>NC_143554.1:3160000-7985000 GCF_054136105.1 Typopeltis vanoorti | reverse complement strand
GTTCCACCCCCCCCCCCCCAACACACACACTGTATACAGGTAACTGTATTTTATAAAGACATTTACCTGTATTCATAAAATGCCTTCATAAAAATAAAACAAATAAAAAATGGGAAATGGATCACTCTCAAAGTGATTTCTCTGTTCAGAAAATTCCAAGTTCCTATTCACCACTATGCGACATTAAAGAAATAAATGAAGCAAAATAAGGCAGAAATTCAAATGAATTTCATTTGAATAGCGGCATTCAAATGCCGCTAAAAGTAAGGTGACGTTTGAAATCAAAAACTACAAGCACTGTTATTACGATCTCTGTTTTGAGTAAAATTATTGATGCGGGTTTCTCAAAAAAATCCCTTTTCTACGGACAGAAAATTTTCATTATTCTCACGGTCGAATTCTAAACAACTCTCACTGGTCAAAATGCCTCTTTATTTACTAGATAGTACATTATTACATTATTTATAGTATAATAATTCTGAATTAATTAAATATATTTCCTTGATCTCGGGTCATTTAGTGCAAAAAAACATGGACTGGAAGATATTGGAAGAATATTCTACAGTACTTGTGTGTGTAGTTGATGACCTTGGCTTACTTTGAAGATGACCTATAAAGCAATATCTTAGAAGGAATAGAGACCTTCCTTTAATTCATGGAAACAATTATATTACGGATATACGAATATCCTAGCTAATTAAACTTAATATATACTTTTTTCTTTTATTTTACAATGGTAATACACAGTAAAAGCAAATATAGATTATTCCTCATAACTTCATTATGTTACTTTTAGTATACTGTACATGCGAGTATAATAAGATATGCGCATAATAATGTGTGTGTGTGTGCAAGCGTATTCTGCACGTCAGAGCTAGTGAAAGGGTTCCAAATAAACATTGGAAAGGAAACATCTCAATTTAGAGATACAAAAGCGTTTGTATTTGCTGCACGAACGTCAACAACATACAAAGAATATAGAAGTAACTCAATGAAGCACGTGATTGTAAACAACCAGAATCATACGAAAGGCGTGGCCGGAGTTGTGTCTCGTCTAACAGGATCTTGAGCAAGTGGTAGTTCTATTTGTTTTAATGTTCCTAAGTCGTACGACAGTGCTTTGCAGTCAGGGTGATCTATTGAACTGGCTGCGATGATGTTTTATTATGGAAATGCACATGAAAAACGTCGGCTTTATCAAGAGGCTTTTCTGGATCATCGAATTCTATGCTCCGGAACGATCACTCTTCTTCTTCTTCATCATTGCCTTTGTGCGCGTGGCACACTTTTTCCTGCATCACGAATAAGAAGTTGTATGGAGGATCCTGAAAGAAAATCGGGTTTAGCCCTACCATTTCCAGTTGGTTTACTTTTATCATACTTCTACCAGACGATCAACATTATCAATTGCTATTTTTTCGGTAGTTTCTACAGCAGTGTAGGTAGGACCAAATATCCTCTCTTGCATGTTTTTTCCAGAAGAAACAATTTCCACTCGAGATATTTTTAATTTATCACAGCCAAGATATCGGCAACAATTCTCCATCACCGTATGGATTGATATCTTTGGAGATATATTAATAGAACCATATGTTTTGGAAAACAGGCTTACCTTTTTTTGTACCGTGACTTCCTGCAAATCCTGGTAGAAAACATTTTCCATGATGTACTCGATAACATTCCCTTAGCATGGAGGGAGAAACTCCATATTCCTGCATGACGGAGCTATTTCTCAATGGGACAGAGTATGCTAGTACTCTGTCCCACTGAGAAATGCTGATAAATAGCCAAAATCTGTTGAACAAGCTATCGGACGATAGCCTGGAACTTTTGAGCACTTGAAGCTGTCAATGGCGAGCTTGAACAGTTTGGGTGGCATGACTGGCAAAGAATAGAAATTAGAACAGCTGATGTGAGCTAGACGTTCATCTTGCAGTTTCCTTTGCCAGTTCCCAAAAGATTTGTGCTTTGTTCTTCATCTTGACATTTTAACTTTATTTGCATTGCAAGTTCGTGCCACAAAGAACTGCATTCCGAAAACTCGAGGCTTCCGAGCACATCTCAATGTGTAAATCATAACTGCTTACACAATTGAGATGTGCTCGAATTAGTACTAGGAGCAAATGCTGATTCATCAGTAATGACTCATCAGCAACATGTTCACAACTCTTCTACAAATCTTATTCTTGTCTTTCCTTAAATCTGTTGAACCACCCTGAAATCCTTCCATGTTAATGTTAAGTGCAACCAGAATGGTGCAGTAAACCTTTTGTGATTTATTGGACAACTGGTTCGGAAGGGCCAATAATGACGGGCAATTCTGAACAACTGAGCACTTATTTCGTGCACATTAAAACTTTAACTGTCAATAACTAGAACGGATATACGCACCATATTCCTCAGTGGTTTGTAAAAACAAAAAGCCACTTTACATGCTGGAAGCAAACAATAACCACTCTTAGACTCTCAATAGGCGCTCTGCTCACTCCCATCTGACTGGTCCGTCACCGTGCAAATGCGCAAATAACTTCACTTCCATTGGACTGTTGCCTCACTTTTACATCAATCTACGGAAAAGATAAAAGCACTTAAGAGAGCGATATTACTATAAATAACAAAATAACGTTCTCGTTACAACCGAAAAAATATTCCTATAATTAACAGAATTACTTTGACCATACCTATAAAATTACTCGTAACTGGCCATATACTGTACTTAATATCGGGCTTCCGATGTGTAAAGGGAACTAACTGCCTTCCTGTCTTGGCTTCATGCTTACGGCTGACTCACTGTTTTCAGATTCATCGAAAGGATCAACGACACCCGAACGTCAGTAACTGAGAAAAGGCAAATAAATGAATGAATGCAGAATAATGCCAAATCTTTTAAGTGATCCGTCTAAGAACTAGAACGGATCAATCTTTTCCACTGTCAAATTCGTTTTCGGTTGTAAGAAGACGCTACGCATCGATCTTAGAGACGATTCTGTGACTCAATTAGCACCCATATAACAGGACAAAAATTACGCGAACTGCTCGAGTAATATAAAACTAGGCTGAAGAGTAAAAATAAAATAAAAGTATGAGGTTTGCGCAAATCATGCATTACAGTTATCATATGTATGTTAAAACCAGTTACAAATACAACTCTTCAAAGTTACATATACAAAGTTACACAGTGCCTACTGAGCCACTATAGCAATTGCTGGTTCTCTAATGCCAGACTGCAAAGACAGGTCCATTCTAGTCGCCGTAGAATTCAAGTTATTTTACATAATACAGTAATATCCTTTGCCGTTCAAAAACAAACACGATATGACGGCAGTTACCTGCTGTATCGTGTTACCTCTTTCGATTTTCTCAAAATCATGAGTAGCCATTAATTCAATATCGGCGACAACAAAAGATGGAGATCAGCTGCCTATCGATTTCCAAAGTCAGAGCTAAAAGAATAATATTACTTCCTTGAGCGAATAAAAGGCGCCATTTTTATTTTATTATGCATGTATCTTATCATGTGTGTATATATGGGAAAAGGGTCAGATAGCTCCAAGACAGAAGTAACAAATTACAGACCAGTTGGTCTCTAGAGCAGCGATTAAAGTACTGGAAACGTTGGTTAGAGGTAAAATCCAGAAGTGGGTGGATAGGAATAATCTATAGTGAGCAGCATTGCTTTGTAAAGTCGGGTGCTACTTTAGTCATTTACACTCGTTTTAGAATAGAGTGACAGAAAAAATTAGATAAGGAAAATGGCTATACTATTTTCAGTTTGCAAGGACACTTGACAGTACAAATACTGCATACAAAACTATTACAAAAAAGTTGAAGTAAATGGACATAGATATGAAGCTGGTGGCAGACATCAAAGTGTAATATATGGTGCAATGGAATGAGGGTGATTAGTAGAGTGCCTCAGGGTTTGGTACTAGGGCCACTACTCTTTAATTTGTATATTAATAATAGAGGTAATGATTAAAGAGGGAATATTCAGTTGATTTTTGATAATGCAAAACAAGGGAGGGCAATAGATGATTAAGGTGATGCACATATCCTGCAAGGTGATTTAAATAAATTCGCATTGTGGGCGAAGGGTATTGGTTGCCAATTTAACGATGCAAAATGTAAGGTTATGCACTTTTAGTTGAAAAGGTTATATACCGTGTATCACATTAATGGTACTGAATTGCAGGACATTGATGAGGACAGGGACTTGGGGATAATGGTAGACAGAGTTGAAGTGCAAAAGCCATATTGCAAGGGTTGGCAAAACAGCTCAGAGAATTACTTGGATGCTGAAGAACACGTTGACAAGTAAAGATAGGGAGGATATTATCTCTCTTTATAAGACTATGATTCGGCCACACGTTGACTACTGTGCATAGAATTGATCACCTGTTACCTGCGGATAGGAGGTAGTAGAGAAGATTCAGAAACGAGTGACCAAGCTGATGAGAGATCAGTGGAATGCTCTTTATGACGGTAGGCTGAAGAACGTGTGGGTAGCAAAGTTAGTTAACAGGAGGAAAAGAGGAGACACGATAGAAACTTAAAAGTTATTAAAGTAGTTCTATAAAACTGACCAAAAATAAAAAATAAATTAGCAATACGTGTATTAGTAAGAGTATGTGGACTGGATTTTTTGCTAGGAGCGGTGAATAGATATTGCGTGTATAAAGGTCAGTGTGAATCCCTCGCAATGAATCTTCAGATTCCATGGAGATGCCCCGTATAATAATAATAAAAAACTTGCAAACGGACTATAGAAACATATGCTGTAGTTTAATCTTAATTCATCGAACCTTGTCTACTCTCTGTTGTGTATTTCCTCCCCACACTATAAAACCACCACCTGATGACCAGCTTCATACTTCCATTAATACGCTTTTTTTCGCTTGTTAGTAAACTGTTCATCCAGCAATACAAGAAGCTGAATAACTTCGAAGATGACAAAATGAAAATTAAAGAAGATAACGATAACAAAATTAAGTCCAGAATAGACTGAATACCACGAACAAAACTCTGCTTTTACGCATCATAATTTTTCTGCCAACCGGTATCGTGGATTAAACAAAATTCAGGAAGTCTTCCTTTTTATGCGTGTTCGGTGTTTGTGTGGATTCGAACTCACGCGACCCAATATTTAGCATTTGAATTTTATATGCGTGCCTAACTCAAAGTTACGCACCAAACTGCTTGAGCCAGAGAAAGTCGAGCTATTTCACGCGATGCCCATTATGATCTTAAGATCATGTTCAATCTCCTTGTCACTGGACTCTCTTGCTGAACTGGCATCGAATTAAGAGCACCCGTGTTTCGTTTTTATGCGACTTAAACTCGTTATTAATACATTTAATATACGCTCATTTAAAAGAGTTCTAAAATGCGTAGATTTAATTATGAATTACTATTATGAACGAATTTTAATAATTATTATTAAAAATTGATATCAGTGTTTAATTAAATTAATGACTGTGTAATAATATTTGTTAATATAAAGTGAATTTAATGAATTAATAACAGGCTCCAGGCGTGCAGCAAGAAGAAACAGAAATGCTATACGGATTAATGAAGAACAGAAGAAGCAAATGGAGATGAAATCTTCTGACTACCGGAAGATGATGCGGCATAATTATTTTGTACATCTGCTAAACAAAGATGAAAACCACACTCAAATAAACTGTAATGAATAAAAACATGAGAGAAATAACAGAGCTAGAAGAGGTTGAAGAAGCATGGGGCTGTGGTAAGGCGATTATCACCGCCTTAAAATATACTTTCCCCAATTCGGGGAAATGGCAACTACACTTCTATGTAGTAGATGACTATAATCGGCGGTGAAACACCACCGTCCTGCTTATTGAAAGCATGAATCGACTACTGTCGTGTTTCGTGTAAAGAGTAGGGTCCGGGGTTTAATCTGTCCTTTCTTCTTACATGCAGTGCAAGTGACCGCCTTTCCAAGCGCGCATTCAACACCGGAATTATTCAAATAAGGAGTGAGCATCTCCTCCATTCGAAAGTACAGTAGTAAAGCGGTTTCCACACGTCGGCCGTCAGATAGTACAAGGGACCGAACCCAGTTGGTAACACTTCGGAAGGCATCCTGGTGAAGATACTGTTTACTCTGCCAGGTCGCGCCTGGAGAGCTTGAAGGGAGAAGAGTCAAGCCACCCTTGGACTGGAGTCTGGGCACTTGGTGCATGGGAGATGTGTCAACAAGTCTCTACTGCATGCTACAACCCAATAACTTTTCATAATATTCTGTCACCCATGAAAGATAACATAAAAAAATATCATGTCACCGCGTTTCAAAAAGGTCCTACAATAAGCTATAAAAATTTCAAAAATATCAAAACTACCCCAAAAATGAGAACAACAATAATAAAAATAAGAATAAACTGAAAAATTCAAGAAATCAACGAAATTCCATGTTTAAAAAGGAACACTTCCACATAGACCACCGACATTCGTGGACTTAATATCGACATCAACTTCCTCCACCATCACCTAAAGACATCCAAACATGATTTGGTGTTCACCACTAAATCTCAAATGGAGCCTCCCATGACCTACGCGTCATGACTCCTATAGAGCTTACTTATCTAAATGTTCACCATTACATCATGCACGGTTTCTTCCTAAAGAAAAGAGGTGGTTACTTTCATCAGATCTGATCTCGAATATCAAAGGTAATCAGACTTGGAATATCCTTCATGTGATCTATTTTCGCTCAAAATATCCTCACCTCATTTGCTGCCTTTCTCAATCTTCTAATTTTGGTGACTTTTTCCCCGTTATCTGTCCCTGCAAATAATCTTCCTTAGAGATTTCAACTTCCATAATTCCCAAAGGATCCCTCTCTTTCTCTGACTTCACAGGCTGAAAGAGAAGCTGAATTATTTGCTCTCAGTAATGATCTAACACAAACCGTTCACCTCCCTACCAGAATTCCGATAATCCTCATCATTCTTCAAGTGGACCGTGTCATAATCAGCTCTCCTTCCAAATACACCGTTCACGTCAGCAAAAACTATTGGTAACTCTGACAATAACCTTGTCCATGTTTCTCTGTTCACAGATCGTCGTTCTCCCAGTCAATCTCAGGCGTATTTTTTGGCACTGCAAGTGACAATATGGTATGGATGACCTTCAGATATTTTATCGCTTTTCCATAGTTTTCTTATTGCTTCCGCTCTTCTGACCGCACCAGCTCCGATCTAAAAACTGAAATTATTCTTGTGAGGATGAAGGCCTTTATCCACTTGATTTAAAATCTCGATCCAAGCCTTGGTTTTCCAACAAATATGCAAAAGCAGTCCCTGCTAAAAATGCAACATACACTCAGTGGTTCAAGTTAAGAAAGTTAGCAATCGCTCAGTTTACACTACAGCCGGTAAAAAAACTGCACAAAATCATAAACAGATCTAAAACAGACTTGTAAGGGCCAAATGCATTATACTTTGTCTCCTAAAATGAGAGTCAAGCCTTCCTTACCAAGACTGTTGGGCAGTCCTCTTGGCGATAGTCCTCTTCTCCAACTAGTTTAGATGATTAAGGCAAATCTCCTCCTAATCAGTTTAGCAAACGCTCCACATCCTCCGATCTTTCGTCAGAAGGACATCAGAAAAATACTCAATAGCTCAGATAGTGATAAGTCCAGTAGGGGCTCAGAGGGTGTCCTCCGGATGTACTAAAAGCTTGTGCTAACAGTCATCGTGTGTATCTCCTTTCTAATACATCTATCTAATAACATGGAAGCAAGTTTTTATCCAGTCTGTTCCTAAAAAAGCATATAAAATTGGCTGATTTTATGTCCGCTCCAATGTCACCTCAATGCTCTCAGAAGTGATGCAGAAGGTCATCACCAACCAGTTTCTCCACTACCTTTGACGTCATTGGTTAATTAGTGATCATTAGTATGGATTTCATTAGTATGGATTTCGTTCTACAGCAGACCCAGATAACCTTTGTCCACCTTTAGATATAGGTGACGGAAAGAAATTCCCTCGGAATTTCGACATTTCCGAGGGAAGTGATCGAAAGTCTGATGTCTCTGCCTTCTAACTAATCCGTCGTGTTAAGGTCCCCTCCTTTCTTTTGCAAGTTGAATACCAGCTTTCTCTCTCTCGTCGTTCACTGCGCGTCATGGTGGATGGTATCCTTTCGTCTAAATTTTCCATCAGTGCTAAGAGTACACCAAGGGTCTCCGCTTTCATCTAAACACTTTCATCGATAATCTTTTCTCAATAATCTCAATAACGTCCAATCTTATTCACAGATTTGTTGGCGGCACTCCATTCCTCTTCACCATTTACAAAACCCTGCACTGTTCAGATGACTCAAACCCCAAGTTCTATGGGCAGTGCCTTAACGATCTCCTAGAGATTCACCAGTGAGGTGAAATAATTTAGTAAATTTTAATGCTACCGAAACTCAATTCTCTCTCATTTCTCGTAAGATAGACCATCCCCCCTCTTTCTCCCTCGCTTTCGATAACATTGTACTCACCAACTAAAATCAGTTATCTATTCTTGGGTTGACTTTCACATCTAACCTATCCTGGCATATCATCAGTAGCCTCTTCACCCTTCTAAAAGAATGGTATCTTTTTCATTCTAAATATTACTTCTCTTCTGCTCAACTCCTAACGCAATAAATTACAAATTCGTCCAATCTTAGAACTATTTGCTTAACAGAAGACTTCTCTCACTGACGCCCTCCAATCGCTTTACCACAGACGACTTGTTTCAATATTATATGTTTTATAAGTTTTATGTTATATGTTTTATCAGCCAGTGAAAATTTTAAGTAGGGGGGGAGGGGTGCTGCATATACAAAAAAAGAAAAAATAATTCATTTTTTCCTAATAAGTAACCAATTTATGAATGAAGGCTTTGGACCCGATTTTGATGAGAACGACGTGTTATTTTAGACTGAGCCTGGTTACATTGCATACAAGGTTTCTCAGTAATCTCACATTGCACTGGTGCTAACACAGTATGATTCCTACTGTCTCCCCATCTGCACCAAGAGGTCAAATTGCCGGCAGGCCCCACCCGCAATGAGGACCAGTGGTTGATTTAAGGTTTTATAGGGAGGTAGGTTTCTAAACTGTGGCCAAGTGAGATATTGATACTCCTTTTCCCCAATTAATAGGTTGCAACAAGACTTAATTTGCTAGTAGACCAACTCAGTCTACAGGACACTTGCTGGCAGGCTTCAAACCCTGCGGGATTATATACTGCTAGTAGTCCATCTAGGTCTACAGGATACTTTGTTGGCCGGCCCCTAGCCCTGCGGGATTATTTATACTGCTATCAACCAATTTCTGCTGGCAGGAAATCGCCAATTTGACATGGAAAACATCAAAGAACAGATCCAGATCCTTAATAAGGAGCAGTCCCTAGAGGTACTGAAACTCATAATAGGCAAGCTAAAATCTGACTGGCCAGGATTTATAAAACAATACATTCACTCTAATGATCAGGATGAAGAGGAGGAGGAGAATGAGATTTCACAAGATGTACTCATTGCTGCTCTGTCACCAAAATCCCCCTGTCAAAACTCTCAGGGAGAGCACTCTAACAAAAAAAGAACTCTAGAAGACCAGATGGATGAAGACATACCAACATCGGATGTCCCGAGGAACACCGAAAAAGTTCTACCTGTTATACTAAAGGACAAAGAAATATGGACCATTGTCACATCAGCCCTTAGGGAAAATAAAATCTCATATTCCTGGGCTAAAAACCAAGATGAAGGAGTCAAAATCCAGCCAGTCTCAGTCACTGACTACAGATAGCTGAAAAGATTAATGGATAACAAAAGTCTTCCATATCACACTTTTGCTTTACCCAGTGAAAAGAATCTCAAAGTAGTACTTCGTGGGGTAACCGAAGGTGTCACCTGTGAAGAAATCACTGTTGACCTTATGAGTCAGAGCCTAACACCAGTAAAAGTGAACAGAATGCTCAGGGCTGATAAACGCCAATGCCACTGGTATTCGTAGAAATTGATAAGGCACAGAAAGAGATATATGAACTGACAACGATCTGTGGCCTCAGAATTTCTACTGAACCACTAAGGAAAAAGTCATCAGCTGGGCAGTGCCATAGGTTTGGCCATGCCCAAAAACTTTGCAAGACAAATTACAGGTGTTTAAAATGCGGCGAGGGCCACCAGACCGTCATGTGTACAAAGCCAAGATCCACACCGGCTAAATGCGGCAACTGTGGAGGACCTCACCCTGCCAACTACAAGGGATGCATTACACACCCAAATAACCAAGGGTTAGCAAAAACTACCCTTCCAACACATTTCAGCGATGCTCAAGACAGCCGTGCAAGTCGCACCCAGGTCCACATTATCTCCAGCTTGACAACTCAGGAAAAGAAACAAATGCCTAAAACTTATGCAGAGGCAGCAAGAACAAAGGCTGCTCCATATCGTGATCAAACAAGCTCAAATCTAGCATCAGTACTAACTGCCTCACTAGCTACCATGTTACAAGAATTCAGTATGACAAATCTTTCGCCATCCTCCACGAAAAGATTCCTACAAGGTACCCACTCAATTCTGACAGCCTCAATAATGAATAAAAGAAAATTTCATCCAAACTCTCTCGTGATCACTGCACGGAACGCCAATGGACTGAATAACAAAATCCTAGAACTACAAGATTTCACTCACAGACACAACCCTGACATAATACTGGTAAATGAAACACATCTCAGGCCAGCTAATAACTCCAAATTATGGAACTATATTATGTAGAAAACAGATAGACTCACCAGCAGCGGAGGAGGAACAGCCATATACATTAATAACTACCTAAGCCACAATGCTCTGACCAATCCACAAACCAAGAACCTAAAGATAACAGGCATTGAAGTTCATGCCAACAATGCTGGTAGCATCAAAATCTATGCTGTATATAATTCACCCAGCATTCCATTACCGGTATCTGACTTGGACACCATTCTCGGCTTCACATACTCCATCATCATGGCTGGTGACTTTAACGCCAAACATACAGCCTGGCATAGCTCCACAATCAACGACAAAGGTCGAACTCTAAACCATTACTCAACGCGATATTCTATTGTTGTAACCGGACCCACGAAGCCCACCCATCACATCTCAGCTGAAAGTTCAGATGTACTTGACATAGTCATCCTCAAAAATATCAGATACCAATATCAGCTGGAAACAATAAATGAACTTTCGTCCGATCACAACCCTATTCTGCTTCAACTCGGTACACAAGAACAATTCTCCCTCTCCACTCTTTCATATCTTGGGCCAAACTCTCCAGAATCCTACCTGATCACATTGGCCCAGTCCCTGCTGTTCACACTAAAGAGGAGATAGAATTGACTGCAAACAACCTTACCAGTCGAATCAAAAATGCAATAAACTCAATTACCCAAACTGCGGTCTTTCACCCAAGTGGTCGGATCACTGAGGAAATCATGGATTTAATCAGACTTAAAACAAAACCAGAAAGAGGTATCATAACACAAGAGTCCCTCAAGATAAAGCAAATTTGAATAAATTAAACAGCCAAGTCTGAGAAGCCCTCCAAAAACATCGAAACCAAGAATGGGAATCTAAGCTAACGAAATTAAACCAAGAAGATAACTCCATTTGGAAGTTTCTGAGAACCTTCCGCACTAAAAGGCAACTTTTACCCCCAATTCAGACCACGAAGGGAATAACCCATACTGACAAGGAAAAGGCAGAGGCTCTGGCGGACAGCTTGGAAACTCAATGCAACCCCTCTTTTGATAATTTGAACATCAATCTCATCTACAAGATTCACCGTCGAGTCAGGCAGACCATAACACAACAAAAAGATGCCCTTGAACCTCTCACACCCACTTCTCCAACGGAAGTTATAAATATTATAACCCACCTGAACAACAATAAAGCTCCAGGTTCAGATGGCATTACAAACAAAATAATCAAACTACTCCCCAGAAAAGCCATTGTGCATCTAGTCAACATAATTAATGCCATCCTCAGACTCCCCCTTAACATGGAAGATAGCAGGTGTCACGCCAATCAAAAAGATTGGAAAAAACACCCAACTCCCTGAAAGCTACAGACCTATCAGTCTTCTGTCTAACCTTGGAAAGATCGCAGAAAAAGTAATCCTCACAAGACTTCAATCACAAACAGATAAACTACGTATAATCCCAAATGAGCAATTTGGATTTAGAAAAAAACCACTCCACCGTTCAGCAGATCCACAGGCTGATCGAATACATCGCTGAAGGCTTCAACCGGAACCTTCATACAACTGCAGTCTTTTTAGATGCTGCAAAGGCTTTTGATAAGGTGTGGCATCAGGGTCTTCTCTATAAACTCATCACATTCAATATGCCTACTAAGCCAGTTAAAATACTTCACTCTTACCTCAGAGACAGATATGTGCAAGTCAAAATAAATGAAACTGTGTCAACCAGATGCAAGGTTCTGGCGGGAGTGCCGAAGGGCTCACTCTTGGCCCCCTTGCTGCTTTCTATCTATATAGCTGATATCCCCTCAAAACCCAAGCTCAACAATCACTGCATTATTAGCAAGATCTGTCAGCCCCAAACTAGCTATCAAAAGACTCCAAAACAGTATTCACACACTAGAGAAATGGTTCATGGGCTGGAGAATCCAAGCCAACCCACAGAAGAGTTCAGCCATACTGTTCACTAGAAAACACCTCAATCAAGGAAGATATAAATTTACTAGGAGTTAAAATCCCATGGCAGAATACAGTCAAATATCTCGGCGTAATTCTCATTAAAAAACTACAATTCGCCAATCATATAGAACACATAAGTTCAAAGACATCCAAAGTAATAGCGCAGCTCGACCCCATGATCAATAGAAAAAGTAAATTCGATACTCAGAACAAACTACTCATATACAAGATGGTAATACGCCCATTCATCACTTACGCATCTCCTGCATGGAGTGATACCTCGAACACAAATATTCAAAAGCTGCAGAGAATACAGAACAAATGTCTGAGAATGAGTTCGGATGCCCCGTGGTTTATCAGAAACTCCCAAATTCACAGAGAAGTCAACATGCATCACATCCCTCCTCCACGACCTAGCTGAAAAGTTCTTCATCAAGACAATTAATCATCCGAACCCACTGATCAAGCAAGCTTCAGACTATAATGAAGCAGATTTCTGCAAATACAAGAGACCCAAATCAATTCTATGCTCAGCTGAACACAGTTAATCTCGCTGCCCTTTCAGGGAGAGCTTAAAGTTCAATAATTCTCCACCCAAAGAACTTTCCTTTTCAGATGGAGGGGAATATGAAAAGCATTTATGCTTCACCCATCAAGTCAGTATCGTTCTACTCCACGAGCAGTGTCGATTTCGACATTCCGACACTGCGTTAGATCGCAGTGCATTTATTTCGTGTAACGATAATTGAGAAAATATAATTCCTTTCGTATTTTCAACAGTGACACTCGTCAAAATTCAGTCTTGTATTTGTAATAACTAAATAAATAATTATATGCTATTTTAACAGCATAAAATAAAATTTACCAAAAACATTTCACCCTCACCACGAACACACAAATAATAAAAGTGTCGTATCTCACAGAAATAAAGCGCGCAAGAATACAATTTATCTGCAGCGATACTGCTCGAACATTCCCAATTATTAATTATTCAATCAATGTCGAAACATATGCTGCAAGCTTTAAGATGTTTGTATTGCATTTATATGTTGTAAGCATTGTATTATTTATAAACACAAACAAAATCAAATTTCATTTTTTCGTTTTTTCCTTGGAGGTGCTAGAGTGTTGCAGTGCTTATGTGCAAGCCGCCTAATAAGTAATTTCATGCACGCTGCTCCACCAAATTGATTCTCATCATTATTCCACCAAAGACTCATCGAGGGAGAGTGTGCCAACAGCATCGAACGATTGATCCCTTCCAACTACTAACCGCGCTCAAGCTTGCTTAACTTTTTGCATGAGCCATTAGTAGCAGAGACTCTACCAATCACTGTAAGCCCATCCATGGAACTAAACGCGCGATAGTTCCTGCTTACAAAAAAGAGGTTTGTAACCTTTTTTTGTAAGTAGGATTCATATAAAAAGAATTTATTATTATATATATAGAGAGAAATATGCTAAAATCCATATCAGTATTCATCTTATTTTAAGTTTCTTTTCCTATTACAAAGAAAACAGGCTAATCAGTTTCATGTCTATCACTCTCGGGGTCTATAATGTCTGTAGGTTTTCGTGACCGAACTTAAACAAATTTTGTATAATTATCATTCCGCATTTTACAGTCATTTGATTTTTTAAAACATTTCCAGTTAGAATTCTGCGAAGTGGAAACATAGAACGGGCATTGAGTTATTCAGAAAATACAACATTCCGAATCGTGTTTAATTTTTATACACTTCTAGTTGGTAAAGTGATAATAATCTCGTGATAATATGGTGTATGGCACCGTACCGACAGAGAAAAAAAAATTCTAATAACCACCTTACAGCTGCAATTCTAGTGACCTGTTAGAAGAATATTTTTCTAGGCTTTTTTTTTTTTTCTTTTTTCAGTAGTGAAAATGGCGCAGATAAGGCACATTTTTCTCTCTGCAACTCTGGTTTTTTACCTGGTAATTTAAAAAAAAATACTGTAGAACTCATATTATTCCACACAATAACATTAGGATTAAGAACAAGGAATGATGTGACTGTCTGTCATATTCTCATGAGCCTTCGTCTACGCATGCCAGCTACCAACCTATTTCCAAGAAGTTAAGTTCTGCTATTGGAAGACAAACGCTCAAGAAAAGTCATGACATTGTATAAATTCTTCTGGTTACTTTATATACAAGGACAGTATAGATATTTTGTTTGTAGATAAACAAAACAGTGGCTGGGATGGGAACCCACCCTCTGTCTAACTTGCCAGCAAATACTGTATCCATTTGAATCATTTTAGGAAAGAGCTATGAATGCTTTCCAGTTTAAACAAAACTCTGAAAAATATACATTGATGTTTTGTTGACATGGAGTTACGGTCACGGCACACTCCAAGAGTTTTTAAACCACCTGAACAACCAACATCCACAAATCAAATTCGGTGGCGCCGTGGCTTGAAATCGTGGGAGTGATGCAAGTTTCGAAATATACATACACGCTGTAAGTACAGCGTATACGTGTTTGGATAAAATATCAAAATTATGGTAAAAATAAAAAAAAAATAAATAAACATGAAACAGTATTGTTCATTATCGATAAAATTATACAGTTTAGTATAATTTTATTTTATTATAATTTTGAATTACTGAATATAATTTTATTAATTATATTAAGTCATTTAAAATTACTTAAAAATTACTATAACAAATGTTATGTCTTTAATTGTAATGTCCAAATAATTAAAAAGACGGAGTAAACACGATAAGCACTACGAACACTCGACTACTGGAGGAAACTGCCTATAAACAACACTGGAACTGCGCGACGGACAGTGTCGCATTACGCTAATAGCTCGCATCTCACTATGATGTGCATATACTTGCGCGCGTAGCAATATGACACTATGGTAAACACAGTACTGCTAGCGTTAAAAATAATAAAAATGGATTTTTATTAATTATATGAAGAGCGCCAAAGGCTTCAATTCGGCGACATAAGCTTATTTAAGTTAAGGGATATTACATCCCATAGTTTCATAGCCGAATAAGAAACTCAAAGAGTTTCATGCCGAATATAGTAAATATATAAAGTTCGGCAAGTCCAAGCGTAAGCAAAATACCTGGATAGTGTTACAACTGACCCTGTAGGAAGTGCAACACTGAGGCAACTCATGGTAAGGGTGGAGCAAGATCCGATCACTATTCTTGATATTTCCCCATAATGTGAAACCCAGCTCCTAGGAGCTGTATTATTGAGTGAGAGAAGGTCACTACCCAGACCGGTTTCAACCTTTATTGAGGTCTCATCAGTAAGTAGGTAGACATAGAAATACAAAGTTTGTAGCAAACAGAACTTCCATATACCCTACTATGAGAATTGCCAAGAAGGTGTCCTAATAAATTATTAATTATATGAAGAGCCAAAGGCTTCAAACTCTTTGAGTTTCTTATTCGGCTATGAAACAATATGGGATGTAATATCCCTTAACTTAAATAATGGATTTTTATTATTTTTTATACAAAATAAGAGAATTGTATAGGATTGTTGATGATAAAATTAAATACTACAAGCAAATATTAATAAATTAATAAATATATTTATATATCGAATAAAAGTTGAGCAGCTCTCAGATGTGAAGTGTAGACTAAAATACACAAAGATTATTGAAGAAAAAATGAAAGAGTTTGAGAACAGAAATGAAACATTGGAGATTCAGTGGCAAGCCTTGAAGAAAGCCCTGATTGATTCAGCTAGAGTGGCATGTGGTGAAATTGTCTACAAGGATAGAGAAATTAGAACTCCATGGTGGACACAGGAAGTTAAAGAGGCAGTGAAAGAAAAGAAGAAAGCATATCAAAAGTTCCTGGCAAATAAGTCAGCCATTGCTCTTAGAGAATACAGAGACAAATGCAAGAATGCTAAACACTGTGTAAAACTAGCTAAACAAAAGTCATGGGAGGACTTTGAGAAGAATATAGAAAATAGATATCAGGAAGGTAGTAAGATATTCTGGAGGTTGTTGAAGAAGCTTAGAAATGGAGGAAAGAGTACTATAAAAGGAGTTAGAGATGATAAAGGTGACATGAAAATGGGAGAAAAAGATATCCTTGAAGTATGGAGTAATTACTTTGAAAAACTGCTAAATGAAACAAGCAGTGATGACAGCACAGTGGTAAAAAACACTGACCTGGCATGCAGTCAGGAATACATATCCATACTAGAAGTAGAAAAAGCCATCAAAGGCTTGAAATGTGGAAAGGCAGCAGGAGTAGATGATATTCGACCAGAAATGCTGAAGTATGGCGGTATAAAAGTCTTATCTTACAGTGGCTGCACCGTATAGTTCAGAAAGCCTGGACAGAGAGACGAATTCCCGATGATTGGAGAAGAGCTCTCATAGTACCCATATATAAAAAGGGAAATAAAACAATGTGAGAATTACAGAGGTATTTCTCTACTAAGTGTTCCTGGCAAGATCTATGCAAGTATACTTGAGAAACGGTTGAGAGGAATTGTGGAAGAAAGGCTGGGTGAAGAACAAGCTGGATTCAGGCCAAGTAGAGGCTGTCAGGATCAGATCTTCACTTTAACAAATAGTCGAGAAAGCATGGGAATATAACAAAGATCTGTATTTAAGTTTTGTCGATTTGGAAAAGGCATATGACAAGGTGCCAAGAGAAAAGCTATTCAATACGCTACAGTTATATGGTATCAATGGGGCATTATATCAAGCAATACTTAGTCTTTATTTGAGTTTTAAGTCAGCAGTTAGAATTGAAGGAAGTACAGGAAGATGGTTTAATGTCCAATGTGGTGTGAGACAAGGATGTACATTATCTCCTCTGTTATTCATTATCTATATGGATCACATTATGAAGGAATGTGGTATTAAACCTGATATCAAAATTGGAGATGTTAATGTCAGCTCTTTGCTTTATGCGGATGATGTTATACTTCTAAATAAATCCGCTACAAGTCTGCAAGGTTCTCTGTCTAAATTGAATAGCTGTTGTAATAGATATGGTATGAAGGTCAGCAATAGAAAGACAAAGATAATGAAAATAAGCAGAATCATTGAAAATGTCAACTGTGTTGTGAATGGAGAACCTGTGGAATAAGTAAAACATTTCAGCTATTTAGGCACGATTTTTAGTGAAGATGGTAAATTCAATATAGAAATAGACAACAGAATGAGCAAAGCTGGTATGGTGGGAAGTCAATTGGATAAATTCATATGGAATAAGAGAGAAATTAGTCGGAACACTAAATTAGCTGTATACAAGACAGTGTTCAAACCAGTTTTAACTTACGGATCTGAGAGCTGGGTCAGAAGTGAAACACTTGACCGAAGACTAGAGACCGCAGATATGAGTGTCCTGAGAAAGATTAGAGGCGTGAACAGATGGCATCAATGGCAATATCATATTAAAAACGAGGATATTAGGAAAGAACTTGACATTGTCAGCATCCAGGAATGCATTAGCAGGGCTAATCTCAGGTGGTATGGTCACTTGAACAGAATGTGCGAGAAAATATTAGCAAAACAAGTGTTCTCTGCCAGGTTGGCAGGAAAACGACCCAGAGGAAGACCAAGATATAGGTGGATTCATACGGTACAAAGTGCCTTCGACGATAGAAATATAAGATCTTATAATGTTGGCGTCTTGACAAGTAACAGACTGATTTGGAGGAAAATTGTAGATAGGAAGTTAGTAATGATGTCAATTTTTCATGTAGTACTATCATATCCTGTACACCCCTTGAGGGTACATGGAAGGAATATGATGATGATGATATATCGAGAAAAATTGGGGGTGCTGCAGTTCTCCAGTGCCTATGCACTAGCCGCCCCTGGTCAAACTGCTAGAAAGGGAAGAAAACCGTTGGTTTCTAGCGGTTTTCTTACCTTTCTGAATTCAAACTTTTCTAAAACACATTTCCGAAGAATATCTTTGGTGATTATAATTATAATAATAAACTATTTTCAAACTTCTTCCATTCATCAACATGTCATGAAATTGTTAACAGCGAAATGAAAGGTGATATTTCTCTTCCATACATCGGCTTCGTTACAACCAATTTGCCAAAAATTTGGAGGAAATATAAAATCCAAACCGCATTCACGTAAACTTTTAACCAAATTATTGTCCTTGCTTCGTTCGTACACAGCTGCTTGAAGGATCCGAGTGCTTACCACCTTTGGCGTGATTGTAATTATTACGGAGAAAAAAAATCCATCGAACAGCGTATGGAGGAACATGTTAGAACCCGTCGTCGCACATGAAAGGTCCAGGGCCTCACCTTTGTCCAGTAACGTTTTAAATTCTGCGGATCCTGGCAACTAACTACTAGACATCTAGTAAAATGGAACACATCAAACATCTTATACTAAATGAGATTGAGAGGAAGATGTTAAATTCAGGGTGACCACCGAGCAAAAATATTTTGTACCAACTTATGCAGGGAAAGTACTAGATCAGAAAAAAAAAAAAAAACCTAGATTTTTATTTGCTTTCGTTTCACTCTATTTAAGGCATTTTACGATACTACTAGCTTTTTATCATAGATAAACTCAATGTGAAACCGCTAAATTAACACATGTACGACAAAAATGAAAAGAAAAAAAGTCAAACTCACCTCACTGTAGTCATCCAAATAAAGTCCAAGAGCTGCAATTGTCAGTCATCATAAGAGAAGTCCCAATTGTAACTCTAGCACTTAACATGTGCTAGAGTTACAATTGGGACTTCTTAATTCACCATTTAATTTTGATTCTTATTCTTCTTATTATTATTATTACGTGACACCTCCAGGGCGTGCAAAGACTCATCGAGAGAGAGGGCACCTAATCTACAACTCTCCTTTTAGTGTTTAACATTAAATTTTAATTATTTAATATGCTATTTACAAATATACAGGAGTTCCCACCCGCAAGAAAAACACTGGAAGCATTTATTCATTAGTTTGCTAAATTAATTAACTCTTCAGAAATAGTAAAATCTGTAGCTGATGAATGTTTCAATTTTTCTTTTGTCAAAAGGAGTTTATTCATCAAGGGAGTTTGTAGTTGATTTCTTATTTATTATCATTGCTGAAGATATCCCTTCAGTTGCTGCTGATGAATGAGGGAAGCACAGTACAGCTTTAATTAATGTTGTTAAATTAGGAATGATTTGTTCTCCTACAACATTTTTCATTGCAAAAACTTTATTCCAAAAAAACATGAATTCTTGACCCTTTTCAATGCTTCTACAGTCTTCAATAGTTGCCACTCTCTATCAAACTCTTCATAATGCCACTAGATACACATTTTCTACGTCTAAACTGACCATTGTTGGCTGGATTTATCTTTTCAATGGGCTCCAAATTATGCTGTGCATCAATAAAAAGTGGTTACTCATATTAAAATATTTAATTTTTTTTTTACTTGTTTTCATTGTTGAAATGATCTTATAGCGCACGAGAAGTGTTTGAATAGCGAAGAATAAATTTTCATTGGGTAATGCCAGTAGGATTGCGTGAGTATTGGATCAGGGGGAAGAGATGGTTAGCGAACAATGAGAAGGAGGAGGGGGGAAAAAAGAGAAATCATGCTGGTGTCACTGAATGTGACGTTTGGGGAGGTGGAAAAAAAGAAATATATTAAACTCAAATGTCCAACTCTCATGTTCTTGTTATTATTCGGAAGGAAGAAAGTACTAGATCTGTTGGTGAACGTACTAGAACACTAAAAATTTATAAAAAGTACTAGTGGTGGTCATCCTGGTTAGATCCACTGAATTATACTAAGCTCTCTTCGTCCGAATGTAAATCAGCGTGTAAGTCTTTAACAATAAAAACAGCTCTGGAATGGTTTCACTTGAAATACACACACACACACACACACACACACACAGTGGCGCACCCAAATTTTAATCTTAGGGGGGGAAGAAGGCGAGTTGAACGGATAAAAATATTTTTAATACAATGAATTTGCATTAAAAATATTTTTATCCGTTCAACTAAAATTCGTTAAATTTCATTCATTCAATAAAATTCATTAGGTAATGATAAAAATTTATCTAAAGAATAAAATCCAGTTTTCTTTTCTTTTTACAAAGCTCTTGAATTATTGTCTGTGAAAATACTCTTCTACAGAATCGGCTGAAACATTGGACCTTAATGTTTGTTTTGATGAAGTCCTTGGCTTTTTGATGTCAATATTAAAATTATTGACTTTTATATATGCTTCATCGTAAATATCTTTAAATGAAGAATCTGGTGTTTCATGAACAGTATTTAATTAAACCACAACATCATCAAAATAATTTAGGGCAATTAAGAGGTCACCGTCAGATTTTTGCATTATTTGAGACAATGGTAAGGTGTACGCAAATATTTTTTGCAAGCTAAATAAAGATATTATAAATCTTATAATAAATCGATTATAAATATTATATTATAATATTTATAATATTATAAACCACAAGGACGTCCTGTCTTTTAGGAGTATTCAAGAAATTGTGTACCTTTTAAATTATGCCAATGGAATTTCTTATTTGTCACAGATATAGCATTTCCAAGTGCCAAATTCAAACTGTGATGCACAATGAACATATAAAGCTTGTCGATATTATTATTACATAACATCTCCAGGTAGTCCAAAGACATATCGAGGAAGGGCACCTACGCTACAACTCTCCCTCTTCACCAACCACAATCATCATCATCTACACCAACGCTACAACTCTCCCTCTTCACCAACCACAATCATCATCATCTACACCAACGCTGTCTACCGCCGACCACTACCACTAGTATTTTCACAGACAATCACAAACATCCATGCCCACTGCGGGATTCGAACTCGCAGCCTTTTGGCTGGAGAGTCGGCCAACCAGGCCTGATATATAGATAAAAAATTAAATTTTGTGGATAAAAATTAAAACAAAGATTTAATTTTTATTAAACAAATAAATAAAATTATATAATTTTGTTACCATTTACTTTTAATGAGACGGATGAGCTTCTCGATCTTGCAGAGTTGCGGATATCTGGCTCAATATTGGTCAACTTCACTCGAAGATCGGCACACACACACTAAGAAGAATTCTGTATTTTGTTTTTATTTGAAGGAGCGATGAAAATCCTTTCTCGCAAAGATAGGTTGTAGAAAACTGCATGACGATTTTCGACTTCTTCAAGTAATTCGGAAAATTCACTTCTCACTGAAGGTGAGATCCAGAATCGAGCCAAACCACGATCACGGGATTGCATTTTAAGCCCACTGTCACTTGAAAGCTCAATTAGCTGCTCTTATTTCGATAACGAAAGATCGTTCTCGTGACTGCAAGCCTGAAATGGATCGTGAAATCACAGAAATTTCTTATAAAAGTTATTCGGAAAATGTTTCCAAATTCTGTTTCGGAGTTTTGAGGTGGAGAGAAACACTTTGCCAATGATACTGATAAATTTCTGGGCCGTATACAAAATAACCAATTGTATTTACCTTTTGAATACTATCCGGGGAAGCTCCAAACCTCCCCGTCCCTTTCATCACGCGTTCGTAATCAGGCTACTGTTGATTGTTGAATAATAACACAATAATGTACGCATAATTACCGGAAAGGGAGAAAGTCACAAAACAGAAAAATGTTCCTACAAAATAACCAATTGTATTTACCTTTGAATGCGATCCGCTGGTCGAGTGTCCAGCAAGTCAGCAAATCTTTCCTTTCGTCAAGCGTATTAATATTATCGCATTGCAACTGATGGGAATTCTGTGTTTCTGTGGATTCGTTACAGACCTCTTTGTCTTCAGAAACTACACACAAACTGTCATTACAAACTCGTTTTGTATTATCACTGGCATCCAAGATATTTTTCCGTTTAAAGAAGGTACCAATGTACTTATCCATAATTGAAATACGTACTTACTCGCATATAACTCTCACCCCTGATTTTACTTTTCGAAAAAAGCTGAAACACGTTCAGAGCAGAGCGATAGTAACTTGCTCCCGCGGTAAACAACACGCCCTCCCCCAATAGCCACTATATTGCAGTGGCAAGAAAAACAAGTACTTCTATAATGTCAGTGAATAAGGTATAAGCAGTCTGTGTAATATATTTCTCAACAAAAAGTGCAATTAGAGACAACTGGGATAAAAACGACACTAATTAATAAATCACATGTCCCTTCATACAGAAGCTATGCTGTATATATAGACTCAAGCAAAACCATATGTTGCACCGGCAAACACAGCATCTAACTAAAAACTATTTTTATTAATTAGATTGTGTGAGTTCGTTCGGCAACAATAAAATTCAACGTGTTAAAATTCGTAAACGAGTTAAAACTAATATATATATATTATACAACACTAATTAATAAATAATTTCAACACTAATTTACAACATTAAATAACAACATTAAATGAACACTAATTAATATATTATATATATATATAATCACGGGCACACATCTCTCACAGATTTTCTTCATCATCTAAATATCCAACATCCTAATATAAAATTTACTGCTGATCTAGAAAATAATAACTCGTTACCTTCCTTGGATGTTATGCTTACACGATGCTCTGAAAGATTAAAAATCTCTATGTACAGAAAACCTACGCATACCAATAGATATCTGCATAATCTTTCTCATCATTTTCCACCACAAAAACTTGGAACTATATCTACCTTAGGACACAGAGCACGTTCTCTCTTGAATGAACCAGATGAACTACAAAAAGAAATGAATCACCTCACTCTTATTTTTAAACAAAATGGATACTCTGAAAAAACAATTAAGAAATTTCTTCTGGATCCTCCTAGGCAGTGCACAACAGAGACTATTAATTTTAATGGTAGCATCTCCATTCCATACATTAGCACAGTCTCTAAGAAAATAGCTAAAGTCCTAAAAAAATATAATATCAGGACCTTCTTCACCACACTTCCTAAAATCCGTTCTCTAATCAGCCATCCAAAACCTACTCATCACAACCTTAAGTACCCTGGAGTATATAAATTGTGGTGCGATTGCAATATCCCATACTTTGGACAAACTAACAAATCTATTGAACAACGCATAGAAGAGCATAAGAGAGACATCTCTTACAAAAGATCTCATGCAACTGCGTTATCCAGTCATGTTCTTTTTTCAAATAATCCTAATGATGACCAACAAAGCCACTCTGTCTGCTGGAATAGAGCAGAAAATATCTTTCGCTGCGATGATGAGTTCGAGAGGAAAATTGTAGAATCAAGAGAAATCCTGTTGAACCCTGTCCACTTAAACAACAATTTCAGTTATAACATCCCAGATAGCCATGCTGCAGTTATTCAATTTTGGCGTTCACGTGAACCTGCACGCACAATTGCAACAAACAATGGCAAGCCAGTTGGAACAACTTGGAAAAAATACAACGTTTTTATGTATCGATTATGTGAGGCAATTTGTACCTGTAATTTCCAGTTTGTTTAGATAATTCAATGTTTATTAGTATTCTTTTCCTTTATAAATACCTGAAGAAGGCTGCTATATGCCGAAACTAGTATTCATCATTAAAATATTTATATGTTATCTCGGTTTTCTAGTCATTAAATCTATTTTTTTTCAAATGTACAACAACCGAGTAAAAGCTGATCACCACAAATATATTATATATATATATATATATATATATATATATATATATAATATATATATAGTTAATGAATGTTATGGCAGTTTCACATATGGAATTCGGTTGAAGAGAGTTAGCATTTCAACTCAATTGTCAGCTTGCTTTTCGCGCGATTTCTGAAAAATATATAAATACTGGGGTTCACTCACAACACATTTTGTCCATGTATTACTTAGCACTTCTGAAGATATACTGAGCCTTGGTTGAAGGAGGAAAACCTTCAACAATAAAAATCAATAAACAACAAGCAATTGGTTGAAATGTGGTCATGTGGACAACACATGTTCACTTCAAATCTGACAAAACGGCAAGGGAAGGTGGAAGCAATAAAACCATATTGTTTTCACTTCACCCCTCTTTTATTACTCGTCATTCTGCCGCTACAAATTAAAATAGCGGCAGAATGTTCATTGAATGAACATTCTGCCACTATTTTTTTAAGTATTCATTTTATTTTAATAATTTTTACTTATTCCATTTTAATTTGTTTTGTTTGGATAATTAAAATATATAGATTTAATTGGTTAATTTAAGCCTGTGGACTACCTGTCCTATCGTCGCGGACCACAGGTTGAGAAACATTGCTACAGGGTTCTCTCACCTTATGTGACCCCTAATTCATAAGTAGTATAGAAATAGAAGACATGACACAACATAAATAAAAAATGAATTTTAATTAGGAAAAGTATTTTGGAGAATTTTCTAGTGTTTTTTAACATTTTTCTTTTTTTTTGGGGGGGGGGCAGTTCCCCCCCTCCCTGGGTGAGCCACTGTATATATATATATATATAGAGAGAGAGAGAGAGAGAGAGAGAGAGAGAGTAAAATCTAGTAAGTATAATGGCTTTTGTATGAGCATGAGCGCCAGTAACTAAACACTACACAAATGTTCCGTATATACTGAAGTTCGTTCAACTAACGTAAATAGCAACACTCGTATTCAAACTTGCCGAAAATGTTAACGCGGTATGCAAAGAAGGAGGAAATTGCTTCTTTCTACGCAAAATAATCAAAATAAAAGAATGTGGCGACATCTCTTGGCTAGATATGAAATCTCCTAATGAATTTATGATCTGTGGCTGAAAGTTTACTGTTATTATTTATTTATAGTGAGCCAGTTTACATTTCATTAACGTACAGCAGCCGTCACGGCCACAAGTAGTACAAGTGTGAATTTTAAGTATGAATGCAATGAAGATTTTTTTTGGTTTACTTTAATAATTTCAAAGAATTTTGATTTTTTTTTTTTTTCCTGTGTCTGATTTGCAATGTGCAGTGGTTTAGCAATTTTACCGCATAGAATGTAAAAATTAAAATAAATTAATAAATAAACATCCCCTAATAGCAAATCTTCCGCTACGCATAAGAAAACAGGTTTCCATAGTTAACCTATGGTTGAAGTCCAAAGGTTTTTTGAGTTTCGTCCTAGGCGTGACGTGTCCCTTACAATCCAAGGGATCACGTCACGCCCAGGACGAAACTTAAACATATTATCCCCTCGAAATGCAGACACACTCGGTGATTAAAAAAAAAAAAAGCATGAATAATTAAACTTAATAAGAAGTTAAGTATTAATCCTTTACCTAAGTTGAGCATGCAAAAGTTTAAGCGTGAAATCTCTAATTTAGACTACTTCAATATTGAGGCTGTTGACATCGCACCAAACTGCCTTAATATCCCATAATGCATACCTTGTCAGATGCATACATAGCACATACCTTGTCAGAGGTCTGGGAAGGGTTATGATCCAAACAGACTTATACCATTTTAAAAACTCTAAGTGATCGGAAAAGATCACTTAGAGTTAATTAGAATTAAAATTCTCCGTGTAAAATTTCAATTTTATATGAAAGTTGTATAAAATTCCCCAAGTTTTTTTGAAAGTTTTTTATCCCACTTGCAGAATACACGTATATTCCCTTGGTATTGAAAAATAGTGTTTACGACTTATCAACCTCTTGGCACAGCAATAATTAGAGTACCATAGGTTTTCGGACTTTCTTGAATTAAACTGCAGTAAAGAAGGGGTGGGAGATAGAAATAAACATTCTGAAAAATTTTCTAAAAAAAAATTCTTAATTGCGGATGTTAACAGCCAAGCATCACAGCACGAATTCTTAAATAATAGGTAATGACTCCATGTAGAGTGAGTATTTCGAGGGAGGGGGGATAACGGATAGTATACTCCATAAAGAATAATTGCAAATGCCCACATTCCTTCAAAATAAAGATTATTTGAATTTATAAAAAATATCAAGAAACCAATAAAAACTGGGTAACGCAATGGTATTACAGCAATCAATTACCCAATGAGTTTTCTTTTATATTGAATCGACGGAAATTCCTCTTTCATTTGCCATTACGATACAAAAAACAACCAGTAACAGGCATAATCCTAAGAAAAATGCAAGATAAAAAAAAAAAAAGTATAGTGACGCCTTCATTATGCAGTTGGAAAACCCACTGAATATTAAGCTATACGATTGGAAAACACCTGAGTTCAATTCTCGTGATGATGGAGAAATCTTATATGTTTTTTTTTTCACCTGAAGGTGAATGAGACAATCTTATATGCAGATTGTAGGGTTCACCCGCATCTAGGCAAATTGGCCAGAGAACACATGCGATATGCAGACAAAACACTGATAGTAGGCGATAGATGGTGCTGTATGTAACGGATGAGTTGTGTAGTGTATTCATCCGTCCTTACACATCCCGGAAGTAACGTAATAATAATAATATTGTAGTACACGGTATTATCTATAATGTGATGTACAGTGGCGTCCAGAGGGGGGAAAGGGACCCGGGCACCCCCAAAGAAAAGGGAAAAAACTAGAAACTTTTCCAAAAATCTTTTCCTAATTAAAATTATTATTTTTTATTTATGTTGTGTCGTGTCTTCTATTTCTCTACTACTTATGAATTAGCGATCATTGCAGATGCTCAGTCATAGGTCGTATGCGAAGCGTAGTGTGTATTCGCAAATCGTCTACTGAACTCTTCCCCCCCCCCCCAGGTTAAATCCTGAGCGCTCGGCTCCCTCCAAGATTAAATCCTGAGTGCGCCACTGGTGATGTAGATATATAATAAAACTTCCTTATCAAGTGAAGTGGCACCTTTAATCGCAATCTCACTTTCAATCAAGGTTACCGGAAATGTTACGATTCTTTCCAAAATTAAACCCAGAGAATTTACAATTTCAGCAGAATTTTTACAGCTTATCTTGTTACCCGTGTTATCACATTTTAATGTGTCCTTCAACTGAACTACATTTTTTCCCCCGAATATTAAATAATACCAAAATCAGCATAAATGTACAACACAGAATACAGAGTAACACAGCATTAACTTCATCTTGTTCTGTCTGCAGAATAATCCTGATGAACGAACACACACAATTTACAGATGAAATTAATTATTATTATTATTATTATTATTCCTGATACCTCCAAGGAGTCCGAAGACTCATCGCGGGAGGACATCTTCAACTATCTCTACACCTTACCTCAACTACGAATCAACGCCATCTACCGCCCACCTCCAACACCACCACAACTAGTAATTTTTGTCTGTAAATTGCGTGTGTTCTGAAGGGCCGATTTGTATGTATGCGGGATGAAAAACCCGAGTTTCCGGGAGAAAAAACCCTGCTACCTCCGTATGAGATCGGCTAACTCACCATCGATTGAAATCGACCAGATAAAGATTCCTCCCGTCGCGACGAGAATCGAACTGAGGCCTATTCCAATCGAAGGGCGCAATGTACCGTCGTTCTTCCAATTGCGCTACGGAGGCGCTTAAATAAATTAATGTACTTAACATTGACGGATTTCATTTTTAGTATTATTTCCATAATATGAAAGCTTTTAAATCATCAAACAACTAAATTTGTAGCCATCTGAAACTATATTGTTTTCTAAATTGTTGAATATTCACATATTTTGTTGCTCAACATTTTCAACTACGTTAGACAATAAAACTACCTTTTTATAATCCTTATCTTTTATTTTTAAATTTGTGTGTGTTACAACAAATTCAATCTCATATATTTTAATTTATTGCAAAATATGATGTTAAAGGCATGTAAATTAAAATGCATACAGCATAGAATGGGCAGATTGAATGTGAAGTTATTTTTTCATGATTTATAAAGCATCAACACTGCTTTACATCCTATCCAGAATACAATCAACACATAAATGCAAATAACATGTTTTAAATAAACCAAAATGTACTCACAGAAATCCTCCAGAATCCTAAAACTTAACAGCATTTTAACTAATAATTATTACACACGATATGCGCCATAATTCACTTTTAAAAATCAACAACAAACATAAATCACAAATTTTACCTAACGATTTCCTTCTACCTCTCCATTATCCCACAAATGGCGCTGTTGTCAACATTATAAACTCAAAATTTATTTACAAATAAATAATATTTTCCCAAATGTTATTCAAGTTTCAGACAAAAATATAAAGTAACAAAAATATTTATAATACAAACGCATATTCACCATATGAAAGAGATCTTCTGCAACAATAATTAACATAAAATGTAATGTAACGTGGTCGTAAAAATAATTATGAACAAAAAAGTTTCTATTCTAACACAACACTAGAGGGATGCTTGATAGGTCGGTCCAAAGAAATGTTTCAGAAACCCTGAAAAATAACATAAAAACGATTAAAGCCGCAAGTTCCCATACAAAGCTTGTTTCAACGGGCGAAAGATAATAGATATGTTAGCGAATGAAATCCATGATGCCGAAATTTAGTTACAGTTGGCAAGCGCCTGGATCGGCCAAGCATCACAGAGAAGCCAGATACGAATCATCAATTATTTTATGAAAAGCGCGATAACACAGCGCATTTGGAAGAATGATAGGACATTTTTCGACTGTAAATGACCTCAGTTCGATTCTCGTCGTGACAAGAGAAATCTTTCTCCCTTCAGCAGGAAGGGAATTCATATTTCCCTGCTGAAATCTGAGAAATCTCCTGAGAAAGATTCCAGCACGGGGGGACAGGGTTCTTCCAGAAACTTGGATTTTTCATCCAGCAATAAGCCCAGAGAACTCACATTTTACAGACAAGAACTACTACTGATCGTCAGAGGTGAAGTTATGTGTTGATGATGGTTAGTACTTCTCTGTGTAGCTGGAGAATTAAAAAGTGGAGACGGACAGTTGTGTGGAGAAAAGGTCCTCCCGCGATGAATCCTTGGACTCCTTGGTGGTTTAATGTGATAATAATAATTTATTTAATTAAAATAATTATTTATTTATCGCAATTGTATGATATTTTAATTAAATAGCACGTTGTTGTCCTCAAAGTTTAGCAAACTGCTATCCTATGGTCAGCCTTCCGCACTCTGCAATGGATCGTCAACTTTCTTACTGGTCGCTCACTACGTGTCATGGTGGACGATATACTCTCATCAGATTTCCCCACCAATGCAGGAATATCCCAGGGTAATCCTGCACTGATGGGCAAATTCTTTCACTCTTTGTTTCACTCACCCATTCTTTCACACATCAGCAAACTATGAAACATATTCATAGTTTGCTGATGATTCCATTCCTCCTTTTCATTTGACAAACATTATAGCGCTCAATTATTAGAATACTCAAAATTCCCACGACCAATGACCTGAACTCCGATCTTCTAATGAATCAAAGGCAACATTGTAGACTTCAATGCCGCCAAAACTTAATCTTGTAAGATCTTTCGTAAGAAAGAGCTCGCATTCTTTCCCCCTTAATTTCAAAAATACTCAGATATTCGAACACGATAAAATATTTTCTTGAACTGACCTATATCTTCAACCTTTCCTGGTAAAAACACATTTCAACAATAGTTTCTACAGCTACCAAAAAACTTGATACTTTTAGCCCAAGACACTTCACATCTCCACAACTGCTAACTATGCAAATTTCCAATCCTCCCAACCATGGAATATTGCTCAAACCCAAACATGGGGTGCTTTAGTGCAGCACCCCATGTTTGGGGTGCTGCACTAAAATGCTCTCTCAGATTGATCATATCCAGAAAATGGCAATCCCGCTAATTAATGATCCCTCTCTGTATCTCATATCCAATTTAATTCCTATTTCATAGACGTTCAGTTTCTGCCTTGTGCCTCTTCTAGAGGTATTTTCATAGACAGTTCTCTGCTCTGCTTAATTGACCACCATTATTCTTCCACTTTCCTCCAAAATCATTAGAACAAAAGTCATTGCTAACCAATGCCCTTTTACAGTTCATCTTAAAATCCATTGAACTAACTTCACTGCCTCCTCCACTTTACCTTCCCAAGGAATACAATCTCGATCTGCTCAAACAAAAAAAAAAAAAAAAAAAATATATATATATATAGAGAGAGAGAGAGAGAGAGGTGGAATAAGCTCCGATCACTAATCTTAATATTAAGATTAGTGATCGGAGCTTGTTCCACCTCTGAGTTGCCTTGGTCTTGCAATACCTGTAGGATCAGCTAGTCTTGCATCACTTGCAGATGCAAACTTGACATTTTTGTCTGTTTGCTTACTTGGAAAAAATGGAGTAAATCCAAGTTTAAAATTGCTTGGTATCTTTAACATAATTATACCCAAGGTAAAAATACTTTCTACATATATATATATATATATATATTATACCCAAGGTAAAATACTTTCTACATCTATCTCTCATCCTGAGATTTTTATTTAATTTTTTATTTAATAAGGTTAAACCTTATTAAATAAAACCCTTGCCTTTAATACATTACATCATACCATCTCCTCCAGGAGATGTGCTTTGCATTAAGGATAAATATTAAGAATAGTGATCAGAGCTTATCCACCTTTACCGCGAGTTGCCTTGACTTGCACTATGTGGGGGTCCCTACACTTACAATACTTGCAGGCGCAAACTTGACTTGTCTGTTTGCTTACTTGGGAAAGGGAGTAAAACCAGGTTTAAAATAGCTTGGTATCTTTGACATTTATTATACCCAAGGTAAAATACATTTATTATTTTACCTTGGGTATAATAAATGTATTAAAATTAATAATTATACTGACTAAGAACACCGAGAAAGGTAAGAAAACTTGACTAGTTTCGTCGGAACGCCGACTTCTTCAGGTATGTAAATAATAACAAAAGACTGGGAAAATAACAAGGTAAAAAACATGGACTTCTCAAATTAACAAAATAGGAATAGCAACAGTCATATTTGAACTGGTGTCCGCTTGGCAGGACTAGCGTGAGTTGTGAGTGGCAACTGATTCGAGAACGCCAGAACTCAATCACAACGCTGTGGGCGTCAGGCAAACTGAAGCTTAAATTGTTGTTTATGTGTGATGTGTCCAGAACTATTTCTTTGATTCTATGATACGTCTCTCAAGTTCGTCACCGCATTAAGGATATTGGTCGTAAGATTCCAGTCTATCTAGTGTTGAAGCTCTTCTAGATTAGAGTTAGCGGAGAAAAGAACATGACTGGAGAGTGCGCTTGCACGGGTTCTTTTGTAAGAGATGTCAAGCTATTGTTCCTCAAGACGTAGTGAAATAGATTTATCAGTCTGTCCATAATAAGGTTTACCGCAGTTGCAGACGACTTTATAAACTCCTGGAAACCGAAACTGGTTGTGTTTTGGTTTAAGGCGACTCAGAAAAAAGAACGAAGCTTTGGTAGGGTGGTGAAGTAGGTTTTAATATTGAATTTCTTCATAATTTTTGACAATTTTGGAGATAGATAGCTTATGAACGGCAGCTGAGTTCTGGCACTCTCGAATCAGTTGCCACTCACTTACAACTCACGCTAGTCCTGCCAAGCGGACACCAGTTCAAATATGACTGTTGCTATTCCTATTTTGTTAATTTGAGAAGTCCATGTTTTTTACCTTGTTATTTTTCAAGTTTTTTGTTATTATTTACACACCTGAAGAAGTCGGCGTTCCGACGAAAGTGGTCGTGTTATATTAAAGTTTTCTTACCTTTCTCGGTGTTCTTAGTCAGTATATATATATATATATATACCCTATAATATAAAATGATAAACTTTTCTGTAACGTTTTTGTATCACGTTTTTTTGTTAAGTTATAGTTCGCCCACCACTTCTAGGTCCCTTCTTGGCTTTGTGCCAAGAATAGTCGATTCATGCTGAAGGGGAGAAAGAAATGAAGGATGTACGAATTGGTCGCCAACATGCGAAATCACGTGCTTTCTTGTCTGTCGCTGTACTAGTACTAGCTTGATTTTTGTTGTTCTCTTTTTGTAGTATTTTTTTATTATTAATTTGTATGATGGATCCAGTACAGTCAACAAGTTCTATTGTTACACGTTTCAGTAGCTCTTGTAAAAGAATATTGAATAATGTGCTGACATTCTGCGAAAAAGAATCGTCAGAAGGCCGTCTTCTTGTTCCCCTTTCTCAAGTCATAAAACGTGCGAGTGCAATTGCGGGCGTATCGGGGTCGACTGTTAAAAGAATTCGTAGGGAATCAAAAGGTGAAGGTAAGCCAAAATTTAAATCTCCTAAAAAAAAAAAAAAAAAAAAAGCGCCAGAGTAAAACCATCGAAACCGTAGCTTTGAATGATTTTGATGTAGACGTTATAAGAAGAGCTATTCACGAATTTTACGTATTCGAGAAAAGAGTGCCAACTGTTCCGAAATTGATTCCTGTGCTTAAAGAAAAAATTAATTTTCCTTGGAAAAGAGAAACTTTAAGGAAAATACTTCATGAAATCGGATTTTGTTTTAAAAAGTCCCATGAAAAGGAAACTTATCATGGAGCGAAGTGACATTGTTTTATGTAGAACGCAGTATTTGCACGTATTAACACTCTACGTACATTTTTCCAACTGTTATACAAGCAAAATAGTTACACTTTAAAAACAACAATGTTCGTAAAAGAAAAGCTAAATTTTCCGACCTGTAATAATAAACAAACTCAGTTTGTTTATTATTACCTCCCAGAAGACAGACTGATTACCCTATTATCGGAATGGATTCTCCTTTTTCTGACATGCGCAGTAGTTTCGAGGGACCTCAAATCGGTGGGCGAACTTATATTTGAAACTCAGAAGCTACTCTGAGTGTCGAGTCTTCAAAATTCGAGTCATCAGAATTCAAGGAGAACCGGCCTATCAGTCTGGAACCCGGGAGGTTGGGGAGGGGGAAAGGGAAAAGGGAATATATATATATATATACTAGGGGGAACCGCCCCCCCATGACGCCTACGGCGCCCCCCGAGTTCCGGACTGGTAGGCTGGTTCTCGGGGGGGGGGGGGGGAGCCGTAGGCGTCAGGGGGGAGAAACCCCTAATATTTATATATATATACTAGATTGAGATCTTTCATAAGAAAAACGGGAGGGGGGTGGAAACCCCTTTTCTAGTCTTCAAAATTCGAGTCATCAGAATTCAAGGAGAACCGGCCTACCAGTCCGGAACTCGAGCGGCGCCGTAGGCGTCAGGGGGACGGACCTTAGTATATATATACACTAGATTGAGATCTTTCATAAGAAAAACAGATGAAAAACTAGGAAGTTCGATTTTTCTGAGTGTTTTTGGATGTTTCGTATATGTGTTGCACACACACACACACACACCCACACACACACATTATAGGGATATCGTTTGAAAATAACTCGGATGAAATATATGAACTATTGCAAAATGACTGGAAATAGTTTTTGGCACTTTAGACAAAAGCTTCTTTGAGTTAAACTGTTGTCATTATTAATGTTGCTGCCTCTTACAATTAGATTGAGGAGCTTAGACCATGACGTGAGGTAAGGTGTTTTGCAGAGAACAACATAAGTTTCCAGGCGTAAAACCTGCAACTTATGAGTGCAGTCAGTGCCGGATTTACGTATAAGCTAAAAAAGCTACAGCTTAGGGCTTCGTAATCTATCGGGACCTCAAATAAAAAAAATAAAAAAAAAGACCAGCTGCTGTAATTTAAAACAGTAGGGGGCCCTCTGGGTTTTGTATAACTTAGGGTCTCAGCAAGTCTCAATCCTGCCCTGAGTGCAGTTCACACACCTTAAGTTGAAAAGCGCTTGTATTTCCCCCTTATGCTCCAAATAGGTTTAGAGTTATGGTTTTCAAAACGAAGGGTAAACTTTCAAGTGAATTTTATGGATCTTGTTTCATAGATTCAGGCATAACTGATAATACTGCGAATGTCACCTACAGTTCAGTACTAGATGATGTTTCATCTTAACGGTCATCTTCAATTAATTAAAGAGAAACCTTTTGGTCTCTTTCGACTAAAGCTGAGTTAGCCGATCTCATACGGAGGTAGGGTTTTTTTAGCAGGAAACTCGGGTCTTTCGTCCCCTAGAACAAGCAAAGTTGCCCCGTGAACACTTCTACAGTCATAAAAATTGTTTCCCTTTCCCCCTCCCCAACGCCAGACTCTGCGACAAGCCGGTTGGGTTTTCAACACTCGCATAATCTTAGCGGACCTGCATCAAGCAGGATAAAAGCGCTATAAAGAGGAAGAAGTCATCTTCAATTAATTGCAGATGTTTGTGTCATCTTCTATTCGAATCCCCTCCAAGATGAAAGGAACCTTTATGAGATAATTTCAAGTGAAGATGCTTCAATTAATTAATACTGAGGTGGAAATGTTTCCTCCCAGAAAATTAGTTGTTGTTTTTTTTTTCATCCAGAGAAACGCAATCTGAGTGGAAGACACATGAAACCTTGATACATCATAAATTCATAATCTCAGCTGCTTTTGCAGCAACTTCACTTAAACCAAACCAGACACCAACCATCTACTTGTACTCTCACCGCGGTAAAAGCACATATTCCAGAATTACTCGTTCTTTTTTTTTTTTTTTAACCTTTCATTTTATTCTATTTACGCAGTGATTCATTTCTTTCCAACAGATCAGCTGTCATTTGAAAACCCATAAATAGGGGAAACATGCCTATTCGTTTCCGTAAAGGTTCAGTTAATTCAATCAGGGATCCAAAACAGCCAGGCGAAATTCTCTTTGATTTGGAAAAACAAAATAGTAATTCTTGGGTTCTTTACTGTGGTCAGCTAACACCAAAGTGGTTTCAGAGTTAATAATAAAATTTTCAGTACTCGATTCTTTCTTTTTTCTTTCTTTTTTTATTCTTCCAAATATCAATCCAATACGCACCTATCGAGCATTCATTCCCAACCAGTGTCGTCATTAGATAGATCTACGGAGTTCGTTAGTAAATTGTAGCAGGCAAAACAGTCCTGCCTACTCCCTTTGGTAAACAAAAAAGCACAGTGAATTCAGTTTACTTCAAGACAACACTTGAAAGAAACTTCACTTGTCGAACGCTAGCTGCGGAACCCAAAAACATATCTTAGTTGTAGCAACCCGTGTTTATGGATTTTCAGTATGGCACAATTCAGTGGTATTATATAGCAGGAAATGAGTGAGAAAGATTACAAGTATGAATAATGATTAGAGGATATTTTTAAGTACATTACCGTGAAGAAGTGATGTGTCATTGTAAGGAAGACGAGTAGCGTTTCCTAATAGACATGCTTATTTTGATCAAATAACAGTCAACTACAATGCTATTGTTTCATATCTTATTTCTAATTTTTGCGCTTAATCTTAATTTGTAAAATTTCGACTGCTTTAGGAGAAAAACTCTTTCTTATGACAAAGACAATTTACTTTTATATATATATATATATATATATATATTTCTTATGACAAAGACAATTTACTTTTATATATTTATATACCATTCTTCTCGAAGTATTTAGACAAGTTTCGTGGGCTCGTGTGAGACTACCATCACATACTTATTAGAGTCACGAAGAAGCTTAAATTTTTGCTGAAGAACGGGAAATTCAAAGAATTTATTACTCCCATGGTAGTAGTAGTGTACTGTAAAATACTATATTATTACTATACTATGAGATTGCTGTCTTTGGTGAGAGATTCACATAAAAAACGAAAGGAAGGAAGAAGACTGCACTTCCGCTGTCAAGCCAGTACTTAAGAAAATGCTTTTCGGGTTTCACTTTGCCTCTCCCCTTCCTTCATTCCTTGTGCTTTTACTCCACGAATGTTTTGAATATCACCCAAAAAGGAGTCCCGTAGCTTAGTCGGTATAAACGAAGCCCTTTGGTCGAAAACATTTGGGCTTGATTCACAATCCATAACGCGAGGACCCTTATTAGGTGTTTTCGACTAAAAATGAGTTAGCCTGTCCACACAGAGATGGGGAGGGGATGGGGGGGGAATTCTCCCGGAAACCCGGGTTTCTCATCACTCAAAACAAGTAAACCGGCTTCTAACCACACATATCTACAGACATAATGACGGTTGACTGCATTGTCGCCCATCTGGGAAGTATTTAGTAACTTCTAACCAATATCTCATCTCGGAAAACGGGCATCCTGGATACTCTCATATGCTACGCTAACAACAACAACCGTCAAAAATCCTTCTCAACTAGAAGAAAGTATTCTTGATGGATTATCCGCATAATTTTATGATTTATTCTCATTTTACGATCCTACTGTTACAGAACATCAAACCTCACCTCAGCAGTGCATTTTTCACCATAAAAATTTATCTTAATTTTTCTGTAAGAAATGACAAATTTAGATAAAATTAATCCCGAAGTTTCGTAGAGTGTTTATTTTAAACAGAGGGGGCTTCTTAAAAATCAATACCTATGCAATGGTACCTCCCAGAATGATGTAAAATAAATAAGTAAAAAAACGCCTATTACATTAATTTTCCTTATAAACTAATATACAAAAATATATTAATATATGTCAAACGTTCCATCATAAAAACAATAAATAACTCTTTCAAAGCCTTTTATTCCCCAAAGGGGGAATAAAAAGCTTTTAAAAAAATCTCCATAGCCACAACTGGCTATTAACAATTTCATAAGCATGAAGAGTCCGGTCGACTATTAGAAACGAACTTATAACTTTTTTCTGGCGGTCTAACGATATGGAAGCAAAAACCAATTCCACAGAGCTACTCAAGCTACTTTTCTATTATCTAATCGTTATTGTTTTATTTATGGATTTATCTACGGGAACAAGTATATTTATTTCAAATTATTATCCATTATTATTTATTAGCCAAATTTGGTAAAGAGACTTTCTTTCTTACTCAAGTTATTATATTGGCTTAAGTTTCCTCAAACCTGCTTGTCTATGCAGAAGATCGACTACCTGGGAAACGACCTATAAGAAGGCCATTTGGCCTTGTATTTCTACAAGGCTACTCAGACAACTTTACAATTATACGATTGTTAGTATTTACATATTTATCTACTAGAATAAATATATTTATTCCAAACTATTAATTCATTATTATTAATTAGCTAAGTGACAAAAATTCCTTTCTTTATTATTATTATTACAAACTGCGAGAGGACGAGAGAAACCAAGGGACCTAAAGAGAGCCGAAAACCGGCCCTATATATATATATATATATATATATATACTGCTCAAAACAATTAGAGATATTTTGGTTTTCTTGTAAATTATAAAGTTATAAATATAATTTACAAATGTAACACATTTATTTTTAAATATTCTTAATATGCAACAGTGTAGAACACACAACTGCAAAATCATGTTAAGACTTGTCGAAACGTGTCTTAGCCATATTAGTGTGTGAGGGGTAAAAAGTGGCTTGTTGCGCTCACTTCCACATTGCATAATTATCACTTCTATTGTAAACTTGTGTCACCTACTACCCATTATTTTGTTAAAAATGGCAGAGCAGCATGATATCCCGGAATCCATGGCTTGAAGAGCCATTGGTCGATTAGAAGCTGGATAAACGCAACAAGTTGTCTCACAAGCGTGTCGTGTATCTCAAAGCGTAATTTCGCGACTTTCGAATCGCTTTCTGGAGACCGGAAATGTTCGATATTGTCTTCATGCCATAGGTTTATATGCTCGAAGACCAATGGTTTGCATTTCACTTACTGCAAATCACAAAAGAGCCCGAGGGGCACAGGAACACCACAATTGGACAAATGAGGATTGGGCTCGTGTACTTTTTAGTGACGAGTCCAGGTTCAGTCTGCAACCATATAACCGACGTATCTTGATAAGGCGTAAAAGTGGAACAAGAAATAATCCACAGTTTGTTTGCGAAAGACTCCAACATCAAGGTGGGAGTTTGATGGCATGGGCTGGAATAAGTACAGGTGGACATACTGATCTCTGTTTTATCAGAAACGGTTCCTTAACAGCCCAAAGGTATCGCGATGAGATTTTGGAACCTAGTTCGTCCATATGCCGCTGCAATTGACCAAGAATTCAGTTTTATAGATGACAATGTTCGTCCACACCGTGTAAATCTGGTACAAGAGTAGTTTGAGGAAGAAGAAGGTATTGAACGAATGGACTGGCCTGCCTGTTCATCGGATTGTAATCCAATCGAACATGCCTGGGATACTTTAGGTAGGCGCGTTTCTTCTTCGACTGGTGCCACCATAATGGCTTCAAGAGCTCGAAATTGCTCTCACAGAAGAGTGGGGAAACATTCCACAAGAACTGTTTGATCATCTTAGACTTATCCGATCCATGTAATCAAGATGTTCCAATGTTTTGGCTGTTAATGGAGACCATACACCCTATTAAAAATTAACAAAAGCGTTTTGAGCTATTGTTATTCTTGTTAAAATTATTTCACGCTAAAATGTATAATTTGTTAAATTTGTAATAATTATCGATTATTTAAACAACATCACATTAATTACACCCTGTCCATAAGAAATATTTATTCATGTATGAAGTACCCAATAGTTATAATTATTTGCAGAAATTTATAATTATCCGAAAAGAACTAAAATATCATCTAATTGTTTTGAGTAGTGTAGATATATAACGAGACTGAAAATTAGAGGGAAATTACACTACAACGAATTCCTCTTAAACACCAATACAAACACGCCATATCCAAATCCAACCACTCCCACCTCCTTCCCCACTCAAAAAGGTTGAACCGTGCGCATACAGTTGTTGACTGTGAAAGCGTGTACTCTCTTTTACACGTTAACTAGAAAAAAATGCATGCATATATGTTTCTACACCTGGCTCGTGATGGGTACGGCAACAAAACCACGAAACCACCGCGATCAATTATCTTCCTCAGATAAGCTCAATTATGAATTCAGTAATTTGTATACTGATTTTCTGTAGTGCTAAAATAACAATAATGTTTTAATAGTATATATGTAGATACGCTGTATACTAACAAACAAACTTTGATATTGAAATTGAATTATTATTACTATGATTATTATTAAATTATATGTTGTAAAATATCTGTATTAAATACATAATATATAAATATTATTGAAATATAAATATAAATCACAAAATGCAGAAAAAAAGTATGCATATACTGTATATATATATATATATATATATATATATATATATATATATATATATATATATATATATATATATATATATATATATATATATATATATATATTGGACTTATTCTGTATGATCATATTTTGTCGAACTTTAAAAAAAAATTTAAACTTTGAACACACAATCATATTTCCTTGTGCAACTGTGAGCTATAATAGTAAATTATTACCATGGTAATATCATTACTAATAACACATTAATTATCCAGTTATATCAATTGCACATTATGTAAATTACAATGATATTAGAATCTGTTCTTGGATCGCATGAAAAAAAAAAGTATTATTGTTGTTTTAATTTTACATTATATGTATGTGATTAATTTGAGACATAATTAATAAAGTATTTAAAAAAATAACAGTGCCTCATGGAGTCAGAAAATTCATTGCGGGAGACCCTATATTGACACACTAACCATTATTCACAAAATATTATCATACTTCTTAAATTCATTCACAGACGAAGACTCACAGCCACCTCTCGCAATGCATTCCACACACTCACCAACTTCCAAGCAAAAAATATACACTCGCACAATTTCCAGGGATGGCCCCTTGTTCTCTCCTTTCCTGTACTGTATAGAAATAAGTCATCAGTATCAGCATCCTGTAAAACCCCTTTAATAACTTATATGCTTCTATCTACAGACCTTCAACAATCTATGTCACTCTCCTTTGATCCCCTCCACCACTTCATCACCAAGGAATCCAGATCTGTGTGCAGTAGTCCAGAAGTGGCCATATTAAAGCCTTATACAGGCGAACAATAACCTCTTTATCAGTGTTTTTCAGTGTGTTTTCAACAGCCATGTAATTTGATGTACTGCAATGATCACTTTTGTAATACGTCATCTAAACTTCAGTTCTCTGAAGTTTAGATGACGTATTATTACAGGTCCCTTACCTCGTCAACTTCTTGCAGTTTAATTCCATTAATATAGTACACAGCATGTGATCTCATTCTCCCAAAAGTACATCACCTTACACTTAGCCTCGTTAAACTGACTGTCAATTATATTTGCCCATATTGCCAGCATATTTAAGTTATCCCCCCCCCAAGATATCTACAACACCTTCATTGACTATCGCTCGTCCCGATTATGCATCATCAAAAAACAAGTGGATATTTTCTGTCAGATTATTTCCAATATCATTAATGTACAAATTAAACAACAGAGTACCAAGTACTGAGTCCTGAAGCACACCACTAGTCACCTGCCTTCTACTGGACTCAGCTTCTCCATAAACCACTCTTTGATATCTGTCCATCAACCACTCTCTAATCCAAATCATCTTCGGATCCCAGCTTCGGATCCATGGCCTTTTGCTCTGAGTATGCAACTGGGGTCCATGTGGAATCCTATCAGATGTCTTTGCAAAGTCCAGCAGTATCACTGAGAAAGGATATCCTTTATCCAATTCCACTGTTATTTTATTATACAGGGTGTCCCAAAATTCACACAAGAAGCAATTTTGATAGAAAACACAGGTTTATAATTAAAAAATTGTAATTTCTTATTGATTCATAAAGTTTACAGTATAGGGTTATGAATGGAATAGCATATCGGGTAAATGGCCCCCACGGCTTTGCTGGCACTCTTTTGTCGAAATTTTCCATGACCGTTTTGCATAAATGTGGTTGAATTTCGTTGATACAGCGCTCAATTTCCTCCTTCAAGGCGTGGGTGGTCGTGGGTTTGTTGGCATAAACCTTAGACTTCAAAAAACCCCAAAGAAAAAAGTCCAACGGCGTTAAGTCACATGATCTGGGCGGCCAATTCTGATCACCAAAACGGGAAATTACACGACCAGGAAATGACTCATGCAGTAATTGAATTGTTTCTCGGCACCGTCTTGTGGAAACCATATATCGTCCACATTCATATCTTGCAATTTAGGCACAAAAAACTGGATTATCATGTCGCGATAGCGAGCACCATTAGCTGTTATTGCCTTAACAGCCGCATTTTCGAAGAAGAATGGACCGATGTTGCCTCCAGCCCAAAATCCGTACCAAACAGTGACATGTTGTGGATGCATTTGTTTCTCAACAATCACTCGTGGATTTTCTGAACCCCAAATGCGACAATTTTGTCGATTAACGAAGCCATCAAGATGAAAATGAGCCTCATCGCTGAAAATGATTTTGTTCGAAAAATAAGCATCCGCTTGTTGTTGTTCCATAATCCATTCAACGAACTCTCTTTGCTGTGTGTGTGGTCATTTTTAATAACCCTGAACTGTCAGCTGTCAGGCTGTCTTTTTTTTTCTCGTTGGCAACACTTTACCGCACAAATGGCGCTAAATTTAAATCTTGCGTGAATTTTGGGACACCCTGTAGAAAGTAAGTTACTAAGGCAAGACCCTTATAAAGTTTAAAAATAATGTTGCCCCTTATAAAGTATCATATTGCTGTCCACCCAGTCCTGAATTCTAATTTTTACCAATTTCTCCAAAACCTTGACCACCACTCTAGATATATTGATTGGTCTATAATTTGCACCCTCTGTCTTGGAGCCTCCCTTATGCAGTGGAATTATTTCCCTCTCTTTCCACTCAATTGTAACTTTACCAGAAATGAGGCTTAAATTAAACAGCTTCGTCAGGAAGGTGATAATTCTCTTGCACATTCTCATAACACTTGGGCCGATATGCCATCTAACCCTATGGGAGCGTCAGCATTAAGGTTCTACAGTATGCTAAGCGTCTCTATTTCTTTTATCTCTAGACTCTCATCAAGCAGTGACACACTCGGAATTGCAATATCACAAACAAGATGGTACACGTTTGCAAAATGATCACTTAGTAACTCAACAATTTGATTTCTTTCTTTCTGTTACTTCCCGCCAACCAACACTTTTTAAAGTTATCTCTCCATAGTCATTCCTTCTTTTACTTGCCACATAGTGAAAGAACTCCTTAAGATTTCTTTTGGACTCATCAGCTATCTTCCTCTCATAATTAGCTTTGGTCTTCATTACCATATAGATCACCTTCCTTCCATGTACTTTGCACTGCTCATGGTATGCTGATCATCTTTTTTTTTTATACTTCCTCCTCAACCTTTTCTTTATCTGCAACTCCTACTTAATAATAATATTCATCCATCTTATTCCTACTTGATTTATTCTACTGACTCTGGGTATACAGTCTGATACAGCTTTCCTTAGGTACCCTTCGACAATCTCCCAGGCAACATCAACATCTCTCCCCTTCAAATTTTCTGCCATAGAACTGCTGAAAGCTGACTTCTCAGCTTGTCAAAATCGCCAGTCTTGTAATTCCACATATACCCCTTATTAACAAGAAATTCTGCACTTCTTACAATCTCCTAAGTCAAGACCACACGATCGCTTTCCCCGAGTGGAAACAGTGTGACTGAATTGGTTATTGAAATGCTCTCCAATGCTATAAGCAGATCCAACACTCTTGAACCTCTTATCCCTTCCATTACATGCTGTCATGTAGTTATCTCTTAACAACTGTATAAACTCCATTTCCTTCCTTGCTTGTGACCATTCCTTTTCCCACTCTATGTCCTCAAAGTTAAAATCCCCCATAATAATTACTGGACCTTTACTCAACGTGCAAATTTGCCGATGCCTACCATCCACATTCTCCCTTATACCCACTGGATTATAGCAGCAACCGATTACATACTTGTACTTCATCCTGTTGATCTCCATCTCACACCAAATAGTCTCAAATGAATTTCCCCTCTGCATACCTCATCTTGAGGCATTTCTACTGGTTTTGGCTTCAACTCTTCGTCTATCATTAGCAAAACCCCTCTTCCCATTCTTTCCCTTTTGCCATCTTTGAAAATACTGTATCCTTTGTCAACCAAGTCTCACTAATTCCTGTAATTTTCAGTCAAGTTGTACTAACTAGTAGTCTGAATCCTTTATTTATTTATTTTTCTAAGTTGCGATCGAAACTACGATGCTTTTTTGCTCATCGCCCATTTATCATGATGGTCTTGAATTGTCAACAATGTCCATTAATCTTTACTACGAAAATTCCCGGACAGGGAGCATGTTTGCATTCCCCTCTCCCCATCTGGGCAACAAATTGTAATCAATTCGAGTTCGGAGCATCAATAAAAGTTGAATGGAAATTCAGCTGGATCTGAAAAACAACACAAATCCCCTCTCATCCCCTTCTTTTATTCCCGTTTTAATAATTCCTTGTTTATTGAAAGCTGATAGAAGGTTCATACTAGACGTGTTGCTTGTAAAGATAATGGTAAAACTGTTGTTATCTTTGTCCGTGTTCTAAGTGATGCTAAGAATATTTCTGTAATGTCCCAAAATTATTAAAATGCAATGTGATATACCGTGTCAAAATACTAGTCAGCTGTTATACAACAAATTAACATCTTCTGACCAGCAATTCAAAACTGACCATTCTTTCTCAGTGATGTTAGTACCAGATTTTCCTTCTTCTCCTTGCAAAACAGACCAGTTAGATAATAAAAACAAATATCAAATCAGACAGAATAGACTCTTTTCGTAGCCTTAATTCCTTAATCATTATCATAAGAAACAACCGTTGTCTCGGCATATACTTAGTATACTTTAATGTAAATTTAATGTCCTCATACTTATTCCGAATAGTTCTGGCATTAATATACATAAACTGCAATACTCCCTTCCTCCCATAACCTTCATATGTGTAAATTAGCTCACTCTGTACACAATTTATTTTCTGAGAACATTTAATCCCACATCACAGGGATTATTGACATTAACACTATTAACAGATGATTATCACCTGCTTCCCCAGCAAATCCAGGGCCGTACTTATGCACAGGCGCACGATGCTCTAGCTGGGAGCCTCGAAAAAATTAGAGCCAAGTTAGAGCCAAGGGCTCAAACAATGAGAGGGGATCCAGAGTATTCTAGCACCTCTGCCTCACCCTGAGCAAATCTCATTGCCATGTTTTTGACTGTTTACTCTACCAATAAATGTTCTAAATGCCGTGCGCCCAATCCTTTTAAGTGCAAACCATCACCCTTAAACAATTCTTTCCTTTTATGAAACTCATCTCAGATATTCATAAAATGAATATTCAGTTTTATTTCTTTACAAAAGTTTTTACACAGAAGTTATTGCTCAAGTTCTATACGCTTCAATTTCTTACTAAAATCTGAGTTTTAAATATGAATAATCGCACTTGTTTTCTTTTAATTAAATTAATAAATTTTCGTGATATTTTGAATGTCTACTGGGGGTCGCATTTACAGACCACAGAAATACAAGAATGGAATAGAATCAATCAAAATTAAAAGGTAAACAACGTTGAGTGCTGTACAGTTGTGTCTCTACAAGAGAATTTAAAAACTTTCGGGTAAGCATTGTTTACTCTGCCACATAAATTATTATTATTATTATTATTATTATTATTTCAGCAATATTAATATATATATATATATATATATATATATAATTAATGTAAATACTTCCTGAATGAAAAAAATTTTAGGAATTATTAAAGGATCACTTTCGTGAATTTTAGCGAAAAATATAAATAAATTAGTAGTATTTATTTGTATGCTCTTTACAAATACGATTGAAAAAAATTAGAAAATAGCAGCAATCTTGCATAAATTTACATACCTTAAACGGACATTAAGTTATGAAAAGTGATGTTAACGTTATAGTATATTATGTATTGTACATGTTACATAAATTAATATATATAAATTTAATAAATTGATTTACGTCCTTTAATAACTTAATATATAAAATTAGAGGAAATGTTATTATAAGATATTTCATTAAATTTTATTCTTATGAGTATAAGAGTGAAATTTGCTCTTTATAATTTTACAAGGTCACTTTTACTCATTTTTACCTTGAAAGAAAGAACAAAGCAGTAGCAAGTTTTTTTTTTCTGTGTGTGTGTGTGTGTGTTTACTAGATGGCACAACGTGAAATACACTTAACTTAGTTATCCATGATATGTACTTTTGCGCTTACGTGTTTTGGCTAGCTATCTAGCTATAGATAGGAAGCACTCCGACATATTAATACCAGGACTTATGCTTAAGTGTCTAGGATCCAATGATGACATTTGTAAAGATTCATTTTTTAGAAATGTCATTTTGCTAAAGATTTTGCTTTCTGTTTTGTCTGTTTTAGATTCTGGTATCCGACTGGGAGAAACTTCTTCAGGGGTTGTTTTTCAGCTTTCTTGTGTTAATCGGCCTTTGTCAGCTAATACTTTTTAAAAAAGTCGGATTTTTAATTTTGTATAGCAAAATCGATTGTGAAAAACGATACAATTTCTTGTATTAATTGGAATGTATGAACTTGGCAAATATAATTTGCCAAGTTCATACAAGTTCACAGGAAATATATATATATATATATATATATATATATATATATGATTATCCGTTGTATTTACTCGGTATAATAATGAAATAGCGAGTTTTGTAATGAAATGCTGATATACAGAGGCTGTTGACGTCATATCAAATGCCCCAGTATCCCATTATGCAAAGCATGCTTCCCTTCAGACATGTATTGCACGCCCACACTTCATAGAACGGAGCCTGGCAATGTGCCAAGAATAGTCGATTCATGCTGAAGGGGAGAAATAAATAAAGAATGTACGAACTGCTCACCAACACGCGAAATCACGTGCTTTATACTTAAGTTTTCCAACTGTTTTAGAACCGTAGTTTATAGTCGATTTTGTAGTGGTACAATGTTTCTTTATGATGTTTTTTTATGTTTGCTTTCAATGTTCTCACGCCTGCAGAAGTCGGCTCCCCAACGAAACATGTTATGTGTCAAATAAAATTAACTGTGTGTCTAATTCTTGGAATTCAATCAGTGAAAAATATGAACATATATATATGTTCATATTTTGTTCATATATATGTTCAATGTTTGACTGCATTGCAACATTGTACGAGCGTATTAAAACGTAATAACCTAGTCCCCTATTCGTGTTTCAATGTCATAGCTACCGCATATCTACTTCGCTGCCTGCTTCATGCAACCTTAAAAAACCTGGCTTTCCCTAGATATGAAACATGATATATATATATATATATATATATATATATATATATATATATCATGTTTCATGAAAAACCTGTCTTTCACCATATCATGTTTCATATCTCGAGCTCTTTCCATATCAAAAGTTACGGCGATGTTGTTCAGCTGAATTTCAAGGTGAAAGACAGGTTTTTAAGGTTGCATGAAGTAGGCAGTGAAGTAGATATGTGCTAGCTATGACATTGAAACACGAATAGGGGACTAGATTATTACGTTTCAATACACTCGTACAATGTTGCAATGCTGTCAACATTGGCAAAGTGAATGTTAAGAAAATTACACGTATGAAACACTACAAAGGTGTTTGCTATAAGACCGAAACGAAACTCCTCAGAAGTATTTACTGTAACGCAGAAACTAATGCTTGTCTTGTTGTTCGCACTCGTGATGAACACGTCGCTATTAACTGTCATCTGAACTTGGCTTGTTAAGCTTTCTTTGCAGATTATGTCAAGAGTGCAGAATAGTAAGAGCTCATCCTACGTAAAACATTCCCACATTTCATACACACATACCTCAATGATATATGTCGGAGATCGCCATGGAAATGACTTTTTTTTATTATTATGATGATTTGAACTTCCTATCTTAATAAGTATCCATAATATTAACTTATTGTGTCTTGTACATATGATTGTATAAGAGGAAAACAAATATGTAAATATGCTCTCAATTTAATGAATCACGTATACTTTTTTATAGTTAAATTAATTAAAAGAAGTATATATTTTATTGTTTTATTTTGTTTTTTTAACTTAAATATTTTTAATTAGCCTTGCACCAAATTCACTATGGAATTTTTTTTTTCGGGAGTGCTTTAACAGCAGTAATATTCATAGTTATAATTTTCATAGTTATAAAGTTTTATAACTAAGTTTATAAAATTACTTGGTAACCCTAATATACATTACCCAAGTTAAAAAAACTTACATATATATATATATATAATCCTCAAGGGCTCACTCTAGTGAGTACGGGCACGTCGAACCCGAGACACCTGAAGCTGGACCACGCCTTACCTCATGTAATATACACCGAGGGCTAGGAGTGATTCTTTCCTATTTGCATATTTTTCCACTTCACGTAGTGGGAGTCTACCTCCTCCCTCAGGTACTCCCAGTTAAAAATGGTGAAGACAAATCAGAACTCTATACCGCATCGGTCGTCGCGCGGGTTACCAAGGACCGCACTGGATGTTATGCTTCCTGGACATCCAGTGTCAAGTGGGCTACAGGAGCAAGATCCACAGAACTCGAAAGGAATTACTAGGAAAAAGTGGAGCATGGCTGAAAATCGACAAGTCATGCAGTGCTTCTACGGCTCAAATTCGTTTCTGAAATCCCCTCAGTTAGGAGATTTCATAAACGAATGTTCCAACTTTGGCTTGAACGACACCCAAATTCGGAAATTTCATTTGAAAGGTTGATGCAGTAGAGCAGCTTCATTATCAAACGCAACATATTTAGTGAACTTCAGCTTGAAGCATTGAGGGTTCAAGCTGTAGAAGGAGACTTTACTGACCCTGAACTGACCAATAATATGAATGGAGAAGAACCAGATTCCAACGTGCAGAATGCTGAAAATCTTGAAAAAATAAAAATAGCTGAAAGGAAGCTATCAGAGAAGGACCAAGAACTCGCCACAAAAATTACCGAGCAAATGAACAGCAACCTGGAACGAGTTAGGCTTCCAGTATTGAGACAAGTACCTCAACAAAAACTGAAGGAACTCCTACAATCAGCCAATAAAGCTGCAAGGACTATCCCTACTGAAACTATTGGACAAACGAATCAACTTATGTACTCAATAGCCTACGTCGTAACATGTGAATTACGCTATAAGATTAGTGAATCCAAAAGCAGTAAGGCTCAGGAACCAAAATGGAAGCATCGACTGGAGAATAAAATTCTTAAACTCAGAGCAGACGTGAGCAATTTTAAAAACCTTAATGAAAAGAAATGAAAAACACGAAAATCCGAAATAACCTCATAAAGAGATATAATACTGGAACACGACCTATTGATGAAGTGTTAGAGGAAGTGAAGCAAAAATAGTTGTAGTTGCAACTAAAATAAGAAGATACAGTGCACGCATTGAACAGTACAAACAAAATTGGATGTTTCGCGTGAATCAGCACCAATTTTACAAGAAAATTCATTGCTGCAGGAATGATAATCTTAAAGAAAATATAAATATAAACCACAGACAAAGAAAATACACTTAAATTTTGGCAAAAACCTATGGGACAACCCTAAGAGGCACAATAACAAGGCAAAGTGGATTGAACAAATTATGAACGAATCACAAGACCGAAAAATGCACCAACTGAAAATAACAACTCAAATGGTTGAAAAGGAAGCTAAAAGGATAAAAAAATTGGTCAACACCCGTGAAGAATGAATTACATGGCTACTGGTTGAAATATCTGAGAAGCTTACACGAAAGACTTGCTAACCAATTTAACAATGTTTTAGGACAAAGCAAAGAAGTGTGGCTCACAGCAGGGAAAACGTTTTTGATCATAAAGGATGAAGAAAAAGGCCCAAAGCTAGAAAGCTTCCGACCAATAACCTGTCTGCCAACAACTTTTAAGCTACTCACAGGCATACTAGCTGACAAAATATACAGCTATCTTAAAGCAAATTCTCTTTTTCCAATTGAACAAAAAGGTAGCAGCAAAAATTCAAGAGGCACAAAAGGCCAATTGCTGATTGATAAAATGATTCTGAAAAATTGCAAACGTAGAAAAACCAACCTTCATATGGCTTGGATAGATTATGAAAAAGCGTTTGATTCGGTGCCTCATAGCTGGATTTTAAAATGCACAGAACTATTCGTATTAGCGAAAACATGCAAAATTTTTGCAATCCAGAATGAAAAATTGGAAAACAATGTGAGTTCAGAATACAGAAGAAATTGGAGAGGTAAACATAAAAAGGGGGTATCTTTCAAAAAGACTCATTACTTCCTCTATTGTTTATCTTGTCATTGATCTCCTTAACTAGAATTTTAAATAAAACTGCTCATGGTTATTAAACTGCGCAAAAAAGTGCAAAGATATCTCATCTTTTATACATGGACGATCTGAAGTTGTACGCAAAATCACTGAATGAATTCGGATCATTGCTTAATACTGTGCACATATTCAGTCAAGATATATCAGTGGATTTTGGCTCAGACAAATGCGAATTGCTGGGATAACAAGAGGAAAGTTTGAAGATCTGAACGAAATCGAGCTGCTCAATGGTGAAAAAATCAAAGCAATAAAATTCGAAGATAGCTACGAATATTTGGGGATTTTAGAAGCATCAGAAATTCTGCACAATAAGACCAAAGAAAAAACTAAAGCAGAATATATAAGACGATTAAGAAAACTCCTTAAGTCAATGCTTAATGATGGAAATTTGATAAAGGCAATTAATACCAGGACCATACCTGTTCTGAGATATTCAACAGGCATTGTTGAATGGGCCCAGCTAGAGGTGGAGGATTTAGACCGAAAAACTCGAACATTAATGACAATGCACCATGCACTAAATCTTCGCAGTGACATTGATAAGCTCTATCTATCACGCGAAAAGGAAGCAGAGGATTATTACGAGTAAAGTAAGTTGTTGAAGAAGGAAAACGAAATCTGAATGATTATCTGCAGCAAACAACGGAAAATTTTCTAATTGAGGTAAGGAAAGAGGGTTTATTTAAACCCATGGAGACAAAATTGGAATACAAAACCAACCAAGTAAAAGTGAGAACTGAAAGATGGAAAAATAAGGCATTGCATTGAAAATATCTTCACAGCATAGAGGACAGTGCTGACAGCAACTTGACCTGAAAATGGTTGAGAAATGGAGCACTAAAGAAAGAAACAGAATCGGTTATTTTTGCAGCACAAGAACAGGCCATTAAAACCAATGTTATGAAGGCAAAAATACAAAAAAAAAATTCAAGAAGACAGTAAATGTAGATTGTGCAAAGAAAAGGTAGAAACGGCAGACCACATTATAAGTGGATTCAGCAAAATCGCACAGAGTAAGTGCCGAAAAAGGTGTGATAACGTAGCTAAGATAATTCACTGGCATTTATGTAAAAAGTACGAGTTTAGAGTATCTAAAGACTGTTAGAAGCATAAAGTTCACCAGAAAGTGATTGAGAATGAAAAAGCTAAAATACTCTGGGATTTCAAAATCCAGACTGACAAAAGCTTGGAATGTAATAAACCCGATATAACATTGGTTGAAAAAATTGAAAACAAGGGTGTTCAGTTTATCGAATATCAGTACCAAGAGATAGTCGGATTGACGACAAAGAAACTGAAAAAATTACAAAGTATCGCGAGTTGCAAGTCGAAGTTGAACGAATCTGGCAAAAGAAAACGAAAGTTGTTGCCATAATAATAGGTGCTTTAGGCGCCATCCCTAAAACATTGAAAAAACATCTAGAAGCACTCGATGTAATATCCCAAGCATCTCTAGTTCGTCCATCTTTTGTTCGCATTATTGCCTGCCATATCAGGCGCTGAACCTACCTCCTACAAATAAACCTTCGCAAAATAATCACTGAGTAATTAAACTATTTCTTCAGGTTCTGTTAACATCATACTAGTAGAATTCCTTAACGATATCTGTCTATAAGATATCTTTAATGAATTCATTTGCAAAGAAATTGGCCTTACTTTTGGCCATGCTATTTAATTTTAGATTCAGCTCTAGCAAGATACTGTTATTACTTAAAACTGGATCCAAATCAGAGGTTGAAATAACAGACCTATCATCATCTCGGAAGTAGTGGTTAAGGTATGGGAAAAGTTGGTTAAAGCTAGAATTCAAGAATAGGTGGATAAGAATATGATACTACTGTATATAGATGAAGGACAGCATGGCTTTGCTGAGGAGAGGCTTGCCTTATTTACACTCTTTCTATAATCCAGTGGCGTTAGTGTTGGATAAAAGCAGTCTACACTATGACATTCTTGGACTTTGCAAACGCATCTGACAGATTATCATGTGGTATCCTATCTATTAAGTAAATAAACTGGAGTGAATGGGGATGGATATGAGATTAGTGAGATGGTTGGAAGGGTGGTCTTCAATTAAACATCAAAGAATAGTGTATGGTGAAGTAGAATCAAATATGAAGGAGGTGTTGCTGCGCGAGTCTTTTCTTGGTTCATTGTTGTTTGATCTCTATATTAATGTTATTGGACGTAATTTAAAAGGATATCCAGTTGTTTGATGATGATGATGATGATGCTAAGTTGGGAAAGACAGAATTAAATATAAAACAGATATAGAGATTTTTCAGGACTTTCAGTGTAGCAAAATACAGAGTTATGAAAATTTTTAATCTGTATATTATACTCGTATTGATGGGATTCCACTTCTGGAAATTGATGCGACCAGGTGATGATAATGATTATATATAATAAACTTGCCAAGATATTATATTTTTGTTTATTCCTTTATCCAAGTAAGCAAATTTTGCGCATGAAGCGTCTTCACAACTGGGCTACTTGTGTATAGTATATCATAAGGCAATCCACCTTTTCATTACTTGTATATGGGATATCCTGTATATGGTTTCTGCATTAATTGAGCCTTGATATCTCTTCTGATACTGGTTTTCATTGATGAGACTTCAGTAAAGGGCGAAAATGTGGATGGTGGCTCTTTCCATAATGCATAGCAATAACATGCCTGAAAGGGAGGGGGGGGTTGCATTATGGGATACCAAGATAATTAATGTGAAGCCGTTAGCCTCTATGTACAAGTAGCCTAGTCGTGGAGATACTTCACTCGTAAATTTTGTTTGCTTACACTTGGATAAGGATTAAATCAGAATATAATTTCTTTGCAATTTCAATTTCTTGTTTGAATAACTCGCTCACCTTTTATAATAATTATAAGATAAGTTAGGTAAGGGGAGCGGATACACGCTAAGGCTTTTCAAAGGAAGTCTCTTGTATAAGTTTTAGGATGTGGGATTAGATTACAAACTATTTGCGTGAATAAGAGAATGGCGGACTGACAGATATCAAAAAGCGGTGTGCTGCAAGGTGGGCATAAGATTTAAGGTAACCACCAGTAATGTATCCAAGGGATCAGGCCTTAGTTTAGTGTTATTCAATCAGTATCTGTATATCAATGTCATTGGGAAGGATTTAACAGGAGACATACAACTGTTTGCTCATATTGAAAAGATAGGGAGGGTCATCAAGAATATAATAATATGCAACACTTACAGAATGGTTTGAATGGACTGGAATTGCAGCCCAGTGAAAATGGACGCCAGTTCAATTTTAGCAAATGCAGTTATGCACTTGGTGTGATAAGATTTCCAATGGCGCATTACATTTGGTGGGTTCATTCCAGAAGGGAAAAAAACTGGTCAGGTTAGGAAGTTGACGTTCAGGGATTGCAAATGCAACTCAGAAGATAATTGCAATGCTGAAATGAACATTGGCATTTACAAGGCCTTGATACGACCTCACCTGGATTATTGCACAGATCTGGTCTTCTGATATCCGATGGGATGAAGAAATTGTGGAGGGGCAAAGAAAAGTTACAAAAATGATATGGAAATTGTTGAAAGTAGATTACGAGGATAGGTTGGGAGTGTATGTAGTACTTCAGACACTGGTAAACAGGAGAAGGAAGGGTATTATGGTAGAAACCTACAAATTTCTGAAAGGGTCATATAGGATACTGGTAGATATAATTTTTCATTTTGTGGTAGGTGGGAAGAGGACAAGAGAACATCTGTGGAAGGTGAGAATGAATGAATACATCTGGAAAGGTGTCAGAGGAGTGAGAGATTTGGAATGGCTTGCTTTGGGAGGTGGTAAGTGCAAGTAGTGTGATTGAGTTTAAGAGAAGGTATGGCAGCTAGTGTAGGTGATATGGGGTCTCCCTCAATAAGTCAGCTCTCTACGGGTCTCTGGTAAAAATAAATAAATAATAATAATAATAATAATAATAATAATTATCATTATTATTATTATTAGAAATGCATTTCACGGATTTAAGCCAATTATAGCCTGTCTCGGTCTCAGACGCCATCAGCAAGGTCTCCCTTTCAAGTTTTCTAAACAAGTTCTATAATGTAGAACTTGTTTAGGTAGTTTTTTCTATTTATATTCTTTTAACATGTTCCAACCAGTTGAATTTCTGTTTCTTCATTTTCTCTATTATTAGTTCTGATTTAATTATTTCTTCATTTCTTTTATTATCAAACAAGTTATATTTTTCTGTTTTCCTCATAAATTTCATTTCACCTGCTATTAATCTTTGGCGATAGTATTGGTAACAGTGTATTATAAACTTTTAATCCAGTCTGTCTTTGTACCAGGTCGGGCTTCAGCACAAAATTTATTACACCTGTATCTTTAAGAATTTTTTTAATTTTAATATTTATGTAATAAATTATGTCATGAGAATAATTTTATGTACAGATGCTTTCAAAATATGCACAGTTTTTACACATTATCTAATAATATTAATTTATGTATAGATTTGTACAAAACAAAATATGCACATATTTATGTAATAGTAATTTCTTGATTGTGGGGAAAAACTACGCTTGTGTCCCTCTCACTGCTATAAATACGGGTCATATTTATTGTAATGTCTTCTCGAATAATTCACGCATCCTTTCCAGTAAAAACAAAGGATCTGAATAAAGTATCCTGTTCCATTGATGAAAAATGCTTAAGCAATTTGGTAAATAAAAGTGCAGTTATTTCCGGTAGTAAATAAATTTATTCTTAGGTTTGATCCAATAGTTAAATTGTACCTACACATTTGTTACAATGTTTGTTTGTTACAAACTCGTTACAAACGAGTGAATTGTAATTGTAATGAAAAATTGTAATTTCATGCTTCCAAAATGTGAATTTCCAAAATGAAATTCACGTTTATATCTCTTGTTAACAAACAGAATAAACAAAACCTAAAGCAAAAGAAGTTAAAATATTCGAAAAAATCTGAAATTCCAAGTTACGCAGTTTAAGTCAAGTGATCTCAAGGTCGCAACTTTTTCGTACTTAATCCGTTAATAACCCGATAGTAAAGGAATTAAATGCCAAGTATGTAATTGCATATAAAAGAGAGAAAAAACACCAGGGATGTTATCCTTGGGAAATCAGACTTGGAATCAAGTCTCATATATCACGAATCAAACGAATAAAATTGTGAAACTTTGTGTTTGTGTGTGTGTGTGTGTGTGTGTGTGTGTGTGTGTGTGTGTGTGTGTGTCTGTGTGTGTGTGTGTGTGTGTGTGTGTGTGCGCGCGCGCGCGCATCAAACTTTAAGCGGATTGTGTTTTGTTATTAATTCATGTAGCCGTAAGGCCCATCTGAAATCGTCTTCAGTCGGCTGTAATGAAAAAGAACATGGAAAAGCGCACAATCAGAATTATTCAATAAAAACTGAACTTATATTACTTAAGCAGATTTCTTCCAAACTGCATTTTTTTGTCTGTAGTAATTGTCATCAGCAGTAGGTGTTTTAAACTTATTAGGTACGTACGTGTTTTTTTTTTTATAAAACAACAACAAAAAAAAAACACCATACGTTCGTATGAGAGAGAGAGAGAGAGATGGAAAAAACCGTCTTTATCTCTCTTATCTAAACCCACCATTCGTAGAGTTGCATCACTTGTTTATAACTTGGAAGGTTCTTTTTTTTTTTTTTTTCCTTTCGAAGTAATGTTATGCCAAAGTTACACACGGTTGCCTGTTTGATATAATTTTATTTTATTTTATTTTATTTTATTTTGTTTAAAGCTATTTCCCACTTACTTTAGTATTGGGATCATATAAACAGGATTCAGTCGATTCCTGTCTTGATGAAATGGCCCTTTCAGTTAATGTTCACTAGATGATTTGTAGGTTTGCTGAACTGTGACGAAGAAACTTTGGCTGATACATTTAAGAATTTTTTCGTAGCAGTCAATGAAATTCTTGTAAATAATGCTGATCACCCGTTAATAAACTGCACAGTTAAAAGAAACGAAAAATTCTCTGCATTCGTGCGAGTGGATTGGATATATTTATCACACTTTTGGGGGATATTTTTAAATTATCGCTGACGAATGACGTGTTTCCATCAGAATTTAAGAAAGCAACCGTCGTAATACCAATTCATAAAAACGGACTCAGAAATTATGTTAAAAATGATCTGGTTTTTGACTGAAAGATTAGAGAAATTGGGTAAAATTAAGGGATCTAGAGGGGAGAAACAAAGTACCAACATAAACTAACTTTGGTATTTTTTTAGATCTAGAGAAAGTTTTAGGCATTTTTCATTCCGTGATATTTTAATTAAAAAAAAACTCGAAGTATAATACTAGTCTTGACGAGTTCAAAAGATATTTTATCCTCAAAGCTGGAAAAAAATCATAAATTTTTGGCTGAGAAATGCATCCATTAATAAAACCAATATTTTCAAACATATATTCCTATATAATTTAGAGTTGTAAAAAGCAACTCGAAATTGCACTGCATTGGCAATCGAAAACGTGAATACACGCTATATATCCTATTATGGCTGAAACATGGCAGCAATTTAGCAGGAAATTACATATTAGAGAACAGGGACGGCTCGTGCATAAGCACTGCAAAACTGCAGCACCCCCAATTTTTCATAAATATATTTATTAATTTATATTTGCTTGTGATATTTCATTTTATCATCAACAATCCTATACAATTCTCTTATTTTGTATAAAAATAATAAAAATCCATCTTGTAGCACTTAGGAGGGCGAAGGACGCTAGCAGCACTGTGTTTACCACAGCGTCATATTGCTACGCGCGCAAGCATATGCACGTCATAGTGAGATGCGAGCTATTAGCGTGATGCGGCACTGTCCTTCGCGCAGTTCCACTGTTGTTTATATGCAGTTTGCGCCAGTAGTAGAGTGTTCGTAGTGCTTATCGTGTTTACTCCGTCTCTTTAAATATTTGGACATTACAATTAAAGGTAATTGTAATGTCCAAATATTGTAAATCCATTCCTTTTAAATTACAGTTAAAAGAATGAATTTTATTTTAAAGTAATTTTAAATTATACCAAACTGTATAATTTTATTGATAATAAACAATATTTGTTCATGTTTAATTTTTTTTTTAATTTTTTATCATAATTTTGATATTTTATCCAAACACGTATACACTGTACTTACAGTGTGTATGTATATTTCGAAAGTTGCATCACCCCCACGATTTCAAGCCAAGAGCCTCCACTGTTAGAGAAGTAAGTAACAGGGTAAGATTTATGCTATCTGGAGTTTTATGCCATCGGCTGTAAAATGGTCTAGGAAAAGTTTTTTGTAAACTTTTCCTAGGTCGGAATTAAAAACGAACATGTAATAGTTTTTTTTTTTTGTTGTTGTTGTTTAATCGAGCTAGTTTCATAGAAGTTAAATTGTTTTTTTCTTTTTTTTTTTCAAACTTCAAACTTTATTATTATTCACACATAATATTTACAATATATACTTGCACATTAATCTGCATACAAATATTTACACTTACAGGTAACAATTTTTTAATAATTGTTTTTTGCTTACAAGAACATTTTGTATATGTTTATATACATTTTCATCACTTTTTACAAGTGATGAAAATGCTGCACAAGGATTTTCATCAAGGCTGCATAAGCATTTAGTATTCAGGACTTGTATGATTTCTATTTTGATTTCAGTCGAACCATTTATGTCTCAAAACAAGTAAGGGAAAACTAAATTACGTCTGCTGTAACTATATGTACACTCAAAAAAAAAAAAAAAAAGAAAGAAAAAGAAAAAAGCTTGACATGTCTTAAACCTGCTACAATTTTCGACGCACTCATCGGATTTTTATGACAGTTTCACGATGGTTCCATTGAAAACAACGGAAAAATCGACAATCTCGAAAATTCAGTTCTGAACAGTATATCTAATTAATAATTAATATCTGGCCATAGCTCAGTCGGAATAGACAAAGCCCTTTGGTCAGAAAGACCTGGGTTCGATTCCCGTCTATGACGTGAAGAATCTTTATCTGGTCTTTTCCGACTAAAGGTGAGTTAGCCGGTCTCATACGGAGGTAGGAGGTTTTTTCACTTGGAAACTGGTTTTTGTCCCTCAGAACAGACAAACCGTCCACGTGAACACACATGGATTTACAGCCATAAATACTTATAACAATATGTAGATCCTCACCACATGAAATATTTATAAGGGGGTGTCAGTGATGGAATTTTTCCTTGTCTTTGATTCGTGACTGCTTGATGAAATTTTCAATAAAAAATAATAAAAAGAGGACATGTTGACATTTCAATAGGACCATCTGAACGGCAGAATTAAGTAAACCAAAATTATGACGTCTACAGAACTTCGTTCTTCTGGGTTGTGATACTGAAATTGTGTTTTCTTCAAGGGCGCCTTGTATTAGGCAGTAGATATATTCGTCTTTTCAACCAGCGTTTTAATACAGTAACTGAGTATTATACGAATTCAAGAAGCAAGCCAATAATCATGCTCCTGAATGAATAATTTCTCGTTAGTGAAGGTTTTTTTTATTTTTTTAAATTTTTTTTTATTTTTGTTAAAAGTATCGTTTTCTTTTAGGTGAAAACAAAAAGGAAACAACCTCTGGATGTGTGGGTGCATGTGACCAAAAGTGAACTGGAAACTGTTACAATTTTACATACCTGAAAAATATTCTTATTTACTTATTTATATGAATTGACCTCCTTTTTGGGACTCCTTTTAAACTGTGGGTGGGACAGGAGTTTACTATCATTATTATTACTAATAGTAGCAGTGATAGTATATATATATATATATATATTATGTATTTTTACATAATCAGGAAACGTTGCTGAGAGCCCAAACTTAACTTTTTCAAGCCACTTCAGGCCTCCAGTAAGCTAGGCTCACCGGGTGATGAATTCATCTCCCACCTTTCATAATCTTCCATGCCCACTACGGGATTCGAATATCCGCAGCTGGTACGCTATCCACTTGGCCAACCAGGCAAATAACTTTCTCTGAAGATGATGGCAGTTCAGCGATCCCGCTCAACAAACGGAAACTCGGGTTTTTGTTTCTAGCAAAAAACATGGATGCATCTCAGCCACAACCCATGCGATTTACAGATCATCATAGACTGGCCTCAGATCTTTATTGCATCTGCAGTAATTCCATCTCACGACCAACGCAACCTACTCAGGAAAAGTATGGACACCTGTATTGTACGCCCACAGTTCACAGTACAAATTTTTCATCAACACGCGAAATCACGTGTTGTATACGTAAACTTTCCAACTATTGTACAAACAAGATAGATACCAGTTTAAGAACTAGAATTTTCATAAAAGAAAAGCTAATTTTCTGACGTATGATAATAGCATTCATCTCAAGAAACGCATTGATTACCCTAATATCGGAATGGATTCTCCTTCTGACATGCGCAGAAGTGTCGAAGGGCCTCGCATCTGTGGGCGTAGAGTAGCTCATTTAATGCTGTGGGTGGGATAAGGGTTGCGTAATCCAGGAACAATCCCTACTCGAGATCTGGGCCGAAGATGAAACTCTTTCAAACCATTTCAGGTCTTCAATAAGTAGGGAGATGGTCTCGCATTAAGGGATGAATTTCTTTTCCACCTAAAGACAAATACAAACATCCATGCCGTTGCGGGATTCGAACCTGCAGAATGGATACGCTTACCACTCGGCCAACCGGACTAGCAAATATTTCTCTCTTTTTCTTTATTTTTTATTTGTTTTAATAATGTTTTGCAACTAACATAAGGAATTTTAAATTGCTTAAATACTTTGAACATTATTGTTTAACCTATCATCTGCTCACTAGTAGCGGATTCATTTTGTGTGTGTGTGTTGTGTGGCACGGATAATTGAAAAATATTGGCAATGGATGAATCAAGATTAATTACCACAGTTTTTAATATTCTCTTCTGTTAATACAATTGAACACAATTCTTTACTTGACATTTATTTCAAAGTTTTAATTTTCGTTATATTAATTAAAGGCCGTTTATTTTGACTACAGCAATATCCCAATTCGCGCTCAGATATCGTGGTGCGCTAAACAGTCATTATAACATTGTATTTTATTAAGTACAGTAGATGAAAATACAAATACAGCAAAATAATTATGACTTTTCTTGAGCGATCTTTTTATAGTAAGGCACTATACTCTATGGACCTGACTGTGAGCCTTCCCGAATCTCGAAAGACCACGCAGTCTTCTGAGGTTACTTTCTCATTCCTTCGTTGTATTAATGAAGTGATGTTGGCACTTGCATAAGATTTTATGTTATCAGCATTTGCCAAGCCAGTGGCATACTCAAGTTTTAATCTGGGAGGGGGGGGATACCCGTGATCTCCCCTGGTCCTGCTATGGCAAACGAGGTAGTGCTCGGGCGGACCGAGCGCTTACGTTCACAGCGGCCGAGAGCTATAGGGTATTCTCACCTTCTGTGACCGCTAATCATAAGTAGTATAGAAACAGAAGGCACGACAAACATAAATAAAAAAAATTAATTTTAATTAGGAAAAGATTTGGGGGAAAATTTCTAGTGTTTTTTTCCTTTTTCTTTTGGGGAAGCCATTCCCCTTTGGCCTTCCCCCCCCCCCCCCCCTGGGTGCGCAACTGCTCGTAACTGCAAAATTTTCCGATGCTTTCAGATTAGCATAAAATCCATCGACGTAGAATTAGTAAATAACTTTGAATTCGCTGACGGACGGACTGACAGCACGCTTTTAATAGGTATTTAAGCATTTCACGAAACGTACTTTGAAAAAAAAAAAAAGTAAAATAAAAGTGAACGTCAACCCATCGTAAACGGCTCGTTCTACACACCATTTATCATCCTTTCAGTGCATTCTTCTCTCGTATACTAGCCGAAAGGCGACGTTTATCCAAATATCCAAATCCTGTGTTTCCAAATTAAAAAAAAAAAAAAAAAAAATCGCGTGTCTACCTTAATATATATATATATATATTTATTAAGGATACCAAGTAATTTTATAAACTTGATTTTTTGATTCCTTCTCCCAAATAAGCAAAACAGTTAAGTTTGAGCTTGAACGTACTTCAAGTCTAAAGGTAGTGCAACACCAGGGCAATTCGTTGTAAAGGTGGATAAAGCTCTGATCACTATTCTTAGTATTTCCCTTAATGTAAAACACATCTCACTAAGAGATGTATACTGTTATACATTATGTGTGTGTGTGGGGGGGGGGAATCACTACCCAGACCGGTTTCAACCTTTTTTGAGGTCTCCTCGGTGAGTAGCTAGACCCTAAAATACCAAAGTTTTTAGTAGTACAGAGCCTTATCAACTTTACCTATACAAGTTGCTACAAGGTGCTTTTACTTTGAAAAAGAAACTCTGGATGAGATAAAGATGTGAAAAGTTTTTTTACCTTGGGGATAATATATATTAAGGATACCAAGTAATTTTATAAACATGGTTTTTTACTCCTTAAAAGTGTCCAATGCCGATTTTTGCAAACGCACGCAAAATTTAATCGCAAAACGCTGTTCCAAGGACGCTTCCATTTCGACGATTGGTCGCGGTTCGTAGGCGCGCCGAAACAAGCTTGCGTTTAGTCACGTGACATTCTGGCACATCAGCCCGTATACGCCATCTATCAACCTCTTTTGTTAATACAGACAGCAACATTTCTTTATTTCACAGAAATTAATATTGTGATGAGTGGTTTCGCGACAGTAAAATTAGTCTTATTACTTATTGAACAGCCCTCGTATATATATAAACACACACAGGATGAGTCATAAGTCATGAAGATGTTTAAATAAGCTTTTTATTTTCATAACTAAAAAAATGTACAGGTTCTGTATTTCATTATAACAAAAATTTAATAAATAAAAAAATATTTCCAGTTTAAACCCCATTCATGACTTATGCATCACGCTGTGTGTGTGTGTGTGTGTGTGTGTGTGTGTGTGTGTGTGTGTGTGTGTGTGTGTGTGTGTGTGTGTGTGTGTCGTAACCTATCTCATACTTTGGTAGCAGGGTTCCCGGAAACTCGGGTTTTTCATACCTCATACAGACAGATCGGTCCTTTAGAACACACGCACTTTACAGACAAAAATACTAGTTGTGGTGTGATGGTGGGCGGTGATGTGGATGATTGGTGTTAGAGGTTCATTGTAGTGGTGGAGACGAAGAGTTATACAGTAGACAGTGATGTAGCTAGAGCTTTTGCCGCCCCTCTCAATACACACCAAAAATACTACAAAACGTCAAAACGACGTATAGGGAAATAAATTAAAACACTGTGTTTATTTTGAAGTAAAACTTTAATTTCAACATTCTGAAATGTTATTTTTCTTGCTTTTCTGTTAGCAAAATCGTCGATGACATTGGCGAAGTCTATTTCATAGTAATGTAGGTAATTCTTAATCAATTGTATTTAGAAAAACTCCTCTCATAACTAGCAACACTTACAGCAATTGTGAGGAAAATTCGTAGTAGTATTACAATATTTGGCAATGAGTTCTCTAGACTGTATTTTACAAAAAATACAGTGCCGCCAGGGGCGGACCGCCCCTCTCTAGCTACGTCTCTGACAGTAGGTGTCCTCCAGCGATGAGTCTTCGGACTCCTTGGAGGTGTCACGAATAATAATAATAATAATAATAATAATAATAATAATAATAATAATAATAATGGAGTTGTAATTTTCTAACCACCTAGTTCGGAAACAAGAGAATTCTGAAGTGTGCTATTTGTAAGCAACACAAGTGAAGAACCTTACTGAGTGTTTACTTGATTATATGAAGTAAAAAAAAAAAAAATCATTAATATTAATTTCTACTTCTCCTTGCTACATCAAGTGAAATGAATAACTTAAATTTAGTGTTTTATCACCTACTGTGTACCAATAAATAAAAAATATGCGAGATAAATTGAGATATCGCCGTATTAGGTAACTTGTTGCCAAGTCTTTCATTGTTTAGAAACAGATTGCATTACGGTACAAGTGCATTTCGGAGATGTGAAGATGTTTGGAATTACGGCTGAAGCAACTAAGGGTATGATGGCCTTGTATTTATATCTATAAATCACGTGTGATCTTCTCGCAGGTTTGTCTGTTTTGTGGGATAAAAGACCGGAGTTTCTGGCTGGGAAAATCCTTCTATGATGAAAAGCCAAATGGCTATTTTTTTCTGGCGAGGTTGATATAAGTTAAGGGGATAAAAATCCTTCTATCTTTGTGTAAATTCGGCTAACTCACCTTCATGTGAAAAATCTTTTATGAAGTTCTCCTTATGAAGTGATTCAAATCACTTGAAGAATGCTGGTGGTCAGTAATCGTCAACAGGTCTTTCCAAGCAAAAGGCATCGTCGATATCCACTGAAAAATGTGTGGACTCCTCAGGGTCAGAATTTGGGTTCTTTGAATATTATCTTACACGGCACTTCGGGCATAGATGCATCATCGTTGTTCTTTAAAATAAAAATAAAATAAAATAAAACAAAACGACATTCTTTTAAATCATCAAGGAATTGACTGTCGGTATCGAAAGTTCATGACAGGTAATGCTGATATGCTAATGTAAAATCGAATGCACTAAGTCTCAGTTTTCTTTCTTTCTTTCTTTTCTTCCTATCCTTTATTAAGATAATATTGAACCAAACATATGCAGAATGTTTTTTTTTTTGGGGGGGGGGGGGTTGTGAAATACTTAGGAAGGCTGCGTCATTGAGGCAGTCGCTGAGACATTGCCAGTGGCGCCATTGGCATTGTATTTTGCGAAATTCTCACATTAAAAAAAAAAAGGAGCGTGGCAATGAATTTACCAAGGACTCCAAAATGTAGCTTGATCAAGAATGCAACTGAGCACGTTGTGAATTGAGGTGGATGAATATCATGGGAACTATTTATTGCTCTGATGAGGTTTGCACACACGACAGCTGTCTTTGACTGGGGCAGGTTTTTTTATTTTTTTATTTTTATTTTTTATTTTTATATAACCGAAACTGAACTGCAAACCCGTAATATTCAAAATCTCTGCTGCAGACATGCAAAATTGTTACACATGTACATGATTATTGTTATTATTATAGGCGAATATAATTCACCTCGCCCGTTATATCAAGAGTTATATTTATTGACGAGTAGAAAATTGCTTATGGCATAAAAAATTTTTAAATTAATAAATAATAACCGAAATATTCCAGTTTATAGCGAAATAAAAGTTGATGAAAATGTTACTACCAGAGTGAAAGTTGTGTCGCATAACCAGTAGGCCATCGACAGCATGGATAATTATTATGGACATTACCTCAAAACCACTAATCTGTAGCTACGCAGATTTGTCGCCAAATGAACTCCCTTCCGGACTATAACCAGCTAGACCTTTTTTTTTTTTAATTTTTGTTGAGCAATGCATTTAATGAAATCTTCTCTTCGCTTTGTCACGTTTTCGATATTTCATTTTAGAAAGGGTTTTTCAATTAATGTGGTTTGGTTTCCAATGTCTTACTCGAATTTTATCTAATTTTACTGTTTGAATCCATTTTCTATTTATAGACTCAGAGGTTCGGTGATTTCTGTACTAATATAATTAAGTAAAATTATAAATTACTGTAAGTAACCAGTTTTTTCTTCTTCTTTCTATCATTATATAAAATAATCTATGTACACATACCGGCCACCAGCAGTAGCGCACTCAGGATTTAATCTTGTGGGGATAGTTAGGCAGACGATTTGAGAATGCACCCTACGCATCGCATACGACCTACGACTGAGCACCTGCAGTGATCTCTAATTCATAAATAGTATAGAAATAGAAGACACCACACAACATAAATTAAAAAAAAAAAAAAATTTAATTAGGAAAAGAATTTTGGAAAATTTCTAGTTTTTTTTTTTTTTTTTTTTCGTTTTCTTTCGGGGTTCCCGGTTCCCTGGCCTTCCCCCCCTGGGTGCACCAGCGAATTAGAAACCTTTATGCAGATGAGTGTAAACAGCGCAACGTATATATGTAAAATACTTGGTCACGTGCATCAGAAGTATTCTAGGCAACTAATGAAGAATGCTGGTGGTCAGTAATCGTCAATAGTGTCGATCACAGTGGAATAAAAAAAAAAAAAAAAAAATTAAAAAGGATATTTAGGAGGTCGATAAAGGACTTATTGTGAGTGCCCGTCTGGCTGGAGGGACGATTATGAAAACTAGTTTCACAAAAGGTAAGATATTTCGGGTGTTTAATCAGTGGAAAAATAATCCATTTGCTTGTCTAACTGTGGTCCTAAGACAGTCTGTCAGGAATGAGATCGCTGTCGTTCAAGAAGCTTATACGGACAAACAGAATTTCCTGTGCAGCAATTGACCGAAGCATTTATTGAAGACTGTTCCTGACCCACATCTCACAGAACTACGTGCAGAGAATTGGAGAGTGCGGGAAATTAAAAGTTTCTAATCCAGTGGCCGGTACGCTTACTGCCGAACTTCGTCAAACGAAATGTTATACGCTACTCAAAGATATGCACAGTATATTTAATAAAGATGTTGAAAACAAGTAAAGAAATGTGATATGAAACAGAGAACGTGTTTAATATAGTAATATAGCAGTATAGTATTCTTCTGTCGTTGAAACTATTGATTATTACGAGTTAACCCCACGGCCAGTTTTGGCAAATCTAGTGTACACGTATTAGTTTTTGCTTAAGTTTACTATTAAATTCATCCAGTTTGAAAAGACTCCACAAATTTTAAAATTTGTTCAAGCGGTGAGTATTTAGGATATTATCATTCCAAATCACACTCGATAAACGTTAAGTTCCACCGAGCCGGTGAGGAATAATATCAGGTTGGAATCGTTTTGCCAAATTTGCTTAGTGATTTAATTGAAACCAAAATTATACCTCTTGGACAGCTTCTTGAGTATATCCTAAACACTGAATTTTAGTTCAATGCAGCCAAAGCGAAGTTATTGCAATATATAATGAAACAAAAATCGGAAAGCTCGATAAATTTCTGTACAGATTCGAAGTGCCATATTCGAGTAAAATTTATTCAACCAGACTCGGTTTACGTGCGAAGGATGAAAACAAAACGAACGGCATAAATTTCGTGAAGGAAAAAAAAACAAACAAACTCGACAACTCCATACAGTTAAAAGACTTGTGACTGAAGACTACAGCGACGATTTTTTTCTTCATGCAGAGCAGGGTTTCCTGCTTTGCTCTGCAGGAGGGAAAAACTTTACTACCACTATACGGTGGTAGTAAATGACCATGCTACCTCCAGTTAAAAAGCACTTATAAATTATTCTCACGTCGGATGAGATTCGAACACATTTTTTTTTCTTAATTAGTGGGTATCGTGTATGTTATATCGTCTTTCGGCATGCGCTTATTGAGGTGATCGAATATTTTCTTCCATAATTAAAAGAAATAACAATAACAGAACAATTTTAAATTTACTACAGCCACGTTAATAATTGTTTAGCACAATCGTTTTGATTTACTTTTTTATGTTTTTTTTTTTTTAATCCAGATTGCTTGTTTTATTTACTGATTTTTTTTTTCTTGTTTGGTAATAACTTCTTTTATTTCTAAGCCAGAAACAGAAGACTCAGGAATAAAGTAAGTTATCTTGATAATAACATATTGGCTTATGTTCATATAAAACCTGAATTTCTCTCTCTCTCTCTTTCTCTTTAATATAAGGTGTCTATTATTCTTTGCTGAAGTATAATGTATTAATACGCATCCCCGAAACTTGGATTAAATTTATCTGAATATGACATTAGCTAGCTGCTGCTTAGTAGGTTTGCTTGCTACGTTAATCATATATTATATACAGGATGGCCCAGAAGTAATAGGGTGATCAGAGAATTTACAGACCAAAAATCAATTAATACTTAATAATAATAATAAAATATAAAATAATGAAACTGTAGTGACTACTGTTCAGCAAATACCCTATTACATCTGGGCCACCCTGCATGTACTTCCGTATTAGTCATCAGCAGCGCGCGCGCGCGCGCACATACGAGGGAAGAGAGAGAGAGAGAGAGAAAAGAACCCTTGCATTCGACTAAGTGTATTCAAATAACTAAAAGATAAAAGGCACACCGAAAAATAATGCTTGCTTGAATGCTGCACTGATGCGGCATTCAAGCGAGCTCTAAAAATGACTTGAAAATATTTCAAAAAGTGTATAACAAAATAGATACGTTGATTGTGGAAGGGAAAGATAAGAAAAGTTTATTTCCCATAGTGCTTCCGTAGAATAGTCGGAAGCATGATGCGATTGACCATTCCCCTTTCATTGGAAAAAATTTTGGTTCCATTTTCGTCATGATGTTAGGCATCTTTATAAGGTGAGTCAGCCGATCTCAGAGGGTGTAGTACGTTTTTTTACTTCCAATGAATTTGTTTTTCCCACTCTTAAGAAAGGCAAACTAGATGGATAAGACAGAACTAATTGCATTTAATGGGTGGAATGGGGTTGATGAGATGTCTAGTGGAGTGCACTAGCTTCCTTCGATGAGTTCTTTTGTTCCGTGGAAGAGCTATATAATTATATGAAGTTACATATAATGTTGTGCTTGCTGGGGGGGGGGGACATGCAGTTGTCCCTCATTATTTATTCCATTTTCATTATTTTTCCACTTTCTAGTGTTAAGCAGTTCCATTTGGAAATGGGACTGCTTAACACTAGAGTTTTATAATATAAAGGGTATAAGTACGAGGATTTTATTTAAAAAAAAAAAAAAAAGATTAACAGCCATCGAAACAAAAAAAGGAGGATACAGAGTATACAGTTGAGATTTTTTTTTTTTTTTGAGAGGAACAAAGATTGAGAAATACTGAATTGGGGCTCGATAAACACGCTCACCCACTTGTCCGCGGCGAGTAGCAGCAGACGACAAATAGAACGCTTTTATTTAATAAAAAATTACTTTTTACTTAAAATATTTTGTGCGTAATATAAGGGGCCATTCTAGTAACAAAAATTAATGTAACAAATTATGGTTTCCAAAAACTCAATATGTGTTTACTTTCTTCATATTCTTACTATTTATTTACTTCTCCTTATTGTAATAGTTATTACATAATGAAAATGTTCTCCAAACAACGATACATGCATTTTTTTTTTTTTTCGAGGCAACCATGATTTTACATTATTTCTCGAGCTGTATATATATATTTTTTCCCACCAGGGTTCCCCCCCCCAGAACACGCATCTACTATAGGACTAACCACCTTATCCTCGATACGGACGGTAGTGGTTAAATGTAGGAAAATCCTCGGCATCCCAAGGTAAAAAAGGAGGGAGGGAATAATAATAATAATAATATATAATCAGAGGCCTTTTATTTCCTAAAGGGAGTAGGCTGAGCTCTTTTGAATATCGTGAGAGAGAATAGCAAACAACTGTTGCCATCTCGTGATTCTAAATTCTAATGTCAAGTCGTATCATTCTCTGAAATAGTGCGAGTTCTACTGTCGATTTTTCCGAGATGCTAGGCTAAAAACTTATCATACCATCTCCATAGTGTAGTTGCTACATTTGTTCTTTTGTTGTGGAATGACCTGGATTCAGATTCTGTGTAGGACGCAAGGAGCTTTTACAGTGGTGTAGCTAGAGCTTTTACCCCCTGGGGCTGTCCCTGAGTTTGCCGCCCCTCTCAGTACACACCAAAAATACTAAAAAAGTCAAAACGACGTATAGGGAAATAAATTAAGCACTTTATTTTTGAAGTAAAACTTTAATTTCAACATTCTAAAACGTTATTTTTCTTGTTTTTGTGTTAGCAAAATCGTCGATGACATTTGGTGAAGTCTATTTCATAGTAATGGAGGTAATTCTTAATCAATTTTATTTAGGTGCCGCCCTGGGCGGATCTCCCTAGATACGCCTCTGAGCCTTTATAAAGGCTTTTCAAATAAATGTGAGTTATCATGTCGAATACCGAAGTGTCAGGGTTTTTCCCCTCCCTGAAACTCAGGTTTATCATCCTGCAAAACGGACAAACCTCTGCCAGAACGGAGGTTAACGAATGATAAATGATAGGATGAGCTTATATATAGCCTTAGTTGGGTTTGCCATGATTCCACCTAAACCAAACCAAATTTAATAATTATAACAGCGTTTATCTCTGATTTCTTGAGGAGGATCGATTTCTTCTCCTATACCTACGTCCCCCATTGATCAAATCAGCTCGAGGCTACGTAAAAAGCTCTGTGAACCAGCCTACGAGAAGGGATTCGGACAAGGGCGCATCGACCATATGTGCAATGTGTGCGACGCACACAGGCGCCAAAGAGGAGGAAATACTTAAAAAATAAACGTTTTTTAAAGTGATTTTTTTATTGGAAGGGGGGGGGGATAGGGCCGCCAACTAAAGTTTTGTACACAGGCACCGGACACCACTGGCGCGCCCCTGTTTTCGGACTCTGGTGAAAAAAATTTTATATCCCCCACTCCTCTATTCAGCAAAGGGGTAACCGGATAATAATTATACTAACGAGAAACACAAAAACATATGTAACATTTAGTACCTTTGATACCGACCACTACTGCACCAGTCCCGCAGTTTTCACAACCCTCATTGAAGATTTATCAAGGGGTGTAATTTTTTTTGCGGATTTTCTGAATTTATTGTGTCGAATATAGGGCTGGCTTGATGATGTGAATTAACACGATGTCATAACGTCTGTATTCTGTCACGAAGATTCTTTTAATATGACAAAGGACCATACATATTTAAGGGTTACTATTGTCAAAATTGCATTTTGCATCGCAGATTTTTTAAATAAAACAATCCAACTGAGCCATTCCAATATAAGTGATTTGATAATGAATATTTAAATTTTTTTTATCATCTCCAGTTACAAAAACGTAAACTTTTTTTGTATTTTTTTAGTGTTTCACACTTTCAGTTATAACTCGATATGCAAGGAAAAGGAACGCTTGTTACATAAAGAAACCTTTGAAACACGTGATGGATAAAGTTTATTTTTATATCACGTCATATATGTTTTCGATTTCTTAGTTTTATCAATACTATACATTTATATATTAATACTTTATTGGGTTCATTCAACGATTTAAATTTTAGTTCTTTTTATTACGTAAGTGTCAACACTTTGTTTTCAATGGCACTTATAAAACCAATCAAATTCAAGAAACATTTGACGTCATGATGTGCATATGGCCGTTGACGGTATCTAATGTGTTGTATTACCATATCGAAAACGCACTCCTTCTTATTAAGTGGCATATGGTGAAAGTCATTTTACATTCATGACAGGTGATACTATGAAAGCTGGAATAGTAGATCCTGAACGTCTTAAAGTAGAAGTTCGACAACCCATCTGCCGCAGAAGAATGTCGAAACACGCGCCGATTGTAAATGGCGCCGAACAGTCACCGAGTTATACGGCCGATGAAGAAAGCATGGTAATGCAGGTGAATTTAGCAGCAGCCTTTCATGATCACATCTCCTGTATAAAATCAACAGACCTTTGTAAACTATCGGTAAACAAAGATGACAAGGTAAATCTTCCGTGTGAAACGGATCACATTTATGCCACTTGTGGGGACAGTAAACCAAGAGGACATTCTCTTGTATCTTATAAAGATAATTCTCAAGAAATTCAACGATTACAGGAAATGATTCTCTTACAACTGGATTTAATTCAGCATCAACAAGAACAACTTTTAAAGAAGGAGCGTCAATTACAGGCTCTAAAACAAGAAAGAGAATCTGTAAGTCAAATTTAAAAATTACTCCAGTTGTAAATATACTCTCCGGTTTACTCTGACATTCTCATTTGGATGATGGAATGAAATTAAGCGATCGGCATTACAATTTCTCTGTTGATATGTATAATCGACAATAATAAAAACACATGGTGCGCAGACGGGGATTGCCAATAGTATATATTTAATTCTCATGGTACATCTACTGTGATGATATCATATGCGAAGTGTTAATTGCGCTTCCTTCACTCTAAATTTTAACCTTCGCCTTTTATAACAGCATGTGTTGACGTAAAACGTTAGATAAACACATGTCGCTTCGTCCGGATCCCTTGCACCTATTAAAGAAACAAGATTTAAGTGCGGTAGTAAACCGGTATCGCATCTACGCACTTCCGCCAATATATGTATATACCGAACTTGTTAATGGTATCTTTATGCAAACTGATTTCTTTTATCATACATACGTTCTTAACATGTTCGCCTTTTATGTTTGTGAGCGTTACAAATTCAATTCTATAATAAAAACTTTTAAACGCAGATACACATCTTACCGTATTTAAAATTCGTGAAGGGTTAAATACGAAATTATACGCCTATAATAATTGCGACCAAGTTGATTTCATGGAGTACTTTGTTATGTGAAATGTCGAAGTAGGGCAACACTTGCCTTTGGAGACAAGATCTGTGCGTGTTTGTGTGTATCCTCTTACATACACACACACAGATAATATGTATATGTGGATATAGTCCCCCCTCCCCACGGATAATAAACACAAGCTTCTTCTAAATAGAACATGTTAGGAGAGGAGCGCCAAAAGTAAACTTTTTGGTCTTCAAGAAGCATCCAACTACAACTTATCATCTCTGTCTTATTACTTGGACTAGTGAAGATGTCTATATATGCATATGATCTTACATACATTCAAATGAAAATGAAAATTTTATTCCATTCCATAAACATTTAAAACTTTGAGCTACTCCCTAACATTTTATAAAATGAACATCGTTTTTGTTTGAGGTTTTTAAAACATCAAAATGCAACATTGGAAAATTTGAAGAATATAATTCATAAAGAAAAAAATAAAAATGTATTTGAACACTACCAAAATTATTGGTGTTGTTTCAAATAGTTATTCCCATTTGTATGTTCATCTAGATTAGCAGGTCTTAATCTTTATATTCCTTACCAAGTGACTTTTCTTTGGGTTACAGGACTCTCCTCTCCCTCTTGCTCTTTTGTTTTTTATGTATGTGTGTGTGCATGCACATATACATTGAGTTGACAAATGATACTAAGGAAAAACAAATTTTGGTGCGCCAGGATCACTTTATACAGTTTTGTAGGTGCATGAGGGATGAATTGGAAAATTTGATTCATAGGCAAGACATATGATGACAGGACATTAATGGAAATTGTGCAAATAATGGAAAGATGACTAAAAAGTGCTAATGGTACGGAGGTAATGGAAGCAAACAAAATAATTGAGTTACTGAGTGATAATTTTGCAAAAAAATAGAGACTGATGAATTGGAAGTGCTTAGTGTATTGCAGAACCTTAATGTGAATTGTCATGGGATGACATATTGGCCTATATGTTATGTTACAAGAATGTCCAAGAAAAGTAGCCCCTCCTCTGACAGCTGTTTAATTTAACCTATTCTGGGAAGATGCTAATAGAGTGGGAAGAGGACAGGACAGTTTCACTACATCAAGGAGGCTCCAAAACAGAAGTAGCAAATTATAGGCTAATCAGCATCTTAGGAGTGGTGATTTTTTTTTTTTTTTTATGTTGTGCCCATACACAAGAGGTTGGTTATTCAACCTATAGTACATTAGTACTGTGTATGGGTAGTGGAACTTGTTTAAATTACTGTAAATTGTATTCCTTGGGAAACACAGCAGGGGAGGGGGGAGACTGTTCCACAGTGCAGCAGTTGCAGGGATGAAGGAGGAGGAAAAGAAACTTGTTCTGTTTGTTTCTATATGTACTGTGAAGGGATGTTGAACAGCAGCTGCACGTGTTTCAACGAGCTTAGTATTGAGTGGAGGAATTATTGATGTTATTTCAGATGAGCATTTCCCATGGAAATATTTGTAGAATATACGTACTGCAGAAACCAAACGTCTGTGCAAATGTGAGGGAAGAGAATTGGTAAGCGATGGGTCATTAATAAGTCTAATTGCTCTCCTCTGTATTGAGTCAAGCATTTTGAGAGAGCTTTTAGGGACCTTAGCCCATATGTGGGAGCAATATTCAATAACTGGGTGGATTTGTGATTTGTATAATGTTAACAGCTTGTTCAGAGGTGAAGTAATGTCTTGAGCGAAAGAGAAATCCTAGTTTTTTTGAAGCTGAGGATGCGGTTGCGATGTGTTTATGACAGGAGAGGTTTGATATGAGGGTAATTCCAAGAAAGAGATCTCAAACTGTCTGGAAATTTGGGTATCGTCAAAAAGGATACTGGTAAAAAATGTTTTTTTTATGAGAAATAGAACAGAACTGGGTTTTATTAGCATTGAAATTGATGAGGTTATCTGAACCCCATTGTAGGATGGCTTGGAGATCGGAATTGAGGGTGGTGGTGGTGGTTGATGTTCTGTAGGTTGAGGTGAGTTGTGTAGGGTAAAGTTTATCAAACCAAAGTGGGGAATGTAGTGTGCTGTCATCTGCAAAACTGTGTGTTGGCTTGGAGGTCAAGTGAAATAGGTTGTTGATAAATAGCAGGAAGAGGGTTGGTGAGAGGACAGAACCTTGTGGAACCCCAGCATTAATTGGATGGTGAGAGGATAGGGAGCCATTCACCATCACACACAGTGTGTGTCCAGACAGAAAGCTGGCAATCCAACTACAGAAGTCCTGGGTCAGACCAAATGATGGTAGTTTGCTTAGTAAGCCTTTGTGCCAGACCTGGTCAAAGGCTTTGGAGATATCAAGTGCAACCACATGAGATTTGCCAAACTTCCCCATGGTATTTGTCCAGAGATGGGTGACATATGTGAGCAGATCTCCTGTTGATCGGCAATGATGGAATCCAGAATCCATACTGTTGGTCGTTTAAGGAGTTGGGAATTAATGATTTTTCCATTACTTTTAGACAGCACTGAGGTAAGCAAGATAGGGCAGTAGTTGGATAGCAGTGACTTGTCACCCTTCTTGGGAATTGGCTGAATATAGGTCAATTTCTAGTTTGTGGGGTAGATTTCAGTGGAGTAAGAGAATATATATATATAGGCAACATCGGATAGGAGTTAGTTCTGGTGCACATACTTTCAGGACATTTGGGGGAATGCCATCAGGCCAGGAGATTTTTTTTGTGTCTAATTTGGACAGTATTTTTCTGATCTCATCCTGGCAAAAGGATATAGGGGGCATTGTATGCTTGGTGTCTGGAATGGTTGGAGGACAGTGGCACACCCAGAGGGGGGGGGGGACAGGAGTCCTGGCACCCCACAAAGAAAAGGAAAAAAACACTAGAAAATTTTCCAAAAATCTTTTCCTAATTAAAATTCTTTTTTTTTTTTTCATTTATGTTGTTTGTGTCTTCTATTTCTATACTACTTATGAATTAGCGATCACTGCAGATGCTCAGTCATAGGTCGTATGCGATGCGTAGTGTATATTCTCAAATTGTCTACTCAACTCCCCCACCCCCACCCCAAGATTAAATCCTGAGTGTGCCACTTTTGGAGGACATTTACCATCGTCGGTTATACATGCATTGGAAGCAAAGTGTGAAGCCAGAAGATTGGCTTTTTCTTTGGGTGATGATGCAATAGTGCCATCTGGGTATGATAATGGTGGAAATAGTGTTGGGCAGAAGTTAAGGCCATTTGCTTTGGCGAGAGACCAAAAAGCTTGGCTACCATTTGGACAGGTTGCTAGTTTCCTGCTCTTTTGCTCTTTCGAAAACTCTGTTTTGGCAGCATTGATTGTTTTTTTTGCATCTATTTCGGGTTTCAGTATAAGCTCTAAAGGAGGACGAGGTTCTTAATTTCAGCCAGTTATGGTATGTCTGGTGTTTCATCTGTACAGCCTTGGCACATCTTTTGGAGAACCAGGGTTTAGTTACGAAATGGCAGTTGAGTACCATGTGGAATGTATGTTTCCATGCTGGTGAGGATTACTTTGGTAATAAGTTCAGTGCATATGTTTGGGTTGGAAGTCTGGAAGCAATAGTCCAACCATAGGAATGTAGCATAGAAGTTGCGGAGGCTGTTCCACTTGGCACTGTTATAATGTCAAGCTATTCTTGTATGGGAATGTCTGTGTAATCGTTGTTGCATGGGGAAGGAGATGAGCAGTTGATTGTGGTCAGAATTACCCAGGGGGCTCATTACTTTCACTATGTATTTGGAGAGGTCATTGGTGAGGAAGAGATCTAGGGTGTTTGGGGAGTGGTTTGGGTTATTTGGTATTCTGGTGGCATCTGAACAAGTTATGTAAAGTCGTTAGTGATGACAAATGTTTCAGCATCTCTGCTTGCAAGATCTGTACAACTGGAGGAGGAAAGCCAGCTAGTGTTGTGGACATTAAAATCTCCTAGGAGGATAATTTTGCTGTTGGGAAAGTGGGATTGGAGAAAATCAGTTTTTAAAGAGAGGAAATTAAAGAGCTAAGAGTGGTTGGTTGCATTGAGGGAGTGATAAAGACAGCAAATGAATTTGACTGAGGGGGGGGGGGATATTTTCAACCAAAGAAAATCAAAGTTGGGTGATTCTAGGTTGGATGCTCTCTGGCAAGCTATGTTAGAGCAGATGTATGCACAGACACCACCCTTGAGACGAAAGTTATTAAAGTGATTAATGTATTAGAGAAAATTGTAAAATACAGAATTTAGGATGAGGTAGATGTGAATATGATACATTATAAGAGGCAGGATGGCTTTGTGAAGGTTGGGTCTTGCCTTAGTAATTCCTTTTTTTTTTTTTTTTATAATAAAGTGACAATAGAGTTGGATAATGGAAATGACTACGTATACAGCTGGAATTTGCAATGGCATTTGGCAGGATTCCTCATAAGCATATTGGAGCAAATGGGGATATATATGAATCTGGCGGTATGGATAAGAGGGTGACTGATGGACAGATATCAAAGAGTGGTGTATGGAGAAGTTAAGTCCAGGAAAAGGCAGTTGACTAATGGTGTACTACAATGCTCGGTACTTGATCTTCTGTTGTTTAATTTGTATATCAGTGATATAGGAAATGATTTTATAACAAATATTCAGTTGTTTGCTGATGATGCAAAACTGGAAAGAGCAATAGTTAATGAAGATGATATAGAGATCCTACAGGATGACTGAAATAGACTGGCATTATGGGCCGTGGTAAATGGCTGCCAGTTTAATATGTCCAAGTGTAAGGGATGCACTTTGGGGAGATGAGATCCCAAGCTGTGTATTATATTGGTTGCATTGAACCAGGAAATTGATGAAGCCAGGGATTTGGAGGTGATTGTGGACAGGGTGTTTTTAAGTTTAGAGGGCATATTGTAAAAATTGCCAAAACAGCACATCAGATTAGATGGTTGTTGAAGAACACACTGACAAGCAGAGATATGGGGGTTATTATTCCCTTTTATAAAGCTACATGTGGCCTGCTGTGTACAGATCTGGTCATCTGGATTCCATAAGGATGGTGAAGTGTTGGAGGGGATTTCCAGAGGCAGGTGGCAAAGATTGTGGCATATCTGCAAGCTTTAAAATTTAGCTGATTGGTGAAAAAGAAGGGATATGATAGAAGCATATAAGTTATTAAAGGGGTTTTATACGTTACGTGTCAGGAAGGGAGAGAACAAGGGGTTGCCCCTACAAATTGTATAAGAAGGATATGAGGACTATGTTTTTTGCTTGGAGGACTGTGAATGAACAGAATTGGTTGTCAGAGGTTGTGAGTGCCTTGTCAGAATGACTTCAAGGAGAGGTATGATATGTATTGTTGTGAATAATGGGCCTTCTGCAGCAAAGAAATAAATACAATTATTAGGTAAAGAAATAGTTAAAAGGCTTTTCTAATATCATAGAAAAATCAGTGCACCCTGTCTGGAATATCCAAGTGCGTGTGGTGGGACCCAACATCTGAGTTTTTAAGACAGAATTTGAATTTTGTCTTAAAATGCATACTGATGTGCACCAGACTTGTTGACTGATATATTATTCTTCAAGAATTTATTGTATTCGACTTTGACACAGAAATCTTCTTAGTAAGTTCCCTTTGTGTAGTTTGTGGGACAGCTTACTATTTTCAGACTTTTCTGCTAAATCAGAAATGGTTCAAAGCTCTGCTTCTTGCTCACTCTTTTCTGTGTGTACGTGAATAACCTTTTCTGACTGATTACCAATCCTCTCCATAGCTTTGATAATTCCATTGTTCCTCAGTTGTTAGATTTTGTAGTACTCAAAACAATCAGATCTCCATAGCAATGCATTGCACAAAGCACTACTAACACACACCTCATGGTGAGAATGACCATGAGACGATTACCTGAGTGGCAAGCTATATGAAGACTAATGTGAGAAGAGAATATATGTGGAACGACATGGTCAGTAATTATTAAAAGCTTAGAAGACAGTTTGGAGCTGTAATTTGAAATGAGGAGTTAAACAGAAAGGAGATAAACTTCTTGAACGGCACCAGTCAAGAGCTGTTTAACAGCATCAGTATGTGAATTTCCAAAGTACAGAAGCGCATTATGAGCAGACATAAGTCAATCGGTCCAATAAAATCTTTGAGAGTTCTTTCAGTATTTGGCAAGTAGAAGAAAGAATGATTATGGTAAAATTATGTTAATGGATGAAGATGGCAACTTGGTAACCATGCTGCAAAGTGTATAGTTCAGGTATTAAATGAGCAGTTCATCCTCATAAATGTGACATAATGAAAAATTTGAGTATAGATGGAATCGGAGAGGATGGACTGATAGTGTGCAAGTAGGGGGTATATGAGGAATTAAGTAAACTTGACAGTACCACACTTATGGTTTAATCTTGGTGGGGGGAGTTGAGTAGACGATTTGAGAATACACACTACGCATTGCATATGACTGAGCATCCGCAATGATCGCTGATTCATAAGTGGTATAGAAATAGAAGACACGACACAACATACATTTAAAAAAAATGAATTTTAATTAGGAAAAGGTTTTTGGAAAATTTTCTAGTGTTTTTTTTTTTCCTTTTTCTTTGGGGGACAGGGCCCCTTGGCCCCCCTCCCCTTGGGTGCACCACTGAAACTTGATGACACATCAGTGCATGTCTTATGGAAATGTTCCAGGGTGTTAGCAGCAGGCTGGGTATATATGTTTAACAACAGTCTTGCAACAGAACCCCAAGGAGCAGAAAGAGGGTAAAATTGTTCCACTTCACAAATGAGGTGATAAAACTTAGGCCTATAAATTATAGGTTAATTTGTATGTGTGAAAGTTAGGATGCAGAATTGGGTTAATAATACCTGTGTTCTCTGTGATGAACATAATGGGTTTGTTAAATTGCAGTCATGCTTTCCCAGTTTACTTACTTGATATTACAAGGTGATTAATGCATTGAACAAGAGAGATGCCTATACTATGGTATGTTTAGATTTGCAAAGGCCTTTGATAGATTGCCACACTACAAATTAGTAATTAAATTGGAATGGATGGGGTTAGATACTAGATTAGTGAGTAGGTATGTAGATTGTTATCACAAGTGTGTGTATAGATGAGCAGTCTGTTTATGGGACAGTTATTGTTTAACTTGTATGTTAATGATATTGGGACAGGTTTAAATGGAGATATGCAGATGTTTGCAGATGAAGCAAAGTAGGAAAGAACAATAACTATCCCAAAAAAAAGACCGCTTTTGTCTTTAAGGTAAATGTTGTTGCCTTTAGAGAAGGATTTGATTAGATTCTGTGAGTGGAACTGCCAGTTCACTGTTACAAAGTGTAAGGTTTTAAAATTTGGTCGACAAAGATGGGATGCAGAGTATACAATTGGTGGGGAAATTTCGAAGAGATAATGTGGTGGTGAACAGGACCTGAAGCTTAGGAGTCACATTACTCAATTCATGATGAGCATGTATTAGAAAAGACCTATAGTTGATTAACTAAGGTGGTTTCTGGTCTATGGAACATGAGGTATGAAGATAGATTGATGGAATTCCATTTTCATAGCCTCATGAATAGGTGAGGAGGAGAGATGATGGAGACATAAGTTTGTAAAGGGTTATAGGAGAGAATAAATGACAACTATTTGGGTTTTTTTGGTCAAATTTATTTTAAAACAAAGTTATACCAACTAGTTTCACCAACTGTGGCTACTGGCTTCATCAGGGTAAAAGATGTATAAAAATAGTAAGAACACTTAAATGCTAAAAACTGTTAACTAAAACCATAAAATAACCGAATACAATTGTATTTTTTATAAAAGCAGAAGAATGCATACATCAACGTATAGCGCGTGTATGTACACGCTATTTATTATCAAAATACCTTGCAGGTCTCCTCAAAGCACACATCCACAATTCTGATACTTATATACGAAATTCACAACATTTCATGGAGGAATTAAAAAACATCCCGATCTCCAATATAGATCTTCTGGCAAGCCTGGATGTTACATCTTTATTCTCCAACATTCCAGTAGAAGAAGTGATCGACATTTTAGGAAGCTTATTCCCTCAAGACATCACTTCTTTGTTCCATCATTGTTTAACATCTAATTTTTTCCTATGGAACAAAACTATTTATCAACAATTAACAGGTCTTGCAGTGGTAAGCCCTCTTTCACCACCCTGTGTGAATCTCTCATGGAGAAATTTGAAAATATAATTTTATCTCAACTAGATCCTAAACTCACAGTTTTGTGGAGATACGTTGATGATATTTTTATTGTTTGGAAAAATACGGAAAAGGATTTTGCTCGATTTTCTAAGCAAGATTAACTCTTTGCATCAAAAAATTAAATTCACTCTAGAGCTTGAAAAAGATAACCAATTACCATTTCTGGGCATTTTAAACAAGAAATCAATAGATGGATGTTTCAACCCGGTAGATACTTGCACTTCACTTCTTCACACCATATTTCTCAGAAACTCAGCATTGTACACATGCTAAAAAATAGAGCCTCTCTCATTACGACAGATGATAAAGACTTCCAAGCTAAACTTTCCCGGATATCAAATGACCTTACAAAGAATGGTTATCCTAGGAAATTGATCCACAAGATACTTTTCTGTGACCCCCAACAAAGACAACCTGAAAATGTACATTATAATTCTACCATTGGGATTCCGTTTGTAGGGACAATTTCTAATAAGATTGCCAGACTCCTCAAGCCACATGGCATACGAGTAGCTTTTAAACCTGCACAGACCATTCGCCAATTTTTACGATCTCCAAAAGACAGTTATCCATTTTTTAAATATGCTGGAGTTTACAACATACCCTGCTCATGCGGCTTGAATTATATTGGCCAGACTTCAAGAAGTTTTGAAATCAGGAAGAAGGAGCACATAGGAAATCTGGGTTAGCCTTTCATTTTGCTAGGACTAATCACATTATAGAATGGGATAAAAGCTCAATGCCCTACTTAGAGGAGGACTTCCGCTCCCGAATTATAAAAGAAGCCACAACGGTTCTCCGCTCAGAACAAAACCTTAATAGAAACCAAGGACTGATTCTGCCCGAGATCTGGAAGACCCTTATTAGATCTTTCAACATGCCAGAATTTTGCCACCAACTACAAATCGTTCCTACACAACAACTAGCAGATCATACATGCGCTATGCATGTAATGTACGTGTTCTTCTGCTTTTATAAAAAATACAATTGTATTTGGTTTATTTTATGGTTTTAGTGTTAACAGTTTTTAGCATTTAAGTGTCCTTACTATTTTATACATCTTTTACCCTGATGAAGCCAGCAGCCACAGTTGGTGAAACTAGTTGGTATAACTTTGTTTTAAAATAAATTTGACCAAAAAACTCCAAATAGTAGTCATTTATTCTCTCCTATAGTTCGTGTGCTCAAAAATAACAGTATTACCATTTGTAAATGGTTGTTACCAGATTAATGTGAAAGAAATTTTTATTTATAAATAGAAGGAGACAGGAGGTGAGGAGCAAGTTCTTTGCATAGAGAGTGGTATGAGGGGAATGCATTGTCAAAGAGTGTGTTGAGTGCAGAAATGTTGAATGAGTTTTGGCATGGTTTGATGAACTTTATTTGTAAGATGGGGATCTGCCCACGATGAGTCTACGACATCTGATGTTAATAACATGAGAATGGTTCTACTTTGAGCTGAGTAATATCATATTAAAATTTCGTAGATGATAATATCTGAGAATAGACAGTCTATTGATTCTCAGCTGAATATGTATCTATCTTGAGGTGATAAATGGAATTCTTTTAAATTCTCAGGTAATTTCTGTTTTAAATAGGCATTTTATAGCCGGTTTATATAGCCTGTGTTTCTTACATGCTGTATTTTTTGTCTGGTTTAAGGCCACTATCATGTTTACTGGAGGTCTTGAATAATAACTCTCTTCTAAAAGAAGGCCTGTGACTAGTGGTGTGCTGCAGGGTTCTGTTCTTGGACCACTGCTATTTAATTTGTTCATTAATGATATAGAAAAGGATCTGAGAGGAACTGTTCATTTATTTGCTGATGATGCAAAGTTGGGTAGAGCAATAGTGAATACACATGTGTCAAAATTTTGCAGGAACATTTGGGTTGATTGGCAGACTGGGCTAAGGAGAATGGATGTCCGTTTAATGTGGCAAAGTGTAAGGTTATGCATTTTGGGGTGAAAAGATTAGCAGCATTATACCACATTGGTGGAACTGTACTTCAGGAAATTGATGAAGCCAGAGATTTGAGAGTGTTGGCGGATAGGGAGTTGAAGTTTAGTGAGGCACATAGCAAAAGTAGCTAAACCAGTTAATCAGATCACTTGGTTACTAAGAATACTTTGATGAGCAGAGATAAGCAGGTTATTGTTCCTCTTTATTGAGCCTTGATAAGACCCTATTTTGACAGTAGTTAAAATAGGGTCTATATTGCAGCAGGGTTTTTTGGTGATGGGGAGGCGGTAGAGAAGATCCAGAGACAAGTAACCAAGATGGTAGCTGGTCTATGGAATGAACCTTATGAAAACAGGTTGAAGATCTGTGGCTTACATAAATTGGTTGATAGATGGAAAATGGGTGATATGATTGAGACAATAAAACAAAAAGACAAACAAAGATTAACAACAGCAGAAATGAAGTTTATGAGAAAAACTGCAAAGTATACCCTATTTGATCACAAAAGAAACGAAGATATTATGAAAGAATTAAACCAAGAACCAGTAATAGAAAAAAATTAAAAAATATAAACATAAATGGATGGAACACGTTCAAAGAATGAAAACAGAAAGATTACCAAAACAAGCCTTAAAGTACAAGCCATTAGGAAAAAGAAAACCAGGACGGCCTCTTAAACGATTCAACGATGACTTCTAAGGCCGGAACAGGCCATGCTAGGCCTAAATCTTGATACATATGATAATGATTGAGACATTCAAATTACTGAGGGGTTTTTACAAGATCAATATAAAGGAAATTTTTTGGAACAGGTCTAGTGATTGGAGAACTAGGAGCTATCCATGGAAACTGAGCAAGAGTATAGTTAGCAAGGGTGTTAGAACTAGGTTTTTTACTTGGAGAGTGGTGAATGAGTGGAATAAGCTGCCAGAGTCTGTTGTGGATGCCATGACTGTGAATGAGTTCAAAGCAAGGTATGATAGATACTGTGCAAATGCTGAATAGTTCTTGACATGATGTTTAGGACCTCTCTTGATGAGTACAACTCCTTGGAGTTGCCTGTAATAATAATAATAATATATTATTTGCATATCCATGTAATTTTAGGACTTTGTGGAGGTCACATCTACTGACTCCATTTCACCATTAAATGTATTTTTGTCTGTTAGTTCTGTGCTTGTTTTCTGGCTGGTTTGTTTGTGTATTGAGGGGGGGGGGGCTTGAGTTTGCAGTAAAAACCCTGCCACCTAAGTAGGAAGGTTTTTTGGCATTTTCCTCCTAGGTTCACCAAGGATTTATTTTGCTTTATTTGTCTATATTTATCAGAAGTCATAGAACATCTCATCACAGGAAAATAGAACTGACCATGCAATATACAGATTTTATGGCTATTAAACCTGTAAAACATATGACATGACAATAAATATACAAAAAAAAAAGTGATGAAAATAGGGAGGAACGGAATTACCATCTCAGCCACCCTAAACGGAAAACAAATAGAACAAGTAGACAACTTCATATATCTTGGATCAAAACTAACAGAAACAATAGATGAACTCAAAACAATTAAACACAGAATAGCGATAGGATGGACCACCATGGGAAAATTACAGAAAATCTGGAAAACAAACAAGTTATCTAAACAAATCAAAATCAAATTATATGAAGCAATAATTATACCAACAGTCATCTATGGAGCAGAAGCATATACAGTTAAGAAAAGAGAGGAGAAAAAACTGCTGGCATTTGAAATGAAATGCTTAAGAAAAATAAATAGAACAAGTTGGATAGAAAAGAAAACAAACAGCACAGTCAGACAAGAATTATTGTATAAAAAGACAATAATAGAAAAAATTAGAAAACAACAACTGAGATGGTTTGGCCACACTGTACACATGGACGCAGACAGACGTCCTAACGTCCTAATCAATACTTTTCCAATTGAAAAAAGAAGACCCGGAAGACCAAGAATTACCTGGCTGAAATTAATAAAGAACATCTCAGGATGCAGAACATATAAGGAACTTTTTCAAACAGCAAGGAATAGAGAAGACTGGAAGATCCTGCTCAAGAGAAGACTCAACCCATCTTAGATGGAAGAAGAAGAAGAGAGAAAGAAAATGCTAATTTCCTTTATAGTCACAACAACGTGATCTTCTATTCTGAATGATGATCACATGGAAAGAGCAGCATTTAAAACATTAGGGGTAATAGTACAGTATCATTTGGGGAAAAATATAAGTCTGTGCCATTGCATAGCAATTAATCATCCTCATGTCTTCATTTGATGTATGTTGAAGAAATGTTAGATCCATAAGTGACCTGAGACCAAGGTGTGTGGTAGGCCTAAAATATGATGACAAGTGATAACATGCTTTAAGAAGTGTAGTTACTTCCTCTTGTCATCATATTAGAGAACCTATGTTTGAATATGTGAGTTACAAGCATTCCCACAAGAACTTGTCATTTCTATAAACTCACAAGGTCTGCTGTGTGTTCTTCTAGTCTGATAGTTGTATTTGGTTATGGAGGATGCTTGTTAGTGGAAATGTAATGATGCAGCAGTCTTAGTTGATAAATAGTATGGATTGGTTCATCTGTTCATATTGTATGGAATCATAACTGCTAAGACGAACACTTGGGTTCTGGATAGCATGATAACACTCTGTCACAAAGATGTGGCTTGAAGAGTCGCATACTTACATCACGTATTGGCCATTTCGGATGGTGATCAACACTGAACTGGTATTCATTGTCATTTGCCCATAAAACTAGTTTGTTCAGATTAACTTTGAAGGATATAGTATCAGAAATGTCCCTTATCACTCTTCCTAACTTGCATCATCAGCAAACAATTGTTTATTAATATCTAGACCAATAAAAATATATATAGTAATAAAAATACCAAACTATGAAAATAGATAGAAACATAGAAAACTTCAACTGCATTCTCAGTAGATAACCTATAGAACAAGTAAAATATTTCGTTATTTAGTTACAGTTTTTAGTGAAGATGGCAATAGATAATAGAATAGGCTAAGCTGATATGATAGGGAGCCAGTTGAATAAGTTTATATGGAATAAGAGAGAAATCAGTCAAAACTTCAAACTAACTGTATATAAGACAGTGTTCGAAACAATTTGAAGTTATCGATATACTGTACTCTATTTCTTTTGCATCTGTTCATTAGCAATGACAGCTCTTTATCTCTGCTCACCCATGTCATATCTTGGCAACAGACTCAGTCTTGACTCTTTTTTTCTTTTGCCTCATTTGGTAAATTTTTCATATCCTCCTTATATCATACCGATCTCCTTTCAAGTTGCTTTTGATTAATGCATTTGAATCTTCCATTTGTTCTAAATGCTTGTATATGGTCTCAGTCATATAACAAATCTTGGCTCCTGTAAAATACATGTTCAGTATATACACTATTTACCAATAATTTTCCTTACACTTTAGCAATTTGCAATTGATACCAGCAGGTGAACCCTAATATTGGGTATATATCCACCTTTGGCTTTGATCACCTCCTTCATCCTCTAAAGGAAGCTTTTCACCAATGTGTGGTAGACATTAGGTGGTATTTGTCTCCATTCCTCCATCAAAGCAGCACCGAGTTCAGCGACAGATCTATGAAGTCCTGTTCTGGACCTCAATCGTCATTTCAATTCATCCCACAGGTTTCATTGCAGTTGAGGTCAGGACTCTGCACAGGCCAGGGCAGTCATTTAACACCCATCTCTTCATGCCATTCCATAACAGCTGTGGCTTTGTGGCATGGGGCATTGTGTCTTGATAGTAACATGAGTCGGTTTCATAAAAACTCCACAGTGTAGGCAGCACCTGATTATCCAGAATGCCTTCATGGAACCACGTACAGTGACCAGTGGTCCCACTCCAAACCAGCTGAATGCACCCCACACCATTACTCCTCCACCACCAAAACTTTATTGTGGGTACAACACACTGTGGTAACAAGTGTTCACCAAGCCGCCTCCACACCCTGCCATCAGACTGGAAATAGGCGAACCTTGATTCATTGCTCCTGAGTACCATTTTCCACTGGTCAATTGTCCAGTTCACATGCTCTTTGCACCAGGCCAGACGAGCTGCCTTGTTTGTTGTTATGATGTTTGGCTTGTGTACCGCTGCTCTTCCATGGAAACCCTGTAAATGGAGTTCCTTTTGTAGAGTATTAGTGCTCACCATGGTGTTACTGGCATTCTAGAACCCATCACGGATGGGCTGTGCTGATTGTAGCTGGTTTTTGCATGCCACCTGTTTTTAACACCCTTCTGTCCCTATCAGTCATTTTTGGGTATATCCACCTTTTTCCTGCACTAGTGATGCCAGAATGTCTCCATTTGTTGAACACATTGAATTTGGATGTGCCAGTTGAGCAGCAGCGGCACAGTGGACATGCCACCAATGTAATAACCCATGACACCTCTCTCGATCTCACTGAGTTTACATCATGTTGCCATACCACCTGTATTCAACTGCTACAATGAAATACTCTTCCTACTAAATACTTCCTACACTGGATTTATATACTAAATACTTCCTCCACTGGACTGTTTTTAACACCCTTCTGTCCCTATCAGTCATTTTTGGGTATATCCACCTTTTTCCTGCACTAGTGATGCCAGAATGTCTCCATTTGTTGAACACATTGAATTTGGATGTGCCAGTTGAGCAGCAGTGGCACAGTGGACATGCCACCAATGTGATAACCCATGACACCTCTCTCGATCTCACTGAGTTTACATCATGTTGCCATACCACCTGTATTCAACTGCTACAATGAAATACTCTTCCTACTAAATACTTCCTACACTGGATTTATGTTATTAACAAACCGGAATGTTCCATAACTTCAAATAATAGGAGTATCTGAACAATTATTGTGTGTGTGTGCGTGTGTGTGTGTGTGTGTGTGTGTGTGTGTGTGTGTGTGTGTGTGTGTGTGTGTGTGTGTGTGTGTGTGTGTGTGTGTGTGTGTGTGTGTGTGTGTGTGTGTGTGATATAGTTCACAGTGCTACCACTACATTGGATGAAGAGATAGAGGTTCAGGAGCTGTTGCATATCCTGGACAATTTCTTGACTCAGGAAAGATATGTATGATAGGCAGTGACAGCTCATCCATGACGGCTGTAGGACTGCAATGAATGCATCTACTGTCCACCACCACCACTAGTATTTTCACAATCACAAACATCCATGCCAATGGCAGGATTTGAACCTGCAGCCTTTCTTGACTTGAGAATCAAAACTACTAACCACTCAGCCAACCAGGCTGGTGGCACAGGAGTTGTAAAGAAAAATAATGTTGTGGAAGAAGTATAAAGAACAGGATACTTAGCAGTTGAGTGATGAGTATAAGATACAGGCCAGAAGACTGATGAGTTTAGTAAAGGAGAAATTGGCATGTGGAACGAGATCAACTGAATCAGCAAAGTAAAATGCTAAAGAATTCTACAGTTACATGGCTTGCAGAAAAAAACTTGAGTATGGAAGACTGACTTTTAGTCATAATAGCATTCTAGTGATATCTGCAGAAGATTTAGTGGAAATGTTCAGCAAGTATGTTGTTAGAATATTTCATATTGGAGAGTTGGAAGTAGCATCGAATATAATTGGAAGAAGAGAGAGAGAGAGAGAGACTGATGAAAGTGGGATTGGAATTTTAAAGAAGCTTGATATTCATACTTTTATGAGGCCAGATTGGATATCACTGCATGCTTAAAGGAATGTGCAAAGGAGCTAACAATGCCCTGGACTTGATTGCTCAACAAAAGTCCAGCAGAGTTGGAGGGTAGGAACAAGAGTCCCACTGCATAAGGGAACATCTGAATTAGTGTTGGCCAATTATAGGCCAGTTATATCTGCATTGGACTGATTAGACTACAAAATTGGATTGATATAAATAGAAATCTTTCCAGGAGGCAATGTGAGTTTGTTGAGGAGAAGTCCTGTTTACGTAACCTAGTTACTATGATAGAGTAACTGTGTAGTAACTAGGTTACTACATTAGACAGAGAGATGCTAATACAGTGATTTTTCTAGATTTTGCAAAAGGCGTTCAGTAGAATTCCACACGACATGCCGTTGTTAAAATTGAGTAGGATGGAGGATGGATGGTCAGTTGGCAGCCTGATGAAAGGAAGACTGATTAATAGAAGCCAGGAAGTTGTGTATATATCTTCTGGCATCTCTGTTGTTTAATGTATATATTAATGATATAGTTCAAGATTAAACAATTATTTTGTTTAATCTTGAACTATATCATTAACATATAAATTAAACAAGAGATGGATGAATATCACTGGATGCCAAATAGTCTTGGGCTAGATATCTCCTCTAATTGGCCTCTGGTGGAGATCGAAATGACCCCCCCCCCTCAGTCTACAAAAGCTTGAGTATGGAAGTTACAGCTTTGCCTACTCCCTGTAAGAAAATCAAAGGCATTTTTTTTTTCTTTTTTTTAAATAGAGATTTATCTTCAATTGCTTTTTTGATAATACTATACTTTGGGACAGATAAATGCAATGCCAATTCATTGTTGCTAAGTATAAAGACATACTTTGGCCAGAGTAGGTGGGATGAGGTGTGTTGTATTGTATTGGTAGAGTTTTGCTGCAGGAGGTGAAGGAGTAACAGGGGATTTGGGAGTATTGATGGATAGTAAGCTTGAAGTTCAGGGGTTACATTACAAAAGTTGTAAAGATTACTCAAAAATTGCTACCATAATGCAAAGGACACTGACAAGTACAAACATGGAGGTAATAGTATATAATGCACTGATCAGGTCACATAGGAATTTCTGTACACAGATATAATAATCTATATATCTGTGTGATTAGAAAACATTAGAGAAAGTTCAAATGCAAGTGACTGTCTCTGGACTATGGAATGTTGAGCACATGAATACAGCAAGGGAATGTGCTCTGCAGAGCTTTACAGATAAGAGTAAAAGGGTGATATGATTGAAACATTGGAAAGAATAGAGACATAAGTGGACATAATTAACACAATAATAAACAACAGAAATCTCTCATGTGAGAGCTATTTCTTGTTTGATATGATGACCGAAACATATAAGCTATCATAGCATGCAAGGAGTAAAGAAATAGATTGAGGAAATTTGTAGAGTTCACAGAGGTTGACTGTTAAGAGGAGAAGAGGGGGGGGGATATAATTGAGACATATAACTAGTGAGAGATGCCTAATCAGGTAGATACAGGCAAATTATTGTGTAGGGTAACAGACATGGAGAAAATGTGGTATTTTCATGGAAGTTGTGTGAGCATTATATGAAAAGAAGATTCTTTGCACAGAAGGGGCACTGGTGCACCCCCCCCTCCATGTGCTGGTTCAATTTAGTGCTGGTGCACTCACTAAATGAATTTAGAAGAAGAAATGGTCTGTGGAAAATTTACTCTCCTGCAGTGAGTCTTCTGACTCTCTGAGGAGAATATTATGTGTGATCCTATGATATCAGTTGCTAAATGCGAAGGTTATCACTGGTGCTTGAAAAGTATTAAACAAACAAACAAAAAAAAGCTTCAATATTAGAATGTATCCATAAAGTTTGATGAATAAACTGGGTTGAGCGAAATAGATGTGAAGCTTGCAAACTAAAGATAACACAAAAGAATTGAATCATTTTGTTGTAAGAAAGAAAGAAAGAATGACTATGAAAGGATAACTCTCCTTAACGCAGATAGTATGCAGATGCAGAAGAGATTGTTCAACCAATGAGTACCCATTTTACTACAGCTGTCAACTTGGCATACGCAACATAAAGCTCAACACTGCCTCTACAGTGGATAAAAGAGCTCAGGAATATTATTATTATTACATAACACCTCCAGGGGGTCCAAAGACTCATCGAGGGAGGACACCTACTCTACAACTCTCCATCTCCTCCAATTCACCAACCACCACTACTTTCAACACCAACGCTATCTACTGCTGACCACCTCCACCACCACTAGTATTTTCACAGGCAATCACAAACAATCATGCCTTTGGCAGGATTCGAACCCACAGCCTTTTGGCTGGAGAGCGGATACACTTACTACTCGATCATCCAGGCTGACCGAAAAGGAAGTACTAGCCTTACTGCATGAATTGAATACAAAATTAACAATAAAGGTTGATGGAATATCTGTTGCTATTGTCAAATCAAATATCAGCATAGGGTAGATTCTTCAGGAATGGAATGAACATGTGATAATCCCATTGTAGAATGGTGGTGAAGATTTTGGAAAAGTTGGTAGGATATCACATACAGAAATGAATTGATTGAGAATCTATTCTTCACATTAAATAGCTTGAGTTTACTAAGGAAGGTCATGTTTGAGTAACTTGCTCACATTTTATAATAATGTTGTGATTGAGTTAGACAAGAATGGATATACCATGATTCTTTTTGATATTTATTAAATATTTTGCAGGATACAGCATGAAATCTACTACATAAGTTGAAGGATATGGAATTGGATTTGAAGTTATTAACTTGGATAACAGGATTGCTGAATGACAGATATAAAAAAAAAATGGTGTATGGAGAGATGTTAGTCTGCAAGATATTATTATTATTATTGCATGGCATCTCCATGGAGTCCTAAGACTCATCATGGTAGAACTAAACAAAGCACTCACAGCTGACTCAGGCAACCTATTCCATCCATTCGCCACTATCCAAGCAAATAAAATGTTGTCCTCATGCCTTGCTAACCATTCTCTTACCCGACTTCCATGGATGACCTGTTGTTCTGCCACTCTAGCCAAGTGCTGAAACATTTCCCCTGCTTCAATCCCACAAAAGCCTTTAAGTAACAAGATGAAAAACTAGAGTTTCTGAGAGAAAAAAACCCTGCTACATCCACATGTATCTGTGAATCAAGAGGCCAGTTCTTGTGCAACACTACTTTGTCTGTTTTTGTTTTCTAGGATGTGAGAATAACTGTAGGTAATAACAAAGTGAAACAATTCACTTGCATGGAGGCCCTTAATGGGAATCAGATATTGATTTTTGCATGATATGTGAAAGTTGATTATCAAATCTTGTAATACTTATTCAAAATAATCCAATAATCACTGTAAAGAAAGTAGTGTAAGAAAGCTAATGGCAAACATATCATGTATAACCCAAGACTTACAATCTTTTAATTTATATTGGCGATGGTTTCATTCCACTGTCATCTTCATTGCATTTTATGTTAACCATTTACACCATATATTAAGATAGTGAAACTTGTTGGTTATTTTCTTAATTTTTGTGTTTAATTATATCAATAAATACAATTATTTATATATACATGCTGCAAGTTAAAGAAAGAATAAATATGGGAATATGGAAGAATACTGAATGCGATGGTATCTTTGTGTCAGAAGCAGTTGTAATTCTTTAAATTATGTTCTCTAAAATCTATCAACTTTTTGTATATAACATAGTACATTGGATGAAGAGATAGAGGTGCATGACAAAGATGTTCTGGAGTTGTTGCATAACCTGGATAAGAATTTGCCAGTAGGGACAAATGGAATAGCAACATGAATGCTAAAGGAACATTCAGCTAAATTGGCTAGGCACTTCACGTGTTTGTATAATTTGAATCTCAAATCAGGAAAGATCCCACAGGAATGGAAAAGAGTTGTGATAATCCAATTGCAAGAGGGTCGTGCAAAGCTGATGTATTTAGGTTTCGAAATATCAGTATCTCTGTTTCTTCAGAAATTTTGTCTTGTTTCTGTTCTGTGGTACCAGCTATTTTGAATAAGCATTGTAAAAGGTTTTGGGTAATAATGTCATTACTTTCTGATGGATCAGCATTGTTATCTATAATAAGATTTTTAAATCTATTGTTTAGTTCATGTTGGAATATATCTTTTTTTTAATGTTGAGTTTGTGTACATCTATGTTTTGCTTTGATCTTCGAAACTTTTTGTCTTTCTTTTTTGGCAGTTTATTTGAATCTTACTGCATGCCATACAATGGTCACTTCCAATGTTGAAGGTGTTTATAACAGAACAGTCTTGAAAGATGTTTCTCATATTGCTGAGGATAAAGTCAATTTCACTTGATTTTCCATTTGGACTTTTTCATGTCCATCCACTTCCTATGTGATTTTTTCTTAAAAAAAAGAATTCATGATGTACAGGTTTTCTTTTTCTGCAAATTCTATTAATCTTGCTCCTCTATCATCTCTCATGTCATATCCAAAATTTCCTATTGAGCTTTCATCTGACTATTGTATACCAATTCCAGCATTAGTCTCCCATTACTATTCTGAAATGATGTTTTCCTTTATTGTAAAGTTAGTATACATCATGATAGAGGTCTTCAATTTCTTCATCAGTATGACTTATTGTTGTTGCATAGACTTGGATGATCTTAAGAGTTTTTGAGATTTGAACAGCAATACTTGCTAATCGATCAGATATACTGTCAAATTCTATTATGTTGTTCTTCAATTTTTTGTTAATCATGAATCCAACTCCAACATTTCTTAACCATTATATCTAACTTCACACAGTCTAAGAATGTCCCATTTTAGTCACTTTAGCTCTTCAGATAGTTCATTTAGCTGTGCTTCCCTGCTCAGAGTCCTATTTCTGTTTAATTCATCTTGAAAGATTGGGCCATAATTCACCATGTTGGGATGCTGCAGGTTGCTAGTGAATGGCAATATTTTCACATGGGATTGCCAGTCCCAAAACCAAGAAATTATATTCTTTTTTAATCCTTTATCCAAGTGCAAGGAAACAAAGTTTGCACATGAAGTATCTTCAATACTAGGCTACTTGTTTATAGAGGCTAATGGCTTCCCATCAGTTACATTAGTATCCCAAAATGTAAAGCACACATCCTCTCAGACATGTATGATGTTATGCATTATGGGAAGGGCCAAACTCAGATTTGGGTCTAGCTCTCACTAATGAGACCTTATTGAAGATCAAGGCATGTCTGGGTGGTGGTACAGGATATTGTGGTAGTATGATAAAGTTTACATTATTATTAACCTCCTGTCAACAGTTTTCCTCCAATTTATTTGTTAGAACTCCAGTATTATTAGTTGTTTTATTTTGGTATTCTGAAGTGAAGCACTTCAGAAGACCAAAATATAACATCTCACAGTATTTAACTGCATCATACTAGTTAGGTCTTGGTTCTTCAAGCAAAACAGGTTCTTGAAGATCGTAGGAACACCTGTCATTCTTGGTATCGAGTTGCTTTCACTTCATTCTTGCTGTGAGCTATTATTGTCATTAACTTAACCATTGATTGTTAATGCCAATTTTTTTTTTTTTTTGGGGGGGGTGATGGCTTAAAGTTGAATGTTTCTAATGTGAGGATTGACTTCAGTTTGGGTTCAAAATATCATAACCATGTTTTATCTATGGCAGCAGTTCTCTTCAGAAACAGTTCACCTTCAAAAGGCTGCTTGTTAGTCTTCTGTCGGCTGTTTTTTATCGCACACATGAGAGGTATAAGAACCTATAGCACATTAGTGCCGTGTGTGAGGTGCAGATGAGGGTTGAGAAAGAAGAAGCCTGTTGACATTCTTCTTAAAGAGCTGTAGGTTGAAATTGCTGGGAAACACATCATGAGGAAGGCTGCTGTTCCAGAGGACAGAGGTAGATGGAATAAATGAAATGCAGGCTTGATTAGTTTGCAGTTGTGCTGTAAAAGGATGTTGGATAGTAGCTGCTCTTGTTTTAACAAGCTTAACAGCAACTGGAGTTTGCCAATTCTCTGGAGCATTGACCACAGAAGTACCTGTAGAAGAGACACAGAGCCAAAACATTGCATCTGTGAGATAGATTTTGAAATGAGCCTGTGAGGGAAGGGCCATCTGTGAGCCAAATTGCTCTCCTCTGGACAGCATCAAGAATTTTTAAAGAGGTTTTAGGCACACCACTACAAATGTGTGGATAATGTTTTATTGACAGATTTGGGATTTATCTACGGTTTGTAGCTGGATGGGTGTAAAATAGCTTCATGAGCAGAAAAGAATTCCTAGTTTATTAGAAGCCTAGGAAGCTATTGATATAATGTGTTTGTGTCAAGAGAGGTACATCTATGACAGTCCAGAAGAGAGAGTGCATCATGTCTAGCAATATGTGTATTGCTGAGCTCCCTTTTATGAGACAAAAGGTGGGACTATGTTTTGGTGACATTGAAGGTGATTACGTTATCCTCGCCCCCACTGAAAGATGGTAGGGAGATCAGTGTTTAAGGTACTGGTTACAGATGATCTTGGTGTAAGGGATGTTTAGGAACTATGTGTTTAGGCTTCTAATAAACTAGGCATTCTTTTCTGCTCCTAGCTATTTTACACCCATCCAGCTACTAACCGAAATCTGTCCATAGAACATTATCCACACATTTGTAGTAGTGTACCTAAAACTTCTTTAAAAATTCTTGATAGTGTCCAGAGGAGAGCAATTTGACTCACAGATGGCCCTTCCCTCAAACAAGTAGGATGAGTGGAGAGTGCTATCATCAGCTAAGCTATGGATAGGATTTGTAGTGATTGAGAGTAGGTCATTTATGTATAAGAGAAAGAAGATTGGTGAGAGAACAGAGCCCTGAGGTATTCCTTTATTAGTGAGAAAACTCTACTAACCGAAATCTGTCCATAGAACATTATCCACACATTTGTAGTAGTGTACCTAAAACTTCTTTAAAAATTCTTGATAGTGTCCAGAGGAGAGCAATTTGACTCACAGATGGCCCTTCCCTCAAACAAGTAGGATGAGTGGAGAGTGCTATCATCAGCTAAGCTATGGATAGGATTTGTAGTGATTGAGAGTAGGTCATTTATGTATAAGAGAAAGAAGATTGGTGAGAGAACAGAGCCCTGAGGTATTCCTTTATTAGTGAGAAAACTCAAAGAGAGGGTGTCATCCACCATCACGCACACACACACAACCAGAGAGAAAGCTAGCTATCCAGTTACAGAGGGAGACAGGTAAACCAAAGGAAGGCAGTTTGCAAAGTAGGCCTTGATGACAAACATGATCAAAAGCCATGGAAATGTCAGGGACAACATCAAATGTTCTCTGAGCCTTTCCATGGCATATGTCCAGTGGTGAGTGGTATAGGCTAAGATATCAGTGGATCTGGATTGACAGAATTCATACTGGTGAGCTTCTTAAGTAATGAAGAATTTGATCATTGAAAACTTTCTCCATTATTTTGGATAGGATTGAGATGATGGCAATTGGTCAGTAGTTATATGGTAGGCTTTTTGTCTCCCTTTTTTGGATTGGGTTGGATATATTTTTTGATTATATGTTAGTTTCCATGAGATGAGATAATTTCCAGCTAAATATAGAAGATTGAAGAGACAATAGAAGCTTTGTAATGTTCAAGTTATTTTTAATATTCTTTTTATGTCTTTCTGTCATACTGAGCACCATATGCTATAGGAGGCATATAGTGCTCAGTTGCTGGTACAGAAGGAGGTCATTTCCATTTGTCGTCTATGTAGGAGTTAGAGGGAAAGAGTGATGTTAGGAGGTCAGCTTTATCTTTGATTGCTGTAACAGTGGTACCCAGTGTATGGGAGAGTGATGTGAGTGCAGGTGAGCAGAAGTTGTGTCTGATGACTTTTACAAGGGACAGATGGCACGACTATCGTTTGGACAAAAGCAAGTTTTTTGCTAGTGGCTTGAAGTTGGATTTGGATTTGTTGATAGTTGATTTACATTTATTGCATGCTTCTGCATAAGCTTCATACTTAGCTTATGCAGGTAAGTATGAAGCTTATTACATCAAGCTTCATACTTCATACTTACATCAAGAGCAGATGTAAGCCACCTGCAGTAAGCTGAGTTTTTTCCTTCTTCAACTGCTTTCATACATCTGTTGAACCAGGTCTTGGAAAGTGGATGAGCATTTTGAATGTAATGAGTGATGAATGCCTTCATGCCACTGAAGATAATTTCTGTGACTTGCTCAGTGCAGGTGTCTGGGTCAGAAGAGTGGAAGCAGTGGTCATGCCATGGGAAAGAAGAGTAGTAGTTCCAGAGATTATCCCACTTTTGTACCTTTGTAGTTCCAGAGGATACAAGGTTGGGTGTGGTCAGATGAGAGGCATTCTGTGAGACTGAAAACTTGCATGAGATTGTGGTCTGAGCTGCCATGAGAGAGAGATAACTTCTACAGTGTTATCTGGAAGGAGAACTAGTTAAAAAAAAAAAAAAAAAGATACTGTTGGCACACTCTCCCTCAATGAGTCTTTGAACTCCCTGGAGGTGTCATGTAATAATAATAATAATAATATTAAAAGATCAAGGATATTGGGAACATGGAGGGGATTATCTTGAATTAGGGCAGGTAACTGTATGATTGTATTATGGATAGACCCAAAAGCAAAAAAAGTATGCGATCTGACTTGCCATCAGCGTGCTCCAGGGGCCTGTTAGGCTGGACATGTGAAATATGCTACTGCAGGAAAAGACAACCTCATTAGGATTGCCACCTGGAAAATGTTAGGGGAATGAATCAATTTGGTAAACTGACATATGTATGTAAAGAAATTGAGAGAATGGGAATCTATATCTTAGGAATAGGAGAAACCTTTTGGAGAGGTGCAGACCAATTTGGTACATGCCTCCCAAATGGAAAACAGGAAAGATGCCGCCTTTATTTTGAAAAAAGAACTAGAAAAATCTGTAATCTCAATATACAGGAAATCAGAGCATGTAATCTCTATACTTGTAAAATCACACCCTAAAGACATCATCATCACCATCATGCAAGTATTGGCACCAACTAGCAAAGACCCAGATAAAGCAGTAGGAGAATTTTATGAACAAATAAGTAAAACAATAGAAGAATATGGAGGAAAGAAAGATAAGGTTATAATTGTGATGGGCAACTGGAATGCAAAGATTGAGAAGACAAGGATAAGCAAACGTATGGGACCATATGGATTAGGACAAATCAACGACAGAGGAGAATGACTGTTGGACTTTTGCAACCAAAATGATCCAATAATCGGAAACACATTTTATGAACAAAAAAAAAAAGAAAACAAGAAACACTTGGACTGCTCTTTCTTTTCTTCTTTTTTTAGAGCAGTCCAAGTGTTTCTTGTGCTCTCTTTTTAAAAGAAAAAATAGAATTATAAACCAAAATAATTATTGAATGTTTCAAACTTCACATTAAGGTCATCATCTGGAGTACCCACATATATACAAAGAAACAAGCTACATTACAATGTACATAGTATGCTAAAGTTACATTAATTACCAGCCTGACCTCTGGTGGTGAAAAAAATCATTATTACTACATCAAAGCTAGAGTCCTGTCATTATTATCTATTTGGTTAAAAATCATTAAGAGATATTTCTTTTGATTTTTTGATTCTACGATTTTTAATCAAATAGATAATAATAATAACAACAACAGGATTCTAGCTTTGATTTATTAAACTTTTTTTTTAATTGAGATTGAGAGGTGGTTACAGGGTTGACACTGGGGAGTTCTTTCGCTTGGTTGAACAGCAGGAAGGGGTCATGAAAAGGAGCCATCCCTGGAAGTTACGAAAGGAAACTGGGAGAAAGAGGGTGAGGAGTGGTTTTTTTGCATGGAGGGTGGTTGAACCATGGAATGCATTGCCTGATGGAGTGGTGAGAGCGAGAACGGTCAATGCATTTAAGGAGTGGTATGATAGACTTTGAGTTTCCTAGGAGGGACCTCCCTCGATGAGTCTTGATAGACTTGTGTTTCTTAGAAAGGACCTCCATGATGAGTCTTTTGACTCCATGGAGGCCTGAATAATAATAATAATTATTATTCCACCAGTGGTCAGGCCAGTAGTTTTAACAGTTGACCAAATTAATGTAACTTTAGCATACCATGTAGATTGTAATATAGCTTATTTCTTTGTATATATATGTGTATACTCCAGATGATGACCTTAATGTGAGGGTCAAAACATCGAGGGATTATTTTGTCTTATATTAAACTGAAGTTTTACTATTACACAGCACTTGTTTCCATAAATTTAATAATAAATGCTGATCACCTTGTAACCATGAAGGAAAGGATACTGGTAACAGATAAATTTACAGTATTACTCTGTTGCTTATAGTGCAATTGGAAGAACAACAGTATATTGCGGCATTCGGTTGGAAAAGGCATAAGTTTGATTTTCATCGTTATGAGAGGAATCTTTATGTGGACTTTTTTCGTACAAAGGTGAGTTAGTTGATCTCACATAACTCAAGTTTTTCATTCCGCATACAGGAAAAAATTGGCCTTCAGAACATGCACGATTTACAGACAAAAAATACTGTTTGTGGTAGTGGTGATGAGCTGTAGATGGCATTGTGGTATGTAATAGGAGAATTAAGTAGTAGGGGAGTAAAGGTTGATGTGTGTAGCAGGGTGCTCTCCTGCGATGAGTCCTTGGAGGTGTCATATAATAATAATAATTTGCTTTATTTTTTTCATTTCTTTCATATTTCTTCTCATTTCACACTTATTTCCTTCTAAGTCATTCATCCTATTAATATTGTCATCTCTTTCACTTACTCTTTCTACATCCTCATAATGATTGCATTTAACACATTAATGTCGGGACATATCTCATACTGTGTGTTATGGAATACAGTAAAATATAGAGACCACTATGAACTTGATAATTAATGGAAAAATAAAACATGCTTCTTTGATTGAAATAACTATTTGCCTGAATTTTACGGAAACAGTTGAATGTGATGTTCTGCTAAATGAAGACTATATATATATATATACACACATACGAGGGGGGGGGGTCTCGAAAGTTCTGATAAACAGCTAGAACAAAAAATGATATTAAAGCTATTGGTATAGCCACAAGAAAGAACATAAGAACATGAATTACTTTCTTAACTATATTTGTTATGAAGGCCAGAATCTGACAAATCTGGCTTTGTTTCTCATGCTATTGACACTAGGCATAGAGTTCTTTGGTACCAGACAAAACTTCATTCCATCAAGTTCAAATTTGATTGTCTTTTCCTTGAAACATGTGAAATGCTACGAAATCATCTGAACCTCAACTGATCAGACTTCATGCTAATCTCTAAGTTTTGGGAAGCGATCACTATCAGTTGTTCTTTTTAATTAATAATTATTTTAAATTATTATTTTTTATCTATACAACTTTTTACAATTGTCCTTTTGAACTCTAATAGTGTAATCATATACTTCAGTTGTGACCGAGACACAAGCTAGTAAATGCATGATTTATGACTCATTATTATGATTCGTGTGTTGAATGTAGTTAACAGTCTGGCTCCCTGATGATGTTCACATAATGTTGAATAAAATATACCAACCTTTGCCAGCAAAGGTTGATCGATTGGTAGAGCCTCTGCTACTAATGACTCACGTAAAAAGTTAAGCAAGTTTGAGCATGGTTAGTAGTTGGAAGCGGACAACCATTCAATGCTGTTGCACACTCTCCCTCGATGAGTCTTTGGACTCCCTAGAGATGTTAAATAATAATAATAATACTGAAGTTTTTGAATAAAATTCTATATATTTTTTGTTATATGTGCAAGCTGTGAAATTTATTTAAATATAAGTTATTTAAGGAATTTACAAGACAGATGCAGAAACAATTTTTGGTACGCGAGTAGAAGAAGAGAACACATCCTTTCATATCTCCCCTTAAATTCACTGTAATGAGTTGAAGGAGAAGAATGATAGGATATGTGTGAACAGTTATTTTATGCCCTTCATGATGAGTCCTTAGATTTAGTGGAGATAGCTGAATAATAATACAGTAATTCCTTCAAGTATCCAACCACAGGGGGACCATAGTTTACCTGTTGAATAATTGAAGGGTTGAATATCTATAACTGAAGGTATATCTGCATGGTGCTCTACCAGAAGTAAGTTGACACCTAAACCATTTAATGGTTGGCTGATGTAATGTTCATTCATTTGAAGGTGAGGCAGTTGAAATATCATACATTTTGTGAATATTGTGAATACCTTAACACATTTGCACTGTCCCATAAAAAAAAAAAACTAAATCTCAATGTTTCATCAGCATCTAATTTTATCATGTATCTCTTCATATTGATGTTTAGTGGAAATAAACATCAATATGAAGAGATACATATTGATGTTTATTTCCACTAAACATCAATATGAGGAGATACATATTGATGTTTAGTGGAAATACACATCTAGAGGTAATAGTTACAATCTTTTATTCAACTAAAAAATTATAATTATTATTATTACTATTATTAAGAGAGACCTCCAGGGAGTCAGGAACCCATCGAGGGAGGCCATACTTGCATACACAACATCCAGTGGCAATCCATTCCAATCAATCACCACTCTGTGAGAGAAAAATCTAGATTTCACTGCCTTCTTAGTGGTATTTATTCTCAGCTTCCAAGGATACCCTTTGTCCTTTCCCTATCCTGCAAAAATAAAAATGCCATCAACTGAAATCCTGTATGAACCTTTCAGAAGTTTGTAAGTCTCAATCATATTATTATCATCATCATCAAATTCTTAACATGTATCCTCAAGAGGTGTACAGGATATGATAGTAGTACATGAAAAACTTACACCACCACTAATTTCCTATCTACAATTTTCCTCCAAATCAATCTGTTACCTGTCAAGACTGCAACATTATTTTTTATTTTATGGAGGATGGGGAAAGGACAAGAGGATATCCTTGGAAGCTGAGAATGAATGCCACTAAGAAGGGGGTGAGATCTACATTTTTCTCTCGTAGAGTGCATGATTGGAATGAATTGTCATTGGATGTTGTGTATGCAAGTAATGTGAATGAATTCAAGAACAAATATGATGGCCAGTGCATATAGTATAGTATGGCCTCCCTCAATGAGTTCCTGACTCCCTGGAAGTCTCTTTTAGTAATAGTAATAATAATAATTATACTTTATTAGTTGAATAAAAGATAGTAACTATTACCTCTAGATGTGTATTTCCACTAAACATTAATATGAAGAGATATACAATAAAAGCAAATGTTAATGAAACATTGAGATTTAGTTATTTGTTTTACAGGACAGCACAAATGTCTTAAGGCATTAACAATTAAGAGAGACCTCCAGGGAGTCAGGGACTCATCGAGGGAGGCCACATACTACATGCACTAGCTATCATACTTATTCTTGAATTCATTCACACATACTGCTTGCACTCACAACATCCAGTGGCAATCCATTCCATCATCCTATGAGAGAAAAATCTAGCCCTCACCCTCCTCCTTAGTGGCATTCAATCTCAGCTTCCAAGGATGCTTGGAAGCTGTTCTTTCCCCACCCTCCATACATTGAAAAAGTCCATCAACTGAAATCCTGTATGAGCCTTTCAGAAGGTAAGTCTCAATCATATCACCTCTCTTTTTCCTGTCTGCAGTCTACAAATTCTCAAACTGTCTTCATAATCAGTATTCCACAATCTTGATATCATTGTCAACACTCTCCTTTATGCTCTCACTCCAATATTTCAGAATCACAATGGAAACCAGGAGACCAGACCTGTGCACAATAGTCCAAGTGAGGGCTTATCAAGGCCATGTAAAGAGGAAAAATGACATCATTATCTTTACATGGGAATGTTTGTTTCAGTATTGCAATAATCTTTTGAGTTGTTTTTGCTATATGGCCCCCCAAACTTCAACTTCCTATCTACTAACACTCCAAGATCCCTAGCCTCATCAATTCTTCTAGCATAATCCCACGAATATAATGCGAACATTGGATATCTAATCACCCCAAAGTGAATGACTTTACATTTACTTACATTGAACTAACATCCATTTTCCCATGCCTACAATTCCACCCTATTCAAATCATTCTGCAACTACTGCATATCAGCAGCATTCCTGATTACCCTGCCTATCTTTGCATCATCAGCAAACAGCTGTATGTTGCTTGTCAAATCCTTCCCAATATCATTAATGTACAGATTGAATAATAGTGGACCAAGCACTGATCTTGTAGTACACCACTGTTATTCAATCTGTTATTCTCCTAACCACTGTTATTCTCCTAACCCATATTCTCCAGTTTGTGCAACAATCTACCATGCTCTATTCTGTCAAAAGCCTTAGCAAAATCCAAAAGTATCATGGTGTATACATTCCCCTTGTCTAGTTCAATGGTAACATTGTTATAGAATGTGAACAAGTTGCTAAAACATGACCTTCTGTTAGTAAACCCATGTTGCTCATTGCAAAGCAGAGATTCACTGTCAGCCCATTTCTGAATGCAAGCCCTAACCAATTTTCCAAAATCTTCACCACCACTCCCTAGATACTAATTGGTCAATAGTTGGATACTTTTGTCTTTGCAGCATCCTTGTGCAATGGAATTACCAATTCTTTCCATTCCTGCAAAATCTTTCCTGTTCTGAGAGTCATATTAAATAGTCTGGTCAAAGGAATAGCCAGTTCAGTTGAACACTCTTTTAGGCACACATACTAGTATCCATCAGTCCCTATTGCTGAATTCTTATTCAGTTTGTGCAACAGCTGTAATACCTCATCCTCATACACCTGAGTTTCTTCATTCAGTGAAGAGGTAACAGTGAGCTCAATGTTGAGTTCACTGTCAATCTGACAGTGAACTCAACATCGTTAAAAGATGTTAAAAGCTGTCAGATTGACAGCTTTTAACAGTATGGGCCCTCATTAGTTGAATGACCTCTTCTCCATCTGTTACCCTCATGTCATCTGCATTTTGAAGAGTAATTCTTTCATATTCATTCTCTCTTTTACTTGCAGCATATCAATAGAACTTTGTGAGTTGTTTTTACCCAGTTTCTTTTAATACTCAGACTTTGCTTTCCATACAACAGTTGTGACTCTTCTGACCTGCTGCTTATAATTTTCATAACGGACATCATCCTTTTCTTGCGAATCTCTTACTTAATAAGATTACACATCCACTTGACTCCTACCCTATTTATTCTTCGCGCTCTCCGGACACATTCTGATATCGCATTATTTAAGTATTTTTAAATGCTTCCCATGCACTGTCGATATTCTTCCCATCCAGAACTGACACCATTCCACTGAACTCAGTATACTCCTCAGTTGATCATAATTTTTGTAGTTCAGCATGTAACCTTTCCTGAATGGACATTCACAAATTTAGTCACTTCCCAAGTGAGTACCACGTGATCGCTGTCACCAACTGGAGACAGAATAGTTATATCTTTAACTGAAACACCCTCTAATAATATAATTAGATCTAACACTCTTTTACCTTGCATTTCTTCTGTCACATGTCGCTTGAGGAAGTTGTCTCACAACAGCTCAGTGTATTCAGTTTCATTTTTCTCTGAGATTTTACTGCTATGCAATCAATGTTTGGATAATTAAAGTCCCCCATTATGATTATTCTTTTCACACCCATCGTGTTTATTTGGTGATGCATTTCTTCATGATTAGCAACCGATCCACCAGGTCTGTAACAACATCCCACTATGTATTTGATCTTGTTAGATTCCACCTCACGCCAAATACCTTAGAACTCACTGCCACAAAAATCTGTTACTATTCATAGGTCTCAACAATAACTGGATTCAAGATATCTGATATCATTAGCAGCATGCTCCCTCCTCTCCTATCTATCTTTCTAAAAATGATGTTGGAGGTTTAATAGAATATTTACAGCACTACAAAAGGATTAAAAACTAATTAAAAAAAAGAAAAAAAAAGGATTAAAAAAAAGAAAAAGGCCTAAGATTCATCCCAAATAACATAGCAGACAAAATACGTTTAGAAACTGCCAACATTTTAAATCGTAATAAAACAATAACAAGCAACATAACTAAACACGAATTAACAGCGATAAAATCACTTAAAACAAATCTGAACTTAGTAATAACCAGAGCCGATAAAGGAAATGCCACCATTATTTTAAACCGTACCACTTATGTAGAAAAAATGAATCTACCAGTCTCTGACAATAACATATACCAATTAGTTAACTACAGCCCAACCAATAGAATAAAAAACAAAACAGAGAAACTGCTTAAGTCAATTACCACATGGCCCGAAGATACGGTCAAAAAACTATTTCTGCACTACGCGCGCTCCCCAAGAATTTACGGGCTACCGAAAATTCACAAAAAAAAACACACCGCTAAGACCTATAGTTGAAGGAATTGATAGCCTGATGTATCACTTAGCCAAAAAATTAGCGGCAACACTCAAGGAGTTGGTAGGTCATTTCCCCCTTCTATATCAAAAACACACAACACTTCATAAACATCATCAAAGACATTACATTAGAAAAAGATGATTGATTAGTCAGTTTTGATGTCTCTTCCCTCTTTAGGAATGTCCCAATCAATGACACAATTCTTCTCCTACAGAACAAATTCCCTCCAGATATCATAGCACTCTTTGCACATGTATTACGTTCTGGTTATTTTGTATGGCAAAATGCCTTCTGCCTACAAAAAGAAGTCACAGCCATGGTCTCGTCATTATCCCCCTCATTGCTAACTTTTACATGGAACATTTTGAGCAATTTGCTTTAGGTTCCTCCCCTCTAAAACCCAAAGTTTGGCTTAGATACGTTGATTATGTTTTTGCGATCTGGTCATATGGCCACCAGACATTAGACACATTCCTTAGCCACCTAAACAATCAACACAAACGCATTCAGTTCACAATTGAGATTGAAAAACATAACACACTTCTGTTTCTAGATACATTTGTCACACGTCGTCTTCCCTCTGGCAATCTTTCCTTCACTGTTTAGCGGAAATCGATACATACAGGACAATATATACACATAAACTCCTACCACCATCCAACACAAAAACTAGATGTCATCAACACTCTAAAAAACAGGGCTCAGATGATCTATTCCAGTGAACAGGCACTGAAAGACGAATTTAAAATTATCAGCAATACTTTCCAAAAAAATGGATACAGCCAAAACACTATTAACAAAGTTCTCTACAAAACTTCAATAAAAGACAAACCAGACTACAGTAAAACTATAACCATTCCCTACATTAAATGAACATCAGACAAAATAAACAGAGTACTACAAAATTAAAAAGCTTACTCAACTCATCCAAAGACCCACTCCCTCCACTAGTCCACCCTGAAGTATTCCGTATTTATTGTACTTGCAACATGCCATATATAGGAGAAACAGGATGCACAGTTCCTATCAGAAAAAAAGAACATAAATGACACATTAAATATAATAATTATGGTGAAGCTGGCCTTTCAGATCATGCCCTGAATACCTTACACAGAATTGTCTGGAAAAGCACTAGCTGTCTACATCGCACTATAACATGGTATGAACGGAAATTTAAGGAAGCCTGTGAGATCATTATCAATCTGAACCACCCCAATCTGAACAATAATGATGGTCTTAAAATCCCAAACATATGGAAGGCATATATTCGACCCACAGAACCTTCCTCACTAAGAACAACTATAAACAGGACTGTAGAAAATCCAGTATCTTAAATAACAATTCTAATACTAAAAATAGGACATCATTGTTTCTGAAAGAAAACCATCTGTAAGAAAGAATATTTAATCCTATCATCATAAATAGAATTTAGCTTGATGTAATTTATAAATTTTTTTTTTTTCCACTAGAAGTCATGCCAGTAGAAGAACATGTGATCAAATCATTGTTTCTCTAGCTTACAGTTAATAATGTAACTCAACTTGTCTTGTATATTTATGTATGCTCCAGATGATGATCTTGATATGAAGATCGAAATGTCGTGATAATAAAAAAGTTTTTTTAATCCGGTTGTAAATTCCATAAAATTTTTAAATGAATTCTGATCACTGTGTAATACTAAAAGAAATGATTAAAAACTAATAATGCTTCTAGTATTTCATCTCATTCACTGAAACAGCTTCAGAGATTACAAGTAACTCTTAAAACACACACACAAAGACAACACAATACTAAATGAAACATGTGGGTTACTGTAAAGTCATATCTAAGTGGGTGTAGGTGACCTAGGATGCAAAGACCTCTGACAATTATTGTTTCCCTAAGTTTGGGAAGTTTTATTAATCTGTGTTTATTTAAATTCGGTTGATTTCTGAGTGCCACTACAAATTCTAAAACAGGCTTTCCTTTTTAAATTTACTATGCCAGAGCATGGTTATTTTCTTCCAGGAGATCATGTGAGTCATATCCAATACATGGTCTGCAAAGCCAGATTGACCATAGTAGTGATTTGTGTTCTTCTAAATGGGTGGTTGCTGATCTACCTGAAACAATAATTCTCAGAGGTCCCACTTTACATCTGAGATCACCTACAAATGCCCATAGAGGGTGCATCACCTAGATAGGACTTTGGTGCACAAGTGTGATTGGTCCAAACCAGATGAAAACAAAGTGAAAATCGTTACTCCTTGTAATCATTCCCGTGATAATGCCTATTCCTGTCATTAGCACAGTTACAGATGAAATACTGGAAGCTTTAAAATTAGTTTTTATCTTTTCCTAATGCTATAAATATTCCATTAAACTCTGGCATGATGTCCTCCCCGCACTTAAGCCTTAACACATATCCTCCTAAAAATACTGTACCCTTTATACTCGATACCAGTTAGTATGTCCGATTCTGATAGCCAGGTCTCCCTTATGCCTACAATCTGAGGTCTCCCACCATATTAATCAAGGTAACAAACTCTACCCCTTTGTTTTTGATACTCCTAGCATTTGTGTTCAGACATAATAAGCTAACTGCATGAACTTTTGTATACTCTTGTCTGTAGCCTGCATGACACAGTTCAACAGCTAGCAGATCTCTGTTCTTCTTTGCTGTATTGTATATGCAGACATCTGTGCACATATGTGATTGGTCCACACCAGATGAACACAAAGTCGAAATCATTATCTCCTTGTAATCATTCCAAAGATAATGCCTATTCCCATCATTAACACAGTTACATAACATTTTTGCTCTTATACATATTCTCACCATTCCTCCCATTATAATTTAATTTCCTTGGCTCTGTGTTAGGTCTTATACCAGTTGTTAGTTTTTCAAGACTCCTGATACCAAACACATTCAAGTGTAGGCCGTCCCTCTTATACAAATCCAATCTTCCCTCAAACTCACTCCACACATCCAAAAACTCACATTCATTTTTTCTACACAGCCTATGCATCAAATTGTTTGCCATCATGCCATTCTTCTTAATTCATTTTTGTCATATCGAGATAATATACTTATGATTTTCACTTTCTTACTCTTCACTCTCGCTTCTTCCAGCAACCATTTCACATTTTCTCTCATACCAAACTTATCGCTAGTTAAGTCTTTACTACCTACTACAATTACAATATCATTTGCTTTGCTTTTCTGTTTTTCAATTGCATGTGCTATGTTTTTAATTTCTGCTCTGGGAAAACTTGAAGTTATAACCCTCTCATCAACAGCATGTTTTATGATAGAGTCACCATACCAAATGATATTCTTCTTTTTACGATCAACGGTACTTACCTGATTTTTGTTACTTGCTAACTTACCTGATTTCTTGCTTGGTTGTTTCTTATTCTGTTGCTTAATTTTCTTTTCCTTACTATGTTCATTCAAATTCCACTTGACTTTCTGTCATTATTAAGCCGGTATTGCACCTAGGTCAGCAAGGTATCTTCATGGGCACCAAGAAATGTAACTAAGCATGTATACACTGGTACACTAGTAGAAAGGCAAACACAGACTTAATATGAAAAGTAGAATCATACAGACCGACTGGTGCCTTCTCTAGGAATGGTGATAGAATCTTGCCGAAGGTCTCAAGATAATGATCACTCAGATTTTAACACTCAGGCGCTCGCATCTGATCTGACAGATACATGCAAAATGTTTAATATAAATATTCTTACACAATTCAGTGTATGGCTTGGAGGTCATGAGTAGCTGTGCATTCATATGTTACAAGTGATATTCCGCATTTTTTTTTTTTTTTTTTGCTGTCAGTTTGGTTTAACGCATGTTATGTAAAAAGTTTATGATGTTTGACAGTAGATTGTATTTGAGAGATACCGCGTCCTCCGATGTCAGTATAGTATGGTTTAGTTGTTGTTTTTTATTCTTTGTTCAATAATTTCTAGATTTAACTGAAAATAAATAAACCATCATGTTTATTGAAACAGAGAGCCAAAGGCTTATTTTTATCATATATATCCTCTAGGAGATGTGCTTTACACTTATGGAAAATACTAAGGAAAGTGCTCTGGAGCTTGCTCTGCCTTTAGTACAAGTTGCCCAGAAAGCACTACTTATGCTTGCATCCGCATGAAACTTATAGTTTCTATATTCAGCTGTGAAATAATGTTGGATTCAATATTCACTTAATTTGTACCATTATGTACTATATTTGCAGTGTTTTTTCTTTATCTTTTTTTGCATTTTAGCACATACTAGTAATGAATGTATCTCTCAGATATACCGCATCCTACGCTTGCAAAAATTACCATTGTGAGTTGCCGAGTGTTAAGTAAAGTGCAGCAGCTGAATTTGTTTAGATTCAGTGAATATTGTAATGCTGTGGTTGATTCTAGAAATAATCTCTGTGATTTATATCTGCTTTTGCATAAAAGGGAGGCTTTATTCCATTGGATCTGGTGATTCATATCTGTGGTTTGTTACTCTCCAGATTGGCTGTAGTACAGTTAATCGACTTTGTTTTTGTGTTTAATTAATAAATTTATTAGCTACATACGAGGTTCGACACACAAAAAAAAACAAGACCCAATAGCTTGGGAGCAGGGAGTGGAAGGGGAGAGACAAAGAGATGGTTATAGAGTATGTTCTAACCTGTCACCATAAGACCAACAAAGCTCAACTTCATTGCTTTACTCAATACGAGTGGACGCACATTCAAATATAGACGTTTTCTTACCCTCAGTCAGAAAATGTTAGAGTGCAAGAGTAAACAGCAAGTTAACATCAAGTTTCTTGTGAAACTGAAGAAATCCAAGATGGAAACTTTTCAGTTATTGACTGAGACTTATGGTGAAGATCATGTCTTATGCACGTGTTTATGAATGGCACAAACGATTTTTGGAAGGCAGAGAAAGTGTGAAAGTTGATGATTGCCCAGTCCGCCCACGTACAGCAGTTAGCGATGACAACATTAAAAAAGTGCGAGATGTGATCGAAAAGACAGAAGGTTGAGTGTTCAAGCTGTAGCTGAGAAAGTTCATTTGGAAAGTTGATTGGAAAATGATCTTCAGAATTGCTTTGAACGTTGTCAGCATCGTATGCAGCTGTGTGTCAACTCAGAAGGGAACTATTTTGAAGGAGATCGTAGTTGATTTTCTCAATTTGTTAAATAAAAAGAGATACAGGTGCAGTCACGTTTTTTTTCTGTGTCAGACCTTGTACATTCAGTTAATAGTTACTGTCTCTAGACATGTGTTTTCTCTACTAAATGTCAACATGAGTCCAAGCATCCATACCAGATTAGCAGAAATCTCTTGATCATTCACTTCAGTTTTCTTGGCTCTTCCCTTCCTCACAAATTAAACACTTTAATAAAATTATCATTAAATAGTCCTATATTTACTCTAGCCATCTTGACAGCATTTCTGTTGAACAAGGTGACTCTTCCATCATTAATTTTTTTGTCTGTTAGTATTCTCCGAGTGAGCAGGTGTTTAATTATAACTAGTTATTAAGCTAGCGCCCATTGGAATTTTCTAGTGACAACTTTCCCTTGAAGGCACTTTAATCTTGGATTAGAGATGAATTTCCTCTACAAGATGAAAATTTAAATACATTCAATGGGAGATGCCAGAAGGACTAGCTCACTTTTTTTTTCCCCCAGGGTGTCCCATATACTGTTCATTTAATGCCAAAAAAGGAGAAAAATGCATAGAAGCATTTTCTGCTTTCAAAACATGAATAAACTCCTAAAAAATGAGAAGTTCATCAGAAATAATTGAAATAATAAAAATACATGTACTAATTATTAAATGCTTTATTTTGTTTACGTATCATTTGTTCAATCAGATAAACACTTAATTTGAATTAATTGTAGCTGAAACTACAATTAGAAAGAATGGAAAGGCATGTGTCTGTGATAAAGAAAATGGATACTCAAGCGAGGTGTGAAGCTGCAACAAACTGCACAGATGAGCGAAGTTCATCCACAACTGCTGCTATTTCCAACACATCCACTCCATCTCTAAATGAAAAAACTGGCACTGTAGCCCTTCCTCCGGTTGGAGTAACTAGATATTTAGGGAGGAAATCTCGGAATATTCCACTGAGAGCACTGAAAAGGTAATTAATTAATCTAACTATTTTACAAATTTAAAAAATTTTCATGGAATTCTCTGCAGTTTCTTCTTTCTTTACTGGAACAGCTTTGTCACATCCTCATACATTACAATTTTAAATTGATATATATATATATAAATTTAGAAAAATATAGAAAGCTGCAGCCTTCTTACATTAATTATGTGCAATGATTAATTTAATCCTGCCAAAGCATTTACTCAGGTGATTACTATCATTAGGATTTCTCACGTGTTATAACATATTTTATGCAAAATTGTTGCTGCTTATAGCGATTGTTTCAAAGTTCATGTTTGTATTTTTACCAATATCTCTCGAATTAAAATCCATTTTTCTCCTTTTCAGTACAGCCCAGTTTAGTAATTTGAGTTGTCATTTTCTTATTTAATTATTATTTCATTATGACTATAGATAAGAGAACTGCCAATTTTCATCATGGTACAAGGTAATAAGAAGAGTGAGAAAGTAATAATTGTGAAACTGTTACCACATTATGATAAAGGCACAGCTGAGACTAAGAGCAATGATTGTAAATGAGTCAGTGCGCAGGTTGTGTATGAGGAATGTGTCAAGTTTGTGGATGTGTAGAGTGAGTTTCATGGATGGACAGAAGGACTTATATAAGGTGGAAGGTTTGCATTTGAATGGATTTGGATTAGATGCCTCAAGGAAATATTGTTCAGTGACAGTTTGGAAGTACAGTCAGGGAAACTAGAATATTTAGTGAAATGTGAATCTGGACAACAGAGAAATGTGGATCTGGACAACTTAGTCACAAGTAAGTGGGAGAGTGATTGCATGATGCTGAATGTAGCCCCACACCCCCAGATCTTCTTAATGTTAACAGGATAATCAACATATGTTGTAAGAAGTTGTGGGGTGAGGATATGTATATGTGGGGAGGAATATTACTGTTTGTGTATACTAATGCCAGAAGTATTCGGAGGTTTTGGCATTAGTTAATTCAACTTGGCCAAAAGTCGGTAGTGAGATTTGGCTGATGGAGGATGATGTAGTTGTAGGGATAGAATGCAAGGGATGTAGTATGTTCAGAGAGCACAGAGGGATCAGAATGGGAGGATAGGTTTTGCTAATGAGCAGAAGAACTGAACCCAAAAATGTAGAAGTGCATCTGGAGAACAAGGATGCAGAGAGGAGTACATTTAAAGCTATCTGGTGTAAGATAGAGGCCGGCAGGATGAAATATATACTTGGTTGCTGCTACACCACCACCTTAGTAGCTGATGTAAGATAACTTAAAATGGTGAATATTTTCCTAACTGAACCACATACATACATGCATGCATGCACGCACAGTCTTGCCACAAATACTGTTACAACTTCCATACACACCCATGCTGCCCATAGAATTGCACAAGCCCAGTTCTGTTAGCAGCATTGTGCGCAGCCTACATTCTTGTGTTTATCAGTAGAGAGAAAGTTGTCTAGCTGTACAGATTATTGCAGTGGGAAGATTATGAGAACTGCATAGCTGTAATTGTACTTCACAAGGTTGGAATGCAGTCACCTGTTACTTTTAACACACTAAAAGCAGTCAGGATCAGTAAGATCTTTGTGTATTGGACTATTAACCATTATAACAATACAGAAGGCATATCTGACTTCCAAAGAACAGGTCGACTATGCTTCATTAAGATGCAACAGCTTGTGATGACTCTGATTACAGGATTATGGCAAAGGCATGCCTCTACCGTAATCTTGTGAGAATGCAGAAAGTGATGTCACAAGAGATGAATATTTCACAGAGAATGATGTCACATATACTAACTGATGACTTGGGGTAGTGTCCAGTAGAACCTATTGTTCTACTGGACACTTAATAACACTACAATTTATGCGATAGAGGGTGATAAAATCAGTCACTTCTATGGCAGTATGCAAACAGCAGACACAGAAATATCCTTCATGGATGTGAAGACGTTCACCATCGAAGAGTCATTTTATCGCCAAAACGATCGGGTATATGCCCTGGATGGTCGCACAACATGTGCATAGTACCCAGAATTCAGACAAGTCATCACCCCCACATCAGTGATGGTTTGTGGAGGATGGCATTTCAAGAGGTATCCAAATTGCATTTCTGCAAGAAAGGGGTCAAAACCTCTGCCAAAGTGTATCAAGACACAATGCTGGAATTTGCAGTATGGCCTCTGAACATCTTGTTTCATGGTAGGCAGTGGGCCTACCCACAGGACTCAGCTCCTGCACATAACAGTGGTTGGAGGCAAATGTACCTGACCACATTTTACCATCTGATTAGCTGTCTGAAAATCCCAATCTGAATCCGTTGGACTTCAAATTGTGATTGGAGCTTGAGAGAGTAGCCTGCAAGAAACCACAACCCAGCATCACTAGCCTGAAGGCAGATTTGGAGCGAGCAGTGGCTGTGTTTCTGTTGGATGTTGTGTGTGTGTGCGTGTGTGTGTGTGTGTGCCACTATTGATATGTGGCATTCAGGCATGAGTGAAGGCAAAGGAGGTACATTTCAAACATTGAGTGTTGTTGTTGTATGCACGTTACACATGTGGTTTGTATATGCTGAAAGCTGTAAATGATTTACTGATAGATTAAAAGTGTATGCACTGTTCAAGTTGTAACTGTATTTATTGCTAGAGTAGGTATATTTATTATTATTATTATTATTATACCCTTTATGGAGTTAGTAGACTCATTGTGGGAGGTTCATTGAACTGACAACAAATCTATCATACTGATTCTTAAATTCCTTAACACTCGCTGCATTAACAACACATTCCGATAATGCATTCCATTCGTTCACAATTCTCCATTATTTACTGCTAACACCCCTCTTCACCACACTCTTATACAACTTCCAGAGATGGCCTCTGGTTCTTCTCCTCTCACCTTCTACTCTTTTTTATAATCCCTTCTAGTTTAATCTGATAAAATTTCCTCACTAACTTAAATGTCTCTATCATATCACCTCTTTTCTTCCTATCCATCAAACTCTGCAATTTGCATTTCTTCAGCATCTCTCCATAGCCAGTATTCCAGAGTCCTGATATTATCTTAGTCACTCTTCTTTGGACCCTCTACAGCAGCGCTTCCCAAACTGTGGGCCGCGGCCATCTTGGGTGCCGTAGGTTTTGTTGAGGGGGGGGGGCGTGGAATAATGAAAACAAATTTAAAATGTTTTATGACTAAGTAGATTTTTTTTATTTTAAAAGAAACGTATTTAACTTTTATTATTTATTATTTCTTTTTTGTTATTTTTTATATTTTAATAGAAAAATTCACACATTGGTGTTGGTTCACAAACTTTGCTTCCTGCGTATTTTGGCGCTTAATGAATATTAGTAAATATTGCTTATTCATATGTTTCATTTCAAAGCAGTGGTTAATTGTATTTACTTCAAATGCTCTCCAGGGAAGCTCAAAATCTTCCTGTCCATTTCATCATGTGTTCATAATCAGGGACTGTTGATATTGACTTTATATACATATCAAAACTCGTTTTATATTATCACTGTCATCCGAGCTAGTTTTCTGTTACCAATAAAAGTTTCGCATATACTTCACACATGAAAAAAAGCTTAAACAAGTTCGTGTGGGGAGATAGACTCGCTTGCAGTGGTAAACAACACCCCTCCCTAACAACCACTATACTGCAGAGGCAATAAAAACAAGTACTTTTATTATGCCAGTGAATAAGGTATGAGGAGTCTGTGTAATATATTTCTCAACGAATAGTGCAAATTAGAGACAACTGGGATAAAAACACACTAATTAATGAATCACATGTCCCCTCATACAGAAACTATGCTGTATAGACTGAAACAAAACCATATGTTGCATGGGCAAACACAGTATCTAACTAAAAACAATTGTTATTAATTAGATGTATGTGAGTTCGATTTCCCAAGGCAGCAATAAAATTCAACCGAACGTGTTAAAATTCGTAAAAGTGTTAAAACTAAGTAATATATATATATATATATAATGAACGTTATGGCAGTTTCACATATGGAATTCGGTTGAAGAGAGAGTTAGCATTTCAACTCAGTTGTCAGTTATGCTTTTATCTTTCGGTTGCGTGATCTTTTGTTAATACCGCACCAATCATATGCACATTTTAATAACCTGCCTTTGCTGTCTGTTTCATGTTAGGCTTAATTACCATAAAGGGAGAAAAGTCACAAAAGAGAAAAATGTTCCTGGTCTGGGGGGGGGGGATTCCCTTATTAAGGTAATATTCACTAATTTCATGTTATCAGTCTGTGGTGTGCCAGTATTGGTAAGTGGCGATATTATTTGATCTATTCTACGTTAAAGAATTTAACCCTGAGATGGATAAGTGGCTGATAAAAAATTTAAAAAAATTCCCGCGAACAATCAGAAGAAGCAGAAACAGACTAAAAAAAATAAACGACAGTATTTCATATTTTACCAGAACAGCCCGCATCGTCTTCAGAACCAAACGGTAAGAGGCAAAAAATGTAATATATGCATTTGATTTTTGCAATATTCGCTGTGTATGTTTTGTATTGAATATAAATACAATAAATATTATAATAATATATCTCTCTATTACGATTTTTTTTCGAGGGGGGCTGTGAAATATTTTAATTTTTGCAAAAGGGGCCCTGACATCCAGAAGTTTGGGAAGCACTGCTCTACAGTGTTTCTCACTAAAAACCAGGTGACCAAATCTGTACTTTTTGCAGTGGCACAACCACTTCCTTATCCTTACATGTTAGAGTACTTCTTATCATATCGATACTATGATGCTCAGTCTTTGCATCACTTGCAATATGCCCTTTAAACTTCTGTCTGCTGTCAGTAATCACTTCCTGCAGTGCATCACTGCCAGTAAAGTACAGAGCCTTATATTTCTACACTCCAAAATGCAATACCTTGCACTTATTAATATTAAAGCTACAACCTCACCCGTTTGTCAAAGCCAAAAGTCTATTCAAATCTTCCTGAAGGGAATTAATATAATCAGTGCTACTTATAATCTCCCCAACTTTGCATCATCAACAAGCAACTGAAGTTCCCAAGTTAGTCTACATGATGTATCATTTACAAACAAGTTAAACAGCAATGGCCCAAGAACAGAACTGTGGGGCATGCCACTGGTTATTGTCCTTTTTTTGAGATACTGCTCCATCATACACAATTTGCTGGTATCATTCAGAGAACTAATCTCTGATGCCTCTAACCAACATACTATCTATTCCTATTTTTTGCAGCTGGTACACCAACTTATCATGTGGTAGTCTATCAATGCTTCTGCAAAGTTTAAAAATATCACTGTATATTATTATCATCACTTATCTAACACTCATCACCTTGTCAGAAAATGCAAGTAAATTGCTAAAATAAGATATATATATATATATATATATGCTAATCTTTACTCTGGGGAAAAAAAACATTAACCATTTTTGTTGTCTTGCATTAGCTAATAAGGTGTGCTTTTTAGAAGTTTCTGTTATTATTTGATTGCTATTCTGTAATTTCATACCGAAGGTGCCTGTGAAACTTAGGCAGAAATTCTATCAATAAACGTTTTATTATTATTATTAACACAAGATCTCCATGGAATCAAAAGACTCATTGTGGGAGGTACACATGTTAATGTGGAAAACTTAAAATGTGTCAATCATATCTCCTCTCTTCCTCCTATTCACAAGGCTTTGCAAACTGCATTCCCTTGATCACCTTCTTATCCCACATCCCAAAGAGCAGCTACCACCTGAGTCAGTCTTCTCTGGAACTTCTCATCACCATGAAAACCAGGGGACTAAATCTGTGCACAGTAATCCATATGAGTCCTGATCAACACCTTATACAATTATACCAGCGCCTCTTTATTTTTACAAGTTAAGGTCCTCTGCATCATGGCCATAATCTGATGTGTCTTCACAACTTGTGCATTGACCTCTGAATTTGAGATCCTTTTCCATCACCACTCTAAAGTCTCTTATCTCCTCATCTTCCAAAATTTCTCTACCAAGTGCATACTTTGCATCCCAGTGTAGTTTCAGAACCATACACTTTGCATTGAGCTTACAGTTCCATACTCTTTTGTATTCATACAATGTGTCCAAGTCCTCCTGTAAGACCACATCTGTTTGATTCCTCATCACTCTTTCCCATTTTGCATAATCTGCAAACAGTTGTATATCACCAGTTAAACCCATCCCAATATCATTAATATACAAATTAAATAACAATGGTCCCAGAACAGACCCTTGTCGCACTAGTGATTTTCCACTTCTTGCATACTGCATCCCTATACACAACTTGCTGATACCTATCTGAGAGCTATTTTCCTATTCAACTCACTAATGTATCATCCAGTCCCATCTGCTTCAATTTAGCAGATGGGACTGGATGTGGTGTAATGTGGTGGAATCTGACTTGTGATGTAGCAATCTATCAAAAGCCTTTGCAAAATTTAAGTATACCATTGTATATGTTGTATCTTATCCAATACATTAGTCATTGTTATAGTACATAAGCAAGTTGGTAAAACCTTAACTTAACAAACCCATGCTGAAACACAAAGAATAGCACTGCTATCAACTGAAGGTAAAATTGTGAAGTGGAATAGTTTTACCTGCCTTCTGCTCCTTTGGGATTTGTGCTGTTGCAAGACTTATTAAACAGGTAGGCCAAAACTGATGCTAACTCTCTAGAATATTCCCTTAAGACATGTACCATCTCTGTAGCACAATTGGAAGAATGAGAGTATGTTGTGTCCTTTGATTGGGAAAGGCCTAAGTTCGATTCTTGTCATGACGGGAGGAATCTTAACATGGATTTTTTTCAATTGAAGGTGAGTTAGCCGATCTCATACGGAGGTAGCAGAATTTTTTCTTCCAGAAACTCGTGTCTTTCATTCCACATAGACAAATTGGCCTTCAGAACACACAATTTACAAACAAAAAATACTAGTGGTGGTGGTGGTGGGCAGCAGATGGTGTTGGTGTAGATGATGATGGTAGCGGCAGTTCGGTGTAAGTTGGTGGACCTACTCCACAATACTCCGTGGTGGACACGGAGAGTTGTGGAGTAGGTGCCCTCCCTCAATGTCTTTGGACTCACGAAATAATTATTTTGTGATAATAATAATAATGATATGTCATCAAGTCCTATCGCCTTATTTGATATATGGCTTACTTAACTCCTCATAATACTTCTTGCTTCCTTCTGATTTCACATTAAGAATGAAACACCCTGATGAACTGCTCACTGAATACCTCAATGATGTTCTTTGCAGCCCTTACCAATATCCTTTCCTCTAATAACATCATCTTGCCATGATCATTTTTCTTTCTACTTGTCACATATCGAAAAAACAGCCTAGGATTTTTCTCAGCCTGATTTGCTAATTTCTGCTTGTACTGCACTTTTGCTGTACCAGCTGAGTCATTCTCCTGGCTTACTTTTTATAGTCTTCATGTAACTAATTATTACTATTGTTATTCATTTTGTGCTGCCTCCAAAGTGCCGTCTTCTACCAGATGTCATGCTTCTTCCCCTCATTCATCCATTTGCACCTACCTTATTCGGCCTTTTAACCTTCAGAATACATTTACACATTGATGCTTTAAGTATATCTTTTGAATTACCAAGTTTCTTTCACTCAACTCCTCATTCAATACTATAAGCTCCAACTGTCTCCAATGCTTCTCATAATTACCAGCCTTGTAATTCCACATATTTTCATTCTTCACAGAAGTCTTCATATTGCTAGCCACAACCCAGGTGATCACTCTCACCATCGATTCGATGGTGAGAGTGATCATGAACAACAAAGGACTAAATACCGAGTTCAGTGGTACACCACTAGTCACCTGCTTTTTCCTGGACTCAACTTCTCCATAAAGCACTCTTTGATGTCTGTCCATCAGCCACCTTCTTATCCAAATTATCCATTTGCTCCAATTTATACAACACAGTTCTATGTGGATTCCTGTCAAATGACTTTGTAAACTCCAGCTGTATCAGTAGCCATTTCCTTTATCCAACTCCATGGTCACTTTATTATAAAAAAAAAAAAAAGTAAGCAAATTACTAAGGCAAAAACTAACTTTCACAAATGTTGTCTCCTATAAAGTATCATCCTGTACATCCACTCCTAAATTCTGTCTTTTAACAATTTCTACAATATCTTTTAACCACCACTCTTGCAATACCGGCTGGCCTATAATTTGCTTCTTCCATCTTGAAGCCTCCTTTATGCAGTAGAACTATTTTGCTCTCTTTCTGCTTCCTTGATAATGTCCCAGAATTGAAGCACAAGTTATAATGATTGATTAGAGAAGGTACCAATTCCCTTGAATATTCTCATAATACAAGGACTTATACATCGTCTAATTCCATGGCTGTGTTTGCATCACTGTCACACATGGCACTGGAATATCTCCACCTGTAATGGTACACACAAAATTATCATTCTGTAACTCAACTATTGTGTTTTTACTTCTGTCATCATCATCCTACTACCAAGTCATCTTTTCAGTCATTCTTCCTTTTACTTGCCACATAGCAAAAGAACTCTCTGGGATTTCTTTTTACCTCATCAGCTAGCTTCCTTTATAATTATCATTTGTCTTCCTTATAATTCTGGTCACCCTTCTTACTTTGTGCCTTCTATTGCTCATGGGTTTGCTGATCCTTTTTTTTTATTTATATTTCCTCTACCACTTTTTCTTTATCTGCTACTCCTGCTTAAGAATGCTATTCAACCAGCTAAGTGCTACTTGATACCTTCTGACTATGAGTATACAGTCTGATAGTCTTCTTCAAATATCTTGACCATCTCCCATGCACTGCTGACATCTTTCCTTTCCAAATTTTTATGCCATTGCACTGCTCTGATTCCTCAGTTTGTCATAATTATGTGTTTGTAATTCCACATATACCTGTTCTAAACAGAAAATTCTGCATGTCTGGCAGTCTGCCGTGTCAAAGCCACATGATCACTTTTCTCAAGTGGAGACAATGTGTCTACATTGATTACTGCTAAGTTCTCTGATGCTATGACCAAATCCAGTACTTACAAACCTCATGTCCCTCCATTACATGTTGTCTCAGATAATTACCTTTTAACAGCTGTATAAATTCGAGATTTTTGAGAGAACAGAAGTGAGAGCAATTAGACAGTAGTTCGATGGTTGACTTTTATCACCTTTCTTTGGGATGTAGACTGTATGTGGACCTGTTTCCATATTGTTGAATAGATGCCATTTGAATAGGATAGATTGAAGAGACGATACAGGATAGGTGTGTGTTAGCTCTGGGGCACAATTTTTAAACAATAGGTGGGATACCATCAGGATCAGATGCCTTGTTCACGTTATTCAGGATTCTTCAGATTTCTTTTTGTCGGAAGACTATGGGAGACATGGAGGGAGCTGTTCTTTGTGAACATGAACTCTTTATGTACTAAAGGCACTGGATTGGAATGATATACTCCTCAATGTTTTTGGAAATGTACTAAAGAGCTGACAGTGCCTTTGATTTGACTGCTTAAAGAAAGTCAATCAAAGCAGAACTACTACAGGCAATGATGAACAGAAGCAACTAAAACATTGAGGCTAGTGTATTATTTCTGTTAAAGGCATGTAATCTACTGGCTGTGTGCAGGAAGGGAAACTCAAATTTATTATTATTATTATTTCTCAGGAATCTTTTGATTTCATCACTGGACCACCTCAAGCAACTCATGACATCTATTCAGCACATTCCAAGCAAAAAACTAGTCCTAACATATCTGCTAATTACATTCTTGTACAATTTCCAGGGATGACGTATTATTCTCTCCCTTCCTGCCACATACTGAAAACAATCTTTGTGGTCAATCCTATAACACCCTGTAATAACTTATGTGCTTCTATCGTGTCCCCTCTTATATGTCTATCAGTTAGTGTTTGAAGCTCATAGACCTTCAATCTATTCTCATAAGGAGTATTCTGTGGACTTGACAGAATCATGGCACTCATCTCTGGATCCTCTCCACTACTTCATCCCCACAGAATCCAGGGAACCAGATCTACACACAATACTCCAAATGTTGGCTTATTAAAACCTTATAAAGGGGAATAATAACCTCTATATCTCTGCCTCTCAGTGCATTCTTAAACAGACAGGTAATCTGATGTGCTGTTTTGGCTACCTTTGCAATATGTCCTCCACTTCAACTGTTAACAATAACTCCTAAATCTCTGGTCTCATAAGTTTCATACAGTTCAGTTTCATCAATACAGTACACAGCATCTCTTCATTCCAAAGTGCATATATATGTGCATAATGCAAAGCACATATATATGTACTTTGCATTATGGGATACTAAGGCAAGTGATGTGACGTTATTAGCTTCTATATATGAGTTGCCCTGGTCCTCATTATATTTCAGGCACAAACTTTGTTTGCTTACACTTGGATAAATGATTAAACCTAATGAAAAAACTTCCAACAATCAGTTCAGTCTGATCTCCTGCAAGAAACAGCTTGCATTCATTACCCTTACCTTCAGTAATGCTGAGATATCTAAATATGATCAGATTTCTTTTCTTTGGCTGACTTGCACCTCTGATCTTTCCTGGCACAACCATATTTCAACTATAGCTCATGCAGCCACCAAAAAACTTGATGTACTTTTTTTTACACAAGACACTACTTCACATCTTCACAGCTGTTAACTCTATACAAAGCCCAAATCTGCCTGGCTATGGAATATTGCTCCCATATTTGGGGTGGTGCACCAGAATCCTGTCTAAAATTGCTCAATTCTATCTAGAAGAGGGCAATCTGGCTAATTAACGATTGCTCTCACAGACCCACTTCAATCTCTCTCTCTCTCTCTCATAGACATTCAGTTTCTGCCTTGTGTCTCTTTTACAGCTGTTTTCATGGACAGTGCTCTTCTGAATTAGTCACTATTATTCCTCCACTCTCCTCCAAAATCATTAAAATAAGAGCCACTGCTAAGCAATACCCTTTTATAGTCCATCTTAAAACTCACTAAACCAACTTCACTGCCTCCTCTTTTATTTCATCTACTTCTATCCTTTAGAACAGTCTCTTCCACTCTGTCTTCCCTGAAGATTACAACCCTCAGCTGTTCAAGCAAAACGTGAACAGACTCCTCCTTTCTTCTATTCCTCTTGCACACACCTGGCACTAGTGTGCCATAGGTCTTGTGGATTTTTGTGTATGAATCAGATATTCAAAAAAAAAAAGTACTTCTACAAGGGACATTGCAAAAGTAATGCATCCATTGTGATAGTTTCTCATCTAAAAGATATACTGTATGTCAGTGAAATAAAAGACACAACACAAGCTCCCCTCTCTTTCAAAACATTTTCTCCAGTGCAAGTTTTATTCAAAACCGTTGCAGTAAAACTCTTCAGATTGTTGGAATCATTTTCTTACCCCTTCAAAGGTATCGTTTTTGAAAATGACTTCATATTCATTTTCAAAAGGAATACCTCTTAGGCATCTTCAGTTTAAGAAAAACTATAACTCTGAGTTCAAACTATAAGTCTAGTTTGAACTTTAGGAAGATGTTTTACAACTTCAGAACCGATCCCTTTGTTATCCATTGAAGCAAGCGGGCTTGTCTGCAACCTCATATTGTCATGTTGCAAATCAATGACTGTTTCTTGATATAAACATGATTCATTTGTTGTTTTAACTTTCTCAAGGTCTTTACATTCCTTGCAAATCATTGCTTTTGCATTACAGTCTGTGACACTTTTGTTGTCCCAAAAGACAGCCAGCATGGACTTTCTGGTGGAAGTTTTTGTCTCGTGTTAATGTAGGAAGTGATTTTTTTTTTTAATGATTTTAAGAAGAAAAGTATTGCTTTTCCTTGGGTAACACTGAAACAGTGTGCAACCACTTCCAGTCTTGTGTTTCATTTTGCTAGTGATCTGACATGCCACCCAGTGTACATACACTTTTTAGTAGCCATATTCCATAACAATTTGATTGACTTGATCAGCCTGTGGGATATGAGGAGGAAAAACTCTTACATTTTATCAGCAACATATGACCTGTTATTGTTATTTATTTATTTTTTAATGATCATTTTCACATATTTTCAGTTTTAACACTTGATAGTATGTCTTGACTAACTCCTGCTATTATAGACAAATGTTGAGGATAAAACCATAAAATCTCCTAATAAAATTTCCATCAGAGGGTAACGAGAGCCTCAGAAGCTGTAATGTGGTGTCAGAAAAAAAAGATAGATATTATAAATTATTTAATAAATTTACTTTTAATAAATAGCAATATAATAAATTTACTTTTAATAAAGAGCACTTAATAAATTTACAAGAAGTTTTGTCTAGTTAGATCATAATTGAATGCAGATATTTTTTGTTTTGAGGTTGTTTAGAGAAAATATACTCTAAACAACAAGAATTTAGAGTATATTTTCTCTAAACAACATATCTTAAGATACAGTATATTTTGTCAGTGTCTTTGCACTGTGTTTAAATAATGGCTGCCATCTTAAATTAGTTTGCTGATACATTATTGCCTAGCCTGCCACCACCATTCAAGGCCTACAATTTACACTGTACATTAGAAGATTTTGTGGCATGTAGTACTTTTGGCATGTTGCATTCCAGCAGTTAGAAATGTACCAGGTAAGAGATTGTCAAGTGCATAAAATGTAGGAAATGGGAAGAGCTTAGCACCATTGATATTACCGTTGATTTAAATGGCTGTGGTGTGTCAGAAATTAGTGATTTTCTCATTTTGACACTTACTGACGCTCATCATCCTCACGAGAGTGAGGAAGCTCTCGTTACCCTCTGGTGGACATTTTATTAGGAGATTTTATGGTTTTAGCCTCAGCATTTGTCTATATTAGCATTAGTTAGTCAAGACATATTATCAAGTGTTAAAACTGAAAATATGTGAAAATGATCATTAAAAAATAAATAAATAACAATAACGGCATGTGTTGCTGATAAAATGTAAGAGTTTTTCTTCCTCATATCCCACAGGCTGATCAAGTCAATCAAATTGTTATTGGAATATGGCTACTAAAAATTTATTTAAATAGCTGTAGTGTGTCAGAAATGAGTGATTTTCTCATTTTGACACTTACTGACACTCATCTTCCTCACGAGAGTTAGGAAGATGAGTGTCATGTGGAAATAGATATTGCATCAGTCAGTATAGTAGATTTACAGGATGGTAATGATGGTGGGTGAGAAGAGGTTGCTTGGGGAGAGAGACAGATACTGAGAGAAGAAGTGGAATGTGTGAAAAGTGAATCAAGAAGCAAAAAAAAAAAATAGATATTAGAAGACTGAGGAGGTGGAGTGAGAGAGAGTTATGTGAATGATAACAGAGAAAATAGGAGAACTAGGGATTAAGAGGAAGGTAAGATAGTGCAGGACCTAGAGATGGAGAGATGACAGGAAAAAAAACAGGTAAGTGGAAGTGCAAGAAAAAAGAATGAGAATAGAGGCATGAGCTAGGGATGGAGAAATGACAGGAGGGCAGATAAGTGGAAGTGCTAGGAGAGAGTGAGGAATGCAGGTGAGCAGGAAATAATTGGAGCAGTGAGAGGTGTGATGTATGAAGATTAATTATTTGTGGAGTGCAAAATAAATTTTAGAATGTTAGCGGAGTGCTTTTCTGAAGGAATGATAGAAAGTGTGACTATTGCAATTAAGCAAGGTGAAAGAATGGATTAGATGTTTTTGATGTGAGTACAAATGACCTGAGAGGTAGTGTGAATCCGGTAGCAAGTAGTAAGCATGTTACCCAGATATGATAATGCAGAGATAAGAGAATGGCATGATAGCAAGAATGTGTTGAAAGAGATGCTTGGATTATGTGGATGCTTGGAGTGCATTTGAGGATAGAAGAGAACTATATGCAAAGGATGGATTAAATTTGAATGAGGAAGGATGTAGACATCTGTAAAGAATGCTGCTTTTGGGGCAAGTGTAAGTATTATTACAGGGAAACTAGAATTGGATGTAAGGAATCAAGGGTGGCCTCTTTTGGGCGTAGACACTGGGTATAATGCATAATGGTATGTAGAGTCAAATGGAGTCCAGAGGGAATAATAATAGGCACAGATAATACATCGATGTTTCTGTATACAAATGCCAGTAGTATCGAGAATGAAGGAGATAAATCAGTGCCATTAATAACCTCAGCCGGTCCTAAGATTATTGGGATCATTGAAACATGGCTGATAGAAAATGACAGGAATAGTAGGGTATAGCATATTTTGGCCAGATAGGAAGTACAGATGCAGTGGTAGAGTGTTGCTTATGATAAGTGATGAGTTATGGCTTCAGCAGAGGATTTGGAGAGAAATGGCACTAATGGTTTTGAGAGTACATGTGTGATGTTGGGATGGGAAGGACAGGATATTTAGCAGGATGTTGCTATAGGCTAGAGAATACAGAGTAAGATCAGGAAATGTTTAGGCAGTTGAGTTTGGCAAGTGCAAAACAAGTGATCATTATGGAAGATTTTAACTACAGCAGTATAAATTGGGAAGGGGAAACAGCATGTTTAACAGTAAGGAAATGGAATTTCTGGAATTCTTGAGTGAGGCAAATTCCTCAGGCAACATGTATACTGGAAGGAACATGAGACTCTTTTGGATTTGGTCCTAGCATTCAAAGGACCTGATTTTAACTGAAATGTCATCCCTGTCTCCAGTTGGAAATAGCATTATCATATAGACATATAGAAAAATCATTGCTATATCCCTCACATTAATGAGAGTTTGAATCAAATAAAAATATTGAAATAATTGAATGATTTTTGATTATTAATCTCTACTGCATCTCAAAATAAACGAACTAAAATACTGCCACATACCAAATATTTTTTTCACCTTTGGAAATCTACAATGTTAACATTTCTTTCAATAAACTCTGAATTAACTTTAAAGCAAGAGTAACAAAAAAAAAAAAAGTAGTAGTCATATTCCAATTTTTACTTGTGGTATCATCTTTATAAATAAAAATGTATGCATTCCTACCATCCATCCATCCATTCAGCTTTAGGCAGGACTACTTCTCTTACACAGATGCTAATCCTGAATAGCCAAATTACCACTATGATCTGCAAAATGAGGTCTCAAACATTTAACTGTGAATAAACAGGCAGTGGATGGCAAAATTATAGTGTACAGGGCATCCATAAAGTCAAACATCGTATTTGTGAACATTCTGTATTATATAATAAAAATAAATAAAATAAGAGTAAAAGCATTTATTTAGAAGGTAAGCTACAACAGTTGTTCAAAATGTGTCCTTCTCCCAGTATGAAGAATAAAGAACCTCTGTTTTTGTTTACAAACATGTTTTGAGATTATTTTAGAAATATTGTTGCACAAATTTCCTTGTGTTAAAATTTTCAATCAAAATTTATCTCATCGTTTTCTATAATTTGCTATTATAGTAGCTTGACTATTACTTTAGCTATTAATTGCCTGAGCTGCAATGTTTTTTCATACCAAGCATTGCAGTTTAAAAACTTCACACTAAAATCACCAATATCACATCCCTACATTTTTCACAATGTTTTTTAAAGCTCTTTCTTGATGTGATTTTTCTGTTTTTGTAGATTCTTGTATTTAGGCTTATTATTTTAGTTTCAACTGTAATAATCTTTCAACTTTAAATTTATGCTGGGATTTTATTACATCATGTTTAGAAGTACTTAGAGAAATCTTCAGCAGTTTTAATATTTTCATTGTGGTATTTATGTTGTTGGGCACCTAGTTTGCTTATTATAAGAAATGTTCTCTGCCTTAAGTATCATCCTTTTATCCACCAGTAAACAAATAAAAATTAGATCTGTTAACAATATTAATATATTTGATAATTTGAGAACTTTTTTCTTGCTAAGTTTTAATAAAATTTTATCACTGCAGCTTTTCTTTTCCAGATATTTGTCTTGCCTGACAAAAATGTCAATTAGTACTTCAACAAAATCAACATTTCCAACCCATTAATGTTATCAAATCAACTTTACTGCTGAACAGAATTTAAGTATGTAGAAATATCCTTGATTCTGCCGTATACTTAAATTCTGTTCAGTGGTACACCTGATCCAGTATTGCTATATATCCTCTAGTAAGTTTTATGTGACACCTTACATATCCCTTACTTTCTTTCTTTCTCTTGTATGTAGTTCACTTGTCTACTGTTATCATTGTTATAATGATTCTGGAGGATGCTTCAGTATGTAAATAAAATTTTCTTGTATAATGAGACCAATGGAGTATCCATAACTGTAGAATCACACATGTACCACAGTAAAATTTAATTTATTATATTTTCTCTTGCATATCATAAGACATCATCAGTGTGAACAACAATAAGGAATTTGAATAAGGAAACAGTGGTGTACATGTATTAAATTGGAATCCTGCTATATACACATTCATGTGTTCATAGGTTAAAACTACTGGGCTAAAAATAAAAATTAAAATAGATGAATTTATAAAAAAAAAATTGAGATTACAAATTTATTTAATATAGTTGAGAATGACAGTTTCCCATACTTTAGGAATGGTAAGGCAGTCATTATGATTGAGTTTAGGTCAGTGAAATAAGGCTTCAGCACTTTCTTTGTATAAATGTTCATGTTTATATATGGATCTATGTAACAGCTTGATGTTTTCCCATTGGATATGGCTAGGGCTTTCAATTCCATGTTGTGCCTGGCCAAATTTGTGAAGTTTAATAAGCTAGATATGATCTTGATGTTCAGAGATACATTTATTGACAGATCTTCCTGTCGTTCCATAGTAAACAGGTTTCACAAACATGTTTACATGCCAGGTAGCATCAGTGGCGAGAGATTGTCTTTTGGAGAAGGTAGCAGGTTATGAATTTAGTTGATGGATTTATAGGTAGTGATGAGTTTGTATCTTCTGATAACTTTGGCTGCCTGTTCAGAGACTCATTAACAGGACTGCCGCGTGTAGGTGTACAGGTTGTTCACCGCACAAGGGCAGCTAATCGTGGGTGATTAGCCACCCTTGACTTTTCATTTTGATTGATTATATGTATTTTATGATTGATCATAAAAATAAAATAAAATTTATTTTTATGACACCATTTAAGGATTCCCAGAATTATACATACAATGTCCATATGATGTATATCTGACCTGTATTCATTTAGACATAGTATAGCCGTGGTTGCACACGTCTGGTATTGTCATTGTGTTATTGTATCTTGTGTGATCTTATGTATATTTGAATTAACTGTTTTTTGAGAGAAGCCTGTGAACATTAGTAGTGGCTTAAGGGGAAAGAAGTTTCTCAAAACTCAAAATAATTTAAAATTATTTATGAACAACCATAACCCAAGAACGGTTAACAGATTTCTCCATAATATCTATAGAAAACAATATTATGGATAGTTTAGACTTGGGTGAATTAATTAAGAATTTTGTGGCATTAAAATTGTTAATTAAATGCAATAAGTAAAAAATTAAATACAATAAGAAAAAACTCTGGATGACTGAATCAATACTAGAACTTATGAATGAAAGATGAAAAAAAGAAAAGTACACAGCAGTATAGAATACTCAGTAAAATTATAAAAAATGAATGCAGGAAGGCTAAAGACAAGTGGCTAAATGAAAAATGAAAAGAAATAGAGGAACTGGACAAGAAACACAATAATAAAGAAATGCATAAATCATTCAAAGTCCTGAAAAATAAAAAAGAAAAATTTCAACCATAATCCTTATATAAAAGATCAAAATGGAAAAATGCTACTAGAAACACAAGATATCATAAAAAGATGGAAAGAATATGGAAAAGAACTGTTTGACTCTGATCGCACAGACGCACCAGATATACAAAATATGGATGGTTAACCAATTACATATGAAGAAATAGAATACGCTCTAAGTCAAATGAAAACGGGTAAAACACCAGGCCCTGATCAGATCCCTATTGAATTGTTAAAGAAAGTAAATGAAAACACACTTAATGACCTAAAGGTTATTTTTAATAACATCTATGATTCAGGATACATCCCTGATGATCTAAGGAAATCCATCTTTGTCACTATTCCCAAAATTCCAAGAACTTTTGAATGTACAGAATATAGACTAATAATTTAACAAGCCATGTTACAAAATTACTACTGAGAATAATCCTAGAAAGAATAAAAGGCACTTTGTCAGCAGAAATAGAAGACACTCAGTCAGGTTTTCAAAAAGACAAAGGTACAAAAAAGAGAAGGAATCTTCAATTTGAAAACATTATGTGAAAGAAGCCTTGACAACCAGAAAAGCGTATATCTTTGTTTTATTGATTATACCAAAGCATTTGATTTAATAGATCACAAGAAATTAATACATATCCTACAGAATAATGGGTTAAAAGGAAAAGATCTACATATAATTACAAATATATACTGGAATCAAACGGCCTCAATAAGATATAAAAATACATATTCTGGCAACTTTGAAATCAAAACAGGAGTAAGGCAAGGATGTGTCTTATCACCCTTACTGTACAATATATATAGTGAGCAAGTTTCTAAAAATATTTCAGAACTGAAGGGTGTAAAAGTCGGAGGTAGGAACTTCAACAACTTCATGTATGCAGATGACACAGTTCTTATAGCTGAATCTGAAGATGATCTTCAGAACTTAATCACAGAAATTTACAACAGAAGCTTAGACATGGGACTAATTATTAACTTAAAGAAAACAAAGTTCATGATTATTTCAAAAGAACCAATAAATAAGAAACTGAACATAACTGTTAACAAAAAGAAAATTGAACAGGTTTAGTCTTTTATATATTTGGGAACAAATGTTTACAGACAGAGAAAATTCCCTTAAAGAAATAAAAAGAAGAATAGAGATAGCAAGAAAAACCTTTACTGATATGAAAACTGTTCTAACATCCAGAGACATGAATATAGACACAAGCAAAAGATTAATAAAATGCTATATCTGGTCAAGCCTTCTCTACAACAGTGAAACTTGGAATCTAAATAAAGAAGCAGAGAAAAAATTAGAAGCTTTCGAAATGTGGACCATCAGAAGAATGTTGAAAATACCATGGACAGAGAAAATGAAAAACGAAGATGTTTTAAAGAAAGCAAAAATGAAAAGAACATTAATGAAAATAATTAAAGAGCGAAAACTTAAATATTTTGGACATCTAACTAGACAAGAAGGCATTCAGAAATTAATAGTAGAAGGGAAATTGGATGGAAAAAGAGGGAGAGGTAGACCCATGAGAATGTGGTTTGAAGACATTAAGGACTGGACTGGCTTGAATTACCATAAATGTTCCAGAGCAGAAAAAGGTTCCGTGACATGGTTGCCAACCTCCTTCTAGGAGATGACACTTGAAGAAGAAGAAAAGCATTAAGGGTACGAATTTTGTGATTTTACAAAGTACATGATATCATTGTGTTTATAAACTTATGTATTTCATATATATATATGATCCAAAATTATTTTGTTATACATATAATTATATACTTTACTTTTCATATGTGATTATTCTTGTACTTATTATTGTAATAAATATATATTATAATCATAAAAACTTTCAAGGGGACGGTTTTTTAAAGTTTGCACCAGCTCATATGCACACTCAGCATTATTTGTTATTTTTTAATTATTAATTATTTTGCCATTAATATATTGTATAGGAGTCCTGTGGACTTCTCTGGATTGCTGTACAGTAGAGTTGTTAATTATTTTCTGAGTTATTCTTGGATTATAATCATTTAGTAAGGCTGTTTTTTAATTTTTTTTTTTATAGGTTCCAGTTCTTGTTTAAGAGATTCTTTGGAGGAACAAATCTTGTGTGTTCTATATTATTTTGAGATGAATAATGTATTGTAGATATAGTGACCTTTAAAAGTTGGTTTTCAGTACACATGGATCCATGTGTACTGAAAACCAACATGATGATGGATGTATACATCTAGAAAGGAAATTCCTCTTGATGATTCTTTTTCTGGTGTGAACTTAATACAAGGATGTGGGATGTTGAATTTTTTGTAGAAATGAATGGAGTTCAGATTCTGTGTGACTCCAAACTGCAGCAGCCAAATTGTTGGTTTTGGGTCAAAAGAGAATATTATTTCTTCCAGGTGTTCAAGATAAAAATTAGCTAGCTTAGGTAGTAGTAGTAGTAGTAGTAGTTCTGAGCCCAATGCAGTTCCTTCCACTTGTTTGTATAGTTTATCTTTCCACGTGTAAATAGATGTAATTGTGAATTTGAATAAGTCCACTATGTCTGGTGGAAATTTTTGGGCTAGAAATTCTGTGGTTTTTATGAGAGATATTTGTGAATAGAGAGCCATTGTGAAAGCTTACCAGCATGTATATATCTACCAGCTTTATTTCTTTTATTCTTGCAAGAAATTCTGTGGAATTTTTTACTGAAGAAGCTGAGTGGCCAATGAGGGGGGGCAGAAAGGTTAGACAGATATCTTGACCGAAATTACATAAAACTAACTGTCCCCTCATTGGCCACTCACCTTCTTCAATAATGAATAATAATAAAAAATCCATTTTTAAGAGGGTTGCTGATGGACAGATATTAGAGTGATTTATGGAGGAGCTGAGTTCAGGAGAAGGCATGTGACTGGTGGTGTAAGGGCTTGGTCCTCTGTTGTTTAATGTGTACATTAATAATATCGAAAATAATTTGACAGGAAATATTCACTTGTTTGCTGATGATGCAAAATTGGGAAGAGCGATAGTCAACAACCAAGATGTGTAGATATCTTGCAGGATGATGCAAATATGCTGGCAGTATTGGCAAAGGTAAATGGTTGTCAGTTTAATGTGGCTAAGTGTAAGGTGATGCCCTTTGGGAGGATGAGATCACATGTTGTGTACTATATTGATGAAATTGAACTGCAAGAAGTTGACAAAGCAAGGGACTTGTAGTTATTGTGGACAGAGAACTTAAGTTTAGAAGGCATATTGTAAAGATAGCCAAAACTGTACATCAAAGTCCTTGGTTGTTAAAGAACACACTTGAGAAGCGGGGATAGGGAAGTCATTGTTACACTTTATGCATTAATAAGATCACATCTCGACTTATTAATACCAGATCTGTTGTGCACAGATCTAGTCACCTGGATTCCTTGATGATGAAGAAGTGGTGGAGAGGATCTAGAGGCAAGTGACAAAGTTTGTTGCAGATCTGTGAAATGTTTCCTATGAGAATAGATTGAAGGTCAGTGGGCTCCTAAAACTAGCTGATAGGCATTATAGAGGAGATACGATAGAAGCATATAAGTTATTAAAGGGGTTTTATAGAATTGATACTGATGACTTTTTTTCTATACAGTAGGATGGGAAAAACAGGGATCATCCCTGGAAATTGTGTAAGAGTGTGGCTAACAATGGTGTTAGGACTAAATTTTTTGTTTGTAGGGTGGTGAATGTGTTGCCAGAGGTTAGTGCTTTGTCTGTAAATGAGTTTAAGAGAAGTATGATAGGTATTGTGTAAATAATGGTTAGTGTGTCAATGTAGGATCCCCTGTGATGAGTCTTCTGACTCCATGCAAGCACTGTTATAATAATAATAATAATAATAATAATTATTATTTTCATATGGCTACTTAGTCATTTTACCATTGAAATTTTGATTATTGGCACTATAAAAACACTAAATTATAAAATGATTGAAATATAAACTTATTGCTCTCTGAATTGGACTAAACATTCATTTTTTAAATAAGGGGATATTAAATCCCACATTGTTTTAAAACCGAATAAGAAACTCAAAGATTGGAATCAGAGAGTTTCATGCCGAATATAGTAAACTATAAGGTATCGGCGACCACTAGCGTGAGCTAATGCAAGTGACCCTAGTACATAGTACAATACTGGAGAACTCGCAGCAAAGTCGGTAAAGTTCTGATCGCTATTCTTAGGTATTTTCCATAATATAAAAACACATTTCCTAGGAAATGTATGCTGTTATTACATTATGGTGGGAGGTCACTACCCAGACCGGTTTCAGCTTTTTTTGAGGCTTCATCAGTGAGTAGCTAGACCAAATTAATACCAAAGTGTTTAGCGAAATGAACTTATATACTCTGCTATACGAGTTTCCAAACAGGTGCAACCATTAAGTTACTTAAAATATAAAGAGCTAATAAGCTTCATTTCGGCAAAATGAAGCTTATTAGCTCTTTCTATTTAAGTTACTAAACATTCATTTTCATTTATTTCTCTTTTGTCATAAAATTATATATATATATATATATATATATATACACCTTATATATATTTTAAAATAAGGTGCATATATTTTTAGGAGATATTTTGGACCTCCTAGATCTGTACCACCAAAAGTACTTGCCACATCATCCTCTTCATCTGCAACATCCCAGTCTTCAGCATCAGATTTTCAAGATGATGATGATGATGAGGATACTACCATAGAAACAGCAACAGTAGGAACAATAAAAATCCCACCAGTACCCATTGACTCAGTAGCTGTATCACAAGCGGGTCATTCCAAAGAGCACACGTGTGAGAGAAGTGGGAGAAGTAGAAGAATGTTCAACAAAGCCCCGGTCGAAGACATTTTAAAAACAGAAACACAATATTACCTTCCTCAGCAAGAAACATCGCCAGATATCCCTGTAATTAATGAGACAATTGAAGGTAAGCAAGCATTATTTAACAGAATTGTATTCTGAAAGTAAGTCAGAAAGTGTCTACAATGTTTTATTTAATTTTTTTTTCCAGTCGTCCCATCCTATTTCTGAATGCACACAACTGTATGCATGCAGAAGTAGGATGAATCATGAAATCTTATCGTTATTTAAATGAGGTTATCTGACAATGACTAATCAGTTTTTTCTGCTGAATTAGTTGTGGAAATGTGGTCTACTTATCAGAGAAGAAAAGTATATAGGAATTCTGTTTCTGTAGCTGAGGATTACCTGTAATGTCAATGGACATTAATAGATGCTGTATGTTACTCCACACCTGTGATGTGCCACTCAAATTCCTGCCAGGTATTGTAGGCTTTTTTTTTTTTTTTTTAAGGCTTTAACTCTTCAAAACTAATTACTCTGGACACACCATTTATCCATCTCAATGAGGTTCACTACTCCCCCTTTTTTCCAGCAACTTTAACCTCTGTTACTATTTTAAGAAATGCCTTCAATTCATTTTATGTATCCAAAGCATTTCGGCTTTTTTATGTCACCACTCTTAAGGAACCTTAAAGTGTTGCTGATTCTTTCTAAAAACCCCATCCTTTGGTCTGCCTTTCAATGTTTGAGATCCTCGACAGTCTTCTGTAACACCACATCTTAAAATCAACTACACTTTTCCTATCAGACTTTTAGATTCCAAGTTTCATATCCATGAGTAGCTACTGAAAAAACAGCTGCATCTAGAATCCTCACTTTTGTTCCTCTAGCTGAGATCTACTTTTGAGATCTACCCTTCCAGCCTTTAGATTAGACCAAGGATTAAAAGTGTAAAATTTCATTGAAGACTAAGAACACAGTATAGCAACAGTGTTTTGTCAGCATGTTGTATCTATCATGATGCAGGAGTGGGCATGCACCTATGGAATGATGTTGCAGGAGGCAAGAAGTATATGACAGGCATATTGTTAGTTCTCATCATATGTTTATAAGTTTGCCATTGTGTCATAAAATTGAGTAAAAAAACTGAAATTCCCACCAGTTGTGAGACACAGTCAGTGATAAATTTTTGAATGTCAAAACTGCCTGCCTGATTGAAATCTATTGGCAAATTAGTGAAGTGTGTAGAGAAAATGACATGAGTAAGGCAGGGGAGGAAAGGTGGTGTAGGATGTTCACTGAAGGGAGGACAAATGTGCATGAAGACTGAACTGTCTGCCCATCATTAACCACTGCCGTTCTTCTTGACCAGGTGAATGAAAGATTCACTACTTTTGAGTTGCATATGCATTTTTCACATATTTCTAATTCTTTACCACATAAGATCATCACAGAACACTAATTGTCATAGTATCACAAATTGTGTGCAAGATTATCCCCAGAAATGCTCACTGATGATCATGAAACAAAATACATGGTGATATCACTGAACTTTTTTGGAACATTATCATAATGAAAGTGATGAATTTTTGAACCATATTGTGACAGAATATGAAACTGGTGTTTCTCACATGACGCTAAAGGATAAGCAGTAATCAGTGCAATGGTGACATAATGGATCTCCAAAGGAAAAGAAATTCAAGCATATGCTTTCCTCCAGAAGGAACATGTATACTGCATTATGAGATGAATGTGAACTTTAGCTCAGTGATTTTGTCTCAATGAATGACAATAATTGGATGTTCACTGTGAGACTAAAAAAAACTGTGCCAGTCTATTCAAAAGAAAACATGAGGCCTCCTCATCTCTGGAGTTGTTTTTATTCATGATAATGCATAACTTCCCACTGCTATGCTACTCAAGCATGCCAGCTATTTGAACATTTCAACTGGAAGTCTTCCAATTTTTCACACAGAGGTCACTGGGTGAAATATTCCCCATTTTTCACCCAGTGACCTCTGTGTTTTTCTCTGTTTGAAGAAATTTATAGCAGTATTTACGACCTGACATTTTACCAGCTCAAACTAACATTATGATTAATGTTGGCAAAATTTCAGGTTGTAAATATTTAATTCATTCAGTAAATTATATATTTCATTGTTGTTTCTACATAGTGTTATTCCACAAACATTAACATGAATCACTACAATTACAGAAATCTGAACATGAAAAGATTAACTGTTGGCTGTAGGTTACTATTATATGTAAATCAGATTATTATTATTATTATTAACATTTGATCTCCATGGCATCAGAGACTCATCATGGGAGGTATGCTATCACACACAAAGCTCATCCAACCATGCCTTAAATTGATTCAGTGTGCCTACATTCACAACACACTCAGGCAATGCATTTCACTCTCCATGTAAAGAACCTTCACCTTACTCCTTTTCTTGCACCCTCCTTATACAGTTTCCAGTGATGGCCTCTTGATCAACCCCCATCCTCTCCCATTGTATGAAAAATCTCTTCCATGCCAACCCGATAACAACCCCTGACTAGCTGATATGTCTCAATCATAAACCCCTCCCATTCCTATTCACAAGGCTTTGCAGTTTACATTCTCTCAATATATCCTTGTATTCCACATTCCAAAGGCCACTGACTACCTTTGTGAATCTTCTCTGGATCCTTTCTAACGTATCCTCGTCACCATGAAAACCTGGTGCACAATAATCCATAAGAGGCCTGATCAAGGCCTTATACAATTGCATCATAACCTCTTTATTTCTGCATGTCAGGGTCCTTTGCATCATTGCCATTATCCAATGTAACATCTCTTCACAACTTTTTCAATGTGGCCCCTGAATTTCAGATCCTTGTCCATACCACTCCTAGATCTCAGATCTCCTTTAAAGTTTCCCCACCAAGTGTATATGTTGCATCCCATCAGTGCTTATTAAATTTCAAAACCTTACATTTTGCAACACTGAACTGACAGTTCCACTTACTTCCCCATTGATGCAATCTATCAAGTCCTCCTGTAAGGCCATAACATCTGCTTGACTCTGCATTGTTCTCCCCTGTTTTGCATCATCTGCAAATAGTTGTATATCACCAGTTAAACAAATCTTAATATCATTAATATACAAATTGAATAATTTTCCCAAAACTGACCCCTGCAGCACACCACTGGAGACCTGCTTTCTGGATACTGCACCACCATATACAGCTTTCTAATACCTATCTGGAAGCCAGTTACTGATCCAACTCAGAAGTCTGTTATTCAGTCCCATCCATATCAGTTTATATAACAGCTTGTTGTGTGGCAGTCTATCAAAAGCTTTTGCAAAAACAAAGTATACCACTGTATATGCATCTCCCTTGTCCAAGATATTTGGTCACCTTGTTACAGTACATAAGTAAGTCAGTAAAACATGATCTTCCTTTATCAAACCCATACTGACAACCACAGAGAATACTGTTGTTATCAACCCATTTCTCTATCCTCTTTCTCACCAATATCTCTCTCTCTCTCTCTCTCTCTAGTACCTTCAGCACAACTCCAGATATACAGATTGGCCTATAATTTGGAGCTACAGCCTTATCACTATCTTTTTATGCAGTGGAACAGTTTTACTCCCTTGGAACTTGTGCAGTTGGTAAGACTTTTATTAAACAGGCATTCCAATGCTACTGCCATTTCCCTGGAACATTCCCTTAAGATATGTGGTGATATGTCATCAAATCCTATTGCATTATTGACATCAAGTTATTTATTTTCTCAAATACTTCCTGCTCACTCACAATTAAGCCATCCTCTTCTATGTCCTCAACACTTAAGTTTCTCATGATTTCACCCTGAAGAGGATGAAACACCCTTATAAATTGATCACTGAATACCTAAACTCGTCATAATCATGAGCCTTGTACTTCCACACATATGCTTTCCTCACAGAAGTCTGCATATGGCTAGCCACAACCCAGGTGATCACTTCATGATTACACTTACCAACTGGAGGAAAGTGCGAAACCCCACTCACAATTATATCCTCTGATGAAATGATCATATCTAAAACTCTTGATCTTTGCATGCCCTCCTTTGCATGCTGCCTGAGATGGCTGTCTCTCAAGAAATCATTTTCCTTATTCCCAAATGCTATCACTTCCATCTAATCTATACTGCCATAATTAAAATCGCCGATAATAATCACCCTTCTTTTGTTCACTAACCCCCACTTGTTTATACATTTCTTCATCACCACCCTCTACAGTCCCTGGCCTATAGCAACATCCAACTAAATATGTCTTTCTGTCAACTTCCACCTCACACCACACTATCTCATAATCATTGCCATTGTTTCCACTTTCATGTCTACCTTATGTGACTTCATCGTTTTTTTTTTTTTATTCTAGTATCATCCTGTTACTAGTTTTTATCAAATGGAATTCACAAAAGTAAGTTTATTAATCATTTTTTTAAAAATAGTTCTTTGATAGATGTTGATGGCCTTCAGCCCATATAACTTTAGTTTCAAGAGGCTAACCATTGTAAAATCTTGTATAGAAAGAATTTTGTATAAAATTCTTATATACTGATTTTACTTTGGGAAAAAAGTCAATGCAAAATACTTGTAGTTAAATTCACAATTTTTCGGAAGTGTTTTATGTGATCTATAAGAATATTAGATTGAATTGCTAAATTATTTAACCACCAATATGTAATATGTAAAAAAAAAATATTTGAATTAATTGCTAAGTTATTTGACTGCCAAGATTGTACAAACAAAGAGATAGCCCAGACAGAATTAGAATGTAGACCTGAGGCTATCGCCAGGCGCGAAGGTCCAGGAACTATGGGGTTTTCCCACCGTGACTCAGCGATTTCATAGGGGGGGAGGTACGTACCCCTGGTAGAACATCCGGGGAACTCGATCTAAAGAAGTTCCAAGGTCATCAAGAGAGAATAAAAAGGGGGCAGGTGCTCTGCTCCTGTATTTTGAATCTGGCTCTCTGTTCCTGACTTGTTCCAGTGTCACTTCGAAGAGGTTCTTCGGTCCAGATGTTCCAAGGATGGGGAAAGATGTCCCACTAGCAGTATTTCGACAATGATAGGAAATATGTAACAGCGGCATCGGCCTGTTACAGTAAGTCCCATCGCAAAGTTCCTTAAGTGATCCCCAAGAATGCTGTATCATCATTGTTTTGGAATAATGTCTGTTTGCAGTTCTAACGGGAAAGAAGAAGGTTATATTCGTGATCTCTAGGATCGTGAATGCTGAACTGACTGGGGAATGTATCAAGTAAGATTAATATAGAACTGTTATGGATTGTGAACCTTAGAGCAGGGATTGTTGATTATATAGTTGCTAGCATATTGTAAGGTTATGAAGTCGGAAAACCGCACCTCTTAATTATTGTGAAATAGTTGTCTAAGGAATTCTGAGCAATTGTTAATTTTAAAAGGTCATTGTTAAGGGTTAATGTTTGTGGGAAAGATTAAATGTGAAGCTTAGTTAAGCATAATTCTGATATTGATCTAAGTTAAATCATTTTAAAGTGTGTATGAAATTAACCATTTGTCATTGTCTCTAAGCTAAAGGCTAGAAGTACTGATTTAAGTAAGTTGAGAACCATACACATGCATTGCTCTGTTACTTGACAGAATTGATAAGAGTGATAAATTTGATATGTGTGAAATCTTTTCTCTTTGTTAAATAACTGCCTGATTTCGACTTACCAATGCACTTCTCATAAAAGATAGAACGTGTGTGTGTGTGTCCTTAAAGTTAAAAGTAGCCACGACTGACTTAAATTTAAGTATCTAACTTTGCTTGAATTAGAATTGAATATTAGAGATATTTCCATGTTCCACTGAGCATTTCTGTTATATGTTTAGGAAAGACAAACAATTCCTTGCGCGATCTTTAATGGTACAGTCATTAATACAGATAAATTTTTAAAGATCAGTGTGAGAGAAAACCAGCTAATTAGACAAAGGAATTGGTTCCAGCCAGAGGCAATTCCCAAATCTATACTATACACACATGAAAGTAGCATAGTTATGACCTTGAGGGTGGGGGGGATGAAATTGTAGACTAAAGGATTAAAGATGATAAGACTAGACCAAGCAACGAGATTACAACTCAGAGTACGACTGTTAAATATGCGGCCTGGTGGCTAGCGTATCTATTATTATTATTATTATTATTATTACGGGCAACTCCAGGGAGTCATTAGACTCATCGGGGGAGCCCCCAAATCATTTTCATCACAACTATTCGACATTCATACAGTATCTATCATACCTCGCCTTAAACTCATTCACTGTCACAGCATCCACCACAGACTCAGGGAGCGCATTCCACTCATTCACTACTCTAAAAGTAAAGAACCCAGCTCTAACACCTTTACTAACCACACTTTTGCCCAGTTTCCATGGATGTCCCCTAGTCCTCCCACAACCAGCCCTGTTCTCAAAAATATCTTCTGAATTAATTTTATAGAAACCCTTCAGTAATTTGAATGTCTCAATCATATCTCCCCTCCTCCGCCTATCAACCAATTTTTGCAACCCACAAATCCTCAACCTGTTCTCATACGGTTCATTCCACAGACCTGCTATCATCTTGGTCACTCGCCTCTGGATCCTCTCCACCTCCTCCCCATCAAGAAGAAACCTAGGTGACCAAATCTGAGCACAGTAGTCGAGATGAGGTCTTATCAAGGCTCGATACAGAGGAACAATAACCTGCTTGTCTCTGCTTGTCAACGTATTCTTCAGCAACCAAGTGATTTGATGAGCTGATTTGGCCACTTTTGCAATGTGTCCCCTAAATTTCAATTCCTTATCCACCAACACTCCTAAATCTCGTGCCTCATCAATTTCCTGGAGCACGGTTCCACCAATGCAGTAAACTGCCTCCCATCTTTTCACCCCAAAATGCATAACCTTACATTTTGCCACATTAAATTGACATCCATTCTCCCTAGCCCAGACCTCCAATCTATCCAAATCATCCTGCAAAATTTTGACGTAATCTGCATTCACTATTGCCCTACCCAACTTTGCATCATCCGCAAACAAATGAACTGTTCCTCTCAGATCCTTTCCTATATCATTTATGAACAAATTAAACAGCAGTGGTCCAAGAACAGATCCTTGTGGTACACCACTAGTCACAGGCCGTCTTGTGGACTCTACTCCTGAGTAAACCACTCTCTGATATCTCTCCGTCAACCACCCTCCTATCCATCTCACCAACCCTATGTCCATTCCCATATGCTGCAATTTACTGATTAGAATTCCATGTGGTATCCTGTCAAAGGCCTTAGCAAGGTCCAGCAGAATCACTGTAAACCCATTACCCTTATCCAGTTCAGCCGTCACTGTGTTATAATACGTGAGCAAGTTACTGAGGCATGACCTACCCTTCACAAAACCATGCTGTCCCCGATACAGTATCCCATTTTCTTCTATCCAGTCTTGTATTTTCCTCTTGACTATTTTCTCTAAGACCTTGATAATGATTCCTGTTATGCTGATTGGCCGGTAATTTTCAACAGCAGCCTTGGAACCACCTTTGTGCAGTGGAACTATTTTCCCCTCTTTCCACCCCCTTGGGACTGACCCAGTCCTGAGGCTCAAATTAAACATAATGGTCAAGGGCACTGACAATTCTTTTGCCGCTTCACGTACGACACGAGCTGGTATACCATCCAATCCTACAGATGTATTGACATTGAGGTTCTGTAACAGACTAGTTACCTCTACCTCATTCATCACAATTCCAGTATAAGCTGTTGGTTCCTCCATTTCCGCAAGGCCACCACCTGGATGATATACTCTTGCAAAGTGCTCGCTCAGTAATTCCACAACATCGACTGATTCAGTTACCTCCCTACCCTCAGCATTTTTTAAGATCATTCTACCATGAGCATTTTTCCTTTTACTTGCAACATATTGATTTTGTTATTGTTCATATTGTTCATGAACAACATATTGTTCATGCATCTCCTTAAATTCCCTCCACAATTGTTTCTTTTTTTGCAGCTCAAGCTTAATAGTGTTATTTATCCATTTAACCCCTACCTGATTTATTATTCGGACTCTTGGTATACAGTCAACCATTGCCTCCTGCAAACAGTTCTTGACCACCTCCCATGCACCATCAACATCCAGCCCTTGCAGTTTTACATGCCATGGCATTGAGCCAAGCACACACCTAAGCTTGTCATACTTACCAGCCCGATAATTCCACATATACCCTGTCTTAATTGTAAATTCGACTCCTTTAGCCACCTCCCAAGTCATGACCTTATGGTCACTTTCACCAATTGGTGGCAACAAGGTCATGTTCGTTACAGCCACATTCTCAGTTGCAATTACTAGGTCCAGCACTCTCTGCCCCCTGGTATTTTCCAATACTTGTTGCCGTAGATAGTTGTCCCTTAATAACTGCATAAAATCCGATTCCTTCCTCCCATGTGCCCTCTCCTCTTTCCAGTCAATATTACCATAATTGAAATCACCCATAATAATTACCCTCTTTCCATTCATTTCTTCTATTTGCTTATGCATACTATTCCCACCGTCCACTCCATCACCCGGTCTATAGCAGCACCCAATTGTATATTTTGTTCTGCTAGATTGTATCTCACACCAAACAGCCTCAAATGTGCTTTTTTCCCCATCCTGCAGTTCAACTTCTATACTCCTTGGCTGAAGCTCATCAGCTATCATCAATAACACTCCTCCCCCCTTTTTATTCACCCTGTCACTCCTGAACACGCTATACCCATCGCATTCAATCCCACTAGCTTTATCATCTTCTGTCAGCCATGTTTCACTAATACCGACAACCTGTGGCCTGGAAGTGCCAACCATGGCCAAAAACTCTTCCTTCTTGTTCCTAATACTCCTGGCATTAGTGTACATGAATCGCAGAAGCCCATTTGTCCCATCCCTACTTTGATTCCTTATACTAATTATCCCATTCTGATTTGTTGTCCGTCGTACTCGCCCGGGCATAATATACTCATTCATACACTTAACTGCCCCCCCTAAAGTCTGCATATCTACTCCCCCCCTCTTAATAAATCTAGTTTCCCTGAGTCTGTACATCCACTTCCACATCATTCATCAACACTCTTTCAAGTCTCCGTACACCAACTCCATTCAAATGTAACCCATCCATCTTATATAAGTCCTTTCGCCCATCGAACTCATTCCACACATCCACAAATTCCACACCACTCTCCATGCATAACCCACGCATAAAGTCATTGGCAATTATGGCCCTCCTTCTAAACACTTCGCTGTCATACCGCGGTAAGATACTCACCATCCTAACTCTCTCACTCTTCTCTTTTGCTACCTCAAACAACTCCCTCACATCCTCTATCATTTCCATTTTGTCCTCTTTCAAATCATTCGTTCCTGCCACTATTATCATCTCTTTCACCCTCTGTTTTTGCAGTCGAATAGATTCGCTGACGTCCTTTATGTTCGCACCCGGCTGGTACGACTTCGTTAAACTCTCAATTATTACGCCTCTTAATAGCGAATCCCCATACAGCACTCGCTCCTTCATTTTATTGACGTTTACGTACATTCTATTGTTTGCCGTCACAGACTTCCGCCGGTTATTTGTCGGTACGTTCAACACACATTTTTGCATACGCTCCAGTTGTCGTTTGGCTCTGTGTATCGCGCCATTTAAACGGGCAATTTCGCTACTCGCATTTATCTCACCATTTTCATTATCGATCAAATCATCCATTCCTTCGGTGTTTCTACCTTCATTTACACTTTCAGCGACGCTCTCACACATATCTGTCACTACCACGCAATTCTCTAGTACACCGCCATTTTCTGCATTCTGACTACCGTTAACGATATCAGTCTCGATACACGAAACACGCTTGAAGTCCTCATTCTCTTTACACTTTCTACACATATTAACTCCACTATCACTTTCTAACCAGACTCCTACCGCTCTTCGCAAGGCATACATCTCACAGACAGCACATTGCATAAATTCTTTTACATCAAAACTCTTAAGCAAGCATGGCGACCTGGCCGCCATTTTTTTCTTTATCGGTGCCATGTGTACGCTATCTTTTCTTAAAAATAATAGTTAAAATAACAGAAAACACGCAAAAATTGCACAGACACACCAAGAAACAAAAAGCAAACAATACTACTTAAAATTCTGGTAAAATATCTAATGTTAACACAAAATAATACTGATCTTTTCAGGAGCTCTCGACAAGCCGACGATCTAATCCGTGCGACACCTAGCGACCTGATTATCCAGCCAAAAGGCTGCGGGTTCGAATCCTGCCGGGGGCGTGGATGTTTGTGATTGTCTGTGAAAGTACTAGTGGTGGTAGTCGGCAGTAGATGGCTGGTGTTAGATGATGAAGGTTGGTAGTGAAATGAAGAGTTGTAGAGCAGATGCCCTCCCTTGATGAGTCTTTGGACTCCCTGGAGGTGTGATATAATAATAATAATAAAAAAATAAGATAAGTGAAAGGAAAAATATTGAAGAGATATTTCAAATAAAGTAATACAATAAAAAAATTTAAAGAACAACAAATAAAAAGTAATTATTTTTGCACCATATTTCTTAATTTGGAAATATTAGGATTTGAGATTAACCAAGTCACAAATAAAATAAAATGATTAGGTAGTTGAGGTCTCCAGCAGCCTTCATCTTCAGAGGACTCTGGTTATTAAATAGTAATAACCTCTTTATTTTAGATACAGATATCTGACAGATGTCAGTTATATTTCATCATGCATGAAATGGTTATGTTTTAATTGATTGTTTTATGTTTATCTGTAACATTAATTGAAGTTATTTAATTTTATTATTTATTGAAGATGCTTTTATTTTTATTCTAGTTCCCTCTTGGAGGTATCATCCTGTTACTAGTTTTTATCAAATGGAAGGCACAGAAGTAAGTTTATTAATCATTTAAAAAAAAAAATTTTTTTTTGATATTTCATCTCTGGTAAGTTTTTTTTTTTTTTTTTTTTTTTTTTTGCTTTGTCAGAAAGTACATTATAAATAAATAAATCTGTTAATGCTTTGTATTCTCCATAGGACATAGGTAAGGTTTTAACCCTATCTAACCACCGACGGGCAGTCATTTTCCACTGTAGCCAATCACAGATAGGCGACCCAAGTTTATTTTATTATTATTTTATTTATTTATTTTTTTCACTTGAAGAAGGCAGAAAGTATTATACTTAACAAAATTACATTCTTGATTTTATCTTTTATCCAAGAATGAGCAAATAAAAGTTTTCATGTAAGGTAGTACATTCAATTAGGTTTCTTATATATAGAGGCTGTTGACTGGGATTGCCTCAAACCTTGTTTCAAGATGTGTTTCTTGCCGTGTTTTATGGGAAGTTTATTCAAGGTGCCTGAGGGTTCCCAAAACTGTGTGTTGTCTAAAAATGCTACTTTCTCATATATTTGCTTATCTCAGTCACTTTAGAATACTGGATCTTTTCTGTGTTGGTTCTGCCAGACAGAAACACTTCACCCCTGCAGGCAAGATCTGCCGCTGTACCAAGTCCCAACTCTATACAGTGGCAGACAAAGGCCTATCATGTTCCAATTCCAGGCACTACTATTTGTCGGTGAGCAAAGGTCCATCATCATGCTGAGTCCCAGCTTTGTCCCAGGCAGAAACTCATCATGCATCCAACCCAGATTCTGCTTGGCAGAAGGCTAAGCCTGCCAGTATTCAGGCACTGAGCCCAAGCCAATGATTGGCAGCAGAAACCAATTTTGTTCTTTGTGTCAGTAGTCTTTGAAACAACCACTAGAAAGCATGGAATCAGTGGGAACTCAATAAGCCTGCTGAAAGTGAAATCATTGTAGAAGTCATATTTTCTGTACACAGTAGCAAAATAAAGGATCACCATATAAAAACATACTGAATGAGATGTATTACATATGTTTGTATGTTGTTAATTCAAGCAAATCTGATGTACTTGCTTCATGTAAGTAAAACAGGATGCATAATTTCAATATGAGAAAAGCACACAAACAGCATATTAAATTCAATAATTATGAGAAATCAGGCCATCTTTTTGATGATGCTGTGGATGCACTTGAATGGACTCATTACATCAAACCAGCAAATGGTACAAATACACATTTAAAGATGCCTGTATGAATCTAATTAACTGCCCTGATCTCAGTAGTAATAATGGCCTAAGAAATATTGACAACCTACATTAAACTCATATAACTTTAGTCTCAAGAGGCCAACAATATTTTTTAATTTGGAAGTATTAGAATTTTAGGTCAACCAAGTCACAAATAAAAAAAATTATTAGGACTTCAGATCTCCAGCAGCCTCCAACTTCACAGGTCTCTGGTTACTAAATAGTAATACATCTTGTTTTATTTTAGATACAGATATCTGACAGTATCTAAAACCACCACTAATGTAGAATGTTGTTAGCATTAAACTAGTAGTACACTGGTTTCCATAAATTAAGGAGCAAGAAGAAAAATCACAATAATTCAAAAACTGCATGATGAATTTTTATGCAAGTCAATGAAAAGCTGTATGATATGAAATGTGAAAGAAACAGCCACAAAAATTGAAAATAAATAGTTTAATTCAGTAACAAATAGGTACATGGAGACAGTGGTCAAAAACAAGAGGTCAAAATGAGATTGTCAGAGTATCTCGATAAAGAATGTGATCATCCCTCACAGCAATAATATAGGCACTCACAATGATGTTTTATAATGGTATTTATAATGATGTCCAGGAGGTCAGCTGATGATGATGATGATAATAATAATAATAATAATACCATTATGAATATGTAACTTTCTATGGTTTAGCAGTTCTGTGGACAGCTTCTGGTATTGGGAGCAAGTTTTAAGATAAATAATGAGTTTAATAAAATATAACCGTACAAGTTTTTTTTTTTGTAAGTTGCCAGACTTACATCATCATGGGTATTAGCAAATGTTGTACAGAAAAGCGACTAGAAACAATTAATTAAACATATTAGATGTTATCTGAACTTCACAATAGGTACATATAAATAAATAACCAGGGTGTTTAAGGGTCAAAGCTATATAACTGAGAGGAGACCTCCACATAGCCTTCAAAGGAATGCAGAGAACTGACTAGGGGCTTCTGACCTAATGTCCAATCCTCACCTTCTCGTGGTGTATCCTGTATCCTGGATACTGAACGGACGAGGATGGGCTGGCAATTGGGATTTAGCGGACCAAATTGTATTCTTATTGGCTTAAACCAAAATTTCAAATCATGGTACAATACAACAGACTTTTATGCCAGCTGTTTTCACCAGGCTTTTATGCCTGGCGAAAACAGCGAAGAGTCAGCTACTGGAACAAATCCTAAAACTTACCCCAACTCACCATTACCAGAGTTTAATTCAAGATCAATAAAATACACAATGGCAAAGAAATGGAGCTAGCTGAGGAATTGGATAAATATCAGATTGACATAATAGGGGTAACTGAAACAAAAAAGACAAAAACTGGTGAGATCTTTCTGAGTAATAAATACAAAATGTTATATTCGGGCAATGACAATCAAGGAAAAGAAGGAGTAGCCATAGTATTCAACACTAAACACGAGTCTAATCTTCTTGAATGGCTGGCAATCTCAAGTAGAGTTAATATGAGAATAGGAAACTGGACAACGAGGCTTATTTGTGCCTATGGTGGAACAGAAGGTTCTATTAAGGTAGAAGTGGAGGAAATTTTTGAGGACACAATGAAAAAGGAAAAGTTTGTCCTTGTTGGGGATCTGAATAGCAGAGTAGGAAATGATTGTCAGACATACAAAAATATTTTGAGAAAATTTGGAGAAAAGAGCAAAGCTAATAATAATGTCAAATACCTGTTGGATTTCTGCTCAGGACATGGACTGGTTATTACTAACACCGTGTTTCAACATAAAAATGTGCACAAATACATATGGAGAGAAGCGGGAAGGAATAAGAAAAGTCTCATTGACTGTGTTATTGTTGATAGTGATGTTTTCCCACTGGTGCAGCACCAGAATGTACAGAGGATTTGAAATTGGAAGTGATCACCATTTAGTCTTGAGCAGGATAAAATTGAATTTCATATTGAAAAGAAGAACATTTAAGAAAGTTTTGAAACGAATAAAAGTTGAGCAACTCTCAAACGTGAACTGTAGACTAAAATAAACAGATATTATTCAAGGAAAAATGAAAGAGTTTGAGAACAGGAATCAAAACTTTTGAGATTCAGTGGCAAGCCCTGAAGAAAACCCTGATTGATTCAGCCAGAGAGGCATGTGGTGAGGTTGTCTGCAAGGATAGAAAAATCAGAACTCCATGGTGGACGCAGGAAGTTAAAGAGGCAGTGAAGGAAAAGAAGAAAGCATATCAAAAGTTCCTGGCAAATAAGTCAGCCATTGCTCTTAGAGAATACAGAGACAAATGTAAGAAAGCTTTAATGTGTGTAAAACTGGCTAAACAAGTCATGGGAGCACTTTGGCCAGAACATAGAAAAATTAAATATCAAGAAGATGGCATGATATTCTGAAGAAGCACATGAAAACAGGAGAAAAAGATATCCTTGAAGTATGGAGTAATTACTTCAAAAAATTGCTAAATAAAATAAGCAGTGATGACAGCACAGTGGTAAAAAACACTGACCAGGCATGCAGTCAGGAATACATGTCCACATTTGAAGTAGAAGAAGCCATCAAGAGCCTGAAATGTGGAATGGCCACAGGTGTAAATGATATTTGACCAGAAATGCTCAAGTATGGAGGTATAAAAGTCGTACAGTGACTGCACTTCATTGTTCAGAAGGCCTGGACAGGGGGACGAATTCCTGATGATTGGAGTAGAGCTCTCATAGTACCCATATATAAAAAGGGAAATAAAACTGTATGAGGTATTTCCCTACTGAGTTCCTGGTGAGATATATCAAGTATACTTGAGAAATGGTTGAGAAGGATTGTGGAAGAGAAGCTTGGTGAAGAACAAGCTGGATTCAGGCCAAATAGACGCTGTCAGAATCAGATTTTCACTTTACGACAGATAGTTGAGAAATCATGGTAATACAAGGTGTCCAAAAATTCACGCAAGATTTAAATTTAGCGCCATATGTGCGGTAAAGTATTGCCAACAAGAAAAAAAAAAGACAGCATGACAGCTGACAGTTCAGGGTTTTTAAAAATGGAGCGCTACATGAAAGAACAACGCATTTTCATTGTTGAGCAATATTTTAAAAATAATGAAGGTTTGGCAGCTACAGTTCGCAATTTTCGTACAAAATATGGTCGGAATAGTGATTTAACTTCATCAACTGTGAAAAGATTAATTAAAAATTCAAGGAAACTGGATCAATTAGTGATCTTATACACTCTGGCCGTCCTTCAACAAGTCGTTCAACAGAAAACATCGAAGCAGTTCGTGAGAGTGTTGCTGAGAGTCCAGGAACACCAGTTCGACACCGTGGTCTTGAATTGGGCATTTCGAGAACTCTCTATAGCGTATTCTCACGAAAGATTTGCATCTTTATGCTTACAAAGTTCAATTGACTCAACAACTGAAGCCTACTGACCACATACAGCGAAGAAAGTTTGTTGAGTGGATTGTGGAACAACAAAAAGTGGATGCTTATTTTTCGAACAAAATCATCTTCAGCGATGAGACTCATTTTCATCTTGATGGCTTCGTTAATCGACAAATTTTGGGGTTCAGAAAATCCACGAGTGATTGTTGAGAAACAAATGCATCCACAACATGTCACTGTTTGGTGCGGATTTTTGGCTGGAGGCATCATCGGTCCATTCTTCTTCGAAAATGCGGCTGGTAAGGCAATAACAGTTAATGGTGCTCACTATCGCAACATGATAATCCAGTTTTTTTTGCCTAAATTGCAAGATATGGATGTGGACGACATGTGGTTTCAACAAGGGTGCCACATGCCATACAGCCTGAGAAACAATTCAATTACTGCATGAGTCATTTCCTGGTCATGCAATTTCCCGTTTTGGTGATCAGAATTGGCTGCAGATCATGTGACTTAACGACGTTGGACTTTTTTCTTTGGGGTTTTTTGAAGTCTAAGGTTTATGCCAACAAGCCCATGACCACCCATGTCTTGAAGGAGAAAATTGAGCGCTGTATTAACGAAATTCAGCCACATTTATGCAAAATGGTCATGGAAAATTTCGACAAAAGAGTGCGTATCTGTCAGCAAAGCCGTCGAGGCCATTTACCCGATATGCTATTCCATGCATAACCCTATACTGTATACTTTATGAATCAATAAGAAATTACAATTTTTAATTAAAAACCTGTGTTTTCTATCAAAATTACTTCTTGCGTGAATTTTGGGACACCCTGTGTGTGTATATATATATATATATATATATTGAGATAGACAAGCGATTTTTTTTTTTTTTTTTTTAATTTGGAAACAGGATTTGGATAAACGTCGCCTTTTTGGCTTGTATACAAGAGAGGAATGCACTGAAACGATGATAAATGGTTTGTAGAACGAGCCATTTACGATGGGTTGACATTCACTTTTATTTTACTTTTTTTTTCTTTCAAAGTACGTTTCGTGAAATGCTTAAATACCTATTAAAATCGTGCTGTCAGTCCATCCGTCAGCGAATTCAAAGTTATTCACTAATTCTACGTCGATGGATTTTATGCTAATCTGAAAGCATCGTAAAATTTTGCAGTTACGAGCAGTTGCGCACCGGGGGGAGCAAAAGGGAATGGCGTCCCAAAAGAAAAAGGAAAAAAAACACTAGAAATTTTCCCCAAAATCTTTTCCTAATTAAAATTAATTTTTTTATTTATTTATGTCGTGTCTTCTGTTTCTATACTACTTATGAATTAGCGGTCACATAAGGTGGGAATACCCTATAGCTCTCGGCCACTGTGAACGCAAGCGCTCGGTCCACTCGAGCAGGACCAGAGGAGATCACGGGTATCATGTATTGGCAATTGTTGCAGGTGCTCAGTCATAGGTCGTATGCGATGCGTAGTGTGTATTTGTAAATCCTCTACTCAACTCCCCCCCCCCCCCCAAGATTAAATCTTGAGTGTGCCACTGGCTTGGCAAATGCTGATAATATAAGAGCTTATGCAAGTGCCAACATCACTTCATTAATACAACGAAGGAATGAGAAAGTAACCTCAGAAGACTGCGCGGCCTACCGAGATTCAGGAAGGCTCACAGTCAGGTCCATACAGTATAGTGCCTTATTATAAAAAGATTGCTCAAGAAAAGTCATAATTATTCTGCTATATTTGTATTTTCATCTACTGTACTTAATAAAATACAATGTTATAATGACTGTTTAGCGCACCACGATATCTGAGCGCGAATTGGAATATTGCTGTAGTTAAAATAAACGGCCTTTAATTAATATAATGAAAATGAAAACTTTGAAATAAATGTCAAGTAAAGAATTGTGTTCAATTGTATTAACAGAAGAGAATATTAAAAACTGTAGTAATTAATCTTGTTTCATCCATTGCCAATATTTGTCAATTATCCGTGCTACACACACACACACACACACACAAAATATATCCACTACTAGTGAGCAGATGATAGGTTAAACAATAATGTTCCAAGTATTTAAGCAATTTAAAATTCTTTATGTTAGTCGCAAAACATTATTAAAACAAATAAAAAATAAAGAAAAAGAGGGAAATATTTACTAGTCTGGTTGTCCGAGTGGTAAGCATATCCGTTCCGCAGGTTCGAATAATTGAAATTGTTCGATTAACGCTTTAGATTAAAAAAAAAAGGCACTGCGATCTAACGCCAATATTCGTTTGCCCTTGTCATTGCACGTTACGTCATTCCCAACTCTAACTGCTCACGCAGCAGTGTATTTTTAGTATGCTTACGTGCCTTATTTCTGTGAGATATCAAATGTTTATTATTGGTGCGTGTGTGTGGTGAACTATTTTTTAAATCTTATTTTATTTTGTTAAAATAACATAATTATTTATTTATTATAGATACAAGGCTGAATTACGACAAGTGTCACTGTTGAAAATATGAAAAAAATTATATTTTTTTTCATATTTATTAATTTATTAATAAATAAATTTGTTACTGATTAGAAAAAAAAAGTTTTTTTTGTATATGCAGCACCTCCACTTAAAATTTTCACCGGCCACCACTGCAACTGAATAAATTTATATAGAATAAGAGAGAAATTAGCCAAAAACTAAATTAGCTGTATACAAGACAGTGTTTAAACCAAATTTAACTTATGGATCTGAGAGCTGCATTAGAAGTGAAATACTTGACCAAAGACTAGAGACTGCAAATATGAGAGTCCTGAGAAAGATAAGGGCATGAGCAGATGGCATCAATGGCAATATCATATGAAAAATGAGGATATTAGGAAAGAACTTGATATTGTCAGCATCCAGAAATGTGTTAGCAGAGCTAATCTCAGGTGGTTTGGTCACTCAAGCAGAATGGAAAAGGAAAAATTAGCAAAACAAATGTTCTTTTGTTCTTTGCCAGGTTTACAGGAAAAAAAACCCAGAGGAAGACCAAGATATAGGTGAATTGATAGTAAAAAGTGCCTTAGAAGACAGAAATATGACCTGATAATATTGGAGTCTTGACAGGTAACAGACTGATTTGGAGGAAAATTGTAGATAGGAAGTTAGTAATGATGTAAATTTTTCATGTTGTACTATGAAATATCCTGTACATCCTTTGGTATATATTAGGAATTTGATGATGATGATGAAATAAATAACCAGAATAAAAACATAAATAAGTTACTGTACAATACAATAACAACCATTGCTCCTGCAAAGCTCTCTTACTCTCTCAAAGTTTTTTGGGGAGGGGGATTGAGAGCAGCAACATGTCCACCTAGACAATCCCAGACATGCTCAATTGGGATAAGATCAGGAAACCTGGCTAGCCAGTCCTTATATACAATAGTCTCTTTTTTTTGAAGAAAGATATAGGCCCATGAGCTTCGCTTGATGAAGACAAGCATTATTGTCTTGTAGGTTAAATGCCTTCCATATTGAACCTGCATATGGATGAATATAGAGGTCCAGGACCTTGTCCTGTAAGATGTAGCATTTGTGGTTCCACTAGGAAGAACATATAGGTTGGTGCACCACCAAATGAGATGCCTCCCAAGCCATCACACTACCTCCACTGTAAGTGTCCCTTTCACAGATATTATAGGAATGATAATGTCTCCAGTTCTCTCCAGATCAGAGCATGCCTAGTCTCACTTTACAGAGTAAATCTGTAAACAATAATACCAACCCCCATTGGTCTTGGGTCCAGTTGATGATGTGGAGCCTGACCCATTTCAGACATTTTCTCCTGTGGCATGGGAATAGGGGAACTGAGGCTACTAGTTGACCTGGCATACAGATCACCTTTGTGAAGGGTGTATGTGAGTCATTCTGGCTACCTCTGCCTGATTTTAGCCAGCTTCTGGTCTTACGATGACTCAACATCTGAATTGATCTGTTAAATGTCTTGCAGCCATTTAGAAGAATTTTGCTATCACGAAATGCCTTGTTCTCACCCCAGAGATGAAATGGACCTCCTTTTATGATGTGGCTCATTTGCATATACTATTGACAGCACTAGTCTGTATACTATAACCAGACTCAGCATCATTCTTTACATAATATACCTGACTTTGATATGTTTATTTCCTTTTTCTCCTGAGTTATCATGATTTTTCTTTTTGTTCCCTAATTTATGGAAACTAGTGTATTTAACAAGGAGAAAAATCACAATAATTCAAAAACTGCATGATGAATTTTTATGCAAGTCAATGAAAAGCTGTATGATATGAGATGTGAAAGAAACAGCCACAAAAATTGTAAATAAATAGTTTAATTCAGTAACAAATGGGTTCATGAAGACAGTGGTCAAAAACAAGAGGTCAAAATGAGATTATCAGAGTATTTTAATTAAGATAAAAAGCCAAATGGCTAGTTTTCTGGCACCTTAATATAGAAAATAAGGGGATAAACATCCTGTGTTGTTTTATAGCCAGTAAGCGAAACTAAAGATCGTAGTTATCGATCTTTAGTTTCGCTTACTGGCTATAAAACAACATAGGATGTTTATCCCCTTATTTTCTATTGTCAGAGTATCTCAATAAAGAATGTGGTCATCCCTCACAGCAATATAGGCACTCACAATGATGTTTTATAATGTTGTCCAGGAGCTCAGTTGATGATGATAATAATAATAATACCATTATGAATATGTAGAGAACAAGAATGTAGTTGATATACAGATCCCCTTTGTGAAGGGTCTATGCGAGTCATTCTGGCTACCTCTGCCTGACTTTAGCTGGCTTCTAGTCTTACAGTGGCTCAACATCTGAATTCATCGATTAAATGTCTTGCAGCCATATCCAAGAATTTTGCTATCACAAAATGCCTTGTTCTCACCCCAGAGATGAAATGGACCACCTTTTATGCTGTGGTTGTATACAGGTTAGTTAAACACTAGCCTGTATACTATAACCAGACTCAGCATCACTTTTTACATGATGTACCTGACTTTCATATGCTTTTTTTCCTTTTCCTCCTGAGTTATTGTGGTTTTTCTCTTTGTTTCTTAATTCATGGAAACCGGTGTAATTAATAATATGTCACTTATAGAGAACAAGAATCTAGCTGTTGATTGTATATAAAACTTTTTTTTTTTTTTGGTTCCCACCCATGAAAGGTTATAAACCTTCAGTATATTATTATTATGGGCATGCTAAGGATTTTTTTTTCTTAGTTTTTTATATGGTCTGGAAACTGCTCTAGGGACCAGTGGAAGTTTTGCACTTCATGCCTCCAATAAACAGAACAGTCTCACACTTAGTGTGCAGTTCATCTTCTACTTAAAGACAATCACAAACATTCATGTAATGGTGGGATTCAAACCCATAGCTTGTTGGCTGGAGAGCTGATATGTCACTTGACCATCCGATAAATATTTAGTTTGCTTTATATAGTTATACAGTAATACCTTGATTAATGCTCAGGATGCATTCCTAGAAGACAAAGTGCTAAACGAAACAGCATTAAACAGGGTCATTTTAACATATAGTAAATTGGAATAGGGAAAGCGTGACCAAGAATAAACAAGTTTTACTTTAAGTTATTTTTATATTAACTTTCCTTTCATGACTCTTTGTGTTTTGGAATGATACATAAGCAATGGTTTTAATTTGAAATCGCCATTAGCGTTACTGCCCAGAAGAAGGGTTAAACGGTCTTTTGCAGCTTTGAATCTTGGTGCTTGCTTTTGTTCATGCGATATAAATGTATGCTTTGGCATTCTCTTCCAGAAAAGTCCCATTTCATCAACATTAAAACTAGTTCGGAAGGATAATTTCCTCTTTCAATTATGGCTCTTAAAGTTGATGGAAAGGCTGAAGCAGCTCCAGTTCACTCTTCTGCACTCACCGCTTCTCCAGTGATTCAAATGTTGTGGAGGTTGCTTCTTTTTTTTAAATCTATTGAACCAACCTCTGCTAGCTGCAAAGTTTTTGCTCGTATCCTCTCTTTGTTTTTGAATATGATTAAAAATACTTCTGGCCTTTTCCATGATTATTGCCTGACTTAATGGCATGTTGCATTCGGTTTCATACCCAATCCAAATGGAAAGACATTTCTCCATTTCGTTTAAAACATTGCTTCTGGATTGGATTACCTTTGTTGTAGAAGATGTTGTGGTTGTTGTTGCTCAACACTTAATTGTGTCCTTGTTTTTTAAAATCATTCGTATAGTAGAAGTAGACAAATTTAAAGCAGCTCCAATGTCAACTTGACATTCACCTTTTTCTAACATCTCATGACCTGCATTTTAATGTTGAGTGAAATGCTTTTTCTTATCAATTTTGTTTTTGTTTAACCTTTTGCTTTTGTTTAACCTTTTGCTGATTGGTTCGGGTTTGGGAATAATCGTATTATATTATATATGAATCAAAGAAAATACAGCGATAAATTGAATCAGCATAAATTTACGCTTTTTAGGCTTCGAGTAGAACCACGTTATATCGAATCATGGAATATTTAGCACTTTTTTAGGGTTCAGAAAAAAACTGCATTTTAGCAAATCCGCATTAAATGGGGTCTTACTCTCTCTCTCTCTCTCTCTCTCTCTCTCTCTCTCTATATATATATATATATATATATATATATATATATATATATAAAAACTATATATAGTATTATATATATATTTTTTTTTACCAGAGGTCAGGTCAAGAGAATCCACAGTTGACCGAATTAGTAATACTTTTACTTAGTCTGGTTTAATGTAGATAATTTTACCTAACTTTTCTGATGTACCCTAAATATAAGGGATGGGAACAATTTTGTTGATCTTATGTGTTGTTGCAAAAAGAATGAGGGGGGGTGTATGCAGTATTTTATCTATTTTATAAGGGTTGTAGCTGTTGGCTAAAAAAAAGGTGTTGTAAAGGTACCTGAGCTCAGTTTCAAGATCTGTGTCATTCAAACAAATAGTCCTGGCTCTGTGTTTAAGTATTTTCAGGATGCCATATTGTTGAGATGTGTAGTGGTGTGATTACTTATGCAAATACCTCCCCCATATATGTGGATTTTCTATTAATTGGAAAAGTTAACTTTCCATTATGTGGTTGTGTCTAGAAAGAGGAGACAGTTGTTATGTTCTTTTCTATCATGAAGTGGATGTTGACGGTTTAGATGTGCAAAAAATGTGTGGGTTATGAGGCCAAATAGGAAACATTTATATATATGTATCTGCATAACCTAGCCAGACTATTGGTTTATGTGTAGCTGTGTTGAATGATTGGTTTTCAGAATGTTCCATATAGAAATTGGCTGGGAAGGGGCGGAGGGAACATACTGAAAAGCAGTATATTGAGGAGCAGAATCCAGGAGAACGTAGGTAACTAGCAGTGTGTCCCAATGTCTGTGTGCCTGGACCACCACTGTTTAATTTGTATGTAAATGATATAGGTAATAATCTGAAGAGGAATATTCAGTGTTTGCTGATGATGCAAAGTTGGATAGCATAACAGTTAATCAAGATATTGTGGGAACCTTGCAGGATTATTTAAATTGGCTGCCAGTATGGACAAAAGATAATGGGTGCCAAATCTCTAGCTACATGAAGCTAAGGAGGGGGGGGTAGATAGGTTGTTGAAGTTCAGGGGCATGTTGCAAATGTAACCAAAGTACCTCATATTGAAATGTCATCATTCTTATAATGCCATGATATGGCCACTTTTGGATTATTGTACTTAAGTCTAGTTGCCTGAGGTTTCTTGAAGATAAGGAAGTGGTGGAGTGGATCCAAAGGCAAGTAAACAAGATAGTGAGTAGTCTGTGGAATGCTCCTCTCTGATGAAGGACTGAGGATTTGTGAATTGCAAAAATTGACTAAGAGGCAGAACAGATGGGATTAATGGAAACATTAAAGTTCTAAAAAGGGTGTTGTACGATTGATATAAGGGAAATTTTTTATCACTGGGTAAGAGGGGGGGGGAAGAATAAGGGGTCTTCCCTGGAAATTGAGTCAGGGTGTTATTAGCAAGGAGGTGTGAAGACTAGATTTTTTGCTTGGAGAGTGACATGAGTGAAATGGGTTGCCAGCATCTGTTGTGAGTGCTCTGTTGGTTAGCCCTTTCAAGGAGAGATACAATAGATATTGTGTGAATAGAATTGGTCTTTCATGATGAGTCTATGGACTCCATGTAGATTCCCTTGCAATGATAATAATAAACCATTAATAAACCTGAGTTGACTAATAAACAATCATTAGTATGGATTCTGCTGCTGTCAGTCAACAGATGAACTTCTTCCTTACATCACCTGCCTTTGAATGGATGCCATTGTGAATCTGATGTGGTTTTTATTTATATCACTTGATCAAGTTTTATGCAAAGGCCTTTTGAGTAAGTCCCATTATATGGTCTGCATTCTGACGTCTGCAACTGAGTTGGTGGCTTTTTTTTTTCTAAATGCACAGTATGAATGGTTATTCTGAAACTCCTGCAGTTAATACTAATAATCAAAATGGGTCTATTCCTTCAGCTCTACTCTCTTTCTTCTATATAGCAATATACCAATTGACTGCAAATCCAATACACAGTTTTTCTGATGACAGTGCACTGCATTTCTCTTTGTCATCTGACAAACCTTGCATTGCGCAAATCACCAAAATATGCATAATATCAATTTCACAACCCTAAGTCATGATTTCCAAACCTTTGGTGGAGTTCTGATAACCTTCTTAATTTTACTGCTAGTAAAATCCAATAATTCTGTCTTATTTCTCATAAAAGAGAGTGCTTTCTTCTTACTTTTGTCAACACCCAAATTTCTAAACAAGATGAGATTACTTTTCTTGGAATAACTCCGATGCCCAATTTTTCTTGAGATAATATGACAGCCTGAATTGTCTGGGAAGGGGGGGGGGATGTTGACACCCATGATGTGATTGTAATGTTCCATATTATGACAAATGGAAAAACCATGAACGATATATAGAAGAACAGTAAGAGACATCCCTTATAATAGCTCCAGTGGGCTTCAACACTATCCAGACATATACAGGGTGTTCGGGATAAATTTGACATATTTATAATTAATTATATTTTTCCGTAAGTTACATGTATTAACACACACTTCTCTTCATTTAAAAGTTTGGACCCTTCTTCATTCATATACAAGATGTCAGAAAGGATGGATAGCTGGAACCCACCTGAATCATGGAAGAGAATAACTTGTATCATGATGATTCGTGCCCGCCATCAAAATAAGGATATTACGACTGCTGCCCAATGCTCCCTGAATACAGTAAAAACAATCAGGCATGAACTAGAGACTTGCAATGGTGACTACGAGGATGTAGAAAGAAGAAAGATCCCTAGCAGACGATCTGATTGCGTTCGTACAGCAGAATTCCTCGCAAATCTGCAGGAACAGGTGTTGAAGAACCCTGGCATTGGAATTCGGGCTTTGTTCGTGGAGTTGCTAACTGTAGTCAAGCCCTGGATAACAAGAGTAGCCAATGGTAGGCCGTATGTATGGCAGCAGGATTCGGCCCCTTGCCACACCTCTGGGAAAAGTCAAAAATGGTTGTCTGAAAATTTCTACGACTTCACCAGTCCAAATGTTTGGCCTCCAAACTCCCCAGACCTTAACCCCATGGATTATTTTTTATGAGGCGCAGTTGAAAAAGACACCAATCGCACTTCCAGTAATACAAAAGCCCAGTTAATGGATAAAATTAAAACAGTTTTTGCGGCCCTTCCCAGGGAGACTAGCATCAGCTTGTTCGAGGTTCCGAAGCAGAATTGAAGCTGTGATCGATGCTAATGGTGGTTATTTTGAGTAAATCTTGTTGATAGTATTGTAATTAACTCTGCCTGTAATGTTTTTTTGTCAATTCATTAAATTTAATAGATACAATGAAGATTTTCTTTTTCCTTACGAAACTGTCAAATTTATCCCGAACACCCTGTATTTGCAGACCCACATGATTACCAGTCTATATGACACAAAGTAAAGCAGAATGCCTCAAAGATATTATTACATATTATTATTACATGCCAGAAATGAAGATACTGGAATCTGCAGAAGTAATGAGCCATTCCTAGCCATTCAGTATAAATCTTTCAGACTGTTACTCAGCTGTCATTCAGCTAATGCATAAACAACACTAAGATTATCGACAACTCAGCCAAAACCGGTATGCACAAATCATTTTAAACAATGGCATTCCTTTTGTAGAGTAACAACAGTCATTAATGCTTATATCTGTATGTCTTTGTATATTTGCAGTTGATGCAGGATGAAAATAGGATGAAACTAATAGTGGTACTAAATTACTAGTTATTATATAGAAAGTCTCAGGTGTTGTTCATAATAATTCATGATTCATATTTCATTATTTAATTCATAATGATATTTCATTATTTATAATCCATAATGATTCAAAATAATGTTTTACAGTATACATAACACCAAGGGGGTGAAAAATATATTAGCTAAAGTCAATGCTTCTATCACCATGTTACATGAAGAGCTTTTGGAAATACTTAATCCAGAACCATGGTCAATTCTAATCACCATCTCTGAAGTTGCTGCTAGCAAAGAATCTGAAATGGTTAAGAATCGCCATGTGAAAAAATTTGCAGTTCTTCAACAGCAAAGCTGACCACAACTACGATAAGAAAGCATAGTGGTGAATCTGTTGTTTTCGGCATAATTTTGCCATCATGCCCACATGGAAATTATGACTAGTATAGAATGTAGTATCTATAATCACAATGGCTAATAATATTCATACAGATGTGGTTAGTATGCTAATGAAATCCAAACCTCCATAGAATGACATTCCACCTAAAAAAAAATATCAGCACTTACAAAGTTATATATGAACAAACAAACAAATTATTGTAACTAAAGCCAATAAGAGAAATTCTACTGTTATTATGAACTAAGCAGATTACAGCAGAAAAACGAATCATCTTCTTAAAGACTCCTCTACTTATCAGATCATAGATTGGTATTCTACTAAATCCCAAAAGGAAAAAAGTGTATAAATTATTTTAAAAAGTTACATCTTGGCCCAAAGAAATTACCAAAAAATTCAAACCTTATCATGCCAAACCACTCCAGATATATGTGACACCTAAAATTTACAAGCCTAATACTCCCTTTTGTCCTATAGTAGACAGCAGCCCCACCTACAAATGGGCCAAACATTTATTCAGATCACTTTCCCTTAGAGGCAACTCTCCCTCATCTATTAAAAACTCTCTGCACTTCAAAACATTAATAAAAAAAATCTAACTTTGAGAGATTCTGGCATCATGGTCAGTTTCGATATTACTTCACTATTCACTATGTACCTTGAAAGAGACCTTTAATCTCATTAAGCCACATTTCCCTCCTGATATAATTGAATTTATTCAGCTTAACTGTATGTAGTTATTTCTTATGGAAAGGAAAAAATATACAAACAGCTAGTTGGAGGAGCTCTTATGGGTTCCCCTCCCTCTAGCTTACTTCTATGTGGAACATTTGGAAAATCAAGCACTCAACACAGCCACACTTAAACCAGTTTGGCTGCATTATGTTGATGACTGGTTTGCTGTTAGGCCTCATGGTTTAGACCCATTAGTTTGGTGCATCTTATCAGCCAACACCTTAAAATGAACTTGGACATAGAAAAGAAAGCAACAATTGTCTCTCCTTTTTAGATGCCAACTTTTTAATGGCTCATTATCCTTCTCCATTTACAGAAAAATCCCTCATATGGAAGGTGTTTACATAAATAATCACACCACCACCCTTCCCAATAGTATGGTTCCTCAAAACACTTTCTCACCAGTCCAAGGATATTTGTTCAAATGGCACGGCCCTTGAAACTGAGCTCAAATCTTCACAACACCTTTTTCAGCCAATGGCTATAGGCCATATAAAAGAGATAAAGTACTGAATGCATCCCTCATCCTTTCAACACACAGTATCACAGCAAAATCATTCCCATCCCATATGGTTGGGAGTACATCAGAAAAAATAGCCAACAGAATATGATGCCATGCCACTTTCAACCCTTTCATTCAGATAGTTACTTTCATATGTTCTCCTAAAGATCAACTTCATCCTCATGAACATCCTAATGTGTATAAAGATCCTTGTGTTTATACTTTAGCCTACATTGGACAGACTGACAGATCCATTAACATCCACCTTGAAGAACACAACGATTACATCTGTGATCATCTGTATGGCAGGTTGGGATTGGCAGACCATGCAGATGATCAGAAATGTAATTGTTGTGTTCTTCAAGATCAAATGGAGGAAAACATCTTTATTACATAGAAGTCATTATAGATCTGAGAGACAATTTTTAAAGTCAGCAACATTTATTAACCAAAAATCTGGGCTATTATCGTTTTAAGACCTGATAGCTTGACTTTTTTAAATTAACTTTATGCCATAAAGGGCACCAGTGGTGTACTCAGGATTTAATCTTGGAGGGGGCCGAGCGCTCAGGATTTAACCTTTGAGGGGGGGGGACAAGTTGAGTAGACAATTTGTGAATACATTACGCATCGCATACGCCCTATGACTGAGCATCTGCAGTGATCGCTAATTCATAAGTAGTATAGAAATAGAAGACACGACACAACATAAATAAAAAAAAATGAATTTTAATTAGGAAAAGATTTTTGGAAAATTTTTTAGTGTTTTTTCCTTTTCTTTGGGGGGGTGCCTGGGCCCCTCCTCTGGGTGTGCCACTGAAGGGCACCATGTAATAACATTAGTTCTGTTATTGGTTACAATTTAAATTGTTGTCCTAAGTTATGGAATTTAGTAATCTGTGCCTATCACAGTTATAATTGTGTTCTGATGATGCTGGTTAGAAAACCAGCAAAATGTTAGTGAGTTTAATAAGTGTATTTTTTTCCTCTCTCGGTGTTGTGTATACCATAAAATATTATTATAAATAATGGTAATTAGTTAAATTCTGTTCTAAAGTTTCCTTGAGCATTAATCAGCCACATAACTAAAAATCATCCAATAAACATTGCTACATATATGTGATACATGCTGGCAATTGCAAAATGCACTGTATAAACAACTTATATATAACATAGGTGCAGTTTGTTGCATATTGGGTGATGCTGCTGGGCTGCAAATGCATGTTGCCATTCAGACTCATACGTGCAACATCCTGAATCTCAGGATGCAGTTATTTTGAGATGGTCATGATTTGCACAGCATATGTAAGGCTGAGATGATTTTTTTTTTTTTTTTCATTGAAAGCTAAGATTTTCTACAAATTAGCACCTGGTAGTTTCCTAGCAACATAAGATTTGAAAAATTATCTTATTCAGAGATAATGGAACAGTAATTAAGTATACAGGCCTTCAAAATTATTCAGAAAGAGTAAGAAATATTCTTACTGTTCTAAATCTCGAATTATTTTATATATTTTTTAGAACATTGATGACAAAGTGTTCTTTAGAAGACACCTGAAGTATGAACAAGATGAAAGAAGAAGAAAAAGGTCAGTCGCTGAATACTTCTCAGAGCACTTGATATTCATATATCAGGCATTATAATAATTATAATTTAGAGAATTGGGCACAACACAAACAGGAGTACTTATTAGTGCTTTGCCCATCATTTTGTAAAAATTATAAAATTTTAATACCATCATCAATCATCATCGGCATCATTATTAACAAATTCCTGATACATACCCTCAAGAGGTGTACAGGAGATGATAGTACTACATGAAAAATTACATCATTACTAACTTCCTATCTACAATTTTCTTCCAAATCAGTCTGTTACCTGTCCAGACTCCAACATTATCAGATCTTATATTTCTATCTTTTAAGGCACTTTTTACTGTATCAATCCATCTTTATCTTGGATTGATACAGACTTCCTCTGGGTCTTTTTCCTGCCAACCTGGCAAAGAACACTTGTTTTGCTAATCTTTCCTCTCCCATTCTGTTTAAGTGACCATACCAGCTGAGATTAGCTCTGCTAACGCATTTCTGGATGCTGACAATGTCAAGTTCTTTCCTAATATCCTCATTTTTAATATGATATTGCAATTCATGCCATCTGTTCATGCCCCTAATCTTTCTCAGGACTCATATGTGCAGTCTCTAGTCTTTGGTCAAGTGTTTTATTTCGGAGCCAGCTCTCAGATTCATAAGTTAAAATTGGTTTGAATGCTGTCTGGTATACAGCTAATTTAGTGTTTTGGCTAATTTCTCTCTTATTCCAAATAAATTTATTCAGTTGACTTCTTACCATACCAGCTGTGTTGATCCTGTTAGTAATTTCCAAATTTAATTTAATCTTCACTAAAAATCGTGCCTAAGTAACTGAAATGTTTTACTTGTTCAATAGGTTCATCATTCACAATGCTGTTGATATTTTGAATGCTTCTACCTATTTCCATTGTCTTTATTGCTGACCTTCATACCATATCTATTACAAACATTATTCAGTTTACTCTGGGAATCTTGCAGACTTGTAGTATATTTATTTAGAAGTATAACATCATCCACATAAAGCAAAGAGCTGACATTAACATCTCCAATTTTGATATCAGGTTTGATACCACTTTCCTTCATAATATGATCCATATAGATAATGAATAACAGATGGAATAATGGACATCCTTCTCTGACACTAGATTTAACATTAAACCACCTTCTGTACTTCCTTCAATTCTAAGCTGACTTACAACTCAAATAAAGAATAAGTATTGCTTGATATAATGCCCCATCGATACCATAAAACTGTAGCGTTTTGAATAGCTTCTTTCTTGGCACCTTGTCATATACCTTTTCCAGATCTCCAAAACTTAAATACAGACCTTTGTTATATTCCCATTATTTCTCAACTATATTTCTTAAAGTTGAAATCTGATCTTGACACCCTCTGTTTGGCCTGAATCCAGCTTGTTCTTCACCAAGCTTCTTTTCCACAATCCTTCCCAACCGTTTCTCAAGTATACTTGAATATATCTTACCAGGAACACTCAGTAGGGAAATACCTCTGTAATTTTCACATTCAGTTTATTTTCCTTTTTATAAATAGGTACTATGAGAGTTCTACTCCAATCATCTGGAATTCGTCCCTCTGTCCAGGCCTTCTGAACTATGCACTGCAGCCACTGTAAGACTTTTATACCTCCATACTTGAGCATTTCTGGTCAAATATCGTTTACTCCTGCTGCCTTTCCACATTTCAGGCTTTTGATGGATTTTTCTACTTCGAGTATGGATATGTATTTCTGACTGCATGCCTGGTCAGTGTTTTTTACCACTGTGCTGTCATCACTGCTTGTTCCAGTTAGCAATTTTTCGAAGTAATTAATCCATACTTCAAGGATATCCTTTTCTCCTGTTTTCGTGGTACCTTTATCATCTCTAATTCCTTTTACAGCACTCTTTCCTCCATTCTTAAGCTTCTTCAACAACCTCCAGAATATTTTGCCACCTTCTTGATATTTATTTTCTATGTTCTTACCAAAATCCTTCTTGGCTTTTTTTTTTTTGCTAGTTTTACGTAGTGTTTAGCTTTCTTACATTTGTCTCTGTATTCTCTAAAAAGCTGACTTATTTTCCAGGAACTTTTGATATGCTATATTCTTTTCTTTCACTGCCTCTCTGACTTCCTGTGTCCACCATGGAGTTCTGATTTTTCTATCCTTGCAGACAACCTCACACATGCCTCTCTGGCTGAATCAATCACTGTTTTCTTCTGGGCTTGCCACTGAATCTCCGAGGTTTGGTTCCTGTTCTCAAAATCTTTCATTTTTTTTTCAATCATGTTTGTGTATTTTAGTCTACATTTCACATCTCCAAGCTGCTCAACTTTTATTCATTTCAAAACTTTCTTACAAGTTCTTCTTTTCAATATGAAATTCAATTTTATTCTGTTCAAGACTGAATGGTGATCACTTCCAATTTCAAATCCTCTGTACACTCTGGTGTCCCACCACGGAGAAAACATCACTATCAACAATAACATAGTCAATGAGACTTTTCTTATTCTTTGCCTCTTCTCTCCATTTGAATTTGTGCACATTTTTATGTTGAAACATTGTGTTAGTAATAACCAGTCCATGTCCTGAACAGAAATCCAACAGCCATTTGCCATTATTATTATTAGTTTTGCTCTTTTCTCCAAATTTTCCCAATATATTTTTGTATGTCTGACAATCATTTCCTACTCTGCTATTTAGATCCCCAACAAGGACCAACTTTTCCTTTTTCAGTGTGTCAGTTGCTTTCTCTAAAGCCTCAAAACATTCCTCCACTTCTACCTTAGTTGAACCTTCTGTGGGACCATGAGCACAAATAAGTCTCATTGTCCAATTCCCCATTCTCATATTTGCCCACATCACTCTACTTGAGACTGTCTGCCATTCAAGAAGATTAGCCTTGCATTGAATACTATGGCTACTTCTTTTCCTTGATTATCATTGCCTGAATATAACATTTTGTATTTATTGCTCAAAAAATCTCGCTAGTTTTTGTATTTTTTGTTTCAATCACCCCTATTGTGTTGATCTGGTACTTATCTAATTCCTCATCTAGCTCCATTTCTTTGCCATTCAGGCTTCTTATGTTGAAAGTACTAATCTTGCACTCTTGTGATTGGTGGGTTTTAGGATTTGTTCCAGTAGTTGACTTTTCGTTGTTTACCCTGGTGAAAACAATGGGGACCTAGTTTAACAAGCCGACGCCACAGCCGGCATGAAATTCTGTCATGTTGTACCATCATTTTTTATTTAATACCAGTGTTATTATTAATTTTATTAAAACATAGTCAGGGAAGATTAGCAGTGTTTAATATTTCATTTTAAAAAAAATATATTGATTCTCCTCTCTTTTCGGCACAACTCAATTCCAGAATTACAGTGGAGAAAACAAAATAGGTTACAACACACTGCAGCAATTCCTTACTTTATATGATTAATGTACTCTATGAAAATATGTTAATGAAAACAATTTTAACTCATCCATGGGCTTTAAGAATTGTTGCTAATTTTCTGTAAATACATATTTGTGCTATTTTGGTGTCAATATGGCTATAAAAAATAAAGGTTTGAAACAATTGAATGTTTATAAAACACTGCATAATTATGTATGTATTTGTATTTATACGTACAAGTACATTAAGAAGAAATTTATTTTCTTAAGAAATACATGTATTTGAATAAAGTTGGTTGAACTGACTGTTTCTATATGTAGTTCAGAACATCAGTCCTGCTTTACCTCCAAGAAATGCAAAAAATTGGGTCTAGCACAGTGTTTCTGAAACTTTTTTCGACTACGGAACACTTCACAAATCCTGAAATTTTGACGGAACACCTTGGTTATTTTCTAATGTATAAACTAATAATTAATTGGTAATTTAGCTGATTTTTTATTATTAATCAATAATTGATAATTATTGATTAATAAATAATTAAACTTCAATTAAACCAGCATTAAATTAATTTGTGCTGACAAATTAATTTAAAAATGACAAATTCCAGAACTTCTCACAGAACACATATTCACCTTCCACGGAACACCAGTGTTCCAGGGAACACCAGTTAAGAACCACTGGTCTAGCAGAACATGGGATTAACAATACAGTATAGCAAAAAAAAAAAAAAAAACAGTACTGAATAACTACATGATTAACTAAATGAATAACTACAGCAAACAGGTGTCGAAGTTCAGTACTGTTTTTTTTTGTGATTGAATGATGGAATTGTTGCCAAATTCTTTGGAATGATGCCAAATTATTGCCCAGATGTTCTCATAAATATGAGCACCTCTTTAAAGAATGTTCCAAAGTCCTATTTACATCATCCAAATCTTAACCTTAATGATGGAATTTCCATGCCAAAAAAATTATTAAGAACTACTGTATAGTTTAATATTATATATGTATATATATATATATATATTTTTTTTTTTTTTATAAAAAGATTGAATGACTAGAACCAAGAGAAATGAAAACAAAGTTTATTAGTACTACACAACTAGTTTCAACTTGTATCAGCCTTCATCAGGTGCACATTAAAAAGAAATAACCAGTAAACAACATAGAGGAAATAAGTGTAAAACATCACTGAAAGTTAGTGTACATATATTTCAATGTTGGAACGTTGACATCTGCTCATTTAAAACTGTTTCCTCGTTGGCTTCATTGTTGGTCGTATGCATGCGTATAGCATCTCGTGAATGCCAGTATTTGACCGCAGCACAGTGACAGTCGGAAAGGTTGTAGCTCAGGTTGTTGTTGAGATGTAGGGGGTTGAGAATGATTTCCTTTGATTCTATTATCTTCCTTTCCAATTCATCATGGCAATGGAACATATTACTAGACTTGTCCCATAGGACTGAATGGCTATGGTTTTCTTCATTAGAATTGGCCGAGAAAAGAACATGACTAGACAAAGCACTGGCTTGCATTCTCTTGAAAGTGACATCTCTCTTGTGCTCCTCGATACCTAGCTTGATAGACTTCTCTGTTTTGCCAAAGTAAGGAATGTCACAGTAGCACCAGATCTGGTAAACACCAGGATATTTAAGATTATGATGTCTAGGTTTTGGATTGCTCACTAGGGAGGTTATTTTTGGAAGAAGAGTAAATAAAGTTCTTATCTTGTATTTCCTAAAAACCTTGGCTAATTTGGGTGAGACAAAGCTTATGTATAGTATAGAAATATTATCTTTTACACTTTCGGTCTCTTCATTATGGCGACCAGGAGGACTTAATAGGAATTTATCAATAGTTTTTTGAGAATAACAGTTCTTAGTAAATTATTGGTCTGGTTGTGCAATTCACAAGTGGGATCTCTCTCTCTCTAGGATCGAGTAAGTGTCACTCCGTAACAATTCCATCATCTTATTTTGATATTCATCAATGTTAAGAACAACTGTGGTGTTTCCTTTATCTGCGGGAAGAATAATAATATTTTTGTTGTTTTGTAACTTCTTAAGAGCCTGTCGTTCCAATGAAGAAATATTGTCTGTAGGGGGTTTGGCGTTATTGATGATGAAAATTGATTCAATGCGGAGTAGGTTTGCCTCTTGGGTAGGAAGAAAGGAGGTAGCTTTTTTCTATCTTAGTAAGTAATAATTCTTTCGGAATAGATCTAGGAGATAAAATAAAATTTAGGCCTTTACTGAGGATACTTTTCTCTGCATATGAAAGATTATAAGTTGATTTGTTAATCACAACTTTGTCAGGATGGAGGTGTTGTTTCAAAGAAGTCAAATTACTTTGTATTTGTTTAAGGGCTTCGAATTTTTTAATAAGTTTCAATTTATTGTCATTTCGAATTTTCTCCTCTTCTAAAAATCTGCTCCCTAGTGAACCCATCCAAAACCTAGACATCATAATCTTAAATATCAGTTTTCACTTGGCTGTCTCATGACTGCATGCAAGTAGAGATATTACATCCTTATACCTTCATTGTTGTTCAATTTTGAATTTTGAACTGTAATATGAGAGTGGTCTGAAATGTTCTCGGCCTGAGCATAGATGGCAACACTATTGGCAAGATTTTTTTTTCTAAGTTGGTACATCTGTCATAAGCATCATGTGAAATTGCAAGTCATTCTATCAAGTAGTTTGTTTTATACAGCTGTCTGAAGCAAAAGTGTTGTCTGTATCCCTTGAAATGGATAAAATTGAGTATCGTGCGGTTATAAAATTCTTTGTAAAAGAAGGTTTAACGCCAAAAGAAATTCATTCGAAATTCATAAAAGTTATATGGGCACTTTTCTTTGTTTTCGACAATTAAGAAATGGGCTGCCGAGTTTAAACATGGCCGTACCAGCTTTGAAGATGATCCACGTGAAGGATGTCCAAAAAGTGTAACAACATAAGAAATCATTGATCAAGTGGACGATATGGTATTGGATGACTGGCGAGTCAAAGTCAAAATTGCTAAGACTATAGGCATTTCAAAAGAACGTGTAGGGTATATTTTGCATGAAGAATTGCACATGAAAAAGCTTTGTGCAAGATAGGTGCTTTGCTAGCTCACAGCAGATCAAAAACGCACTTGCATGAAAATCTCTGAATAATGCTTGGAGCTTTTTAACAAGAATAAAGATGATTTTGTGTGTCAATTTATTACTATGGATAAGAATTGAATTCACCATTACACGCTAGAATCCAAACAGCAGTCAAAACAGCAGAAGCCAGTTGTTCAGTGTCAAAGAAGACAAAGTCGGTTTTGGGATGCTAAAGGCATTTTTTGATTAATTATCTTGAAAAGAGTAAAACAATAACCGGGGAATATTATTCCAATCTTTTAACCAGACTAGAAGAAAAAATTCGTGAGAAAAGACCTGGTTTGCAGAAGGAAAAAAATCATCTTTCATCAGGACAGTGCACCTGCCCACAAAGGTGTTTTCACAATGGGAAAATTAAGGGATCTGCACCCTATTCCCCAGATTTCGCTCCCTCTGACTTCTATCTCTTCCCAAAACTAAAACTCTTCCTTGTTGGTCAGCATTTTTTTTCAATCAAGATGTGATTGCAGCTGTAGAGGGGTAGTATTTTGCAGATCTTACTAAGAACCACTACAGGGATGGGATAATGGCCCTGGAGTATCACTGGAATAAATGTATTAGTTTTAAGGGAGATTATTGGGTGCTTAAGGGTCAAAGCTGTATAACTGAGATGAGACTTCCACATAGCCTTTAAAGGAATGCGGAGAACTGACCGGGGCTTCTGACCTAATGTCCAGTCCTCACCTTCTCGTGGTGCACCCTTTGGGTATCTACCTAGATACTTAACGAACGAGGATGGGCTGGCAATTTGGGATTTAGCCGACCACATTGTATTCTTACTGGTTAAACCAAAATATAAAATGATGGTAGAACATGATAAAAGTTCATGCCGGCTGGGGCGTCGCCTGGTTAAACAAAGCCCCCGTTGTTTTCGCCAGGGAACCAGGGCGAACAGCAAAAAGTCAGCTATTGGAACAAATCTGAAAACACACCCCAACTCAACATCACCAGAGTTAAAGATCGGTATTATCAACATAAGAAGCCTGAATGGCAAAGAAATGGAACTAGCTGAGGAATTAGATAAGTAAGAGAACGACATAATAGGGGTGACTGAAACAAAAAAGACAAAAACTGGTGAGATCTTTCTAAGCAATAAATACAAAATGTTATATTTCAGGCAATGACAATCAAGGAAAAGAAGGAGTAGCCATAGTATTCAACACAAAATATGAGGCTAATCTTGAATGGCAGGCAGTCTCAAGTAGAGTAATGTAGTCAAATATGAAAATGGGGACTGGACAATGAGACTTATTTGTGCCTATGGTCCCACAGAAGGGTCTACTAAGGTGGAAGTGGAGGAATTTTTTGAGGCTTTAGAACAAGCAACTGACACAATGAAAAAGGAAAAGATGGTCCTTGTTGGGGATCTAAATAGCAGACTAGGAAATGATTGTCAGGCATGCAAAAATATTTTGGGAAAATTTGAAGAAAAGAGCAAAGCTAATAATAATGGCAAATATCTGTTGGATTTCTGCTCAGGACATGGACTGGTTATTACTAACACCATGTTCCAGCATAAAAATGTGCACAAATTCATATGGAGAGAAGAGGCAAGGAATACTGACTATGTCATTGTTGATAGTGATGTTTTCTCCCTGGTGCAGGACACCAGAGTGTACAGAGTATTTGAAATTGGAAGTGATCCAGGAAGTTAAAGAGGCAGTGAAGGAAAAGAAGAAAGCATATCAAAAGTTCCTGGCAAATAAGTCAGCTTGTCCTCTTAGAGAATACAGAGACAAATGCAAGAAAGCTAAACACTGTGTAAAACTAGCTAAACAAAAGTCATGGGAGGACTTTGGCAAGAACATAGAAAATAAATATCAAGAAGGTGGCAAAATATTCTGGAGGTTGTTGAAGAAGCTTCAACAACCTCCAGAAAAGAGTTAGAGATGATAAAGGTGGCATGAAAACGAGCAAAAAAGATATCCTTGAAGTAGGGAGTAATTACTTTGAAAAACTGCTAAATGAAACAAGCAGTGAGAGCACAGTGGTAAAAAACACTGACCAGGCATATAGTCAATAATACATATCCATACTTGAAGTAGAAAAAACCATCAAAGGCTTGAAATGTGGAAAGACAGCAGGAGTAGATGATATTCGACCAGAAATGCTGAAGTATGGTGGTATCTTACAGTGGCTGCACTGAATAGTTCAGAATGCTTGGAGAGAGGGACGAATTCCCGATGATTGTTGTAGAGTTCTCATAGTACCCATATATAAAAAGGGAAATAAAACTGAATGCGAGAATTACAGAGGTATTTCCCTACTGAGTGTTCCTGGTAAGATATATTCAAGTATACTTGAGAAACGGTTGAGAAGAATTGTGGAAGAACAGGCTGGATTCAGGTCAAATAGCGGCTGTCAGGATCTGATCTTCACTTTATGACAAATAGTGGCGAAATCATGGGAATATAACAAAGATCTGTATTTAAGTTTTGTTGATTTGGAAAAGGCATATGGCAAGGTGCCAAGAGAGAAGTTATTCAATGCGCTACAGTTATATGGTGTCAATGGGGCAGTATATCAAGTAATACTTAGTCTTTATTTGAGTTGCAAGTCAGCAGTTAGAATTGAAGGAAGTACAGGAAGATGGTTTAATGTTAAATCTGGTGTGAGACAAATATTTACATTATCCCCTCTGTTATTTATTATCTATATGGATCACATTATGAAGGAAAGTGGTATTAAACATGATATCAAAATTGGAGATGTCAATGTCAGCTCTTTGCTTTATGTGGATGATGTTATGCTTCTAAATAAATCCGCTACTAGTCTGCAAGATTCACTGACTAAATTGAATAACTGTTGTAATAGATATGGTATGAAGGTCAGCAATAAAAAGACAAAGACAACGAAAACAGCCAGAATCATTGAAAATATCAACTGTGTTGTGAATGGAGAACCTGTGGAACAAGTAAAACATTTCAGCTACTTAGGCACGATTTTTAGCAAACATGGTAAATTAAATATAGAATTAGACAGCAGAATCAACAAAGCTGGTATGGTAGGAAGTCAATTGAATAAATTCATATGTAATAAGAGAGAAATTAGAACACTAAATTAGCTGTATACAAGAAGCGTTCAAACCAGTTTTAACTTATGGATCTGAGATCTGGGTTAGAAGTAAAACACTTAACCAAAGACTAGAGACCGTAGATATGAGAGTCTTGAGAAAGATTAGAGGCGTGAACAGATGGCATTAATGGCAGTATCATATTAAAAATGAGGATATTAGGAAAGAATTTGATATTGTTAGCATCCAGGAATGCGTTAGCAGAGCTAATCTCAGGTGGTATGGTCATCTAAACAGAATGGGCAAAGAAAGATTAGCAAAACAAGTGTTCTCTGCCAGGTTGGCAGCAAAACGATCCAGAGGTAGCCAAGATATAGGTGGATTGATGCGGTACAAAGTGCCTTAGATGATAGAAATGTAAGATCTGATAATGTTGGGGTCTTGACAAGTAACAGACTGATTTGGAGGAAAATTGTAGATAGGAAGTTAGTAATGATGTAAATTTTTCATGTAGTACTATTATATCCTGTACACCCCTTGAGGGTACATGGAAGGAAGATGATGATGATGATGGTATGTTGAAAAATAAAAATAATTTTGAAATTATAAATTCATTTTTTCATTGTTAGACCGAGAACTTCTTAGACCATCCTCGTACACTGATGATGATTCATGACATATGAAAACTTTTTTAACTGTTTTAAGTTCAGCACTAAAAAACATACCTGTTTATTTTTGTGTAACCTTTTACTATTGTCTTCTTTTATTAATATCCAGTTGGACATTTATTTTGAATATCCTAGAGATCAAACATGATAACGCGTCAAGCCATTGCAGGCCTCCAGTATCTAGAGTGGTGATACACCAGGTGATGACATTCATCAACATCCTGAATATAGTCCATATCTTTGCTTCAAAACAATTGGAAAATCGTAATATTAATGTGAAATTATTTCATTGAACAAGAGTGCATCACTTGGCAACCAAATGATAACATAGTATTCTACATTAGCATTACATGCAAACTATACACTCATATGCTGAAACATCATGACCACTCAGCCTGTTTTCAGCTAATAAGATTACATGGGTTGGCTGCAACCAGGATTGTTGTAGCAGTATTCTAGTGTGGGTGGGATTGTTTTCATGGACAGTACTGGTACTCTCTTCACTGCTACACCTTACCTTTGGATTGTTTCAGATCAAATACTGCCTTTCATGGTGAGAATATGGCCTAATCAATCTGGACTCTTTCAGCAAGACAATGCCCCATGTCACAAGGTTTGCTTTGATCAAGTATGGTTTGAAGAGCATATCCAAGCATTCCCTGTGTTCCTCAGCCACCTAATTCTATGAATTGAATCCCATCAAACATTTGTGTGGAATGCAGCATCTACCAGTTGATAACAGTACTTCTAGGGCATTATTCTGTCTAGTTGGTACACCATACCTTCTGTAGTCTAATAGCGCCATTGCCAAGATGAGTACAAGCAGCTATCTTGACTAAAGGAGTCCCAACACACTGCTAGGTAGGGGGTCATAATGTTTTAGCTCATGAGTGCATAAGTATGGATATATTTTATTTAATAATTGGAATGTAATGATTGCCAAAGCCATATTAGAACTTCAATGCACAAAAGAAAAGGGATCTTCTTTTAAATAAGCAATGTGTTGTTCAGATTATTTGAATTTTAGCTCATTTGGAATTAGTCTGTGATTATTTTTTTGAGTTCACTAAAAATTCATGAGCTCTTTCATTTTATGTGCTCTTGAAACTATCCATAATCACATAGAACAAGTGGTCATGAATAAATACACAAATCTATGCTGTATTTGTAAGAAATAAAATCATTGTGTCAAAACATCCATAACATTTAGGCAGATATCTATTCAGTGGAGGTGACTTCGATTTTAATCAAGTGTTTGTGTTTTATATCTTGTCAAAAAGCTTAAAAATTTATTCTAAACCTCTGAAATATTGAATTTATAAATACATTATGATGAAATTATACTCATTTAGTTGACTTTAAAAAACTAATTTCTAGTATTAAGCATAGTGCCCATTAAAAATGGTGCAGTCAAATTTTATGAAATTAGAAGAATATAGTTCAGAAAGATTGGAAAACACCGAATTAGCAGTTTAAGTGATCACAAGGCAAGGGAGTCTAATCTGCCTGTAATGAAAAATAGTATCTAAATTCATTGTGTCTGGTGAGTGACAATTTGTTTTGTGAGTGTCCTTGCCTTTGTGCGTGCACACACACACACACACACACACACACACACACATACTGGTCAGAAAGGGAGATGAGCACACAAAATTTTTACTTCTAGAATTTCTAATTTACAGTCAATAATTTTTGAATGTACTATAAAAATTATTTATATCATCATCATCATCATCAAATTCCTGCCATGTACCCTCAAGGGGTGTACAGGATATGATAGTACTTCATGAAAAATTTACCTCATTACTAACTTCGTATCTACAATTTTCCTCCAAATCAGTCTGTTACTTGTCAAGACCCCAATATTATCAGATCTTATATTTCTATCGTCTAATGCACTTTGTACTGTATCAATCCACCTATATCTTGGTCTTCCTCTGGGTCGTTTTCCTGCCACCCTAGCAGAGAACACTTGTTTTGCTAATCTTTTCTCGCCCATTCAGTTCAAGTGACCATACCACCTGAGATTAACTCTGCTAATGCATTCTTGCATGCTGACAATGTCAATTTCTTTCCTAATATCTTCGTTTTTAATATGATATTGCCATTTAATATGATATTGCCTCTAATCTTTCTCAGGACTCTCATATCTGCATTCTCTAGTCTTTGGTCAAATGTTTTACTTCTGACCCAGCTCTCAGATCCATAAGTTAAAACTGGTTTGAACACTGTCTTGTATACAGGTAATTTAGTGTTTGGACTAATTTCTCTCTTATTCCATATAAATTTATTCAATTGACTTCCTACAATACCAGGTTTGTTGATTCTGTTATCTATTTCCATATTTAATTTACCATCTTCACCAAAAATCGTGCCTAAGTAGCTGAAATGTTTTTACTTGTTACACTTCTCCATTCAAAAGACGGTTGACATTTTCAACGATTCTAATTATTTTCATTGTCTTTGTCTTTTTATTGCTGACCTTCATACCATATCTATTACAACAGTTATTCAGTTAAGTCAGGGAATCTTGCAAACACGTAGCGGATTTCTTTAGAAGTATAACATCGTCTGAATAAAGCAAAGAGCTAACATTAACATCTCCAATTTTGATATCATGTTTAATACCACTTTCCTTCATAATGTGATCTATATTGATAATGAATAACAGAGGGGATAATGTACATCCTTGTCTCACACCAGATTTAACATTAAACCACCTTCCTGTACTTCCTTCAATTCTAACTGTTGACTTGCAACTCAAATAAAGACTAAGTATTGCTTGATATAATGGCCCACTGACACCATACAATTGTAGGCGATTTGAATAGCTTCTCTCTTGGCACCTTGTCACATGCCTTTTCCAGATCGACAAAACTTAAATACAGATCTTTGTTATATTCCCATGCTTTCTCAACTGTTTGTCGTAAAGTGAAGATCTGATCCTGACAGCCTCTATTTGGCCTGAATCCAGTTTGTTCTTCACCAAGCTTTTCTTCCACAATTCTTCTCAACCGTTTCTCAAGTATAATGGCATAAATCTTGCCCGGAACACTCAGTAGGGAAATACCTCTGTAATTCTCACATTCAGTTTTATTTCCTTTTTATATATATGGGTACTATGAGAACTCTACTCTAATCATCGAGAATTCGTCCCTCTGTCCAGGCTTTCTGAACTATGCGTTGCAGCCACTGTAAGACTTTCATACCACCATACTTCAGCATTTCTGGTCAAATGATGGCTTTTTCTACTTCAAGTTTGGATATCTATTATTGACTGTATGCTTGTTGAGTGTTTTTTACCACAGTGCTATCACTGCTTGTTTCATTTTTCAATTTTTTAAAGTAATTGCTCCATACTTCAAGGATATCTTTTTCTCCCATTTTCATGTCACCTTTATCATCTCTAACTCCTTTTACAGCACTCTTTCCTCCATTTCTAAGCTTCTTCAACAACCTCCAGAATATCTTACTACCTTCTTGTTATTTATTTTCTATGCTCTTGCCAAGTCCTCCCATGACTTTTGTTTAGCTAGTTTTACACAGTATTTAGCTTTCTTGCATTTGTCTCTGTATTCTCTAAGAGCACAAGCTGACTTATTTGCCAGGAACTTTTGATATGCTTTCTTCCTTTCCTTCACTGCCTCTTTAACTTCCTGTGTCCACCATGGAGTTCTGATTTTTCTATCCTTGCAGACAACCTCACCACATGCCTCTCTGGTTGAATCAATCAGTGTTTTCTTCAAGGTTTCCCACTGAATCTCCAAGGTCTGGTTCTTGTTCTCAAACTCTTTCATTTTTTTTTCAATAATCTTTGTGTATTTTAGTCTACACTTCACATCTGAGAGCTGCTCAACTTTTCTTCGCTTTAAAACTTTCTTACATGTTATTCTTTTCAATATGAAATTCAATTTTATCCTGCTCAAGACTAAATAGTGATCACTTCCAATTTCAAAGCCTCTGTATACTCTGGTGTCCTGCACCAGGGAGAAAACATCACTATCAACAATAACATAGTCAATGAGATTTTTCTTATTCCTCGCCTCCTCTCTCCATGTGAATTTGTGCACATTTTTATGTTGGAAGATGGTGTTAGTAATAACCAGTTCATGTCCTGAGCAGAAATCCAACAGGTATTTGCCATTATTATTATTATTATTAGCTTTGCTGTTTTCTCCAAATTTTCCCAAAACATTTTTTATGTCTGATAATCACTTCCTACTCTGCTATTTAGATCCCCAACAAGGACTATCTTTTACTTTTTCATTGTGTCAGTTGCTTGTTCTAAAGCCTCAAAAAATTCCTCCACTTCTACCCGAGTAGAACCTTCTGTGGGACCATAGGCACAAATAAGTCTCATTGTCCAGTTCCCCATTGTCATATTTGCCTTTATTACTCTACTTGAGACTGCCTGCCATTCAAGAAGATTAGCCTCGTATTTTGTGTTGAATACTATATCTACTTCTTCTTTTCCTTGATTATCATTGCCTGAATATAACATTTTGTATTTATTACTCAGAAAGATCTCACCAGTTTGTCTTTTTTGTTTCAGTCGCCCCTATTATGTCATTCTAGTACTTATCTAATTCCTCAGCTAGTTCCATTTCTTTGCCATTCAGGCTTCTTATGTTGATAGTACTGATCTTTAACTCTGGTGATGTTGAGTTGGCGGTGTGCTTTCAGATTTGTTCCAGTAGCTGACTTTTTGCTGTTCGCCCTGGTTCCCTGGCGAAAACAATGGGGGCCTTGTTTAACTGGGCGACTCCCTAGCTGGCATGAAATTTTGTCATGCTGTACCATCATTTTATATATTGTTTTAAGCCAATAAGAATACAGTTTCTTCAGCTAAATCCCAAATTGCCAGCCTATCGTTCAGTATCCAGGTAGATACCCAACAGGGTGCACCACGAGAAGGTGAGAATTGGGCATTAGGCCAGAAGCCCTGGTCTGGGCTTCTGGCCTAATGTCCAATTCTCTGGGCGACTTCTAATGTTCAATTCTTGTCCAATTAACTGGGCGACTCCCTAGCCGGCATGAAATTTTGTCATGCTGTATCATCATTTTATATATTGTTTTAAGCCAATAAGAATACAATTTCTTCAGCTAAATCCCAAATTGCCATCCCATCGTTCAGTATCCAGGTAGATACCCAACATGGTGCACCACGAGAAGGTGAGAATTGGACATTAGGCCAGAAGCTCTGGTCGGTTCTATGCATTCCTTTAAAGGCTATGTGGAGGTCTCCACTCAGTCATACAGCTTTGACCCTTAAGCATCCCAAATTATTTATATGGTAAATCATATTTGTCACTTATTTTACTTAATGATTTCTACGATGTCTCTACTCTGATGGTATTCTTACCCATTCCAACTTACTACACTCTAATTAGTTACTTTTAGCTTGCAATGTGTGGGCAAACTGATACTGACATTAACAAGTTCCATAGGCATATTTCTTTAGTTTCCACTGTCTAGACGGTGCAGTCACTTGAACTCATGCAAATGGTGATGGATTTTTGTAGCAGTGTGGATTTAAGCTAATTAATTATTGCTCACAGTTTACAGGTTATAGCTAGATATGAAAAGGGAAACATTAATATGAAAAATATTACATTAGCTGTTTTAGTGTTAAACCTTCTAAATGTCATTGTTGAAGTTAAAACAGAAAAGAACTGCAAATTTGTTTAAATTAGAGTGGTTGGACAAAGTTGTTAAAACAACAACACCAGTGTCAAAGAACATCATGCAACTTGCACTTTTTCACTAAGTGCTAGTTGATATATAATGAAGATGATGGAGTTGCCTGCTTTTGTTGTTGTTAGGTTTTGTGTAACATTTTACTATTGTCTTCTTTTTTTAATTCCCAGTTGGGCATTTATTTTGAATATCCTAGAGATCAAACATGGTACCGCTTCAAGCCATTGCAGGCCTCCAGTATGTAGAGTGGTGATACACCAGGTGATGACATTCATCTACATCCTGAATATAGTCCATATCTTTGCTTCAAAACAATTGGAAAATCATAATATGGATGTGAAATTATTTTCATTGAACAAAATGCAAAAGTGCCAGGAAAACTTTTAAAAGAAAAAGTAGGATGATTGTTGTATGTAAACTTAATTTTTCTGAAATGTCTCTAGTCAAGTAAGTCACATTTGGACAGTGTAGCAGCAGTAATAAACAAAAACCCAGTTTTAGGCATATCAAATTAATAGTTTGTGACTTTCTCTATAGTAAGCACAGACTTCCACACACAGCGAGTCTGAGAACTGGAAACTTGTACACACAGTGTTTTTCATGCACACATGGGCTGGCAAAAATTAGAGAGGAACATTATTATTATTACCCCAAGACCTCATGGAGTCAGACACTCATCTGGGAGGTCCTTTTTATCACACAGCTCATCATACCGTGTCTTAAACACACTCAAACTCCTTGCAGACCCCACACTCTTAGGCAAGGCATTCCAATCATTTACAACTCTACACGAAAAAAACCTGCCTCTCACTCCCCTACTCACATCCTCTTTATGCAGTGTCCAGGGATGACCTCTGGTTCTCCCACTATTTTCTGTAGAACTTCTCCATCATTGATCCTATAACAACCCCTTACCAACTTGTAGGTCTCTATCATATCTCCCTTCTTTCTCCTGTCCACCAGACTCTGCAAATTACATCTTTTCAATCTTTCCTCATACTCGACATTCCAGAGGTCAGAAACTACATTAGTCAGTCACCTTTGGACCCATTCCAACATCTCTTCATCCCTCTGAAAACCAGGTGACCTCTGGTCACATTAGTCCATGTGTGGCCTAATCAAAGTCTTATACAGTGGAACAAGAATCTCCCTACTTCTACAGGTCAGTGTCCTGCGCATCATTCTTAGAAGCCTTTGTGTTGTTTTCACAATTTTGGCTGTGTGTCCCCTAAATTTCAGATCCTTATCTACTATCACCCCAGATCTCTTATTTCTTCCACCTCCAACAATATATCCTCACCAAGCATAAATTCTGCATCCCATCTTTGTTTTCCAAATTTTAAAACGTTACATTTTGCAACATTGAACTCACATCCCCATTTCCATGCCCAATCACTCAATTTATTCAAGTCTTCTTGTAAGGCCACAACATCTTCACTACTCTTCATGGTTTGTCCCAACTTTGCATCATCTGCAAACAACTGAATATCTCCATCCAAATCTTCACCTATATCATTAATATACAAGTTAAACAGTAATGGCCCTAAAACAAACCCCTGAGGCACTCCACTAGTGACTTTCCTTTTCCTGGATATTGCACCCCCATACACAACTTGTTGATACCTATCAGATAGCCAGTCTCCAATCCAATGCACTAATCTAATATCCAACCCCATCTGCTCTAGTTTGACTGTCAACTTATCATGAGGTACTCTATCAAAAGCTTTTGCGAAATCCAAGTATATTACTGTGTATCCTTCTCCTCTGTCCAAGGAAGCAGTCACTTTATTGTAATAAGTAAGTAGATTACTAAAACATGACCTCCCTTTAGCAAATCCATGCTGTCCATCAAAGATTATACCATTGTTGTCAACCCAACTCTGGATCCTAGTTCTCACAAGCTTCTCCAACAACTTAACCACAACACCTGACACATGGATAGGCCTATAGCTTGCTGCTTGAGTTCGATCACATCCTTTATGAAGTGGCACAGTCTTGCCCTCCTTCTACTCCTTAGTAACTTGACTGAGTGCAAGCCTCATATTAAAAAAATATGTTAAGGAAGGTGTCAACTCCCTGGCACATTCCATCAGAATATGTGGTGATATATTATCAAGTCCCACAGCCTTATTAACATCGAGTTTACTCAACTCCCCATACACCTCTTGCTCACTTACAGTCAGTCTCTCCTCCCCATCATCAACTGCTCTCAATCTCTCCATGAAGTCACATTCACAAGATTGAAAGACCTTTATGAACTGCTCATTAAGTATCTCCACCACACATTCTGCAAGAGCTGTCTTTATACCATTTTCTCCAATCAATGTCATCCTTCCATAATCATTCTTTCTTTTGCTGGCTATGTATCAAAAGAACTCCTTAGGATTCTTTTTTTGGCTTCATTAGCTAACTGCTGTTCATACCTCTCTTTAGCTACCCTCACCAACCATGTCACCCTCCTTGCCTGTTAAGAGACAGCTTGGAGATATAACATGGAACGAGGAGTTGAGAGGTAAGGAAATAAATGATGCTTGGGAACTGACAAAGAAACTGTTAACAGTATCAATGTGTGAATGTATTCTGAAAACCAAATAGCTGAATAAGGTAGGTATAAAATGGATGAATGAGAAGTTTAAGCATGAAATCTGGAAGAAGAACGTACTTTAGAGGCAGTCCAAGGTGAATAATTATAATAATCAGTTGCATGAAGAGTATAAAGAGCAGGCCAGGAGAGTGACTCAGTTAGTAAGGAAAACAAAAGTGCATTATGAGCAGAAATTGGCAAATCAGGAGAAGAAAAACCCTAGAGAGTTTTTTAGATATGTGGCAAGTAGAAGGAAGAATGATCATGGTAGGATGATGTTAATGGATGAAAATGGTGGATTGGTAACTGCTGCAGAAGACATTATTTAGGTATTTAGTGATCATCGATCACTGAATTCAGAGATCAGTGAGGTATTCATTTATAACACCCCATCCATCAGATGAAGAGATAAATAGCCAAGGACTCAGTCCATCTTTTTTTAAGCACCTCCGTAGCTCAATTGGAAGAATGATGGTACATTGCACCCTTCGATTGGAAAAGGCCTGAGTTCAATTCCCGTCGTGACGGGAGGAATCTTTATATGGACTTTTTCAATTGAAGGTGAGTTAGCCGATCTCATACGGAGGTAGCAGGGTTTTTTCTCCTGGAAACTCTGGTTTTTCATCCCTCATACAGACAAATCAGCCCCTCAGAACACACACAATTTTCATACAAAAAATACTTGTGGTGGTGGTGGGCAGTAGATGGCGCTGATGTAGTTGATTGGTAATAGAGGTTCGGTAGTGGTGGAGACAGAGAGTTGTACAGTAGGAGTCCTCCTGCGATGAGTCTTTGGACTCCTTGGAGGTGTCACGAATAATAATAATAAAGATGTTTCATCCTGATCAGGGTGAAATCATGAGAAACTTAAGTATTGAGGACATAGGAGAAGATGGAGTAATTGAGAGTGAGCAGGAGGTATTTGAAGAAATAAATAACCTTGATGTCAATAAAGCGATATGATTTGATGATGTATTACCTCATCTTAAGGGAATGTTCCAGGGAATTGGCAGTAGCATTATAATGCCTGTTTAATAAGAGTCTTATTAAACAGGCATTATAACTGCACAAGTTCCAGGGGAGTGGAAAGAAAGTAAAATTGTTTCACTGCATAAAGATAGTGGTAAGAGTTTGGGCTACAAATTATAAGCCAATATCTGGAGTTGAGTTGTGGTGAAGGTGCTAGAGAGAGATATTGGTGAGAAATAGGTTATCAACCTATTTCTGAAATGGGTTGATAACAGCAGTATTCTCTGTGGTTGTCAGTATGGGTTTGATAAAGGAAGATCATGTTTTACTGACTTACTTATGTACTATAACAAGGTGACCAAATATCTTGGACAAGGGAGATGCATATAAAGTGGTATTACTTTGATTTTGCAAAAGCTTTTGATAGGCTGCCACACAATAAGCTGTTAAATAAATTGAAATGGATGTGATTGAATAAGAGACTTTTGCATTGGATTGGTCACTGGCTTCCAGATAGGTTTTTAGAAAGCTGTATATGGCGATGCAGTATTCAAAAAGAGGGAGGTTACCAGTAGTGTGCAACAGGGATCAATTTTGGGACCATTGTTCAATTTGTATATTAGTGATATTAGGATGGATTTAATTGATGATATACAGTGTGGTGTAATGTTGAGGTTAACAGGAAGACATATTTAGTTAGATGTTGCTATAGGCCCTGAAATATGTAGGATGGTGATGAAGAAATGTATAAACAACTTGGATTAGTGAACAAAGGAAGGTGCTGTTTGCAGATGATGCAAAACAGGGGAGAGCAATGCGGAGTCAAGCAGATGTTATGGCCTCACAGGAGGACTTGATAGATTGCATGGATGGGCAAGTAAGTGGAACTGTCAGTTCAATGTTGCAAAATGTAAGGTTTTGAGATTTGGTAAACAACAAAGGGATGCAAAGTATATACCTGGTGGTGAAACGTGAAAGGAAGTAGAAGATATGAGAGATCTAGGAGTGATGATGGACAAGGACCTGAAATTCAGGTGTCACATTGCACAAGTTGTAAAGATGTCATATTGGATAATGGCAATGATGTGGAGGATCCTGACATGCAGAAATAGAAAGGTTATGATGCCATTGTATAATGCCTTGATCAGGCCTCGTATGGATTATTGTGTACAGAATTGGTCGCTGAATTTTCATGGTGATGAGGATATGTTGGAATCGGTCCAGAGAAAATTCACAAAGGTGGTCAGTGGTCTTTGGAATGTGGAGTACAAGAACAGATTGAGAGAATGTAAGTTGCAAAGCCTCGTGAATAGGAGGAAGTGGGGGGGGGGATATGATTAAGACATATAAGCTAGTCAGGGTTTGTTATCAGTTTGACATGGAAGAGATTTTTCATAGAATGCGAGAAGGGGGGGTGGTAGAACAAAGGTCATCGCTGGAAACTGTATAAGGAGGGTGTGAGTAGATGAGTAGATTCTTTGCATGGAGAGCAGTTGGTGAGTGGAATGCATTGCCTGAGCGTGTTGTGAATGTAGACATTGAATCAGTTTAAAGCATGGTTGGATGAGCATTGTGTGCAATAGTGTGTACCTCCCATGATGAGTCTCTGACTTCATGGAGGTCAGATGATAATAATAATGATAATATAATTGCTAGATGCGAGAGACTTCTCAAAATATTGGCAACTATCCAGAGTGAACTCTCAGTTATCTGCTCTCATTGGGAAATTGATTTGCCAGTCAGTTAACTGAAGGTAAGTAAGGCTAACTGAATGCAGTCTTATAGCATTGTATGAGGAGTAAATTTGACATCTTAACTCATTCAAGGATCCATTAGCTGAAAATTTGGTAATTTGAGGGTCGTATAATTGAAATATGCAAAATGATTTTCATATTTCAGTTGCATATTTTTAAATGATGTGATTTTTAATGTTATATATCTGTATACAGCATGTGATTTTAATTAGATATCTATATACAATATGTGTGGTTTTAATGCTAGATGGGACATTCAGAGAATTCGAGAACAAAAGATAAGTGAGAAATTACGTCATGGCAAGCAAATTAAAGATGGTATTGAAGGCTATAGCAGTTATGGCTATGAGATCAGAACTTTCTTTCCTGAACCACAAAACAGTAAGTATTTCAAATTCAGTTTAATGTTAAGCAGTAAGGTACTTTAATCTTTATATAGCAGATATGCAGTTTTAAGCCACCAAATGTAAAAAAAAAAAAAAAAAAAAAATGCTGTAATGCTTTTTATTTCCAAAGAAAGTACAAGAAACTCTATTAGTTGTAACAAACTTTTTTGAAGTCTGTAAGCGACCAATCTCCACTGTTACCAACAGCTGAGTTCCTAGTGTTTTTTTTTTTCATTGTTAATGCTACCGTAATTCTAAGACAATTAATTTTTTCAAAATCTGACACATCAAGAAACTGATGTTCAAGATCTTTGTAACTCTATTGAAACTGTTATTAAGTCTTCAATTAAATCTCTAAATCAGTGGTTCTTAATCTTTTCAGAGTCACGGAACACTTTTGACTTTGGATTATAAGAAAAATTTGGGGAACACTAAAAGCATTAGGGTCATAAAACTAACAATAAAAATATGCATGGACTTGCCTTTTATAAAAATGGAACTTATTTTAATGCGATACTTGAGCTTGTCGGCTTTTGCAGTTTTCAGCAATATCAGGTCTAATATGTGATATAGCTACCCCCATCTCTTTGTCTATATTAGTAAGTCTTTCAAGCATTTTAGTTTTTATATGGGTTAATATTGAGTAACCGAGCTCACACAAATATGATGGTGAAAACTGTAACAAATTTTTCAGTACTCTTGTGGAGAGAGCTGGGTATTCGACTTGGACAAAAATCCAAAATTCCTCAAGAGTTATTTCATTTTTAGAGTATGATCTGTTGACAAGGTAACTAATTGTTCTTCTTGTAAGGAAAATTCACAACTTGATGTATTAACACTGCCAAGTGGAGTTCATATCCAGTCATAATTGTGTGTATTTAAGGAAGGAAAGTAACTTGAAATCTTTTCTTCCAATATTGTTAATTGTTCTGTTATAACGGAAATAATTCCCTCGAAATTTTTATTCAGAGTAGTCAATTACACTCAGAACTGTGGCATGTGACATCTTTCACCGGCAGAACACTAACCAGTTCACGGAACACCGGTTAAGAACCACTGCTCTAAATAATTCTACTGGCAGGAAGAAGAATGATCTCTCAAAAAAACTAAGATATTAATTGATGAAAGAGATATACTAAAGAAAAATAGATTGTATTCATCAAGAGATAAGATTAAATTTGCAGAATTTGACAAATTTGTCAAAAGAGAAATCTGAAATGATCTGAGAAAATTCAATACAAGAAAAATATCCAAAGCAATAGAAAATAGAACATCACTACAAATAGACTTTCTATTTGTAGTGATGTTCTAAAAATGGACTTTTTGAAGGCAAAAAATGGATTCCCTGTCTTTTAGATAAAAAGGATAATATAATAAACAATAGAAAAGAAATTCAAGGCATCCCCTTGAATTTCTTTTATATTGATTTTTACAAAAACCTTTATACAAACCATATAGTTGGATCAAATTCAACAAACAATAGGCATGTGGAAAATGCCAGCGTTCCACCCATAACAGAAAAAAAAGTAAAACTGCTGTCGATGAAATGAAACACAGTAAGTGTCCAGAATTAGATGAAATACCTGCAGAACTTTTCAAATATGGGTTGACAGCTTATTACCATTATTACTTAAACTTTACAATAGAAACCTAAAAGATGAGACTTTCTCTAAGTAATGGCTAAAATCAGATCTAAACAACTACAGGCCTATAAATTTATTGTCACGCAGCTATAAAATTTTTACAAGAATAATCCTCAAAAGAATTTGTAACTATCTGGACTCCGAATAACCATACGAACAAGCAGGTTTCAGTAAAAATTTTTCTACAATAGACCACTTATACACAGTTAATCAATTAGTAGAAAAATATTTAGAATACAGTAATAAAAACCTTTGTATATGGCCTTCATTGACTATTGCAAAGCATTTGACTCCATAGAACATTACCCTATTTTCTGTGCTTTGAAAGACATGGGAAATCGAGGAAAAGTATATCCGGTTACTTCAAACCATCTATGAAAATAGTGAGGCATCTATCAGGTTGGAGGAGAGCGGCATCTTCTTTAGGATGGAGAGAGGCATCAAACAAGGTGATCTCATTGCTCCCAAACTTTTTACAGCAGTCCTGGAAGCCATTTTTAGGGATCTGGATTGGAATGATTATGATATTAATATTCAGGGGAAGATGGTAAACTATCTATGTTTTGCAGATGACATCATTCTGTTTGCTTAAGATCGCTCTCAACTTAATCTGGTGATCAACGAAATAAGCATAAAATGCAATGAAATAGGTCTAACAATAAGCTATCATAAAACAAAAATTATGACAAACCACAAACACATTCCCATTGATGTTGAAAATACTATAATAGAATATGTAGAGAACTACTAATACTTATGACAAATGATCTCCATGTCAAATCATTTTGACCTTGCAGTTCAGTGTAGAATCGACAGTGCTTGGAAGAGCTACTGGGGAATGAAGTATTGGATGAAACGGGACCTCCCCATTTGTCTAAAAAGGAAAATTATTAGATATGATTGTCCTGCCAGCTTTGACTTATTGTTACCAGACTTGAGCATTAACCACTGCAGACAAAAAAGCTCTGAGTTTACCAAAGAGCAGTGGAGAGGAGTTTACTTGGAGTAACCAGATGAGATAGAATAAGGAACAAGGACTTAAGAGACCTAACAAAAATAAGACTTCATTTGGAGAGCTAGGAAATAAAATAAAATAAAATAAATGGGATTGGGCAGGCCACTTGGCAAGATATGAAGATGGTAGATGGACAAAGGGAGCAACAGAGTGGCTGCCAAGAAAAGACGTCAGAAAACCTGGAAGACAGAGAAAAAGATGTAGAGATGGCATCGAAAAGTGGGTTGGTGTCACATGGACAAGAGTGGCCTAGAATAGGAGAGGTTGGGGAGGCCTTTGACCTGAAGTGGGACATCTAGGCTAACAACAACAACAACATGATAAGGTATGTAATGACAAAAAGAATATAATATAACTTAGTAATATTGTGTGATGTGTATCTCATTGCAGCATCAGAATGAGACGTACAATAAGCTATCAAAGCTACGTGAAACAAGAATGAACTAAACGAAGGTCACAAAGTTCTTCTGTTCTGTTGTACTCATAAGTAAACACAGCTGAAAGGCAAAGGAAAGCACAGCTACTTTCAAGATGTAAGCTGTATGGTATAGAACAGGTTTAACAATAAAACTATTGAGTTTAAATTTCTTTCTAACATTAAATTAAGATATTTGTATCTAGAAATTTCATATAATCATATACAAGATAAATGCTTATCTGCACACATGAACCTGGGAATAACTGTATGTATGTATGCTATGCGTGTGTGTGTGTGTGTGTGTGTGATAATCGGCTTTTACTCAGTTGTTGTGATACAATTTAAAAAATACAGATTTAATGACTTCAAAAACCGAGATAACTTATAAAGATTTTAATGAGATTTTAATATATATATATCATTTATGTATGTGTGTATATTTATATACCCTATTTATTCTCGAACTCATGGGACACATTCTGATATTGCATCATTTAAGTATTTTTTAAATGCTTCCCATTCACTGTCGATATTCTTCACATCCAGCAACCAATACGATTGTGCTGAAATCAGCAACTCCTCAGTTGGTCATAATTTCCTGCTTCGTAGTTCAGCATGTAACCTTCATAAACTTATGTGAGTATCGCATGATTGCTATCACCAACCAGAGGCAGAATAGTTGCGGCTTTAACTAAACACTCCCCCCCCCCTCTGACACTATAATCAGATCTAACACTCTTTGACCTTGAGTTCCTTCTGTCACTTGCTGCTTGAGGAAGTTGTCTCCAACAGCTCAATGTATTTAGTTTCATTCTTCTCATGAGATTTTACCACTATCCAATCAATGTTTGGATAATTAAAGTCCCCCATTGTGATTATTCTTTTCGCATTTATCACCTTTATTTATCACCTTGATACATTTCTTCATCGCTAGCAATTGATCCACTAAATCTGTAGCAACATCTCACTATGTATTTTATTTATTTATGTATTTGATAATACATAAATCTTGTTAGATTCTACCTCACACCAGATGGCTTCAAATTCACTGCCACATGAAAAACTGTTACTAGTACAATATTGCAATCATAAGTCTCAACATTAACTGGATTCTGGTCATCCGACAACATTAGCAACATCCCCTCCACTCTTATCCTGTCTTTTCTTCCTAAAAACACTGTACCCTTTATACTCGATACCAGTTAGTATGTCTGATTCTGATAACCAGGTCTCACTGATGCCTACAATCTGAGGTCCCAACATATTGACCAAAGCAACTAACTCTATCCCTTTGTTTCTGATACTCCTAGCATTCATGTACAGACATAATAAGCTACCTGCATGTCCTTTTGTACTCTTGTCTGTAGTCTGCATGACACATAAGATCTGCACGTTGGACAACTTACAGATCTTATGTGTCATGCAGACTACAGACAAGAAGAACATATCTAAAGAAGAACATATCTCTGTTCTTCTTTTAGTGCCTTATATATGCACACATCTTTGCACATGTTTGATGGATCCGAACCAGACAAACACAAAGTTGAAATTGTTCTCTCCTCATAATCATTTCCATGATAATCGAAATGATTATAACATCATTAACATTGTTACATAATTAACACAGTTACATAATTGTTGCTCTTACACACACATCTCACCATTTCTCCTAGTATAATTTAGTTTCTCTGACTCTCTGTGTTAGATCTCATACCAGTTATTAGTGTTTCAAGACTCCTGATACCAATTGCATTCAAGTGTGGGCCATCTCTTTTATACAAAACCAGTCTTCTCTCAAACTCACTCCACACATCCAAAAACTTGCATATTCCTTCTACACATCTTATGCATCGAATCGTTTGCCATCATAGCCCTTTTTCTTAATTCATTTTTTATCATATTATTATTATTATTTTAACTAAACGGACACCTCCATGGAGTCAAATATTTACACACCAATCTGTCCACACAATCTATCATACCTCTCCTTGAACCCATTAATGGAAAAAGCACTCACAACTGATTGAGGCAACTCATTCCACTCATTCACCACTCTCCAAGCAAAAAATCTAGACTTCACACCCCTACTAACCACACCTTTATTCAATTTCCAGGGATGACCCCTTGTTCTGGTCCCTCTAGCCAAATGCTGAAACATTTTCTCTGCATCTATCCTATAAAATCCTTTAAGCAAGTTAAATGTTTCTCTTGTAAAAATAATCATAATTAAAATTCTGAATATTTTTACGTATTGTTTATGTTAATATATTCATTAGTTTTGTTTTCATAACACGCATTGTCGGCACTTGCGATGTGCCTGTTATGGAAATTGTTTTGTTAAAAGTGATATGTAAAGCAGTTAAAAATTTAATGTACTTACCGGATTTGAATAGTTGTGTTACTTTAAACAAATTTATTATGGTTTGAAATATTAAGTTTTGTGTTTTATGAGGACATTCTCTTGTCGCTAACGGAGACAACGTGTCAGCCATTAGTTTCTCGCTTGCCACGGAGTGCGCATGCTCGCTGAGAGGGTTGATGTGTGATTGACAGCTGACAAGGAAAGCGTTCGGTATCTGAGTAACGGCTGTAAACAAGAGCGCGTTCAGAAGGAATTTAGAACACAGGCCGGCAGACATTTAGGTTTGGAAGGAACTTAAGTTTTTTAAGTGACAGTCGGAAGAAAATTAATAGTATATTCCAAAAAAGGAATCATGGAACTATTAAGTTTCAAAGTGGAATAAGTATTGATGAATAAAAGGAAAATATTGCTATATGCGTCTTAAACGGAATATTGGAGGAAACACTAATTGAAAGATTAATAGTAGATTCCGAAAAGGGAATCGTAGAACTGTAAGTTTTTTTTATTGGAAGAATTAAGACTATCAATAAGCATTTAGCGAATAAAAGAAGAATTTGCTATTTACGTTCTAAAGGAATGTTCGAGAAAACTCTGATTAGGAAGTTTCATCTGTATTAAGGACGCCGGATCTGACTATTATTTCTACTGAAGAAAAGAGAAAGAATTAAGTCAGGAAGAATTAACGTGTGTTACATAAGTGATGAGAAAGGATCCTGTAAAAATGAAGAATAGAGTCATATATCTATTGAAAAGGGCCTTGACAGAGAAAGAAACTGGCTATGAACATTTTGTGATTGTGCAAACAAAGTGTTTAGTCTAGTCTTAAGTGTAAGTTTATTTTTAAAAGGCCTTGGATCCAATTACTTTGTTGTTAGTTATGTAATATTTGTTTGAAGTGTATATATATTGTTTTTGTTATATTAAATGTGTTTATTTTGTATTTTGGTCTTGAGTCAGTGATTATTTGGATTCTGAAAGAAAGAGTTAAGATCATTGCACCAATTGGAGTGAACCCTTGTGCATATAATAACATATAGGTACACTCGGAATAAAAAAAATAATTGTTAGAAACAAGGATCATCTCTATGGTTGGATTAATAATATTATGATAATATTTATGAATAATCTCCTCAATATAAAAATATACAAATTATTAACACTGTTATATCTCCTCTTTTTCTCCTATCAATCAACTTCTGCAATCCACACACCTTCAATCTATCCTCATAGGGCACATTCCACAGGCCACTCACCATCTTGGTCACTTGCCTCCTAATCCTCTCCACCACTTCTTCCACATCCCCAAGAAATGCAGGCACCAGATTTGAGCATAGTAATCCAGATATAGGCATATCAAGGCCTTATAAAGAGGGATTACAACTTCCTTATCTCTACTTGTTAATATGTTCTTCACTAGCCAAGTATTTTAAGTGCTACCTTAGTAACCTTAGCAATATGTCCTATAAACTTTAACTCTGTCTACCACCACCCCTAAATCTCTAGCTTCATCTATTTTGTGTAATACAGTGCCATCAATGTGATAAATGGTGCCATCAATGTGATAAATTTGTAATCTGTTTATCCCAAAGTGCATAACTTTATCCTTTCTTTTAGTGTTACATGATGATCGGCATTCATTTTCGAAATTATGGATTTTACAACCATGTTATCTTCTTCTCTCTTCCATCATCTATGTGGATGATGATGAGGCCGAATGAACTCTTTCCACTTCTGTCTGTCCCAGGAGAGTCCAAACAATTCTGTCCAGTTTGGTGTCACTTGTTGTGATTTGGTTTTCAGGTCCACTTTTATTTTGTCTGTCCATCGAATTCTGGGCCGTCCTTTAGATCTTTTATCTTCCATCATTGTATTCAGGGCTTTAGATGGTAGTCTTTCTGTTCCCATTCTTCACATGGCCAAACCATCGTAGTCTTCTTTCTTGGATTTTGTCTATTATTGTTATTTCTTGTTTTTGTCGTTATCTTATGTCTTCGTTTCTTAGTCGATCCAGCAGAGATACTCCAACCATGTTATAACTAATTCTTTTTATTATCCCGACATTTCGATTTTCATATCAAGATCATCATCTGGAGCATACGCAAATATACAAGACAAGCTGAGTTACATTACAAACCGTAAGCTAGAGAAACAATTATTTGATCACATGTTATTCTACTGACCTTTAGTGAAAAAAAAAAAAAAAAATTTATAAATTACATCAAGCTAGATTTAATTTAACATGAATAAACATGAAAATGTTTATTCATGTTATAAAATGTTATAAAATCCATAATTTCGAAAATGAATGCATAACTTTACATTTCTCGGCATTAAACTGACACCCATTAGCTTTGCCCATACTGACAGCCTATTTAAATTGTGCTGCAAGCTCTCCACACTGCCTTGATTAACTATTACTCTACCTAATTTTGCATCATCAGCAAACAACTGAATATTTCCTTTTAGGTTATTTCCTATATCATTTATCTACAAATTGAACATCAATGGTCCCAGCACTGAACCTTGTGGCACACCACTAGTCACCTGCTTTTGCCTCGATTCTGCCTCTCCATATACCAATTTTTGATATTTGCCCAACAATAATCCTCTTATCCACTTAACCAATGTTATATCCATTCCTATTTGTTCAAATTTGCGACAGTGTTCCATGCAGTATTCTGTCAAATGCCTTTGCAAAATCATTGTGTAGCCATTTCCTTTATCCAACTCAGCTGTTCTTCTTCTTCTTCATGTAGCTTCCTCAGTGAGAGGGTGCAGCACCATGTCCTTCTAGTTCTCTCTGTTGTTGGTGGCTTTCCCTTTTGTTTCTGCATAGCCATGTGATCCGTTCCATGATCTTATATCTTCAAACCATGTCCTTCGTTTTTTATCTCTTGATCCTTTTTCTATACTCTTTCCTTCCAAAATTGTTAGTACTCCCTGTCCTGCTGAACTCTCAGTACATGTCCTGCCAATCTCATCTTTCTCTGGATCATTTCCTGTAATAAAGATCTCTGAGTTCTCATTCTCTGTAGGACATCTGTATTTGTCACGTATTCCGTCCATGAGATTTTCAGAGCTCTCCTATAGCACCACATTTCAAAGGCCATTATCTGTTGTCTTACTCTCTTCTTGAATACCCAGGTCTCACTTCCATATGTGAAAACTGGCCACACTAATGTTCTTATCATTCTTTTCTTTGTCTCGATACCCACGAAACGTGAGCAGATCTTTATTTTTCCAGATGGCAGCTTTAGCTATGGCTGTTCTTATTTTTATTTCTTTATCTTGCTTTCCATATGGAGTAAAGTAGGTGCCTCAATATTTGTATTCTGTTGTATGTTCAATTTTCATATTGCTTATGAATATTTCTGGCTCAGATCTGTTTTCTTTTGAGATTTTCATAAATTTGGTCTTTTTTGCATTTATATCTAATTGAAACTCTTTACCTTCTTCGATTAGTAGCTGCAGTAATTTGATTAATTTGTTTCTGTTTTCTGCTGTTAGAATGGTATCATCAGCATATCTAAGATTGTTGTATTTTATACCATTTTATACTAATTCCTGTTTTTTGTTTTTCAGTCTTTTTCATCACTGTCTCACTATAGATATTAAATAATTTGGTGAAAGGATACAACCTTGTCTAATTCCTCTTTTTATTTTCACTTCAGACGTCTCCAAGTTAAACAACTGCATTTTCTGTTTGGAGTAAATCATTTTTATAATCTTAAGTACATGATCTTCTATGTCTAATTTATCCAATATATTGAACAGTTTATTATGTTTTACCTGGTCGAAGGCCTTCTGAAAGTCTATGAAGCATATGTATATATTCTTATTTCTTTCAAGTGATCTTCCTATTACTATTTTTAGTTCCAGGATAGCATTAATGTTTCCCGCTCCTCTTCTGAAGCCTTTCTGTTGTTCACTCAATTCACCAATTAAGGCTCTTTCAATTTTTTTGTTAACAGTGGTTAAAATAATTTTAGATGCTTGGGATATTAGGCTCACAGTTCTGTAATCCTCACAATTTTGTGCATTATTTTTCTTTGGAATTGGTATGCAGATAGATGTTTTAAAAACTTCAGGTAATTCTACTGTTTTATAGATGTTCTGGATGGATTCCACTAAATAGTTGTTATTATAGCCAGTCAAAACTTTTAACAATTCAGCCGGGATATTATCACACACAGGGAATTTATTATTAGGAAGATTCTTAATTATGTGTTGTATCTCCTTTCTTGTCGGTAGAGTGGTATATCTGTTGCTATGTTTAACTTCAAGTGTTGTGAATCATCTATCATGTTACCATTATCATCGTCATAGAGCTCTGATAAGTACTCCATCCATCTTCCATTTATCTTTTCCTTATCAATGATTATGTCCCATCTTTGTCCTTGATGCTATTTGACTGCATATGTTTTGCTTTTCCATTAAGTTCTTTCATTTTCAGGAATGCTTCTTTGGTTTTTGTTCTTATTTTGTAATTCTTCTATCTCAGTGCACTTCCTATTTATCCAGTTTTCTTTCAATCTCCTGCATAACTGTTTGATTCTTTTATCTGATGTTTTATATCTTAATCTTTCTTCTTCATTTGCTCCTCTTTTCCATGTTCTTCTTTCATCGATGAGGTCAATTACTTCTTGTATTATCCATGGTTTTTTCATGTTTATTGATGTGGTTTTTAGTAGATGTTGTGATAGCTGCACGTAGTTTATTCCATTCAGAGGGTTCATTTTCATTTTGCAACTGTGCAAACAGAAGATCTGAAACATTTTAATTAAATTTTGATTTTACTTTTGGATTTTGTACCATCTGCAGATCCTATTTTAGGGGTTGTTTTCTTTTAATTTTATTGTTTTCAGGCAAATATTCATCTTCATTAAGACCAGTCTATGATCACATCCACAGTTAGTGCTTGGCATCAGCCTGAGTTCTGTATTCCATTGAAGTAACATTTATTGACCAAGATATAGTCTAATTAATTTTTGTATCTTCCATCCAGACTTTCCCATGTATATCTTGCTGTTGGTTTTTGCTCAAAATAAGTGTTAGTTATGATGAGACTGTGCTTGTTACGGAAATCAATCAGTTTTGTCCTCCTTGCATTCCAAATTAATTTTTGTATCTTCCATCCAGACTTTCCCATGTATATCTTGCTGTTGGTTTTTGCTCAAAATAAGTGTTAGTTATGATGAGACTGTGCTTGTTACGGAAATCAATCAGTTTTGTCCTCCTTGCATTCCAAATTCCAAGTCCAAATGGACCCCCCCCCATGTGTGTGTAGATGTTCTCTCTGATCCAACTTTTGCATTCCAGTCACCCATAGCACAAATAACTCAATCTTTCTTGCTCCAGCTTCCTTTATACACCATTCTATTTCATCATACATGTTATCTATTTCTGCTTCCTCATTCTGTTCTGTAGGAGCATATCTCTAGGTTTAGAATTCACTAGAATTGGCATTACTCTGTCTGATTTTTTGATGACATGGATGTTTTTATTAATTTTCTTCTCTATAATGAATGCTACATCTCCCCTTGATATTTCACCACCTGACGTATATACTTTATATGTCTTGCCATTTGGAAGTTTCGACTCAAAGTCCAAAGATCCTTTCCAAAATGTTTCACATGTTCCTAGTATATTAATATTCAATCTCTCCAACTCTCTCATCGCATTAGCCAATTTCTGAGATTTATTCAATCCTCTTACATTCCAAGTTGCGATCTGCAAGCAATTTCTGTTGGGTTTCTTTATAGCAGTCATGGACTGACGATGCCTCAGGACCTGCTACATTACCCTGACACCACCATTCCGGGCATATTGAGACTACCCGGGCTTTATTTCTTTTCTGTTTAGATATAATGCTTTACATAGCGGCAGTTTTTATGGAATAGGCCACCAGAACCATCCAACCCCCAATATGAATGGAGGACTGCAGCTGACGTTGGTTAGCGAGTCACATGGACCTAGCCGGGAGGCCTACAAAGTAGTGCCAAACCATCCCCCCTCATCCACCACCACCAAGGGGATGCCCCGATGCACCATGACAGCCCAGCGACCAGGCTGTCACAGTGTAATTTGCATAACAGTGTTCCATGTGGTATTCTGTCAAATGCCTTTGCAAAATCATTGTGTAGCCATTTTCTTTATCCAACTCAGCTGTTGGGACATGGTCAACTGGGCGATGGCCAAATGGGCGACGGACAACTGGGTGACGGAATAAAAGATGAAATATGCAATTCTATTCTTTTGATCTATTACCAGGTAAAAATGAGTTAAAAGAACAGTATAAACATTATACTGTTTATACTGTTCTTTTACACATTATAAACAGTATAAAAAATTGAAAAATCTTGCTTATAATTTTTATTTCTGAGCTTCACTGCATAAGGTATCTTGTTTGGCAATTTATCATTTGGGCGTTTTGTGTGTGGTTATTTAGTTTAATACGCATTCGCAAGATATTTTGAACTATTAAACAGTAAGACTAGTTAAAATATCTTGCATTTAATGCATATTAAACTAAATAACCGCACACAAAACGCCCAAATGATAAATTGCCAAACAAAAAAATTGAAAAATCTTGCTTATAATTAAGTTTATTTAAGTTTATTTTTATTGTGTAGAATTACAAATTGTATTGAAGTTATATTGAAATTTCCCATAGAATTATGGTATAAACATAAAATTTGAATAATATCACTTATAATTAAGTTTATTTTTATTGTCTGAAGAAGTATTTCTGAGCTTCACTGCGTAAGGTGTCTTGTTTGGCAATTTATCATTTGGGCGTTTTGTGTGTGGTTATTTAGTTTAATACGCATTCGCAAGATATTTTGACTTCTATTAAACAGTAAGACTAGTTGTTTGCTTGTTTATTACATCGTTTCCGATATTTCTGTCAACGTTACAGTTACCACGTGCAATGAACAAGTTTCAGTAAATAAAAGGTATGTATTCAAAATTTATAATCTTAATCGTATACTAAATTGTATACGTGACATCTAAATTAATTTAAATAAATTTCAAACTCTTGATTAGCTCTCAAATGAAACAAATTGCTAAGTACAATTATATAGAAGTATAGAAATATTTCACTATTGATATAATTAATAATTTTTTCTTAATTATATCAATAGTGAAAACTTTTTTAAATTTTATTTTTATATTTATATTTCTTGTTTCTATTCTTCAGAAATGGATAATTCAAGAATATTAAGTCAAAGAGACAAGGAAAAACTTGGAATGGGTATCTTTATGTTAAAGACAAGATTGATAAGAAAGGTTCAATTCAATTTTGGCGATGTGAAAATAAAAACAAAGAATGCAGAGTTAGAATCTGGACAAGTGTCAGTGATGGATCACTAATTTCTGAAAAACAGGAACACACATGTAGCGGTTCTAGAAATGCGGCCAGAGTAATAACGCAAGAAGTTTAGTACAACAGCCAAAAAATTAGCGGATACGACAATGAGCAACTCATCACAAATCAGAACTCAAGTTCTACAAAATGTTTCTTCTGCGGTAGAAGGAATGCTTCCAAATCATAGCATTCTGTGCAGAAATATTCAAAGAAGAAGATTAAAAAATTTAAAAGCCCCAATTAATCCTGATTCTAGGGAAACAATAATTATTCCTGAAGAATACTTAAATTATGAATTCAGTCCATCACAATTTGAACGTTTTTTATTGGCTGATTCTGGATTAGAGCAGGTCAACCCCATGAGAATATTAATGTTTGGTCGTGAAAGCCATGCAGTGCGGAGCCAAAGCATAAATGAATTATTTATAGATGGCACATTTTTACTTACTTTTTCTCTTTTTGCTCAAATTTTTGTTATTTTGGCTAGAAAGGATGGAGGCCCTGTTTTCCCTGTTTTATATTGTTTATTACATAATAAGACTCTTGAAACATACACAAAATTATTTTATATTATACATGAAATGTGGCCATTACTAGATCCCGAAAATATAAATGTTGATTTTGAAATTGCCATTCATCAAGTGTTACGTATAGTATTTACACAAGCTAACATAAATGGTTGCTTTTTTCATCTCGTACAAAATCTTCGTAAGCATTTAGCTTCATGCAGTCTTTTAACCAGATATAATTCTGATGCACAATTTGCTTTAAATTCAAAAATTATCACTTCGCTTGCTTTCATTCCAGAACAAGATATTATTTACGCTATTTCTGAACTTGAGAATCATTTCGTTTCAGAACAAGATATTATTTACGCTATTTCTGAACTTGAGAATCATTTATCCAATGAATTTGAACCAATTTTAGAATGGTTTACGAATACATAGTCGTCTAAGGAATAACAGAACCAGGGCTCCACCGATTTTTCCCTCAAATGTTTGGTCTGTGTACCAAAGAACGATAAATGGAACCGATAGGACAAATAATTTTGCGGAAGCCTGTCATCAAAAACTGCAATTGAGCTATGGCAGCAGCGCAAGTCATCTAAATTTATGGATTTTTATAAATGGACTACAAAAAATTCAAAAAACATATGATGTTGATTATGAAAGAGCAGTAGCAGGTTTTCAACATGAGCACAAACATAGATGTTACGATGAAGCTGACCAAAGAATTTTGAAAAAAGTTATTAATTACGATAGGGAAAATATAATAGAATCTTTACGTTGTATTGCATATAACTATAATATGAATTAATAAATTCAAAAAAATTGTTTTGAATTTCATATACTTTTTTGTTTTAGTGTATATATGTAATATTTGTAAATATGTTTATTAATTATAAAATAATATTAAGAAATGAATTTAAAAAAATTTTTTTTTTTCTTTATTTTAATACTGTGCAATTATATCTTTTCATTTTTAAATCATTTTCGGACCACTCTTTCTAACCATCTCTTTCTTAAATGATCCTACAAATTTTGATATATGATATAAACGAAAATATATAATATAAATATTTATTAACTAGCTGACTCATTTTTTTGTATGGGAAATTTCAATATAACTTCTATACAATTCGTAATTCTACACAATAAAAATAAACTTAATTATAAGTGAGATTTTTCAAATTTTATGTTTATACTGTTCTTTTATCTCATTTTTACCTGGTAATAGATCAACAGAATAGAATTGCATATTTGATCTTTTATTCCATCGCCCATTTGGCAATCGCCCAGTTGACCGTCGCCCAGTTGTCGTGTACCCCAGCTGTTACTCTATTATAAAAAGTTAGTAAATTACTGAGGCATGACTGACCCTTCACAAAGTCATGTTCACCCTTATGCAGTATCATATTTTTATCTATCCATTCTTGATTTCTCTTTCTTACCAATTTTTCTAATACTTTTACCACCATGCCTGAGATATTGATTGGTCTATAATTTGCTACTGTAGTCTGAGAACCTCCCTTATGCAAAGGAATAATTTTGCCCTCATTCCATTCTCTTAGAACTCTGCCAGAGCTGAGACTTAAATTAAACAGCTTAGTCAAAGGCATTGCCAGTTCTCTTGCACATACTTGCAAAACCCTAGCTGATATCCTATCTAATCCCAATATAAAGATAATATACTTATGATTTTCACTTTCTCGCTCTTCACTCTCACCTCTTTTAACAATCCTTTCATATTCTCTCTCATGCTGAACTTATCAGTAGTTAAGTTGTTGGTACCTACTACAATTACAATCTTCTTTACTTTTCTTTTCTGTTTTTCAGTTGCCTGTGCTATGTTTTTAATTTTTGCTCCCAGAAAACTTGAAGTTATAGCCTGCTCATCAACAGCATGTTTTATGATAGAGTTACCATACCTAATAGTATCATTCTTTTTCAATCAACGTTACTTACCTGATTTTCGTTACTTACTAACTTACCTGATTCCATGCGTTGTTGTTTCTTATTCTGCTGCTTAATTTTCTTTTACTTCCTATGTTCATTCAAACACTGGTCAACTTTCTGTAATTCCCACGTCATCTCTCTAATAATCTGTAACTTTATGTGAATTATTTCATTACATAATGTAATTATGTAATGAAATAATTCACATAAAGTTACAGATTATTAGATAATTTCATCACATAATGTAATTATGTGAATGAAATTTTAGTTGGAATGTAATAAAAGGGAAGTTCAGGTCATCATTGAATTTTTTCACTCTGAATGATTTATGGAATACATATGAATGGCACTTCCCTGTTTATTCCAGATAAATCAGTGGGTAGGTGGTATTTTGCAACCAGGAAAAGACACGCTTTAGGACATAAGAAGGTCTTATGTAAATTAACTGTAAGGTCAGTAGCATACATTTTAGATACATGTAAAGGAAATAATATTTCTGTACAGTTATGTTAAGAACTTTTGTTTTGTCATCAAAACATTGCCTATAAAATATATAAATTAGATTGATGCCACAGATGAGTATTTTTTTTTATTTTTTAGTAGAGTTAAGTTGTATTTCTGGAGCCCTGGTTGTATATGCACAAATATTCTGAGGTTCATGTATGCAGATAAGCATATATTAACCTGAGAATATATGCAAATAAGCCTTTTTCTTTAACATGACTATATGAAATTTCTAGATACAATTAACTTAATGTTAGAGGTAAATTTAAATATGGTAATTTTATTGTTACACCTGTTTTTCAGTTATGTCTTGCAAGTAGCTATGTGCACTCCTTTGCCTTTCAGCTATGTTTTCTTACAATTGATAATGGTTAAGTTCTCTGGTCCCAAGGTACTAATTAGTACACATGACTGACAGGAGAGCAGCCGAACCAAAACGCTTTGTAACCTTTTAGTTCAAGCTTCAGTAGCTCATTGTATGTGCTTCACATTGATGGTGTGATGAGATACCCATCACAAAATATTAGTTATGTTAAATTCTTTACTTCATTAATCACTTAATTAGCTGATGATTTTTGAAGACTGTGGAATTACAATATAGCAGATCTTAAACCATAACTTATTATTGTCTATAGATAGTGTGAATTGTATAGTCAATTTTTATGAGTTGGGTGAATAAAAATCCAAGTGCAGGATAAAAAATTTAAATCTTTCTCCAAAAATCAACTAAGGAGTGGATGAAAAATGGCAGAGAAAAGTTTTCTCTATTTAATAACTAGACTTAAACCTACTTAATGTTCTTTCTTCTGGAAGCCTAGTATATAGTGGAACAAGAAATGTTGCTACAAAACTATTTAGTCAAAAGTATAAAATTATTATTATTATTAAGGACTCCATAGAAATAAATAGATGTGGGAGATCTCATTCGTCCAGCAACGTACAGGAGTTGGAGAAAATAATGTGAACACCTGGGAAATAGGCGATATGTCTTTATTAATATGGTGTGGGACCACCATTTGCCTTTAATACAGCTGCCAGCTGTCTTGAAATAGTTTTATACAACTTTCTAATACTCGTATTCATACTTAAGAATTTAGGGACACAAATTTTTTTTACTGATTATTAATAAAATATTTTATTTTATTAATAATTAGTAAATTATTGAACTAATTATTAATAAGATAACACTTGAAGTTTCGACCCCTGTATCGAGGCCATCATCAGAAGGATACATGTGTATAGGAACTAAGCTACATTCTGTTGCACACTCTATAAAGGTAAATTAAATCTTTGTTGATAACTAATCTTTTTCTTAGCCTGACCTCTAGTGATAAAAAAAAAAAAAAACCAACAACAGAAAGAGCAGCCAATCACCCACAAACGAAGTTAGGAGCAACCGACCACCATCGGACCATGGCCTTGTTATCAACCAATTAAAATAATCTCACCCAAGGTGAACTCTCGCTGCTGGAGAAAGGATTAAACTATGCCATTGCACCGAGGTCAGTAAACAGACTTGATATAATTTATCATATGGAGAGAGAGAGAGGTTTAAGATCCCTTCCCGCCAATTTAGCTGACAAAATACGGATGGAAACTGCTTGTATACTAAATTCAAACAACATATTAAGCAGCAACCTAAACAAATTAGAAAAACTGGCCCTCAAATCCCTAAAAAAATAACCAGGAAAATATTATCACAAAAGCAGATAAAGGGAATGCCACTGTTGTTTTAGATCGGACAACCTACATAAAAAAAATGAACCATTTGGTATCAGACCACAATACCTACCAAATGGTAAATTACAACCCCACACAACGCAATAAAAAGAAAACAACTGAATTAATTAAATCCGTTAACACATGGCCGGAAGAAACAATTAAAAAACAATACCTCAGTATGCCTGCACACCCAGAATTTATGGCCTTCCAAAAGTGCACAAAACAGACACACCACTACGTCTGATTGTGGAAGGAATCGACAGCCTGAATTACCACTTAGCCAAAAACCTAGCGGCCACACTCAAGGAATTGGTAGGTCATTCCCCCTTCCTACATAAAAAATACACAACATTTCATAAACAAAATTAAAAACATTACACTCAATGACCAAGATCTATTAGTCAGCTTTGACATAACTTCGCTTTTCACCAATGTCCCAATCAATGATACTATTTGGCTCTTACAGAACATATTTCTACACGACATCACTGCCCTCTTTGCCCATGTACTCCTCCTGGTATTTTGTGTGGCAAAACAATTTTTACATTCAAAAAGAGGGTACAGCCATGGGCTCACCACTCCCCCTCACACACACACCCAATAGCTAACTGTTATATGGAAGACTTTGAGCAATGAGCTCTAGAGTCAGCATGCCTAAAGCCCAAAATTTGGCTCAGATACGTCGACGATATTTTCGCCATTTGGCCCCACGGCCGCGAAGCATTAAATACGTTCCTTAGCTACCTGAACAAACAACACAAACGCATCCAATTCACCATTGAAATAGCGTTCCTGGACACACTCATCACACGTCTTCCCTCAGGCTGTCTCTCCTTCTCAGTCTACCACAAACCTACACACACAGGCCAGTGCATACACAAAACGTCTTATCACCACCCAACACAAAAACTAGAAGTCATAAGCACCCTTAAACACAGAGCTCAAGCTATCTGTTCAAATGAACAGGCTCTTAACCAGGAATACGAGATCATCAACCATACCTTTATAAAAAATTGATACAGTTAAAAAACCATCCACAAGATCCTCTGCAGAGTTACCACTAAAAACAAAAAAAGATTTCAAGAATGCTATTGCCATACCATTTGTTAGAGGCATTTCTGAAAAACATCAAAACCACCTTTAAACCCCCGACAAAATTAAGACACCTACTCAATTCTTCCAAGGATCCTCTACCACACGTAGCCCACCCAGGGGTTTACAAAATACAATGCACATGTAGCATACCATACATAGGGGAAACTGGGCAAACCATCCCAATCAGGAAGGATGAACACAAACAACATATTAAATACCTCCATTTTGGAAAAACCGGCCTTTCTGACCACTTTAAACATACCACAGAATTGATTGGAAAGGTACCAAGTCCCTACACCGCACCAAAACCTGGTTCGAGAGGAAATTCAAAGAGGCATGTGAAATGCTCAACCATAATCCAAATCTGAATAAAAATGGTCTAACCATTCCAAGAATGTGGAGGACCCATCTGCAACCTTCATAGCAACCACAAAGAAAAATCTCAATACAAGAAGACTTGGTGAAGTGTTTTTTTTTTCTGGAACATTCAATAGCAACCTGAATATAATTCCAGAAACGTAGATTTAATTGACCTTTATAGAGTGTAACAGCATGTAGCTTGGTTCCTATACACACATGCATCCTTCTGATGATGACCTCGATACAAGGGTCGAAATGTCAGGTGTTATTTTATTAATAATTAGTAAAATAATAATTTCAACACGTGTGTTTCGTGTCCCTAAATTCTTAAATATGAATGCTTATCACCGTGTAACCTTAAAAGAAAGAGACAACGTTCTAATAGTCTCCAGTGGAATGTTTTACCATTTGTTGATCAGAATATCTGCCAATTGCTTGAAAGATGTTGGAGAAGAGAATGTGCTTCTCATTCTACTCTCCAAAATTGCCCACAGTGGTTTGATGATATTCAAGTCCAAGTCAGGTGATTGAGCTGGCCAGGGATAACCAAGACTTAACTGTTCTGGCTCTGGCTGTGTGTGGGTACATTATCATCTTGAAAAATGGCATCATTGTTGTGAAACAACATTTGGACATAGAATGCCTGATTAGCTAGAATGTCCATGTATGCGCAATAACTTGACCATTTAGCGTTACGATAGGGCCAGCTAAATATTAAGATATGGTTGCCCAAATCTTCACAGATCCAACCCCATGTTTGATAGTTGGAACCAGACAGTCTGAACTGTACACTCCTTTGGAGTTTTCCATACATAAACCTGACCTGTTGTTGGGAATAAAGTAAATGCTGACTCATTGGACCATATCACTCATTTCAAGTCATCAGCTGTCTGGGTTTTATGTTCCTGACACCATCTTTTTTGCAGTTTAGCATTGGATACTGTGATTAAAGGTTTAGCAGTCACAGATCATCCATGGATGTTAGCTTTGTGAACTTCTTTGCAGACTGTTTTTGTGAAAATAGGGTCTTCAAGGTGGATAATGAATTTGGCCATCGCTTTTGCTGCAGTAGTTCTGTGTTGTTGGGACACAATCCTTATATTTTTCTTCATTGATGAAGTTTTGCCATGCTTTGTGTATGCTGTCATAAGCATAGAGACTGTTGCTCTTGGCACACTGACCAACTGGACTGTTCTGGTTATAGACACTCCTACTAAACAGGCTCCCACAATTTGTCCTATTTGGAAGTCTGACAAGTTGCCCATTTTGCTGACAGCTCAGACTAACTGCCGCTGAATGCAGCTTGTACTACACTGTCATACAACCTAGAGAACACAAGCAAAGAAAAAAACAACAAACTCTATTTCTTTTTTTACAGCATATCGTACACTAATAACATTAACCCATATAACAACAGTGCTCACATTATTTTGTCCAGCCGATACGAATATCATTTGTTATTTTTAACAAATGTAATAAGTGTAAATTCAGTATGTATTATACTGAACCTCAAACTCATTTACACTTGCTATATTTAGTGCATTCCACTCAACTCCCTGTGTAAAAAATTGACTTCTTCCTCAAATCTGTATATTATTCCATATATATTAATCCAGTAAAACTGTCTTATAAGTGAAATCTCTATTCTATTGCCTCTTTTCTGCCTCTCCACTAAACTCTACATTTCTTCAGCTTCTTCCTATAACCAACATTCCAGAGCTCTGATACTGCATTAGTCATTTCTCTCTCCAGGAGGATCCTGGAAAAGATCCAGAAAGATCGATTTTTCTGTATTATGTGAATATCTTCTATCTATCTATCTATATATATATATATCTGTCCTCTTCTATATTTCTAGGGGAACTTGTGACTACGTCAGTCCACCTAAATCTCTGGGTTTTCTTGACTTTAAACACCTGTTTTGCTAATTCTACCTTTTCCATTCTATTGAAGTGACCATGCTACCTTAGATTAACTCTCCTCACACATTCTTTTATTATTTTATTATTATTGTTATTGTGCAAGTAATTCCATAGAGTCAGAAAACTCATTGTGAGTGACACACACACATAACTATTATTCATACTATCCTATCTCTCCTTAATTCATTCACTGTCAGGACACTCGCAACTAATTCTGGCAATCCATTCCACTCATTCACCTCTTTCCAAGCAAAAAAAAAATCAAGTCTACACACCCTTCCTGACCACAATCTTGCACACCTTCTGGAGGGTGGGGGATTTATTGAAAATAAATTCCCCACCCTCCAGAATTGATAAAATCTAAATTTAGTTTTTATCAATCTTATAGTATCCCTTTAGTAACTTATACGTTTCTGTATCATATCTTCTCTTTTCTGCCTATCAACTAGACTTTAAACCTTCAATCTGACCTCAATTCAAAGACAAGTGACCAAACTTTCACCAGTTTAGTCATCTCTAAGAAACTGAGGTGACCAAATATGTGCAAGGTAGAAAAATATGGCCATATCCCTTTATAAAGAAGCACAATTAATGTTCATTATTTACTCGGTAGAACTGTATATAAAAAAGGAAATTAAATGACTTTATACCGAGTATAAAGTCATTTAATTTTCTTTTATATATATATATATATATATATATATATATATTTGTTTGTTTGTTTGTTTGTTTCTACTTGTCACTGTGTTCTACACTGTCCAAGTAATTCTTTAATCTGTTTTGCCAGCTTTTGCGATATGCTTTCTGAACTTCAGCTCTCTATCCATCATCAACTATTGATATGTACTCCTGATTGCATTCCTCTTGAATATTTTCTACCACTATTCTGTCACTGCTTGTTTCATTTAACAGTCTTTCAAGGTAATTACTCCAAACATCTAGAATATCTTTATTTTCAGTTTTCATGTCACCATTATGATATTTGATTCCTTTTGCCATACTCTTTCCTCTATTTCTAAGTAAATTTTTTCAATAGCCTTCAGAATGTTTTGCCATCTTCTTGATAGTTATCTTCTGTATTCTTATCAGTATTCCCATTACTTTGTGTTTAGCTACTTTTACTTATAGCTGAGCTCTGTTACATTTTTCTCTATATTCTCTTCAGGCATGTGCCAATTTAGCTAGGAACTAAGATATGGAACTAGGAACTTTTGATATGCTTTCTTCTTTTTCAGGACTGCATGTTTAACTTCTTTTGTCCACTTTGAGTAATTTGATTGAAATTTCCATCATTGCAGACAACTTCACCACATGCCTCCCTAGGTGAATCCATCAATATTTTTTTTTTCAGTTTGCCATTGAGACTCAAGGTTTGGTTCTTGTTTTTGAATTTTTCATTTTTTATTGAATAATATTTGTATAGTTGAGTCTACACCTCACCTATAAAAGCTGATCAACTTTAATTCTTTTTAAAATTGTCTTGCAGATGTGTTTTTAATATGATATTCATTTTTATCTTGCTAAAAATAATCAGTGATCACTTCCACTTTCAAATCCTCTGTATACTCTCATATCCTGACCCAGTATGATGATATCATTAACAATGATAATAGGATTCAGTTAAGATTCAATAAGATATAGTCAGTAAAAAATCTTTATTCTTGTGTCTTCTATCCATGTAAGTTTATGTAAATCTGTATGTTTATGTTGAAACAGAGTGTTAGCAATGACTAGTCCATATCCTAAATATAAATCCAGCAGGCATTTGCTGTTATTATTATTAGGTTTGCCCTTTTCTTCAAATTTTCCCAAAACATTTCTATATGTATGGGATTCATTTCCTATTGCTTAGATTTCTAACAAGGACCAAATGTCTTCTCTAAGGACTCGAAAAATTCTCACTGCTTTTTCAGCAAAACCTTCTATGGGACCATATGCATAAACAAGTCTCATTATCCAATTTCCGATGTGATGTTTGCCAAGATGTGTTCATCCAATAATGTTTAATTTTGAATACTATTACTATCCTTCCTTTCCTTGATCACTTTTGCTGAATATGAAATCTTGTAGTTGTTATTAAGAATCTCACCTGTTTTTTTTTCTTTGTCTCACTTAACAAATTATGTCCACTTGGTACTTCTCTAATTCTGCTAGTCAACTTCTTTTTCACTGATGCCTTGTATGTTGATGGTACCTATCTTCTATCCTGAACACTGAATTTGTTCAGGCCAGGAGTCATTCAGCGAAACTAGGCGGGCAAGTCTAAAACCATTATGATCATCATCTTTTTGACTTGCCGACCCAATTTCTGTAAACAATTTCAGGTCATTGCCTACTACATTCTCAATTCTATAGCAGTATCCTATTAGATATACCAGTCCGTTTACTTCAACCACACACTGAATAGTCATTACATATGTTGTCATTTTCTACCTCCACCTTGAACAGCACTCAGCCATCTCTTTTCTCCTTCCTGTCTTCTGGAAAAGTAAATGAAAAGATTCTGTATCCCTTCATTTTTATTCTCCCTTGTATATCACCCTCATTTAATTAACTTTAGCTTATGCTATTAATCCTTGGGCATGCAGACTCAGTCAGTGCCACAAAATTAATTCGCTTATTGCTGATACATCTTGTATTTAGTATTTATACGTAACAGTCCACACGTGAAGTTCCATAACTCATGCATATGTCATTACCAATATTGTGAGGTCACCATAATGAGAGCACAGTGTCTATGCTGTCCCCCATCTACCTTTTTGTTTCATCACTGTATTTCAGTATTTCTCATATCCCATTTATTTGGGATGTCAGCCTGCACTATCTCTCTTCAGTCCATATTCTCTATGTAACATTCTCTCTCTCTCTCTATTTATCCACTTGGACCATTCCCATTTTCCTCTTCCTTGCTCTCATACATTCTGTTTCTATACTCTGTCATAATTTTTCTCTTTTTACCCATCTTTCACAACACGTTTCTTATGCTCATCTCTCTCTCTCTCTCTCTCTCTCCCTCCCTCCCTCCCTCCCTTCCCCTGCTGAATATCACACTCGCTTTACTTGCCTCTGTGCATTCTTTTTCTCACCTAACAACATTTGCTCCAGATGTCCAAAATCAAAGGTGCAGTCCATATCCTTGAAACCACTCGCTCCGTCTTCCTTTCACTTCAGTCCATGTAGTTCACTAATTGCGCACTTTTGCCTCACACGACTCAGCCATCATGCCATTCATCACCTCTGCTCTGCCTTTCAACTCACTGCTATTGTATCTAAGTGGCACACTAACCACTTTTCTTACTACACTAATATCCTTCAATCATAACCATCATAACTTCCTTTAAATTCCTTTTGCTACCCTTTTTCCTCACATTTCTGATCATTTGTATCCACACTTGCTTTCTCTGATACCCCTTCAAAATTCCTTCCATAAGCATTAGTTATTTGCTTCATTGTACTGTCCAGAAAATGTGTTATGCACTTTTTTTTTAATCTACCATGATTCTGACAATTGAATATTCAGAAAAACTACTGTAACATCTTTTGACACCTTGTTTTGCATTGTTTACCCTCATACTTTTTTCAGTCATTTGCTTCTTCAATTTGATCTGCTGCATGCTTTATTTCACTATTGCACATCATATCTTGTCTAATACTTCCAAATTGCACTCTTTACCACCATCTTGCAACTTCTTTATGCATTACTCAGTTTGATTGCTCTCTCTCTCTCTCCCTTCATTAGCTCTGGTTTGCCACTGATTTACAGGTGCCATCCTACATACTTTATTACCATTAATAGTAGACTATAAAAAGAATGCAAATTAGCAATATATTAACATAAAAAATAAATTCATTAATGCCTTTTATTCCCTTATATAGCGAGTAGGCAAGATCATTTTAGTCCTTTTTAGCTTTTGGAGATTGAATGGGCAGTTCAGTTTCTACTGGTAGTCAATCAGATAGCCAACCCAAGACTATCACTGATTTTAAGCAGCATCCAATGAAGAGACATCAAACAAGTGCCCCTATCTCATGGTCCCAAATCCTAACATAATATGTTATTGTCTGAAAAGTTTGGGTTATATAGTCAATTTTCTTGCATTTTTGGAGTAAAAAAAACTGAGTTTCCAGGAGAAAAAAAAGCACTTGCCCATACCAGTGGTCGACTAACTTGGAAACTGGTTGAAGAAAGGCTTAGAAAAAGTTCTTACAATCAAACATAGGTCTTTCTTCAGGTGACCAAATGCTGTAGATGCAAATGCTACCTCCACTGAGCTACACAGATCTTAACATAAACAACTATAAAATAACTGTACATTAAAATTAAAACAAATGTATAAGAATATGAAAGATCAACATAAAGAATATTGTAACATTCATCCTTATCAACATAGCTCGCAACAATTCCATTCATTGTTATAACACTTGTGACCTTCTTTTGATAAATGACATTCATAGAACTTAACCTTCTAATTCATAAAACATAAACTTACATTCATAAGACTTCAGAATATTCAAAAAAACTTTGCATTTTAGCTGCTATTGTAAAACATTAAAACCACTTGCATTTCAAGGAGTTTTATACTTTTTATTTTTCTACAGGCTGTAGCAAACTTGTAGGGAAAAGGACCACAAGGATAGTTTGTTATAACGAATAATTTGCTATAGTAATTTTTTTGTTTTAAGCATGGCTAATTGCACCTATTGCCTTTGGTTCAGACTTTAGTAGTTTGTTATAGTGGGAATAAACTATGTTTATTATTTATTTTTGAGCTGCTTTGCAGCTTCTCAATTCAAGATTTGATATAGCTAAGACATTTTTGCTATTTAGAGTTCTTAGAAAAGAGGTAATTTTCTTCTAATAACTACTGAATTATTAAATTACTTGTTTTTCTGATATTTCCTTATAAAATCTACTGTACATCCTTTGAGGATGCATAAATCCAAACAACTCAGCTCTAATGAATAGGAGAGTTCAATTAGCAGAAACTGAACATCTTTGTGAATGGAACAGTTCATTAGTCATCCTAATTTCTCAAGGATTGAGTTATGTCTGTTTTAATTGTAAAACATCTTGAGTGAAAGAGAACACTTAATTTCTTAGATGCTGAAGAAGAAATATTTGCAATATGTATAAGACTTAAGTGTAGAGTTATCCCAAAAAGAGAAATCACATTTTATCTAGAGACTAGAAATGCAGATGTTGTCAAAACTAAGATGATTGATTGGTAGAAAAGTTTTTCCCCCCCCCCAATAAATAAATATAGGATTGAGGTTTACCAGCATTGCTATTAACAAAATCAGAATTTAGAATTTAGGTTGTAGAATTGATATTCTAGATGTTTTATTAATTGAGGGGTACCATGTGGTCATAATTGGTGGTATCAAAACAAAGAAAAAAAAAGTTAGATTCTTCTAAATAACAACTGCAAGATATGATATTCAGCCAATAATGATTGAGGAAAGAAAGGAGTAGCTATAGTATTCAACACTAAACATGCATACAAACCTGTATAATTGTATTTCTGTATCGGTTTGTTTATTCATTAATATCTAACTAGAAAACAGTATGTAAAAGATCTCTGCCTTGTGGAATCCCAGCATTGGTTTAAGGATGAAGCATCCATCCGCCATCACACATAATATACAGGAAGAGACCTACAGATAGTCTTTTAAAGAATGTGGAGAACCAACTGGGGTTTTAACTTAATGTCCACTCCTCACTTTTTCATAGTGTAACTTGTTAGTAGGCATCTATCTAGATACTGAACAAATGAGGATAGGCTGCATTTGGGATTTAGCCAACCAAAATGTATTCTGTATTGGCTTAAACCATAAAAAAAATGATAGTACAATGACATGAAATGCTGTGCTGGCTGTGAAAATTGTCTTGTTAAATAAGGTCCCCTGTTGCTTTTATTGCAGAATCAGAGCAAACAGATGTCAGCTATTGAAACAGATTTCAACTTTACATTAGAAGAATTCAAGACAGGCATATAACAACTAGAACCGATATAAGAATGAGCAAGAGTACCATGTTGAGATAAATGGTGTTACCAAAACAAAGAAGAAAAAGATTCTTCTAAATAATAACTGCAAGATATTTTATTCAGCCATTAATTATCAATGAAAGAAAGGATTAGCTATAGTATTCGACATTTAACATGAATATAATCTACTTGAATGTTGATTAATTTTAACGGTATAGATGAGAACACAGACTGAAAAGAAAATAACTATTTTATTATTATTATTATTACTTGACACCTCCAGGAAGTCTAAAGACTCATTAAGGGAAGGCATATACTCTACAACTCTCTATTTCCACCACCCACAATCCACCAACTACATCAACGCCATCTACCGCCCACCACTACCACTAATATTTTCACAGACAATCACAAACATCCAAGCCCATAGTGGGATTTGAACCCGCAGCCTTTTGGCTGGAGAGCAGATATGCTAACCACTACACCAACCAGGCCATTTATTAACTTATTGCTGATATTTTACCTGGTATTTTATCCAGCATCTGCAGAGCACCAAAACAGTTTGTTATAGCACGTGAAAGAACAACAATCCAGTATAACAATGGGACTAGTTTGAACAGTTGTAATGTACAACACAAAGACTAAAGTCCTAATTAGGTGGCATCTATGTTGGAGGAAAAAAACACTGAGAGAAGACAGGTATTAATTAGGTCTTAAGATGACTGTCTCCCAAATCTTTGGCAAATTTATACAGCGATACTTGTTGAGGTTTGGAGTATGTTTCAGGGCTCCTGTTGATTCCAAGAACAATCTCTCTGACTTATAACAACTTCTGTGCAGTACTTTTGTGTTTTACCAATTGATCCTGTGTGCAAGGATCCAAGGCATGGTCTGCTAGACCCGACTTGCTATAATCATAGTACCAGATTTTTTTTTTTTTTTTTTTTTTTTTTAATGGCAAGTCGGGTCCAGCAGACTATGCCTTGGATACCCTTGCAAACAGGATCAATTGAAAGAAGAACAAAAGTACTGCAGAAGTTGTTATAAGTCAGAGAGATTGTTTTTGGAATCAACAGAAGCTCTGAAGCATATCCTAAACCTCAATAAGTATAGCTGTATAAATTTGCCAGCGATTTGGGAGACAGTCATCTTAAGACCTAATTAATACCTACTTTCTCTCTGTGTTTTTTTTTTTTTTCTCCAACATATATGGCACCTAAGTAGGACTTTAGTCTTTGTGTTGTATGTTAAAATTGTTCAAACTAGTCCCATTGTTATACCGGATTGTTGTTGTTTCGCATACTGTAACAAACTGTTTTTGTACTCTGAAGATGCTGGTTAGAATACCAGTGAAATGTCAGCAATGAGTTAATAAATAGTTATTTTCTTATCAGTCTGTGTTTTCATCTATACCGTTAAAAATTAATCAACATGTACAAAGCCTTTCTACACATTTGAGGAATCTGCTTGAATAGCAGGCAGTTTCAAGTAGATTGACATGGGCAGACTGGGAAATTGAACAGTGAGACTTATTTATGCCTATGGTCTCATAGAAAATTTTGCTAAAGAAGAAGTAAGAATTTTTCCAGTCATTATTAGAGAAGACAGCTGACAAAGAAAAAGGAAAAGATTTTACCTTGTAGAAATCTAAACAGGCACAGCTGGAAATAAATAAAATTTTAGAGGGCAGTTTGGAGAACAGAACTAAGTCTGCTTGATTTCTGTTCATATTATGGACTCATCAACACTAATACCATGTTCCTATATAAAGATTAAAGATGTGCATAAATTCACATGCGGAGAAGACAGAAGAAATAAGAAAAGTCTGTTGACTGTGTTATTTTTGATAGTGATATCTTCATACTGATATGATACGTGACACAACAGTCTACAGTGGATCTGAAAATGATCACCATTTAGTTCTAAGCAGCTAAAAATGAAGTTTGTATTGAAATGAAGAATATGCACACGTTTTTTTTAAAAAAATTCCATTCGAGTAAATTCAAGCAGCCTTCAGAAATGAAACAAACTCAGATATACAAATGTTATTCAAGAAAAAATAAAAGATTTGAAAACAAGAACCTTGGAGATTCATTGGTAAACTCCAAAGAAAGCATTGATTGATTAAGCCAGAGAAGCATGTAGTAAGATTGTCTGCAAGATAGAAAAATCAGAGCACCATGGTGAACTCAGGAAGTGAAAGAGAGAGTTATTGAAAAGAAAGAGTACGAAAAGTTTGTAATAAGTAAGTAAGTCAGTATGTGCTCTGAGAGAATACGGAGAAAAATATAAGAAAGCAAAGCAGCGCATAAAAGTAGCAAAACAAAAGTCTCCTGAGAAAGCGTCAGTAAGAATATAAATATCAGGAGAAGAGCAAATTGTTCTGGAGACTATTGAAAAAGCTTAAAAATGGAGGAAGGAGTATGGTTAAAGAAATAAGAGATAATAAAAGAGCCATGAGAACTTGAAAACTGAAGATAAATATGATAGATATCAGGAATAATTACTTTGAAAATTGTTAAATGAAACAAGAAATGACAGAATCATGGCAGAAGATGTTCGAGTAGAATATTTACACTTGGTTTGCTTACACTTGGATAAAGGATTAAACCAAGTATATAATTTCTCATCATCATCAAATTCCTGACATGTACCCTCAAGGTGTGTACAGGATATGATAGTACTACATGAAAAATTTACATCATTACTAACTTCCTATCTACAATTTTCCTCCAAATCAGTCTGTTACTTGTCAAGACTCCAACATTATCAGAACTTATATTTCTATCATCTAAGGCACTTTGTACCATATCAATCCACCTATATGTTGGTCTTCCTCTGGGTCATTTTGTTCAAGTGACCATACCACCTGAGATTAGCTCTGCTAACGCATTCCTGGATGCTGACAATGTCAAGTTCTTTCCTAATATCCTCGTTTTATCTAATATGACATTGCCATTGATGCCATCTGTTCACACCTCTAATCTTTCTCAGGACTCTCATATCTGTGGTCTCTAGCCTTTGGTCAAGTGTTTTACTTCTGACTCAGCTCTCAGATCCATAAGTTAAAACTGGTTTGAACACTGTCTTGTATACAGTTAATTTAGTGTTCCAACTAATTTCTCTCTTATTCCATATGAATTTATTCAATTGACTTCCTACCATACCAGCTTTGTTGATTCTGTTGTCTGTTTCCATATTTAATTTACCATCTTCACCAAAAATCGTGCCTAAGTAGTTGAAATGTTTTACTTGGTCCACAGGTTCCCCATTCAAAAGACAGTTGACATTTTCAACGATTCTACCTATTTTCATTGTCTTTGTCTTTTTATTGCTGACCTTCATACCATATCCATTACAGCAGTTATTCAATTTAGTCAGTGAATCTTGCAGACTAGTAGCGGATTTATTTAGAAGTATAACATCGTCTGCATAAAGCAAAGAGCTGACATTAACATCTCCAATTCTGATATCATGTTTAATACCACTTTCCTTCATAATGTGATCCATATAAATAATAAATAACAGAGGGGATAATGTACATCCTTGTCTCACACCAGATTTAACATTAAACCATCTTCTTGTACTTCCTACAATTCTAACTGCTAACTTTCAACTCAAATAAAGACCATGTATTGCTTGATATAATGCTCCACTGACATATAACTGTAGTGTATTGAATAGCTTCTCTCTTGGCATCTTGTCGTATGCTTTTTCCAGATTGACAAAACTTAAATACAGATCTTTGTTATATTCCCATGCTTTATCAACTAATTGTTGTAAAGATCTGATCCTGACAGCCTCTGTTTGGCCTGAATCCAGCTTGTTCTTCACTAAGCTTTTCTTCCACAATTCTTCTCAACCATTTCTCAAGTATACTGGCATAAATCTTGCCCATAACACTCAGTAGGGAAATATCTCTGTAATTCTCACATTCAGTTTTATTTCCCTTTTTATATATGGGTACTATGAGAGCTCTACTTCAATCATCAGGAATTTGTCCCTCTGTCCAGGCTTTGTGAACTATGCAGTGCAGCCACTGTAAGCCTTTTATACCACCATACTTCAGCATTTCTGGTCGAATATTATCTACTCCTGCCGCCTTTCCATTTCAAGCCATTGATGGCTTTTTCTACTTCAAGTATGGAAATGTATTTCTGCCTGTTGAGTGTTTTTTACCAGTGATATCACTGCTTTTTCATTTAGCAATTTTTCGAAGTAATTACTCCATACTTCAAGGATATCTTTTTCTCACGTTTTCATGTCACCTTTATTATCTCTAACTCCTTTTACAGCACCACTCTTTCCTCCATTCCTAAGCTTCTTCAACAACCTCCAGAATATTTTGCCACCTTCTCGATATTTATTTTTTATATTCTTGCCAAAGTCCTCCCATGACTTTTGTTGAGCTTGTTTTTCACAGTATTTAGCTTTCTTACATTTGTCTGTATTCTCTAAGAGCACAAGCTGACTTATTTGCCTGGAACTTTTGATATGCTTTCTTCTTTTCTTTCACTGCCTCTTTAACTTCCAGTGTCCACCATGGAGTTCTGATTTTTCTATCCTTGCAGACAACCTCACCACATGCCTCTCTGGCTGAATCAATCAGGGTTTTCTTCAAGGTTTGCCACTGAATCTCCAAGATTTGGTTCTTGTTCTCAAACTCTTTCATTTTTTTTTCAATAATCTTTGTGTATTTTAGTCTACAGTTCACATCTGAGAGCTGCTCAACTTTTATTCGCTTTAAAACTTTCTTACATGTCATCCTTTTTCAATATGAAATTCAATTTTATCCTGCTCAAGACTAAATAGTGATCACTTCCAATTTCAAATCCTCTGTACACTCTGGTGTCCTGTACCAGGGAGAAAACATCACTATCAACAATAACATAGTCAATGAGACTTTTCTTATTCCTTGCCTCTTCTGTCCATGTGAATTTGTGCACATTTTTATGTTGGAACATGGTGTTAGTAATAACCAGTCCATGTCCTGAGCAGAAATCCAACAGGTATTTGCCATTATTATTATTATTATTAGCTTTGCTGTTTTCTCCAAATTTTCCCAAAACATTTTTATATGTCTGACAATCACTTCCTACTCTGCTATTTAGATCCCCAACAAGGACTATCTTTTACTTTTTCATTGTGTCAGTTGCTTGTTCTAAAGCCTCAAAAAATTCCTCCACTTCTACCTTAGTAGAACCTTCTGTGGGACCATAGGCACAAATAAGTCTCATTGTCCAGTTCCCCATTCTCATATTTGCCTATATTACTCTACTTGAGACTGCCTGCCATTCAAGAAGATTAGCCTCGTATTTTGTGTTGAATACTATAGCTACTTCTTCTTTTCCTTGATTGTCATTGACTGAATATAACATTTTGTATTTATTGCTTAGAAAGATCTCACCAGTTTTTGTCTTTTTGTTTCAGTCACCCGTATTTTGTCAATCTGGTACTTATCTAATTCCTCAGCTTGCTCCATTTCTTTGCCATTCAGGCTTCTTATGTTGATAGTAACGACTGGTGATGTTGAGTTGGGGTGTGCTTTCAGATTTGTTCCAGTAGCTGACTTTTCGCTGTTCGCCCTGGTTCCCTGGCGAAACAACAGGGGTTTTGTTTAACTGGGGGGATACCCCAGTCGGCATGAAATTTTGTCATGTTGTACCATCATTTTGTATATTGGTTTAAGCCAATGAGAATACAGTTTGGTTGGCTAAATCCCAAATTGCCAGCCCATCCTCATTCGTTCAGTATCCAGATAGATACCCAAAAGGGTGCACCACAAGAAGGTGAGGATAGGATTTGACATTAGGTCAGAAGCCCTGGTCGGTTCTCTGCATTGCTTTAAAGGCTGTGTGGAGGTTTCCTCTGAGTTATGCAGGTTTGACCCTTAAGCGCCCCGCATATAATTTCTTTGTATCTTTAATTTCAAGTACAATATGTTTCTTAGAAGGAAATATTAGTACTTGAGTTAAAAATCTATCATCCATCTCAAATATGGAAAAGCAGTGGAGCAGATGATATTTGGCCATAAATGCTCACATCTAGAGGTATAATAATTGTACAGTGGCTGCATGATTCAGAAAGTCAGGAGATCAAATTCTGGATGGATGCTTAGAATAGAGCTGTCGTAGTACTAAACTGTAAAAAAAGGAAATAAAAGTGAATGTGATATTACAGAGGAGTTTCTCTACTGACCCAGATAAAATTTATTCAAGCATATATGAAAAAAGGCTAAGAAAAATTGTGGAAGAGAAATTTGGAGAAGAATAAGCTGAGTTCAGGCCAGATAGCGATTGTCAGGATTATATTGTCACTTTAACAAAAATAGTGGATGAATCATGGGAATACAAGGATTGTTCTAAGCATAAACTTTGTAGATGTGGAAAAAGCTAATGACAAGTGCAAGAAAAAAACTGTTTAAAACACTACACTATATTACATGGTGTAAATGGATGTTATATCAAGCAATATGTCATCTATATTTGAGATGTAAGTTAGCAGTTATAATTTAAGAAGATATAGGAAGATAGTTTGATGTAAAATCAAGTGTGAGCCAAGGGTACAGACTATACTCACTGTTATTTCTCATGTATATGGATCACTTTATGAAGGAAAGTGGCATTAAACCTGATATCAGAATTGGATATATTCAGCTCAGCTCCTTACTTTATGCTGATGATGTTATACTCCTAAAGAATCATGCAGTTGTAGTGGATATATTTAACTGAATTGAATGCTGTAAAGCTTTTGGCATGAAAATCAGCACTAAAAAAGACTATGACTATACACAAAAACATTGAAAATGGAAAACACATGGAACAGGTAAATAGAAATGAGAAAAAGCTATAGAACAGGTTCTATAGCTTTTTCCCAGTTTTCCTAGTATGAAAAATTGCATAAAAAATAAAACTTACTGTAGTGAAATCAGCCACGGTTACTTTGCAGTAGTAGTTTTTTATATTAGTCTGAAAAAATAAAACTTTAGTGAACCCTAAGCAGGAGAAGTGTCCAAGAAAACCAGTTCTCTCTCTTTCATCAACATTTTTCAAGACTTTTAGGGTTATAGACCTCTAGATGGCAGATGAATTCATTGCCCATTGAAACACTACAAACTTATTTTTGGAGACCTGAACCAGCTGTTTCTATGTTTGGTCTCCTGATTAAGGTCTCAAATTTCTGTCCTTATCTACCCCCTCCCTTTCTCCCTCTTTACATGCAGTGGGAAATGACACCCTTCATGGGCATGCCAAGCCTACTATAGAAATTCAGAACCATGCACATTCCAGTATACAGCAGTACAGTGGTTTTGCTGGCTGAATGCTAAATAGCACATAGAACTGAACTATTTTTCCAGGTCAGCTCTGCTAGATCATACCAGGAGAGAGCCTGAGTATGATGGTATAAAGCACTGTCAACTCCTCTGAGGTCCTGCACCTCCCACTGCATGCTTTATTCTCTATTTTATTCTTCCACTCCATTAACAATGACCCCTCCATGTGGGGGCACCTGGAGGGGACCTCCCAGTGATGGTACTGCCCCTTTTCATTCTTCCTCTTTTTTTTGCTTTTCTTCCCATATTCTTTGCTCTACTTCTCCTGAATCCTTTTTCCAGACCACCATCACTGGGATCCAATGCTCTGCCGCTGTGTTTGCCGTGCAGTGCAACCCGTGGACATCCGGAAAGGGGGATCCTGGTAGTCTTGCACTACTTTGGCCCCTGCTTTGGCAAGATGGGTGGGCCTGGATGGCCCAGCCAGGGTCAATTGGCTAGTGGGCTTGCCTGCAAGGGTCAACAGTGTTCCAGTAAGTCTCTCACCCCATGGTCCGGGGTCGGGATCCTAGATCTGCTGCAGTGCCGGTATAGCATCCATTGTAGCCCTGGCGTTCCACCCCTGAGCGCAGTCTTTGCTTGCTGGATAGTGGGCATCCATGTGTGGCTCCGTGGGTGGGTGGGGAGCTCTAGTGCCAAATTAAAAATTCCTTAAATATGAATTCTTCATCCTCAAATGTTTCAGGGACCCTAACAAAGTCCCAACCAAGTACTGATAATATAGACACAGCATATGGAAACATGTGCTATGTGTATGAAACAGAAGTAAGAAACAGAAGATATCGGATACTAACATAAATGTCCCAACCTTTTTAATCATTCATGCAACAGGTGAAAAACCAATTGGGAAAATGTCACCCGTCTTTATCCAAAAAGGTTTAGAAGGACTGGCAGGACCTCCCAAAACTGTCAAGAAATTGTGTTCTGGTGATATCCTCGTGCAAATAACATTCTGAGAAACTACTGAGAGCAATGACAATGGTACTGGAACACTCAATTCCAGTAGAGGAGTGATATCTGAATGGGATCTCCTTGAGGTTCCTGATGAGGAGATATGTTCAGAGCTTAAAGATCAAGGAGTGATGGGTGTGAGGCGCATCCTGATATGCAGGGATGGTCGCCTGGTCTCAACCAAGAACATCATCCTTACTTTTGATACACCTAGGCCTCCGACATCTGTAGAAGCAGGGTATCTCAGCTGTCCTGTTAGAATGTACATCCCTAACCCGCTGAGATGCTTTAAATGTCAAAGATATGGACATGCCCAAACTACCTGTCATGGTTCTATTACCTGTGCCTGATGTGGTAGTAAAGAACATGAAAATAAATCTTGCTGTGAAAAAAAAGCTAAATGTGTCAACTGTCAGGAAGCTCATCCAGCATACTCTTGTGCATGTTAGAAATGGAAAGATGAAAAAGAGATACAAAAAATTAAAACAGAACAAAACATAACATATCAGGATGCAAAAAGAAAGCTAGCCACCATTACGCTTGTTCTACGATCCTCTTATGCTGAAAAAGTAACAACTATAAAAGTGCCAACAGCAACTCAAGCATATGTCTATTCCACCACTTGATAATTTCACCATATCTGAACTTTACGACCACAAGTGCTTCTCTGTTGAGCGCATTAATCACAAGACCTATGGCCTTACTCCAGAGACAACTTCAAAAATGGTCCCATTCAATGAAAACTCATCTGTCAAAAAAATTATGGTTTAGACTTCACTCAAAGATAAACCACCAGGCACTCGCACAAAAAAAATGGATACCTCGATACCCACTGAAAGCAAACTAAGCATACCAACTGAACCTAACACATTTGATGTTTTGAACACTCTACCAGAGGAAGAGATGGACACTGGCCATCCATACTTCCCTAAAACAGTGGATAAATATAAATCTGACAAAGGTAAGCCCTCAACCTCTCGAAAACCAGACAAGTCAATAAAATCAAAACAACAGGAAAATTTTTACAATGGAACTGTCATGGGATCTGCCAGAATATTGATGATATCAAGATGTTGTTGCAGAAACACAAACCTTTCTGTTTCTGTCTACAGGAAACTTACTTAAGATCCAATGAGGACTGTACCTTTAGGAATTTCACTGTTGTACATAAGGATAGACCTGGAGATGGTCATGCCCATGGAGGAATAGCTATCCTAGTGGGCAGTAATACTCCTTTCCATCAGGTCCAACTTAATACTTCTCTGGAAGTGGTATCAATTCGCATCTCTGTGGAATTCCTTATTACAGTATGTTCAATTTATTTACCACCAAATGCTGAGTTAAATGAAATTGATCTTGATAACCTTATCTCGCAACTGCCTGAACCCATACTTTTGATGGGTGACTTTAACGGTCACAATACTCTATGGGGTAGTGCCAACACTAATAGACGAGGTCGAATCATTGAAAAAATTCTTGATGATAATAACCTTTCCCTTCTAAATAATAATAAACTCAATACTTTCTTCCATGTGCCTACCTGCTCTTATTCTGCAATTGATCTTACAATCTGTTCCCCTTTTATTCTTCTACTGCTCATGTGGGACGTTGAAGAGAACATATATGGAAGTGATCACTTTCCTGTTCTTTGTACAATGTCTTCACAGGAACCATGTTCACCCACACAGATACCTATATGGAAAATGGACCAGGCTGACTGGAACACTTTCTCTCATCTTGCAAAATTTAATGCTGATGCCATCAGTCAAACACCTATCAATGAAGCTGTAAAATATATAACAGAATGCATTGCCCAGGCAGCAACAACCTCCATCCCAAAAACATCATCTCGATTTCCAGTCTATTCAAAGCCTTGGTGGAACCCAGAATGTCAGGCAGCCAAAAAAGATCAACACAGAGCATGGAGCATATTTCGTAGATACCCCACCACATCAAATTTAATAACTTTCAAGCGTGCTTGAAAGTTATTAAATGTTTTGTAAGACGTCAGAGTCAAAAACAATCATGGATCCAATTTACTACATCGATTAATCAAATGACCAGTCAAAAAATTGTATGGGATAAAATCCGGAAAATGAAATGCAGATATAGTACACATTGTTTGTCCACCTTAGACTATAATGGAAGTGTTCTTGCTGATCCCAAAGCTATTGCAGATACTTTGGAAGAAACTTTTGCTAAAATCTCAGCAGTGGCTTCATATTCTCTGGAATTTTTAATACTGAAAGAGCAGCAAGAGAAACAAAGGCTTAATTTTTCTACCAACATTCTTCAGCCATATAATCAGCCATTTGTCAAGGAGGAACTAAAAAGAGCTCTCCTACAATCTCTCCCTAGTGCAGTAGAACCTGGTGACATCCATTATGAAATGATAAAACATCTACCATCATCTTCTATGGATCTTCTTCTCTTATTATATAATAGAATACTTGCAGAAGAAGAGTTTCCAAAATCTTGGCATAAGTCAATTGTCATTGCTATCCCAAAACCAGGAAAAGATCCAACACAAGCAAATAATTATCGATCCATTGCTCTGACCAGCTGTCTTTGTAAGATACTAGAGAAAATGGTTAATGCCAGACTTCTCTGGTATTTAGAAGGCAACAGTCTTCTTTCCAATACACAATGTGGTTTCCGTAGACATCGATCAACTTTAGACCATTTAGTTCGGTTAGAAACTTATATAAGAGATGCATTTCTGAAGGGAGAACATCTTGTCTCGGTTTTTTTGACATGGAAAAAGATTGACACAACCTGGAGATATGGCATATTAAAAGACCTCTATAACCTAGGTCTCAAAGGACACCTCCCTATATTTATTAAAAACTTTCCAAGTCAGAGTGGGAAGTATGCTATCTTGACCATATCTTCAAGAACAAGGTGTTCCCCAAGGCTCTGTCTTAAGTGTAACCCTTTTTGCTATTAAAATCAACCAAATCATTAAATAGCTTCCTCCCACTGTAGACAATGCTCTATATGTTGATGACTTCACAATATACTGTCACTCACGTAACATGAGGGTAATTGAAAGACAACTTCAGCAAGCAGTTGATCATGTCTCTCTGTGGGCTCTTAATAATGGGTCATCAACATAAAAAATTGTCACTTCTGTCGAAAACGCACTCATTGCCCAGATCCTGAAAACTAAGAATGGGACCTACTGTTATTCCAGTAACTACTGAAACCAAGTTCTTGGGACTCATTTTTGACAGAAAACTCAAATTTCTAACACACATTCATCAACTAAAAGAAAAGTGCAAAAGAACTTTGAACTCTCTTTGCACTCTATCCTCTACGGGGTGGGGTGCTGATCAAGCTTCATTGCTTCATCTTTATCGTGCACTTATACGTTCAAAGCTGGATTATGGTCCCAAGTCTATGGTTCGACAAGACAGAGTAACCTACGATGGTTGGATTCCATCTATCATCAGAGTATAGGGATAGCTACTGGTGCCTTTCGCACCTCACCCACTCCAAGTCTGTATGTAGAAGCAAATGAACCGGCTCTATCACTTTGACGGACACAGTTGTCTCTTAATTACGCCATAAAAATAAAATCTCACCCAGATCACCCTACATGGAATAGTATCTTCTCTCTGCATTGGGAAGCTCAATATCACACACGTCAAACTGCTATACATTAAAGAAACTATGCAAGCTGTTAGTATAAATGTTGACAACATTAGCTACACTAAACATAACAGCATTCCTCCATGGCAGGTTTGCACGCCATCCTACAACCTCTCGCTTTGTCAGCTACAGAAATCTTATACCCCATCATCCATTTACCTGCAATTGTTTAATGCACACAGAGCAGCATACGCTGATTTCTTACCCATCGATACTGATGGTTCAAGAACTAACACCTCTGTTGGCTGTACGGCTGTGTTTCCTGACATTATTATCTCAAAGCAGATCCCACCAGATTGCAGTAATTGTATAGCAGAGTTACATGCCATTCAGCTTGCACTTGTGCCTATAAAAGAAAACTGCTACCAAAAGTGTATAATTTATACAGACTCATTGAGCTCTTTACAGGCTATCTCCTCTCCTATGTATAATCCTCATCCAGTACTTTATGAAGTGCTACACCTGCTTCACAAAATGAAAATCCTTAATTTCGATGTTCAGTTATGCTGGATTCCAAGCCACATCGGAATCAAAGGAAATGAACCTGCAGATGCAGCTGCTAAATCAGCCCATAACTTCTCCACATACTATTTGACAGTTCCATATACAGACTACAGACAACTTATAAGATCAAAGCTAATTGCTCAGTGGGAGTTAACATGGCAAGAAACATCAACAAACAAATTATATAACATTAAACCTGAAATTAAACACTTGCATTCTAGTCAACGTACAAAGAGAAGGAAGGAGGTTGTCCTTGCTAGGCTCCACATAGGTCACAGTCACCTTACACATTCTCATTTACTGAGAGCTGATGACCCTCCCATATGTGAAAAATGCAACACACATCTCACTATTCATCATATTCTAGTAGATTGTCAAAAATTTACACGCGTGAGGAATGAAATTTTCACCTATCTAACCAAGCCATATACACTCAGGGAAATGCTAGCAGACTCAGGCAAATTGCATGATGTTTTTAATTTTTTAGAAAGAATTAATTTGTGCAAATGCATTTGACCATAAATTTGTTTATATGTAAATACTTTTTTTTTTTGCTTAACTTTTATACATATATATATTCTGTCTAATTATGTATTGCCATGGGCCTTGATCTTGTATATTTGTATCACCCTGCTGTAATTTTGTTAATATGTAAATACCATAATGCTAAACTTAAATTTTATGCATCAATGCTGTATAATAATTTCTTTCTGACTCTTGTTTGTTGTAATCTTACTAGATGTAGACACTGCTTTCCTTGACTTGTTTTGTATATACATATATTAACTTATAGTTAATATATGTATATACAAAATATATAAAATATATTTTGTATATAGCAGTACATAAATATAAAATATATTTATGTACTGCTGAAACCTCTGCAGTAATTTTGTTTATATGTAGATACTGCATTACTTAACATACATTTTGTGTATGCATCTTATTTACTACCTTATTTTTCTAATAATCATGTAGTGCTGTAGGACATCTTACCTGTTTGTGTACTTTCTAGTAATTCTGTTTATATGTATTCAAAATTCTGTTTCCACTGCATTGCTAAATTTAATTTTTATCCATGCATATTGTATAATAATCCCTTTTTGCCTATTTTTGTACTGTTATAAAGGCATCTATTATAATTTTACATATATGTAGATACTGCATTCCTTGGCTTAATGTTTCATATATTATGTATTAACTTATATTGTTAACTATTTTTGCACTACTGTAATAACCTCTGATCTTGTGTGTTGCTGTGCCCTCTGCAGCAGTTCTGTTTACCTAGAGATTCTTGTACAGACATATTGTTTACAATTCTGTAAATGCTAATATTGTAACCTTTAGTTTGGCACAGTATGACCTTTGTAGTTTTTGTGCCAAAACTATAAACCAAATCAAACCATTAACAATGAATAACAACATCGTGAAATGAATTTTTTCTGAGAATCAGACAAATTGCATGAAAGTTGCACAAAAATAAGAAAAAAAAGCAACCCAAAAAACCAAAAATGTAACACAAACTGAATCACAGAAAATATCAAATACACATAAAAAAATTCCATAAACAATGTGCACTAATTCCACAAATGTTGGTGAAGTGATCTGTTATTCACGAAGAGAATCCTCAATCATCTGCTCATCACACTTGATTTTTTTCTTAACCAATTCTTCTTCTTCTTCAAAATGTACTGTAGATGACAGTTCTTCTCTTGGCAACTCTATTAATTGCTTGGAAAGACCTGAATTTGAATTCTGTCTAGGAAACAATGAACTTTACAAGGGCTTTTTATTTGAAGGTAACTTAGATTTATCCAATGCCATAGAGATTGTGGCATGATTTTTGATGCCACAGTTGTTATTTGTCAACAACTGCCATTTTGACATGGTGGTTGTCCAACAACTATGTCAAGGCAGTCCAAGAAAGGAAAAAAAAAAAAATCAGCATATCACACATGGCTTAAGACCAAAACTCCAGCTTTGCTGTCAATTTACCCTGCAGCTTGCAGAAAACTATCAACAAATTAAATTTCATTTCAAAAAGATCAAATATGTTTGTTCAAACAACTCTTGAGCCTTCTGGTTCCATGCTCCTGCTTCTCACTCATGATGGCATCACTGTAACATAATATGGTAGATGCTCACTGTAGCAAACATCTAGGAATCAGAGAAATGGTTTGTTACAGCACAAGGTTTACTATAGTGAATGGCAGGAAATAGGACACTAAGGAAATGCTGGGAAACAGAACAAATAAAATGGCAACTTTGACCATAATCTTATCCATCTGTTTTTTTTTCCAACAGATTGTTCTTCTCCCAGCCAATCTCAGTTTCAAACCTTATGGTGCTACATCAGTACCGAACTGGGGTGACCTCTGAATTTTTACACTTCTTTTTTCATGGTTAGATTACTGTTTTCACTCTCCTGATCCAAAAATCTGCACTGAACTAATAATAACTGATATAATCCTTACTGGAATGAGGGCCTTCATTCCCACTCCACTATAAATCCCTGACTTATCAAAGCCCTGGTTCTCTTCAATGTGCCTCTGCAGTACATGATAAAAATGCAATATGTGTTCAATGACTTAAATTGAAAACTCTAATTTCTCATTCATTTATTATTTTTATTTTATTATTCATTATTAAAGTACAAATCTTCTTTATAGTGCTTTTATCCTGCTTGGTGCAGGGTCTGCTATGATCATGCAACTCTGGGAAACTCCAACTGGATTGTTGCAGAGTCTGGCATTGTTGGGGGAGGGATAATGACTATAAATGCGTGTTTGTTTGTTCACTGGGCTGGTTTGCCTGTTCTTGGGAATAAAAAACCCTGAGTTTCTAGGTGAAAAAACCCCGAGTTTCTAGGTGAAAAAACCCCCTACTTCTGTATGAGACCAGATAAGGTTTCTCACATCTTGGTGGGAATCGAACCCAGGTCTTTCCGACTAAAGGGCTTCATCTATACTGACTGAGCTACAGAGGCTCTAAAAAAAAAATAAAAAAAGTCGAATACAAACAATAATGGGAGACATATAAGAAAGAAAAGAACTAAAAGAATATATATGAAGAGCCAAGAGGCTATTTTTTGGTGGCGTATCCCATTAACTTAATATATATGAAATTATAAAACTGAAACTCCAGATTTAATTGAAATTTTAAAATGTAACTTGAAATCTTCATAGTGGACTAAATATGTGCAGTCTGTACCATTAAAATCAAAAGTAACCTTTAGCAGTTAGTAAACTTCATAATTGAACACCTCTAATTTGAAAGAGAGAGAAGTAATGAGAACTAGCCTTTGGCTTAGATATGTTGATGATGGACTTTGTATTCATTCAAGATTTTGTGGACACACATCCACAAAATCTTGAATGCTTTCCTCAGCCATTTAAACAAACATCACAAGTGCATATAATTCATGACAGAAATATAAAAACAAAACTCCTTCACCTGCATAGCCTTCCATATATATAGGTGAAACTGGATGTACAATAGATATCAGAAAAGAAAAACACAGAAACCATATTTGCAAAATTCACCATCAGAAAACAGGCCTTTCTGATCATGCTCTGGAGACATTCCATAAGGATGGATTACAAAAGCACACAACTCTTACATCAGATATGGTAGGGGAAACAAAAAAAAGAAAAAATTAAAGATACGTGAGACCATCATAAAACTACCAAATTTAAACAAGAATGACAGTTTTGAAATGTGAAATTTTGGTCTCTGACAACAAGACTTAGCCTCATGTTTTCCAAAGTATCAAACTACAGTAACACTAATCTTAACAAACAAAAATAATGACGACCACATCAGCTATTGGCTAATTGAGAGTATAGATAAATTCAATAAAGAAAGGTCAGCAGGAGAGCAAGATTTTTAAGGGCTATAGGCTGAATACAATAACTATAGGTCAGGCAAAGAATTAACAGGACTAAACTGTTAATTAATACATTCATACAAAGTGGCAAGACTTAACTAGAGAGGTTTAATAACTGGATATGAATTTTCTGATTGGCTGATGTAATTAATTATATTTCTTCTTATTATTGTTATTTTCTTTTTTATTACAAGAGGTCAGATTAGGCAGGTTATCTAGTTTTAGACATTATATGTAGCTTACAACAGTAAGTGTGAGTTGCTCTAATGTAGTATATATATATATGTATATATTTCTAAAGATGACCTTAATGTTAGAGGTCAAGTCAACATAGAGAATTTTAATTTTATTAAATTTTTTTTTAATCTCAAATGGTTGTTGAGTATAAATCTAATATGAGTAATATAGATAATTTTTTTTATATAGTTGAGTGCATAGAAATAACGGATGTTTTACCTGTATTAGCATTTGGACACCCGATTCCTTCATTTGAGCCCAGGTATGGAAAGTTTCATTTGAATAATTAACAGATTATTTAAGCAACCAAATCAGATTTGAAGTAGTAAGAAAGCTTAGTTTAGTGAATTATTACTTAGTCATATTACATAATTCAACTACCAGATGTTTCACTTAGTAAATAAAGTTTTAGCAAAATCAACTAAGCCAGCAAAAATAAATGTAGAAGTGATGCACAGTAAATAATGTATTCTGCTGAACTTTCATGAATATTAATTACTATTAATCATTTCCCATTTTAATTGCAGCGAATTTTGCTTACCTTGGTTTGCTGAGCCCGAAGAAATAGAGGGAGAAATATCAGAGACAAAGAAATATTGCCTAACTATATGTGAGCCAAAGGTCACTTGAAACTGCAGTAATGCAACATATTGAAAATATTAAATATTTTCATGTGTAACCATTCACCTGATATATTTGTTGAAAGAATACAGTTGAAATCACAAGCACAATTGGTATGACCTGTGCAAAAGACTGCACTCTTCACATAGCAGTCCATTTAGGCCTGCTTAAATACATTTTTATCCTTAAGTGGGATTTCCCCCCCCCCCTTCATATAGTTGCTTATACAAATCTACATGATTTCTTTTTCATTTCTACTTCATTTTCAGATATGGTTTATTAATGGTTTTTTTTATTATCATAATTATTAAAGAAATCCCACATAAGGGCAAAATGTAAGTGACAGTGAAAATACAATACAAATGCAAGCGTTCATTTATCCTGTCTTCATCAGGATACAGTATTTGTATTAAATTGGTCTTGTAAATAACTAATTAATACATTTTATCATTTTTTAGGTGCACAATACTTTATACATACTATGTCAATTAAAATGCAGGGATTTTTTTTTAATAAATGAAAAATTAAAATTTACTTTAAGTATCCTAACCAAATCTGTCTATATGTAGGTGTGAAATGTGAACAGCATTATTTGTTCGAGTCTTCAGTGTGTGTGTGTGTGTGTGTGTGTGTGTGTGTGCATGCGCGTGTGTGCATGCACATGTGTGCATGTGTAGTAGTGAAATAGTTCCTTTTTTTTTTTTTTTTTAATTATTATTATTGTTATCGAACAACAGAAGTCACGCAAGAAAAAGAATCATGATTATAAACAAGTTTTGTTATTATTATCATTTTGATCGGGGTATTATTTTGCATAGACAGTTGCAGTTATTTAAATATATAATATACTTTATATATTTAAAATCTATTGTGAAATTCTGGTGTTATCCATTTGGGAATTTGAAACAGATTTGTGAATTTGTTTATTGTCATTTATAATTTACAAAATATTTTCAAAATTAGTTTTTGTTTAAGATTATTTATTCTTTGAAATATGCTTATCAGTAATTCTGACATGATGATGATTACAGAATAAAACAGAGCATCTGTAGGAAGTTGAGGCAGTTTTAATTTTTGCAGGACCTCATACACATCATCACTGCACCTGCCTCATAACTATATTATGGTGAAATAATAATGAAGTAGACTAACATAGTATATTTACTACAAATTAGTTAGGATGACGTAGTTTGGATTAACAGTTTTTTTATCTTTTTTTTGTTGTTGTTGTTCAAATTATGCATGTTTTTAAGCTTCTTTTTTTACTTCTTAAAAAGTTTCTGTTGTTTATAATCATTTATGAATCATTTTACTCTTTTTGGGGATTTTACGACCCATGGAAACAGAGACTAAAAGATTTATCTGTACAATTCAGAAAATATAAGGGTGATATCATAATATTGATGATATGTAAAAAGTCCTGTTAAAATTAAAATGGTTTTAACCTCTATATGTTCTGCTTTATTCTGTAATGAAAAAGCTAAATTGCATTACCAAGTTAAACCATGAGGTTTTTCAATGAATCATAAAAATACCTATAGCGGCACCTGTGTAAATACCCATATAAAGAAGACTTTGAGGAGGCAGCAGAAGTATTAAAAATAATATCCCTGATCTAGAGAAAAACAGCTGCCTGCACTGCATTCCTATCTCAAAATTTTGAGGAAAATCTCCTCATTAAGATATAAAGGAATTGAATCATAGCCAGAAACAATGGCCTAACATGCAACTCAGTTGCACAGTCTTAACTAGGTTGTTACTTCCACTGTGCCTTTGTAGTGTTCTGGCTTTCTAAGTAATATGTATCGTGTTATTCTCTGGCAATGGCAAGGTCATATTGATGAAAGATAAGAAGCCCTGTTAAAATAAAAAATAGTTTTAACTTCCAATATGTGTTCTGTTTTATTCCATAATCATTATCCTAGTAACAATTGTATAATTTAATACATCATTACTAGAAAGCAACTGCTTTTTCATGATTGATATGTTTTATACATTATATCATGAATATAAATCATGTTATAAACATTGTATTCAGGTAAATAAATTACTTTCTTACTTATCTGAAAATAATATAGCTAACTTGTAATGATTAAATCTTTTCATTATCTTATCCTAGTAACAGTTGTATAATTTAAAACATCATTACTAGAAAGCAACTGCTTTTTCATGATTGATATGTTTTATACGTTATATCATGAATATAAATCATGTTATAAACACTGTATTCAGGTAAATAAATTACTTTCTTACTTATCTGAAAATAATATAGCTAACTTGTAATGATTAAATCTTTTCATATAACTATTCTATTATAGTGAAGGAAATGAATGCATGCTTGTGTGAAATTCTGGTTGTGTGAAATGCATGTATATATGTAGTGGAATATAAACTTGTCTATATATACTTCAGTGAGGCCAAGATCATCATCTTCAAGAATATCTAGTATTTCTTTCACAGATAAGCTGAAGGGAGAATAGTTAATTGAAATTACACAGAAATATTTCATAAGGCAAAAATGACTACATAGAAGACTAGTGTGACCAAATGGTAACACTACATTATAACCTACTTTTAACATATAATTATTATATATAAAGTTTTAAAAACAATATATTACTCTTCATTAATGTTTTCACAATATGAATATGTTGATAGAAGTGTTTCAGAGCAAGTTATGAAGCAAGAAGCTACACTACACTTACCTCTTCTTATATGCCATTTTAGATTCACAGATTCCATGTACTGTTTTATTTCACCTACCACAAGATGGCATAAAAGGCTAGATCAGAACTAGATCAGAAACATCTATTGTTAATAGTTTGAACTATTACCAAGCCTGAAAGTATAAAACATTTATTGATTTTAGATTATTTGGCTACAGAGAATAAAAAATGTAAATCATTGCATGCTGTAACCATATGGTAACGCTAGTCCTTAATGGATTAAGCATGTGTAATTTGCCTTATACAATATATATATATATATATATATATATATATATATATATATATATTTTATTCCTTAATGCAGTGATTTCCAAACTGTGCGCCGTGGCCCCCAGGGATGCTGCAAAATATTCCAATATTTTTGCTGAAATGTTATTGAGCTGTCTTGTAAGAATACACTCGAGACAAAATTTGGCAGCATGGAACTGACTGACTTTTGGATATCAGTAAAAGATGAATATCCGCTGTTAAGTGGTAAAGCTCAGCGAATCTTAATTCCATTTGCGACACCATATTTGTGCGAAGCTGGGTTTTCGGCGGTCACTGTGATAAAAAGCAAGTATCGTGCAAAAATCAACGTGGAACAGAAAATAAGGGTGGCTGTGTCCAGTTTGATTCCAAGATTTGAGAAGATGTGCAGTGAACAACAGGCTCACCCGTCCCACTAATTACGATTTATTTATTCAATGATTTGATTGTTCAAAATATGTACTTATTTAATACTTTTTACATAAATTGTTTGTAATTGAAATACGTGTTTCATTTTTTTAAACGTAACCAACCAACTGTGCACTGCAACTGTTAGATAGGCCCATGTTTTGACTTTTGGCGCCTGAAAAATCCTGATACACTAAGGGTGCCGTGAACTGAAAAAGTTTGGGAACCACTGCCTTAATGAAAATTAGTTAACTGATTTAACTGCAACATAGGTATGATGAATTAGGTTGCTTTTGCAAACACTAAAAACGTTCTAAAATATATTATGTTGTGTAAAGGATTGGAACAGTACTTTATTTCAATGAAACCTAAACTGAACATACCTCAGTAGCATGTGGACCCACCCTCCTCTGGCACTGATCACACTTTGAATCTGTTTAGGCATATTTTCCACCAACTTAAAATAGTATGAGTCAGATATTTTGGGCCATTCTTTCATAATCACCATTCCACGTACTCCATTGTTGGATGAACTGGTCTCTCCTTTATTTCAGTTCAACCCAAAATGTTCATTATGTTGAGATCACAATGAACATTCTGTGCAGGTCATTCAGGTTTTTCCACAACATTTTCCTTAAATCTCATCACATTAGCAACCACAATGTGACATAGTGCATTATATTGAATTAGACATGATGTAGGAAACATTGCATTATACAGAAGTGTTGAATATCTGTCAACCTTTATCCTTTAACTACACCCAAAGGTCTGAGTCCATACCAGTAGAACCTTTAACAATAAATTTTATCTATAATTAAAGGTTCCTCCAATTCAGATGATACATTAAGACATAAGGCATTCCCAAGGTATATGCTACACCACATTTGTCCCTCTGATCAGAAAAAATTGTGGTATGATTCATCACTCCATATCATTAATTTCTGACACTCTGCAGACTAGTTGGATGTTTTTATACTAATTTAGTCTCTATTATTGATTGTCATGGCTGGGTTAGTTGAACAGGCTGTTGTATTGTGTCTTAATTGCATGCGTTCTAAAGCTGTTTCGCTTGTTTTGCAGAGTGAAATATAAGAGTTACCTGGAGAGAAAACTTGACGTCTTTAAATAATTGACTAACCTGCCTTCACTTGAAAAGTCTTTATTAACTTCATTTATCCTGGACTAGATATTTCCAGTCGAGAATTCAGCTGGAAATACTTAGGTTATTTCCAGCTTAACAGCATGGTTATAACAAAATTATAAAGACTGCTCTACAGCAGAGCTTGCTAATCACCATGGTTGATACATAACTTATATGCACCTGCCTGTTCATAGAAATGGAGATTGTGCAATATTTTATGTAATGTTCTATTACTAACATAAACTGCTATAGAGTGTTTGAAACTCCATCAACCTGGATTTTCAAACTGAAACTCAGAAAGCTAACACTAAGTATCTAAATGTGTGAAAGGGCAATATGGAAAACTCATATTGCCCTTTCATAGTCTCCTCACATTTCCATCAGTGGATAATGTTGTCCACTATTGATTTTGAGTGATACAGTCCTTTGCTATGCCACAAATGAATTAAGCTACTGATATGGCTTATGATAATACCTCTTTTGAAGTTTCTGTTCTCCAGTGCTGTTGACGATATATAGATGTATAATCATTTCCAGGGATATGCATCTGTTTGTTGTACAGATGCATAGCCCTGGAAATGGATATGCATCTGTATATGGCCTGTACTTCCCTACAGGCCATATGCAAAGAAGGAATATACGTATTAGTATGTTTCCTTCTAAATCCTGGGATACCCAAATATCTATTGTATACTTTCTGTTTCACAAATTATTGTGATTTGTAGTGAGATTTTGTTTGTAACAAAAGATTACAATTGCACATAAATTATGATTAGGGATTCATGTTATATTTCCACTTTATAAAATTCCTTGCTATGTTTCTGTCATTAACTGATATTTTATATTTTGAAGAAAACTTTTTTGTATTTGACTTTTCCGATGAAAGCATTTTTCACCTGAAAAATAATTTAAAGTAATATCAAATGATTTTTCTACATGCAAAACTATAAAAAAAAAAAAACATATTTGTCATGATATTAGCATCTTCTAAGTTTTTAAAGTACTGCTTATATGAAGTGTGTGTGTGTGTGTGTGTGTGTGTGTGTGTGTGTGTGTGTGTGTGTGTGTGTGTGTGTGTGTGTGTGTGTGTGTGTGTGTGTGTGTGTGTGTGTGTGTTCTCATGGAAACTGTTTCTCTTTTGCTTTGCAAAAAATGAAAATCAGGAATAATAATAGTTGAAAAAATGTGCTTTTCCAGAGCATGTACAATACCCAGAAAAAATTGGATATCAGAAATGCTAGTCATTTCTGATCTGTAATTGGATTATTTGTTTGAACTCTATGCTCATGCTGGAGAAGAAAGCATTCCCAGGTAAAGTTTAAAAAGCCTAAACAAATATCCAGCATTAGATAAAAAATTATTACATTCATTTTTGGCCTTCACACTTTTGGTGAACATTTTAAATAAAAATGCAAACTGATACAGTATTTCAATATCTGTTGTAAAGAATTTCAGTTTTTTTTTCTCCTCGCTCCCATCTTGTGGTGTGTAGACTGATTATTTAGCATAAAAAATACTTTTTATTTATTTTTATTTCTTCCTACACCATGCAACTGTAAAATAGGGAAAAAAAAACATTATTGAAAAAGCATCTGGTTAACTGCTGCAGTTATCTTGAAAAAAATATTGAAATAATAATTTAAAAAAAAAAAGGATCATCACATCTATGTTATATAGCATCATAACGGTGTCAAACTAATTTCCTAACCCATTCATTAGGCTGTATTTGGAATATATCTGTGTATCTGGAGCAGAAGGATTTTGCTGATTTATGATACTTGACAGTTTTTGTTTCCTCTCAAGAAAAGCAGTATTAGTTCAGAAATTGTAAACTTTCTTCTAAGTACTTTATAACTAGAGTATGAAGTAAAGAATAAACGAAACTTGGTTTCAAATAAAAAAAAATGGATTCTTAACAATTTGCTGTGGGTCACACAAGATTTACAATAAGTATTTGATTAGTTATAACCTGTTTTGTTTCTTGAATAAGTTGATTTAGAACAAAATATTCAGTATAATCTTTACCTAATTAGTCATTCTCTCAATAGTTTTTTTCTTTAAACAAATATTTTTGTGTTGTAAAGTATTTCAATGAAGAAATAAAAAGAAAGGCACAGGATAGGATGTTATGACATACTGCTACCACTAACCAATCTTTGGAATGACACACCTGAGAAGAAAATATTTCAATCATGCCCTTCCCTACCAAAGACTAGATTATAGTTTTAGTTACTTTATGGTTAAAAATAAGTTATATATATTGTATTGTTAATAATAGTTGACACATGTAGAAAAATAGAATTTATTAACTCCTGTATAGTTTTTCTTTGTTACAAGGACATCGAGAGTCCATAGCTCAGTCAGTATAGATGAAGCCTTTTAGCCAGAAAAACCTGGGTTTGATTCCTGTCAGTGACATGCAGAGATGTCGTGAGGAATTTTGGCACCTATGGCCAGAAAAGAAAATTGCGCTGTTCTAAAAAAAAACTTTAAAAATCTCAATTTTTGTGTCTATGTAAAATTAGCACCTATGGCCAGGGCCACATTGGCCATAGCCTCACTACGCCTCTGGTGACATGAGGAACTTTTATGTGGTCTCATTCGACTAAAGATGAGTTAACTGGTCTCATACGGAGGTTGGAGTTTTTCACCTGAAACTCGGGTTTTTCATCCTCCAGAACAAGCAAACCAGCCCCATGAACACACATGGATTACAGTCATGAATACATCCCAGCCATATGCCGGTCCCGAGCCCAGATAAAATTGGGGGTGGGGGAAGCAATGGTGAATTACCATGTAAAAATCTCACTAGGAATACTTTGGGCAATGCCTACAAAGTCACCTACGGTTGGAAATGACTGAAAAGGGAAAAACCAGTTACCAGTACAAGGACATCATCTGGGAGAGGAAGGAGAGATTAGTTGACACCATTTAAAACATAAGTTACAAGGCATCATGTAGCTTGTGTTTAGTTGCTCATGTCTCAGTCACAGCTGAATCAATGGGAGAATAGGCTTAGAGTTCAAAAGGGGACAATGGTTAGTTATGAAATTCAAGTACAAGGTTACATAACTCATTCATTATTGCAAGAATAAAAATAATAATAATAAATAAAATAAATGAAAAATAAAATTATAAGCAGTGATTACTTTTGAGACAGGCATAATTCAGAACAGTTAAGAATTTTGTGAATTTTATGTTGTCATCTGAATCTTAGCCATTTTGATTGTATGCCTGTCTCAAAGTTTTGGAAAGTAACCATGATTAACTGTTTGATTTATTTTTTTTATGTTATTTGATTGATTTATTTTTAAACTATTTTTAATAATGAATAAGTTTTGTAACCTTATATTTGAATTATAAAAGCTAACCATTGTTTCCCTTTGAACTCTGTGTTCTCCTGCTTACTCAACTGTGACTAAGATATGGACCATGTAAACACGTGCTACATGATGTTTGTGACTCATATTTTGAATGTTGTCAACTCTTGTTCCTTCTCTTCTGATGATATCCTTGTAACAAGGAAATAGTTTTATAGTTAGTATAAAGCATCAGGATAGTGGTGGGCCTAAGGAACTTTTGCACTTTATGTATATACTAATGCCAGTAGCATTTGGAACAAGCAGGAGGAATTTTTGGCATTGGTTTGTTCATCCTGGCCAAAGGTTCGGCATTAGTGAGACATGGCTATCAGAGGATAACATATTTAGTGGGATAGAATGTGAAAGGCGTAGTGTGTTCAGGGAGGATATTATGGAGGAGTGTTATTCTGATGAACTGTAACCAAACAGAGTAGAAGTTCAACTGCAGGCCAGTGAAAATAGTACATTAGAGGCCAGCAGAACAAAATATACAGTAGGATGCTGCTATTGACCATGTGATGGAAAAGATGGTGGAGATAGTATGCATCGGCAAATAGACTCATGAGTGAAGGACAGGTAATTATTATTATGGGGGATTTCAACTATGGGAACATAAATTGGAAAGAAGGATGACACATGGGAGGAAGAAAATGGAATTAATGCAGTTACTAAGGGATAATTACCTGAGACTGCATGTGACGGACTATACTAGGGGGTTCGAGAATGCTAGATCTAATAATTGCATCTGAGAATTTGTTTAAAACGAATATGATCACATTGTCACCAATTGCTGAGAGTCATTATATGGTCTTGATCTGGGAGGTGGCTAAATGTGTCAAATTTTCAGTTAAGACAAGGTATATGTGAATTACAGGGCTGGTAAATATGACAAACTTAGGAGATTGCTTGGATCAGCCATGGCATGTAAAATTGCAAGGGCTGGGCTGGATGGTGTATGGGAAGTGGTAAAGGAGTGTTTGAGGGAGGTAATGGTAGACTGCATACCTAGAGTGAGGAGAATAAATCAAGTGGGAGTTAAATGGATGAATATCACCATTAAGCTGGAGCTGAAAAAAAAAAAAAAAAAATTGTGGAGGGAATTAAGGAGAAAGGTGACCAGTAGGCACATGAACAGTATAAGGTACAGGCCAAAAGGGTAACTAGTGTGGTAAGAAAGGCAAAAGCAGGGTGCAAAAGGAAGTTTGGAATGCAGGCTAAAGATAATCCCCAACAGTTCTTTCGATATGCAGCAAGTAAAAGAAAGAATGTATATGCCAGAATGATTTTAATGAATGCTGATGATAGGGAGATAACTGAATCAGTCGAAATAGTAGAATTACTAAGTGAACACTTTGCAAGAATATATCATCCAGGTGGTGTTATTGCAGGAACGAGAGGGCCAAAGGCTTATATGGGAATTGAGGTAAATGAAATGGAGGTGCATAGCATATTACAGAACCTTAATGTGAATACAGCTGTGAGATTAGATGATATACCAGCTCAGGTTTTATGTGAAGCAGCGAGAGAATTGTCAGTGCCCTTGACATTTTGTTTAATCTAAGTCTCGGCTCTTAGTTAGTCCCAAGGGGATGGAAAGAGGGGAAAATAGTTCCATTGCATAAAGGAAGCTTCAAGACTTATGTAGCAAATTACTGACCGATCAGCATATCAGGAGTAAAGTAAAGTTGTTGTCAAACTCATATATACAGGGTGGTTCAAAATTCCATATATAAACTTTGAGGGGAGGTAGAGAACATCAAAATCAACCATATTTACATAGGAAAGCATGACCAGAAACCCACCAGAAGGTACAACAGGAACACAAAGATACAGAAATAACACAAGTCAGTAAGTAGTGTAAAAAACTTTATTAGGCATAACTGAACAGTTCAATAGTACTTGGATACATAATATGGTAAAGGAGGTGCATGTCTGCTATCTCAGCGTTCATAAAACAATATATGTTCTTCGTACGACATCGAAAGCTTGAATGAGGAAGCCCCAATTGCTCACCTGGAGTGCTGGCGAACAGCGCTACTTATCACTTTCAGGTGCCGTTTCTGGTCATGCTTTCCTATGTGAATATGGTTGATTTTGATGTTCTCTACCTCCCCTCAAAGTTTGTACGTGGAATTTTGAACCACCCTGTATAGAAGTTAATAAATTATATTTTTATGTATATGCATCAGTCATTAACAATATAATCTGTCTGCTGCACACATTACTTTAAGCATGTAGTTAATAAGTTACATATGGTACTAATCAATACTTAGTTTTTTTTTATATCTTAAAATTATGAAAAAAAATGGCCTTTGCACTAAATTAATCTATCTTTTGTATTGGGAGATGTTAAATTATTTTTCCTGATTACAGTATGCACTTTGCATCCATTCTGATGGATGCTTGACATCCTTGTCCTGTAATAATTACCTCCATGGAGTCTAAAAGACTCATTGTTAGAAGTACATGCCATCACACATGCAGCTCATGAACCTGTGCTTTAAAATAATTCAACATGTGTGCATTTATCACATTGTTAGACAATGCATTCCATTCTCCAAAGAACCTGCTTCTTACTTCTTTGCTCACACTTTCCTTGTACAGTTCCCAGGTCTAGCTTCTTTTTCTATCTCCTTCTCTCATTCTTTGAAACATTTTTTCTAATTACCCCAGTAACAATCCCCTTACCAACTTATATGTCTCAATCATAATGTTAAAATATGATACAGACATAGCATTATGGCCAGTTAGATGGTAAAATTGAAGGAATGAGTGAGTGAGGTAGAGAGCTCTGATTGCAAATGATTCTGAATGGTCTAGGAAAAATGGAGTGTGGTATGTTGATATATGGGTGACTTTGATGGTCAGGAGTTGTACTTGCAGAATGGATTACGATTGAATGGGTTTGATGTTAGGTGCTTGGAGAATTAATGTGAATAATCAAGGAAATGATGTGTCTTGGATGATTGCATATAATAATGGATGCAATAAATTAAGAGATTGAAACTGTGAGTGTAACAACATGGAAAAAAGAGAGAATGATGGTATGTTAGGGATGACCACAAAAATGGCAGGATTAGTTCTGTCAAGAAATAAACATGAAAGCCATGGAGGTAAGGTAGGGGATTTCATTGTGGAATTAACTTCATCTTCCTATTTTGAACTGATCATTTTACTTGAATACTCATCAGCCTGCTGGTCATCTGTCATGATATACTAATGGTATATGCATCACAAATAAAAGCAAAGAGTTCTTAGCATTGATAGATATAATGAGACCAGAGCTTATCTGTATTAAGACCTGGGTGAGAAAAGAAAATATCAGTACAGAAATATAATGTGACAGGTTTATTGTATTCAGGGAATACAGACAACATAAGAAATGTGCATGGGGGAAAGGAGGGAATTATTGCTGATAATTCCAGAGTAGATAAATCCAGTCAGAGTAGAAATCTCCTCTAGTGGTGGTTATGAGTGATATATAGGCAACAGTTATTAGAAGTTTTTCCATTTGGATATATCATAAATTAAAGATACCAAGAAATTATATACTTGGTTTAATCCTTTATCCAGGCACAAACTTTAACAAAGTTTGTGCCTGAAGTAATTTCAGGACTGGGGCAACTCATATATAGAGGCAACAGGTTCCAGGCTGTTATTCTAAGATAGAAGTTAACAGGACAGTGCACAATTGGATGCCACTTTTAGTATGACACTTTTAGTATATTAGTGTTTTTATTAAGAAGGGACATATGTGGAACTATAAGACAAGCAATCATAATAAACTGAGAAGACAGCTTGAAACAGTATCCTAGCATGAAAAACTGCATGATACAGCACTCATTCAACAAGTATCTGAATGAAGCTATATCTGACTGCATCCCCAGAGTTAAGAGAAAAAATTGTCTGTGAGTTAAATGGATGAAATCATTTTAATGCAAGAGCTGCATAAAAAGAGAAATTATTATTAGGAGCAGTATAAAAGTTTGCTGGTCAGGCAGCTGTAGTGCTTATGGTGAAATCAAATTAAAAAAAAAAAAAAGATTAATAATGAAAAGAGCAGATTAAATGTGAAATCTGAGAGAATTTTTCTTGATATGTAGCAAGTAAAAGGAAGAATGGCCATGAACAATCTTCATGAATGTGGATAGCAGGAAACTGTGAAATGCACTAGAAATATATCTTCTATTTTCCACTTATCAGTTAAACTTTGTAAGCCACACACCTTCATTTTACTCTCTGCTACTTCCCCAAGAAACCCAGGAGACCAAATCTGTACACAGTTGTCCAGAATGTGATTGTATCAAAGCCTTATAAAGAAGTATAATAACATTCTTATCACATCTCGTTTACTGTTTCTTTCTAAGCTATCCTTTGAGCTGTCTTGTGCACTTTCATGATATATCTCCTGAACTTCATCCCTCTCGCTCTTCCCAGTATCCTCCCAAATCTCTAGCCTCATCAATTTCCTGCAATGAATTTTCATCAGTTATAATGCAGTTTGCAATTATAACTGATGAAATATACTCCATCAAAAATCATTCCATAGAACCCACATTATTTCAGATAGTAACATATCCTGTTAGGTTAAGTACCAAGCAGCTTTGTTTGCCCATCTCTTCATCAATCGCTGCTTATAATTAGTGATAGTCTTGGGCCAGCTATCTCTGATTGGCTACTGGTGGAGATTGAATTGCCCACTCAGTCTCCAAAATCTAGATAAGGTCAAAATGCCTTGCCTACTCCCTGTAAGGGAATAAAAGGCATTAGGTGATTTTTAAAAATCATTCCCAAGATCGTAATGTCAAAATTGAACAGCAGTGACATAAATGCAAAGCCATATGCCTCATATCATTAATCACCTGCCTTCTATTTGATTCATCTCCACCATATACTGCTCTCTAATGCCTGTTCCTCAGCCACTTTCTTATCCATCTCACCAGATTCATATCCATCCCCATTTCTCCACCTTATATAATTGTAAGGTAGAGAAATTAACCATGGAACCCTATTAAGGGTTCCATGCTTAATTCTGCCAAATGCCTTTGCATAGTCTAGCAGTATCATATGGTGAAAACTTTTCCTTATCCACCTCATTTTATTGTAGAATGCAATTAAGAGACCACAAAGAAATTCTCCCATGGATTATACCTATCCACCCATTCCTGAAATCTTCCCTTAACCAGCTTTTTCCAATGTTATTATTATTATTACGTGACATCTCCAAAGTGGTCCAAGGACTCATTGCAGGAGGACACTCAACTCAACTCTGCTACACACATCTCACCATATTCCCTACTACTTAATTCTCTCACTACGCACACCTACAATCAAAGCCATCCACTGTCCATCACTACCACCAAAAGTATTTGTTTTTGTCTGTAAACTGCATGTGTTCTGATGGCTGATTTCCTGTACGTATGATGAAAAAGCTGAGTTTCCAGGAGAAAAAAACCTTGCTGCCTCCAATGAGATTAGTTAACTCACCTTCAATTGAAAAGCTCATATAACGATTTCTCTCTTCACAAGAATCAAATCATACACAGATCTTTTCCAGTCAAAAGGTGCAATGTACTGCCGTTCTTCCAATTGCACTACGGAGGTGCTTCCAATACCTAATGACCACTCTTTAGATACTAATTGGTCTATAATTTGCTCTGTTTTGAAGTCTCCTTTATGTAACAGGAAAATGTTGCCTTCTTTCCATTCCCTTGGAACTCTGCCAATCATCGTCATCATTGCCCATGAGTCCAATGTCTGTTGGTGTCTGATGCCTTTTCTCTCTCTCTCCATTCTTGGCTATTTCTCTCTGTCCATTGATGACTCAAATCTTGCAAACTCTTTTCACACCACTCCTTCACATCATCTATCAACTCATCATCTTCACATCATCTATCGACTCATGCCTTGGCCATCCACTTCTGTTTATTCAGTCCATTGTACCATATATCCAGGTTTTAATCTTTCTGCTGTTATCCATCCTGCAAATATGTCCAAAAAAAGCTTCAGATTTTTTCTGCATTAGATTCTCTTTGCAGTTTACTTTTGTATACAGTTACTTATCTTTCTCACCACTCCAATTCGTAGTATCTTTTTATAACATTCTTTCAAAAACTAATATTCGTATTACACAGTCTTTAATCATACCTATGTCTCACAGCCATAAAGAGTACTTCTGAAGATGCATGTTTACAGCAATCTCAGCTTTGTGGGATGGCTTACTGATTTACTTTTCCATACTCTTATCTTTGCCCTTGTTTTACTGATTTACTCTTGTCCATTGCTTGTATACAGGTTTACTTTTGCTTTTGTTAACTGAGATTTTATCTCCTTTTTTGTTTTTACAGTCTAAAAATCATGTGTCATATGATTTATGAATTCCACATACCTTAGGTATGTGGAATTCTTAACCCCTTCCAGCTCATGTATGTTGATCTTTATTTGCTTTTTTTTTATCCTTTTTTCTCCAAATATTGTTTTAGTTTTCTCAGTGTTCATCATCATCATCATTATTATTATTATTAGTCGCCTCCAGGGAGTCCAAAGACTCATCGAGGGAGGGCATCTACCAACTCTGTCTCCACCACTCACAATTCACCAACTGACCACAACTACACCAATGCCATCTATCGCCGACCACCACCACTAGTATTTCCACAGACAATCACAAACATCCATGTCCATGGCGGGATTGGAACCCACAGCATTTTGGCTGGGGAGCGGATATGCTAAACACTCGGCCAGTCAGGCTGGCAACCCTTATCTCTTTACTTAACTTCAGCATTGTTCTTTCTAGTTCCTCTTCATCTTTTTCAATAATGACTGTATCATCTGAAAACCATAAATTATTTATTTTTGTCCCTTGAATTGAAATTCCCCTTATATTCTCCTTTATGACATCCATTCTTTCCAAAAGCTTGATAAAAATGCTCAGAGATACTGGGTGTGCATGTCTCATGCCTCTTGTTGGCTGAAACAATCTTCCTGTTTCTCCAAAGTTTCTCATAGCAGCCTCTACATTGTTATTGATATTTTGCAATAGACATATCAGGTTCCTTTCCACTCTATAAGATTCAAGTACAACCCATGTCACTTTCTGATCTATACTGTTGACTGCTTTTTGAAAATCATCAAAGTAGCCATGAATATTTTTATTTTTACATAGATTTATCCACAGTTAATCTTAACATTAATATTTGGTGCACAGTACTTCTGTTTTTTCTGAATCCTGCTTGCTCATCTTCCAGATTTTCTTCAGTCAGTTTCCTTGTTTGTGCTGTTAATATCATCATAAGTGATGATGATAATAATAATAATATAATAATAAGGTACTTTTCTCACATAGCTCATTAGAGCAATTGTTCTCTGCAGTTCATTTTGCTTCCTTTTTTTGAATGGTATTAGAATTGACCTTGTCTATTTTTTTTAGTGCTTTCTCTTTGTCCTACGCAACGTCATACAACCAGCATAGTTCATTCATCACCTTGCCACCATGTTTCAGCATTACTCCAGTGATCTTATCATTCTTGGATCTTCCTGTGTCTTATATAACTCTGAGCAGTATCTTGTTCATCTCTCTCCTATTTCTTTTGTGTTCATCAAGATTTCATTGTTTTCATTTTTTATGTTTTTTTGCTTATATACTCTGCATGTATCATCTTGTTCTGTATTCACCATAGTATTTATTGATTTTCTCACACTGTTCTGATTTTGATTAGCCATTTTGATTTGTCTCTTCTAACTGCTTTCTATGAAAAATTAACTGCTTTCTGTCATCTCCCTACTATCAACATTCATTAAACATATTTGCCTTGTATTCTCTGTCCTTGAATTGCTTATTTGTTCCACACTGGCTGATGGTGTACTATTAATGTCAGTATACATTAATTGTTGCTGATTTTCGATAAAGTTAAGTACTGGTTTTAACATCTTTCACTTCAGATTACTATGTTGCAGGGTCCATTAAAGCTAAAACATACTGTAAAGCAATTCTTCCATATGCATTTTTTGTTTACTGACCATGTAGTGAAAGAACTCTTTAGGATTTTCTTTGGCCTTCTCAGTTAATTTCTCCTCATTATCTGCTCTGCCTTCCTTGCCACCATTCTGTCACAATTATTGCTTGTGTGTTGTACTCCTCACAGGTCTGCTGATTACCTCTCTCCATATATATATATCCTCCACAACATTTCTTTTTTTGAAGCTCCTGCTTAATGATGATACTCATCCAGTTAACTCATACCTTGCACCATCACCACCACCCAAGCAATTCAACTGTTACTACATACAATACAGGTCCTCAAGAAACCAACAGTCGTGGAGACCTGACCAAATTGAACAGCTTCCTATATCAGATCCAAAGCATGCACTGCTTTGTTTTATACTATCGTGTGCAATTCTGTTAAGGTCTTGTTTGATATTGTTGATCCATCTCATTCAGAGCATACAACTTTTCTGAATCACTTAATATAATCTTGTTGATGAAGTGAATGTCTTGCATTTTGACAATCCTACTAAACCATCATAGCCTTTCCTTACGTGGGATTGTGCTAAGAGGTGCTGACCACTCTTCCAGTGTATCTTATCATTATTTATAAAGTCAAACAATCTTACCCCCAGACATATTCTCTAAATACCATTGATCAAAAGCATCAAGACTCCATTATTGCTCTTACACAATGTCCATGTTCAAAGAGAACCGAACTAATGTAAATTTAAAGTTTTGTTTTTATTAATATTCCGTTGTCAAATCTTTCAAACCTTTTCATAAGTTTCTAAACACTCCTGAAGCCATTCCTAATCTGATACTTCTTTGCTTAAACAGCTCCTCTAACCAAGCTGTTTAATTTAAGCCTCAGTACTGGGAAGGTGCCAGTGTAGTTGAAAGAAGGAAACATATTTGTATTGCGTAAAGGAGGCTTTAAGACAGAAGTAGCAAATCATAGGCAAATCACCATCTCAGGAGTGGTGGTTAAGGTATTGGAGAAATTGGCGAAAGACAGAATTCAGGACTGGGTGGATAGGAATATGATACTTTATAAGGGACAGCATGATTTTATGAAGGGTAAGTCTTGTCTTAATAATTTGCTTACTTATTATTATTATTATTATTCAGGCCTCCATGGAGTCAAAAGACTCATCGTGGGAGGTCCTTTCTAAGAAACACAAGTCTATCAAGACTCATCGAGGGAGGTCCCTCCTAGGAAACACAAAGTCTATCATGCCACTCCTTAAATGTATTGCTCGTTCTTGCTCTCACCACTCCATCAGGCAATGCATTCCATGGTTCAACCACCCACCATGCAAAGAAACCACTCCTCACCCTCTTTCTCACAGTTTCCTTTCGTAACTTCCAGGGATGGCCCCTTGTCATGACTCCTTCCTGCTGTTCAACCAAGTGAAAGAATTCCCCAGTGTCAACTGTAACCACCTCTAAACAGTTTAAAAGTCTCAATGATATCACCCCTCCTTCTTCTATCCACCAAACTCTGCAGTCCACACTCCCTCAGCTGATCCTCATAACTAACATTGTACAGTCCCGACACCATCTTTGTTATCTGCCTTTGTACCCTTTCCACAGTTAATTTATACTCAATTTTATATTTATATTAATTTATATATTACATATTAATTTTAATTAATTATATATTAATTTATATTTTATACTCAAGCGAAAGGGAAATGGCTGCTCAGTGATAGTGCTGGACTTTGCAAAAGCAGTTGACAAGATTCTGCATAGAGCTCTATGCACAAATTGGAGCACATGGGGTTAAATATGAATCTAGTGGTTTGGATCAGAGAACAGCTGATGGACAGATATCAGAGAGTGGTCTTTGGAGGAGTTGAGTCCAGGAGAAAGCAGGTGTGGACCATATGGCTCAGTACTTGGTCCTCTACTGTTTAATTTGTATATCAGTGATATGGGAAATGATCTGACAGAAAATATCATTGTTCACTAACAATGCTAAACGGTAAAAGCAATCGTAAATGAAGGTGATGTAGAGATCCTACAGGAAGACTTAAACTGACTAGCAATATGAGCAAAGGTAAATGGCTGCTAGTTTAATATGGCCAAGTTTAAGGATACTTTGGGAAGATATCAGTAGCTGTGAACTATATTGATGGAACTGAACTGCAGTAAACTGATGAGGCCAGGGACTTGGGTGTGATTGTGGACAGGAAGTTGAAGTTTAGAGCGTATATTGCAAAGGAAACAAAACAGTACATCTGATTACGTGGTTGTTAAAGAACACACTAACAAGCAATGACAGGTTATTGCAGTGGTGTAGCTAGACCTTTTGCTGCCCGGAGCAGTCCCTGAGTTTGCTGCCCATCTCAATACACACCAAAAATACTACAAAAAGTCAATACGATGTATAGGGAAATAAATTAAAACACTATGTTTATTTTTGAAGTAAAACTTTAATTTCAACATTCTAAACAGTTATTTTTCTTGCTTTTCTGTTAGCAAAATAGACTTTGCCATTCACATTGGCAAAGTCTATTTCATAGTAATATAGGTAATTCTTAATCGATGTTATTTAGAAAAACTCCTCTCACAATTAGCAACACTTACAGAAATTGTGAGGAAAATTCGCAGTAGTATTACAATATTTGGCAATGAGTTCTCTAGACTGTATTTTAGAATTAACTGCAAAAGTTCGAGCCTGTAGCTCAGTGGATGTGGCATTTACACACCACGGCGCTTGGCCGCACGAAGGAAGACTTGGTTTCGAGTCTAGTCGGCAACTAGAGGAAATTTTTCTAAACCTTTTTTCGACCGGTTCCCGAGTTAGTCGATCTCTGGCACGGGCAAGCGGGTTTTTCCTCCCGGAAACTTGGGTTTTTCGTCCCGTAAACTCAAGAAAATCGACCATAGAACCCACATTATTTCAGACATTAAATATATTGTGTTAGGGTTAGGGACCACGAGATGGCGGCACATTTGAGCCGTCTCTCTTCACTGTGTACCGCTTAATTAGTGATAGCCTTGGGCCATCTATCTCTGATTGGTACCAGTGGAGATTGAACTGCCCACTCAGTCTCCAAAAGTTAGATAGGGCTAAATGGCCTCGCCTACTCCCCGCATACGGGAATAAAAAGGCGTTAGATGATTTTTTTTTTTTTTTTTGCAAAAGTTCAAAAAGGTTCAAAGTGCTGTCTGGGGCGGACCACCCCTCTGCCCCTCCTTAGCTACGCCTCTGCGTTATTGTTCCCCTATATAAGGCTTTATTAAGGCCACATCTGGACTACTGTGCGCAGATCACGACTCCTGGGTTACATGGTGATAAAGGTTGTGGAGAGGAGCCAGAGTCGAATGACAAAGATTGTGGCAAGACTGTGGAATTCTTCCTATAAGAATAGATTAATGGTCTGTGGGCTTCAAAAATTAGCTGATAGATGAAAAAGAGGACACGTGATAGAAGTCAAGTTATTAAAGGGGTTTTATAGGATTGACACTTCAGTCTTTTTTCAGTGCATGGCGAGAAGGGGGAGAACAAGGAGTCACGGGTGAAAGTTGTGTAGGAGTGTGGTTAGCAAGGGTGTTGATACTAGATTTTTTGCTTGGAAGGTGGTTGTGGGTGTTTCATTAGTGAATTTAGTTTAAGGCGAAGTATGATAGATCCATTATTCACACAATTCCTATCATACCTCTTGTGTGAATAATGGATTTCCCATTATGAGTCTTCTGACTATGTATACTAATGATAAATATCCCTTGACCATTTCTCATTTACAGCTAATATCCTGCTTCCTTTACAGTTTCTTATGCCATGACAATGCTGTAAGCTGCCATCTAAGTTTGTCATAATCAGAAACTTTGCAATTCTACATATACCCTTTCTTAGTTGAAAATTCACAAGCTTAAAACCATCTCCCAGGTTATGACTGCACAGTTGCTCTTGCAACTAGCTCCAGTACTCTCTAACCTTGGTCACTTTTATCATGCACTGTTTTGAGTAATCCTCTCTCTCTATAGTTGCATAAGTTCTGTTTCCTTTTCTGATCTATGTCTCTATAGTTAAAGTTCCTCATATTGATTACTTACCCTGTGCTTATTGAGCTCTATGCCAATGCATACAGATTCAGTATCCATATCTTCAGTTGCTTCTCCTGGCCTGTTTCAAGAATGAAATATCTGTTTTGTTGGCTTTTATCTCATGCTACATAGCTTCAGATGCACTGCTTTCTTCAACCTCTTCCATACTGATCTACTCTTGCTGGTTGCAAATCTTCTGCTCTCAGAAGCAATACTCCTCCTTGACCTATTCTCTCTGTCCTGAAAACATAGTATCTCTAAAATTCTATCCCTGTAACAATATCATCCTTTGTACCAATCTAATTCCTATAATTTTTAACCAAGTCAAGTCAAGATGACCATTGCCAAAAACTCCTGATTTATATTCCTGCTGCTTCTGGCATTAATATATGTGTTGCAATATTCCCCCTCAGGTACCCGTACATCCTTTAATAATTATCATATTCTGTTCTGAAACATGGAAACTTGCATTCAGTATTCTTTAATCTTTCTCTTTCTCACCACTCTCCTCAAGGGTGCTTACATACATGCTAATCTGCATCTCCCCTAATTGTCTTAGTTTCCCTGACTTGCATTTTCCTCACTGAACAGTGTTTACTTTCTCCAGTCTCCTAACTGCAAATTCACTAAAGTGCAATCCATCAGTCATATACAAGTCCTGCCAGTCATCAAATTCATCCAAAATATCTGAAAACTGTACACCATTCCTTTATCCCTTGCAGCCCATGCATTGACTCATTTGAAATCATGGCTCTTCTTATTCAGTCCTTGTCAACTTTAGTCTCTCACCTTTCTTTTTTAAACTTCTTGAATGGCAGGCAGTTTCAAGTATAATGATGTAGACAAATTTCTAAATGGGAAATTGGATAGTGAACCTATTTGTGGGCTATGGTCCTGCAAATCATTATAGTACAGAAAAAAGTACAGAGATCTTTCTTGTCACTGTAGATGGCACCTAACTGATGTCGGAGATTGAAACAGTAGAACAGGAAATATAAAAATGTTTCGAGAAAATTTGGAGAAAAGGATAAACTAATAATAATGGTGAGCACCTGCTGGATTTCTTAAGAACATTGGGTGGTATATGTTCTTATATATGTATATGGAATACCTTATTCCATATACATATATATGTGCACAAATTCACAAGGAGATAATGCACAAAAAATAAGGAAAGTCTTGTTAACTATGTTACTGTTGATAATGATATCTTTGCATTGGTTCAGAAAACAAGAGTACAGAGGGAATGACAAATACGAAGTGATCACCATTTAGATTCGAGAAGAATAAAAATGAATATCATGCTGCAAAGAAATATATTTATGACTGTTTAAAAAACATGAAAGTTTAGCATCTTTCAGATATTAACTATGTAGATTCATATATGCAAATATTAAAAACCAAATTTTAAAGACCCAGTGGCACAAAATCTAAAGAACACATTAATTGATTCAGGCAATAATGCATACTAGCAAAGATGATAAAAAAAAAGAAAACATAATACGGATCCAACCCCATGTGAATCAAGACGTTAAAAGAGGGTCCTGGAAAGGAAGCAGTCATATCAAAAGTTCATGCAAATAAGTCAGAGAATATACAGAGAAATATGTAATAAAGTGAAACACATTAATTAACTGTGGAGCAATTTTCACAAAAATTTTATTTCTGTAAAATGTTTGACTAGTACTGAGTATCAAGCTGATCTTCAGTATGAAATTTAAATTAAACAAGACAAAACAAAGTTCTGAAGTACTTATAGCTCTTAATGATATTTTTTAAAGAAGTTATATAAGTGTAGTCAACAGTTATGTATATAAAACTAATGACTGTGTTGGGATGTACAAAGAAGAAGACTTTAGCATAATTTTAGTCTATTCAGATTAGGACAGTGAAGTGAGGTTTCATATCTTTTTCTTTGTATAGACATGTTAAGGTGCAACAGTAAGAAAATATTGTAAATGACAGTTTGGAGTGTGAAGGTCTTTTTTTCTTGGAATGGGAGGTAAACAAATTCAGTATCTATTAAATAATTTTGTCTATTAAACTTGAAGCGAATTTACATTTCATTTGTACACTTTATTCTTTATATAACCCTGTTGAATAGTAATAATAATAATAATAATAATAATAAAACTGTGTAGGTCAGGAATATGAGATGACCATAAAATTAAACATTTTTCTATATAGACACTTTTACAGTATATATGAATAATGCTTAGTTTTCCCTTCTTTTCTAAAAACGTGCTAAGACTTCTGTGCTTGTTAGTGCACACCACTATATGCTCTCTTCTTCCAGTGAAAAATGCATTGACAGAATATGTATTTTTATGTACAGTTTGTATATTCAGTTCCATTCATAATCATAGATTAGATACATATCTTTATGCATTTTGAAGGTGTGGGGGGAAATAAAATGTAATTTTTACTCCACTCTGTGTACCAAAAAACTCTTTGAAGAGGCGAACAACTTTGTTAGATTAGGTAACAATCAGCAATTTATTATGAGACATATTTGCATTAAAATATTAGCACTCTTCTGTAGAAATCCTTGCATATAATTGTGGGATGAATTCTCAACATTTGGTGCTATGAATAATACTCTATATACTGTATAATGTTAGAAGTTGGGTTTTTTTAATTATTTTTTTAATATCACATCCACACATGAGTGGCTGCAGGTCCTATAGCAGATTGTAGAGAGGATCAAGAGAATTGTAATTTGTCGATATTCTTTTTGAAGAGCTGGAGGTTTGGAACTAGTTCATGGTGAAAGCTATTTCAGAGAATAGATGGAATGATAGATGAATGGGAATAGAATGCTAACAATTAGCTGTAAACGGACTGCATCCATAGAAATATCTGTGTAGAAAAGACAATGCCGAAGTTGATCATCTGTAAGACATTGACTGTACAGTCTGTTGGAGAGAGAGTTGTTTGTTAGCCGAACTTTTGGACAGCATGAAAATTTTTATACAGGATTTTGGTGTGCCCCCCCCATATATCAAAGAGTGGTATTCCAAAGTTGGACAGAGGAGCTTAATTGGCATTTGTACAGATTAAGTAGCTGGAGAGAGATGAAAAAGAATAACTTGAGCAAAAAAAAGATACCAAGTCTTTTGGAGGCTGGGGATATGACTCATCTGTAAGGCATTGGCTGTACAGTCTACTGGAGAGAGATCAGCTAGCCGAACTTTTGGACAGCGTGAAAATTTTTATACAGGATTTTGGTGTATTCCTCCCTTACCCCAAATGTCAAAGAGCAGTATTCCAAAGTTGGACAGAGCATATTTGGGATTGGTATAAATTAAGTAGCTGGAGAGAGATGAAAAAGAATGACTTTACAAAAAAAATATGCCAAGTTTTTTTGAGGCTGGGGATACTACAGAGGTGAAGTTGGTGCCAAGAAAAGCTAGATATAAATGTAAGGAAAGATGGAGAGATCTGGTAAGGCAAGAAGACCTAAGGTCCTTTTTTTTGCAATTAAAAAGAAAAAAGTTTTCTTGATGAGTCTTTGGACTCCCTGGAGGTGTCACATAATCATAATAATGAAAAAGCACTGAAGGCATTTAGATTTTCAACATCCCATTCAGGGATGGTATGGAGATTAGGAGATCTTGAAACTTGAAGTTACTGCATTTTTTTTAAATATGACTCCAGCTGCGAAAGATTGTAAACCCATAGTATATTAGTACTAACGTGGGTATGTTATGGATTTTTTTAATTTATATTTTACATAATTCAAAAACCCTGCTCTAGGAACCAGATATGGACTTTTGTACCTCTGAAGCAGGGAAGTGGTCTTGCACTTGCCATTGAAATGTATCCTCCTACCTTAAGGCATCTACAGAAACATCCATGTCTACAACAGTATTTGGACCAGTAGCCTGTTGAAGACAGGTGCTCTACCAGGTGGGCCAGTATGTATAGCCTTTGGTTAAGTATTATAATTTTTTCTTAGATAGTCTGTTGTATTGTTATTGGGTTTTAATAATATTTTAATATTTCAAATTTAATAACGAAATAACACTTCCATAGAAGTGTTATTTCGTTATTAAAGCCACATTTTATTTTCCTTCTAAACTTTGTGTACACCCACCCATACAATTTGTGGGTTATTTACTCATGGCAACTTGAAAGAGTTTCATGTTTGGTCTCTAGAGCTGAGTTTCTAGATTATGTAAATAATAATGATAATGGTGATAAATAAAATTGAATGAAAATGTTTAAAATATTTTTAAAATTTTAAAACAGCTAGTCCACCTATGGTACTGATGTACTAGGTTTACGACCTTTTGTGAGTGGAAATCTCACTAAAAAAATGTGCATAAAGAGTCTCCAGTTACCTCTTTGAATTAAATTTATATAATTTTGAGCATTCACCTTCAATAAATGTCAATTTATTGAAGGTGAAATAATATATACAGTATAGGCCATACGTTCATGTAGCCAGTGGCACACCCAGAGATGGGACCAAGAGGTCCTGGTCCAAAAGAAAAAGGAAAAAAAAAACACTAGAAAATTTTCCAAATATCTTTTCTTAATTATTCATTTTTTAAAAATTTATGTTGTGTTGTGTCTTCTATTTCTATACTACTTATGAATTAGCAATTATTGCAGATGCTCAGTCATAGGGTCGTATGCAATGCATAGTGTGTATTCGTAAATCATCTACACAACTCACCCCCCCCCCCAAGATTAAATCCTGAGTGCGCCACTCTGTAGGATTACACAGCGCTGTGCCAACCTGAGGGTGCACTACACCCAGGCGACAACATTGATATTTTATTTATTTTAGTAAATGCTAGATGCAGTTTCTTTTAGTTATTTTTTTAAGGGGCAATAGATAAAAGTTTGCAGCCGGGTGGCAAATACCCTTGGCACGCTCCTGGGATTACACTTAACCAATCATTACAGAAATTACATACTTGACAGATCATTTATTGGCTTCAATCTGCTATGGAATATGAAAATGAAATGCTGACACATGGCATCATTTGGAGGGTGAGTAGAAATATCCATATATATCTCATATATATTTATATATAAGCCTTTTTTTCACCTGGTTTCCGAGTTAGTCAACCCTTGGCACAGAAAGTAGGTTTTATCCACTGATGAACTGATTTTAATCCACAACTCAAGAAAATCGACTGCATAACGGACTATTTCAGATAATAATCTTTAGGGTCAGGGACTGCAAAATGGGACAGTTGTCTGTCATATTCTTCTCTTCCCAGAATCCCTATGAAAATCATTCGTATCCTCGGACTAGCTGTAAGTGATAATGTGTGTCGAGATTGGCTGCCTATTAGTCTTCAAAACAGCTAAATGGCCTGGTTTACTCCTTTCAGGAAATAAAAAGTGTTAGGAGATTTATTTATTTTTACCAGTTAGAATTTAGGATCAGGAAATGGCTACAATTGTTTCTGCTGTGCTCTCTCCCTGAGTTCTTCAAAATAGCAGTAGCCACGAAATTCTGCGGAATTTTGAATCTGCCTTTCCTTCATCTGACTATTCCTTCCACTCACCTGACCTTAACATCTACTATGAACGCATAAAAATGATTCTCAATGGTATGAAGGCCTTCATTCCCCATTCAACCTATAATCATCATCCACTTTCCCCTTGTTCAACCAAAAATGTGCCAAAAAAAAATTCAGTTTACTGCATGTAGTTTTCATTATCAAGAACTCCAGCTTCATACTCTTCCTATCCCAAAGTATGCAAATCAGCCATCAGTGAGTCCAAATCTGACTTCATACAGCAGAAATATTGCCTCCTGTCTTAATGGAAGCTGTGCCTTGTCCCTTGCTAAGGCCGTTGGAAGCAAGTTCTGCTCGCCAGCACTTCCATCTCTCTCTCTCTCTCACACACACACACACACACACACACACACACACACACACACACACACACACACACACACACATCCTGATGGCACCACTGTTATCTCACCCAAAGATAAAGCTGACATCTAGATATCACTATTTTCCTCGAACCCTTGCATAGATTTCCAACGGAAATCACCTCCTACATACCAGAATCCAAGCACCATATGCCTCCTATAGTTTTTTTGGAAAAAAAGAAATCAGAAAACTATTAAATGGCTCGGATAATAAACGTATTATGATCCTGGTGACATCCCTGCAATTGTTCTCAAACATTGTCTCCTGCATCGTCTACAATTTATTATACATATCTGATACTTATCCCAATGCATGGAAGCAATCTCATACCATCCTGTTCCAAAAAAAAAAAAAAAAGTGCGATAGACGTCTACAATCAAATTACTAATTAATTGCCATCACTTCTGTCCTCTCCAAAATAATGGAGAAATGCATTAATAGCCAACTCCTCCATTAGTTAAGGCCCACAAATTAATCAGCGACCACCAGTATGGATTCCACAGCTGATCTCGTAGCTTACGTCACCCCCCCCCCCCCCCACTGGACACCTACCAAAGAAAGGGAAACTTGATCTGTCGTTCTTGGCATTTCTGAAGCTTTCAATTATGTGTGACATCCAGGCCTGATAAACAAACTGTCATCCTTAGTCTCCCTGCCACACTGTAAGTAGGTGGCCAGTTTTCTATGAGTCATGGTAAATGGCTCCCTCTCTTTGAGCTTCACCACCAATTCTGGAGTGACTCAAGGCTCTATCCTATCCTATCTATCTCTTTTTCCCATACAGAAATGGCCTACTCACAAATGGATCCATTAATCCTATTCACAGCTTTGCACAGAATACTACTCTCCACTTATCCTAATCATTTGACAAATCATACAGTACTCTGGTACCCCAGGCTACAAGATCACTACAACCAGTGCTATAAACATTGATTTTCATCCTTCAATGGGGTGAGGACAATCTTGTCATGTTCAGTGTCACCAAAACACAGTCTTGCCTTTTCTCTTGCAAAAGTGACTCAGCCGCCTCCTATTACCCTCAGTAATACACAGGTCACGAGAGAAGATCAGATCTGTCTCTCTGCTTGGACTAACGTTTATCTCCAGTCTCTCCTGACACAAACACATTGAAAGAGAGGTAATCTCTCTTTCAAGAAGCCATTTTACACCCAATCTACTCTTTAACTATATATAAATTCCAAATCTGGCAATGCTTAAAATACTGTTTATATGTTTTGGGTGGTGCACCTAATATTTCTCTCAAAATCCTTGATGCTGTCTAGAGGAGAGTAATTAGGCTCATGGATGATCCCTTTCTTACAGATTCACTTCAACCTCTATCTCATAGATGTAGTGCTGAAACTATTTTACTATATATAAACTATTTACTATTATAGTACTTCCATGGTCACTTATCGAGTGAATTGATAGCCATCATTCCTTTACTTTCTGTTGCAACTGTTAATACAAAAGCAGCATCTTTTTACTGTGCAACTGCAAACATACCGAACCAGCTTCTACTACTCCACTTTTATTCCTATTCTGTCATCTGGAACAGCTTTCTCATGAAGTACACCCAAACAACTAAACATGCAGCTCTTCAAAATAACATTATTATAATGTTATTTTGAAAACAAAATTAAATAATAAATAACAGATTTAATATTATAAAAATTAAGTGGATATTAAATCCAGCATTATTTCAAAGCCGAATGTAGAAATTATAAAACTTTCGTATGAAATTTGACCAGAGAGCTTCCGGGAATGCACACGCTGGCATTTACGAGTTGCTCTAGTACAGTGATTCTCAAAGGGTGCGCCCTGTGGTATTCCAGAGAATGTGTCCAGATATAAAAATAAATATGGTTACTCTATTATACCTTTTCATTACGGATATACCGCTCTTTTTGTCAACACATCATTATTATGTTAATTAACCGGTTTTTCTTGCAAAGAGAACAAGAATATGGTTTATTCTTGTCGTTTATATTTATTACCTATTTTAAAAGTGTTGGAAGTGGATGTTATGTGCATATTACTTATTTTCAGATAAATACACCCAAATAAAATGGATAGATTTCTCAAAAAGAAGCGTGATATTGAAGAATCAGATTCTGGAAGTGAGCAAAAGTTAAGTGCAAGTAAGAAAGCAAAATCGCGGCCTACTCGCAAATATAATGAAAGTTATTTAAGCTTTGGTTTCACTTGGACCGAAAGTGAAGATCATCCTTTGCCGCTATGTTTAGTATGTGGATGTAAAATGGCAAATGAATCATTGCTTCCTAGTAAATTGAGTAAAAATGTTAAAACTATACACTCTAATTTACAAGATAAATCTGTAAGTTTTTTCAAGAGATTGTCTGAACAGCAAACAAAAGCGGCAAATTCTTTTAAAAGTATAATGACCATTTCTGATAAAGCTCAACTCGCTTCTTATCAAGTCTCAGAACTGATAGCAAAAAATATGAAAGATCATACTTTAGGTGAGTCACTTATTTTGCCTGCATGCAAAAAAATGGTCATCACAATGCTAGGAAATGAAGCAGTAATGAAAATAAGCAAGATTCTTCTGTCCAACGATACAGTTCACAGGCGTATTATAGAAATGTCTTCTGATATCGAGAAAAATGTATGCAGTAATAAATTTCAGTATTCAAATTTTGCATTGCAAGTTGATGAGTCAACAAACATTACCAACAAGGCGCAACTCTTAGCATTCGTCCGTTTTATTAATGAAGATCAAATAGTAAATCAGTTTCTTTTTTGCAAAGAATTAAGTGTGTCTACAAAAGGTGAGGAGGTTTTTAACATTTTGAATAGCTATCTTGATAAATAGCAGTTAACATGGAAGTCGTGTGTAGGCATTTGTACAGATGGAGCCCCTTCCATGGTAGGCTGTGTTAAGGGCCTTACACCTTTTGTAAAAAAACAAAACGAGAATGTTATCGTAACTCACTGCTTTCTTCATAGGGAGGCCTTGATGGCAAAAACATTGGGAGAAAAATTAAAAGAAGTTTTAGATCAAGTTGTTCAGATGGTAAACTTTATTAAACAAGACCTGTCAAATCGCGTTTATTCGAAAAGCTTTGTATCGATATGGATTCACAACACAGACGGCTGCTTTTACACACTGAGGTGAGGTGGCTGTCAAGGGGGAAAGTACCTGTGTACACGAGCTACGACAAGAACTTCTTGCGTTTTTTGAAGAGATGAAACAATTACATTTTTGTAACCTCCTTCGGTGCGAATTTTGGATTGCCAGGTTACAGTATTTGGCCGATATATTTCAGCAGCTCAATACACTTGAATACTAGCATGCAAGGGAAAGAAGATAATATTCTCACATCCACTGACAAAATGAAAGCGTTTCAGAAAAAACTACAGATTTGGAAAAGAAAAGCTGTCGAAGGTAATTTGGAAATGTTTCCATTGGTAAGTAACACTTGCATAAATGAAACACTTCCAATAATAATTGAACATTTAACAAGTTTAGAAGAAAAATTGAGTTCTTATTTTCCATCATTTAACACTGAACAGTACGATTGGATTAGAAACCCATTTATGGAAACTTCAAGTGATTTTGGTTTAACATTAACAGAAGAAGAAGAACTGGCAGCTATATCCACCGATCGTGGATTGATGATTAAACATAAGGAATTGTCTCTTGAAACCTTTTGGATTTCTATAAAAGAAGAATATGTATCAATATCTAAAAAAGCTTTGAACATTTTACTATAATTTTCAACATCATATTTATGTGAATTAGGATTTTCTACCCTCACCACAATTAAGTGTAAAAAGAGAGGAACTCTTCAATGTATTGAGGAAATGAGTTTGCCTTTCAAATATATGCCCAAACATTGAAGCAGTCGCTAGGACACATCAGGCTCATGTTTCTCATAAACACATTTTTTTTAGCGCATTATTTTTTTCTGTAATATTTGACTTAATTATTATAACATATTTCTCAGAAATTTGTATATAGTGCGCCTACCATTATTTGTAGGATTTTAAATGCGCCCCATCTTCAAAAAGTTTGAGAACCACTGCTCTAGTAACTCGTAAATGCCCGACCTTATAGGAGACATGATCGCTATGCCCAACCACCCATATATTCCCCTCCTATTGATCCATTTTGATAAGGTTTCACTGGCCTGACAGCTGTTTCAAATACCGGCGAGTGTATTCCTGTAAGCTCTCTGAACAAATTTCATACGAAACTTCTATAGTTTCTAGATTCAGCTGTGAAATAATGCTGGATTTAATATCCACTTAATTTTTATAATTTTTGCATCGCTGAAGGGAAGCCTTTTGGCTCTTTATTTTAGTAAACCATTAATATCTTCCCTCCAACAGAAACTGCTATATACAGCAGGTGCAACATATGGTTTTGCTTGACACTACCCCCGTTATAAACGTGTTAAAACTAAGAAATATATAGTGAATGCATTTCAGATATTATGGAAATCGGTTTAAGAGAATTAGCATTTCAATTCAATTTTTGAATTGAAATGCTTTGAATTGTTTTGTTTGGGTAGCGCGATCATTTGTTAATACCGCACCAATCATATGCACTTCTTAATAGTGGCTTTTTCTCTATTATACTGGCCTACAATCGCGCACATCTTTCACTTCTCATTAGTAATTTGTCAGGGATTGTGCATTACGTATCTCAAGTCTTAAATTACTGATAATTTTTGCTTGATATAATGGGAAAGAAGATGACTCTATTTGGGTAGATAACTTTGATTGCACACAAGAAACCGCTCTTGAGGACATGAGAAGTGATGGAGAATAGAAGCTTCTTGGTAAGTCATACCCATTTTCAGTTGTTTTTTTCTCTGAAAACTTGAGTTTCCCCAAAAATCCCCACATATATCTCACAGCACGATTTTTTAGCCTTAATTTTGGGAAAAAAGTGCGAGTTAATAGTCGAGTAAATACTGTATTTTTTTTTAACTTTCAAATTGTTAACTATGGATCATTGGTTAAAGACTGGATTTATAAAACGCACAAAAGAGAGCGTTTTATAAATCCAGATTTTTTATAAATCTTTTGTGCAATATATCTGCTATATTGCACAAAAGAGAGCAGTATAGCAGATATAGAAATAAGCAATTTCACTCCTCTCATTGATGATAAATTATTTATATTAAGTAAAAATGTATAGTATCTTTATAAATTTTGTTCTATTAAAAATAAATATTTTTTTTGTTTGTTTAAATGTACATCTAAATTCAAATAAAACAGACATTTACAATGAAATATATTTTTATTTATTATTATTATTTTGATAAGAGTATTTTTGAAAATGTATTTGGTAATAATTATTATTATTATTATTATTCCTGATACCTCCAAGGAGTCCGAAGACTCATCGCGGGAGGACATCTTCAACTGTCTCTACACCTTACGTCTACTACGAATCAACGCCATCTACCGCCCACCTCCAACACCACCACAACTAGTAATTTTTGTCTGTAAATTGCGTGTGTTCTGAAGGGCCGATTTGTATGTATGCGGGATGAAAAACCCGAGTTTCCGGGAGAAAAAACCCTGCTACCTCCGTATGAGATCGGCTAACTCACCATCGATTGAAATCGACCAGATAAAGATTCCTCCCGTCGCGACGAGAATCGAACTTAGGCCTATTCCAATCGAAGGGCGCAATGTACCGTCGTTCTTCCAATTGCGCTACGGAGGCGCTTAATGAAAATTAAAGAAGGGGTACACGATATCTGAAGTTTCAGAAACACTAATCTATCCAAAAATATTTAGTCTGAAACATAGGTGTACATTACGATGTTCGTTTTCTTAAATTCCGCTTCGAATTTGGATGGACGAAATGGCGTCTGTCCAAATACGCACATTTTTTTCATGAATGTGAAACATATTGAGTGTATTGTGTATTCTGTGTTTAAGTGACTTTGGACAATTTGACTTTGATTTTAACTGTGTACTTATTTTTAGATTTTTGATAGACAAATAAAATTTTAAAGATAATAGTATATAAATTATAAACATATTAATCAGCTGAGGGACCATAGCTAAAAATCCCGTATATATGCGGAATAGACTATCGGCGGTCAGGCTGACGCGTCTCGAATTAAATTAATAAACATAGGTTATTTATGAGCTACAAAACCCTTTAGATGATTTTTGTTTACACATACTGTAATTGGCCCTTTCTTGATACTTTTTTGATGTATTTTTGCACCATTTCAGTTTGTGCGTTACAGTAACAGTATTACTGTGCATTGCCTTTTGTTTTATAAAATATATTTATTGTTGTTTAGTAAATTTTTTGTGAATTTGGATTATTATTCACGTAAAGTAAGTACATCTATTATATTTTTGCTAAGTTTCAAAATCAGTTAAATTGTTTCATTTAGTTAATTATCTTATTTTGAAAACAAAAGATTTTTATGTTATGTTGGGTAGACGTCTAGAAAATAAATAATTTTCAATAAGAGATTTATTTATATATTTGTTCTTGTTCTGGTTGGAAGACATTGGGGTTGGGGTCCTTTTATTGATTTCTTTAATAAATAATTTTAATATTCCAGAAATTTCTTAATTATTAAACAATTACCAGAATGTAAAAAAATATTAAATAAATATCACTGAGAAATCAATCAGTGGCTAATATCTCTACATGTTAATTTTCAAAAAATACCTAAAATGTAAGCATTTTATTATTCAAAACATCTGAAAATATCAAATTCTCTAATAATAATAATAAAAATAGTCAGTCTTGGACCATTCACCTTAAAAATAATAGTCGGTTAAGGGTTTAAAAAATAAGTTTAAGGGGAAATTTCAGAAATTATTATTTATTTTGGTGGACAACTTTTAACGCTCTTCTTATTTTAAAGTCTAACCAAGTGTGTTAACCCCTAGATTTCGGGAAAAAAGCCAAAGAAGTTATCTGGTGCACAAAACAGGAAAAAGACAATTGCAACCAGTACAACTGGAACATAAATTGGCTGGATCGCTGAATAAATTTTTAACTTCAGGACTACATAAAAAACGAAGAACAGAAAGTTCTGACGAAGCTAGTACTCCGTGTAGCTCTACCACAGAAAAAGAGAGGACACAAGGTAACTATGAAGAAACAAATGTTACATGCGAAAATGAAACTGGACTGTCTACAGAAGTTGCAGCCGAAGAAATATTGGATTCCGATTCAGCGAAACACGAAACTTCAAATTTTAATGTTAATGATCCAGGTACTTGTCCGAATCATATAACTACCGAAGTTACAGATTGTTTAGTTGAGCATTGCCCGCGTCAAGTGGTTAATACAGAATTTCCCAAAGATGAATCTGAAGAAATTGGAAGAACAACGGTACATTGCGCCCCTTCGATTGGAATAGGCCTAAGTTCGATTCTCGTCGCGACGGGAGGAATCTTTATCTGGATGATTTCATCGAAGGTGAGTTAGCCGATCTCATACGGAGGTAGCAGGTTTTTTCTTCCGGAAACTCGGGTTTTTCATCCCGCATACGGACAAATCGGCCCTTCAGAACACACACAATTTACATACAAAAAATACTAGTTGTGGTAGTGGTGGAGGTGGGCGGTAGGTGGCGTTGATGGAGATGATTCGCAGTAGAGGTTCGGTGTAGTGGTTGAGACAGTTGTAGGTGTCCTCCCGCGATGAGTCTTCGGACTCCTTGGAGGTGTCACGAATAATAATAATAATAATGAATCTGGCCGCAAGTTTTCCGATTCATACTATTATCGAACTTTAGCAAATGGAGAAAAACTTTTACGAAGTTATTTAGTTTATTCAGAATAGCGAAATTCGGTTTTCTGTTATTATTGCAAAATATTTGGTAGTCAAATTCCCAACTTACTAACGAATACGGTTGTAGCTATTGGCAGTATTTGAGTCATATACTAAAAATACACGAGACAAGTTCCGTGCACATTAAAAACAGTTCAAAATACAGCGAACTTAAAATGTCATTGATTAAGAAATGCATTATTGATTGCACACAACAAATATTGTGTTCAGTTATACGAAACTGAGAAAAAATATTGGCAATCTGTTATAGAACGGTTAATCTACATAATATTTATCAAGACAGTGTATAGCTTTTAGAGGTTCTTCACAAAAATGTTTTGAAAATGATAACGGCAATTTTTTAAAGTTAGTAGAAACTGTCGCTAAATTTGATTCGATAATGGCAGAACACTTGCATCGCATCCAAACATCACAAAAGAGGAACATTGCTCATTATTTAGGTGATAAAATACAAAATGAAATCATCTGTATAATTTCTGAAGCTATAAAACAAAAAATTTTACAAATGGTTAAAGAAGCGAAATATTATTCATTAATTCCTGACACTACTCCGGATATAAGCCACACAGAACAATTTTATCTATTGATATTAGATTTGTTAATCAGAATAAAGATACAAATATAGCAGAAATTCATGAACATTTTTTGGGTTTTCAATCTGTAAAAGATACCACTGGGCAAGGACTATTTCAATTTATAAAAAATTATTTAAAATTATTGAATATTATTAACATTTCGGATTTACGCTGGCAAGCTTATGATAACGGTTCAAATATGCAAGGCAAACATAATGGGCTGCAGAAAAAATCCTTGAAATAAATTCACGGGCTTTTTTTATTCCGTGTGCTGCTCATTCATTTAATTTCGTAGTTAATGATGCAGCTAAGATATCCTGTGAAATTGTAAATTTTTTGGGGTAATTATATAATTAATTTTCAATATCTGTGAAGCGTTGGGATATATAATTAAATAAACATATTCGTGTTTTAAATTTGAAACCACTTTCTGTTGTTCAGAGGATGTGGCGTTTGCATACCACGGCGCTTGGCCGCACGGAGGAAGACTTGGTTTTGAGTCTAGTCGGCGACTAGAGGACATTTTTCTAAGCCTTTTTTCGACCGGTTCCCGAGTTAGTCGATCTCTAGCACGGGAAGCGGGTTTTTCCTCCCGGAAGCTCTGGTTTTTCGTCCAGTAAACTCAAGAAAATCGACCGTAGAACCCACATTATTTCAGACATTAAATATATTGGTTTAGGGTTAGGGACCACAAGATGGCGGCACATTTGAGCCGTCTCTCTTCACTGTGTACCGCTTAATTAGTGATAGCCTTAGGCCATCTATCTCTGATTGGGTACCAGTGGAGATTGCACTGCCCGCTCAGTCTCCAAAAGTTAGATAGTGCTAAATAGCCTCGCCTACTCCCAGTATACGGGAATAAAAAAAAAAAAAAGGCGTTAGCTGAATTTTTTTTTTCTGCTACTAGGTGGGAAAGTAGAGTAGAAGCAATAAAGCCACTTAAAAATAATACAAGGAAATTTACCAGGCTCTTTTTGTATTACAGAAGACGAAACTAAAGATATCGCTTCTAGAGTTCAGGCAGACTGAACTCTAGACGCGATATTTCTAGAAACTTAATTTCAAATTTCTAGAAACTTAATTTCAAAGATTTATTCGCTTAAATTTATTTGCTCTGTTCATGTTTGGTACGAAATCTTAAGTCTCGTAAATGTTGCAAGCAAAATAATGCAGAATCCGACATTTGATATAAGAAAAATTACAGAAAATCTTGATTATGTTATACAAGAATTAAATACTCGCCGAACAGACCAATATTTTGAAAATATTATTAGAACTGCAAAAGAAGTAGCAAGCAATCTTAATATTGATCCTATTTTTCCAGACATTCACTAAGGAACAAAAACAAAAATGTTTGGTTACAAAGCATCAGATGAGACAATGCATGATCCTAAACAAAATTTTAAAATAATTTTTTTCTTCACGATTTTAGACATGACAATAATTTCGGTCACGAAAAGATTCATAATCTTAAAACGACATAACGAGGACTTTAAAGTTATAAGAGACATTAGCAAATTAAAAGAATGGAGCGATGAAGATTTAATGAAACATTGTAAAGATTTGCACTTAAAACTGAGCGACAATTAAGATTCCGACAATCGCGATATTGATAGTATGACTTTATTTGAGGAATTAAAAACTTTGCAATGTTTTATTAAAAAAGAGTCGGCTCCTCAGGATGTTTTAAATTATATATACGAAAATAAATTAACCGACACGTTTCCGAATACTGCGATTGTGATGGCATATTTATTTAACATTACCAATATCCAGAGCATCAGGGGAAAGAAGTTTTTCAAAACGGAAACTAATAAAAAAATTATTTGCGGTAAACAATGTCTGGAGAGCATCTAACGGATTTATCAATTATATCAATTGAAAATAACATTATGGATTCATTAGACATTAAAGATATTATTAAAAATTTTGTGGCGGCTAAAGCAAAACGGATAAATATGTAAAATAAATCTACATTTATCCTAATTGTTATATAGTTAAAAGCATATCTCCAAATTATCTTTGTTATGTAATATTTCTTTTTATATATTAAAATAAAAGTAATTTTTGTTTATATATATATCCTATTGTATTTATATATTAACGAAATAAACATTTTTGAAAATTTTTATTATTAAAAATTCCTTATTAATGAATTTTAGTGGTTACAATGTTCTACTATTGTTAAATAAAATTTATTTTTATGTATGCGTATAAACTGTTTTGTACTTTTAAAAAAGTAAAATTTTTCGCAAAAATTTTTCATGGAAACTTATTTTATGGGGGCGCTGAAAAAAATTTTGCACAAGAGCGCCTCCTACCCACGGCGCGGCCCTGATTGTACCTTACGGTTCTTCTTTATGAACTGGTCAATAACATCATTATAAAAAGTTGGTTGTAACTTAATTTTCCCAAGCAACATTTTCTTGATAGACAAAAGAGCTAACGATGACAGTCTTTCTTGTCCTTGGGTTGACCTACAGTATGTATTAATGCCTTAGCGCTGAAAATGAGCGTTCCACAGAGGATGTCGTGTCAGGAATACTTACTACCAACTTTATGAGTTTGAAAACCTCAGTATTACCCAAGTACACTATTGGTGTGCATGAAATTCATTAAGTCTGAAATGCTTCTGTCTTTGAATTCAGACGATGCGTACATTACACTTAGTTCAGCCTTTAAGCGAACTATATACCGAAAAATGATCCATAGGTTTTTTGCAGATATGTTACATCACTATCAGGGAATTTATTTCTGTAGTTTTCAAAAAAACTACAATTAAGGAGAGAAAAGAACTGAAAATTTGCAATAGATTTAAAGCGCTCTCGAATTTGTAACATGATGTTGTCCAGGATTTCATTGAAAAGATGCTTAAATCTTAACTCTTCTGAGTCATCACACATATGACGTCTCTTATGACATGGTTTCCCTTCACAAACATTAATATCATGTGTAACATGTCATAAATACTCATGAAACCTTCCCCTCTCATAGTCTGAATATTTAAAGAGAATTCTTCAATTGTTTTGGCACAATAACTTATATCTAGAGATTTGGTTTGCACAATTTTAAAGACATCAGAAAATCTTTGAAAATACCAACAGTAGAAATCGAGTATTAAACTTAAGTAAGAAAGTTAAAAAATCCTTGCGCTTTGAAAACTGTGTCACTGTCCCAGTCATCTGGAGCATCCAAAATGCGTTGAAAGAATGCCTCTATCATACCATAATTCTCTTTCACAGTGTTCACAATACGTGAAGTGAAGTTCCATCTCGCTGGCGCTGCAGTAAGCAATTTCCTTTCAACACTGTGCACTCTTTGATGTTGGAAGCAGATTGCTGTAGTGTTAAATTCAGCAAATGGCTTTAACAATGCACGAAAGTCACGCGCGGATACTGTTCTTGGATCTATTTGTTTAAACCACTCACTTGACTGGCTAAGACAACAGCACCATCATATGTCTGCAACACGAGTTTTTTCTCACACTTGTACTCCTTCAGAACTACACTTACGTGTTCGAAAAATGCTGCAGCGGAGCGATCTCGGCTCACATCAGTGAAACCTACAATTCTTTCGTGAACTTCATTGTTGCCTCAATGTAACGAAGATAGTCGAAAGCTGAGACTTGTTTATAATGTCAGAAGTTTCGTCCATAATTAGCGCCACAAAGTCCGTTTTCTCGATCTATTTCTTTATTACCTCCATAACTACTGAGGTAATTGTAGCAATCAAGTCGTTCTGAATGGCTGAAGATGTACCCCTAAAAATAGAGGACTCCTTCAAATGAGTTGCCAAAAGAGGATCATACTGACTTATTAGATCAAGAAGTTGTACATGATTTCCTCTGTTTGCAGGCATCAGGGACTCCTGATGACCACAAAATGGTAGCTCTTGCTTTGATAAGTAATGGACAACACCTATTAAGCGTTTCAGAATTTCGCGATTTTTTTTCACCTTTTCATTATGCAGTGCATCACTGACACGTTTCTGTTCATCAAGCTGGTGATCAATTCTTGTTCTTCCGAAATTGTTTAATTGAAGAAAGCGCTTAATATGGTTGGTAGATTTTTCGTGCCTAGTAATAGACAATGTCAAAGTGTTTAAGTTGCTAAAACCACTTTTGCACCACACCCCATTATCACCAGAAAACAGAAGACAAGGCCAACAAAACAGCTTATTCAATTTCTTCGATCCCGCTAACAAGTGGGCATTCTTGTACTGACACTCACTGAACGAGCGAACATATTCTCTGTTTTTTTCCTTGTGATGAGTTTTTAAATCTGGCAGTGACGGGCATGGACTGCTATTCTTAACAATATCATTTTTCTCCTGAACACTCCTCCGGGAAAAGGGATTTCTTAATAAACTGTCAATAACACACACTTCTAATGACTGTCCGTTATCCATCTTAGCACCCCAAAATTAAGAAAACTAATAAATGCAGCAGTTTACATACACAGTTCCCCGCAAAGCAGTTCACTTAAGCATTACACACACTTGTAAAGGCTGGCTGAAGCTCACTGGCTAGAGCTACTTTGACTGCGTATGGCCTGTGTTTAAGCAACAGGGCAAGACGACGTTAATGGAGCGGAAATGGCAATGCGCGCGCATGAAATCACAGTGCTTCAGCGAGAACCTGGAATATATATATATATATATATATATATATTTGAAAAAAATAGATTTAATGACTCCAAGACCGAAATAACATATAAAGATTTTAATGATAAATACTACTAGTTTCGGCATATAGCAGCCTTCTTCAGGTCTTTATAAAGGAAAGGAATACTAATAAACATTGAATTATTTAAACAAACTGGAAATTACAGGTACAAATTGCCTCACATAATCGATACATAAAAACGTTGTATTTTTCAAGTTGTTCCAACTTGAAAAATACAACGTTTATTATTATTTAAGTTTTTATGTATCGATTATGTGAGGCAATTTGTACCTGTAATTTCCAGTTTGTTTAAATAATTCAATGTTTATTAGTATTCCTTTCCTTTATAAATACCTGTTCATTGTTTGTGGCACCACAAACAGAGATCCAAGCCCAAACCAGGAAAAACATGAACATGGGCAGTTCTCGGGTTATGGACGACCCGACGTACGGCATTCCGTACATACGAACAGGCTCCCAAGGCTTCCCATAAGGATCAGTAATAATTCGGGAACTAGTTTCTTTCGCGCATGTAAACAAACCTGAACTTTGCCACACTATTAAAGCAGCTCTTCCCGTTATTTGGAAGTCAAATTTAAGGGCCTGAGTCACACTTGCCATGTTTGAAGATTGGATCTTGAACTGTTTTATTTCTGCTGTGGAACTTTATTGTTTGTAAAAGAAAATTCCCTTTAAAATTCTGTTTATGAAGCAGAATGAAATCCTGATTCTCCAGCACCAGGTCCATTCCCTTTTGCATCATCTCCATCATCATCTTCCGATTAATGTTGGCCTAATCTTCTTGCCTCAGAAATGGTCTTTCCAGTAAGCAAGACATTGATGCAACCTTTAATATTCGTTTTTGAAATTTCTCCTATCTAAACGCTTTGTAAGCGTTTGTTTTTATGTTCTGTTTGTTTGAATTAAAAGAAAGACCACAATAGTTTCTGTAACTTATTATTACAGTACAGAGGTATTATTATTATTATTATCACAGTATTACACTGTAATATTATTGCTACACATGAGCCATTATAGTATTGCTGTTATTATTATTACAAAGATTCACAACAACAGAAATGAAGTTTATGAGAAAAACTGCAAAGTATACTCTATTTGATCACAAAAGAAACGAAGATATTATGAAAGAATTAAACCAAGAACCAGTAATTGAAAAATTAAAAAATATAAACATAAATGGATGGAACACGTTCAAAGAATGAAAACAGAAAGATTCCCAAAACAAGCCTTAAAGTACAAGCCATTAGGAAAAAGAAAACTAGGACGTCCTTTTAAACGATTCAACGATGACTTCTAAGGCCGGAACAGGCCACTCTAGGCTTAAATCCTTGATACGCATGATGATGATGATGTTGATTATTACTCGCATATGCGCTGTTCATCAGGAATCCGAGTTACCTACAAATTCGACTTAAAGACATTCTCAGGATCGTATCTCGTTCGTGACTAGGGGACTGCCTGTATATCATCACACCGTCACCTCCGAATTTCATACGGGTTATGCACTCTGGTAAGAGACGTTCACCTGGCATCCCCCCACATACCCGTCTATCTGCTTGGTAGAGGGTGTAGTTTGCTTGGCTCTCCATAACACAGATTTCCAAGATTCTACGTCTCACCGTGCATGCTGTTTGCACCACTGAAGACGACGTTACATGTTGGTTTGGGTAATGTGGGGCTTGCATATTGTGGAAATCCATATGACCCTCGGCCTGAATGTTTTTGTGCAGATTCGTGTTCCAGTCGATGCCTGGAACTCCCCATTCACCGTGTCCGCCGATGAATGGAGATTTTTACATATCCTTCGTAGCAACCTACAGTGATGTTCGGTGAGTGTGGTTAGTCGTCCACTGCAGGTAGCACTTGCGGTTAACTCCCTGTACTTCCATCTGATTATTGACCTGGGATGACCCAATCTGTCAACAATTTACCGAAAATATAGGCCTGCAATTGTATTCTATCACAACGCCTCTTTCCAACTCCGTCATTACCTTCTTGCAGCCATTTCACCAGGACAGGATTGCACCGACTTGGGAGTATTATATTCTTCCAATTTATACTGGCTACAAACACGTGCTTCGTTGCATGGCACGATGCACCTTGCCCATAGGGGTGTTCGTTGATTTCTTTCTAAGCAGTGTATATAGATAATTTGTTATGCAAAAGATAACTTTCCTTATTCTCAGGGTAGATAAATCGATACCGAATCATTCTTGCTTAGGTACGATTGTACAGAATACGATATTCTGTAATACATTATATTCAATAATATGATTGCACGACATAAAAGTTTGTATTATTACTATCTTTAGACAATTTTCCTCCAAATTAGTTTTCTTTGTTTAGACTCCAGTGTTGTCAGATCAGCAGCTTTATTATGTTAGAGAGGTGATGCATCCTCAATGTTCGTTTGCTGATTATAGTAGAGCCTCCCTAGTTCAGTCGTGTAAACGGAGCCGGTTGTTTGTAAACAAATCTGGGTTCGAATGCCGTTTAGGACGCAAAGAACTTTTATCAGGACATTTCAGTTGAATGTGAGTTTGCCGTCTCATAGAGACGGAAGGGATTTTTTTTTTTTTTGTCCCGGAAACTCGAGTTTTTTCATCCCGCAAACAGACAAACCGGACCTGTGAACAATCATCTCTACCCTCGGAAATACTTATTGCAGACCAAGGAAAGGAAACCATCTTGTTTTAGTAGTGTAATTTTGCTTCTCAACCATTCGGTCGAGGAAAGAAAAAACAAACCCTATTTGGAACAGTATTTGATGTTTAGATACTCGTCTCTTAAAAATCATTTGACCAATTGTAGCATGCCTATTGGAGTACATGATCTTATTAAACCTTTATTGTCTACCTCTAGCATAAATCAGTTGTTTCTAGCCATATGCCCGACGTTGACATGATGGTTTTTTTAATGTTTCATGCACCGAAGGCATTGCATGTGGCTATCTTAGTTGGCTTCGAGATGTTATCTGACGAGCAGTTTACACCATGATTCCCATTCAAAGTCGCTTAGATTCTTTGACATACTTGAACGGAAATAGTTTTCCTAGGCTATCTACCACTTATGCCTTTACCTGCCACGCGCCATTAGTTACGTGTTACTGGTGGATTCCATTTAACATGACGATGGCTAATATTTTCACCACTGAATGCGCATACCGACTAATCCTTTCTGATAGAATGTAGCTGATTTTAGTAGGGATGTTGCAAGAATAGTGAAGCCGTAACCGGGATTTTTACTTGGGGGTAGGCAAGCTATTTCTGTTGAAACTGATAAAATATGTCAAAACATTCCTTAATACTATTACTCTGAAAACATCCTTTGTGAGCTTGAAGCAATTTTTGTCTGGCAGAACAATGGAGGTGGAGTGAGTGTATTAAGATGGTTCTTTAGTCATAGCAGTCTTTAGTAAAATAGTCTGCAGCTACCACAATGCAATGACCCATAAGGAAGGTTTCTTGGATATGTTACTAATATGAATACGCAGAAACTTAACTGAAAGCAAGCGATACACCATTTCTAAGACAGCTTTTATTTTTCACCCGTATTTATAAAAATTCTTTTATGAAAAATTCATGCCTAATACACAAACCATTGAAATTTCAGCAATAAATATTTATGACTTGCCCTTGGAGAATACTAAAATAATTTGCTGAACTGTCGCCATTGTGCGATCTGTAATAATACACATAAAACAGCAATAAAATGAAATGTTCCGACGACACAATACGACAGGCGAAGGCAATGAGGTCGCAGAATTTTTAAGCGAAGTAAGTTGCAGCGAACTACTTGAACTATTGATCACAAAAACAGCGATCAAAATAACATATTTTATTTCTCTATTTGAAATATCCATCATTTATGATTTCCAGGATGCTCAATTTTTAATGCTATACTTTATGATTCTTTTGCTCTGCAGTTTGCCAGTGTATTTGGCAATTTGAATACGTTATGACTATACTTCCCAGGGTCTGCTTTGTAATTCTTGTTCTATGTATGTTTAAAATCAATCCTATTTATCTGCTTGACTTCCATATTTAAGATTTTAATAGTTATAACTCTTATTAACACATATTTCAATATTGATAACAATTATAACTATTTCTTCCATTTGACCAACATCTCTCTCTCTCTCTCTCTCTCTCTCTCTCTCTCTCTCTCTCTGTGTGTGTGTGTGTGTGTATGCATGTGTAGCAAAAATTATATTTGTTGCTTTTCTTTTGCTACAGGTCTTAGACAAATAACAATCTTCTTCTCCCTTCTACATGTTAGGCCTACCGGCCTGTTACAGAGCTATCTTAAGCCCTTCTAAGTCGTGCCCGTCTCAGGGATAAGGTGACTAGTCCTATTCCCCCCGGCATATTCTATGGCTATAGCTGCGTGTGTTCACGGGGCAGGTTTGCCTGCTTGCGGGAAGAAAAACCCCAGATAAACCTGGGGAAAAAATCCTGTTGTCCACGCGCAAGACCGGCTAACTTGGCTATGGCTGAGGAAGATCCTTAAGCTCCTCACGTCGTCGACGAGAATCGAACCTAGGACATCCTTTTCCCGGCATTTGGTTTAAATAAAATAAAAAGAATGATAGCCAGTAATTCGTTTGAATACGTCTAGCCCTTAGACCTGCTTCTGTAGGGATAGCATATTGAGAAGTGGCAGAGGTGCAAAAGACCATGTCCCTAATCCTTACTAGTATTTATCTGCATGTACTCGTGTGCTTTACGGTCGATTTTGCTGATTGTAAGTTTAAAAGCTATTTTGGGTCTTTGTTTCAGTTAAACATTGGCTAACTCGATAATCGGCTGAAGAAAGAAGTATAGAAGGTTTCATTGGAGACTAGGATGGAACCTACAAAGATCTATATCGTTACGATGGACAGGCAAAGAAATTAGTCAAACAGAGAGAGCAGAATTTTTAATTGCAGAATCGTTTGTCATATTACATATGTTTGTAAAAATCAAACAAATATTAAGGAAAAACAAGAAGCATTTTTACCAAGGATAAGCACGTGTATTTTAAGCATAATGGGATATGGAAGGACTAATGATAGCCATCCCACGTCATCGCCTCCTTAGGAATTATCATAAACTGCGCTGTTCCAATACACAATCCTTGAAATCTGCGTATGTGTTTCTGATAACAGTCAAGTTATTAGACTGCAGAGCTGCAATAAACAAGAATAGCTAGTTTTTTGATGTAGACTAAATCAAGGTTATCGTTTCTCACGGTTGATATCGTTCATCGGTGAGGTGTAGGATTTAGGCTTATTATAGCAAATATTTCGTTACAGCAGTATAGTTTACCCAATAGAATTTAAAAAAAAAAAAACGTGATGTTTTCCTGTTTCACTGTTCTTTTGGGAAGATGAGAAAATGTTTTCGATGTATAAGTTGGATCAGAGAAAAAAAAAAAAAAAAAAGCTCACGTGATATGCGTGATAGCTAATGAAGAAATTTCGATTGCTGTCCTTTGATAGGTGGTGCTGTTTGCCAAGGACTCTGTTATTTCTTTGCCATTTTTTATATTATTATTGTATCTGAATACACGGTCTTTACTAACATGCAAATTTCAGTGGTGAGCTATTTGGCCCACATTTTTGTAAATGTAATTTCATTTTCATATAGAGCCTCCGTAGCTCCGTCGGTACAGACGAAGCCCTTTGGTCGGAAAGACCTAGGTTCGATTTCCGTCGATGACGTGAAAAACCTTTATCTGGTCACCTTCAAACTAAAGGTGAGTTATCCGGTCTCATATGGTGGTAGAGGGTTTTTCACCCAGAAACTCGGGTTTTTCGTTCCTCAGAACAGCAAACGAGCACGTTAATGCACGCGGATCTAAGTCATAAAATACATACTAAAAATCCCTCATTGGGAGGGCTCAACCAGTCCTAAGGGACGGTAGAGGAACGGGGGAAACTCCATACGAATAAATAAATACATTTTCATATGAGAAATAGCAGTAGCTTGATGAATTTGAAGATGTTCAATATTTGAGATTTTTACTAAGATTTATTCAACAGTTTTAAAATTTTATTTAAATTGGAGAACTTAAAACTAGATTCGAATGTGAACCGAATGCGAGAATTTAAAACTCATCACGACACACATACACATATCTATCCTACTATATACATATACACACACACAAATCCTACTCGCCACGAAAAAAAAAAAAAAAAATGCACTCACCCAAGATCTCCCCTCATTTGTCCCAATAAGTCAGTAGAATTCCATAAAGTGATTTGTGGTGCTGTATAGTTGTTTGAAGAACTTTTTTAAAAGAACTCGTCCAAGAAGGATAAGTCAGTAAATAATAAGAATATGAAGAATAAAAAGACATTAATTTTTTTTTTTTTTTTTTAGGAAAATATAATTTGTTAAATTAGTTTTTGTTACTAGAATCGCTCTTTATATGACGACATTTTTAGTGCCTTCTTAAACTTGAAAAATTATTCTGTGTGGAATTTTTTTTATTAAATATAAAATATTCCATTTTGTCCAGTCAGTAGGTACTCACTAGCTGACAAAATCTGTGAGCGAGCGTAATTGTCGGGTCCAACCCCCCCCCCCCTCCACACACACACACACACACAGAGAGAGAGAGAGAGAGAGAGAGAGAGAGAGAGAGAGTTGCACTATATCAGAGCACTATATACATAAAACGATAGCTTGGCCAAGATCAGGTCGCATAATGAAACATCCGTAAGGAATGTACGGCATCCGTGACAGTTTAAAATGAAAAGAGTCCATGCAATTGAGTTTTCTTGGGAGGTTTCCAGTTTGAGTCTTACAATTCTATTTTCTGTAACATCTTGACTTCTTATTAGTTAACCTACCTTAATCTTGGCCTGCCTTAACCAGCCTTTATCACCTATTCGGTTTAAATGATCGCATTGCGTCATTTATATCATCTTATACATTCTTGAATATATAAGAATGTATATAATATAAGAATGTAAATAAAAATAGCTTTCCTTCCTTTTGGTGGTAATAGAAATGTGTAGTTTTCCTCTTTTACTTACTTATATCTCTAATGTCTTATACTTACGTCTTTTTCTTAGAAGTGTACGTTAATCAGATCTATGCAAACTTGTTTTAAGAATTCTTTGGGCTTCAGCATATTGGAAAATGCGGTTTCTGTGTCAGGATTAGTTCATTATGTCGCAATCAACATCATTTCGAAAAGAGAAGTATTTCATCAACAAAATAGCAATCTCTTCCCGTTTGTGCTAGATCATGCAGGCTTTCGAAACCAGATCAGATGCAATAGGGTGATTAATCCTTAATCCCGTCGTATCGCGTGTCTCTAACTGGCGTGTGTTCTTGTGCCCGGTTTGCGGATGAAAAACTGGAGTTTCGGGAGAAAAAATCCTGCCACCGCCGAATGAGGCTAACTAACCTTCAGTAAAAAACTTTTCGTAAAGGTTATTCGCTTTTCTATCATTTTCCAATCAGACCCCAGCTCGCGCTTTGAGTTTGCAATCTAACCAGCAAGTCGGCTTTTTTCTATGTGGAAACTGCTTTTCTTATATTTCAGTGACGATTTAAATTCTTGTTGGCTTCGAGTTCTAAACGCACGCAATTCTATAATTCTATCAGTTACCAGTTGGGATTGGCAATTTTCTAGTGTATATGAAAAGAAATAAATAAAGCAAAAATATAAATAATGGAACACATGCGGTGACGTTTTAGTCACAGGAACATCTGGCAGTTGCTTTCCAAGAGATATGTAAACATTCCATCTTCTTAAAAAAATATATTTTAGTATTTTTGATCGAAAAAAAAATGATATCGTGTAACATTCTGGTAATAGTAAACAGCAACATCAATCCGTACAATCAATGCCTGCGTTAACAGTCAAAATAAAATACAAAATAATGAATAATCTTAACATCCCAAAGGGAATATATGGCGATCTATTCGTACCTGTTTTTCAACTAGAAATATCAAAAAAAAAAAAAAAAAAACGCTTGAACAGATCCATAGACGTTCTGTCGAATTTCTGATCACACTTTCAAGTAGAGCTGCTTGAAAAAAATTGGATTGCAATCATTTAAATTAAGGGGATATTAAATCCCACATTGTTTTAAAACCGAATACGAAACTCAAAGATTGGAATCAGAGAGTTTCATGCCGAATATAGTAAACTATAAAAGTATCGGCGATTATGTTAATGTTAATGTTAAGCATGAACTAATGCAAGTAGTCCTAGTACGTAGTACAATTCTCGGGCAACTCGCAGCAAAGGTGGTAAAGTTCAGATCGCTATTCTTGGTATTTTCCATAATGTAAAAACACATTTCCTAGGAAATGTATGCTGTTATTACATTATGGCGGGAGGTCACTACCCAGACCGGTTTCAGCCTTTTTTGAGGCTTCATCAGTGAGTAGCTAGACCAAATAGATATAGATACCAAAGGGCATAGCGAAAAGAACTTATATACTCTGCTATACGAGTTGTTAAACAGGTGCACCCATTAAGTTACTTAAATATAAAGATAAAGAGCCAATAGGCTTCATTTCGGCGATATAAACATCATTTAAATTAAGGGATAATGTAATAACAGCATACATTTCCTAGGAAATGTGTTTTTACTTTACGGAAAATACCAAGAATAGCGATCCGAACTTTACTACCTTTGCTGCATATTGTACTACGTACTAGGACTACTTGCATTAGCTCGCGCTAGTAATCGCCGATACTTTTATAGTTTACTATATTCGGCATGAAACTCTCTGATTCCAATCTTTGAGTTTCGTATTCGGTTTTAAAACAATGCGGGATTTAATATCCCCTTAATTTAAATGATTGGATCGCCAATTTAAGAATTATAAACCACGCTATCAAAAACTGAACTCCGCTTCTTGTGGAAAGTTTATGTTATACAATACGGCAAGAGATAACACAAGTAGCCGAGGGTTTATCACTTTTTCGAGTCACTTTCACTTATTTTTAAATGCCAGTGATATTTGTAGATTGGCAAAACACGAAAAAATGCTGACTTGGGTGTATGCATTTATTCCAATAGGTAATTTTGATAAGCTTATCTCATTAACGCCAGTTCAAAGATTATTTAGAAGGAAAACTTCTGAAACAAAGAAAATAAATAGCAAGGAATATGCAGCCTAAATATACTCTACCACTTGCGATGGTCTTACGTGATAAAGTATGAGAATCCCGGCTAGCGTGGATAAGATGAATCTAAATAGGTGATTGGGATTAGAGCTAATCATACTGATGAAAATTCACCGAATTTAGAAGGAAAAGCTTATTAAACAATGAAAATCACTCGTAAAGATTTACAAAATGTAAATAGGATATGCTAATCGGAAAGAAATAATTTACGCGCATGTCCTACAACATGGCTGTCCAAAGCACTGCCCGCATGCAGCCAGCCTGTGGGTTTTGATTTTGATGAGCAAAAAAATAAAATAACGATTTGAATCCAATGCGTATTAGATATTCTAATTCTATCCCTAATCGATAATCTCGATGTTGTAATTTTATTTGGTGTTTTTACATCACTATATACCCACGTGTTTTTCAAATATTAGATGTGTCAAAGAAGCGTTCTTACAATGTTTTGTTCCAACGCGCATGCTCCGGGCGCTCACGGGGAACGTGAGCGCACGATTTGTGCGCAATCAATTTTGTTCGTTTGTTCAGCTTTCGAGGTTGTGTTGCTGCTGCTCCCCAAATTACTAAATACGCATTGCGATGCGGCCCTCGGATTACCTAAGGGGTAATCTGAGGACCGCATCGCAATGTGTAATCCGTCTGATAAAGGTAACATGTTGCAAGTATACATACAGCAGCGAGTTGAATCAATTACTCACATCATTAATTATTACGACACCAACGTCGAGCCCTAGGACTCATTGCAGAAGGCTACTCGACACTACGCCGTCATTACGCATAACATTGCGAGCTTTGTCCTAGGCCTTTGTTACCATTTGTTGTACCAACTGCGCTACAGAAGTCCTTCGTTAATCTTTACACTCTGGGTTTATGCAAGCCGTAATTTTTATTTTGGATTGTTATTAGTTGTAATGAGAGCAGTGCAGTTCTTTAATTAAATCATCTGAATGAAGTAAAATAAATGGTACTCATGCAAGAGCTGAATCACTCTTCTTCACCGAGTATTTAAATATAAATCCCATTCACTATAAAAGGAGTAATGACAGTTACGTAACAGAATCAGTCTCGCCTTGCTCTGAGTGAAGATAGCTTATTACAGCTAATTCACGTGCTCGAGTTCAGTTAGGTGAGTCCGTGGAGTTCATTCACTATCACGCTACTCATGCTCTTCAGTACGCGTATTGACTCACTCGGATACACATGCATAATGTGAAAAACGATTCATCTCATCTTATACAGCTCGTCCCCCCCCCTTGTTTTTTAATCGTATAAAAATATCTATAACCTTAGTAACTCCGATGGACTGTTTTTAACTGTAGGAAACTGATTTGTTTCCTCCCTCAAACCTGTTATATCTGCCGTATAATTGCATTTACACATTTAATATACTTGGCAAAGCCATAAAGCCAAACAACGTCAGGGAAGATGTGATTAATATATCATCTTTAAAAGGCGTAATTTGTTCCAATTGAAACAACTGGAAGAGTAAATTAATTAATTAATTAATTCTAAATCACAGAATCGCGCAGCTATCTCTACCTTTTTATTGCGTAACGAAACTTTTACTGTACATACCAAGAAGGAAAATGGCACTGCCAAGGTAGTCGCCAGATTAGATCGCGCCCTGAGGCAAACAATTAAATAACGCCCTTGGATGGATTATAAGACAAAAATATAAGAAATTCTCCAATTTTGTTTTTATTACAAGAGAAACATTAATGCAAAACGATTACATGATAATATTAATTAAATGTTTGCTCTACGGGGATATCGCACAATAAAACTGTTATAAGCTCTTCTAAATATGAAGTATAGGCTATGTCCGCCCCTATCGACATAGTTGCTAGACCACCCAATCTTTCTTGGGTCATTGCTGTTCGCAAATAATTTTTAATCAGTTTAAACTTGGAAAAACTTCTTTTCGCACTTGCTACGCTAGTGACGGCGCTTACCGCAATGTGGCTGAACATGCCCCTCATTAAATCTCGCCGCGAGGCAGGCTGCCTCTACACCCTGTCGACGGTACTGGGCACTGCACTGCGTTTTGGAAAAAACGGATTCAATTGTGAGCGTGTGAAATTTTAACATGGGTGTGTGTGTGTACGTGTACTTACACATCCTGAAATAAAAGAAATCAAATTATGAAACTGCTTAAATCAAAGGACGTGAGGTTCCCCTCAAATCTAAACGTATTTCGATGTAATGTATTTCAAGTGTATGCACTTAGAAATACGGAAATGAAATATTATGTCATACGTCGGGTCAGTTTTGGAAAAAATGTACACAGAAACGCATTCGAAATTTTACTGTTCCAATAAATAAATAAATAAATAAATATATAATTAATACGACCTCGCGTACTCCCTGTTGGGAATTTTATTGTTCATTAAATTAAAAGAAAAAAAAATCGATTGAAGGTATGAGTAAACATGCAAATAAACATAATTCGAAATGAAGTAATATGCATTTAGAAATAGCTATCATGTCACTGCCATTCACGACAAGTCGTAGCCTGTAATAAAGATACCAAAAAAGTATATACTTGGTTTAATCCTTTATCCAAGTGTAAACAAACAAAGTTAGTGCCTGAAGTATTTTCAGGACTGGGGCAACTCGTAGTAAAGGTGGTATAGTTCGCCCACAGATTCGAGACCCTTCGACACTTCTGCGCATGTCAACAGGAGGAGAATCCATTCCGATAATAGGGTAATCAGTCCGTATTGTGGGATGAGTTGTTTATTATTACCGGTCCGAAAATTAACTTCTCTTTTATGATTATTGTAGTTAACTATGTTGCTTGTATAACAGTTTTGAAAATTTTACCTATAAAGCACGTGATTTCGCGTATTGGCAACCAATTCGGACGTCCTTCATTTCTTTTTCCCCTTCAGCATGAATCGACTATTCTTGGCAAGACGCGAAGCAGAGACCTACAAACGGTGGGCGAACTATATAAGTTCTCATCACTTGCCTTAGTATCTGCTATAATGCAAAGCACATCTCCTTGCGGACATGTATAATGCTATGCATTATGGGAAGGGTCACTACCTAGATCTTTATTGAGGTCTCTTCAGTGGGTGCCAGACCCAGAGGTGATACTAAGGCTGAAGTAATGCAGAATATATATATATACAGTAAACTCTCGATTTAACGGACAAAAATTCCAGTCCGCATGTCACATTTAAAAATTAACACTCTGGTAATTTTAAAATGCTTTTAACCAAGATTTGCTTATAATTAAATTAACAGGTTATGTTTTGTTATTAATTTCCTGTTATTTTTAACAAATGTTGGCGAATAGGTCATCATATGTTGGAAAAACACTGTAGTAATTTAGCTGAGATAAATGAGTCACTGCTCATAAAACATGTTCGGCGAATAATTAGCACGTGATCACACCAATAGCATTGTAATTGGTTCTTTTGTCACTTGGCATGACTTTCTGCAGCAGTTTTATTACACACATTTTCGTAACAGCAAAATTCAAAACGTGATAGTTTCTCAAAGCAGGATTACCTAAACCAAGCACCTCAACATCGAACATCAACTTATCTCAAAGTGTGAAAATTGTGTTAAAGTTATGTGTAAAACAATTTTTTTGTTATTACAATGATAATATTGATAAAATTGCAGTATAATGTTACAGCAATTTTTTATTTTAAAAATTCGCTATTTAATGGACACCCCTTTGCCCTTGTTAGTCCGTTAAATCGAAGATTTATGTATATAATTATGTATATGTATATATATATATATATACTCAAAGAAGTATATAAAAAATTACAGAGACTTAAAATTGTACTAACAGAACAAGTGAAAAACAGTAGCATGTTTGAAAAAATGCAAGTATGAGTTCCATACAAACGAATACTACGCGCTGTCGCGAGTGCGCCAGTACTGAACAGAAGCAACGTGTGCGTCCGAGAGATTGTAACTCAGGCTGTTGTTGATATGAGAGGAATCTAGAGAAATTTCTCTTGATTCAACAATCTTTCTTTCGAGTTCATCGTAGCACACATGGATGTTAGCAGTTTGAGTCCAGTTTACAATGTGCTGGCGGCCTTCGTCTGAGTTAGCAGAAAAGAGAACGTGGCTAGAGAGAGAGATCTCCTAGAGATAGCTCTCTAGGAGATAGCTACCGTAGAGATATCTCCTATAACAGGACTAGAGCCAGCGCTCTCTCTAGCCACGTTCTCTTTTCTGCTAACTCAGACGAAGGCCAAACCAGAAAAGACAGGACCATACCATCACACCGCCACTTCCGAATTTCTTAGTTGGGCTTATGCACTCTGGTAACTGGGAATTCGCCACATCCACACCCGTCCGTCTGCTTGGTAGAGGGTGTAGTGTGATTCGTCGCTCCATAACACAGCTTTCCAAGATTCAACGTCCTACTGTACATGCTCTTTGCACCACTGAAGACGACGCTGCGTGTTTTGTTCGGATAACGTGGAGCTTACATATTGCAGTCCTACCATGAAAACTCATGTTGTGACCCTCTTCTAAATGAGTTTGTGTAGATCGTGTTCCAGTCGTTGCCCAGAACTCCGCATTCAACGTGTTTTCCAACGAAAGGCGGTGTTTTCATATTATTATTATTATCCGTCATTACATATTACATTACATTACACATTATCAGTCGTAGCAACCTAGTCACGTTCGATGAGTGTGGTGGGTCGTAGACTGTGCAATCAGTATTTATCAACTCGCGCTGTACGACAACTAAGTAGGGCACTATTGCACCAAGTAATGCGGAAAGAGGGAACCATGTAAAAGATTCTTGGTAACTTAAGTCGGGGTAACGTTGATAGCCAGTTGTCGAGGATCAGAGATCCAGTATCATGATTTATTAAGGATATCAGTAGGGAAGTGAATTTAGGCGATGTTATCTGCACCAACTCATCCACAACCCCAGTGTTATGCTACTCAATCAAGTAAGCATCATTCTATAACTCAGGCGTTCGCTCCATGTATACAGATTAAGGCGACAGTTGATGTGTCACTACTGTGCGATAATCCTACACTTAAGAGATGGCATCCCACAGTAATGATGTGAGAATCGAGGTTAATGAATCAGAGGTACTTAGGATATAACAGAATTTAAATGCAAATACTGATGCAGGTCTGGAGGGATATCAGCTCTGCTATTACATGAATGTACAAAGGAATGGTCAATCCTTCTTATTTGGCTATTTCAGCCTGAGCTCTGGTAAGGCCTCTATGGAGTAGGCTGACCATACGTACCGTTTTGAATGGGACAGTACCGTTTTTTTTCATATTTCCCAGCCGTCCCGTCGTTTTAATAAATTTGTCAATTTGTCCCGTTTTTAATAAAAACTATAAATATACTTTAATATTGGTCAATCATAAATTATTATTATTCATAACTTACGAGCCTGTGTAGCTCAGTGGATGTGGCGTTTGCATTCCACGGCGCTTGGCCGCACGAAGGAAGACTTGGTTTCGAGTCTAGTCGGCGACTAGAGGAAATTTTTCTAAGCCTTTTTTCGACCGGTTCCCGAGTTAGTCGATCTCTGGCACGGGCAAGCAGGTTTTCCATCCCAGAAACTCGGGTTTTTCATCCTGTAAACTCAAAAAAATCGACCGTAGAACCCACATTATTTCAGACATTAAATATATTGGGTTAGAGTTAGGGACCACGAGATGGCGGCACATTTGAGCCGTCTCTCTTCACTGCGTACCGCTTAATTAGTGATAGCCTTGGGCCATCAATCTCTGATTGGTACCGGTGGAGATTGAACTGCCCACTCAGTCTCCAAAAGTTAGATAGGGCTAAATGGCCCCGCCTACTCCCCGTATACGGGAATGAAAAGGCCTTAGCTGATTTTTTTTTTCATAACCTACTCGGATAATCACATATCAATATCATGGACACCAATAATTTTTATAACCATGGAGTCCCATTTGTTCGATACTAAATTTCGATATCTGCAGTGAATTATTCAGAGAAAATAAAAAATGCATGTTGGCAATGCTTGGCTTTGTTATTCAATGCCAGTGGTTTAAATTTCATATTTTTTAAAGTTTTAAGTCTCTCCTTGCCATGTCCAACAGGCGAACCTGCAACTTAATGACGATCTCGAGAAAGAATTCAAATTTATTTAACTGGACAAGCTGTGTACAAGTGATGAAACAAAAGTACAGATTGCAGGCTTAGACTTCTGTTGCTAATTGGTTCAAAAGATATATTTCGGTGATTACACCACATTTTTTTATTATTCAGTTATATAAAACACTGAAATAATAGTTCCCGTCAAGTTTCGTAAATCGTAAGATTTACATCTTCAGGGGGTAAATAGTATAACTTAAAGTTTAAACAAGAGAATTAATAAATACAAATAATAACCGTCTGGCTATTCATAAAATAAATAACAGAAACTCAAATAACAGAATGCAGATATATAACGTTATTGAGTTGAACAATACTGGACGATGTCACGTGTTCTTGTTTTCGTTCATACTGTCCGAGCTCAGATTGAGGTGATTTTTTATTAGAGCTGACCACACTTGATGGAGAATTAAACCTTGATTTTTATTGCATTGGGTTGGGTTTTTAGCATATTAGCAGCTTAATTAAATTTTCTTATATAACTGTTGTTTTCTATGTATGACATCGTCGTTTTATGCCAGAGTACATCGTGTCCAGTGGAAGTGGTATGGAAAGCAAGACCGGTTTTTTGTTCTCTTTTGTATTGTACGTCTTTCTGGTGTTCAGCCATGCGTATTTCTCCAGATATTCCTGTCTGTCCTACGTACCAAATCCCGCAAGAGCAATGGATTTTGTAGACTCTTGTTTTTTTAAGAGGATGATGAGGTGGTTTTGGTGGATGTAGGAATCTAGAGATTTTTTCCACAGGAAGGAAAGCTACTTTTATGTTGTGTTTGTTCATTAATTTGGCTAGCTTATCTGTAACATTTTTGATATAAGGAAGCGAGATTGCGTTTTTGTGATCCTGTTTTATTGTGTTGTTAGCTGGAGGCATTTTAAGGATTCCCTTGATGGTTTTTGTTTCATATCCATTCTGTTGGAGGATTTGTGTTAAGTATTTTAGCTCTTCATTAGATCTTTTTTGTGTGCTGGAGATATTGCATGCTCTGTCTCGAAGAGTTTTATTTAAGCTATTTTTTATGAAGGATGGTGGTGTGAGGTTGCATTTAGAAATCTTCCAGTGTTTGTTGGCGTCCTATATACTGAGAAGGAGAGTTTACTTTCTTCATTAACTTCTAATAGAATATCCAGAAAAGGAAGTTTTTTTATTTTTTTCTTGTTCTAAAGTGAATTTTATGATGTTGTGCAAATTGTTGAGATAATCTTTGAAATTGATAAGTTCATCTGTTGTTCCACTGAATATGATGAACATATCGTAAACATAGCGTAGCCATATTTTTGGTTTTTTAAAAAGTACAGATTTTTTTTCTGAAATGAGCGAAAAACTCCGAGACTTTTATAATATTGTAGAGTTTATTCTTTGTCTTTCCCCCCCCTTCTACGTCAACCTAAATTTTTGTGTGGGTTCTGTCACCGAAGAATAATGGTAAGCTCAATATGTTTATGTAATAAAACTTTTTATCGTCTTTTTCATGAATACAGATTACATAATCCTTATCCCTTTTTTGCGATCCCAATGTCCCGTTTTTGTCTGAAGGAAATATGGTCAGCCTACTATGGAGTGCATGGAGGATAAACGGTTCCTTTACATTGAGAAGGCTCTAAGCGTGTAGTAGAAAATTACAGACCAATCGTCATCTCGGGATTGCTGGTAAAAGTATTGGAAAAGTTCGTTAAAGAGAATCCAGGAATGTGTGGCTAAGAATATCATACTATATGAGGAGCAACATGATTTTATGAAAACGTTGATCTTGCCTTAGTAACTTATTAACGTTACTAAGGTTTTATAATAGGGTGACAGCTGAGTTGGAGAAGGGGAGTGGCTACACAGTTACTGCTGGATTTTGTTAAGACATTTGGAACAGTGTTCCAAATGCCTTAACAAAATTCAGCAGTAACTGTGTAGCCGTTCCCATTCTTTCAGAAAATGTTCCTCTAGTTGCCGACTAGAGGAACATTTTCTAAGCCTTTTTTCAACCAGCTCGTTAGTTAGTCGGTTTCTGCCACGGGCAAGTGGGTTTTTCTCGCGGAAACTAGAATTTTTCGTCCCTTAAACTCAAGAAAATCGACTTTCGAGCTCACACTTTCAGAAATTTTAAAATATTGTGTCAGCGTTACGGACCACGAGATGGCGGTACTTGTTAGCCATCTCTTCACTGTATGCCGATTAAATTAGTGATAGCCTTGGGCTATATATCTACGATTGGATTTTCTTTTTCATGAATACAGATTACATAATACCAGTGGAGATTGAACTTCCCCCTCAGTCTGCTAAAGAAAATTAGGGCTAAAAGCCTCACCTACTCTATATATACTGGAATAAAAGGCATTTGCTGATTGATTAGCTAATTAGGAGTACTCTCCTAAGATTATAGGATTACTTGGATTACATATGATTACTTGGTTATTGAAGCACACCCTAACATGCAGAGATAAAGAAGGTATTGTTCCTGTTTATAAGGCATTGATACGTTGACTTCTGGATTACTGTGCTCAGGTCTGGTCGCCTGGATTCCTTGTAGATGAGAGACTGATAGAAAAGATTCAGAAGCGAGTAACCAATTGATGGGGTCTGAGGAATGCTCCATTATGTTGATAGATTGAGAGTTGTAGTTGTAGTAGTTGTTGGTAGGCAGAAAAGTGAAGTTTTGGGCCAGCTATCTCTGAATTGCTGTAATGGAAAAAGAAACTTTTTCTCTAGGCCTCAGCAAGTGATTCGATCTTGGTTGAGAGAAGTAGTTTTTTTTATAATTATTTCTGGAACTCAGTCTATGTACCTCAGTGGATGTACTTCGTGTTAGGCCACCCGAGGAATGACCTGGGTTGAATTCTAGTTGCCAAAGGGTGGATCTTTTTCTAACCTTTTTTTGACCGATTCCCGAGTTAGTCGATCTCTGGCATGGGGCAAGCAGGTTTTTCTCAAGAAAATTGACCACATAACCCACGTTATTTCAGACATTAAAAATAAAATAAAATAAATCAGCTAATGCCTTTTTATTCCCGTATAGGGAGCAGGCGAGGCCGTTTTAGCCCTATCTAACTTTTGGAGACCGAGTGGGCAGTTTAATCTCCACTGGTACCTAATCAGAGATAGCTAGCCCAAGGCTGTCACTAATTAAGCGGCATGCAGTGAAGAGAGACAGCTCAACAAGTGCAGTCATTTCATGGTCCCTAACCCTAACACAATATATTTAATGTCTGAAAATAATGCAAGCTCGAAGGTCGATTTTCTTGAATTTACGGGACGAAAAATCCCTCTTGCCCATGCCAGAGATTGACTAACTCGGGAACCGTCGAAAAAAGGTTAGAAAAATTTCCTCTAGTCGCCGACTAGATTTGAAAGCAAGTCTTCCTTCGTACGGTCAAACGCTGTGGTGTTCAGACGCCACATCCATTGAGTTCCACGAGATGGAGGTCCCTAAAATTAGTGATAATCTTGTGCCAGCTATCTCTGATTATCTTCTAGTGGAGATTGAACTCCCCACAGTCTTCAAAAAAAAAGTTAGACAGGGCTGAAACGACCTCGCCTACTCCCTGTAAGGGAATAATAACAGGCATTAGCTAAATTTTTATATCACATTATTTCAGACAATGATTTTGGTTATGGTTTAAGAAACGGGATGGTATAGTTCCTGCTGTACACTCTCTGTAGAGCTTTCATAGGTACCCATAAACTCAATCATCAGTGATGTTTTGCAGGGAAGGGTTCACTGACCACTAACTTCCAAACGTTAGTTGGCTAGAATTATTTCGCTATTCCCTTTTGAGAATGAATGGTTTTATGTGATTTATTATTTTATTTTATTTATTTTTTTATAAATGGTGCTGTTGTGGCAGCGCTTTTAGTTTCGCAATGAAACATTTTCAGAGGAAAGACCATTATGGGTGGTAACCTGTAACGATCTTTCTTCTACTGAGCATTGTCTCAAGGTTCCACAACACAACCACATTAGTTAATAATTCAATCATTATTAATTATCTTGTGTCTGCTTAGCGTCATTGGGACTACTGGGACGATAGGTCACCCGTAAAAAACATATGTCCGATTCTAGTTAATCTTCAATGAAAGGAACTCTTTCATTACAAATATAGATCCGTTCCCAATCGATCTTTGGCACTTTTGCGTGTAGAAGCTCATTTTTTAAAAAAATCCACAACGCAGATATCAACACGATATTCACACAGTTAGTTAGAATTAGAAGCACGAGATGATGGCAGCTGCTGTATTGTTACTTTCACCCACAGACACACTACGCTGATCTTTCAGCTGTTTATTAAAAAATTAGGGACAAGAAGTTCTCCCTACTTTCTATTCGGAATAGGGTCTATTTTGAGATTTATTTTTAATAATTTTACTAAAAGTTTGGATTATGTGAGCAAAACGTATTAACCACCTTACCGGCCATTACAGATCAAATACGCACCCTCAAAAGCTTCGTATCCATCATAAATTTCAATGTAATATCAATGGTATTACAATTTTAATATGCATTTCGCATCATGAAAATGTGGAGGTATATATATATATACGTCCTGGCCAGTATACAGGTTGACTTGTGTATGTGAAAGTGGAATCTCCCATGATGAGTCTCTTGACTCCATAGAGGTCTGTTAATAATAATAATATTATTATTAAATACATACATAAATACATACATCTTCAAGGCCCACTCTTCCTAATTGGGTTGTGGGGGGTAACAGCTGCAAGAGGAACTTCCAATGGTCATGATCCTCTGCCACCAAGCTCAGCTGTTCTGGTGGGATTCCCAAACTTGTCCACCCAAGGTTTTGGATATAATCTATCCAGCGAGTCCTTGGCCTTCCACGTGGCCTCCCACACTCTGGCTTGGCAAAGAGGGCCTGCTGAGGGAGCCTCTCTTGTGGCATTCTGACCAGGTGCCTGTACCAGCGTAACTGTAATCTCTCAACACGGAGAAGCAGCGGTTGAGTATTGAGGGTTTCCCGAATTGCAGAGCTTCTGACTCTGTCGAGTTTTGTCAGCCTCGCAACCCCCTCGAAGGAACCTCATTTCAGCCGCTTTGGACACGAATCCAAAGAACTTGGATTCGTGTCCAAGCGGCTGAAATGAGGTAAAGGCAAAGCTGGCTGTATTGAAGACAGCCAGCTTTGCCTTCTGGCTTAACTCCCGTTTCAATACTACCGAACGGCCAAGCTCCCAAAATATTGAGCTTGCTAAGCCAATTCGAGTATCTAGCTCTACGTCCCATTTTCCATCATTCGTGAATATGGACCCAAGGTATTTAGACTTCTCCAACCGTCTCTTTGGGACTCCACTTACATTTAGAGTGTTTCAGTTTTGGCCACACTGATCTTCATTCCGGCGTCTGCATAAACAGCTACAAACCTATCCAGGGTATGCTGGAGGTCATCTGTGGAAGAGCTAAGCAGAACTAGGTCATCTGCAAAAATCAGACGTCCAATGCTACATTTTTCAATTCTGACACACTCACTGCCTCGGCTGTGCCTATCAATCCAGTCCATAAATATTATCAAAAGGAGGGGTGACAGAACACACCCTTGGCGGAGGCCAACGGAGACTGTGAAAGGTTCAGACTTTGTGCTGTTTACCCTGACACAAAACTCTGGGCATTTATACAGGGACTTGATGGCAGCTAATAGTTGACCATCCACTCCATACTCCTCTACTACTTGCCAAAGCTTATTCCGAGGAACTCGTCATATTCCTTCTCCAAGTCCACAAAACATGTGTAGACATTCTTAGCATATACCCAAGATTTCTCAAAGACTTGCCTTAAAGTGAAGATTTGGTCAGTTGTGCTTCTACCAGGACGAAAGCCACATTGTTCTTCCTGGAACTTTGACTCAACTATGCTCCTGCACAGTCTTTCCAAGCACTTAGTTCATACATTTTCCCAGGCAGGCTGAGCAGAGAGATGCCACGATAGTTACTGCAATCCTTCTGGTCTCTCTTCTTAAAGACTGGTATTATTATGCCTGTCTGCCATTGCTTTGGTGCTTGGCCAGATATCCAAGCAGCCTGACACACTCGAGTCAGCCAGAGAACACCATCTCGATGTAATGCTTTTAGCATTTCGGGCCGAATTTCATCATCGCCAGCAGCCTTGCCCGATTTTAGCGATTTTATTGCTAAATGGACCTCTTCTGCAGTGAGACTAGTCATTGCCCCGATCTGCACCTCTTGGATGTCCACAACTGCTGGGCCACCCGGGTTAAGAAGGCTCTCAAAGTATTCCCTCCATCTGTGGAGAATATCCTTCTCGGTTGTTAAAAGTGCACCATCAGAGGCCTTAATTGCCCCTTGCTGTGCACGATTTCCTCCCTCTCAGGTGACCTGACTCTAAGCCATGTTAGGTAGGACTCCTTTTTTTGCCCGGACAGTTTTTTCGGACTTCTTGGTTCCACCATGGTGTCCTTTTCTCACTGCCCGTTGCCACGCTGAGCTTCTTTCTGCCACACCATGAGAGTGCAGAGGCAGTGACAGCTGTTCTGAACAGCTTCCACTCCTCCTCAACATCTGCAGTATGCTTAGGAATATCTTTGAACATGGAGGAAATATCATCTGCAAAATTCTTCCTCACAGCCTCATTTTCCAATGTCTCCCATTTCACACGGTATAGCTGCTTAGGCCTACCAGCGTTGATGGTAGCATCTGGTTTCTGAAGCTGTAGAGCGCACATAACAAGGTGGTGGTCAGTTGACAATTCTGCCCCTCTTCTCACACGGACGTCCAACACTGAGGAAAATAGGTCTGCTGAGACTATAAAGAAGTCAATCAGAGACCTTTGTTCTAGTGTATCTCTGTACCAGGTATACTTATGGACTTCTCAGTGCTGGAAGAAGGAATTCATTATGGACAAGCTGTTAGTACAGCAGAAGTCCAATAATTTTAACCCATTCGCGTTAAGGTCAGGGGCACTGTTCCTCCCAACCACACCACTCCATGTCTGGTCATCTGTTCCAACATGTGCAATATTATTCAATACACATGAATAATAATAATATTATTTCAATAATATTAAAATAATATTATTAACTATTATTTTAATAATATTATTAGTAAAATTCATTATTAAATTGTTAATAATGAATTTTATTATTATTAAATAAATAATATAGGTGGAGGGTCTGTGTAGATCACTGCAAGTGGCACTAGCATTCTCTGTGCTATGGTGCAGGAAGATAGATTTAAGTTCAAGTCTAGTTACCTACTGAAGGAACTTTTTCTGAGCCTTTCTTCGACCGGTTCTCGAATTAATCGATCTCTTGCACAAATAAGTGGGTTTTTTTCTCCCAGAAAGTAGGATATTTTGTTCCGTAAAGTCAAGAAAATCCACAGGAACCCACAATATCGGTATCAAACAATATCTTATCCTGTTAGGGTTAGGTACCAAGAGATGGCAGCACTTGTTCGCCATTATTTTCATCGGTTGCCGCTTATAATTAGTTTCGGGCTAATTATCTCTGGCTACAGGTGGAGATTGAGCTACCAACTCAGTCTCCAAAAAAGCTAGGTAAAGTTATAAAAGGTTTCGCCTACTCCGTATTAAGGGAATAAAAGGTGTTAGCTGATTTATTTATTTATATTTTAGGTATAACTTTTAATTGGTAGATCCGTTATGGAATTTATAATTCTCAATTATAGAATTAGATTTGCAATATTTTCTTAAGTTTTTAATTTTTAAAGCCTTTCTAGGATACCAGAAAAGAATGGTTGCCCAGAAATTCCATGTCTCTGCTAACAATTTTCTTACCGATTATATTTTACTTTAATTACGATTATATTTTAATCGTAATTAAAGTAAAATGTAAAGTAAAATCGTAATTAAACGACGCTTGGGTAGCGCTGGAATCTTTCAAGTACTGCAAGTTAAGGCCACTATGTTAGATCTTTAATATTCACTATTACTATATAAAATTGAAGTCGCCAAAATGAAGCTGTACGGCACTTTCTTTGATAATTACATTTTACTTGTTTATATTGACAGAAACTCGTGCTTCAACCAGATGTGTTCACAAATGCATACTTTCAACTATAATAGCATTTTAAAACTCGTTTTTAAATAATATAAAAATTAATTACCGTTGACCTTTTTTTTTTTTTTTTTTTTTGGGACAACAGAACAGAACAGATAAGAGCATGCCGGATTCTTAGGACAGTGTAACGTAAATTGTTACACATGTTTTTGATGTTTCAGCTACTCATAAACCTTTCTATTTTGTTTACGAAGCTCGTATAATGTACAAAAATCCGTGTACTTACTTTTAAAGTAAAAATTAAAGTGTGAATCAATGTATAAATAACAGAAATAATACTTAGACAGCAGAAACAATATTATTTAAATTGGAAAAAAAAAAAAAAACATTCCGACTCCTTTTTAACAAGATTCTCAGTGAATTTTGATATGGATATGATAATTATTGATTACGAGACTCCTAGTTGCTAATCAATGAATGGCCTTCGATGATGAGTTATCGAAGACATCATTGCAAGATTTCAATTTCGATTACATTAATTCGAATATTATTTATCAAATATATTTTTAAGTGTTAAGCGACTTGTCTTCAAGGTCGACCTTGACCGGATTGGCATCTTTCGAATGGCCAGCGCATCGCGTTACGATAACCTGTGTGTCTGGTGAGGTGGCCTTACGAAGCCGACGAGAATTTCCGCATGTGTATTAACTATCTTCGGTTTGTTTTCCCAGTTGTTCGCCAGTTGCAGCGGTGTTTTTCTCTACTGTGGAATTATTGTTCGTGACTGCTAGTAGTTAGTGTTTTATTGGCATAATTTTCATATAGGTAGGTATACAGAGCACAAGTTAATATATAATATAACATGAACTTTTTCTGCTGTGAGTTGTTTAATGATTTTGCTGTTATTTTGCGGTAAGATTTTTACAATGTTAGGTGTCATTATTTTGAGCCACGTTAAGAATCAGCACTTCAGGTTTAATTAAAATTGTATTTGCTGTGCTTAACAAAATTTATATTGTTTTGATAAACGTGTCTTTGGGCACAACAGAATTTTTCTGTCTTAGTTCATTACGAATTTATTTACAGAGGTGAGTTTTCGATATTTACAGAAGTGTTTTCGCTGTGGCCAAAATCGTAAAAGTGAATTTGCATTCCTTATGTATGCGTGTACATATATTTACATACATCAAACAAACGAACAAACCATACAATGTAAGAGATGTTCAGCCTGTTTTACACGCACAAAATTGGTAATACATATACAAGAAAGTTAGGAATTCATCTTTTTAGTCACGATGGTGTTATCTCCTATTAAGTGTTGAGTTTATTGACATTCGCAACTTTAACTTACCGGAATAGAGTAGGTAGTCCCACATTGACTGTTCAACATCATATGTTCACTGTCTGGTTTAAAACCGCCATAACCGCAGCATAACCTTGCCCGAAAAATAGATAATAAATTCATTTTCACAGGCTGCATTCACTCGGGTTGTTTGCCTTGGAAGCGAAGTGTGGTGGAAAAAGCGCGCAACCACATACACCTGAGAATACGTTTATCATTTTAATTATGGTTTTCAAGGAGGGAAGGGGATAGAGACAAGAGGTCATTTCTAGAAATTGTATAAAAGTGTGTGCTTAAGAGAGTGCATGACACTTTTGCATCTCGAGTCGTCATTGAGTGGAATGTTTTGTGGTAAGTAAGTGGTAAGTCGGCAAATATTGAACCAATTTAAGATGAAGTATGAGATATGTTATCACTGTTAGAATGCATTTTATTATTGTCCCTCAATGAGTCTTGACTCCTGGAGGCAGTAGTATAATAATAGTAATTTGAAAATCAAATCCCTTATGCACTTAAAAAAAAGTGTCAGTATACTTATGCAACTAATTTAAATATGTCTCTTAAATATAACTGGATTGTAGCATTTATTTTTTGATATAGATATCGCAGAATATCTATGGAATCTTAAGGCTCATAGATGGAGAACCATGTATTATTATTTACTGTCATATTATCATTCACTCATACTCTCTTGTGGGGGGGGGGGGGAGAAGTTATTGGCATGGTAAATAACATTTAGTGTAACTTTTACTCCCAAACCCAAATTTTATCATTGGATGTTTACAGTTAGTATTTGCAGGAAAAGAACATAGCTGCTATGGCTTTTCTGTGAAGGAAGGTGATGAGTGTAGAAGGGATCATACACTATCAACTAAACTGTTCACTTCGCCTTTAATAATAGATTAATGACCATAGACTACAGTGGCTCATGCACGAAAACACACACACGCTGCAGACTGCATTCAAATACAATAAAGTACTCAGAATGAATCAAATATATTTTGCCAGTTAAGATGGCAATAAGAATATCAAGATGGTATTCTTATGCCATCTTGATATTATTGTACTAAATGCAGTGATATGCCACATTTAATATAACTAGTCGCATGTAAACAACATAACTTATAATTGCGTAACTAATTGTTTTAATTTAATTTGTTAGTAATTAATGACTGCTAAGCATTTGGTGAGGTCTAGTGTTTGTTTGGAGCAGCCTTCAACCTGCAGATGTTATTGTGTTGGACCTGCTTTTGACAGTGTAACATAGCCATTATCAAAGTAACAGAATGCAGTACACTTCATTCCTTCTACTCATTTGAGAAATCCTGCAATGTGCAAACATCCAGCTTAGAGACCTGCAATCAGTGCCTTAAACATTGATCTCCATTTCAGTGGGATGAGGATAACCTTCAGAATTAGCAAATGCAGACTTGTCTTCTTTCTCAATTTTTCTTCTTTTTCACTTCCTTTACTTTTGGTAAGTCACAAATCACTAGATAGGAAGAGATTGCTCTTCTTGAACTGAGATTTATCTCTAGCCTTTCCTGGAATAAACACAAGACATCGTTAGCATCCTCGGCCTCTAACGAACTGGTCATCCTTTTTTGCTACTCTTCATACTTTTCTTCTGAAAATGCTACCATTCATTTATCTAGCTACTAATCCTCTACAGATCATGAATCCACCAACTTCATTCAAAACGAGTTTGTGGATGATGAGTGATGGAGACGAAGAGTTGTAGAGTGGGTGCCCTCCCCTCGATGAGTCTTGGACTCCCTGGAAGTGTCAAATAATAATAATAATAAAACTTCTCAGAGACGGTCTGTTTCATGCATTTTTTTCTACAGTACTTACTACAGACCAATAGGTCAGAGAATGTTGATTCCCTGACCCTATATGCATAAATAATACTTTTACTTTGTGTCTGTCCAACATTCTTCCTGGCCCAATTGCAAACTCACAGAATCTGCTTTTTTCATTTACTCTTTTATGATTTTTTGCCTGTGTTTTGTGGAATGGCCTTCTTCACAAAAGTATATCACTAAGACTACAAGTGCAAGCTTTTCAGCAAAAAATTTGATATTTTCTTGATAGATTTCTTCTTTTCCAAATGTGGCTTACCCACAGCACTAATGAAGCCATTCATTGTACATTTCTTAGAATTGACACACAAACACAATGCAGAATAATAAGTCATTGTCATCAAATTCTTGGTATGTACCCTCAGGAGTGTATACAGGATATTATGATAGTACTACATGAAAACATTACATCAATGCCAACTTCCTGTTGACAATTTTCTTCCAAATGAATTTATTATTCAAGACTTCAATATTATCAAATCGTATATTTTGCTTCCAACACTTCCTACTGTATCATTCCATCTGGATCTCGGTCTTCTGGTTTTTTCCTTTCGATCCTAGTGAAAAACACTCAATTTGCTAACCCTTCCTCTCCCATTCTATTTAAGTGACCACACCACCCAAGATTAGCTATGCTAACACATTTCTAAATGTAATTATGTCAATAGCTTTCCTAGTATCATAATTTTTAATATGATACTGCCACTGATACCATCTGTTTACTTCCTAATCTTTTTCAGACCTTTCATTTATGTAGACTCCAGTCTTTGAACAAGTGTTTTACATCTAAAAAGTTCTCATATCTATAAGTTAAAACTGTTTTGACCACTGTCTTGTAAGCAGCTAGTTTAATGTTTTGGCTAATTTCCCTCATATTCCATATGAGTATTGTATATTTATTCACTATTTCCATATTTAATTTACCATCTTCACTAAAAACCATGCCTAAATAGTTGAAATGTTTTACTTCTTATATAGGTTGTCCATTAAGGATACAGTTGATGTTTTTAATATTTCTGCCTATTTTCATTGGGTTTCTTTTGATTGCTAATTGTCATACCAAATTTATTACAGCAGTTATTCAATTTAATTAGGAAATCTGGCAGACTTGTACCAGATTAATTTAGGAGTATAACATCATCTGTATAAAAGAGCTGAGATTAACATCTACAATTAACATCTACAATCTACAATTTGGATATCAAGTTTAGTACCACTTTCCTTAATGCAGTCTATATAGATGACCAACAGTAGAGATAATTTAACATTATATCCTCTTCCTGTACTTCATTGAGTTCTAACTGTTGACTTACATCTTGAATATAGGGTATGAAAGAGTAAAAGTATGAAAATAAGGATTATATTTTTTATTGTGATTCATTGATATGAGGAGAGTGACAAAATTGCATTTTCCTGGAGCTAAGATAAAGGATGTCAGTGATGCTGCTTTAATGCAGAGAGTGAAGGTGAAAGAGGTGTTTATTTTGGCTGGAACAAATGATTTTAATAGCAGGTGACAAGCGTGGTACGTGAGAAGATATCAATGAGTTTCTAGTGCATGTGAAAAAGAAAAGTGAGAAAGTAAAAGTTGTAAGTCTGTAGGTGTAGTATTTATTATTTTGTGACACCTCCCAGGAGACCGAAGACTCACTAAGGTAGGACACCTACTCTATAACTCTGTCTCCATCACTCTATCCACCACCTACACTGAACCTCTACTGTCATCATCTACATCAGTGGTTCTCAAACTGGGTGCCACAAGGGTGCCGCGAAATTTTGAATCGTTTATTTGAAAAAAGCAAAATATTCAATTGCCACAAATAACTAAATCAAAAACAAAAAATTATATATTTTGATTTTAATGGATGAAGCGTATATAAAAATTATCATTTTTTGTATCACTCTTATATTATATCCTGGGATTTCATTAGATCACCGCGTGTCGTAGTAACTAGATATGTGACGGCACATAAATACTGCGGAAAATGAACTACTGAATGGTTAGTTTCCTGCTGTCTGTTTTAGTATTTCCCTGTTCAGTGTGACAAGTATTATACATGATCATTTCCCCTAAACAAAAATCACGAGTCTTTTGTCATCGGTGAGAATAAACGAAGTACGATATTAAAGTCGTTAAATTCAGTGAGTAGAGGTTTTTCTTATTGTTATATATTCCAACTATAACAAGAGACATCGTAAGCAAATGTTTTTCCTTTTTCCATCTGGAAAAAAAATTATTTACTTGAAATAAATTTTAAAATAAAATATTAAAGTTACATATGCCCTTCGAAATCATGAATAATTTTTTCCTTAAAAAAAGAAGTGAAGATTCTGATGATCAAGAAATGTCTACTTGTAGCAAAGCTAACCAATTCGCATTAATAAATTATCAAAAACTGATACTTGTATTAATGAATATTTGACTATTTTTAACATTCAGCAACAAAAAAAGCACTAATGAAACAACAGAAACAGAAAGAATAAGTTCATTAAAAAGGGAACAATGAAAAATAATGTAAAAACTCGTTTATATCAAGAGAGCTATCTAAAAATGGGATTTACGTGGTGTAGTGATAAATTAATTCCCAGACCTAAGTGTATTTTGTAGTTTGGTTCTATCAAATGAGGCTATGGTTCCTAGCAAATTATTGAGACATTTCTCCACAAAACATGACAACTTGTCGAATAAAAATCCTGAATATTTCAAAGAGTTAATAAGATTACAAGAAAAACAAAGTAAAAATTTTGTAAGAAAGTTTACAGTTTCCGTTACAATTTCCAGCTGAGTTCAAGAAGCGAGTTATTTAGTCGCTGAAATAATTGTGAAGGAAATGAAGCCTCATGCTATCGGCGAAACCTTGATTTGTCCGGCCTGTTCAGCAATTGTGAGAACAATTTTTGGTACTGAGGCAGAAGAAGAAATAAAGAAGATTCCATTATCAAATGATACTATGAGTAGACATATTAATGCTCTGTCAGTCGATATTGAAAAGTCAGTTATAACCAAAATAATCGAATCAAAATTTTTCAGTTTGCAGTTAGATGAGTCAACTGATATCGGTGGTAAAGCACACTTACTTGTTTTTACTCGATTCATTGAAGATGATAAAATTATCGAAGAATTTCTATGCTGCAAGGAATTCGAAAAAACTACGACGGGAAAAGATGTTTTTGATATAATGAACACGTATTTTAATACAAATGGTCTATCTTGGAAAACTTGTGTGGGTATATGTACAGATGGTGCACCTTCTATGGTTGGAGTTACAAAAGGGTTTGTTTCCTTTGCTAGAAAAGAAAATGAGAACATTATAACGACTCATTGCTTCATTCATTGTGAATCATTGGTGGCAAAGACAGTAGACTTGGAATTAAAAAGTGTATTAGAAGAAATCATTCAGATGGTTAATTATATCAAGGCCAGACCATTAAAATCTAGAATATTTGCAGGACTATGTGAAGAGATGCAATCTCATTACAAGAATCTTCTTCTTCATACCGAAGTAAGATGGCTTTCAAAAGATCGCGTATTGGATTGTTTTTTGAACTTAAAGAAGAAATATTAATGTTTTTCCAAAATGAAGACAAACCAGAATTCTATAAATTATTACAAGATGATTTTTGGTGTTCCAAACTAGCCTATTTAACAGACATATTCGATCATCTGAACAAGCTGAACTCCAACATGCCAGGAAGAAATGAGAATATTTTGACATCTACAGATAAAATTAAAGCTTTTAAAGATAAAATAAAAATGTGGAAGATAAAATTAAGCACCAACAATGTAGAAATGTTCCTTAAAGTTGCCTCCAGAAAATGTAAGAACACTGATCTGCAAAAGCTTATTTACAGTCATTTAACATCGTTAGAAGAAAAAAATTGACCATTATTTTCTGATAACCTGATATGGCTTGATAGATTACAGTCCCGTGGACTTCGATCCCTTAATCTGTATGAAATAGTCATGTAGTAAGTGTTAGTGAGCACCTGGCTCACCCTATTTAGGGTTGTACGGAGGCACCAGAATCGATAAGCAAAGCAGCTTTCGGGCGCTTATGTTTCCACCTATCGTGTTCGTCATAATTGGATGACTCTTGAATGAGTTGATTTGGATGAACAGCTGCTTTGGCAAAATAAGCAGCAGCACTGTTATGGAGGAAAGTGGGAATATCTGGAATATCGGCATCTCGATGTAAGAGAGTATTTCTTACAAACCACGGAGCGTTGAAGATCATACGGAGGCACTTGTTTTGTATAACTTGTAGCTTCTTGATGTTAGTGGGGGAAGTATGACCCCAGGCTGGCGATCCGTAAGTTAACGATGGTCTGATAATTGTTTTGTAGATCCGTAGTTTGTTATCAGTGCTGACTTGACTTCTTCTATTGAGGAGAGAATAGAGTTGTACAATTGCAGAGTTTGCTTTTTTGCATGCATAAACTATGTGGGAGTTGAAGTTTAAACGTTTATCAAGTTGAATGCCTAGATATTTAGTGCTAGATCTCCATGGGATGGCTGTGTTAAAAAGTTTAACTTCTCCAACATGAGATGCTTGTCTTCTTGTGAATAGAATGGCAGTGCTTTTATCGGCATTTACAGATATTCTCCATTTTTTGAACCAGTCTTCTAAATTTGTTGCTGCAGTTTGCAATCGCTGAGTAGCTATATTAGGCCTGAGTGATCTGCTAAGAATAGCCATATCATCCGCATAACTAGCTATAGTGGTTAGTGATGTGCTAGGAACATCAGAAACAAAGATGTTAAAAAGCAGCGGTGAGAGCAGCGAGCCTTGAGGGACACCAGCAGTGATTTTTTTCAGTGAGGATCTAATTCCACGCAACTTAACCTGAATTTTTCAGTCCTGTAGGAAGGAGTTAATAATTTTGGTAAGATAAAGAGGGATGTTGGCTGCAATTAATTTGTAGATGAGACCTTTGTGCCAGACCGTATCGAAAGCTTTTGCAATATCTAGAAAGATAGCTCCTGTGTGCTGTTTCCAGTTAAAGCCTGTAGTGATGAACTCAGTCAGTCTGTGAATTTGCTGTGTAGTGCTATGTCCAGTACGGAAACCAAATTGTTCTTTCGGGATTATCTTATTTTTATTCACCTCCTCATTAAGTCGGTTGAGAATGACTCTTTCTGCTATTTTTCCTAGGCATGATAGAAGACTGATAGGTCTATAGCTCTGTGGCATCTGAGGTGCTTTACCAGGCTTGAGAATAAGGAAAATATCGGCTTGTTTCCATCTTGAGGGGAAATAATTAATTCTCAGAATTGCATTTATAATGGCTACTAAATGCATGACAGCTTTGTGTGGAAGGGCTTTAATTGTTTTGTTGGTAATTTCGTCTGGACCAGGGGCTTTTTTGTTTTTAAGCTTCTTAATGATTGAATAGACCTCTTTAGGTGAGGTGGGGCAGATATTTTCACAGCTACAAGGTCGCCGAAGCACAGAACGTACTCTACGATGTATTTTTTCTATGAAGACTAGATCCGCATGTGCATAATTAGGATGGCACTGAAGTTGTAGGGCGTGAACGAGAGCTTCAGCTTTTTCGTTATCTCTGTAAACAAGACCTCTTTCTCCGTGAATGGGCTGGATGTTAGAGCGATCTGTACGGAGAGCTTTAGTCAACTTCCACAGAGAATTTTCTTCAGTTTTGAGAGAAGAGAGTTTTCTTTCCCATTGCTGGTTTCTGTGATCTTTTAAAGCGTAACGGACTAGATTGGACGCTCTGTTTAGTTCTCGACGGTCTTGCGGAGATAGCATGTTGTGATAGCGGCGTCTGAGCCTATTTTTGTTCCTTATCAGAGCAAGGATTTCTGCAGGAAGTAAGTTATCTTGAGCTGGGGTAGAAGTAGAGCAAGCTGCGGATAAGCCAGCCTGTATTTTACATTCAAGATTGTTGACTGCCGCGTCAATTTCTTCACGGGTGGAAATAGTCGGAACTGAGTCTATGATAGTGTTCATTTTAGTCTTGAATTTTGCAAAGTTTGTGTGGGAATGGCTGGGAATGAGCTCAGGTTCCTCCCCTAAACTTAAGAGTACTGGATTGTGATCTGAGCTTAGCTCGTCAATCACTTGAAGTCGGAAATGATGAGAAATATTGTTAAAAATAGCAATATCTAAAACATCAGGTCTGCCGATCGCTCCGTAGTGTGTTGGCTCAATCGGGCCTGCAATAACGATATTTCTCTTCAAGGCAAAGTTGTAGAGGATCATTCCATTGTTGTTAAAGCTTTTGCTGTTCCATAAAGGATGCTTGGAATTGAGGTCTCCTGCTACAATTACTGCTTCATTTGTATCTAGTAACTGAGAGAGATCAGAGGGGAGTAGAGGTTTGCCAGGGGGGTTGTATACAGAATAAATTTTTAAGCTGCCTGCATTGTTGGTAAGAATTTCTATGCCTGTCTCCTCGAGGTTAGTTGTATTAATCTTCTTAGTCTCATTATAGCGAATGTTTCTTCTGACAAAGATGGCAGTGCCTCCACCTCTGGCATTAAGTCTGTCATTTCTAAGTAAAGAGTAGTTTCTGAGTTTGGGATTATCGCAGGGACGTAGGTGTGTTTCGTTAATGAGGAGAATATCAATTTGTAAATGATCTGTAAGCTCCTGTAATTCCAAAATTTTGCTGTTGAGACCGTTTGCGTTCCAGAATATTATCTGCATAGAATTTGATGTTAAAGCTGGATTAGTCATTAATCATGGAGAAGATGACTTGAGTATTCCTAAGGAATTTGTTGGTGTCGGCCTGGCTTGGATTTGTTTTGCTGAAGGCCATTAGCATCTCCCCAAGTGAGGCAGCGAGTATTGCTGAAGAATTTGGACTGCTAGTTGCAGGGAGTACCTTAGTGTTACTCGAGGAAACCACAGAAGCATAGGATTTATCTGGTGTAACTTTTCACGCTTGGAATTCAGGCACAGATCTCACAATATTTTTCTGAGTGGGCTGGGTTAATTCCTGTCTAGGCTTTTGAAGGTTGGATGGGTGGAGAGAGCAACCCTTATAGTTTGCAGGATGTGGGCCACTGCAGTTCGCACATTTAGCAGGTGTGGTCTTTGGCTTGACGCAAGTGTGCGAGGGATGGTTGCCACCGCACTTCACACACTTGTAGTCTGCTCTGCATAGCATTTGCGCATGCCCAAATTTTTGGCAGCGATGGCATTGACCAGCCGATGCTTTTCTTCGTAGTGGCTCGGTCTTGATGACCAAGTTACAGACTATTTTAAGATCATAAATTTCCAGACCATTATTTTCCAGACATTTCGGTCAATTTATATGATTGGATTTGAAATCCATTTGTAGAGTCAACATCAGCAATGAGTGAGTTAAGTCTTATAGAAGCCGAAGAATTAATTGATATAAGTAACGATCGTACATTGAGATCGAAGCATTCAGAAATGTGTCTGAATTCATTTTGGATAACAACTATGAAGGAGTACCCCAATATAGGATTCAAAGCACTTAACATCATATTGCAATTTTCTACATCTTATTTGTATGAACTGGATTTTTCTGCACTCGTAAATATTAAAACAAAGAAGAGAGAAAGACTAAAGGCCCTTGAAAATGAGATGAGAATATGTCTCTCAAAAAAAAGGCCTAATATCAAAGAAATATGCAAACAACACGAGGCACATATTTCACATTAAGTTCATATTTTATTATCTGAACCTTTATAATAGCTTTTGTTTTGTATGTTTTTGGGTTGTTTGAAAATATACCAATTTAGTTTAAATAAAATCTGTTTTCTTTTAAACGTGCTTTCCTTCATATCTTTCGTATCTGTAATATCAATTTATTTATGCGATATATATGCGAGTCTTTCAGAATCAATTAATCGGCACTTTGCTCTCCATAAAAAGCAAATAATACTAGGGGTGCCGTGAAATTTATTTATTGATTTTAGTGTGCCGCCAGACAAAAAATTTTGAGAACCACTAATCTACATCAATGCCATCTACTGCCCACCAACACCACTAATATTTTTTGTCTGTAAATTGCGTGTGTTAGAGTTATGTTAGTTCACAGAGGATATGAAATAAACAGTGACCACTTCCTTGTTAAAATAAAATTAAGATTATCACCTAAATAGCTATAAGTAACAAGAACAGAAAGAAAATTTGAAACATTTGTTTATAAAACTAGACTATTGAATGACACAAATGTACAATGGCTATATGAACTAAGAATTAACCAACATCTAGATAAAATAAAACAAAATGAAGAAATAGAAAGAGAATGGCTTAATATAAAAACGATACTAAATGCAGCAGGAAATGAAAGCTTAGGAAAGACCAAAAAATTCAATAAAAGGAAGAAACTGAAGATCTGGAATGATACAATCAAAGAAATAATCAAACAGAAAAAAGAAGCCTATCATAAATGGTTATGCAGTAAAAGATTAGAAGATGAAATAGAATATAAAAGAATAAGAGCCATAGCTAAAAGAGAAGTCAGAAAAAGACATAGAGAATCATGGAATAAATTTGTTTCTAATTTAGAACATGATTTATACAAAATAAGACCCAATGTATGTAAGATTTTGAAACACTTAAATGCAGATACCAAAGAAAACAAAATTAAACACCGAATTGAAATTAGAAGAATTTCTAAATTACTACACAGAATTGTGGACAGACAAATATTTTAAAAAAGACAACAGGCAAACAATTAATGAAAATGAAAAGGAAATAACTAAAGAAGAATTAGAAATCAGCCTGAAAGAAACAAGAAATGGAAAATCACCTGGAGAAGATAAGCTAGGTTCAGAATTATATAAATATGCAGGAACAAGATTCAATGAAAGACTTATTATTTTTAAATAAAATTTATTCAACTAGTATCCCCCCAATAGAATGGAAAAAAACAATTGCGATTCCTATCTTTAAAATAGGTAATAGAAATGACCCTAAAAACTACAGAGGTATCAGTATACTAAATTCCTGTTACAAAATATATTGCTGAATCTTAAATAGCAAACTAATGAAATATTCCGAAAATTTTAGAAGTACAGAATGGATTTAGAAAAGGACGATCATGTATAGACCTGGCCTTCTGCCTAAAATTAATAACAGAGAAAAGAAGAGAATATAATTTAGAAACACATATTGCATTTATTGACTTTGAAAAAGCATTTGACAAAGTTAAAAGAAACATATTATTTAACATATTAAAAGAAAGACAAATACCAAATAATATCCTAAAAGCTATCACAAGTATATATGAAAATAATCAAATACAAATAAGATTAAATCATGAGCTATCATATACGAGAGAGATAAACTAAGGGGTCCTACAGGGATGTCCCCTCTCAGCAACTCTTTTTAATATTTACTTAAATGAAATAATAATAAAATGGAATAAAAATTTACATCAAGGAATTAAACTTTCTCCTACAGTGAACTGAAACACTCTCCTTTTTTGCCGACAACCAAATTGTACAAATTCTGAAGATAACTTACAGAAAGCTATTTTAGATATAAATGAGATAGCAAAAGATTATGGCATGATAATATCAATAGAAAAATCAGACACTATACCCTTTAAAGGACAAGATCCAGCAAGAACTAAAATAGTAATAGATAACAAGATCTTAAAACAGGTGAATTCATTTAACTACCTAGGATGTATGATCACATACGAAAAAGAAAAAGATATAAACGTAAAAATTGCAAAATATTTAAAAATTACAGGTGTAATTAACTCTATATTTAAACCAAACCTAATTCAAAAGCAAACCAGACTAAAAGTCTACAATACATTAGCCCTACCAGTCTTAATGTGGAACCGAAATCTGGACAATAAAACAAAAAGACAAACAAAGATTAATTACAGCGGAAATGAAGTTTATGAGTAAAACTGACAAGTATACCCTATCTGATCACAAAAGAAATGAAGAAATTATGAAAGAATTAAACCAAGAACCAGTAATAGAAAAAATTAAAAAATATAAACATAAATGGATGGAACACGTTCAAAGAATGAAAACAGAAAGATTACCAAAATAAGCCTTAAAGTACAAGCCATTAGGAAAAAGAAAACCAGGACGTCCTCTTAAATGATTCAGCGATGACTTCTAAGGTCTGAACAGGCCATGCTAGGCCTAAATCCTTGATACGCATGATGATGATGATGAAATTGTGTGTGTTCTGAAGGGCCGATTTCTCTGCATGTGAGATGAAGAACTCGAGTTTCCAGGAAAAAAAACCTTGCTACCTCCAAATGAGTCAGTGTGATGATTGGGTGAGTTTGATGGAATGAAGGATTTATATAAGGCGAATGGTTTTAATCTAAATGCATTTGGTGTCACGAGTCTGAAGAAAGTGTTATTCAGTGAAATCTAGGAAGCACAAAGTCAGGGAAACTAGAATGTTTCAGGAGGATGCAGGTGAAATGTGGATCCAGGCAACCTAGAGGTTAATAATTGGGAGAGTGATCTCATGATGCCAAATGTAGCACCTCAGGTTAACTTTAGGTTATGAGATGAAGGGGATATTGTACTTTATGTACTAGTGCCAGAAGTATTTGAAATGAGATAGAGGAGTTTTTGGCATTGGTTAGCAGAACTTAGCCAAACGTTGTAGGCATGATACAAGTATAGGAATAGAATGCAAGGGATATAGTGTTTTCAGAGAGGACAGGAGGAACGGGATAGCGGAGGGGTTTTGCTAATGATAGCAGAGAAATTAGTCAAAAAGAGTAAGTACATCATGGGGACAGGGATTCAGAGGACAGTTTATTTGCAGTTATCTGGTGTCAGATGGAGTCCAACAGGACTAAATATGTAATTAGTTGCTGCTATAATCCAAAGGGTATAAGGAAGAATATTATTATTATTATCTCGGGCAACTCCAAAGAGTCAACAGACTCGCAGAAGGAGGCCCTAACATCATGTCAAGAGCAACTATTCAACATTCACACAGTATCCATCATACCTCGCCTTGAATTCATTCACGGTCATAGCACCCACAACAGACTCTGGCAGCTTATTCCACTCATTCACCACTCTCCATGTAAAAATCCTAGTTCTACCACCCCTGCTAACCACACTCTTGCCCAGCTTCCATGTATGGCCCTTAGTCCTCCCACCACCAATCCTATTCTCAAAAATATCTTCTGGATTAATCCTATAGAAACCCTTCAGTAATTTGAATGTCTTAAATATATCACCCCTTTTCTGCCTATCAACCAATTTTTGCAACCCACAAATCTTCAACCTGTTCTCATAAGGTTCATTCCATAGACCTGCTATCATCTTGGTCACTCATCTCTGGATCCTCTCCACCTCCCCATCAAGAAGAAACCCTGGCACCCATATCTGGGCTCAGTAGTCTAGATGGGGTCTTATCAAGGCTCAATATAGAGGAACAATAACTTGTTTATCTCTGCTTGTTAAAGTATTTTTCAGCAACCAAGTGATTTGATGAGCTGTTTTGGCCACTTTTGCAATGTTCCCCCTAAACTTCATCTCCCTATCCACCAACAGTCCCAAATCCCTAGCCTCATCAATCTCCTGGAGTACAGTTCCACCAATGTGATATACTGCTGCTAATCTTTTCACTCCAAAATGCATAACCTTACACTTTGCCACATTAAATTGACATCCATTTTTCCTAGCCCAGTCCTCCAAACTATCCAAATCATCCTGTAAAATTTTGACATCCTGTGCACTCACAGTTGCTCTACCCCAACTTTGCATCATCAGCAAACAAGTGAACACTTCCTCTCAGATCCTTTCCTATATTGTTAATGAACAAATTGAAAAGTAGTGGTCCAAGAACAGAACACTGCGGCACACCACTAGTCATAAGCCGTCTTTTGGACTCCACTCCTGAATAAACCACTCTCTAGTATCTCTCCATCAACCACCCTTCTATCCATCTCACCAACCCTATATCCATTCCCATATGTTGTAGTTTTCGGATTAGAATTCCATGTGGTATCCTGTCAAAGGCCTTGGCAAGGGGTTCAGTAGAATCACTGTAAACCCATTACCCTTATCTAGTTCAGCCGTCACTGTGTTATAAAACGTGAGCAAGTTACTGAGGCATGATATACCCTTCACAAAACCATGTTGTTCCCCCCCCACATACAGTATCCCATTTTCATCTATCCAGTCCTGTATTCTTCTCCTGACTAATTTCTCCAAGACTTTGACAACGATTCCTGATATGCTAATCGGTCGGTAATTTATAGCAGCAGTCTTGGGACCTCCTTTATGCAGTGAAACTATTTTCCTCTCTTTCCACCCCCTCGGGACTAACCCAGACCCGAGACTCAGATTAAACAAAATGGTCAAGGGTACTGACAATTCTTTAGCCATATCACGTACTACACGAGCTGGTATACCATCCAATCCCACAGATGTATTGACATTGAGGTTTTTCAATAGACTACTCACCTCCACTTCGTTCACCACAGTTCCCGTATAATCTATTGGTTCATTCATTTCTGCAATGTCACCACCTGGAAGATATATTCTTGCAAAGTATTCGCTCAGTAATTCAACTATATCAACTGATTCAGTTACCTCCCTACCATTGGCATTCTTTAAAATCATTCTGCCATATACATTTTTTCTTTTACTTGCAACATATCGAAAAAACTGTTTAGGATTCTCTTTAGCCTACATGGCCAATGTTCTTTTATAATCCTTTTTTGCTTTTCTTACCACACTCGTTACCCTTCTGGCCTGCACTTTATACCGTTCATGTGCCTGCAGGTCACCTTTCTCCTTAAATTCCCTCCATAGTTGTTTCCTTTTTTGCAGCTCAAGCTTAATGGTGTTATTCATCCATTTAACCCCTACTTGATTTATTATTCGGACTTTAGGTATACAGTCAGCCATTGCTTCATACAAACACTTCTTTACCGCCTCCCATGCACTATCAACTTCTAGCCCTTGCAGTTGTACATGCCATGGCACTGAACCAATCAATCTCCTAAGCTTGTCATTACCAGCTCGATAATGCCACATGTATCCCGTCTTAATTGTAAAATCCACACCTTTAGCCACCTCCCAAGTCAAGACCCTATGATAACTTTCACCAATTGGTGGCAACGTGGTCATATTTGTTACAGTCAAATTCTCAGATGCAATTACCAGGTCAAGCACTCTCTGATCCCTAGTATTTTCCATTACATGCTGTCGCAGATAGTTATCCCTTTATAACCGCATAAAATCCAATACCTTCCTCCCATGTGTCCTCTCCTCCTTCCAATCAATGTTACCATAGTTGAAATCTCCCATAATAATTACCCTCTATCCACTAATTTCTTCTATTTGCTTATGCACACTATCTCCACCATCTATTCCATTACCTGGTCTATAGCAGCACCCAACTGTATATTTAGTTCTGCTAATTTCCATCTCACACCAAATATCCTCAGATGTGCTCTTTTCTCTATCCTGCAGTTCCACTTCTATTCTTCTTGGCTATAGCTCATCAGCTATCATCAATAACACTCCTCCCCCCCCCCATTTTATTCTCCTTGTCACTCCTCAACACACCATACCCTTCACATTCAACTCCACTAGCTGTGTCATCTTCTGTCAGCCATGTTTCACTAATGCCGATAACCTGTGGTCTGCAAGTGCCAACCAAGGCCAAAAATTCTTCCCTCTTGTTCCTAATACTTCTGGCATTTGTATACATGAATAAGAAGCCGATTTGTCCCATCCCTATTTTGATGCCTTATACTAACTATCCCATTCTGATTCGTGGTCTTTCCTACTCGCTTGGGCATATTATGCACATTCACACACACTCAACTGTCTCCCTAAAATCTGCAAATCTACTTCCCCCCCCTTAATAACTCCAGTTTCCCTGGTTCTGTAACTTAACCACCACATTCGACAACACCTTTTCAAGTCTCCGCACACCAAATCCATTCAGATGCAATCCACCTATTTTATATAAATTCTTTCGCCCATCGAACTCATTCCACACCACTCATCAAACATAATTCATGCATAAAGTCATTAGCAATTATGGCTCTCCTTCTATACTCTTCAGTGTCATGCCGTGGCAACAAACTCACCATCCTAACTCTCTCACTCTTTTCTTTTGCTACTTCAAGCAATTCCTTCACATCCTCACTCATAGCCATTTTATTTCCTTTCAAATCATTTGTACCCACTACCATTATCAATTCCTTCACCCGCTGTTTTTGCATTCTAATTAACTCGCTTACATTCTTTATGGTTGCACCGGGTTGCTACGATTTTGTTAAATTCTCAACTAACACACCTCTTACTAGAGAATCTCCATACAATACACGCTCTTTCATTTTGTTTACACTCACTATCATACCCTTATTTTTTCTATCATACTTTTGCCAATTATTAGTCGGTACGCTTGTTAAAGATTTTTGTCAACGTTCCAGTTGCTGGTTTACGCTGTGTATCATTCCACATAATAGAGCTATTTCACTCATTGCGTCAGTGTTGTCATTTTTATTTTCCGATGAATATAGATGACATACACTTACAAATAAGCATGATGAGTACAGGTCAAGTAATTATTATGGGAGATTATAACTATGGGTACATAGATTGGGAAGAGGAATCGGTCACAAGCAAGGAAGGAAATGGAATTTATACAGCTGTTGAGAGATAATTAGCTGAGGCAAAATGTAATGAAGGGGATATGATGTTCAAGAGTGCTGGATCTGATCGATGCATCAGAGAACCTAACACTAACCAATATGTCTATGCTTCTTCCACTTGAAGAAAGTGATCATGTAATCTTTACCTGGGAGATTGCTAGACATACAGAATATTCTATTAAGAAGGGATACATATGGAATTAGAAAGCAGGTGATTATGACAAGCTGAGGAGTCAGCTTCCAGCAGTGTCATAGCATAAGAAGTTGGAGGAGTGGGGAATGTTATTGGTGCATGGGAGGTGATCAAAGAGTGTTTCAAGAAAGCATTATCTGAATGTATACCTAGAGTCAGAGGAATAAATTAGATAGGATTTAATGAATAGCTTCATTAAGCAGGATAAATTAAAGATGCCAAGAAATTATATTCTCAGTTTCATCCTTTATCCAAGTGTAAGCGAACCAAGTTTTTGCCTGAAGTCACTTCATGACTGGGCTACTTGTATATAGAGGCTAATGACTTTACATCAATTATCTTAGTATCCCATAATGCAATGCATATATCCTTACAGACATGTATAATGCTATGCATTATGGGAAGAGTCACTACCCAAATTGGTTTCGATCTTTATTGAGGTCTCATTAGTGGGAGTTGATGGGCTACTATGCAAGTAGCCCAGTTGTGAAGTGACTTCATGCATAATCTTTGTTTGCATACACTTGAATAAAAGATGAAACCAAGAATATAATTTCTTGGCATCTTTAATTTATAGCATCTAGAAATCTAATCCTGTGGCCTCCTCTTTTAAGAGGGTTGCAGCTGATGAATAGTCTGCTTCCATGCCTCTTTCTCTTGTTTCTGTAAGAAGCAAGAGATAGAGAGGCCTGTCCAGTCTTTGATGTTGTCTTTCCATTGCAGTCAGGGTCTTTCACTCCTTTCCTCTACCATCCCTTGTAATACTATTCTGGGGATCTCCCCAGAAGAACCTCCTCATCAAATGTCCTGTAAATGCTACTTTTATTCTTTGATATTAGCCATATAGTCTCTTTTCACCTTGAATCTTTTAAGAACTTCTTCATTGCTCACTCTTTCAGTCCAGCTGATACGATCCATTTTTCTCAAGTACCACATTTCAAATGCATTCAATCAGTCAGTCATCTCCTTATTGATTGTTCAGGACTCGCATCACGTCCCCACGCTCCAGATCATTGTCGTGAGGATTCTTACTTTTAACTGTTTGTTCAGATTTCTGTTTCCTAATATGTGGTGTATTTTGAAAAATGCTGCTTTTGCTTTTTTAATTCTGTACTTAATTTCATAATTAGATCTGTTGTCATCTGTTATCCAACTCCCAAGGTATTCAAAACTTTTTACATTTTCTATTCTTTGTCCATTCAAAGTGATTTCCATCTCATCATTTCCTTTCCTTGAAATCTTCATCATTTTTTTTTTCTGAACGTTTGTTTTCATTTTATCTCTCTCATTTCCAACCCTGTCCAGTCTATTCAAAAATTCTTTGCAAACCTTTCTCTGTTTTGCTCATAAGTACAATATCATCTGCATATCTTATATTATTTATCAGATGTCCATTTATCTTTATTTCATCTTTCAGATCTTCCAAGGCCTCCCTCATTAAAAGAGACATTAAAAAGGAGTGGGGACATCCCACACCCTTTCTTATGGGAATCCATTCAGTATCCTCTCCTTCAAATCTAACCTTGGCTTCTTGAGTTTTATATATTCTGAACACAGTCTGATAATTTTTTTCATCTATTCCTATTTTATGCAAAATATCAAATAAAACAGAATGATTAACATTATTGAAAGCTTTTTCGTAATCCACAAAGCATAGATATAAATCTTTATTGCACTCGATCATTCTTTCTCCCAATATCCGTAGTGTTGTAATAGCTTCCCTGGTTCCCCTGTTTTTCCTGAACCCAAATTGTACTTCATTTAATTCTCTCTCTCTCTATCATCTGTTCCATTCTTCTATATATTATGTTGATTAGGACTTTTGCAACGTGACTAATCAAGCTGATATTTCTGTGCTTATTGCAATTGATTGTTCATGTAGTCTTGGGAATAGGAATAAAAATAGATCTTATGAAGTGCTTAGGGATTCTATCCTCCTCCAGACTTCTATTAAAGATGATGGATAGAAGTTTTATTCCTTCCTTTCCCAGTGCCTTCATCTTTATTCTTCATCTCCCAGAACTTTCCTATCCTTTATTCTTTTAATGGCTGCTTTGGTTTCATATTCCTTAATTATTGGGGTATCATCATTTTCTCTCTGATCACATTCCAGATTATCTTCAGCTCCATAAAGTCCTGTTACATACTTCTTCTACCTTATAATTTTTTTTCCAACAAAATCTTTCCTCTTTCATCCTTCAAAGCACCGCTTTTTGTCCTCTTCCTCCATGAAATAAAGTTCAAGCCTTCATAGACCTTTCTCGTATCCTTTGCTGTATCATTTTTTCTATTTCCTTGCAGACCTGATTGAGCCAGTCTATCTTTGCCTTTTTAGCCAGAATTTTTACTTGTTTATTGATCTCTTTACACCCTCTGTCCAAAAAGAAACCAAACCTTTCGAAAATAGAAGAAACAAGTGGCGCCACCTGTTGTATCTTTTTGTTGTCAAAAGCGGCAACCTTCATTAGTGTTGTGTCAACTGTTTATGACATTTGTTTCATTAGAAGTTGAGTTATAGTGCCAAGCGTGACAGTGTGTTTTGACGAATGGTTAGAAAACGAGTTTCAAACAGAGAGCTGCGATTGACTTTTGTGTTAAACTTGGTAAACGTTTTACTGAAATGCATCAAATGCTTCAAAAAGCATACTGTGATGAATGTTTATCCCGTACTTAAGTTTACAAGTGGTTTAAGTGATTTCAAAGTGGTTGTGAGGCGCTTGAGGACGACGAAAAGCTGGACCGTCCAAAAACTGGACTGAGGGAAATTAACATCCAAAAAGTGCATGATTTCATCAAAGAAAACCGAAATCGTCCCTGAGATTGATTGATTGAAGATGAATTTGGATTCCAGAACCAACTGTGCACAACATTTTGACTGAGAGTTTGGGCCTTCATAAATTGAATTCGCAATTTTGTTCCTCACAAGTTGACTGATGACAAAAAAAAAAGTATCGAATTGAACACTGCAAGGACCTCATTAAAACCGCTCGTAAGGACTCAAACTTCCTTGAAACAATCTTTACTGGTGACGAAAAGTGGTGTTTTGAGTACGAGCCCGAAACAGAGTGCTGAGTGGAGACCACCAGAAGAGGTGCATCTGAAAAAAAGTCGCTTGGAGAAGTCAAAAGTAAAGACAATGCTGATTTGTTTCTATGATTCCAAGGACATTATCCACAAAGAATTCGTTCCTCCTGGCCAAATGGTCAATGGTGAGTTTTATCTCAAAGTTTTGAAGTGATTGATAACGAGAATTCGTCACGTACGGCATGAATCTCATGACGACCGACAGTTAGTCACAAATACACTGTCACTCTTGGCACTATAATTTGGCTTCTAATGATACAAATGTCATAAACAGTTGACACAACACTAATAAAGGTTGCTGCTTTCGACAACAAAAAGATACAACAGGTGGTGCCACTAATTCCTTCTATTTTCGAAAAGTTTGGTTTCTTTTTCGACAGAGGGTGTACATCTGACTTGGGCTTCATTGTTGTTCTTATTCTTCCATTTTCTTCTTTCATCCAATTTTTTCTATCACTTCCTCAGTAATCCAGGGCTTCCTCTCCTCTCTGCCTCACCCAGAAGACGTTTAGCACATTCCTTGATTTTCTCTCTTAAATCAGTCCAGATTACTTCTAGAGGTCTATCAGTATCATTATTGCTGATCTTATTTTCTAGTTCAGCTTGATATTTCTCTCTGATATCTTTTCTTTTCAGTCCATCAATTCTTATTTTTCTACTTGCAATTTCTTTATTTGTTTTAATCTGATTTTTACTTTAATTGTGCGCAGGTTATGGTCACTATTGCAGTTTGCTCCAGGTTTAAGTATTTGCATTTTTTATTACATTTCTATATCTTGAGTTAATTGGAATGTAATCAATCTGATTTCTCATTTCTTCACCTTAATGAGAGAGAGCTAGCTGACGAGGCCAAAAGAAAGTTCTTTCGTTATGTGGCAAGGAAAAGGAGGAATGACTGTGGATGGATGATGTTAAAAAAAATGCTGATATTGGGGAGATAACAGAACCAAACGAAATAGTTGAATTACTGAGTGAGCATTTTGCAGGGGTGGGGGGGGATACCATCTAGATCAGAGGTTGGCAACCTTTTCACTAAAAAAATACACCCCATTGGCTAGCTTATGACAAAGGGCACTTTACCTTAATTTTTCTGGTGGGGAAAGTTGTAAGCTTAAACTACATTCAATACTTATTTATTTTAAATGAATTTATTAATATGAAATTCTACTTACAAACTTAAATGATCAAGAAGTGACTCAGAAGCCAACAACATGGCTTCTTTTACTAACTCACCCTCTAGAAATGGTTTCTTTTGCTTTGCTAACAAATTAGTAATTTTAAGAGGCAACCGTTGCTTTCTTTGACTGTGAAGTTGGCATTGTAAAAATGCTTTGCTGTTTAGTTATGTTCAGTTTCAGCTCAGAAATCCTTTTTTTATAGAATTTATAGGAACGTTTGTATTAAAGATTTTATGAACGGTGTTGAAATGTATCTCTATATTAGACTTTTTAGGAAGAACCGCAACTCTTGCATTGCATAACAAGCATACACATTTTCCCTTAAAATAAATAAAACCAAATTGTTCTTACTACTCAATGTTAAAGTTATAAATCTTTTTGTTTTTATTTGTTATCCATCATTGGTTGTAAAAAAAAATGTAATATTAATATATAAAATTATTAGAAACATCAAATAAACAACTGATCGTCACTTTGCCAACCCATAACTGTTGATGTGCGGTTTGCGTGTGCACTAAAAAATGTGAAGGTTGTTCAACGCTTCGATATCTGGCACAGTGGTGGGCACTTTAAATATGCTTTTTTTTGATGCATCAAAGGCCCATTAATTGAAATATATTCTTTTAATGTTTTAATATAAGTTTTAATGTTTGATCTGTTTTTTAAGATCTTACATAAGTTGTGAAATTTTTAAATGTACAGTTGCACTGTGCTGACTCATTTTGAGCAACATATCATAGCACTCCAAAATTCTTTGCTTTTCTTGAAAAGATAAATCTTTACATTTTTTACTTGCTTCTATCATAATGCTAAGGGCTGTTTTAATGAGCACTTAAAGTCAAATTCACTTACTGAAAGAGAGCACGAAAATAAACTCGAAAAATCACAGTTAGACTTTATTTATACTCCCCCCCCATGCATTTGCCTGGAAGATTTAAGATTCAAAAAAGATTGATTTCGACAAATGTTTTTTTTTTTTTTTCAGATTTTCTCCTGATCAATGCTTATTTCTTAGAATTCTAAGATGCAAAAGGCTTTTGATAACAATAACCAGAACTTTGATTATAATAGACAGATTATTTTTAATTCATTTTAAATGGTGTGTTTTGGGACCAACTGATTTTGATTACAATAGCCAATTGATAATATTATCTGTGATCGCAATAAGCAGATTCTACTGCAACAGCAAAATGTAATCACGTACCACAGCAGGTCAGCTTGCCAGTTGGTTCCATTCAAACACAGGTATACAGATGTCTCAATAAACTGTGGCAAGACATCCACAATAAGTAGACCTATGCACCTGAAGGCATGTAGTTGGTTTCTCTTTATCCATAGCTCATCATAGAGCACATTTTCAGTGGTGTTTTATCCATGAAAATTGGAAACACCAGTGGGCTAATACTTCTCAGATGAGTCATTTTAGTCTTTCTTCCAATTCTAGATGACACTTGACCTGCCGTGAAAGTAGTACTGCTTACCATCGTGAGAATGTTCTTGAAAGGGATAGATACTCTGGTGCTAGGAGATGATATGCTTAATGGTTGCATCGAGCTACAAGTGCTGAAAAAAGGGACTATGATTTGGTGAATGATATTGCAACCAAGTTCTTAAAAATCATATTATTGTTATTATTTATGACATCTATATGAAGTGCGGAGGCTCATTGGGGCGGACCCAAATCAACCATCATACACACAAAAATCTTATTATATTTCTCCTTGAATCCATTCGCCATCGGGGAACTCACAACCAATTCTGGCAATCCATTCCACACACCATTCTCCACACAAAAAATCTGGTTCACACACATACCTACTAACCACACTCTTACACAACTTCCATGAATGACACCTACTTCTCTGACTTCATCATATATTGAAAATTTTTGCTTGCATCGATTCATAAAACCCCTTTACTATATTAAGTTTTATTATGTCCCACCCCACTTTCTACTTTGTAACCCACAAACCTTCAACCTATCCTCGTAGGGAATATTCCACAGACCTGTCACCATCTTGGTCAGTCATCTCAGAATCTTTTTAACCACCTCCTGGTCTCCAAGAAACCCAGGTGACCAAATCTGTGTTCAGTAGTCCAGATGTGGCCAAATCATAGCCTTATTTTACTAACTTTTGCAATATGCCCTTTTGACTTTAACTCTTTGTTCACCATTATCCCCAAATTCTTAGTCTCTTCAATTTCCTGCAAACTAATACGATCAGTACGATACATCATATGCAACCTTTTCAACCCGAAGTGCATAACCTTACAGTTTGCAACATTAAATCGACAATCATTATCCTTTTGCCCAGAATGCCAATTTATTTAAATCATCCTACAGGATATCTACATTACCTTTATCAACTATTGCTCTTCCCAGCTTTGCATCATCAGCAAACAGCTGAATATCCCCTCTTAAATCTTTTCCTATGTCACTGATATACAAATTAAAGAGTACTGCCATAGCACTGAACCCTGTGGTACTCCACTAGTCACCATCATTCTCATTGACTCCACCCTCACCATATGTTACTCTCTGGTGTCTGTCCATCAGCCATCTCCCTATCCAGTTTTTGTAATAATTTTCCATGTGGTATTCTGTTAAATTCCTTGGCAAAGTCGAGCAGTATTATGGTGTTGCTATTACAGTTATCCAGAGATGAGACTTAGATTGAACAACTTCATCAGAGGAATATTCATTTGTTCTCAGTCTCAATATTCAGTTGTTCTGTGGTGTTGTAGGCAAAGAATTCATTTTTATGGATGACAATGCCACACTGCATTGTACATGAGCAGTGGAGATACTTTTAGAGACTGCGATATTAATCGAATTGAGTGGCCAGCACTCTCTCTTTAGATCTCATCTCCATAGAACACATTTGGAATGCAATAGGGAGATGCATTGCTGCTTGATGGATACATTAACCACTGAGCATATCGGCTCTCCAGCCAAACAGCTGTGGGTTCGAATCCCGCTGTGGGCATGGATGTTTGTGATTGTCTGTGAAAATACTAGTGGTGGTAATGGGCAGTAAATGGCATTGATATAGTTGTGTGTTAATGAAACACAATCTGGTTTTCAGGAAAATAAAGGAACTAGAGAAGGACTCTTCAACATCAGAACTATTATAGAAAGATATCTGGAGAAGCAGAAAGAAGTCTACTTATGTTTTATTGACTACACAAAGGCCTTTGACAATATACAACATGAACACTAATCAAATACATCAGAAATTTAGAGGTGATGGTAAAGATACCAGATTACTGATAAATCTATATTGGGAGCAAACTGCCTCCATTAAAATATCAGGAGAAATCTCAGAGGAATTCCCAGTAAAGAAGGGTGTCAGACAAGGCTGTGTTCTTTCTCCTATATTGTTTAACCTCTATACTGAAAATATCTTCCAGCAATTAGAAGAATTTAAAGGAAGCAGGAATATAAACAACTTAAGATATGCAGATGATACAGTACTGCTAGCTGAAAATAAAAAAGATCTTCAAAACCTAATAGAAGAGACGCTGAAGCTAAGTGAAAAATATGGACTTAATTTCAACTTCAAAAAAACTAAAACCATGCTAGTAACGAGAGAAAAAAAAGGAAAGTACTTGATATAAATATTAAGATCAGAGGAAATACTTTAGATCAAGTATAGAGTTATATATATTTGGGTCAACTAATTACAGAGAATGGAATGTGATGAGGAAATATTAAGAAGAATACAAATTGCTAGATCAACCTTCATTAGCATGAAAAACATTCTGACCTCAAGGGAAATTCACACAAAAACAAGAATTAGGCTCTCCAAATAATACATGGAGCAGAAACCTGGACAGTATCAAAATATTGTGAAAATAAACTAAAAGCCTTTGAGATGTGGATCCTCAGAAGAATTCTTAGAGTCCCATGGACTGCCAAAAAAACTAATTTAGAAATATTAGAGATGATTGGAGAAGATGATTGGTCACATACTAAGGCATGAATCCCTACCAAAAACATTTCTAGAAGGAATGATACAATGAAAAAGACGAAGAAGAAGACAAAGACCAGATTGGATGAGAAATATTAAGGACTGGACTTTTTTGTCCTATGAAGAATGCAAAAGAGAAACACAAAACCGTACATGGTGGAAGCTCATGGTAGTCAACTCCTGGAAGGAGATGGCATCTGACAAAAGAGTTGTGGTTCGTTGGTGGATTGAGTGATGGAGACAGAGTTGTAGAGTAGGTACCCTCTGTCGATGAGTCTTTGGACTCTCTCGAGGTGTCAGGTAATAATAATAATTATCCTTTCTCTGAAAGAGGGGTAGGCCAGTTTGCCTCAAGAACTCCTGAATCGTTTGGTGCTAAGCATGGTATGACTTTGTGAGAGCTGCATTGCAGTTTTGGGTGAACATATTCCACACTGAAATGTCTCTGTAGAAATTTGTAACTTTTGCCAAAAAAGTATTACAATTTAATTTGTATGAAATTTATAGCACATTTTTTTTTGGTTAATATAATTTATTAGTATGCTGGCAATAAATTTATGTCCACCTTGGCTGTAGTCATTAAAATATTTTCATATACAGATAAAAATGTAGTTCATCCTTAGCTTTTGGACATCAGTGTAAATGTAAGGTTTTAAAATTTGGAATGCACAGAAAGATTTATGGTAATTATGGGTAGAAATTTGAAGTTCTCAGGACATATTGCAAAGGTTGTGAAGACAATTTCAAAGAATTGCTGCTTTGACATATGACACACTAATGTGAGAACAGAGGTGGGTGAATTGGAGGTTCTTAGGGTATTTCAGAATCTCAATATGAATGCAGCTGTGGAATTAGATGGGATATTAATGGGTTTTGTGAGTATGTGCAAGGGAACTGGAAATGCCTCTGACTAGGCTCTTTATTTAAGTCTTAGCTCTGGTGGAGTTTCAAGGGGGTGGAAAGAGGACAAAATAATTAATTCCCTTGGATAAGGGGGGGGGGTTCGAAGACGGCTGTAGCAAATTACAGAATAATCACTATCTCTGGCATAGTGGCAAAAGTACTGGAAAAATTGGTCAAAAAGAGAATTCAAGAATGGGTAGATAAAGATATGATATTGTATGAAAGGCACCATGGCTTTGTAAAGGTAGGTCATGCTTTAGTAATTTACTAACCTTTTATAATAGAGTAACAGCTCAGTTGGATAATGGAAAAGGCTACACAAGGATTCTACTGGATTTCGCAAAGGCATTTGATAGAATACCACATGGAACTCTGTTATGCAAATTAGAACAATTGGGGAATGGATATGACACTAGTTATGTGGATAAGAGGTTGACTGCTGGTCAGATATCAAAAAGTGGTATATGGAAGGACAGAATCAAGGCAAAAAAGGTGGCTGTCGATATGGGCATAGCTAATGGCTGTAAGTTTAATGTGAAGAAATGTAAAGTTATGCATTTTGGGATAGATTACAAGCTATATACCACATTGATGGAACTGTAATCTGGGAAATAGATGAACCTAGGTATTTAGGAGTGGTAGTAGACAGAGAGTTGAAGCTCAGAGGACGTATTGCTAAGGTAGCCCATAAGATTACTTGACTGTTGAAGAACATATTAACAAGTATAAAAAAGGAAGTTGTTATTCCCACTTTATAAGGCCTTGATATGTCCACACCTAGATTACTATCTGGTCTCCTGGGTTCCTTAATGATGAGGAAGCAGTGGAGAAGATTGAGGCGAGTGACCAAGATGGTTAGTTGTCTGTGGAATTTTTATTATACAATGAAACCTGTTAAGAATTCATGACTAAACAAACACATGTAATAAGTTTTAATAAGTAAAGATTTCATCCTAAGTATCTTAGGACATTGTCAGTACAGTTAATTTAATCAATGCTAGTAATTGTAAATTATTTACAATTACTAATATTGTTTTACATAGCATTACAATTATTGTAAATTGTAAATTACAAATAATTGTAACCCCATGATTACAAAGGGGATTCCATTGTAATCATGTGCCCTAACTGTATGTTATTCCTAGTATTGTTTGAATTATTTGTGCTGACGATGTCCTAAGATACTTGGGATGAAATATTTACTTACTAAAACTTATTGCTGTGGTTATTATGTGTGTGTTTGTTTAGTCTTGTCTGTGGAATGTTCTCTATGAGGATAGATAGAGGGCGTGTGGATTGCAGAAGTTGGTTGATATGAGAAAAAGAGGGGATATGATAGAAACATTTTAGTTGCTTAAAGTATTTTATCGGATTGATTCATGAGAAATGTTTCAACACTTGGCTAGAGGGGCCAGAACAAAAGGTCATCCCTGGAAGTTGAATAAAGGTGTGGTCAGTAGTAGAGGTGTGAGGACTAGAATTTTTGCTTGGAGAATTGTGAATGAGTGAAATGGGTTGCCAGAGTCAGTTGTGAGTGCTTTGTCTGTTAATGGGTTCAAAGAGAGGTATGATAGATTGTGTGGATAGTTTGGATTTCTTGTGCTGAGTCTTCCGACTCCATGGAGGCACCCATTCAATAATAGTAATAAGAATGAATCTGAGGAGGATGTTTACCATGATAGATAAAAGCATATGGTCCCATTTTATAAAGCAGGGGTGGCCACAACGTGGCTCACGAGCCACATGCTGCTCACGTTCAGGCGTAACGCAGCTCTGTAACGATTTGCTGTCTGCTGCGTTATTGTAATATCTTCTTTTATTCTTTATTACTATTTAGCTGTGCACGCTTTCTCTCTCGTGACCTTTCTCACTTATTCTACTACGTACTATGTTTATCCACCTTCTGTATTTACTAGTCAAATGCCTATGAACACTGGAAATTTATTTGTTAGACTGCACCACCAGTATATCAGTTATTCAGCATAAGACTAAATAAAACATCCGGTAGATCTCTCTCTCTTACGAGTGAAATTTTCTTTTACAAAGTTTACATTAACTTTGTAAAAGTTGTGGTTCGTAAGTAACTAAACTGCACTTTTAATGCCTTAATTGTTTCCTGCTCACGTCAGATTATTTTTAGAAACAGTGCAATTATAAAATAAAGAATCAGGCAGCACTCTTTTAACAAATACTTCAAACACATTTATTTACATATTATACATGAATTAAACAATAGGGAGATTGCTTTCTCTATCCATTTATAAAATCTTTAGCATAAAATTAGAACCCTTTTACTTCAACATTAATAAATCTATTTAACTCAAAAACTTATTGTACTCTCTGCTTACTATTTCAACTTATTAAACTTCTAGTATACTCGCAAAGAGGTTAGCTAACTCTCTGTTAAGTTATTTTTTTAGAAATTTGGTATCAACTTCTAACATGCCAATTGACTCTCTTACGGACACTTCTTATTACTATTAAAATAATTCTTAACAGTCCATATACTTCATATCTCTTAGATTATAAAAGAAAATATACAAAAGAATGTAATTTACAAAGGCTCTGTATCGTACATTGTCAAAAGTTTTGCACAAAAGTTTCTATGACATTTCTTTCATCTCAGATCTCTTAGCTTCCGGTACTCGTACAGCTCCAGCAAAAGGTTGTTCTCCCATGGCCAAAAAAAAAAACTTCCGAGTGAAGCTGCTTCGGAAGTTTTTTTGCATCGGCTTTTCTCCTCTAGCTTGGACTCGCCGAAATGCCTGGACGACTGGCTCTTCTATCTGCCGCCTCCAAGAAACTGTAACTGCTGCCAACTCTGTCTTGACTGACAACTGGGATCCCTCTCTCTTCTCAACGACGACTGGAAGCCCCCTCTACTCGACTCTGTCCCTTTTTGTTATGCCTTCTCTGAGACCTTGCATGAAGGGTTGTAACTCCCTAAGAATTCGGCATGACTCTTTCATTTTCTTTTAAGTTCAACCTGCTCTTTGTTCTCGTCCGTGCACCCTTTTGATCATAAGTTGCCGGCCAGTGTGAAGTTGTTTCAACCTTTCAGACTGACTTTGAAGGTGTTTATGCGCAGAGCTTGTAAGCACCTTCTCATACATGAAAGTGGTAAACAACCTTTCTTATGCCCTCATAGAGAGCTATTACACAATGTTCTGGTGACAAAACATTGCCTTTGTTTTTAACACTCTAAAATATTCTTGTTAAAGGAGTATATACAGTTAATTTCCAAAGGGTTATTTACAATAATATCTAGCACAAAATATACAGAGACAAACACGGTTATTTTTACAACATTCTCATGGGACTTGACCTCTGTAAAAAAAAATCGATGTAAAGCGCTTTGGTATTTTTAAGCTACATCGAGTTTTTACAGCTCTTCACGATCTACCAGGAAAAATAAATAAAAAGAGAAGAGGAAACAACAAAAAAAAGGAACAAAATAAAAAAAAAAGAGAGAGAAAAATAGGGTTAATAAAAATTCTGCAATAAAATAGTTTAATTCGAAACACACTAAATGAAGTTCACTTTAAGCAATTAGAATAATTTTAAAACCCTAAACAATTTTAATTACTTATTTACTAGTAGAGGCCTTCCTTGTATCCATTTTCTTAGGAAGCTTCTTAAAATTAGGTGTGCAATTAGTCAAAGCAGTTCTTAGACGCTCGTTACAACCTCACCATGTGCACACTCACTTACTGGAGTTATTTTGACTCCAAAAGGATGTGTAGTTGGCCACATCTGGAATTCTGTGCTCAGATATGGTCACCAAGATTTGAGTGGACCTTGAAGAGGATGCAGAGATGGATAAGAAAAGTGATATCAGTACTGCACACTGTTGATTATGAGGATAGACTAAGGGCATGCAGACTGTAGAGTTTGGTGGATAGAAGACAAAGGATGGGGATATGATTGAGTCATTTAAGATGATGAAGGATGATCATCATATTAACACCGAGGAGATTTTTCATGTGGTAGAACGACAGGAAGGAGCAAGATCAAGGAGCAATCCCTGCAAGTTGCAAATTTGCAGGGGGGGGGAGAGGGGTAGACGCATGGAATGCATGGCCTAGTGGTGAATATGTAGACAATGGATGACTTTAAGGAGTGATAAACTTTGTGTTGACTAATCAAGTTATTCAAAAAGTGCAACTACAATGTCCATAGGACAATAGATGGTCAGTAAATTCCCAAATATTAAAAAAAAATGAGAATAATATAATAATGAATTGGCATAAAAATAAGTTTCACATAAAGGAGATAATTGAAGACCATCAGATGTTTTAATTCGCTTGGTATAGAAAGGCCTGGATTCTATGTATAAGTTTTTAGTTTTCTTCCAAAAGACTATACTTATTTGAAATGGCATGTTCTGCTATGCCAGACTCAGATTCAAGATATTGGATTTATGTTCTTTATGACAGATTGCTATAGATCTGCTAGACTGTCCGAAGTAAGACAAATTATACGAGCAAGTGATCTGGAAGGCTGAGTAGAAAAAGCTTGTCCTTAGGTGAAGTCATCCTGTCAGAAAGATTTCTACCTCAAAAGAAGGTAGAAATCTTAGAAGGTAGAGAGGATGAAAGGATATTGCAATATTAAGAAGTTTAAGAACTTTAGCAGTATGTTCAGAAATTCCTTTAATATATGGGAGTGGAATCTGAGTGGTATTTTCAGATCTAGAGACTAGTTGCCTGAAGCTGTTCAAGGCTTTCATGATAAAAGATTCATTACAGCCTTTTTTTTTTTTTTTTTTTTTTTTTTTTTTTTTTTTTTTTTTATAAAAGCAGATTTGATATCATTCAATTCTTGCTCTAAAACGTCTTCAGCAGATCAAATACAGGTGGTCCATAAGTCACAAAGCCAATAAAATGTATCTCATAACTAATGAAAAAATAATAGTTTTTTTTATTATTTCATTATAACTAAAAAAAGAATAAAAATAATCAATAGTTATTAAATATTTAAACCCTTTTGTGACTTATGGGCCACCGTGTATTATAAGCAGTGTGGATATAACGATCAGTATGAGTTTTTTTTCTAAAAACTGAAAATGTAAATTATGATATTGCCTATGGTACTCAAAGAAAAAATTTACAGCTAATAAATTTAGTTCATGTAAGTGTAAGGTTCCATCTTTAACTTTCTAACCATATTTTTACAACAAAGCAGCTAGCTTATTTGGATGAAATGTTTGTGACTCCATCCATGTAAGTTTTGCAAATGTATAGTATAATGGCACTTGTGGACTAAGGATTTTTTCCATCATATTAATTATATATATTTATATTAATTTATTATTTTATATATATTATTAATTTATTATTTTATATATATTATTAATTTATATTATATTAATTAATTTTTTAATTATATATATTAAAAAAATTACTGCCTATTTTCTACCCCCACTGCAGGGTGAAGGCCCAAAATCTCTTTGCAAGAGATTTTGGGTCTACTACTCTTATGGTGACCCAGACCATATTGGGAGAGGACAATCACAAACATCCATGCCTATGCAGGATTCAAACCCCCAGCCTCTTGGCTGGAGAGTGGATACATTAACCACTTGGCCAACCAGGCCAGTACACACACACACACACACACACACACACACACACACACACACACACAGTAAAACCCCAAAGTTACGCGGTAGGTGGGTGGGACCAACAAAAAAGCGCACAAGTCGAATTCACATAACTCGGGATGTAATTTTGCATGTAATTTATATATACAAACATATTTCTATATAATTGTATGATTATATAGAAATATAATCATACAATTATGATTATATTTCTTTTTTTTAAGAAATATAATCATAATTGTAGTTTTTCATACATAAAAAAAAGAAAGTTATTTTGATGTTGATGGTTTCATAAAATATAATAGATTCGTCTGACGGCATAAAGTCTTTTTCTTGTCACGCAAAATTTCTTCATAGCAAGCTAATGATTTTTTTTATTCCTTGCTTTGTGGCTACAATTCGTTCCTCGTTAGAATCTATGTCCTCCAAAATCTGTAAACCTTTCTTTTATGATTGTTCTTACTGTGGATTCCTGTAGATCAAACTTCTTTGCTAGCTCACAAATTTTCATTCCGCCTTCAAAATCCTTAATAATGTTCCGTTTTGTTTCCAAAGTCAATTTTTATCTTTTCTTGCTAGCAGTAGAAGAATCGGACTTGCCTCTTTTGGACGACATTATTATTTTTTATGTGATAAAATTTTTATCATGAACATAACATTAAACAATCGCAAGGTTTTAGTAGTAAGACTTATACGTTGGTTAGACATAACTGGTAATTAATTTACGGAATTAACAACGCATATAAAGCATATTAATTAAAGATAACTTTAATGAATCACTTCTATATTTCGGCAATGTCACATTGCCATCTTCAGGAACATAAAGATATGGTATGTGCACTAAGGAACTAACAAAGCAAATGAGGAAGAAAGTAATAAACTAATTTTGTTCCTAAAGTCCTAATGGTGCCCTCTTGCGGGCTAATTTGGTAGTCTTGGCAGTTGGGCTGAAGTTCTCATAATGAAAGTCTCCCAAATTTGGGGCAGTTTCATGCACCCAAATTTGTTGAGGTTAGGAACGTTTTTTAGAGCTGCTGAAGATTCTTTGAATAATCTTTTGTATTTAAACTTGGTGCGATGGATTATTTTTGTTTTCTTCCAACGAATTTTATGGTGGGTATCAAAGGCATGGTCTGCCAGCCCAGAGCAGCTGTACTGGTGAAACCGGATGTAGTCTTGGTGTTCTGAAATCCTGATATTTGTTGTTCTGCCTGTTTGGCCAAAGTAGGACAATTTGCAGCTGCAAGGGACCTGGTATACACCAGGTAGGTCTAGGGGAAGTGGTTGGTCTTTGGTAGAGCGGATAAGGGATGCCAACTTTTTATATGGTCTGTAACAGGAAGTAAGGTCATATTTTTTGAGGATATTAGTTATTTTTTCAGAGGTGCCCTGGATGTAGGGGATAGTGATAGACTTGGTGTAGTCTTTATTGTGGAGGGGGGGAGGAGGGTTGTGGTTTACAGGTTTTAGTATTTTTTGGATTTTTTTGGGGTTATAGCCATTGGCTAAGAAAGTGTTGAGGATGTGGTTTAGTTCCATAGTCAGGGCCTTGTCATCTGAGCAGATTAATTTTGCCCTGTTATATAGTGTTTTTATCACCCCATATTGTTGTGAGGGGGGGGGGGGGATTGCTGGTGAATGTATCTGCCAGTGTGGGTGGGTTTTCTGTAAACAGAGAAAACCAAAGATCCATCAAGCTGGCGGGTGATTAAAGTGTCTAGGAATGGGAGGGTGTTGTTTTCCTCTTTTTCTAAGGTGAACTGGACTCTGGGATGTTGGTTGTTTAAGTGTGTTAGGAAGGAGTGGAGTGTGTCTGAGCCATGTGGCCAAATAGCAAACATCATCCACATAGCGAAGCCAAATAGTGGGTTTTTGTGGGGCGGAGTTTAAGGCTTTCTCTTCAAATGTCTCCATAAAGAAATTGGCCAAGGGTGGGGAAAGTGGTGAACCCATGGCTGTCCCCTCTATCTGTTTTTAGAACTTTCCTTGCCAAACGAAATAGCCTGAGTTCATTGTGAACTGAAATAGGGCTGAGATATCGGGAGGAAACTTGGCTTGGATGAGCTCAAGGGTTTCTTTGAGTGGGACATTAGTGAATAGGGAGGAGACGTCAAAACTGACCATCATGTCAGTGTGTTGGAGTGTGAGGTTTTCTATACTGGCTTTAAAGTGGGCCGAGTTTTTTATGTGTGATGGTGTGTTGCCAGTGTAGTGTGTGAGCGTTTTGGCTAAATGTTTGGCTAATTTATATGTGTCGGAAATCAATGCCATCCACTATGGGACGCAATGGCACATTTTGTTTATGTATTTTTGGGAGTCCATATAATCGGGGGGGGGGGGTCTAGAGTTATAAGGTTTAAGTTTGTTGGTGACTTCCACAGGCCAAGAAGTGACTTTCTTAAGGAGTCTGTGGATAGTTCTAATCTGAGAGCTGGTCGGATTATAATCTGTTCTACAAACAGATAGAGGGGACAGCCATGGGTTCACCACTTTCCCCACCCTTGGCCAATTTCTTTATGGAGACATTTGAAGAGAAAGCCTCCCCCGTCCACAATAAAGACTACACCAACTCTATCACTATCCCCTACATCCAGGGCACCTCTGAAAAAATAACTAATATCCTCAAAAAATATGACCTTACTTCCTGTTACAGACCATATAAAAAGTTGGCATCCCTTATCCGCTCTACCAAAGACCAACCACTTCCCCTAGACCTACCTGGTGTATACCAGGTCCCTTGCAGCTGCAAATTGTCCTACTTTGGCCAAACAGGCAGAACAACAAATATCAGGATTTCAGAACACCAAGACTACATCCGGTTTCACCAGTACAGCTGCTCTGGGCTGGCAGACCATGCCTTTGATACCCACCATAAAATTCGTTGGAAGAAAACAATAATAATCCATCGCAGCAAGTTTAAATACGAAAGATTATTCAAAGAATCTTCAGCAGCTCTAAAAAACGTTCCTAACCTCAACAAATTTGGGTGCATGAAACTGCCCCAAATTTGGAAGACTTTCATTATGAGAACTTCAGTCCAACTGCCAAGACTACCAAATTAGCCCACAAGAGGGCACCATTAGGACTTCAGGAACAAAATTAGTTTCTTACTTTCTTCCTCATTTGCTTTGTTAGTTCCTTAGTGCACATACCATATCTTTATGTTCCTGAAGATGGCAGTGTGACATTGCCGAAATATAGAAGTGATTCATTAAAGTTATCTTTAATTAATATGCTTTATATGCGTTGTTAATTCCATAAATTAATTACCAGTTAAATCGCAAGGTTTGTAGACTATAAAAATAGTGTATGAATGGAGACTGCGCAAAACAGTCAGTGCTTGTTCACAGCATGTGCGACACTGGCGAATGCGACCGGCACCTGAAAAATACGACTAGTGGTGAAGCCCGATGGGAATATGTACATATAAGGAACCGCGTAACTCCGGATTCGCATTTTTTACCTTGGGTAAAATATATGTTAAAGATACCAAGTAATTTTATAACCTTGGTTTTAATCCTTTTTCCCAAATAAGCAAACAGACAAGTAAGTCAAGTTTGCACCTGAATGTGATTCAAGACTTATGGTGATGGTGCAACCCCAAGGCAACTCGTGGTAAAGATGGATTAAGTTCTGATCACTTTCCTTAATATTTCCCATAAGTATAAAGCACATCTCCTAGGAGATGTATGATGTTATACATTATGGGTGTGTGTGTGGGGGGGGGGAATCACTATCCAGACTGGTTTCAACCTTTATTGAGGTCTCATCAGTGAGTAGGCAGACCCTGAAATGCCAAAGTTTAAGTAATACAGAGCCTATAAATTCTACCTATGCAAGTTACCACAAGGTGCTTTGACCTTATTAATTAAGAATTTCTGGATGAGAGAAAGATGTGGTATCTTAAAAACACTAACCCATAGAGCTAGAGCAATCTGTTCCAATGACATTGCTCTCACTGCTGAACTTTCTCACCTACGTCACACCTTCTTAACCAACGATTATAACCCCCATAAGATAGATAACATACTAAATGCTACCCAGAAATCCCCTCTATCTACCACAGAAGACTACAACAAAACTATCATCATCCCATACATTAAAGGCACATCTGAAAAGATATCTATGGTGCTTAACAAACACCAACTGCGCACCGTATTTAAACTTTATGTGAAATTAGCAACTCTCATCCGTTCACCTAAGGACAAATCCACTCCTTTATCACATCCAGGAGTCTATGAAGTGCCCTGTTCTTGCCACCAAGCCTACTACGGACAGACAGGAAGAACTGTGGACATCTGTCTCAGTGAACACAAAAAATATATCCAACACTTTTGCTATGGCAAGTCTGGTTTGGCAGACCATGCTTTGGATACCCCCAGCACACAAGATCAATTGGAAAAAAAAAAAATTAATGCACATAAGCTTCTACAAGTCAGAGAGGCTGTTCCTGGAATCAACAGAAGCCTTAAAACATACTCCAAACCTTAACAAGTATGGCTGTATAAATCTGCCAAAGATCAAAGATTTGGCCGACAGTCATCCTAAGCCCATAATATTTATTGCTTTTATTTTATTTTTTTTTTTCAAACTTTCTAAGACTATTATTTGGAATACTATTTCAAAACTTGGAACTTTTTTTTATTTTAATTTTTATTTTATTTTTTTATAACCTAGATGGCACCTTATTAGGACTTTAGTCTTGCGTTGCACGCTGCAATTACTTCTAGCCCACTGTTACACCGGATTGTGGTTTGTCTTGCATTTGTAACAAACTTTGTGTTGTGTGCTCTAAAGATGCTGGATATAATACCAGCAAAATATTAGCTTTTAAGTTAAATAATAGTTATTTTCTTATCCATCTGTGTTCATATCAATACCATTAAATCTATTACAACATGCCTGATGAACACATGTCTAGCCACGCGTTTAAATATTTTTGATAGTTAATATTTGGTCCCCGGGGCAGAGCTGACTACTACCGGGTGCGTCCCCAGGTGGCGGATCGGGGAACAGCCTTCAGATATGGAGGTTAGCTGCGATATAAGCAGAGCAATCTGGCGAATGAGCAGCCGTGGACCAACAGCGACTGAGCTATCAGGGCGTGGGGGAGCAGAAGTGGCAACTCTGTCTCACTTAAAACCTCACAAAGCCCATTGACAACTCGGTGACATGGCAAGTAGTGCCGGCATTAAAAAGTACCTGCTGGGGTCACCGCCCCTGACATTGGGAAGCAGCATTGTCAGTACTGACACAAGGTTGAAGCCAAATGATGACGGAAAAGCTTGTGATCAGAGATTTGCAGATGGCAATATGATTATATTGTGTACGTCTGTAATACTGTGGAGCAGAAAGCAAACGGAGAAACTACTGCTCTACCTTATCTCCAGAACAACCACCATGGCGAGCAAACCCCTACAATTGGCCCCAAGTTCCCGGCGTCCCTTAAATGGGACAGGGGTGCGAAGAATCTCCGGGCTCAAAATGGTGTCCACTTTTAAAATTGCATTGAATGTCAGAACTCTGTATGAAGCTGGCAAATTAAGAAATGCCACAAGAGAAATGAAGAGGCTGGGCATCCGGATTTTGGGAATTTGCGAGACAAGATGGCCAGGATCTGGAAAGTGTCAACAAGATAATATGACAATGTAATACTCTGGGAATGATGAGAACAAACATCGACATGGTGTAGCTGTAATAGTAGATGAAGAAATCAATAAATCAGTAATAAATTGGATTCCATTTTCTGAAAGGATAATGCTGTTACAACTTAAGGGAAACCCCATTAACATAAATATCATCCAAGCTTATGCACCCACAGCTGACAAAAGTGAAGAAGATGTTGAAGAGTTTTATGAACACCTAAAAGAGATTAAAAACCTAACAAAGAAACATGATATAAACATAGTGATGGGTGACTTCAATGCAAAAGTGGGAAGAGGGGGTGATGGAGAAATTGTTGGCGAACATGGCTTAGGCACCAGAAACGACAGAGGAGATCGCCTAGTCCAATTCTGTCAGGAAGAAGATCTAACATTAGCAAATACCTGGTTTAAACTTCCACCAAGAAGACTGTACACTTGGAAATCGTCTCAAGATAACCAACATAATATTGTCAGAAATCAAATTGATTATATACTGATAAATAAAAGATTCCACAGTAGTATAAAGAGTGCAAAGACTTATCCTGGAGCAGATATCTCATCAGACCACAATCCCATAGTTGCAGAAGTACGTCTTAGATTAAAATCAGCTAAAAAATCACAAAAGAAGAAAAAGAAAATTGATGTAGAAAAACTGAAAGACCCGAACATAAATAAAAGTGCCAAGACACAGCTTAACTTGCGATTACAACAGATTAACATAGAAGAAAATAAAAGTGTGGAATCTCTTTGGAATAGCTTAAAGAATGCCATCGTAACAACAAGTATTGAAGAAGTAGGTTATGTGAATAATACAAAACAAAAGGAATGGATGACAGATGAGATTCTTTCTCTTATTGATACAAGAAGAATGTATAAAAACAAAGACCTAGCCAGGTATACAGAAACACATAACATCATCAAGAAAAAAATAAAAGAAGCCAAGGAAAATTGGATGAAAAATTTATGTACTGAAATTGAACTGCTTCAGAAACAACATGATAATTTCAATCTGTATAAGAAAATCAACGAAATTTCCGGAAAACTGAGGAAAAAGCAAATAGTGTCTCTAAGAGACGAAAATGGAAAAATAGTTCTAGAAGAAGAGAATAAAGCACAGATTTGAATAAAATATGTAACAGAACTTTTCAATGATACTAGACAGAAGCCTATAAATATAAAAGATAACATTCAAGGACCAGCAATCATGAAATGCGAAATAGAGAATGCTATACAAACAAGTAAAACAGGAAAAGCCAGTGGACCAGATGGTGTGCAAACAGAATTTTTAAAATTAATCGAACCAGATAACATCAAACTTCTTGAAAAACTATTTAATAAAATATATGAAAGTGATGAATTTCCATCAGATTGGCTCAAATCTACATTTATCACTATCCCAAAGAAACCCAAAGCGAATTCCTGTGGTGACTTCCGACTTATTAGTCTAATGAGCCAAACATTAAAAATATTTTTGAAAGTAATTCTGAATCGCATTTATAGAAAAAGTGAAGAAACTCTAAGTGAAACACAATTCGGCTTTCGGAATGGTTTTGGTACTAGAGAGGCCCTTTTCTGTACCCAAATATTGATACAAAAATGCATAGAAAAACAGAAATCTGTGTTTATGTGTTTCATAGATTTTGAAAAAGCATTCGACAAAGTCAGACACACCAACTTAATAGAAATCCTTCAACAAATAAGGCTAGACGAACAAGACATAAGACTAATAACAAATCTGTATTGGAATCAGTCAGCTACCGTTCAATTAGACAACATTACCACCAGTGATATTAACATCAAAAGAGGAGTGAGACAAGGATGTGTGCTCTCACCACTCCTGTTCAACATATATGCAGAGGTAATCTTTAAAAAAGCATTGGAAGAATGTCCAGAGGTAATCGCAATAAATGGAAAGATTGTTAACAACCTACGATATGCAGATGACACCGTGCTAATTGCAGATAACATTATGGATCTCCAAAAACTCGTTGACAGAGTATACATAGAAAGCCAAAGAATGGGAATAAATATAAACATCAACAAGACAAAATACATGATCATCAGCAAACATCCAGCCTCATCAATGAAACTGACACTCAATGGGAAAAATATTGATCAAGTGTCAAGATATAAATATCTTGGTTGCTGGCTTAATGAACGGTGGGATCCAGAAATAGATATAAAGACAAGGATTGAAGTTGCATGGCAGTCCTTCATGAAAATGAGAACACTATTCTGCAATAAAGACCTAAACATGGAAGTCAGATGCCGAATGCTGAAATGTTACGTGTGGTCTATTCTGCTCTATGGAGTTGAAACATGGACATTGAGGGCGACAACCATCAAGAAAATCGAAGCCTTTGAGATGTGGCTATACAGAAGAATGCTAAAGATATCATGGACAGAAAAAATTACCAATGAAGATGTCTTAAAATCCATTGGCAAAGCTAAACATCTTGTACAAATAATCAAGAAACGAAAAACATCATATCTTGGACACATCATGAGAAACAGCAAATACCAACTTCTACAAACTATTTTGGTAGGAAGAATTGATAGCAAAGGAACTAGAGGAAGAAAAAGAATATCATGGTTTGACAACATCAAGACGTGGACAGGAAAGAGCAGTGCACAACTGCTCAGATTAGCACAAGAGCGCAGTTTGTTCGCCAAGATGGTCGCTGACCTTCGATAGAAGATAGCACAATAAGAAGAAGAAGAATATTTGGTCCTTTTTCACTAAATATGATACATTATATTGGATTTATTGGACCATGGTTTAGATAAAACGTACATAATCATCGAGAAGTTTCGCCAGCTGGAGTCTGTCTGGCTTTATCAAGATGGGTAAGGTTATACTAACATTAAATGCTAACAAAAGAATGCAGTAACGACTTAAAAAACAGTTAAACAAATTGAAGAGCATGCGTGATATCAAAAGCATAAAGCGTGGAGACTTAGTCATTGTTATTAAACCGTGTTTTATAATGTTTCGTGTAATTGAGTTCTGCTAAATGTAGTGAATTAAGTTTTTCCAAATATCTTTTAATATTATGTCTTGGTTCCTATTGAGGTTGTCTCCTGTCCATAGTACTACTGTAGCTTCTTTAAAGGTTCTGCATCTGTAATACTCTTCAATGTATGGCATCGAGTTGTTGTTCCAATCTATGGAATGGTTTGAAATTGAGAAATGATGTGCTAATCCTGAGGTGTCTGTTCTGTTATTATTTACATCACCGACATGTTCCTTCTTTCAGATTTCTAGGCTTCGTGAAGTTTGGCCTATGTAAGTCAGTCCACACGAACACGGTTTGCTGTAAACCCCTGCATGTTTGTAGAAAGGGATGCTGTCCTTAGGAGATCTTAATAAGTGCCGTGTAGTTAAAATAGGTTTGAAAGCAACTCTGATGTTAAAAGGCTTCATGATTCTTGCTATTTTGATGGAGACTGAGCCAGCATAAGGTATGACAATGGGCGATACGTACTGTGTCACTAGCAGTTGTTGCTGGAGGTTGTTTCTATAGAGGATCTTTTTAATTATATTTTGTGGATAACCATTTTTTGATAGAATTTTTGATATAAGTGAGAGCTCAGCAAGTACATCTTTTTCCTCTGTGATGATATTTTTTGCTCATTTTTTTAACATATATACGATGCTAAGTTTCTGTGCATAATCATGATTAGATGTAAAATGAAGATAACGTCCAGTGTAGGTTTGCAATGGATTGTAAGCTTGATTTGTCCATTATCTTGTTTTTTAACTAGTACATCCAAAAAGGGTAATTGATGATTGTTTTCTAATTCTAATATGAATTTAATTTTATGATGGAACAAATTTATTTTTTGCAGGAACTCTTGTATGGTATCTCCCATGCCTTTCCAAACGATGAACACATCGTCAACATATCTCCACCAGACTGATGGTTTTGGAGTTATTTTTGCTAGGATGTCATTTTCTAATTTTTCCATGAACTGATTCGCACACAGTGGTGACAGGGGACTGCCCATGGCTAAGCCTTCCAGTTGTTGATATACTGTGTTGTTTACCTTAAAGTAGTTAGACTTGAGGCAATGGTGGAAAAGCTGCATAATATCGTTTGGAAAGAGATCTTTTATGATCCTAATTACTTCAACTGGTAGATTCGTGAACAGAGAGACCACATCTGGACTTGCTAGTATGTCTGTGTTTGATATATTGATGTTATTAAGTTTTTCAATGAAATGTTGAGAGTTCTTTATATATGATGCTGATTTTTTTTATCTTCTCTTTCAACAGACTAGTGAGCTGTTTGGTTAGTAGGTAAGTAGGAGAGTTTCTGCCATCTATGATCGGGCGAAGCAGAACTCCGTCCTTATGGACTTTTGGTACACCATATAGGCGTGGTGTTAATGGATGTAAAGATTTTAAATTTCTTTTTAAATCCTGAGGCCATCTAGCCATATTGCGTATTAAAAGATTGGTCTCGTTGTGGTTTTTCATGGTTGGGTCTTTATCTAATGTATGATATGTAGACTGGCCAGAAATTAAAGTACCGATCTTCTTTATGTAATCTTTGGTATTCATAATGATTATTGAGTTTCCTTTGTCTGCCTTAATTGCAATAATGTCTTTGTTTCTTTTCAAGTTCAAAAGTGCCTTCTTTTCAGAGGGTGTAATATTACATTTTGGTAGTTTTGCAGTAGAGAGAATGATTGCATTCTTTTAAACCATTTTAATTTCAAACCATTCCATACATTGGGACAACAGCTCGATGCCATACATTGAAGAGTATTACAGATGTAGAACCTTTAAAGAAGCTGCAGTAGTACTATGTACAGGAGACAACCTCAATAGGAACCAAGACATAATATTAAAAGATATTTGGAAAAACTTAATTAATTCATTATGTTTAACAGAACTCAATTATGCGAAAAATTATAAAACGCAGTTTAATAACAATGACTAAGTCTCCACGCTTTATGCTTTTGATGTCACGCATGCTCTTCAATTTGTTTAACTGTTTTTTAAGTCGTTACTGCATTCTTATGTTAGCATTTAATGTTGGTATAACCTTCAGTGTATAACTTTTGATAAAGATATGTCTTGATAAAGCCAGAACCCAGCTGGCGAAACTTGTCGACGATTATGTGCATATGTTTTATCTAAACCATGGTCCAATAAATCCGATATAATGTATCATATTTACACTAAAACATATTTACAATAATGTAACTTCTGTTATTAAATTATATAAAAAGAGTGAAAAGTTCCCAATACAAAAAGGCATCCGGCAAGGCGACACCATATCTCCCAAATAAGCCTCACCTCTCTGAAGATCAGTCGCTCCATGCACGCCATCCATCCATCCATCCATCCATCCCATTGATGGTCTACCCCTGCCTCTTTTTCCAGGAACTTTACCTTCTATTACTGTTCTGAGAAGTTCTCCTTCCATCCTTTCTATGTGTCCAAAATATTTTAACTTTCTTCTATCAATATCCTTAAGGAGCCTTAAAGTTCTACTAATCTTTTCTAACACCCATTTTCATTTGTACGCCTTTCAGTATATGATATCCTCAACAGCCTTCTGTAACACCACATCTCAAAAGCAGATGTCCGTTTCTTATCTGACTTCTTTAGGTTCCAAGTCTCGCATCCATAAGTCGCTGTTGGAATATTGTCCTAATAGCAGATAATCTTGAAGATTTGGAAGAAAGGCTAAGTCAGCTGAATGAAGCCTCCAAAGTAATTGGATTAAAAATAGAGCAAAAACAAAATAATGATGAATAAATACATAACCCATAGAACTATCAAAGAACCATGAAATAGAACATGTTACTTCATATGTATATTTGGGTCAATTGTTATCCTTTGAGGATTGCCAAAGAAAAGATATTGAATGAAGAACTTGGATGGATGGCTTATGGGAAAATGAGAGACATATTCAGAAGTGACATCCCTACGAGTCTAAAAAGGAAAGCTTTCGACCAGTGCATACTTCCTGTCCCAACATATGGAGGAGGAGAAACATGGACTTTAACAGAAGCCCTAAACAAAAAGTTAGAACACCACAACATCGCATGGAGAGAAGTATGCTAAAAATAACATTAAGAGATAGGAAGACAAATACCTGGATAAGATCTCAAACAGATGTCATGGATATTGTAAAATACATTAAACAAGCTAAGTGGAGATGGGCTGGCTATATTGCCAGATGCAGTGACGGGAGATGGACTAGAAAAACAACAGAGTGGAGACCAATGGATGGAGCAAGACGAAGAGGAAGACCAAGAAGAAGGTGGAGGGATGAATTGGATGAAATTGCAGGAGTGAGATGGATGGGAGAGGCAGAAAACCGAGTGGTCTGGAAAATCATGGGGAAGACCTTCGTCCAGCAGTGGACAGAACCAGAAGGTAGAAGAATAAGAAGTCTGATTTATAAGAAAGATTCCGGTAATTGTACCACATGTTTATTAAGATAAATAACAATAAAAAAACAAACCCGACAAGTTTCGTAAGTCGTTTGACTTGCATCTTCAGGGGTCAAAGGTAACTAAAAGTTTAAACACAAGAAATGAGAAATTACTCAAAATAGTTCATTCTATGCAGATTCAGTGCAGTGCTGAATGCTGTCACTTTCTGTTGTTCACGTTCACATTGTCCGAGGTATGACTTGGGTATATTTTTTATCAAAATTTTTTTTTTTATTGTCATTTATTAAGAAATAAATATGTGGTCCAATTACTGGAATCTTTCTTATGAACTGCTAAACCACAGAAACCTACGCCTACAAATATGTCTGATTTATTCACAAAAAAAAAAAAAAATAATTAAATAATCCATTAGTCTTAGGTAGGTATACAGGTTAGTAAAAAAAAGGTTACTGTAAACATTATCATTAATTTCTTTTGCAACAAGAACCTCAAAATCAAATCAACTTAAATAATTAAGATTATAAGCTGTTTCCTACTGTAGAGTGGTTTTCACTCATAAGAAAGAAGACCCCCCCGAAGGAAAATGTTGACTACCTCTGGTTCATGTTAATGTATTTCAAATGATTAAAGATAAGTTTATGAAGATGTATTGAAGCTTATGAACTTACCTAGTTCATTTTAACATTGCAGGTAATTGCATAATAAACAAGCATGTCTGCTAAAGCAATTTGTGAAGCAACTGGCAAAGGGTTATTAAATCAGTTTTTGAATACAGGATTTACAGTGAAGTGTTCTTTTGCAATTGTTAACCAGAGTACTGATTGGGATGACCTTGTAGCAAAGAATTCCTGGCTCTTATCTGAGGCAAGTTAAATTTCTTTAATTTATAATCTCTTATATATATTATATAATATTGGCATTAGTGTAGATACTGTTTTGGAGTATTAGCGTTTTCTTAAAGAACATTTGTGAACTTCATTACTTATTTTAATGGAATTACAACACCAAAATTAAACCCTAAATTACAAAAGGATGTTTATTAAAACTAGCATTTTGCTGGAACTAGCATCCTTAGAGCAAAACAACTTTACATGCAACAATGAGTAAGTGAAATAGTTCAAATTGTAACTGACACAAACCTAAAGTCCTAATTTGATGCCCTCTAATGGCATGTAAAAGAAGTTAGTACATTTTGTTGGAGTTAATCTTAAGGTTACCGACTTCCAAATTTTTGGCAGATTTAATGCAGCCCATACTTACTTAGGTTGGGAGAATGCTTCATGGCCATTGCTGACTAAAAATAGTCTGACTTGTAATGACTTCTATATATAGCATTGGTTTTCTTTCATCTAATCCTTTGCGAATTGTCTAAAGTTCAGTCTGACATTCTATAGAGTGTAGTTTGCTAAGTAGGTCTCTTAGTAATGACTTCTATATATCACATTGGTTTTCTTTCATCTAATCCTTTGCGAATTGTCTAAAGTTCAGTCTGACATTCTATAGAGTGTAGTTTGCTAAGTAGGTCTCTTGTGCCAAACCCAATCAAATGCATTTGAACTGTTGAGAGCAACCATGCAAGTTTCTCTGAATTTTTCCATAGCTTGAGTCCAGAATCAAGTGGTGAAGGCTAGAAGATCAGTTGTGGATCGAGAGTAGCACGATCCATATTGCTGGTCACTAATTAGTTGGTAGGTCACCAGGTGGTGCAGAAGTTGGCTGTAGACCTTCCCCATAGTTTTAGCGAGAAGTGAGAACAATTAGACAATAACAATAGTTTGTTGGCTGATTTTTACTGCCTTTCTTTGAAACACTGGATACAGACCTCTTCCAAGCAGTATGGTAGATGCTTGTTGGATAGGATACATTAAAGGGGTGGTACACAATAGGTGTTAATTCTGGGGTGCAATTTTTTTTTTAAACACAATAGTTGGGATACCAACAGGACTTGGATGCCTTGTTTGGTTATTTAGAATTCTTTGGATTTATTTCTGGTGGAAGACTATGGGTTACGTGGAGCAAACAATTTTGGTAAAGTGGGGAGAACTTTATCTTGGTCATCAATGCAAGAATTCGAAGAGAAGAGCGATGCCAGTAAGTTGGCCTTGTCTTTTGGTGAGGTGGCTATGGTACCATCTGGGTGTGAGAGTAGTGGAAGCGTAGTGGACAAAAGTTGTGCCCAATGGCTTGGTAATGTACCAGAAGGCTCAGCTGCCATTTGGATAGGAGGCAAGTTTGCAGCATTTAGATCTTTGATTTGGACTTGTTGAAGATACTTTTACATCTGTTGTGAGCTGTGATATAAGCAGCTGGAGTTTTGATCTTGAGCCACTTGCAGTATGCTGAGTTTTTTCTGTACTATGTTGGCACACTTTTTTGAGAATCAAGGCTTGGATAGTGGGCTGTGATTTTGGGTGGAATGACCAGTGAAAGTGTTCATTCCTGTGAGGATGATTTATGCTATTCAGTGTGAGCAAGTGTTTGGATCAGGCAAAGTTAAAGTAGAAGGTAAACATTATCTCATTTGGCATTGTTGTTTATTTTTGACAGTATATACACAGAATTATAAGTAAATAATTATTTATTGATTTATTGCTGATATTTTGCTGGTGTTATAAACCAGCATCTTCAGAGCACAAAACAGTTTGTCACAATATGCGAGATTACAACAACATGGTGTAAAAGGGACTAGTTTAACAAAATTGTAGCAACAACACAAAGACTGAAGTCCTAATTAGACGCCCTCTATCTAAAAATAAAAAAAACAGAGAGAGAAAGCATGTACTAGTTCTGTCTTAAGATGACCGTTTCCCAAATCTTGGCAAATTTATACAGCCATGTTTGTTGAGATTCTGAGTATGTTTAAAGGCTTCTGTTGTTTCTAAGAACAATCTCTCTGACTTCTAAAAGTTTCTGTGTAGTACTTTTGTTTTCTTCCAGTTGATCCTCTGTGCAGGGGTATCCAAAGCATGGTCTGCTAGGCCCAACTTGCTATAGTGATAGTGCCAGATGTATCTTTTATGTTCACTGATGCGGATGTCCACAGTTCTTATCGTTCGACCATAGTAAGCTTGATCAAGCTTACTACGGTCTAATTAAGCTTGATTGAGCTTACTATGGTCAAACGGGAAGAACTGTGGACATCCGCATCAGTGAACATAAAAGATACATCCGGCACTGTCACTATGGCAAGTCGGGTCTAGCAGACCATGCTTTGGATACCCCTGCACACAGGATCAACTGGAAGAAAACAAAAGTACTGCACAGAAACTTTTACAAGTCAGAGATATTGTTCTTAGAAGCAACAGAAGCCTTGAAACATACTCTGAATCTCAACAAATATGGCTGTATAAATTTGCCTTAGATTTGGGAGACGGTCATCTTAAGACAGAACTAGTACCTGCTTTCTCTCTCCCTCTCTCTCTCTCTTTTTTTTTTTTTTTTTTTTTTTTAGGACTTCAGTCTTTTTGTTGTTGCTACAATTTTGTTAAACTAGTCCCTTTGTTACACCATGTTGTTGTAGTCTCGTATATACTGTGACAAACTGTTTTTGTGCTCTGAAGATGCTGGTTATAACACCAGTGAAATATCAGCAATAAGTCAATAAATAATTATTTACTTATAATTGTGTGTTCTGATATATACCGTCAAAATTAAACATGTACGATGAACACATAAGCCTTTCTACGCGTTTGAGGATTCCCATTTGGCATTATTGTAGTGCCAAGAACATGAGACTGAGAACCGTTGACTGAAAGTTGTTCCATGGTGAAGGAGACTTATCTGAGTTACCAAGAGGAGAACTGATATCCACAGTATATATGGAAGGGGTGGGGTGCTTGTTAGAAAGGGATCGTGTGTTGGCATATTGGATGGGGTTGTAAAGTATTCTTGTTTGGGAGATTGATGATCTGTGTTAGTTTGTTGCTAATTGAAAATATCTCAGCATCCCTGCCTATTTGATCATTGAAACTGGAGAAAGAAAGCGATTTGAATTGTGAATATTGAAGTTCCCAAGAAGGAGGGTGACCTCACTGCTGGGTTTTTTTGACTGAAGAATTTCAAGATTGAGAGAGAGAGAGAGAATTTACGTAATCAGAGTGGTTATCTGAGTTTAGGGAGTGATAGAGACAGAAAATGTGAGTGACAGGTAGTTTGGTTTGGTAGAGAAATTTAAAACAGATCACACAGGAGTTGTGAGGGTTGAGGATTTGCTATCCCTGATATGGGATATCAGTTCTGATTAATGATAAGTGCTGCATTTGTGGCAAAAGGAACTGTGTAATGTGTGGAGTGGGTAACTGAGGCAGTTACTGATTCTACAATGTTTTGTTATGAATAGTAATTTTGCTTTCAACGAAGAGGAGAAAGTAGCGAGCTCATGTATTATTTAGTAGTAGCTGTAGCCATTGGCCAAGAACAAATAGCTCTTGCTCTGAGGTAGTGTTTCAAGAATACCATACTGTTGGGCTGGATGATGATGTGATTATTTACATACCTTCCAGTATGTGTTGGCTTTCTCTAAATGCTTGATAGTCAACCATTTGAAAGGCAAGTGACTAATGTGTCAAGAAAAGGCAAACAGTTGTCAGATTCTGTTTTGTTATGTGTAGTGAATATTGTAGTGTTGGCCTTTGGATTCCTTTGTAACCTTACAAAGGAATCCAAAGTGTCTTGCTTATGAGATCAAATGGCAAACACATCATCACTGAAACATAACTAGACAAAAATTTGGAAGTGGCTGTGGTAAGTACTTTCTTCTAATGGTGCTCCATACGAAAGTTTTCTAAAGGAGGGGCAAAACCCATTGCAGTACCAATAATTTGTCTAGATTTTTCTTTTCTTTGAATTCACTTACTGATTGTCATGTGTAAACTCTAACATGCTTTGCTTTCAAGATGTTGGTTTGAAATCCAGTGAAATAAGAGGACTGTTCGATAAGTCCGTGCAAAGTCTACGAGATGGTGCCACTAGTACATATTGAGGTTATTTTTAGTTGCTGGCAATTGTTGGAGGATCACACTAAGTTTGTCAGATACATCTGTTACTCTGTGTTTGGCGTTCATTTGAATCGATCAAGTACCATGATTTGTGAAAAATGGATGAGAAAGAATTTTGTGTAGTGATTAAACATTACTTTTTGAGAGGCAAAACAACTCAGAAAACCAAAGCTAAGCTTGATAAACATTATGGTGAGTCTGCACCTTCGATTAGAACCGGTTTATAAGTGGTTTGGTAACTTTTGAAGTCGCCATATGAGCACAAGTGACACTGAATGTTCTGGATGCCCTGTTGGGGTCACTACTCCAGAAATTATTGAAAAAATCCATGATATGGCGATGGATGATAGAAGAGTAAAGGTGTGTGAAATTGCTAAGGCTGTGGGCATCTCAAATGACCGTGTCCATAATATTTTACATGAACATTTACATATAAGAAAACTATCCGCAAGATGGATGCCACATTTGCTCACACTGGATCAAAAGCATCAACGTGTGAACTGTTGCAAGGACAGCTTGAAGCGGTTTCAACGGAATCCAGAGGAATTTTTGCATTGTTTCATAACAGTGGACGACACATGGATTCATCACTACCAGCCTGAGACCAAGGAACAGTCAAAACAATGGGTTGCAAGCAGGGAATCTTCACCAAAGAAAGCGAAAACCATTCCTTCAGCTCATGGCATAATTTTCATAGACTTCTTGGAAAAGGGGAAAACAATTGGAGTGTATTATGTGTCTTTGCTGGATCATTTAAATAATGAAATAAAGGAAAAATGACCACACTTGGTGAAAAATAAGATTCTTTTTCACCACGACAATGCACCCACTCACTCTTCTGCAATTGTGATTGCAAAATTTGATTTATGCTACGAAGTCCCCCCCTCTCTCTCTCTCTCTCTCTCTCTCTCCCTCTCCAGATTTGGCTCCCTCGGACTACTATCTGTTTCCAAACATGAAAAAATGGCTGACAGGAAAAAGATTTTCATCAAACGATGAGGTGATTGCCAAATCAACTGCCTATTTTGAAGAGTTGGACAAATCATACTATATGGATGGGATCAAAAAACTCGAGCATCGCTGGACTAAGTGTATAGACCTCAAAGGAGACTATGTTGAAAAATAAATGTGTCCTCCAAAAAATTGTTTTCTTCATTTTGCACAGACTTATCGAACAACTCTCGTAAAGCTAGTTAATAAACATCTTTTTAATGATAATTTTAATATTAATTCATTTATTATATATTATTATATAATTTATTATTAATAATTAATAGTAAAAATAATTAATGTCTAACATCTAAGCCAGCCAATGACATTTATGAACTTATTTTTATTTCATGTTACCTACAGCATAATGACATAATAGTCCTAGTGCCATGCCATAAAGGAGTCCAATTTGACATTGTCTTCATCAGGATATTTTTCCTAATGAAATAGAAATGATTTACACTGGCTGTCTGCAATTTTCCAAAAAGAAAAAAAAAATCAAAGTCTAATGAAAATAAAACTTCTCAGCATAGGAAGCCAGATGATACCACTAAAAAGAAATAATGAAAACATTTCTACAATGGAATTGTCATGGATTCCATTAAAACATTGACATCAAGGTTTTCTTGCAGTAGTATAAACCAGTATGCTTCTGCCTGCAGGAAACATGTCTGAAGCCTGGTGATGATCTGGCATTGTGAAATGTAATTATCATTCCTAAGGACAGGATATGGGTTGGGCCTACCTATGGAGGAGGAGCCATCCAGATGGGCAACGACATCCCATTCCAGCAAACCACACTTATTACATTCCCAGCAAACCACACATACAGTATGCTGTATCTACCTTTCTCCTGTTGCAGATATCTCTCTCAGGATGATCTTGATGATGTCATTGCAGTTAGTATTTTTACTTTTAATGGGGAGGGGATTTCAACAGCTAGAACACTTTGTGGAGTAATGTCTAAACAAACATCAGAAGAATAGCTGTTGGGTATATATACATGGCAATTAACCCCCCCCCCCCTGCTTGAACACAGTAAGCAACACCTTCTTCCACATGCCTACCTGAACATTGACTTAAGTCTGCTCACCCTCCTTCTTCCCACTGTTCAAGTGAGAAACTGAAGACAGCTTATTTGGGAGTGATAATTTCCCTATGATATCCATATTTTTACATTGGCAACCATGTATTATATCATAAATATCACAATGGAAAATTGAGAAAGCTGACTGATCCACCATCTCTACTTCAGCAGAATTCGATTCTGCAACTGTCAGGATATCTCCTCTCAGAGATGCAGTGAACTATATGCTACAGGGTATTATACTGCAACAACTCATCGGTTTCCACTTTTCCCTAAGCCATGGTGGATGATTGCACAGCATCTAGGGAAGTTCAGAAGAAGTCATGGAGTATCTTCCTCACATATACCCCACACCAACAGACCTTGTTGCTTTCAAACGTGCTTTGGCCGAAGCATGACACATCTGTCATCAGAACCAGAAGGAATCCTAGATCCACTATACACCTTTCATAACAAAAACAACCAAGAGCAAAGATGAAGGGAATGAAATCTGGAAAATGAAAGGCAAATGTATACCATTCACCCATGCACCATCTTTGAACCATAATGGATGCATAATAGCCAACCCAACAGCAATTGCTGACACCCTTGAAGAGATTTTTGCTGAAACATTAGCAACAACAGACCTCGTTGCTTTCAAACATGCTTGGGCCCAAGTGTGACGCATCTATCATCAGAGCCAGAAGGAATCCTAGATTCAGAATCCAGTGTACATCTTTTTACTTTGGCAACCATGTACTGTGTCGCAAATATCAGAATGGAAAATTGAGAAAGCTGACTGATCCACTTTCTCTACTTCAGCAGAATTCAATTCTGCAATTGTCAGGATATCTCCTCTCAGTGATTCAGTGAACTACATGATACAGGGTATTTTTCGAACTTCATATTAAGGTCATCATATGGAGTATATATACGCACAAAGACAAGCTATGTTACATTTCAAACAGTAAGACAAAATGACAGCGATTTGATCGACTGTTATTCTACTGACCTGATCTATAGTGGAAATAAAAACTACATCAAAGTTGTATTCTATTTATAACATCATCAGAGAACAAATTCATATAGATACTCTTAATACAGAAAAAGTGGTGGCCTAATCCATAATTTAACAAGAATGTTGTTATATTAGAGTTAAGATCCTAGATTGCTCACAGTCCTAATTATAATTAACTTGCACGAAAAGGTTAAGTGGGTAGAATGTGCCATCCATATTCTTGAGATTTTTAGATGCCATTATTGTTAAGATTAGGGTGGTTGATAAGTAATTTACTGACTTGGACTTTCTCTTATCCATGTTGTATATGAGAGAAAACGTTGGATATGTTGTCTGCTTCTGTTGGATCCCAAGCTACATAGGGATTAAGGGAAAACAAGGCTGCAGATAATTCAGCTTGTTTCTCAAGCTTTCACTATCTGCTTGTATACTACATCGATTATAGACAATAATAAGATAAACTTTTATCCCAGTGGCAGTCTTCACAGAATAGAGTGAAGACTGCCACTTGATTTATCAAATCAAGCATGAAATTAAATTTTGACTGTCTAGTCTATGCTGGGTCTTTGTAAAGAGGAAGTTATTCTTTCTCAGCTCCACATATGTCATCGTTATCTTACACACTTCACCATATTAAGGGGTGATATGAATGGGTGACTTATGTGGTACTGGACTAACCATCACTCATATTTTAATTGACTGCACTCATTTTAATAGTATTCATCTGTCTGTCACCAAGTATCTCTTTTGTTTTCAAATTTTTGTCAAAAGTTAATATTTTTCACCTTATTATTACTGATTGTTTACATTATTTTTATTTGTACAAATTTGTTATTGTATATAGGCTTTCATACCTCGTTGTCTTTGTGTTTTATGAACAGTTTTTTACACTTGTTTTTATACATGCCTTTATATTGTCTTTTTACACTTGTTTTTGTATTTTTTTTTTACCTAAAATTTTCTACACATTCTTATGTAAAACAGTTTATGCTTTGTTATTTTTACCTTGTATATTGCTGTGATCTTTATTTCACAGTATGACCATAACTGTACTTGTGCCATAAAACCCTAAACAAACAAAGCATTCTTTCTTGCACTTCCATGCAAATCTATAATTCTCCATATTTTACTTCTCATATGTTTCATCTCTTGCCTCATCATCAACTTACTTTCATATCTTCAGCTATCTTTTACCACACACTTCTACACTGCCCGTTGTGAATGCTGTCTTATTGTTCTTGTCAGTTGCATAGTCTTTCTCACATACTACATTACTGTCTCCCCCCCCCCCTCAGTTTGCTTATGTAGCTGAACTCATAACCTCATGCTCTAATTGCTTGCTACTGTTCTAATTGCTTGTTTACCACTTTTATGATTTTGATCAAAACCTCTTCAAATTTAGTGATATAACTATTACTGTTGAGGCTGTCTTCTGTAAAGTGGAGGCTAACATGATGAAATGTATGGGGGGGTACGAGGTGTTGCTAGAGACCTGGCAGTTCAGTGGCTGAGCTCATTTGGAATGCTTTGCCATATTACCCTGATGGTATACAAAACAAGTGAACTTTATCATCATCATCAAATTCCTGCCATGTACCCTCAAGGGGTGTATAGGATATGATAGTACTACATGAAAAATTTACATCATTACAAACTTCCTATCTACAATTTTCCTCCAAATCAGTCTGTTACTTGTCAAGACTCCAACATTATTAGATATTATATTTCTATCGTCTAAGGTACTTTGTACAGTATCAATCCATCTATATCTTGGTCTTCCTCTGGGTCATTTTCCTGCCAACCTGGCAGAGAACACTTGTTTTACTAGTCTTTCCTCGCCCATTCTGTTTAAGTGACCATACCACCTTAGATTAGCTCTGCTAATGCATTCCTGGATGCAGACAATGTCAAGTTCTTTCCTAATATCCTTGTTTTTAATATGATATTGCCATTGATGCCATTTGTTCATGCCTCTAATCTTTCTCAGGACTCTCATATCTGCGGTCAAGTGTTTTACTTCTGACCCAGCTCTCAGATCCATAAGTTAAAATTGGTTTGAACACTGTCTTGTATACTATACAGCTAATTTAGTGTTCTGACTAATTTCTCTCTTATTCCATATGAATTATTCAATTGACTTCCATGCCAGCTTTGTTGATTCTATTGTCTATTTCCATATTTAATTTGCCATATTCACTAAAAAATCGTGCCTAAGTAGCTGAAATGTTTTACTTGTTCCACAGGTTCTCCGTTCACAACACAGATGACATTTTCAATGATTCTGCCTATTTTCATTGTCTTTGTCTTTTTATTGATGACCTCATCATCTCATCTTCTTTATACCCTCTTTTACCTTGCGGTGTCGAGGGTCCATTCATCATCGGACCTCAATCTGTTTACAGGATAAGGTGGTCAGCCCTATTCCCCGGTATATCCTATGGCCTGTAGTGTTAAATTCTCAAAGCCAGTTTGCCTGCTTTACGGGATGAAAAACCCCAGAATAAACTGAGGAAAAACCCTGCTGTCCACGCCCAAGACTGGCTGACTTGGCTATGGCTGAGGAAGATCCTTCAGCTCCTCACGTCACCGATGGGAATCGAACCTAGGACACTCCTTCCCCAGGCATATGGTTGCGAAGCGTTGATGACTTTCATGCCATATCAATTACAACAGTTATTTAATTTAGTTAGGGAGTCTTGCAGACTTGTAGTCGATTTATTTAGAAGTATAACATCGTCCGCATAAAGCAGAGAGCTGACATTAACATCTCCAATTTTGATATCATGTTTAATACCACTTTCCTTCATAATGTGATCCATATAGGGTGAACTTTATTGTTGGTTTAAATGATCTGGACATTGAGTAGCACAGAAAACTCAAAGAATGAAGGACAGTTTATTGAGCACTTGCAAGATAGTTATATTAAGCAGTGTGTGTGAAAGAAAGGCCAAAGAGTGTTAATTTGATCATGATGTTAGAAAGGATCTCTGTTAAGAATATGACTGTTTTGCCACCAGCTAGTGGCAATGATTATGCCATACTGACCTGGGAAGTTGAGCTGTATATGTGTTAATTTAAAGACGTTTATATAGAAAGGATATTTTCATAATAGTTAATCCTACCATAGAGATGATCTCTGTTCAACTCTTATAATTTTAATTAATTAGTTTATTTATAAGAGTGTACCTATATATGCACACGGGTTCACTCCAATTGGTGCAAATTTTTTACTATTTCTTTCAGAATCCAAATAAATCACCGACTCAAGACCAAAATACAAAATAAATACATTTAATATAACAAATGCAATATATATGCACTTCAAACAAATATTACATAACTAACTACAAATTAATTAGATCCAAGGCCTTTTAAAAATAAACTTACACTTAGACTAGACTAAACACTTTGTTTGCACAATGACAAAATGTTCATATCCAGTTTCTCTCTCTGTCAAGGCCCTTTTCCAAAGATATGACGTTATTCTTCATTTTCACAGGATCCTTTTTCTTCACTCATGTAGAACACATTTAATTCTTCCTGACTCAATCCTGTCTCCTTTCCAGTAGAAATAATAGTTAGATCCAGTGTCCTTAATACAGATGAAACTTCCTAATCGGAGGTTTCTTGATCATTCCTTTATTAGTTTATTAGTTTTAGTTTCATAACACACATTGTCAGCACTTGCGATGTGCCCATTATTGAAATTGTTTTGTCAAAAATGATATGTAAAGCAGTTAAAAATTTATGTACTTACTGGATTTGATATTTCTATTACTTTAAAAATTTTTATAGTAGTTTAAAAGTTTTTGTGTTTTATGAAGACATTCTCTTGTCGCTAATGTAAATAGCAATTTCTCCTTTTATTCACTACTAATGCTTATTGACAGTCTTAACTGTTCCATTAAAAAAAAAACTTGCACTTCTACGATTCCCTTTTTCGGAATCTACTATATATCTTCCAGTTAGAGTTTCCTCGAATATTCTTTTAAAACGATCTATAGCAATATTTCCCTTTTATTTATCCACATGCTTATTCCATATTAAAACTTCATAGGTTCACGATTCCTTTTTCGGAATATACTATTGATTTTCCTCCGACTATCACATAAACTTAATTTCCTCTGAATCTAAACGTCTGCCTGCCTGTGTTCTAAATTTTCTTTTGAACGCTATCTTGTTACTCAAATACAGAACGCTTTCCTTGTCAGCTGTCAATCACACATCAAACTTCTTGGCGAGCACACACACTCCTTGAAAGTGGCAAGGGAGAAACTAAATACTGTATAATGACTGACACAGTTGTTTCCGTTAGCGACAAGAGAATGTCTTCATAAAACACAAAAACTTAATATTTTAAACTACTATAAAAATTTTTAAAGTAATAGAAATATCAAATCCAGTAAGTACATAAATTTTTAACTGCTTTACATATAATTTTTGACAAAACAATTTCAATAATGGACACATCGCAAGTACTGACAATGTGTGTTATGAAACTAAAACTAATAAACATTCTAACATAAACAATAAGTAAAAATATTCAGAATTTTAAATTATGATTATTTTTACATCAGTTTCATCTTTCTCTGAAAATTTTTTTTAAAAAAATGTTTAAATATTTAACCTATATCTAACAAAACTCGATCTTAAAAAATAACATGATTCCTGCTAATCATTATTTACACTCTCGGAATTACTGGTTTCAGAATCATCTGATGCTAGAGATGACTCAGAATTTACATCTTCTAATTTACTATACTTACAAATTTCATTTCTATACCTTTCAAATATTTTATTTAAACTATTTGAATTATTCCCTAAATCTACAGAATCATCAGAATCAAATTCTACAGGTGTCTGAGATTCTACAAGTTGAGATTCTTTATCCTTACTAACTAAATTAGAGGTATTTTCACATTCCTCTGGCTTATTTAACTCCAAATTAACTAACCTATGATATTCTGCTATAATTTCATCCATGTTAGAGTCAGTTTGATTATCATCACTCTTACATTGTACATTATCTAAATTATGTATCTTGGGATTTCTAAACTTTCCTGCATTAGGTTTTGTTTTAACCAAATTTAATTTTCTCCTTTGCTGTATATCTGAATTATGAGCTTTGAAACGATTTCCTTTTGTACTATTTGATTGTGAATGAGATGCACAATTAGTACTAGGAAAACGATGCTCATCTTTTAATATTTTATTCATATTGTCTCCTAATATCACTAAATTTCTACTCACTAAAAAGTACTTTTTTAACCTATCAGAGTGTACATTTATAATTTTACTAGGATTTTTGACATCTTGAATCCTAAAATTCACAGGAGAAAATTTATCTAAAATTCTATATGGGCCTAAAGCTTCCCTTCCTAATTTCCCAATTCTTTTTATACTAGATTTATCATCTAACAATATTAAATCTCCTGGTGAAAATGACTTATACTTTCTAAAACGATTTATATACTGCCTAGTTTTCTGAGAACTTAATTTACTTATTTCACTTACTAATCTGTGAGTAGTGGAAAATTTATCCTCTACTGTTTCCAAATACTCATTTATGACATTGTATCCTGTATTAGGAATGACTGAAACAAGTTCATTAGGAAAGATTGGATCAAAGCCATATAAAGCAAAAGATGGTTTTTCTTTGATAGCAGAATGAAAAGCAGATCTACATGCAAATAATGCTTGAGAAAGATATGTGTCCCAATCATTCATTTTAGTGTTTGCCAGATTGGAAAGTATTTGCTTTATATTTCTATTCAGCCTTTCACACATACCATTGCACTGTGGGTGGTAAGGTGTTGTAAAAATCTTCCTAACATTAAGTAATTTACATAACTGTAACAATAGTTCAGATGTGAAATTTGCTCCTTGATCTGAAAGTAAGGTCTGAGGAGTTCCATATCTACAAATAATCATGTTCAAAAACTTTCTTGCAATAGTCTTTGCAGTTTGATCTTTCATTGACACTGCTTCAGGAAATCTAGTTAGCATGTCTATGACTACTAGAATATACTTATTGCCTTTTTTAGTAATTGGCAGTGGACCTACTGCATCAATAGCAACAGCCTGAAAAGGTCTAGTTGGAATTGGAAATGGTTGTAATGGAACTTTTCCTCTTAAAGGGGATCTTATTTGGCACTTATGGCATGATTTGACATATGAGTATATCATTCTTCATACCTTTCCAGATATAACGATTCTTTATTCTTTCCCAAGTTCTAGAAAATCCTTGGTGTCCTGCCAAGTCTGAATTATGGAAAGTGTACATAATCCAAGGAATCATTTGAGTTGGTGCCAATATTTTCACTTTCAACCATCCATGTTCCATTTGTCTAGATAAGAGTAACCCATCTTTATCTAAATACAAGTTTTCCAGGTTTAAAAATATATCCAGTTGAGTTTCACCCTTCAATACTTCTTCATAGATTGTCATGGACAATCTTATCTTTTTCCCAAATTTGTGAACTAGGTTCCTTATTCTTTAGAGTCTCAATATTAAATACTTGATCATTAGTGTCTTGAAAAACTTCAGGAGACTGCTCTAATTTTCCATTGTCACCTGATTTCCTGTCCAAACAGTTTTCTGGTCCACACAAGGACACTGTATTATCAACAAAATTACATGCAAAAGCATGACGTTTCAGAAAATCAATTCCAAATATTACTTGTACATTTGGATTAGATGATTCTAGAAGAACAACTAATGGATGACAAACTTTCAATGGAAAACAAGGAATTGAAATAAAAACATTGATTTGCTTATCAGCTGAAATTTCTGATTCAAATATGCCCTTTAATTTAATTGGATAGCTTAAAACTGTCATTTGGAATTAGAAATTTAATTTTGTTAAACAAACTATAAGAAATGAGTGAGATATGTGCACCTGTGTCAAGTAAGATTTCACAAGGCACATCTTCAATAAATCCTTGTAGAACTGTCAAAGGATTATCTCCATAAGGAGCTAATGATACATTAAACCCTCTTTCAGAGTTAGAGCTGTCTTCAGCTTTAGCCATATCTAATGAGTAGTTTGACATTTCTGTCCTTGCCAGTATGATATTGGAATAATAATTATTCCCAGATTTTTCTTTATTCTCTGATTTCTCATGTTGAAAACAATATTTATTCCTAACATAACAGTCTTTAGCAAAATGACCTGGTTTATTACATCTAAAGCATTTTGGAACATATCTCCTTTGAGATGTTTTATTCCTGTCAATACCATTAGATTCACAAGAGAAAGATTGATTATCTGTAAGATTATTAGACATTGTTAAATCAGATATCATCTTAAACAGAAGTTCCTGGCCTTTTACTATTGGTGTCTGTTGTCTTTCTATTTCTTCACTAAAAAATGTTTTCCGTTCCTCTAATTTTTCCAAATCATGTAATTGTACCTTGGAATCAGATTCCGGAACATTTTCTGTTAGATTTACAGAAATTTCCTTAGACTGTTTCCTTTTCTTAGCACCTTTTAATTTTTGAAACTTCTCTCACTTTATCTGTAGCCACTGTGTTTGGAGAATGAGTTTCATTATACTGAGAAAAGTTCACCTGTTTATTGTTTGAGGAATGAAATATATGTCTAAGTCTCTCTTCCTTTTCTTTAACAAGTTCAAAACACTGTTCAAAATTTTTAACCTTTTTCTTGTATGCAGTTTCTTTCAAATTATCTTTAAGGCCTAGCCTAAATTGATTAAACAGCAACCATTCTAAAGAGGATTTCTCTTCAGATGAAACATTAAATTTATGAGCAATGCTCCAAAGTCTATGATAATATTCTGAAACAGACTCCCTATTACCTTGAATGCACTGATGAATTTTCCAAATGTTAGGCACTAATTCTCTTACACTTGAAAATTCTGATGTTAGCAAACCTTTAAATGTTGCATAACTGTCAGTGTCTCTCAGTAAAAGAGATGTGTTTAAGAATGTTTTGGCTTTGCCCAATAATTTACTGCGAAGTATAATCAACAAATGAAAATCTGACTGTTTTCCTAAATCTCTAATTTTTTCTGCATATTTAAAAAATGTTTCTATGCTTTCATTACTATCTCCTGAGAAAGAAGGTATTACTAAAGTTGGATTAATTAACCTAAAAAATTCCTCATCTTTAATTGAAGAAACTTCACTACTAAAATTGCTATCTCCTGTAGCCATTTTACTTGAGTCAAGATTTACTTTCTGGATTCTAAAATAGTTAAGTCATAACCATTGTTAATTTAAAGATGTTTATATAGAAAGGATATTATCATAATAGTTAATCTTACCATAGAGATGATCTCTGTTCAACAGTTATTTTTTAATTTATTTCCGAGTGTACCTATATATGCACAAGGGTTCACTCCGATTGGTGCACTGATCTCCTTTTTTACTATTTCTTTCAGAATCCAAATAAATCACTGACTCAAGACCAAAATACAAAATAAATACATTTAGTATAACAAAAACAATATACAGGGTGTTCGGGATAAATTTGACATATTTATAATTAATTATATTTTTCCGTAAGTTACATGTATTAACACACACTTCTCTTCATTTAAAAGTTTGGACCCTTCTTCATTCATATACAAGATGTCAGAAAGGATGGATAGCTGGAACCCACCTGAATCATGGAAGAGAATAACTTGTATCATGATGATTCGTGCCTGCCATCAAAATAAGGATATTACGACTGCTGCCCAATGCTCCCTGAATACAGTAAAAACAATCAGGCATGAACTAGAGACTTGCAATGGTGACTACGAGGATGTAGCAAGAAGAAAGATCCCTAGCAGACGATCTGATTGCGTTCGTACAGCAGAATTCCTCGCAAATCTGCAGGAACAGGTGTTGAAGAACCCTGGCATTGGAATTCGGGCTTTGTTCGTGGAGTTGCTAACTGTAGTCAAGCCCTGGATAACAAGGGTAGCCAATGGTAGGCCGTATGTATGGCAGCAGGATTCGGCCCCTTGCCACACCTCTGGGAAAAGTCAAAAATGGTTGTCTGAAAATTTCTACGACTTCACCAGTCCAAATGTTTGGCCTCCAAACTCCCCAGACCTTAACCCCATGGATTATTTTGTATGGGGCGCAGTTGAAAAAGACACCAATCGCACTTCCAGTAATACAAAAGCCCAGTTAATGGATAAAATTAAAACAGTTTTTGCGGCCCTTCCCAGGGAGACTGTAGCATCAGCTTGTTCGAGGTTCCGAAGCAGAATTGAAGCTGTGATCGATGCTAATGGTGGTTATTTTGAGTAAATCTTGTTGATAGTATTGTAATTAACTCTGCCTGTAATGTTTTTTTGTCAATTCATTAAATTTAATAGATACAAAGAAGATTTTCTTTTTCCTTACGAAACTGTCAAATTTATCCCGAACACCCTGTATATGCACTTCAAACAAATATTACATATTAATTAGATCCAAGGCCTTTTAAAAATAAACTTACACTTAGACTAGACTAAACACTTTGTTTGCACAATGACAAAATGTTCATATCCAGTTTCTCTCTCTGTCAAGGCCCTTTTCCAAAGATATGACGTTATTCTTCATTTTCACAGGATCCTTTTTCTTCACTCATGTAGAACACATTTAATTCTTCCTGACTCAATCCTGTCTCCTTTCCAGTAGAAATAATAGTTAGATCCAGTGTCCTTAATACAGATGAAACTTCCTAATCAGAGTTTTCTCGAACATTCCTTTACAACATAAATAGCAATTTCTTCTCTTATTCACTACTAATGCTTATTGACAGTCTTAACTCTTCCATTTAAAAAAAAAACTTACAGTTCTACGATTCCCTTTTTCGGAATATACTATAAATCTTCCAATTAGAGTTTCCTCGAATATTCCTTTTAAAACCATCTATAGCAATATTTCCCTTTTATTTATCCACATACTTATTCCACATTAAAACTTCATAGTTCCGCGATTCCTTTTTCGGAATATACTATTGATTTTCCTCCGACTATCATATAAAAAACTTAACTTCCTCTGAATCTAAATGTCTGCTGGCATGTGTTCTTAATTTTCTTTTGAACGCTATCTTGTTTATTACTGTTACTCAAATACCAAACACTTTCCTTGTCAGCTGTCAATCACACATCAAACATCTCGGCGATTTGCACTCCTTGAAAATGGCAAGCAAGAAACTAAATACAGTCATAACCCGACTTATGCTACCCCGACTTTTCTTATATGTACGTATTCCCATCCCGCTTTGCGCCTCGCCACTAGTCGTATCTTTCAAGCACCGGTCACATTCGCCAGTGTCGCACATAATAAACATTCTAACATAAACAATATGTAAAAATATTCAGAATTGTAAATTATGATTATTTTTACATATGGATGTCTCAGGTTACATGATGAACCAAAAAGCTGAAAATTCAAACTCAGTACTATGTTCTGTCTTATTATTATCAGTTACTGAATGAGAAGGATATAGCAGTGTATGGGAAGCTTTGAAAAGATACTTGAATGATGCAGTATTTGAACATGTTCCTGGAATTTGAAGAACAAATAGAAGAATACTTATTTCATAAAAGAATGAAATGAATATTATATTTGGGCAACATGATTAGGGTGAGAAAGGAATAGCAATAGCATTCACCGAACTTAAAGAAAAACTTTATTGGAAGGCAATCTTAAGTAGTTATGTGGACATACTTCAAAATTGAGAAATGGATAGTGAAATTTATTTGTGCCTGGGATCTCACACAAGGTTTACTTAAGGAAGAAGTGGAGGAATTTTGAGTCATTAGAGCAGACAATATATTTTGTCCCATTGGTTGCTAACTCACACAGGATAGCTTCAAATGAACCATCTTATTCAGTCCTGAAATCCTCATCTATTTTTGCTGGTTACAGCTCTTCAGCTATCATCAATAATACGTCTTCCTCTCATTTGATTGCCCCTGTCCTCCTTGAAAATACACTTCTCCTTACATCCTGTTGTTATATCTTCTGTCAACCAAGTCACTTAGGCTGATAATTTTTGGCCAAATCAAGTTGACTAGTGCAAAAAAATTTCTCCTTTTTATTTCTGGTACTTTTAGCATTTGGTACATGCCTTTCAACCTCCCCTTGGGCCCACATTTATCTTTGCATAGAGAAACTGCACTTAGCATTTTGCTACTCCAAACATTTATCCCATGCTGGACACACTTGCTTACAATTCCTCCACCTCATCTCTAATTTCACTGACTTTGCACTTCTCAGTTTCTCATTGAACAACACCTTCTTCATATATCCAACTTCAGAATATTGAAATACAATCCATCAGGCATGCATGAGTTTCTTTAGCCCATCAAATTCACTCTGGACATCTATATTCTGCACACTGTCCATCCTGTGCAGTTTGGTAGCATATACGAGGGTGGTCTGAAAATTTTTGGCCTCGACCATAGATGGCAACACTATCAACAAGATTTTTTTTTCTAAGTTGGTACATCTGTCATAAGCATCCATGTGAAATTGCAAGTCATTCTATCAAGTAGTTTGTTTTATACAGCTGTCTGAAGCAAAAGCGTTGTCTGTATCCCTTAAAATGGATAAAATTGAGTATCGTGCGGTTAAAATTCTTTGTAAAAGAAGGTTTAATGGCAAAAGAAATTCATTCGAAGTTCATAAAAGTTTATGGGCACTGTTCTTCTTAGTTTTCGACAATTAAGAAATGGGCTGCCGAGTTTAAACATGGCCGTACCATCCTTGAAAATGATCCACATGAAGAACATCCAAAAAGTGTAACAACATCAGAAATCATTGATCAAGTGCATGATATGGTATTGGATGACCAGCGAGTCAAAGTGGGTGAAATTGCTGAGACTATAAACATTTCAAAAGAACATGTAGGATATATTTTGCATGAAGAATTGCAAATGAAAAAATTTTGCGCAGGATTGGTGTCATGCTTGCTCACAGCAAATCAAAAACGCACTCGCATGAAAATCTCTAAACAGTGCTTGGAGCATTTTAATAAGAATAAAACTGATTTTATGCATTGATTTATTACTATGAATGAGACTTGGATTCACCATTACACACCAGAATCCAAACAGTGGACAGCAGCTGGTTGTTCAGCACCAAAGAAGACAAAGTTGGTTCCATCAACAGGAAAGGTCATGACATCAGTATAAACATTAATAAAGGCATTTTTTTTATTAATTATCTTGAAAAGGGTAAAACAATAACCGGGGAATATTATTCCGATCTTTTAATCAGACTAGATGAAAAAATTCATGAGAAAAGACCCAGTTTGCAGAAGAAAAAAATAATCTTTCATCAGGATAGTGCACCTGCCCACAAAAGTGTTTTAGTAATGGGAAAATTAAGGGATCTGCATTATGAATTGTCAGAACATCAACCCTATTCCTCAGATTTGGCTCCCTCTGATGTTTTTCTTTAAATCAATAGGTGATTGTAGCTGTAGAGGGGTATTTTGCAGATCTTACTGAGAACCACTACAGGGACGGGATAATAGCGCTGGAGCATCACTGGAATAAATGTATTAGTCTTAAGGGAGATTATGTTAAAAAATAAAAATAATTTTGAAATTATAAATTTGTTTTTTCATCGTTAGGCCGAGAACTTTTCAGACCACCCTCGTATTACAGTATATATGTAATTAATGTCACTTACCTGAAATTTTCATAATAAACTGAATATATGCAGTTTGTACCATTTAAAATCAAAATAACTTTAAATTTCCTTATCTTAGTTATTGTAGTAATTAAAGTTGAAGTTTCTGGAATAAAAACTATATGGAACTGGAACGAAAATAACTTGATCATTAAATTAAATATCTACACACATCAATGTTTTAATAAATTTAGTTTAATCCTTTATCCAAGTGTGTGCAAACAAAGTTTGCACCTGAAAGTATCTTCAGGACTGGGGTAAAGTGGTACAACACCGGGCAACTCCTTGCAAAGGTGGAGCAAGCCACCAACACTCCTATCTCAGTATCTCCCATAATGCAAAACACATCTCCTTGCAGATATGTATAATGTTATGCATTAAGGGAAGGGCCACTACCCAGACTAGTTTCGACCTTTATTGAGGTCTCTTCAGTGGGAGCCAGGCCCAAGTGGAGATACCAAGGCAGAAGCATTAGCAAGGTCATCTTCTCCTATAGGAGCTGCCAAACGGTGTGCCACCATTTTATTAAGTTACTCTGGATTTAGAGAAAGATGTTGAAAGTTTATTTTTCACTTGGTCAAACTATAATAAATTTAGTTTAATCTTTTATCCAAGTGTGTGCAAACAAAGTTTGCGCCTGAAAGTATCTTCAGGATATTTTCAGGTGTGTTTTGCATTATCCCATAATGCAAAACACATCTCTTTGCGGATATGTATAATGTTAAATTATATGTACGATGATAAATAATATGTATAATGCTAATGCTTCTGCCTTGGTATCCCCACTTGGGCCTGGCTCCCATTGAAGAGACCTCAATAAAGGTCAAAACTAGTCTGGGTAGTGGCCCTTCCCTTAATGCATAACATCATACATATCCACAAGGAGATGTATTTTGCATTATGGGAGATACTGAGATAGGAGTGTTGGTATCTTGCTCCACCTTTGCAAGGAGTTGCCCGGTGTTGTACCACTTTACCCCAGTCCTGAAGATACTTTCAGGTGCAAACTTTGTTTTCACACACTTGGATAAAGGATTAAACTAAATTTATTATAGTCTGACCAAGTGAAAAATAAACTTTCAACACCAGTGTTTTACCAACTGAGCTAGCATTTTCAAATGCACTGTAATGACACTCAGTGAAGACTGGAAATGAAATGACTGAGAATATGGACAGTCACATATACATGGAGGGCAATTGTAGCCTGGTGATCTTGTGTAGTTACTGTTGATGAGAGGATAAGACACTATGCCAAAATTTGTGTAGGATCAATACCATCAGTTCTACTGCAGTTTATTGGGCTGTGTAGTAAATGAGCTGCTTCCAGGAACAGTCTCTGATTTGAAGTGGGATCTGTGTAGTAGCTTGGCTTTCTTCCACCTAATGAAATTGTTGTGCTAGATTGTTTTTGGTTGTCCATACCAAATATACTTTCTTCTTACCAAGGTGGTCTATCCTCTCTGTCCAAAATACTGGATCCCGCATTGACAAGGTGATGTAGACACCTGGAAAGGAGAGAGAATCCTTGTGTGATAAGTTTTTTCTTTAATGGTTTTAATTCAGAAGCCAAGACTAATAAAAAAAAATAAGTAATATTTATTTAATTGTTGATATTTTGCTTCTGTTATACCTTCAGAGCTCAAAACAGTTTGTTATAGTATGCAAACAGCAACAATTAGTTAACTTAAAACAACTTAAAAGTTTATTGGACGACATAAAAAACAACTAAAGTTTATCATCTGTTGTTGGATAAAGAGAGTTTAACAAGTGTTAATTTGATTTTAAAATGATTGCCTCCCAGATTTTTGGTGCTAATGCTGATTCCAAAAACAGTCTCTCTCTTTCTCTCTGGCTTGTAATGACTTTTGTGAAGCACTTTATTACCCCCCCCTCCCCATCTAAAACTGTGTGGTGAAGGAGTGTTCAAGGTCTGCTAGTCCTGATTTGCTATAACCATGGTGCCAAATGTTTCCTATGTTCTTCAAGGTGAAGCATCATAAGGTGGGATTTACTGTATATAAAAATACCTACAAAATACAAAGGGACTGAAAATTTCTAATAAAAACCTGGAACAAAAATGATATTAAAGTAACTGATATAATCACAAGAAAGAAAATATCTTAAAACCCTTTAATCCTCTTGTTTTATGAAATTGTACTAATTTTTTTTTTTTTTTTTAGGATATATAAGAAGACATGTTGGACATGTCAATTCCTTCATGATGATTATCACAACTTTCCAGCATACCCTCATACATAAAATGTATTTTATTTATTGCTTTAAGTATTTCCTTTTATTAGTGGATGCATTCTGAAAAGTAATTTCATTATTGTCTGTAGAAGGCCATTGTGAAGCAAAGATAGATTTGAAGAATAAAGAGGGAAAAAACAACAACAGAAGAATGAAAATGTTTAACAGTTAAGATAATTTCATTAACTATGTTCAGATTGTTGGTATATCAGCCATAGATTTGGAAAATTTGTTACTGAGGTATCTGGAGTTGATTATTCCATCTTTCTTACTTGGACAACTGAGCTCATAATGGAGCTGATAGTTATACCGTAGTCCCCCCCCCCATCTGTGTTTCAGTTATCTGCAGTCAACCCTGGTCTGAGAAAATATTAAATGGAAAATTCCAGAAATAAACAATTTATAATTACATTGGCAAAGTGGATATTAGATCCAACATTATTTCAAAGCCAAATGTTCGTAGAAATTATGAAAGCTTCATAAGTTGACCTGAGAGCTTACAAGAATACAATCCTCAGCATACCTGAATTGCCTTAGCTTGCAGTACTTGACTTAAGTAGCTAAGGCAACTCAGGGATGCCGAGGATTGTTAAGCTCTAAGGTCAACTTGAAATAATGTTGGATCTAATATCCACTTTGCCTATGTAATTTTACATTGCTGAAATGAAGCCAATATGACTCTTTCTTTTAGTATTAGACAGTTCAAATAGTAATAGGTATGTGTGTTTTAAATTGTATGCCATTCTGAGTAGTTCTTGGTTATCAGATCGACTGTTATGGTATCGCAGTGCTTATGTTCAAGTAATCCTTATTTTACTTAATAATGCCCCCAAAATGCAAGAGTAGTGATGCTGACAATTTGGATATGCCAAAGAGAAGCCTAAAATGCTTCTTTTTAAGTGAAAAAGGTGAAAATTCTCGACTTTATAAAATAATAAATAAATAATTAAAAACAAAAACATATGCTGAGATTACTGATTCCATTCACATTCAAAGAACTTTTATTACAGTATTCGGTATTGTTATAATTGTTCTATTTTATTATTAGTTATTGTTGTTAATCTCTTACTGTGCCTAATTTTTAAATTAAATATTATCATAGGTATGTGTGTATAGGAAAAAAACATAGTATATATAGGGTTGGGTACTGTTCTGGTTTCAGGTATCCATGGGGTGTCTTGGAATGTATCCCCTGTGGATAAGGGGGAGGGGGGGGAACTACTGTAGTACTTTTGATATTGTTGCTCTGATTGTCAAGGTTAGGATAGGAGAAGAGAGTCTGGGAGCAGCCTTGTTACGATGGTTGTCAGTCTTATGGCTATTCAGGATTATTGATATGTGAGTTTAGTCAAGGTAGTGGATGTTATTTTTAGATGATGTCCTTTAGGGATAGTATCTCTAATTTTAAGAAATGTTACAGGTTCACTGAGTCATAGACATAATAGTCTAAGTTGCATGGCCTCAACAGGTTATGTATATTATCACTGTTCCTGGTATCACATATAAACTTAACATTTAACTGTTTCAGGTTTTATAATGTGAGAAATGCTAGTTCCTTATTATAAGTGATTCAGTCTGCTTTCATTATAGCAAACTAAAGAAAGGTCCTAGTCATGTTGCAAATAATGTTTTTAATTTCTTTGTTTGACCCCCCCCCCCCCCCCAAAACTGGCCAGAAAGTATATATACGTCCAGATTAATCTGGATACAATTCTGTAACACCTATTGAATAACATGGATAAGAAGTGTAAGTTGGTTAAAAGTTCAAGTCGGTAGAGAGGTTAAAAAAGAAAAATTGCCATGCTTTGAGTTTTCTGTATTGCCACACTTTATCACAAGTATTAATATTCATGTCTGATTTTTTTTTTTGTCTTTAATCCAAATATATTATTCACAAATTGATCATAAGATTTTTCTGTTTCTTATTATTACCTAATTCTCTAATAACTTTTATTACTTTTAATTTTAGAAGCTTGTTGCAAAACCAGACCAGCTTATTAAGAGGAGAGGTAAGCTTGGATTAATAAAAGTTAATGAAGATCTACATGCAATCAGGAAATGGATTGAAAACTACTTGGAAAAAGATGTGCAGGTAGCAGAGCATAAGCATTTTTATTAATAACCCCCCCCACACACACAGTGTCTCACAAAAATGTATATACACTTTATAATATATTTATTATACTTTAATTCAAACATATACAGTATATAGTAAACCAGTTGCTTATGAAGAGTTATTAATTAACCAGAGTGTTGAGACTGTTTACAATTGGCATCTGTGTACTGCCAAATATGTCAATTAACTGATTTGCTAATGGCATTTATTCAGGGACAGTTCTACATATCTCTTCAGTTGCCTTCCTTAAAGTGTTGCAGTTATTTTTTACTATAGACGTCATTCTTCAGGTATCCATAAGTGATGGGGAAATTTAGTCTGAATATGCTATGTACTTGACACTTCCTCTTTTTACATATCACAAGCATGAATTAATTTTTCATGCTTGAATAGTGTGTACTTTCTCTGATTCCTATCTCACAAGCACACCTTGTCTAACAGATTTCCTTGGTGTTTGGCTGAATTGTTGTAGCACTTCAGCAGGTGCAAGAACTGGTAACTCTGTCTGGGGAAGCTTTCAAGATCTTTGTTTGTGCACATCTTGCACAGTAGTACTGTCTGCCTTAAATTGATCACAGATGTTCAATGTTGAGTCAAGCTGCTGGGTCTTTCTCTTTTTTTTTTTCACATGTCAACTGTTGCTGAACTACAGACAAATTCTCGAATTTTCAGGTACTTTAGTATCCATTTTTGTTGTTCAAATGGTAAATCTAGACCCTCCATGTTCAAAATTATTTTCTTTGGGAAAAATATAGCTGAATATCCTGTGTAATTAACTTTTATACACACCTGTTTTACTCTACTCCAGTGTACCATATATGCCTAATTAGTGTATAATAAATATAAGTGTGTACACAAGTCATTTTCTCTTTTTTTTCTTCTTTTTTACACAAACAGCAATTTTTTTACCTAGCATATATTCTTTTTGTGAGGATTTTGTGATATATTTCTAAATGAAGATGGAATATGTTTCTTCTGATGTTATAACATAGCTGTATGTTTAGGGATAAACTTCAAATAGAGAAATTGTTTTGATCAACTTGGCTGTAAAGCTTTAGTGAGATTATTTTATTATTCTTAAATACTGCTCATATTATTCTTTTGCATTTTATGTTAGGATAATTTGATTTTCATGAATTAGTTTTCACACTGCAATACAGTAATCAACAATTTATCTGAGCTTCAAAACAATGACCTTTCAAATAACCAACCTTGCATTTCAACCTACTTCTGGTATAGCAACATGCAATTGCATTTCAATTATTTGACCATTCTGATAACTGAATGGTCAATTATTTGACCATTCAGTTATCAGAATGGCAAATTTCATTCCCAGTGTGGTTAGATAGTGTGGATAGTCCTCGCGGTTAGCCTAGTGGCTGTGTGCTTCGCAACCACATGCCTGGGGAAAGGAGTGTTCTCGGTTCGATTCCTGTCAGTGACGTGAGGAGCTGAAAGATCTTCCTCAGCCATAGCCAAGTTAGCCAGTCTTGGGTGTGGATAGTAGGTTTTTTCCCCAGTTTATTTTGTGGTTTTTCATTTCACAAAGCAGACAAACTGGCTTTGAGAACTCAACACTATAGACATATGACACACTGGGGCATAGGGCTGACTACCTTATCCTGTGAACGGTTTGAGGTCCGAAGATTAATAAACCCTCGACACCGCAAGGTAAAAGAGGGAAAAAGTAAGATGAGATGATGAGGTGTGGTTGAATAAACATAGATTACTATAATTATTTATCCTGAACATTTATATAAATAATGCTCAACAAAATCTGATTGGTTAAGCGAAATTTATATTAGTCTACATTTTGGAAAATTATGGAGACAACTACCTTGTTTGAGTAAAACTTTAGTTTAATATTATTTTTCAAAATCCACATTCGATGTTTCGACCTTTATATCAAGGTCATCTTCTGGAGCATATATACTATATACAGAGAAACAAGCTGCACTACAATCTACATGGTTTGTTAAAGTTACTGACCAACCATTACAACAATTATTGGCCTGACCTCTGGTGAAAAAAAAAACAAAAAAAAACTAGAGTAATAACTTACTATTAATAACAGGACTAGAGTCCTGTTATTAATATTATCTATTGGTTGTAAAATTACATTGAGAGTAACAAGTCTATATATATATGATCCTACATATAAACCTTATATATATTATACATATGCATTTAATTATACATATAAACAAATGATTATACATATAAACATACATAAAATCATCAGCAACACATTTATAAATAATGGCTATAACAAAAATACTATTAATAAAGTACTTCATAAAACATCATCAAAAAAAGAATCTAGATTACAGTAAAACCATAGCCATCCTATACATTAAAGGGTTATCAGAAAATAATTAACAGAATCCTACACCGGTATAATCTCAATGCCACCTTATCACCTACAAAACTTAAAAACATATTCAACTCCTCTAAGGATCCTCTCCTCCCATTGGCACATCCTGGAGTTTATTGCATCCACTGCACATGTAACTTACCATACATTGGTGAAATAGGACGTACAATCCCTATACATAAGAAAGAACACATAAGACACATTAAATATAATCATTTTGGTGAAGCAGGGCCTCTCAGATCATGCCCTCAACAGCTTATTAGATCCAAATGGACTGGAAAAGTATCCACTCTTTGCACCATACAAAAACCTGGTATGAAAGAAAATTTAAGGAAGCCTGCGAAATTTTGATAAACCACCCAAATATCAACAGTAATGGTGACATGAAAATTCCAAGAATCTGGATGGCACACATTCAGCCTACTTAAGTAGGCTGAATGTGTGCCATCCAGATTCCAGATTATTTAGTATTCAGCATACTTCAGGATTCTAGGCAACCTTTAGCTAGTATTGGAAACCATCCCATACCAACTGGTTGGAATGTATATGTATAATCATAGTGTTTGTATGTATATATGTATCATCTTTATATATGTTTATATGTATAATCATTTGTTTATATGTTTATGTTTATAATTAAATGTATATGTATAATATATATAATGTGTATAATGTTTATATGTAGAATCATATATATATATAGACTTGTTGTTGCTCCTAATGTAATTTTACAACCTAGGACTCTAGCGTTGATGTAGTAAGTTTTTTTTTTTTTTTTTTTTCACCAGAGGTTAGACAAATAATTGTTGTGAGTTGGTCAGTAACTTTAACAAACCATGTAGATTGTAGTGCAGCTTGTTTCTCTGTATATAGTATATATGCTCCAGAAGATGACCTTGATATAAAGGTCGAAATGCCGAATGTGGATTTTGGTTTATATTAAACTAAAGTTTTACTCAAACTCGTTAGTTGTCTCCATAATTTTCCAAAATGTATTCGGATCACCGTGTAAACCTAAAAGAAAGGATTATATTAGTCTAGCTTAGTCGCTGATTTTTTTGAAATCCGGACAGCAGTTCCGATGCTTATTAAATCCATATGAAGTTTTGGATTTAGCCGACCAAATTGTATTCTTTTTGGCTAAAACACAATGTAAAATGATGGTACAACATGACAGAATTTCATGCCAGCTAGGGTATCGCCCTGTTAAACAAGACACCTGTTGTTTTAATCAGGGAACCAGGGTGAATAGTGCAAAGTTAGCTACTGGAACAAATCCTGGAACACATCCCAATTCAGCAACAGCAGTGTTCAAGATTAGTGCTATCAGCATAAGAATCATCAATGGAAAACAATGGAATTAGCAGAAGAATTGGATAAGTAACAGATTGGCATAATATCCGTGACTGAAACAAAGAAGACAAAAACAGGTGTGATCTTTCTAAGCAACAAATACAAAATGTTATATTCAGGCAATAACAATCAGGGAAAACAGGGAGTTGCTATAGTGTGATAATATATAGTGTAATATTGGAATGGGGAACTGGCAATGAGACTTATTTCTGCTTATAGTCTTACAGAAGGTTCTACCACAGAAGAAATGGAGGAATTTTTTGAGGCATTAGAGAAGGCAACTGGTTCAATGAAAAAAGAAAAGTTGGTCCTCGTTGGAGATTGATATAGTAGAGTAGGAAATGATTACCAGACATATAACAATGTTCGGTGAAAATTTGGAGAAAAGTGCAAAGCTAATAATAATGGTAAATGCCTGCTAGATTTCTGTTCATGACATGGATTATTTATTACTAACACCATGCTCCAACATAAAAATGTGCACAAATTCAAAACTGTGGAAGAGAAGATTGGTGAAGAACAAGTTGGATTTATGCCAAATAGAGATTGTCAGGATCAGATTTTTACTTAAAACATAGTTAGTTAGTTGATAAATCTTGGGAATATAACAAGGGTTTGTATTTAAATTTTGTTGATCTGGAAAGGGCACCAAGAGGAAAGCTCTTAAAAATGCTACAGTTATATGGTGTAAATGGGACATTATATCATGCAATACATAGTCTCTATTTAAGCTGTAAGGCAGCAGTAAGAATTGGAGATATAGGAAGTGGTATTAAATCTGATATCAAAATTGGTGATGTTAATCTTAGCTCTGTACTTTACACACGTGATGTTATACTTATGAATAAATCCTGACTAAACAGAATAACTGTTGTAATAAATTTGGTGTGAAAATCAGCAATAAAAAGACAAACACAATGAACATAGGCAGAAACATCGAGAACCTCAACTGTATCCTGAATGTGAATCTGTAGAACAAGTAAAACATTTCAGATTTTTAGGCACAATTTTTAGTAAAGATGGCAAATTACATATGGAGATAGACAACAGAATTAGTAAAGCTGGTATGGTAGGAAGTCATATGAATAAATTTATATGGAATAAGAATGAAATTTGTCAAACACTAAATTAGCTGTATGCAGGGTTAGAGAACCTCTGAGTTTTGAGAAAGATTAGTTGAGTGAACAGATGGCATCAGTAGTTCTTTCCTAATCCTCATTCAAAATGAGGATTAGGAAAGAACTTGCAATTGTTAGCATTAAGATTAGCAAAACTGTTCTTTTCCAAGTAGGCAGAAAAAAGACAAGATGTAGATGGATTCATACAGTAAAAAAAATGCCTTAAAAGACAGAAATATAAGTTCTGCTAACGTAGGAGTCTTTACAGAACAGATTAATTTGGAGGAAAATTGTTGAACGGGAAAATAGAAATGGTGTAACTTTTCATATAGTATGCTCACGATTATCCTGTACACTTCCCTGAGAATATATATCAGGAATTTGGTGACATCGAAGTTTTAAAAATTGCTTAACCTATATTTATTAGTCTTTCAAATCTTATTGAAATTCTTAATCGATGTTTATGGTACAAAGGTAACTAAATTGACTGATACATACATTTCGTATGGGTTGGGTTTGTGCAAATAGAAAGTTAAAAATAGAAAAAGTGAAATATATATACTAAAACTATATGCTAAAAAATCACAAATTTAAGTTCAACTTGTCTAATCCATTGGCTTGCATCCAGGGTAGCATGGAGCAGGTCTGTCATTGTGCTTTAAAAACTCCGCAGTGGGCAGTCCTGAATAATATGATTGATGATCTGTTGATCAGCACCATAGTCACATGTTGGGGATTGATGCAGGCCCTACTTGTGCATCATGGTTAGCACATTTGGCATGGCCTGTCCTCAGGTGGTTGAGTGTGCTTCATTGCCATCTGGGCAAGTCAAAGTCAGGAGCCTCTGTGGTGGTGGTCTGCAATGAAGTGTTCATTTTTTATTGTTGAAGTAAGCTAGTGATTCTTCCATTTAGTTTCAGGAGAATATGTATCTGGTTGCTGATTTTTTTCAGATGGTTTGTGGGACTAAGTGAATAGATGTTAGCTTTTGGAGGTCCTCATGGATGGGCAGGTTATTTCCCATGCATTTTATCCCCCCCCCCTCTGTTGGTGGCAATGTTAGAGAGTGTTGGTAGCTACTCAACAGGTGTAGACTTTATTCAACCTGTGATGATTCTCATAGGATTGTTAAGTTGCACGTCGACCTTGCTGACATGACTCAAATACTGCACTGGAGCACAGTATTCTGCACAAGAGTACACTAGGGCATGGGCAGCAGATTTTAAAGTATTGGCTCCTGCTCCCCTCCTCCCCCAATCTTCTTGAACACACAAGCTTCCTGATGATATTATCCCTAGTTTTTAGCTTTTGGCAGACATTTCCCAGGTGTTTCTTGAAGGTTAAAGAGCAATCTAAGGTGACTCCCAGATATTTTCGGTTGGGGGTTGTGCTTTAAAGTCTCCCCTCTGAATATGACCTTCAGCTGTTTATCAGTTTGATGATTGTTCAAGTGAAATGTGCAAACTCCAGTTGTAGAGGGATTTGGGCAAAGATGGCATTTGCTGTAATACAGACCTTCAAGGTTGGAACTGAGCATGGTCTCGGCCTCTTTCAGTTGTTTAGTCTAAGTTGCCAATGCCAGATTGTCTGCGTATGTGAACTTTCAGGAAGACGTTTGTGGCATATCACTAATGTATAAATTAAAGAGGAGCGGAACTAGCACAGAGCCCTGTGGTAGTCCATTTTTTAGTACTTTAAGGGACTATTTTTATCATTCCATTGTACCTTGAATTTGCACTTTGATGTCATGCACTTCAGGATCTTAATCATCTTTGGGTCTTGTATTACAGTGGAAAATTTTAGTATGAGTCCATTCTTCACCCAAACTCTGTCATATGCAGCAGACAGATCTACTAATTCTACTGAAGTTTTTAAGACCTTTTTGGAAACAAGCTTCTATATGTGTAGTAAGGGTCACAACAACTGCGAGACTCTCTGAATCCAGCTTGTTCATTTGGTACTATGGCATTAATCAATGGGTAAATTCTATTATATAGTAATTGTTCAAAAAGTTTATAGGGAATACTTAGTAAAGATAGTGATCAATAGTTTACTGCATCAGAAGGCTCTTTTCCAGGTTTTAAGATGGCTATAACTTGCTTCTCAGGAATTGCTTTGGGATGTTACCACTTTCTAGAATTTTACAGAAAAACTGCAAAAGCCACTTATGAGCGTTACTTCCAAGATGTTTAATCAACTCAGGGTATATACCATCCAGGCCTGCTGCCTTATTTTTCAGTGATTTAAATGCTTAAATAAGTTTGTTTTCAGTGAATGGCATTGGCAGGTGGTTATTTTGTTTGACACTATAAAAATGGATATATTTGGTCCTAATTTCTTTAGAATAGGATGCACTAATCTTTTTCCTTTGTTAGATGTTTGCTGGATTCTAGTTGCTATGTCTTTAGGAGTGATCTGTGTGTCTGCTTAGAAACTGATGCATTTCCAAGTTTTTGGAGCAAGGCCTTTTGGCTAGAGTGGGTGAAGTCTAAATTTTCGGTTGTGGTTTTCCAACGTTTGTTGTTATTCATTAAGCATTTCTAAAATTCTTTTTCTAATTTCAGAATCTGGGTATTTTTTGAATAGTTCCTCAGTTTCAGGAGACCAGCATGAGGTATACTTTTTCTGGAAACCTCTTGGTATACATTGTTTTGCAGTACTTATCAGTACTCCTACAAAACGTTTGTAATTTTCAACTTCAGGTTGGAACAGATGTTCGATTCAATTTGTTTAGAGTACCGTTCCCAGTTAGCTTTTTGAAAATTCCATCTTTGTCTTTTCCCAGATTGTATAATTGGGATTTGTGTTCCTATAGTGACTTTAACAGGTCTATGTTGAGATTGTGGGAAGTTTTCAAGTACTTTCCTATCAGTGGTTAAAGGATCCTCAGTGTTGCAAGTGACAAAGCAGAGGTCAGGGTTTGAGTCTTTCTTCCATCTACCTGATTTAAAAGTTCTAGAATCTTTTGCATCAAAACCAGTGAAAGCCCAAAGCTTTCAGCCCATTCCATCAATCTAGTACCATTGATATCATTTCTACAATAGCCCCAGGAATAATGTTGACCAAGTTTGTTTTGGTGGTTTGTAAACTCACACCAGCTGCCTTTGCTGTGATGATCTTGATGTTATTATGATTAGAAAAATATAGTATTTTGCAGTTTTCCATGTTCTCTCGCACGTAGATGGCAGAACCATATATTAGTGACAGGATGTAGCCCAGTGATAATATTAGCTCTTGTGGTAATCTCATCTTCTTTGCTGATATGTAGTTTCTGGACAGAGATTACATCGATGTTATTTGTCCTGCAGATTTTTCCAAGTAGTTCACTTTTGGCTTGGGAAGCACCCTCTATATTAATTTCCAGGATCTGTCAGATGAATTCAGTCTCCCTTATTTTTTGGTCAGTTTTGGAACATTTTCGAAACGGTCTACTTCATCTCTTCCAGTTTCACTTTGCTTTCGTTTTGCACATATTAGCTGGGAGGTCAGAAATGATAGATTTGGCTCCCAGTAGTTGTGGAAGTTTAGCCGCTAAAGACGTTGCCCAGGTGCACCACAAATTGACTTATTATCACTATCATATGTTACTGAGTCATCTTTAGGATGCAGATCATAATATGATTACTTTCACATAATTCTAATTTCTCCTTAAGTCAGACTTCTTTTGCATCATGTGGACCTTCCAAGCCAAATCTGATACAGTAGAAAATGTCTTACTTATTCATTACTTATTCCTGTAATTTCCTGATGTTTCATGATAAGGTCATCTGGAGTACACACACACACATACACGCACGCACGCGCACACACATACACACATGCACGCACGCACGCGCACACGTTTGTGTGTACAAAGACAAGCTATATTACATTTCAGACAGTATGCCAAAGTGACAATGATTTGATCAACCATTATTCTACTGGCATGATCTATAGTGAAAAAAAAAATACATAAATGCTATATCCTATTTTATAGCATTATCAGAGAACAAATTCATATAAATACTTTCAATACAGCAAAATTGATGATCTATTCAATTATTTAACATAAGTGTTATAGTAAAGTGAAGATCTTAGATTTTATAATTAACTCTTAGACCAAAAGAGTATGTAGAATATATGCTATTCATATTCTTGGGATTTTTAGACCGCCATTATTGTTAAGATTAGGGTGGTTGATAAGAATTTCACAGGCTTCTCTAAATTTACACTCATACTACAGGTGCCTTTCCAGGCAATTCTATGCAGAGTATTAGGGGATAATCAGAAAGATCAGATTTACCATAATTATTAAATTTAATGTGCTGTTTATGTTCCTTTTTTTTTTTTTTTTTTTGCATAGTAATTATGTTCTGTTTCACCTATATTGGGCAAATTACAGATGCAATGAATATGGTATACTCCAGGGTGGACCAGTGGAAGTAGATCCTTGCATGAGTTGAATAAGTTCTTTAATTTTGCATGAGGTTTAAAGGTCACATTAAACTAAGGTTGAATTTCTATAGTATTCTATTTATTCTATCAGATATCCCTTTAATGTATGGAATGGCTACATTTTTATGGTAATCTAGTTTATTTTTGTTTTTTAAGTGGAGTCTTTTGAAGAATTTTGTTAGTATTTTTGCTAGATATTTTTCAGGAATGTATTGCTGATAGCTTTTAATTCACGTTTAAGTGCTTGCTCACTGGAGCAAATCTTTCAAGTCCTGTTTTTTTATTTATTTTTTTTATTTTTAATAACACCTAGTTATTAAAGTATTGGTCGTTATCTGTATGCTTATAGAAAGCAGTGAAGGAAAGACTGCAGGAAGGGAAGATGTGTGACAAGTGCATCAAGAAAAGAAAGTGTGTTATGATTTTCAGTTTCATTTGTGTTGTTTGTTTAGGTGGCTGAGGACTGTGGACCATGGGACAAGTTAATAAAAACATCAGTGTATCTAAGTCAGACTGGGTTTTAAAGTAAAGGAATCTAGAACATGTTGCTCAAAAGCTTTGATATAAAAGTTAGCAAATGGGGAGGGGATAACAGTGAACCCATGGCTTAGTCTTCTTTTTGCAGGTAAAAATAGTATTTTGTCACACAAAATAGCCAGAATGTAGTATATGGGCAAAGAGTGCCATGATATTAGGTGGGAATTTGACCTGTAATAGAGAATTGTGAAAAGGGCAGAGATTGAGACATTGATTGGGACATTTGTGAAAAAGGCAGAGACGTTAAAACTGACTAATAAATCACTTTTTTTTTTGTTTGCTGTAAATACACATGCTAGCCAATATATCTTCTTCTTCTTCTACAGCTTCTCCCACTTAAGTGGGGTCACTGTTTGTTATGAGTCTCCTCCACACCTTCCTGTCTTGGGCTGTCATCACATCCAAGTTCTTCATCTTCAAGTCCTCTTCTACCAGCTCCCTCCATCTCTTCTTTGGCAGCCCCCGCTTCGCTTCTGCCTTCCTTGCACATCCATCTGCATGACCCTTCTTCCCACATATTCGTCCTCCCTCCTCATCACATGACCAAACCATCTCAACCTTGCCTCCTGTATTTTTGCTCCTAAGTTCGTAACTTTCACTGTTCCCCTGACATAGTCATTTCTCAGATGATCCTTTCTGGTCACACCGCACATCCACCTAAGCATTCTCATCTCTGCTACTTCCATCCTGCTGATGTTATTTTTCCTCAGGGCCACAGTTTCTATAGCATATGTCATAGCTGGCCTCACTACTGTCCTATAAATTTTGCCTTTCAGATTGATCGGCACCCTCTTATCGCATAACACTCCAGCCATCTCCCTCCAGTTCCTCCAACCCGCTTGTATCCTGCATCCCACTTCCTTCTCAGCTCCTCCATCTTCTTCCACTGTTGAACCTAAGTATCTAAAGTCTCTCACCTTCCTGATGACATTTCCTTCCAGCTCCAGATCTGTCTCCTGGCCACCACCCACTGCGCAACACATATACTCTGTCTTACTTCTGCTCAGTCTCATACCTCTCTCTTCCAGTACTTTTCTCCATCTTTCCAGTTTAGCTTCCGCTTCTTCTCTTGAATCTACACACAGCAAGATGTCATCTGCATACAACATTGTCCAAGGTGCATCTTCTCTCACCTCCTCTGTTACCACCTCCATCACAATATTAAACAGAAACGGACTTAATACTGACCCTTGATGCAAGCCAACTGTTACTGCTAGCCAATATATATATACATAAATTCTTACCACCACCAAACACAAAAATTAGGTGTCATTAACACACTCAAAAACAGGTCTTTAAAGATATGCTCCAGTGAGCAAGCACTTAAAGAGGAATTAAAAATTATCAGCAATACCTTCCCAAAAAATCACTACAGCAAAAATACTATCAACAAAATTCTTCAAAAGATTCCAATTAAGAACAAAAAATAAATTAGATTACCATAAAAATGTAACCATTCCATATATTAAAAGGATATCAGATAGAATAAACAGAATACTACAGAAATAAAACTTTAATGCCTCCTGCAGAATTAAAGAACTTATTCAACTCATCCAGAGATCTACTTCTTCCACTGACCAGTCCTGTAGTATATCATATTAATGCACCTGTAATTTTCCCTATATAGGCAAAACAGAACACACAATTCCTATCTGAAATAAGGAACATAAATGGCACATTAAATTTAATAACTATGGTAAATCTGGCCTTTCTGATCATGTCCTAATACTCTGCATGGAAATTCATGGAAACGATACCTTTGTTTACATCACACGAAAGTATAGTATGAGTGTAAATTTAAAGAGGCCTGTGAAATTCTTATCAAGCACCCTAATCTTAACAATAATGGTGGCCTAAAAATTCCACGAATATGGATGGCATATATTCTACCCACATACGCTTTTGGTCTGAGTTTATGATAATTAGGACTGTAATAATCTAGGATCTTAACTTTAATATAACAAACACTTGTGTTAAATTATTGATTAGGCTACCAATTTTTCTGTATTGAAAGTATTTATACGAATGATGATATAAATAAAATATAGCTTGATGTAGGTTATTTCTACCCCCCACACACTAGAGATCGGGCCAGCCGAATAATGGCTGATCAGATTATTCTCACTTTGACATACTATTTGAAATGTAATAACTTGTCTTTATATACATATGGGTATACTCTAGGTCAGTGTTTCCCAACCTTTTTGATGTCGTGGATCCCCTGTAGCGAATATTAATTCACCGCAGCCCCCATAAAATCCAAAATGGAAATTTTTTATATTTTACATATCATAAAAGATGAAGTAATAAATTACAATTTTACAACACTAAATGTGCATTTATGAGAATGCAGTACTGTTATAAATGGAGATATTTGGAAGAATATGAATATATCAATTAGGCCTAATATTATGAATTTAACACTCGCCTAATGTGATGGCTGGTGCTGTTTTTCAGACGTCAACTTTCGCACGTCAGGATCAAAACTGGATAATTTCAGACATAGATCTGACTCCATGTTAACTCTGTTCCTGTATTTGTTTTTCATATATACAAGATGAGAACATGTTGTCTCGCACAGATACGTAGTGGCAAATGACAACAGATGTCTTATAGCCCTTTTGGAAATTTCAGGGTAAACAGACTTAGCTTGGAACCAAAACTACAGTAATGAAGGAAACAGCATTTTGAACATCGAATCACAGGACAGCTCGATAAGCTATTCTGCTTCAACAGAAGGAAGTTCATATTCCGAATCTAGAAAGAGAGTTTTCATCCAGTCATGTTTTTCAGGACAAAACAGAAAATACAGATGTAGTTGAGACGCCAATGACCTCATATGCTCAATCATACTTTCAGCAACATCACTAGAAAGAGCTTGTTCACTGAAATCACTCAGCATGTGAAAGGAATCGTATTTTCCTTTCTCGATACGGGTGCACCACAAATTTAACTTCTTGATTGTTGCCTCTATCTTGTCTTGCAAGGAAAACACTGTGACAGATGCACCTTGAAGGCTCGAATTAAGAGTATTCAAAATGTTAAAAATGTCCGCCAAGGAAGCAAGAGATGAGAGCCATGTCAAATCATTTAAATAGTGTGTTAACTCAAATTTGGAGTTCATGAGGAACAACCTTACTTCGTTACGAAGCTCGAACAACCATGTCAGAACCTTACCCTGGGACAGCCATCAGATTTCTGAGTGCAATAATAAATGTTCGTGATCTTCCCATTTCGTTACAAAGTGCAGAAAATAACCGGCTGTTAAGAGGACGAGCTTTAATAAAATTGACAATTTTTACTGCCTCGTTTAGAACGGTTTTCATTTTGGAGTGCAAGCAGCATGTAGCTAGTACTTTGTGGTGTATACAGCAATGTGTCCATTTCACAAGAGGTGTGACTTTCTGGATACTTGTGACCAAACCTTTATGTATTCCAGACATTGCCTGAGCACCATCTGTGTTTATACCTACAAAAATTTTTCCTATTGAAGTTTATTTGTAGTTATGAAGTCATTGACAACTTTGAAAAGGGCTTCAGCAGTTGTATGAAGAGGTAATGATTCACAGTCCTCCCAAACTTTATTTTCCTGTTCATATCACACAAAAGCTAGCGAATTAGCATTATTTGAAATATCATTGCTTTCATCCAACTGCAACGCAAAATATTCACTATGATGCAACCGTTCTAGCAAAATCTCTTTCGCATTTTGAGCCATCTCGTCGATTCTTCTTTTTACAGTATTGTCAGATAACGATATTAGAGACTCCTCATTGACATGTTTTTCACTAAACAAGTTCTTTGTTATCGCTTTTGTCGCAGGCAAAATTAAATCTTCCCCAATTGTATGGGTTTGTTCTTTTCTAGTGATCAGAAGGGCGACTTCGTAAGAGGCAAGAACAGCCTTTTCATTTTTTGTTCCACACACAATGCCTTAACTAAATTCTGTGAACCACAAAGTTGCAGTTTTTTATTTTGAAAATATTCTATTGGCTTATTAATTGATTTGCCATTTTTTTTCATAGATTCATTCGATAACATTTCACAACAAAGAACACACTGTGGTCTGTCTTCAGCGTGTTTATTCAGAACAGAAAATCCCAAATAGAATGGACAATATTTGTGTGATTTTTTGAGGGAAGGAACTTTATCTGCATTAGTACTATTTTCGACAACACTAGATCCACTTGGATTATCGTCTGTCTTGCGTTTCAACAATCCACACTTTAACCACTGATCCATATCCAAATATGATTGTGAACAAATTGAAAATCAGAAGTATTGTTGTGAACTCAATTATTTGGCCAAAAGCAAAAAAACTGAATATTAAACCGAGAAAAACACACTTGTATAATATTATAAAATTTATTTATAATATAAATTATAATATTATATTATAAATCTCAAACCCAATATAATATTATAAATTATAATTTATTAAATTAAGTTTAATAATTTATTAAAATTAAATTAAATTAAATTGCAAAGGGTTGGTTATTCACCTCTGCTTTACAAAGGGAAGAAGTAATGGTACCAACATTCATGTTAAATTTTACTTAAACCATGGGCCTCAAGAGCCAGAGATATACATTGCAAATATACCAGGTGTGAGCAACACGATAAGATAAAGTTTAGTGAAAATAAACTATCCCGCGGACCCCCGGAGATCCGCAGACCACATGTTGGTAAACACTGCTCTAGATGATGACTTTAATGTAATTATGCCTATTGACTGTAGTTCCCATAATTTACCGAAATGAATTGCGATGCCGTGTAACACTAAAGGAAAGGATTCTTATTCCTCTAGTTTATGTATCTGTTAATAATGTATATTCTCTGCTTCAGGTTAAAATTTCTCAGATTTTGGAGGGAAAACTCTGTCACCATTATGAGACTAATTAATTGATTTTCACTTGAAATGCTACCTTGTTTAGATTTTGGAATCTTTTGAATGGCACCAGCTACTAGCCAAAGTTGACTTGGTTTAGTGAGTGTATTCTTGCATATATCTGAATTTTTCTTTTACAAAGTAGAATGTGTTATTGGTTATCTTTATAAATGGATCTATAACAGGAACTTGTAATGATTTTTCAGATAGGAAAAGCAACAGGAAAATTGCGTAACTTCATCATAGAACCATTTATTCCACATCAACAAGTAAGTGTTTCTTAGTTTACTTAGTATATATGAAAGTCTTAAGTGTGTTGGGATTTTTTTTCTTATTAATTCTTATGAGAAGTGCACTTTTTATTATTATTATTAAGGTTGCTGTAAAAAAAAAAATAAATAAAATAAAAAAAAAAAAAAGAGAGAGAGAGAATCCAAGACAAAATTTTCATGCTAATAATAATAATAATAATAATTTTATATATATATACACACACACATACACAGGGTGGTTCAAAATTCCACGTACAAACGTTGAGCGGAGGTAGAGAACATCAAAATCAACTATATTCACATAGGAAAGCATGACCGGAAATGCCACCAGAAGATACTAACAGGGACACAAAGATACAGAAATAACACAAGGCAGTAAGTAGCGTAAAAAAACTTTATTAGGCGTAACTGAACAGTTCAATAGTAGTTGGATACATAATATGGTTTCACATCAGGTGCTCAAAGTTACGACCATTAGCAGTGATGCATGTCTGACACCGACGCATTGATTGCGGTGCATTTTAGAAAATACCTGGAGTTTCCCGGATATTAGCAGCGGCCATGGTGATTCTTGCCATGAGATCCGTGTCTGAGGCAACAGGCGTTTTGTACACCATGGTTTTAAGGGTCTCCCACAGAACGAAATCAATGCTTGATAAATCAGGTGAGCATGGGAGACCATGCGACGGGTCCACCACGCCAAATCCATCGAGCCCCAAAGGACCTGTCCAAATACTGATGCACAGAAATGCCAAAATAGGCTGGAGCCATGTCATGTTGGAACCACATCTGCTGATGCACAGTCATTGGAACACTGTTCAGTAAATCCGGCAGAACTTCTTCCAGAAAGGTCTGATACTTCTGGGAGTCCAGTCAGGGTGGTAACAGGTATGGGCCAACTAAACAGTCGGTGACGATACCTGCCCATATGTTAATGGTGAGGTGTTGTTGTGCAGCATGTGATTGCGCAGCGTGTGGGTTCTCATGTGGCCACACATGAGCATTGTGGTAATTGAAGACCCCTTCGCTGGTACATGAAGCTTCATCCGTGAACAAAACACAAGTTGGAAAATCTGGGTCTACGGCACTTTTCTGCAGAAACCACTGCACGAATTCCACACGTCGAGGATAATCTTCGGCCATCAGTAACTGGACCCGTTGCATGAAAGGACACAGAGTGCAAAACACACAATACACTGAATCGAGATACTCCTATAGCAGAAGCAACAGCGCGTGTGCTTGTCTCTGGATTATTGTCCATCCCAATCAACACCTCCTCTTCCATGGTGGGGTTGTGGCTGCCCGCTATCATGCCTGCGATCCCTGAATGATCCATAGTCACACAAATTCTGATGCAAATGTGCAAACATTTGGTGATGCAGTACACGTCTGTTTGGATACCTTTCACGATACATTGGGTCGTCCATTACCGTCAGCTAACCCGTAAATGAGGCACGTGTCAGCCATCTCAGCGTTCGTAAAACGATGCATGTCTTTGTACGACGTCGAAAGCTTGAACGAGGAAACCCCCAGTTGCTCACCTGAAGCGCTGGCAAACAGCGCCACCTATCGTTCGGGTGGCGTTTCCGATCATACTTTTCAATGTGAATATGGTTAATTTTGATGTTCTCTACCGCCCCTCAAAGTTTGTATGTGAATTTTGAACTAACCTGTGTGCGCATGTATGTATGTGTGTGTGTGTATATATATATATATATATATATTTTTTTTTTTTTTTTTTTTTTTTAATGAAGAATTGAATGACTAGAACCGAGATTTTAGTAACAAGGTTTTAATATAAAAACACTACTAGTTTCAGCCTATAACAGCCTTCATCAGGTGACATTATAAAAGAAAGAAAAAACACTAAACACTGAAGGTTAAAAGACTATGAACAACATAGAGAGTCTCTATACATAATTAGCATGAAAACGTTGTAGTTGTATTTAAAGCTGTTCTTTCATTTGTTGCATTGTTTGGAGAGATTCATGCTAATTATGTATAGAGACTCTATGTTGTTCATAGTCTTTTAACCTTCAGTGTTTAGTGTTTTTTCTTTATTTTATAATGTCACCTGATGAAGGCTGTTATAGGTCGAAACTAGTAGTGTTTTTATATTAAAACCTTCTTACTTAAATCTCGGTTCTAGTCATTCAATTCTTCATAAAAATATGTATGTTAACCGAGTTAATGATCATTCTTTCATGTGTGTGTGTATATATATATATATATATATATATATATATATATATATATATATATATATATATATATATATATACATACATTGTGTGTGAAACCAGTATTAATGCATTTTTGCAGATGTGCTCCTAAATAAATTTAGATTATTTAGGAGTCTTCAGAGTTCCCAGGTTAACATACATAAAAATATGTATGTTAACCGAGTTAATGATCATTCTTTCATGTGTGTGTATATATATATATATATATATATACATTGTGTGTGAAACCAGTATTAATGCATTTTTTCCCCCTCTCATGAAAAATTAAATAACCAAATTTGTGTTTTTCAATACAAAAGAAACTTATCAGCCTGGATTTGAACAAAAAGGAAAAAGTTGTGTTTTAGAAAATATATCAGAGTGGAAGTGCATTTTTCACCTTTGAATGCCATCTCCTATTGGAGGTAGGCAATCAGTTTGCTCTCAGTTATACAGCTTTGACCCTTAAGCACCCCGATTTCTTATTATTATTATGTAATACCTCCAGGGAGTCCAAAGACTCATCAAGGGAGGGAACCTACTCTACAACTCTCCGTCTCCACCAATCCATCAACTGCAACTACCTTCATCATCTACTGCTGTCCACCAGTAGTCATTTCACAGACATTCACAAACATCCATGCCCATGGCGGGATTCGAAACCACAGCCGCTTCGCTGGAGAGCAGATACGCTAACTACTTGGCCAACCAGGCCTGATTTTCAAGAGAACTACATCATTTGACCTTCTTAAAATGCTGCCAGGATAATAATGTGATCCCTAACTGTAAAATTAAAATGCCATCTTACATCACCGAAGGCTCTCCGCATTCATAGCCATCTTGTGGTACCATCATGAATAGCAGCGACTCTGCTATGCATAGGAAGGATGTTTCTGTCCTGTTTAAGTACAAATTTCAGATGCTTTAGAGATGATCATTCATGAAGATTTAAACATTTTCTAGACAAGATCAAGTATATTGCCTACAAGTTTGATATTTTGGTCAGAAAATTGATGATTTCTCTCCAGATGTTGTGAAGATATATGCATTTGTAATATGGTTGAGATATCTTGAAAATTGAAACGTGTAAACAGATTTACAGTACAGCCATAGGGAATCCTCTTCCTTGGCTAATTATTATTTAAACCATCTAGAGGATCGCTGACTTCATGTTGCAGGCTTAATGGATTTTTTACAACACTCAAAAAGAATTAAAATAGAATTTAATACTTCCTATATTTCGTCCTAGTCACTAGGACATCTACAGGGATTTCAAAAACAGTTAATGTAACATACACACAAATAATAAACAATACTGAGCCCAACCACGTGGGTGACACTAAAGTCCTATCTAGTTGGAGCGCCCTCTAAGGGCAGTAGTAGGTGGCCTGGAATGTAAGGTGGGACCTCTGGTGATGAGTGTTTCCCAAATCTTCGGAAGCTTAATACAACCATATTTATTCAGATTTGGTTGGTTTTTGAGAGCTGCTGCTGCTTCCAAGAAAAGTCTCTCTTTCTTGAATTTGCTGTGGTGGAGCATGGTGGTTTTCTTCCAAGATACCCTGCGGCCTCTACACACGAAAAGGATCGAGGACTGGTATAGTCTACCAATCATCCTCATTCCTTCTGGCCCTGGCACATAGATGTGTTTGGTCGTGTTGTAAAAATGAATTTCTCTTTCCTACATCAAATCAGCAGTCTACATCTGTGTATTAGGTTCACTATGGAAAATTGGTATTCTGGGAGTTTATCCTTATTGGATATCCTACTTACCTGTACAGTCTCTGATACCTTGTCAGCCAGTGTACGTCAGGAATCTACTTTCTCTGTCACATACACATACCAGGTCATCCCAAAAGTAATGTTTTTTATACTCTACTTGTTCAAATGTGTCTCAGCTTGTCTAAACATGAATTCTTAAAGCTGTATAAGTACTGCTAAGCTGAGGTGGCCTCATTCTAAGAAATTCTACCTTGCAAGAACATCATACATAAGTTATTGTTTAAAAACAGTAGAGGTCACTGAAGAGCACATCATGCTTTGAGTTCAAAAAAGGCAAAAATGCTGTAACACTGTAAAAAAAAAAAAAAAATGTGCAAGAAGTGTATGGCAATAATGTTCTGAATGTGCGAAAGTGCCAGCAGTGGTTCCAAAAATTTCGACAACAAAGAGAGTTTAGCTTGAAAGACTCCTCTTGCTCTGGTCGTCCTGTCTCTCTCTCTCGATGACGATATACTGGAAGCCGCTATTGCAAGAAATGCCAATGCAACTGTTGAAGATTTAGCAAACGATCTTAATTCATCATCATTGACCATTCATTGCCATTTGCAAGAACTTGGAATAGTGTAAGCTTGGCATGTGGATTACTGATGAACTGACAAACAACAATCTGAAGAGAGCACATCAACACTGCTTTTCATTCTTGAGAAGTTCAATCTCTGATTTTGAATAGTGTAGTCACCGGTGATGAACAATGGATACTTTATAAGAACGTTAAGTGCTGAAGGTAGTGGGTTCATGCAAGGGAAAACAGGCCAAAAGAAGACCTTCACCCTTAGAAGTTTTTGTTAAGCATTTGGTGGGATATGGCTGGTATTGTACACTTTGAACTCTTGCCACAAAACCAAACAATCCCAACTGAAGAGTACTGTAAACAACTTGATTGATTGAATGAAAAACTGAAAGAAAAAAAGGTGCTCTCTGGTCAATCAAAAGGGTGTTGTTTTTCACCATGATAATGCATGCCCTCATAGTGCAAGAATCACTTGTATCCATTGAGGAACCTAGGCTGGGAAAGTTTCCATATTCTCCTGATCTTGCACCTTCAGATTACCTCTTATTTATCTATATATTTAAAGTTTGCAACATTTCATTAATGAAAAATAATACGACACATTGGAGGCACTGAAATTGAGCCTATGCTACTTTTTTGCCTGAATTCTCTCTCTTCTGAATTCTGAAGCTTTCACAATGTTGGAAGAGTGTTATTGATTAAATTAGTAAGTGATTTATTTTTTATATCCTTTCAAAACTTAATACTAAAAATGACATTACATTTGGGATGACATGTTACACACACACACACACACACACACACACACACACACACACATATATATATATCTGATATATATATATCTGATATATCAGAGCTCTGTACATTATGCCTCTCAGGAAGTTAGTTGTCGAATCCTTAATTTAACCGAGCACATATCGCTTTTTCCCTTCGTCTTTACAATAGAAGTTTTTCACAATCAGAGCATTAATGGAGTGAAATGATTATAACATTTCACTCCATTGCATTTAACGGATAATAGACTTACAATTCTACACTCTGGGTGTAATAGAATGTAGCCCATATGATTTGATATTTTTGAACCTGTTGGCAGAATCTAAGTTTTGCCTGATATCTACATCTTACAGTCAAAATTTCTAGTCTTTTACCAATTACAAAAGTCAAACTTTTGCTTCTATCTGTAACCAGTATTTACTGGATTCCTTGTGAGTGTAATCGAACATACTTCAGACAGACAGGTCATTTTGTGTGTGGGAAGGGATGAATTATTAAACATCAGTACTACATTGAGCACCTCAAGCCTCAAACATTGGATCTTGTACAACATGGTATTGAGACCAAACACGATATCCTCTGCAATGAGATTGCCTTCTTTATAGAAGCAGTTTTAAAAAATGAGCTTCTCATAAAGTTCAAATGCCACGTTACAATGTGTGAGTTTAAATCAGAATAATTGCTTCTGAATCTCAAAAGTTCAGAAGATATTTTCATATCAGTCAAAGTATTAAACTTGGCTCTTCACTTTAAGCAGATGTGCTCCTAAATAAATTTAGATTATTTAGGAGTCTTCAGAGTTCCCCATCTAAATTTAGTAATTGCTGTAACAAGTTTGGTTATGAAAATCAACAATAAAAAGTGAAAATAGATAATACCATGAAAAATATCAACTGTCTCACTGGAGAATCTATAGAAGTAGTAAAATATTTTGGTTATTTAGGCACAATTTTAGTGAAAATAGGAATTAACTTCACCATCATTCACTATATTAGATAATGAATGAACAGTAATTTGTATGCTACTTGAATGCATTTATATAGATTAAAAAAAGCAGTTCACCTAAAATTCTTTAACTAACAATTACAAGAAAAATATTCAAACCAATTTTAGCTTATAGATCTGAGGGTTAGAAATAGAATAGATGATCAGAGGCTAGAGATCACAGATTTGAGACTTTAAGGGGGGGGGGGAAATGGAGGAGAATGAACAGATGGCACCAGCAGCAAATTATTATTATTACATAACACCTCCAGAGAGTCCGAAGACTCATCGAGGGGAGGGCACCTACTCTACAACTCTGTCTTCACCAACCTCAACTACCTTTAACATCTACACCAATGCCGACCACCACTAGTATTTTCACAGACAATTAGAAACATCCATGCCCATGGCGGGATTCGAACCTGCAGCCTTTTGGTTGGAGAGCGGATACGCTAACTACTCAGCCAGCCGGAAACTTGAAAGGATGTGCATTCCTACTGTAGGATGTTAGCATTCAAGAATGTGAAAGCATAGCTAATTTGAAGTAGTATGGTCACTTAAATGGAATGGGGAAGAAAGGTAGTCATATAGGTTTTGATGTCATATGTAAAGCAAAATTCCAGAGGATGACAAAGTTTTAGGTGAATTGATACTGCTGTTAGTGCTTTAGAAAATTCAATATCAGATTTGTCATACACTCCCTAAGGTTAACATATCAGAAATTTAAACTATTATTATTATGAATACATAATAATAATAGTTTAATTCTTTGTTTTATTTTAGCATAACTAAAAGAATAAAATTATCAAGGTGTTTGTTTCTTCAAAATTTGGAATAGGACACTAAGAATTTTGATTGTGGTCATTCTTAATATGCTTAATTGCTTATACTTCAGTTAAAAGAAAATTCTTTAAATTTATACCGATTGTATTTTATTTTTAGACTTCTTCAATTGATAATTATGGAACTGTGGTTATAAAGAGGGATTACTTAGTCAATGCTAAGTCTTAAGAAGGCCTCCACTTGCTTGATTGGCTTAGTAGTTATAGTATCTGCTCTCCAACAGGCTGCAATTTTGAATCTCACCATGGGCATGGATGCTTGTGATTGTTTTTAGGTGGCAGATTAATTTCATTCCTTAGTGTGAGAGCACTAGCCTTCTTAATTGGAGGCCTGAAGTGGCTTGAAAAAGTTCCATGTTTGGTTTCTAAGAGCAGAGTTTCTGGACCAGGTGAAGCAATGAAATACCCACACACAATACTGAGAAAAACTTAGCATTGCCAGAAATGCAGAGTACTGACTTGAACTTTTGAGTCATTAATGTCCAATCATCCCCTTCTGCTTTGAATCCTGTTCTTAGGCATCTATCTACCTAGATGCTATATGAATGAGGTTGGACTGTCAGTTTGGGACTTATCCAGCCAAACTATATTCTGTATTAGCTTAAACCATGCACAGTTATTATGCTGGTTATTGCCACATTTCAGAAATGTGAAAATTTTCCCTAACCTCTCTTCTCTCACTTGAGTGTTCAGGTGAAGTTTATGCAGATGTACTTTAGAAGAGGTTAAGAAAATGTGGATGAGAAACTTGAACAAGTTGGGATTAGATCAAATAGGGGGTTGCTTGGGCCATATTTTTACTTTAAGACAAATAGTTGAGATATCAAGTTGTTTATTATTTTAACGGTATAATAGAACACAGAAACTAAGTAAATAATTAATTTATTAACTTGATGCTGATATTTTGCTGGTGTTATAACCAGCATCTTCAGAGCACAAAAACACTGTTTGTCATAATATGCAAGACTAAAACAACATGGTGTACTTAAACAAAATTGTAGCAGCAACTAGAGTCCTGATTTGGCGCCCTCTATCTGGGAGAGAGAGAGAGAAAAAAAAAAAAAAGCTATCATATATTACTAGAGTCCTAGAAAAGTGCTAGTTTTTTTTTAATATGACTGTCTCCCAGATCTTCGGCAAGTTAATACAGCCATGTTTGTTGAGATTTGGAGTGTGTTTTAGGGCTTCTGTCGCCTCTAAGAACAATCTCTCTGATTTATACGGGTTTCTGTGTAGTACTTTTGTGTTTTTCCAGTTGATCCTGTGTGCAGGGGTATCCAGAGCATGGTCTGCTAGGCCCGACTTCCCATAATGATAATTCCGTACGTATCTTTTATGTTCGCTGATGCGGATGTTCACAGTTCTTCCTGTTTGACCGTAGTAGGTTTGATTGCATGAGCAGGATACTTGGTAGACTCCTGGATGTGATAAAGGAGGAATGCTGTCCTTGGGTGAGCGGATGAGGGTGGCTAATTTGCTACATGGTCTGAATGTAGTGCGTAGTTTATGTTTATTGAGAATTCTTGAGATCTTTTTGGATGTGCCTTTAATGTAAGGGATGGTGACTGTTTTGTTTAAGTACAACATTGTGGTGGATGGTGGGAGGGGTTTCTTAGGAGTGTTTAGTATTTTGTTTATTTTATGTGGATTGTAGCCGTTGGCCAAGAAGGTGTGGCGTAAGTGAGTGAGTTCAGCAGTAAGAGCCTTGTCATTGGAACAGATTGCTCTCGCTCTATGGGTTAGCGTTTTTAATATGCCATATTGTTGAGAAGGATGATGGTGTGATTGTTTGTGTAAGTATCTGCCTGTATGTGTGGGTTTTCTAAAAACTGAAAATGATAAGGAACCATCTGGGAGACGTGTGATGAGTGTATCCTGGAAGGGCAGACAGTTGTTAGCTTCCAGTTCCATAGTAAAGTGGATTTTTGGATGTTGGCTATTTAAATGTGCTAAGAATGTTTTCAATGTCTCAGGGCCATGTGGCCAAATAGCAAGCACATCATCAACATAGCGTAGCCAAAGTGTTGGTTTGAGAGTGGCTGTATTGATTGCTTGTTTTTCCAGGTGTTCTATGTAAAAGTTGGCTAGGGGGGTGGAAAGGGGGGGAGCCCATGGCTGTCCCATCAATTTGTTTGTTTATTTTCCCTTTCCATGTGAAATATCCTGCATGTATTGTGAATTTGAATAGTTCAAATATATCAGGGGGGGAAGTGTGACTTCAGTAGATTGAGGGTTTCTATTAGTGGTACATTTGTGAATAGTGAAGTGATGTCAAAGCTTACTATTAAGTCTGAGCTTTTTAGGGTAAGGTGTTGTAAGATGCTTTTTAGGTGTGCTGAATTTTTGACAAAGGAGGGAGAATTGTTAGTGAGAGTGGCTAGTAGCTTCGCTAAATGTCTAGCCAGTTTGTATGTGGGACTATTTATACTGTCTACAATTGGCGTAGGGGTGTGCCTGGTTTGTGAATTTTTGGTGCTCCATAGATTCTCGGTCTGGTAATTAATTTACGGAATTGACAACGCATATAAAGTAAATAAATTAAAGATAACTTTAATGAATCACTTCTATATTTCGGCAATGTCACATTGCCATCTTCGGGAACATAAAGATATGGTATGTGCACTAAGGAACTAACAAAGCAAATGAGGAAGAAAATAAGAACTAATTTTGTTCCTAAAGTCCCAGTGGTGCCCTCTTGCGGGCTAATTTGGTAGTCTTGGCAGTTGGGCTGAAGTTCTCAAAATGAAAGTCTCCCAAATTTGGGGCAGTTTCATGCACCCAAATTTGTTGAGGTTAGGAACGTTTTTTAGAGCTGCTGAAGATTCTTTGAATAGTCTTTCGTATTTAAACTTGCTGCGATGGATTATTTTTGTCTTCTTCCAACGAATTTTATGGTGGGTATCTAAGGCATGGTCTGCCAGTCCAGAGCGGCTGTACTGGTGAAAACGGATGTAGTCTTGGTGTTCTGAAATCCTGATATTTGTTGTTCTGCCTGTTTGGCCAAAGTAGGACAATTTGCAGCTGCAAGGGACCTGGTATACACCAGGTAGGTCTAGGGGAAGTGGTTGGTCTTTGGTAGAGCGGATAAGGGATGCCAACTTTTTATATGGTCTGTAACAGGAAGTAAGGTCATATATTTTTTTTTTTTTTTTTTTTTTTTTTTTTTTTTTTTTTTTTTTTTTTTAATAAAAAGTTGGCATCCCTTATCCTCTCTACCAAAGACCAACCACTTCCCCTACACCTATCTATCTATCCCAATGGCTTTAACAGGCCTTTAAGGCCCACAACCTTCCAAGCATGCTTGGATTTCGTAACCGAAATACGAGGATAGAATGGTCACTCCTATGCCTCAAGGTATTCTTGGCTGTATCGCTATGTGTTCAAGGGGCCGGTTTGCCTGCTTGCGGGATGAAAAACACCAGATAAACTGGCGGGAAAAACCCTACTGCCCGCGCCCAAGACCGGCTAACTTGGCTATGGCTGAGGAAGATCCTTCAGCTCCTCACGTCTCCGACGGGAATCGAACCTAGGACACTCCTTCCCCAGGCATATGGTTGCGAAGCGCAAAGCCACTAGGCTAACCGCGCGGACTCCCCTACACCTACCTGGTGTATACCAGGTCCCTTGCAGCTGCAAATTGTCCTACTTTGGCCAAACAGGCAGAACAACAAATATCAGGATTTCAGAACACCAAGACTACATCCGTTTTCACTAGTACAGCCGCTCTGGACTGGCAGACCATGCCTTAGATACCCACCATAAAATTCGTTGGAAGAAGACAAAAAAAATCCATCGCAGCAAGTTTAAATACGAAAGACTATTCAAAGAATCTTCAGCAGCTCTAAAAAAACGTTCCTAACCTCAACAAATTTGGGTGCATGAAACTGCCCCAAATTTGGGAGACTTTCATTTTGAGAACTTCAGCCCAACTGCCAAGACTACCAAATTAGCCCGCAAGAGGGCACCATTAGGACTTTAGGAACAAAATTAGTTCTTATTTTCTTCCTCATTTACTTTGTTAGTTCCTTAGTGCACATACCATATCTTTATGTTCCCGAAGATGGCAATGTGACATTGCCGAAATATAGAAGTGATTCATTAAAGTTATCTTTAATTTATTTACTTTATATGCGTTGTCAATTCCGTAAATTAATTACCAGTTATGTCTAACCAACGTATAAGTCTTACTACTAGAATAGATTCTCGGTGTTTTAACATGGAAGAGTTTGAGTTTGTTAACTGTGTCTTTGGGCCAGGAAGTGACATTTTTCAATAATTTTCGTGCCTTATTCTTTTCTTTGTTGGTGGGATTGCGATCTATAATTTTGTATGTTGACTGATCTTGTAATAGTGTGTGCATTTTGTTTTCATATTCAGTTATGTCCATCACCACGGTTGCATTTCCTTTGTCTGCTTTTGTTATGGTAATCTGGCTGTTGTTGTGTAGCTCTTTTATAGCAATGAATTCTTTATGTGGGATATTATTTTTGGGAGGCTTGGACTTGATTAGGATGTTGGCCACATCTAAACGTATGTTGTTAGCTATTGTTGGAGGTAGGTCGTAAACTCCTCGTTCGATGGACGCCATTATTTCGGCTTTTGGAACTTACTTGGGAGTTATGGCAAAGTTGTGCCCTCGACTTAAAGCACTCGTGGCTTCTTTGCTTAAGGTGAGTGATGACGATAGATTCACAACGACGAGGTCTTGTTGTAATTGCGGTCGTTGTATGGTGTTCCGTTGTTGGAGATTTTCAAACTTATTTTGGTGCCGGTTTTTGACTCTGTCGAATTCTTTTTTTGCCGTTGCGTCGGTGATGTTCTCTAAGATCTGCCAAAGTTCCGTATTTAGAATATTATGCAGTGATTCTCGTAATGCGCTGATGGTTTCATTTGCTTTTGCTAATTCCAGGTGTGTGGTGTTAATCTGTTCACGTAAAAGCGCTACACTCGCTCGTTTATAGATGCATTGGGCTTTGGCCAAGTGGAACTTGTTTTTGATTTTAAAACAGTTCGGTATTAATTTGGTGTCTCGGCACCCCTTTAAGAAGGCTAACCTGTTTAGTTGCCGTGCCAATTTCAACTTCCACTTACCATATTGTCGTGTCTTGCGTAAGATATTGTCTCTGTGAAGAATCCTTAAACGTGTGGACAGACTTATGTGTTCGTCGAACATGTTTATTATTTTAATGGTATAATAGGACACAGAAACTAAGTAAATAATTAATTTATTAACTTGATGCTGATATTTCGCTATTGTTATAACCAGCATCTTCAGAGCACAAAAACACTGTTTGTCACAACCCCCTCCCACCATCCACCACAGAGAACTACAACAAAACAGTCACCATCCTTTACATTAAAGGCACATCCGAAAAGATCTCAAGAATTCTCAATAAACATAAACTACGCACTACATTCAGACCATGTAGCAAATTAGCCACTCATCCGCTCACCCAAGGACAGCATTCCTCCTTTATCACATCCAGGAGTCTACCAAGTACCCTGCTCATGCAATCAAGCCTACTACGGTCAAACAGTAAGAACTGTGAACATCCGCATCAGCGAACATAGAAGATACGTCCGGAATTATCATTATGGGAAGTCTGGCCTAGAAGACCATGCTCTGGATACCCCTGCACACAGGATCAACTGGAAAAACACAAAAGTACTGCACAGAAACCCGTATAAATCAGAGAGATTGTTCTTAGAGGTGACAGAAGCCCTAAAACACACTCCAAATCTCAACAAACATGGCTGTATTAACTTGCTGAAGATCTGGGAGACAGTCATATTAAGAAAAAACTAGCACTTTTCTAGGACTCTAGTAATACAGGGTGTTCGGGATAAATTTGACATATTTATAATTAATTATATTTTTCCGTAAGTTACATGTATTAACACACACTTCTCTTCATTTAAAAGTTTGGACCCTTCTTCATTCATATACAAGATGTCAGAAAGGATGGATAGCTGGAACCCACCTGAATCATGGAAGAGAATAACTTGTATCATGATGATTCGTGCCCGCCATCAAAATAAGGATATTACGACTGCTGCCCAATGCTCCCTGAATACAGTAAAAACAATCAGGCATGAACTAGAGACTTGCAATGGTGACTACGAGGATGTAGCAAGAAGAAAGATCCCTAGCAGACGATCTGATTGCGTTCGTACAGCAGAATTCCTCGCAAATCTGCAGGAACAGGTGTTGAAGAACCCTGGCATTGGAATTCGGGCTTTGTTCGTGGAGTTGCTAACTGTAGTCAAGCCCTGGATAACAAGGGTAGCCAATGGTAGGCCGTATGTATGGCAGCAGGATTCGGCCCCTTGCCACACCTCTGGGAAAAGTCAAAAATGGTTGTCTGAAAATTTCTACGACTTCACCAGTCCAAATGTTTGGCCTCCAAACTCCCCAGACCTTAACCCCATGGATTATTTTGTATGGGGCGCAGTTGAAAAAGACACCAATCGCACTTCCAGTAATACAAAAGCCCAGTTAATGGATAAAATTAAAACAGTTTTTGCGGCCCTTCCCAGGGAGACTGTAGCATCAGCTTGTTCGAGGTTCCGAAGCAGAATTGAAGCTGTGATCGATGCTAATGGTGGTTATTTTGAGTAAATCTTGTTGATAGTATTGTAATTAACTCTGCCTGTAATGTTTTTTTGTCAATTCATTAAATTTAATAGATACAAAGAAGATTTTCTTTTTCCTTACGAAACTGTCAAATTTATCCCAAACACCCTGTATATGATAGCTTTTTTCAGATAGAGGGCGCCAAAATCAGGACTCTAGTCTTTGTGTTGCTGCTACAATTTTGTTTAAGTACATCATGTTGTTTTAGTCTCACGTATTGTGACAAACAGTGTTTTTGTGCTCTGAAGATGCTGGTTATAACAATAGTGAAATATCAGCATCAAGTTAATAAATTAATTATTTACTTAGTTTCTGTGTTCTATTATACCGTTAAAATAATAAACAACATGTTCGACGAACACATAAGTCTGTCCACAAATTGAGATATCAAGTTGTAAATATGGAAAAAAACATCCAATTAAAATGCCAAGGGAAAAATATTTTCCAAATGTTACAATTATATGCTAAATGTAACGTTATATGGATCATTGTGCAACTTGATTTGCAAATCAGCGGTTAGAATTAAGGATGTACTGGCTGCAGTTGATGCAAAATTTTTTGCTAGTATAATTATAGCTGTGCTTATTGAGAGTTTGCTTTAGTGAATTCATTTTGATGAAACTATCTACTACCTAAAGATATTCATAAAAATCTAATCTATAGTAGGATTTGTACTGGTGCATTTCCATATTTCTCCAGATAATGGCTATATCTTTTTCAGATTTATTTTTAATTGTTACTTTAAAAAAATTTTAAGTAGTAAATTACAATAATTTCAATTTATTATAGCATTTTAAACTCTTTTATTTGCATTAGTCTGAGGAAGCATATATATGCATTTATTCTCACCGCCATGGAGATACAATTCTATTCCATCATGAAGGTGGAGTTGATATTGGAGATGTTGATTCAAAGGTATGTTTAATATTTTATAAAATATTATTGTATATATTTATTTCCATAATATTTATATAAGATGTATGTTAGTGAACATTGTTACTTTTTTATATTGGGTATTCACTTAATGATTAATTGCGACCAAAAAAAAGGCTTTGGTAAGTTAATTTCATGACCAGCAAGCAATGGGGATCAGTTTTTTTTTTTCCTTCAAAAAATCTATTATCTTGCTATTACAATGTACTTGATATATACAGTTGTTTTAATAAATTACTACAGACTTAGTGGATTGGTTGCTAGTGATGAAGAAATGCATTACCAAATAAAGATGAATGTGAAACAAGTAATCATCCAATCACTGATCGGATAGCAGTGAAATCTCATTAGAAGAATGAAACTGAATTTATTGAGTTTTTGTGACAACTTCCTCAAGCAACATGTGACAGAAGGAATTCAGGGATCAAAGAGTTAGATCTGATTATAGCATTTGGGGCAGGGGGGGGGTAGTTAAAGACTTAACTATTCTGTCCATTCAGAAAACGTCACATGCTGAACTACAAAGCAGGAAATTATGACCAACTAAGGAATATACTGGATTCTTCATCATGGTGTTATTTGTTGGATGTGAAGGATATCGACAGTGCATGAGAAATTAAATGATGCAATATTGAAATGTGTCCATGGAGTTCAAAGAATAAATAAATAGATTTGTATGAGTTTTTTCACATCTTTATGTTGGAATGTGGTGTCACTGTTCTGAATATATGCAGCAGGTACTTTCCATCATTAGTGTTTCTATTTTCCCAAAACCTTTTGACATGTCTATTATTCATTTCCTAGTTTGCTGTTAGATCTATAACAAGGCCAGCCTTTGCTTTGTTATCTACCTTGTCTCTTGACGTGAAAAATTCCTTAACTTCTTCTTCTTCAGAAGAATCTTCTGTTGGACCATAGGCACAAATATCTGTTGTCTTTATTAAGTTGAATGATTCCTTCACTTCTTCTTTACTAGTATTTTCTCTAGGACCATAGGCACAAACAAGTCTCATTTTCCAGTTCCCCATTTTAATGTTTGCCACATTATTCAACTTAAATTTATTCCATTCAAGAAGTTATGTTTGTGCTGAGCCTTGAATACTATTACTATCCTAAATATATCATCTTGTAGTTATTTAGAAGAAATTTATTTGTTTTTTTTTCCTTCTTTTTCTCTCTTTTTTTTTTTTTTCAATATGTCGATGTCATAGTTAGCTAATTCTGCCATTTCCATTTCTCTTTGCCATTGGTACATCTTATGTTCATGGTACATCTGTTGAATTCTCCTGTTGAGTTTGTCACTGGTTTTCTAATGAAAACAGGGTTGTTATCTGGACTATGCCTCAACTGGTATGACACTTCATCTCGATGCAGCATCTTTATCTTCTGGATTCAACCAGTACAAATTATAATTTGATTAGATAATCATTCATTCAATATCCAGGTATATACCAACTGATTGGATGTGCCACAAGGAGATATGGATTGGACATTAGGTCAAAAGTCCTGTTGTTTTTCTATATTTCTTTAAAGGCGTTGTGGGATCCCCTATTTATCTATCTTTGACCCTTATTGTTTGGGAAGAGTATAATATATATATATATATATATATATTTAATTAAAGTTTATAAGGTAGAACACAAAAATAAGTTGATAACATTTATTTACTTAATAACATGCTTCATCCCAATTGCACAGGATTTCTTCAGGTGTAAATAAACAAACTAGTAGACAAAACAGTAAGGACTGTCACAAAGGTGACAACTGTTATGCAGTTATACAAAACAGAATGTTATTTTTTAAAAATTATAATTGTTCTGAATGTCCTGCACGTTTATGCATTCACACGAATGTTCTTGACTAATGTTAGCTAGGATGTATTCAGACAAGTTAATACTGGGGTTAATATTTAATTTAGGATCTAATGCTATTTCCAAAGATTCCATATTTTTCTTTCTGTTGTATTATAGCAATAGTGTAATGTAACAGTTCTGATTTATCCTATAAACTTGATGTCTCATTTTGCGAAGTGTCTTGTGGGTCAGCTGAAGAGAACACACGTGATGACAAAGCTCAGGCTTAATTTCTGATATTCAATATCTTGAACATGTTCTTTAATGCGAGTTCAATTGATTTTTCTGTCTGTCCATAGTAAGATGCCTGGCAATTAAACCATAGCCAATAAACATCTGGATATTGAAATTGGCTATGTCGAGGTTTTGTGGAAATTAGTAGTGAAGGAGGTAAATACTACTTTGATTTTATATTACTTAAGTATTTTTGCTGGTTTTATGGATACAGAGTTAATTATGGGAGCATGATGAATCCTCTATTTTCTTCTTCATTAGAAATTTCTCTGATCTCATGTCAATTGAGTAGTCTGGAGATGGTGTGCTCACTATAGCTATTTTGAAGGAAAGTGTTTCTTAACTGTTGAAGTTCTCTGGCTAGTTCATCCTTGTTAGGACAAAAACCAATTATACATATATATATCAGGTGGTGAAATCTTTATTGACCATTAAGAAAGTGGAGAAAAGAGTATATCACCAAAGGAATCAAAGAACATAAAAGTGGTGTGAAAACTTGAGAAACGATATTCTGGATGTATAAGATAATTTGGAAAATTATTAAAAAAGCTAATAAAATATTAGCTCTTCAATCCTAATGAATATTTTATATCCTGGAGAAATGCAGCCAAAAGTATATATAGGTAGCAATAACAGTATATTGATGTGTGTGTGTGCTAATAATAATGGCAAATACCTGTTGGATTTCTGCTCAGGACATGGACTAGTTATTACTAACACAATGTTCCAACATAAAAATGTGCACAAATTCACATGGAGAGAAGAGGCATGGAATAAGAAAAGTCTCATTGAATATGTTATTGTTGATGGTGATGTTTTCTCCCTGGTGTGCAGGACACCAGAGTGTATAGAGGATTTGAAATTGGAAGTGATCACCATTTAGTCTTGAGCAGGATAAAATTGAATTTCATATTGAAAAGAAGAACATGTAAGAAAGTTTTAAAGAGAATAAAAGTTGAGCAGCTCTCAGATGTGAACTGTATACTAAAATACACAAATATTATTAATGAAAAAATGAAAGAGTTTGAGAGCAGGAACCAAACCTTGGAGATTCAGTGGCAAGCTCTGAAGAAAACAGTGAGTGATTGATTCAGCCAGAGAGGCATGTGGTGAGATTGTGTGCAAGGATAGAAAAATCAGAACTCTGTGGTGGACACAGGAAGTTAAAGAGGCAGTGAAGGAAAAGAAGAAAGCATATCAAAAGTTCCTGGAAATAAGTCAGCTTGTGTTCTTAGAGAATACAGAGACAGATGTAAGAAAGCTAAACACTGTGTAAAACTGGCTAAACAAAAGTCATGGGAGAACTGGCAATTCCAGATGATTGGAGTAGAGCTCTCATAGTACCCATATATAAAAAGGGAAATAAAACTGAATGTGAGAATTACAGAGGCATTTCATTACTGAGTATTCCTGGTAAGATATATGTATATACTTGAGAAACGGTTGAGAAGGATTGTGGAAGAGAAGCTTGGTGAAGAACAAGATGGATTCAGGCCAATTAGAGGCTGCCAGGATCAGATTTTCACTTTACGACACATAGTTAAAAAATCATGGGAATATAACAAAGATCTGTATTTAAGTTTTGTAGATCTGGAAAATGCATATGACAAGGTGCCAAGAGAGAAGCTATTCCAAATGCTACAGTTATATGGTGTTAATGGGGCATTATATCAAGCAATATTTAGTCTTTATTTGAGTTGTAAGTCAGCAGTTAGAATTGAAGGAAGTACAGGAAGATGGTTTAATGTTAAATCTGGTGTCAGACAAGGATGTACATTATCTCCTCTCTTATTCATTATCCATATGGATCACATTATGAAGGAAAGTGATATTAAATCTGATATTAAAATTAGAGGAGTTAATCTGCTTTATGCAGATGATATTATACCTCTAAATAAATCCGCTACAAGTCTGCAAGACTCCCTGACTAAATTGAATAACTGTTGTAATAGATATGGTATTGAATGTCAGTATTAAAAAGACAAAGACAATGAAAATAAGCAGAAACATTGAAAATATCAACTACATTGTGAATGGAGAACTTACAGAACAAGTGAAACATTTCAGCTACTAGGCACGATTTTTAGCGAAGATGGTAAATTAAATATGGAAATAAACAATAGAATCAACAAAGCTGCCATGGAAGTCAATTGAATAAATTCATATGGAATAAGAGAGAAATTAGTCGGAACACTATATTAACTGTATACAAGACAGTGTTCGAACCAATTTTAACTTATGGATCTGAGAGCTGGGTCAGAAGTAAAACACTTGACCGAAGACTAGAGACCACAGATATGAGAGTCCTGAGAAAGATTAGAGACATGGACAGATGGCATCAATGGCAATATCATATTAAAAACGAGGATATATTAGGAAAGAACTTGATGTCATCATCCAGGAATGCATTAGCAGAGCTAATCTCAGGTGCCTGTGGTCACTTAAACAGAATGAGCAAGGTAAGATTAGCAAAACAAGTGTTCTCTGCCAGGTTGGCAGGAAAAAAGATCCAGAGGAAGACCAACAAGATATAGGTGGATTGATACTGTACAAAGTCCTTAGACGATAGAAATGTAAGATCTGATGTTGTTGGAGTCTTGACAAGTAACAGACTGATTTGGAGGAAAATTGTAGATAGGAAGTTAGTAATGATATAATTTTTTCATGTAGTACTATCATATCCTGTACACCCCCACTTGAGGGTATATATCAGGCATTTGATGATGATGTGTGTGTGTATCAGTATATAATTTTTTAAGTTCATATTTAAGAAACATATCAGTAGGCTATGTCTTCCCCCTAAATCACTTACTGCAGTGTGTGTTACAGGTCCTGTGATTTTCCCATATGGGTTCATGAAAAAAAAAAAAAAAAACTGAAATGTGGAAATGCAGCTGGGTAATATTCAACTTGAAATGACATATGCTGTTAAAGTTACTCTGTTCTTGCACTGCATAATTCAGAACATGGTCACAAAGTCAAAACCTGCATGATTGGGGTGGAACTCTCATTGTAAACAAGACAATAAAACTTAGAATTGCATGCATTCCTTGAAGAACAAGCATTTAGGCTAAATGTTTGCCAAGCCTAGATTTTTACGTTACGTGGGTTGTTTCCATAAGTTACCAGCCTACTTTTAGAGGTGATAGAAAGAAAACAACTGTGTCACTTTTCAACATAATCTCCCTTTACTTCAACACACACTGCACATCTTTTAACATTTCTCTGCCCTTGATAAAATAGTCTGTACTTTTGTCTGCACAATGGCCTAAAACTGCATCATTCACCTCATTGTCATCTGCAAATTTTTTTCCTCTAAGGTCTTTCTTCAGTTTCAAGAAGCAGTAGTCATTGGGTGCTAGATCTGGACTGTAGGGTGGGTGGTCAGTCTCTTGGAAGTCGCAGTTCTTCACTGCAGTCTTTGCAACATAGCCATATGGACTAAAACATTGTCACGAAGCAGTCAAACATCATGATTCAGCATTCTTTGTCTCTTCTCCTTTATGGCATTGCACAATTTGCTAGAGTGAAGCATAATATTCTGCGTTCAGGCTGGTATTCCTTTTCGTGAAGTCAATCAAGAGTCCTTAGCAATCCCAAAGATTGTTGCCATGATCTTCTTGGTGGACTGAGTGACCTTGGCTTCTCTTGGCAGTGCTTAGCATGATTTGCACCACTCCATGGATTTCCTTTTGAAAACGATTATCATAATAAAGGACCATGGTTTCATCCCTGGTGACAATTGATTCCAACACGTCTCTCTGATTCCTTTGACAAAGCTCTAAAAACTTGCAGGAACAGGTCATACGATGATCTTCTGAATCGAAGAGAGATGTTGGGGCTCCCACCTTGCATTGACCTTCGTCATGTGAAGGTTTTCATGAATGATGTGAAAGACGATTGTTATAGGAAGCCCCAGCCTTGCTGAGATTTCTTTGAGCTTCAGCCTTGTGTCATTGAGCAGTTCCTCCTGAACAAGAGAGAGATTTTCCTCGGTTATCACTTCCATAGGCCCACCATCACAAGGATCATTTTTGATGCTCTGTCTCTTCCTAGGTGAAACTGTTTAGTCTATTCCTTCATGGTGGAATATGAAGGAGAAGCTTCCCCATAAACACCATCCAATCGCTGTTTGATAGCACTTGGAGAATGCCCTTCTTCGGTGAAAAACTTGATCACTATGTGGTACTCAGTTTTTAACATTACAGTCACTTAGTGTGTCCTTAGATGGTGCTATGTATCACAAATTTTATATGTTGGGCCAGAACGTTTGAAACCTATCTTGTACAACAAGATAGGTTTCAAACGTCTTTAAGTTTTATTGATCTAGAAAACTAATATAGGTTATTATGAGAAAAATTGTTTAAAAGACAATCTGCATTGTATCGTTCATTATTAAAATTTATGGAAACAACTGCTGTAAGACTCAGTTTAATATAAACCAAAATAACCACTAGATGTTTTGACCCTCATATCAAGGCCATCATCTGAAATATGTACATATATACCAAGAAACAAGCTGTGTTACATACTACATAGTATGCTAAAGTCACACTAATTTGATCAACCATCATCACTACTGGTCTGTCCACTATAGACCAAAAAAAAAAATGTGTATACTCCAGATGATGACCTTGATATGAAGGTTGAAATGTCAAGTGATTATTTTGCCTTATATTAAACTGAAGTTTTACTATAACGTGATAGTTGTTTCCATAATTTTTTAATAATGCTGATCACTGCAGAACTACGTTCATGACTGGAGGGAGACCAAATACTGTAGTTGGGGGGGGGGGGACTGTCAAGGCCATGTATGGACAGGAGACTGAGTTCCCTCTGTGTAGGCAGTATGTTTGCAAGTCTATAACTTCCTCTTTATCTCTTCCTCACCAAATACATTGGACCAGAACCCAAAGAAATGAGATTTTACTGCAGATCTCAAATTCTCTCAGAAAAAAAGTTAAAAAAAACCATAAAAAAAAAAGAAAATTCCAATCATAAAAAACAACAGAAATTCAACCAAACAATTCGCTGACATTAATTCTTACCAAAAAAAAAAAAAGTTTACACGTCCACTTCATCAACATCCGTGGCTTAAACAGCAATATAAACGATGTGCTCCACCATGTACAATCTAAACCAGAATTAATATTCCTACCAGAACCCCAACTAGCAACCTCAACACCCACTGTCCACCTCAACTGCCCGAACTACACATTACACAGCTCTTTCCACCATGAGGGCAGAACTTGTGTATTCATCAGAATAGACATATCATATGATGCTAGAGATTGCAAATCCTTGACTTCTCACCATTTGAGCTGTTTCGGCTGAAAATTTCTCTACCAAATCAACCTGCCCTTTTCATATGCTCTTTTTATTGCTCTCCAAATTCCGTCAACCAGTCTGACCTCGTCACTTATCTCTCTAAAGCTTGACTTTCTGCAGTTGAAATACCCCAATAGTGGGGCCATTCTTCTTGGGGACTTCAGTGTCTACAACTCATATTGGCTCTCCTCCAGTTTCACTGATGAAGCTGGCAGGGTTGCTGAAGTATTTGCCATCAGTAATGACCTATCTGAGATCATCAGTCTTCCTACCAAAATACCTGACAACTCCTCCAATTTGCCAACACACTTGCTCATTTCCTAACAAACTCCCCTTACAGGTATACTGTGGTTGTTGGTTCTTCTCTTGGTAACTTGGAGCACAACCTCACACAAGTCTTTTGCCACAGAATAATCTTCACCCACCAGTTCAGTCTCATGTCCTTTGGCACTACAAGGGTGCTAACTGGGAGGATCTCCTTAACTTCTATTCCTCCTTTCCATGGTCCAACTACTGCATTAGTTTTTCTGATCCAAATACCTACTCAGATCGAATAACAGAAATCATACTCACAGGAATGAAGGCTTTCATCCCTTATTCCATTCCAAAAATTCTCTACCCACCACCCTAGCCTTTGTTCTCAAAAAAGTGCCAATACTGCAAAAGGAAAAAAAGCCTATGCTTTCCACAAATGGTTCAAGACCAAAACTTCAGCTGCCCACTCTGCCTATACTGCAGCATGCAAGAGAATCATCTCCAAGTCAGACTTTGAAGGGCCAAATGCTGCACAGTTGCCTCCTTCCCAAATGGCAGTTGCTCCTTCTGGTCTCTTGCCAAGGCCACTGGGTGCAACTTCTACTCGTTCTGCTTTCCACAACTCTCATATCTGGATGGTACTATAGTTGCCTCAACTAAAGACAAGGCCAATTTACTGACATCACTCTTCCCTTCCAGTTCTTGCATTGGTGACCTGGGCAAAGTTCATTCCACTCCACCTAGAATGGCTCCTTTCATCTCCCATTGTCTTCAAGCAAAAAAAAAAAAAAAAAAGAAATCCAAAGAATCCTTAATAACTTGAACACAAACAAAGCATCTGGTCCTGCTGGTATCTCACCTATCCTGTATAGCCTCTTGAATCTATCCTTTTCAACTAGCATCTATCCTACAACATGGAAACAGGTCCACATCCAGCCCATCCCAAAGAAAAGTGTTAAAAGTCAGCCAGTGAACTACTCCAATTGCTCTCACTTCTGTTCTCTCTAAAATTATGATAAGATCAACAACAACAAAAACTCTTGAATTACCTAGAGATACCACCTAATTAGTGAATTCTGCCACTAATTAGGTGGTATGGATTCTGCCTCTTGCAGTCTACAGCTGATCTTTTTGCTTTTACCACCCACCTCAGGACTCAAACCATGGAAAAATTTAGAGAAATTCATGTGGTTGCCCTCGACATTTCAAAGGCACTTGATTGAGTTTGATACAGGCACTTACTCACCAATTTGCCATCCTATGGGCTGCTTTCCTCATTCTGCAACTGGATTGCCAACTGGTTGCTCACTATGTGTCATGGTTTTCTCTCTTCAGATTTCTTTACCAATGCAGGAGTAGCTCAGGGTCCTGTTCTGTCACTCACTCTCTTCCTCTTGTATATAAATAACCTTCTTACAGACTTCCAATCCTCTCCATAGCTTTGCTGATGACAGTATGCTCCATTCCTCCTTTTCATTCCACAAACCTTGTAGTGCTTGAGTGTCAGAATCCTCAAGATCTACCACAACCAGTGACCTGAACTCGGATCTCCTAGCTATATCCCAGTGGGGCAAGGACAACCTTATAATCCTTTTTTTTAGGCTTACACAGTGATCTGAATGCATTTTTGAAAATTATGGAGACAGCTACCGTGTTTGAATAAAAACTTTAGTTTAATATGACTAAAATCTACATTCGACATTTCGACCTTTATGTCAAGGTCATCTTCTGGAGCATACAACTATACACAGGAAACAGGCTATACCACAATCAAACTGGTTTGTTAAAGACACTGACCAACCACTACAACAATTGTTGGCCTGACCTCTGGTGAGAAAAAATAAATAATAAAATAAAATAAAATAAAAAAAAAAATAAAATAAAATAAAATAAAAATTAAAATAAAAAATAAAATAAAAATAAAAAATTATACATCAACGCTAGAGTCCTATTATTAGTGTTGTCTACTATATACATATATTAACATTATTCCAGCCAGTTGGTATGGAATGGTTTCTAATACTAGCCAGGATTGGCTAGAGTTCTGACTTATGCTGGATCTTTCATATTAGGTAGGCTGAATGTGTGCCATCCAGATCTTGGAATTTACATGCCATCTTTGTTGTTGATATTTAGGTGGTTTATCAGGATTTTGCAGGTTTCCTTAAATTTCCTTTCATACCAGGTTTTGTGCGGTGTAAGGAGCAGGTGCTTTTCCAGTTGATTAGGTGTAAGGTGTTGAGTATGTGGTCTTAGAGGCCTGCTTCACCATAACGGTTATATTTAACGTGTCTAATGTGTTCTTTCTTGCGTATAGGGATTGTTCGTCCTGTTTCACCAATGTACGGTAAGTTAGAGGTGCAGCGGATGCAATAGACTCCAGGATGTGCTAATGGGAGGAGAGGATCCTTAGAGGAGTTGAATATGGTTTTAAGTTTAGTGGGTGGTTTAAAGGTGGCATTGAGGTTATGTTGTAGGATTCTGTTGATTTTTTCTGATAACCCTCTAATGTATGGGATGGCTATGGTTTTACTATAATCTAGATTCGTTTTTGTTGTAGTTTTATAAATGAAATACTGTTAAAAAAAAATACTGTTAATAAAATACTCTATAAAACTACAACAAAAATGAATCTAGATTACAGTAAAACCATAGCCATCCCATACATTAAAGGGTTATCAGAAAAATTCAACAGAATCCTACAACATTATAACCTCAATGCCACCTTTAAACCACCCACTAAACTTAAAACCATATTCAACTCCTCTAAGGATCCTCTCCTCCCATTAGCACATCCTGATCTGCTGCACCTGTAACTTACCGTACATTGGTGAAACAGGATGGACAATCCCTATACGCAAGAAAGAACACATTAAATATAACCGTTATGGTGAAGCAGACCTCTCAGACCACACACTCAACACCTTACACCAAATCAACTGGAAAAGCACCTGCTCCTTACACCGCACAAAAACCTGGTATGAAAGGAAATTTAAGGAATCCTGCGAAATCCTGATAAACCACCCAAATATCAACAACGAAGATGGCATGAAAATTCCAAGGATCTGGATGGCACACATTCAGCCTACCTAATATGAAAGATCCAGCATAAGTCAGGACTCTAGCCAATCCTAGCTAGTATTAGAAACCATTCCATACCAATTGGCTGGAATGATGTTAATATATGTATATAGTAGACAACACTAATAATAGGACTCTAGCGTTAATGTATAATTTTTTATTTTTATTATATTTTATATTATTTTATTTTATTTTTTATTTTTTCTCACCAGAGGTCAGGCCAACAATTGTTGTAGCGGTTAGTCTTTAACAAACCAGTTTGATTGTAGTGTATAGTTGTATGCTCCAGAAGATGACCTTGGCATAAAGGTCGAAACGTCGAATGTAGATTTTAGTTATATTAAACTAAAGTTTTAATTCAAACACGGTAGTTGTCTCCATAATTTTCAATAAAGACAACCTTATAAACTTCAATGCCACTAAAACTCAGTTTTGTCTGATCCCTCGCAAGAAACAGCTCCCCCCCCCCCATTACCTTTAGTATTACTGAAATATCCAAACATGATCAAATTTCTCTTCTTGGACTGACCTGCACCTTCAATCTTTCCTGGCACAACTAACATTTCAACTATATCTTCTGCAGTTGCCTAAAAACTTGGTGTACTTTTTCACACAAGACATTACTTTACAGCTGCTAACTACAAACTGAAATCGGCCCAGCCATGGAATATTGTTCCGCTATTTGAGGTGGTGCACCAAAATCCCCTCCAAGATTGTTTGATTCTATCCAGAAGAGGGCAGTCCAGCTAATTAATGATCCTTCTCTCACGTATACCCACTTCAATCCCTCTCTCACAGATGTTCAGTTTCTGCCTTGTGCTTCTTCTACAGATGCTTTCATGGACAGTGCTCTGCTAAATTGGACACTATTATTCCTCCAAAATCACTAATACAAGCACCACTGCTAACCATCATCAGTCCATCTTGAACTTCACTGAACCAACTTCACTGCACCCTCTTTCATTCCACTACTTGTGTCCTTTGGAACAGTTTCCCCCACTCTGCCTTTCCCAAAAGATTACAGCCTTCAGCTGTTCAAGCAAAATGTGAAAGGATTCCTCCTTTCTTCTAGTCCTCTTGACCACACAAGGCACTAATGTATTATAGGTCTTGTGGTCTTTCATGTGTGGATCAGATATATATATATGTTATAGATACCAAGCTATTTTATATGTATATAAATATAAACTTGGTTTTAATCCATTTCCCAAGTAAGCAAACAGACAAGTAAGTCAAGTTTGCACCTGCAAGTATTGGAAGTCTAGGCAACTCCGTACGTAGTGCAAGTCTTAGGCAACTCGTGGTAAAGGTGGAATAAGCTTTGATCACTATTCTTAGTATTTACCCTTAATGCAAAGCCCATCTCCTTGAGGAGATGTATGATGCTATGCATTAAAGGCAAGGGGCTACTACCCAGACTGGTTTCGACCTTTATTGAGGTCTCATCAGTGGGAGACAGGCTTAGAAATACCAAGGTTTAAGTAATACAGAGCTTATAAATATTTTACCAAAACAAGTTACCATAAGGTGCTTTGACCTTATTAAATAAAAATCTCAGGATGAGAGATAGATGTAGAAAGTTTATATATATATATATATATATATATAAATAAAAGAAAGAACTGTATTCTATGAATTGAACTTTTTATATAACTACTAGAGCATCTGTATAACTAGTAAATTGCCATTCAGATTGTTGTGTGATATAAGGTAAGGTGTATGCTATCTCCACTTAAACTGAGATGTACCATATCACTAAGAAAAGTGTTATTAAACTTGATTTTCAAATGAAAGCACAGGAACATCTATGAGCACATTAAAAAAAAAATGCCTACATTGTGTGATACACTAGCCAAAACCAAATGTCAGTGAAATAAAAAACCAAGATACTTTGAAATTTCTACTTTATTTCATATACAGTGATGCCTTGGTTAACGACGTAATCTGTTCCAGGATTACTGTCCAGGAACACTGAGATTGGATTTAGAGACATTGAACTTTTTGAATGCCTGGGGATTCTCTGAGTGGTAGATTAACATTGGTTTTCCCTTGCAGTCTCCACTTGCATTTCCTGCTAAAAGCAATGTTAACCTATCATTCATTGGTTTATGCCCAGGAAGTGTTTTTTCTTCTTTTGTGATAAATGTCCTGCTAGGCATTTTCTTCCAAAATAACCCAGTCTCATCACAATTGAAGACTTGTTGAGGTAGGTATTCTCCTTCTTCTATAATTCTTGTAAAGCTATTGACAAATTTATCTGCTGCTGCTTTGTCAGCACTAGCTGCCTCTCCGTGTCTGACCACACTATGAATTCCTGTTCTTTTTATAAAGTTGTCAAACCAACCTCTGCTCCCTTTGAAATCATCATCATCTACCTCAGAACTTGATCCCGAAGTCTTCTTTTTCAAATCTTGATAAATCTGTTAGCTTTCTGACAAATTGCATTTTGAGATGTAGTATCGCCTGCCATTTCTCTTTCTTTGATCCAAATTAGTAATAGATTTTCCATTTGCTCAAAAAAGAAGCCCTCTGACATTCAACCTTGAAGTTCCCTTAGCAACCTTAGCTACCATAAGTTCTTCCTTCTTAGCCAAAATGGTTGATATTGTAGAATGACTGGTTTCATATATTCGAGCTAGCTGCATAACTTTCACACCTTCATGATGTTTTGCTATTATTTCTTTCTTCTGTTCAATAGAGAAAAATTTTCTGTTTTTTCCCCCTCACTAGCTTTCTTTTTGGGACCCATTTTGTGACACGGTAAAAAAATTCACTCTATAAAAAAAAAAGGATACGCAAAATACGGTATTATTACAAATTGTACAACACTAAGACGAGGGATACAAACAAATATCGTCACCTGAAAATAAAAGTAAAAGTTCAAAAAAAAAAAACTTTTTGAAATAAAAGTTAACAGTTAAATTCGAAACCTGCAATTTTCGACTTAGTGCATTTTGCTTGTAAGGTGACGATATTAGATACAGCACTTGCTCTAACATACACTGATTAGCAGCTTATAGATACAACGATTATTATACAGATGAGATTTGATTTTGCCTTTTGATGGCGAACGAACAGTGACATGCACCTGCCAATTTATTGTCTATATGAACCAACACATAAAAAATAAATGCTTAAATACTCATTTTCATCATAAAACGCATTTATAACCACAATTTTAAAATAAAGCACAGTACACTACAAGAAAAGAAATAATAAACGGAAAACGTAAACAGCTGGCTATGATGAGTCAAACATATCTGAGCTTCACAGCTATGCCGCGTGGCTGTTCTCTATTTGACAATGTCTTCCCGTGTGTGGCTGAGTGCGATTGGAAAATTCTGGTTTTTTAGATCAGATAGAGATTAACATTATCGAGAGTCGTTAACCATGAGATTTTTTTCTTACAGCCACTCGTCGCTAACCACATACGTCATTATTATCTGAGGCCGTTGTTAACCAAGACACCACTGTACTATTTCTCAACAATCTCCCTCATTATAACAAAGTTTTACTTAATCAGAAAGTAAATTATACTTTGATAAGAAATTATATTGTTTTTATCCTTGACTGCATGAGCAAACAGGTTTACATGTGAAGTATCATCATAAGTATGCTACTTGGATAGATGCTATTGACTTCCCATCATACCACATTGACTCATTATCCCATAATGCATGATATATCTCCTTTGAGACATCTATATTGCCATGCAGTATGGGGAAGAGGCATATCCAGACTGGTTTCAACCTTTGATAATTTGTTTAAGGTGTCTGAAGGTCAGCAAAACTGTGCATGATCTAAAAAGGTAACTTCTCTTATCTCATCTAAAGCATCATTCTAAGAGCTAGGTTAGAGGTCTGTGTTAGCTGTGCTAACCTGCATCATGTTGAGCACCAGCACTGCACAGCCATGGGCAAAGCCACACCATTGTACCAGGCATTAGTGTGTGAAGCAATAGGTAAAAAACTAACTACATGCCTTGACTACTTGGTAGAAGGCAAATATCTCTATTAGCATTCTGTATGTCAGCTGCATGCAGTAGGAAAAAAATTCACCGTGCACACCAAACTTTATCTCTGTTTAGCCAGAGGAGAGCTTCTAAGAACTGAGTAATCTAAGGACTTGGGCATAATTGTAGATTTTTGCCTGCTACTGTAAAGCTGGGGCTTGGCACAGTGATGGGTCTTGCTTGTAGCTGTGGATCTGGAGCCAAGTCCCAGATTTGCTTACTCCCAACCCTATGCACTAGCTGGAAAAACCTACATTGTTCCATAACTAGGGTGTACTCACTCAGTGGCAAGCCAATCCCATCAGCATGCAAGAGCCAAGCTCAAGCCTGGGTCTAAAAGTTTCTGTATTCGCTGTAGGCATGACCTTTCACTGTTTGAGCTCTAGTTCTGTATAACAGCCCAAGCCAGCAACTTTGCTTTGGTTTTGCTCTTTGGTTATTGCTTAATGTACAAATTAGGTATTAGCCTTTAAAAAGTGTTGAATCATTAGAGGCTAGACTTGGAGATACTGAGAGCCAAATCAATGCAGAATTTGTTTCTAATAGGCGAGTAACAGAATGATGTATCACATTATTTTCGAAATATTCTGGATGAGAAGTATGGTAGAAGTTCTTTCACATGATCAGAAAGAAAATTATATTTAATATGAAGTTTTGCACATGAAGTATCTTCTTGAACAGTCTACTTATATATGAAGGCTATTGATTTCATGTCAAGTTGTCTCACTATTCCATAATGCAAGCACATCTCTTTTCAGATGTACATACTTCATGTACAAAGTGGAAAGGATAAACAAGAATATAATATTTTGAATATTATTTAATTCATAATTTACCTCCATTTTTTTTCTACTGCCTAACATGTTCCATTTTGAAAATGACCAGAATTGGACTTAAATACCAGAAATTCAATTGGAGCCAAGTCTGGGCCATGGGAGGATTTTCCACAACTTCACATCTGAACAGTCAGCTGTTGAAGTGAACATGCTTGTGTGTAACCTCAAATTGTCATGTTTCAAGAGTATGCTGTTCTTCAGAATGAACACAATTAATTTGCAATTTCAGCTTTCTTATGGCCTTCCTGCAGCTTTAAGAAAACATTATTATTTTCACTACATAGTCCAGGTAAATGACATCTTTTGCTATCCCAAAAAAGACAGTCTGCATGCATTTTCTGGTAGAATATTGACTTTTCAAATCTTGAGGTCATAAATTTTCATTTTGAGGTCATAATGATGGATGCAATGTTTCCTAGTCATGATTCTGTGAAGAAATCATTCATTGTCTTCCTACTGCTAAAATTGAGGCAATTAGCAATAAACTTCTGGTTTCATCTTTCACTTGTCATCTTAATGATATTCAGTATGCACATTGTAAGATAGCTATATTAAAATTCAGTTATCTCACAAATTAAAAAATGAATTGAATTTCATGTTAAAAAAAGTTAATAATATGCTACTCATAATGCTGTTAGTTAAACATCTGTTTCTGTATGTCGTGAGCAAGGTGTTTTTTAGTGTTATTCTTATCTTTGGCTACTGAAGTCTTGCTTGGATGCGAAATAAAATTATTAAAATTAGTTATTAGGTTAATTGTGATTTTATTGGTGCTGTTTTTGTGTAAACAAATGTTGTTTATGAAATATTGCCAATGATAGGGAAGCTGAAGTCACCATTGTAATTTATACTGCATGAAAATAATTAAATGAATTTACCTTAGGTCATAAACCTTAGAAAACAAAAAAATGTAAATTCCAGCTGTTTCATTGTGAAACAGCTGGAATTTCTTCACATTGTAGAAAATTATTTTCTACACTGCGAAGAAAGAACTTTGTCATTTGAAGCCCAACATTGGAAAGCAGTAATGGGCAGTGCGCAATAGTTGACTCGAGCAGAAGTTTCTTGATTGCATTTCTGAGCATGCGCAGAAGTGGAAAGAATGTTATTGAAGATTACTAAGTGTTCAGCTGTTTGGGGAGGAAGAAAGGAACACAGCAGGAGCAGAACTATGGAGTTTGTGTCTTCAATATGTGAAGAGTGAACAGAAATTAGAAGAAAGTTAGAAATGGAAGACAGAGAAGAGCATATCTTTGTTATAAAGCGATAAATGGGAAGTTTATTGTAGTTATTAATCCATATAGGATTTATTTCAGTTAAAGATAAATGGAGCTTTATTGAGTACTCTTTTTGCACCCATCTTTATTTTGTGATACATTTCACTAGCAACCGATCCACTAGGTCTGTAACAGCACCCCACTATATTTGATCTTGTTAGATTCCACCTCACACCAGGCAGCTTCAAACTCATTGTCACATGAAAAACTGTTATTAGTATTACATTGACAGGTCTCAATGCTAAATGGATTCAACTTATTCAGTATCATTAGCAGCACATCTCCTATCCTGTTTATCCTTCTTAAAATACTGTACCTTTTGCAATCAATACCAGTTAGTATATCTGCTTCTGATAGCCAGGTCTCACTAATACTTATAATCTGCAGTCCCATTTTGACCAAGGCAACAAACTCTATCCCTTTTGTTTCTGATACTCCTTGCATTTGTGTACAGATATAATAAGCTACCTGTATGCTTTTTTGTATACTCTTGTCTGTGTGACAGACAACTTGCATATCTCTTTATTGTATAATGAAACCTGTGGAGCATCTTATTACGTTTGATGTGGAACATCAAAAATCTTATTACGTAACCACAGTAGTAAGATTTTTTAATAAGTTAATATTTCATCCTAAGTATCATAGGACATAGTCAGTACAGTCAATTCATACAATACTAGGAATCACAGGGTGCATGCTTATGATGGAATCTCTCTATGCATGCAGTAGTGTGTTATAGAATTAAATTAAAATATATCTTGAAAAAAAAATTACATTAAAATGAGATAACATATATAAAATTATTTTGCACAATTTAGGATGACAATTTCCCAGACTTTAGGGATAGTAAGAACGTCATTACAGTTCAATTGGGTCTGTAACGTAGGACTTCAGCACTTTCTTTATATAAACGTTCATCTTTATATAAAGATCTATTTAGAAGCTTGGTCTTTTTCCAATGGATCCTGTGTTTTGGGTTTTTAATTCCATGTTGTGCAAGGCCAGATTTCTGCAGTTTGATAAGACGGATATGGTCTTTAATGTTCCGAAACACGTTTGCTAATGAATCTGTCTGTCCATAGTAGGACAATTTACAGGAACATCACACTTCATACATGCCAGGTAGCATCAGCGGTGAGAGTTTGTCTTTAAGAGAAGGTAACAATTGTAGATCTGGTTGATTGATTTGTAGGTAACAACCAATTTATATTCATAATTTTTGAAAGACGTTTGGAGCCTTTGACATAAGGTATGGGAATCCTATGGGCTTGTTCTTGTCTAGGTTGATGTGTGGGAAAGTGACTGACATTTTTTTGAGTTGTTTTTGGATTGAATCCATTTTGTATGGCTGTATTTTTGATTATTTCCAATTCTTGGTTTAAAGATTCTTTGGAGGAACAGAATCAGTGTGCTGTGGTTACTAATGAGTTAATGATGCCAAATTTTTCAGATAGATGACGAGCCGAAGAATTGTGAATGTAGCGACCTGAAAATGTTGTCTTACATTAGACAGAAGTGGAGCTAGAACCATCTTTTCTTTGGATGTGTACATCCAGGAAGGAAGTACCCTGTGGAGATTCTTTTTCTAGCGTGAATTCGATACGAGGATGAAGAAGGTTGATTTTATCTAGAAACATGTGTAGCTCTTGTTCAGAATGACCCTGGATAGCAAAGATGTCATCAACATATCATAACCAGATTTTTGGTTTAGAATTAAATGTGAAAATTTTTTCTTCAAGGTTTTTCTAGAAAAAGGTTGGCTAAGTTTGGTAGTTTAGTGATAAGGGAGACCCCATTACTGTTCTTTCCTCTTGCATGTAAATTTTCTCTTTCCATGGGTTATTAAAACCAATGAAATCATTTGCAGAGTGAAGTAAGACCTTCTGCCACATGGCTCCTTTATTATTGCAGTTGTCTTTATCAGTATTTCTCTTTTCCATATCAGGAGTTGAATATAATAAAGCCTTATAGGTATCTAAATTAAAGCAAAATGAAGGAAAAGTGACTGAGCAAGAGAACAGAAATTGCACTTGCAATGATAGCTTTAAGTCAACTGCCGAGTGTCGCTGCCCACTGGCTGCTACATTGCTGCCACTCACTGCAGATCGGCGACAAAAAATTTTGCATAATGTAAAGAAATTGCATAACTGATTAATCACTCGCTTAAAGTGGGAAATAGTTTGATTTCACTCACTTGTGCTAATTGATTATCGAATTTGCGTTAAGCGAGGTTTTCCAGTACTCTAAAAACATGAAAATCTACACTAATATACTATAAAACACTAATTTAGAGGGAAAAACACAAAGTGGATAAAAATCGCCAAGTTTTCAAGAATGGTTAATACCACAACCGCTCCCCCCCCCAACAGCATGTACAGCATGTTTAGGAAATTCATCTGTCTCACAGAAAAATGTTTACTTTTAGAAATTTTTTAGCTTATTAGAAACATATCCTGATTTCTTTCTTTTTTCCCCTCCCATTTTCATTCTAGGCACTCAAACTTGAAGTTCCTATTGATAGTAGGCCATCATTTGATAACATTAAAACCGTACTTGTCAAATATTTACCTATGAGTAAGCAAGAGTAAGTTCTAACACAGTTTTTTTGTAGCTTACAAACCAATTGAATAGAACTTTGATTTTTCTCAATTACATGATATAAATACTTCATTTATAGTTTTAAATTTTATTTAAATGAGATGTAAAATAAGTTCTGTAATTTTTATGTGATCATCATCATGAATTTACTTATGTGTCCTCAAGGGGTGTTCAGACTACTGTGATAGCATTATGTGATTAAGTCTACATTGTTATTAATCTCCTATCAACAATTTTCCTCCAAATAAGTCTATTACATGTCAGCACTCCAACAGTGTCATAGCTAACATTTTCTGCACTTCTGACTGAATCAGTCCACTTAGACTTTGGTCTTTATTGAGTCTTTCCTGCCATTTTGGCATCAAACATCTTCTTTGCTAACCTTTCTTCATCCATTCTATTTAAGTGGCCAATACTACCTTAGATTAGCTCTGCTCACCAATTTTTAAATGCTAACAATGTCAAGTTTCTTTCTAATATCTTCAGTTTTACCACAATTCTGCCATTGATGCCATCTGTTCACTCCTCTACTTTTTCTCAGAACTCTAATATTGCATGTCTTCAAGTCTTTGATTTAGTGCTTTATCTCTATCCCACCTCTCTGATACATAACTTAATACTGGTATGAACACTGTCTTGTATACTACCAGTTTTAATGTTTTAGCCAATTTCTCTGTTATGCCATATAAATTTATTTAACTGGCTCTCAACTACATTGCTTATTTTGTTGTCTATTTCCAAATTTAATTTGTGATCTTTACTGAAAACTGTGCCTAAATAGCTGAAATATGGTTCTTCATTGAGATTGTACCTGAAATTTTCTGTGTTCCTGCCTATTTTCATAGTTTTGGTCTTTTTTATTTGATTTTAATGCCAAATTTATTACAGCTATTATTCAAGTTAGTTGAAGAGCCTTACAGACTTGCACTGGAGTGTTTTAGCAGTACATCTGCACAAAGCAAAGATCTAAGTTTGATATCCCTGTTTCTAATATCAGGTTTAGTGCCATTTTCTTTCATAATGTGATCCATGTAGATGATGAATAAGAGTGGAGATAATATTTGACATCAACCTGTATTTCCTTCAATTCTAACTGCTTCAATTCTTCAATTCTAGCTGGGGGGGGGGGCCTTTCGAGTCATCAGAATTCAAGGAGAACCGGCCTACCAGCCCGGAACTTGGTGGTTGGGTGCCATAGGAACAAGGGGGCAGTGCCCCCCCCCAGTATATATATATATATATATATATATATATATATATATATATATATATATATATCTTCGAAACAAGAAATTTGGAACCCATATTGCATCAACATTGAGTGTTGGCAAAGTGAAAATGTTCACGTTATTATTTATATATGTTATTTATTAATTTTATTTTTTTGGTGAAAAGTTTACCTGGAATACTCTTTCCAGTTCAAGAGGAACTGGAAAGAGTATTCCAATTCCTGTTATATTTTATTCCTTCGAAAATACGAAAATATCATTCTCTGTTATAAAAAGAACTTAAAAATTTGCCTTCAAGATGAAATGGAAACAGTGCATTCAGGTATCTCTCTATCAATATTTGTAGTCCAGAAAATGACTGTTTTGAGCCCTGAAAAGAAATATTTTTTATTTCATACTGTTCAGAATTTAAAATTCTTGAACAGTGTGGAACACCCTAAAGCAAGGATAAACACACAAAGCAGTTTTACACTCAGGGCACCAGATTTTTGTTTCTTTTCTGATATTTTTTTTTATTACATACATAACATTTATGTGCAGTTTTTTTTTTTATTAGCCGTTGGTGGTAGATTTTCGGGATAATGGTTGAAGTTAGCAGCGTTCAACCTCAGATGTCTGGCAGGATTGCCTGTTTTTCTGCTTGCTGAAGAAGGCGCATGTGCATGCAGCAATGCTTTTGCAATTTCTATTCTGTATTCTAGATATGTTATGGTAGACAAACATTTTTTCTTGTGCAGGAGGAAACTGTTCCAAATAACAAAATCCAATATATGTCCGAACACTTTTTTTGTAATATTTTTTATGCTGTTTCCTCATTACAGAGTAGAACGATAGCTGCTGATTGCACCTATTGACTCCATCCATAGTGTCGTGTATGCACACACAGCAATGGGTTTTTCTTTCTTCAAACCATTCTTGGTTTGAAGAAAGAAAAATTGATGGATTGTGCAGGGAAGACAGCAGAAAAATATCTTTTTTGTCTTTCCAACATAGTGCAAAGACTTTCCCTCACTGATAAGCTCAGATTTCCACCTTCGATAGCTTTCCTGAAGCCAGATCTGGAGGAATGTCTCACTTTTTTGCATTTACAGTACCATAACTATCTATACGATGCTGTATCAGCGATATATCAGTGAAAGCAAATCAGTGAGTTCAGGACACATATAGTAATTATCCATTATAATGCAGTACCCTTTCCCCAGTAAAGGGTCTAGTAACTGCATTACTACATGCATCGACAAGGGGAGACTCAAATATTTATCATTCTCAATTACAGTTTGATTTCCCGTATAAGGTTTGAAATCCCAAAGATATCCACTTTTCCATTCACAAAACATAAAAAATTTTACCCCATACTTCGCTTTCTTTTTGGGAATACACTGCTTACATTTCAATCTACCTTTGAATGGCATGAGACTTTCATCGATACTGAAGTCTCTCTCTCAGGGATGTAGAGTGATCTACGTTTTTGATGGATTTTCATCAGAAAATCATAAATTTTGTTGAGGACTGGGCAAGGATGTGTTGCCTGATTGTATTCCTCATTATTCTGAAAATGCAAATACTTCATGATGGGACTGAATTGTTTTTCAGTCATAACATCACGAAATATTGACATGTTCAGAATCCAGTCTGTAGACCAATACATTTCAAGGGTGGACTTTTTCACGATACCTTGCACAATCAAGCGTGCTATAAATTAAGGAGCATGTTGATATCTGTTGGGCTCCAAAGTTTACTGTGAGAATGCCGACTGTACTCAACTTGCTGATGTTGTTGACAAGCATAAAGGTTAGTCTGTTCCACTATGAAGGAAAGAATATCATCGTCTAAAAATAGACGGAAAGAGCTTAAAATGTTGCTGGAGTCAAAGTCTTCAGTAATTCCTGGCTTACCTATGAAGGGAAGCCTTCATAGGCAAGCTGTGGACAAGCTGGTGTATGTTCAGTGGCGATCACCCATTGTCTGCACAAAGACATCTAACGTACAGGCAGAATTGCTATCTTCAGAGCTAGAAAGATTTCTCTCCTCATAGGTAGAACAAGAGCTGCTCGAAAGGCGAAGGCTCCAACTTTTCTGCATCTCACGTAGTTTCCTTTTCTTATCCTGAATGTTACTGCTACTGCTGTTACATCCTGATAACTGAAGAATGTGAAAATTTCAGTTATCATGATGTAACAAGAGAAGAAATAAAAACCCTGTATAGATAACTAAGTAAGCAAGCTTGTTCCTAAGCAGATATCGTTAAGAGCCTTTGAAAGTAACAAATACAAAAAATAAAAGGAAAGAAAAACATGCTTGCATCCAAGTGAAATATATAGCTGAAATTGTTTGTTGAACTAAATAAATAAAAAATAAAAAAAAGAAGGAAATTTTATTACAGTTGTGATATGATAAAATAAGATTAAGTAAAGCAAAGAAGATTAGTAATAGGATTTTGTATGTGAGAGGCTAGTTTTTAGATCCTTAAAAACAAGTAATAACTTAAAAACTTGGTAATTCTTGGAAATTTTGAAAAGGAGATTAATTTAGTATAGATGACATAGAGGTTAGCTTAATCAAAAGCCAAAGCTCAAGGTCATAATTCCCGAATCGAGACTTGTCACGTGTCAGTCGCGTGCACATGGACCGCATGATGTTTTGGCAGAAAAACTCCACTCTAATTGGTCAGTGAAATAGACTCCAGTAAGGGGGGAAGAAAAAGAAATTGAAGAAGGCGCCGGTAGGAGTCATCGTATAAAAGGGTTAGGAACCCCCCCCCAACGAGGCATTTTTCCTCAGAGTTTTTCTTCGCAAGTCTTCGTATAGGTGTCACGTGGTTTTCCTGAGTGACAGGTTAGGTGTTTTCTCCGTCCGACACAATAAGGAAACAAAGTGTGCGGGATTTTGATTTCGTGTTCTTATTGTAAGAAATGAGGGACGCCGTTTCGTTAAAAAGAGAGAAGATAAAGTCAGTGTCTTTCATCGTCCAGTGATCATAACGAGAGAAAGAAAATTCTATAAAGGAGTCAGTGCCCAGGTGGTGAATTTTTCAGCCATAGAATAGATGATCCTATGTATCTCCTTGATTGAAGAATGTAAGATAAAGACTGTGAAAGCCCATCTTAGTGCCAAAAGAACTTAGGAGTGATAAGTTATAGAAGAGTTCGTCCTAGGAAGATAAATTATCGGAAAAGGTAGAAACCAGTGTAGAAGACCCAAGTCAAAAGGTAATCTAAAATCTCGTGTCAATTCAAATCATATGTAACTGTAGTCATTGTTCAATTACTGAACAGTTGAAAGGATTAATGAGAATTATACTAGGACTTTAGTACATGCCAAACTAGAATAAAAATGAGCTTGTTATTATTAATTAATACGTAATTCATGTACCTAGAGATTTATGCATGTACATTGTATTTTAATGGAGAGAGTTTTAAAGGTCAAAAGTGTGTATTAGCTCAGCGAAAGGGTAATTTTAATCCATATTTTCTTAGTGAGAAAATTATAGTAACTGATTATATATGTCCTAGAAAATACAGAATTATAGCTTGATCAAACCAGTAAGGGATTAGACAAAGGATCAACTAGTTCTAGGATTATACATGTTTGTATGTATAGAATCTGTTATGGCGATATGATCACAATTCTCTTGTAGGATCTTAACCTAATACTTGTGTTTAGCTAGTGAAAATTTGTATTATATATTCTTAGTATTGAATTGAGATTTATTTGATAAAGAATGAATTGTACCATGTTTAAGAGTTCAATAAACTTTTGCTCATTGAAAATACAGTTGTCTGAGATTGTCGCTCAATGCACCACTTGTAACAACGTACGAACCTAATCACGGGGGGGGGGTTGTTAAGTTACGAGATAAAGGTCACGACTGCATATTAGTTTCACACTCAGACATATTTTGGTAATTGCTCCTTGTTTTTGAATTTTATATCTTAAACTAAATGTCCTGAAAGGTACAGTATAAAATAAATATTTAGGGACACTAAGCAGAGAAGAAGCTTGAATATTTGTATTTGAGTGATATCTCATATATAAATAAGATTTGGACAAAGACAAGTAGAGTTTTACATATAAGGATAGTTGAAAGCCTAATAATTGTAAATTGGGACACATCACTGCTTCTTGCGAGCTCGTAAATGAATTGTGTCTTGGGTATACTTGCTAATTATTCCTTTCTGCCCAGTAATAAGCTCTAAGCTAATGGAGATTATTAACCCCCACTGAGAAACAGAACAATAGAACATGCACAGTAGGCAGCACACTAAAGAGCCTCAAGCAATATCTGAATATTTTACAGGCAGAAATTTCTTGTTTGGTTTTTTCCATCTTTCTTTATTATGATATTGCATTTGTAGGATAACAGTGATTTTAAATATTAATTTCGCCTATTACTGAATATCACATAATTTCCTGATTTATAATAATCAGGAAATAATATGTATATTTTCTGATTTATAATTTGCTCATTTATAATAATCACCACATAGTTTCTGTTTCGAAAAATTAAAGTTATGAGGAACAATTACTAGAGAAAAATAACGAATTAAATCAAAACTGTACCTATATTTCATAACAGTTTTCGGCTGTGTTGATAGTGATGCAATGGGGGGAAGGGGGGGGTACACTATCCAAGGCAAAATAAAGTTCAATTCTATTGTAAAGATATGCAAATGAAATTTCACATTTGATATACCTATTTTGAATGATAAAATAGAAGCAAATGTATCGCTTACTTTAAATTGGAGTATAATATCTGAATTATGCAGAAAATATATATGTATAAATTTAAATTATAACTGTTAATTTCATTTTCTAATGACCAATTATACAAGGAAACCAAGAAAGTGAAATTAAAAAGAATGGTAGATTACTATATAAAGAAAAAATTTAGTGATATGATTAAAGAATTTCATGTTATTCTCTATAAAAACAAAGTCGATCAAGCTCATCCTAAAGGAAATCTGTGAAGTATTATTTGATTTCGATGATTTTGAACAAAAATAATATAATCTGGAACGTCTGCAGCCAGTTTTCTTTTCTTTTTTTAAAATAATATTTCAAATAATTATCGTGAATTAATTTCTTCGAGAACAAAGAAAATGTTTTATCAAGTAAGCAATTAGAAAAATATTAGCGCCAAAAAAATTAAAAATGAAATTCGTTCTCCAAGGTAAGGCAATATTTAAGTGAAGAAATTATGCAAGGATCTTTATTTTGTCCAGGCATTAAAATTGTATTGTACAATAAAAAGAGAAAACAAAAATATAAATAATTTCGATATTTTTAGTCTATCCAATATAACTAAGATCCAGTTACCCAGCATAGAACAAGGAAGTGCGTTTCTTGTTATAGGCAACTGAGAGGCAGCTATGAACTTGAGATAATCTGATTAGCTGTTCTCTTCAGCGTGAGGGTTTATCATAACTTCTAATGGACATGACGGTCAAATTGCACTTCTTATCCCTGTTCTTTCAACAGGTGGGCTGAATCATATCCAGATTTAGCTGAATGTCTATAGACATCCTGGCTGTTTGGGTGGTTAAGTACAGATCCTTGTCATATTCCCGTGATTTCTCAACTATTTGTCTTAGAGCAAAAATCTGATCTCGACAACCTCTGTTCGAACTGAAACCAACCTGTTCTCCTCCAAATTTCTCTTCCATAATGTATCTCAACCTCTTTTCAAGTATGCTTACATAAATCTTATCTTGAACACTTAGTAGAGAAATTCCTCTGTAGGAATTTCTCTACTAAGGAATAAAGCTACATTCAGCTTTATTCCCTTTTTTATAGATGGGAATTGTGAGCTGTACTCCAATCTGGAATTTGACCTTCTGACCAGGTCCTCTGAATAATGCAGTGGAGCCACTGCCAAACTTATACATACATACGAGGGCTGTTCAATAAGTAATAAGACTAATTTTACTCTCGCAAAACCACTCATCAGAATATTAATTTCTGTGGAATAAAGAAATGTTGCTGTCTGTATTAACAAAGGAGGTTGATAGATGGCGTATATGGGCTGATGTGCCAGAGTGTCACGTGACTAAACGCAAGCTTGTTTCAGTGCGCTTACGAGCCGCGACCAGTCGTCGAAATGGAAACATCCTTGGAACAGTATTATGCGATTAAATTTTGTGTGCGTTTGCAAAAATCGGCATCGGACACTTTTAACATGATACGCGAAGCTTTCCACAATGAAGCAATGTCGAGGGCAAGTGTTTTTCGCTGGCATAAAACTTTTAAGGAAGGAAGGCAAAATGTTGAAGATCTTGAACGTGAGGGAAGATCTTCAACGTCCATCACAGAGACAATGATCAACACAGCAGCGATTATCATCAAGGAGGATTGCAGAATTACAGTATGCCAGCTGCATGTTGTCCTGAATATTTCTGTGGGAAGTGTTCACTTAATCATGGCTGAATATTTGGGACTGAAACATGTTGCGCCTGATGGATTCCCAAACTCTTGACACTGGAGCAAATGCAGCATCGAGTGGATGTGTGCACAGAATGTTAAGAAAGACTGGAACAAGAAGGCGACAACTTCTTAAAATGCATCATTACAGCAGATGAAGCTTGGTTGTATCACTATGACCCTACAATGAAGCAGTGAATGGAAGCATCCATCTTCACCTACCCCCCAAGAAAGCAAAAACTGTAAAATCGACTGGTAAAGTTATGACCGTAATGTTTTTTGACTACGAAGGCATTGTTTACCAACATGCTGTAGAATCCAGGAATACTGTAAACGGCTCATATTATGTGGATGTTTTACGGACAATGGTACAGCACGTCAAAAGGAAGCATCCATTGCTGAAGAATGGCTTCTTATTGCACCACGATAATGCAAGGCCACATATTGCTGGTGGTGTAGTGGACGTTTTGCAGAAGAACAACATAGATATCTTACCACACCCTCCATACAGTCCTGATCTCGCATCGTGCAATTTCTGGCTCTTTCCTCAGCTCAAGAAACCACTAAGAGGCCACTATTTCAAAAGCAGCAAAGCATGTGTAAAAGCTGCAGAGGCGGTTTTGAAAGAACTCTCAAAAAACGGACTTTCACATGTGTTTAAGAAGTGGATGCAACGTTGGGACAAATGCATCGCGTCTCACGGTAGTTACTTCGAAAAAGACCATGTAAATGATGACGATTAAATAATCTGTTTTCTGTATAAATATAGTCATAACTTATTGAACAGCCTCTGTATTTAAGCATTTCTGGTCAAACGTCATCTACTTCATTTGTTTTTGATGGATTTTGCTGCCTCGAGTATTGATATGTTCTCCTGTTTGCATTACTCTAGAAACTTTTCTACTACTGTTCTATCACCATTTGTTTCATTTAAGTCTTTCCAGGTAATTACTACTGACATCTAGGATATCGTTATCTGTAGTTTTTGTCATCTTTATCATCTTTAATTCCTTTTAATTCCTCTATACGCTTACCCAACTTCCAGAGAAATTGGTTAAGAACGTGATTAGCAAGGGCTTGAGCACTAGACATTTTGTTTGGAGAATGATGAATGAATGGGTTGTCTGAAAGTTGGGAATAGTGTGATTAGCAGGGGAGTTAGGACTGTATTTTTTTTGTTTTGAGAGTGGGGAACAAATAGAATGGATTGTCAGTCAGTTGTGAGTGTTTTGTCTGTTAAAGGTTTAAAGGAGAGGTACATGATAGTTGATAGCTTGGGTCTCCCATGATGAGTCTTAGGACTCCATGGAGGTGCTTATGTAATAATAATGATAATTTTACAGTACCCATTTCTAATATTTTTCAATAGCCTCAAGAACATTTTGCCACCTTCTTGATATTTATTTTTTATATTGTTACCAAAGATTTCCCATGAATTTTGTTTAGCTACTTTTATGCATAGCTTAGCTCACGTTTTCCTCTGCATTCTTTTAGGGAATCTGCTGACTTATTTGCCAAGAACTTTTGATGTGCTTTTTTCTTGCCCAGGACTGCTTCTTTAATATTTTGTGTCCACTGGTATTGTCCTTTTTTTCTGTCCTAGCTGAATCAGTGTTTCCTTGGGACTTTGCCCCTGAGATTCTAAGATTTAAATCACTTGGGCAACCAAGCTGGTGTTGCTGGTATAACTTTGTAAAATGAAGTGAATGAATATTCTTTAACAGTTTTTGTTCTTAATGATCTGAATGTGATTTTAGTTGAGTTAATGTCATAAAAGGAACAAGGTTTTGAGATTTTTCCTTCTTGGCAATGCAGATTTTTATCCTGCTAACTATTTGGAGACTGACACACAATTGACAGATATAATGGTCCCACTTCTTTCAAAGTTCAGCTTAATCAGACTTACAAAGAGGAACTGGCCAGAGAAAGCATCTAATTATTAAAAATTATATGCTTGCCTCATAGTTTTAGTTGCTATGAATTATTCTGAAAACTTTAACCATATCTTAATTCATTTAAAACAGAAATAAATATTGAGTTTTTACTATTTAAAAAAAATTCCATAAACAAAAAAATACTAATCACTGCATACTTATGATTAATATTATACGTGCTATTTTTATTAGTATATGTAATGTATTGTCATCATATGCTGATTTCTTCAATAGGATGCATATCTTTTTGAATACATTTTAAATATTTTATAGAAGTGCTTAATCTCCACTATATATACCTTCAGCTTCAGAGATGGGTTGGAGATGTATAACTTCTTAGAGAATCAAATGACGAGTTAGCCAGCATAATGTTTGGGGGGGGGGGGGGATTTTTCTTCCTTTCTAGAGAATAGTCTCTCTCTCATATGGAGGTGGCATTTATTCTTCATGTCTTCATGGAAATGCTGATTTTTCAGTTTGCAGACTAGCAGGAGAATTCGTGCAATTAAGGGTTATACTGGTGTATGTACCTTAATTTATTTGCTTTGGTCCTCCTACTTAGTTTTTAACCAGCCCTTGCAGAATAAAAACAAACTATAGGTATTATTTCTGGGAAAATTCCCATGTTACTTCTCTTAAAAAACTATTATTTTTTACCAAAAAGACTGTGATATACACACGTTCTACTATCAGGTCTTCATGGGCAAGACTATTATTACAAGAACACTTCTGTGACTGTAACATCTCTATTCCAGAACATTTAAACACTAAAAAAACACAACATCAAAAAGAAAAATAGAATACAAAGTACTGGGAAAACAGAAATAGCAGTTTATGCCCTTGAATAGAAACATACCCTGCAAATCAACAAGGCCATAATAATAGACAAGACAACGAAACAATGCTAGAATATTGGAAATGATAGCCATAAAATGTGATGAAAACTCAATCAATGTCCACTGACCCTACATAATCTTAGAGTGTTGGAAGTTCCATGACATAAAAATTAGGTCACAACTCTGACCAGTAGGCGATAACACAAGCACTTCAAAGGCAGAAACACCAAGCCGACATGACATAGCATCCACTTCCCCCATGAGTTTCTGACGATGATGCACGCTTGAAATGGCTCACACCCCGTTAACCTTTTCCCCAGCCCCCTTTTTCCCATAAACCCTCCCCTCTTCCTCAAAAAAAAAAAAAAAAAAAAAAAATTTTTTTTCTATTTTCAGCCCCCTCTTTCATCTCTCTTCTTCAAAAAAAAGGTCCTTTAAAAATAATTATGTATATATTATATAAAAAAAAAAACCCAGGTTTTTCCAAATTAATTCTCCCACATCGTCTCAAACCCACCCACCCCACTTTTTCCAAAACCCCTTCCCTTTTAACACCCTAACAGCAGAAGTATGCACATCGCAGAAAGAAGACAGCCAACAACATCCAAAAAAAAGGTATGTGTGAATTTTCTTCCTCTGTTACTCTGCATATATTTGTCTCTAAAATACATCGATAATGTGTTAAGAATTCTTGAGTAAAAAGCCAATGACATTAAAAGTACTCCTAAACAAAAGCAAACAAAATAGCTGTAAAAATAATAACAAACTGACAAAATAATTGATTTGGCCTAATTCTAAAAGCATTTAACAATCTCTTAATGCTCTGAAACAGGAATGAATATTGCAGATTTGGATTTCATTTTAAGAAGAATTTAAAAAAATCCCTGTGAACAAAATAAGTTTTCATTATGTAATGAATACTTATTTATATACATGTATGAGGAGCATAATAACACCTACAGTAGTATTGGTAATATACTCTTAAATATAGAAATTACTCTCCCCCTCCCTCTCTCCCCACTTGGTAACACTAATAACTGTTCAAAATTTATGAACATATGGCAATTTAGCAGTATATACCCTATTTCAAAAATTTGTCTAAGGCAGTTTGGCAGCATATACACTTTTTCAGAAATGAGTTGAAAGTGTATTAATGTTATATATGGATGGCTGTGCTGAGTAAAAGAAAAGAACTTCAGCATTGCCTAATAGGTTATTATTGATGTTCTGATGGTTGAAGTCTGGAGAGTCAAAATATTATGACCAGCGCATCTTCATGCAAATCAAAGCAACTGCAGGGAAATGATGCCATGTGTGCAAATCATGAAACTGTTAAAATAACACCTGATAGCGTGCTCTGTTAATGAATCAGTTATTCTTCATATGAGAAAGGCAGCAGACTTAAGCAAGTTTGACAAAGGCCATATTGTAATGGCCAAATGACTTGATCAGTTGAGTATCTTCAAAAAGTGGTCTGAGGAGGGGGAAACTACAAATTGCCAGCAAGGTGTGGGTTGACCATGGCTCATTACTTAAGGTGAGTGAAGGCTATTCCAGACTTATAGGTACAAGCCAATAGAAGGGTTACTGTGGTACAACTTGCCAGCGATTTGAATGCTGGTGACGGGGAGAAATGGGACTGCATAGGTTGCTCCAGGTACACGTGCTAACCTCAATTCACCTCATGTGGGCACACGAGTATCAAAATTGGACTTTGCATGAGTGGAAGAAGGTCATCTTGTCTGATGAATGTTATTTCCTGTTGCACCATATGGGTGGCTAGATATGTGTTCATCATTTACCTGGGAAAGTGTTGTCACCAGGATGCACTGCGAAACGAAAACAAGCCAGTGGGGGGGCAGTGTAATGCTTTGGGCAATGTTCTGCTGGGAAACCCTTGGTTTTCATTCATGTGTAGGAAACTGATGTCTACCACCTACCTAAACATCATTTCAGACCAGGTACATTCATTCATGGGAATGGTATTCATCTCTGGTTGTGCATCCTTTCAGCAGGATAATGTGCTATGCCATGCTATCTGGATTGTGTAAGAATGGTTCAGAACATGAGGAAGACTTACAGGTATTGCCCTGCTTCCAAAATCCCTGGACATCAATGCATTTGAGCATCTGTAGTTTGTATTGGAACAGCACGTCTGCTCTGCATCTGCTCAACCATGTAACTTACAAGAGTTTAAAGGATTTGTTGGTTACATGTTGGTACCAGCTATCACAAGAAACCTTCAGAAATCTTGTAGTGTTGATGCCTCACCAGATAAGAGCTATTTTGTTGAAATGGAGGACCATCGTCATCATATTAGGTAGGTGGTCAAAACATTTTGGACCTTTGGCTCTTGAGTTTTTCTACATCAGAACCGACCTACTAAGGTATGTGCCAATCATCGATGTCCTAAAAATATGTATAGATCTAATCATATTACACTTTATGTTCCAGATCATCATCATATAGTGAATCACTGCCTTCCCCCCCCTCCAGTTCTAGGTTCATGTAATGGTTTACTAACATGTTTTTGAGCAGTTATACATGTGCATAAATAACATAAATAAAACATTTATTTACATCAGAAAAGAACACAAGAAATTCAGAAACATTTTCACAAGTGAAAAAATGATTCTGAATAGTTTAGTTTAAGGAAACACATGAACCAGTTTGGTTATCCGTGTACGCCATTAAAAGGTTTTCCATTTCAGTAGTAAGATTTTCACAGTTTAAGGATAAATGTAGTGTTAACTAGTGTAGTACTTTTCAGTTAGAATTTTATCTTTGTATTTAACAACTGTAACAACAGTTGTTGCAAGGTAAACCTAGCCTGCAGCTTTTCTCGGTGTTTGATACATTATTATCACTAAATTGAATCATTTTAACCTTAATATCTAATGTAATAGATTTACATGCTTTCTTTTCACTGAAGCAAACCCTTACTTTGAATTTTATTGCCATCATTAACAGTAATAAACCAAAATTATAGTTATAAACAATTTATAATTCACAGCAAGAAAGCGGCAACACACAGATAAATCTAGTGTGCATTGACGTTGTAAAAATTAACTGACTTCAAGAATACTGCACATAGATTGATTCATGGCAATATCATAGTGCTAAAACTGTTGTATGAGCGAATGCAACATCATATAAGTGGGCATTGGTCATAATTGAAAAGTGTCGTATGAGTGGTATAGTTGTAAAGTGTTGTAAGGTGGGAGTATTTCTGTATTACTTCCAGCACAAGACTGTTTTTGTTCTGTATTTTTCAAATATATTAATATAAAATAAAAACTGTCTTTAGCTTAACTCCTTATTATATATTACATGGTTCTGTTTATTTTGGTGTGTACATGTCTTTACATATATACCATTTTTATTTTTCAGTTATGTTGCAAGTTTCATATCTGCACTTTATGATGTCTATGTAGATTTGTACTTCACTTATTTGGAAATTAATCCATTGGGTTTGTATTGAGTGGTATATTCTTTCTTTCATACCTTTTTTTTTTTTTTTTTTTTTTCAAAATGAAATAAATTTTAATTTTTATTTATTATTTGTGTATGTGTGTTCATTAGAATAAACTCAAATAACAAACTTAATTGCCATTGTTCTAATGAGAATGACCTAAGAAGTTTGAGAAGTTTATTTTATGATTAAAATTATTTACTTTAACAAGAACTTTTTTTAACATAGAATTTTCTTTTAATATATATACAGGGTGGTCCAAAATGTACCTACCAAATTTAATGCTGCAAATTGAAGAGTTGGAGGTTATAGTTGTTGAGAAACACTTCAGAAAGTGAAGAAAGAATGATTGTTTATTAACAGTTCAATGGAACACTGTCCATAGCAGTACCTATGGAAGAAAATTAGCTGAAACATTGTCTATGATACAGAGGTTAAAATGGGTCTGTGAAGGATTAATCAACTGAGAGCTAAATCGTGCTCTGCTTTGGACATCATTCCAAAATTTTAGGGTAATTTTAGGTGCACTACAACAAACATGTCAGCAGTATTCAGAGGATGGACAGATTTGGTATAGTTCACCCACCATTTGTAGATTATTTCTTGGCATTTTGCCAAGAATAGTCGATTCATGCTGAAGGGGAGAAAGAAATGATGTACGAATTGGTCGTCAACATGCGAAATCACGTGTTTTCTTGTCTGTTGCTGTACTAGTACTAGTTTGATTTTTGTTGGCGCGTTTTTGCATTTTTTTTTATTATTAATTTGTATGATGGATCAAGTACAGTCAACAAGTTCTGTTGTTAAATGTTTCAGTAGCTCTTGCAAAAGAATATTGAATAATGTGCTGACATTCTCCGAAAAAGAATCGTCAGAAGGCTGTCTTCTTGTTCCCCTTTCTCAAGTCATAAAACGTGCAAGTGCAATTGCGGGTGTATCGGGGTCGACTGTTAAAAGAATTCATAGGGAATCAAAAAGTGAAGGTAAGCCAAAATTTAAATCTCCTAAAAAAAGCGCCAGAGAAAGAAAACCATCAAAACTGTAGCTTTGAATGATTTTGATGTAGACTTTATAAGAAGAACTATTCACGAATTTTACGTGGTCGAGAAAAGAGTGCCAACTGTTCCGAAATTGATTTCTGTGCTTAAAGAAAAAATTAACTTTCTTTGGAAAAGAGAAACTTTAAGGAAAATACTTCATGAAATCGGATTTTGTTTTAAAAAAGTCCCAGAATAAAAGGAAACTTATCATGGAGCGAAGTGACATTGTTTTATCTAGAACGCAGTATTTGAGAGCAATAAGCATTTCAGGGAGGAGAAAAGACCGATTGTGTATCTAGATGAAACTTGGATTGATAGTAATTTAACTTTGAAAATGTTGGCAGTCTAAAGAAGAATGTGGAGTGCTACAAACAGGAAATGCCTCGCGGCGCATAATAATTTTGTGTGCGGGTGGAGAAATGGGTTTTTTACCGAATTCAAACTTACTATACAAAGCCAATTCAACTATTGGAGACGACCATGGGCAAATGAATTCTACGATCTTTGAAAAGTGGGCAGAAGAAAAACTGATTCCAAACCTTCCTAAAAATGCTGTTGTTATAATTGATAACGCTTCATATCACTCTATTCGATTAAACAAAGCTCCAAATTGAATAAGAAGCAAGTTCTTATGGATTGGCTCTCTGCAAATAACATTTCTCATTCCCCAGATATGCGAAAAATTAAATTGCTTAATTTGGTCAAAAGAAACTCGCCCACAACCAAACTATTTAAATTTGACACGATGCTCAAATAATGTTGGAGTCTTGACAAGTAACAGACTGATTTGGAGGAAAATTGTAGATAGGAAGGTAGTAATGATGTAAATTTTTCATGTAGTACTATCATATCCTGTACATCTCTTGAGGGTACATGGCAGGAATTTGATGATGATGACGATGCTCAAAGAGCATGGATTTCTAGCTTTGAGGCTACCACCATATCATTGCGATATTAATGCTATTGAGTATGTTTGGGCAGAAGTGAAAAGTTTCATTCGCCATCGCAATGTAACTGGGGATATTGACATGTTGAAACTTTTTAAGCTTTCAGAACAGGCGATTGAAAGTATTACAGTTCAAAACTGTGGAAAATATTGCTCTCATGTCACCTCATTGGAAAATATGTATTGGGACAGAGACAGAATTATCGAAGAATTATGCGAACCTTTTGGTGATCAATTTAAGTGAAAGTGATGGCGATTCGGACACCGATTCAGATGACTCTGAAGATTAAAAGAATTTGACAATGGTATTTTTTCCAACATTTTTTTTGCATGGGTTTGTTAAAAGAGTCGCAACAATTTATAGAAAACTTTCTTAAAAATAAACTTAGTTACTTTTTTGTTTTATGCTATACCTTTTTTAATTTTGTTAACACTACGTACATTTTTTCAACTGTTATACAAGCAAAATAGTTACACTTTAAAAACAGCAATGTTTGTAAAAGAAAAGCTAAATTTTCCGACCTGTAATAATAAACAAACTCATCCCAGAAGACAGACTGATTACCCTATTATCGGAATGGATTCTCCTTTTTCTGACGTGCAGAAGTGTCGAGGGACCTCTAATCGGTGGGCGAACTATATTTGCATAAAGTTAGCAGTTGGGTGAATGAAAAATGGTATCTTAAGCAGAAAAGAATTCCTAATTTTTAGAGGCTGAGGAAGCTATTGAATGTTTGGTGGGAGAGATTGAAAGTAAACATCAGTCCAAGGAGAGGATCTGATTCTGTCTGGGCATTTGTGTATTACTGAAAGTGAACATTGATCCTTTTTGTGAGAGAAATGGCCAAACTGCATTTTCGCAGCATTGAAAACAATAGGTTACGTTTGTCCAAGGATGGTATGTGGATCAGTGCTTAAGACATTGGTTGCAGATGATCTTAAAACTCGGGATGTCTAAGCCAATAGAATACAGGATTATTGGTGATTGAGAGTAGGTCATTTATGTATACGTGAAGGAGGGTAGGTGATAGAACAGAGTCCTGAGGCACTCTTTCATTGGTGACGAAGCTTGAAGAGACACTGCTATCCACTGTGACATGCATTGAATGACCATTGAGAAAGGCATTTAGAGGATGGCTGGTAGACTGGAGGAAGGCACTTTGCATAGCAGATCTTGATGCCAAACATGATCAAAAGCCTAGACATTTCAAGAGCAATAGTATGTATTTCTCTTATCCTTTCTCTGGTATTCCATTGGTAGGTGATATAGGCTAAGAGATCAGTCGTGGATCTAGATTGGCAGAATCCATACTAGTAAGCCTCCAGATAATGTGGAGAGGGTTGATTGTTAATAACTATTTCCATTATTTTGGAGAGGATAATGTGATTGTAATTTGTCAGTAAGTAGTATTAGAGCAGAGTTTTATCCACTTTTTTGAGAAGGTTTGATAAATGCTTGCTTTCATGCTTTGGGATAGGTACCAGCTTGGTTTAGAAGATTGTAGATAAGGAACAGATGTTAGCACTGGAGCATAGTGTTTGAGTACATTTGGAGAGATGCTCTTGGATTCAGAAGCCTTTTTAGTGTCCAAGTTCTTTCTTGAAATGATTTGCCTCAGTCACCTATGCAGGAGTTGAAGGAAACAGTAATGTTAGGCAGTTAGCTTTATCTTGAGGTAATGCACCAGCAATTGCCATCTGGAGATGGGGCAGAAGCCTGAGCAGAAGATTCATCCGGTGGCTTTCAAAGAACATAGCCATTCCCCTCCATTTTCCTCTTGGTCTTTGTGAAATCCAGAGTTGGATTTGCTGATAGTTGTTTTCCATCTATTATGTGCTTCAGCATAGGCTGAGTATAAAGATATCGTTCGTGTTAAAGTCACTTGTGGGTAACTTAAGGGTCAAAGCCAGAAGACTCTGAGGAGACCTCTGGGTAGCCTATTAAAGAATGCTGAGAACTGACCATGACTTCTGGTCCAATGTCTAATCTTCATTTTTACATAGTGTGCCCTATTAGTAAATATTCACTGAGAACTGAACAAATGAGGGTGGTCTGACAATTTGGGACTTACTAACCAAATTGTACTCTCATTGACTTAAACCAGAAAAAAATACAACATGATATTTCATGTTGGCTAGGACATTGTCCGTTACAACAAGGTCTGTGATTTTGTCAGAAAACCAGGATTAACCATGAAAAGTCAGCTACTTGAACAAACTTCAATTCAACATCTAGAAGAAGAAAAACAAATCCAATGTGAGAACTAAAGATAGGAATTATCAACATAAGGAGTATTAATGGCAAGGGAATTGAACTTGCAGAAGAACGGAAAAAAAAAAAGTACCACATGGATATAATTGGCATTACTGAGACAAAACTGGCCGAAACAGGTGAGATCCTGCTAATTACTAAGTATAGGATGTTATTTTTTAAATTTTTTATTCTTCGTTTTTTAAAATATTGATCCCATACACAAGACTGCAAAGAACCTATAAGCACATCAGTGCAGTGTGGGATGCAGGTTAGGACTGAGATGGAAGTTTATTGACTTTTTTTGAGGAGTTGTAGATTGTAGTTATTATTAAGAGGCAGAAGGCTATTCCAGAGGATGGAGGTAGGTGAAATAAACAGGAAAGAAGAGCAGGTTCAGTGTTTTTGTATTTGCATAGTGAAGGAGTGCTAGGCAGCTACTACACTTGTATTAACGGGTGCAACAGAGTAGAGAAATGATTGTTGCCAATTCATTTGAGCAGTGGTCGCTGAAGTATCTGAAGAATAGGCATAGTGCTGAAACATTGTATCTGTGAGAGAGAGAGAGGTTGAAGAGAATCTGTAATAGAGGGATCATTGCTCTCCTCTGGTTCTAAGTGTGGGTGGATTTGGGATTTGTATAAAGTTAAGAACTACTTGTGTGTGTAAACTAGTATCTTGAACTAAAGAGGATGCCTAGTTTTATAGATTCTGAGGAAGATATTGATGTGATGTGTTCATTCCAGGAGAGACTGGAGGTAAGAATAAAGTCCAATCAGAGATCTGATAATGCATGGTGATTTGTGTATTATTAAGAGTAAGGGAATGTTAGCTAAGATCTCTTTTGTGAGTGAAGAGGCAAGAATGTTTTTGGTCAAATTGAAGGTGACAGATCCTCACTCCCATTGAAGGATACTACTTTGATTGATGTTTCAGGCACTCATTGTAGATGATTTTATTACCTGGGATGTCTGTGCACTACATGAGGTATCAAATGAGTAGAATGAATGGCAAGTACTGTCATCTGTAAAGATAATCTGCATCTATAGCTGGGCAGTAACGATCAAGGAAAGGATGTAGGATTAGTGTATAGTACCAAACATGAAGATAAACTTATTGACCAGAAGTCAGTTTCAAGTAGTTATGCAAGCAGATTTCAAAATGAAAAAATAAACAATGAACCATTCTTTTAGAGACACTTGTGCCATAGTTTTATGAATTACTTACGCATAAACACAAGGTAAAGGTAATAATTTATTATAAGGCCATATATTTCAGTCTGAAAATTAGACCATCTTCATTGGCAAAAAAACAGTTTAAACAAGGTAGAATGTAAACAATGGATTTATTTGAAATAGAGTGAGCCACGTGATGTTATATATACAGTAATGTTATGTTCTAACTGAGGAAAAGGTTAATCATAACAGTATTAAAAAAAATAATAATAATATAAATTAATGATGCATTATTCTAATCAGACTTCCATATTTTTGATAACAATAGGCAGTCATTTTGAGTCAAATTTGGGTGGTGAAGCAAGGCTTCAGCACTCCTTAAATAAATGTTCAAATTTTTTATTGACATTGAAGGCTTGTTTCAGGCCAAAGAATGTTGTGTTCTGTGTCTACTCTGTGTTGAGCCAATCCAGATTTATTGGATTTATTGTGGAAAATATATGATTGATGTTCTTGTAATCTTTTTTTCTATTGGGTGTCCAGTTTGTTAGAAGTAGTATAGACAGCAGTCACAAGAAATTTCACCTGGGATGAAGTTTCACAATGTCTCTCCCAGGTGTATGCCTGGGAGAAACATTGGAGAGTGTTTATCTTTTGAAGAGGGAAAATAAGTGGAGTTTATTGATGGGCATAAAAGTAGCGACTAAATCATATTTCTTTAGAATTCTGGAAATTGGTTCTGAAATGCTAGAAATGTGTGGAATTGGAGCTTGACATAACACGCCTACTACATTGCTGCTGATTTAAATTTGAATGTTTATTTAAGGAGAGTAATGAAGCCTTACTTCACTCTCTGAACTTGATTCGGAATGACTGCCTATTAAAATATGGGAAAGTTTGATTAAAATAATGCAACACACACAGTTATGATTAACCTTTTCCTCTGTCTCAAAAAAAAATCCATTGTTTGCATTCTATTTTGTGTCAACTGTTTTTTGCCACTGAAGATGGGCTGTAATTTTCAGACTGAAATATGTGGCCTTATAATGAATTATTACCTTTTACCTTGTGTTTATGTGTAAATAATTCATAAATAATGAACCTTATATGTGCCTATGGTCCCCCACAAGGTTATCCTAAGGAAGAAATGGAGGAATTTTTCAAGTCATTAGAACATGCAGTTGACATAAAGTAAATGAAAAAAGTGATTCTTGTTGATGATTTAAACAGTAGAGTAGGGAATGAATCCTACCAGGCATATAGAAAAGTTTTGAGAAAATTTGAAGAAAAGAGGAAGACTAATACTAATGGTACCTGTTGGATTTCTATGCAAGTTACAGACTAGTCATTACTAACACTACATTCTAACATAAAGATGTGCAGAAATTTACATGGAGAGAAGGCAAATAAGAAAATCCTCTTTGACTATGTTATTGTTGATAGTGGTATATTTGTTCTGGTTCTGGATACAAGAATTTACAGAGAATTTGAAATTGGAAACTATCAATAGTTTTGAGCAAGATGAAAATGAATATTATGTTGAAATGAACAACATGTAAGAAAGTTTTTTAAAACAAATAAGTTGAGAAGCTTTTATAGATAAACTGTAGACTCCACTATATGAACATTATTCAAGAAAAAAAAAAGTTTAAAAATGGGAACCAAACTTTTGGATTCTGATTGGCAAATCCTGAAAAACATTGATTGATTTACCTAGGGAGGCTAGTGGTGAAGTTGTCTTCAAGGATTGAAAAATAGACACTCTTGAACACTAGAGTTAAACAAGCAGTCCTGGAAAAGATGAAAGCATACTGAAAGTTACTAGAAAATAAGTTGACAGATTTCCTAAAAGAATACAGAGAAAAATATAAGAACTAAGCTAAACAAAAGTCAAGTCACGAGGAGACTGATAAGAATTTAGAAGATAAATATTAGAATGGTGACAAAATGTTCTGGAGGCCATGGAAAAAGCTTAGAAATGGAGGAAAGAGTACTGTAAAAGGAATCAAAGATGATAAAGGTGACATGAAAACTGAAGATAAGGATATTCTAGACTTCTGGAGTAATTACTTTGTAAGAATGTTAAATGAAACCAAGTAGTGATAGAACAGTAATAGAAAAATATTAGAGGAATGCAAACAGGAGTACATATCAATAGTTGAGACAGAAAATGATATCAATATCCTAAAATGCAGAAAGGCAGGTGGAGAAGATGTTATTTGACAGGATATGCTCCAGTATTATTATTTGACCTCCAGGGAAACAAGGGCAATGTTCCCTTGAAGCTGTGCATGTGTGCATCTGCACATTGGTCAAAAAGGAACACACAATTTTTGCAATCAGAATTTCTAATTAACAGTCAATTTTCAAATGCACGAGGTGTGGCTATTAAATAACAAGTCATAACCGGTAATTAATTTACGGAATTAACAACGCATATGAAGTATATTAATTAAAGATAACTTTAATGAATCACTTTAATGAATCACACATAGAAGTGATTAATTAAAGTTATCTTTAATTAATATACTTCATATGCGTTGTTAATTCCGTAAATTAATTACCAGTTATGTCTAACCAACGTATAAGTCTTACTACTAAAATAACAAGTCTGGTTGCAAAAATGTGGTTTATTATTACAATTGTACAACTTTATTGTTATCCCCTTCTACATACTCCCCTCCTCTATCTATACATTTGGTGCATATGAATTTTCCATTGTTGGAAGCAGTGCTGCAAGTCATCAGGTGTTATCTGCCTCAGTAGTGCTGCCGTTTCGTCCTTTACTTCATCTACTGACTGAAAATGGGTGCCCTTCAACGTGGATTTCAACTTTGGAAAAAGGTAAAAGTCTCATGGAGCAGGTGGATGGTCCAACACTGGTAACTTCCTATCAGCCAGACAGTGCAAAATCCAAGCATTGCTCTTCCATAGATCGAGTCGTTTCTTCCTCACTCGTTCTCTCAGCTTGGCCACAACCTCAAGGTAATAATATTGGTCAGTTAACCAACATTATTACCTTGAGGTTTTGGCCACGTACTCATTCAACAGTTACCACGCCATTGATATAAAAAAAACAAAACAATCAGCATTGCTTTCAGTTTTGACTTGTTCATTCCTGCTTTTTTTTTCATTCTTGGTGATGCAGAAGTTTTCCAGTGCATTGATTGTCTCTTTGTTTCTGGATCATATTGGAAAATCCACGTCTCATCACATGTGATGATCTCCTGCAAGTCCGGCTCTGCTATCAGCCGTTCCATGATGTCAGTGCAAATTTGTTTCCAGCATAATTGTTTAGAGTGTCTATCTAGACAATAGTCATTTAAACTTCTGCAAATAGTGATGTAGCTACACAAAATTTGTGTAGCATGCATTTATAAAGTATGCGGTATTTAAGCAGCTGAAGAAGTAAGCATTTAGGATTCTCTTATAACAAGGTTTAACATTGCAGTGTACAGGATCTTTTTTTTTCAACAACCATGTCACCAATTTTAGGCGTATCAGATTAAGAGTTAGACTTGTGATGTTTGCTGCTGTGAGCACAGGCTACTGCACAAGTTGAATTTAAGATTGGAAACTTGTGCATACAATGTTTTTCATGCCTTCCTAGTGAAGAATTTATGGAGACACAACACATGTGTTAGAGTAGTTATTTAAACTTTAGGAAAGTAACATTCAGCGTTTCGACCTCTGTATTGAGGTCATCATCAGGAAAAATACATATGAGATACAAGCTACATGACACTGCACTATACAAAAGTAAGATGAATCTAAATGCTGGTTAATTATTTAACCTAGCCTGACCTCCTGTGTAATAAATAAAAAAAATACAATAAAATAAAAAGTATATTAAAAAAAATGAAATAAAAACAAAATATAAACATATGAAAATATTGAACATTTCTAAAGTCCTCTCATATTGAGATAGTCTGTTTGGGCTTGTTCTTGTTGCTATATGGATTGCAGATGGGTCCTCCATATTCTTGGAATTTATGCACACATTAATTGGCAAAAAATTAGCGGGAATATTTGTCATGGTTGAGGGAAGCTACATCAACACCAATCATACTTTATCTTAAACTCATTCAGATGCCCTCACTTCTTCAGCAGGCAAACTGTTGGACTCATTAATGGTTCTGTAAGAGAAAAACATAGCTGTTACCATTTTCTTAACCATACACAAACAACTTTGACAGATACCCTTTATCCTCTCCTCACCTGTATGATGAAAAATTTTATAAACCTATATCTTATAACACTCAAAAGTTCATAGATGTCTATCATGTCACCCCTTTCTCCTGCTTACTACTGGCAGTTCATATACTCTTATACTGTCCTCATAATGCACATTCCATAATCCTAATATTTTCTCTGTAATTCTTCTTTGCAACCTTTTTACAACTTTATCTCTTTAGAACCCAGGAGACCCAAATCTGTGCATAGTTCTCTAGTTAATCATATGAAGGCCTTGTAGAAGGAAAATGACTTCCATATCCTTACATGTCAATGTTCAATATTGCAATTATCTTCTGAGTTGTATTTGCAACTTTTGATATGTGATCCTCTATCCATTATAACTTGATGATCTCTAGTTTTGTTAGTTATTTCAAACATAATACCACCAATATGCCTTTGGGTATCTCATCATGCCAGAGTGCATAACTTTACACATATTGACATTGAATTGATAGTCATTATTGTTTGCCTACTCTTCCAGCCTATTCAAATCATTCTATAAATGCTGTATATGAGTAATATCTCTGATTGAATTTCCTATCTTTGCATCTCAGTAAACAGTTGAAGATCTGTGAGGCCTTTCCAAATATCATTCATATATAGATTAAACAACAATGTTCCAATGTTCCCTTGAGTACAAGACTGGTCACCTTAAATCTGAAAGATTCACACCCCATATATCACTTCCTGATACATGTACATCAGCCACCCACTTATCTAAGTTCAAGTTCTCCAGTTTATGCAACAGCCTTTCATGTGGTATCCTATCAAATGCTATAGCAGACTCCAACATTATCATAGTGTATCCATCCTTTTATGTAACTCAGCCATAACATTATATGAACAGTTATATAAAATATCTGTTCATATAATGCTATGAACAAATATATTTTATAAAATACAAACAAATTGCTCAAACATGATTTCCCTTTAGTAAAACCATTCTTTTCCTTGCAAAGTATAGCTTGTTTTGTCACCCAGTTCTGTATGCAAGTTCTTACCTACTTCTCTAAAATCATCACAATTATTCCAGATATAATGATAAGTCAATAGTTCAACACAGTCTTTTCACCACCCTTGTGCAATCGTATTATCATACATTATTTCCATTCCTGTGGAATCTTTCCTTAGCTAAGATTCATTATACAAACATGTCAAGGGTCTCACCAGTTTGGTTGAACATTCCTTTAGCATGCATGCCAAAATCTTATCCAGGTTAGGCAATAACTCTAGAACTTCGTTCTCATGCAACTCAATCTCTTCGCATCCAATGCAGTAGTAGGACTGTGTGTTATGTTGCATACACCTAGTTTATAGATCTTAGTGAAATTAGAACATATCTGTTTCTGATGCAGGATTACTATCTGCATTCACTGAAGTTATTCTGCCTTTTTTTTTTTTTTTTTTTTTTACTTGCAGTAAAAATTCATTTGAGTTTGCTTTAGCCTGCACAACCAATTTCTTTTCTTACTCAGGAACTTTTCTAGCCTTCATTTTATATATTTCATAAACCTCTCACTCTTATTCTCACTATATTCCTTCATCTTCTTATGGATCACTTGCTTAATAAGATTGCACATCCATTTCATTCTTGAATTCTAGAGGCACATTCAGATACCTCATCATTTAAGCATCTTTTCAAAGATTTTCCCATGTACAAGTGATATCCTTCCCATTCAACACATGATGCCATGGAACCAAAGATGATATTGGTATTCTTCCGTGTTTGTCATTTTCAGATTTGTAGTTCAGCATGTAACCTGTCTTAGTTGGGATATTCATACAGTTCACTACATTCCATGAGAGCATGATCACTGACTAGTGGCAAAAGAGTCGCATCCTTAACTGAGACACCTGATGCTGTGATTGATTGAATCTAACACTCTTTGTCCCCAAATTCTTTCACATGTTGGTTGAAAGTTGTCTCACAACTGCTCAATAAATTCTTCTTCATTGTTATCATGAGTGTTCTCTGATACCTAATCAGTTACTTATCCTCTTTGTGCCTCATTGCACGTAAGGTCAAGATCTATTTTTTTCAGATACCTCAGTCCTGAGCGACAAGTTCAGCTTCTCTCCATCTCTTCCAGCCAGCTTGGCTTCTCTTATATTCTGTCATTCTCTGCAAAGTAAAGTTAGGTCTTCTCCTTTTTCGTTTTCCTTCTGGGATCCATATCAAAGCTGCTTTAGGAATCTCTCTATTGTCCATTCCCAGTATGTGCCCAATCCATTTTCATTTCCATTTTTTTTTTATTTCATCTGTGATGCTTTTTTTGCACAGATACCTTATATAAGTTATCATTTGTTATATGTTAGGGCCAGAATATTTTTAATATTTTATGTAGACATTTGATTTGAAAACTACTTAATTTATTTTTGTTTTTTGACAGCTTCCATGTCTCTGATACATATAATAATACTGCCTTAATGTTTCTATGGTAGACTTTTATTATGGTATTTTGAATATTTCTATATATTTAATTTTCTGAAAGCAGTATTAGCTTTTGTCAGTCTTTGCATTGTATCCCTTTCAGTTCTATCTTCAATATCTAGCTTTACTCCCAAGTATGTAGAATATTTAACTTCTTCCATAGCATGCTGATTGATTTTTGATCTATTTGTGGCATTTGCTATTTTCTTTAATTACTTTTATTTTCTCTTCTTTGAGTGCCATCTTCTATCAGACGTCGGCAACCTTTGCAAATTTTGAGTGAACTTCAGCCATTCTGAATAGTCTTTCAAAGCTCATGTCAGTCCACTGTTCTGATGTCTGCCAGCAAAGATCTTCTTCGTCTTACTTGTCATTTATCTTCCCTTTTATAATCAACTGAAGTATCTTATATTTTTCATTATAAAGTAGGTGACCAACATATGCAGTTTTCTTCTTTTTATGGTATCTAAAAGTTCACATGACTTCCCTATTTGTTCTAGTACTACTTCTTGATTGGATGTTTTTGCCATCCATAGGATTTTTAACATTTGTCTATATAACCACATCTCAAAGGCTTCAAGTTTTTTATCAATGTTGTCTTCAAAGTCCAAGTTTCTGCACTGTATAGCAGTACAGACCATACATAGCATTTAACCATGCATATTCTAAGCTCTACATTTAAATTGTGTTGTGTTTACACAGTGTCGATTTCATCAGGAGAAAATTTTTTTCTTGCCACTTCAGTTCTAACTTTTATTTCCATTTCTGGGTTGTATTCTTCATTTAACCAGCATCCAAGATACGAGGTTGGTCTGAAAAGTTCTTGGACTCGACGATAGATGGCAGCACTATCAGCAGATTTTTTTTTTCTAAGTTGGTACATCTATCATAAGCATCTATGTGAAATTGCAAGTCATTCTATCAAGTAGTTTGTTTTATACAGCTGTCTGAAGCAAAAGTGTTGTCTGTATCCCTTGAAACGGATAAAATTGAGTATCGTGCAGTTATAAAATTCTTTGTGAAAGAAGGTTTAATGTCAAAAGAAATTCATTTAAGGTTGAATGTTTATGAGCATTCTTCTCCTTCATTTTTGACAATTAAGAAATGGGCTGCTGAGTTTAAACATGGCCGTACCAGCCTTGAAGATGATCCACATGAAGGACGTCCAAAAAGTGTAACACCAGAAATCATTGATCAAGTGCATGATATGGTATTGGATGACTGGCAAGTCAAAGTGCGTGGAATTGCTGAGATTATAGGCATATCAGAAGAATGTATAGGATGTATTTTGCATGAAGAATTGCAAATGAAAAAGCTTTGCACAAGATTGGTGCCATGCTTGCTCACAGCAGATCAAAAACACTCTTGCTTGAAAATCTCAAAACAGTGCTTGGAGCATTTTAACAAGAATAAAACTGATTTTATGCATCAATTTATTACTATGGATGAGACTTGGATTCACCATTACACACCAGAATCCAAAATATGTTAAAAAGGAGAATCAGTAGCACACACATCCTTGCCTTACTCATCTTTTGATGTCTGTATTAATGTTATCAACTTGAACAGATGCCTTTTGGTTCCTATATAAGTTTTCAATGCTCCTGATGTTTTTATCGTCTAATCTACTTTTTTTAATAAGTCAATCATTTTAGTGTGTTGGAATTTGTCAAATGCTTTCTTGAAGTCGATGAAGCAAATGAATTTATCCTTTTTTTTATCGCTACATTTTTGGAATTATTTTCAGAAATATTTTAAGAGCATGACTTATTAGACCGATCATTCTGTAGTTATTACTAGTTTTGGCATTTTCTTTTTTAGGTAGCATGATGAAGGTTGACTGTAACCAGTCTTGAGGGATTATGCCTGTATCGTAGATCTGATTAAATAGCTTTACTAATATAGTAATTTGTTGCCTTCTAATAACTTTTACTATTTTTGATGGTATTCTATCAGGGCTTAAAGCTTTACCATTTTTGGTTGAGTTCAGTGCATATTCTGTCTCTGGTCTTAGAATGCATGGACCTTCCATCTGTTCATAAGTATTTTCTGGGTTTTGTCTGTTATCAGTAAAGATTTCTTGTACATATTTCATTGTACATTCCTGTATTTTATCATCCTTTTTGGATATTATTTCTCCCTTTTTTTGTTTTAAAGGAAACAAAAAAGGGAGAAATTCTTTTGCTTCTTTGATCTTGTCTTTAATAATTTTCTGAACCTCTTTATATTTTGTTGGACTATGATTTTTATATAATCTGCATTGATCCATGAGAGAAAAAATTTCATCAGTTATCCAATCTTTCTTTTTTACTGCTCTTTCAGGACACAACGTGTTGACACATTTCTCTATGAAGACAGATTTAGTTTTGTTGAGGGGGGGGGCTGTAAAATAATGAAAACAAATTTAAAATGTTTTAAGACTAAATGTGCCATGTCAGATGTGTATGTAAGATGCTAAAAATGTAATGGTTGCATTTGATTTTTGCATTATTCACTGGGTATGTTGTTTTGTATTGAATATAAATACAATAAATATTAGAATTATATGTCTATATTAGGATTTTTTTTTCGAGGGAGCCGTGAAATATTTTAATTTTTCCAAAGGGGCCTTTACATCCATAAGTTTGGGAAGCACTGTTCTAATGTGACCTGATGTTGCAGTGTTCTGTGCTTCTTCTGCCAAACTGTTAACATAATTCCTTTTATCCTTTCTTGCAGATCATTTAATAAGCTTGTCTTTCTTTCTTTCTATAATTGCTGAAATGAATTTCTTTAAGCTGTCTGGGATTTAGCAGTTTCAAACATCATTTTAACTGTGCCTTTCTTCTGTGAGTCTCCAAGGCTTATCTGATAAACCAAATGTTCTTTTTCTCCTTCTTAGCACCCAAAGCCCCTGCCAACCTCATTATATGCCGTTTGAAAATTTTTCCATTGCATTTCAATCATTTCTTCTTGGCTTTCTACTTTCTCACCTTTTAGCTTCTCATTTTCTAAAATATGAAATTAATTTTTTATGATAATAGAAAAGATTTTCTTAATTTTATTCATTTTTAATTTGGACATGTCATATTTTACCCTCCCATTCTGATTTTTTTTATCCAGTTTTAATTTAATTTTGGCTGTTATTAAGTATTGATCAGATCCTACTTCAGCTCCTCGCATTACTTTAACATCTATGAGTGAACTCCTGAAATTGCCCTTGATTGCAATATGATCAATTTGGGCTTTGGTTTTACCATCTGGTTATAACAGTCATTTTATGTATGTCTGTATGATTAAATAATATACTTCCTCCAGTCACAAAGTTGTTCATTTCACAAAATACCATCAATAAATCACCATTCTAATTTCTTGAACCACATGCTTCATTACCTACTGCTCTCTCATCTTCGTTATTTCTATTACCTACTTTAGCATTCATGTTACTCATAAGACTAACCATGTCATGTTTTGGCACTTGTTCTATACATTTTTGTAACTTATAAAAATACTTACTCCTTCTTGTCAAGATCCTTCTCATTTGTTGGTGCATATACTTGTATTATGGTTAAATTAATACATCTTGGATATAATCTAGCCATTATTATCTGCTCACTTTTGAGCTCCAATTTATCAAGGTTTTACTTGTCTGCACTAAATATAAGTGCCATACCTCTTTCATGACTTTCATCTGATCCTGAATGCAATATTTGATATCAGTCTATAGTTCTCACTCATCCATCTCAATTCACTTATTCCTAAAATATGTATTCCATGCTTTCTCATTTCCTTTATAACTTCCTGCATCTTTCCAGTTTGAAAAATAGTTCTAACATTTGATGTTGCAATTAACATTTTGTGTTTAGGTGAAAGTGGTGACCTCATCTGTTTCAAGGGTTCTTGTAGGATTTGCTCTTGAAACTTCATCCATGCATTATCCTCTTGCCAACTTAAATATTAATCATCAGGAATCCTGCAGGCTGAGACACCTGGTACACTGGTTTGGCATGTGGGAAGACCACCCCTAATGGAGTTTGCATGTAATTTAAATGACCCATAATGATAATTCATTCAGTGCCTATCAGGATAAATTGGCAATCCATTTCATCATTCCTCACCAGGTTCATGCTAACAATCTACCATATATTTCATACTGTTATCTTCCACTTCACAGCAGATAGCCTCAAACTCACTGTTACATGGGACATTATTGCCATTATCATTTTTTTGAGTTTCTAACCTAACTGGACTTAATCAGATATCATTAATAGTATTTCCCTCCTCTCATATTTCTTCTGTCATGACTAAAAATACTATACCTTTTACACTTGATTACAGTTACTACATCTGATTTTGAGAGCCAGGTTTCACTAATGCCAATAATTTTGGCCACAGCATATTCTCCAAAGCAACAGTGACCTCAGCCACTTTGTTTCTAATGATCCTGGCATTTGTGTATAAATATAAGTTACCTCTTTGTGTTTTTAGAGTTTGCTTGGCCCATTTGAGTGCCAAAGCATAGTCTATCACTTCAGCAAATTTATGATCATGATCATTGACTTATGTCAAAATGAACTATTTTCCCTGATTCTCAGTATTAGGTTTTATTCCAATAAATAAAATCTCTAGGCACCTGATGAGTCATCAGGTGCCTAGAGAATTAATGTGAAGGCATAAAAGTTTTGCATTTGCTACACTGCGTAATTCAAAGGGTCATGTCAGAAAGTTGAATTCTACATGATGAGATGATAGCTTTCACAGATACCATCTATAAAAAGGGGAATAAAGCTGAATGTGAGAATTACAGAGGAGTTTCTCCATTAGGTATTCCAGATAACATTTATGCAAGCATGCTTGAGAAGATGCAAAAAATTGTGGAAGAGAAACATAGAGAAGAATTAACTGTTCATTCCGAATAGAGGTTTTCAAGAACAGATTTTCACTTTATGACAGATGTTGAGAAATCGTGGGAATGTTCTCATGATTTCTCAACTGTGGTGAGGTTACCATAGTGCCATCAGGATGCAAGAGAGGTGGCAACATGGAAGGACAGAAGTTACACCAAACAGACAAAGGGACCAGTAGTCTTGACTGCCATTTGAGCAGGAGGAGAGTTTATTGCATTTCATTTCATCTACTTAGCAGATGACCCTTTCCTCACAGATTCCCTTCAGTCACTTGATCATAGGTACTCTGTTTGCACTATGCCTTTTCTGTAGGTATTTTGATGAGCATTGCTCCTCTGAATTGGCTGCTACCATTTTTCCACTTTCTTCTAACCATAGAACTAGTGCAGCTACTGGCCAACACCTATACTCTCCAGCTCTGAATATACCAAACTGTCTCATCAGCTTCCTTCATTCGCTCCACCTCTATTCTTTGGAACAATCTACCTCACACTGTTCTTCCTACTGAGTACAACCTCCCACAGAAACATATCAACAGGCTACATTTTCTCTAGTGTTACAGGCAGTGCTTTTTTTCTAGAAAAAAAGGTGCCAGAACTCACATCTTGTTAAGCTTTTTATTAAAGAAAATGATATTCACATCTTAATTTAAATGAAATATAAAGCAGCTGTTGCTGTCATGGAGTTGCATAAATGAATTAAATATAATTTATTTTCAGCATTTTTTATTTTAGACATGACCAAATGTAAAATTAAACAAATAAATTAAAATATACAACCTAAGACCAAATATCAAGCGAAAGTAACTTTGTAAAAAACTTTATATAATTTAAGAGAAGTTCATAGTGTTTTCCAAAGTTTTGTCCAATTCTGGTTTGAACAAATCATCTGAACTCCTTTCTTTGCTCTTAGTATCTAAGGCCGAATGTCGTCCTCTAAGTAACCACAGATCAACATACGTTGAAGGATCTAAGTCTTAAAGGTGGTCCAAAGAGTTTGATGAATAAAAGTGCCGAAACTGTTTTAGTCTTCAGCGAAGTTCTTGTTGGGGCTTCATCTGATAATTAAATTCATCTGCAAAAATCCGCGTTCACATTCACTTGATGAAATGGGAATAGTATTCAGAGCATGTACCAAATGCAACAGTTTTTCTGGGTATATCTTATCAAGAATGTATTCACGGAATCCATGAATAATTTCCCTTTCATTTAGTTGCAGTCTTATTGACAAATTTCTAATTTCTGCCTCTCCAAATGTTAGCTGAGTATCAATATCTTCAGGCCAATGTTTTTGGTCAAGCACGTGAGCCCAAAGTGCTAGCTCAATATCTTTGCAAGCAACCTTTTTTTTTCAATTGACTCTTTTAATTTGGTATAAAATGTTTTTTGGGTCAGTAGGAGGATTATTTTTTGGAGCTTTTTCATGAAGTAAAACTCCACAAAAGCACATATCGCGTACAGCAGCTGCAGCACATCTAAAATAGGGTCCAAAATTCTGTCTTCTTTCTTCAAAAACTTATACAAGTGCATTTATTTATTGATTTGCCTTATAAAGGTTCATGTCACTGTCTTGCAGGTCCAAACTTAATTCAGACAATTCTTGGAGAGCGTCGCACAACAATCCTAGATCCAATAAAAAGTCTGTAGATGTTATTTTTCTTCTTAAGCCATCATAAGTACATTTATCATTTTTATCTCTCCTAGGATCATGCATCGCATCTTCAAAATGATGCACTAGAGATTCAAAATTATTCCACACAGCCAAAACTTCGAATCCAAGAATTCTAACTTTTCTGCAAGGCATACAGCCAAGTTTTTGTTGCAAATATACAACCATTCATTTTTTGAGCAAAAATCTTTTTTCTTTGATCTAATGTCCAGCAATTCGGTCAGTCATTTTCAGTTTGGCCCTGCTCCTCAAGATTAGGTTGAGATGATTCAAAAACATCAACTGGCACCATTATTTCCACATTTTCTGACGTCGTTTGTTATTATTGTGGGCTTTTTATTAATTGGACCGGTCATTGAGAAGTAATTGGAAATCATTTTCATTTTCAAACTTGGGGTCAAACTTTTACATTAAAAATGAAACAAAAGAAATGCTGAAGGGATATGAAAATAATGACGTTAAATTTACATCAATTTAATAAAGATATTTTTTAGATAAAAAAGTGTTTTACCGAAAATCTTTCGCATGTTGTCAATCACACGTCCATATAGCCACAAATGTAGATGCTAATGGCATACGCATGCGTGTTATGTACACGTGAACATTATTTCAAAAATTACTTTTGAAAAATTGAAAAAAACTGTAAAAAAAAAATAGGTGCCAGAATGCCATTCTGCTGCTTCACGCTAGAAAAAAAAAAAACACTGGTTACATGCCTTGTTGAACTTTCATGTGTTGGATCATCATAAAAAAATATATATATGAAAACTGAAGATAGATATTCTAAATGTCTGTAGTAATTAAAGACACCAAGAAATTATATGCTTGGTTTAATCCTTTATCCAAGTGTAAGCAAATGAAGTTTGGCCATGAAGTATTTTCATGAGCATACTCTTGTATATATTTAGTTCCCATAATGCAAAGCACACACCACCCCTTTAAGTGAGTGGTATGTGCTTTGTATTATCGGAAGGGCCATTACTCAGACTGGTTTTGACCTTTATTGAGGTCTCATCAGTATGAGCCAGATCTAGAAGAGATACCAAGGTTGAAGTAATGCAAAAGTCATATATTTCTCATGAATGTACAAGTAATGAAAAGATGTATCATCTTATTATTAAATTGCTCTGTCATTATCCTCTGTATTCAAATAGCCCAGTCATGAGTATATACTTCATGTGCAAAATGTGTTTGTTTACACTTGGGTGAAGGGTTAAACCAAGAATATTATTTCTTGGCATATTTAATTTATGGTATGGCATACCCAAGTGAAAAAATTTGCAATGTCTGGAGTAATAACTTTGAAAGAAGCAGTTACAGAATGTTGGTGGAAAACACTCATCAGGAATGCAGTTAGCAATACATATTGATATTGAAGTAAAAAAAGCCATTAAGAACCTGAAATTTGGAAAGGCAGTTAGATTAGATGATATTTGATTAGAAATGCTCAAATACGAGGTCTAAAAGTTTTACAGTGGCTACGCTGCCTAATTCAGACAGCAGTCAGAACACCAGGTATTCTACCCTCCTTGGTCAGAGGGTCGAATACCTGGTGATTGAAGTATAGCTCTCATAGTACCTTCTATAAAAAGGGAAATAAAACAATGTGAGAATTAGAAGAATTTCATTACTATGGGTTCATGGTAAGATTTATTTAAGAATATTTGAGAAATGACTGGAATTTCTCTAAGACAATTAGTTGAGAAATCATTGGAATATAACAAGGATCTGTATTTAAATTTCATAGATCTGGAAAAGGTATATATCAAAACCTGTCCCCATTTATACTATATTTAAACGACAGTGTAAATGGGACATTATCTTCTTCTCTCTTCCATCATCTGTGTGGATGATGAGGCCAAATAAATGTTTGTCTGTCCTTGGAGAGTCCGATCAGTTCTGTCCAGTTTGGTGTTGCTTGTTATGATTTAGTTTTCAGGTCCTCTTTTATTTTGCCTATCCATATAATTCTGAACTGCCCTCTGGATCTTTTACCTTCCATCGTTTATACAACGATGGAAGGTAAAAGATCCAGAGGACTTTAGTTGGTAATCTTTCTGGTCACATGGCTAAACCCTTGCAGTCTTCTTTCTTGGAGTTTGTCTATTATTGTTATTTCTTGTTTTAGTTGTTTCCTTATGTCTTCATTTCTTAGTCTATCTAGCAGAGATACTGGCTAAGTAATCTTCTTAGCCACCCCATTTCAGTAGTTAATAATTTTTTCTCTCAGCATTTTTGAGATTCCAGCATTTACTTCTATAGAGAAGTATTGAGAGGAACATAGTCTCATCGATTCTTACTTTTGTTACTTGTTTGATGTCTCTTGACTTTCATATTTTATTTAGTCATCCAAAGGTTTTGGGATGCTTGGCTAATTCGTCTGTTATATCTTTTGTATTCGTGAGGACATCATGTTGGAGGCTTAATGGATTTTTTACAACACTCAAAAAGAATTAAAATAGAATTTAATACTTCTATATTTCGTCCTAGTCACTAGGACATCTATGGGGATTACAAAAACAATTAATGTAACATGCACACAAATATCATACAATACTAAGCCCAACCACATGGGTGACACTAAAGTCCTATCTAGGTGGAGCACCCTCTAAGTGCGGTAGTAGGTGGCCTAGAATGTAAGGGGGGACCTCTGGTGATGAGTGTTTCCCAAATCTTCAGAAGCTTAATGCAACCATATTTATTAAGATTTGGTTGGTTTCTGAGAGCTGCTGCTGCTTCTATGTTTACTGTGGAAAAGGAAAAGAACAATTGTTTACCCTTCCTAGACATCTTAGTCACATGCCTGCCTAATGATACACTTGCCTTCACTGTATACAGAAAACCCACACACACACAGGCAGATACATTCACAAACTCTCCCACCACCACCCCTCTCAACAATATGGCATTATTAAAACTCTTACCAAGAGAGCCCACAATCTTTGTTCCAGTGGAACCGCCCTCACTACTGAGCTTAACCACATACACAGCACTTTCCTCTCCAATGGCTACAGCGAACACAGTATCAAAAAAATAATCAGTTCCTCCCCCATTCCCTGTCCTTCTTGTCATCAAGATATTAAAAATGCCATCACCATATCCTGTATCCGTGGCACATCCGAAAAAATAGCCAAGATACTAAAAAAGTATAACCTACACACAGCATATAAGCCCCACTGCAAACTTGCTACTCTTATCCGTTCTACAAAAGATCAGCTCCCTCCTCTCTCTCTGCCTGCAGTTTACAAAGTACCCTGTTCCTGTAAGCTGGCGTACTTTGGACAGACAGGCAGATCAGCATCCATCTGCCTGGAGGAACACAAGTCTTACATCTGTAAACACAACTATGGCCATTCAGGCTTGGCTGACCATGTTTTGGACACCACCCACAGGGTATCATGGAAAAAAAACCACCATGCTCCACAGCAGCAAATTCAAGAAAGAGAGACTTTTCTTAGAAGCAGCAGCAGCTCTCAGAAACCAACCAAATCTTAATAAATATCATTGCATTAAGCTTCCGAAGATTTGGGAAACACTCATCACCAGAAGTCCCACCTTACATTCCAGGCCACCTACTACTGCCCTTAGAGGGCTCTCCACCTAGATAGGACTTTAGTGTCACCCACGTGGTTGGGCTTAGTATTGTATGATATTTGTGTGCATGTTACATTAATTGTTTTTGTAATCCCCGTAGATGTCCTAGTGACTATGACGAAATATGGGGAGTATTAAATTCTATTTTAATTCTTTTTGAGTGTTGTAAAAAATCCATTAAGCCTTTAACATGATATATCTTTTGTAATTTTACCATTGTACGTAGTGAAGTTTTCTACCTGCTCTAGATTCTTACTATCAATTTCAATTTTCAAGTTGTGTTTTTTTTTCCTATTTGAATAATTTTTGTTTTGTCTATATTTAGGTTTAATCCAAATTTCATACATTCTTACTTTATTTTATTTTACTCATTATTATTATAACAGGACATTATATCAAGCAATATTTAATCTCTACTTGAGTTGTAAGTTGGCAGTTAGTGTTGAAGGGAGTATAGAAAGATGGTTTGATGTTAAATTAGGTGTGAGACAAACATTATCTCAACTGTTGTTCATCATCTATATGGGTCACATTATAATCCATATAGATGAACAACAGGGTATTAAAGCTGATATTAGAATTGGAGATATCATGCTTAACTTTTTGCATCATGCAGCTGTATACTCCTAAACAAATCCAGTACAAGTCTCCAGAACTCTAACTAAACTGCATAACAGCTGTAATAAATTAGGTATGAAAATAAGCAATAATGAGATAAAGGCAATGAAAATGTGCAGAAACATTGAAAACATCCACTGCATATTGAATGGAGAACTTCTGAGAACAAGTAAAACATTTTAGCTATTTAGTCACAATTTTTTAATGACGATGGCAAATTACATATGGAAATAGACAGGCAGAAATAGCAATTCTGATGTGGTAGGAATTCAGCTGAATAAATTTATATGTAATAAAAGAGAGAGATCCAAACACCAAACTACCTGTTTAAAAGACAATGTCAAAATCAATTTTAATGTGGATCTGAGAGCTGGAAATATAACTCTTAAACAGTGTCTTTGAGATGTTGGCAGGAAAAAGACCAAGATCTAGGTGGATTAGTATGGTGAAAGGTGCTTTAGAATACAGAACTACACTACGTTGCCAGAAGTGTCTGGACAGCATTGTATTTCCTGTTACTGTCAATATGAAGTCAAGCCTCCTTTTTCCTGCTATTACAGCCATTATGTTTTGGCTTAGGCTCTCCAATAAGTTTTGGTAAACTGCTGATGTAATTCATTTCACTTCCTCCTGTAGTATAGTGAGCAGCTGACCAGTGTTAGTTGGGTGAGTAGGTCTGGCACACAACCTTCGCTCCAGCTCATCCCAAAAATGTTCAGTAGGGTTGAGGTCAGATCTTTTGGCTGGCCAGTTTAGTTGTCCACTTCCCTGTATTGAAACTATAGAGCTAGGGCCCTTGCTTTGTGAGCAAGCAAGTGCATTATTGTGCTGATACAGAAAATGACCTATTCCAAAACTGTAGCCACAGCATGGGAAGAATGGAATTATCCAAAATGTCTTGGTAATATTAGCATTTAAAGATCCGGACACAGACAATGGGCCCAGTCCAATCCAGGAAAAAACAGCCTTAGAGTACTATGCTACCACCTCCAGATTTCAATTGATACAGATACAAGACGATTCTTGTATTGTTTACCAGGCATCTGAGAGGTGCAGACACATCCATCAGATTACCTGATCATGTACTGCAATTCATCACTCCACAGGACCCACTTCTATTGATCCACAGTTCAGTGATGGTGTTGTTTGCATCATTCCAGATGATGCAGGCCTAATCATGGCCTTGTGAGCTACAGCACAACCATGATAACCCAAGAACAAACACCTCCCGGCGAATAGTTCTGTCACTTTCATCCATTCCAGAACTCGTGGAATTCATTTTCAATAGTGACTAAGGCTGGCTGATGATTTGCTGTGACAACACTCTTGAGTTTGCTAGTACCAATTTGTCAGTTTCTTTGGCCTACCAGTTCAAGGGAGGAATTTGGCGGTTCATTTGGTGGTGCATTTCCACTTGGTGGCAATTAACCCTGCTGACAGTATATCAAGGCATGTGATGTGAAATGTGGCAGAAATCTCTCTGTGGTATGATAGTCAGAGCCCACAAGTTCAGTCATTCGGTCTGTTCAGTCAGAGCCCACAAGTTCGGTCGAATGACTGAACTCGTGGGCTCTGACTATCATACCACATTTGAATGGATTCAACTCCTTTTCATCTGCTCGTCCTGTTGGCAAATGTGCACACTGCCAATGTCAATGTTCCTATGCTTATATAGTGTTGTAGGCATGTATTTGCATCATATGAGCGAGGCAGTGTAGCGCTATGGGTGGTGTCCAGACACTTTTGGCAGTGTAATATATAAGATCTGTTAATATTGCAGTCTTGTCAGATATCAGATTAATTTGGAGAAAAATTATCAATAGGAAGTTAGTACTTGACTTAATTCTCGTTGTCTACCTTTACAATGTCAAGGTTTTTTTATTCTTACAACTGCAACCATAACTCAATGATAAGGTGGTTAGCCCTCTGTAAATGCATGTGTTTGCGATACTGGTTTACCTATTCTGGGGGATGAAAAACCCAAGTTTCCAGGTGAAAAAAAATCATCTACCTCTGTATGAGACAAACCAACTCACCTTTCATCAAAAGAGACCAAATAAAGGTTCCTCACGTCACTGACAGGAATCAAACCCAGGTCTTTCCGACCAGAGGGCTTCGTCTATAACAACTGAGGTGCAGAGGCTCTAGGAAGTTAGTAATGATATAAATTTATGTAGTACTATCATAATGTCCCCTATATCTCCTGAGGCTACATATCAAGAATTTGATGAAGATGAAGTCAGCAGTAAGATTAGATGGAAATGCAGGAAGATGGTTTGATGCAAAATTTAGTGTAAGGCAAGTAAGGGTGCACTCTATCTCTACTGTTATTCATCATGCATATGGATTGCATTATGAAAGGAGGTGACATTAAACCTGATATTAAAATCAGAGATATGAACTTTGCTCTATGCAGATAGTTTTGTACTCTTACACACATCCACTGCAAGTCTCTAGGATTCTCTACCTAAATTGAATACCAGCTGTAACAAATTTGGCATGAAAATCAGAAACGAAAAGACTACTGTGAAAAGTTCAGCTGCATTCTCAGTGGAGAACCTGTAGAAAATGTAAAATAGTTTTGTTATTTTTACTGCTATTTTTTTCTGCTTTCCTGTACTCCTAAACAAAAGCAGGAAAAAAATACCATAAAAATAATAGTTTTTAAGAGCAGTAACATGGGAATTTTCCCTTAAATAATACCTGTAAAATAGTTTGGCTGTTGAGGCAGTTTTTAATGATGATGGCAAATTAAAAAATGGGGATAGATAACACAATAAGCAAAGCTGGTATAGTGGGGGAGCAGTTGAATAACTTGATATGGAATGAGTGAGAAATTTGCCAAAACACTAGTGGTATACAAAACAGTGTTAAAACTTGTTTTAAATTGTGGATATAAGAGTTAGGTTAAAAATAAAGTTCTTGATAAAAGATTAGACACAATGGATATGAGATTTCTGAGAAAAATTAGAGATATGCACAGATGAAATCAGTGGCAGAATCGTATTAAAAATGATATTAGGAAGGAACTTGATATTGTTAATATTCAAGAATGTGTGAGCAGAGCTCATCTAAGGTGATATGATCTTTTAAACAGAATGGGAGGGGAAAGTTTAGCAAAATAAGTTTGATGCCAAAAATGTCAAGAAAAAGACTTGGAGAAAGATCTAGGTGGATTAATTCTCCATCAGAAGTGCTTTAGAATACCAAAATGTTAGATACAACAATATTGAAGCTTTGTCAAATAATAGATTAATTTGGAGAAAAATTGTTAAGTGGAGATTAGTAATGTAAGTTTAATCATATGCTGTCATTGCCTAGATGGCTATTGAAGGTACATGCCTGGAAATTGATGAATTGTATTTTCATCTTCTGTTGAATTAGGACTTGGAAAGTGAAAAAAAAAAAAAAATGGGTAGAATGGGGAACGAAGGCCTGGCTGCAATAACTATCATTTCCGATGCTCTCTGAGCAGAAGTTGGGGGGTTCTGATGAGTGGACGTATTAAGTCACACTGGAAAGTAAGAGTAGGAGTTCTGGAGGTTATTCCACTTTGTACATTAGTGGTGTCAAAGGACATGCGATTAGTGGGAGCACAATCTATGTAATTGTAACCTTACACAAGATTGTGATATGTGTTACTGAGTGCAAAGATCTCTACTGTGCATCTGGAAGGAGAAGTGGTTAACAAAAAAGATCCAGGCTATTGGGAGAGAGTGAAGGATATCAATAATTCGAGTAGGTTGATTTTGATTTGTGTGAAGTCACTGTTTATGGCAAAAACTTCTGCATAACTTCCAGCATGGTCTGTGGTATTTGAAAAGGGAAAGCTAGTTTGAGTCATGGACATTAAGGTCATTTAGTAAGCTACCTTCACTATTTAAATAGCTGAATTGTAGAAAGTTGAGCTTTATGGATAGAAAGGTAAAGAGGTCACTGTTGCTTCAAATTTTTTGTTGGTATATCTGCAATTTGGGTTTCTCTCAAGAATAGTAAGTCAGGTCTGTATGTTTTTCAGTTCATGTAATTGTCTAATTAGTTATGTATATTTTAAGGTGATGTCTGGATAGTTATTTGAATGTAGATGGAAATAACGACTCATTACACTAAGATGTTTCATATGTCAGCTATTGTTACTTGAGCATTTGAAATGAATGGAATTTCATCCATATGTTCACTGGGCATCCACAGATGATGTATCTGTTTCTTATCTGACTTCGTTAGGTTCCAAGTCTCACATGCATAAGTTGCTGTTGGAAAAACAACTGTCTCCAAAATCCTCAACTTTGTTCCAATGGAGATAGATTTGAGACAAGTCTCTGACTGTTGTTTTAGCCTTTCCTTATCTTCTTCTGACATCTGCTGAACAGCAATTCTTCACATTAATAATAGATTCCAGGTACTCAAACTTGCTGACTTCCTCAATTCTTTCTTCATTAAGGTACACTTGTTTCTCAAGACCTTCCCTGTTTGTATTTCCTTTGAGAACCATAATCTTTGTCTTGCTAGGATTGAGTTGAAGTCCTGTTATTATTGATCTTGTTAACTTATCAAGAATTTGACCTAGTTCTTCCTTGTCATTACAGAGGAGAACAGTATCATCAGCATACCTCAGATTACTGATCAATCTGCCACCTATCCACCTATTCCTGCTTTGAGCTTATCCATTGCTTCGCACATGATGTTTTCTTCCGCATATATACTAAACAAGTGAGGAGAAAGTAAACATGCTTGCCTAACTCCTTTTTCAACCTGAAGTCAATCAGTCAATCCAACATCTGTTCTTATTATGGCTTCTTGCTCCCTGTACAAGTTGGCTGTCAAACTGATAGTTTGTTGAGGAAAACCCATTCTTTTCGTTACTTCCTACAGTTTCACATGCTGTACACAGTCAAAAGCTTTAGAGTAGTCTAAGAAGCACATTACCAGAGGGAGTCTGAATTCTTTATATTTTTCTATGATCTGTCTAAGGCTAAGGATCTGATCTCTGTTGCCCTTACCTTTCCCAAAACTTGCTGGTTACTTGGATGTTTCTGCCTCAACTTTGGCTTCAATCCTATTTAATACGATATTACATAAAATTTTGCTTGCATGAGATATTAAACTAATAGTTCTATAGTTATTGCAAGCCTTCATATCTTCCTTCTTATGTAGTGGCATGAAAACTGACTTCTTCCAGTCTCTAGGCCATGATCCTGTCTCTCATATCCTTGTAATCAATCTATGAAACACTCTTATCCCTCCATCCCCCTGTGGCCTTAATTAACTCTACTGGGATTTCTTCTGCGCCTGAAGCCTTATTGCTGTTAATCTGCTTAACTGCTCTTTCAACCTCATGCCTAAGTGGAGGAGGTTCCAAATCAGAATTTTCCTGGTGAGAGGGCTCCTCCAAATTTTCTTTATTCACTCTATACAGTTCCTCCAAGTAGAATTTAGGAACAATGAGTGATTTTGTTCATCCTTATATAACAGGTTACTTTTAGATTATAATTAAGATTTCTTAGAAATGTTAGTTAACAAAGAATTTCTGATTTTTTTGCTTACATTATTTCTAATAGCATCTTCTTCTTTTCAGCCATTTTTCTGCTGGATGAAAGCCTCCTCCAGTTCTTTCCACCTTTCTCTGTTCTTGGCAACATTTGACCAATTTTTCCCAAAAAAATTTTGACAGTTCGTCACTCCACCTTCTTTTAGTACGTCCTCAGCCTCGTTTTCCTTCTTTTGGAATCCAGTTCATTACTATAGTGGTCCATCGTGCATCTTTTCTCCTGGATAGATGTCTGGCCCATTTCCATTTTAGTTGCTTATGGTGAAGAATGATATCAGTGATGTGAGTCTGGCTTCTTATCCAGGTGTTTCGCTTATCTTTTAATGTGATGCCTAGCATCAGCCTCTCCATTTTTCTTTCAGTTGTTGTTAGTTTATTTGCCAGTGCTTTTGTTAGTGATCAAGTTTCACAGCCATATGTGATGACTGGAAGTATACTCTGGTTAAATGTCTTCCTTTTTAAACAGAGTGCGATATCATTCGTTTGAAAAATGCTTTTCAATTTTCTGAATGCACCCCAGACAAGTTGAACTCTCCTATTTATTTCCTTTTGGAGTCCACAGTTTAGATCAATGAGATGACCTAAGTATGTATATGAAGAGACTCTTTCCAAGAGATTGTTTTCTATTATTATGTTTTTTGGTGTTACAAAATGATTAAACATGATTTTCGTTTTTTCTCTGTTTATTTTTAGACTAACTTTTCTGCTTTCATGATTATAGGTCTTCTATCATTCTATTAAGGTCTTCTGGAGTGTTTGCAAAAAGTATGATATCATCTGCATATCTTAGGTGTGTTAAGTTTCTGTTATTAATTTTTATACCAAGGTTTGTCCAGTTATTAAATATTTCTTGAAGGACTGCTGTAAAGGTTTTGGGTGATAGTCTCCTTGTCAGACACCTTTGTCAATTGATATTTTATTGTTACCTGTGTTAAGTTGGATTGTTGCTGTTGCAATGTGGTATATTTCCTGGAGGAGGCCCATATATTCTCCAGGAACTCCCTGATTCTGGAGTGCTTTGATTATTGCATTAGTTTTGATGGAATTGAATACTTTTTCCATAATAAAGGCTAAACAGAAAGGCAATTGGTTTTCTTCTGCTTTTTCTATTATTTGTTTTACTGCATGAATATGATCAATTGTGTTAAAGACTTTACAGAATCCTGCTTGTTCTACTGGTTGATTTGAGTCTAGAAGAGGGGTTAACCTGTTTGTTATTACTTTTGTGAGAATTTTGTACAGATTGGAGAGAATACTAATTGGTCTATAGTTCTTTACTTCTTCTTTGTCCCTTTTTTAAATAACAGTATCGGAGTAGCATTTTTCCAGTTTTCTGGTATCTTCCCCTCTTCTAGGCATAGATATTTAGTAAGTTTGTGACATGGTTAATTATTTCTCTGTGAATTAGATCTTCACCAGGATATTTCCCATTTTTCATGGAGAAAAATGGAAAATATCCTGGTGATATTTTCCATTTTGTTTTAATGCTTGTTTTGTTTCATCTGAAGTGAATGGTGGGGATGAATTCTATATGTGATGGAGAAGTTATTTATATTTGATTTATCTATTGAAGGATCATTATAGAGTTCTTTATAAAATTCTTCTAGCCTGCTTAGGATTTGTTCTTGGTTCCTTATTATAATTCAATTCTTTTATTGCAGTTATTTGACTTTTGCCAACTGATAAATGTTTACTTAGTATTTTCATATTTTTATTGTTTTCAGTTGTTTCTTATTTTTTAATAGCATAGTACATATTAAAAGACATTATCAATACAGTCATCTCATGGTTTATTATTTTTTTCATTTCAAGTTTTAACTCAAGGAAAAGTATATATCCTGGATTTAGCAGCAAAATTGGATGCCACAGCAGAATTTGTCTGTAAACAGAAGTGGGGTAACATTGAATTCCCTCCCCCATTTGGTCGGGATGCTTATCCAGAAGTAAGAATAATTTAGTCTTTATAAAATTTGCTTATTTGTAAACAGCATAATATTAGCGGTTTTATTTTCTATACCAACTCACTAATGAATATTTATTTTGTAATTATATAGGTTTTCATTATTCCATTTCAGGGAACAAGTATTAAACAAAACTTAATAAAGGGTCAAAGCTGTATAACCGAGAGGAGACCTCCACACAGCCTTTAAAGGAATGCGGAGAACTGACCAGGGCTTCTGACCTAATGTCCAATCCTCACCTTCTCGTGGTGCACCCTGTTGGGTATCTACTTGGATACTGAACGAACGAGGATGGGCTGGCAATTTGGGATTTAGCCGAACAAATTGTATTCTTATTGGTTAAACCAAAATAAAAAATGATGGTACAACATGACAAAATATCATGCCGGCTGGGGCGTCGCCCAGTTAAACAAGGCCCCCGTTGTTTTCGCCAGGGAACCAGGGTGAACAGCGAAAAGTCAGCTACTGGAACAAATCTGCAAACAAACCCCAACTGAACATCACCAGAGTTAAAGATCGGTACTATCAATGTAAGAAGCCTGAATGGCAAAGAAATGGAGGTAGCTGAGGAATTAGATAAGTACCAGATCGACATAATAGTGGTGACTGAAACAAAAAAGACCAAAACTGGTGAGATCTTTCTGAGCAATAAATACAAAATGTTATATTCAGGCAATGACAATCAAGGAAAAGAAGGAGTAGCCATAGTATTCAACACAAAATACGAGGCTAATCTTCTTGAATGGCAGTCAGTCTCAAGTAGAGTAATGTGGGCAAATATGAGAATGGGGAACTGGACAATGAGACTTATTTGTGCCTAGGGTCCCACAGAAGGTTCTACTAAGGTAGAAGTGGAGGAATTTTTTGAGGCTTTAGAAAAAGCAACTGACACAATGAAAAAGGAAAAGTTGGTCCTTGTTGGGGATCTGAATAGCAGAGTAGGAAATGATTGTGAGACATACAAAAATATTTTGGGAAAATTTTGAGAAAAGAGCAAAGCTAATAATAATGGCAAATATCTGTTGGATTTCTGCTCAGGACATGGACTGGTTATTATTAACACCATGTTCCAACATAAAAATGTGCACAAATTCACATTGAGAGAAGAAGCTAGGAATAAGAAAAGTCTCATTGACTATGTTATTGTTGATAGTGATGTTTCTCCCTGGTGCAGGACACCAGAGTGTACAGAGGATTTGAAATTGGAAGTGATCACTATTTAGTCTTGAGCAGGATAAAATTGAATTTCATATTGAAAAGAATAACATGTAAGAAAGTTTTAAAGCGAATAAAAGTTGAGCAGCTCTCAGATGTGAACTGTAGAGTAAAATACACAAAGATTATTGAAGAAAAAATGAAAGAGTTTGAGAACAGAAATCAAACCTTGGAGATTCAGGGGAAAACTCTGAAGAAAATATTGATTGAATCTGCCAGAGAGGCATGTGGTGAGGTTGTCTGCAAGGATAAAAAAATTAGAACTCCATGGTGGACACAGGAAGTTAAAGAGGCAGTGAAGGAAAAGAAGAAAGCATATCAAAAGTTCCTGTCAAATAAGTCAGCTTGTGCTCTTAGAGAATACAGAGACAAATGTAAAACTAAATGGTGTGTAAATCTAGCTAAACAAAAGTCATGGGAGGACTTTGGCAAGAATATAGAAAATAAATATCAAGAAGGCAGCAAAATATTGTGGAGGTTGTTGAAGAAGCTTAGGAATGGAGGAAAGAGTGCTGTAAAAGGATTTAGAGATGATAAAGGTGACATGAAAACTGGAAAAAAAAGATATCCTTGAAGTATGGAGTAATTACTTTGAAAAACTGCTAAATGAAACATGCAGTGATGACAGCACAGTGGTAAAAAAACACTGATCAGGCATGCAGTCAGGAATACATATCCATACTTGAAGTAGAAAAAGCCATCAAAGGCTTGAAATGTGGAAAGGCAGCTGGAGTAGATGATATTCGACCAGAAATGCTGAAGTATGGTGGTATAAGAGTCTTACGGTGGCTGCACTACATAATTCAGAAAGCCTGGACAGAGGGACGAATTCCAGATGATTGGAGTAGCTCTCATAGTACCCATATATAAAAAGGGAAATAAAACTGAATGTGAGAATTACAGAGGTATTTCCCTACTGAGTTCCTGGCAAGATCTATGCAAGTATACTTGAGAAACGGTTGAGAAGAATTGTGGAAGACAAGCTTGGTGAAGAACAAGCCTGATTCAGACCAAACAGAGGCTGTCAGGATCAGATCTTCACTTTACGACAAATAGTCGAGAAAAAACATGGGAATATAACAAAGATCTGTATTTAAGTTTTGTCGATTTGGAAAAGGCATATGATAAGGTGCCAAGAGAAAAGCTATTCAATATGCTGCAGTTATATGGTGTCAATGGGGCATTATATCAAGCAATACTTAGTCTTTATTTGAGTTGTAAGTCAGCAGTTAGAATTGAAGGAAGTACAGGAAGATGGTTTAATGTTAAATCTGGCGTGAGACAAGGATGTACGTTATCCCCTCTGTTATTCATTATCTATATGGATCACATTATGAAGAAAAGTGGTATTAAACATGATATCAAAATTGGAGATGTTAATGTCAACTCTTTGCTTTATGCGGATGATGTTATACTTCTAGATAAATCCGCTACAATTCTGCAAGATTCTCTGACTAAATTGAATAGCTGTTGTAATAGATATGGTATGAAGGTCAGCAATAAAAAGACAAAGACAATGAAAATAGGCAGAATCATTGAAAATGTCAACTGTGTTGTGAATGGAGAACCTGTGGAACTAGTAAAACATTTCAGCTACTTAGGCACGATTTGATGCCACCTCCAGAACCTTGAGTTTTGTGTTTACAAGGTAAGCTGGGTTCATTGCTTCATGGGGCTCCCACCAATCTCTGCCTATCATCGGTACAGAACAAGGTGTACCATGACTTGTTGGACCATATGACTTTACCAGTCTTTCAGTATCCAGTCACTGTTCCTGACACCACTGTAGATGAACTTTCCCATTCTTTGCAGAAATCAGTGGTTTCTGTATAGTCATATGACTGCCAATACTGATCCTCTTCTGTACATAGTTTGAGGTATGAACAGCATTCCTTAAATGCTTCAGTCAATATGCATGCAGAAAGTTCAGTTGGTCCGTACAAGCCTTCTCAGGTGACACTGATCTTGTTTCTGACAAACTATCTTAGGATCACAGTTATCTTTTAGACAAGCCATCTGGGTTATTTTTCACCGGTTAAATTCCTGTAAAATCTCGCCTTTTGAGAAACAGTCAGCTCTGCTGTTTTCAAAATCATGGCTCCAGCCAGATGGGCACCCACAAAGATCTGAAAAGAACCTCAGATAGAACCTTTGTTTTTCCTGTATGATCAACACTATTGATGATTACTGACCAGCAGCATTCATACAGGTTTCTAATTCAGTGGCCAGTATGTGTATAATTGCTATTAATGTGTAAGATGTAGATAATGTACAGTTTGTTGATAAAAACTATGCAGGAAGGTTATTCTCTCCTAGTTAAATATTCTTGTAATACAACAGTACAGTTAGTATAGTTTTGTCCATAATTTAATTTATATGATTCATTGATATTATTTTTAATAGCAACATTTTCCCACTGGTTCAGGCCACATGAGTATATGACAGAGGATTTGAAATTGGAAATGATCACCATTTTGTTTTTAAAAGGATAAAATTCTATTTCTTATTAACTAATCAAAGTTGGACAGATTTCTGAGGTGAACTGTAGACTCAGTACATAAACGTTATTCAAGAAAAAAAATGAAAGTTTGAAAACCAGAATCAAACATCGATTGATTCGGCCAGAGTGGTATGTGATGAAATTGTGTGCAAGGATAGGAACAAAACTCCATGGTGCATTGGGAATGTAAACAGGTAGTCAAGGTAAAGAAGAAAACTTATGGTATGTTCTTGGCAAGTAAGTCAGCTTGTGATCTAACAGAATACAGAGGAAAATGTAAAAGTGAGGCACTGTGTAAAACAAGTTAAACTAAAGTCATTGGAAGACTTTTGTAAGAAAATAGAAATTATCAGGAAAGTGACAAAATATTGTGGAGGCTATTTGAAATGCTTAGAGATAGAGGATGGAGTATTGCAAAAGGAATCAGATGATAAAGGTGACATAAAAACTAAGGATAAAGATATTCTACACGTCTGGAGTAATTACTTGGACTTTGAAAGGTTGCTAAATGAGACAAGCAGTGAAAGCATGGTGGTAGAAAACTATCAGGAATACATATCAGTAGACAAGGCAATCAGTGAACGACTCTGGAATGGATGATGTTCAACCTGAAATACTCAAATATGGAGGTATGATAGTTTTACTATGGCTACGCTGCATAATTAAAAAGGCCTGGTCTGAGGGTCAAATTTTGGATTATTGGAGTATAGCTCTCATAATACTCATCTATAAAAAAGAGAAATAAAACAATGTGAGAATAAGAGGAATTTCCCTGCTGAGTTTTCACAGAGGAAGACTATGATCTAGGTCAGTGCTTCCCAAACTTCTGGATGTCAGGATTCCCCCCCCCCCTTGGAAAAAGTAAAATATTTCATTCCCCCTCCCCGTCTTAAAAAAATCATAATATAGACATATATTATTATAATATTTATTGTATTTATATTCAATACAAAACATACACAGCAAATATTGCAAAAATCAAATGCAAATATTACCTGGATAGAGCAGCAACTGACCCTTGAAGGTAGTGCAAGCTAAGGCAACTCATAGAAAGGGGAGTAAGCTCTGATCACTATTCTTGATATTTACCCATAATGGGATAGATATAATATCCCTTAACTTAAATAAGTTATGTCGCTGAATTGAAGCCTTTGGCTCTTCATTATAATTACTAATTTAATAGGACACCTCTTGGCAATTCTCATAGAAGGGATGTAAGTTCTGTTCACTACAAATGTAAGTTCTGTTCACTACAAACTTGGTATTAACTTGGTCTACCTACTCACTGATGAGACCTCAAAAAAGGTCGAAACCGGTCTGGGTAGTGACCTTCTCTCATAATGTTGAACAATAATACAGCTCCTAGGAGTTAAGTTCACATTATTGGTAAATATCAAGAATAGTGATCGGAGCTTGCTCCACCCTTTCTATGAGTTGCCTCAGCTTGCACTACCTTCAAGGGTCAGTTGTTGCTCTATCCAGGTATTTGCTTACGCTTGGAGTCCCCGAACTTTATATAGTCCATATTCGGCATGGAACTCAAAATGTAATATTTGAACAAAAATGTAAAAGAAACTTAAGCAAATATTACATTTTTAGCATCTTACATATGCATTTGACATGGTACATTATCTCATATTTTTATATAGATAGATATATTGTTATTGTACATTTGCAGTACAAGCACATGAAACACAAAATGATTAGTAATAAAGAAAGAATTAAAAACATAAAAGAAATTTATTAACAATTTAATGTGATTGATGTGTTTCAATACTGCTACACAAAAAGTCAATATCAAGTGAAATATTTGAAACTGCAATTCTTAGATTTCTTCTTTGAGATGAAACATATATAAATAAGCATATATTTAGTAATATTCATTAAGCTCCGAAATATGCAGGAAGCAAAATTTATGAACCAATGTGTGATTTTTTTCCATTAAAATATAAAAAATAACAAAAAAGAAATAATAAAAATTAAATATGTTTCTTTTTAAGATAAAAAAAATCTACTTAGTCTTAAAACATTTTAAATTTGTTTTCATTATTTCACAGCTGCCCCTCTCAACAAAACCTACGACCCAAAGTTTGGGAAGCGATATCTATGTGGATTGTTATAGTAAGAAGTTTTCAAAGACAGAATTATGAGATCTGATATTATTTTGGTCTTGACATTAATTTAGAGGAAAACTGTTGGTAGAAAGTTAATAATGATGTAACTTTTTCATGCAGTACTGTCATAATATTTTGTACAAACCTCTGAGGGTACATATCAGGAATTTGATGACGATTCTCATTTGAAGCATTCTTTATTAATTTTTAGCCAGTCTTGTTTCATTTATTCATTTGTAACTCAGGAATATTATGTTGTCGGTAGTCTACAAATTTGTGTGTATTCTAATTTACTTGTGTTCTGTTTATTTGTATTTTCATACTATAAGAACAATCTTATTTCCCCCAGAAGAAAAACCATGCTTCACTCTCTCTCACTTCTGATGATATTTAGTTGCTAACCCAGATCAGTTCTCTCTTCTTGGGATAACTTTCTCATCTAGCATATCTTTGCATAAACACATCATATCCATAGATTTTTCAATCTCCAGCAAACTTGGCATTCTTTTTTCATTTTGAGCAGCACTTTTCTGTTCAGCTACTAGCACTGTAAATTCTAAATCTTTGATGGGGTGGTGCACCAAAAACTTCTCTCAAAATGCTTGCTTATATCCAGATGGTACTATTAATAGATGACAGTCCCCTAGCTTGCTGGTTCCTAATTGCTTTATTATTGATTTGTGCTTTCTGTATTATGCAATTCAGTAGGTATTTCCATGAATGCTGCTCCACTGAACTGCACACCACCATATCTCTTCTTTTCTCTAATCATGTATGAACATTGGCAGCTGATGGTCATCATCCATATGTGGTTTAGCTCCAAACTCATCAAACTGACTTCTCATTCTCTTCCATTATTTTGTCTTCCTCTGTTCTTTGGAAGAGTCTTCTGATACCATTTTCCCCAATATTTATATATATGTCAGCTCTTTAAGAAATAAATTCCTTTCTTCTATCTAATCACTTGACTACACGTGCCTACACATAACACTGTCATGTTATAGGTCTTGAGACCCCTGTCCTGAAGTATGAGGTTGATGTATATGTGAGTGTGCATGCATGTTGAGAAATTGATGACAAACATCATTCTAGAAACTTATTACACAGAAGCATATGTATTTATTGCTCTTAATAGGAAATATTTGTGATCTGTTCAGTTTCATCATTATATTTTGACATAAATTTTTTTCAGAATAAGTTTGTTTCTTTTGTTTTAGGAAGCTTATATAGCTGATCTTGATGCCAGAAGCGGCGCATCACTTAAATTGACAATTCTTAACAAACACGGACGAATTTGGACCATGGTAGCAGGTGGAGGAGCATCCGTAATCTATAGGTATTTCTTTTAACTGCAGTTTGTGAATGTTTTGCAAACACAATTTTTGTATAACTGTATAAGCTGCAAATGTAATTAACCGAAATTCTTTTGACGGTTTACAAAAAAAAAAAAAAAAAAACTTCCAAAAATTATGCATTCACTAGTATACACATATAAGTGAAGCATTAGACATAAATATTCTGAAAATTGTCCATTTGAGTCATGCAGACTACACAGGTGAGTATACAAAAAATAAGCACCGCAGTAACTTACGTCTGTATCCAAACACTAGAAGTATCAGGAACAGAATTATTGAATTTACTGCCTTGGTGAATACCTTGTAGCCTCAGATTGTTGGCATTCGTGAGACCTGACTTTCAAAGGTGGATATACTAACTGGTATAGAGGCATAATAATGCAAGTACTTGCTACTGTTTTGTTCAGGACAGGGTTAGTCATTACTAACACCATGTTCCAGCTTAAAAGATGTGTACAAATTCACATGGAAGAAGACACAAGAAATGAGAAAATTATCATTGACTGTTATTGGTTATGGACAGAAAGGCATGTATGTGGTGAGGTTGTTTTCAAAGACAGAAAAATCAGAACTCTGTGCTAGCCTAGGAAATTAAAGAGCCAGTTTAAGGAAAAAAAGAAGAAAGCATTTGAGAAGTTCCTGGAAAGTAAGTGTGTGCTCTGAGAGAGTACCGAGAATAATGTTAAGAAAGTGAAGCACTGTTTAAAATTAGCTAAACAAGACTCGTAGAAAGACTGGTAAAAAGGCAGAAAATATCAGGAAAATGGCAAAATATTTTGGATGATATGAAAAAAATCTTGGAAATGGAGGAAAAAGTACTGTAAAAGTAATCACAGATGATAAAGGGTGAAATAAAAACTGAAGATAAAGATATTCTAGATGTCTGGAGTAATTACTTTGAAAGAGTGCTAAATGAAAGAATCAGTGGAAGCACTATGGTACAAAATATTCAGGAATGCATCCATCAAACATTTAAATTGTGGAAAGGCAACTGGAGTAGATATGTGACCAAAAGTGCTCAGATATGAAGGTATAAAAGTTTTACAGTGGGTACACTGCATAACTCAGAAGGTCGAATTCCATATGATTGGAGTAGAGCTCTCATATGGTTGGAAGTTGCATCTAAAATTAAAACTGAAAGTGAGATTTATTGAAGAATTTCCCTACTGAGTCTTACTGCTAAGATTTATGCAAACATACTTGAGTAAAGGATAAGAAAATTGTGGAAGGGAAACTTGGAAAAGAGTAACCTGGGTTCAGTCAAAATAGAGATTTTCACCATCAGATTTTCACTTCAAAGCAAATAGTTTAGAAATCATAGGACTGTAACAATGAGCTACAATATATTTAAGTTTTGTATTATTGTAAAGGGCATATGCCAAATAAATCAAATCCCTACAATTATGTGGTATAAATGAGGACGTTACATCATGCAATACATTAACTATTTTTCAGGTTGTGAGTCATCAGCACATGAAGATGGGCTGATATTAAACAGGTGTTGAGACAAGGGTCTGTGTTATCTGCGCTGTTTTTCTTCATCTCTATTATCACATGGGGAAACAAGTAGAATCTGAAATCAAAATGGAAGATATTCAACTGAGTTCTTTATTTCATACAGATGATGTTATACTTTCAAATAATTATGGTACAAGTTTTCAGACTTTTCTAATTAAACTGAATAACTGCTGTAATACTTCAGTTATGAAAATCAGCAGTAGAAAGAGTATGAAAATAGGCAGGAACATTGTAAACATCAACTGCATCCTGAATGGAGACCCTATAGAACAGTGGTTCCCAAGTTTTTTGCCATCACACCTCCCTTTAGTATAATCTTAATGTACACACTTCCTCTAAAAATCCAAACATTAAAATGAACACAAATGAACAATGAAAACAATACAATTAACTTTATATCTTAATTTATATTATATTTTAATATATTATTTAATATTAATTTATATTTTATATCTTAATAAAGATATAAAAAATAAGTGTTCAAATGAAACAAAAATAATTATTTATTTTTGTTTCATTTGAACTAAACAATATATATAATTCTTCATAACTGCTTTAATGAGATGAATTTATATGCACTGTTTTTTTGCTGCTTTCGACCAGTTAGGATAGAATTATCTAGTCAAAATTTCTAAACTTTGTTTCCACACTGACTAATGTTGAAAATTCAGATTTGCACAGATAGGCTGTAGCAAATGGGATTACATGGATTCTGATGTTCCCATTTGGGAACATCAGAATCCATCAAGATTTTGATTAACGAAATTTTGCATTATCAAAGATTTATTCTGTAGTTCAGTGAGACTGGATTTATTGTAACAGTATACAACTAAAAGTATAAATTAAAGATACTAAGAAATTATATACTTGGTTTAATCTTTTCCAATTGTAAGCAAACAAAGTTGGCACCTGAAATATAAGTAGGACTAGGGCAACTCGTATGTAGAAGTTGATGTTTTCACATCACTTGCCTTAGTATCCCATAATGCAATGCATATATCCTTATGGATATGTATAATGCTATGCATTATGGGAAATCCCATAATACAAATCCCATGTATAATGCTATGCATTATGGGATACTAAGGCAAGTGATGTGAAGTCATCAGCTTCTGTACATGAGTCGCCCTAGTCCTGATTATATTTCAGGTGCAACCTTTGTTTGTTTACACTTGGAAAAGGATTAAACCAAGTATATAATTTCTTGGTATCTTTAATTTATAGTATAACCAAGTGAAAAAACCTCCAAAGTACAACTAAAAGGTTCTTCACACCTCTCCTGGACTCTCTCTGTACCTCCCCAAGGGAGGTGCACCTCACAGTTTGGGAAACCCTATTATAGAACAAGTAAAACATTTTGGCTATTAGACATAATTTTTAGTGAAGATGGCAAATTAAATATGGAAATAGACAACAGAATTAGAAATGCTGGAATGGTAGGAAGTTAACTGAATAAATTTATATAGAATAAGAGTGAAATTCATCAACTCTAAGCTAGCAATATATAAAAAGTGTTCAAACCAGTTTTAACTTATGGATCTGAGAGCTGTGTTAGAAATAAAATACTTGATCAAAGACTGGAGACCAGAGATATTGGATAGAAAAGAAAGTTCTGAGGCATCATTGAGATGAATGAGTGTAAAAATGAAATTGAAGAATGCTGAATGCAGTTTCTGAGGTTTCAGATCTGAATAGGACAGTGATGACAGGAATATTGCATTATATCTATACTAATGCCTGAAGCATCAGGAAGAAGGTGAGGATTTTTTTTTTTTTTTTTTTTTTTTTTGCATTATTTAGCTTCAATCTAGGCAAAAATTATAGACATTAGTGAGACATGGTTTATGGATGAGGTTAATGCTACAGGGATAAAATGTAAGGGATTTTTTTTAGAGCATTACAGAGAACAGGATTGAGGTGAGGGTTATTATCAGCAAAAAAATTGCCATGAACAAGATGAAGTTTAATAGGGAGGTAAGGTTGATGGAAGTGTTGGTAGGGTGGGAACATTTGAAGCTATCTTGTATGAAATAAAAGTCTGCAGAACAAAATGTATAGTTTATTGCTTTTGTAGATCCAGGGATGCAAGAGAAGATGTGAATGACATTCATCAGTGGATTAGCTCAGAGAACACATGGCAGAAAATTATTTTGGGAGACTGAAGTATAAAAACTGATTGGGAGGAGGAAAATGCACTTGGAGAGGGGTATAAAAATTGGAATGTATACAGCTAAGAGAAAATTACCTGAAAATAGCATGGGATGGTAATGACTTGAAATTTGAAAGTATTGGCCCTTGTAATACCATCAGAGAATTTGTCTGTAATACTATTTTGGCTTTAGTCATGGAGAGTGATTATGAGTATTGACTTGGGAGATGGGCTATGCAAGTGGAATTTTCAATTAAGAATGGATATATTTGAAACTGCAAAGCCTGGTATTAGGACATACTCAGGAGGCAACTTGGAGCAGTATGATGATGAAAGAAACTCCTGACAAAGAATGGTAATGCATGGGAAATAATGAAGAGGTAATTAAGGAAAGCATTGTCAGATAGCATACTTAGTCAGGAGAATAAAGGAAGTGGGAATTAAATTCATGAGTAGCATCATTAAGCGGTAGCTGCAAAAGAAGAAAATGTTGTGTGTGGTATATAAGGAGATATCTTATGAGCAGATTCATGAGCAATGCAGAGCACAAGCAGGAGAGGTGAAGACCATTTCAAGGAAGGCAAAATTAGAAAATGCGAGGGGAAAAAAAAAAAGGCTGAGCAGACCAGAGGAAATCTCAGAGTTCTTTTGCTACATGGGTAGCAAATGGAAGAATGATTATACTTTAACGAAAGTTGATAGTAGAGAGAAGCAACAGATGCAGAAGAGATAGTTGAATTTCTGATGAGTGATCTCATTGTGATTGTGTCATCTAAGTGGTGATAATGCTGTGGCTGATATGGCAGGAATTGAGACAAAAATATGGAACTTTGGATGTTAAGAAATATATATGTGAATACAACCGTGCAGTTGGATGAGATATCAGCCTGTTTGTTATGGACAGTACAAGAGAAATGGCATTGTCTTTAACCAGACTGTTTAATTTGTTTCAACCTTGGTAGATTACCATGGGAGTTGAAAAAGAACAGAATACATAAATGTACATAAATCAATCACTATCATTAATCAATCTGTCTCAATATAGACCTATTACTATAGCTCTTATATTTCTTAGAATATTCCACAAAATATTGGTAAAGCATTTATAGAAAATATTTCCTCATGATGTGGAGCAAAGAGTCTTCATTCCTGCTGATAGATGTGCCAAAAATATCATCATATTAACTGCTTGTAAATACTGAAGCTCATTATTTACAAATTCCACTTTTGACATTGTCTAACTCACTCTATTCTCGAAGCACATTCAAGGATTGGTTGTCCTGTTCTTTTTTAAGATTATATTTCTGAGTTATATAGTAAGTTGTCTACTGCAGTTATGATTGGAAAGAAAACACCTGTTCCTTCTATATGCACTATTGGACAAGGAGATCCTTTATAATTTGTCTTTAATCTCCCTACTGGCCAATGTGGATGAAATAGTAACACCACATTGCACTTCTTATCCATGTTATTCAATGGGTTTTAGAGCTTCGTATCCAGATTTATCTCGACATCTATAGACGTCGTGGCCGATTGGGGGGTAATACTATTATTGATGGCCTTCTTTCATGTATGCCATCACATATTGGTTTTAATTTGTATCGATGCCAAATAAATGCAGTGCCATTTGCAGATGATTTGATACTTGTTGCTGAAACCAAGATGGATCTTTAGGAGTTGTTAGATCATGCTGTTCAGTATTTTACTCTCAAAGGACTTGCTATTAATGAAGACAAATCATTTACCATCACCCTAATACCATCAGGTCATCATAGGAAAATGAAAACTCCAGGATTTACATCTTTAATCTTTCTAACTGCCCTCTTAAATCTATCAGTGTTTTGGAAGAGTGGTGGTACTTGGGATAAATATTTTTCCACTGCTGGACAATGACTCTGGTCAATTCAACTTTCAGTATTTCTGGATAAGCTTCATTGAAGTCTCAACAATGCATTGCATTATTAAATAAATTTGTATTACCCAAATTATTCCATTCTTTTAATATTAGAAAAATCGAAGTATTAGGAGTATTAGTTTAATATTAGGAAAACCATCCTGAATAGACTAGATAAACAACTACATCAAGCAGTTTGATCTTAACTTAAACTACCACATGATGTTCCAGTCACTTAACTTCATGCAGCCATTAAATCTGGCAGATTAGGAATGCCTGCATTGAGATGGATGGTTCCTTACTAAAAATATGAGGTTAAATAAACTTCAACATTTGTCTTCATCTTTTACCATAGCTCCCTTTAGAATTCTTTTGATTCAATGAGAATTAATGAAAAGACTGTTGAACCTTTTGATAATGGAATGCGTATTGTCTCTAACTCTTGAACAGAAGAGATGAGAAAGACTTATATCTTGCAGTCAATGGGAAGCCCTTCAGTGACTCAGAGTTCCAATCTAGTCAGGGCCGGGATAAATGCCCTTCCTATCAAGGCTCGTATAGCTTATGGTAGGCATAACATAGATACCTCATGCAGCGATGGATGTGTGTTCAGCTAGACTATGACACATGTATATCTGTTGTTTTAGAACACCTAACATTAGAGTTAAAAGACATGATGCAATATGTTTTTAAATAACGAAACCTGTGGTGAATTCATCACTAAAAAAAAAAAAAAACAAAAAAAAAACGTACAAACCACAGTAATGACTATTTAATGTCCGTCCTGCAATGTTGACTTTTTATTCAGCAGGTAATGGTTGTTTCATAGACAATAGTGCTGCTGTCTGTTGTGCAAGAATTGTTCAGAAGTGGTTTAGCAAGCATGACAGCAACTTTCATCATCTTCCCTGTCCACCACAGAGTTTGGATCTGAACCCCTTTGAGAATGTATGGGATAGGAAAAACAGATCCTGGAGCAAGGACCTCCATGAAATCTGAGCCAGTTAAAGGACTGTCTCATATTTTGTAGATGTAGATGCAATCCAACATCTTGTGGAAACTCAGCCAAACTGCATATGTGCTGGAATTTGGGCTGAAGCAGGTCCAACACAGTATTAAATAATCCTTTCCCTTAGTCTTATACAGTGATCAGCATTCATTTAGACAGATTATATGAAGACTACAACTGTGTTAGAAATAATTACTTTAATTTCCTGACGTTTCGACCTTCATATTAAGGTCATCATCTGGAGTATACGCTTATATACAGAGACAAGCTATATTACATTTCAAACAGTATGCCAAAGAGACAATTATTTCATCATCTGTTACTCTACTGGCCTGACCTCTAGTGAAAAAAAAAAAAAAAAACTACATCAAAACACTACAGGTATCCCTTGCTTAACGCGGGATTTGATTAACCCGGCGAAATTAATTGCGGCAATAGCTTGATATATATAAGAGTTTTGATTAACGTGCCTTTAAATTTACCACGCAAAATGCAAGCCTCGTGGCGTGAGCATGATGACGCCATTCCTCCCATGCAGCCGTGCTCCCTGAGCCTGAGTGCCAACTAGTTGTTCTGCTGTACGTATTTACAAATTACTTCTTAAATTTTACAGCCCATTAATCATGTCGAAGAATAAGAGCAATCCAACAGCTGGGTCATTAAGTGAAAAAAAGAAGAGGAAAGTAATTATCTTAGATACAAAACTTGATATAATTAAAACATTTAAACGTGGTGAAAGTAAAAGTAAGATCGGAAGCGAATTTGGTTTTAACGAGTCTACAATATGGACTATTTTCTCCAAAGCTGAGTATTGTGAGCAAGGTATAGTTGCATCTGCAAGTATGCAATGCACAAGTAACTGCAGTGCTATAATGGTTGAAATGGAAGAACTGTTGATTAGTTGGCTAGACTGCAATTAAAAAAGAATTCCTATTAGTGCCTATAATGTCAAGGCCAAAAATTCTAAGCCTGTTTTCAAGACTTAAAGAGACTAAATATAAAGAAGACTATTCAAAAAATTCCCAGCTAGTGAACGCTGGCTTTACAAATTTAAATCTTGGGCTGGACTAAAGAATGTGAAAATAACAGGTGAAGCTGCAAGTGCCAATGAAGCTGCATTCATATTTCCTGCTGAGCTGCAGAAAATCATCGAAGAAAATTATTACGATTACTGCCGAATTTTCAATGTAGATGAAACTGGCCTCTATTGGAAAAAAATGCCATCTAGAACTTTTATATAAAAAAAAGCAGCAGCACAGCCTGCCTATAAAGTATCATAAGATTGCTTGATTGTTATGCTTGGATGGAATGCTAATGGAGATTTTAAATTGAAGCTGCTACTTGTCTATCGAACTCAGAACCTAAGGGCTTTAAAAGGATGTAACAAGAACTCTTTAACTGTAATTTGGCAGGTGAATCAGAAGGCTTGGGTTACCAAAATTCTATTCTAAGGTTGGTTTAAGTCTTATTTTTGCCTGGTAGTTGAAGCTTATTGCAAGTGAAATAACTTAGCTTTCAAAGCTCTTTTGCTTTTATATAATGCACTCGGTCATCTAAATTCTCTTGATAATCTGTGTGAGAATGTGAAAGTTTTATTTTTCCCACCAAATATGACATCTCTGCTGCAACCTATGAACATGGGCGTCATTGCAACTTTCAAAGCCTATTTTCTTAAAAAGACATTCTCAAAGGCAGTAGAAACAACAATGGGAGAAAATGCAATTAAGCTCCAAGAATTTTGGAAAAAATTTAACATTGAACACGCAATTGAAAGCATTCATGACTCATGATTCATGAGCAAGTTTCTTCTAGCTGCATGAAAGCTGTTTGGAAAAACATTTTGCCAGAATGTGATAATGACTTGGGTTGTTTTCAAAATCCTGTAAACAACGTGATTGAAGAAATCGTTGCAATTGGTGAAGACCTTGGTTTTGATGGTGTTGATGCAGAAGATGTTAAAGAATTATTGGATTTAAATTCAAAAGATTTCAGTGACAACGATCTTCTTGAAATTGAACAAAAACGCGCATATGAAGACAACGTAACCGGAATGTGAAGATGAGGTTCCAAAGGAGATAACAGTCAAAGAACTGGATTGAATATTTTGCAGTTTAGAATCGCTTCAGTAATGATATATGGATCCAGACCTTGATTTTGATGGTGTTGATGCAGAAGATGTTAAAGAATTATTGGATTTAAATTCAAAAGATTTCATGAATTACTTAATTTAATACGTTTTTTTTGACAATGATCTTCTTGAAATTGAACAAAAATGTGCATATGAAGACAACGTAAATGGAATGTGAAGATGAGGTTCCAAAGGAGATAACATTCAAAGAACTGGATTGAATATTTCGCAGTTTAGAATCGCTTCAGCAGCAAGTAATGGATATGGATCCAGATGTTAATCGAAGGATGCTTGTTTGCCGAGATCTGGGAGTCATTTTGCTTATTATCGTAGAATTTATGCCGATAAGAAAAAAACTAAAACTTTTCAAACGACTCTTGATAATTTCTTTTGATAAAAATAATTGCTGTAACTAATGTAGGTACAAGTAGTTAATAAACATTTACTTTGCATTCATTTTTTATCTTTCCTAAAAGAGTACCATATAAAATGAACTATTAATACAGTAATCGATCATGGACGAATTGTACTTTTTACCATTTATTATTATATTTGATTAACGCGATTTTGATATACATGGTAGCATCGAGGGATTAATTAATTCGAGGGATACCTGTATTCTATTTATAACATCATCTGAGGACAAATTCATATAGATAGCTTTATTACAGCAAAAGTGGTGTCCTAACATTGTTAAAGTTAAGATTCTGGATTACTTGCAGTCCTATTTATAATTAACTCTTGGACAGAAAGGTTATGTGGTTAGAATATATGGCTTCCATATTGGGATTTTTAGACCATCATTATTGTTAAGATTAGGCTGGTCCGGCAAATTGTTATTATACCTGTATAGTAAATAACCATTCAAATTATTTACTCATCTCATCTTTCACCCCCTTTTTGCCTTGCAGTGTCAAGGGTTTTTATTAATCAGCAGACCTCAAGCTGTTCACAGGATAAGGTAGTTAGCCCTACATCCTGGTGTATCCTATGTCCTGTAGTGTTGAGTTCTCAAGGTAGGTTTGCCTGCTTTGTGGGATGAAAAACCCTGGGATAAACTGGGGGAAAAAACCCTACTGTCCACACTCTGGACCAGCTAACTTGGCTATGGGTGAGGAAGATCCTTCAGCTCCTCACATCACCAATGGGAATCGAGCCTAGGACACTCCTTCCCCAGGCATATGGTTGCAAAGTGCACAGCAACTAGGCTAACTGTGTGGACAATTAGGGTGGTTGATAAGAATTTCACAGGCCTCTTAAATTTATATTTCATACCACGTTTTGGTGTCATATACCAAAACGTTTTTTATATACTAGTGCTATGTTCTCCCCAGAATCTTTTGAATGGGCAAACTACCTGGCTGGTTTTACTGAGGCCCGGCTAATTAACGTTGTGAATTGACATGGCTAAATAATGAGCAAGAATGGAAAAATAATTTAAGAAATTTTATTAATTAATAGTGATGAGAAATCAAACCAGAGAGAGTCTTGATACTCATTAGACAGCTCAATTTCTTGCATTGCAAGCCAATCTCGAGAGTTTCGGATATTCACTTTGATGCAGCAAACCAATCTGTAATTGGAAGAAGACAAAAATCACGATCCCGAATACAACAGTATCGGTTGCAAAGAAGATCTTTTACAAAAGAGACATAATTTTGATGTTTGAAAGAAATTGTGAAAATTGAACGAATTTGAATCGAAGGCAAAAATCTATGTTAAAAATCTACATTTATTTTTCTTGATGATGGTTTTTGTCTGAAGATCGTGAGTCAAGTATTTAATATTTTATTTTGTAAAAGAAAATAGGCATGCACATCAAATATAGTTGTGATCTTGGGGAATTCTCAAAACTCTCGAGGACTATGACATCAGTCTCAAGTGATACCAATTCCCATTCCTAGTAATTAATACTTATAAATAGTAAAATTGCAACATAACACGCATTATTGTGTCTCGGGTATTGCTGTCAGTGCACAATTCAGTGATTTGTTCTGATTAATTAATAACAATGATATTTTGTATTTATTAAATTATCCCATGAGCAAAAAGTCAGGTCAGAAAACCACTCTTAAGTTATTTTAAGAAAGATGAAACCGATAAGCATGGTAGCGAAGACACCAAACCAACAACAGAAGTGTCGATTTCTGCAGAGTCTCTTTCATATGTAAAACAGGTATTAAATTATGCATCTGAACACTGCTTATCGGGTATTAACAGTGAGTGGTTTAAAAAATTCCATTGATTAGTGGTGAAAGATAATGGAATGATGTGTTCCACACGTATGAAATACGGAAAGAGACATCCCACAAAAAGGAAGTAAGTGACTTGGGTAACTATGCCATGCACAGCACTTCGAAAAGAAAGCTTGGTTGACTGGCCATGAACAAAGCAAGTTACGCACTGATTCTTGTTCAGATATAATGGTGTCGAGGCTAGCTGGTGAACGGACGTGCTATCGGAGAGCTCCTGAGAGATTTGTGTTTTTTGTTGATTTATTGGTGTTTTGGATTCAATTTAATGGACTTAAGTGTGTAATTTTGGTATATTATTGGAGCTTTATTAGTGTGGTTAGTGTACTAAAGTGTTTTATAACATAATCTATGTCGGGAAGTCGCCGCTAGATGAATTCGTAATGTGTAGTGTTTGTGCAAGCTCCAGATAAGATAAGTATCATTTTCAGTTATCGATACAAATTACTTAATATTGTGTAGTTTTGTTTTGTTTGCCTTGCGTATTTTAGTGCATCTATTTTTGGTGTGTTATAACGTATAATTTGACAAAACACGTTGCAAATAAGTATGGCACCTGTGCGAAGGAAAATGGCGGCCAGTAATGAAGGTTCGCCATCGTTATCAAAGAACGGTAGCATAAAAGAAATGAGTCAGTGTACTAGCTGTGAAATGTACGCTTTGTGGAGTGCGGTAGGAGTGTGGTTAGATGATAATAAAGGATTGAATGTGTGTAGAAAATGTAGGGAGAATGCGGAATTGAAGTGTATTTCGGATCGTGAGTGTGATATTTTTGTCAACCTTCAGAATGAAGGAAACAGGGATATGACAAGAAACGGCAAGGTTGTACATGAAAATTGTGAGAGTGTGAATGTAGAAAGTGTGAATGATAGTATAAATGGTTTCTCAGAGAACAAAAAAGATGAGATAGATGCATTGAGTGAGATCGCGTTGTTGAATAGTGCGATAGAAAGAGCAAAACAGCAGCTAGAGTGCATGAACAAAAGTAGACTGAATGAACCAACCAATAATAAAAGGTATGACAGGAAAAATAGACGTATGAATGTGAACATGAACAAAATGAAGGATAGAGTGCTGTATGGAGACTCGTTAGTACGAGGTGTGTTAGTAGAGGATTTGACAAAATCGTACCAACCTGGTGCGACCATAAAGGACGTAACTGCGTCTATTAGAGAGCAAAAGGAAAGGGTGAAAGAAATGATTGTTGTGGCAGGTACGAATGATTTGAAAGGAGATAAAATGGAAATGATAGAAGACCTGAATGAATTGTTTGAGGTAGCAAAAGAAAAGAGTGAGAGAGTTAGAATGATTAGTCTTTTGCCACGGTATGACAGTGAAATGTTTAAAAGGAGGGCAATAATTGCGAATGACTTTATGCGTGGGTTATGTATGACGAGTGGTGTGGAATTTGTGGATGTGTGGAGTGAGTTTGATGGGCGCAAGGATCTATATAAGATGGATGGCTTGCATTTGAATGGTTACGGTGTAAGAAGACTTGAGAAAGTGTTGCTGAATGTAGTGGATGTGCAAATTCAGGGAAACTAGATTTGTTAGGGGGGGGGAGTAGAGATACAGTCCTTATGGAGGCAGTTGAATATAAGAATGAATATAATATGCCAGAGCAAATAAGGACAACAAATCTGAGTGGGATAGTTAATATGAGGCATCAAGGTAGGGTTGGGGCTAATGGGGGTCTTAAATTCATGTACACTAATACTAGGAGTATTAGGAACAAGAAGGAAGAGTTTTTGGCCATGGTTGGCACTTCCAGACCACAGGTTATAGGTATTAGTGAAACATGGCTGACTGATGATATAACTAGTGGGATTGAATGTGATGGGTATAGTGTGTTCAGTAATGACAGAGAGAATAAAATGGGGGGAGGAGTATTGTTGATGATAGCTGATGAGCTCCAGCCAAGGAGAATAGAAGTTGAATTGCAGGATAGAGAAAAGAGCACATTTGAGGCCATTTGGTGTGAGATTGTGTCTAGCAGAACTAAATATACAATTGGGTGCTGCTATAGACCAGGTGATGGAAAAGATGGTGGTGACAGTATGCACAAGCAAATAGAAGAAATGGGTGGAAGGAGGGTGATTATTATGGGAGATTTCAACTATGGTCGCATTGATTGGAGTGAGGAGAGGACACACGGGAGGAAGGAACTGGATTTTATGCAGTTATTAAGGGATAACTATTCTGCGACAGCATGTAATGGAAAATACTAGGGGTCAGAGAGTGCTTGACTAGTAATTACATCTGAGGATTTGGCTGTAACAAATATGACCACATTGCCACCAATCGGTGAGAGTGATCATAGGGTCTTAACTTGGGAGGTGGCTAAAGGTGTAGAATTTTCAATTAAGACAGGGTACATGTGGAATTATCGGGCTGGAAAGTATGACAAGCTTAGGAGTTTGATTGGTTCAGTGCCATGGCATGTACAACTGCAAGGACTAGAAGTTGATAGTGCATGGGAGGTAGTTAAGAAGTGCTTGCATGAAGCAATGGCTGACTGTATACCTAGAGTCCGAATAATAAATCAAGTAGGGGTTAAATGGATGAATAACACCATTAAGCTTGAGTTGCAAAAAAAGAAACAACTATGGAGGGAATTTAAGGAGAAGGGTGACCGGCAGGCACATGAACGGTATAAAGCGCAGGCCAGAAGGGTGACGAGTGTGGTAAGAAAAGCAAAAAAGGATTACGAAAGAACATTGGCCATGCAGGCTAAAGAGAATCCTAAACAGTTTTTTAGATATGTAGCAAGTAAAAGGAAAAATGTACATGGCAGATTGATTTTAAAGAATGCCGATGGTAGAGAGGTAACTGAATCAGTTGAGTTACTGAGTGAGCACTTTGCAAAAGTATATCACCCAGGTGGTGACATTGCAGAAACGAATAAACCAGTAGATTATACGGGAATTGTGGTTAATGAAGTGGAGGTGAGTAGTCTATTGCATAACCTCAATGTCAATACATCTGTGGGATTGGATGGTATACCAGCTTGTGTTGTACGAGAAGCAGCTAAAGAATTGTCAGTACCCTTGACCATTTTGTTTAATTTGAGTCTCGGGTCTGGGTTAGTCCCGAGCGGGTGGAAAGAGGGGAAAATAGTTCCACTGCATAAAGGTGGTTCCAAGACTGCTGTTGTAAATTACTGACCGATTAGCATATCAGGAATCATTGTCAAGGTCTTAGAGAAATTAGTCAAGAAAAGAATACAGGATTGGATAGATGAAAATGGGATATTGTATGGGGGACAAAATGGTTTTGTGAAAGGTAGATCATGCCTCAGTAACTTGCTCACGTTTTATTACACAGTGACGGCTGAACTGAATAGGGGTAATGGGTTTACAGTGATACTACTGGACCTTGCCAAGGCCTTTGATAGGATACCACATGGAACCCTAATCAGTAAACTGGAGCAGATGGGTATAGATATAGGGTTGGTGAGATGGATAAGAGGGTGGTTGAAGGAGAGATATCAAAGAGTGGTTTATTCAGGAGTGGAGTCTAAAAGACGTCTTGTGATTAGTGGAGTGCCACAGGGCTCTGTTCTTGGACCACTGCTTTTCAATTTGTTCATCAATAATATTGGAAAGGATCTGAGAGGAAGTGTTCACTTGTTTGCTGATGATGCATAGTTGGGTAGAGCAATTGTGAGTGCACAAGATGTCAAAATTTTACAGGATGATTTGGATAGTTTGGAGGACTGGGCTAGGAAAAATGGATGTCAATTTAATGTGGCAAAGTGTAAGGTTATGCACTTTGGGGTGAAAAGAATAGCAGCAGTATATCGCATTGGTGGAATCATACTCCAGGAGATTGATGAGGCCAGGGATTTGGGAGTGTTGGTGGATAGGAAGTTGAAGTTTAGGGGGCACATTGCAAAAGTAACTAAAACAGCTCACCAAATCACTTGGCTTCTGAAAAATACTTTAACATGCAGAGACGAACAAGTTGTTGTTCCTCTGTATCGAGCCTTGATAAGACCCCATCTGGACTTCTGTGCCCAGCTATGGGCACCAGGGTTTCTTCGTGATGGGGAGGAAGTGGAGAGGGTCCAGAGACGAGTGACCAAGATGATAGCAGGTCTGTGGAATGAACCTTATGAGAATAGGTTGAAGATTTGTGGGTTGCAGAAATTGGACGATAGGCGAAGGAGGGGTGATATGATTGAGACATTCAAATTACTGAAGGGTTTTTATAAGATTGATCCAGAAGATATTTTTGAAAATATGACTGGTGGTGGGAGGACTAGGGGCCATGCATGGAAGCTGGGCAAGAGTGTGGTTGACAAGGGTGTTAGAGCTAGGTTCTTTACTTGGAGAGTGGTAAATGCGTGGAATAAGCTTCCAGAGTCTGTTGTGGGTGCTACGACCGTGAATGAGTTCAAGGCAAGGTATGATAGATACTGTGTGAATGTTGAATAGTTGTTCTTGACATGATGTTAGGGCCTCCCTCGATGAGTCTGTCGACTCCTTGGCGTTTCCCGGAACAATAATAATAATAATAATTGAAAAACATATACTAGAAGAAACTGGAATAGGGCAAATTAAAGCTTTTCTGGGAGCTTTAAGATCTATGTATTGGTTAGCAAAAAATGGGTTACCACATACTACATTATTTGAAAAATTGCTCGAGCATTGCAAGGCTATCGGCTTTTCCTACTTAATCTTAACGTTGGTAGAAATGCACATTATACCTCAGAAAGAATAATGCAAGTGTTGATTGATATTTTAGCATCAGAAATTAGACCTGAAATATTGAAAAATATACATTCTTCAGATTATTTCAGTGTTTTAGTTGATGAAACTACAGACATCTCAGTTTTAAAACAGCTGATAGTGTACATTAAATGTATTTGTCAACTTAGAAAAGAGGTCAGGGTTAGTTTTGTATCAACTTGCAATATCATTGATGGCAAAGCTTTTGATGGCTATAACTTACAAAGTAATTGAAATCCTTGACAGTCTAGGCTTAAAAACTTGTAATCTGGTGGGCCTAGGATCTGATGGAGCAGCTGTCATGATTGGAAAGCAAAAGGGAATTGCAAAACTGCTCAAACAGATGGACTCATGGTCAACTGTCATTGTGTACACCACCGACTGGCTCTTGCTAGTGCTCAAGCACTACTGAAGTGCCTTATTTAGTCATGTTTAATAATATCTAAAGGCAATTGTTTTTCTTCCAAAATTCCTCAATCAGAATGGCTGGTTTAATCCAAAATATACTGAACAGTCCTCAGATTAAACTTAAAATGGCTAGTGACATTAGATGGCTGTCACATGATTCTGCAATACACTCTCTAAGAGAATGCAGAGAATGCATGGTGAGTGTTATAGCTGCATTAGAAAGAGAGGCCACTGAATGAAATGATATCACAGCTGAAGGTTTAAGTAAATATATCAGAATATACAATTTTGTAGCTTCACTAATGATGCTTTCAGATGTGTTACCACATTTATCTAACTTGTCTAGATCATGGCAAAGGCAAGATGTTGGCTTAATTGAAATAGAGCCAGTCTTAGAAGCCAGAAAACTATCCATCATGGAAATGAAAGACATTCCTGGCAGTCATTTTCAAAATCTTCATCCGCATCTTTCAGGTGAATGGTCAGACCTTCACAATGATTATTCAGATTCTAATATTATTATGTTTAAGACTACAATATATGATAAATACATAGGCATAGTTATTAAACACCCAGAAGCAAGATTTCCAGATATGTCAATCATTTCCTGCTTTTCCATACAGAAAGTCATGATCAACATGAGGCTTCTGAGATTCTTTTTGATTATTATTCTAGAAATGGAAGTCCTGTAGTTTTAAACTATGAAAGTACTAAACTAGAATGGGAAGTTGCATCAGAAATGATTACTGGACAGTCATACAAAAATCTAGATCCAAGACAAATACTGCTGAAATTAGCAACAACATCTGAGCTCAAAGAGTCTTTTCCAAATTAAGCAAAACTAGCTGCTGTTGGACTGGCCATACCTGTGAGCACAGCTGAATGTGAAAGGGGTTTCTCTGCATTAAAAAGGATAAAAACCTGTATGAGGAATCACATCAGTCAGAACACTAAATAATCTGATGCTGATTTCACTGCAGGGACAAGATCCAACAGATTTTAATTACAAAAAAGCTGCCCACAACTGGGTTTCTAAGAAGACGAGAATTAATGTATAGAATTTTAAGCTGTGAGCATTACAAGGTTTTTCATTACTTAATGAGAAGATAAGAAAAATCCTAATTAAAAGAAACACATGTATTAACCACAGTGAAAATTATTTAATTGTAAATATTTCATCCTAAGTATCTTAGGACATCATCAGTACAGTAGTTTAAAAACAATAATAGGAATAACATACAGTTAGGGCGCATGATTACAATAGAATCTCATTAAACGTGCGTAACGTGTTACAGAAGTAAAAAAATAAAATAAAACATTTAACACAATTTTGTATGATAATTTCTTTAACTATAACTTAAACTGCAACGACGTTCTTACTTTAGGAATAGTAAGAACGTCGTTGCAGTTTAAGTTTGATCTGTGTAGTAGGGCTTCAGAATTTTCTATGTATAAACGTTCATGTTTATATAAAGATCTAAGTAAAAGTTTAGACTTTTCCCAATGGATCCTATGGTTTGGATTTTCAATTCCGTGTTGAGAGAGGCCAGATTTCTGCAGTTTAAAAAGACGAATGTGGTCTTGATGTTCTGAGATGCGTTTCTGAACAGACCTACCTGTCTGTCCAAAGTAAGACAATTTGCATGAGCATGGAATCTCATAAATGCCAGGCAACATCCAAGGTGAGAATTTGGCCTTAGGAGAAGATAACAAGTTGAAAATTTGGTTGATAGGTTTGTAAGTAGTGGCAAAATTGTATTTCTTCATAATTTTAGAAAGATGTTTGGAGATGCCTTTGACGTAAGGTATGGGAATCCTATGGACGTCTTCCTGTCTGGTTTGATGTGTGGATAAGTGACTGATGATTTTTTGAGTTGTTTTAGGATTATATCCATTTAGGATGGCTGTATTTTTGATTATTTCTAATTCCTGGTTTAAAGATTCTTTAGAGGAGCAGAATTTGTGTGCTCTGGAAACTAGTGATTTAATAATGCCAAATTTCTGAGATGGATGATGAGCAGAAGAATTGTGAATGTAGCGACCTGAGAATGTAGGCTTGCGAAAGACAGACATGGCGATGTAACTGTCTTATTTTCTTTGGATGTGTAAATCCAAAAAGGAGATACACTGTGGAGATTCTTTTTCTAACGTAAAGTTGATGCGATGATGAAGAAGGTTAATTTTATCTAGAAAAAACAGTTGTAATTCATGTTCGGGATGATCCCAGACTGCAAATATGTCGTCGACATATCTTAAACAAATTTAAAAAAGAAAAATCCTAGTCTTGTTTGTTATAATTACTATATAAAATATTATTCTTGTTTGAAGTAATTTCTAATAAAATTACTATTTTAATTTGTTATGAAAAAGGGTCTTTCTTAACTCATTCAAAATTTTTGTATGCCATGCTACTGATGCTTTATTCCACCTGGCTGGTAAAAATTTCTGGGGAGAACACTATAGCGGTCAGGACAGTAGAATATTGATCAATTCATTGTCTCTTTGGCATACTGTTTAGAATGTAATATAGATTTTCTCTGCGTGTGCGCGTGCATGTGTGCCAGATGATGACCTTAATATGAAGGTCAAAACGTCAAGAAATTAAAGTAATTATTTCTAACATGGTTGTAGTCTCCATAATTTGCCTAAAATGACAGTACTAAATTTCTTATTCAATGACTGGTATGTGTATATTAAAGCTGACACCAATGTTGTACTAACACCCCATGCATCTATCATAAGCCATTCTCAAGTTGCCACCACTGCCAAAATCTGCATTGTATTTTCTCTTCAGTAATATGTAATACCTAGGCATAGGTTTTTGTGGTTAAGCAGTTCTGTAAATCATTTTTGGTATTGAAACCACATAGTAATATAAAGAGATTAATTAAAAATAAACGATTTAAAAAACCCGACAAGTTTCATGCATCGTAAGACTTACATCATCAGGTGTAATGGTAGAATAGGTTTTACACAACAAAAGCTTATTGACAATTAATTATAAATATTAGATCCTTTTTTATAACTTCACAACTGTTAAATAAATTGATAAGACAGAATACAAATGACATATTTGTTACTTTATGCGTGTTGGAACATTGTTAGTTGTTGATCCGTTCTGTGGTTCATGCGTGCTATATTCTAGGTCCGTGGAAGTTAAATTTTTGATGAAGGCAGACCACACTTGATCTCGTCAATGTCCATTGGCTGGAAACACCAAGATTAAAATCCTGTCTAAGAGGCAAAGAACCATTAAGAACCCCATTCAGTGCAATAAAAATCAAGGCTTGATTTTACATCAAGTGTGGTCTGGCTTCATCAAAAATTTAACTGCCATGGACCTAGGATATATGATGCGTGAACCACAGAACATGACAACTAGCAATGTTCCAACATGTATACAGTAACAAATATATCATTTGTGTTCTAGTTTATCAATTTATTTAATAGTTATTAAGTTATAAAAAAAACATCTAATATTTGTAGTTAATTGTCAGTAAGCTTTTGTTGTGTAAAACTTTTATGTACCACCACCCCTGATCAGGGCTGCAATCAGGTGCCCCTCATCTTCAAGCACCGTTTGAAGATGAGGGGCACCACTTCACCATGGGAAATAATGAAATATGTATATGAATTACACAATTACAAATTATAGTTAATGTAATAAAAATGAAATTTAAAATCACTCAAATTATTATGAATTCTTAATAATCTAACAATATTTTTAACTTAATACATCACCAGTTGTATTATAATTTGCTTGAAGTGAAACGTTATCAATATTACCACAGATTTTATTTCACAGAGTAAGCATCGAACTGAGCGAAAATTGTATAAATATCTCAATTGTTTATTTTTATTTTTTAAATTATTAGTTTAAGACAGACCGTGAATTCATTCTTACGCTATGCTTTACCTTTTGTGGATGTGCGATTGTGACTGAAACAGTGACATTGTTCTGCAAATTTTAGGGCTTTTTTTATTCCATGTGCTCCTCATTCACTAAATTTGGTAGTTAATGCAGCTAAGATATCCTGTGAAACTGTAAATTTTTTGGGGATAATTCAGGAATTATATAATTATATTTCAATATCTGTGAAGCATTGAGCTATACTAAAAAAACATATTCATGTTTTAAATTTAAAACCACTTTCTGCTACTAGGTGGGAAAGTAGAGTAAAAGGAATAAAGCCACTTAAAAATAATATCAAGGAAATTTACCAGGCACTTTTTGATATTACGACAGATGAAACTAAAAATATCGATTCTAGAGTTCAGGCAGACAACTTAATTTCAAAGATTTATTCGTTTAAATTTATTTGCTCTGTTCATGTTTCTTATGAAATCTTAAGTCTTATAAATGTTGCAAGCAAAATAATGCAGAATCCTATGTTTCATATAGGAAAAATTACAGGAAATCTTGATTATGTTCTACAAGAATTAAATACTTGTCGAACAGACCAATATTTTGAAAATATTATTAGAACTGAAAAAGAAGTAGCAAATTATCTTAATATCGATCCTATTTTTCGAGACATTCTCAAACTAACAAAAACAGAAATGTTTGGTTATGAAGCATCAGATGAGACAACGCATGATCCCAAACAAAATTTTAAAATAAATTTTTTCTTCGCAATTTTAGACACGACCATAACTTCAGTCACAGAAAGATTCATATTCTTAAAACAACATAGCGAGGACTTTAAAGTTATAACAGACATTAGCAAATTAAAAGTTTGAGTGATAAAGATTTAATGAAGCATTGTAAAGATTTGCACTTAAGAGCAACAATCAAGATTACGACAGTCGCGATATTGATGGTATGACTTCATTTGAGGAATTAAAAACTTTGCAATGTTTTATTAAAAAGAGTCAGCTCCTCAGGATGTTTAAAATTATATATAGGAAAATAAATTAACCGACACGTTTCTGAATATTGGAATTGTAATGCATATTTATTTAACATTACCAATATCCGTAGCATTAGGGAAAGAAATTTTTCAAAATTGACACTAATAAAAAAATTATTTGCGGTCGACAATGTCTGGAGAGTGTCTAACGGATTTATCAATTATATCAATTCAAAATAATATTGGGGTGTTCAAGGGTCAAAGCTGTATAACTGAGAGGAGACCTCCACATAGCCTTTAAAGGAATGCGGAGAACCAACCAGGGCTTCTGACCTAATGTCCAATCCTCACCTTCTCGTGATGCACCCTGTTGGGTATCTACCTGGATACTAAACGAACGACGATGGGCTGGCAATTTGGGATTTAGCCAACCAAATTGTATTCTTATTGGCTTAAACCAATATAGAAAATGATGGTACAACATGACAAAATTTCATGCTGGCTGGGGCGTCACCCGGTTAAACAAGGCCCCTTTGTTTTTGCCAAGGAACCAGGGCGAACATCGAAAAGTCAGCTACTGGAACAAATCTGAAAGCACACCCTAACTCAACATCACCAGAGTTAAAGATCGGTACAATCAACATAAGAAGCCTGAATGGCAAAGAAATGGAGCTAGCTGCAGAATTGGATAAGTATCAGATTGACATAATAGGGGTGACTGAAACAAAAAAGACAAAAACTGGTGAGATATTTCTGAGCAATAAATACAAAATGTTATATTCAGGCAATGACAATCAAGGAAAAGAAGGAGTAGGCATAGTATTCAACACAAAACACGAGGCTAATCTTCTTGAATGGCATTCAGTCTCAAGTAGAGTGATGTGGGCAAATATCAGAATGAGGAATTGGACAATGAGACTTATTTGTGCCTATGATCTCACAGAAGGTTCTACTAAGGTAGAAGTGGAGGAATTTTTTGAGGCTTTAGAAAAAGCAACTGACACAATGAAAAAGGAAAAGTTGGTCCTTGTTGGGGATCTAAATAGCAGAGTAGGATATGATTGTCAGAGATACAAAAATATTTTGTAAAAATTTGGAGAAAAGAGCAAAGCTAATAATAATGGCAAATACTTGTTGGATTTCTGCACAGGACATGGATTGGTTATTACTAACACCATGTTCCAACATAAAAATGTGCACAAATTCACATGGAGAGAAGAGGCAAGGAATAAGAAAAGTCTCATTGACTATGTTATTGTTGATAGTGATGTTTTCTCCCTGGTGCAGGACACCAGAGTGTACAGAGGATTTGAAATTGGAAGTGATCACTATTTAGTCTTGAGCAGGATAAAATTGAATTTCATATTGAAAAGAATAACATGTAAGAAAGTTTTAAAGCAAATAAAAGTTGAGCAGCTCTCAGATGTGAATTGTAGACTAAAATACACCAAGATTATTGAAGAAGAAATGAAAGAGTTTGAGAACAGGAACCAAACCATGGAGATTCAGTGGCAAGCCTTGAAGAAAACCCTGATTGATTCAGCCAGAGAGGCATGTGGTGAGGTTGTCTGCAAGGATAGAAAAATCAGAACTCCATTGTGGACACAGGAAGTTAAAGAGGCAGTGAAGGAAAAGAAGAAAGCATATCAAAAGTTCCTGGTCAAATAAGTCAGCTTGTGCTCTTAGAGAATACAGAGACAAATGTAAGAAAGCGAAACACTGTGTAAAACTAGCTAAACAAATGTAATGGGAGAACTTTGGCAAGGACGTAGAAAATAAATATCAAGAAGGTGGTAAGATATTCTGGTGGTTGTTGAAGAAGCTTAGAAACGGAGGAAAAAGTTCTGTAAAAGGAGTTAGAGATGACAAAGGTGACATGAAAACAGGAGATAAAGATATCCTTTATAGTATGGAGTAATTACTTTGAAAAATTGCTAAATGAAACAAGCAGTGAGAGCACAGTGGTAAAAAACACTCAACAGGCATACAGTCAGAAATACATATCCATACTTGAAGTAGAAAAAGCCATCAAAGGCCTGAAATGTGGAAAGGCAGCAGGAGTAGATGATATTTGACCAGAAATGCTGAAGTATGGTGTTATAAAAGTCTTACAGTGGCTGCCCTGCATAGCTCAGAATGCCTGGACACAGGGATGAATTCCCGATGATTAGAGTAGAGTAGAACTCTAACAGTACCCACATATAAAAAGGTAAATAAAACTGAATGTGAGAATTACAGAGGTATTTCCCTACTGAGTGTTCCTGGCAAGATCTATGCAAGTATACTTGAGAAATGGTTGAGAAGAATTGTGGATGAAAAGCTTGGTGAAGAACAAGCTGGATTCAGGCCAAATAGAGGCTGTCAGGATCAGATCTCCACTTTATGACAAACAATTGAGAACGCATGGGAATATAACAAAGATCTGTATTTAAGTTTTGTCGATCTGGAAAAGGCATATGAAAAGGCACCAAGAGAGAAGCTATTCAAATCGCCTACAGTTGTATGGTGTCAGTGGGGCATTATATCAAGCAGTACTTATTCTTTATTTGATGTATAAGTCAGCAGTTAGAATTGAAGGAAATACAGGAAGATGGTTTAATGTTAAATGATTGGTGTCAGAAAGCATGTACATTATCCTCTCTGTGATTCATTATCTATATGGATCACATTATGAAGGAAAGTGGTACTAAACCTGATATCAGAATTGGAGATGTTAATGTCAGCTCATTGCTTTATGCGGACGATGTTATCCTTCTAAATAAATCCACTACAAGTTTGCAAGATTCCCTGACTAAATTGAATGACTGTTGTAATAGATATGGTATGAAGGTCAGCATTAAAAAGTCAAAGACAATGAAAATAGGTAGAATTGTTGAAAATGTCAACTGTGTTGTGAATGGGGAACCTGTGGAACAAGTAAAACATTTCAGCTACTAAGGCATAATTTTTAGTGAAGATGGTAAATTAAATATGGAAATAGACAGCAGAATCAACAAAGCTGGTATGGTAGGCAGTCTGGTAGGTAGGTAGTATGGTAGAAAGATTAGAGAAGTGAAGAGATGGCATCAATGGCAATATCATATTAAAAACGAGGATATTAGGAAAGAACTTGACATTGTCAGCATTCAGGAATGTGTTAGCAGAGCTAATCTCAGGTGGTATGGTCACTTAAACAGAATGGGCTCGGAAAGATTATTAAAACAAGTGTTCTCTGCAAGGTTGACAGGAAAACGACCCAGAGGAAGATCAAGATATAGGTGGATTGATATAGTACAAAGTGCCTTAGACGATAGAAATATAAAATCTGATAACGTTGGAGTCTTGATAAGTAACAGATTGATTTGGAGGAAAATTGTAGATAGGAAGTTAGTAATGATGTAAATTTTTCATGTAGTGAAGTCATATCCTGTACACCTTTAAGGTACATCTCAGGAATTTGATGATGATCATGAAAATAATATTATGGATTCAATTTGACATTAAAGATATTAATAAAAATTTTGTGGTGGCTAAAGCAAGATGGATAAATATGTAAAATAAATCTACCTTTATCCTAATTGTTATATAGTTAAAAGCATATCGCTAAATTATCTTTGTTATATAATAATATTTCTTTTTATATTAAAATAAAAGTAATTTTTGTTTATATATATATATATATATATATATATATATATTAACGAAATAAACATTTTTGGAAATTTTTATTTTTAAAAATTCCTTATTAATGAATTTTAGTGATTACAATGTTCTACTGTTGTTAAATAAAATTTATTTTTATGTATGCATATAAACTGTTTTGTACTTTTAACAAAGTAATATTTTTCGCAAAGATTTTTCATGGAAACTTCTTTTATGGGTGCACTGAAAAAGTTTTGCACCAGGGCGCCTCCTACCCACTGCACGGCACTGCCCCTGATGATGTAAGTCTTATGACGCACAAAACTTGTCGTATTTCTTAATTGTTTATTTTTAATAAACTCTTTATATTACTATGTGGTGTGAATACCAAAAACTACCTAGAGAATATGTAATACCTGTGTTGTTTTTTTGTTTTTTCCTGACATTGTCACTGTGGCTATTTTTTATTTTCCCTCCCCTTAGCAAATGAACATGGATTGAATTATCTTATAGTTAGTTGACTCAGCAGTCAACTAGTATAGTTGGTAGTCAATTCATTTTGAAGTGTCCTTCTGTCCACTTTGGAAATTAAATTTGTTCCTAGACTCTTCGAAAGATAAATATCCTCTACTTTCAGGAGAACATCAAAATTATATTCTGCTCTAAGTTGGGTAGGTCAAGTTTAGCCAGCCATGTTATGCTGTAAACTACAGTAGAATTCATTGGGATGAAACTAATGAGAAAGTTGTTTATTATTAGAAAGCTGTGAAGCCCATATTCATTGACCAAGCCTTCACAAAAATGACTGCATGAAGCTTTCTCAATTTTGGTAGGTTATTCTAAGCAGTACTCCTAATTTTTGTGTTAAGTGACTTATTTGTTAATATTATTATTATTTTGTTTTCTTGAATTCTAATCGAAGGACTCCAGCTGTAAACTGTTAGAATTCAACGTCCTATTTAATTTCAACAGTTATTCTGATTTGTTTTGTCTCTTTTCTTATATGCATTGAGATTGATCACAGAAAATTCTGCTAATGATAAATAATTTTCTTAAATGATTCTGTAATTTAATGTTATAATATAAATAACAAATTTAGTTTTAAAATCAATTTTTGTTATAGTGATACGGTATGTGAGTTAGGAGGTGCATCAGAACTGGCAAATTATGGTGAATATTCAGGAGCTCCTACTGAACAACAAACTTATGAATATGCTAAGACCATTTTGAGTTTAATGACACAAGAAAAACATCCTGAAGGTAAAGATAAATAATAGGTTGTATATGTTATTTATCATAACATCTGCCATCTGTTTTACCTTAAGTGTTTATTTTCAGACTGTTTACAAATAAATATTATTTTTTTTTCTTAACTAACTTTGCAATATTATGTTGGATCCTTTTTTCCCATTATTACATTGCAGAAATTTAAACTGAAAAATGAAAATGAGTGTTTTTAAATTATTTTGATAATGATAAAAGCTTTTTGAAGTTAGTGTTTAGAAAAGTGTTTAATATGAAAGTTATTTAAACTTATTTAAACTTTGTGTTCAAGCACACTCTGAGGCCTTGTACTTTTAAAACATTAAATATAATAAATTATAAATGGGAATGAACATATCCCATTCCCTGGTGTATTAGGCTCAGTAGCTTCTCATAGCCGAGTAACCTGGCTTCTTCGAAACCTGATTAGAGCTCTAATAAGGCAGATAATCTTCTGCTCAGTGTATTTGTGCCTGTCAAATTTGTATGTTCTTCTTCTGTCCAGTTTGCTTGTTTTGTATGAAGAAAAACTCTGCCATCTCCAGGTGAGATTATCTAATTTACCTTTGGTTGAAAAACCCTGATAAAGGTTCTTCGCCTCCTAGATAGGATTTCAATCTTGGTCTTTCCAGCCAATGGATATTGTTGAGATTAAGCTGTGGAGGCTCTCATGTGAATGAATATTTTGTTAAAATATGTGTGACCAAATTATATCTCTTAATATGCATAAATTATACATGCTGTAGATTCAAATATATGAATATTACTGAGGTAAAAGTAAAGGCATTTGAAAACAAGAATCAAACCTTAATTCAGCCTGAGAATCCTGTGATTAGTTTATCTGCAAATATAGAAAAAGATTTATTGGACATTGTAAGTTTTTCCACTTAGTTAGATTATAATAAATTTAGTTATCCAAGTGTAAGCAAACAGTTTGCGCCTGAAGTATCTTCAGGACTGAGGCAACTCGTGGTAAAGGCGGACTAAGCTCTCTCATCACTTGTCTTAGTATCTTCTCCCATAACGCAAAGCACATCTCCTTACGGACATGTATAATGCTATGCATTAAGGGAAGGCTATTACCCAGACCGGTTTCGATTATTGAGGTCTCGTCACTTTGTTTGCTTACACTTGAATAAAGGATTAAACTAAATTTATTATAGTCTAACCAAGTGGAAAAAAACTTCTAATATCTTTCTCTAAATTCAGAGTAATTTAATAATAAGGCGAGACACTGTTTGGCAACTCGTATAGGTAAATATGACTTCTCCATTACTTCCACCTCTGGGTCTGGCTCACACTGACGAGACCTCAATAAAGGTCGAAATAAGTCTGGGTAGTGGCCCTTCCCTTAATACATAGCATTATACATGTCTGCAAGGAGATATGCTCTACATTATGGGAAATACCAAGACCAGTGATGAGAGCTTAGTCCACCTTTACCACAAGTTGCCTCCGTCTTGAAGATACTTCAGGCGCAAACTTTGTTTGCTTACACTTGGATAAAGGATTAAACTAAATTTATTATTTATTGGACATATTGGACGCTTCAGAAGTTATCAGTAATACAGGAACATAAATCTTATAAAAACTGCTGACTAGTTAATCAGCATGTGCTTTTAGAGAAAACCAGAATTAAATGTAAAAGTATCTTCAAATGAGCTGAAAGGCATGTGTTGGAAATTCATGTTGTTTTATAACCATTCTAATTCACAAGATAGCAATAAAAAAATATATTTTTTCTATATTTCTGATATTTCACTAGTTTTATACCCAGCATCTTCAGAGCACAAAACAGTTTGTTGCAGTATTCAAACAGCAACAGTTAGTTAATAGTTTAAACAGATTAAAATTATAATGGATAAAATATAGAACTAAAGTCTTAATTGACATCATGTATTGTTGGCCAAAAAGAAGAGATTAATAAGTATTAATCTCTTTTATTATACATCACAAAGGCAGTCATATTGATAACAGTTTGCACTAATTCGATGTTGAAGTGACTGTCTTCCAGATTTTTGGTAAATCGATACAGCCATAGTTGTTAAGGTTTGGGAACATTTTAAAGCTTCTGTTGATTCCAAAAACAGTCTCTCTCTCTCTTGTAATGACTTCTATGTAGCACTTTTTTTTTCTTTCCCTATCTAATCCTGTGTTATGAAGGAGTGCCCAAGGTCTGCTAATCCTGATTTGCTATAACAATGGTACCGAATGTATTCCTATGTTCTTCAAGGTGGATGTCAACAGATCTTCCTGTCCATCCATGATAAGCCAAGTCACAAGAGTTTGTTCTTAGGTGAAGGCATGAGGGTTGCTAGTGTAATATATGGTTTAAATATGCTGTTGAGCTCATATTTATTAAGCATTCTGGATGTCTTTTCAGTTGTACTGTCAATCTATGGATTAGTAATGTTGCTGTGGTATTGTGTGTTGGGAGCATTCAGTATATTGTCAGTCTTTGGAGGATTATAGACATTGACTAAAAAAAAAAGTGGTGATGGTAAGTGAATTCCATGGTGTGAACAGCATCACTGGAATTTGTTTGTAATCACAGCAACGCATCTTTCATAATGTGGTTTCAAACAGCATTGCTTTTTCTATGATGTAGTGATTAGTGTAAAATGCATTACACATCACAAAGGCAGTTATATTGATAACATTTTGCACTAATAGTTATTAATGGAATTAGAGCAGCAATGAGTCACAGAATTAAGACAGAATGCCATAATTATTTCTTTTTGTCAGGTGAGAACCACTTACAGAAATCTACAGAAAAAAGTTCATCACCGGAGGATGTCTACACGTGACATTACATCATCATCCTGTCCAAAAATGAGGCATCATCAGAAGACAGGACCTTCAAAATATCCAGAGACGACAGCAAAAAGAAATAACATATCTTAAAGATATACTCCTAAAAATGGATACAATCTTGAAATCATCAGTAACATCTTAGATAGACCATCATATATTCCATTACGTATACATCAACAACTGTTTCCATACCTTACATAAAAAATGTTACAGATAAAATAGCAAAAATACTCAATTATATACAGCTAAAAAAGTTTTAGAAAATTTTTAGCTGTACTACTTTTTTCTTTTTTTTTTTAAATTTTTTTTTAGTGATAGTATGGCTAAAAGTTGCCTTCATGCTGCTAGAAAAAGTGTCCATGATGTTAAGATTGCCAAAACAACCTCACCCTCCTCTTAAATAACTAAAGGTGTACAAAATTTTCTGAGCATATGATATTTGTTATGTTGGAAAGATGGAGAAAATCTCACTCAAAGAACATCGGTAATGTCGACGTTAGGATTAGCATTTCACCACCAAAGAAATATTTATATACTTTGGTGACTCAAATGCTATATATAGAATTCAACAGCTATGTTTGTAGATTTGAAGAGGATAGTGAAATGATACAATGATTGTTTTCATTGTAATGAAAACCAAGTTTCATCTTAAACCAGCTTTGCTCAGCATATATCAAAGACTTCCGTATTAATGATTTAGGACAGGCAAGGGCAACCTTTCCTAGTTTGGGGGCCAAATTATCATTTTATCTCCGAGTCAAGGGCCGGACCAAATTATTAAATAAAATAAATTAATATTAAATGAATTAAAATAAGTTGCTACTTTATATTTCATTTATTTATAATATAATGCTTTGGTATGAAGCTTTACATAAATTTTATAATATAATGAATGACATAACAATTTAATGTGAAGATTGGCCTTGTACTTCAACTACGAGACTATCAATATTGACGTTAATATTACTTAAGGATAATCACATAGAATTTTTGAGGTTTTCGATTTATTTTTTGATTTTTTGATTTATTGTATTTCATCCTCGAAAAAAAACTGTTCACACATGTGTGCTGCCGAAAAGACAAATGATTTTTCTCGAAAAGGCGCCTAATGTCTATTTTTCTTCCCCCAAATAAAATTTATAAAAATCCGTCAAAGCAATGTTGTTAAATTTTGATTTTAGCATTAAATCCGCCTGAAGCTCAATAAGTTCCATCTGTAAGTTTTCTGGCACGTTATTTACATCAGCATCCATCGGAGGAGCAAATATAGGAATGTGGAGTCTTTGTTTTTGAAGTCAGCAAACCTTGTATCAAATTGCTCTATTAGTGCCTTCAGTTCATCTCCATAACAATTATAAGGGATATTTTTACGAGTTGCTAGAGTAGGAAAATGATAACAATTTTTAGTCTTATCTGACTTTCCAACAATCTTAGTTTATTACAAAAAGCTTTGACATGTCCATGCAGTTCATGAACCAATTGTCCATGTTTTTGCAATTCCAATTTAAGATTCAGTTCGTTTAGGTATCCGGTGACATCTACAAGGAATGCTAAATCACACTCCCACTCATCATCTTTTACTTGATTAATTGCATTTCCTTTTATGTCCATAAAATCTGCAATGTCTTGTCTCAGATCATAAAATCATTTCAACATTTTACCTTTACTCAACCACTTCACTTCACAATAATAAGACACATCTTCATAATCTGAAAATAGGTCTGCCAAATATTCCTTAAATTGGCGGTGATTAAGTGCACGTGACTTAATAAAGTTAATACTGGCTACTACAACTTCCATAACATTTGTGAATTTAATCGATTTTGCACACAGATTTTGTTGGTGGATAATGCAGTGAAAATTTGTTAAATTTTCTGGATGGATCTGTAGTTCTATTGCTCTTTCATGAACTATGCCAATAAATCCCTTCTGTGCACCAACCATTGCAGGGGCTCCATCAGTGCATATGCCAGATAGTGAACTCCATTTAAGCCCAAATCTCTCAAAGACTGTGTTGACTGTTTCAAATATATCTTCACCAGTAGTTGTTCCTTTTAACAGCCAAAGCGCCAATAATTCTTCTGTGATGTTGAAATCCACATCAACTCCTCGAATAAATATTGCTAGTTGTGCTGTATCGGAGGTATCGGTGCTGTCATCCAAAGATTGAAAATGCTTCCAATCAAGCAATCTTCTCTTTTAAACTTTTTTTGATATCATCAGCCATAATTTCTATCCTTCGGACAACAGTACGTCAACGAATATTCTCGAGGTCTTTTTTCTTTTCAGGACATATTATACTTGCAACATCCAGCAGACATTCTTTGATAAATTCTCCTTCACCAAATGACTTAGAATGCGTAGCGATTTTTTTGCTTACCACAAAGCTGGCTTTGACAATGCTGTGGTGCTGCGTTCTTTGCTTGTTGAACATTTACTGCTAGGTATCCAAATTCTTCTTCAACTTGTGTATTTCATCTTTTCGTAGTTGTCCATCAATTTTTGGATGATTCGCATGTCTCAAAGTAAAGTGTCTCTTCAAGTTGTATTCTTTGTTGACGGATACATATTCGTTGCATAGCAAACATACAGGCAAACCTTTATTCAGAATAAAATAATAATCCTCCGTCCAGTTGTCTTGAAATTGACGATTCTCTGCATCTACTTTTCTTTTTTTTTTGCAATAACCCCTGACATTATCCCAAATTTATAAGCGATATTCAGAACTGTCAAACAAAACTGTCTTCTACACCACAGGCACTGAACAGAACACAACATCAATGCAGGCACCGAACAGAACATAACATAACATCAATGCAGGAACTGAACAAAGCACAACACCAACGCAAGTACTGAACTGACACGTTGTAACACATTCACACACGCTGCTAGTCAAAGTGAGAAAGAGACCTTGGTTGGAGAAAACATAGTGTGTTTTGCGCAAGTCATGATGTCAGCTTAATGTGAGTTAGTGGAACACACCATGTTTTCTCCCACCATGAATCAGACAAACTTTGCTGAAATAGATTAGGGCCGGATCAAAAGAAGTAGTAGGCCAGATCCAGCCTGCGGGCCAGGGGTTGCCCATATGTGATTTAGGATATCAGAGAAACACAGCACATCACATAATGGGTAATGCATTTGACATCTTGATGCCATATCAACATCTGGGTTAATGTTCATTTGATGTATAACAGCTGTTTAGATATTTCTCTGTGTGTATGGGTGTGTATTATTTATTCCCCCCCCTCCCCTGTTTGTATTTAATCTGATGATCTACACAATAGGATATGTACAAATCTAGAAATTAAATATTTTTTTTTTCTAATAAGTTGGAAGTAGTTGTTGCCTGACAAAAAAAAAAAAAAAAAAAAGGACATTATAAGCTTTGAACTTGAACTCATAAAGGTGGAATGTGTTACTGGACATCACAAAACATTCTCAAATGTTCTTTTGTAATGCTAGCCTTCCAAAATGTTCTTGAACATTCTTGTTCATATGTATTTCATTTAAATATCTAGCCACTACAATACTGTAAAAGTATAGATGCAGCCACACTTCATGTACTTATTACTCCTTTATATGCAGTTTGTGCAAGAAAAGGGAAATATAAAGGAAATGAAGGACCTAAGAAATATGAATGTTGAACAATAGAACAAAAGTTCAAAATTATAAAGTGTTATGAAGATAGTGCATTGCTAAAATTGTGTATGGCAGGAATCATTGGTTTATATGTCAGAAATTATCACAAGACAGACACACAGAAGCACACACTCTCTCTCTCTCCATGTGTAATGTCTTTAAACAGTATTGATTAAAGAGTAATTGAAAAGCTTCCCATTAAATGAATATTTATAATGCACTAAAAGAAAAGGAGGATGAGAATAGAGAAGTAGAACCTAATGAAATATTTGCAGCTAGTCATGTTGGTTCTTTTGTTTTGAAAAGCATGCAGGATGAATTGTAGGTGCAAGTGCAGACAAGGATGCTGCCTCATGATTTCCCAATGGAGTTTTTTTTTAAAGTTATTAAAGCAGGTTATATGGATGAACAAATTTTCATTGTGTTATATAAAACTGGATTGTTTTCAGAAAAACTGCCTTCATGAACTTAATTAACAGAAAAATAAGTCACAACCAGGATACAAAACTTCAGAAAGATCATTTGACACTTATTAGGTGGAAATGTATGTGGTGATTTGTAATTAAATAAAACCTATGTTCCAAGCAGAAAATTCAACGACTCTTAAGGGCTATTCAAAAAGCACTCTTCCTGTAATATGGTGATGAAATTAAAACGAGTTGATCATAAGAGAATTGTTTGAAGAATGGTTTGCAAGCTATTTTTGTCCTGTGGTTGAGCATTACTCTTAAAGTAAAATGATATGGAATTTAAAATTTTATTACTAAACAATGTGCTACATCATCCAACTGGAATTTCTGGCTTAAAAAATGTCGAAATGCATTTTCTGTAACTCAACACATCATTATTACAGCCACTAGATCAAGGTATCATTCCAACACTTTAGGTCTGTTATTTGGAGTGAACTTTTTCTCAAGCTATAAAATTTTTTATCTACACGGCTTCAAGTAACAGCTATCAAAATGAGATTGGTGTGGCAGCATGTTTTACTCCATTGTGCAAGTCACTTCACTGGCTTTGAATAGCATATTCAAACAGCTGCAGAAGATATTGTGAATATTTGTAAAGTTCTGGGATTTAAAACTTCAGATACTGCCAATATTTGTGGATGTCTTAAATCACATTCAAATGATCTTGATGGCAAAACTTTCCATGGGATAGAACAGCAATATGCATATGAAGAAGAGGAAGAAAATTTAGATAGAAATGTAAGTGAAGGGGTGCTTAAGGGTCGAAGCTGTATAACTGAGAGGAGACCTCCACATAGCCTTTAAAGGAATGCGGAGAACCAACCAGGCCTTCTGACCTAATGTCCAATCCTCACCTTCTCGTGGTGCACCCTGTTGGGTATCTACTTGGATATTGAATGAACGAGGATGGACTGGCAATTTGGGATTTAGCCGACCAAATTGTATTCTTATTGGTTAAACCAAAATAAAAAAAATGATGGTACAACATGACAAAATTTCATGCCGGCTGGGGCATCGCCTGGTTAAACAAGGCCCCCGTTGTTTTCACCAGGGAACCAGGGCGAACAGCGAAAAGTCAGCTACTGGAACAAATCTGAAAACAAACCCCAACTCAACATCACCAGAGTTAAAGATCGGTACTATCAACGTAAGAAGCCTGAATGGCAAAGAAATGGAGCTAGCTGAGGAATTAGATAAGTACCGATTGACATAATAGGGGTGACTGAAACAAAAAAAGACAAAAACTGGTGAGATATTTCTGAGCAATAAATACAAAATGTTATATTCAGGCAATGACAATCAAGGAAAAGAAGGAGTAGCCATAGTATTCAACACAAAGTACGAGGCTAATCTTCTTGAATGGCAGGCAGTCTCAAGTAGAGTAATGTGGGCAGATATGAGAATGGGGAACTGGACAATGAGACATATTTGTGCCTATGGTCCCACAGAAGGTTCTACTAAGGTAGAAGTGGAGGAATTTTTTGATGCGTTAGAGAAAGCAACTGACACAATGAAAAATGAAAAGTTGGTTCTTGTTGGGGATCTAAATAGCAGAGTAGGAAATGATTGTGAGACATACAAAAATATTTTGTGAAAATTTGGAGAAAAGAGCAAAGCTAATAATAATGGCAAATACTTGTTGGATTTCTGCTCAGGACATGGATTGGTTATTACTAACACCATGTTCCAACATAAAAATGTGCACAAATTCACATGGAGAGAAGAGGCAAGGAATAAGAAAAGCCTCATTGACTATGTTATTGTTGATAGTGATGTTTTCTCCCTGGTGCAGGACACCAGAGTGTACAGAGGATTTGAAATTGGAAGTGATCACTATTTAGTCTTGAGCAAGATAAAATTGAATTTCATATTGAAAAGAATAACATGTAAGAAAGTTTTAAAGCGAATAAAAGTTGAGCAGCTCTCAGATGTGAACTGTAGACTAAAATACACAAAGATTATTGAAGAAAAAATGAAAGAGTTTGAGAACAGGAACCAAACCTTGGAGATTTAGTGGCAAGCCTTCAAGAAAACACTGATTGATTTAGCCAGAGAGGCATGAGGTGAAGTTGTGTGCATGGATAGAAAAATCAGTACTCCCTGGTGGACACAGGAAGTTAAAGAGGCAGTGAATGAAAAGAAGAAAGCATATCAAAAGTTCCTGTCAAATAAGTCAGCTTGTGCTCTTAGAGAATATAGAGACAAATGCAAGAATGCTAAACACTGTGTAAAACTAGCTAGACAAAACTCATGGGAGGACTTTGGCAAGAATATAGAAAATAAATATCAAGAAGGTAGCAAAATATTCTGGAGGTTGTTGAAGAAGCTTAGGAATGGAGGAAAGAGTGCTGTAAAAGGAGTTAGAGATGATGCAGGTGACATGAAAACTGGAATTAAAGATATCCTTGAAGTATTAATTAGGTTTAATGTTAAATCTGGTGTGAGACAAGGATGTACATTATCCCCTCTGTTATTCATTATCTATATGGATCACATTATGAAGGAAAGTGGTATTAAACAGGATATTAAAATTGGAGATGTTAATGTCAACTCTTTGCTTTATGCGGATGATGTTATACTTCTAGATAAATCCGCTACAATTCTGCAAGATTCTCTGACTAAATTGAATAGCTGTTGTAATAGATATGGTATGAAGGTCAGCAATAAAAAGACAAAGACAATGAAAATAGGCAGAATCATTGAAAATGTCAACTGTGTTGTGAATGGAGAACCTGTGGAACAAGTAAAACATTTCAGCTACTTAGGCACGATTTTTACTGAAGATGGTAAATTAAATATGGGAATAGACAACAGAATCAGCAAAGCCTGTATGGTGGGAAGTCAATTGAATAAATTCATATGGAATAAGAGAGAAATTAGTCGGAACACTAAATTAGTTGTATACAAGACAGTGTTCAAACCAGTTTTAACTTATGGATCTGAGAGCTCGGTCAGAAGTAAAACACTTGACCAAAGACTAGAGACCACAGATATGAGAGTCCTGAGAAAGATTAGAGGCGTGAACAGATGGCATCAATGGCAATATCATATTTAAAATGAGGATATTAGGAATGACCTTGACATTGTCTGCATCCAGGAATGCGTTAGCAGAGCTAATCTCAGGTGGTATCGTCATTTAAACAGAATGGGCGAGGAAAGATTAGCAGAACAAGTGTTCTCTGCCAGGTTGGCAGGAAAACGACCCAGAGGAAGACCAAGATATAGGTGGATTGATATGGTACAAAGTGCCTTAGACGATAGAAATATAAGATCTGATAATGTTGGAGTCTTGACAAGTAACAGACTGATTTGGAGGAAAATTGTAGATAGGAAGTTAGTAATGATATAATTTTTTCATGTAGTACTATCATATCCTGTACACCCCTTGTGGGTACATGGCAGGAATTTGATGATGATGATGTAAGTGAAGTGTTTCCAAAAGGATTTGTAGTAAATGAGCTAGGGACAGTTTTTCAGGTGGGAGAAAATGCTTCTGATGTATTTGCAGTTTACTGCAAAGACATGTATGCAGAGAACAAGTAGAAGAAATACATGTGAACTATTTTTCTAAACATGAAAACTTAACCCTATCTTTTAGCCGTATCTAACTGAAAGTTAAATATGATTATTAATTAACTTAAGGAATTCACAACGTACACTAGAATATAAATTAAATTAAACTTTAATACATATTTCCAATATTTCGGCAACGTCACGTTGCCATCTTCAAAGGAACTGAAAATAAAGACACGTGCATTGCAGGCACTACACACACACAGTAAATGAGGATGAAATTGTTTCTCCTAAAAGTCCTGATGGTGCCCCCGAACGGGCTATGTATTAATGGCCATTGTGCTGCAGGTCTCCTGATGTACGTCTCCCAAATTTGGGGCAGTCTCATGCAACCAAATTTGTTGAGGTTTGGCATGTTTCTTAGGGCTCAGGTCGATTCCATAAAAAGTCTTTCAAATTTGAACTTGCTATGGTGTATTATTGTGGCTTTATTCCACCATATTCTGTGGCGTGTATCCAGCGCATGGTCTGCAAGATCAAAGTGGCTATACTAGTGAAAACAGATGTAGTCCTTGTATTCTGATATTCGCTGTCCTGCCTGTTTGGGCAAAGTAGGACAGCTTACAGCTGCAAGGGACCTGGTATACAACAGGTAGGTCTAGGGGAAGTGGTTAGTCTTTTGTGGAGCAGATAAGGGATGCCAATTTTCTGTAAAGTTTGTAACAAGAGGTCAAGTCGTGTTTTTTTAGGATATTGTTGATTTTTTCCGAGGTGCTTTGGATGTAGGGAATGGTGATGGATTTAGAGTAATCTTTTTTGTGAAGGGGTGGATGGGTTGTGGTTTACTGGTTTCAATATTTTTTGGATTTTTTTTGTGTGTGTGTGGGGGGGGGGAAGGGTAGCCATTGGCTGAGAAAGTGTTGAGGATATGATTTAGTTCAGTGGTTAGGGCATTGTCATTTGAATAGATTAGTTTACCCTGTTGCATAGTGTCTTAATAACTCCATATTGTTATGAGGGAGGGGGATTTGTTGGGTGAATGTATCTGCCTGTATGGGTGAGTTTTCTATAAACTGAAAAAACCAAGGTTCCATCAGGCTGGTGGGTGACTAGTGTGTCTAGGAAAAGGAGTCTGTTGTTTTCCTCTTTTTCCAGGGTGAACTTGATTCTGGGGTGTTGGTTGTTTAAGTGTGTTAAGGAGGAGAGGAGTGTATCAGAGCCATGTGGCCAAATAGCGAACACATCATCAACGTAGCGAAGACATATGGTTGGTTTTTGTGATGCAGAGTTTAAGGCTTTCTTTTCAAAAGACTCCATAAAGAAGTTGGCCAAGGGTGGGGAGAGTGGTAAACCCATGGCTGTCCCCTCTGTTTGTTTGTAGAATTTTCCCTGCCAAACAAAATAGCCTGAGTTCTTTGTGAACTAAAATAGGGCTGAGATATCGGGAGGAAATTTAGCTTGGATTAGCTCTAAGGTTTACTTGAGTGGGACATTTGTGAATAAGGAGGAGACATCAAAACTGACCATTATGTCAGTATGTTCGAGTGTAAGGTTTTCTATGCTGGCTTTGAAGTGGGCTGAGTTTTTTTTATGTGTGATGGTGTGTTACCAGTATAGTGTGTAAGCACTTAGGCCAAATATTTAGCTAATTTGTACCTGGGGAAATCAATCTCATCCACTATGGGACATAATGGCACATTTTCTTTATGTATTTTTGGGAGACCATATATACAGGGTGGTTATAGAGTTAAACGGTTTTAATTTGTTAGTAACTTCTACAGGCCAAGAAGTGACCTTCTTAAGGAGCCTATGGAGTTTTCTCATTTGTGAGCTGGTGGGATTGTATTCGATAGGGAGGTAAGTAGCCCGATCTAATAATAGAGCATTAAGCTTACCTGTGTAGTCCATTTGGTGAGTACTACGGTGGTGTTTCTCTTATCTGCTATGGTGATTACTATTTCTTTGTTTTTCTTCATTTACTGAAGAGCTTTATATTCACATATTGGATATGTTGATTTTTGGTGGTGTTGCTTTGGTGAGAACACAAGCTACATCCAGTCTAATATTGTTGACGACGTGGTTTGGGAGGTGGCGGATCCCGCGTTCAATCTGGATCATTATATCCTCGACCAGTATTTTTCTGGGAGCAATGGGGAAGTTGTGGCCACGTGAAAGAGCAATGAGTACTGCAGGCTTCAGTGTAACTGAAGAAAGGTTGACTACATTGTTGGTTGGCAGTTTGGGTTTGGAGGTCGAATTCTTTTTTAATTTCGCAAATTCTTTATCTGCCGCAGTGCATGAGACCATATAAAATTGACCAAAGCTCATGATTTAATGCGTTGGAAAGCTCTTCTTCAAGCACCTGAATGGCTTTGTTTGCGTCAGCTAGGAGAATATGCGTGCCGGTAATTTGTTCCCGTAGTTGAGCATTGCTGGCACGGTTATAAATTTGGAGAGCCTTTTATGAAAGGAAATGGTGCTTAAATTTCACACAATTTGGGATTAAGTGATTATCCCGGCAGCGTTTTAGGAAGGTCAGACGATTCATTTGTCTTGATAACTTCAGTTTCATTTTACCGTATTGGCGGGCTTTGTGTGTGCGGTGAAATCTCCGTGGATGATAGTAATTCTCATAGAAAGGCTTATACGTTCGTTATACGTGATTATTAATTAACTTAAGGAATTCACAACGCACACTAGAATATAAATTAAATTAAACTTTAATATATATTTCCAATATTTCGGCAACGTCACGTTGCCGTCTTCAAAGGAACTTAAAATAAAGACACGTGGACGCAGGCACTGCACACAGTAAATGAGGACGAAGCGAGGAAGCTATTGTTTCTCCTAAAAGTCCTGATGGTGCCCCCTAGCGGGCTATGTAGGTATTCTTGGCTGAAGATCTCCTGATGTATGCCTCCCAAATTTGGGCCAGTCTCATGCAACCAAATTTGTTGAGGTTTGGCATGTTTCTTAGGGCTGAGGCTGATTCCATGAAAAGTCTTTCAAATTTGAACTTGCTACGGTGTATTATTGTGGCTTTTTTCCACCGTATTTTGTGGTCTGTATCCAGAGTGGCTATACTGGTGAAAACAGATCTTGTCCTTGTGTTCTGAAATTCTGATATTTGCTGTCCTGCCTGTTTGGCCGAAGTAGGACAGGTTGCAGCTGCAAGGGACCTGGTATCAGGTAGATCTAGGGGAAGTGTGTGGTCTTTAGTGAAAGTTAGATAGAGCTAAAAACGGCTTTGCCTACTCCCTATACGGGAATAAAAAGGCGATATCAGAATTTTTTATTTTTATTTTTTTTTGAAAACTTAACAGGTGGAACTAGTATAATTGAACTGTAAACAATAAAAATCTTTAAATTTTTTTCATTTTTAATCCTTTTTAATATTAACTGCAATCTGTTTGAAATGAATGCATCTTGGTATTGGACTTGGAGGTTATCAGTCCACTTTCGATGAATACGACCCACTGGAAATTGAATACCTGCACGACTTGAGCACCTCCTGCTCTTTCCTTTAACTTTTCCTCCTTTACCTCGACTAGACATTTCTTTCGATAAAATCATCTTAAATTGTTTTTTTTACATCCAATAACACCTGTTAAGGATTTATCAGGTTTTTTTTTGACCAATACAGTAATTGTTTGTTCAGAATGCATTTACACTGAAATCCATTATGTTAATGCTCTGCTGCTGAGTTTCAGTTAGTGTTTAATATTTTTGGCATGCCTTAACTGCACTAATTGAGGTATTGCTGAATACAGATTCTGATGTAATGTCTTCACAGATGTCAAGAATTGCTTCTTCAAAAAAGTCTAGGAATGAAAACAGAGCTCTTTCACAACATCCAATGTTACCTCAAGGCAGAGGTTTGTTTTCCAAGCTGTACCACTGCAGTGTTTTTTCAGACCTATTTCAAGGCCATAAATTTTTCCGTGTCCAGATAATTTCTAGCCTACATTCTGCCAAGGATGGTGTGATGTTAGAACCCTTCTAGACGTTTTAATGTGTCTTCTACACAGTCTCCATGAAGCATTGCTCAAGATGTGCATTTATAGTTATCCTAAAATTTATGATGTCATGTGAATCCATTACTGAGATGGTGTTCAGGGATAACAATTTTACTTTTATAAATCTGGTCAAAGGGTTGAATTCAAGATGGAGTAGTACCCATCTGTAAAAATAGGAAATAAAACTGAATGCAAGAATTGAAAGAGTAATTTCCCTACTGAGTGTTCCTGATAATGCAAGCATACCTGAGAAATCATGAGATTATGTTATAAGAAAGAACTTCCTGTAGATCTGAAAAATCATATGATAGAGTGCAAGAGAAAAGCTATATAAAATGCTTCAATTATGTGGTGTAAGTGGGACATTATACAGAGCAGTACATAGTCTATATAAGTCAACAGTTCAGTTGAAGTAGGTAGAGGAAGATGGTTTGGTGATAAATCAGGTGTTGATACGAGAGTGCATATTGTCTCCATTGTTATTCATCTTCATTAATCTCATTATGAAGGAAAGTGCCATTAAACCTGATATCCAAATTGGAGATGTTAATCTCAGCTCCTTATCTTATACACATCATCGTCATCAGTTTACTCATATGTACCTATCATATTGTCGGATCCTACTTCGTCTTAATATATACCTTGGATCCGACATGTTATTTACTACGATGTTCTTAACCTAAAAATAGTTGCTAGTTTGTTTCTAATTCAAATATGGAGAAAATTTATATTTATAGCCTGCGCCACTCTATATCTGAATTAGTTCAAGAATTGAAGAAAAATCAACCTTCAACTATCTCTCCTTAAAATATATACTGGCTGAGTATGTTTGACTTACTTAATTTACCCGCTTTGGTTCAAATATTTTATGAATGGTGCAGTAAAAGAGATTCAGGCAAAATACATCTTTTGATTAACAAAAACAAACATTTAATTTTAAAATCGCAAATTTTACACTTAACTTCTCATCGGTAATTAAGATATTACAAACATTTTAACTCCTCAGGTGAATTCAATCATTCAACTCATACAATGGTAAAGCTGTTATCTCTAGTACAGTCTTCTTGCAGTTCCTTAAGTTCCAAATACAATAAAATCGCAGTAACACACCTCTTCACAAACAAACACTTTTAATTTTACACTTCAGCTAATTCTCACCAATAGTTACTGTTATTATAAGGAAATTCTAAGATGAAACTCACACACTTCTCTGTATAGGAATATTAATGGTTAGAATAATCTTACCAATAATCTTTTTTCTTCATTTACTTATACGTAAACACTTTTTATAACTGTAAACACTTAAACAGAATACGGCACTCATTAAATAAATCTTCTAAGCAATAACTGAATTAATTGTCAGTCACTATACACATAAACGTTCTTGCATGAAATACTACTGATCATTTATGAATTAAGGCAATACACAATAATTCCTTAACTTGAGGTTTTATATGCACAGTTGTTCACTCTTCCGGCATTCAATTAATTCTTAGACACTACAATTCTAAACACAGCTATCGGTAAACTTCAACTTTACAGCTCTACTATTCTCTAGTAACTCCATGCTTTATTTCAAGATTCTGTGTGTCCTTGACAGGTCAGCCCTGAAATTAAATCTCAACTCAAGTATTGCTAGTCTATTTAGTAGTCACTCAGCTGTCTTCCGTAGCTATAATTGTTATTCTACAACTTATTAACTAACTGCCTCTCGACTAGTAGACCTTATTTAGCTGCTCAAGTGACTTGCCGACTCGCTATTAACGTACTGTGATTTCCGAATGCTCCGATTCCAACCTAATGCCACTCTCTCTCTTATAAATCTCTAATAAATAATTTCACCATTCTTTCCTTTTTATATCCATTCTTCCCACGTAAACTCTTCTCGTGATTTCTTTCTAAACTCTTTTCAATAAACCTCACGTGGTGTTCCAAAATGTGCTCGCTCACTTATATACGTTTCCATGACAACAAAACAAAATATAATAAAATTGAGCTATTACATAACGTTAAACTTTACAAACAGGAATAAATAGAGAATATTTACATTTCAAATAATGCTCAGTTAAATTATCAAATACAAGTTCTTATAATATTAACATAGTAATAATTAAAGTAGCTTAATAATATTTTATCACAGAGTTTTTCTACAATTAATACATGCATTCTTGATTAAATAATTAAATATTAGATAAAATTAAAGGTAGTTATATGAATATTAAATTATAAACAAGTGATTTACATTAAATAATATTTACAAATGTAGCCTTTGCCATGGTGGATTATGTTGGATTCTGAGGAGAGTATTAATAATTTAAATTTCTCTTCATTCAGAATCCAACAATATGACAGTACACATGATTAAGTGTACATTATTATTAATATCCTATGAACAATTTTCCAAATTAGTCTGTTAGTTTTCAAAATTCTAGTAATGTCTTTTAACATTTCAGTCTTCTAAGGTGCTTTTAAACTGAATCATTCCATGTAGATCTTGATCTTCCTCTGGGACCAAGATCTCAATGTTATCCTTGTACCTAACACCTGTTTTGCTGACCTTTCCTTCCATATTTTGTTTAAGAGACCACTCCATACCACCTTAGATTAAAAATGAAGATATTTGGAAGGAACTTGATATTGTTAGCATGCTTTCTTGAATGCTAACAATATCAAATTCCTTCCAAATATCTTCATTTTTAATTATGATTCTGTCGCTGATGCCATCCATCCCTTCAGGTCCGTAATTTTTCTGAAAACTCATATCTGTAGTGTCTAATCTTCATAACTTACAACTGCCTTGAACACTTTTGTATACTGTTTGTTTAGTGTTTTGGCTAATTTCTCTTTTATTCTGTTATAAATTTATTCATCTGGCTTCCCACCATACCTGCTTCTTTGTTTATTCTGTCTATTTCCATATTTAATTTGCTATCTTCACTATAAACCATGCCTAAGTAACCAAAACATTTTACTATAGGGAAATTGATCTAGGTTCTCCATTGAGAAAGCAGCTGAAGTTTTCTATGTTCCTACCCATTTTGGTCTTTTTATTGCTGATTTTCATGCCAAATTTGTTACAGCTGTTATTCATTTTAGTTAGAGAAATCCTGGACTCTTACACTTGAATGTGTCTAGGAGTACATCATCATTGTATAAAGCAAAGAGCTAAGTTTATCTGATATCTCTGATATCAGATTAATATCAGGTTTGATGCTACTTTCTTTCATAATATGTACACCCTTGTCTTATACCTGATTTTACATTTTCCTGTATTTCCTTCAGTTCTAAGTGCTTTTCTTACAACTTAAATATAGACAAAGTATTGCTCTCTATAATGTTTCATTTAACTCATATTCAATGTGTTTCAAATGAAACTATCTCTCCTTATTCAAAAGCAATCTGTAGGAATAACCAGTAGACAAAATATCCTGAAACTTGGTTGGTACCTTAACTAGATCATTGGGAAGAAATTTTGATTTTATATATATATATAAAGTTAAGAAATGATTGATAAGGGAAATATGGCATTGCAAACAACAGAAAATTACATTAATATGAACCGGATGGTATGACAGTGTAAAATGATCTAGAGTCAATGACAAATGAAGTTATTCGATTATGTTTATTTAAGTTATGGGATATTACATCCCATATTGTTTCTTAGCCGAATAAGAAACTCAAAGAGTTTCATGCCGAATATAGAAACTATATAAAGTTCGGCAATTCCAAGCATAAGCAAATACCTGGATAGTGCAGCACCTTAAGGTAGTGCAAGCTGAGGCAACTCATAGCAAAGGTGGAGCAAGATCCGATCACTATTCTTGATATTTACCCATAATGTGAACTTAGCTCCTAGGAGCTGTATTACTGTTCTACATTATGAGAGAAGGTCACTACCCAGACCGGTTTCAACCTTTATTGAGGTCTCATCAGTGAGTGGGTAGACCTAGTTAATAATACCAAGTTTGTAGCGAACAGAACTTGCATCCCTTCTATGAGAATTGCCAAGAGGTGTCCTAATAAATTACTAAATATACGAGGAGCCAAAGGCTTCAATTCGGCGACATATAACTTATTTAAGTTAAGGGATATTACATCCCATATTGATTACATTCCAATATGGGATGTAATATTCCTTAACTTAAATAAGTTATATGTCGCCGAATTGAAGCCTTTGGCTCTTCATATATTTAGTGATTATGTTTATTTTGCTAAATTTATAAAATAATGTGATACAAAAAACATCACATAGAGCTGACATGCTGTAAAGGAGATCACTGATTGAATATTATCTACTCCATCTGCCTTTTCACATTGGAAGTTCCCAAGAGAAGATCTCTTCAAAACGTTACTTATATGGTGTAAATGGGACATTATATCTAGCAGTATGTAGCATATAATTAGTCATACACTGAGTTAGCTTTGCATTAGGAACACCCACCCAATAATGTGTTGGTCAACCTCTCTGTGCAATCAAGACTTGCAGATGCCTAGAAATGGATTCCACAAGGCATTAAACATCCTCCATGCATAACTTGACTCATGTCTGCTGCAGCAACTCCATCAGTTTATGCTCATTCTATGGAGGAGGATCAGCACTTCTCATACTTTGTTCTAGCATCATGGAGTTGTAGAAAGTTTAGAGGCCAAGGCAATGTGGGGAATTCATTGTCATGCTCCTCCAACCACCCAGTAGTTGTATGAGCCTGATGACAAGATGCATTGTCCTGTTGAGAGATGGCATTGTGGTCAGGGTAGACCTCCTGCAGATATTGATGGAGATAGTCCGCTAACAGGTTCCTGTGGCTTTGGCCATTCACTGTGCGGGATGAAAACCACTGGACATAGGGCATGCTTGGAAAAAGCTCCCCAGACCATAACACCACCTCCACCAGCCTGTTGAACCCCAACTGTGCAACCAGGGGATAGAGCACATACTGTTTACGTCAATGAACCTGGTCAGCATGATGCAGCAGGAAACAGAACTCATCATTCCAGGCTACCTTTTTCCATATGTCGAGAGTCCATTGCTGATGTTCCTTGGCCCATTCAAGACATTGTTTGCAATGTCTGGCTGTCATCATGGGTACCCTTGTTAATCTCCAACTGTAGAACCCCAGGCAAAACAAGATAAGGTACATGGTGTGTGAGGAAATGGGTGGGAGCACCCAACAATTGCGGCTGTTTCAGAAATACTGGCATTTGCCCACAGTCAAATTGGCTTATGTTGCCCCATTACAAATATTTACTAATTATATACAGAAAATAGGTTCGCCCATTTATAATAGCCACAAATGACGTTGATATCATATGGTACGTCATTATTGTACCAAATATGTAAATAGGGGCGGAGAGTCCTAATGCAAAGTTAACTCAGTGTAAGTCAACAATTTAATGAAGGAGGTACAGGTAAATGGCTTGTTGTTAAGTCAGGTGTTAAGACAAATGTATGTCCTTTATCTCAACTGTTATTCATCATCTGAATCACATCACGAAAGAAAGATGAGATGTTAACCTCATCTCTTTACTTCATACACATGATGTTATACTCCTGAATAAGTGCAGTACAAGTCTGCAGAATTCCCTAACTAAATTGATAATGGCTGTAACAAATTTGGTATGGAAAAATCAGCAATAAAAAGATAGTGAAACTGAGTGGAAACATTGAAAACATCAGCTACATCCTGAATTGAGAACCTATAGAACAAGTAAAACAACTTAGCTAAATCTGGAAATAGAGAACAGAATTAGCAAAGATGGTATGGTAGGAAGTCTATTAAATTTATATAGAATAAGAGAAAAATTAGTCAAAAGACTAAACTTAATATATACCAGACAGTTGGCCGACCAAATTGTATTCCTATTGGTTAAACCAAAATACAAAATGATGGTACAACATGAGAAAATTTCATGCTGGCTGGGGTGTCACCCGGTTAAACAAGGTCCCCATTGTTTTCGCCAGGGAACCAGGGCGAACAGCGAAAAGTCAGCTACTGCAACAAATCTGAAAACACACCCCAACTCAACATAATCAGAGTTAAAGATCAGTACTATCAATGAAACAAAAAAGACAAAAACCGGTGAGATCTTTCTGAGCAATAAATACAAAATGTTATATTCAGGCAATGACAATCAAGGAAAAGAAGGAGTAGCCATAGTATTCAACACAAAGTATGAGGCTAATCTTCTTGAATGCAGGCAGTCTCAAGTAGAGTAATGTGGGCAGATATGAGAATGGGGAACTGGACAATGAGACTTATTTGTGCCTATGGTCCCACAGAAGGTTCTACTAAGGTAGAAGTGGAGGAATTTTTTGATGCGTTAGAAAAAGCAACTGACACAATGAAAAATGAAAAGTTGCTCCTTGTTGGGGATCTAAATAACAGAGTAGGAAGTGATTGTCAGACATACAAAAATGTTTTGGGAAAATTTGAAGAAAAGAGCAAAACTAATAATAATGGCAAATACCTGTTGGATTTATGCTCAGGACATGGACATGGTTATTACTAACACCATGTTCCAACATAAACATGTGCAGAAATTCACATGGAGAGAAGAGGCAAGGAATAAAAAAAAGTCTCATTGACTATGTTATTGTTGATAGTGATGTTTTCTCACTGGTGCAGGACACCAGAGTGTACAGAGGATTTGAAATTGGAAGCGATCACTATTTAGTCTTGAGCAGGATAAAATTGAATTTCATATTGAAAAGAATGACATGTAAGAAAGTTTTAAAGCGAATAAAAGTTGAGCAACTCTCAGATGTGAAGTGTAGACTAAAATACACAAAGATTATTGAAGAAAAAATGAAAGAGTTTGAGAACAGGAACCAAACCTTGGAGATTCAGTGGCAAGCCTTCAAGAAAACCCTAATTGATTCAGCCAGAGAGGCATGTGGTGAGGTTGTCTGCAAGGATAGAAAAATTAGAACTCCATGGTGGACACAGGAAGTTAAAGAGGCAGTGAAGGAAAAGAAGAAAGCATATCAAAAGTTCCTGGCAAATAAGTCAGCTTGTGCTCTTAGAGAATACAGAGACAAATGTAAGAAAACTAAATGGTGTGTAAATCTAGCTAAACAAAAGTCATGGGAGGACTTTGGCAAGAACATAGAAAATAAATATCAAGAAGGTGGCAAAATATTCTGGAGGTTGTTGAAGAAGCTTAGGTATGGAGGAAAGAGTGCTGTAAAAGGAGTTAGAGATGATAAAGGTGAAATGGAAACGTGAGAAAAAGATATCCTTGAAGTATGGAGTAATTACTTTGAAAAATTGCTAAATGAAACAAGCAGTGAGAGCACAGTGGTAAAAAAACACTCAACAGGCATACATTCAGAAATACATATCCATACTTGATGTAGAAAAAGCCATCAAAGGCTTGAAATGTGGAAAGGCAGCAGGAGTAGATCATATTCGACCAGAAATGGTGAAGTATGGTGGTATAAAAGTCTTACAGTGGCTGCACTGCATAGTTCAGAATGCCTGGACAGATGGACGAATTCCCAATGATTGCAGTAGAGCTCTCATAGTACCCATATATAAAAAGGGAAATAAAACTGAATGTGAGAATTAAAAATTGCTAAATGAAACAAGCAGTGAGAGCACAGTGGTAAAAAAACACTCAACAGGCATACATTCAGAAATACATATCCATACTTGATGTAGAAAAAGCCATCAAAGGCTTGAAATGTGGAAAGGCAGCAGGAGTAGATCATATTCGACCAGAAATGGTGAAGTATGGTGGTATAAAAGTCTTACAGTGGCTGCACTGCATAGTTCAGAATGCCTGGACAGATGGACGAATTCCCAATGATTGCAGTAGAGCTCTCATAGTACCCATATATAAAAAGGGAAATAAAACTGAATGTGAGAATTACAGAGGTATTTCCCTACCGAGTGTTCCTGGCAAGATCTATGCAAGTATACTTGAGAAATGGTTGAGAAGAATTGTGGAAGAAAAGCTTGGTGAAGAACAAGCTGGATTCAGGCCAAATAGAGGCTGTCAGGATCAGATCTTCACTTTACGACAAACAGTTGAGAAAGCATGGGAATATAACAAAGATCTGTATTTAAGTTTTGTTGATCTGGAAAAGGCATAGACGAGGTACCAAGAGAAAAGCTATTCAAATCGCCTTCATTTGTATGGTGTCAATGGGGCATTATATCAAGCAATACTTAGTCTTTATTTGATTTGTAAGTCAGCAGTTAGAATTGAAGGAAGTACAGGAAGATGGTTTAATGTTAAATCTGGTGTGAGACAAGGATGTACATTATCCCCTCTGTTATGTATTATCTATATGGATCACATTATGAAGGAAAGTGGTACTAAACCTGATATCAGAATTGGAGATATTAATGTCAGCTCATTGCTTTATACGGACGATGTTATCCTTCTAAATAAATCCACTACATGTTTGCAAGATTCTCTGACTAAATTGAATAACTGTTGTAATAGATATGGTATGAAGGTCAGCATTAAAAAGTCAAAGACAATGAAAATAGGTAGAATTGTTGAAAATGTCAACTGTGTTGTGAATGGGGAACCTGTGGAACAAGTAAAACATTTCAGCTACTTAGGCACGATTTTTAGTGAAGATGGTAAATTAAATATGGAAATAGACAACAGAATCAACAAAGCTGGTATGGTAGATAGTCAACTGAATAAATTCATATGGAATAAGAGGGAAATTAGTCGTAAACTAAATTGGCTGTATACAAGACAGGGTTCAAACCAGTTTTAACTTATGGATCTGAGAGCTGGGTCAGAAGTAAAACACTTGACCAAAGACTAGAGACCGCAGATATGAGAGTCCTGAGAAAAATTAGAGGCGTGAACAGATGGCATCAATGGCAATATCATATTAAAAACGAGAATATTAGAAAATAACTTGACATTGTCAGCATTCAGGAATGCATTAGCAGAGCTAATCTCAGGTGGTATGGTCACTTAAACCGAATTGGCGAAGAAAGATTAGCAAAAAACGTGTTTTCTGCCAGGTTGGCAGGAAAACGACCCATAGGAAGACCAAGATATAGGTGGATTGATACGGTACAAAGTGCCTTAGATGATAGAAATATAAGATCTGGTAATGTTGGAGACTTGACAAGTAACAGACTGATTTGAAGGAAAATTGTAGATAGGAAGTTAGTAATGGTGTAAATTTTTCATGTAGTACTATCATATCCTGTACACCCCTTGAGGGTACATGGCAGGAATTTGATGATGATGACGATCTGAAGTTTGTATGAAAAATAAAACACTTTTTTAATATTTCATCTTCTTCTGCAAAAGGCAGAAGAGCCCATAGCAGACAAATGCCATTCATGGGTGGGGTTAGGCGCAGAGTAATCTGCTCCTAACTGTTGGAGATTTGTAGTCCTTAGGAAACATATCATGATGGAGACTTCCACAGAATTGAGGTGGAGGGAATGAAAGATGATTGGGAGTAGCAGATTCATTGAGTATGCAGTTTGACTGTAAAGGAATGTTGAGTAGGTGTTGCTTGAGTTCCTGTAGATCTATTAGAAATGGCATGAATAATAATTGAGTGTTCTGCTGAACAATTGTCATGGAAATATCTGTAGAAGAGAGATAATGCAAAACCATTTTCTATGGCAAAGTGGCTGAAGAGCGTCTGTAAGAGAAGTGTCATTAATCACCCTGATGGCCGTTTTCTGAACAACATCAAGAATTTTTAGGGATATCTTAGGTGCATCACCCCAAACATGGAAGCAGTATTCCAATGTTGGTTGTATTTGGAATTTATACAGAGTAAGTAATGGTTCAGCAGAGAAGTACCATCTTGAGTGGAAAATAATGCCAAGTTTTGTGGAAGCTGATGATGCTGTAGAAGTTATATGATTATGCCAGGAAAGATTTGGAGTAAGAGTCAATCTGAGAAGAGAGATTTGGTCTTGACTATTGAACTGAGCATTATCAAAAAGTATGTGCAGAAGATCTGATGGTTTTTTACAAGAAAACAAGCAAAACTGCATTTTGGAAGCATTGAAATTGACTAAGTTGCTTTCATCCCAATCAAGATTACTGGGGGGTTCAAAGTTTATTTTTCACTTGGTTAGAGTATAATAAATTTAGTTTAATCCTTTATCCAAGTGTGAGCAAACAAAGTTTGCACCTGAAAGTATCTTCAGGACTGGGGTGAGGTGGTACAACACCAGGGCAACTCGTTGCAAAGGTGGAGCAAGCTACCAACACTCCCGTCTCAGTGTCTCCTATAATGCAAAACACATCTCCTTGCGGATATGTCTAATGTTATGCATTAAGGGAAGGGCCACTACCCAGACTAGTTTTGACCTTTATTGAGGTCTCTTCAGTGGGAGCCAGGCCCAAGTTGAGATACTAGGCAGAAGCATTAGCAGGTCATCTCTACCTGTAGGAGTTGCCAAATGGTGTGCCACCCTTTTTTTAATAAATTACTCTAGATTTAGAGAAAGATGTTGAAAATTTATTTTTCAACATCTTTTGGTTAGAGTATAATAAATTTAGTTTAATCCTTTATCCAAGTGTGAGCAAACAAAGTTTGCACCTGAAAGTATCTTCAGGACTGGGGTAAGGTGGTACAACACCATGGCAACTCGTTGCAAAGGTGGAGCAAGCTACCAACACTCCTGTCTCAGTATATCTCCTATAATGCAAAACACATCTCCTTGCGGATATGTCTAATGTTATGCATTAAGGGAAGGGCTACTACCCAGACTAGTTTCACCTTTATTGAGGTCTCTTCGGTGGGAGCCAGGCCCAAGTTGAGATACCAGGCAGAAGCATTAGCAGGTCATCTCTACCTGCTAATGCAAAACACATCTCCGCAAGGAGATGTGTTTTGCATTATAGGAGATACTGAGACAGGAGTGTTGGTAGCTTGTTCCACCTTTGCAATGAGTTTCCCTGGTGTTGTACCACCTTACCCCAGTCCTGAAGATACTTTCAGGCGCAAACTTTGTTTGCTCACACTTGGATAAAGGATTAAACTAAATTTATTATACTGTGGGGTTCAGTGTTCAGCACACTTATTGCAGATGATCTTGAAGCTTGAGATATTTGAGCACTGCGAGGTTTGTCATATAAATAGGATCAGTGGAGTTTACTGTCATCAGAGAATCATGAATAGAGTTTAATGAGGGTACGTCATATATATAAATCAGAAAGATGGTGGGGTGAAATGACTGAGCCTGAGGGACAGTGGCGTTTACAATAAAGTCTGAGGAGAAAACTGGCAGTCCATTTACCCAAGGATGAAGGTAGCCCAAATTATGTTGAGGAAACCCTTGCCTTTGATGGTTCTTAACCGGTGTTCCCTGAACACTTGTGTTCCATGAATTAGTTACAAGTGTTCCGCTGGTGAAAGATGTTACATGACACAATTCTGAGTGCAGTTGGCTACTCTGAATAAAAATGTCGAGGGAATTATTTCCGTTATAACAGAACAATTAATAATATTGTAAGAAAATATTTCAAGTCACTTTCCTTCCTTAAATACACACAATTATGACGAATCCATTTGGCACAGTTGTGAATTTTTGTTACAAGAAGAAGAACAATTAGATCAACAGATCGTACTCTAAAACGAAATCCTCTTAAATAATTCTTGAGCAATTTTGTATTTTCATACAAGTCGAATACCCAGCTCTCTCTCCACAAGAGCACTGAAAATGTTAAGTTTTCAACATCATATTTGTGTTGTTGTTATTATTATACCTGATATTGCCGAAACCTGCAAAAGCCGACAAACTCAAGTATCGCATTAAAATAAGTTCCATTTTCATAAAAGGCAAATCCATGCATTTGTTTATTGTTAGTTTTATTATCCTAATGTTTTGGTGTTCCCCAAATTTTTCTTATAATCTAAAGTGTTCCGTGACTTTCAAAAGGTTAAGAACTACTGCTTTAAGGTGTCAGGAGTAATGGCACAGGTTTCTTCAAACCTTTCCACAGAATGGGTCCGAAAGTGCATGATGTAGGTTATCTAATTAGATAGCAGTTCACCAGGTGTTGAAGAAGTTGATTATTGATAACATTCTCCATTATTCTCCATCAGACAAAATTTGATGCAAGAGCAATAGGTCGATAGCTTGATGGTAAATATTTATCTCTTTTTTTTTGAGGTGGGGGTGGGTGGACTGGTTGTATATGAGCTTTCTTCCATGCTGAAGAGTGAATGCTAGCTGAGTACATTTAACTGAATAGATGATAGAGAACAGGTGTTAGTTCAAGGGCACATCTGGCACAGTGGATATGATTCCATCAAGTCTGGCTGCCTTCATGTATCCAAATTATTAAAGATACTTCTGATGTCTTTCTAGCAGAAGGTCACAAGCAGCATGAGATGCAGTGTTCTAGACCAGTGGTCTCCAAACTTTTCGCCATGAGAGCCGCATTGGGTACTTCAGCACTGTTCAGCAGGCTGTAGTAATAAAAAATTACATTGCACCACTTGCAGTGATACAATGTAATAATTTGGATATTTCGGTTAATAACTTACCCGAAATATCCAAAAAAGAAGGGGGGGGGATTTTTTTTAAGTAATTTTTTTTTTTTTAAATTTATTTCAAAAAACATTTTGTAAAAATTACCAAAAAAATCTTATCACTACAATTTCATTTTTTTCCGTTCGGGAAACAATTGTTTAAATTTTTGCTAGTCGTTAGTTTTTCAACTGAATATATACCGACAATTTACATGTAACTTTTTTTTTTTATTTCATATAACTTTGAGTTTTTTGTCAATGAACACAGATTGGGAAATTTTGTTTTTATTTCGTTTTTTGCTCTTTAGTTCATTTTAACCGTGTTTTTACTGACTTTTTTAAGTGTTCTTATTTCGTGTGACAAATTTTTTTTTTTTGATAAAAAACTTTATTTGGATGTAACTTTTTTATTTTATTTTGAATTCTTTTAATTTTTTTTTCTTCGTTAGTCTATTTTAACTGACATTTTACAGTCCCTTATCCGCTCCACTAAAGACTAACCACTTCCCCTAGACCTACCTGGTGTATACCAGGTCCCTTGCAGTTGTAAATTGTCCTACTTTGGCCAAACAGGCAGGACAGCAAATATCAGAATCTCAGAACACAAGGACTACATCTGATTTCACCAGTACAGCCACTCTGGGCTTGCAGACCATTCTCTGGATACCCACCACAGAATAAGGTGGAAGAAAGCCGCAGTAATACACCGCAACAAGTTTCAAATATGTAAGACTATTCATGGAATCAGCCTCAGCCCTTAGGAACATACCAAACCTCAACAAATTTGGGTGCATAAGACTGCCCCAAATTTGGGAAACATATATCAGAAGAACTTCAGCCCAAAGGACAATAACTACGAATATAGCCCACCAGGGGGCACCATCAGGACTTTAGGAAAACGGTAGCTTCCTCGCTTCTTTTCTCATTTGCTGTTATGTAGTACTTGCGTGCACCTGTTCTTTATTTTAAGTTCCCAAGAATATGGCAACGTGACGTCGTCAAAATATCGGAAAGTATTTATTAAAATTGTTTTAATTTATATTTCTAGTGTACGCTGTCAATTCCTTAATTATTAGTTATCATTCGAGTGTTCATATATTATAAATTGATTCTTAAAAAGACAAAGAATCAACTTATAATATATAAATATGTCTTTTTCTTATTTTTATTTTTGTATATATTCTTTTTAAATATCAATTTTTTTCTTATGCATAGTTATGCAATTAATGATTTTTTAATTGGCAGGTAAAATTCTTTTAATTGGTGGAGGAATTGCTAATTTTACGAATGTTGCTGCAACATTTAAGGTAAAAATATTTTTGGTATATTATGATATTGAATCCCATATTCACATAAAATTATTTTGAATCTATCTTCTGTATATACAGAATTACCTTCACATATATTGGGTGAATTTTGTTATATAATAGTAGTAGTGCTATGCTGTTAACTTTCTTTTTATTTATTTTTTCATCACTTTTCATAGTGAACATTTTACATTGGTTTAAACTTTTTTTTAACTGCTAGTTACCTTTTTTTTATATGCACTAGAGAGAGAAGAAAAAGAAATCTTGCTATCATTATAATTTTTTTAAAAAAAATAGTATGTTAAAATGTAATAGTACTGTATAATGTATAACTTATCAATTTCCTGACATGTACCATCAAGGGATGTTCACCTGTAGTGACAAATTTGTGTCTTATGCAAAGTGAGTTTCACAATCCAAACAATAAACTTTTAATGAATTAGAACTTAGCAAGGAAGAAAACACCAGTTTGTTTTAGTGGATTACCATAGCCAGTATCCTTTAAAATAGAATTGATGCAATCGGCTTTGGCCAGGACTTTCTGTTAGGAGTAATTCTGAGCCAATACAGAGTTGACTTTATTTGCATTACCCTAGCATAACAAGTCAGTATAGAAAAAAAGGGGGGGAAAAGCTAATTATGGGGAGCATGGGGGGGGTTCTAATCACATGGCATTTGAGTTAGTGTTTTGACTAATCTAGCTTCATTTTGAAAGCCAATAATTTATATTATTAGCTCATCAACAGAATGAGAAGAGTATAAATTAAACATACCAAGAAAGTATATATTTGGTTTAACCCTTTATCCAAGTGTAAGCAAACAAGTTTACACCTGAACTATTTTCAGGCTGGGACAACTGGTATAAAGAAACTAATGACCTTGCATCACTTGCCTTAGTATCCCATAATTTGTGCAGTATAGTGTAATTAATTTATAGTATAACCAAGTGGGAAAACTTACAACTATCTCTAATCCAGAGTATTTCAATAATAAGGTGTGACACATTTTGGCTACTCGTATACAAAAATATGACTTCTGCATTACTTCAACCTTGGTATCACCTCTGGGTGTGGCTCCCACTGATGAGACCTCAATAAAGGTTGAAACTGGTCTGGGTAGTGACCCTTCCCATAATGCATAGCATTATATATATATATATCTGTAAGGTGTGCTTTGCATTATTCGGATACTAAGGCAAATGATGCAAAGTTAATCGCTTCTTTATACTAGTTACCCCAGTCCTGAAAATAGTTCAGGTGCAAAGTTGTTTGCTTACACTTGGATAAGGGATAGTATCTTAAATTTATAGTATAACCAAGTTGGAAGAAACTTATAACAGGATGAGAAGAGACTTTCAATACACTGTTAAAACAATATACACTTCCTAAGGAATACAGGCAACCATTAGTATGGCAAACACCATTGTAGCAAACTACTGAAAAGTCTAAACTAAAGCGCCATAAGAATAATGCCTAAAGAAAATTCATTGCAATATACTATTCTTCTCATCTCCATCAGGGTTTGATACAGGTAAGAGTTGACTGCATACTTCAAATTATTTGGAATTTCTAAGCCCTGGTTCAACAGAAAGTGTATCAGAGTATTTGAACCAAAAAAATTCAGCTTACTGCAGATGGATCACTTTAAGAACTCCAGTTTCATACTTTGCCTATACCAAAGCATGCAACAAATGCAAAACAGCATCAGCAGATATAAATCCAAGTTCAAAAAGGCTAACAACAAGGCTAAAAGAATAAAAAAAAAAAGCGATCCTAGGAAGTCAGCATTATTATTATCATCATCCAGGCCTCCATGGAGCCAAAAGACTCATCATATGAGATCATTTTTAGGAAATACAAAATTTTTGAACTTAGATTTATATCTGCTGATGACTGTTTTGCATTTGTTGCATGCTTTAGTCTATCATACCACTCTTTGAACCCATTAACCATCCCCACTCCAACCACACTCTCAGGCAATGCATTCCAAGGTTCAACCACCCTCCATGCTAAGAAACCACTCCTCACCCTCTTGTGCACAGCCCCCTTTCATAACTTCTAGGGATGGCCCCTTGTCATTGCTCCTTCCTGCCGTTCCACCAAGTGAAAGAACTCTCCAATGTCTACCCTGTAACTGCCTCTCAATAGTTTAAAAGTCTCGATCATATCACCTCTCCTTCTTCTATCCACCAAACTCTGCAGTCCACATTCCCTCAGTCGATCCTCAATAATTCATATTGTACAGTCCTGAAACCATCTTTGTTATCTGCCTCTGTACCCTTTCCACAGTCAATTTATCTCCTTCAAATCCTGGTGACCAAATCTGAGAACAGTAGTCTAAGTGTGTTCTGATCAGGGCCTTATACAACGGAATAACTTTTATCTCTGCAGGTCAGCATCCTCAGTATTGCCGCAATCCTCTGAGTTACCCTCACCCTTTGCAATATGCTTCCTGAATTTCAGTTTTCTATCAATCATCACCCCCCCCCCAGATCTCTTGTCTCCTCTACCTCCTCCAGTACAGCTCCTCCAATCGAGTATGCATCCTCCCATCGATGGATCCCAAACCTCAAGACTTTACATTTTGCTGCATTGAACCGACAACCCCATTTATTTGCCCATATGTCTAGTTTATTCAAATCCTCTTGCAGGGCTGCCACATCTGCACTATTACTGATAACCCTTCCCAACTTCACATCATCCACAAACAACTGAACGGTTTGGGATTTAGTAGCTGACCAAATGGTATTCTTATTGGCTGAAACGAAAACAAAATGATGATACAACATGATGGAATTTTATATCTATTGATTTCATCCAGTTAAACAAAGCCAGTGCTGTTTGTGTCAGGGAAATGAAAGGGAACAGTGAAAAGTCAGCTACTGGAACAGTCTCCAAATCACCATTATCCATATTCAAGATTGGCAGCTTCAAAATAGGATTTTCTATTGAAGCTTCAGAGCCTCAGTGGAAATTACTTGGAACTACAGAAGAATCGGAGAAGTAAATTATACTTGCTAAGAAATTATGTTATTGTTTAATCCTCAACCAAAGTATAAGCAAACAAAGTTTGCATGTGAAGTATCTTCACAACTAGGCTTTTTGTATACAAAGACTGTTCACCTCTCATTGGTTGCCTCAGTATCCCATAATTCAAAACACACTTCCTTTCTTACATATATATTGTTATGCATTATGGGAGGGGTCACTACTCGGACCAGTTTTGACCTTTATTGAGTTCTCATGAATGGGAGTCCAGAAAGATACCAAGGTTGAAATAATGCATAAGTCATGTATTTCCCATATACAAGTAGTGAAAAGATATACCACCTTATTATTAAAACATTCTGGATCAGGGAAAGTTTCAGAAAGTTTTCACTTGATCAAAAAAGTAAATTATCCTGAAGCAATTGATATGAAGTCAGCAGTCTCTATATATAAGACCCATAGTTGTAAAGACATTTTGTGTGCAAACTTTCTTTGCTTACACTTGGGTAGAGGATTAAACAATAATACAATTTTTTTATAAGTATAATTTACTTTGTAGCCAAGTGAAAAACTTTCTATAACTATCTCTGATCTAGAATGTTATAAAACCTTATCATTAAATAAAGCAATACACGTTTTTGCTACTTGTATATGGAAAATATGACCTGCATCAATTCAGAGAAAGATGTTGGAATTTTATTTTCCACTTCGTAAGACTATAATAAATTTAGTTTAATCTTTTATCCAAGTGTATGCAAACAAAGGTTTGTGCCTGAAGTATATTATTCAGGACTGAGGCAACTCGTAGTAAAGGTGGACCAAGCTCTCATCACTCCTTGTCTCAGTATCTCCCATAATGCAAAGCACATCTCCTTGCAGACATGTATAATGCTATGCATTAAGGGAAGGGCCACTACCCAGACCTTTTTCAACCTTTATTGAGGTCTCATCAGTGGGAGCCAGACCCAGAAGTGGTGATACTAAGGCAGAAGCAATGAAGAGGTCATATTTACTTATACGAGTTGCCAAAAGGTGTACCACCTTATTATTAGATTATTCTGGATTTAGAGAAAGATGTTGGAAGTTTATTTTCCACTTGGTTAGACTATAATAAATCTAGTTTAATCCTGTATCCAAGTGTAGGCAAACAAAAGTTTGCGCCTGAAGTATCTTCAGGACTGAGGCAACCACTTCTGGGTCTGGCTCCCACTGACGAGACCTCAATAAAGATCGAAACTGGTCTGGGTAGTGATCCTTCCCTTAATGCATAGTATTATACATGTCCTCAAGGAGATGTGCTTTGCATTATGGCAGATACTGAGACAAGGAGTGATGAGAGCTTGGTCCACCTTTACTACAAGTTGCCTCAGTCCTGAAGATACTTCAGGCGCAAACCTTTGTTTGCATATACTTGGATAAAGGATTAAACCAAATTTATTATAATGCATTAATTCAATCTGGTATCTTTTCTGAGTCTGGCTTCTGCTTTCATTATGGGGAAAGTAGTGACATCTCTCATAATGCATAACAGTGTGTGTCTTAAATTAAGTGTTCTTTGCATTACAGGATACTGAGGAAGTTGATGTGAAGTCAACAGCCTCTGTATACAACTAGTCTAGTTGTGAAGATACTTCATGTGCAAACATTCACTTGGTAAAGGATTAAAAGAATATAATTTTTTATTGAGTATAATATACTTTATAACCAAGTGAAAAACTTCCTATAATCAGAAAAGTATTAGTCGGCTTATAAATAGTCTTACTGTCGTAGATGATATTTTCAAAATAAGAAGTACCAGATGTAATCAAGCAATAATGATCACGGAAAGGAAAAGGTAAATAAATACAAAATACGGTATCATAATCAAATTCTTTATGTATCTTCAAGAGGTATACACGATACTATCAGAGTACAAAATGAAAAGTTTGCAATAAAAAAATAACTTTTATGGGCAATTTTCATTCGAATTAGTCTTATTTGCCAAGTCTCCAATACGGTCATCTTATTTCAGTCTTTGATGGCACTTCTAACTGCATCAGTCCATCTAGATGGTCTTTTTCCTAACATCTTGGCATCAAACACCTGCTTTGCTAATTTTTCCTCTCCCATTCTGTTTAAGTGACTATACCACCTGAGATTACCTCTGCTTACACATTCAGAATGCTAACAATGTAAAGATCCTTCCATTATATCTTGATTTTTAATACAATTCTGCCATTGATGCCATCTATTTCCAATAATTTTTCCTCATAACTTTCATATGTGTTGGTCTCTATAAATTGTTTTTATTATGACCCCGACTGTTAGTTCCATAAGTTTAAATTGGTTTGAACACTGTCTTATATATTGTTAGTTCATCTATCTGAGATCTGCATTAGAAATGAAATATTTGAGGAAATACTGGAGACCACAGATATGATATCTTAGAAAAATCAGGGATGTCATCAAATAGCATCACTGGCAGTCATATTAAAAAAATTATGTTATTAGAATGGAAGTTGAGATTGTTAGCATCTAGAAAATGTGTGAGCACAGCTAATCAGAATGTAGTATGATCCATTAAACAGAACTGGTCATAAAAGTTTAGCAAAACAGATGTTTATTACAACATGGCAGGAAAAAGATCCACAAGATCAAGATTTAAGTGGATTGATTGATTGATATAGTAAGAAGTGCTGGAACACTGCAATCAAAAGAGAATTCCAATTAGTGCCTATAATATCATGGCCAAAGCTCTAAACCTGTTTTCAAGACTTAAAGAGACTAAATATAAAGAAGACTATTCAAAAAATTCGCAGCTAGCGAAGGCTGGCTTGAAAATTTTAAATCTAGGGCTGGACTAAAGAATGTGAAAATAACAGGTGAAGATGCTGCATCCACATTTCCTGCTGAGCTGCAGAAAATGATTAAGATTACCACCAAATTTTCAGTGTAGATGAAACTGGCCTCTATTGGAAAAAAATACCACCTAGAACTTTTATATCAAAAAAAGAAGCAGTGCAGCCTGGCTATAAAGTATCAAAAGATCGCTTACCTGTTATGCTTGGAGGGAATGCTAATGGAGATTTTAAATTGAAGCCGCTGCTTGTCTATCGAACTCAGAACCCAAGGACTTTAAAAGGATGTAACAAGAACTCTTTACCTGTAATTTGGCAGGCGAATCAGAAGGCTTGGGTTACCCAACGTCTATTCGAAGATTGGTTTATCTTATTTTTCCCTGGCAGTTTAAGCTTATTGCAAGAGAAATAACTTATCTTTCAAAGCTGTTTTGCTTTTAGATAACGCACCTGGTCATCCAAATTGTCTTAATGATCTGTGTGAGAATGTAAAAGTTTTATTTTTCCCACCAAATACGACATCATTGCTACAACCTATGGACATGGGTGTCATTGAAACTTTCAAAGCCTACTTTCTTAAAAAAACATGGTGTTGATACAGAAGATGTTAAAGAATTATTGGATTCAAATTCAAAAGATTTCAGTGACAACAATCTTGAAATTGAACAACGCACATATGAAGACAACGAACAAATGGAATGTGAAGATGAGGTTCCAAAGGAGATAACAGTCAAAGAATGGATGGAATATTTCACAGTTTAGAATCACTTAAGCAGCAAGTAATGGATATGGATCCAGATGTTAATCGAAGGATGCTTGTTTGCCGAGATCTGGGAGTCATTTTGCTTGTTATCGTAGAATTTATGCCGATAAGAAAAGAACTAAAACTGTTCAAATGACTCTTGATAATTTCTTTTGATAAAAATAATTGCTGTAACTAATGTAGGTACAAGTAGTTAATAAACATTTACTTTGCATTCATTTTTTATCTTTCCTAAAAGAGTACCATATAAAACGAACTATTAATACAGTAATTGATCATGGACAGATTATGCTTTTTTACCATTGATTATTATATTTGATTAACACGATTTTGATATACGCAGTAACATCGAGGGATTAATTAACTGTGTTAATCGAGGGATACCTGTATTTTCCATGTTCTGTCTGTTTTCATAGTTTATCTTTTTGTTGCTAATTTGTAATAGCATTTTTTTTTTCAATTTTGTTTAAGAATCTTTAAGACCATGAGATTTATTTAAGAGTCTAACACCACTCTGCATGAAGTCTAGAGCTGAGATCAACACCTACAGTTTTAATATCAGGTTTAATACCACTTGATTTCATAATGATTTCCTCCATATAGATGAGGAATAACAGTGGGAATAATGTACATCTTTATCTTACATCTGATTTTGTGTCAAACCATTTCATGTACTTCATTTAATTCTAATAGTTAATGTACCACTTAAGTATAGTATAAGCTGTATTGTTGTGTATAATGTTCTGTAGCATTTTTGAACAGCTTTTCTTTGCATTATCACATACCCTTTTAAGTATGTAAAATATAAATCCTTGTTATATTCCCATGATTTCTGTGCTTTTTCTCTTAAAGTGAAAATCTTATCTTGCCTATTTGGCTTGAATCCAGCTTTAGTTTGGCATCAGAACCATACAATCTAAGAGTTATGCAAAGTATATTTGCATAATTCTTAGAATTTGGTTTTAGTAATTGACTAAATTACTAAAACCAAATCAACAGTTTCATCACTTTAGAATGAAAGTCTCAGCATACATCATTAAAGAAATAATTAAAACCATATTGATGAACAGCTTCAAATCGCCCTTCAGACTGAGAATCCTATATAATACAAGTTCATGACTTACAAATGAACTTTACTGAGCCCTTTTCCTTATGAACTGGGAAGTAATAAAGTTTCTTTCAGTAACTTTATTACTATATAGGTCCTATATAGATTAATATAAGATTAATCTATATAATTATAAAAACTACACACTTCTCCTTTTTTAAAGGATTTCCTCTGTCTTCCATTTCTAATTTTTCTCCTAATTTCTGTTCATTCTTCACATATTTAAGATACAGAAACTATCACAATTTTCCTTCTGCTATGTTCTCTTTTTCCTTGTTCTGTACAACTGAATATATATCTGTGCATGCTCAGAAATAAAGCAAAGCCATTTCTGCTCTAATCTATTGTGTACTGACATTAGAAGTCTCACTGCTTTGCTTGGAATGCTGATAAGCTTCTTTTCATAGTGAAAGAAAGTTATAATTTCATTATAAAAATAAGTGGAATTTATAACATTTCTTTGTTTCAAAATGTTTATATGCTGAGGTACTTTAATTATTCCCACAACATGAATTACAGTCATAGCTTTCACTTTTGTCATAATTAATGTATGCATTAAAATTTTACAAATCCTGTGAACACACTTTAATAGTTTTGGTTATACCTAAACAATACTTCATTGGCCAAAATTAAAATATCAAAACATCTTGCTTGCAACATGCAAAAAGAAACAAATGTATAACTAACAGCTGTTATTTATTGGTAAGTGTAGTTTTCTTCAATTGTTTTTCCATTTTTTGAAAAATTTTAGTATTGAAAAATAATTCAATTATTAATTTGGCTTTTATTTATCGTAGTGTAGTGTAGTACCTTTCCCGGTACTTATGGGTACTACAGTAAATCTATTACAAGTCTGCAGAATTCCCTAACTAAATTTAATAACTGCTGTGTTATTAAATTTGGTATAAAAATCAGCAATAAAAAAAGCCAATAAAAATAGATAGTTTTCATTGGCTGCATTCTGAATGAAGAACTTATAAAACAAGTAAAGTATTTCAGCTATTTAGGCACAATTTTTAGTAAAGATGGCAATTCATAATGGAAATAAACAACAGAATTGGTAAAGCTGGTATGGTAGGAAGCAGCTGAATAAATTTATATAGAATAAGAAAGCAGTTAGTCAAATCACTAAATTAGCTGTATGCAAGACAGTGTTCAAACCATTTTTAACTTATGGATCTTAGAGCTGGTTTAGAAATAAAGCATTACACCAAAGACTGTAGACAGATATGAGGGGATCTGAAAACTATTAGGTGAGTGAACAGATAACATCAATAGCAGTATCATATTAAAAAATAAAAAAATATGAGAAAAGAATTTGACATTGTTAGCATTCAGGAATGTGTTCCACATCTAATCTCAGGTGGTATGGTCACTTAAACAGAAGGAGGAGAGGAAAGATTAGCAGAACAAGTGTTCTTTGCCAGGATGGCAGGAAAAAAAAGACCCATTATATAATGTCCCATTTACATCATATAACTAGTATTTTGAAGATATTTCTTCTGGGCACCTTGTCATGTGCCTTTTCCAGATCTATGATCTATAAATCTTAAATACAAATTATATTCCCAAGATTTCTCAACTGTCTTAAAGTGAAAATTCGATCATGACAACCTATACTGGGTGTTCGGGATAAATTTGACATATTTATAATTAATTATATTTTTCCGTAAGTTACATGTATTAACACACACTTCTCTTCATTTAAAAGTTTGGACCCTTCTTCATTCACATACAAGATGTCAGAAAGGATGGATAGCTGGAACCCACCTGAATCATGGAAGAGAATAACTTGTATCATGATGATTTGTGCCCGCCATCAAAATAAGGATATTACGACTGCTGCCCAATGCTTCCTGAATACAGTAAAAACAATCAGGCATGAACTAGAGACTTGCAATGGTGACTACGAGGATGTAGCAAGAAGAAAGATCCCTAGCAGACGATCTGATTGCGTTCGTACAGCAGAATTCCTCGCAAATCTGCAGGAACAGGTATTGAAGAACCCTGGCATTGGAATTCGGGCTTTGTTCGTGGAGTTGCTAACTGTAGTCAAGCCCTGGATAACAAGGGTAGGCAATGGTAGGCCGTATGTATGGCAGCAGGATTCGGCCCCTTGCCACACCTCTGGGAAAAGTCAAAAATGGTTGTCTGAAAATTTCTACGACTTCACCAGTCCAAATGTTTGGCCTCCAAACTCCCCAGACCTTAACCCCATGGATTATTTTGTATGGGGCGCAGTTGAAAAAGACACCAATCGCACTTCCAGTAATACAAAAGCCCAGTTAATGGATAAAATTAAAACAGTTTTTGCGGCCCTTCCCAGGGAGACTGTAGCATCAGCTTGTTCGAGGTTCCGAAGCAGAATTGAAGCTGTGATCGATGCTAATGGTGGTTATTTTGAGTAAATCTTGTTGATAGTATTGTAATTAACTCTGCCTGTAATGTTTTTTTGTCAATTCATTAAATTTAATAGATACAAAGAAGATTTTCTTTTTCCTTACGAAACTGTCAAATTTATCCCGAACACCCTGTATTTGCCTGAATCCAGCTTCTTCATCTCTAAGCTTCCTTTCCATATTTTTTTTTTTTTTTTCATATTTTCTTAAGTATACTTGCATAAATCTTACCAGGAACACTCAGCAGGAAAATTCTGGAATTGAGCATTTCTGGAAGAATCCAGAAATGCTCAATGACCCTCCCTTTCCCATTTCAAGCTTTTGATGGCTTTTTCTGCTTTAAGTATTGATATGTATTTAATTGCATTCCTGTGGAGTGTTTTCTACTGTCATGCTGCTACTGCTTCTTTCATTTAACAATCTCCAAATAATTACTCTAGACATATAAAACATCTTTATCTTCAGTTTTTCATGTCACCTTTATCATCTAATCTTTAAAGGTACTTGCGGCATGATTATAAATAATAAATTACATGATAACACAGTAATTAACTTTAATGAAATGAAAGTACAGATATGTTAAAAAACGTTTAATTTTCTTGACCAAAAAGCTCTGGAAAGACTTTTAATGGGATTATATTGATCAAGTGCATATAATAAACAAATATGTTATACCAACTAGTTTCACTAACTAAGGCTGTTTGGCATCTTCAGGGTACATAACTGATGTAAGGTACTAAAAAGTTTGCAACAGTTTTTTAAAACTGTTGCAAACTATAATCAACCGATTCCAATTATATTAAACAAAGAACAGAGCGCATACAATACATTCATAGAGCGTGCATGATTTCACTTGTTGTTATTTAGAAACGTTCTATAGTTGGCACTATAATTCAGTTCTGATAAGTTGAAGGATCTAATAAAAATTCGGGAGTGGAAGTCTTCCTCCATGTAAGGAATTGTGCTTCTATCCCACTCTATGGTATGGTTCGTTCTTGTGGCAGGGTTATCTTGAGTGGATAGAAATGCAGAATGGTCCATCGAATTTTCCTATTAGTTGTGTAAAATACATCCGTGTCTTAATATGGCATGTGCATTGCAGAAATCAATGCTGTTACTCATAGCCTACTCCACAATGGCAGTAGAAACTTCATTCACTTGTTGTGAACTCATTTGTTTGCAACCTCTTCTGGGTCTAACTCCCACCAATCCTGTTTCTTCAAAAAGACTAATCATTCTTTGCAGGGCACATAAAGATACTGGACCTCGTTAACATTTGTTCAAGAAACGAAGTTCACAGAGTAAAGCACCGGCATTCCAATTGTTTAAGTAGTACAGCTTCACAAGCAAACCACGCTGGGGGCAAGTTTAGTGCCGTCACTGTGAATGGAATTAACAACCATAATGAAAGGAAAAGTCCCATGTCCATCTTTTTAAACCCTCCTGGCACCCACCAAGTTGTGTAATATGCAAATTCCCATGCATTTGATGTTTACAGTGTCTGGTGGTGAATTTTGGAACTACCTTTTTCTTCCCTCAGATATCACTTCTGGATGACACAAGTCTTGCAAAGTTTTATAGCATTTGGATCATTGGATGGCACTCCACAATGCCCTAAACAGGGATAATTTTGATCATTCTGTACATCGATTGTTTTGACCGTTTCAAACTGTTAGTTCTTCAGAGACTAGACCTAAACTCTAATAGGGCAGAAACCTTCTTTTCATTGTCAGCATAGCAAAGTATGTTGGAACATTATATTTTGCATAAGTGAACTTGTTGTCAGTATTCTGAATTGCAGCTTTTTAGGTTCATTTACAGTATAAGGGTATCCATAATTAAACTTCTCCTATTCAGAGCCTTATATAGCTCGATCTAACAACCAGAATATAATCAAATTTGGATCAGTCTGATCAAGACATGGTATTCTGGGGGGGGGGGGGGAGTTGCTGATAGGAGGATATGGCACTGTTGTAACCTAGGAAGTCAAAAATAAATTGCATAAAATGAAGTTGAATATCTGTTTTGCTGGCATCATAAGAGCTATAAAGTAAAAGGAAACTACACAAATACATTTCTATTGATAGTCATGTTCATTATATGCCTCTTTTACCTTGTTGAAAGTTTATTTTTCACTTGGTTAGAATATAATAAATTTAGTTTAATCCTTTATCCAAGTGTGAGCAAACAAAGTTTGCACCTGAAAGTATCTTCAGGACTGGGGTAAGGTGGTGCAACACCAGGGCGACTCCTTGCAAAGGTGGAGCAAGCTACTATCAATCCTATCTTATATCTCACATAATGCAAAACACATCTCCTTGCAGATGTGTCTAATGTTATGCATTGAGGGAATGGCTGCTACCCAGACTAGTTTCGATCTTTATTGAGGTCTCTTCAGTGGGAGCCAGGCCCAAGTGGAGATACCAGCCAGAAGCATTAGCAAGGTCATCTCTACCTATAGGAGTTGCCAAATGGTGTGCCACCTTTTTAATAAATTACTCTGGATTTAGAGAAAGATGTTGAAAGTTTATTTTTCACTTGGTTAGAATATAATAAATTTAGTTTAATCCATTATCCAAGTGTGAGCAAACAAAGTTTGCGCCTGAAAGTATCTTCAGGACTGGGGTAAGGTGGTGCAACACCAGGGCGACTCCTTGCAAAGGTGGAGCAAGCTACTATCAATCCTATCTTATATCTCACATAATGCAAAACACATCTCCTTGCAGATGTGTCTAATGTTATGCATTAAGGGAAGGGCCACTACCCAGACTAGTTTCAACCTTTATTGAGGTCTCTTCAGTGGGAGCCAGGCCCAAGTGGAGATACCAGCCAGAAGCGTTAGCAAGGTCATCTCTACCTATAGGAGTTGCCAAATGGTGTGCCACCTTTTAAATAAATTACTCTGGATTTAGAGACCTCAATAAAGGTCGAAACTAGTCTGGGTAGTGGTCCTTCCCTTAATGCATAACATTAGACATATCCGCAAGGAGATGTGTTTTGCATTATGTGAGATACTAAAGATAGGAGTGATATTAGCTTGCTCCACCTTTGCAAGGAGTCGCCCTGGTATTGCACCACCTTACCCCAGTCCTGAAGATACTTTCAGGTGCAAACTTTGTTTGCTCACACTTGGATAAAGGATTAAACTAAATTTATTAACCTCTTTTACCTTATCGCATGATACTTGTTAAGTTATTTTACCTTAACGAGTGCAATGCATCAGCTGCTCTTAGTGAGTTTTTGAACCCACCAGAACTTGTGTAAAGGTCCTCTGTCAGCTAGATCGATGATTATTTGAAGTTTGAAGAAACAAGATCTTGGGAAGTCCAACACCTGGCAGAGGACAGAAACCAGTGCCACCATGAGTAATTGAACAGGTTTCCACCACAATTGTTGACAGATCGTATGAAAATGTTGCTTATGGTAACGGCTCCCGTGGAGTAGTGCAACAATTGAATATTTCATGGTATGGAAAGTCTTGTGTGCAGAATTATTGGATTTTATCCATACAAGATCAGTTGCATTGGTACCTTCTACGTGATGATTGTAATAAATGATATTCGCTTTGACGTTTCTGGTCAGATTGGAAGTCGATGATGCTTTGAAAAATTCTGCAGGATGATGAGGTTCATTTTTATATGAACAGGACTATAAACATCAGAATTGTTGAATTTGGACATCCAAATCACCCCCACGTGCTCCAGGAATTCCAATTACATTCACCAAAAATTAATAATTATTAGTCAAAAATTATTGTTTATGTGGCTTTACAGCAGATTTTGTAATAGGGCCATTCTTATTTGAGGACATCACTCTGACAGCACCAGTTACTTGTTCCGTTACTGCACAGAAATATCACAATATGTTGAAAAGTTTTGTCATTCTGCAACTTCAGCAACTATGATGTCTGGACTAGACCATTTTTATACAAGATGGAGCACCTGCCCAAATTGTACAACCAATACAGCAGTTTTTACAGCATCGCTTCACAGACGTAAGAATGATTAGTCACTTCTTTCCGGTTACATGACCACCTTGTTCCCTCCATGCGATTTTTGGTTGTGGGGTTACTTGTAGGCCAACGTCTGTCGTGGCATTGTCTTGAACTTGGCTCTTTCTTCTGCATATCTAAAAAGACAGGGCACAGTATACAACCCTGCTGTGCACCCCTTTTTCCACTCTAACACTGTCTGTTTCTCCAAAGACTGTTTTTACTGAAGCTTCTTAGTTGCCATACAGCTCTTATCAAGAGACTTAGATGTTCAGGTATTCCTGTTGATCGCATTATGATCTAGTCTGTTGTAATCCTTGCAATCAAAAGCTTTCTTATAATCAATAAAACAGATGAATACTTCCTTCTGAAATTCTCTTGTTCTTTCTATAATTCATCTCACTTTTGCTATCTGATCTCTAGCTCCTCTGCTAAAGCTTGCCTGTTCTTCTGGTATTTCTCTATTTATACATGGCTCCAGCCTTTTTTTGGATCATTTTCAGCATTATTTTACTTGCATAGGAAATTAAAGTGATGGTTCTATAATTCTCAAATCTTAGGGATTTTTTTTTTTTTTTTTTTTTTTTTTTTTTTTTTTTGAAACGGATGAATACTGATGTTTTCTAATCTCCATGCCAGTATATTTTCTTCCAAACCTGTTGACAAATTTCAGTCAACATATTCAATACTTCATTCCCAGCTGCTCTCATTAATTCCACTGACACTCCATAAGCTCCAGGAGCTTTTCCTTTTGAAATGTGAAGTGGCATCTGCAATAGAACAGCAGATGCCACTTCACATTTCATTGTCATGGGGTTCCTCAACAAATTCTCCTTCGGTATTATTATCTTTCTTGTACAAATCCTCTACATACTCTTTCCAACTTTTTTTTCACTGCTTCTTCTTTCATCAGACATTTTCCCAAATTACTTTTTTTGCAACTCCCAATCTAGGGATAAACTTCCATGTAACATCATTTATCTTTCTAAACTGATCTCTTGTTCTATCCTAATATTGCTTTTTACAGTTTCCTTGCACGTTTTGTTTAGATATATTTTTCTGTCTTTCATATCCTGTCTCTGGAAATCTGCGCTCAGTTGTCTTCTTCTTCTTTCCTCTGCTATTTGAATGGCTTATTCTGACAACTATTTACAATCTTTCTTACTTAGTCCTCTTTCCTGCTTTCATTACTGTACATCTTGTTTCTTTCTGCAGTTCTTATTCTCTTGCTGTTCTCTCCGAACTTTTTAATTTCTTTCCAATCTCTACTTTAAGAGTTTCATTTTTATGATTTAAATCAAATCTGATACTGTCCTTATGTTTTTTCTTAGTCCTTAATTTCAATTTAACTTCAGCTATCAAAAATTCATGATCTATTGTCGTGACGTTGTTCTCTTGATGTTCGAATCCGCCATCTTGTTAAAAGTCACTTTCATAAAATAAAGGAAAACTAATTGTAAATTGATCACTGATCTAAGGGTAGAGAAATTTCTATTATACTGCGCCACTCTATCCTTGGATAAATCTATATGAAATAGTGAGATCAATTCAAAATTAGTTAGCAGTCTTTTCACTCATTCAGGCCGAAGTATTTATTTTCTCTCTTTGGGATTTCCGCTAGATTCGAATTTTTGTGAACGGTGCAATAAAAAGAATTTCAGGCAAACACAACAGTTAGGTTAACAAATAAAGCATTTAATATAGGTCATATAACACTTACATAAATTTTACTTCTAATTTTAAACAATAGAAATAAGTCAAACATTAAGTCAAGTCAATTACATTAGCACAATCTTCCAAGTCTTCACATACACCTTTTTAGCTTCTGGGTTATAAAGTTTTTACACTTAAATGAATATAATAGAACATCCAATCTAATTAGTTTTCACACATTTTTCAGTCAAGCTATAAGTTCAAAATATTACAGGATCTAATAGCTGAAAGTATCTTTCAAACAATTCCTATCTCCAACTCTCAATCACGAAGGGTTTCCACATTTAAAGTTAATAATTCACTATGATAGACCTTACCGGAAATGGTTCCTAGAGCCTCTATTATGTTGTGAGCAACCTTCTGGAATATACTTATCACACTTAAAGAATAAAAACACATCTACAAAACTTATCCGCATTTATACTTAAAGCACTATCAATTACGCTTCAGAATTCTTGACATCAATTAGGGCACTTCAACTATCCTTATTATCACTCATAAATTAATTAAAACACTGTGAGGTTCTCTTTAGGGCAAATCAGAAATAAGCTGCAATACTAGATCAGCTGGGTTGATTCAGAATTCTTCCTTGAATGTTCAGCTTTTTACTTTATCCGATTGTAGCTTTAATTTTCCTTCTATTATTACTGCTGTTTTCAATTTCAGCCAACTATAAAATTCGTTACGTTCTTGCTCACTTATAAAAATTATCCACTTAACTCCTACCCTTAAGAACCTTTTATTTACTTCTACTTCTTTATTTTATCACCCTGCTTCCTTTCACTTCCAAGTTTCTGTCCCAACTCCTTACTTCTTATATTTTTTTTTATTCTCTCTTTAGCCCATGCTCTGTTCCACTCGCGCTCGTTTATTTCACGCGTCTCCATGACAACAGACAAACATAAACATTCTCGCCAATGTTAGACAAGGCTATACTACTACATTGAGTCATTACATACCGTTAAGCTTTATACACAAATAGGAATAATTAGAATATGTGCTTTTCAATAAATGTGTAGTTAATATTGCAAACACAAGTTTTTATAATATTGACATAACAATAAATAAAATAGCTTAATAATAATTAATACAGAATCTATTTACCATTAACACATTTCTTTGATTAAATAATTAATATAATTAAGGTAGTTATATGATATCAAATTATATTTACGTTATTTACATTAAATAATATTTACAAACGCAGCCTTTGTGATGGAAAATCATGTTGGATTCTGAATCAAATAACATTTATTCTATTTTCTACATAATTAGAATCCAACATTATCACACAGTCTGCACCAGGTAGTGTTTTTGCTTCTTTAGATAGCATTTCTCCACCTTTTGCTGGCAACAGTATAGTCTATCTGATTTCTGTATTCACCATTAGGTAAAGTCAATCTGTATAATCTTTTATGTTGTTGAAGAAAGCAAGTGTTTGTAATAAAGCAATGTTCTTGACACCAAACTCCAACATCCTTCCTCCTGCTTCATTTCTTAGTCCTGAACTAAATATGTCACACTTCTTGTGTGTGTGTGTGTGTGTGTATATACACACACATAAGATGTAACAGTTTAATTCCAGGAATGGCCACATATTGCCTATGTGGTGATTTGGTTGGAATTGTGTGAGTAATTGTGTTGGTACATCTTTTAACTAATGCATGCATAAATCTCAAGCTGATAGAGCCATTGGCTAGTTGACTATTGCAAAAACAATAGAGATCTGTGTGTAAACTTTGGTGTTAAAATGTGTGATTGAAACTCGGAGCAGCGTGTTAACATCAAATTTTGTTTGAAAATCAGCAAAACTGCTACCGAAATGCTGGAGTTGTTGAAAGTGGCATATGGTGTGGATGCTCTGAAAAAGTTGAGTATCTTTGAGTGGCATAGAGATTCAAAGGTGGGGTAGAAGATGTGAATGATGACCCCCAGAAGTGGACAGCCAAAAAAAAAAAAAAAAAAAAAAAAAAAAAGAGAGAGATGTCGGGTCGCAAATGTGAACAGAGTGCGAGATTTGGTACAGTCTGACAGACAATTAAGTATGCAATTAATGACTGATGAATTGAGAAACAGTTGGTAATTTTACCTGAAGAATTGGGTATGCGAAAGATTTCTGCAAAGTTTGTGCTTTGGATCTTGACAGATGAACAGAGCTGCAACAGCAGGTTCAAGTTGCGACTGATCTTTTTGCAAATAAGCACTTGTTTCCAAGAGTAATACAGTGGAAAACCCAGAGTTTGCCCATCTGAAAAAAAAAAAAAGCATTCATGTCACATTCACAGTTCAAGACCATGCTGGTGTGTTTCTTTGATCACAAGAGAATAGTCCACTATGAATTCATTGAACAGGAATAAATGGTCAACCAATAATGCTATTTAGAGGCACTGAAAAGATTGCGATTCTGTTCGGAGAAAAAGACCTGAATTGTGGCCTGACAAATGGATCATCCATCATAACAATGTGCCAAGCCATAGTATCCTCATCTTGAAAGAGTTCCTGGCCAGAAAATTGATTACCAAATTAGGTCATCCTGCTTATTCACTCGACTTAGCTCCCTGTAATTTCTGGCTGTTTCCAAAATTAAAGACTGCTCTAAAAGGACAAAGATTTTCTGACATTGCAGATATCCAGCATAATGTGATGAAGGAACTCAAGTGTATTCTGGAAAGAGTTCCAGGCCTGTTTCCAAAAATAGGAACACCGTCTAAACCAGTGTTATAAATGCACAAGGAGACTACTTCGGAGGCAACAGTAGCCACTGATGTATAGTTCCAAACGTAGGTTATTTGCAGGTACATTCTATAATAATGTACCTGTAAATAATGAAAAATGTTTTAATTGGGAATTAAATTGTCACACCTTGTGTGTGTGTGTAAAATTGCATAACTTCTTTGAAAAAATTTTGAAAAAAAAAGTATTCCGACAAGAATTCTAATTTTGCACTTTTGTTTCTGATTATTTTATTTCACTTTCAGGGTATAGTGAAAGCTCTTCAAGAATATCAGAGTCGATTAGTAGACCATAAAGTTTCTATTTTTGTGAGAAGAGCTGGTCCAAATTATCAAGAAGGATTAAGAGTTATGAGAGATGTTGGTATGTTTTCACTTGTAAGAGTATTGAAATTATAACACATGCATGTGCACACGCACACACATTTTTTGTTTAGATAATGCTGTATACATTGCATAAATTATTAATTTATTAATATATCAATGATATATTTAAGTACAACATTGAGAGCTCAGAAAAAAGCAAGAATCCAAGAACCTGAAAATTTTAATTGTAACATATATATATATATATATATATATATATCACCTTGCTGGAATTAGGAGATGTAGTTATGCATTTGCAACAAGTGATTATCAGTTACCTCATTTATGATTGTCATTAAATACTCACTGAAAATGGCAATGTTTATTAGCAGTCCTTTCATGGGAATGAATGCATTATTCATTGGAGTCAGAGCAGGTTTGTAATGAAGACATTGTGTCAAAATAGTTGGATCATTTGATGAAGAAAGTTGGTTTGAAGATGAACAGAAAAGCGGCAAGCCAGAAATAGCTCCTACTCCAGAAAGCATTATTAGAAATACCATGAGAAACACCCTTATTCAGAGTGAAATACTTAGTTTATCAACTTAAAATATCCTTTCCAGATCTCTGTTGTAGAACACTTTATCATATTTTTTGTGTTACAATGGTGTTACAAGGAAGGAAATGGCAGAATTCAAATTGGAAGCTCGTGAGCACTTTGTCTATAGTCCTGGCCTAACTGTCCATTGATTTGTTCCTTTATTCCCAGTAATAAAAAAATAAAATAAATAAATAATAAAAATAAAATAAAAAAAGCATCTGGAGGACAACATTTCACAAGTGATATTGAGGTGAAAAAGGCAGTGAATGATTGGAAGCCAATCTTCTTCTTCTTCTTCTACAGTTTCTCCCACTTAAGTGGGGTCACTGTTTGTTATGAGTCTCCTCCACACCTTCCTGTCTTGGGCTGTCGCCACATCCAAGTTCTTCATCTTCAAGTCCTCTTCTACCAGCTCCCTCCATCTCTTCTTTGGCCGCCCACGCTTCCGCCTTCCTTGCACATCCATCTGCATGACCCTTCTTCCCACATATTCGTCCTCTCTCCTCATCACATGACCAAACCATCTCAACCTTGCCTCCTGTATTTTCGCTCCTAAGTTCGTAACTTTCACTGTTCCCCTGACATAGTCATTTCTCAGATGATCCTTTCTGGTCACACCGCACTTCCACCTAAGCATTCTCATCTCTGCTACTTCCATCCTGCTGATGTTATTTTTCCTCAGGGCCACAGTTTCTATAGCATATGTCATAGCTGGCCTCAATACTGTCCTATAAATTTTGCCTTTCAGATTGATCGGCACCCTCTTATCGCATAACACTCCAGCCATCTCCCTCCAGTTCCTCCAACCCGCTTGTATCCTGCATCCCACTTCCTTCTCAGCTCCTCCATCTTTTGAAGCCAATCTGAAACAGAATTCTATGAGAAGCATTAAAAAAAAAGTTTATCCATGCATTGGAAAAATATTGTTTATGGCTATGATATTGAAAAATGGATTAATAAATATTATAAACCCATTTCTTAATAAATTATAAAGGCATTAATAAATAAATTAACAATTTTTGTATGTCTTGTGTTTTGCTTGTTCCCGGCAGGTTTTTCGTTCTTATTTTTTGAACAACCTTTTTACAGAATATCTGAAAAAAAAAAAAAAAAATCCTTGAGACTTGAATGCATGACTTTATAAAGGTTTTATGGCTTTCAGACATGAAATCTTTACAAAGGAATTAAGTCATAAAGATTTAATTTTATTTAATAAACTATTTTATATGATGATATTTCACTAGGGCTCTAACAAATAGCATCTTTAGAGTGAAAACAAACACATGTGACAGAACATCATGCAATTACCCCACTATATATGAAGAGGTGTATGTTTGTGTGGATTTGATTTCCTACAGTGTAGTGGTTAATGAGATAGTGGTGCTATTTTACTAGGGAATTCTTATAGAACAAGGTGGTTTCTTGTTGCCTTCCTTGTCCAATAGTATTCTGTGTTGGTAGGTATATGTGTTCACAAGGCCAGTTTGCCTGGTTTGAGGGACAAAAATCCTGACTTTCAGGATTTTTATCCTGAAATACAGTGTCCTAACTGGGACATCTGATTGGTATCCCTTGCTTGTCTTCTTATGGAAATTGCTTATATATCAAAGCCAAATGGCTGAGAGGAGACTTGCAAACTAGCCAGGAAATCTAATCTCCAGTCATTCACCATCTCTTAATGCTCTTTATTAGTAAGGACTCATCTGGATAACTAACGAACCAGAACAGGCTGGTAATATCATATTTAGCTTACCATAGCTGTTTAACTAGTTTTATACATTGCTTCACTTTCTTATATTTTTCTCTCAAAGAGAACACTTATTCTCTGTATTCTCTCAAAGAGAACACTTACTGACTTGCTTACCAGGGACTTTCAATATACTTTCATCTTTCCCTCAACTGCTTCTTTAGCTTCCTTAATCCACCACATGGAGTTCTGATTTTTCTGTCCTTGCAGTCAATCTCACTGGCTGAATTAGTCAATTTTCTTTAGGGTCTGCCGCTGAATCTCCAAGTTTGGCCTTGTTTTCAAACTCTTTCATTTTTTCTTGAATAATATTGTGTATTTGAGTTTACAGTTCACCTCTGAAGCTGCTCAACTTAGATTCATTTTTTTAATTTTCTTACACACTTTCTTCATATAAGTATGATAGTCAGTTTTATCCTGCTCAAAACTAAATGGTGATTATATCAGATCCTTGATATACTCTTGTATCTTAAAGCAGCTTAAAGATATCACTCTCATCAATAATGTAGTCATTGAGACTTTTGTTATTTCTTGTGTCTTCTTTCCATATGAATTTGTGCATATCTTTATGTTGGGACAGGGTGTTAGTAAGATTTTCTTTATATCTAACCCACACATGAAAGGTCACAAGACCTGTAGCAGATCAGTGCAGTGTTGTGGGTAAGAGGATAAGAAGAAACGAGGAATCTGTTTGCATTTTTTTGAACAACTGAAGGCTATTTATTTTTGAAGACTGCAGAATGGGGAGGGCTATTTCAAGCAGAGAAGTTGTTTTGGTGAGTTTCAAGCTGGATTATAAATGGATGTTTGTTAGCAATAGCTCTTGTTGTGGAGAAATAATAATTGCCCTCTTCAGGATAGAATTGAGCGTTCTTAGAGTGGGTTTTGGTGCATTACCCCAAATATGTGAGCAGCATTCTGTGGTTTGGCAGATTTGGGATTTGTATAGTAGAGTTGCAGCTGTGAAGATGTATAATAATGTCTTTTTTGAAAAAAAAGTATACCACATTTTTGGTAACTTCAGAAGCTATGGTCGAAATGTGTTTTGTGCCAGGAAAGGTTGAAGGTATAGGTCAATCCAAGAAGAGATCTGATCATGTTTGGATATATGGGTATTATTGAAAGTTAGGTGTATGTGGGGGGGGGGGATTCTTTCTTGCGAGAGATCAGTAGTGAGGACCGGGTTCTGGTGGCATTGAAGTGCACAAGGTTGTCCTTGCACAATTGAAATATAGCTAGGACATTGAAGTTCAGGATGATGTGGGGAATGTTAAGAACTTCAAACTTCATTGTGATAGACATGTTGCTGGTTGAATAGGCCTCCCACAAGATTCTGTTGACTTCATGTAGGTTGCCAGAATAATAAAATAATATTCAACTGGAATCTACTCTACAGCATGAAAACAGGAATGCATCCAGCCTATCCCAAAGAAATGTGATAGTTCGTTGGCTGACTTCTATCATCCAATGCTCTCACTTTTGTTCTCACTAAAATTATGGAGAAGATCATCAACAGCCAACTTCTGCACCACCTAGAGACCTACCAATTAATCATCATCATCATGAACCATGGGCTCACTTATCATTGGTGTCCGATGCCTCCTTCACTATCTTCTTCCATCTTTCTTTGTCCAGTGCAAAGTGCCACAGTTTTTGTACATCCATTCCACACCAGTCTTTTATGTCGTCTATCCATTGTCTGTATGGTCTACCTCTTCTGTTTTCACCATCCATAATACCAAACATGAATGTCTTTATCTTCCAGTCCTCACTCATTCTGCAGATGTGTCCAAATAATTGCAGCTTCCGTTAAATAATTTTCTGCATTAGATTCTCCTTTTGTATCTCTGATAGAGCTCTTCATTTGTGATTTTCTGTACCCATCCTATTCTTAGAATCTTCCTGTAACAAGTTCTTTCAAATGCCAAAATTCTTTTTCTTGATTTCCTCATTTATCACCCACATTTCAGATCCATACAGTACACCGCTAAAAATGCAAGTTTCCAACACTCTTAATTTTGTTTGCAGGCTGATCACTTTACTTTTCCAGATGTTGTCCATGGCCTTCAGATTTGTTCTTCCCTTTGCAATCCTGATCTTTATTCTTTTTTAGTGTTTAAATCATATGTCATTTTACTTTCCAAATATGTGAATTGTTTTACATTTTCTATATCAATTCCATCCACTTGTATCTTTTGTTTCATGTTCTTCTCACCAAATAGCATTGTCTTTGTTTTTCCAAATTCAAAACGTCTTTTTCCTTCCTCAATTAAGTTTCAATGTTTTTTGTAGTTCTCTTTCGTCTTCTTCCATAATAACAATGTCATCTGCAAATTTCAGATTGTTAATTCTCATCCCATGTACTGATATTCCTTTTGCACCCTCCTTCATTTTATCCATTGCTTTTTCTAAATCTGTGATGAAAATGCTTGGTGATATTGGGTCTCCCTATCTAGTACTTCTGCTTGTTCTAAACCATTTCCCCAAATCATCACCTATTCTAACAGCTGCAACTGCATTCTTATAAACATTTCTTGATATAGCTATTAGTTTTTTATCAATTCCATAGGATTCTAACACAGATAACGTCACTTTCTGGTCAATACTGTCAAATGCCTTCTATAAATCAACAAAGCAAGTACATATGTTTTTTTTTTTTTTTTTTTAGCTTTCTTTGCCATTAATCACATTGTCAAAATCTGTTGAATTGTGCTTCTATCTTTCCTAAATCCTGCTTGCTCATCTTCAAGTTATGCTTCCATTTGTGTTCTCAATCTTTCTGTCAGTGTCATCATCATCATCATCTTACCAAGGTGACTTGTGAAAGCAATTGTTCTATTATTTTTACATTCTAGCTTATTTCCTTTCTTGTATAATTTCACTAATATTGATTTCACCCACTCATCTGGCATTTTCCCTTCTTTCCATATCATATTACATAGTTGGTGCATTTCTGTAACTTCTCTTTTAATAATTTCTCCAGTGATGTTATTATTATTACCAGGATTCTTGTTGTATTTTAGCCATCCTATTGCTTTTTCTACCTCTCCTCTTAAAATGTCCATATCATACTCATTACCTGGTGGTGATATCTGCTTTAATTCTTCAGTTTCCCAATGCTATCTAAATCTGTTTTTTTTTTTTTCATATAACTCACTACAGTATCTTGTCCACTGCTGTACAATTTTATGTTTATTCATTAATACTTTGTCTTTTTCATCTTTAATTGTGGTCTGTTTTTTCACCTCATGACACTTTCTTCTATATTTCTCATCTATTTGTTCTGATATAGCCCTTATCTTCAACATTCTCTTCTCCTGTACTAAGTTCAGTGTTTCTTGTCTAATCCACTTCTTGATCTTCTCATCTTCTGGTACTGTTTCTTCAACTACATCTTCTATCACCTTCATTACTCCTTTCACTCTTAGATTTGAATTTTTTTTCTTTTTCCACACTTTTAAGTTTCCCTTCTAACACTATTCTGTACTTTCTTCCTATTTCTGCTTCACTTATTCTTGCTGTGTCTCTTCGTTTCTGATAATGGGGTTTATATTTTATTTTTAATTTCAATTTGATGTTTGCAATCACTGAACTATGATCCGAGTCTGTATCCGCTCCTTGAAAAGTTCAACACTACTGTACGGATGTTATCCATCCTCTTTTAATTGTAATCATATCGATCATGTTCCTAGTTTTCCTATCATTTGATCGCCACGTCCATTTTCTACACTCCTTTTGTTGGAATCCTGTGTTACAGATCATCATCTCGTGATCCACAGCAAATTCTAACAGTTTTTCACCTCGTTCATTTCTTTCTCCAAAACCATATTTTCCCATGACACTTTTCCAACCATCATTTTCTATTCCGACTTTGGCATTCCAATCTCCTTCAATAGTTAGTACATCAGTACTGTCAGATGTGAGTGCAAATATCTGAACTATTGATATATTAAATGTTTTTGCTTTAAATCTTGCTACTATGATTCGTTCATTGACTGGTTTGTAGACTAACAGTGCCTTTCTAGCTTTTTTGTTAAGAAGGAAACCAACTCCTGCTTCGTGCTTGGTATCATACTCTTACCATATGACTTCACATCCATTTATCTCTCCTGATGATGTCCATCGCATCTTTGCCAGTCCTAGTATATCACACTGATATCTCTTCATTTCCTTGGGAAGTAATTCTAGTTTTCCAGACATCCAAAGTTGTCTGTACGTTCCATGTTCCTATCAACTAATCAGTGACCAGTAATATGAATTTGCCACTTATGATCCACAGCAGTTTTTCTGGCTTCACCACCCACCACTGGACTCAGATACTATCAGGACTTGATTCCTTGTGTGTGTTCAGGTTATTAAGGATTCTTTGGGATTTTTTTGTAGAAGACTATGGGGATACAAAGACAGCAAATTGTGATAGAATGTAACGAACTTTACCTAGGTTATCAGTACAGAAATTGGATGAAAAGTGATGCCAGTAATTTGACCTTTTCTTTAGGCGAAGTGACTACTGCACACCTCAGTGTGAGAGTTGTGGAAACATGGGTGGGCAACAGTTGTACCAGTGGCTTTGGCAAGGTACTAGAAGGCTCTGCTGCCATTTGGACAGGAGATGAAGTTGCAATATTTGGTCCTTTAAGAATTAGATTTCACAATTTTTTTTACAACAGTTGGGAGCTGTAGCATAGGTGGATTAGCTGTAGTTTTTTTCTTTATATGTGTTGGCATACTTTTTTTGACAACTAAGGCTGGATGGGTATAGATTTGGGGTGGAATAGCAAATGAAAGTGTTCATTCCTGTCAGGATGATTTCTGTTATTTGGTGTGAGCAGGGATCAGGAGAACTGATGCTGTATTTAAACCATGGGAAGGAGGAATAAAAGCCACAGAGATAATCTCATTTGGTACCTTTGTAGTGCCAGAGGACATGAGACTGAGAACTGGTGGGTGAAGGTTGTTTTGTGGCAAAAGAGATTTGTATGAGGTTGTGATTTAGACATCCACAGTATCCTTAAAACAGAAGCTATTTAGGAAGAGAACAGGTGTGTGTGTGTGTGTGTGTGTGTGTGTGTGTGTGTGTGTGTTAGCAAATTGGAGGGGGGTTATCAGGTATTCTGATAGGTCACAATGATATGTGTTAATTGTTGCTAATGCCATGGAAAAGTATCCTTGCCTGCTTGATCCATGAAACTGCATAAGGGAAGCCAGTTTCAGTTGTGAACGTTGAAATCCCCCCAAAAAAGGATGGCCTTGCTATTGGAGTATTTCAACTGTAGAAAGTTGAGCTTTATAGAGAGTTCAACTTTCTACAGTTATATATAGTTGAAGAGGTCAGAGAGTTTGGAAAGAATTAGAGAGCAAACGAAACGGATAGGTTGGTTTGGTAGAAAAATTTTGAGCCAAAGCAGATCAAACGGGGGGGGGGGGTTACAACATCTGATATACTGATGAATGTGCAAGAACTGCCCATTCATCAGTATGTCAGATTTGAAAGGTTCTGACAGGAATAGTAATTCTGGTTTTAGATGACTAAGTGGAGGCACACATAATTTATTTTGCTGTTTAGGCCATGAATGTTGGTGTGATATTTTATTTTATTTTATTTTATTTTATTTTTTTTTTTTATTTTTTTATTTTTTTTTTTTACATTTATTTTTGTTTTCGTGTTTTTTTTTTTTTTTTGGTTAGATTTTTGTTGCTTTTTATATATATATTTTTTGTTTGATTTTTTAACACCATTTTTTATGGGAGAATTTTTGTGATCTGCAGTAAAGTCATATTTCTCTGAGTTATCCATTGTGTGTGTGTGTATGGGAGGTGGGGGGAGAGAGAAGGAAATTGGGCATTCAGTGACAGAATCACAAACATAATGTCCACCCAGAGGCAACCCAATCTGCTGTACATACATGCCTTGAGAGTTTCCCCTGCAACCACTCTATTTGGTCTCCTCCAGTCACTAACTAGCAAAATAAGTGGCAGCAAGATTTGATGCCAGCTGATTGGTAAGCCTCCAGATTCATTACTAACTGGTTCAGTTCCATGCACTAACAGCAGCTGGCCTACAGAACTGTTTTACTGCTGTATCCTTGAATGTGGTCTGATTCCCATCCTGATATTTACACACATTGCTGTTCCCTGCTACTTAAGAAGGTAGGCAGTAAAAAGATAGTATATGAAAATAGGAAGAAACATGGAAAATATTTCGGCTATTTAAGCATAATTTTTTATTTTTATGGTAGATGTGTTGTGTTATGTATTGTAACAAGAATACTATACCAAAACTATTTCATTGTATGAGTATCTTTAGCCACAAATTACAATTCTCTATTGAATATGAAGATTAATTTCTTAAATTTGATAAATAGATCAGATCATTGCATATAAAAGCAAACTCAGAAACATTGGAAATTACTTGCATTTCTCTTCTTATCATACTTACTATGTAAAATATTAAGGATATCTTCCATTTTCAGTAATATTCCCCACCGCTATGACTATGCTATTCATCGGACCAAAAATCATGTGTTCTCTTTCCAAAATAAATTCAGAAACATTATTATTATTACGTGATCCCTCCAGGGAGTTGAAAGACTCATCGAGGGAGGGCAACTGCTCTATAGCTCCCTGACTCCACTACTCAATCCATCAACTACAACGAACTGCAGCTACCATCATCATCATCTATACCAATGCCATCTATTGCCCACCACCACTAGTATTTTCACAGACACCACAAACATCCATGCCCACGGTGGGATTCGAACCTCAGCCCATATATTCATAACCTGTACAAAGCCATCAAATGCATCATCAAATATTCTAATTAGAAAATTGTCTTTACCATCATTAATAAACACAAAACTTAAAACATAACACCACAATAATGCAGAACAGTGTATTACTATGGCATAACATTGTTTTCGAATTTAACTGCCAGTTTAGATGTACTTCCTATTATATTGAATTCACCACTCATCTCCATCTGTTCACTGGGCATCCACAGATATCGTATGGTTACTCTGATGCTCTGATGTGCCACACCAGGGCTCTCCATGTAGTCCTGTTGCTTTTCTGGAGGCTTCAACTCTCTGATGATCAGTAACTTCACACACACACACACACACACACACACACACACACCATCCATCCATCCATCTCATTGATGGTCTATCCCTTCTTCTTTTTACAGGATACATTCTATTACTGTTCTGAGAAGTCCTCCTTCCATCCTTTCAATGTGTCCAAAATATTTTAACTTTCTTCTGTCAATATCCTTAAGGAGCCTTAAAGTTCTACTGATCTTTTCTAACACCCATTCATTTGTATGCCTTTCCGTATATGATATCTTCAACAGCCTTCTGTAACACAAAATCTGAAAAGTATCTATCCTTTTCTTATCTGACTTCTTTAGGTTCCAGGTCTCACATCCATAAGTCATTTCTTCACCAACTTCTGCATCCACCATTTGTTCTTTAAAATCACTTTTAATAGAATATTACTAAGATACCGGTATCCCCATACCTTGACTATTTTCTCCCTACTACAAAGAAGGAATACAAACAAAACATGAGCAATATCAACAAAAGTTCCACACCCGTGAAATCAATACGGGTATACCTCGGTTAATGTTACCTCTGGTAATGAAGCCTCGATGTAATGAAGTCTGCAGTTACAAGCCCATTTTACGTAAAAATATTAAAATTAAAATATAATATAAAAATATTAAAATAAAATCAACACCCAGCAATCATTTGATTGGTGAACGATGGTGACTCCTAAGCTGTGGGTGTGTCTGTTTTAACAGTTTCGCACATCATCTGCGTTAATTTAGTTGTTGCTTACACTTCGTAGGGTGTGTTTCAGTGTGGTGCATTGCAATAAATGACGTATGTTCTCTGATAGCATTATTATAGATTTTGTAAATATTAATTGATATTTTGTTTTTCTATCAATCTAGTTAAAATGTCAGAATCAAGGAAAAGAAAAGCGATTTCTTTAGAAACTAAATTAAATATCGTACAATGTGTTGAAAGGGGTGAAAGAAAATCCAGTGTGGCACATTCTTTAGGATTAGCACAGTCAACTTTAACAACCATACTTGGTCAATCAGAAAAAATAAAATAGTCTGCTCAGAATTGTACAGATGTTACAGCAGCAAAATTAACTTGCTTAAGGAGTCCAATTTTAGAAAAAAATGGAGAAAATGTTAAGTTTGTGGATAGATGACATGTCACAATGTCATATGCCTTTAACTCAAATGGTGATTCAAGAAAAAGCATTATTTTTGTTTAATCACCTGAAATCTAAACAAACTAAAGCAATTGCGGAAAATTTTGCGGCATGCTCGTGGTTGGTTTGAGAAATTTAAAAAACGGGTAAGAATTCATGGTGTAAAATTATCAGGAGAAACTTCAAGTACAGATGTTGAAACGACGAATGAGTTTCCAGAAAAACGAAAGGAAATAATTGAATGTGAAAAATTTTCACCAAATTTGGTGTTCAGTGTTGACGAAAGCAATTTGTTCTGGAAACGGCTACCATCAAAAACCTTCATTTCTATTGAAGAAAAATCAGCAGCTGAGTTCAAAGCAGCCAAAGACCATTTAACGTTACTCTCTGGATCAAATGCCTCTGGCGATTTTAAATTGAAATTGTAATCAGTTTACCATTCGGAAAATCCGAGGACATTAAAAGGTAACATAAAAATGAATTTACCTGTAATATGGAAAGGTAATAGAAAAGTGTGGATTACCAAGGAGTTATTTACTGATTGGTTTGTTAACTGTTTTTGTCCAGAACTGAAACAGTATTGCCAAAGAAATAATTTTGAAGAAAAAGCTCTTTTGTTGTTGGACAATGCTCTGGGACATCCTACTGATCTTAATACATTAGACACATACATTCCTCAAAGTTGTCTTTCTTCCAGCAAACACAACTTCCCTGATTCAACCGATGGATCAGGGAGTAATAGCAACATTTAAAGCTTATTATCTGCAGAGTACATTAAGCAGTTTAATTGAACTAGAAGACAAAGAGCAAATGTCCATTAAAACTTTTTGGAAAAACTACACAATTAAAGATGCAATTGAAAACATTAATAGCTCTTGGAAAGAAGTCACTCAGAAATGCTTAAATGGAGTTTGGCACAAATTATGACCAGAAGTTGTACTAGAAGAAGAAAATAACATTCAAGAGATTAGAAATGAAGTTATCCAGATGGCTCAATCAATAGGTTTCGAAAATGTCGAAAGGATGTAAGAAATTTATTAAATGCAGAAGATGATGGTTTTTCAGTGGAAGATTTAGAAAAGCTTGTTAGCAACGAAGCCAAAGAAAATGAAGACGAAATTAAAGACGTTCCTACCGAAAAAATGTTAGCAACCAAAGATTTAAAAAGGTGATTGAATGATATTGAAAATGTTTTAAATTTTTTCAGTGAAAATGATCTTGATTTAGGAAGAAGTGTTATTGTTAAGCGAGTGCTAAATGCAATAAATCTGTATAGGCATTTGTTAAATGAAGGAGAATAAAAAGCATAAACAATCAACTTTAGATTCATATTTTAAAATGTCGTGATTTTCTTTGTTTGGTATGTGATATTGACTTTTTATTTAATAAAGCTTTTCATTTTTCAAAAAAAAGTCTTTCATTTTCTTTACGTATGAACGTATCCCTATTATAGCCATAGTATTTTTACCCCTGAGAATGAAGTTTCGCTTAACAAAGTAATTTCGTGGAACGCATTCTCTTTGTTAATCGAGGTATGCCTGTATATATTCCTCATTATTGATTTCCAAGAAATTAAAAACTGATCACACTAATCAGAATCTCTATCAATAAGAACCAACCAGTATGCTATAAATGTGCAAAGATGCTACTTAATCTTGCTCTCTTGACACTCTTCAATGTACCAAGCTCCACTATTATCTAGTAAGCCATGTGACAGGCTCATAACTAGTTTATCTGATGATGATCTACCAAAAACAGGCACCACTCTATTATTTATACTGCTGTTCATGTTTACCAAAGTTTGTTTATTTTTGTTATTATTAGATTTCCAGATATGCAAGGAGACTCATTGAGACTCATTTCACTCAGTTCTTTGAGAGAAAAATCTCTCATCCCTTTCTTAACCATGCAAACTTCACTTCTGCAGATGACCCCCCCCTCTAGTCCTCTTCCCACCTTCAAAATAATAAGAATAATAAAAATATTACCCAATATCCTCTAATACCCTCTCAAAAGTTTAAGAAGAAATTATCTTCTTTTAATCCTTACCCAAATATATAAAGCTTGCATGTGAAGTATCTTCTAGGCTGTTTGTTGGCTTTGCAAAAATGTTACAAAAAGGATCCACTACCCCAAGCCTAGAAAGATACTTAATTGACAATTGACATTTATGTCTTTAAGGGTGAAGCAAGATGCTTTTCATATTCCCCGCTATCTGTCGTGGTTACAGTGAGGGTAAAATTTACGAGCAGTTTGCTCGCCCTGAATGGGCATGGAGATTATGCATCGTTATAGGAGGCTAATATAGTTTTTGGTCTTCTATATTTGAATATGTCCGTTGGCTCATATGCTGCAGCTTGTTGAATCAAATCATTGGGGTGTGTGGACGTCTTTAGAAAAAACTTGGAAGCTAAGGATTGTAGATAAGAGAGAATATATGGAATATTTGTGTCTCTATGGAGCTGGCTGTTTCTAACATACCACGGGGCGTTCAGAATCATTCTCAAGCACTTGTTCTGCACACGCTGAATCTTGATAATGTTAGCGTTAGAGGTGTGGCTCCAGGCTGGAGAGGCATAGGTGATTATGGGACGAATCGTCATCTGGTAAAGTTGCAATTTGATTCTGTTGCTGAGCTTGCTATTTCTATTAATTAGCGGGTAAATCTGAGCTATGGCTTTAGATGCTTTTGCACATGCAGACTTGATATGTTGGTTGAAAGATAGCTTTTTGTCGAGAATTACACCCAGGTAATTTGTTTCTGTCTGCCAGGGAATTTTAGTATTGAATAGTAACACATCTCCTGCAGGAGACATTGGCCTTTTTGAGAAAAGAACCGCTGAGCTTTTCAGGGGGTTGACTTCCAATCTCCACCTAGAGAACCAACCCTCCAGCTTTAGAATGTTTTCTTGAAGCTTTCTAGTAACGAAGTGGGGTCTGAGGGATCTGGTTAGTATTGCCGTATCGTCCGCATACAGCGCTAAAATGGAAGTCATCGGATTGTGAGGGATGTCTGACATGTATACAGAAAACAGCAATGGAGCCAGTAGAGATCCCTGTGGCACTCCAGCAAAGATATGGTGCTGGGACGATATAGAACCGTTAATTTTAACTTGCATTGTTCTATTCTGAAGATATGAACGGATTAGATGAACCATTTTTAGTGAGATGCCGGCTGAGATAAGTTTGTGCAGGAGTCCAAAATGCCAGATTTTATCAAATGCTTTAGATAGGTCTAGGAAAACAGCTCCTGTGTACTGGCGCCAGTTGTAGCTGGTGATGATATATTCCACAATTCTATGGATTTGCTGGGTAGTACTATGGTGTTGCCGAAAACCAAACTGTTCTTTAGGGAGGATGTTTAGGTCATTTATTGAGGTTTGGAGTCGTGAGAGGATGACCTTCTCTGCAATCTTACCCAGGTTGGAGATGAGACTGATTGGACGATAATTCTGCGGTAAGTGTGGGTCTTTGCCTGGCTTATGTATAGGAATCACATCAGCCAGTTTCCAGGTGGAAGGAAAATAGTGAAGTCTTAAGATTGCATTTATTATACTGGTCAGATGCACTATAGCTTTTCGAGGCAGCAGCTTGATCACCCTGTTTGAGATGCTGTCTGGTCCAGGAGCTTTATTGTTCTTAAGTTTTTTAATAATATCATATAATTCAACAGGTGATGCGGGTGCAATATGATCAGCACTGGTATCCGGGAGGTTTAGTGCATGTCTAACCTGTCTGTGGATTTTATACAGATGATTGAAATCAATGTTGTTATAAGATGGTTTGCACTGATCCTCAAGATTTTTAAGTATGGCTTCTGCCTTATCTGCATCTGTGTGGATTAGGCCCTGGTTTGAGATTATAGGGGGGAGGGATCTGTTTTTGTTTTTGATGTTTCTCAGTAGGCCCCAGATAGAGTGATCAATAGGTGAGATAGAGGCTAACTTTTTATCCCAAACTTCGTTTCTATGCGTTTTAAGTGCATCTCTTACTGCTCCATTCAATCTATTAAGCACTGTCTTATCCTGAGGAGCGCGAGTGTTACGAAATCTCTTCCTAGCTCTGTTCTTCTCTCTGATCAGGTCCATAATGTCCTCAGGCAAACGATCAGGCTTGGGAACAGGTTTCTGGAAGGTTGCAACCATTATAGCGGACTTAATCTGTTGGGTGAGGCTAGTCACTGCAGAATCCACATCTTCTGGTGTGCATATGTGTGGGACGGGTCCTATTTGATCCCGAAGTGCTTTAGACAATCTCTCCCACGATATGCCTGAATGAGGAGGAGACAGGCATTCTTGTTCTCCCAATTGCAGTAGAATTGGGTTGTGATCCGACGACAGCTCGTTTAGTGATGTAAGGCTGTACTGTAGTTTAATGTCTTGCAGGATGGCTATATCCAAGATGTCAGCAGTGCCAGATGTACTGAGATGAGTTGGTTCGGTAGGTCCAGCCACAACAGCATGGTTTAATCCTGTGTAGCTAGAAAGGATACGACCATTTTTGTTAGTGGATTTACTGTTCCAAGCAGGATGCTTTGCATTGAGGTCTCCAGCGATGATGATCGGTCCTTTTACTCCAAGGATGGCATCCAGATCTGAGGTCAATAATGTCTTTAATGGAGGGTTGTAAGCAGAAAAAATTTTGAGGTTCCCAATTGAGTTTGTGAGAACATTGATTCCTGTGATTTCGAGGTTGGTGGTAGTAGGGTTGGTTATTGAGTGATGATTGATATAGCTTTTGATAAGAGTGGCTGTACCTCCACCTCTATACCCAAGCCTGTCGTTTCTGTAAATCTGATACCCTCTGATTTTCAGGGTGTCAGCAGGCCTCAGGTGAGTTTCATTAATTAGCAGTATATCTGGGTTGTATCTATTATTAAATTCCTGGATTTCTAATAGTTTGTTTTTTATACCGTTGGCATTCCAACCGATAATCCTAAGAGAGTTTGGGACGATTTTTTTCCTATGCATCAGAGAGTGCAGATAATATGGATTGGGTTTGCTGTAGGAATCTTTTTGTGACACTTAAGGATGGATTTGAGTTGCTGAAATCCTGGAGCATGTTTGCAAGAGAAGAGGTGATAACAGCTGATAGATTTGAGTGTGGAGTATTCCGGTTCTGGGTTTGTACTATCTGTTTGGAGCGGGCCACATCAGCATATGTTCTTACTTGATGTTGAAGATTCGTTTTCTTAAGGGGCTCAGTTAATGATGGGCGAGCACCAGTTGTCATGTTCTCACTCTTGGAGAACTGAGTAGCCTGAGCTTCAGGAACTCTCGCATTAGATGACGAGGTAGATTGATGACTGGGATCATTCCATCTGTTTTTGGGATGATGCATACACCCTCTATAATTAGCAGGGTGGGGACCCCCACAATTGAAAGATACTTAAGATGAATTAGTGTGATTCATATATTTTCTATATACAAGTAGTAAAATGGTGTTTCACATTATTAATAGAATATTATGGATCAGAGAAGGTTATAGAAAGTTTTTCACGTAGTTATAAATTATATTACACATCATCAAATTCATGACATATCCTTGGGGGGGGGGTTATACTTATCAGAGAATATTATGATAGTACCACATGAAAAGTTAAATACTACTAACTTCCTATCAACAATTTTCCTCCAGATTAGCCTATTATCTGTCAACATTCCTATATTAACAGATCTCATATTTCTGTCTTCTTTTTAGAAGACAGAAATATGTTGTTGCACAGGCGAAGGCCATGGCATATCAAGACCTTTATGATCAATTAGAAACAAAGGAAGGACAGAGAATAAATCTTTCTCCAAAGGACATCGTACATGTGAGGCAGATCAAAGACGCTGAAGGAAGAATATTATGGAGGGATGTGGACATAAGAAACAGATGGAGAATATACTTTGAGGAAAATACCTTTTGAATATACTTTTGAGGAAAATACCTTGCATTTTCCTCATTCAAAAGTCCCAAGAGGAACTTTTGAATGAGGAAAATGCAAGGACTCACAGAGAAGATGGGCAGCCTTCTGAGGGGATGGTGCAGAACATCAGTAGAGTGGAAGTGAAGGAGGCCACATGAAGACTATGAAGAATGGAAAATCAGTGGGCCCCGACAGGATTCCAGTGGAGGCATGGAAGGCTCTGGGGGAAGAGGGAATTGACCCGCTGTGGGACCTGTTCATGAAAGTTTGCCAACAGGAAAATATACCCGAGGAATGGAGGGAAAATACTCTTGTCCCCATCTACAAGGGTAAAGGGGATGCACAAGACTAAGAATTACAGAGGAATAAAGTTGATGTCCCACACAATGAAAATCTCGGAAGGGTCTATGTAAGGGGAACGGTGAAAGTTACGAACTTAGGAGCAAAGATGCAGGAGGCAAGGTTGAGATGGTTTGGTCATGTGATGAGGAGGGAGGAAGAGTATGTGGGAAGAAAGGTCATGCAGGTGGATGTGCAGGGGAAGAGGAAGCGTGGACAGCTGAAGAAGAGATGAAGGGAGATGGTGGAGGAGTACTTAAGGATGAAGAACTTGGATGTGGCTACAGCCCAAGACAGGAAGTTGTGGAGTGAGACTCACCACAAACAGCGACCCTACTTAAGTGGGAAAAGCTGCAGAAGAAGAAGAAGATATTTCTGTCTTCTAAGGCACTTTTTACTGTATCAATCCACCTATATCTTGATCTTTCTTGAGGTATTTTTCCTGCCAACCTGTGCAGAGAACACTTGTTTTGCTATTTTTTCCTGTCCCATTCTGTTTAAGTGACCAATACCACCTGAGATTAGCTATGCTAACACATTTCTGGATGTTAACAATGTAAAGTTCTCTTCTAATATCCTCGTTTTTAATATGATATTGCCATTTGTTCATGCCCCTAATCTTTGTAAAGACTCTCATATCCGTGGTCTCTAGTTGGTCAAGTGTTTTTATTTCTAACTTGAATGCTAAACAATGTAAAGTTCTCTCCTAATAGCCACTATAAAATTGCCATTGATGCCATGTGTTCAGTCCTTTCTCAGGGCTCTCATATTTGTGGTCTCCAATCTTTGATCAAGAGTTTCATTTCCCCAGCTCTCAGATCCGTAAGTTAAAAATGGTTTTGCACACAGTCATGTATACAGTTAGTTTAGCATTTTTACTTATCTGTCTCTCTCTTATTCCATATAACTTTATTCAGTTGACTTCCTATATACTAGCTTTGCTAATTCTGCTGTCTATTTCCAAATTTAATTTGCCATCTTCACTAAAAAGTGTGCCCAAATAGTTGAAATCTTTTACTTGTTCTATAGTTTTTCTATTCAAGATGCAGTTGATGTTTTTAATGTTTCTGCATATTTTCGTTGTCTTTGTCATTTTATTGCTGATTTTCATACCAAATTAGTACAGCAGTTATTCAATTTGATCAGAGAATCTTGCAGACCTGTTCTGGATTTATTTAGGATTACAACATCATCTACATCAAGTAAAGATCTGAGACCAACATCTCCAATCTTGATATCAGGTTTAATACTTCTTTCCTTCATCCATATAGATATGAATAACAGTAGAGATAATGTACACTCTTGTCACACACCTGATTTAACATCGAACCATCTTCCTGTACCTCCTTCAATTCTAACTGCTGATTTACAACTAGACTAGAGATTATGTATTGCTTGATATAATGTCCCATTTACACCATATAACTGGAGCCTTTTGAACAGTTTTCCTCTTGGTTCATATGCCTTTTCCATTTACAGAACTTTATTATATTATCAAAAAAGACAAAAACTGGAATACACTGGCTACACTGCATAATTCAGTTTGAGATCTTTCTGAGCAGTAAATACAAATATTCTAGTCAGGCAATGACAATCAAGGAAAAGGATGAGTAGCAATAGTATTCAACACTAAATACGAGACTAATCTTGCATGGCAGGCAATTTCAAGTAGAGTGATGTGGGCAAATATCAGAATGCGGAACTGGACAATGAGCCTATGTTCCCACAGAAGGTTCCACTAAGGTAGAAGTGGAGGAATTTTTTGAGGCTTTGGAGAAAGCAACTGACACAATGAAAAATGAAAAGTTGGTCCTTGTTGGGGATCTAAATAGTAGTACAAAAATATTTTGGGAAAATTTGGAGAAAAGAGCAAAGCTAATAATAATGGCAGCCTGTTGGATTTCTGCTCAGGACATGGACTGGTTATTACAAACACAATGCTCCAACATAAACGTGCACAGATTCACATGGAGAAGAGGCGAGCAATAAGAAAATTCTCACTAATTATGTTATTGTTGATAGGGGTGTTTTCTCCCTGGTGTAGGACACTACAGTGTATAGAGGATTTGGAATTGGAAGTGATCACCATTTAGTCTTGAGAGTAGGATAAAATTGAATTTCATATTGAAAAGAAGAACATGTAAGAAAGCTTTAAAGCTAATAAAAGTTCAGCAAATCTCAGATGTGAACTGTAGACTAAAATACACAAACGTTATTGAAGAAAAAAAAACGAATGAGTTTGAGAATAGTAACCAAACCTTAGATATTCAGTGGCAAGCCCTGAAGAAAATATTGATTGATTCAGCCAGAGAGGCATGTGGTGAGGTCTGCAAGGATAGAAAAATCAGAACTATGGTGGACACAGGAAGTTAGAGGCAGTGAAGGGAAAAGAAGGAAACATATCAAAAGTTCCTGGTAAATAAGTCAGCTTGTGCTCTTAGAGAATACAGAAGCAAACGCTGTGTAAAACTAGCTAAACAAAATTCATGGGAAGACTTTGGTAAGAACCTAGAAAATAAATAAATATCCCGAAGGTGGAAAGATATTCTGGATGTTGTTGAAAAAGCTCAGAAATGAAGGAAAGAGTGTTGTAAAAGGAATTAGAGATGATAAAGGTGGCATGAAAAATGGAGAAAAAGGTATCCTTGATCAGTGCTGTAACGAGGGTATGAAGCGCCTGTTGCAAGTGTCTAACTGCCCCCCCCCCTCCCCCCAACCCAAAAATGACAAAAATTTTGAAAAAATTTAAATGCAACAAGTTCATCAAAATGAGTAAAACGTGTAAATCCAGTTATGTGTTTGTATAAATAAATAATCTATTAAATAAGAACAAATTTTTATTCATTTTCAATGACAATAAATTAAAGAATTATACAATATAGGTATAATATAAAATAATATAATAAAAACATAAGTTCAGCATATTTTATAAAGAAAATTTTCTAGCTTTTTCATTTGCACACACATATTATATCATCATAATTTAATGTTTTTACAATATTTTTTTCAATTGATATTATAGACGTTTGTCAACCCTCTTGTCCAATAGAAGAATGAAGGTACAATTTTCAATTTGCTAAACGAACGTTTGCAGGAAGCTGTTGTTATAGGCATCATTATGAAAATCCTTAATGCTATGTCTAGATTTGAAAAGTGTCCATATTGCCTAAATTTTCAAAATCTTCCATGGCTTGATATTTGAAACTCTCAATTTCATATACAAATTCTGGAGCATCTAAGTCGCTATTATATTTCAATGCCAGGTCAGCTGCGCATCGTTTGAGATGATCTAGCTGCATAATTTTTAAAGCATGTCCATTTAAAAAACTGAAGTCGTTTGCGACCTCTTGTAAAGCATTAATCTATCATTGAGTTGTAAGAGTATTAGATCTAAAACTTCACACATTTCTTTTTTTTAGTAATGCAGTTTCATTCATGGCAAATGAATCATCAGTAGCTTTCTCACCACACACATTTTTTATTTTGCACCATCTGTTTTCTGGAATGTAAGTTTCAATATTTATTGTTTCCGCTAAACTTTTTGTCGAATTGTGAAGCGAATCGAAAAAATCATTTCGGTACTGTTGAATTTCATTTTTTAGAGCTTTTATCATTTTTGCAGCATTTTCGACTGTGGTTTCCCCCCCCTCCCCCTTGTAAAGGTAAATTTACCTTTATTTATCTTTCCTAATATTGTATCCCAAAATATTAATAGTGCAAAAAATTAAATTTTGTTAATAATTTTAGCAACATTGAAGCATTTGTTACAGTCTTCTGTAACTTGTCTTTGTCCATCACACATTTCATTAAGAAGTTGTATTATTAAAGGCATTTGATTTCGTAAGGCTTTTACCACGTTAGCTTTCACGGACCACCTCATGTCACTTAAACCTTTAAGGCTAAAAGATAATTTTTCCTTTAAAAGATCCCATCTACTAGTAGAATTTACAAAAAAGTTAAACAATTGTTGAATTGTTCCATAACATGATTTCATTTGAACAGATGTTTGTGCAGCATGAACGCCTATTAAATTAAGGCTGTGAGCAGTGCATGGAACAAACCTCGCCATATTGTTTAAATGTAATATCCTTGCTTGTACCCCCTTGTATTTACCTGCTATATTTGTTCTATTATCATATGACTGTCCTCTTATATTTCTAATATTTAATCCGTCTGATATTAACTTTTTTTCGATGTCATTCGCAAGTGCTTCACCAGATTTTGCGATGTGTCACAATAAAATCTATGAAGGTTTCTTCAATGCTACATTTATTCATGCTAGGATCAATGTTAACATAGTGCAAAATTTGGGTTATCTGTTCCTGGTGAGACGTGTCAGGTGTGCTATCAAATAAAATAGAAAAATATTTTGCTTTTTGAATATTTGAAATAATATGCTGTCTAATTTTAAAAGCAACTATATTAATTATATCATTTTATTTTAGGAGAGAAATAATTAACTAGATTTTTCTTATGACTTTCAGTATGTTGCAATTCTATTGTGTTAAAAAATTTTCCACATTCGGGATGACCAATTTTTTCACAAGTTCCTCTCAAGGCATCATTATTTTTTAAGTACTGCTGAATAGTATCCAAAATAACTTTTAAAATATGCCTCCACTTTTCTTTTAAAATTGCTTCTTGTAATCGATTGTCTATAAAACCACCTTTCTTAATTTCCGATTCGAAAGTTTTCCCATTTGTCGTAATTTTTTTATGATATAATGAATTTTCCTGACGTAACATGGGATTCAAATACTGCCAGTCTCGAAACCCTGCAGTGGTCCATACATTCTGATTTTTTCCAAAAAGAATACATGGAAAACAGAACAGTGCATCTTTTTGCTTGCAATATATCAACCAATTTCTGAGTACTTGTTCTCCGTTTGACATGGTTTTTACAAACCATTTTTTTTCAAAATGCCGATTTTCTGTATCAGGATAAACACTTATATTATCGCACAACTCTGGTCCATGTTGAACAAATATTTGTATGTTACTATTGGTTATGTGCTGTGTTGTGGGATCATTAAAATCTATTTTTTTGCATTATCAATATTTTCTAATTTAACATCCACCATATAATTATCATTATTACATTGCTTCTCGATTTCTTGGTTTTGATGTTCAATTGTACTTTTCTCTTCTGTTTCAATTTCACATGAAACATAGCTACTTCTAGAAAGCAGATTTAATTCAGTTATTAAGCTTGAATGAACTAGAGGTGGATCATCTGTTTGTAATTCCTGTTTGTCGCTATCATCGTTTACCTCATCATTTTTGGAATCACCACAAATGGTTGTTACGTCAGTATCAGTGGCTGATGCGGGGGAATCGTTGATATTGGTGGATGATGATGTAGAAGCTGCTTCAACGGCTGGTGCTGAAATTTTTATAACTTTTGGTGCTGGTTCTGTTGAAAACTTTTTCTCTTTAGTGTCTTTCATTAAAATTCCAAATCTCCTTATATCACTTGTTGCTTTCTTTACTTCCTTTTCTCTTTTCCTTTTGAGAAAAGCAGCTCCCGATAAATTTTTCTGTTTCAAATTACTGATCTAAATGACATTAAATTTCGTATTGATAAATTATTCTTTTTCTATTAATTATTAATTTTGAGTTTATTTATTATTTTTAAGAGTTTCGAAACAATAAAATCTTATATAAAAAAAATTGATTTAAAACAGTTGCCTTCTATGGATTTTTATTATAAATAATTAATTTATACAATAATTTGGAAATTTGATAATTAAAGGTAAACTATAATTATTGAGGGCAATGTAAGACGTAAAGTATGCTGCCTAATGAGCGATTTTGGCATTTTAGCAAAATGCTCCTCTGATTAATATGTTTATAATTTATAAACCACTTATCTTTAAAATTTTATTTGTCTATCAAAAATCCAAAAATAAGTACACAATTAAAATCAAAGTCAAAAATTGTCCAAAGTCACTTAAAGACAGAATACACAATACATATATTCAACATGTTTCACATTCAAAATTGAAATGATTTAGATGTACATTTAAACAAAAAAAAATATGATTTATTTTTAATAGAACAAAATTTATAAAGCTACTATACATTTTTACTTAATATAAATAATTTATCATCAATGAGAGGAGTGAAATTGCTTATTTCTATATCTGCTATATTGCTCTCTTTTGTGCATTTTATAATAAATTTTATATATTCAGAGAAATGATATATACTTAAGAATTTGAAAGCTAAAAAAATTACTGTATTTATTAGAATATAACTCGCACTTTTTTCCCAAAATTAAAGCTAAAAAATCATGGTGCGAGATATATGCGGGGATTTTCGTAAACTAAAGTTTTCAGGGAAAAAAACTGAAAATGGGTATGACTTACCAAGAAGCTTCTATTCTCCATCACTGCTTCTGTCCTCGAGAGCAGTTTCCTTCTATGCAATCAAAGCTATCTACCCATATAGTGTCATCTTTCCCATTATATCAAGCAAAAATTACCAATAATTTAAGACTTGAGATATGTAATGAACAATCCTTGACAAATTACTAATGAGAAGTGAAAGTTGTGTGTGGTTGTAGGCTGGTGGAGAAAGAGCAACTATTAAGAAGTGTGTATGATTGTTGCGGTATTAACAAAAGATCGCGCTACCCAAACAAAACAAGCTGACAATGGAATTGAATTGCTAATTCTCTTAAACTGGTTTCCATAATATCTGAAATACATTCACTATATATTTCTTAGTTTAAACACGTTCATGACAGGGGGGAAGGTAGTGTCAAGCAAAACCATATGTTGCACCTGTAACATATGGTTTGCTTGAGTCTATACAGCAGTTTCTGTTGGAGGGGAGATGCGATTCATTAGTCAGTGTTTATATTCCCACTTGACTCTAATTGCACTATTTGTTGAGAAATATATTACACAGTCCAAATGTCTGTGAACCTTATTCAGTTTTTCGTGTTTCTGCAGTATAGTTGCTGTTGTGGGTGGAGAGGTATTGTTTACTACAGGGAGCGAGTTATCGCTCTAACGTAAAAAGTCGGGGCGATAGTGACTCGCAATTTGAGTAGGAGAATTCATGCATAATAGAATTTAATATATATATATATATATATATATATATATATATATATATATACATACACACACACAGACTATAAACGTTTATGAAATTCACATCGTATGATACTTTATGGTTTGTTTCCTTAAGTATCTAATAAGTGGGTTCTAAAATGTTTAGTTTTAGTATGCATGACTGTAATTTTTTTTATTAATAAAATATAAGCACATATTTAACTGTCAAGGAAATAGAGCCTTTTTTTATTTGGTAAATTAAACGCTTATTTTTGTATAATATCTTGTTGCCATAATACTGCTGAATGAGCGCCCTTTTTAAACGGCACCGTGAGGCAGGCTGCCTCTATTCTACACCCTGTCGACAGTACTGATTATGACACAGCAACAAAACTGATCTTATGAATGACAACAAGACTAATAATAATTACATGATTTTTGAAATTCTCTAATCTACAAAAGGTAGAGACAAATGGAAATATTGAGGGTGGGAAGATTGTGATTTTCAGGTAGATGGAATGATATTGAAGGAGGTCATAAGGGGATTAAAATTATAATTTGGAAGGTAATAAACATGGGATGGGCAGTTAGGCACATTAAGAGGAAGAATGTATTAGATTATCTATGCAAATGTTTAGGATTAGAGGGGAATTTGGAGATACAAAATTCAAAAAAATCATAAAATGAGAAAATAGACTCATAATAGTTAATGGTGCGATGGAACAATTTACTTGAAACAGAAACAAGAACAATTGCAAAGAAATGTTATGTTCAAGTGGTTCAAGTCATGATATTAGGTGCTGTCGTTGCCATCTAACTCGAGACGAATTGAAACTCCCAGGTGCTACCAAATGTAGCGGAATTCCGCTGTGTTGCAGAATTTGTATGTCTAAAGCGGCGTATTGCCGAAATTTAAAAATACAATATAAAACAGCGGACTTTTATATGCATTTATTTATTTATATTTTTTTACGATTTGTGACCCCAAACCTAGTTGCGCCCGTGGCGGGTGCCTCTTTCGCCATGCCCTCATTATGGCACTGTCCTTGATGTATGTAGTAATTACTTTGAAAAATTGCTAAATGAAACAATCAGTGACAACACAGTGGTTCAAAAAAGTAAAAAAAAAGCCATCAAAAGCCTGAAATGTAAAAAGGCAGCTGGAGTAGATGATATTCGACCAGAAATGCTCAAGTATGGAGGTATAAAAGTCTTACAGTGGCTGCACTGCATAGCTCAGAAGGCCTGGACACAGGGAAAATTCCAGATAATTGGAGTAGAGCTCTCATAGTACCCATATATAAAAAGAGAAATAAAATTGAATGTGAGAATTACAAAGGTATTTTTCTACTGAGTGTTCCTGGTAAGATTTATGTCAGTATACTTGAGAAAAGGTTGGGAAGGATTGTGAAAGTGAAAGAAAGGTGAACAAGTTGGATTCAGGCCAAATAGAGGCTGCCAGGATCAGATTTTCACTTTATGACAAATAGATCTGGGAAAGGCATATGACAAGGTGCCAAGAGAGAAGCTATTAAAATTGCCTACAGTTGTATGGTGTCAGCGGGACATTATATCAAGCAATATTTATTCTTTATTTGATTTATAAGTCAGCCGTTAGAATTGAAGGAAATACAGGAAGATGGTTTAATGTTAAATCTGGTGTCAGACAAGGATGTACATTATCCTCTCTTGTTATTCATTATCTATATTATGAAGGAAAGTTGTATTAAACCTGATATCAAAATTGGAGATGTTAATGTGAGCTCTTTGCTTTCTGTGGATGAAGTTATACTTCTAAATAAATATGCTACAAGTCTGCAAGATTCCCTGAGTAAATTTATAGATATAGTATGAAGGTCAGCAATAACAAGACAAAGACAATGAAAATAAGCAGAAGCATTGAAAATATCAAGTGTATTGTGAATGGAGAACCCATTGAAGAAGTAAAACATTTCAACTACTTAGGCACGTTTTTTTTTTTTTTTTTTGAAGATGGCAAATTTAATATGGAAATAGATAACAAAATCAACAAAGCTGGTGTAAAATCGTGCATTCAAAGAACTTTATTCAAAAACCTCTTGTATACCAATTTTATTGGTAAGCAAAATTCACTAAAAATGCTTGTGGATAAATAGAGAAATTTTTAATTTGGAAATAATATTTTTTTGTATATTACTGAATATTGTCACCTCAAAGGGTTTTGTAAAAGAACAGAAAAATAAGTGTAAGATTAACTGTGTCTAAAGAAACCTCTTAGTCACCGGTAATTCTAGACGGATTAAGGTATTAACAAATGACCTGGGGCAACCTTGAGGGTCATAGTGCGCTGGGGTTTCTCGTCTGAATGCAACAACCGAGAAGGGTGGTGGGTGCAGACCACCGAAGTACCAAGGAGTGATGACATAAGTGAACCCCAAGGTCATCGGAGCCAGATAAATAGCGGGTTGTGATGCCAAGAAAGAGAGTTCCGTTTGGTTCCTGGCAGAGCAGTTCGTGGAGTTAGTTCGTCCAGTCCTGGGTCAGCGAGAACTTTCGGGGTCATGTGGGAATCTGACCTGATGTTATGAGTTCCAGAAGTTGACGAGGCCTGAGTCGAGAGGTACGATGATACAACGTACATTACGGTAGCAGAGCTTTGATAACATCTTTGGAAATGATTTGTAATAGCCATCGGAGACCTGCATTCCAGATGGTAGATGCTAGAAGAGAGAGACAACTAAGTTAAGTTGTCTTAGAAGAAATTAGATATCGGATTTTCATGCCTCCAAATTCCTGATGTTCAGAGGAGATCTTACAAATCCCGGAGAAGGTACCTGAGTGCAGTGTTAAAGTCGGACGGTAATAGAAGGAAATGATTTCAGGGATCATTCAGAAAGGACCAGACATCTGTTCAAAGTAAGATCTTTCCTTTGTTTAGCTAGAAATAAGAAGATTATGATGGTGATTTAATTAAGGGACTTGTTTTATAGTGATACTTTAGGCCTTATGCTGATATTTGAAGTATTTTGTTATATGTGAGAGAAGGTCTGGCTAAAATTTAAGGTGAAACATCATGTATTTAATGTTATTACTATTGCCTAAACCTGCAGAATGTTATGTAAAAATTGATCTGAGTATTATCAAGTTTAACGAGAGAAAATTATAGACTCGTGGTCTTACTAGAATTGATTATGACGGGCTAAATTGTAAATGTAGTCATTAGTTGTGATTTGAAGCATAGAAGCTAATTTACTTAGTACTTAAAACTGACCCATTGTACATTTCATTGATGTTAAATAAATTGTTTTCTTGTTTAAATAACTTGCCTGATTTCTCAGTCTAATGCACAACTCATTAAACTCGAATCTGTGTGAGCCTTAAGGTAGATATTGTAACGACTGCATAACAAAAAATTTAAGTTGCTAGATTTAATTAGAATTAAGAGAGAGAGGTTCCATGTGTTTTACTGTGTTAGAAGGAAAAAGTTTCCTTCTAACACAGTAGGAAACTTTCCTTTTTCATTGTGTCAACTGTCTTTTCTAATGCCTTGAAAAATTCCTCCATTTCTTTTTTTATTAGAACCTTTTGAGACCATAAGCACAAATAACTCATTGTCCGGTTCCAATTCTGATTTTAGCCCACGTTACTCTACTTGATATTTCCTGATATTCAAGAAGTTCATCCTCATATTTAGTGTTTAATATTATACCTACTTCATTTTTCTGGTTGTTATTTCCTGAATATAACATCTTATATTTGTTGCTTAGAAAGATTTCACCTGTTTTTGTCTTCTCTGTTTCAGTAACACCTATTATGTCAATTTGGTACTTATCCTATTCTTCTGCTAGTTCCATTTTTTTCCCCCTGATGCTTCTTATGTTGATGGTGCCAATCTTGACACTGCTGATGTTGAGTTGGGATTTGGATTTGTTCCAGTAGCTAGCTATTTTTTTACTGTTTTCCCTTGTTCCTTGTTGAAAACAATGGAGTTTTTGTTTAGCTCGCCGACGTCCCAGCTGTCACAAAATTCTACCATGTTGTACCATCATTTTGAGTTATGGTTGAAGCTAGTAAAAATGCAATTTGGTTGGCTAAATCCCAAATTGTCAGCCCATCCTTGTTCAGATACCCAACAGCATGTACCACAAGAAGGTGAGGATGGACATCAGGTAAGAAGCCCTGGTTGGTTCTATGCATTCTCCAAAAGGTCATGTGGAGGTCTCCTTCCAGATATCCAACCTTATATACGCACCCTAATTTAATGTCAAATATATTATACTTGACATTAAATTATATTGTTTTAATCTATATCCAAGTGTACAAATGCAAATAATGGTTGTGCTTGAAGTATTTTCACAAGTCTACTTGTATGTAGAAGGCTACCGACTTACATCAGTTGCCTTAGTATCCCATAAGGGAAAATTTGTGTACATCTATATTGCTGTGCATTATGGGAAGGATAAAGTGTTATTGGTTATTGAAAGATGGGAAGGGGGAACCCATCTACACTGTCATTCAAAATAAGATGGTCTTGAAAATCAGTGTCTACTGCAAAAATATTAGGACTTCCTGTTAAGTGTTGGCTCAAGAAATTTTTAAACTAATATTACCACAAGAGCACTGTGTGAATTATCTGTTGGTTGATACTTGAAATATTTATAGTGAACCTATACTTGAAATATTTATAGTGAACCTTTGACTATCATGTGTTCATTCAAGTATCAATATCCTGTATTTGGCAGTTGTTAATGTGCTTTTTCATGAGTGAAGGTTTTTATTTGTTGTAACTCAAGTAATTGAGGAGCAGAGAGTAGCAATAAAGTTCTGTGTAAAGACAGGTAAAAGTGCTGTACAAACAACACTTAAAATGATATAAAATGCTTATGGCAGTGAAGCATTGAGCTGTGCTGATGTGTACAGACAGTACAGTTGCTTCCATAAGGGGGTGGGGCTGTGAAAGATGATGCTAGAAATAGCCACCCTTAACAGCATATATAAATGAGAATGTGCAATCTCTTAGCTGTCTATTAGAATAAGGACCACTACATGTCTTAAAATGATTGCAGAAATGTTGAACATAGTGTTTTCTGTATGATCCTACAATGAAGCGACAGAATGTTATGTGTAGGTGTGGGAGAAAAAAAAATCATCAAACCTGAGAAGCCGTGTTTTGAAAAATCTCAAGTGAAAATGATGCTCATCAACTTTTTTTGATGGAAGGAGCTATTCATTGCGAGTTTGTTCCTAATGGCCAAAAAGTCAGTGTAATATTTAATAAAGACGTTTTGCGTCACTTACTGCAAAGAATGAATTAAGTTAGACTGGCATTTTGTACCAATTCAGTGATTGCTTCCTGCTTCACAACAACACACCTTCATACAATGCTGCAGTTGTGAAGCAATTTTTTCAAGCAGGAAAGTCACTGCCCTTCTCACCAGACCATGCTCCAGCCAATTATTTTCTTTTCCCAAAACTGAAATTTTCATTAAAAGGTTGTCATTTCAAACACTAAATGAGTTGCAGTTACAAATGAGCTGAACTGCATTCCATAAAAGGCATTCTGGATGGCATCAATCAAGGAGGAGTCAAGTTGTAAGTTTAACCTAAAATTAGCATTGTCATCATCATCATCAATTTTCTGATATGTACCTTCAAGAGATGTTCAGGCTGCTATGACAGCATTAGATAATTAAATTTATTGTTAATCTCCTATCAACAATTTCATTCCAAATTAGTCTATTATTTGTCAGCACCTAAATATTGTCATATCTAACATTTCATGCTTCTAAGGCATTCTAACTGAATCAATCTGCCTAAATCTTGGTCTTCCTCTGAGTCTCTTTCTTGCTATCTTGGCATCAAATGCCTATTTTGCTAACCTTTCCTCACTCATTCTGTTTAAGTAGTTATACCACCTTAGATTAACTCTGCTTACACATTCCTGAATGCTAACAACATCACGATCCTTTCTGATATCTTCATTTTTAATATGATTCAATATTTTTAATATTGATCCCAGTTGGCATGGAATATTTATTAATTGTTGTTTATATTAATTATCTCAGAACTTTGAACCACACCTTGCACATTTGCATACTAATATTTGTATCATGAGTGGGGGGAAACAGTTAAATAGCTGAAAGCATATACAGCTCAAAACAAAAGACACCCACAAACACACAGCTTAGACACACCAATGGGGTGTAAACCAATTAGTAAACCATTGGGATGATATGATATGTTTCAGAGCATCTTATCGAAATGCTACAAATACAAAAAAATGAGGAGTTCAAAGGAGATGGCTGCACAATATGATCCTCTCAAGCAGGATCACCTAGCATCTCCTTCCCAATCCAACTCTAGCCTCCATGTGGTGAACAATGGAACCTGAGCAACCAAGTGGAAGATTGATTACCAACCATCCTAATGGGAATATGACAGAAATCAGAGATGACCAAGCAAAAGATAGAATGAGACCAGAACAGGACACTGTGCCCAAATCCCTGAAAGGATGATGATGACAAAAAAAAAAAAAAAAAAAAAAAAGTGGGTGGGGTATACTGAAGAATTACTAGCTTGATGAAGAGGGATGAAGGAGGCAGTTATACACTACTTCAGTCTACCCATACATGGTGTGTGTTCACATTTCTCCAGCAAAGGTGAAGCTTGTGTTGTATATGACATTGGTTCCTTAGCAGCACAAAGTTTTTATGACTCTCACCCACCAAAGGTTGTATATTTATAGTACATTATAGTACCATGGATGGGCTAAGGATTTTTTTCTATTTTCATTATTTTTTGTATTTTTAATTGTATGTAGTAAATACATATCATCATTTGGATTTTGTTAGCATTCTAGATACTGTGACTGTTTACTCCTCTCACTGAACTGGAAGTACTGTAATGTAATCTTTTGAGGTGGTTCTGTATGGAAATGTAAAAATTTTGTGTGTAGAAAGAAATGTAGGACTGTTATCCCTCCCTAAAAAAAAAAAAAAAAAAAAAAAATGTTATTTTAACATTGTTTTATATATGATATTTTTAGCTCCATTTCTCTGACAAACACATCAGATACTATACTAGATTAAAACAATTTTAACAGAAAAACATTACTAATGAGAGAATTGGAGCTAACCAAGTGTTGCTATTGGCTGTATTCTATAATAAAATCAATTGTGTTATCTTGCCTTATTATTGGATCTCATGTATGAATGAATTACTTAATATTTTCTACTTTATGTATACTCAGGTAGTACTCTGGGTGTTCCTATTCACGTGTTTGGTCCTGAAACACACATGACAGCAATTGTGGCAATGGCAATGGGAAAACAAGCAGTTCCAGATATGCCTGAGCCAAATGTTACAACAGCAAACTTTTTATTGCCAGGTGGAATGAGACAGGTAATTTCCTATTTACTAGTTGTAACTAGGTTTCATGCAAATACAAAATATACTTTATATATTTTAAGTAACACTGTCAGCTAATGAGAACTTCTTGCTCACTGTCAGTAAATATTTCATTTGTTATGCTGCACATGTTAATCTATCAGTAGAAATCCTTTTACCAAGTTACAGTGAAAGGATTACTTAAAAATTTTTGCTAGACGATATATATATATATATATAGTATAAGTTAAGATTCCTGTTGGACCTGCACTTTATGCCCATTTTTTAGGTTTTAGAACCTATAACTGAAAAGCCTAAACCACAACAGGAAAAAAAAATGGATAGGATGAGCTAATAGCCACTTATTATGCAAAATAGTTTTCATCTATAGAATAGAGTACTGTTGCATTGTCAATGTTAAATTTAATGTGATTCATGATGACATAAAACTGGCTTGTTGTATTGGGAGAAACATGACATTTCATGGCAATCCTGCCCATGATAGTTAGTAAACCTATAGTACAGCAATCACTCAATTAATGCATTCTTTAAAACAGGTGCATTAATTGAAAATGTACTAATCAAATATAACCTATGGGAAAAAGTATAATTCGTTCCTTACATTTCTTTTTTGACCCTTAATTTTTTTTAAGAATCAGGATATATCTCGAGGCCTAGTTATAGGAAAACCATGAAGCCGAAAGATGATAAAATAGAAAGTTATTATTCTACTTCTTAACAAAGAATTCAACTAACATAGTTTGGCGGGCATTCTCTTTCTTGTTATCATACAACTGGCAGTATGGCTGTATTGCCTCTTCTACTACTTCTGCAAATTTTACTGCTTCTCTCTCTCTTCATCAGGGTCAGCCTCTAATCATTGCTGCTTAAAAACTTCAATTGTATGAAAAATATTTTCAGATTGTTCCTGGGAAATCTCTTTGGGCTTGTCTGATTAAATTTGCTTCATATTCTTCAGGATCTTCTGGCTGTGCATCTAAATTTAGCAGGTCGTAATCACTCAGTTCCTCAGAATGAGATTGAATTAACTCTTGGATGCTATCATTGTCAATCTCATCAAAACCCAGTTCATGCCCGATGTTGGCATTTTCGTCAACAACATTATCCATTTCATTTGAAAAGCCTCTAAAATCATTTGCACAATGTGGAAGAACGTGCATCCAAATGGCTCACATATTGCTAGCGGTAATTTCATTCAACTTTGCAACTTTATAACAGGCTGAGATTTCTCTGATTTTGCAAGAAAAGTCTTGGCATTTGCTTCCGAAAAAGGCCGGTTTCATCAACATTAAATATTTGTTGGTCACAATAGCCTCCCTTCTTTCACAATTTTCTTCAAATTCTCTGGATAATTTGTGACCACCTCCTTATCTGCACTTGCAGCTTCACCTGTGATTAGAACATTATATAGGTTATTTCTCTTTTTGAAATGCTCCAACCACCCAGTACTAGAGTAGAATTCTTTTTCTTTTCCATCATTGATAGCCGTTTCTTTCAAGGTTGCAAAGAGACTTAATGTTTTTGATTTAATAAGGTCAGTACTTAGCGGGATCCATTTTTGGTTGCAAATCTTTGATCCATGTAGAAAGAAGTCTCTCTAATTCAATCATTATAATACTTTGATTTCGAGTGCATGCACGATCAACTTGAGTCGTCTTACCTTCTCTTTGTATTCAGCAGCTTTGCTTAAAATTGCTCTTATAGTTGATTCACCCATTTTTGTGTTCTTGTCCTATGTTTGCTCTGGACTTGCCTTGTTTATTTTTCTTTAATATTTCAAGTTTTTCTTACAACTAGATTACTTTTCAAATCTTTTTCACACTTCCACTTTTTTGCTCACTAATTCTTTTACTCATGATTAGAGGTTGGAAAAATACTTTAAAATAAAAAAGTAAGGAAAAACAATTGCGAAGGAGACATGAGATATGATCAGCAAATTTGGAACAGTAGTGTACATGGAACTAGTGTAGTACTGTATGCTATTAAAAATAACATTTGTAAAATGTTTTAAATTGGTAACTAAATTATTTCATCCTGGTGAGTGATTTTTTAAAATAGTTAGCCGTATAAAAATGTATAGATAATTTTTTTTTTTTTAATCTGTAACATTTATTTTTAAGATGCATGAGTATATAGTCGCAATAATCAAATTTGGGTACAGAAAAAAAAGGACATACTAATCGGAGGCGCATTAATCAAGTACGTTGCTGTACATCATATTAAGAAGGGGGGGGGGGTAAATAATCCAGTAGTCCTGCTCTAGAGGCAAAAACATAAATCATTTGCATGTCATTTTAGATTTCTAGTATAATGTTTTTCAGTTTAGATCATATGCTGTGAACCGCAGTATATAATTTTAATGTATGTTTTGTTTTGACTTGTTTCTGATTGTTTTTCTCTAGATCTTATGCTAGCACCAGAATAATTTGCTATTACTTATACATTTTTGTTCCTCTTATAATCAAATTAAAGATTTTATCATTCCTTTCAAGCACCATAAATATTTTCTTCATTTTTTGACAATCATAATTCAATCTATAGTGTAAATTTTTTTTTCATTGAGATGAAAATAATCAGTTCTTTCTATATTAAACTTTCAAAGATCAGAACAGTAAGTGAATTTCTCTGAGATTAGCAGTGATTCTATGGAGTTTTGGCTAGGGCAAACTGCTTGCAGTTTGTTATTGTGGTTTCACTATAATAGTGTTTGCCATAGTCATATGTGAAAGTGACTAGTTTAATTCACAATGAATTGAGTCCCTTTATTTCTAATTCTGTGATAATTAGCCTTACATATTTGTCTGAGTTCTCAGGTTACAGTATGCGTGTACGCACACTCACTCACTCTCAAAGCTTCACCTCAAACACACGTACAGGCTATATTTTGTGTTTTTGTGAACCTGGAATTGCTGTCATCCATTTTTTCTGAAATTATTTCCTGAATTCACAGTTCTGCTCTAAGCTTTCTTTAGTTTTTCTCCTTAAAGCTTAGAGATGGAAATTTAATCATTTCTTGTTTACATCTTTTGAACAGCTTGCATTCAAAGTAGGTTACTGGTAGTATAATTTGGTTCATGTTTTTTTGCCACAATTATTCTACATTTGATTTTTAAGGAGTGTAGATAGACTTAATCATTATCATCAAATTCCCTGACATGTACCCTCAAGGGGTGTACAGGATATTATGATAGTACAACATGAAAAATTTACATCATTACTAACTTTCTATCAACAATTTTCCTCCAGATCAATCTGTTATCTGTCAACACTCCAAATTTATCAGATCTCATATTTCTATTTTCTAAGGTACTTTTTATTGTACCAATCCACCTATATCTTGGTCTTCCTTTGGATCTTTTTTTTCCCCCTGCATCCTGGCAGAGAACACCTGTTTTGTTAATCTTTCCTCTCCCATTTTTTGTTAATTTTTCCTCTCCTATTTAAGTGACCATACCACCTGAGATTAGTTCTGCTAACACATTCATGTATGTCAACAATATCAAGTTCTTTTCTAATATCCCCATTTTTAATATATTGCCATTGATGCCATCTGTTCATGCCCCCACCCCAATCTTTCTTGGGACTCTCATATCTGCAGTCTCTATTCTCTAGATCCATAAGTTAAAATTGGTCTGAATACAATATCTTCTATATAGGTAATTCAGTGTTTTGCCTAATTTCTCTCTTATTCCATATAAATTTATTCAGTTGACTTCCTACCACACTCTGTTGTCTATTTCCATATTTAATTTATCATCTTCACTAAAAATTGTGCCTAAGTAGCTGAAATGTTTTACTTTTCTAAAGGTTCTCCATTCACAATGCAGTTGATATTTTCAATGTTTCTACCTACTTTCATTGTCTTTGTCTTGTTATTGCTGATTTTCATAACAAAATTATTACAACAGTTATTCAATTCAGTCAGGGAGTCTTGCAGAATTGTACTGGATTTAGAAGCATAACATTATCTGCATAAAGTAAAGAGCTGAGATTAACACTTTTAACATAATTGTTAACAATTATAACAATTTTGATATCAGGTTTAATACCACTTTCTTTCGTAATGTTATCCATATAGATAATAAATAACAGAGGAGATAATATACATCCTTGAGTGACACCAGATTTAACATCAAACCATATTTTAATTTGATGTTAAATTCAATCAATAAAGAAGAAATATTGCTTAATATAATTTTCCTTTGACAACATAACTATAGCATTTTGAAGAGCTTTTCACTTGGCACCTTGTCATATGCCTTATATAGTCTACAAAACTTCAATACAGATCTTTGCTATATTCCCATGATTTCTTACCTATCTGTCATAAAGTGAAAACCTTATCCTTACAGCAACTATTTGAAATCAACTTGTGATACCAAGCTTCACTTCCACAATCCTTCTCAACCGTTTCTCAAGTATACTTGCACAAATCTTACTAGGAACACTCAGTAAAGAAATAACTCTTTAATTCTCACATTCACTTTTACTTCCCTCTTTGAATATGGATACCATGAGAGGTCTCTTCGAATCATCTGGAATCCATCCCTCTGTCCATTCCTTCTGAACTATTCACTGCAGGACTTTTGTACCTCCATACTTGAGTTTTTCTGGTCAAATATCATCTACTCCTGCCTTTTCACATTTCAGGCTTTTAATGACTTTTTCTAGTTCAAGTATGGATATGTATTCCTGATTGCATGCCTGGTCAGTGTTTTTCAGTGAAACAAACATAAAGCAAAGAGCTGACATTAACATCTCCAATTTTGATATCATGCTTAGTACCACTTCATAATGTGATCCATATAGGTAATGAATAACAGAGAGGATAATGTACATCCTTGTCTGACACCAGATTTAACATTAAACCATCTTCCTGTATTTCCTTCAATTCTAAATGCTGACTTATAAATCAAATAAAACTGAAATACAGATCTTTGCAATATTCCCATGATTTCTTACCTATTTGTAAGATATAGGTAAGCATTTTGAAGAGATTTTCACTTGGCCCCTTGTCATATGCCTTTTCCAGATCTACAAAACTTAAATACAGATCTTTGTTACATTCTCATGATTTCTCAACTATTTGTCGTAAAGTGGAAATCGGATCCTGACAGCCTCTATTTGACCTGAATCCGACTTGTTTTTTACCTAGCTTCTCTTTCACAATCCTTCTCAACCTTTTCTCAAATATACTGACATAAATCTTACCAGGAACACTCAGTAGAGAGAGACCTTTGTAATTCTCACATTCAATTTTATTTTCATTTTTATATATGGGTACTATGAGAGCTATTTATTTTCTATGTTCTTACTAATGTCTTACTTTTACCTCCATATAATCAAAATGAATTAGGAAGAAGGATATCTATACCTGAATGGGTTTGGTATCAGGAGTCTAGAAAAACTAATAATTGGTATGAGACCTGACACAGAGTCAGGGAAACTGAATTACAAAGAGAGGAATGTTGTGAATGTAAGTGTAAGAGCAACAATGTTATGCAGCTGTGTTAATGACGTGAATGGGCTTTGTCATGGAAACGTTCACGAGCAGAGAACGACTTCGGGTTAGTTCATCCAGTTCAGACCCATCAAATGTGTGCAAAGATGTCTACATGTAAAAGGCATTAGAAAATAGAGATCTGAAATTGTCCAGCTGTGTCAGGCAGACTGGAGACAAGACAATACAAAAGAACAAACAGGTAGATTATTATGTTCATACACGAATGCTAGGAGAATCAGAAACAAACTGGTATAGTTTGTTGCCTCAGTCAATATGTTGCGACCTCAGATTGTATAGGTATTAGTTAAGACCTAGCTATCAGAATCAGACCTAACTTTTATCAAGTGTCAAGGGTACAATATTTTTAGGAATACTGTATCCCCTCCTCTCCTATCTTATAGACAGGACAGGATAGGAGAGGAGTGGGTTGCTAATGATATCAGATGACTTGAATCCAGTTAGAGTTGAGACCTATGATTGTCATACTACCACTGACAATATTTCATGTGGCACTGAGTTTAGAGCCATCGGGTGTGAGGTGGAATCTAATAAGATCAATTACATAGTAGGGCGTTGTTACAGACCTGGTGGATCAGTTGCTAGTGATGAAGAAATGCATCACCAAATAGAAAAGATGAGCAAGAAAATAGTAATCATAACGGGAGACTTTAATTATCCAAATATTGATTGGGTAGCATTAGAATCTCATGAGAAGAATGAAAATGCATTTATTGAGCTGTTGTGGGACAACTTCCTCAAGCAGTATGTGACAGAAGGTACTCGAGTGCAAAGAGTGTTAGATTTGATTATAGTGTTAGAGGGCATTTCAGTTAAAGACATAACTATTCTGCTCCTAGTTGGTGATAGTGATCATGTGGTACTCACTTGGGAAATGACTAAGTTTATGAATGTTCCCTTCAGAAAAGGTTACATGCTGAACTACGAAGCAGGAAATTATGACCAACTGAGGTGTATACTGAGTTCAGTTGAATGGGATCGGTTGCTGGATGGAAAGAATATTGACAGTGCATGGGAAGCAATTAAACAATACTTAAATGATGTGATATCAGAATGTGTCCCAAGAGTTCGAAGAATAAATAGAGGGAATCAACTGGATGTGTAATCTTATTAAGCAAGTGATTCATAAGGACGATGTGGAAGGAATACAGTTTGCATAAGGATGACGTCCATTATGAACATTATAAGAAGCAGGCTAGAATAGTCACAACTGTTGTATGGAAAGCAAAGTCTGAGTATGAAAAGAAACTGACTCTGCGTTTGCTAAAGCCAATCTACATGAATTCTATCGATATGCTGCAAGTAAAAGAAAGAATGAATATAAAAGAATAACTCTTATAAATTGAGATGGCAGAGGGTTAGAGATTCAGAAGAGGTTGTTCAGTTAATGTGTACCCATTTTGTTAAAAGCTATCAACCTGGTGAATGCAACATTGAACTACTGTTACTTCTTCACTAGATGAAGAAACGCAGGTGGGTGAGGCCGAGGTTTTAGAGCTGTTGCACAAATTGAATAAGAATTCAGCAATAGGGACTGATGGAATATCAGCACATGTACTAAAAGAGTGCTCAGCTGAACTGGCCATTCCTAAGACCAGGCTGTTTAATATGAGTCTCAGAACAGGAAAGATTCTGCAGGAATGGAGGGAATGTATGGTAATTCCATTGCACAAGGGTGGTGCAAAGACCGATGTATCCAACTATCAGCCAATTAGTATCTCAGGAGTGGTGGTGAAGATTTTGGAAAAATTGGTTAGGGCTTGCATTCAGAAATGGGTTGACAATGAATCTCTACTTTGCAATGAACAACATGAGTTTACTAATGGAAGGTTTTAGCAACTTGCTCACATTTTACAATGTTACCATTGATGTAGACAAGGGGAATGGATACACCGTGATACTTTTGGATTTTGCTAAGGCTTTTGACAGAATACAGCATGGTAGACTGTTGCATAAATTGGAGAATATGGGTTAGAATTATAGAATATTAGTATGGATAAGAGGATGGCTGACTGACAGATATCAAAAAGTGGTATATGGGGGATGTGAATCTGCAAGATTTAAGGTAATCAGTGGTGTATCACAAGGATCATTGCTTGGTCCACTGTTATTCAATCTATGCATTAATGATTTTGGAAAGGATTTGACAAGCAACATACAGCTATTTACTGATGATGCAAAGATAGGTAGGGTAATCAGGAATATTGCTGATATGCAGTACTTGCAGAATGATTTGAATAGGCTGGAATTGTGAGCTTGGGAAAATGGGTGTCAGTTCAATGTGCGTAAATTTAAAGTCCTTCACTTCGGCATAATTAGATATCCAATGTTGTATTATATTGGTGGGATCAGGCTAGAAGAAACTGATGAGGCTAGGGATCTTGGAATGTTAATAGATAGGAAGTTGAAGTTTAGGGGCCATGTGGCAAAAGTTGCAAATACAAAATTGCATCATTTACTAAAATAAACATCATTGCAATTATCAAAAGTTAATTGCAATGATGAAACGAACATTCACATGTAAAGATAAGGATGTTATTTTGCCTCTTTACAAGGCCTTGATAAGATCTCACTTGGACTATTGCATCATGAGAAGGTGAGGATTGGGCATTAGGTCAGAAGCCCTGGTCGCATTCCTTTAAAGGCTATGTGGAGGTCTACTTTCAGTTATATAGCTTTGACCCTTGAGCATGATTAGAATTATTAGTACTATATTGAATTTGTACACTATATAATTCGAAGTTTCTTTTTTATTTACTAAAATAAAGAGACAATCACTTCGGAGATGCAAAACTATCTAAATTAAGTGGATATTAAATCCAACATCATTTCAAAGCCGAATACAGAAACCATAAAAGTTTTGTGCGGAGATTGACCAGAGAGCTAGTGGGATTACACCGTTGCCATACTACAAGTTACCCTTGCTGAACCTAATAGGAAAGCACAACCTCTAAAAGCATCTATATTGCCTTTTATTGGTTCATTATAAGGTTTCACTAGTCTGATAGCTGTTTCAAACTCATTGGTTTTTGTCAGAGACTAGGTAGAAACCTAGAGAGCAAAAACTCTGTGCTAAGGAACTCGAAGCGTTGGAGAGGTGTATTTTTCGTATGTGAACTCTCAGTCCGTGCATAAAATTTTACTAAAATAAACAGCCAAAACACTTTTAGTGGTTGTACTTTCCTATTAGGTTCGGCGAGGGTAACTCGTATTATGGTGACGGTGTATTCCCGCTAGGTCTCTGGTCAATTTCCTCACGAAACTTTTATAGTTTCTGTATTCAGCTTTGAAATGATGTTGGATTTATTTTTAACTAAGTATTTTAAGGAAATTACAACATCATTAAGATATACATTAAAATAAATTTTAATATACTTCAATATTTCGGCAACGTCACGTTGCCATTTTCAAAAAACGTAAGTACAAGACACATGCACGCAGGCACGACAAACAGTAAATGAAGAAGAAGCAGGAAGCTATTATTTCTCCTAAAGTCCTGATGGTGCCCTCTAGTGGGCAATGTTGGTATTCTTGGGCGATTGGGCTGAAGGTCTCGCCCAAGAATACCAATATTGCCCGCTAGAGGGCACCATCATATGTGGTGCCCTCTAGGGCACCACATATGATGGTGCCCTAGAATAATAGCTTCCTGCTTCTTCTTCATTTACTGTTTGTCGTGCCTGCGTGCATGTGTCTTGTACTTAAGTTTCTTGAAAATGGCAACGTGACGTTGCCGAAATATTGAAGTATATTAAAATTTATTTTAATGTATATCTTAATGATGTTGTAATTTCCTTAAAATACTTAGTTAAAAATGCATAACCAACGTCTAAGCCTTTCCACGAGATGTTGGATTTAATATCCACTTAATTTAGATAGTTTGCATCGCCAAAGTGAAGCCTTTTGTCTCTTTATTTTAGTAAATCTGTCTTCTGTTCCTTTTACCTCCTAAATTTCGGATTCAGAACTTTATTTTTGAGAAGCGTATGAAAGACTAAGAAAAAAACGAACAGTCATTACAAACTCAGTTTGTCTGTTGTCATTGTAATATGAGGCATTCTTGCATTAGTGGAGAACCTTGAAGAGAGGAAGCTATCCACCATGACACAATGAATGATTATTTAGAAAGCTTGCTATCCATTTTTTTACAGTGTGGTAGGTAGACCAAAGGATATCAATTTGCTGAGCATGCCTGAATGCAAGACACGATCATGTGCTCTTGAAATGTCAAGAGTGATAGCATGTTTCTTCATGCTTTTCAGTCGCTTATATCCAGTGCTTGGTGATATAGGCAAAGAAGTCTCCTGTGCATCTAGAGTACCAGAATGTATACATGTGGTCTCATCAACTGGAAGGCATCTAAGTAGTGGAGAAGTTGACTTTCAGTAACTTTCTCTATTATTTTGGTTAGGGTTCGTGTGGTAGTGATCAGTCGGTTGTTGGATGGCAGACTTTTATCTGCTTTATTTGACATAGGTTGGATATGCTAGCTCCTACACATTGGAATAAGTGCCAGCACAGTAAAAAAAAAGATTGTAGAAATTATATAGTGTTAGTTCCAGAGCATAATGTTTGAGTACTATTGGAGAGATGCCATTGGGGCTGGAAGACTTTTTGTAAATTATTTAGTATTCCTCTGATTTCTCTTTGTCAAGAAATTGCAGAAGTCATGTGGGACCCTATTCTGTTATATGTGACATTATATCAAGCCATACATAGTCTCTATTTGAGTTGTAAATCAGCAGTTACATGTAGATTGAAGGAGATACAGGAAGAGAGTTTGATGTTAAGTCAGGTGTGCAACAAGAGTGTACATTATTTCCACTATTATTCACCATCTATATGGATCACATCATGAAGGAAAGCAGTAATGAACCTAATATTAAAATTGAAGATGTTTTACTCCTAAATAAATCCAGGACAAGTCTGCAGGATTCCCTGACCAAATTGAATAACTGCTGTAATAAATTTGATATGAAAACCAGCATTAAAAAGACAAAGACGATGGAAATAGCAGAAACTTTGAAAACATCAATTGTATCTTGAATAGAGAACCTATAGAACAAGTAAAACATTTCAGCTATTTGGGCACACTTTTTAGTGAAGATGGCAAATTAAATTTGGAAATAGACAGCAGAATTAGCATTAGCTGGTATGGCAGGAAGTCATCTGAATAAATTTATATGGAATAAGAAAGAGATTTGCCAAAACACTAAACTAGCTATATACAAGACAGTGTTCAAACCAGTTTTAACTTATAGATCTGAGAGCTGGGTTAAAAATAAAACTCTTGATTAAAGACAGTAGATCACAGATATGAGAGTCCTGAGAAAGATTAGGGGACTGAACATATGGCATCAATGGCAGTATCGTATTAAAAAATAAGGATATTAGGAAATAACTTGACATTCTTAGCATTCAGGAATGTGTTATCAGAGCTAATCTCAGGTGGTATGACCACTAAAACAGAATGGGAAAAGAAAGATTAGCTAAACAAGTGTTCTTTGCCTGGTTGGCAGGAAAAAGACCCATAGGAAGAGCAAGATGTAGGTGGATTGATACAGCAAAAATTTCCTTAGAAGACCGAAATATAAGATCTGATAATATTGGAATGTTGACAAATAACAGGCTTATCGCTTTGGAAAATTGTTAATTGGAAGAGTAATGATGTAACTTTACATGTTGTACTATCATAATGATCTTGTACTCCCGCTGTAGGTATATGTCAGGAATTTGATTTTATGCGATCATATTATTCGAATTAGGCTGATTTTTAACAGCATCACCAGATTCTAAAAACGGTCTTTCTCTTCTAAATTTACTGTAATGGAGCATGATTATCTTTCTCCAATTTTCTCTTTCCAGTACAGATCACAGAATCGATCAGAAAAAGGCCACCATGTCCATCACAGTAAATTTAGAAGAGAAAGACTATTTTTAGAATCTGCTGCTGCTGCTCTTTAAAATCAGCCTAATTTGAAAAAATATGGTTGTATGAAACTTCCCAAATTATGTGTAACACTAATATTTTGATATCCCAGTTTACATCCTTGGCCACTGACAAGTGTTCATAGAAGGACCCCCCCCCTTCCCTTCACACACACACACACACACACACACACACACACACACACACACACACACACACACACACACACGTTTTCTCCCGGAAACTCGGGTTTTTCATCCCGCATACGGACAAATCAGCCCTTCAGAACATATGCAATTTACAGACAAAAAATATTAGTTGTGGTTGTGATGGGCGGTAGATGGCGTTGATGTAGATGATTCGTAGTAGAAGTTCGGTGTAGTGGTTAAGACAGTTATAATAGTAGTGTTACACTTGATATCTTAAGAATGTAGAATTCTCAGCTATCATGGTGTAACATGAAGAGAAATAAATTAAAAACCCTGCATAAAAGCTAATAGCTAATTTAAATGAATTATTTAAAAGAAAAGGAAATATTCTTGCATCCAATAAAATATAAAGATGTTTGGTTGAACTAACTAACAAAAAGAAAGAATATATTAATGTTGTAATATGATATAAAAGAAAAAATTTAACTAAATAAGACAGAAAAGGATTATTTATAAAAGATGGTATGTGAGAGGCTAGAGATTAAAATATTAAGTAAATTCATAGAGAAAACTTGAAAGGGGATTAAGTTAGAGGCTAGCACAAGAAAAACAACAGAAAATCGCTTAGGGCCGATTCCTGGATTGAGACATCGTTTGGCTCGCCGACCAAAGGACGTTTGGCAGAAAAAAGCCACCCTAATTGGTCGGTGAAGTAATATCAAGAAGAGGGCGGAGAAAATAAGTTAAAAAAGGTGCCATTAGGAGAGCAGGTATAAAAGGGTTGGGAAACCCCCCCACACACACACACACGAGACTTTTTTGGTTTTTGTTTTGATTCTGTTCCCGGAGAGTTCTTTACGAGCTCCGTGGCATAGGTTTCACGGGGTTTTCCTGAGTGGAGATTGGGGTTAAATCTCTGTCATCACAACATGGAAACAAAAGTGAGTGGGATTTCGATTCCAGATTTCCTATGTAAGAAGCAAAGAATGCCATTGAGTCAAAGAAAAGGAAACATATTCTTTGTGTTTCAACTTCAGTGACAACCACGAGAAAGGGAAAGCTGTAAAGATATCGATATCCACATCGCGAGTAGTACAGCCGTTATATAGATGATTCAAAGCGTGTCCTAAGTTATGAGAGGTTAAGACCGCGTAAACAAAGTTCATTTCCCAAAGGAACGTAGGAGAAACAGATTATCGGAGAGGTTATACCAAGCTAGTTCAATCAGAAAAAGGTAAAGGCCCATATGAAAAACTCAAGAAAGAAAGGTACTGTAAAATATATATGTAATGTTAACTAAAATTTGTCTGTAATAGGCATCATTATTCTAATACAGAACTGTTGAAGTGGCCAAGGAAAATTTATACTAGGACTTTAGTATCTGACAGAATATATTAAAAGTAAGCTAGCTAGTGTTAATGTTATATGAATAATTAAGTGTCCTGAGAATTTTGCATGTCTTTTGTAATGTATAGGAAGGTTAAAATGTCATAGTTGTGTGTTAGTGCAGTAAAAGGTTTAGTTAATCTACTTAAGTTTGAATAGTTAAATAGTGTGAATTAATCTTATATGTCCATGTCATATGAAGTTATGTGTTGAATTGTTATGGCGGCATGATTGTAATACCCATTATAGGATCATAGCCTAATTACTTCTAATAAGTTAATGTTAGTTTGTAGGTATTTAGTTTAGCATTGAATTGAGTAATAACAAAAATTGAATTGTACCATGTTAAAGTTTTTAATAAACCTTTGTTCAATGATAAGAAAAGTTGTCTGAAATTGCTGTCCATTGCACCACTTGAAAAATTACGAACCTAATCACGCGGGAAATTAATGTGTTAAGAAACGAGATAAAGTGTCACGACTGCAACATTGTTTTACTTTCAGACATATTTGAGTTCTTTCTCCTTGTTTTTGCATATAATATCTCAAACTAAATATCCCAAAAGGCACAGTATAAATATTCCTCTTAGTACCCCTAATACAAATATTAGGGGTACTAAGAGGAGAAATAACTTAAGTATTAGTAAAGGTTTTGGTGATATCTCGAGCATAGATAATAGTAGAACATAGATAAGAGGAAAATACTAGATAGAATATAAATCACAAATTGGGACACAACAGTAGGTGTCCTCCCGCGATGAGTCTTCAGACTCCTTGGAGGTGTTAGGAATAATAATAATAATTAGGACTATGGTCTTTCGTCCACTTTTGTGTTTGCTACAAGTCTCATTTTGTACTCACTGATGATGTCTTTGTAACTGAAATGAAATATTGGAAGCATTAAATACTGTTTTTAATCCTTTCCTAGGGCATTTCACTCCATTAAACTTTTATCATGAGTTTTCATGCCATGGAGGGTAATTCTGTGACCCACATGTTTTTGAATTAGTGTTATTAGAAGCATTGTCTAACCATGGAAAGGAATGGTTCTGGAGGTTGTACCCTTTATGCTGCTAAAGGATGCAAGGATAAGCAGTATATAGCTATATTGCTATATTTTCATGCATACAGTAAAGCTTGCTTTGATACATAAAATTTAAACAATACCAGTTATGCATTTTTTATATTTATTCATAGAGTTCTCTACAGGCAGTACAATTTTGGGACACCACACCATTTAGTGCTGTCTTGGTTGTAGCATTTGTTTTGTCATATAAGGAGGCTCTGTTTCTGTATTTGTCTGTGTTGGATACCAAGTCATTTTGAGATTAAGGGAAACAAGGCTGCAGATGCACCAGTTTAGTCATCCTTTAAGATAATTTATATTGATTACGAGCAGATCATAAAGCAAAAAGTGACAAACATTATTGGATTGACAGATCAACGATAAACTATCGATTAAGCTTGGAATTAAATTATGCCAATTTAGTCTATGCATGGATGTCAAAGAGGAAGTTGTTTATTGTCACTCTACATAAGCCATAGTCATCTTAAAAATTCTTATTGTGAAGGAGATTTTTTTGCAAATCTCCATGCCAGTATGAAGATTGGCAGAAACTACAATAAACCACAGGTACAAGAGATCTGATAGACACCACTGAATACCTATAGAGGAAATTTATCCGTGGAACTCATAAATGAAAAAAGCTTCAACTTACTACTTTTATGAGCTATTCCCTCAAGAAGTTAACCTTGTGGCAATCCTTTTTGTCAGAGAAATCTCTGAATGCATTATGAAGATTTGTAACACTTCTGACTGGTTGAGATAAGAGTACTTCTGTGTTCTGCATGGACATGTGAACATCTTGTGTATTATGTAAAAAGTGATGAATCTGGTTATTGTATACAAATGAGTGGTGCTGTATACAGATTGAGCCATGGCATAAAGGCAAGCGCTTTAGATTGGTTTTTTCCATTATTTCATGTCTAAAGCAAGAACAAGCTATTGCATGGTACCAAAATCCTTGGACATGGCTGCAAGACATCATTTAAATGATAAATTCAAGTGCTTAACCATCATAAGACTAGAAGCTGGCCAAAATCAGGTGGAGGGAGCCAGATGAATTGCATGCAAGTCATTCCACAGTCTGCAAACCAATCCCATCAGTCACAGACAGCATTCCAGAGATACAGTGAAGGAATGCCACAAGCTAAAGCTGCAGTGGATGACCAGCATCTCTGAATATCTGCTTTCCAAAACAGCAGTGCTATCTCAAATAAGGCTTCATGAAGGTGGCTGGTATGCTAGTCAACTTGTAGGCTGCATGCTATTATCACCATGCCACAGGCAAGAACATTTGAAATTAGCCTTTCTCCACATCATCTAAATCCAAGAACAATAGGTGTTGGTATTGTTTACAAATGAGCCATAATTTGCTCTACAAAGCAATACCAGGTGTGCTCTGATCTGGAGAGAACCCAGGACATCTTATCCATGAAAGAGACTCTTATGGTGGAGGTAGTGTTGATGGTTTGGGAAGCATCCCATTGGCTGGACACACCAACTTGTGTATATGGGTGCAATAGGGGAGACATTTATCTTACAAGATGACGATGCTTGTTCTCATTGAGTGAAACTCATGGACTGATATCTTCAAAATGAGATTGTTGTATGTATGGGCTGGTCAGTCAAGTCTCCTAACCTCAATCCTATTGAGCATGTCTAGGATGCTTGAAATAAGATGTATTGCTGGTCAGTGCCCCTCCCCCATACCTTGAGGGACGTAGGAGAGCTTTGCAGGAGCAGTGGTTATTATTACTAACTGAACTCCTGGACATCATTATAAACAGTATGAAAAAACAACATTGTGAGTGCTCTGTTGCTGTGGTGATTACGTTCCTTATTGAGGTATTTTGACCAGTTCTCTTCATATATCCATTGATTGTTGAATTAAACTATTTTTTTATGGGTGAAAAGCAGTATTGATATATGAAAGAAACTTTCACATCTCAGATATGTAACTAGTTGTGTGATGTATAGTGACAGAAATGCATTTCTTGTGTAATAGTTGATTTTACCTCTGAAGTTGTTGAAAATTTATTTTAATTAATTTATAAAAAATTAATTTATAAAGGATTAAACTAAATCTATTATACTCTGAAGTTGTTGTTAATTCTAGTTTAACTGCAATTTGATTGTCTCCTTAGCTCTGTTGGAAGAATATTGGAAGAATATGTTGCTCTTTTCTATTGGAAAAGAACAGACTGCAATCAGTCCACATTGATACTGATTATCTTCTAGGTCTTTTTTTTTATGCCATCTTTCCACCAAACACTTGGTTTGCTGGCTTCTCGTTTCACATGCTGTTTAATTGACCATCCCACCTTAGATAGCTTTGCTGACAAATTCTTGAATTTGTCAGCAAATTCAATCTAACAATGTGAGATTTATTCCTAATATCTTTATTTTTCATATATTGATGCCATCTGTTGGAATACCCTAATTTTTCTCTTATATCTGCACTTTCTATTATTCATGAATTCTTTTATTTCTCAAGCACCTCTCAGATCTATTGGTTTTGAACATTGTCTTGTATATTGCCAAAAATTAGTGTTTGGATTTATTTTCTCTCTTATTTATATAAATTTATTCAATTGGCTTTTATCATGCTAGTTTTGTTTGTTCTATTGTCTATTTACAAATTTAATTTGCCATCTTCACTCAAAAAATTGTTCTTAATAGCTGAAGTAATTTACTTGTCCTAAAGTTCTGCATTGACAATGCAGTTGAAATTTTCCAGTTTCCTACCTGTTTTCACAATTTTGTAATTTTATAGTTTTTTTTTTTTTACATCTGCATCTAGTAAGGAACTGAATTTATACCTGATTTACAGTGCATCTTCCTTTAACTCCTTCAGTTCTAATAACTGTTTAAACTTAATATAGGCTGTATTACTGTGTGTAATATCATTGTCATTATCAAATTCCTGATATTACAGGTTATTATAATAGTACCACATGAAAAAATTACATTATTATTAACTTCATTTCAACAATTTTCCTTAAAATAAATACATTATCTGTCAGTACATTAGTATTATCAAATCTTGTATTTTGATTTCTAAGGCATTTCGCACTGGATCAGTTCACCTCTTCCTCTGGGTCTTTTCTCACCATTATGCAAAAAAGCAACAACAACAAAAAAAAAAAAAAAAAAAAAAAAAAACTTCATTTGCTAACTTTTCCTTTCCAATTCTGTTTTAAAGTGGTCATAGCACTTCAGATTAGCTCTGTTCACACATTGCTGAATGCTGCAATGTCAAGTTCCTTCCTAATATCATAATTTTTAATGTGATACTGTAATTTATTCACTTCTGTAATCTTTCTCAAAACTCTCATAGGTCTGTCTTTGAATCCAAAGTTCTCAGATCCATAATTTAAAATTGGTTTAAAGACTGTCTGTATACAGACAGTTCAGTGTCCTAACTAATTTCTCTCTTTTTCCATATAAATTTATACAATTGACTGTCTTACCATACCAGCTTTACTAATTATGTTGTCTCTTTCCATATTTAATTTGCTATCTTCACTAAAAGTCATTAATAAATATACCAAATGTGTTCTAAGTTCTCTATTTGGAATTCAGTTGACGTTTTCATTTTCTGCTTATTTTCATTATCTTTGTCTTTTTATTGCTGATTTTCATACCAAATTATTACAGTCTTCAGTTTAGTCAAGGATTCCTGGCTTGTTCTGCAAAGTTTATTTTGGAGTATATTATCATCTGCTTGAAATAAAGAGCTGAGATTATCTCTAATTTTGATATCAGCTATATTGCCACTTTCCTTCATCATGTGATCCACATAAAATAACAGGTTGATGTGCATTCTTTTCTCACACCTGATTTAACAGCAAACCATTTTTCTATATCTCCTTCACTGACTGCTGGCTTACAACTCAAATTTAGACTATATTGCTTAACGTAATGTCCCACTTACATAACATAACCATAGCATTTTGAATCATATGCCTTTTATAGATCTGCAAAACTTAAACATATCTTTGCTACATTAGCATGATTTCTAACTATTTGTCTTAGTGAAAATCTGATCATGACATCTTCTGTTTGTCCTAAGCTGAGCTTGCCCTTTCTAGGTTTTTGTTTCACAATTTTGATTAACTTTTTCTCAAGTATGCTTGATTAAATCTTACCAGAGAAATTCCTCTGTAATTTTTCCATTCAGTTTTATTTCTCATTTTATAGATGGGTACTACGAGAGATTGAATTGAATCTAGAATTCAGCTCTCTAATTTATCCTTAATTATGCTGTGTAGCCACTGCATAAGTTTTACTTACTTACTGTCCTCTTTCGTCTGGGATGGGTTGAGTCCATGTTTCCACAACAACCTCCAGAGTCTTGGTCTCTTGCGTGGCTGGTGAGCTGTCTATATGTTTGTAATCCACAGTTGACCTTTATTGTTGTTATCCATTTAGTTCTTGGTCTTCCTTTTTTTTTTTCTTTTATTCTTGCATACAGAGTAAGATTGGGCAGTCTTTTTGATGGCATTCTCTCAACATGTCCACACAACTGAAGTTGTTTTCTTTTGATCTTTTCAATTAATGGGTATTAATCGAAAAGATTAATATCCTCTTGTCTTACAGTTTCATTTGTTTTCTTTTCTGTCCATTTTATTTTATTTATTTTTCTGAGACATTTCATCTGAAAAGCCTCCAGTTTTCATCTTTCTGTCTTCTTGAGTTTCCAAGTTTCTGAAACACATAGCATATTGCATATTATAATTGCATTATATAATTTTATTTTTAGAGGTTTGGAGATTTTATTATTTTTCCAGATTTTACCTAGCTTATTAGCATAAGTTTTATGCCTCTGTGTTTGAGCATTTCTGGTCCAATATATCCTCTGGCTGTCTTTCCACATTGGAGGTTGTTCATATATGTATTTTTTCTGCCTCAAGTAGTGATATGTACTCCTGGTTGCATTCCTCTTGTTATCTAACACCATGTTGTCACTATTTCATGTAGCCATTCTATTGAGATAAGTACTCCAGAACATCAAAGATATCTTTATGTTCAGTTTTCACATCGCCATGATCATCTTTGATTCCTTTTACAATACTCTTTCCTCCATTTTTGAGTTTCTTCAATAGCCTCCAGAATATTTGACCACTTTCCTGATATTTATTTTCTATGTTCTTTCCATGTTTTCCCATGACTTCTGTTTAGCAAGTTTTACACTGCTTTGCTTTCTTATATTTTTCTGTATATTCTTTAAGAGCACAAGCTTACTTATTTGATAGGAGCTTTCAATACACATTCTTATTTTTCAATCCTTAGAGATATCTTTCACCATATACCTCTCTGGCTGAATCATTCAACATTTTGCTTTGGGTGTGTCATGGTATCTCCAACAGTTGGTTTTTGTTTTCAAGCCCTTCATCTTTTCTTAAATGATATTTGTATATTTGATTTGATTCTCAGTTTATCCTCTGAAAGCTGCTCAACTTTGATTCATTTTAAAACTTTCTTATGCATATTATTTTCAATATGATATTCAGTTTTATCCTTCTCAAAACTAAATGATCACTTCAAATTTGAAATTCTCTGTATAGTCTTGTGTCCTGAGTTAGTATAAATATATTGCTATCAACAATAATGTAGTCAGTGAGACTTTTTTTTTTATTTCTTCTATCTTCTCTCCATGTGAATTTGTGCTCATCTTTTCTTTGGAGCATGGTGTTAATGACTTTGGTCTTTTCTCCTTATTTTATTTTCTCTTATTTAGATCTTCAACAAGAACTGACTTTGTGTGTGTGTGTGTGTGCGTGTGTATGTGTGTCAGTTGCTTTCTGTCAACTATTTCTTCCTTAATTGCATCTTCTGTGGGAACCTATTATATGGCATTGTGCAGTTCCCTGTTTGATATTTGTCCATTATACTCTGGGTAATGTTCAATGTAAACATTGAAGCATTTTGAAGAGGTTTTCTCTTTGCAACATAATCACATACATTTTCCAGATATACAAAATTTAAATATAAAATCTCTCATATTTCCATGATTGTTATTATCAATTCCTAGTATGTATTGCTATTTTTACATTATTATTATAATCTGTTGAATATTTTCCTCAAAACTAACCTGTTATATTTGTGTTGCCTGTGGCACTTGGATTGCATTAATCCACTTAGATCTTGGTCTTCTTTAGGCTTTGCTAATCTTTCTTTTCCCATTCTGTTTAAGTAACCATACCATTTATATTGGCTCTGTTCACACATTCCTAGTATTCAAGTTCCTTCCTAATATCTTCAATTTTTTCATGTTATTCTACCATTGATACCACATGTTCACTCATATAATTTTTCTTGTAACTTGTATTGGTGATGTCTAATCTTTGATCAAATTTTTACTTGTAACTCAGTTCTCATATTCATAAGTTGAAATAGATTTGAACACTTATGGAAGTTTTTTCACTTGGCTATGGTACTAATTATACATTGGGTTTTATCCTTTATCCAAGTGTAAGCAAACAAAATTTGTCCCTGAAGTACTTTCAGATGCAAATTTGAAAAAACTTCCACTTGGATAAAGGATAAAACCCAATGTATAATTAGTAGCATAGCCAAGTGAAAAAACTTCCATGAACTTATCGCTAATTCTAAGAATTTTAATAATAGGGTGTGACATCCTTTGGCAACTCGTATAGGTAAATATGACTTCTCCATTACTTCCACCTTAGTATCACCACCTCTGGATCTGACTCCCACTAATGAGACCTCAATAAAGGTCGAAACCAGTCTGGGTAGTGACTCCTTCCCTTAATGCATAGCATTATACATTTCTGCAAGGAGATGTGCTTTGCATTATGGGAGATACTAAGGCAAGTGATGAGAACTTATACTAACTTTACCATGAGTTGCCCTTCTCCTGAAAGTACTTCAGGCCCAAACTTTGTTTGCTTATACTTGGATAAATGGTAAAAACAATATATAATTAGATTTGAACACTCTTTTATGGAAATAGTTCAATGTTTTGACTAATATTTCCATATTCCACATGTATATTTACATGACTCTCAAGCGTACGTTCTTAGTTTATTCTGCTTTCTCTTTACCAAAAAGTGGTCCAGCCTAAATAGCTGAAATATTTTACTTTTCTGTTAGTTCTCCATTCTTGGAAGCAAATGCTAATTTCCATGTTCCTGCCCTGTTTTAACAGTTTACCTTTTTATTGATGATTTTCATATCTCGAAATACTTATGTTATATTCTCATGATTTCTCAACTCTTCGGCTTAACTCCAACTTATTCTTCCCTAAGTTTTTCTTGCACTATTTTTCTTAGCCTCTTTTGAAGTATGGTTATATAAATTTTACGTGAAACAGGCAGGGATATTCCTCAGTAATTCTGACATTCGGTTTTTATTTCTCCTTTTATAGATTGATGCTATGAGAAACATACTCTAACCATTCAAAATTCAGTCTTCAGACTATGTATTTTGAATTATGGTCTTTGCAGCTACTGTAGAACTTTTATCTCTATGTATGAGCATTTCTGATAACCTACTCCATACTTTTCCATATTTCAGGTGTTTGACTTTTTCCACCAAACATAAAGTTGTAATATGGTATTCTTGATTGCATTCCTCATGAATATTTTACTGTCGTTCTGTTATTGCTTGTTTCATTTAGCAGCCTTTCAAAGTCATCTCCAGTGTTTACATACTTTTATCATTTTTTATTGCTTTTACAGTGTCCTTCCATTTCTAAGCTTTCTCAATATCCAATAGAACATTTGTCTGAGGCATTTATCTTCAGTATTCTTACAAAATCTTTCCATATATCTAAGCTGTTTTATATTTTTGTCTGTATTCTCTCAGAACGCAATCCTGACTTGGTAGTAATTTTTGATTCTCCTCCTTTTCCAAGACTGCTTCTCTAACTGTACAGAAATACACTGGTATTTCTGTACAGTTAGAGAAGATTTAGAAGTTAAAGAAGAATCTAAAGAGAAGAGAAGAAGTTAAAGAAGAATCTAAAGAAGATAGCAAATCTATCTAAAGAAGATTTGCTATCTTCTTTAGATTTTCCTAAAACATTTATGTACTTTTGATATTCATTTCCGATTGTGCTGTTACCAACAAGGACTAAATTTTCTTTTATTATATGTCATTTTATTTTTATTTATTTGTGTTTTTCCCCCAAGAAGCTTCTCTAGGATGACAAATAATTCTTGTTGTCCATTTCCACATTTTGATGTTTGTCTGAACTAATGAATGAAATTTTCTGCTATACATGAAGATTTGGCTCCCAAATTCTCCTTCTGTTTCCACTTCTTTTCCACTGATGATATTTCTTATGTTGTTAGTGCCTATCTTGAATTTTGTTGATGTGTTTAAGTTTGATTACTTGTTTTAAAGTAAAAATCTGATCCCATCAGCAGTTATTTAGCATGAACCCAGTTGCTCTTTCCCCATATTTCTTTTCTGCAATTTTTTGTTATCCTCTTTTCAAGTATGCTTGAATAAGTATTATGGAGTAAGTAATAAAACAATGACAGAATTATAGACAAATTCTATTACTTACTAATTTCCATTAGTAAGTAATAATAGTAAGTAATTCATGTAATATTTATTCAAGCATGCTTGAAAAGAGGATGACAAAAAATTGCAGAAAAGACTTCTGTAAAATATTTCTCTTTTGATAGAATGGTATTATATGAATTTGTTTATCCAGAATTTGACCTTATGACCAGATCTTCTAAATTGTGTACTGTAACCATTGCTGAAGATTTGTACTGATATATTTTTGGAGGTGTCACATAATAATATTTGAGGATTTCTGATCGATTCTCATCTATTCTAGCTGCCTTTCCACATTTCTGGTTCCCAGTATTTTTATTCTTTTCCCTTATGTATTAATATAGAATATTTATTACATTTCTCTTCCATATTTTCTTTCGTTGTATCACTGCTTATCTCATTTAATAATCTTTAAAAGCAATTCCTCCATACATTCAGAATCTCTTTAATTTATATCAACTTTGTTAACTGATTCCTTTGACAGTACCCTTCATTTCTGAGCTTGTTTCGATAACCTCTGGAACATTTTGTGACTGTCATGATATCATCTGTCAGTCTTCTTTATCATTGCCTTTCCATGACTCTGGTTTAGTTACTCTTTTACATATGGCAGCTTTCTTTCTTAAATTTTTCACTGTGTTCTCTCAGGGCATCTGCTGGCTTCCTTCCTACATGCTTTCAATATGATTTCATCCTTTTTGGACTGCTTCCTTCACTTTTTAAGTCTACAATGAATTTTGAATTTTCTTTCTTCACAGTCAAATTCACATCATGGCTGATCAGTGTTTGGCTCTATGTATTGGAATGTGAAAGCAGAAACATCTTCTATAGACTGCTTATGCCAGAACATCATAACTATGAGGCATTCAAAGATAATGCTAAGAGAATCATTGTCAGTGATGAAATATAGATCTCCTTTCAGCTGTTAACTCCTCATCAAAGAAATATGAGGTTGCCATTGTCTGCAAATGTCACAACTATATTCTAAGGCTGCCACAGTCTTTTTTTTTTGTGTGCATTTTCTGAAGGGCAGAGTGACTGAATTCTGTATCTTATTATACACTAGAGAATGGATAAGAAATTGACTTATATCACTATTTATAAATAATGTATAAAGTGGGTGCTCAAGAATTTCTCACTCCACTGTTATGAATGATCTAGGATGAGCATTCTGTATGTGCCTTAAATTTGACATGCAATAACACTGCTTATTGCATGTCATCTTAATTAGAGACATAAATGGCCTGGGCTATTTGAGATGTGGAACATTGCTTTTGCATGTCAATTCAGATGCATATAGCATATTCATCATCAGCCGTTCTTGGCAATTTGGAGTGGGAATGGGAACTTCTTGAGCATCCATTTATTGAATCAGTACATTCATTTTGCTGGAAGTTTTAGTTTGGCTTGACTAAATAGTGATATGAGTCAATTTCCTGACTTTTCTGAGTTTTAATATCTAAAAGTAATTTTTGTAAATGTTCTCACAGAAGATTCTTCTAAGAAAGAAGTGGGGGAATTTTTTGAGTCATTAGAACAGGCAGCTGACATAATTTGGCAGTTTAGGACTTAGCATTAGCTGACCAAATTGTACTCTATTGGCTTAAACCACAAATGCATATGATGGTACAACACGATGAAATTTCGTGCTGGCTGTGGCATCACGTTATTAAACAAGGACTGTTATGGTTTCATCTGGGAACCAAGGCAAAACAGTGAAAAGTCATCTACCAGAACAGACAACTGCTCCAACTTGACATCTGGAAGAAGAAGAATAAATATAAAGACTAAAAATTACAAATCATCAATATAAGGAGTATTAATGAAAAGGAAATTAAACTTGCAGAAGAATTGAAAAAAGTACCATGTGGATGTAATTGGCATTACTGAGACAAAGAAAACAAAAACAGGTGAGATCTTACTAAGTAATAAATAGGATGCTATTTTCAGTAGCAATAACATTCAACACCAAATATGAAGATGAACTTCTTGATTGGAAGGCAGTTTCAGGTTCAAAATGAACAATGAAACTTATTTGTGCCTATGGTTTCACTGAAGGTTCTTCTCAGGAAGAAGCGGAGGACTTTTTTGAGCCATTGAAATAGGCAGCTGACATTAAGAAAATGGAAAAAGTGGTCCTTGTTTGGAGATCTGAACAGCAGAGTAGTAGGAAATGAATCCCATCAGGCATATAGGAACATTTTGGGAAAATTTGTAAAAGGACAAAGTTAATAATAATAAGTATTTACTGAATTTCTGATTGGGGCATGGATTAGTCATTAATAACACCTTGTTTCAACATAAAGATGTGAAAAGTGCACGTGGAGAGAAGACACAAGAAATAAGAAAAGCCCTTTTGATTACATCATTGTTGATAGTGAGGGCTTCATGTTCATTAAGAGTATACAGAGGATTTGAAATGGAAGTGACCGTTACTTAGTATTAAGCAGGATTAAAATGGATATCACATTAAAAGAACAGTATGCTCAAGTAAAAGCTGCTCAACTAAATTTTTAAAGTTTTAAAAATTTACTTGAGCAACTTTTACAAGTAAATTGTAGACTCAACTATAGAAACATTATTGAAGAAAAATGAAACAAATTGAAAACAAGAACCAAACCTTGGATTCTCAGTAGCAAACTCTGAAGAGACATTGGTTGATTCAGCTAGGAAAGTATGTGGTGGAGTTGTCTGCAAGGATAGAAAAATAAGAACACCATGCAGACACAGGAAGTTAAAGAAGCAGTCCTGGAAAATAAGAAAGCATACCAAAAGTTCTTAGCAAATAAGTCAGCAGATGCCCTAAAAGAATACAGAGAAAAATGTAAGAGAGCTAAGCTATGTGTAAAAATAGCTAAACAAAAGTCATGGGAAGACTTTGGTAAGAATATAGAAAATTAATATCAGAAATGTGGTAAAATGTTCTGGAGGCTATCGAAGAAGCTAGAACTTGATGAAAGAGTACTGTAAAAGGAATCAAAGATGATAAAGGTGACATGAAAGCTGAAGATAAGAATATCGTAGATCACTGGAGTAATTACTTGGAAAGATTGTTAAATGAACCAAGCAGTGACAGAACCATACTAGAAAATTTTCTGGAGGAATGCAAAGAGGAGTACATATGAATACTTGAGGTCGATGGTGTTTGACCAAAAATGTTTAAATATGGATGTATAAAAGTTTTGCACTGGCTACACTGAATAATTCAGAGGGCCTGGTCAGAAGGTTGGATTTCCAATGCTTGGAGTAGAGCTCTCATAGTACTTGTGTATTAAAAAAAAGTGGGGTGGGGGATAAAATAATGTGAGAATTTTAGGGGAATTTCTCTACTAAGTGTTCCAGGTAAGGTCTATGCACACATGCTTGAAAAGAGGTTCAGAAAGATTGTGGAAGAGAAACTTGGAGAAAAGCACCAAATAGAGGTTTACAAGATCAGATTTTCACTTTAAGACAAATAGTTGAGAAATCATAGGAATATGACAAGGATCTGCACTTAAGTTTTGTAAATCTAGAAAAGGTATATGACAAGGTGCCCAGAGAAAAGCTTCAAAATACTACAGTTATAGGGGATGAATGGAACATATATACAGAGTAATCTTTAGTTTATGTTTAAGTTGTCTGTCAGCAGTTAGAATTGAAGGAAATACGGGAAGATGTTTGATGTAAAATCAGGGGTAAGGCGAGGATGCACGTTATTTCCACTGTTATTCATCATCTATATCAATCACATTATAAATAAAAGTGGCATCAAGCCTAATATTAGAATTGGAGATGTCACACTTAGCTCTTTCCTTTATGCAGATGATGTTGTACTCCCAAACACATCTAATGCAAGTGTTCAGGATTCAGTGAATAACAGCTGTCACAAATTTGGCATGAAAATCATCAACAAAATGACCAAAACTATGAAAATAGGCTGGAGCATGGAAAACTCAGCTGCATTCTTAATGGAGATCCTATAGAACATAAAATATTTCAGCTATTTAGGCACAGTTTTTATTGAAGATGGCAGGTTAAATCTGGAAATAGACAAAATAAACAAAGCTGGTATGATTGGTAATCAGCTGAATAAATTTATATGGAATAAGAGAGAAATTTTCCAAAACACCAAGCTAGCAGTACAGAAGACAGTGTTCAAACCAATTTTAATGTTGAAAGTTTATTTTCCACTTGGTTAGAGTATAATAAATTTAGTTTAATCCTTTATCCAAGTGTGAGCAAACAAAGTTTGCGCCTGAAAGTATCTTCAGGACTGGGTTAAGGTGGTACACACCTTTGTTTGCTCACACTTGGATAAAGGATTAAACTAAATTTATTATAAACCAATTTTAAGTTATGGATCTTGAGAGTTGGGTTAGAAATTAAGCACTTGATCAAAGAATGGAGACCACAGATATAATGGTTCTGAGAAGAATTAGGGAAGTGAAGTGAAGGCATCAATGCCAGAATCATATTAAAAATGAAGATGTTAGAAAAGAACTTGACATTATTAGCATTCAAGAATGTGTCAGCAGAGCTAATCTAAGGTGTTATAGCCACTTAAATAGAATGGATGAAGAAAAGTTAGCAAAATAGGTGTTTGATGCCATGATGGCAGGAATGACCCAGAGGAAGACTAAGGTCTAGGTGGATTTGATTTAGTTAGATGTGCTTTAGAAGCACATCTAACTAAATTAAAATTAAATTATTCACCTATCAACAACATCTTGTTGAGAAGAGAATCATAATGTAAACTTAATCATGTAGTGTAGTCATAGTAACTGAACATCCCTTGGGTGTAGATATCAGGAAATTGATGAAGTAATTTTTGATGTGATTTTATTTATATTAAAGCGAATCATAATTCATGTATACATCTGTTTCTTAGATCATTTATTAAATTTAATATAATTATAAAATAGTAATGGTAACATTTCCTGAAGTACTTATAAGCTCTTCAGGATTGGGATTTGTAATATTTTTATTTATTTATTTTTTATAATAAATATAATATGCAAGTACTTGTTGGCCAAGTGGTGAGTGTATCCCCTCTCTCCAGCCAACAGGTTGCAGGTTTGAATTTCATCGTGGGCATAGATGTTTGTGATTATTTTAACTGGGAGATAAATTTCATTGGCCAGTGTGAGGCTAGCATCATGCTTATTTGAGGCTAGAAGAAACTTGAAAAAGTTCCATATTCGGTATAGCTCTAGAGCAGTTTTTACAGACTGAAAAAAAAATTAATAAGAAATAGAAAAAAAAATCTGTAGCTTACCCATTGTACAAATACAAAAAAACTTTCATGGGTGCAAGTAACAAAAAATATTTTAAAACAACTTGAATTTTATCTGTTTGCATTCATTCACAAAATACAATTTTTCTTAAAGCAATTCTTAAGCTACCTTCTAACATGCCGGGAAAAATCAAGTTCCATTTTTAGATTCTACATCATAAGATGCATCAAAATCCATATGTTTGGATCCTGATACAGAATCCTTATTGATATGCTATTTTAATTAATCACACTTATACCTCGATGCTTGGGTTTCATAGAATAGCTCTTAAGTTTGTTTTTCTCCTGGACTTCAGAGAAATGAGAGGTTTAATCCTGTTTCATTTAATAAAACTGCAATTGGATTATTAGTTAAATATATATTTCGCTTGCCTCATTTTTATTTCATGCTATCTGTAATTGTAAAAGATCTTTATTGAAATGCCACTTACAGATAATGTGTTGCTATATTTTATTAAAAATTGGATTTATTTTTTGAAAGTCATCCTTAGCTCCTCCATGCAAATTGCCTAAAACTGATTCAGGGAATGGACTGTCTTCAGCTGGATTACATGGTTCTCACATTGATGCTAATGCTGGAGTCAAGCCCCTTTTCAGTCCAGTAAGTGATGTTACTTATTTTAAATATATATTACTTTGTAATAATTCTTAAAGCTTATTTTAGTGTACATTAATCCCTTTATAAATACAAACTGTAAATTGAGTATTTATGAACTTAATGCATTACTCTTATCACTTATCTTTTTGAGCATATCAAAAAGAAAAAAATATTACACTAATAAAAGAAGATTCAACCAGTATGATTAGTACTTAGGTGTGCCACACATGCCAAGGACTATGGAGTATTTTGGCTGCAGCTATTATTTGATGTTTTTGTGGCTTCTCCCAGTAATGTGTTCTGGTGTTTAAAAATATCAGCACATTCATTCCCATTCAGAGTAGATTTCTGGATTGTAACCTTATTGCCAGCTTCTTGAACTGCTATGCAAAAGCTGCTATGTAATATGAAGAAAGCTATTATAGCTTAACACGTTCATTGCCAATCACGCGATATCGCTTGATGCGAGTTCTCACCAGCCAGTTGATCATGCGTTATCGCGTTGATGTCGCTATCAAGTTTCTAAGCGGAATAGTATAGCGGCCACAGCGAAACGGCGCGTAATATTATAAAATTATAAAATTTTATTATAAAAGACTGATAATTAAAGTTATAATTATTATATTTAAATGTTTTTTATTTGTAAAATATATAACTTATGGGGGGGGTGGGGGGGGGGGGGGGTGGGGGGGGGGGGGGGTGGGGGGGGGGGGGGGTGGGGGGGGGGGGGGGTGGGGGGGGGGGGGGGTGGGGGGGGGGGGGGGTGGGGGGGGGGGGGGGTGGGGGGGGGGGGGGGTGGGGGGGGGGGGGGGTGGGGGGGGGGGGGGGTGGGGGGGGGGGGGGGTGGGGGGGGGGGGGGGTGGGGGGGGGGGGGGGTGGGGGGGGGGGGGGGTGGGGGGGGGGGGGGGTGGGGGGGGGGGGGGGTGGGGGGGGGGGGGGGTGGGGGGGGGGGGGGGTGGGGGGGGGGGGGGGTGGGGGGGGGGGGGGGTGGGGGGGGGGGGGGGTGGGGGGGGGGGGGGGTGGGGGGGGGGGGGGGTGGGGGGGGGGGGGGGTGGGGGGGGGGGGGGGTGGGGGGGGGGGGGGGTGGGGGGGGGGGGGGGTGGGGGGGGGGGGGGGTGGGGGGGGGGGGGGGTGGGGGGGGGGGGGGGTGGGGGGGGGGAGCCTAGGTTTTATGGTCTGCCTAAGATCCATAAGAAAGACTTTCCTCTCTGACTGATTGTAGATTGTATTGATTCACCTACTTACCGCATAACCAAATACCAAATATTTAGCATATCTATTGAAATCACATGTAGGCAAATCTCATTGTTTTTTAAAAAACTTCAGATTTCTTAGACAAATTAAAAAATATTGATCTTATAGTTAGCTTTGATGTGGATTCTCTATTCACCAATGTACCCCTCAGAGACTTTACAACTACTTACTGATATTTTCCCACAAGATATATAAAACTGTTTGAATTTGTGATGCATTCCAGATATTTCTTGTGTCAAAACAAATTCTACAACCAAGGTCGAAGGGACCCATGGGAAGTCCACTCTCCCCAAGATTAAATGCTCTGAATAAATGTTGGCTTTTTCATCTATACACCCTCAACCTTCATTTTGGGTTAGATATATATAAGATGCCATTTTTGCTGTGTGACCTCAATATAGATTCCTTACCTACTTTTTTAGTTAAGATCAATACGTTACACCCTTGTATCAAATTCATTATGGAAATTGAAAGAGACGACAAATTTTCCTTTTCGGACATTCTTCTCATCTGCTCACCATCAGATAATTTAAATCAGTTTATAGAAAACCCACTTTTACTGGATGATACATTCTCCAACAATCTGTACATCATCCTTCTCAAAAGACAGGAATCATAAAATGTTTAATTCGATGAACTAGAACTAATTGTTCAGCTCCCTATCATTTACAGAAAGAAATCTCTACTATCAAACAATATATGAAATTAAATGACTTCTCTGAAATTACTGCATAACATCTGTTTGACTCCTACAAACCTAACCAAAACTACAAAGAATCAATACGTCGAGTTCCAATCCCATACATCTCCGCCATTTCAAGAAAATTATGAAGAAATATGATTTAGTAGCTACTTATATTCCTATTAATAAACTATCCACACATTTCCCCTTCTAAAGATAAATGCTTAATTATGTCTCTTCCATGTGGCTACCAGTTTTCCTACTATCGGATGTTCAATAGAAAAAAGAATACAAGAACATAATTTTATATTCTTCACAACAAATCTGATAAGTCTGGATTGACGCAACATGGAATAGAAGCAGACCACAACATTCTCTGGTCTAAAAGATGCCTTCTACACAGATGTTGGTATAAATTCGAATGCCTATTTAAAGAGAGTGCTGAGGCCTTACTTCATTAGAATGACTGCTTATCCTTGTCAAAAATATGGGGAAGATTGATTTGAATAACACATAATTTATTTATTTTTTTTTTTTTTAAGGCCAATAATCATATTTACAAAGACAAGGTCCTAAGGAACTATCTGGATAATTAGCGATTTAACATCACGCAGCTTGTACTATTTTGAACAAATGAATTGTTTGCATTCTACCCTGCAAAAAAAAGTTTTTTTTTTTTGCAGGGTAGAATTTTCAAACTATTGTCATAGTTTGAAATTAACAAACTATGACAATAGTTTGTTAATTTCAAACAGAAATATTTGGCAGTATATTTAATAAATAATGCTTGTGTTTTTACGTGTAGATAATTTGTAAGTAAACTAAGTTTCCACATGAAGTCACTTGACGACTGGGCTACTAGTATATAGAGGCTAATGACTTCACATCAATTGCCATAATATTCTATAATGCAATGCAGATATCCTTATGGACATGTATAATACTATGCATTATGGGAGGCACCACTGGCTAGATTGGTTTTGACCATTGAGGTCTCATCAGTGGGAGCCAGACCCAGAAGTGATACCATGATTGAAGTAATGCAGAAGTCATATATACATATCCAAGTAATCCAAAGGTATCACACCTTATGACTTAAATACACTGGATTAGAGATAGAAGTTGAAAGTTTTTTCACTTGCTCATACTATAAATTAAAGATGCCAAGAAATTATATTCTTGGTTTCATCCTATAACCAAGTGTAAGCAGACAAGGTTTGCACATGAAGTCACTTCACGACTGGGCTACTTGTATGTAAAGGCTAATTACTTCACATCAATTGCCTTATGCAATGCACATATCCTTATGGATATATATATAATGCTATGCATTATGGGAAGGGCCACTACCTAGACTGGATTCAATCTTTATTGAAGTAAAGGGATGCACATCATAGATCTAGAGTAGTCAGTATAGGGATGCAAGAGAGCCTGATAGTATTAGGAGAAAGAAAAGACAGATAGATGTATGAGAGAAAAGGCCTCAGCTTCCTTTTATATCATCATATAGAAAGCAAGATGAGTACAAATTTACAATAGAATGAATGGCATAATTAAAAAAAATTTGGGGAAAACAAATGACTAAAGAAACTCAATTAAGATACATAATATGACCTCTAAACCATCTCTCAAACCTGGATTCTAAAACAAAGAAACAAAGATTGGAAGCAGCACAGATGAAGTTTCTAAGATCGCTCCTAGGACTCACTAGATTAAATAAAAAGAAAAACACAGAAATAAGAGAATGATTAGATACAAAGAACATCATACAAGAAATAGAAGAATACCAACAAAATTGGCTATACTACATAAAAAGGATGAATAACAATAGGATTCCCAAACTAGCATATAAATATAAACCTACAGGAAGAAGAGACTGTGGATATCCAAGACTAAGATGGAAAGACCAACTGCATCTGCAGAGCAGGAACAGGACATAAAAAGCCTATACCTGAATTGTTCAAACAACGACAAGAGAGGATAGGAGGGGTGGGCTGCTAACGTTGTCGGATGACTTGAATCAAGTTAGAGTTGAGATCTAAGATCATAGTACGTATTTCATGTGGCAGCAAGTTTGAAGCCATCTGGTGTGAGGTGGCATCTAACAAGATCAATTACATGGTGGGGTGTTGTTACAGACCTGGTGGATCAGTTGCTAGTGATGAAGAAATGCATTGCCAATTTCACACTCATCAAATGAAGATGAGTGGTGTGAAAAGAGTAATCATAATGAGAGACTTTAATTATCCAAATATTGATTGGGTAGCAGTAGAATCTCATGAGAAGAATGAAAATGAATTTATTGAGCTGTTGTGGGACAATTTCCTCATGCAGCATGTGATAGAAGAAACTCGAGGTTAAAGAGTGTTAGATTTGATTATAGTTTCAGTTAAAGACGTAACTATTCTGCTTCTGGTTAGTGACTGCAATCATGTGGTACTCACTTGGGAAGTGACTAAGTTTATGAATGTTCCATTCAGAAAAGGTTACATGCTTAACCACAAAGCAGGAAATTATGACAAACTGAGGAGTATATAGAATTCATTGGAATGGGATCGGTTGCTGAATGGGAAGAATATCGACAGTGCATGTGGAGCATTTAAACAGTACTTAAATGATGTGATATCAGAATTTATCCTGAAAGGTCAAAGAATGAATAGGATAGGAGTCAAATGGATGCTTAATCTTATTAAGCAAGTGATTCGTTAGAAAAAGATGATGTGGATGGAATACCATGTGCATAAGGATGACGTCCGATATGAACATTATAAGAAGCCAGCTAGAATAGTCAACTGTTGTGTGGAAAGCAAAGTCTGAGTATAAAAAGAAACTGGCTCTGCATGCTAAAGACAACCCACAAGAATTCTATCAGTATGCTGTAAGTAAAAGAAAGATTGCATATGAAAAAATAACTCTTCTAAATGCAGATGGTGTTGAGCATGACAGATGCAGAAGAGATTGAGTGCTCATTTTGTTAAAAGCTATCAACCTGGTGTACATGACATTGAGTTCACTGATACCTCTTCACTGGATGGAGAAACTCAGGTGTATGAGGACAAGGTATTAGACCTGTTGCACAAACTGAATAAGAATTCAGCAATAATGGACTGATGGGATATCAGCATATGTGCTAAAAGAGTGTTCAGCTGAATTGGCTATTCCTGTGACCAGGCTGTTTAATATGAGTCAGAACAGGGAAGATTCAGCAGGAATGGAAAGAATGTATGGTAATTCTTGCACAATGCTGGTTCAGTGGAATTTATCCATTGCACCACCCTTGTGCAATGGATAAATTCCAACCAATGTGTCCAACTATCAGCCAATTAGTATCTCAGGAGTGATGGTGAAGATTTTGGAAAAATCGGTTAGGCCTGCATTCAGAAATGGGTTGACAGTAAATCTGTATATTGCAATGAGCAGCATCGGTTTACTAAGGGAAGGTCATGTTTTAGCAACTTGCTCACATTCTGTAACAATGTAACCATTGAACTAGACAAAGGGAACAGATACACCATGATACTATTGGATTTTGCTAAGGCTTTTGACAGAATGCAGCATGGTAGACTTGCATAAATGAGAGAATATGGGTTTGAATTATAGAATATTAGCATGGATAAGAGGATGGCTGACTGACAGTTATCAAAAAGTGGTGTATGGGGGATGTGAGTCTACAAGGTTTAAGGTAATCAGTGGTGTATCATAAGGATCAGTGCTTAGTCCACTGTTATTCAGTTGATACGTTAATGATATTGGGAAGGATTTGACAAACGACATATACAGCTATTTGCTGATGATGCAAAGATAGGTAGGTAGGGTAATCAGGAATGCTGCTGATGTGCAGTACTTGCAGGATGATTTGAACATGCTGGAATTGTGGGCATGGGATAATGGATGTCAGTAAATGTAAAGTCATTCACTTTGGTGTGATTAGATATCCAATATCATATTATATTGGTGGGATTATGTTAGAAGAAGCTGATGAGACTATGGATCTTGGAGTGTTAGTAAGTTGAAGTTCAGGGCCACGTAGAAAATATTGCAAATACAACTCAAAAGATAACTGCAATGCTGAAATGAATGTTTACATTTAAAGATGAGGATGTCGTTTTGCCTCTTTACAAGACCTTGATAAGACCTCACTTGGAATATTGTGTGCAGTTCTGGTCTCCTGGTTTCCATTGTGATTCTGATATTATTGAAGAGATTGCAAAGGAGTGTGTTGAAAATGATATTGGGATTGTGAAATGCTGACACTAGCAAATAGGAGGAAGAGGCTGTGATATGATTGAGACTTACAAACTTCTGAAAGGGTCATACAGGATTTCAATTAATGGTCCTTGGAAGCTGAGAATGAATGCTGCTACGAAGGGGGTAAGGCTAGATTTTTCTCTCATAGGGTAGTGCATAATTGGAATGGATTGCCATTGGATGTTGTGAGTATAAGCAATGTGAATGAGTTCAAGAATAAGTATGATATCTGGTATGCTTATTATGTGGCCTCCCTTGATGAGTCCCTGACTCCCTGGAAGTCTCTCTTAATAATAGTAATAATTTCTCTGATTGTTTTAAAGGTTTGTACTCCAGCATGTACTATCACCTTTTTATTCTTTACTGTTTCTCTTGTATCTGTCCTGATATTTGAAAATTAGCCATTCAACCTCTTTCTGAGAAGAGTAACAAATCTTTACCATCAAATGACCACTCCAGTTCTCGAACTTCAATTTTTTTCTAAAGTCATGTAGAAAGCATTGACAAGTATCTTTACCATTAATGAACAGTCACTGCCCATGTCACCAACCTTTTAACAAATATACCATGAAAAGGATTGTTGGGGTATTGGGTCCTAAGTAACTGCTCTTTATCTCTAAAATTTTGTGTATACATGAAAATTGCATGCAACACAAAAACCACTTATGTATACTCTTACCATATGGTCTTTTTTCTGAATTCTGTAATTGGATTTCTAGCTCTCTCACCCTCTCTCTCTCTCTGATCATATTGCATAGGTGCATGTGATAATTCTTGGTTCTCTAAACTTTGCAACTAGCAGTGGGAGAGAAGGTGCAGAAAGCTGATTCTTCATCAACCCTCATCCTTCCATATACTGCATGACCTCTTGCAAATCCAGTGCACAGTGCTTGTGACAAATCTATATTCTTCTTGCTCATGTGAAAAAACAATGCAGTTTTCAAAATATTAACTTCCGTAAATCTAATTAGGGACAGGGAGTGCATCTAGTGTGAATGAATTTAAGGGAAGGTATAACAGCTGGTTTGGGTGATTTATAGCCTCCCCCGATGAGTCCTTGACTCTCTGGAGGTCTCAAATAATAATAATAATAATAATAATTTTGATCTCCAAACAGCTTTTCAGTGGATTGTAATGCTATACTATGATTGTAAATTGTAAGGGTAGCAAAACTAAATACTCTTATTTATTTATTTATTTATTATTATTTTATTTATTATTAATTTTTTTTTTTGAGGGTAGGGGGATTTGAACTTCAAGTCTTTCTTGGCACAAATATATTATAAATATCACCTCCTTAGCATCCAAGAAATTAGGGTCTTTCTTGCACTTTCTGTTACTTGATCTCTAAACTGATGTTAACTTTGTATAAATCCCAAGTCCACTCAGTCGTTAAATACTGCTCTCATGTTTTGAGGGGCTAGCTTCTTACAAAATTCCTTAACTCAGAACAGAAGATAGTAATTAGATTGATTAATAATTTGTCTCATAATGTACTCTTTTATGTTACATTTCTGCTTTTTTCATTTTCTACAGATATTATTTTTATACTCATATTATTCATCAATGGCCTGTGTAGCTCAGTGGATGTGGCGTTTGCATACCACGGCACTTGGCTGCACGAAGGAAGACTTGGTTTCGAATCTAGTCGGCAACTAGAGGAAATTTTTCTAAGCCTTTTTTCGACCGGTTCCCGAGTTAGTCGATCTCTGGCACGGACAAGCAGGTTTTTCGTCCTGAGAACTCAAGAAAATCGACCGTAGAACCCACATTATTTCAGACATGAAATATATTGTATTAGGGACCACGAGATGGCAGCACATTTGAGCCGTCTCTCTTCACTGCGTACTGCTTAATTAGTGATAGCCTTGGGCCATCTATCTCTGATTGGGTACCAGTGGAGATTGAACTGCCCACTTAATCTCCAAAAGTTAGATAGGGCTAAATGGCCTCACCTACTCCCATATACGGGAATAAAAAGGCATTAGCTGATTTTTTTTTTCTTTTCTTTTTTTTTTTTTTTTTATTCATCAGAATTAGCACAGGTAATTACTTCCCTCCCACGAGTTTCCTCCAATTCTCTTAATGATTTTGTCACATCTTTTCACCGTTCCTTCACATCAAATGTCGGTCACAAAACAAATTTTTTTCCCTTTTCATCCATTTTTTTTTATACAGCTGTTTTTTGGAACAGCCTCCCCCTCTTTATTTCTAATAGCTGAGATCTGCAGATTCTGAAATGTAGTTTGTATGTGGCATTCAAATTTTGTTGTTTGTTGAATAACTTGGTCATGAGGATTAGCAGTAAAGGTGTCATTGAAACCATTGGCTGACTTCTTCCATTTTTTATATATAATTATGTAACTAACAGTGGCATCGTGTGACTCTTTCAGTTGAATGTGCTGTCATTGCTTATTCAACCTACGCTACAAAATGCACATCATTTTGACTATATGATTGCACTTTTATCGATGTATGAAAGTTTTAAGAATATATAGGACATCAGTGCTCATCTTAATTGATCTAATGCAATTAATTGTAGGATCATTTTGAATATTTTAATTTATCAATTAATTGTAACCAAATCTGCACAGAGTAAGGGAAAATGTGTTTGTTTTAGGATACTGTATATTAGAAAAGAAGGATGTAGAATTCTATAATTGGTTGGTATATTTGAATTATTCAAGGGTGTAAAATTTGGAAGAGGAGGTTGAAGCTTACCTCCTTCGACTCAAGACTGTTTCCCATTGTAAATATGGGCAAAAAAGTTATAAATTTATCAAAAATTATGTATTAAAAACTTGTCTATATTAATATAAAAATTTGCCTACCATGTCAGTTCACACTTCACACACACATAACAGATGAGACTCAGAAAACAGCAACTCATGACAAATGACAACGTTCAGTTGGATTGGTTGACACAGTAACCAATCACAGCTTCCAGGTGCTGTTATCTCAGAGCTCACCTTGCCTTGCTATCTGAGCTGTTTAAAAAACTACTTAGAACACTAAGAATTTGACTCGCTGCATCATTTGTACATCTTTTCAAAGGGCTGAAAGGTGTATGTATTTTGAATGCGCACCTGGGCTATTAATGCAAATGTGATGCAATGTTTATGGGTTGAAAAGTGCCTTCTTCATGGAGCATTAGTATATGGTGTTTAATTTTAGGAATCATGCAAACAATTAAGGGAGTCTTTAACAGGAATAAATGCAAAAATATAATATTGATGATATTGCTATTCAGTGGATGAGCACTCCACACCTAGCACACCCTGAATATTTGCCCATGCTAACTAAACAGGATTCTCACTCATCTGTTATAAATATGTTTAGAATCTGTTAGAAATAAGATCAATATATAATACATCTTAATCTTTTGTGTATTGTATAAGCATAGAGGACATTTGGCATGGGTGTTTGCGTGTTTTGATTTTATTTATGGATATATATGGAGAGTGAAGGTATGTATAATAAGACTTTATACTTAACTATATAAAGAATCATAAAGACATTTAACATAGTCATCTCAGTTAGCTGTATGTATATTTTTGATAATTAATTAATTTACCTTATTTAACAAAAAGCAATACTGCAAGTTATATTTCAGTGTTATTAATTTATTTTATTTTGTTTAATTTTTTTAAATGATCTGTGTTGCTGTCCTCACATCTTTATAATGGTTAGCCCCCCCCCCCCATTTTTTTCTTCATTAAGTCAACCAAAGCCATAGTATGGGGTATGCAAAATCGAGCAGTGCAAGGAATGTTAGATTTTGATTTTGTATGTTCCCGAAAAGAAGGCTCAGTTGTAGCTATGGTGTATCCATTTACTGGAGATCATAAGCAGAAATTCTACTGGGGACATAAAGAAATTCTTGTACCAGGTAAATATATATATATATATATATATATATATATATAGATACACACTAAAGAATATATACAATTTTCTTAATGCCATTGTCCTCTAATTTTAAATTTGATATAAGGAGTATAGATCTTACTTGGGATATGACCTTGTAATAGCTATATCCTAGAATCTCTTACTTTTTTTTCATTAAGAAAAGGAAATGATAAATACAGCATATTTATGATTAACTGATCTCATCTTTTATTCATCCAACTGATGGGTGGATGAAAAACAGAAATGTCAGCTAATGTGGAAATTAGATGAAAATCGGAATACAATAAATATGTATATCAGATGTTGATATGTACAGCATCTTCCTATGATTCATATTTGAGCATTTGGGGAGAAGATAAATCTTCATTTTTGGAGTTCCACAAATTAGAAATATTTGTGAAATTATGTTCCAGACTTGAATACTTGTCAAGAGTAATTAAAACTGTTTTATGTTATTAAATTTGAATATTAGACTTTTGCAAATGTGATCACTGTCAAATTATGGTTCTTTTTATACTTTATCTCTTCAGTTGGCAAAGTAGTTTGTATTTGTTACTATTAATATATCTTTTTTTTTTTTTTTTTTTCAATTTCATGTTGCTTCCAACAAATTGAGAGTTTTGGATCATTTATTATGGCATTATTTTGATCATTGAGCTGCATGTACTTCATTAGCCATTACTTCTCAGTCACGATCCACTTACAACTGATCTGTTGGTGTTGTATTTGCAGATAGTACTCGTAAATCCAATCCTTACTTGTGAAACATATATGTTTCACAAGTGAGGAGTAGATGTTTTGAGACATAATATGGTAATTTTCTGAAACTGTATGAAGTCTCAGTTCTGTTTATACATGTTACTCTCACTGTGACTACAGAAGTAGTTTGTTATAAAGAATAGATAGTTATGGTGAAATTTGTTTAGAATAGCAACTTACCTATGGGACTGTCAGGACTTTTCAGGAGTTGTTAGTGAGTGAATTTGTTATACTAGTATTGGCCATAGTGAATGTTACCTGTATGCGCTACAATCAAAAGATCAACATTTCAACAAAATAGACTTTACTGAATCTTCAGTTAATATTTGAAATTCAGTAAGGCTAATTTCTTAAAACAACAGTTAGCCATTGAAGAACTTTCAGCATAAATCCAATCCTTGAAAGTATGCTGCACAATGATGTAATCACGTTAAAGATACCAAGCAATTTTAAACCTGGTTTTACTCCATTTTTTCCAAGTAAGCAAACAGACAAAATGTCAAGTTTGCACCTGCAATTTATGCAAGACTAGCTGATCTCACAGGTAGTGCAAGACCAAGGCAACTCATGGTGAAGGTGGAGCAAGCTCTGATCACTAATCTTAATATTTACCCTTAATGCCAAAACACATCTCCAAGAAGGGGATGTATGATGTTTTGTATTAAAGGCAAAGGGCCACTACCCAGACCAGTTTCGACCTTTATTGAGGTCTCATCAGTGGGAGCCAGGCTAGAAATACCAAGATTTAGTAATGCAGAGCTTGTAAGTATTTTACCAAAACAAGTAACTTGTTGGGAGTTTTCTACAATCGTGCTGACACAGCTTGTTTCATTTAGCAGACTTTCAAAATAATTACTCCAGACATCTAAAATATCTTTATCTTCAGTTTTCATATCAATTTTTTAATCTCTGATTCCTTTTACAGTACTTTTTTCCTCCATTTCTAATATTTTTTCAGGAGTTTCCAAAATATTTTGCTATCTTCTTGATATTTATTTTCTATGTTCTTACCAAAGTCATCACATGACTTTTGTTTAACTAGTTTTACATGGTGCTTTGCTTTCTTACATTTCTCTGTGTATTCTCTAAGAACTCAAGCTGACTTACTTGCCAGGAACCTTCCATATGCTTTCTTCTTTTCCTTGACTGCCTCTTTAACTTCCTGAATCCACTGGAGTTCTGATTTTTCTCTCCTTACAGACAACCTCACCACATGTCTTTCTGGCTGAATCAGTGTTTCCTTCAGGGTTTGCCACTGAGTCTCTGATGTTTGGTTCTTGTTTTCAAACTCTTTCATTTTTCATTCAGTGATGTTTGTGATATTTGAGTCTACAGTTTATCTTCGAAAGATGCTCAGTTTTGATTCGTTTCAAAACTTTCTTACATGTTCTTTTTGATATGAAATTCAGTTTTATCCTGCTCAAAACTAATAGTGATCACTTCCTATTTCAAATCCTCTGTATACTCTTGTGTCTTGAACCAATGGGAAAACATTATCAATTATAACATAGTCAATGAGATTTTTCTTATTTCTTGTATCCTCTCTCCATGTGAATTTATGCAATTTTTTACAATATAAAAATTTCATTTTTATATTGTAACATTGTGTTAGTAATAACTAATCCATGTCCTGAACAGAAATCCAGCAGGCATTTAACATTATTATTATATTTGTGCTTTTCTTCAAATTTTTCCAAAACATTTCTTTATGTTCAGATCTCCAACAAGGACAAACTTTTCCTTTTTCTTCCTTGGTAGAACCTTCTGTGGGAATATAAGCACAGACAAGTGTTATTGTCCATTTCCACATTCTGATATTTGCCAACGTCGCTGTACTTGATATTGACTACCATTCTAGAGGGTTATCATCATATTTAGTGTTGAATGCTATAGCTGCTCCCTCTTTTCCCTGATCATTTTTCAGGTGAGAAGAAAAACTTAAATTTGTAGTTTTGTTAGCATTCTTGATATTGGTGTTGAAGTTAATATGGGTCAAGACTGTAATAACATTAATCTGTGGTACTTTTACCCCTAATGTCTATCACCTACCAAATATTCTTGCTTTTTGGAACCATAATTTTTATTTCAGCTGATTTATGTTGCTCTTATATAGGAAGAAAGAGTTTCTGTATTAGTTTTTCCTCCTGTATGAAAGAGATCTTTTCTGGAAGCAAAAGACTAAAATTCATGTTTTATTCATAGCAGATAATTATTACCTATATTTGAAAGGAAGCTGTGTAAATGAGGATTTTTCTGTGCTGTTAAGTTGATTTGAAGAATATATTGATACTTGTGTTTGCATAGTTAGGTTATTTTATGTTGTATGTATGTATTTAGATTGTTTTTTGTGAATTTAATAGTAAATTGTATCTGAGAGATCCCGAGACCTACAATGCCAGTATAGTATTGGTTTAGTTTTTTTTTTTTTATTTACCGTTAAAAATGGCCGGAAAAATATATCGATTGGATAGTCCATCAGATGTTGAAGAGATTCAGTAAATGTTACCCGAGTCCGAAAGTGATAATCGATAGTAAATTGTATCTGAGAGATACTGCGAACTCTGATGTCAGTATAGTATTGGTTTAGTTGTTTTTTTTTTTCTTTGTTCAATAATTTCTAGATTGTAGCTGAAAATAAATAAACCATCATGTATTATATTTGCAGCGTTTTTTTTTATAAATTTTATCGCATTTTAGCACATAATAGTAATGAATGTATTTCTTAGATACACACGACCTACGCTGCAATTTTTTCTAGTGCGACCTCTGCAGGGTTAAGAGGATAATTTATATAGGCTATGTCCTGGGATACAAATCTCTCTCTCTCTCTCTCTCTCTGCAAGCTTGATTGATAGTTTCAGGTGTTTTCTTTTTGTTTTGAATGTAAGAGTTAACCTACTCTGAGTTGTGAGAGTAATTTACCAATGGGGTAAGTGAGAGGATTCCATAAAAAAAAAAATAATAATAATCTTCCCACTCACAGTAAAATATTATTTAAGAAAATTGTAAATGTGAAAACAAAAACCAACCCTTAGAAATTTGATTTAAATTTTTTAAATAATAGTAATAGTAATGAATGTATTTCTTAGATACACACGACCTACGCTGCAATTTTTTCTAGTGCGACCTCTGCAGGGTTAAGAGGATAATTTATATAGGCTATGAAAATGGGGGTGGAGGGTGAGATAACAGAAATATGTAAGTTGCTAGATGAATTTCATAGGGTTGATATAGAGGAAAAGGAAATGGTTCATCACTTGGCTGACATGTTTCCTCTGTATGAGCAGGGGACAGAACAAGGTGCCATCTCTGGAAATTGAAAAAGAGTTGTTATATCTTGTATTTTCGATATTTGAGTGTGTTCTCCTTTTGTTTCTTATCGCCTTTGTCCTTTTTCCCCTTATGTTCTATTCCCTTTGTTTTGTTCGTATGTGTCTTATTTATCGTGTGGTCCTTTTAACTTTTTACATTGCGCCTTAGCTACACAATGATTAATTGTTATGTTCCTTCCTAAAATAATTCTTCTATCCCCTTTTTCTTACCTCTTAAACTTTAAAGTTTCTACAAAATGGTGACACTGTTGGTGAATATGCCTGCTGGTGAACTAGGCCAATTCACGTGTACAGATAACATCTTTATTTCAGCAGATTCCTATGCTAAAAGAAATCAGGAAAATTTATTTTATTTATAACTGCACCACCCGAATTCTTCACGTAAAGCATTGGAGATATGTCATAGCACCTTTAGGATATAGCCGAATCTAATTGTGGGCTTAATTAACAGTCGTGGCAATTCCCGAAATTCCTAGCATACAAGTTCGGAGTTTTGCAAGGCAGCACATTGTACAAAAACCAGGCGATAGTCTCTATTAAGCAAACAAAACACATTTATTGTAACTTAAGGTAATTCTACACTATTATACACTTTTCAAACAACTTCTTTCTTAATCTTATCTTGAATTTCAATCATCACTGTCTAACATTATTAAACTTGTTATTCAAAGTGAGAGGATATTCTCATATTCTACAAAACTAACTGTCACCATTCTTAACTTATGTTATGCTAACATTTAGATTTCAAACCTTGCTGCCCACGACAATATTATTAGCCTAGTAACACTATGTCCAGTGGACTGCAATCATCCTTCAGCACTTAACTATTAATACAAAAAATCTACTCACGGGGCCTTAGTAACACATGTAGTCCTATCAACACATGAGATCCTTGGGTGTTTTTGCTGATTCCTCCGATCCATTCTGTGTGCTGTATTTCCTCATTCGGTGCTTGGTACCCATCTTCTGTAATTCACTTGCGGGAACAGCAGCACATCTTCACTGAAGGGACTAGGTCGAACGAGGGCATCCTGCTTTCGGTGCACAAGGCAAGTTCCCATACTTGCTATACATCGTGGAAAATTTCAACGCTTCTCCAGTGCTCTCTATTTCCCACGGGTTGCATACCAATGAGTCCAATCAGGCCTGCAAACTGCAGCTAGAGGACTACGAGAAAGAGAGAGAGAACCCTGTTCTTCAGGTCTCCTATATACAGATTTTTGGGAGTTCTGTATTTCAGGGTCTGAGACCCCCGAACATCCTGCGATCACTCTGACATCTGCAGTCTTAACGTTTAGCACTATTGTTCGCTTTTGAGTCCCAGACATAATCCACTATAATCCTTTTTACCTGAGGTAGAACTACTTCAATACTAGGCTATTTTTACCATATCACTCCTGAATTTACATAAAGTTCACAATTTTGAATATTTATACTAACTTAATATTTTTATGAACAAATTCAATGTTACTCCTTTTTGCCAGATACCAGCGTGGGTTTTTACAATCAGTATGGCAGTATGTAGCATTATTATATTTACAATATTTACGACCTCTGTAAAAGTTGATTCCAAAAAATTAAGAACTTCTATTGCATCGAATTTTACAGAGTGTTGTAAAGACTTAGTATGTGGGTAGTCTGGGACTACCATGATGAAACTTCAGGCTCTGTAGATTCCCATGCAATAATAATAATAATATTATTATTATTAGTATGATAGTCTCCTAATTTTTGGCAAATTAATTCGGCCATACTTGTTAAGGTTAGGAGGATGCTTCATAGCCATCGCTGACTCTAAAATAGTCTTTCTGACATTTAATGAGTTCTGTGTGAAAGGGTGTTCAAAACATGTTCTGCCGATAATGACTTGCCATAGTAATAATAGTGAACGTATTTATGTTCTTCAAAGAAAATGTTAATGGATCTTCCTGTCCAAGTCACACTCCAGTTTGACCATGTGCTACATTGCAGTCATTACAGGTCAGAAAGACTATGTTTAGAGTCAGCAATGGCAATGAAGCATTCTTCTTCTTTAGTGTTTTTCCATCCACTGCTGGATATAGGCCTTCCTCTTAACTCTCCTGTTCTGTCTTTAGCCACTGCCTACCATCTCATGTCAAACCTTTATAGATCATCCTTCTCTTGGTATCCACTCATTGCTTAATTTTGTCCAACTTTGTCTCGCAATCTACTAATATGCCCAGCCCCTCTCCATTTACATGCTTTACAGTACTTCACAATATCTTATTCATTCTAGTTTTTCCTAATCTATCCCTTTTTTATTATGTGGTGCATTTTTCTCTCTGAGGCCATTTAGCCACTTGCAACCCATCTTCCTGTATTTCAGTCATTGCCCATGTCTTACTTCCATAGATAAACGCTAGAATAACATATTAAATATCTTTCTTTTTAAATATATAGGCAGACCTCCTAACAGATAATCTTTTATGTAGCCAAAATGATTTATTTTTTTGTGTGATTCTTCTACTTACTTTTTTATCTTGTTTTTCCTTAAAACTAACTAATTGACAGAGGTAAATGTAGTCCTCCATACTTTAAATAGAAGTAACTGCTAATTTTGGTTCAATCCAATCTGAATTTGTCATCAATTTTGTTTTAGTTATATCAGTATTTGAAGTGTTTTTTTCTGTCAAGGTCATTTACCTTGACAGAAAAAAATAAAATGAGAGCTTCCATTTTCTAATAGAACAGTTATTTGCAAAATATAAGTGATTGAAATCTTTTCCAGTGATAATTCCATAATTTTCTCATGAGACATTCTTAAAAACTTCTAATGTATCAGAAAAACTTCTGGGTGATATAGGATCTTCTTGTCTTACTCCTCTTTCAATGTCAAATTCCTTATCCTAATCTTCTAATTTTATACTGGCTGTTGAGTTTTGATATACAGTTTTTAATGATCTGATATCATTTGCTGGGATGGCTTGTTTTAAGCTGTTTATTACTTCTGATTGATATAGAGAATCAAAGGATTTTTGAAAATCTATAAACACTAAATGTGCAGGAAGATTATATTCATTTGCTTTTTCTGTTATTGTTATTTTCCTGCTCCCCATGGAGTCACAAGACTGATCACCAGAGGTCAACACTAGTAAACACAAAGTATCATACCACTCCATAAAATTGTCCACAGTCTACACAATCACCACCCTCTCAGGCAAGGCATTCCATGCTCCTAATACTTTTCATGCAAAAAACTTACTTCTTACCTTTTACTTGCCACCTCCTTTTGCAACTTCCAGAGATGGCCCATTGTCTTTGTTCCTTTCCTTCATTCTGCCATATGAAAAATATCCTCAGTGTTAATACAATAATAATCCTTCAACATCTTAAGTGTCTTGATTATATTTTTCCCTTTGCCTTCTATCCACCATACCCAGCAGTCTGCATGCCCTCAGTCTATTCTCATAATCGATGTTTTACAATTCTGACATCATTTTTGTTATCTGCCTCTGCACTCTCTCCAAGGTTACTTCACTCCTTCAAATCCTGGTGACCAGATCTGAGCATAGAAAACTAGATGTGGTGTGATCAAGCTTTATTCAGTGGGACTAGCACACTTATCTCTCAAATAGATGGTGGAGATAGTATGCATAAACAAATTGATGAAATGAGTGGAAGGAGGGTAATTATTATGGGGGATTTCAACTATGGTAACATTGATTGGAAGGAGGAGAGGACACACGTGAGGAAGGAAATGGATTTTATTCAATTATTAAGGGATAACTATCTGAGACAGCATGTAATTGAAAATACTAGGGGTGTGAGAGTGCTTGACCTGGTAATAGCATCTCAGAATTTGACTGTAATGAATATGACCATATTGCCACCTATTGGTTAGAGTGATCATAAGGTCTTGACCTGGGAGGTGGCTAAAGGTGTGGAATTTTCGATTAAGACAGGGTATATGTGGAATTACCGTGCTGGCAAGTATGACAAGCTTAGGAGATTGCTTGGATCAGTGCCATGGCATGTACAACTGCAAGGGCTGGATGTCGATAGAGCATGGGAAGTGGTCAAGGAGCATTTACAGGAGGTTATGGCTGATTGTATACCTAGGGTTCAAATAGTAAAACAAGTAGGGGTTAAATGGATGAATAACACCATTAAGCTTGAGCTGCAAAAAAAGAAACAACTGTGGAGGGAATTTAAAGAAAGGGGTGACCTCAGGCACACGAACGGTATAAAGTGCAGGCCAGAAGGGTAACGAGTGTGGTAAAAAAAAGCAAAAGCGGATTATGAAAGGAAACTAGCTATGCAAGCTAAAGAGAATCCCAAACAGTTCTTTAAATATGCTGCAAGCAAGAAAAAAACTGTACACGGCAAAATGATTTTAAGGAATGACGATGGTAAAGAGGTCACTGAATCAGTCGATATAGTGGAGTTACTGAGCGAGCACTTTGCAAAAGTATATCATCCAGGTGATGACATTGAAATAAATGAAGGAACCATTAGTTTATACAGGAATTGTGATGAATGAAGTGGAGGTGAATAGTCTATTACAGAACCTTAATGTGAATACATCTGTGGGATTGGATGGTATACTGGCACGGGTCTTGCGTGAAGCGGCTAAGGAATTATTAGTGCCCTTGACCATGTTGTTTAATCTGAGTCTCGGGTCTGGTTTAGTCCCAAAGGTGTGGAAAGAGGGGAAAATAGTTTCACTGCATAAAGGAGGATCCAAGACTACGGTTGCAAATTACCGACAGATCAACATATCAGGAGTCGTTGTCAAGGTCTTGGAAAAAGTAGTCAAGGGGAAAAATACAGGAATGGATTGATGAAAATGAGATACTGTACAGGGGAGCATGGCTTTGTGAAGGGTAGATCATGCCTCAGTAACTTGCTCAAGTTTTATAACAAGGTGACGGCTGAACTGGATAAGGGTAATGGGTTTACAGTGATACTGCTGGACCTGGCAAAGGCGTTTGACAGGATACCACATGGAATTCTAATCCGTAAACTACAACATATCATCATCATCATCATCATCATCATCAAATTCCTGCCATGTACCCTCAAGGGGTGTACAGGATATGACAGTACTACATGAAAAAATTACATCATTACTAACTTCCTATCTACAATTTTCCTCCAAATCAGTCTGTTACTTGTCAAAACTCCAACATTATCAGATCTTATATTTCTATCGTCTAAGGCACTTTGTACTGTATCAATCCACCTATATCTTGGTCTTCCTCTGGGTCATTTTCCTGCCAACCTGGCAGAGAACACTTGTTTTGCTAATCTTTCCTCTCCCATTCTATTTAAGTGACCATACCATCTGAGATTAGCTCTGCTAACGCATTCCTGGATGCTGACAATGTCAAGTTCTTTCCTAATATTCTCGTTTTTAATATGATATTGCCATTGATGCCATCTGTTCATGCCTATAATCTTTCTCAGGACTCTCATATCTCCGGTCTCTAGTCTTTGGTCAAGTGTTTTACTTCTGACCCAGCTCTCAGATCCATAAGTTAAAACTGGTTTGAACACAGTCTTGTATACAGCTAATTTAGTGTTCCGACTAATTTCTTTCTTATTCCATATGAATTTATTCAATTGACTTCCCACGATACCAGCTTTGCTGATTCTGTTGTCTATTTCTATATTTAGTTTACCATCTTCAGTAAAAATTGTGCCTAAGTAGCTGAAATGTTTTACTTGTTCCACAGGTTCTCCATTCACAACACAGTTGACATTTTCAATGATTCTGCCTATTTTCATTGTCTTTGTCTTTTTATTGCTGACCTTCATACCATATCTATTACAACAGCTATTCAATTTAGTCAGAGAATCTTGCAGACTCGTAGCGGATTTATTTAGAAGTATAAGTCTGCAAGATTTATACTTCTAAAGTTTTATACTACAACATATGGGAATGGATATAGGGTTGGTGAGATGGATAGGTGGGTGGTTGATGGAGAGATATCAAAGAGTAGTTTATTCAGGAGTAGAGTCCAAAAGACGGCCTGTGACTAGTGGTGTGCTGCAGGGTTCTGTTCTTGGACCACTGCTGTTTAATCTGTTCATTAACGATATAGGGAAGGATCTAAGTGGAACAGTTCATTTGTTCGCTGATGATGCAAAGTTGGGTAGGGCGATAGTGAATGCAGAAGATGTCAAAATCTTGCAGGATGACTTGGATAGATTGGAGTTCTGGGCTAAGGAGAATGGATGTCAATTTAATGTGACAAAATGTAAGGTTATGCATTTTGGAGTGAAAAGATTAGCAGCAGTATACCACATTGGTGGAACTGTACTCCAGGAGATTGAAGAGGCCAGGGACTTGAGAGTGTTGGTGGATAGGGAGATGAAGTTTAGGAGGCACATTGCAAAAGTAACTAAATCAGCTCATCAACTTACTTGGTTGTTGAAAAATACATTGACGAGCAGAGACAAACAAGTTATTGTACCTCTGTACCGAGCCTTGATAAGACCTCATCTCGACTACTGTGCCCAGATTTGGTCACCTCGGTTCCTTCTTGATGGGGAGGAGGTGGAGAGGATCCAGAGGCAAGTGACTAAGATGATAGCAGGTCTATGGAATATGAGAACCATATGAGAACAGGTTGAAGATTTGTGAGTTGCAGAAACTAGTTGATAGGCGGAAAAGGGGAGATATGATTGAGACATTCAAATTGCTAAAGGGTTTCTATTGGATTAATTCAGAGGAAATTTTTGAGATCAGGACTGGTGGTGGGAGAACTAGGGGACACCTATGGAAGCTGGGCAAGAGTGGGGTTAGGAAGGGTATTAGAGCCGGGTTCTTTACTTTTAGAGTGGTAAATGAGTGGAATAAGCTGCCAGAGTCTGTTGTGGGTGCTATGACGGTGAGCGAGTTCAAGGCAAGGTATGATAGATACAGTGAGAATGTCATATGGTTGTGTGGACGTGATGTTTAGGGCCTCCCTCGATGAGTCTAAGGACTCCCTGGAGTCGCCCGAAATAATAATAATAATAATGGTCAATATTCTCCTCAAAATTGCTGCAATTCTCTGAGTTGTCTTGACAACCTTTGCAGTAGGTCCCCAGAACTTTAAATCTCTATCCACAATCACCCCAAGATACCTAGCTTCCCCCACTTCTTTCAGTGTAACTCCACCAAGTGAGTATGAAGCATCCCTGTTGATCCCAAATTTTAAACTTTTAGTTGCATTAAAGTTGGTCCTTGTTGGGGGATCTAAATAGCAGAGTAGGAAATGATGGTCAGACATACAAAAATATTTTGGGAAAATTTGGAGAATTTTCCCAGAGTATTTGCCATTGTTATTAGCAAAGCTAATAATAATGGCAAATACCTGTTGGATTTCTCTCAGGGCATGGACTGGTTATTACTAACACAATGTTCCAACATAAAAATGTGCACACATTCACATGGAGAGAAGAGGCAAGGAATAAGAAAATTCTCATTGACTATATTGTTGATAGTGTGTTTTATCCCTGATGCAGGACACCAGAGGATTTGAAATTGGAACTGATCACCATTTAGTATTGAGCAGAATGAAATTGAATTTCATATTGAAAAGAAGAATATGTATGAAAGTTTTAAAGCAAATAAAAGTTGAGCAGCTCTCAGATGTGAACTGTACACTAAAATACAGAAACATTATTCAAGAAAAATTGAAAGAGTTTGAGAACAGGAACCAAACCTTGGAGATTCAGTGGCAAGCCCTGAAGAAAACACTAATTAATTCAACCAGAGAGTCATGTGGGAAGGTTGTCTGCAGGGATAGAAAAATCAGAACTCCATGGTGGACACAGGAAGTTATAGAGGCAGTGAAGGAAAAGAAGAAAGCATATCAACATTTCTTGGCAAATAAGTCAGCTTGTGCTCTTAAAGAATACAGAGGCAAATGTAAGAAAGCTAAATACTGTAAACCTAGCTAAACTGAAGTCATGGAAGACTTTGGTAAGAACATAGAAAATAAATATCAAGAAGGTGGCAAGATATTTTAGAGGTTGTTGATTGCAGTATGGAATAATTATTTCAATAAATTGCTAAATGGAACAAGCAGTGATGAGAGTACAGTGGTAAAAAACACAGTCAGGAATACACATCCATACTTGAAATAGAAAAAGCCATCAAAAGCTTGAAATGTGAAAAGGCAGCTGAAGCAGATGATAATCGACCAGAAATGCTCAAGTATGGAGATATAAAAGTCTTACAGTGGCTGCGCTGCATAGTTCAGAAGGCCCAGACACAGGGACAAGTTCCAGATGATTGGAGTAGAGCTCTCATACTACCCATATATATATATATATATATATATATATATATAAAAAGGGAAATAAAATTGAATGTGAGAATTACATAGGTATTTCTCTACTGAGTGTTCCTGGTGAGATTTATGTCTATACTTGAGAAGGATTGTGAAAGAGAAGCTAGGTGAAGAACAAGTTAGATTCAGGCCAAGTAGAGGCTGCCAGGATCAGATGTTCACTTTGACAAATAGTTGAGAAATCGTGAGAATATAACAAAGATCTATATTTAAGTTTTGTAGATCTGGAAAAGGCATATGACAAGGTGCAAATTGAGATGCTATTCAAAGCTACACATATGGTGACAATGAGCCATTATAACAAGCGGTACTTAGTCTTTGAGTTGTAAGTCAGTAGTTGGAATTGAAGGAATTACATGAAGATGGTTTAATGTTAAATCTGGTGTCAGACAAGGATGTACATTATCCCCTCTGTTATTCATTATCTATATGGATCACATTATGAAAGAAAGTGCTATTAAACATGATATCAAAATTGGAGATGTTAATCTCAGCTCTTTGCTTTATGCAGATGATGTTATACTTCTAAATAAATCCAGTACAAGTCTGCAAGATTCTCTGACTAAACTGGATAACTGTTGTAATAGATATGGTATGAAGGTCAGCATTAAAAAGACAAAGACAATGAAAATAGGCAGAAGCATTGAACATATCAATTGCATTGTGAATAGAGAACCTATAGAACAAGTAAAACATTTCAGCTACTTAGGCATGATTTTTAGTGAAGATGGTAAATTAAATATGGAAATAGACAACAGAATCAACAAAGCTGGTATGGTAGGAAGTTAATTGGATAAATTTACAGTCATTCCTTGACTTACGCTGGAGTTCCGTTCCATCAGGAAGGTTGTAAGTTGGTTCGGACATAAGTCGATACATTAAATCAACATGGTTATAGGGGTTAGGGACCTAACAGTAATAAGTATATTGTCATTTTAATATTTAAACCTTATTATGAAACTGTACTGTGTGTTACTGCCACAATAAAACAGGAGAATAATCACTCAAATCTTCCTTCACAGTCACATCTTCATTACCTTCCTTATGTTGAACGACCAGGCTGTGGCTTTTCTGGTGTAATCTTTGTTTTTTTCTGAAAATGTTGATGTTCTTAGCTTATTCCTATTCTCCTTTTCATCATAAATGTGTTTATAGCAATAAAATGCATCATGTACTTTCCTTTCTACTAATAAGTAGCGTTCAACATTGGGGTCCATGTCTTCAACCGTTTTGAGAACATTGTTAATTCAAAGAACATTACTGGAAGGCATTTCCTGTGAGTTGAACTATGTTGTCATCATTCACTTCAAGATTCAGGTTGTTTGCTAGAACCACTATTTCTTCATTCAATTTACAAAGGTCATTTTTTTCAAAACTTTCAAAATCGTGCACAAACCTTTTTAATATCTTTTTCCATATGCCACTCATACACCGAGACGTCACTTCGTCCTAAACCACAGTAATATTTTTAATAGCATGATAATTATTGAATACTTTCCAGAAGTATTCAATGCATGAGAGTCCGGTTGTTTCCTTCATTAGCAGAAATGGCTTGTGAAAAAGTTCTTCATAGATAAACCTTAAACATTACTGGAACTCTCTGATCCATCGGTTGGATCAGTAAAGTAGTGTTTGGAGGGAGAAACATGATCTTGAACTTGGTGAAGATCACCGATATAAGACAGATGACCTGGAGCATTGTCTAGAATTAATAATTTTTAAATTCTACAATTTCTTTCATTCACTAGCTTTCCATTTCACTCACAACAGTTGATTAAGGTATCCACAAACAACTTTTGAGTTATCCACAATTTCTTATCTCCGCAAATAAACTGGAAGAGTATGCTTCCTAATGTTTTTGTAGGCTGGTGGATTCTCACTGTGCCGTATCACAAATGGTTTCAGTTTACATCCTGCCACATTACCCCTAACAGAATATTAATACGGTCTTTAAGAGCTTTGAAACCAGGCATAGATTTTAGCTTTTTGTGGATGAATTTTCCTGTAGGACGTTTTTCCGAAACAAGGTGGTCTCATCCATATTAAATATTTGCTGTGGCAATTAATTTTCCTCCATAATAATTTTATCCAATTTCTCTGCATACCCCTTGGCAGCCTTCTCATCGGAACTGCTCACGTTTTATAACACAGTGACGGCTGAACTGGATAGGGTTAATGGGTTTACAGTGATACTACTGGACCTTGCCAAGGCCTTTGATAGGATACCACATGGAACCCTAATCAGTAAACTGGAGCAGATGGGTATAGATATAGGGTTGGTGAGATGGATAAGAGGGTGGTTGAAGGAGAGATATCAGAGAGTGGTTTATTCAGGAGTGGAGTCTAAAAGACGTCTTGTGACTAGTGGAGTGCCACAGGGCTCTGTTCTTGGACCACTGCTTTTCAATTTGTTCATCAATGATATTGGAAAGGATCTGAGAGGAAGTGTTCACTTGTTTGCTGATGATGCAAAGTTGGGTAGAGCAATTGTGAGTGCACAAGATGTCAAAATTTTACAGGATGATTTGGATAGTTTGGAGGACTGGGCTAGGAAAAATGGATGTCAATTTAATGTGGCAAAGTGTAAGGTTATGCACTTTGGGGTGAAAAGAATAGCAGCAGTATATCGCATTGGTGGAATCATACTCCAGGAGATTGATGAGGCCAGGGATTTGGGAGTGTTGGTGGATAGGGAGTTGAAGTTTAGGGGGCACATTGCAAAAGTAACTAAAACAGCTCACCAAATCACTTGGCTTCTGAAAAATACTTTAACATGCAGAGACGAACAAGTTGTTGTTCCTCTGTATCGAGCCTTGATAAGACCCCATCTGGACTTCTGTGCCCAGCTATGGGCACCAGGGTTTCTTCGTGATGGGGAGGAAGTGGAGAGGGTCCAGAGACGAGTGACCAAGATGATAGCAGGTCTGTGGAATGAACCTTATGAGAATAGGTTGAAGATTTGTGGGTTGCAGAAATTGGACGATAGTCGAAGGAGGGGTGATATGATTGAGACATTCAAATTACTGAAAGGTTTTTATAAGATTGATCCAGAAGATATTTTTGAAAATATGACTGGTGGTGGGAGGACTAGGGGCCATGCATGGAAGCTGGGCAAGAGCATGGTTGACAAGGGTGTTAGAGCTAGGTTCTTTACTTGGAGAGTGGTAAATGAGTGGAATAAGCTTCCAGAGTCTGTTGTGGGTGCTACGACCGTGAATGAGTTCAAGGCAAGGTATGATAGATACTGTGTGAATGTTGAATAGTTGTTCTTGACATGATGTTAGGGCCTCCCTCGATGAGTCTGTCGACTCCTTGGAGTTTCCCGGAACAATAATAATAAATAATAATAATATATTTTCACGTAATGCTGTGCAAAATGCTGCTCGAATCTCATGAACCAGCCAGAAGAAGCATTGAATTCATAGTCGTAATCCGGCCCTGATTTCTCCTTCAACATGTTGAAGAGACTTAGTGCCATAGCAGTTATGATCATAGTGCTAAGCGATATGCAATTTTGGTTCAGGTCCTCTATGAATGATGAAAATAGCTTTTGCAATCACTGATAGGACTTTGTCGTTGCTTCGTCACTATCATCGATTTAATGGAAGCAGATCCTTTCACAGTCTCTACGATTCATCCTTATTTTTCAAAATGGTCGTCACTGTAGAATGAGACCATCCGAAGTCATGTGCGATCACACTGACTGACTTACCAGCTTCGTGTTGGTTTAAAGCTTGCAACTTCGTTTCAAAATCAATTGCTCGCCTCTTTTTCTGTGATTCCTCATTAGGTTTCTTAATTGGGTGTTTAGGGGCCATGTTGCGCAAAATATCTCAAAATAATTAATGATAAACATACAACATATTTTTCAAACACAAAATCAATAGAGGAACTGTTGAATTCAAGTGCCGACTGCCAAGGGAGGTTACTGCTGAATTCATCATTGCCACTTCATTGTTGCATGATGCATTGCTGCTAAATAAAAATCTTTTTACTTTATGCTCGCTTGCGTCTTGTTCGAAAATATAGTCGAAAATGTTATTTATTCCATTATGGGATCACGGTCTTATCTTCGAAAGGATATAAGTCGAGGGATGACTGTATATGGAATAAGAGAGAAATTAGTCAAATCACTGAATTACCTGTATAAATGGCAGCATTCAAACCAATTTTAACTTAGGGATCTGAGAGTTGGGTTAGAAGTAAAACTTTTGACCAAAGACTAGAGACTCAGATATGAGAGTCCTGAGAAAGATTGATAGGTAACAGACTGATTTGGAGGAAAATTGTAGATAGGAAATTAGTAGTGATGTAAATTTTTCATGTAGTACTAGCATATCCTGTACAATACCTTAAGTACCTTAAGGGTACTTGATAGGAATTTGATAAGTTGCATTAGACTGACATCCCCTATGCCCACCCTTCCAGCTTATCCAAATCCTCTTCAAGAATCAAAATATCAGCACTATTACTAATAACCCTCCCATGCTTCACATTATCTACAAACAACTGAGCATCTCCCTATAGTCCTGTGACATTATCATTGACATAAAGATTGAACAGCGATGTTCCCAGGACTGAACCCTGTGGAACTCATTTGTAACCTTCCTACACCCTGATACTGCTCCATCATGTTCAACTTAAAAATCAACTTGTCATGTAGCACCCTGTCAGATGCCATGGAAAAATCCAAAAAAATGATAGTATATGCCTTACCTTCACTCACTGCTTGCTACTTTATTGTACGAGGGTGGTCTGAAAAGTTCTTGGCATAACAATGAAAAAACGAATTTATAATTTCAAAATTATTTTTATTTTTCAACATAACTCCCTTAAGACTAATACATTTATTCCAGAGATGCTCCAGCACCATTATCCTGTCCCTGTAGTGGTTCTCAGTAAGATCTGCAAAATACCCCTCTACAGCTGCAATCACCTCTTGATTCTAGGAAAAATGCTGACCAGCGAGGAAGAGTTTTAGTTTTGGGAAGAGATAGAAGTCAGAGGGAGCCAAATCTCGGGAATAGGGTGGATGTTCCAACAATTCATAGTGCAGATCCCTTAATTTTCCCATTGCCAAAACACCTTTGTGGGCAGCTGCATTGTCCTGATGAAAGATGATTTTTTTTTCTTCTGCAAACCAGGTCTTTTCACATGAATTTTTTCATCTGGTCTGATTAAAAGATTGAAAGAATATTCCCCGTTATTGTTTTACCTTTTTCAAGATAATTAATAAACAAAATTCCTTTGGCATCCCAAAGGCATTTTGTTTATCTTGTCTATCCCTTTGTCTTCTTTGGCACTGAACAACCGGCTTCTATCCACTGTTTTGACTGCTGTTTGGATTCTGATGTGTAATGGTGAATCCAAGTCTCATCTATAGTAATGATTCGATGCAGAAAATCAGATTTATTCTTGTTAAAATGCTCCAAGCACTGTTCAGCGATTTTCATGCGAGTGCGTTTTTGATCTGTGAGCAAGCGTGGCACCCATCTTGCACAAAGCTTTTTCATTTGCAATTCTTCATGCAAAATATATCCAAAACGTTCTTTTGAAATGCCTATAGTCTCGGCAATTTCCATACACTTTGACTCGCCGGTGATCCAATACTATATCGTGCACTTGATCAACGATTTCTGTTGTTGTTACACGTTTTGGACATCCTTCATGTGGATTATATTCAAGGCTGGTACAGCCACATTTAAACTCGGCAGCCCATTTCTTAATTGTCGAAAAAAGGAAGGAGAACAGTGCCCATAAACTTTTATGAACTTTGAATGAATTTCCTTTGGCATTAAACCTTCTTTTACAGAGAATTTTATATTTGCATGATACTCAATTTTATCCATTTCAAGGAATATAGACAACACTTTTGCTTCAGACAGCTGTATAAAACAAACTACTTGATAGAATTACTTGCAATTTCACATGGATGCTTATGACAGATATACCAAGTTAGAAAAAAAAAATCGTGCCGATAGTGTTTGGTTGATTGGTAGAGCCTCTGCTACTAATGGCTCATGCAAAAAGTTAAGCAAGTTTGAGCACAGTTAGTAGTTGGAAGGGGTTAATCGTTTGATGCTATTGGCACACTCTCCCTTGATGAATCTTTGGACTCCCTGGAGGTGTCACATAATAATAATCTATGGTCGAGACTGGTACGGCCATGTTTAAACTTTGCAGCTCATTTCTTAATTATCGAAAACGAAGTGCTTCATCTATACCACAAGAGCTATGGAGACTCCTTCTATTACAATTGGTGGTTCTGTATTAGCCTCATCTAAATATAGTGGAAGATTATTGGTTTTCTATGTCTTTATTTCTATGTTCTATATATATATATAACTTAGTAAATTTTATAGTTATATATAAATTATAACTATGTATTTTTATTGTTTCTTCTCTATTATATTATACTATTCCTTGCTCATTTTTCAATTTTGGAATCCATTTTTTCCTTCCGTGTAACCCTTTGATCATTTTCAAAGATTTTTTGTTGTATGATATGTTCTGAATTATTCTTAAATTATATTTGCTGATGTCGCTTTTTAATTTCTTTTCTAACTTTCATATTTCCACAAATTCTGTATTGTCACTGCTCTTCTGTGTCTCTTTTCTTTTTAATGCTTCTCTTTTTATTAGATCAAATGTCTATAAAAGTAAGTTTTTCTCTAGAATTTCTATTTGTTGGTAATGATTTTTTTTAAACTTCCACAGTAACTTTTGTTATTGTTTAATCTATTTCCTCTATTCTATCAGATAAGCCTGATTCATTCGTACTACTTTACTTCTATTATTTCCTCAGGTTTTTCTTTGTTTTATTATTTCTTCACCTTCTAGTGTGATTATTTTTATTAACAGTTTAATCTCTCCTTGAGATTAAAAGGATTAAACCTGTTTGATTACAGATACATGTAATATTTCCATGTTGCCTACTATAATGTAATCCAATTTCATTTGATCTCCGTTCGATGATCTCCAGTCTGTTTTCCATTGACAATTTCTAATTGTAAATGGACATTTTCTAATTTCCAATTAACAATTTCTATGAGAATCTTGCCAACACTCTTAAGAGACTCAAAGAAATTATTAATTTCTTCATCTAAATGACTGCAGATGGATGCACATATTTGTATTGTACTATCAAGAATGTTATTTCCCCATTTTTTATGGACCATAACTCTAACTCCTCTTTGACCAATTGACTCTCCCCCCCCCCCAATAGTATGCAAAATATAATTGCCTATTTCACTAATTTTTTTTTCTTCTATTCTTGTTTCAGAAAGTCCAAGAATATTGCAATTTGTTTTTTCCACTGCCTTACATCTTTTTCTTTTCCTGTTAAAGTTCTTACATAAGTACAAATGTTTTTCCTTATTATGATGATATCTAGAAAGAACCTTCTCCCATTTTGGCTTGAGTCTACATTAGTCTAAGAAGTAGATATTACATTTGAGATAACATGCCCATTTTGACCACTTGACATTTAATTTTGACAGCCTTCAAATCTTTACGGCTCAGTTTGCAAATTATCCCCTTAAGGGGATAATTTGGCCACTCCTCCCAAGCAGACCAGGTACCTTAGGATTCAGCTTAACCAGGTAAGGCTTTGAACTCCCTGGAAGTGTCACATAATAATAATCTATGGTTGAGGCTGGTATGGCCATGTTTAAATGTGGCAGCCCATTTCTTAATTATCGAAAACGAAGGGCTTTGTCTATACCACAAGAGCTATAGAGGGAGAGCTATCTGGGAGAGAATGGACTCCCAGTGCATGAGACAAAAAAAAAAAAAAATAAAAATAATAATAATAAAATAGGAAAGATTCACTCCTAATCCTTGAATACTGTAATAGCATTATGGGGAAGAAGCAAGAAGAAAAAAGAGTAGGAACCAGCCTGCAGATAATATAACATGTATGTTACATGAAGTAAAGCACGATCTATCATCAGGTACCTAAGGTTTGCCACTCCATATTCACTAAATTGATCCATTGAGGGTGTATTAATTGCCAAATTGGGAGACTCATCCTGAGATCAACTTCTACACAACTGTAATACTTCTTGTATACAACACTAGAGTGTGCCACAGTTAAAATGCCATGCTTGGTTGGCCGAGTAGTTAGCATATCTACTCTCCAGCCAAAAGGCTGTGGGTTCGAATCCCGTCGTGGGCATAGATGTTTGTGATTGCCTGTGAAAATACTAGTGGTGGTGGTCGGCAGTAGATTGTGTTGATGTCGATAATGAAGGTAGTTGCAGTTGGTGGAGATGGAGCATTATTGAGTACGTGCCTTCCCCTCCCTTGATAAGTCTTTGGACTCCCTAGAGGTATGTAATAATAAAATTTGAATTGTTTCACCTACTCATTGTCACATGCAAACTATAACATGTTGTTTTGCTCTGAAGATATTTGTTTGTAATTGAACAAAATATAAGGCAGTTAATAAGCATCGTTTTATAATGTAGTTTCGTTTGGTATTGTAATATTGTTAAAATAAGTTACAAATAATATAGGGATTCTAAACGGTTCTGTGGTCACCCAAGGGTCAAAGCTAGATAACTAGGAAGAGGCATTCCTATAGCTTGCAAGAAATGTAGATGTATCTTTCCACGATGCTTCTCGCCCAGTATTCAAATGACACCTCGTAACCTGGTACACCAAGGGAAGGTGAGGTTTGCATACTGGATAAGAAGCACTGTTTAGTTCTCCACCTTGCAAGCTATTTCAGTGCTTCCTCCTAGCTATCTAGCTTTGACCATAGAATTTTAGAAATGTTTAGAATACCATATATTATTCATAACATATTTTAATGGTATTACAACAAAAAAAATTAAAATTATAAAAAAGATGTTTACTAACTCGCTTATACTTTGCTGGATCTCAAACCATACAAAACATTTTACAGTTAACATGTGACAGTGAGTAAGTGAAACAATTCAAATTGTAACAGACAAAATATCTAAAGTCCTAATATAGCACTTTCTAATGCTATATAAAAGTATTACAGTTGTATAGAAGTTTATCTTAAGATGACAGTCTCCAAATTTTTTTGTAAATTAATGCACCATTAGAGTATTCACGGGTCGGGGTGTATCTTTACTATTTGACTACATTTTTTTTATCTCATGCAGTCGGAGTTTGACTATTCTCCCAGATATTTGCCATACCCAATAGGTGGAATCACATGACCAAAATGCAGTTTGGTCAACTAAGTTGACCAAATTGTATTTTGTATTGGCTTAGACCATGCCGAAATATAAATGATAGGATACAAACAGATGTTGCGGCAGTGAGGTATCATCTGGTTTAACATGACTTGCATTGTTTTCATCAGAAAAACCACAGGAAATAGTGAAAAATCAGCTACTGAAACAACCACAAACTCATGAGAATTGATGCAACATAAAAGCATCAATGGGAAAGTGATGTTAACAGGAGTATAACAGTCACGAAAAGGATCACGCTTGTCATTAGAGAAATTTATTCAATATAAATTTCCTGAATGAAGGTAATTTCAGGTAAAGTGATGTTTGCAAATTTCGTATGGTGGTATGATTGGCTAAATGTTTAGTGTATCCGCTCTCCCGCCAAAAGGCTGCAGGTTTGAATCTTGCCATGGGCATGGATTTTTGTGATTGTCTATGAAAATACTAGTGGTAGTTATGGTGGGCAGTAGATAGCATTAATGTAGATGATGATGGTGGTAGTTGTTGTTCGGTGGATTGAGTGGTGGAGACGGAGAGTTGTAGAGTAGGTGCCCTCCCTCGATGAGTACTCCTTGGAGGTGTCTCATAATGCACCCTCTGTCCAAAAAGAAACTGAACTTTTGATAGAAAATAAAACACAGGCCAATTATAATTATTAAAATAATTTATTTCAATCAATACACTCTCCCTCAGCTTCGATACAGTATTTGGCATGGTCATTAATTCATTAAATGATTTTTTTATATCGGTTTTTGGGATGCTGTTGAGGGTCATGGTTATTGCTGCTTGAATGTTTTTAGTGGTGTCGTATCGCTTTCCTTTCATCAGCAAATGAAGTTGGGGGAAGAGAAAGAAGTCACAAGGTGCTAAATCAGGTGAATACGGCAAGTGATCCAACACACAAACTTGTTTTTGCTAAAAAAAAAAACTGTCTCACAATGTTCAAATGATGAGATGGTGCATTATCGTGCAAAAGTGACAAGCTGCCTGCATCACGATATTCATGCTGTACATGATGAATTCTCACTATCAGTCGCTTCAAAATTTCAAGATAAAACTCACCATTGACCGTTTGGCCAGGCAGAACAAATTCTTTGTGGATCATAGAATTCATATGATCCACAAAAAATTGTGAACTTAATTCAACTTAATGAATCTTCTCTGGATCCTCTCTAAGATATTGTCATCTCTTGAAAACAATATAACCAGATTTATAAACAGCAGTCCATGTGCAGCCTGATCAAGGACTTACACAAGGGAACCATTGCTGCTTCTAATTGTTATGGTCCTCATCGTCATTGTCATAATCTGTTATGATATCCTCACAATTTTAGCAATGTAACCCCCTAAATTTCAAGTCATTATCCACCACACCTCAAATCTCTAATCTCCTCTGCCTAGAAAAATTCCTCATTAATTAAAAGATGTTCTGTTCTTTAAAAGAATTAAGCATCTCTGTAGGTGCATATAAATAAAACATTAAAAAAACTAATAAAACATTCTTTTAATTATGTTAATGGTCTCATCTGATTGAAAAATTGTGCCATAATGAATAACTTATGTATGAATGAAAGTCCAGTTTATTTCTTAATTTCTGTGAACAGTTGATTTTGTACTTCTGATGGATTTATTATTTTTTTTTTTTTTTTTTTATCCTTGTTGTAAAGAATGATAGAGAAGATGGATGAACAGGAAGAAAAGTTAGTATGGGAGCTTGGGTATCTGGAGAGTTAATCGAAAAACAGTTTACTGAAAGACAATTCATCGAAAAAGCAATTCACCGAATAAAGAATTCATCGAAAATCAGTTTATCGAACAACAATTAATCAAAAAAACAATTCATCGAAAGACAATTTCCTGAAAAAGCAATTCACCGATGAGCAGTTAATCGAAAAGACAATTCATCGAAAAGCAATTCATCGAAAAACAACAATTCATTGAAAAATCACAATTCATCGAAAATACAGTTCACTGAAAAATGAATTATAAGGCGTGTGGGGGCGAAGATGTGTGTGCAATTTCTTTTTCTTTTTTTTTTTTTTAGTTTGTTTTGGATTATTTTGAGAGGTATATATCTTTTTATTATCCTACTATTTATAACTACTATTTATCCTACTTCGTTCGGAAAGCGATTTTTTGGCGGGGCATACTGGTTGCAGTGAATGATATCCACTGAGGCGGGTATAGTTGAGATGTTAAAAGAACATTTCATAAAGGGATTTCATCCTCGTGAAATTTTTTAGCTCATATTCTAACCGTTGATGAAACATGGCTTCGTTACTATGACCTGGAGACCAAACAACAGTCAATGGAGTGGAGACACAAAGGTTCTCCATGGCCAAAGCAGTTTCGAACCAAACATTCAGCAGGGAAAGTTTTTGCCATTGTCTTTTAGGATATGGATGGTGTAATCCTTACCTCAAGAAAGGTGAAACTGTTACAGCAGCTCTGAAGGAATTGAAGGAGGTACTGAAGGAAAATTGGTTCGAGAAACTAAGCAGAAGCGTTGCTTTTGCAGGACAATGTACCTGCTTATGAAATCCAACAGACAATATACGACTTGGGATTTCAATATCTACCTCAAACACATATTCACCAGGACTGGCCCCAGGGCCACCCCCAGAAATTTTGTCGCCACGTGCAGTAGCATATTTTTCTGCCCCTTCCCCTTAAAAAAAAAAAACTCTTTTAATTATTTATACGCAAAAGAAGAAATCCATCGGAATCAAATCGGGACTGCGCTGTGGCCACAAGCAGTGGGATACGCGCAGTCACCATAATGTGGAGTTGCTCCATCATGTTGGAAAATGAGGCCCTACACATTCTCAATCTGGGGAAACACAAATTTCTCTAGCATATTTAGGTATGCCACTCTCGTAATCGGAATCATCTCCTCATGGAAAAAATGGCTCAACAATGCGATCATGCATGATCTCATTGTTGAGCCATATTTTCGAACCAACTCGAAAATTCCAAAACAGAAAAATCAACTTTAAGAAACATCTCATCTCTGGAAAATGGAAGACTACAAAAAAACTTGGCGTGAACGTATAAAAAAAAAGTCCTCCATCCTAAACTTATTTTCTACAAAACTGCAGAAACCGAGAAGAGAAAAATTCTACAGCTCATTTAATGAAACTGCTGAAAAGGACTTCAGCATCCTACGTTTATCAAGGATGTCAAGCGCCTTTATCAGGGCATTTAACCTGAAGGTGAGTTAGCCTGTCTCATACAAGGGTGGAAGGTTTTTCCTCTCTGAAACTTGGTTTTTTTCCTTGCCGAAAAACAAGCGAACCGAATTGGAAAAACACACAGGGTTTTAAGGCCAGTTGCTTCTTCCTTAATTCAAAACAACTCAACCCAATTCCAATTTCCTTTAGCACTGTGTTTTCTAACTGTGATCTGCCGACCACTGGCATCCTTCAGAAGTCGAATAAGACTTCCAACTGCTGCTCATCTAAATATAACACCAGGTGAGTATGCTTCTAAAAAGGCTTACAGGTTTGTTTTTTAAGACTCTTTATTCATCATTCCTTATTTTATTATTTTCCTTTCCTAGAGAATATTTTAACCTTTTATTTATTTTTTAACAAACTGCACCGATCACCTCCTCAAAACCTAGAAATATACCCACACATATACTCCGCAGTATTCTTAGCCTATTCCTCCCCTTATTGACTGCAATTACTTGCTTTCGAGGTTATTCGAGAGATAAGTGCATGTGGCACTCCTGTCGTTGAGTAATAAGTGAAACGTGATTGAAAAATCTTCGGGAATGAATTTTTTTTCAAGTTTTCCAATATTTTTACTCTGAATTCCTGTATATTTTATTATTGTATTGTGAAAAATATTTACATCAAAGAATCACTTTATTATTATTAGTAGTAGTTGTAATATTAATGATTAATACTATTTTCCCTCATCCTCCTCAATATAATGATTGTTGGTATAGCAATGCTGCTTTACTAAGGAATAATTACAGAACAATATCGATTCTTATTGTTTTTCTTGTCGTCCAATTTGCCTATTTCCAGAGGAAAAGCCTAATCATCTCAATATTAGGCCTACTAACTTACGTTCAGTAAATTTATTTATTTATTACATTTATTAATGAAAAAAATTTATTTGGATTCCATATTTGAAACTTTTACAAAAAAATGTCGAACCCTTCCAGTTTTCAGTTCAGCTATATTCGGGGCTACAAAGAATAGTGTCGAAATTATGTATACAATAACTCACAGACTTAGCAGAATTCACAGAAGTTTTCAGAACAAGAAGCTGAATGCACGGTTCAGTTTTAGTTCGTAATGGATCACTTGTATCATGACATTTCCTTAAAGAAGTTCCTATATGATATTAGCAATTTCGCTCTGGCTGGATGAAATTTAATGAAATTTTTAATTTCAATCGACTAGACTTATTGTGACAAAATTTGGTAGAACGAATTTCTTAGCCTATTCCTCCCCTTATTAACTGCAATTACATGTTTTCGAGGTTATTCAGGAGATAAGTGCATGTGGTACTCCTGTCTTCTCTACAGATAAATCGCTAAAGCAGGATGTACACTTACATTAAATGCTCTAAAATGCAAGAAAATAATTATTACGTTTCAATGACCACTTAAATATGTTGTCTGTATCAGTTCCGCATTGTTACTGAAGATATGTGAGTAACGTTTCGCATTGTTACTGAAGATTTTTAAACAATACTTTGCAAGAAAAATGACTTTTCGATGAATTATGAAAGAATTCATCGAAAAATATTCGATGAATTAAATTTTTGACGAATTGTCGTTCGAGGAATTGGTCATTCGATGAATTGCCATTTCGACGAATTGTCGTTCGGCGAATTGTTTATCCAGTGAATTGCTTTTTAAATGAATTGTCTTTTGATTAACTGTTTTTCGATGAATTTGCCGGGAGCTTGAAGTTTAACATGACTAGTTCATTAAAGGTTGGCAGAATTGTTTATAACAATTCTGCCAACCTTTAGATACCATTCCAGTTAAACAATAAGGCATTTTTGGAAATGTCTCTCTTAATGTATGAGCCAGTGTTACATGTATAAGCCCATGAATTGAAAGGGACTCATTGATGCATAGTGAGGTATGAGTATAATATGGAGATACAAGCTTCAGATTATTTGTACCTTGAGGGGGAAAGCAGATGTTTGTGAACACAAGTGTCATCAAGTAGAAGAGTACATAGGAATTTGGAGGGGAGGGGATTTAGACAGTAACTAAGATAAAATCAAATTTTACATTGTGTAAACCATATTTTTTAATCCCTGTGCATTAAGTGCAGAGTTTTATGATCAGCAAAACTATGATTGAGAATTTCAGCATTGAAGGAATACTGATTGGTAGTGAGGAAACTAGAGTTGCAAATGCAAGAGGAAAACTCTAGAATGGGAGTTTGCACAAAAGGTCTTTATGCATTGCCATTTTAAATGTCTCTGTAATGTCAATAACAAAAGCTTAGGTTTTTCTGAATTTTTTCCTAATTTTTATGTGAGTCACCTACTACTACCACAAAAAGGTGGTAAACTATATGGATAGTTCTTTCTTTTAAGAGGGCCATTAGCACCCTCAACAACCTCACAGAGCCTTAACAATTTGTTCCAATCAGCAAGCTCTGAAACAAGGATTTGAAATTATTAACCAGACATTTGTAAAATATGGCTACAAAAAAAAAAAAAAAAAAAAAAAAAAAAAAGAAAAAATGAAAAAAAGAGTTCACAAGATCCTCCATAAAAATCCACTAAAAGCAAAAAAGATTATAAGAATGCCACATCCATTAGGGGCATTTTGGAAAAAATAGATAGAACATTGCTCAAATACAACATTAAGACAACCTTCAAACCTCCGACAAAATTAAATTTACTTAGCTCTTCCAAAGATTCTCTTCCATACCTGGCCCACCCAGGGATTAACAAAATTCAATGTACTTTACGTAGGGGAAACAAGATGCACCATCCCAATCAGAAAACATGGATATAAACACACACATTAAATACCTCCACTATGGTAAAATAGGACTTTCAGACCATGCATTGCAAACATGCGACAGAATAGACTGGAAAGGTACCAAGTCCCTATCACACCAAAACCTGGTTTGTAAGAAAATTCAAAGAAGCTTGTGAAATTCTAAAATATCATCCAAATCTGAACAAAAATGATGGCTTAATTATTCCAAGAATGTGGAAGATCCATTATCAACCCTGTATAGCTACCAGAACAATCCCATTCAGAAGAAAATCTCAATACGAGAAGACCTCAGAAATTGTTTAGTGTAATTCCATTGTTTTATTTTATTTTCTTTATGAGAGAAGGTCACTACCCAGACAGGTTTCAACCTTTATTGAGGTCTCATCAGTGAGTAGGTAGACCTAGTTAATATCAAGTTTGTAGCGAACAGAACTTACAACCCTTCTATGAGTATTGCCGAGAGGTGTCCTAATAAATTATTAGATATGTGAAGAGCTGACAGCTTCAATTCGGCAACATATGACTTGTTTAAGTTAAGGGATATTACATCCCATATCGTTTCTTAGCCGAATAAGAAACTCAAATAGTTTCATGCCGAATATAGTAGAAACTATATAAAGTTCGGCGATTCCAAGCGTAAGCAAATACCTGGATACTGCAGCAACTGACCCTTAAGGTAGTGCAAGCTGAGGCAACTCATGTCAAAGGTGGAGCAAGCTCCGATCACTATTCTTGATATTTACCCATAATGTGAACTTAGCTCCTAGGAGCTGTATAAGCTCTGTTTCTTAGCCGAATAAGAAACTCTTTGAGTTTCTTATTTGGCTAAGAAACGATATGGGATGTAATATCCCTTAACTTAAACAAGTCATATGTCACCGAATTGAAGCCTTTGGCTCTCCATATATCTAATAATTTATTAGGACACCTCTCGGCAATACTCATAGAAGGGTTGTAAGTTCTGTTTGCTACAAACTTGATATTAACTAGGTCTACCTACTCACTGATGAGACCTCAATAAAGGTTGAAACCGGTCTGGGTAGTGACCTTCTCTCATAATGTCGAACAGTAATACAGCTCCTAGGAGCTAAGTTCACATTATGGATAAATATCAAGAATAGTGATCGGATCTTGCTCCACCTTTGACATGAGTTGCCTCAGCTTGCACTACCTTAAGGGTCAGTTACTGCAGTATCCAGGTATTTGCTTACGCTTGGAATCGCCGAACTTTATATAGTTTCTACTATATTCGGCTAAGAAACGATATGGGATTTAATATCCCTTAACTTAAACATGTCAAATGTTATTTTCCTAATGGTAAGTAAAGTAATTATTCTAACAAGTGCGTTGTGTCTCCATAAATTCTTCACTATGAACTCCAATAAGTGTGGTAGTGGTCTCACACTAGGCATAAAAATTTGTCTGTTATGTAAAGGTGTTTACAAATCCACGTCCACACACTGATTTGAATCTATACCCTGTTGGTTGAACAGTAATTACCCCATCTCAGTCACCCAGGCTGGTAATGAATGATGTAAATGAGAGATAAAGTAAGTGATATAAATAAAATTTGCAAACTGGTTGCAATAGACTTCGAGGTAACATAGCAAGTTCTTTCTTCAATGTTTTGATTTTTAAAGGCTGTTGTTGTAAGATTGGTGGATAGATTATTGGGTAGTATTGATTTTGTATCCTTGTTTTTTTTTTCTTTTCTCCCAAAGTACCTCTCTCTCTCTCTCTCTCTGATCTACTCGCAAAAGATTGAGGGAATCACTGAGTGCTTTCATGTAGTAGGAAATTTTCATTTGTCAGTAAGGTTTGAATCAGCATGAAAAATCTGACATTTGGTTTCATTCAGTAGTAATAAGTACAGTTCTGTCCACGCGGTTAGCCTAGTCATTATTCGCTTCGCAACCATATACCTTGGGAAGGAGTGTCTTGGATTCGATTCCTCTCGCTGACATAAGGAGCTTAAGGATTTTCCTCAGCCATAGCCAAATCAGCCGGTCTTGGACATGGACAGCAGGTTTTTCATCCTGCAAGCAGGCAAACCGGCCCCCTGAACACATGAATCTACAGCCATAAATACTTAAGCCTCCATGAGGGGGCTCGACTCACCCCAATAGGGACAGGGGAGAAAAGGGAGGAAACTCCATATGAAATAAATAGAAGTACAGTTCTGAAGTTACAGAATAAAACTCATAGACTGGGTCTTCCTTTTTGGAACTTCAACAACCATTTGATATCAAGAGTGCATCTTAATACATAAGAATGTATGCTCACTATAACAAATTACTAGTTTTGACCAAAGTTCCATAGGTAAATTTCTTTACTAAAATGAAATTTATCACACCGTAGCATACTATTCCTGTGGTCATTAGGAATTTGTTATAGGCTGTAAAGCTGACCAAGGTAAAAAAGATGGCTGTTCTTCTTTCCTAATGAAAGCTTTGATTTTGTCTGCAAAATTGTTCTTTTGATGTTAGTCATTTTGAGTTAAGAAGGAACAAAATATTTATGTATATGTTTTATTTTAATATTATATTTTTATAATAATTCATGTACATATATATTTCTTAATAATAAAACCTTAAATAACTTGGGTAAAACTCGGTTTCTATGCCTTAACTTTGATCATAATTCCAAATTTAACTAGCATAATAGTTCATTTTATACTAATGAAGCTTATTATTATATGGGTGCCTCCATGGAGTATGAAGACATCGCAGGAGACCCAAACTATCCACACAATCTCTTACCTCTGGTTGAACCTATTAAAAGACAAAGCACTCACAAGTGAATCTGGCAACCCATTCCACTCATTCACAAATCTCCAAGCAAAAAATCCAATTCTCACACCTCTACTAACCACATCCTTATTCAACTTCCAGGGATGACCCTTTGTTCTCGCTCCTCTAGCTAAGTATTGAAACATTTCCTCTGCAGCAATCCTATCCTATAAAACCCTTTAAGCAACTTAAATGTTTCTATCATATCCTCTCTTTTTCTCCTATCAACTAATTTCTGCAATCCCCCACCCACAATCTATTTTAATAGGAAACATTCTACAGACTGCTTGCCTCTGAATCTTCTCTACTGCTCCCTCATCTCCAGGAAACCAGACTTGAGTACAGTAATCCAAATGTGGATGTATCAAGGCCTTTTAAAGAGGAATAACAACATCCTTATCTCTACTTGTTAAAGTGTTCTTCTTATGTGCTACCTTAGCAATATGACCTCTAAACTTTAACTCTGTCTACCACACCCGTTAAATCTCTACCTTCATCTATTTCCTGGAGTTACAGTGCCATCAATGTTATACACATCTTGTAATCTGTTTATCCCAGAATACATGACTTTCCATTTCTCTATATTAAACTGATACCCTTTTTTTTTTTTTTTTCCCATACTTGACAGCCTCTTTAAATCATCCTGCAAGCGCTTCACATAGCCTTGATTTATTAGAATGCTATCTAATTTTGCATCATTAGCAAACAACTGAATATCTCCTTTCAGGTTATTTCCGATATCATTTATGTATAAATTAAACAGCAGTGATCTCAGTACTGGACCTTGAGGCACACCACTAGTTACCTGTTTTTGTCTCAGTTCTGACCTTTCATATACCACTTTGATATCTGTCCAATAGCCACCCTCTTATCCACTTAACCAGTGTCTTATCCATCGCCTGTTTGTTCTAATTTGCATCATAGAACTCCATGTGGTATTCTGTCAAATTCCTTTTCAAAATTCACCAGAATCATCTTGTAGCCATTTCCTTCATCCAACTCTGCTGTTACTCTATTATAAAAAGATAGTAAATTACTGTCCGTGCAGTTAGCCTAGTGTCTTTGTGCTTCACAGTCATATGCCTGGGGAAGGAGTGTCCTAGGTTCGATTCTTGCCAATGACATGAGGAGCTTAAGGATCTTCCTCTGCCATTGCCAAGTTAGCCGGTCTTGGGCATACAAAGCAAGGTTTTTTCTGCCAGTTTATCTGGGGTTTTTCATCCCTCGACCAGGCAAACTGGACCCTTGAACACACAGGCTACAGTCATAGAAATACGGCAAAGAAGGCAACGGGAAACCACCTTGCGGCATTATCTCCCTAGTAATTAGCTGCAACCTTCTCGAAGAGAGGAAGCCACAGGATCTAATCAGTAAATTACTAAGGCATGACCAAGCCTTCACAAAGCCATTTTGCCCCTCATATACAGTATCATATTTTTATCTGCCCATTCTTGAATTCTTCTTTTTGACCAATTTTTCCATTACTTTTACTGCTACACCTGATATTGATTTCCAAAAGTTAGGTTGTACTATATTCAAATGCCAGCAAAGGTTGGTCGATTGGTAGAGCCTCTGCTACTAATGGCTCAGTTAAGTAAGTTTGAGTGTGGTTAGTAGTTGGAAGGGGTCCAATCGTTCGATGCTGTTGGCACACTCTCCCTCGATGAGTCTTTGTACTCCCTGGAGGTGTCAAATAATAACTCTCATAAAGTGATTTTATTTTAAAAGAAATTCACTAAGTTTAAAGGAAAGCAAGCCTTCCACTAAAACAAATGGCTGTAGCAAAAAGAGTTGAGTTTATGGAAGTTAAAGTAACTATATGGTGAAAATTATTTTTTTCTTTTTTTTTTTTTATTGTATACTTTATTATTTAAATATTGTGATAGGTTATTTTTTCCTTTAAAGCAATTTACATTGAAGCTTGTAACGTAGTTTCCAGTTTTAGCAGACCTTTAAATTCTTTTCTGTAGATTAACATCTGAAATAAAATGAATTGTATGTTTCTCACTAAATACACCTTTTGTTATTTTGTTGTATAATTATCCAGTATACAAGAACATGTCAGATGCAATGCGAAAACATCCAGAAGCTGAAGTTATGATTAATTTTGCATCTCTACGATCGGCCTATGAAAGTACTTTAGATACTATGAACTACCCACAGGTATGTACTTGAGTTATTTTCAAGAGAAATTGTATTAAATTGTTTAAAAAGTTAAAAATCAACAAGTGCAATAAAACACTCACACATCTCTCAAAAGATAATCTATTGTTGAATGGCAAAATACTGATTATCGAGTCCAGTATGTTACGACAAAGATATTATTGCATGAATTCACCTGTTCCAAGATCTTGTTATCTATTACTATTTTAGTTCTTGCTGGATCTTGTCCTTTAAAGGCCATAGTTTTTGATTTTCTGTTGATATTATCATACCATAATCTTTGGCTATCTCATTTAGATCTAAAAAATAGCTTTCTCTAAGGTATCGTCAGAATTTGTAATTATTATTTGGTCATCAGCAAAAAGGAGAGTGCTTAAGTTCACTGTAGGAGAAAGTTTAATTTTCCTTGATGTAAATTTTTATTCCATTTTATTATTTTTTGTTTAAGTAGATATTAAAAAGAGTTGCTAAGAGGGGACATTCCTGTCGGAACCCTTGGTTTATCTCTCTCGTATATGATAGTTCGTGATTTAATCTTATTTGTATTTGATTATTTTCATATATACCTGTGATAGCTTTTAGGATATTATTTAGTATTTTTCTTTCTTTTAATATGTTAAATAATATGTTTCTTTTAACTTTGTCAAATGCTTTTTCAGAGTCGATAAATGCAATATGTGTTTCTAAATTGTATTCTCTTCTTTTCTCTATTATTAATTTTAGGCAAAAGGCCAGGTCTCTACATGATCATCCTTTTCTAAATCCATTCTGTACTTCTAAAATAAAGTTTTCGGAATATTTCATTAGTTTTTGCTATTTAAGATTCTGCTATATATTTTGTAACAGGAATTTAGTATACTGATACCTCTTTAGTTTTTAGGGTCATCTCTATTGCCTTTTTTAAAGATAGGAATCACAATTGCTTTTTTCCATTTTAATGGGGGGATACCAGTTGAATAAATTTTATTTAAAAATAATAAGAGTCTTTCTTTGAATCTTGTTCCTGCATATTTATATGGTTCTGAACCTAGCTTATCTTCTCCAGGTGATTTTCCGTTTCTTGTTTCTTTCAGGCTGATTTCTAATTCTTCTTTAGTTATTTCCTATTCATTTTCGTTAATTGTTTGCCAGTTGACTTTTTTAAAATATTTGTCCGTCCACAATTCTGTGTAGTAATTTAGAAATTCTTCTAATTTCAATTTGGTGATTAATTTTATGTTTTCTTTGGTATCTGCATTTAAGTGTTTCAAAATCTTATATACATTGGGTCTTATTTTATATAAATTATGTTCTAAATTAGAAACAAATTTGTTTTCTGACTTCTCTTTTAGCTATGGCTCTTATTCTTTTATATTCTATTTCATCTTCTAATCTTTTACTGCTGATGATGAGGTTAACTTCTTATTCTGTCTCCAAGTGCTAAAATATTTCTTGTGTCAGTTACATTTTAGTAACTTAAACGTTTCTGTCACATGTCCACTTTTTCATCTATCTACCAACTTTTGCAACCCACAAACTTTGAATTTATTTTCATAGGGAGCATTCTACCTACCACTCACCATCTTTGTCATTTGCCTATGTATCCTCTTTACTACTTTCTCTTCCCCAAGAAACCTAGGTAACCAGACCTGAGAACAATGAGAGGAATGATACCTTACTTATCTCTGCTTTTTTAGTTCTTCAGTAACCAAGTAATCCAATGAACTGCTTTGACAACCTTAGCAATATGTCCTTGGAGCTTCAGCTTTCAATCTTTTGCTACTCTCCAAAATCAGGACCAAAATCAAGGTCTAATTTGCTGAAATACATTTCCCTTGGTGTGATATACAGCTTGTATATTTTTAAGTACAAATTAAACAGTGGTGGTGCAAGCATAGAGCCTTGTGGCAAACCACTAGTCACCTGCTTTCTTGGATTCTGTACCTCCCTATACTACTTTTTGGTATGCCATATCACCAGTTTCATATCCATCTCCATTTGTTTCAGTTTACGTAATAGTTCCAAGTGTTTTGCAAAATCCATTGTTCCTTTTATCCAACTCAGCATTTGCTCGATGATAAAAAGTTATTAAATGACTGTATGACTGACCCTTCACAAAGCTATTGTAAGAATATGATCAAGTATCATATTCTTATCCACTCATTCCTGAATTCTGTGTTTGACCAACTTTTCTATCCATGTGTTAGGACTTAAGTGTTGGGAGAAACTCATGTTGGAGGCTTAATGGAATGAAACATTGCTGGAAAAAGGTTACAAATATTATTTAATTCTTCCAATATTTTGTCTAATGGTTGTATAAAACTTCCCAAAATAAGTGAAGCACTAATATTTCAAGATCCCAGTTTACATCCTAGACCATCAACAGAGGATGCCATGCTTAGTTAGGAGTCTAGTCTTTTCATTGTTTAGATTCAAACATATAATTAAATTGTAATATATATTGATCTTTAATTGACCATGATTTATAAACATCTAATACCAACAAGTTTCACCGAGTGGGCTGTCTGGCTTCTTCAGGGCTTATAACCGTAAGAGAAAACTCAGAGTGTCTAGTACAGAGAAAATGGAGTAACACTGTCGTATAAATTAAACATTAAAACAGAACGTATAACATTACACATATGGAGTGTGTTGTGTTAGTCACTGTTATGAGAGCACACTCTGTAGTTTTGAGCGAAATTAAACTCTGGCAGACTAAGTTATCTTATTAAGGTTTTCCATATATCAGCTATTATCATTTCCTGGTTTCTGTTAAGATTTTTTCCAGGACGGAGGCCTACAACAGCTTCTTTGAAATTTCTTCAACTGAAATTTTCTTCTAGGTACGGCATGGAGCTGCTATCCCAATCAATGGTATGGTTAGTAATCGCAAAATGATGGTCTAGACCTGAGTTGTCTGTTCTGTTGTTATTAACATCTCCTATATGTTCTTTTTTTCGGATTTTGAGGCTTCTCGATGTCTGTCCTATATAGTTTAGACCACAAGCACATGGGATGTTGTACACTCCAGTGTGTTTGAAAAAAGAATTGATGTATTTTGGCGATCTTAAAATGTGACAGACAGTCTTGACCAGTTTGAACGCAACTCTGATGTTGAAAGGGTTAAAAAGTTTTGCGATCTTCTCAGACACTATACCTGCATAAGGAATAACTATGGATGAACTGTATTGCGTGATGGTAAGTTGTTGTTGTTGTGGGGGTATTTCTATGAAGAATCTTGTTGATAGATTCTTTGGATAGCCATTTTTTATTAATGTTTCTGATAAATGAGTAATTTCATCATAGAGTTCTTTTCTTCTGTGATGATGTTCGTAGCTCTATTTTTGAGCATATGCATTATGCTGAGCTTCTGAGAAGATCGCAAAACTTTTTAAACCTTTCAACATCAGAGTTACGTTCAAACCAGTCAAGACTGTCCATCACATTTTAAGATTGCCAAAAGACATTAATCCTTTTTTTCAAACATGCTGGAATGTACAACATCCCATGTGCTTGTGGTCTAAACTATATAGGACAGATGTCGAGAAGCCTCGAGATCCGAAAAAAAGAACATATAGGAGATGTTAATAACAACAGAACAGACAACTCAGGTCTAGACCATCATTTTGCGATTACTAACCATACCATTGATTGGGATAGCAGCTCCATGCCTTTGAAGAAATTTCAAAGAAGCTATTGTAGGACTCCATCCTGGAGAAAATCTTAACAGAAACCAGGGAATGATAATAGCTGATATATGGAAAACCTTAATAAGATCACTTAGTCTGCCAGAGTTTAATTTCACTCAAAACTACAGAACGTGCTCTCATAACAGTGACTAACACAACACGCTTCATGTGTGTAATGTTACACATTCTGTTTTAATGTTTAGTTTATACGATAGTGTTACTCCATTTTCTCTGTACTCGCCACTTTGAGTTTTCTCTTTCCATTATAAGTCCTGAAGAAGCCAGACAGCCCAGTCGGCGAAACTTGTTGGTATTAAATGTATATAAATCATGGTCAATTAAAGATCAATATATATTTCAATTTAATTATAAGTCTAGTCTAGTCTTCCACATGTTTCACTTAGTTTATATTGCCTTTGTGTGTGTTACAAGTTTCATATCGTACTCCATGAAGGTATCTCTGTGACTGAGATGAAATAATGAAAGAATTAATATTTTTTAATCCTTTTCCAGTGCTGTTTCATTCCATTAAACCTTTAACATGACTAGCTTTCAGTAATGTGAGTATATTTTTTTTATCATTTGTATGCCTTGAAGAAGCCAAACAGCCCAGTTGTAAAAAAAAAAAAAAAAAAAAAAAAGTGTAATCTTATTCTAAAAATTAACTTTCCTAATACTTTGACCACCACTCCTGAGATACTAATTGGTTTATAATTTGCTACCAGTCTTAGAGCATTTATTCAAAGAAATTATTTTATCCTTCTTCAACTCCCTTAGAACTTTACCATAGCCAAGATTTAAGTTAAACAGCATAATCAGAGGCATTGCTAGTTCCTTATTACATTTTCATAAAACATTAGCTGATATCTCATCTGATCTTTCAGCTGTATTTGCTTTGAGATTCTGCGATATTGTAAGTTCCAGTTCATGAATCTATTCTCACATCAGTTCCTGTCAAATTTGCCTCAACAGTATCCTTCCTCCGTTGCACGACAGACCCTTCCAAAGTGATTACCCAGTAACTCAACTATTTTGTCTGCTTCTGTCACTTTACTACCATCAGCACTTGTTAAAGTTATCCTTCTATAGTCATGCTTCCTTTTGTTTGCTGCAAGTGAAGGAACATGTTCATAGTGGATGGGACATCCCAGTGATGGTACTGCCCATTTTTGTCCTTGCTCTTTTTCAGTGCTTTTCTTCCTGTATTTTTTGCTCTACTTCTCCTGAGTCTTTACTAGTATCTTATCTTCCAGACCACCATCACTTGAATCCAGTGCTTGCTGCTGCTGTGTTGCATGCTGTAATCTTTGTACATTTGGAAAGAGGGATCCTGGTGGTCCTACATTGCGTTGGCATTTGCTTCAGCAAGATGGGCAGTCCTGGATGGCCTGGCCAAGATCATCCAACTAGTGGGCTTGCCAGCAAAAGTCAGCAGTGTTGCAGGAAGTCCCCATGGTTTGGAGACAGGACTCAACACTAGCTGTGGTGCTGGTATGGCATCTGGGGTTAGTCCTGGCATTCCACTCCTGAGCGCAGTCATTGCTTGCTGCAGACTGAACATCTGTGAGTGACTCCATTTGTGAGTGGGGGCGGGGTTCAGAAATACTCTCTTCAGTTTATCAGAACCCTCAACAAACTCCATCATGTGCAGAAACCATTTCAACATTTCCTCTAATTTTTGCCAGCCGTGTGAGCATGAAAAACATTTCGTACATTTTAATTCTAGGGTTTGCCACAAACCTTAGAATTAAAATCCACATGAATACAAAAATTCATCACTGGTTGCATAAATTAAAGTGACTATTCTCTCTAGACAGAAGACACTAAACAAATATGCTTCTGCAACATGCTACCTTCAGTGTCAATTTCCCCAATGGTGCAGGTTAAAAATAACTACTGGGTCAAGGCTGGATAACTGGGAGGAGAACTGACCAGAGCTTCTTACCTGATGTCTAATTCTCACCTTCTCATGGTGCACCATGTTGGGTATCTACTTGGATACTGAACGAATACAAATAGTATTCTTATTGGCTTAAGCCATAACTTAAAATGATGGTACAACATGATTGAATTTCATACTGGCTGGGGCGTCACCCTGTTAAACAAGGCCCCCCATTGCTTTTGCTGAGGAGCCAGGGTGAACAACAAAAAGTCAGCTACTAGAACAAGCCCCAACTCAACATTGGCATGGATCAAGATGGATATCATCAACATAAGAATCATTAAAGAAAAAGAAATGGAACTATCAGAGGAATTGAACAAGTATCAGATCAACATAATAGGTGTTACTGAACCAAAGAAGACAAAAACAGGTGAGATCTTTCTAAGCAACAAATATGAGATGTCATATTCAGGCAATAACAATCAGGGAAAAGAAGGAGTAGTTGTAATATTTAACACTAAAAATGAGGATAATCTTCTTGAATAGCAGGCAATATTAAGTAGAGTAATGTGGGTTAATATCAGAATTGGGCAATGAGACTTATGTAATTAAAAAAAACACACGTATTAACCACAGTGAAAATTATTTAATTGTAAATATTTCATCCTAAGTATCTTAGAACATCATCAGTACAGTAGTTTAAAACAATAATAGGAATAACATACAGTTAGGGAGCATGATTACAATAGAATCTCATTAAACGTGCAAATTCTACTGAGTTTCACACAAAAATTAAAGATATTCAACTATCAAAAACTGACTTGTTAATCAGCTTCGACACTGTCTCCCTCTTCACAAACATTCCCCATAAAGAAACAATAGAATTACTAACTCAAAAATTTCCGTCTGATATAGTTGAATTATTCAAGTTTGTTATTGCATCAGGTTACTTCACCTGGAAAGGTCAAATTTACAAGCAAGAAGAAGGAACAGCAGTGGGATCTCCTTTATCACCAAACCAGCAAACTTGTTTCTAGAACACCTTGAGGAAAAAATATTCACTTTTGAACCCAAACCAAAAATTTGGTTAAGATATGTCGATGACGTATTTGCAGTCTGGGATCATCCCGAACATGAATTACACCTGTTTCTTGATAAAATTAACCTTTTTCATCATCGCATCAACTTTATGTTAGAAAAAGAATCTCCACAGTGTATCTCCTTTTTGGATTTACATATCCAAAGAAAAGAAGACTGTTCCATTGCCATGTCTGTCTTTTGCAAGCCTACGTTATCAGGTCGCTACATTCACAATTTTTCTGCTCATCATCCATCTCAGAAATCTGGCATTATTAAATCACTTGTTTTTTCCAGAGCACATAAATTCTGCTCCTCTGAAGAATCTTTAAACCAGGAATTAAAAATAATCAAAAATACAGCCATTTTAAATGGATATAATCCTAAAACAACTCAAAAAATCATCTGTCATTTCTCCACACATCAAACCAGACAGGAAGAAATCCATAGGATTCCCATACCTTACGTCAAAGGCATCTCCGAACGTCTCTCTAAAATTATGAAGAAATACAATTTTGCCACTACTTACAAACCTATCAACCAAATTTGCAACTTGCTACCTTCTCCTAAGGACAAACTCTCACCTTTGATGTTGCCTGGCGTTTATGAGATTCCATGCTCATGCAAATTGTCTTACTTTGGACAGACAGGTAGGTCTGTTCAGAAACGCATCTCGGAACATCAAGACCACATTCGTCTTTTTAAACCGCAGAAATCTGGCCTCTCTCAACATGGAATTGAAAATCCAAACCATAGGATCCATTGGTAAAAGTCTAAACTTTTACATAGATCTTTATATAAACATGAACGTTTATACAAAGAAAGTTCTGAAGCCCTATACACAGACCAAACTTAAACCGCAACGACGTTTTACTATTCCTAAAGTATAGGAAATCGTCATACAAAATTGTGTTAAATAATTTTTTTTTTTTTTACTTCTGTAACACATTACACACGTTTAATGAGATTCTATTGTGATCATGTGCCCTAACTGTATGTTATTCCTCTTATTGTTTAAACTACTGTACTGATGACGTCCTAAGATACTCAGGATGAAATATTTACAATTAAATAATTTTCACTGTGGTTAATACGTGTATGATCGCACCACAGGTTTCGTTATTTAAACAATACTTATATGTGCTTATAGTATCACAGAGAGGGTTCTTCTAAGGAAGAAGTGGATTTCTTTGAGGCATTGGGGAAGGCCTCTGACACAACAAAAAAGAATGGGTCGGTCTGTGTTGTAGATCTAAACAGCAGATTGGGAAATGATTACTATATATATAAGAACGTTTTATGAAAATTTGGAGAAATGAGCAGAGCTAATAATAATGGTAAGTAACTGCTGGATTTCTGCTTGGGCATGGACTAGTAATTACTAACACCATGTTCCAACATAAAAATATTTACAAATTCACATGGAGAGAAGATACAAGAAATAAGAAAAGTCTTATTGACTACAGTGATGTTTTTGCACTGGGTCAGGACACGAGTACACCGAGGATTTTAAATTGAAGTGATCACCATTTAGTGTTCAGCAGAATAAAATTGAACTTCATATTGAAAAGAAGGATGTAAGAAAGTTTTGAAACAAATCAAAGTTGAACAACTATCACATGTGAACTGTAGACTCAAATACACAAACATTATTCAAGAAAAACTGAAAGAGTTTGAAAACAAGAACCAAACCTTGTAGTTTCATTGGCAAATCCTAAAGAGAACTTGGATTGTTTCAGCCAGAGAGGCATGTGGTAATGTAATCTGTAAGGATAGAAAAATCAGAACTCCATGGTAGAAAAATCAGAACTATATGGGGGAGACTTTGGTAAGAACATAGAAAATAAATATCAGGAAGGTGATAAAATATTCAGGAGGCATATTGAAAAATGGAGGAAAGAGTACCTTAAAAGGAATTAGAGATAAAGGGGAAATAAAATCTGAAGATAAAGATATTCTTGTTGCATGGGGTAATTATTTTGAAAGTCTGCTAAATGATACAAAACAAGCAGTGTCAGCAGAATGCTAAAAAACTCCCAAAAGGAAAGCAGTCACTCTACAAGCACTCTCCTCCAGTCATCTGAAATTTGACCTTCTGAATTATACAGTGCAGCCATTGTAAAACTTTTATACCTCCATATTTTGGAGGTATGGTTGGTTGGAGGTTTGGAGGCTGGCCTGGTTGGCCGAGTGATTAGCATATCTGCTGTCCAGCCAAAAGGCTGCAGGTTCGAATCCTGCTGTGGGCATGGATGTTTGTGATTGTCTGTGAAAATACTAGTAGTGGTTGGTGTGGGCTGTAGATGGTGTTGTAGTTGATGGAGTGAGTGTTAGAGATAGAGTTGTAGAGTAGGTGCCCTCCCTCGATGAGTCTAGACTCCCTGAAGGGATCGAGTGATAATATAATATTTTAGCATTTCTGGATGCCTTTCCACATTTCAGATTTTATAATTTATATTTTTTATAGTTATACTTCAAGTATGGAAGTAGAAAAAGACTATAAAAAATCTGAAATGTGGAACGGCAGCTGGGGTTGATATTTGACCAGAAATGCTGAAATATGGAGGTATAAAAGTTTTACACTGGCTACTGCATAATTCAGAAGGCTTGGTCAGAGGATAGAATTTCAGATGATTGGAGTAGAGTGCTCATAGTACCATATATTTAAAAAAAAAAAAAAAAAAGGAAATAAAACAAAATGTGAGAATTACAGAGGAATTCCTCTACTGTGTGTTCCTGGTTTTACTCTTACAGAATACAGAGACAAATGTAAGAAAGCTAAACAGTGTGTAAAACTAGCTAAACAAAAGTCACGGGAGGACTTTGGTAAGAATATAGAAAATAAATATCAAGAAGGTGACAAAATATTCTGGAGGTTGTTGAAGAAGCTTAGGAATGGAGGAAAGAGTGCTGTAAAAGGAGTTAGAGATGATAAAGGTGAAATGGAAATGGGAGAAAAAGATATCCTTGAAGTATGGAGTAATTATTTTGAAAAACTGCTAAATGAAACAAGCAGTGATGACAGTACAGTGATAAAAAACACTGACCAGGCATGCAGTCAGGAATACATATCCATACTTGAAGTAGAAAAAGCCATCAAAGGCTTGAAATGTGGAAAGGCAGCAGGAGTAGATGATATTCGACCAGAAATGCTGAAGTAGGGTGGTATAAAAGTCTTACAGTGGCTGCACTGCATAGTTCAGAAAGCCTGGACAGAGGGACGAATTCCTGATGATTGGAGTAGAGCTCTCATAGTACCCATATATAAAAAGGGAAATAAAACTGAATGTGAGAATTACAGAGATATTTCCCTACTTAGTGTTCCTGGCAAGATCTATTCAAGTATACTTGAGAAACGGTTGATAAGAATTGTGGAAGAAAAGCTTGGTGAAGAACAAGCTGGATTCAGGTTGATATAAAATAGTTGATATGAAATAGAGGCTGTCAGGATCAGATATTCACTTTACGACAGATAGTTGAGAAAGCATGGGAATATAACAAAGATCTGTATTTAAGTTTTGTCGATTTGGAAAAGGCATATGACAAGGTGCCAAGAGAGAAGCTATTCAATACACTGCAGTTATATGGTGTCAATGGCGCATTATATCAAGCAATACTTAGTCTTTATTTGAGTTGTAAGTCAGCAGTTAGAATTGAAGGAAGTACAGGAAGATGGTTTAATGTTAAATCTGGTGTGATACAAGGATGTACATTATCCCCTCTGTTATTCATTATCTATATGGATCACATTATGAAGGAAAGTGGTATTAAACCTGATATCAAAATTGGAGATGTTAATGTCAGCTCTTTGCTTTATGCGGATGATGTTATACTTCTAAATAAATCCGCTACAAGTCTGCAAGATTCTCTGACTAAATTGAATAGCTGTTGTAATAGATATGGCATGAAGGTCAGCAATAAAAAGACAAAGACAATGAAAATAGGCAGAATCATTGAAAATGTCAACTGTGTTGTGCATGGAGAACCTGTGGAACAAGTAAAACATTTCAGTTACTTAGGCACGATTTTTACTGAAGATGGTAAATTAAATATAGAAATAGACAACAGAATCAGCAAAGCTGGTATGGTGGGAAGTCAATTGAATAAATTCGTATGGAATAAGAGAGAAATTAGTCGGAACACTAAATTAGTTGTATACAAGACATTGTTCAAACCAGTTTTAACTTATGGATCTGAGAGCTGGGTCAGAAGTAAAACACTTGACCAAAGACTAGAGACTGCAGATATGAGAGTCCTGAGAAAGATTAGAGGCATGAACAGATGGCATCAATGGCAATATCATATTAAAAATGAGGATATTAGGAAAGAACTTGACATTGTCAGCATCCAGGAATGCGTTAGCATAGCTAATCTCAGGTGGTATGGTCACTTAAATAGAATGGGATAGGAAAGATTAGCAAAACAAGTGTTCTCTGCCAGGTTGGCAGGAAAACGACCCAGAGGAAGACCAAGATATAGGTGGATTGATACAGTACAAAGTGCCTTAGACGATAGAAATATAAGATCTGATAATGTTGGAGTCTTGACAAGTAACAGACTGATTTGGAGGAAAATTTTAGATAGGAAGTTAGTAATGATGTAAATTTTTCATGTAGTACTGTCATATCCTGTACACCCCTTGAGGGTACATGGCAGGAATTTGATGATGATGATGTGTTCCTGGTAAGATTTATGCAAGTATTCTTGAGAAATGCTTAATAAAAATTGTGGAGGAGAAGCTTGGAGAAGAACAAGCTGGGTTCAGACCAAACAGAGGTTGTTTTAAAGTGAAAATAAGATTTTCACTTTAAAACAAATAGTTGAGAAATCATCATGGGAATATAACAAAGATTTTGTAGATCTGGAAAAGTCATGTTATAAGTTGCCAAGAGGGAATAAAATGCTCCAGTTATGTTATGTAAATGGGATATTATATCAAGCAATGCAGTCACTATTTAAGTCGTAAATCAGGAGTTAGAATTGAAGGAGGTACAGGAAGATAGTTTGATGTTAAGTCAGGTGTTTGACACGAATGTACATTATCTCCACTGTCTTCATCATCTATGTGGATCACATTATAGTATTAAAGCTGATATCAAAATTCTCTCTCTCTTTGTTCACTGGGCATCTACAGATGCTGTATGGTCACTCCGATGCTTGGTGATGTTCCACACCAGGCCTCACCATGTAGTCCTGTTGTTTACTTTTCTGGCAGCCTCAACTCTGAAGATCAGTCACTCCACACACACCATCCATCCATCTCATTGATGGTCTACCCCTGCCTCTTTTTCCAGGAACTTTACCTTCTATTACGGTTCTGAGAAGTCCTCCTTCCATCCTTTCTATGTGTCCAAAATATTTTAACTTTCTTCTGTCAGTATCCTTAAGGAGCCTTAAAGTTCTACTAATCTTTTCTAACACTCATTCATTTGTACACCTTTCAGTATATGATATCCTCAACAGCCTTCTATAATACCACATCTCAAAAGAAGATATCCGTTTCTTATCTGACTTCTTTAGGTTCCAAACCTCGCATCCATAAGTCGCTGTTGGAAAAACAACTGTATCTAAAATCCTCAACTTTGTTCCCATGGAGATAGATCCATCCTTCCAGATTTTAGACAAGTCTCTGACTGCTGTTTTAGCCATTCCTAATCTTTTTCTGACATCTTCTGAGCAGCAATTCTTCACGTTAATAATGGATCCCAGGCACTCAAACTTGCTGACATCCTCAATTCCTTCTCCATTATGATACACTTGTTTCTCAAGAGTTTCTCTGTTTGTTTTTCCTTTGAGAACCATGATCTTTGTTTTGCTAGAATTGAGTTGAAGTCCTCTGTTATTACTGATCTTGTTAACTTTGTCAAGAATTAGTCCTAGTTCTTCCATGTCATCGAAGGAGTACTGTATCATCAGCATACCTCAGATTACTGATCAATCTACCAATCAATCTATGTATAATGTTATGCATTAAGGGAAGATGCATAACATTATACATATCCCTGAATGCATAACATTATACATATCCGCAAGGAGATGTGTTTTGCGTTATGGGAGATACTGAGAGAGGAGTGATGTTAGCTTGCTGCACCTTTGCAATGAGTTTCCCGGTGTTGTACCGCCTTACCCCAGTCACGAAGATACTTTCAGGTGCAAACTTTGTTCGCTCACACTTGGATAAAGGATTAAACTAAATTTATTATAGTCTAACCAAGTGAAAAATAAATTTTCAACTTTCTTTTTGTAGTCACTGCACTTATGTGTGAAGGAGGGTGGTGTGTGTGTGGTTGGGGGGGGGGGGGGGTATTTGGGCATTAGATACCAGTACAGTGGATATAAAGTTTTGTCCCAGTTTCTTAATTGATTTCATAATAAATTCAAGACAGTAATGAACTGGAAGGTAATGAATTTTGACAGTAAATAGCATGTTTTAGGAGAATGAAAGTGGATTCTCTTCATCTTTTGCTTTAACATTTCTATGGTAATGCTATTCTGCCATTTTAAAAATAAACACATTTTGGATGAACATTACTACTTAGTTACTGAATTAATTTTTAGTAAGCCAACACAGTAAGAGCTTATATAAAAACTCAACTGGTAAGTTCCTTTTTGTTCTTTAGGGATGATGATATTTGATCATCCCTAAAGAACAAAAGGAACTTTTATTCAGATTTTGCTCTTGGGACAAAATATCAGTTATAAAAACTGGAAAGAAGTATGCTCCTTTTCCAAACTTTCCAAGCCACTTTACCAATTTTTGTTCTCCCTCATCTTTACACATTGTGTGACTCCCACCCACAAAAGTTGTAAAATAGGATGATCAATATTAAAGTATTATTATTTAAAGCCTTGTGGGGTGCCAGCCAGTGATCCAAATACTGTGAAACTTTGCAGGAATAAATTGTGTAATGCAGAAGTGACATCTGAAAGAAAAAAAAAAAAAAAAAAGTAATACCAAAATTTACCAGCAGGGGCGTTGTAAATACCAAATTGTATGGATTCTGCCTACCATGCATCTTGACAGGTGCCAGAAGAGTTTTTTAGAAAGATGGACACGAGATTTTTCCCTTCATTCTGGTTGTTAATTGCACTATTGAGTCACTTGAACAAATGTCAACGAGCTACACTATTTCCATATGCTCTGCCACAAACGATAGTTGTTTTGAAGAAACCACACCGCAAATCATGTTAGTCTCTAGAGCATGATTACTGTTTTATCAATATTCATCTGATTCATAGTATTAATATGCCATAAGTTTTCAACATATTTCTCATAAATGGGTTATATCATCTTTGAAAAAAATAAAAATAAAATTGTATCCAGCCAGAAAACATTACTGAAATTCCTATAAAAAAACTGTGTTGCAAAGTTCATTGGTCTATATAAGTGATACAGACCTCTTGGCACCTTTTATATGCCTTTTCCAGATCTACAAAACTTAAATACAGATCTTTGTTATATTCCCATGATTTCTCATCTATTTGTAGTAAAGTGAAAATCTGATCATGACAACCCTTTTTATTTATTTATTTATTTCCCTTTTTATATATTGTTTTCACCTGTAATTATCTGAACTTTACTCAAAAAAAAGGGGGTGGGGGGGCACATCTATGCTGGAAATTCCTAAGTTTTTCAAACAGAATTCTCAAATAGAGGAGCAAGTGATTTGTGATAGTTGCATGCCTCTTACTGTTTCTTGCATGCAAGAGACTAAAATTGACCATAGCCTTTCCTACATCAATGACAAAGAAGCATTTTTTTGCCTGTCACTTACAGCTTTATTCTGGGTGGTTTGAATGGTTACATTATTTTGTGTTAGTAGCTATTCACCTCTTAAGTTTTGGTCACTCATTTCATTATCCCTGTGTAGAAACAGACTGAAAGTGGGACATGTCTGGTCAAGCCAGTTTCTCATTTAAAGTTAAGTAAAGATTGATAATTATATGTTACCATCCTGTAAGTAATTGATTAATATTACTAACACATTATGTATTCCAGATACGTGTTATAGCAATTATTGCAGAAGGTATTCCTGAAAATATGACTCGAAAGATGATCAAAATAGCTAATGAACGAGGTGTTGTTATTATTGGTCCTGCAACAGTAAGTCAAAATTTGTATATTTTTGTTGTCTGAATGTATTTTATAAAGATGTCTTATGTAATTGTTAATTGTTTCCAAGTACAGTGATTTAGTTCAAAATATCTTGAAATCAATAACATGCAATATATTAGCATTATATTACTAATTATTTAAAAATTTATATTGCAACATCAAGTTATTAGATAATATATCTTAGGACATGGGGTGTCTTGAGAATACATTTGAGTATGTTTGAATGTATTGCTTGGAAATTGTGCTCTCATTTCATCCCTTTTTTTGAAAGTGATTATTTCAAATCATCCACAACAGATAATGGTGCAGCAATAGATCCTAAATGATTGAAGAATTCTAGACAAACCTCTAAATATCCTGACTTTGAACAACTTTTAGATCCTTGGACACAGTGGATCAGAATCCAGTTATGCCTGCAGCATAAAGCAGAGATGGTGGTAACAACACACATCAGCAATAGTCTGCTTTGAGTTTCACTAGTGCAGACATCATTTGAAGTACTGTGGCTGCAGGCTGAACATTACTGAAAAGAAAAGTCCTATGTGATTTTTATTGCCAGACCATTGCAAAGACCATTGAATCAGTGCACAACCTTCTAACTATGCTCCATCTGGTAGATCATTCTGGGCATAAATCAGTGATTTCCATATAGGCATGCGAAGAACACTGTCTGTATACAGAAGACAGAATATACATTAATCTAATACATTTCCTGTGTTAGGTTAAACACGATGATACATGTTTGCCACTATTCATCCGACTTTGTTCTGAAAGGTAGATATGAAAGGCATGAAGCCATTTCAGGCTGCAAAAGTAATTTTTGTGGATATCTATACAGAGATTAGTGAGATGAATATCACGCTAACAGAACCACTAGTGCCTGTACCATTCCTCTTGGAACGTGATGCTTGGTGGAGATAAAACTCCTATAGATGGGCCAATGAACTTTTTAAAACTAGTCCTTTGAGATAGTCATCCATAACATCCCTAAAGAGAGAAAGAGAAGCATTCATAGTTTTGGGTCATTTTATTGCTGATTTTCATGCCACATTTGTTATGGCTGTTATTTCATTTAGTTAAAGAATCCTAGAAACCTTGCACTAGATTTGTTTAAGGAATATTATATCATTTGCATAAAGCAAAGAGCTAACTTTGATATCTCCAATCCTGATATCAGGTGCCTTCTTTCATAATATATGGTAATACAGTTAATGAATAAGGGTGGAGATAGAGTACATCCCTTGTCTTATATCTGATTTTATATCTGTCCACCTCTTATGCTTCCTTTTAATTTTAACTGCTAACTCACAATTTAAATACAGCCAACTCTTTGTCAATTAAACAAGCAGCTGGAGTAGATGATATTCAATCAGATGCTGAAATATGGAGATATGAAAGTTATACAGTGGCTACACTGCATAATTCAGGTCAAATTCTGGATGATTGGAGTAGAGCTCATAGTTCCCATAAAAAGGAAAATAAAATAAAAAAAATTAAGAAATAGTGAAGGAATTTTCCTACTAAGTGTTATAGGTAAGATTTATGCAAGCATGCTTGAGAAGTGGCTAAAAAAAACTGTGGAAGAAAAACAAGCTGGATATTAAACAAGAAGTTGTCAGATCAGATTTTCACTTTATGACAAACAGTTGAGAAATCATGTGAATATAATAGGCAGCTGTACTTTGTTTTCTGTATCTGGAGAAGCATATGGGAAGGAGCCACAAGAAAAGCTTCTAAAATGCTATAATTATGTGATTGGTAATTGGAATATTACACAAAACAGTTGGCTGTATTTAAGTTGTGAGTTAGCAGTTAGAATTGAAGGAAGTATAAGAGGTGGATGGATATAAGACAATAACCACACTCTATCTCCACTCTTATTCATTAACTGTATTACCATACATTATGAAAGAAGACACCTGATATCAGGATTAGAGATATCAAAGTTATCTCTTTGCTTTATGCAAATGATATAATATTCCTTAAACAGATCTAGTGTAAGGTATCTAGGATTGGAATAACATCTGTAACAAATGTGGCATGAAAATCAGCACCAAAATGACAAAAAATGTGAACATAGACAGGAATATAAGGAAACTTCAGCTGCATTCTCAATGGAGAACTTATAGAAAAAGTAAATTGTTTCAGTTATTTAAGCATAATTTAGGGAATGTGGCAAATTTAATATGACAACAGACAATAGAATAGGCATAACTGCTATGGTGGGTAGCCAGTTGAATAAATTTATATGGAGTACAAGAGAAATTAGCAAAAACACTAAACTAGCATCATGCAAGATAGTGTTCAGACCAAGTTTAACTTATTAATCTGATCTTTGGGTTAGAAACTGAGAGTGAACAGGTGGCATCAATGTCAGAATCATAATAAAAATGAAGATATTAGGAAGTAGCTTGACATTGTTAGCATTCAACGATGTGTGAGCAGAACTAAACTGAGGTGGTAGGTCACTTAAACCAAAAAGAGGAGGCAAGGTTAGAAAAATGGGTGTTTGATGCTAAGAAGACAAGTAAAAGACCCAGAAGGAGACCAAGATCCAGGTGAATTGATGCAGTCAGAACTGCTGTGGAAGACAGAAATTTATGTAAGATCTTATAGTATTGGGGTGCTAACAAGTGATAAACTTTTGAGATAAGTAATAATTTTGAGAAAAATTCACAAAACATTATTAATAATGTAAAATTAATTGCATAGTATTGTCATAATATCCTGTACACACCCCTTGAGTGTACATATCAGGTGATTGATAATGAAATATTGAAAAGCACATTGACAGTCTAGAATAGAATTTCAGCACACTGTCATCCTTGATAAGACCTCCTGCAAAATTGAAGCAGTAGAAAGATAGCTCACTGATTCATAATCAATGTCTTGATGATAACATCTGTAAAAACGCCAACTAGTTTCACAACCTCATTCTATATAAACATAAAATGCCATCATCCTCAATTTCCACTCAGCAAACATTGTAATTTGGACCCAAGGAAAATTGTATGTACTGCCACTTTGGAATGACAAAAAAAGACATGGAGAGATGGAATGAATTTTCTGTGCATGGTAAGTAGTCTGTGATGTGCCAGCTATGTCCACTGGAAATAACTAGATTAAATAGAGACAAAGCATGTATCTTCAACTAAAAAAAAAAAAAATGTGGATGTGAAAGTTCGTAATCGTAATAGCTACCATAGAAACCAGCACTTGGTGACTGCATAGGGAATGTGTGCAGCTCATATGGTCAGTGGCAAACCTCACAAAACTTTCCAAATCCAATTCACAGATCCCAGATTCATAGTCACAGTTCCAACCTCAGTAATGTTCATTTCTATCTCCAGTCTGCAAACCTCATCTAGTTTCCCTAATAGAACTCAGATTTTAACCACCCATATCAGCTTTCACTATTACCTCTTTGATTACTTTCTCCTCGAAGATGGTGTTTGTGCATATGGTCACTTTTGTGCCACAGGGATCTGTTTTAGGACCATTGTTATTTAATTTGTATATTAATGATAGTGGGATAGGTTTAACTAGTGGTATACAACTGTTTGCAGATGATGCAAAACTGAGGAGAGTGATGAGGAATCAAGCAGATGTTGTGGCCTTGCAGGACTTGATTATATGAGTGGGCAACACTATGGAACTGCTGAATTGTTGTTGCAAAGTGGAAGGTTCTGAAATTTGCTAGGCAACAATCAGATGCAAAGTATACTTGGTCAAGAAATTTTAAAGGAAGTTGAGGAGATGGGACCTTCAAGTGGTGGTTGAAGAGGATCTGAAGTTCAGAGGTCACGTTACATGTTCAGAGGTTGTGAGGACATCACATCAGATTATAGCAGTGATGCAGAGGACTTTAACTTGCAGAAATAAAGAGGATTCTGGTTCTATTATATAAGGTCTTGGATGGATTGTTGTGTGCAGATTTGATCACCTGGTTTTCATGGTGATGAGGATATATTGGAAGGGGTCCAGAAAAGATTAAGGTTGTAACTGATCTTTGGGATGTGAGGACAGATTGAGGGAATGTGTTTGCAAAGCCTTGTGAATAGGAGAGAGAGGAGATATGGTTGAGACATTTACATTGGTAAAGGGTTGTTACCAATGTGGAAGAAATATTTCATAGAATGGGAGAACGAGGTAGAACAAGGGAACATACCTGAAAGCTGTATAAGAACGGTGTGAACAGGTGTATAAGGGGCAGGTTCTTTGCATGGAGAGTGGTTAATGAGTGGAATGTATTACCTGACATTGCAGTGAATGCAGATACGTTGAGTTTAAGGGCATAGTTTGATTGACTTTGTGTATAACAGTGTCTGCCTTCTGCAATGAGTCTTTTGACTACATGGAGACTTGTGTTAATAATAATAATCTGATACCTTACCAGAGGTTACCCAACTATGAATTTCCTGATTTTAATTCTTCTTTAGCTAAAAAAAAATCTCTTACCTCTTTGCTCCATTATATGAAGTTTATTTTCTTTCTCTGTCACTCTCCTAATGCCACCAGCCATTTTGAATGTTTTAAACATCAGTTTTCTTCAGTCCAGTTTTGATTAACGTCATCTTCCTTGGAGATTTTAATGTTCATAAACACCATTTGGCTTTTCCAGCTGTACAGATCAAGCAGCTAGAGTTGTTGAGACATTTGTTTCACAATCCTTACTCAGATTGTTCACATATCTATCACCTAACTACTCTCCAAATACCCTACATCTTTTCCCCACTGTGACCCATCTAAGTACACTGTGAAAGTTGTTTGATAGACAACATTCGCATTATGGCAATTCAGACTGCAGTCTAGTGCAGATTTCTTTTCTCATGAAGAAGCAACTACGCAGCCACTCTCGTTAATGCATTGTATTGCATTTATACAATAAAAGTGTCTGGCTTCTTACTTCTCTTGGTAACTGCCTCCCAACCAAACATTTAATGCCTCCTCTAACCTAATAGAAGAAAATTTGTGATTCAAATTGGATGCCAAAAAGATCCTAATGGCATTTCTCTGATTGTTCTGAAGGTTTGTGTGCCAGTGTTGACTCCTGCTTTGTGTCACCTTTTTACACTGTTATTCTATTAGTATCTAACCTACAGTCCAAAGAAGAGTGACAAAATTTTACCTTCAAACTACTGTTCAATATCTTTCACCTCGATTTTCTCTTAAGTAATAGAAAGAACCAACACCTCATATGCATGCTATTTTAAACTTTCACTCTCCTTCCAACTAATCAACAACTACTACCAGTATGGATTTAAAACTTATGTTTTAATCCAGTAGACTTTCAGTTTATACCTGATAAATAATTATAAAGGTTGAAAATTTTTTTATTTACCTGTTACATTAATTGTGATGTGAAAAAGGAGCTCAGCCAACATATTTCTGTGAGCCACACATTATATATCAAAGAGCCACATTTGGCTCACAAGCCACAATTTGGCCATCCTTGCTATACAGCAAATATCTATGCTTCCAAATTGTTTTTACTTTTGTCTTTGGTTTTCTTCAGTTCTAGATTCCATGCAGAATTCCATGCAGCCCCTGTAGTGTTTATCTTTTACAGCTTTATAACTAACAACTGAAAATAAATTTTATATATGAAATGTTTTACAGATTTAAAATCTTGCTTAATAAACATTTTAAAATATTAGAATAAAGAGACAAAGTTAATAATGGAGAGCCAAACATCAAGTAATGTCTAAATCATAGGGCACTCATCAAAGCTGCAGATATTTTTTTGTATGTGACTTCTTTATATATATATATTAACTATTAATATATATCAATGAGCCTCTGTAACTCAGTTGGTATAGATGAAGCCCTTGGGTCAGAAAGACCTGTGTTTGATTCCAGACCATGACACGAGGAACTTTATCTGGTCTCTTTCCACTAAAGGCGATTTAGCTGGCCTTATACGGTGGTAGAGGGTTTTTTTTTCTTCCAGAAACTTTGGTTTTTCATCCTCAGAACAGACAAACTGGCCAGTAGAATACATGCAATTTACAGACAAGAATACTTGGAGTCATGTAACTGCCTTGTATTATGGTTAGGAAATCCAAGTATACTTGGATGGCTATGGGCATTTGTGCTTATCATATGTTAAAGCCACTGATGGATGGATGATGGAAATATATATTAATCCTTAATGTTTGTTAAATTTTAACATGTTGTCTAATTTATTTGCTTCTTTGTAAATCAGTATATTATTTAAAATTACCCTGCAGCAAAAAGGAGAGGGCCAAAAATCAACATTTATTGATAATTATTAAATAATTTACAGCACCAGAAACTTTTATTTTTTGTAGATTAACACACCAACGTTGAAATGCCAAAAGCAGTTTGCTGGATTTACACTAAGTTAAATGGCCATTTGTGCTTATCATAATGAATCTAATTCAGTAAGGTATGGAAGTTTGTAGCTGAAACATCACCATTTGATTCCTAGCCTAATACAAAGGAAACATTATTATGCATAATGAAAGAGAAGGTTCTAGGGGTCAAAACTACATAACTAGGATGGAATGACAGAGTAAAACTTGCAGCTGGGCTAGCAGCAAGCTGCCTGGAACATGAATTCCACTTACGTTAGATAAGTCCATTTAACAAGTCAACTTTTGTTACATAAGTTACAAAGATACAGTATTGATATAATTGGTGTTACCAAGATGAAGATAACTGAACTGGCAAGATCCTTTTAAATAATATGATTTATTCAGGTACTACGAGTTAGGAAGAAGAAAGGGTACTTGGTATTCCACACTAAACATGAAGATAAACTTTATAAATGAGAGTCACTTTCATGAGATCTGTTTATACCTGTAGTCCCAATGGATGTTCCATCAAGTCATTAGGAGAGATATTGGCAAGGAAAAGCAGTAAATAATGAATTTTGGACACTGATATGTTATTGGAAAATTTAAATACCAGACATCAACAACAGTTGAATCTGTTATATAACTCAACGCATCAGTTTTCAGAGTTGAGTTATACAACATGACACCAGTAACATTTACATAATTGAGGTAAGGGTCTTGAAAAGTTAATGCTGCCAATAGTATAAATTGACTGCTCACACTTATTCAAAATGGTGTTACTGACTCTTGTTACTTCTGTTCATAAAAGTAATTTTAATATATTTTTTAACTTGATGTTCTTTTCTTACATGATTTTTTTTTTTATGAATTTCAATTTTTTTGTTTTGCAAAGTGCTGAATTTTCAAAATAATTGTGATAACTACTAGTGGTCATAAAGCTTTTTTTTTATCAAAAAAAAAAGCAGAACTGAATAGTTTCACCAAGGGCTGACTGGCTTCTTTGGGATAAATGAAGATTATGAGAGAAACCATTGTAAGTATTAACAATTGAATTACAGGGAGCCAGTAAATTGTGCATATGCCATCTGTTTTTTAGAATTGTTTGGAGTATCGATTGCCTCAAAAGTTGAAGTGATATATGTTAAGTGATTTAATCAGTAATTTCCAGGTCTGATTTAGGAGATAAGTCCTTGGTTTTTACTGAGAGGACTATGTCAAGTAATGGGTGCTAGATTATTTAATTCAATGAGCACGAACATTTTTTTCAAAATGTGGCATAAAGACTTTTGTCCCATTTGATATGATGTGTGCTGGAAGAGTGGCAAGCCAGCTCTGATTTTTCCTCTCTGTTATAAGCCACATTGTTAAAATGTTCCTTCTTATTTCAAATCTGATCTATGTAAGGAAGATCACAAGAATATGGAATTCTGTAGACCCTTGGAGGTTTATAGAAATGGTTGTCTGGAGAATGAAGAAGGCTGCAGATGGTAAGAATACATTTAAAGGCTGCTCTAATGTTATGAATTTTAAAGATAGACTGAAAAAGGAACTCCAATTTCTAATTGTATAGTTCATCCTCAACAGGCATTCAAGAACTGTCACAAAAAAAAAAAAAAAATATATATATATATATATATATATATTATATTATATTATATTATATTGTAGATAGGAAGTAATGATGTAATTTTTTCATGTAGTACTGTCATATCCTGTACACCCCTTGAGGGTACATGGCAGGAATTTGATGATGATGATACACACACACGCGCGTAGGCTGTTCAATAAGTTATAAGACTATATTTATACAGAAAACAGATTACCTTTAATCGTCATTTACATGGTCTTTTTCGAAGTAACTACCGTGAGACGCGATGCATTTGTCCCAACGCTGCGTCTACTTCTTAAACACATGTGAAAGTCTGTTTTTTTGAGAGTTCTTTCAAAACCGCCTCCGCAGCTTTTACACATGCTTTGTTGCTTTCGAAATGGCGGCCTCTTAGTTGAGGAAACAGCCATAAATCGCACAGTGCGAGATCAGGACTGTATGGAGGGTGTGGTAGGATATCTGTGTTGTTCTTCTGCAAAACGTCCACTACACAACCAGCAATGTGGCCTTGCATTATCGTGGTGCAATAAGAAGCCATTCTTCAGCAATGGATGCTTCCTTTTGACGTGCTGTACCATTGTCCGTAAAACATCCACACAGTATGAGCCGTTTACAGTATTCCTGGGTTCTACAGCATGTTGGTAAACAATGCCTTCGTAGTCAAAAAAACATTATGGTCATAACTTTACCAGCCGATTTTACAGTTTTTGCTTTCTTGGGGGTAGGCGAAGACAGATGCTTCCATTCACTGCTTTGTTGTTTCATTGTACGGTCATAGTGATACAACCAAGCTTCATCTGCTGTAATGATGCATTTTAAGAAGTTGTCGCCTTTCTTATTCCAGTCTTTCTTTCCATTCTGTGCACACATCCACTCAATGCTGAATTGCTCCGGTGTCAAGAGTTTGGGAATCCATCAGGCGCAAACACGTTTCAGTCCCAAATGTTCAGCCATGATTGAGTGAACACTTCCCACAGAAATATTCAGGACAACATGCAGCTGGCATACTGTAATTCTGCACTCCTCCTTGATGATAATCGCTGCTGTGTTGATCATTGTCTCTGTGATAGACGTTGAAGGTCTTCCCTCGCGTTCAAGATCTTCCACATTTTACATTCCTTCCTTAAAAGTTTTATGCCAGTGAAAAACACTTGCTTTCGACATTGCTTCATCATGGAAAGCTTCGCGTATCGTGTTAAAAGTGTCCGATGCCAATTTTTGCAAACGCACATAAAATTTAATCGCATAACGCTGTTTCCAAGGATGCTTCCATTTCGGCGACTGGTCGCAGCTCATAGGTGCGCCAAAACAAGCTTGCATTTAGTCACGTGACACTCTGGCACATCAGCCCGTATATGCCACCTATCAACCTCTTTTGTTAATACAGACAGCAACATTTCTTTATTCCAGAGAAATTAATATTGTGATGAGTGGTTTCGCGACAGTAAAATTAGTCTTATTACTTATTGAACAGCCCTCGTATATATATGTTTTTTTTTTTTTTTTCTAATCCTACTCCATGACCAAATCTTGACATTATAGAGATTCCATTTCAATCCCTTAAGTAAATAATCTATCCATTAAAATCACCAACTTCCATAAAATTCACAATATCATAGCAGCTTTATACAGCCTTCTTCATTTTCTAGACAGTAACCACTCTATAAACATCGTGGGGAGGGGGGGGAGCTCACAAGAACAAGGGATTCTACAGAATTCCTTGTTCTTGCGATCTTCCTAAAAGTAAAGACTTGTAGAAGTTTCATAATAAGAAAGAAGGAAATTCTAAGCAATGTGACTTATAGCAGAGGGGAAAAAAATCATGACTGACTTACCACTCTTCTAACACAGTATTGAATGTATCCATTCCATGTCTTGAAAATCTTTTTTTTTTTGTTGTTGTTGTTCATTAGATTAAATAATCTACCATTGTCATTCATTCACAGCACTTTCAACATAAAAGATTTATCCTAAATGATATCTTCAAATCATTGACATCTGGCTTCAACTTTTCAGTTAATCATCTCCATACGATGCTAGAAAAACACTTGAATACTTGTCACACTTCACTGGCTCCACATGCTTCAGTTTGATAATCTTAAAATGGTTTCTCTCAGTTTTTCACAATAATTTGTAATACTCTTGACATGTTTGTTTATTTATGTTGAAGAAGCCGCTCATCCCACTGGTGAAACTAGTCAATATTTTTTATTTTGTTAATGACAAGTTTAATACCCAATTTCTCATAATTTTTAATAACAGTATTTATTTCTAAATATAATACTCCCTTTAGTAGTCTTAAGTGTGTGTTATTTTCCTCCATCTTAAAGTGAAATGTTGACAATTTGGTTACCAAAATTAATGAAAATTGGGGGGGGGGGGCAAGGGGATCCTTATCCTACCAACAGTACTGATGTACTATAGTTTTTTGCCTCTCACCCACGAAAGGCATAAACTTATAGTATGTTCTTACCTGGGTGGTTATGGATTTTTTTTTTTTAAATTTATTTTTATGTAGTATGGAAATCCTGCTCTAGAGACCGAACATAGAACTTTTGAAGTCACTTCAGCCTCCAATAAGTGGGATGGTTGTCTCACACCAGAGAGTGCAATTCATCTCCTACCTAAAGACAATTGTAAATATCCACATGCACAGTGGGATATTTACTAGAGCAGGTATGGTAGTAACCACTTGGCTAACCAGGCTGGCATTCAAAGAAATGATACAATACTTGAAATTTTAAGCACTTTCTACAAAACTGGCTTTATTAATTTCAAATATATATAGCACATTAGTGCCACATGTAAGATATAGAATGGAAATGAAGGAATCTGTTGATATTTTTTATTGGGAAAATTTTTTATTGTGGTTAGAAAGCACTTCATGAGAAAGCTATTCCAGAGAATAGAGACAGGTGAAATAAAAGAGGAAGAGAGTACATGTTCAATACACATTGGCATTTAGACTGAAAGGGGAAGATGGACAATGGACAGCTGCTGCCAATTTGGTGTGTGTGGGGGGGGGGTGACATGAAAGGGAATGGTGGGCAGCTGTTAATTGTATTTTAATAGGCTTGGTGGAAAGTGGAGGAATGGTGAATGCCAGTTTGGTGTAGTAGTATCTGTTGAAGTGCTTATAGTAGACAGAGATGAAACAGACCCACCTGTAAATAAGTAGTTCAAATAAGTCAGTGAGGAAGGATTATCTATCAGCCAAATCACTCTTATGGGAAGCATCACAAGTTTTTAGTTTTTTTTGATGTTGATGAAGCTATTGATGTTTTTCTGCTAGGAAAGAACATCTGTGCCTGTTTGGTGATTTGTGTATTATTGAATATAGAGGAAAATGAATTGAGATCCTTTTATTTGAAAGAAGGCAAAACTGCATTTTGGTAGAATTGAAAGTGATTTGATTATTCTCATTCCCACTGAAGAATGGATTAAGATCAATTTTTAAGGCACTTAAGGATCAATATGGAAGGAAAGGGGTGCACCATCATCAGCAAAACTAATGTAATTATTGGTAAATGAGAGGGGGTCGTTAATGTAGAGGAGAATAAAGTATGTGGTAGAAATTTTGCTGGAAACAGGATCCCGAGCCCAAATTTCTGCATTGGAAAGGAGTTCAAACACGGAAAACCATCCATTACAACATGCAGTGAGTAATCAAAGAGAAGACTGGCTGCCCAGTTATTAAGATTCTCTAAGATTGATATTTTTTAACCCATTAGGCAGTGGAGAAGGGATATTTCCAAATTTTAAGTCTTTTATCCAAATAAAATTGCCCAGATCATTTGAATTGGAAGAACAGTGACCTATATTGCCTTATCAGTCACATTTTTTTTAGAAACTGAGAAGAAAAATGAAACTGGATGAAAAGTATTCTAGTTTTACAAATTTTCTTTTCCTCAAAATCTGTTGTAAAAAATGAAGTGCTCCTAGCTAATCATCACATAAATGTTAGTTAAAAAGGCACATCAGCTAATAATTTAAATGGATTCACTGCAGTTAGAATGCTCCTAATATCACTTAGTCCCCTGAGTCAGGTAATTTTTTTTTATAATTTTATTAATTACTTTTATTTCAAGATTTATTCTCACATTTAAGGGTTTTTCGCACTTGTTTACTTATTTTCAATTAAATTCATCATTTCCAATTCCCATTCTTCTATGTGTATTATCATTTCTGGTTTATATCCTGAAGGAGTGTATTGCACATTCTGTTAATCAAATGGTCAACCGTACATCTTTGATTAGCTCTGCTTACACATTCTAGAATATTAGTGATGTTGGTGTTTTTGTGTGTGTTAATATTGTCATTTTTAATATGGTTTTGCTATTAACATATGTTCACTCCTATAACTCCTCAGATATCTCATATCTGGTTCTCTATCCTTGATTAACTCTGTTTTATTTCTGGTCCAAGTCTCATATCTTAGGATTGGTTTAAACACTGCTATCTTGGTACATTGTGAATTTCTTTTTTTGTATATATTCTGCAATTTTTGTATTTTACTGATTTTTTTTCTCTCTCAATGTGCATTTGTGTAACAATAATGAAAAAAAATGTACTATCTTTGTGTGTGTTTTTTTCCCGAACTTATAAAAATATTAGTTTTGTACGTGAGTATTGTTTAAGTATTTCTAATTTCTATAAATATATTTATTTACTTCCAAACACTTGTAGGTTTCCCACCCTTTCATATATTACATTCACTTATATATTAGTCTTATAAATAGAGAAATATAATGCAAAAGAAGTATTGTTTAATTAAGTATACAAATATAATAATTTACATAAAATTCATAAGATATACTCACACACACATAAGCACACAGATTTAATTTCATGAATAAAAAAAAATTATAACAAAAACAAAGAAAAAAATTCTTTTGCCCCATCCAGAATTTAACAACTTTGGCCTCGGTACAATACAATCAGTTCATTCAGTTTCCATTCCACATCTCACTAATTCAAAGTCAGCATTCTTTCCAAATAAAGAATCTTTTCCTACCTTGGTATGCTTCAGTATATTATCAGAAAAATTACCCTGCTTCAGAAAGTTATCCATGAAGAGAAACTTCTTAGAATGAACTGTTGGTTTTACAACTCTTTAAACAATCTCTTCATTACTAATGAAATTAGTTCCTTTTCTTATGTTTGAATATAGTTCTGTTCTTGTCTTCGGTATTCTGTAATACACACTATCATGAAAAATACTGTTTAGAAGAAAACAAAATCCAACTTGAAGCATTATGTTCTGTTTTCAGTTTCACTTGTTGAAAGGAACAATTGAAGAGTTAAATAAATACTAGACCAGAACTAGCAATGAAATATTCTATTTCCTACTTGAGCTGCTGTTTATTCTTTTTAAAAAAGAACAATATTAGAAGCCTTCTTCTAGATTTTTATCTTCTGGTAGTCATACCAGATGATAAAAATGGAGATCCATCTGTAGGACTCTGATTCTGTTTCCTCAACTTCTTCCTCTTTTTTCTAAAAAGGAACCCATATTCTCTTTCTCATTGTAGCAACCAAAAAAAAAAAAAACTGTTGCTTAGTAGCACTGTTGTCTCAATATGTTGAATATGTGTGTGCTCTCCTCAAAACTGCTGGTTAAAACTCAATGGCACTTTTCCTCGCATATAGGGTGAAACAATGTGTAAAATAAACTTTCATATGAGAAGACGATTTTATTATACAATTTCACTCTGTTTAAATAATGATAAACAAAAATAGGCTAAATAACCATAAAAAAAATAAAATAATGATAGCTTCTTGATATCTGCTGGCTGAAATAGAACAGTTCTTGGATGCATGGAGTAAACAATTTTCAAAATTGTTAGCTCTGCATCGTCACTGTTATGAAATGCTGCCAATGTTTAGTGATAGTTCATAACATAAACTAATATGAACTATTTTAATAGCGATATTTTACAAACTTCATTAACTTAATTCTTCATTCACTTTGTGGTGACTAAGACAAATTAATTTAATTTTAGCAATAAATTAAATTTTTTGACACAATATTAAAAGAAATTATTATATAACAGTAAATAAAAGAAAGAAAAAACGAAATAGTTTTATTTAACTCAATTCCTTTCAAATTTTTTATGATTGCTTAATACATGTCATCTAATTTATAAAAATAAAATACGTGTCTGAATGAAAGTAATCAGGTACTTCACATATGCATGAACTCCATATTTTAACTGGTTTAACCAGTTTTTTGTATGTTCTAAAAGAAACATTATTATTATTATACAAGCACGATATGGAGTCTACGAAGACTCGTCATGGGAGACCCAATCTATCATACCTCTCCTTGAACCCATTAACAGAAAAAACCCTCGCAGCTGACTCTGGCAACCCATTCCGCTCATTCGCCACTCTCCAAGCAAAAAATCTAGTCCTCACCCCCCTGCTGACCACACCTTTATTCAACCTCCAGGTATGACCCTTTGTTCTTGTCCCTCTAGCTAAATGCTGAAACATTTCCCCTGCATCTATCCTATATTTCTATAAAATCCCTTGAGCAATTTAAATGTTTCTATCATATTGCCTCTTTTTCTTCTATCAATGAACTTTTGCAATCCACACACCTTTAAACTATCCTCATAGGACACATTCCACAGGCCACTTGCCTCTGAATCCTCTCCACCGCTTCCACATCCCGAAGAAACCCAGGCGACCAGACTTAGCACAGTAATCCAGACGTGGGCATATCAAAGCCTTATAAAAAGGAATTACAACTTCCTTATCTCTTCTTGTTAATGTGTTCTTTACTAGCCAAGTAATCTTATGTGCTACCTTAGCAGTCTTAGCAATATGTCCTCTAAACTTTAACTCTCTGTCTACCACTACCCCTAAATCTCCAGCTTCATCTATTTCCTGGAGTACAGTGCCATCAATGTGATACACAGCTTGTAATCTGTTTATCCCAAAATGCATAACTTTACATTTTTCAACATTAAACTGACGCCCGTTATCTTTTGCCAAAATACTGACAGCCTATTTAAATCGTCCTGTAATTTCTATCTAATTTTGCATCATCAGCAAACAACTGAATATCTCCTTTCAGGTTATTTCCTGTATCATTTATGTACAAATTAAACAGCAATGGTCCCACTAGTCACCTGTTTTTGCCTTGATTCTGCCCCCTGCATATACAACTTTTTGATATCTGTCCAGCAGCCACCCTCTTATCTTATTCCCTTAACCAATGTTAATTTGAGTAACAGAGTTCCATCTGGTACCCTGTCAAATGCCTTTGCAAAATCATTGTTTCTGTTTCCTTTATCTTTCCTTTATGTTACTCTATTATAAAAAGTTAGTAAATTACTAAGGTGTGACTGACCCTTTACAAAGCCATGTTGACCCTCATACAGTATCATATTTTTTTCTACCCATTCTTGAGCTCTCTTTTTTTACCAGTTTTTCTAGTACTTTTACCACCATGTCTGAGATACTGATTGGTCTATAATTTGCTACTGTAGTCTTAGAACCTCACTTATGCAAAGGAATTATTTTGCTTTCTTTCCATTCCCTTGGAACTCTTCCAGAGCAGAGACTTAAAGAGTTTAGTTAAAGGTGTTGCTAGTTCCCCTGCACATTCTTGCAAAATCCTTGCTGATATCCCATCTAATCCCACAGTTGTATTTACATTGAGATTCTGCAATATCCTAAGAACCTTCAATTCATCCACCTCTGTTTTCCCATTCGTGTCTGTCATATAGATTAAAGCAATAACCTCACTAGGATGATATATCCTTTCAAAGTGACAACTCAGTAATTCAACTATTTTATCTGCTTCTGTCTCCTCATGACCATCATCACTCATTAAGGTTAAACTTCCATAGTCATTCTTCCTCTTACTTGCCACATAATGAAAGAACTCTTTGAAATTTCCTTTGGCCCGCTTGGCTTGATTTTTCTCATAATCTAATTTTGCCTTCCTTGCCATGCCAACTTTCTTGCCTGAGCTTTGTACTGTTCATGAGTTTGCTTGGTCACCTTTCTCTTTATGTACTCTCTACAGCCTTTTCTTCTTCTGCACCTCGTGTTAATGATATTACTCATCCATCTAACTCCTACCCAATATAATCCTCATTACCCTAGGAATACAATTTAATACTGATTCCTCTAGATGACCTTCATCTATATACCATACACTACTAACATCCTTACCCTGCAGTATTTTTTTGTTATGGTACAGATTTATGCTTCTTCCTAAGCATGTCATAATTACCTGCCTTGTAGTTCCACAAATACTCCTTCTTATTAGAATATTATTCATGTTTTACAATCTCCCAAGTCAAGACCATGGTTACTTTCACCAATTGGAGGCAAAGTTATCACCTTGGTTATGGATAGCTCTTCTGATTCAATGACCAGGTCCAAATACTCTCCCACTCCTAGTCCCTTCCATCACATACTGCCTTAAATAATTATCTCTTAGCAGGTGTATAAATTCTGTTTCCTTCCTGCCATGTGATCTTTCTTCCTTCCAGTCTTTATTTCCATAGTTGAAGTCCCTCATAATAATCACTCGACCTGTACTCATTCTACTAATTTGGTGATGCATGTCTTCCAGATCATCTGTGGAACTAACTCCCTGGCCTATAGCAACAACCAACTGTATATTTTGTCTCACTTTAATCTCACACCAGATTGCTTCACATGAAACATCACAGTAATGTGGATGTCGTGATATACAATATCACGTTGAGACATCCAGTGCATTAATGAACTTATTACAGTGAGGTTCCTCAGTGTAATAATAAAGATATCAAGTGAACTCCTGTCTGTTCCACAGTATTTGCTCTATATGGTTGTAACCTGAACATTTTTAAGGTGGACTCAAAATTAACTATTTCATTAGATATATTTTCTGGGAAAATTCCCATACTACTCCTCTTAAACACTATTATTATAATTACAGCTATTATAGCCTGTTTTTGTTTAGGAGTGTCCCTTATTTTAAATACATTGGCTATTATTACTCAAAAAAGGGTATATATATTTTAGGGCATTATGGGTGAGTAGAGAAGGCAATTGTAGCAGAATAAAAGAAGTGGAAACATTTTGTACATACCTTGTTTTTGTTTTGATACTATGATGTCTTCCAATTTCATGATCCTGCTGAAGGTTGTTTATAGCGGGGGGGGGGTTACAAAACCCGGGTTTCCAAATTTATTTTTCCTGCATCAAAACACTGCTCCCTTCCACCCCCACCCCACCCCCTCGCTATAAACAACCTTGAGCAGGATCGTGAAATTGGAAGACATCCTAGTATCAAAACAAGGTATGTACAAAATTTTTCCACCTCTTTTATTCTGATATAATTGCCTTCTGTACTCGCCCATAATTCCCTAAAATATATATACCCTTTTTTTGAGTAATAATAGCCAATGTATTTAAAATAAGGGACACTCCTAAACAAAAACAAGCTATAATAGCCGTAATTATAATAATTAACTATTTCAGAAATGAAATATGGAAAAAAAAGACCTATTTTTGATTCAGTTTAGTCACTAATCATCTATTTCATCTGTTAAGTAACTTGAAATAGATGAAACAGTCTTTTCTAAACCTGATTTTAGGTGAGTTACACAGAATGTGTAAGCACTGTTAGATTTGTTTTGTCTATCTACCTCCATATGGATGAATGAACAGAACAAATCTTGGACTTGGGATGGACAGATTTCATTCAATTTCAGTATTTGGAATTTTTAGTAAAATTTGATGTATCAACTTGGTTTTCATTATGTACTTGGATTATCAGGTGGCAATGTTTTAAAACTGCTGTTTTATTTTGTTATTCTTTTTTAAAGCACATCCTCCCTCCCACAAAAAAAAAAAAGAAAAAAAGTTGTTAATGTGTGGTACTTTACTACTTTGGGTGAACTGAGAGTTAATGTAATCCAGCAAACATGAACATTTTCAAACCAATTCAGGACTAGTAATCAGGTGGATAGTTCTCTCACACTGAGCACTGAAAATCATCTATTACCCAATAAAATCATCTCTCACTCTAGCAAACTCAGTGGTTCTTAAGAATAGTTTATTATAGTGAAGTTCTTTTAGTGTAGCATTATACCAGTACAGGTTTGATTGAAACTTTTCTGCACTTTGTTATATTGAGCTAGTTTGTTATGATAGTGTTTGGTATTCTGAGAGGTAGCTGATCTGGATGAATAGAACTTAATAGGATGTGTTCTTTAGGATATATGCTAGAATATATATGTGTAATTATTCCAATCTAGGTTTAATTCAGATAATTTTTCATTAACAAAACTTTGAAGTGACAATAATAATTTTACACTAGCTAGATAGAAGTTGATATTTATGATCTGTTTTAAAATTTATTGTGGTATATCAGCTTTGATTTCAGTCATACTGTTAGTAGTGATAAAATTAAGCAAAATGGAATTATTTGTAAGTAGTATAAAAAAAAAAAGTTGGACATTTCTTAAAACCATCATATAAATTTTGACACACTTCTAAAAAAATACCACTATTTGATAGAGCTTTTTTGAATATATATTTGTGACAGACATCATAATAATGGTTGCAAAAACAATGAAAATATATTAATAATTAAATTTATTCTGAGCAATTTTAGCTATGTTGTATGTAAATTATTATATAAGTGCCTGTTAACTACATTTGGTCGTATGTATTGAGTGTAGTTCAGAAGAGCAAAAGGAGGCCACACATTTTGAGATATATTCTCTGCCCAGTTTATATGTTTTGAATGGGCTGGAATCCAGTGTTTTCCATATGAACATATCTTCAGTAGGAAATGTCCTTAATGATCTTTTCCCATTCCTGATAGCATCTGTTGCTCTTCTGATTATAGTGAAAAGTTGCTATTAAAGGCAGCAATTAGTAATATTGAAAAAACTTGTAGTTTTATAAATATTATATTGTACCAGGACATTAAAAAAAAGGGGGGGGCTCATTTTTTCTTTGACTTCCGCATCACAGAATCTGATGGCAAGATATGAGAGTCAAAGAATAGATTGCAACCATTCACTAATTAATATTATATTTTAAAAATCTCCAAATCCTTATTGAAGTATTATTGATTACAAATGTCAGTTTTCGATTGGCATGTGATTTCAAAAATTGTAGCATGGATGTTATCTGCAATTACATGAAGTTACCAAAATAGCAACAAATTGATCTGGAATAATGGACAAATTTCATCCTTTCAGAAATTTTTCTTTATATATAAGATTGTATGGGAATGATTCAAACATGGCTTGGTCAATGCAAAGAACTACGTTAAATCCAAAGTGATGTAATATGAATCATGGCATTGGTGAGACATAGTGTGTCTCACCAATGCTATGAAAAAAATCCTAGTTAGAGGAGAGGTTGTTCAGCATATAGTAGAATTATACTGTGGACGAATAAAAAGTTGAGGATGGGGGTGGGGGAAAGAAAGATTGGAGGTCTGCAAATTGTATACTCTTTAGGAAACAATTTGATGGAAACTCTTCTAAAGACAGGTGGTAGAAGGAATGAATGCAGAGCATGAAAAACTTGTTCTGGGAGATTGGAATCGAACTGTCAAGTGTTGAATATCCACTGCTCTTGTGTTAACAGAAAGAACTCTGGCCTAAATACCAATGCCACTTCTTTAGTGACCATGGAAATATCTGTAAAAAATGCAAATAGCAGCTAAACATGAGAGGGGGGGGTGTTGAATTGGTGAGGGATAGGCCAGTGATGAAACTGACTATTTTTTTGTGCTGAATCCAGAATGTAAGCTCTTAGAGGCATCCCAGTATGGGGAGAGTATTTAATGGTTGGACAGAATTCTGATTTGTATAAAGGTAACAGTGTTATTCATGGGTAATGCTACTACCTGAAACCAAAGAGGAAAATCTAATTTTTTAAATGTTGAGAAGACTAATTGGATGGGTGTGTATAAGTTTCATGCCTCATATGGGAGTAGATAAAAACAGTGAGGGGGTTAGGATTGTTTCAAGAAGAGAAATCTCATCTTATCCATGGTTAGTGTCTTATTAAAAGTAAGATTTGAAGCAAAGTTTTTTTTTGAGAAATAAGAGGATTGAGATTTGCAAGCATTTGATCTTATGGTTGTCAAAATATGGGAGATCAGAAGTAGAGTTGTAAAAACAGTTGTAGTGGTTTTAGTGATCATGTGTAGCGCAATGATCATATGTCAAATGAGAAAGAGGAATACAGTGTATTATCATTAGAATAGCAGATTGAATTCTTAGTTAATTTGAGAAGATCATGGATAGAGAAAGAGAGTAGGGAAATCTGAGCTCGGTGATATTGTTAGCATTAATTGTAAAATTTTGAGAATGAAATTCCTTTTCCATTTTAAGCAAATAATTCTATATTTGTCTTATATATATATATATAATTAGTTTACATTTTTTATTATCAACCGATTTTGATGCAAATCTCTTAGAATGAAGAACAGATTAAAATGATTTTTTATTTTGTTCTAAGAGAAAAAAAAATTAAAATATATTAAAAATAATAAAACTAACCAGAAAATACTTTTGGCAGATTTTTTGAGTTTATCAGAAGGATCTCAGCTCAATTGCTTGATTCAATTTATGCAACTCACTTGAGATCCTTATTATATAGTTCATTATGTAGTCAACAGCCAACTTTAACAAACTAGGAAAATTAATTTTCATGAAAAGCCATGTTTAAAAAAAAAACACCTTAGGTCTAAAGATTTCCAGCTTGTTAACTTTTGGCCCACCAGTGTACTATAATATTCAATTTTCCAATCTTTCATGAGTATATACAGGATGTTCGGGATAAATTTGACAGTTTCGTAAGGAAAAAGAAAATCTTCTTTGTATCTATTAAATTTAATGAATTGACAAAAAAACATTACAGGCAGAGTTAATTACAATACTATCAACAAGATTTACTCAAAATAACCACCATTAGCATCGATCACAGCTTCAATTCTGCTTCGGAACCTCGAACAAGCTGATGCTACAGTCTCCCTGGGAAGGGCCGCAAAAACTGTTTTAATTTTATCCATTAACTGGGCTTTTGTATTACTGGAAGTGCGATTGGTGTCTTTTTCAACTGCGCCCCATACAAAATAATCCATGGGGTTAAGGTCTGGGGAGTTTGGAGGCCAAACATTTGGACTGGTGAAGTCGTAGAAATTTTCAGACAAACCATTTTTGACTTTTCCCAGAGGTGTGGCAAGGGGCCGAATCCTGCTGCCATACATACGGCCTACCATTGGCTACCCTTGTTATCCAGGGCTTGACTACAGTTAGCAACTCCACGAACAAAGCCCGAATTCCAATGCCAGGGTTCTTCAACACCTGTTCCTGCAGATTTGCGAGGAATTCTGCTGTATGAACGCAATCAGATCGTCTGCTAGGGATCTTTCTTCTTGCTACATCCTCGTAGTCACCATTGCAAGTCTCTAGTTCATGCCTGATTGTTTTTACTGTATTCAGGGAGCATTGGGCAGCAGTCGTAATATCCTTATTTTGATGGCGGGCACGAATCATCATGATACAAGTTATTCTCTTCCATGATTCAGGTGGGTTCCAGCTATCCATCCTTTCTGACATCTTGTATATGAATGAAGAAGGGTCCAAACTTTTAAATGAAGAGAAGTGTGTGTTAATACATGTAACTTACGGAAAAATATAATTAATTATAAATATGTCAAATTTATCCCGAACACCCTGTACTTATTATTGGGCAAAGACAACATTTATAAATATTTTTGTGAAATGAGACTGCTTCCAGCTCAAACAGAACTGCTTATAATCCTATTCTCAGAATCAACTTTGAATTACCACCATTAAAAATTAACAGAATCATTTGCTACATGATGTTCATTTGTAGCATATGTGAAATTTTATCATTATTACACATAAAAAAATTATAATAATTTGTAGTAAAAATTAGTTTATTACAAACAGTTACCAGTAAAAGTGTCTGGTTTTAATGCTATTTTTGTGTATTAATTTAATGTTTTACTTTTTAACCATGAAATTTTGATATTCATTTCTAAAGAAAAGAAAATTCTATTAACTTGTAGTTGTTTGTTTGAAACTGCTTTCACATTTTCTACTGTGGCCAAAGTTTCGTAAGTCAATTTGTTTGTTTGCTTTTTGTTTTATTTTAATCCTTGGGTATAGTTTTTAACTATCATCTATCAACCACTTCAGTTAAAATATATTTTTAGTGATACAGTTTACAGTTATATGTTGCATTTTATTATTCCATTTAGTCATAAAGCATAAGATTTATTTCTCCTTATGTGTATGATGTTTGAAATGTGTATGCATTCATATTCTCTGCCCTTGTCACTCCATGTATATATAGACATGAAAACTAAAACCGAATAAAGAAAACATTAGTTATCGTAATTTAGTTTTGGATAATAGTATCATTAGGTGTAGTTTTTTTTTTTTAGTGTATTACAGAAAATATTGAGTTCTTTTGTCTGTCTACTATGTGAAATGCTTTGTAGGACTCTGGATGGTGAGATTTTACCTGAATTTGAAATACAAAATTTCATTGATCTGTTTTAATTTTGCTTCGGTCAAACTATTTGAAGGGACACAAAGAATGTAAGATGTGCTCAAATTATGTATAGTAAAAATCTCATTTTTATTGGCAAAATTTTTGGCAAAGCTGTTTGAACTGACTTTAATAATTCTTTATCAGGTGGATGGAATACAATGAAATTTGATATTTAGGTTCTCTGTTGCAGACTGCTTTCAGTTTTGGTTTAGATTAGACTAGTTTGTGTTAGGGTAGTACAAAATTATATCTTAACTCAAAAGTGAGTCAAAATTTAATAAAATGCATTGCAACTCTTTAGACACTTTTCTACAACCCATAGATCTTCTGGTAAGCTTTGTAGTCTTACTCTTTACAAATATCCCCTTGGCAGATATAATTCAATTACTTCATAAAGACTTTCCTCCTGATATTGTAAAATTATTTGGCTTTGTGATTAATTCAGGATAGTTTAGCTGCCAGAACAGCTATGGGGTCTCCCCTTTTCCCCAACTCTTGCTAATTGCATTATGGAACATTTCAAACAACATATTGTAGCCATTTATTTACGTAAACTATTGGTTGGTATAGTTCGCCCACCGTTTCCAGGTCCCTGCTTCGCGTCTTTCCAAGAATAGTCGATTCATGCTGAAGAGGAGAAAAAAATGAAGGACGTCCGAATTGGTCGCCAACACGCGAAATCACGTGCTTTATAGGTAAAATTTTCCAACTGTTATACAAGCAACATAGTTAACTACAATAATCATAAAAGAGAAGTTAATTTTCCGACCAGTAATAATAAACAACTCATCCCACTATACGGACTGATTACCCTATTATCGGAATGGATTCTTCTTTTTCTGAGATGCGCAGAAGTGTCGAGGGACCTCAAATCGGTGGGCGAACTATACAGATACGTCAATGTGTTTGCTGTATGGAACTCCTCCTTATCTGATTATGAATTTCTTGAAAATGTTATTCAATAAACTCAGTCAAATTTACCCTGGAAGTAGAAGATAACAATTATCTTCCTTTTATGGATGTTCTCATTCTATGTTAACCAAATGGTAGTCTACAGTTCCCAGTATATAGAAACCAACTCATACTAGAAAATACATTGATTCAAACTCTCATCATCACAGATTCTCTTCTAAACAAAAACTGTTTATTATCAGAACTACTTTTATCTCTAATGGTTATAATGCAAAAACTATATTTAAAAAAAAAAAAAAAAAATTCAATATTTATTGATGAATTATATTCATCCTAACCAGCCTCATGAAGAAATTATCAGAATTTGTATTCCATATGTTAATTGATTTTCAGAAAAAAATACTAAGAATACTTTGATAGATTAATTTACATCTCTTTCTTATCTCCCCTAAAAGACAAATATTCTCCTCTTTCTTCTTCTTTGTCTATGATCTCTTGTGCTTTTAAGCGTTGAGATTTTGCCAAAGAGATTTCCATGCCATCCTGTCCAAGGCTTGTTGTTTTGCTTCTTTCCAGTTAATTCCCTTCTTTTCCAATTTTTCTTTAATTTCCTTTTGCCAACCTTTCCTGGGTTTGCATATGTTTCTTTTTCCTATTTTCTGGCTTTCATATACACTTTTTGCTATTCTTCCTTCTTCTATTTGATTAAGATGTCCAAGCCACCTCATTTGGGCTTGTTTTATGGTGTAATCAAATCCTCCCCTTTCTTATCCTGGAATTTACAGAATCCTCTACTCTTATGGCTTAGGGACAAACTGGTCATTCTGCACAAATTTGGAAATATTAGGAATACATTCCTAATGTTTCCCTAATTCCAACCAATCAGGTTTAGCATGCTATGCATTATCTATAAAACACGGGATTCAATGGAACAAAAAGTGTTACACAAAATTTATTTTCTTTTGGAAAGACTGTACAAAGAAAGGTGTGAAACGCACATTCACAATCCAAACCTGAACAAAAATAATTGCTTAAAAACTTTCTCAATTTTGAGAAGTTATACTGACTAATATTCACCATTCATGTGTTCCTTAATTTGTAATTAATTTTTTTATTTAGATTTAAAAATTTATTAACTTAATTATTTTAGTAATTGATTTGAATATCTATTAATGCAGATGGAGCTATTTTCATGCAGCCGATAGTGCACATGATATGACTTATTTTCAGTTGAATTGTTCTATTTTTTTTTTTTTTTTTTTTTTTGTGTGTGTTTCCTATAATTGTATTGACAATGGCTATGAAACTTACCTGAAAATTTTGCAAATAAAGACATTTAAATTAAACTTAAGTGATTCTGGTGATATTGAGGAGGGTTATGAAAATGAATTAACCTCCAAAGCAGTGAAGTTAAAGCAGATTATCAGAGATATGATGCGAGAATTACAGAAAATCGAGAGGCATTTGGATGAACATAAAAAGGAAAAGAAAGTTAAGCAGCAAAATAAGAAACAAAGTACAAAATCAGGTAAGGAATGTTGTTGGTAAAAAGAAGGGTGTTATTTGGTATGGCAACTATCATAAAACATGCTGTTGATGAGCGGGTTATAATGTCAAGTTTTCTAGGAGCAAAAATTAAAAATGTGGCACATGCAATTCAAAAACAGAAAAAAGTAAACAAGATCGTAATTGTAGTAGGTACTAATGACTAGCTTGTGATAAGTTCACTGTGAGAGAGGACATGAAAGGGTTGTTGAAAGAGGCAAGAGTGAGAAAGCGAAAATAGTAAGTATATTACTTCGATATGATAAAAATGAATTAAACAGAATGGCTATGATGGCAAACGATTCAACACATAGGATGTGTAGAAGAAATGGATGCAAGTTTTTGGATGTGTGGAGCGAGGTTGAGGAAAGATCAGATTTATATAAGAGGAATGGTCTACACCTGAATGTGTTTGGTATCGAGGTCCTGAAAAACTAATAATCTAACGGATCTAACACAGAGAGTCAGGGAAACTAAATCATGATGGGAGGATGAATGTAAGACCAACAATGTTATGTAACTGTGTTAATGATGGGAATGAACATTTATCATGGAAAGGATTATGAAGAGAGAGAGAGAGAGAGAGAGAGATTTTGAATTTGTGTTTGCCTGGTTTAGCCCATCAAATGTGTGCAAGATGTCTACATATATAAAGCACTAGTGAAGAACAGAGATCCGCAAATTGTCCAACTGTGCCACACAGACTACAGACAAGAGGAAATATAAAAGAACATGCAGGTAGCTTATTATATCTGTACATGAATGCTAGGAACATCAGAAACAAAGGGATAAAGTCTGTTCCCTTGGTCAATATTTTGGAGCCATCAGGTTCTAGGCAATAGTGAGATCAGAATCAGACATACTGTAACAGGTATGGAGTATAAAAGGTACAGTAATTTTAGGAAGGATAGACTGGATAGGAGAGAAGGGTGTGTACTGCTAATAATAACAGATGACTTGAATCCAGTTAGTGTTGAAACCTATGATTGTAATACCAGTAACAGTTTTTCACATGGCAGTGAGTTTGAAACCATCTAGTACGAGGTGGAATATAACAAGATCAAATACACAGTGGATGTTGTTACAGGACCTTGTGGATCAGTTGCTGGTTAAGAAGTGCATCACCAAATAAAGAGGATGGGCACAAAAAGAGTAATCATAATGTTGGACTTTAAATATCCAAACATTGATTGGGTAGCAGTAAAATCTCATGAGAAGAATGAATTAAACTGAATTTATTGAGCTGTTTTGAGTCAGTTTCTCAAGCAGCAAATGACAGAAGGAACTTGAGGTCAAAGAGCATTAGATCTGATTATAGTCTCAGAAGTTGTTTCAGTCTTAAAGACTTAACTATTCTGCCTCCAGTTAGTGACAGTGATCAGTACTCACTTGGGAAGTGATTAAGTTTAAGTTACATTCAGAAAAGGTTACATGCTGTGAACTCCAAAGCAGGATTATGACCAACTGAGGAGTCTACTGAGTTCAGTGGGATGGTATCAGTTACTGGATGGGAAGAATATCGACAGTGAATGGGAAGCATTTTAAAAATATTTAAATGATGCAATATCAAAATGTGTCCCGAGAGTCAGAAGAATAAATAGGGTAGGAGTCAAATGTATATGCAATCTTATTAAGCAAGAGATTCATAAGAAACAAATGATGTGAAAAGAATACCATGTGCATAAGGATGATGTCCATTATGAAAATTATAAGCAGCATGCTAGAATAGTCACAACTGTTGTATGGAAAGCTAACTCGTATGTATGAAAAGAAACTAGCTCTGCAAGCTAAAGACAACCCACAAGAATTATATTGATATATTGCAAGTAAAGGAAAGAATAACTCTTCTGAATGCAGATGGCGTGAGGGTTGACAGATGCAGAAGAGGTTGTTCTGGTTGGCCAAGTGGTTAGCATATCTGCTCTCCAGCCAAAAGGCTGTGGGTTTGAATCCTGCCGTGGGTATGGATGTTTGTGATTGCCTGTGAAAATACTAATGGTGGTGGGCAGTAGATGGTGTTGGTGTGGATGATGTAGTTCGCTGTAGTTGGTGGATTGAGTGGCGAAGATGGAGAGTAGAGTTGTAGAGTAAGTGCCCTCCCTCGATGAGTCCTTGGACTCCTTGGAAGTGTCACGTAATAATAATAAACTGAGTGCCAATTTTGCTAAAAGTTATTGACCTGATGTATGCAACATTGAATGCATCCTCTTCACTGTATGAAGAAACTCAGGTGTATGAAGAGAAGATATTAGAGCTGTAGTATAAACTGAATAAGAATTCAGCAATATGGACTGATGGGATATTAGCACAGCAGGTGCTAAAGGAGAGTTCAGCTGAACTGGCTATTCCTTTGACCAGGCAATATAATTTGAGTCTGAGAACAGGGAAGATTCCAATCCTGAAAGCATACATCATGAAAGTCTGAGAACAGGGAAGATTCCAATCATGGATTAGCATACATTCTTTCCATTCTCATGCATTTTATGCATCGATCTTTGCACAAGGGTGGTGCAAAGATCGATGTATCCAACTCTCAATCAATCTGTATCTGAGGAGTGGTGGTGAATGAAGATTTTGGAAAAATTGGTTAGGGCTCACATTCAGAAATGGGTTGACAGTGAATCTCTACTTTGCAATGAAGAGCATTTACTAAGGGAAGGTCATGATTTAGCAGCTTGCTCACATTCTGTAATAATGTTACCATTGAACTAGACAAGGAGAATGGCTACACCATGATACTTTTGAATTTTGCTAAGGCTTTTGACAGAATACTGTTGGAGAGACTGTTGCATAAATTAGAGAATATATGTTTGAATTACAAAATATTAGCATGGAGAAGGGGATAGCTGCCTCACAAATATTAAAAAAAAGTGGTATACGGGGTGGGAATTAGGAAGATTTAAGGTATCAGTCCTTTGTCACTCTTATTCAAACTGTACATTAATGCTTGGCAAGGGTTTGACCCACAATATACAGCTATATGCTGATGATATGCAGTACTTGCAAAATGATTTAAATAGGCTAGATTGTGGGCACGGGAAAATGGATGCCAGTTCAGTCTCAAGTGTTAGTAAATTTAAAGTCATGCACTTTGGCACGATTAGATATCCAATGTCGTATTAGATCAGTGGGATGATGTTAGAAGAAATGGATCAGGCTTGGGATCTTGGAATGTTGGTAGATAGTAAGTTGAAGTTCAGAGGCCATGTAGCAAAGATTTCAAATACAACTCAATAGATAATCGAAATGCTGAAATGAACTTCCATATGTAAAGATAAGGATGTCATTTTGTCCTTTATACAAGGCCTTGATAAGACTTCACTTGGACTATTGTGTGCAGATCTGGTTTACATTGAGATTTTGATACAGTGGAGAGAGTACAAAGGAGAGTGCTAAAATTGATATCAGGATTGAGGAATACTGATTATGAAGACAGATTGAGAATTTGTAGGCTGCAGACACTAGCAAACAGGAGAAAGAGGGAAGTGATATGATTGAGACTTACAAACTTCTGAAGGGGTCATCAGGATTTTAGTTGATGGAATTTTTCTTTTTTTGGACAAGAGGGGCATCCTTGAAACCTGAGAATGAATGCCGCTAAGAAGGGGATGAAGGCTAGATTTTTCTCTCACGGGGTGGTGCGCGATTGAAATGGATTGCCATTGGATGTATTATGTGTAAACATTGTGAATGAATTCAAGAATAAATATGATATCTGGTGCGTGTAGTATGTGGCCTTCCTCGATGAATCCCTAACTCCCTGGAGGTCTTTCTTAATAATAATATTTTATGGTAATAGCTTTGGTGTGGTGTCTCTTCTGGAGAGTTGTGCAGAGAGCCCTGTCATATAAAGTTTTAATAATTCCATACTTTTAGGGGAGGGGGATGACTGTTCGTGAATGTATCTGCCAGTGTGTGTCTGGGTTTTCTGTAAAGAATGCCAGGGATCCATCAAGACCGCATGTAATTAAAGTGTGTCTAGTGAGTGGAAACTGTGTTGTCATTTTCTTTTACTAATGGGAACTGAATCCTGGGGTGTTGATTGCTTAGGTGTCTTAAAAATATATGTTGAGAGCATGTAGCCAGATGAACACATAATCACAAATCATAGCCAAACAGTATGTTTATTAATTGAGCAAAGGTTAGAACTTTTTCTTGAGATGTGTTCATGATGAAATTAGCTAGGGATTGTGGGAAGAGAAAGCAGAGTCCTTGGCTGTCACCTCTATTTGTTTGTAGAATTTTCCTTGCCAAACAAAATAGCCAGAGTTCATAGTGAACTTAAACAATGCTAAAATATCGGTCGGAAATTTAGTTTGAAGGAGGTCTAAAGTTTCTTTAACTGGAACATTTATTAAACAGACAGGAGGCATCCATACTGACCATAATGCATCATGCTAGTTGTTAGAGTGTGAAGTTTTCTATACCGGCTTTAAAGTGACTGAGTTAGTTTTTTATCTGTCAGGGACTGTTGCCAGTATATTGGGAAAGCACTTTTGCTAAATATTTGGCCTTTTATGTGGGTGAATCAATGACATCTACAATTTGGATACCTACAAATATTAACTGAATTTATTTTAGTTAATATATTATTCTACACTGTAATTCCCTTAAAAAATGCAACTATGAATAGTCAACTTATAGTCTTACTACCAGCTATATGGTAATCCCTTTGCACTGATATATCCAACTTTTGATTTATCAGTATCTCTGGAGCAGTTGGAAAGATTTTGAAAAAGTTGGTTAGGACTTCCATACAGAAATGGGTTGACAGGAATTCTATACTTCATGATGAACAGCATAGGTTTACTAAGAGAAGATCATATTTTAACAATTTTCTCATGTTGTATAGTAAAGTTACCACTTAGTTAGATAGTATATTCATTTGGATACACCATGATACTTTTGGTCATTAGAGAAAATTATATTGGATCATAAAGTATTAGTGTGGATAAGAGGATGGCTATAAAAAAACGGTATATGGGAGAAGTGAGTCTGCATGATTTAAGGAAATCAGTGGTGTATCACAAGGATTATTCTTTGGTCCATTTTTATTCAGTCTGTGTATTAATGACATTGTAAAGGATTTGACAGGAGACATACAGCTATTTGTTGATGATGTAAAGATAGGCAGGGTAATCAGGAATGCAGCTGATATGCAGTAATTTCAGAATGATAGTAATAGGTTGGAATTGTGAGCATGTGAAAATGGCTATTAGTTCAGTGTTAGTAAATGTAAAGTTATGCATTGTGGTGTGATGAGATATCCAATGTCATATTATATTGGTGAGATTATGCTAGAAGAAACTGGTCAGGTTATGGATCTTGGAGTTTTATAGACAGGAAGTTGAAGTTCACAGGTCATAGAGCAAAGATTGCAAATACAATTCAGAAGATAATTTCAATACTGAAATGATTATGTAAAGATAAGTCATTTTGCCTCTCTACAAAACCTTTATAAGACTTCACTTGGACCATTGCACTCAGGTCTCCTGGTTTCTGTGGTGATTCTAATACAGTGGAGAGAGTGCAAAGGAAAGTGTCAAAAATGATATCAGGTTTATGTATTATGAAAACAAATTGAGAATTTATGGACTGCAGACACTAGCAAACAGGAGATGGAGGGGTGATATGAATGAGACCTACAGACTTCTGAAAGGGTCATACAGGATTTCAGTTGATGGATTTTTCAATTTATGGAGGGTAGAGAAAGGATGAGAGGGCATCCTTGGATGCTGAGAATGAATGCCATGAAGAAAAGGGTGAGAGCTAGATTTTTCTCTCATAGTGGTGTATGATTGGAATGGATTGCCATTGAATGCTTCCTTGTTAATATGTGGCCTCCACGATGAGTCCTAACTCTTGTGGTCTCTCTTAATAATAATAATAATTTATTCTGTAACCAAATGTGGGGGGGGGGAGGACTTTCCACAACTATCTTGCAAATTTGTGCACATCATCTTTGATCTTTGTGTGAACTTGTAGGGATTTATCCATATCCTGAGTAGAAAGCCAAAAGGTACTTAGCAACTTATTAGCTTTTCCATTTCTCCAAATTTTCCCAAAATATTTTGATATATCTTGATATTCATTTCCTATTATAATATTTAAATATTAAACTAGAACTGAATTTGTATTTTCTTTATGCTAACTACCTTCTAATGACTTGGAAAAAAAGTTCTACTTCTTTTATTAGTTGAACCTTCTTTGTGTCCATAGGCAGAAATAAGTCTCATTGTACATTTTCCCATTTTGATGCCCATATTACTCTACTCAAAATTCCCTGCCATTGCACTGTTGCCAAAGTAGAACATCTTATAGTTATTTCATAGTATCCCACCTGTTTCAGTTTTCTTAGTATCAGCAACAATTGTCTCCATGATGCTTCTCTAATTCTTTGGCAAGTTGCACATCTCTGCCATTAATTATCCCATTGATAATGTCTTATCAGTTTTTCTGATGGTGAATTTGTTCCAGCAAGTTACTTTTTGCTGATCATCTTGGTTCCCCAACAAACACAGTTGGAAGTCTTGTTTTACAATGATACCCCAGCTGATATGACATGAATAATGTTATAGTTTAAGCCAATACAATTTAAGTCAGTTACAGTTCGGTATACATTCTGAGACTTAATAACTTTATCTGACCCCCCCACACAAAAGATCACAAAACTTGTAGCATACCAGTGATATGTGTGGACAGTGAACTGGGTACATCATGAAAATGTCAGAATTGAGGTATTATTTCTGGGAAAATTTCCATGTTACTCCTTTAAAATAAACTATTTAATGTCAGAATTGATATTAGCATTAGATTTGACCAGACAGTATTCTCATAGGTTAAAATTCCAATGATAACAGCGAGTAACAAAAATGAATTCACTCTAAAAAATATGTTGAAAGATCTGAATTCCTTCTTTCTGTAATACCCTATAAATATTTTAGCTCTTGTTTCAGTATTGTGAAATATCTTCAGGAGCATTGATTGCTCTTTTTACTTCACTGCTTAGAATAGATATACTTCTGCTGCCATTACCCTTTAATGTACCTTTAATGTATTTTTAGTCTATTCCCTTTAAAGATAGCTTCCTCTGTCAGGCAATTACTTAAGCCAATAAATTTATATAGTCTGGTGTCCTATCACAAACTTTTCTCCTCTTTGTTTTCGTACTCCTGCCATGTAAATAATTACATGCATTTATACTAATGTGGAGCTAACTATACATGCTATTTTGAATGATGTAAAAAAGTTACCTTTTGTCTAGATTTTGTTTTTGAATCATTAGAATTAAGAGCAGTACAATAGACATCATACAATAGACAAAAATACTGAAATAACCTCTTTTATATACTGGCCCAGTGATCAACTTTTCAACTAATAGACTTGGGTTTGAATACCATTATGGCCCAAAAATGATGGTCAAAAAATAAGAAATTATTATAGAAAGTATTTTTTGGGGGTTGGGGGGGGGGCGAATATTACTGGCTTGTATTTTTTAGGTACATTTATGAAGTCAAATATATTTTTATGAAATTCTTCTTTACCAGTCATGAAATCAGCAGTGGTTTATCCCATTTCAGGCTGGTGGCATGAATATTTGTAAAAGTGCCTGAGTGATGAATCTCATGGTGTGAGACTACCAACAGTTACTTTTCTAGAGTAGGATTTTGGATTATGTGATGACCTTTAACTCCACTGACAGTGCTATAAATATCTGACTTCTCATGGTGGGATTCACATTTAAAAAAAAAGCGTTTGCATGTGTGCAGATGTAGAAGTAATAATATATCTTCATTGTTGTGTATAATTACCGACATTCACATGTCAGCATTTAACCTTTGCTGATCATAGAAAAGTCACTGATTATTCAGATAATTTGTTTTAATAAAAAATACATGCATTCAATTTTTTCGAGCATAACCTTTTATTACTGAAAACTAAAAGTCTATTAATTTATTTAAACACACACTAAATTTTAGCCTAAAAATAATGGTCAAAAATAAAGTAATTATTATAAAGTTTATTTTTTGGAGGGGGGGCAGGAGGAATATTTCTGGCTTGTATTTTTTAGGTACATTTATAAAATCAAATATTTTTATGAAATTCTTATTTACCAGTCATGAAATTAGCAGTGGTTTATCCCGTTTCAGGTTGGTGGTATTAAACCTGGCTGTTTCAAAATTGGTAATACAGGAGGAATGATGGATAATATACTAGCATCTAACTTGTACAGGCCTGGTAGGTAGGTATCATTTCTATATATATATATATATATATATATATATATATATGTGTGTGTGTGTGTGTGTTTGAAGAGATTACTAAATCTTTTGAGTAATGATATTAACATGCTCACAGTAGGGGTGTGGAATTAAGATTTGTCTCAAGCACTCTATTTACCTATCAGGCAAACATAAAATGTGCATATGCTTTCATTGTAACCAAAAGATGTAGAAGGGAGAAAAAAAAAAATCTTTATTACAGGATACCACTGCAAAATTCTATATTTGCTTGGTATCTTTAAATAAATAAATGGTGTGAGTATTTTTGCAAATATACATTAATGAGACATGAACCATGTGTGAATGATTGACATCTAACTTTAAGGAGGGAAAGAATAAGCATTAATAGTAATACATTCATTAGAGACAAATGAACTAACAATGATTTACAGTTGTAGTGTTATGTGTCCAACAAGCTGCTGTGAGGCATAACAAATTACGTGTCATTATCTTCAAATATGCTTGATGGGCTTAATTTGGGGGGGGGGGGTGATTAAAAAATACTTATAATGACTAGCACCTATGTATATCAGCAGCTTAGTAAATGATTATAGGGAAGGGCATATCCATTGAACAATTGAAATGGATCTGCACATCTGTGTGGTTAGATGATTCATTTGGAATGAATATTATTATTATTATTCAGGCCTCTATGGAGTCAAAAGACTCATCGAGGGGAGGCCCCCCTAAGAAACACAAAGTCTATCATACCACTCCTTAAACTCATTGACCGTTCTCGCTCTCACCACTCCATCAGGCAATGCATTCCACGGTTCAACCACTCTCCATGCAAAGAAACCACTCCTCACCCTCTTGCTCAGTTTCCTTTCGTAACTTCCAGGGATGGCCTCTTGTCATCACTCCTTCCCGCTGTTCAACGAAGTGAAAGAACTCCCCAGTGTCAACCCTGTAACCACCTCTCAACAGTTTAAAAGTCTCAATCATATCATCACCTCTCCTTCTTCTATCCACCAAACTCTGCAGTCCACATTCCCTCAGCCGATCCTCATAACCAAAATTGTACAGTCCTGAAACCATCTTTGTCATCTGTCTTTGTACCCTTTCCACAGTTAATTTATCCCCTTCAAACCTGGGGACCAAATCTGAGAACAATAGTCTAAGTGTGATCTGATCAGAGACTTATATAACGGAATGATAACCCTCTTATCTCTGCAGGTCAGTGTCCTTCTCATAATTGCAGCAATCCTCTCTGTTACCTTCACCACCTTTGCAATATGTCCCCTAAATTTCAGGTTTCTATCAATCATCAACCCCAGATCTCTTGTTTTCCCTACTTCCTCCAGTATCACTCCTCCCATAGAGTATGCAGCATCCCATCGATGTTTCCCAAACCTCAAGACCTTACATTTTGCTGCATTAAACTGAAACCTCCATTCATTTGCCCACCTATCTAGCTTATTCAAATCCTCTTTCAGGGCTACCACATCTGCACTATTACTAATAATCCTTCCCAGCTTCGCATCATCCACAAACAACTGAATATCCCTTGCAATCCACTGGATGTCATTGATATAAAGGTTAAACAATATAGGTCCTAGTACTGAGCCCTGTGGGACCCCACTTGTAACCCTCTGCCTCCTTGAAACTGCTCCACCATACACAACTGTCTGATACCTATCAGACAGCCAATCCTGAATCCAGTTGACCAATCTGACATCCAGATCCATGTGCTGCAACTTAAATATCAGCTTATCATGTGGCACCCTGTCAAATGCCTTCGCTAAGTCTAAGAAAATTGCAGTATATGCATTTCCCTCATCTAATGTTCTTGTAACTTTATTATAAAAGGCTAGCATATTGCTAAAACAAGAGCGCCCTTTCACAAATCCATGTTGACTCTCACAGATAACATTACCCTCATCTGCCCAATCCTGTATATACTACATGGACACCAACAAAACCAAGTTATATTGTAACTCTTAATACATTGCAACCTAATAACATGTTACATAATAATTGATAAGGGAAATTAATTCTAAGAAGTTTTATTTATCTTACATCCTTTCCTTTAATTTTTTTAAAACCCCAATGGCAGTTTTTCAGAATATATTTCCAAAACAAACTGATGGTCATCTTTTAATTTCTGCACCCACTTTTGGAAAAGCTTCATTCAAAATTTATTTCATCATCAAATTCCTGATGTGTACCCTCAAGAGGTATACAGGATAAGATAGTACTATATGAAACATCACTACATCACCATTAACTTCCTATCTACAATTTTCCTCCAAATAAATCTCTTACCTGTCAAGACTGCAACATTATCAGATCTTATATTTCTGTCTTCTAAGGCACTTTTTACTGTGTCAATCCACATATATTTTGATCTTCCTCTGGATCTTTTTTCCTGCCAACCTGGCAGAGAAGGACTTGTCTTGCTAATCTTTCCTGTCCCTACCACCTGAGATTAGCTCTGCTAATGCATTCCTGGATACTGACAATGTCAAGTTCTTTCCTAATATCCTCATTTTTAATATGATATCGTCATTGATGCCATCTGTTCACGCCTCTGATCTTTCTCAGGACTCATTTCTGCAGTCTCTAGTCTTTGGTCAAGTGTTTTACTTCTAAGCCAGCTCCCAGCCTCATAAGTTAAAATTGGTTTGAACACCATTTTGTATACAACAAATTTAGTTTTTTTTGACTAATTTCTCTCTTTTTCCATATAAATTTAGTCAGTTGACTTCCTACCATACCAGCTTTGTTGATTTTGTTGTCTATTTTCATATTTAATTTACCATCTTCACTAAAAAATTGTGCCAAAGTAGTTGAAATGTTTTACTGTTCTGTAAGTTTTTCCATTCATAATGCAGTTGATATTTTCAATGTTTCTGTCTATTTTCATTGGCTTTGTCTTTTTAATGCTGACCTTCATACCATATCTATCACAACACTTATTCAGTTTAGTCAGGGAATCTTGCAGACTTGTACTGAATTTATTTAGAAGTATAAATAAATCATCCGCATAAAGAAAAGAGCTGAGATTAACATTTCCAGTTTTGATATTGGGTTTAATACCACTTTCCTTCATATTGTGATCCATATAGATAATGAATAACAGAGGGGATAATGTACATTCTTGTCTGACACCAGATTTAACATTAAACCATCTACTTGTACTTCCTTCAATTCTAATTGCTGACTTATAACTCAAATAAAGACTAAGTATTGCTTGATATAATGCTCCATTGACACCATTAAACTGTATTGTTTTGAGTAGCTTCTCTCTTGGCACCTTGTTATATGCCTTTTCCAGATCTACAAAACTTAAATACAGATCTTTGTTATATTCCCATGTTTTTTCTCGACTATTTGTCGTAAAGTGAAGATCTGATCCTGACAGCCTCTATTTGGCCACCCTTCCACAATCCTTCTCAACCGTTTCTCAAGTATACTTGCATAAATCTTACGAAGAACACTCAGTGGGGAAATACCTCTGTAATTCCCACATTCAGTTTTCCCTTTTTGTATATAGGCACTAATGAAAGAATACATTTTAAGAATGGCAGGGCTGGAGGAGTCTTCAGTTGGAATTAAAATTGGTAGGAAAAATATTAATAATTTGAGGTATGCAGATGATACCACTTTGATAGCAGAATGCAAAGAAGATTTGAAGGAACTTATTATGAAAATTAAAGAAGAAAGTGCTAAATATGGTCTTAAACTTAACCTGAAGAAGGCAAAAGTTATGGCAACATGTGAATTTATGATTTTGAAGTAGATGGGGAGAAAATGGAAGTAGTTAACAAGTTTGTGTTCCTAGGATCCCAAATTGATAAAGATGGTTATTGAACTGAAGAAGTTAGAAGAAGATTATTACTAAGAAAAAACCAATGACAAATTTAAGCAAGATCTTTAAAGATATTAGCCTCATTACAAAAATCAGAATCGTGAAAGTAATGGTATTCCGTGTGGTGCTCTATGCATGTGAAAGTTGGACCATGAGAAAGAGTGAAAGAAGGAAGATAGACGCATTTGAATTATGGGTTTGGAGATGCTTACTAAGAATACCCTGGACTGCAAAGCAAACCAATAAATCGGTGATAGACAGAATAAAGCCAGATTGCTCCCTTGAAGCTGTGATCATCAAGCAAAAATTGTCATATTATGCAAGCAAATGACAGTCTGGAGAAGATGATGATGCTTGCTAAAGTTTTATGTTTAAAACATAAGATTTATGTTTAAAACTTACTTTTCTCCCGCTGATGGAAGCAGGAGAAAAGGAAGACCAATAACTGGAGTGCACTTGGAGGATCTGCAAGACATGGTCAGGGACAGATCAGAATGGAGAGTGTATGTTTGTGGAGTCACCAGGAGTTGGAAACGACTCAATGGATCATAACACACACACTATGAGAGCTCTACTCCGATCATCTGGAATTCGTCCCTCTGTCCAGGCCTTCTGAACTGTGCAGTGCAGCCACTGTAAGACTTTTATACCTCCATACTTGAGCATTTCTGGTTGATTGTCATCTACTCCTACTGCCTTTCCACATGTCAGGCTTCTGATGGCATTTTTTGCTTCAAGTTTGGATATGCTTTCCTGATTGCTTCTCTGTTGAGTATTTTTTACCACTGTTCTGTCATCACTGCTTGTTTCATTTTGCAGTTTTTCAAAGTAATTTCTCCATACATCAACGATATCTTTTTCTCTAGTTTTTATGTCACCTTTATCATCTCTAATTTCTTTTACAGCACTCTTTCCTCCATTTCTGAGCTTTTATAACTGCCTCCAGAATATTTGCCACCTTCCTGATATTTATTTTCTGTGTTCTTACCAAAGTCTTCCCATGACTTTTATTCAGCTAGTTTTACACAGTGTTTAGCTTACTTACATTTGTCTCTTTATTCTGTAAGAGCATAAGCTGACTTTTTGCTAGGAACTTTCGATATGCTTTCTTCTTTTCCTTCACTACCTCTTTAATTTCCTGTGTCCACCAGGGAGTTATGATTTTTCTATCCTAGCAGGCAACTTTGCCACATGCCTTTCTGGCTGAATTAATCAATGTTTTCTTCAGGATTTGCCACAGAATCTCCAAAGTTTGTTTCTGTTCTCAAACTCTTTCAGTTTTTCTTGAATAATGTTTTTGTATTTTAGTGTACAGTTTGCATCTGAGAGCTGCTCAACTTTTATTTGCTTTAAAGCTTTCTTACGTGTTATTCTTTTCAATATGAAATTCAATTTTATCCTGCTCAAGACTAAATAGTGATCACTTTCAAATCCTGTGTACACTCTGGTGTCCTGCACCAGGGAGAAAACATCACTATCAACAATAACTTAGTCAATGAGACTTTTCTCTCCATGTGAATTTGTGCATATTTTTATGTTGGAACATGGTGTTAGTAATAACCAGTCCATGTCCTGAGCAGAAATCAACAGGTATTTGCATTATTATTAGTTTTGCTCTTTTCTTCAAATTTTCCCAAAACATTTTTGTATGTCTGACAATCATTTCCTACTCTGCTATTCAGATCTCTAAATAGTGGACTAGGAAACCTTTCCTTTTCCATTGTGTCATTTGCTTTCTCTAGAGCAGGCCTGCACAACTTGATCATCTCTCAGGACCAAACCCAACTTGGACCACCTGACCAAGGGCCAGATCAATCACTTCAAATCTAGAATCTTAGACTAGTCCAGTGCAGCTAAACTTAAGTAAATTTGTTGGTAGGTCTACAGTAAATACTAATTAATATGCATATTTAAATTTTTTAGAGAGTTACAATTAAAATTATAATCAAAATTATTTACAAACAGATATAGCTGCAAAATTTCTCAATAAAAACCACTTAAACATAAACACAAAGCTTACTAATAATTTCACTGAGAATATTATACTTATTCTCAGTGAAATATCAGTGACTGAATGTCACATTGTGACACATTGCATTTCTTTGTTGCCACTATTTTATCAAAGTTTGGTGTCATGTATATTATTTCTGGGAAAACTCCCATTTTTTTTTTGGTGTCATGTTTGAAGTGGCCATTCTTAATATGGCCTGCAAATTGATATCACTTAAAGATGAGCGCTGTTTGGTTTTGTTCAAATTCATGACCGAAAAGGTTTGTTCACAAGTATATGTGCTCCCAAACATACAAAATACCTGGTAGGCAATATCCAACAAACTTTTAAATTTATCTTGATCCAGAATAGAATAAAACTCTTGTAAAGTACTCTCTCTATGCTTGACCCTATAGTTTTCAGAACACTGGAGATCAATAACTTCCATCTGGAGTTCGACAGATTTAAGTTATTCCTGCTTCAACAGAAAATGAATCCTAAATCACTTTTATGCGGACTTCGTCTTCATTACTCAATGGCATTAATTTCTGAAACTCCTCACTTAGAAGTAATATGTGCTTCTTATATTTTCCACTCACCATCGAATGATATTCTGATGGAATATTCTGTTGACAAGTTAAGAAATGTGACATATCCCCCTTAGCAAATTGATTTTCAAACAAACTTAATTTCATTTTGAATGCCTTTATAAGAGACATTAACTGAAAAACAAAATTATTTTTTCCTTGAGGCTGTAAGTTAAGGTCATTCAAGTGACCCAAAAATGTCACACAAGAAAAATAAATCTTGATTCCATTCTTTATCCATTATTTCTGGGAATTTTTCCATATCTTCTTGAGATTCCAAAAATTTGACTAGTTCATTTTTTAGAGCGACAAAGCGTGACCAAACTTCACCTCTGCTCAACCAATGTACATCAGTGTGGTATGGTAGATCCCTGTACTCTGCATCATTTTCTTCTAGAAAGGCCTGAAACATTCTGTGTTTCAAACCCCGAGCTCGAATATAGTTGAGCAGAGCAAATACTACTTTAATCACATGATCAAACTGTAAAACCTCTGAACATAATACCTGCTGATGAATTAGGCAGTGAAATTTTGTCAATGGTTTACCTGCATACTGTTCAATAAATGTTACAGCACCAACATTTTTTCCACACACAGATGGGGCACGATCAGTGCAAACTGTTACTAAATTCTTGAAATTTAAGGATAGTTTTTCGGTTACACACATCTTTACATTTTCTGTGATCTCCTTTCCTGTTGTTCTTCCTTTCATTGAACACAAACCAGCAAGCTCTTCTGTCACCTCAAGATTCTTATTAACGCCTCTTATATATATTAAAAGCTGTGTAGTATCTTTCACGTCGGTACTTTCATCCATGGCAAGCGAATAATAGACAAATTCACTAGCCGATTTTTGCAGGTTATCTTTAAGATCCTCGACAATATCAGCCACCCTGTGCTTGACCAGTCATACAGGACAAAACTGATATTTTCAAAATTATTTTTCTTATCAGGACACAATTCAGAAACAGCAATCATCAGACACTTTTTTTATCAACTCTCCCTCAGTATATGATTTGCCAGTACAAACTATTTCTTGTGATATTTTTAAGCTTACCTTTGTGGCAACTTCATTTGCAGATGTCACTTTTTTAAAGACTTGTTGCTCACCGCTGAGGACTTTCAATAATTTTGCTGCTTTTATTTGCTTTTCACTTGCATCCAACCTGCTAAGATTAGGATGTTTCGATTCAAAATGACGTCTCAGATTGTACTCTTTCAGCACAGCGATAGATTCCCGTCAAACAGTGCACTCTATTTTGTCCTTAAACGATGTAAAAAAATATTTGTTTGTCCACTCAGGGTTAAATGCTCGATGTTCCGAATCTATTTTACACTTTTTTACTTAAGCTCATTGTGTCAAGATTGACAATATTAATTACAAAAAACTAATGATGAAAAACTTGCAATAATGCAGGTTATGATAACGGTTATGTAATGTATTGCTCCAACTACAACCAACCACTGCACTGCCAACTTTGTGTAATAGGATTTGTTCTCATTCGTAGACATCAAGTCGTTATCATGGAGATGTGGCTTTGAATTTCTCCGCAGCGACACTAATGCTAACAAAACCACAAAGCGATTGTAATAATTTGTTATTAAATACGACAATGGGAATAACTCCAAATGCAATTTATTGTCGAGTTGAAAGAAACATGATTGTGACATTAATCACATGAACGTATACATGCAGAGTCTTAGTAAAAATTTAATTCATGCTAGGAAATAATAGTCTAATTTCATATTCCCCTATGATTAAATAATTCAATCAGGCAGACGGGCCAAAATAAATAGCATTGCAGGCTGCATGTGTGCAGGCCTGCTCTAGAGCCTCGGAAAATTCCTCCACTTCTACCTTAATTGAACCTTCTGTGGGACTATAGGCACAAATGAGTCTCATTGTCTAGTTCCCTATTCTGATATTTGCCCACATCACTCTACTTGATATTGCCTGCCATTCAAGAAGATTAGCCTTGTTTGGTGTTGAATACTATAACTGCTACTCCTTTTCTGTGATTGTCATTGCCTAAATATATCATTTTATTTTTATTTCTCAGAAAGATCTCACCAGTTTTTGTCTTTTTTTGATAGTGCCGATCTTGAACTCTGATGTTGAGTTGGGGTCTGTTTCAGGATTTGTTCCAGTAGCTGAATTTTCACTGTTTGCCCTGATTCTCTGTCGAAAACAGCTGGCATCTTGTGTAATGTTGTATTCTGTCATGTTGTATCATCATTTTATATTGTGGTTTAAACTAATAAGAATACAATTTGGTCAGCTAAATCCTAAATTTCCAGCCCATCCTCGTTTGTTCAGTATCCATGTAGATACCTAACATGGAGCACCATGAGAAGGTGAGGGTTGGACATTAGGTAAGAAGCCCCTGTCGGTTCTCTGCATTCCTTTAAAGGCTATGTGGAGGTCTCCTCTCAGTTATACACCTTTGACCCTTAAGCACCACCAAAATTTATTTTGAAACCTAATATATAGGAGAAACTATCTGATATAGAAATATCAGTAGGTGTGAAATGTCATATTACAGGATTTTTGAATTACTTTCATAAATGAAATTTTAAAAAAATCATTAATTTATAAAAGTAGCAATCACTGGTGGTGTGCAGTTTTACACAGCATTATTTACACAATATGCAGTTATATTTTCAGTAACTCTAGTGAAATATTGAGAAAATATGCAGTGACTTTGGGACACTCTATTTTAAACGAATCCTTGGAGAATTGTGATATTGGAGTGATAGGAAAAAGAACAAATCATCTGAAGTTTGCTGTTTATTGATCTCCTAACAGAAAATAAATTAGCACTTCAAGAAATAACCACAACGTTCGATCACACTCTTAAAAAATATGGCTTAATTTATAAGTACCCTAAAAATGACAAATGTCTGTGCTTGTGATCAAGAAATAAATGCAGCAGCAGAAGCTGACCAATTCCTACTCAGGGGCAAATTTATAGAAGTTGATGATTTCAGATATGTAGACAATAAAGATGGAAGATTAAGACAGGATATTAGAACAGAAATTCTAGTGGAAAGGCTTAGACTTTGGTTATGCATTATTACTAAATAGTTTAGGGAAATAACAATGTAGACTAGGATATACATTAAAATAACTTTTTAATACAAATCCAATATTTCGACAACGTCACGTTGCCATTTCCAACAGGAACTTGTGAGCAAGACATGTGCATGCAGTCACAGCAAACAGTAAATGAGGACGAAGCAGGAAGCTATACGTTCTCCTAAAGTCCTACTGGTGCCCCTGGTGGGCAATGTTGGTATTCTTGGGCGATTGGGCTGAGGTCTTCTGATGTAGGTTTCACAAATTTGAGGCAGTCTCATGCAGCCAAATTTGTTGAGGTTTGGATTGTTTCTTAGGGCTGAGGCTGATTCCATGAAAAGCCTTTCGTACTTGTATTTACTACGGTGAATGATCATGGCTTTCTTCCACCGTATTCTATGGCAGGTATCCAGAGTATGGTCTGCAAGACCAGAGTGGCTGTATTGGTGGAACCGGATGTAGTCCTTGTGTTCTGTAATTCTGATATTGGCTGTCTTGCCCGTTTGGCCAAAGTAGGACAGCTTACAGCTGCAAGGGACCTGGTATACACCAGGTAGGTCTAAGGGGGGGGGGGGGTCTTTAGTGGAGCAGATAAGGGATGCCAATTTCTTATATGGTCTGTAACAAGAAGTTAAGCCGTGTTTTTTTAGAATTTTTGTAATTTTTTCCGAAGTGCCTCTGATATAGGGTATGGTGGTGGATTTAGGGTAATCCTTGTTGTGAGGGGGGGGGGTATTGGTTTCAATATTTTTTGGATTGTTTTGGGAAGGTACCCATTGGCTGAGAAACTGTTGAGAATGTGGTTAGAGCATTGTCATTTGAACAGATAAGTTTAGCCCTGTTGTGTAGTGTCACCATATTGTTGTGAGGAAGGGTGGTGGGATTGTTGGTGAATGTATCTGCCTGTATGGGTAGGTTTTCTATAGACTGAGAAAACCAAGATTCCGTTAAGCTGGCGGGTGACTAGTGTGCCTAAGTAAGGAAGGCAATTGTTTTTTTCTTCTTCCAAGGTGAATTTGATCTTCTGGTCTGTTGGTTGTTTAAGTGTGTTAGGAAGGAGAGGAGTGCATCGGAGCCATGTGGCCAAATAGCGAACACATCATCTACATATCGAAGCTGAATGGTTGGTTTTTGTGGGGCAGAGTTTAAGGCTTTCTCTTCAAAAGTCTCCATATAAAAGTTGGCCAAGGGTGGGGAAAGTGGAGAACCCATGGCTGTCCCCTCTATTTGTTTGTAAAATTTTCCTTGCCAAACAAAATACCCTGAGTTCATTGTGAACTGAAATAGGGCTGTGATATCGGGAGGAAATTTAGCTTGGATTAGCTCTAAAGATTCTTTGAGTGGGACATTTGTGAATAAGGAGGAGACATCAAAGCTGACCATTACGTCAGTGTGTTTGAGTGTAAGGTTTTCTATGCTGGCTTTGAAGTGGGCTGAGTTTTTTATGTATGAAAGTGTGTTGCCAGTATAGTGTGTGAGAGCTTTGGCCAAATGTTTAGCTAGTTTGTATATGGGGGAATCAATGCCATCCACTATGGGACGTAATGGCACATTTTTCTTATGTATTTTTGGGAGTCCATAAATACAGGGGGGGGGAGTATGGAGTTAAATGGTTTTAATTGGTTAGTGACTTCCACAGGCCAAGAAGTGACCTTCCTAAGGACCCTGTGGAGTTTTCTAATTTGTGAGTTGGTGGGATTGTACTCGATAGGGAGGTAAGTAGCCCGATCTAATACTGTGGCATTCCCTTTATCTGCTTTGGTACAAGCCACATCCAGTCTGATATCGTTGGCGATGTGGTTAGGAAGGTGTCGTATCCCGTGTTCAACTTGTATCATAATATCCTCTGCAGGTATTCTTCTGGGTGCAATGGCGAAGTTGTGGCCACGTGAGAGGCCGTCAAGTGCTTGATGTTTCACAATACACGACGAAAGGTTGACTACCGTTTCGGTAGGAAGTTGCTGTTTCGAGATGTCGTTCTTCTTTGTTAAATTTTCAAATTTTTTGATGTGTCGATCTTGTACTTTTTTAAATTCTTTCTCCGCTGCAGTGCACGAGATGTCGTGCAAAATAGACCACATTTCATGGCTTAAGGTTCCTGAAAGGTCATCTTCAAGTGCCTGGATAGCTGAGTTAGCATCACTCAGGAAATGGCAAGTAGTAGCGATTTGTTCCCTGAGCAACGCTTGGTTGGCACGATAATAAATGCAAAGAGCCTTTTGCAAAGAGAACCGGTGCTTCAATTTAACACAGTTAGGAATTACCTGGTTATCCCGGCAGCGTTTTAGGAATGCGAGACGATTAAGTTGTCTTGATAGCTTCAACTTCATTTTACCGTAATAGCAGGCTTTACGTGCGGTAATATCTCTGTGGATTATCGTAATTCTAGTGGAAAAGCTTAGGCGTTGGTTATGCATTATTACTAAATAGTTTAGGGAAATAACAACATAGACTAGGATATACATTAAAATAACTTTTTAATACAAATCCAATATTGCTCAGGGAACAAATCGCTACTGCTAGCCATTTCCTGAGTGATGCTAACTCAGCTATCCAGGAACTCAAAGTTAACCTTTCAAGCACCTTAAGCCACGAAATGTGGTCTATTTTGCACATGACATCTCGTGCACTGCAGCAGAGAAAGAATTTAAAAAAGTACGAGATCGACGCATCAAAAAAAATCGAAAATTTAATAAAGAAGAACGCGATCTCGAAACCGAAACTTATATGGTCTGTATGATCTTATATGATCACAATGATCTTATATGGTCTGTACGAAACTTATATGATCTGTACGAAACTTATATGATCACAATACATGACGAAAGGTTGACTACCGAAACGGTAGTCAACCTTTCGTCATGTATTGTGAAACCTGAAGCACTCGACGCCCTCTCACAGGGCCACAACTTCACCGTTGCGTCCAGAAGAATACCTGCAGAGGATATCATGATACAAGTTGAACAAAAACCAACCATTTAACTTCAATATGTAGATGATGTGTTTGCTATTTGGTCACATGGCTCCGATGCACTCCTCTCCTTCCTAACACACTTAAACAACCAACACACCAGAAGATCAAATTCACCTTGGAAGAAGAAAAAAACAACTGCCTTCCTTACTTAGACACACTAGTCACCTGCCAGCTTAATGGAACCTTGGTTTTCTCAGTCTATAGAAAACCCACCCATACAGGCAGGATACATTCACCAACAATCCCACCACCCTTCCTCACAACAATATGGTGACACTACACAACAGGGCTAAACTTATCTGTTCAAATGACAATGCTCTAACCACATTCTCAACACTTTTTCAGCCAATGGCTACCTTCCCAAAACAATCCAAAAAATATTGAAACCAATAAACCACAACCCCCCCCCCCCTCCTCACAACAAGGATTACTCTAAATCCATCACCATACCCTATATCAGAGGCACCTCCGAAAAAATTACAAAAATCCTAAAAAAACACGGCTTAACTTCTTGTTACAGACCATATAAGAAATTGGCATCCCTTATCTGCTCCACTAAAGACCCCCCCCCCCTTAGACCTACCGGGTGTATACCAGGTCCCTTGCAGCTGTAAGCTGTCCTACTTTGGCCAAACAGGCAGGACAGCCAATATCAGAATTACAGAACACAAGGACTACATCCGGTTCCACCAATACAGCCACTCTGGTCTTGCAGACCATACTCTGGATACCTGCCATAGAATACGGTGGAAGAAAGCTACGATCATTCACCGTACGAAAGGCTTTTCATGGAATCAGCCTCAGCCCTAAGAAACAATCCAAACCTCAACAAATTTGGCTGCATGAGACTGCCTCAAATTTGTGAAACCTACATCAGAAGACCTCAGCCCAATCGCCCAAGAATACCAACATTGCCCACCAGGGGCACCAGTAGGACTTTAGGAGAAAGTATAGCTTCCTGCTTCGTCCTCATTTACTGTTTGCTGTGCCTGTGTGCACATGTCTTGCTCACAAGTTCCTGTTGGAAATGGCAATGTGACGTTGTCGAAATATTGGATTTGTATTAAAAAGTTATTTTAATGTATATCCTAGTCTACATTGTTATTTCCCTGAACTATTTAGTAATAGAAAAAAAATTGCAAAAGTTGTTGGTTGCAATTTTTCAATTGATAACAGCTATTCAAAAACTAAATGAATGATGGTCTGATAATGAATTTACAGTTTCGAGTAGGTTACACCTTACTAATATGCTTGTTAATTCAGCATCCCCTTTATTTGAGTGAAAGTTGGAACCCTCTATAAAGAAAAGATGTTGCTGTCCTTTAAAATGAAGTTCTATAGATATATCCTGAAGATTTCATATGCTGATCATATTACAAAGTCAGGCAAAGAGTCAGTTCTTTCCTTGGTCCAAGAGGTAAAATTTTATATAGATTTAATTGAAACAACTTGTCTGGCTTGGCCATGTTTAACAGATTTGATGGCCTCTGAGTGCAAGTCCTTGAAATATAGTACTTATTCCAGGATATCACACAAAAGAGAAATAACAAGAATTAATGTCCTAAACTGATCTCCATACTATCCTTCAGTGGAGTGATGACAACTCACCTTTATTGCATTTCAAGTACAATTTTTTCCCCTTTCCAAAATAATAATGATAATAAAACCTCAGTTCTGCTTCATCTCTCCAGCATACAGATTCCAAATTTGTCCAACTTTAGAATGCCTCTTACATTTCAGGTGGTGCACCCAAAAAAAAAAAAGTCAGTCAGGTTCCACATATTTCTATGGGTGCTCTTCAGCAGAATTGACCTGTCATGCTCCCATTTCTGTTTAATCTATAATAACATGAGCAACAGCTTCCTAACAGTTTAATTGATGACTCACCGAACTTGCTACTCCCATTCATCTTTCATTCTGTCTGTGGAACATTCCTCCTCATGAAGCATCCTCCAGCTCTTCAAAAAGAATATCAACAGATTACTTTTCTCTTTTCCCTGCATTGATTTTCTGTAAGCTTTGCGGTATGTGAAACTATGCAGTAATTTTACATGTACAGTAAATTCAGGTTTATTGGTCCATTGGTTAATCAGAACAACTGTTTTATTGGGACAAGTCTAGAGTAGCATAAACAAAATGAGAACCTAAGAATTTATTTTGTTTATTTGGGACAGCTAGTACCTTCTACCACATGAAATGTTAAAAATTATGTAATCTTACTTCAAAAAATTCAGTAATATTGAAACGAGCCACACTAGGTGGCTCCTTTTATTATAAACATACTACACTGGATCATATAACAGTGGTATGCTGTTCAAATATGTGAGGATCTGATAATGGAAGCGGTTGATTATTGGAAAATGAGCCAGGCTTTGATACTTTAAAGGGATTAGAATGGAGAGTTTACGAGTTCAGTACCATGCCAACAAATGTGTGTGTGGATGACATTAGAATTTTTTTAAGAATTGGCTTATGAAGAATTAACAGAAATGAGAAAAAAATATTTGGTTCTTGATAACTGAGGAACAGGTCATCACAGAAGTTAACATTTTATAAGCAGTAGTTTTTTACAGCTGAGGGGTTGCTTTGAATAAGCAACAAGACCATTCTAAACTGTGTTGCTCATTGTTTTAAGCATTCAATAATAATTTTGCCAGATAAGTTTGATAGTGAAAATGATGACACATTAGATGTAAATCATGTCAGAAACTATTAATTGTTTTCATCCATTAATGACAGCCTTTAGCTTGACTGGCCAAGTGGTTAGCATATCCGTTCTCCAGCCAAAAGGCTGCGGATTTAAATCCTGCCGTGGAAATACTAGTGGTGGTGGTCAGTGGTAGATGGAGCTGGTATAGTTGCAGTCAATTGGTGGATTGAGTAGTGTAGACAGAGTTGTAGAGCAGGTGCCCTCCCTCGATGAGTCTTTGGACTCCCTGGAGGTCTAATAATAATAATGACAGTCTTCAGTGCTATAAAGAAAATAAAATTTTTTTGAGGATGCAATTGCAGCAGAACATCAGAAGACATTAGAAGACTGAGAAAGGGATGAGAATGGCTCTTCCAAGCTTGAACGAGTAATTATCAGGATGCTAGAAAAATTTGTTAGATTCATGCAGAAAGGCAATAAATGCAGTGCTATATCTACATTAGATAGCTGTGCTGATTTTGCAAAAAAAAAAAAAAAAAAAAAAAAAAAAATATGTACAGTCTACATTCCCTCAATTCATACAACATAATTAATGCCTGTTTAGTACATGTATAAATGAACATGAACTCCTTGGCATTACAGTTAGGACGGTTCTGTCTCAGAATAGCCTTCTATTCATCAAGATTCTGTGCCTTGTTCCTCCAATTCTTTACTCTCATTTTCTTTAAATCATCTTCCACATCATCAAGCCATCTCCTTTTTGGTCATCCTCTGTGTCTAGATCCAAACGTGAAGACCTTTTTTTTAACAGCTCTGTCATCTCTCATTCGCTGAACAATCATCTCAGTCTTCTCGCCTTTAATATTCACTTCGTTGAATTTCTCCATTATTTATTTGATGTTCCTCACTCTCCAAAGTCCATTCTCATTGATTGGTCCAAAGATCTTTCTTAATACCTTTCATTCCCATATTTGTAATCGGTTTTGATCTCTCTGAATCATTGTCCATGTTTCACAGCCACACAAAAGTACGGGTTTGAGGATTAATTTATATAGCTGGATTTTACTTTTTATCGAAATCAAATTAGATTTAAATAGTGGTTGAATACTATAATAAGCTAATAAAGTGGTTGAATACCATAATAATTTGCTGCAACTATTCTATAAGTAATGTCAACTGACACATCATTACTTTCTGTTATTGCTGAACCCAAATATGTGAATTGCTGTACTTGTTGAAAGGTTTCTTCATCTACAGTGAAACTTTGGATGTATCCAAATTTTTGTTTATCTCTGGCAACAATTAAGTATTTTGTTTTAGTTTTGTTTGTGCAGCCCCATTTTCTTTGCCTCCTCCCTCATTTATCTATAACCTTCTCTGAGACTTCTCTCAGTCCTTCCAATACAGTCCACATTATCTGCAAAAGCTGTAGACTTCTATTCATAATAGTGCCTGTTTATGATTACATTTGTATTACCCTTTCAAGGCATAGAGTGTAAAGCATTGTTGATAGTTGGTCTGTTTGTCATAATCCTTTGGTTATTCTGAACTCTGGTGTGAGTTCACCATGTATTTGTACTCAACACATAGTATTTCTGAGTGTTAATTTGTGTGGAATTTGGAATTCCCTCATGACTTTAAATAGCTTATCTCTATTAATATTATCATAGGCTTGTTTAAAGTACACAAACAGGTGCAGATTAATATTAAACTTGTAGCATTTCTCCATTATAGTTCATACCGTAAAAATCTGGTTTATTGTTGGAGTATCACCTCTGGGTCTGGCTCCCACTGAAGAGACCTCAATAAAAGTCGAAACCGGTCTGGGTAGTGACCCTTCTCATAATGCATAGGCATTATACATGTCTGCAAGGAGATGTGCTTTGCATTATAGAATACAAAGGCAAGTGATGTGAAGCTTTATCCACCTTTATTATGAGTTGCCCCAGTCCTGAAGATACTTCAGGCACAAACTTTGTTTGCTTACGCTGGAATAAAGGATGAAACTAAATATATAATTTATAGTCTAACCAAGTGGGGGGGAAAAACTTCCAACACCAAGCAAGCTGCCCTCACAGTCTTTGCAGGAAGTTGTTCTGGGCTGAAATCCACCTTTAATTTCTTTTATCTTATTATACATTTTCTTAATTTGTCCTGTATCCTTCAAAATCTCAATTTCATTTAGCTTTGCCTTTTCCAATTCATGCTTCTTTCTTCTGCACATCTTTTTGGCTTGTTTTTGTTTTTCCCTATATTCATTCTCATTTGCTCGAGTTTTCCATTCATTCATCTTTAGACATCCATCTTCAACACATTTTCTATATTCCGAATCATACCATTCATTTCATTTATCATTGTTTTTGAATTTCAGAACTTCTTCAGCCACTTTAGTAATTTTATTCCTAATCCTTTCACATTTTTTGTCTATAGTCATATCATCGACATATTCATCCTCTTTCTCTTCATTTATTTCTTTTCCCAATATTTCAACTTATTTTTGTCTGATTTTTCCATCTTTTAAAATTTGAATCTATATCTTGATGTTCTCCTTCCTCTACTCATCTTAATTTTTTTGCTTTGTTTATATTTAATTCTTAGCAAGTAATGATCCGTATCACAATCCACTCCTATGAAACTTCTTGCATCAATGATATCTGTCACATATCATCTATCAATTATCACATGATCTATCTGATTTTCTGTTATTCTATCTGCCAGTCTCCAGGTAACTTTATGCACTTTTTAATATGGAAAACAGGTTGTACATGTGATCATATTTTTGCCACTTGCAAAATCTTTAATTAGTCTCATGCCATTTTCATCGCTTTCTTCATGTGCGCTATTTCTTCCAGTTGTTGATTGAAAAGTCCTATTTTGGCATTCATGTCTACTAGAACCATTTTAATGTCATGTTTTGGTGACTGATCATATATCCTCTCCAGTAATTCATAGAAGTTCACCTTATCTTCTTTACAAAAGTCCTTGATTGGTGCATGCATACATATAAATGAAACATTGAACATCTTAAACTTTATTCTCAGCACACAGTCATTCATTAACTGGTTTAAAATTAAGAACCAAGTGTTTCCATTTTTTATCAATGAAGAATTCAGTACTAAATATCTTTTGTATATATCGTGTTCTTTTTTCATTTGAGTTTACAAATTTACATTCTCAGTTTTTAGACATCTAATTGTTTAACTTCACTTCTTCTTCTCTTCCGTCTAAGACGGGTTGAGTCTTCTCTTGAGCAGGATCTTCCAGTCTTCTCTGTTCCTTGCTGTTCAAAAAAGTTCCGTATATGTTCTGCATCCCGAGATGTTCTTTATTAATTTCAGCCAGGTAATTCTTGGTCTTCCAGGTCTTCTTTTTTCAGTTGGAAAAGTATTGATTAGGACGGTAGGAAGTCTGTCTGCGTCCATGCGTACAGTGTGACCAAACCATCTCAGTTGTTGTTTTCTAATTTTTTCTATTATTGTCTTTTTATACAATAGTTCTTGTCTGACTGTGATGTTTGTTTTCTTTTCTATCCAACTTGTTCTATTTATTTTTCTTAAGCATTTCATTTCAAATGCCAGCAGTTTTTTCTCCTCTCTTTTTTTAACTGTCCACGCTTCTGCTCAATAGATGACTGTTGGTATAATTATTGCTTCATATAATTTGATTTGTTTAGATATCTTGTTTGTTTCCAGATTTTCTGTAATTTTCTCATGGTGGTCCATCCTATAGCTATTCTATGTTTGATTGTTTTGAGTTCATTTATTGTTTCTGTTAGTTTTGATCCAAGGTATATGAAGTTGTCTACTTGTTCTATTTGTTCTCCGTTTAGGGTGGCTGAAATGGTAGATCTGTTCCTCCCTATTCTCATCACTTTTGTCTTTTGTATATTTATTGTCATGTCATATGTTTTACCGGTTTCGTTTAGCTTGTTTATCAACCTTTGTAATTCATTTGGGGTTCTTGCAAGAAGGACGAGATCATCTGCATATTTGATATTATTTATGTTTAAACCGTTGACATTGATTCCAGGCTCATTGTCTATTGCTTTCTTTACAACTTCTTCTAGATATATCTTGAATAGGCATGGGGATAATGGGCATCCTTGCATTACTCCTTTTTGGATTTCTATGGGTTCTGTTGTGAGTGCGTCCTTTTTAATTATTGCATTTGTCTTAGAGTAATATTTTATCAGAAACTGTATTATATATTTGTCTATTGCTTTTTCTAGCAGAATTTTAAGAAGGATTTTTCTGTTGATGTTATCGAAAGCTTGTTTAAAGTCCACAAAACAACAATATAGTTCTTTATGGTCTTCCCAGCTGAGCTCTGCTAGTTGGTGCAATGTGAAAATTTGGTCTATTGTTGAATAGTTTCCTCGGAAACCAGCTTGTTCTATGCCTATCATTTCTTCCAAGGTGTTTTTTAATCTATTTTGTATAATTCCTATAAATATTTTATAGGTACGAGGGAGTAAATTGATTGGTCTGTAATTTCTGCAGTCTCTTTTGTTTCCTTTCTTGTATATTGGGATGATCTTTCCAGTTCTCCAGTCATCTGGGATCTCTCCTGTTTGTAATATTTTATTGAAAAGGGTTGTTAAATATTCTATTGATATGCTGCCTTCATATGACCACAGTCCAGTAGGGATAGTATCAATGCCTGGTGCTTTATTGTTTTTCATCTGTTTTATTGCCTATCTAACTTCTTCTTGTAAAATTTTTAGGTGATCATTATTTTCTTCTATTGTTGACATTGTAGTTTTGTTTCCTTGGTGGAAGATAGTCTTAAAATGGTTTGACCAGATTTTTCTTATATATTCAATATTCCCGGTTTCAGTCATCTTGTTGTTTATCATTGTTACTGCTTTTGCTGAGAATTCCTTTGTAATTTCTCTTACAGTATCATGGAAGACTTTTAGGTTGTTTTGTTGGTATGCTTCTTGGCATTTCTTAGCTTTTTCTTCTAACCATTTTTCTTTGGCTTTTTTGTATAGGTTATCAACTTTATTTTTTAGTGCTCTGTATTTTTCTCTATTCTCTTCATTGTTTTGTTGGTTTACAAGTATCTTGGCCTCTCTTTTCTCTTCTATGGTAGCTATGATTTCTTGGGTTATCCACTGTTTGTTTATTTTGGGTTTGGAATTGATAACACTGTTTCTTTTCCTTCTTCCCAGTATTTTCCGCTGTTCTGGAAGATAGAGGGTTTTAATTTCAAGCACATCTGTTCTAAAAATCCACTTCTGCTTGAGCTATCTTTTAGTTTTGATAGGTTGATGTTTTCTTCTTTTCTGATATTATTTTTCCTGTTGAATTTTATCTTCACTTTGGCAGTTAATATTTTGTTGTCAATGTCAAAATCAAAACTTCTTAATGTTCGTACATTATTTACTGATCTTTTCCATTGTTTGTTTATGATGATATAGTCTATGCAGTTCTTTATATTACTATCTGGGGATGTCCATGTATATTTATTATTAGGGCATTGATAGAACAATGTGTTTGTAATTATTAGATCATTTGCTTTACAGAAGTGGAGTAATTGTTCTCCTCTGGTTAAGCTCTCTGTATTCAAATTTCCCCATCACATCTTTTTTTGTCTGCTGTGAACTGTCCTATTTTATCATTAAAATCTCCCATCACTATCATGAGTTCTCTATTTTTGGGATTATCTATTTCCTGTTGTAGTTATTCATAGAAATTTTCTATTTCTTCCTCTGAATGGTTACTGTCTGGTGCATATATTTGGATTATTTTAATTGTTTGACCTTTTCCTTTTGCTTGAAGTTTGGCTGTTATTATTCCAGGAGACACTGGGTTTATTTCAATTACTGAGTGTGTAAGTTTCTTTTCAATTGGTAATGCAACTCCTCTGTGTATGTTATCTTTCCTTCCTGAGAAGTACCGTCTTCCTTCTGGTAAATCCATGAATCCATCTCTGCACTAATGTGTCCTTCACTGCATTACTAAATTCCAGTTCTAATTTGCACTGTCTAATTTTCTCACCATATCCTCAAAATGAGCTTTTTTTAAAAAAAATCCTGTCTTCCTACTACTTTATTACATCTTCTCTCCTTAGAAAAATTCACACATCAGATTTAAATAAATCACTATTATGTACTGACATAACTGCTAACCATTTCTTAATTCCTTAGATATTGATATTAAATCTTAAGTTCCTGCTACTCTTTAATGGCAATTTCTGTTTGATATGAAGTTTCAGTTACTCCTGTTATATACAGTTTAGGATCTTCAGCTACTAATTTAAACCATGGGAGCTTATTGTTTAAACTTTGAGCACTGGCATCATTATTTATATAATGTTTGATATTTAAAATGAAAATATGATTTGAAGTTCAATTTTTATTTTTAGTTTTTTTTATGTTCAACCTTAAATTACATTTTGAAGACATTCATTTTCTTGTAGTTTTTCCCTTCAAGCTGGCTGCAGTGGTTAATTTTTTTTTTTTTTTTACTCCAGATTTAAGTATGTTACAAGATATATTGCCTAATCCAGTTAAGTGGAACCATCAGCATTAGATGTGTACATGGTCTTAAAAATCCAGCTTCTATTACCGATAAAATGTTCTCATACAGTGGAGCGTTGGCATCCTCAACTGTGATTGGCATAGTCCATGTACTAATTCACTGACAATGCTTTGCCCTATAGCCTTGTGCAAGATACAGTAGATTCCAGCTAACTGGGCCATATTGGGAACATCATAATTTGGCCCAATTAAATGGCTGCCCCAATTGCACAAATTTGCATGTACAGAGTTTAAAACGTGTAAAGGCATCTTTCATTTACTGTCAACTAGATAAATAATTGGCTTTAATTGAAGTAGAATATTTGTTGTAAGAAGGAATGAATTTATTTTATAAAGTTGGGCACAGGGCAAACAAACCTGCCCTGTAAAAACTCAACATGTTAAGAAAGTCGAAAGGAAAATTAACTGGACTGACTTCATGGAATGACCTGGACAATGGAAAAGGATTGAATATTTTTTGTTAGGAAGCCGGAATGTCTTGAGCCTGAACAATCAGGAGCATTGAGGAGAGTCTATGAAGTGAGAATAACAGCACTGCAGGAGATGTGATGGAAAGGAAGTGGCATATTTGATACCAGAACACATACTGTTTTTTGCAGTGGAGGAGATGAAAGGCTTGTCTCTACACATTTTAAACTTTGCACATGCAAATTTGTGTAATTGAGGCATATAAATAATGATGCCAGTGCTCAAAGTTAAACAATAAGCTGCCGTGGTTTAAATTAGTATCTGAAGATCCTAAACTGCATATAATAGAAGGCTTTGCAACACTAAGGCCAGTTCTGAGAGCTACTATTGTATGTATATCTCCAAGGTGTCTGAAGATGCATTGCAGGAGATCCAGAATACCTGTATTCATGAATACCTCTTCTCCAACATGTTCATTAGTAAACTACTTACATCAGATTGACAATCCATTCCACTCATTCACTACTTTTGAAAATTTAGTAAAACAGCATTCTTACTCTTTTTTCAAGAATGTCCTTTTTGTCCATTCTGGACAATACTGAAAGTTTTCTTCTGCATCAGTTCTGTAAAACCTGTGTAGTAACATACAGGGTGTTCGGGATAAATTTGACATATTTATAATTAATTATATTTTTCCGTAAGTTACATGTATTAACACACACTTCTCTTCATTTAAAAGTTTGGACCCTTCTTCATTCATATACAAGATGTCAGAAAGGATGGATAGCTGGAACCCACCTGAATCATGGAAGAGAATAACTTGTATCATGATGATTCGTGCCCGCCATCAAAATAAGGATATTACGACTGCTGCCCAATGCTCCCTGAATACAGTAAAAACAATCAGGCATGAACTAGAGACTTGCAATGGTGACTACGAGGATGTAGCAAGAAGAAAGATCCCTAGCAGACGATCTGATTGCGTTCGTACAGCAGAATTCCTCGCAAATCTGCAGGAACAGGTGTTGAAGAACCCTGGCATTGGAATTCGGGCTTTGTTCGTGGAGTTGCTAACTGTAGTCAAGCCCTGGATAACAAGGGTAGCCAATGGTAGGCCGTATGTATGGCAGCAGGATTCGGCCCCTTGCCACACCTCTGGGAAAGGTCAAAAATGGTTGTCTGAAAATTTCTACGACTTCACCAGTCCAAATGTTTGGCCTCCAAACTCCCCAGACCTTAACCCCATGGATTATTTTGTATGGGGCGCAGTTGAAAAAGACACCAATCGCACTTCCAGTAATACAAAAGCCCAGTTAATGGATAAAATTAAAACAGTTTTTGCGGCCCTTCCCAGGGAGACTGTAGCATCAGCTTGTTCGAGGTTCCGAAGCAGAATTGAAACTGTGATCGATGCTAATGGTGGTTATTTTGAGTAAATCTTGTTGATAGTATTGTAATTAACTCTGCCTGTAATGTTTTTTTGTCAATTCATTAAATTTAATAGCTACAAAGAAGATTTTCTTTTTCCGTACGAAACTGTCAAATTTATCCCGAACACCCTGTATATGTTTCTATCATATCCTCTCTTTTCTGCCTGTCAGCCAATTTCTGCAGTACACGTGTTCCCAATTTATCCTTGTTGGGTGCGTTTCACAGACTATTCCCCATCTTGGTCACTCACCTCTGGATTACCACTTCCTCATCCCCAAAAAACTCATATGATCAGATGATGTCTGTATCAAACTATAAACAGAAATATAACTTCCTTACCATCATCATCAAATTCCTGCATTGTACCCTCAAGGGGGTGTACAGGATATGATAGTACTACATGAAAAATTTATATCATTACTAACTTCCTATTTACAATTTTCCTCCAAATCAGTCTATTACTAGTCAAGATTCCAACATTACCAGATCTTATATTTCTGTCGTCTAAGGCACTTTGTACCATATCAGTCCACCTATATCATGGTCTTCCTCTGGGTCGTTTTCCTGCCAACCTGGCAGAGAACACATGTTTTACTAATCTTTCCTCTCCCATTCTGTTTAAGTGACATATCAACTGAGATTAGCTCTGCTAATGCATTCCTGGATGCTGACAATGTCAAGTTCTTTCCTAATATCCTCCAATATGATATTGCCATTGATGCCATCTGTTCACGCCTCTAATCTTTCTCAGGACTCTCATATTTGCAGTCTCTAGTCTTTGGTCAAGTGTTTTACTTCTGACCCAGCTCTCAGATCCATAAGTTAAAACTGGCTTGAACACTGTTTTGTATACAGTTAATTTAGTGTTTCGACTAATTTCTCTCTTATTCCATATGAATTTGTTCAGTTGACTTCCTACCATACCAGCTTTGTTGATTCTGTTGTCTATTTCCATATTTAATTTACCATCTTCACTAAAAATCGTGCCTAAGTAGCTGAAATGTTTTACTTGTTCCACAGGTTCTCCATTCACAATACAGATGACATTTTCAATGATTCTGCCTATTTTCATTGTCTTTGTCTTTTTATTGCTGACCTTCATACCATATCTATTACAACAGTTATTCAATTTAGTCAGAGAATCTCGCAGATTTGTAGCAGATTTATCTAGAAGTATAACATCGTTCGCATAAAGCAAAGAGCTGAAATTAACATCTCCAATTTTGATATCATGTTTAATACCACTTTTCTTCATAATGTGATCCATATAGATAATGCATAACAGAGGGGATAATGTACATCCTTGTCTCACACCGGATTTAACATTAAACCATCTTCCTGTACTTCCTTCAATTCTAACTGCTGACTTACAACTCAAATAAAGACTAAGTATTGCTTAATATAATGCCCCATTGACACCATATAACTGTAGCGTATTGAATAGCTTCTCTATTGGCACCTTGTCATATCCCTTTTCCAAATCGACAAAACTTAAATACAGATCTTTGTTATATATTCCCATGCTTTCTCAACTGTTTGTTGTAAAGTGAAGATCTGATCCTGACAGCCTCTGTTTGGCCTGAATCCAGCTTGTTCTTCACCAAGCTTTTCTTCCACAATTCTTCTCAACCGTTTCTCAAGTATACTTGCATAGATCTTGCCAGGAACACTAAGTAGGGAAATACCTCTGTAATTCTCACATTCAATTTTATTTACCTTTTTATATATGTGTACTATGAGAGCTCTACTCCAGTCATCTGGAATTCGACCCTCTGTCCAGGCATTCTGAACTATGCAGTGCAGCCACTGTAAGACTTTTATACCACCCTACTTCAGCATTTCTGGTCGAATATCATCTACTCCTGCTGCCTTTCCACATTTCAAGCCGTTGATGGCTTTTTCTACTTCAAGTAAGGATATGTATTCCTGACTGCATGCCTGGTCAGTGTTTTTTTATCTCTGTGCTGTCATCACTGCTTGTTTCATTTAGCAAATTTTCAAAGTAATTACTCTATACTTCAAGGATATCATTTTCTCCCATTTCCATTTCACCTTTATCATCTCTAACTCCTTTTACAGCACTCTTTCCTCCATTCCTAAGCTTCTTCAACAACCTCCAGAATATTTTGCCACCTTCTTGATATTTATTTTCTATGTTCTTGCCCAAGTCCTCCCATGACTTTTGTTTAGCTAGTTTTATGCAGTGTTTAGCATTCTTGCATTTCTCTCTATATTCTCTAAGAGCACAAGCTGACTTATTTGACAGGAACTTTTGATATGCTTTCTTCTTTTCCTTCACTGCAAGTTCCTGTGTCCACCATGGAGTTCTAATTTTTCTATCCTTGCAGACAAGGATAGAAAATGCCTCTCTTGCTGAATCAATCAGGGTTTTCTTCAAGGCTTGCCACTGAATCTCCAAGGTTTGGTTCCTGTTCTCAAACTCTTTCATTTTTCCTTCAATAATCTTTATGTATTTTAGTCTACAGTTCACATCTGAGAGCTGCTCAACTTTTATTTGCTTTAAAACTTTCTTACATATCATTCTTTTCAATATGAAATTCAATTTTATCCTGCTCAAGACTAAATAGTGGTCACTTCCAATTTCAAATCCTCTGTACACTCTGGTGTCCTGCACCAGGGAGAAAACATCACTATCAACAATAACATAGTCAATGAGACTTTTCTTATTCCTTGCCTCTTCTCTCCATGTGGATTTGTGCATTTTTTTATGTTGGAACATGGTGTTAGTAATAACCAGTCCATGTCCTGAGAAGAAATCCAACAAGTATTTGCCATTATTATTACCTTTGCTCTTTTCTCCATATTTTCCCAAAACATTTTTGTATGTCTGACAATCACTTCCTACTCTGCTATTTCGATCCCCAACACGGGCCAACTTTTCCTTTTTCATTGTGTCAGTAGCTTTCTCTAGAGCCTCAAAAAAATTCCTCCACTTCTACCTTAGTAGAACCTTCTGTGGGACCATAGGCACAAATAAGTCTCATTGTCCAGTTCCCCATTCTGATATTTGCCCAAATCACTCTACTTGACACTGCCTGCCTTTCAAGAAGATTAGCCTCGTATTTTGTGTTGAATACTATGGCTACTCCTTCTTTTCCTTGATTGTCATTGCCTGAATATAACATTTTGTATTTATTGCTCAGAAAGATCTCACCAGTTTTTATCTTTTTTGTTTCAGTCACCCCTATTATGTCGATCTGGTACTTATCTAATTCTTCAGCTAGCTCCATTTCTTTGCCATTCAGGCTTCTTATGTTGATAGTACCTATCTTTAACTTTGGTAATGTTGAGTTGGGGTGTGTTTTCAGATTTGTTCCAGTAGCTGACTTTTCGTTGTTCACCCTGGTTCCCTGGCGAAAACAAGGGGGGCCTTGTTTAACTGGGCGACGCCCCAGTCGGCATGAAATTTTGTCATGTTGTACCATCATTTTGTATTTTGGTTTAACCAATAGAAATACAATTTGGTCGGCTAAATCCCAAATTGCCAGCCCATCCTTGTTCGTTCAGTATCCAGGTAGATACCGAACAGAGTGCACCACAAGAAGGTGAGGATTGGACATTAGGTCAGACGCCCTGGTCGGTTCTCCGCATTCCTTTAAAGGCTATGTGGAGGTCTCCTCTCGGTTATACAGCTTAAGCACCCTTACCTCTGCTTGTTATTGTGTGTGTGTGTACAATAATAAAGTACTCCTATGCTACTTTGGCCACTTTTGCAATATGCTTTTTGAAACTCAATTTCTCTCTCTCCACCAGTATCCATGAAATCCCTAGCTTCATCACTTTCCTTAAGTACAGTTCCATTACTAAAATATACTGCTTGTGATCTTTTCATCCTATGATGCATAACTTTGCACTTTTTCTCATCTGTTATCATTTTTTCATACTGTGAAAATTTTGTTTAAATTTTTTTTTAAATCGTTCTGCAGTTGTCTACATCTTAATTATGTTATGCTAAGTTCATCATTAACGAGCAACTAAATATTATCCTTCAAATTTTCCTTTATCATTAAATATCAGTGGTTCGAACACAGTCCTGCACCGCATTGCTGGTCACCTGCCTTGTCCTCTGCATCTCCACATAATACCCTCCCATATCACCAGCTCTATATCCATCTCTATTTGCTCCAATTGGTATAACATGGTTCTAGGTTGCATCCTGTTAAATGACTTCACAAAATCCAGCATTGTTATAGTGATGCTATTCTCCTTAAAAGTAAGTAAATCACTAAGGTGAATAGACCAATCAGTGCAATCACATGCCCATTTCGATTGGTCTGCTGTCATGACTTATGTAACTCTGGCTACAAAATTCATGTTAGTTTGACCGTATGATTGCATTTTTATCCATGTATGAAAGTTTTAAGAGTGTATATTATATCCGTGTGCTTATCTTAATTGGTCTAATGCAACTAATTATAGAACAACTTTGAATACTTTCATTTATCAATTAATTGTAACCAAATCTGCATAGAGTGGGAGACAATTATTCTCCATTCTCCATTATTATTAGAAAATAATAATGGAGAATGCTCCCCTCCATGTGGGACACGTGTTCGTGGTGGAGGGGACCTCCCAGTGATGGTACCGGCCCTTTTCATTCTTCCTCTTTTTCTTTGCTTTTCTTCCCGTATTCTTTGCTCTACTTCTCCTGGGTCTTTTTCACTATCTTTTTCCAGATCACCATCACTGGATTCCAACGCCGTGTTTGCCGTGCAGTGTGACCTGTGGACATCCAGAAAGGGGGATTCTGGTAGTCTTGCACTACTTTGGCCCCTGCTTCGGCAAAACTGGTGGTCCTGGATGGCCCAGCCAGGATCAGTCGGCTAGCGGGCTTGCCTGCAAGGATCAACAGTGTTGCAGTAAGTCTCTCAACCCATGATCAGGGATTGGGATCCTAGACCTGTTGCAGTGCCGGTATAGCATCCAGGGTAGCCCTGGCGTTCCACTTCTGAGCGCAGTCTTTGCTTTCCCGTTAGTGGGCATCCATGTATGGCTCCATGGTGGGTGGGGAGCTCTGGTGCCGAACTAAAAACTCCTTAAATATGAATCCTTCATCCTCAGATGTTTCGGGGACCCTAACAAAGTCCCAACCTAGTACTGATACTATAGATACAGCATATGGAAACAGAAGCAAGAAACAAAAGATATCGGATACTAACATAAATATACCAACCTTTTTTAGTCATCCTTCTTTATCTAAAAAGGTTTAGAAAGACTGGCAGGAGATCTCCCAAAACTGTCAAGAAATTGCGTTCTGGTGATATCCTCGTAGAAACAATGTGTAAACAACATTCCGAGAAACTATTGAAAGCAACGACAATGGGTGGAATACAAATTGCATTAACACCTCACAGAACACTCAATTCCAGTAGAGGAGTAATATCAGAATGAGATCTCCATGATGTTCCTGATGAGGAGATATGTTCAGAGCTTAAAGATCAAGGAGTGATGGGTGTGAGGCACATCCTATTGTTAATTAGGGATGGTCGCCTGGTCTCAACCAAGAATATCAAAAGTAAGGATGATGTAAAAGCAGGGTATCTCAGCTGTCCTGTTAGAATGTACATCCCCTAACACCCGCTGAGATGCTTTTAAATGTCAAAGATATGGACATGCCCAAACTGCCTGTCATGGTTCTACTACCTGTGCCTGATTTGGTAGTAAAGAACATGATAATAAATCTTGCTGTGAAAAAAAAAAAAAAGCAAAATGTGTCAACTGCCAAGGAGATCATCCAGCTTACTCTCATACATGTCAGAAATGGAAAGATGAAAAAGAGATACAAAAAATTAAAACAGAACAAAACATAACATATCAGGATGCAAAAAGAAAGCTAGCAACCATTACACCTGTTCTACGATCCTCTTATGCTGAAAAGTAACAATTAAAAAAAGTGCCACCAGCAACTCAAACGTGTGTCTATTCCACCATACCTGAACTTTACAATCGCAAGTGCTTCTCTGTTGAGCACATTAATCACAAGACCTATGGCCTTACTCCAGAGACAACTGCAAAAATGGTCCCATTCAATGAAACCTCACCTGTCAAAAAAATTATGGTGGAGACATCACTCAAAAATAAACCACTAGACACTCGCACAGAAAAAATGGATACCTCGTACCCACTGAAAGCAAACTAAACATACCAACTGACCCTAACACATTTGATGTTTTGAACACTCTACCAGAGGAAGAGATGGACACTGGCCATCCATACTTCCCAAAAACAGTGGATAAATATAAATCTGACAAAGATAAGCCCCCAGCCTCTCGAAAACCAGACAAGTCAATAAAATCAAGACAGTAGGAAAATTTTTACAATGGAACTGTCATGGGATTTGCCAGAATATCGACGATATCAAGATGTTGTTGCAGAAACACAAACCTTTCTGTTTCTGCCTACAGGAAACGTACTTGAGACCCAGTGAGGACCGTACCTTTAGGAATTTCACTGTTGTATGTAAGTCCTGCTCATGGAGGAATAGCTATCCTAGTGGGCAGTCATACTCCTTTCCATCAGGTCCAACTTAATACTTTTCTGGAATAGCAATTCGCTTCTCTGTGAGATTTCTTATTACAGTATGTTCAATTTATTTACCACCAAATGCCGAGTTAAATGAAATTAATCTTGATAACCTTATTTCACAACTACCTGAACCCATACTTTTGATGGGTGACTTTAATGGTCACAATACTCTATGGGGTAGTGCCAACACTAATAGACGAGGTCGAATCATTGAAAGAATTCTTGATAATAACAACCTCTCCCTTTTAAATAAACTCAATACTTTCTTCCACGTGCCTACTCGTTCATTCATATTCTGCAATTGATCTTACAATCTGCTCCCCTTCCATTCTTCCACTACTCGCATGGGACGGTGAAGAGAACTTATATGGAAGTGATCACTTTTCTGTTCTCTACACATTGTCTTCACAGGAACCATGTTCCCCCACACAGATACCTTTATGGAAAATTGACCAGGCTGACTGGAACGCTTTCTCTCATCTTGCAAAATTTAATGCTGATGCCATCAGTCAAACACCTATCAATGAAGCGGTAAAATATATAACAGAATGCATTGTCCAGGCAGCAACAGCCTCCATCCCAAAAAAAACATCTTGGTTTCCAATCTATCCAAAGTCTTAATGGAACCCACAATGTCAGACAGCCAAAAAAAGATCAACACAGAGCTTGGGGCATATTTTGTGGATACCCCACCACATCAAACTTAATAGCTTTCAAGCGTGCTCGAGCCAAAGCACGTTATGTAAGCTGTCAGAGTCTAAAACAATCATGGATCCAATTTACTACATCAATTAATCAAATGACTAGTCCAAAAATTATATGGGATAAAATCTGGAAAATGAAAGGCAGATATAGAACACATTGTTGTTCTATATGGAAGTGCTATTGCAGATACTTTGGGAGAAACTTTTGCTAGAATCTTGGCAACAGCTTCATGTTCTCCTGAATTTTTAATACTGAAAGAGCAGCAAGAGAAACAAAGGCTTAAATTTTCTACCAACATTCTTCAGCCATATAATCAGCCATTTGTTAAGGAAGAACTAAAAAGAGTTCTCCTACTGTCTCACCCTAGTGCAGCAGGGCCTGATGACATCCATTACAAAATGATAAAACATCTACCATCATCTTCTATGGATCTCCTTCTCTTATTATACAATAGAATACTTGCAGAGGAAGAATTTCCAAATTCTTGGCATAACTCAATTGTCATTGCTATCCCAAAACCAGGAAAAGATCCAACACAAGCAAATAATTATCGACCCATTGTTCTGACCAGCTGTCTTTGTAAAATACTAGAGAAAATGGTTAATGCCAGACTTCTCTGGTATTTAGACAGCAACAGTCTTCTCTCCAATACACAGTGTGGGTTCCGTAGACATCGTTCAACTTTAGACCATTTGATTCGTTTAGAAACTTGTATAAAGGATGCATTTCTGAAGCAAGAACACCTTGTTTTTTTTTTTTTGTTTTGTTTTTTTTTACATGGAAAAAGCTTATGACACAACCTGGCGATATGGCATATTAAAAGACCTCTATAACCTAGATCTTAAAGGACACCTTCCTATCTTCTTCTTCTACAGCTTCTCCCACTTAAGTGGGGGTCACTGTTTGTTATGAGTCTCCTCCACACCTTCCTGTCTTGGGCTGTCACCACATCCAAGTTCTTCATCTTCAAGTTCTCTTCTACCAGCTCTCTCCATCTCTTCTTTGGCCGCCCACGCTTCCGCCTTCCTTGCACATCCATCTGCATGACCCTTCTTCCCACATATTCGTCCTCCCTCCTCATCACATGACCAAACCATCTTAACCTTGCCTCCTGTATTTTCGCTCCTAAGTTCGTAATTGTTCACTGTTCCCCTGACATAGTCATTTCTCAGATGATCCTTTCTGGTCACACCGCACATCCACCTAAGCATTCTCATCTCTGCTACTTCCATCCTGCTGATGTTATTTTTCCTCAGGGCCACAGTTTCTATAGCATATGTCATAGCTGGCCTCACTACTGTCCTATAGATTTTGCCTTTCAGATTGATTGGCACCCTCTTATCGCATAACACTCCAGCCATCTCCCTCCAGATGAACTTTCCAAGTCAGAGCAGGAACTACGCTATCTCATCCATATCACCAAGAGCAGGGTGTTCCTCAAGGCTCCGTCTTAAGTGGACCCTTTTTGCTATTAAAATTAACTCAATCCTTGAACAGCTTCCTCCCACTGTAAAAACAATGCTCTATATGTTGATGACTTCGCAATTTACTGTCAATCACGTAACATGAGGGTAATTGAAAGGCAACTTCAGCAAGCAATTGATCATGTCTCTCTGTAGGCTCTTAATAATGGATTTAGGTTTTCAGCAGGAAAAAAGTGTCTGTGTACACTTCTGTGGGAAACGCACTCATCATCCAGATTCTGAACTAAGAACGGGACATACTGTTATTCCGGTAGCTACAGAAACCAAGCTCTTGGGACTCATCTTTGACTGAAAACTTACATTTCTAGTGCACATTCGTCAACTAAGAGAAAAGTGTAAAAGAACTTTGAATCTCCTTCGCACTCTGTCATCTACTGAGTGGGATGCTGATCGAGCTTCATTGCTCCATCTTTATTGTGCACTTGTACGTTCAAAGCTGGATTATGGGTCCCACGTCTATGGTTCGGCAAGACAGAATAACCTACGATGGTTGGATTCCATCCATCATCAGGGTATACAGATAGCTACTGGTGCCTTTCGCACATTACCCACTTAAAGTTTCTGTATTGAAGCAAATGAATTAGCTCTATTACTTCGATGGAAACAGTTATCTCTTAATTTCGCCCTAAAAATAAACTCTCTCCCAGATCACCCTGCATGGAATAGTATCTTCTCTCTGCATTGCGAAGCTCAATATCACACACATCAAACTGCTGTACATCCAGTGCTTTTTTTCTGGAAAAAAGGTGCCGGTACTCACCATGAAGATTTTATTACAGCAACTTCCACGCTTTTAACATATCCTCTGATATACCCTCGTCGTCTAGATCGCTTCTTGCTTTTGGTATCAACTGCAGAATGATGACCTCTATATTTCACTATATTGTCTATAATGTTTTTCTCATTTCATTTGTGATATGGCTCACAATGTTAATACAAGCATTTGCAGAATGAAGAATATATCCCTTGGCCATTAAGTTCCTGTAAATTTATTTTATCTTCAAAGTTGTTAAATGATTGAGTTCTCCTCACAACTTTGTAAGTGGTTCGAAACAATTTTCCTGTTACGTCTTTATTATGAGACAAAGTATTTAGGAAAACTTTCTGTAATGTTTCATTTTTTGCTTCAGATTTTATTTTTTTGGCATTCTTTGTGCGCTGCACTCTCCTTATGATCGTATATCTTTTTTCTTAATGACATTAATTAACTATTGTTTGGGTGATTCTCTAGAATGACTGATTTTACCATTTGTCCACTCCGCTGAAATTTTCGTTCCCATGTGTTTATCGACAGCAAGACTTCCAACATCACAACACACTTTACAACCCAACATTTTATTCTTGACATACAGTCACTCGTTTCTCTTGCATAAGTCATTTTTCTGCAAAAGTGTCCAACATTCGGGCCAATCATTATCAGAATCTGCTTCCTTTTGATCACGTGGATCTTTGGTCTTGGTTTCGTGATCCTCTTCGCCAAGTGAATTTTCAGTGCTAGTTTTCTGTTTTACAGGATCACAAGTAGATTCAACAATTTCTGCTTCTTCATCCTTCCTTATTTTACTCATTTTGAACAATGATAGCACAGATTTAACTTGATTAATTCAAAACTCACGTGAACACCTGCCTATTGCAGAGTGAATATAGAACTGATAAACTGATATTGGAAGCAATCGGAAGTTAACACAACTTCCTGTTTCTGGTTGCATACCAACCTATGAAACAGGAATGCAGGGTACCAACTTATGAGTAATTAAAAATGAAAATTCACTTCGTGAGCACAGTACCATCTACCGAAATATTTTTAATACATTTGCTGCAAATAAATTGCAAATTTTTAAAAACTTAAGAAAAAAGGTGTTGATACTGCATACCATTGCATACCGCCAGAAAAAAAAGCACTGTATGCATCCTTTTGGTATGCTTGTTAAAGAAACTGTTAGTATAAATGTTGATAACATTAGCTGCACCGAATATAACAGCATTTCTCCATGGCAGGTTTGCACACTGTCCTGCAACCTCTCACTTTGTCAGCTACAGAAATCTTATACCCCATCATCTATTTACCGGCAATTGTTTAATGCACAGAGAACAGCACACGCTGATTTCTTACCCATCTATACTGATGGTTCAAGGACTAATACCTCTGTTGGCTGTGCTGCTGTATTTCTTGACATTATCTCAAATTAGATCCCACCAGACTGCAGTAATTATACTGCAGAGTTACATGCCATTCAGCTTGCACTTGTGCATAGAAAAGAAAACTGCTACCAAAAGTGTATAATTTATACAGACTCATTGAGCTCTTTACTGGCTATCTCCTCTCCTATATATAATCCACATCCAGTATTTTATGAGGTGCTACACCTGTTTCACAAAATGATAATCCTTAATTTTAATGTTCAGTTCTGCTGGATTCCCAGCCACATCGGAATTAAAGGAAAATGCGGCTGCAGCTGCTAAATCAGCTCATACCTTCTCCACGTACTGTTTGACAGTTCCATATACAGACTATAGACAGCCTATAAGATCAAAGCTAATTTCTCAGTGGGAGTCAACATGGCAAGAAGCATTAACAAACAAATTATATAACAGTAAACCAGAAATTAAATACTGGCATTCTAGTCAACGTACAAAGAGAAGGGAGGAGGTTGTTCTTGCTAGGCTCCGCATAGGTCACAGTCACCTTACACATTCTCATTTACTGAGAGCTGATGACCCTCCCATTTGTGAAAAATGCAACACACATCTCACTATTCATCATATTCTGGTAGATTGTCAAAAATTTACATGAGAGAGGAATGAAATTTTCACCTATCTAACCAAGCCATATACACTCAGGGAAATGCTTGCAGACTCAGGCAAATTGCATGATGTTTTTAATTTTTTTAGTAAGAATTAATTTGTACAAATACATTTGACTATAAATTTGTTTATATGTAAATACTATTTTGCTTAACTTAACTTTTATATATACATATTATTCATTAGGTTAAATCTGACCAATTATGTATTACCGTAAGCCTTGATCTTGTATATGTGTATCGCCCTGCTGTAATTTTATGCATATATGCTGTATAATAATTCCTTTCCGACTCTTTAAGTATTAGTATAATAATGTTTGCTGTAATCTTACTCTATGTAGATACTGCTTTCCTTGACTTGTTTTGTATATACATATGTTAACCTGTACTGTTATCTATTTATGTACTGCTGAAACCTCTACAGTAATTTCGTTTATATGTAGGTACTGCATTGCTTAACATAAATTTTGTGTATGCATCTTATTTACTGCTTTATTTTTTGAATAATCATGTACTGCTGTAGGATACCTGTTCTATTTGTGTACCTTCTAGTAGTTCTGTTTATATGTATTGCTAAATTCTGTTTATACTACATTGCTAAATTTAATTTTCATCCATGCATATTATATAATAAGCCCTTTTTGCCTATTTTTGTACTGCTATAAAAGCATCTATTATAATTTTACATATATGTAAAATTAGTGTTTCGTATTTTGAATATTAACTTATATTGTTAACTATTTTTGCACTACTGTAATAACCTCTCACTTTGTGTGTTGCTGTGCCCTCTGCAGCAGTTCTGTTTATCTGTAGATCCTGCTTTGTGGAACTAGATTCTTGTACGGACATATTGTGTACAATTTTCTGTAAAGGTTAATGTATTAACCTTTAGTATGGCACAGTATGACCTTTGTAGTTTTTGTGCCAAATAAACTATTAACCAACCAACTAATGGAGAATGCTATATTTGGTTGGTATATTTGAATTACTCAAAGGTATAAAATTTGGAAGAGGAGGCTTACCTCCTTCGACTATATTACTGTTTCCGATTGTAAAAATGGGCCCAAAAAGTTATAAACTTATTGAAAGTTATATATTCAAAACTTGCCTACTGCATCAGTTCACACTTCACGTGTGCTAAACAGATGAAACTCAGAAAACAAAAACAGTAACTCATGACAACATTCATCTGGATTGGTTGACACAATAACTAATCACAGCCTCTGGGTGCTATTGTCTCAGAGCTCACCTTCTGAGCGATTTAGAACTAAACAAAAAATGTCACTGTAATGAAAGATACTAGAATGCTAAGAATTTGATCTTCTGAGCCATCTGTACATCTTTTCAAAGAGCTTTTGAATGCGTGCACACACACACACACACACACACACACACACACACACACACAGGCTATTAATGTAAATGTGATGCAATGTTTATATGTCAAAGTGTCCTTTTTGTGAAGCATTAATACATTGTGTTTACTTTTACAATCATGCAAAGTCTGGAAACAATTAGGGAGTCTTTCATGGGAATAAATGCAAAAATATACTATCTGTGATATTGCTATTCAGTGGATGAGCACTGCACACCTATCACACCCTGAATGTTTGCACCTGCTATCTATGTATTCTTATCATACCCATTCTTCAACTTTTCCAATACCTTTTCCACCACTCCTAAGATATACTGATTGGTTTTTAATTCTCTACCTCTGTTTTGTCTTGTGGCTTCCTTTATGCAGCAGAACTATTTTGCCCTCATTCCACCCTTCTTCCAAAGTCAAGACTTGAACATAGTCAGAAGCAATGCCTGTTCCTTTGCACATTCTTGTAATACTTCCCAATATCACATCTAATGCTGTGGCCATATTCTCACTGAGACTCTGCAATATCCTAAATACATCCAGTGGTCATCTGTTGCTGTATTTTCACCAGAATAGGCCCTTGCAAAGCGATCACTCAGTAACTCAAATATTTTGCCTGTTTCTATTACCTTCCTGCCATCTTCTTTCATTAAAATGACATTTTTTTGTTTAACTTCACATGGTGAAAAAACTCTTCAGGATTTCCTTTCACCCTGTTCAGCTAATTTCTTCTAATCCGATTTTGCCCTTTTTTTTTTTTTACCATGCTGATCACTTTTCTTTCCTGGGCCTTGTGCTTCTCATGAGCTTACTAATCACCTTTATCCTACTATACGTTTTTTTTACTTGCCTAATTCTACTTAAGCATCCTCTTGACCTTGTTTATACTGTCTGTTGTTGCTTCTTTCAAACGTCCCATTGATCATCTCCATGCACTGCTAATATTATTTCCCTTGCAGGTTCTAATATCATGGCACTGCTTGAAGTGCTTTGTCATTTCAACAACCAACTGCATATTTTGTCCTGTTTTATTCTGTCTCGCATCAGATTTCCTTAAATGTGTCACTGTCTTTCACATCTGTTTCTTGCCACTGACTTCCTGTTCATTTTAGCTGTAGTTCATCTGCTCTCATCAGCAGTTTAATCCTCCCACCCCTTCACCAAAAAAAAATTCTCTCTAAAAACACTATACCAATCACATTATATCTTCATAACTACATCATTCTCTGTCAACAAATCTCAGTGTACTTTGACTCATGACGTGTACCACAGTGTAAATTACAACAATCATATCATGCATTCACGGTAGTGAGAGTAAAGCACATAAACACTCATTACATGCCAAAGAAGTCATTGAGAATAGCCAGAAGTCAGAATTCTTGAAGGAGGTGAGACATCAAGAATCATCATATAGACTCGTGCATTCACATGATGATTCAGCCAGCCTGGTTGGCCAAGTGGTTGGCTTATCTGCTCTTTGACTAACAGGTCATTGGCATGGATGTTTATTATTGTCTTTAGGTGAGAGATGAAATTCATTTCCCTGTTTGAGACTACTGCTTGGCTTATTGGAAGCATGAAATGGTTTGAAAAAGTTTCATGTTTGTTAGACAGAGCAGGGTTTCCAGACTTGGTAATAAATAAATAAATTACAGAAATAAAATAAAAATGAAAACAAAATTCTTATCTTGCTCATGGTTTGAAGTACTATAGGTTTAAAATAATAACCTTTCATGGGTGAGAGCCACATAAAAAGAAAAGTACTCTAGTCTGAGTAGTTAATATATATATAAAGCTGCCAGTAGGATAAGAATTTGAATATTGTTTAAAGTTGGTTTTGACCAAACTGATCAACTTAATGCTCAGTTTAATTTCCTTAAGAGTGCAAAATATTAATATCATAGTTGAAATGTATATTTGACTGTCATTAAGAGATACTCTCTTTATTGTATAATCAAGAGATCAGTCTGTTTCTCCACACTAATCAGCACACATTAAGTTTTTCACCCACTGGGTCATAACAGTTGCTGTGTCTTTGGAACTGTGGATGCAGACTTTCATTGTAAAGTTAAGTTTCTGTTATGCAGAATACTGAATGGTTCCATAAAGATTAAGAGTTATCATCATATTCAATAGTTGATCTCCTTTGCAAGAAAAAAATTAGATACTGTTTTACATGGAGATTCCCTCCTCCCCTTACAAGCTAATCAATATTCTTCAAAGTTTGATTATGCTGCATAGATATTGTGTAGGAAATATAGATTCTAACTAGCTGGCATAGGAAAGATAGAATTGCATGTAGCAAGGTCGACAGTTTTCTTGTAAATCTTGTTCTTCCATTTAGTAGAATAGCCTGATTTAATTATAAAGCAAAAAACATTGTCCTATGATTACCATCTATTAAAGGTTTTGGACCAATGTTCCCTCTAAGCTGTGTGTATATGTGCACACTAGTCTAAAAGGGAGCACACAGTAATGCTCAAAATTTTTATTTTCAGATTTTCTAATTTACAATCATGAATTTTTGAACTCAATATGAAAACAAATTATATGAAAATCATCATGTTACTTATTTTGTTTAGTAATTTCTCCAGTATCTCCACTCAAATATTATTCTAACTTAATACACTCTAATTAGTTGCTTTTAGCCTGCACCATGTGAGCAAATTGATACCGATGTCAGCAAGTTGCAAAGACATATTTGTTAAATGTCCTCTAGAAAAAAGAGCAACTTCTCATGCAAGCAGCAATGTATTTATATAGCTAAGTGTCCATTTCAGTATTCATTTCTCTGAAGAAGAAAAGGATATCTAGCTAAGTGGATTTAAGCAAATTAATGTAGTGCTCACAGTTTTACAAGTTATATTGCTAGAAAAAGAACATTAATGTGAGCAATATTACATTAACTCACACATGGAGTTGAGACTGGAAATTTGCACACCAAATGTTTTTCACATGCATGTGGGCTGGCTGAAATTAGTGTCATTCTGTCTGTTTTCTCTCCAAGAGAACTGGAAGAATCCCATTGTTGAATGGATGTTTGTAAATGTCTTGAGGTAGCAGATGCTTATACTGCTAATGCAAGACTACTAATTAAAAGAGACGTGAATCTCTGAAAGTACAGTAGACTCTCGACTATCCGGCCTAATGTGGTGGAAGGGCAGGCCGGATAACACAAAAGCCGGGTAGGCCGGAGTTCTAGGCCTACCTTTTCACATAAATGTGAAAAGGTAGGCCTAAGATGAAAGAGTCAAAACTTACAGTTTTTAGTTTTTGAAAAAGTCCTTGATGGATGACTGCTTCACCCTTTTAGTTCTCTTCCGCAACGCAATATCCTTCCACTTACACAAGCAGATGATATCAGCTGGCGTCGCTTCCTCCTGCTCACTAATGTACTGTAGCGATGCCTCAATCATCTTGAACCCTTCCGAATGTGGGTTGAAATTTTTCCTAATTTAAGGATGCCTCCTCCTCTTCCCTGTGTCACCATTTCCACAATATCGTTGTCAGTTATTTCATCAACTTCATCGTTTGACATCCAGTCTGTAATGTCCTCTGCAATGACAGCATCACAGCTCGGTACATTTTTGAGCAACAAAACAAGTTTGTCGTTTTCATCTTTCACTTCAGTTTCACACATAGGTTCAAGGTTGAAATGTCCACCTTCATAGTCCAAAAGAATTTTCCAAGACTTTACAAGTGATATGTTTCGAATCTCTTCCCATGCTTCGGCCAACCACCTTATGACATCTAGCAAGTCAATCTTTTTCAAAGTGGTTACGCAGTCTTCATTATTATCAATCGCTGATATCAACGAACTGAGGACTCCGACGATACTTTTTCCTTTAGGATTTCAAGGACATTCTGGTCCATTGGCTGACAAACAGCAGTCACATTGGGTGGTAAAAATAAAGCTTTGATGTCTCCATCTGTGAGTTCATCATTGGCAGGATGCGAAAGTGCATTGTCAAGAAGTAGCACAGCTTTTCTCAGCAAATTGTTGTCTTTCAAATGTTTTTCTGTAGTTGGTATGAATTCATTTTGGATCCAGATTTTAAAGATTTCTGAATTCATCAATGCTTTCTTTTGATGTATGTAATATAGGGGGGTCGTGATTCCTGATTTTTCAGTTTTTTAAAAGCTCTAGGTTTCTTTGATTTTCCTATTAACTTAAGCCTAAGCTTGTGGTTGCCAGTTGCATTACTGCAAGCCAAGATGGTGACTCGTTCCTTGTATCCTGGTGCAGCGGCTTCTTTTTTGATGCAAGCGTTTTTGTAGGGAACATCTTATAATTTAAACCGGTCTCATCACAATTGTACAACTGCTCCCCAGAAATTGCCTCCTTTTCAATAAGCTTAAAAGCCTCTTTATCGGCGGATAAAGCTTCCTCACTTATGGTAATCTGGCGAATACTGAATCGTTTTTTCCACTGATCTAACCATCCATCACTGGCATTAAATTCTGAATCTTCTCCTTCTACATGTATTTGTTGTCGCTTAAATTGCAATGCTTTTTCCTGCAATATTGGCCCAGTAACAGGCAAGCCTTTTCCTCTTAAGTGTTCATGCCAAAAATAAAGCTTCCTCAAATTCTTTATGCTTACCTTTCAGCATCGTTTTTCTTACTTTCATTCAACTTCCACTAGCTTCGGCAGCACACCACTTTTCAATTTCTGCTCGATTTTTCTTCCAGTCTCCAACTGTACTTTTCTCGACTCCTACCTCCGAAACAATAGTTTTTGCCGTTACCCCAGAGTCTAGTCGCTTTATAGTGCGTAGTTTCTCCTTCATAGTCACTACAACCTTTTTTCGTTTATCACTCATTTCGTAATCTTTAATAAAAAAAACAACGAAGCACACCAAACAACAATTTACTAACGTAACCAGGAGCAGTGGCAAACGTATTCCGCACTTGTGGACATCCGATACACAACTGACGAAGCGGGGAAATCCACACTTTGCATGTCTCAATTTGTGTTATGCACACAGCATATAGGAGGATTGTAGCAGACACCCGCTTGCAACGCCTTGGCAAAGTAAATTACAGTACGTATTCCTCATTTTATCACGGAAAATTACTGTATTATTATAATTCTCCGTGATAAAATCTGTGCTCCAGATAGTACAGAGGCTGGATAGTCGAGATTCTACTGTATACCATGTTTAGCTTCTAGAGTTAAGTTTCTGGATTATCACAATAATGTGTACAGCCTAAAGGTATAGATAATCCAGAAACTTAACTCTAGAAACTAAACATGGTATACTTTCAGAGACTTCAAGTCTCCTTTAAGTGATAGTCTTGCATTAGCAGTGTAAATCATCTGTAACCTCGAGACATTTACAAACATCCATTCCACAATGGGATTCTTACAGTTCTTTTGGAGAGAAAACAGAGAGGATATCTATTTGGCTAACTAGGTCAGCAAGGTTCAACCTGTTCATTCAGTGCTTCAGGATGTTGTGAGCAAGAACTGAGACATTCAAAATCAGTAATGATAATGAAAAATAAACTGAAGATTTATGTGTGAAAATTTACAAAGCATACAGTGTGTCAAAAATAATTGTACTTTATTTTAGACTACACCTTTTAAGTTACTGTGATGAACTTTATGTTCAGAAAAATTTTAAATAATTTAAATAACCTTTTAAAGAATTTTTTCTTTAAAAGCCTAACTTTTTTTTTTTTATTTAAGTTCAGATAAAGTATTGCATTGTATTCTCTGGTAAATTTTCTAATTTTTTTTTTCTACTTTTACATTTCAACATCTATTTTTGAATCCTCTTTTTATGTGTGTTGTTTGTATTTCAGTGTTGCTTATGTATCACGTTCTGGTGGAATGTCTAATGAACTGAATAATATTATATCACGCTCAACAAATGCTGTATATGAAGGAATTGCCATTGGCGGAGACAGGTTTGTAATTTGCTGATTTCATTAAATATGTAGATTAGGTTAGTTTTTTTTATTTTTTTTTATTTATTTATTTTTTAAATGAATGAATGGATTTTAATAAACATATGATTGAATAATAGGTTTGTATGGATTGATTGGTAAAGGCCATTTATTATGCACATTGTTTAGAGCCATTCATCATATAAGTTGGCATCAACCCAAAATTACTTATCTTTACAAAAAGGATGTTAATATTTTATACTAAATTAATAAAAGGGACCAAAAGTAGTTGATAAAGGGAATATATATATATATATATTGTGATATTTCTTGTCTTTGCAGTGGCATTTGATAGGTTACTGCATGACAAATTGATATTTGTCATGTTGCTTTAAATGAATTCAGATAGAAGACATAATGTTCAATTATATCTTATATACTGAATTTCAATTTGTGCTGTTTGTTCACAATTGAAATTGAAAATCAAAACATACTTCCATTTGTACATACACTTGTCACACATCTTCCTTCCAGCAGTCTTTTCTTCACTGTTTACCATAATCTTATACATACTAGCCAATATGTACATAAACTCTTACCATCACCCAACACAAAAACTGTCTCATTAACACACTAAAAACAGGGCTTTGAAGATTTGCTCTAATGAACAAGCACTTAAGCATGAATTAAAAATTATCAGCAATACTTTCTTAAAAAATACTATCAATAAAATATTAATACTTACTGAAAACCATGGTTGCTCCTAAATGTTTACAGTGCACATTATTTTTGGCAAATGGAGTAGACCCTTTGTAACAGTAAGGCTAAGTTAAATTTTATAGGGTTTAAAATGAATGATATTAAATAACATACCTGTTATTTAATAATAACAGGTATGTAAAAAGTATGTAAAGTAAAGTCATGAAGTAAAAATGCTGAAAAATTTGACAAAAGACTTGAAATACATGAAGATAAATAATTAAAAACCTCTGACAAAAAAAGTTGAAACCAAAAATGAATTATGCAAATTTTGGATTTTGAATGAACTGAGAAAATGAGAATAAAAATATAAAACCTATTAACCTAGCAAACCATCAACAAACATGATAAGTAGCAGCTGTTTTGTTAAAACATCGGATGAAACAAGCAGAAAACTGACTGAACTCGCCACATGGATTTATGCAAAATGTACTAGGAGGAATTTGGTTGCTTGAGGGTATACAGGAATTGGGCTGGTTTTGAGAGTATAAGGGAGTAATTTATTTTGTTTAATTGCCATGAGGGCAATTAAATCCTGGTATGTTTAGCTTGCATAGAATGCAAGGATGTTTCAGCAGTGAGATTTCTGTTGTTTCTGGTAAGTTTTTGTTTTTTTCTTTGTGGTAGTGTATTAGCCAGGTGTAGGAATATTACAATCTCAATAGTACTCAATTAATCAGGACTTGACAGAACAAATGGTGGAACCAATATAACAGGTATTGCATCCTGACTGCCAGTTAAACTTTTAAACTACATTATGGCATAGCAGCATGTTGGCCTGAGTTATTGTGGTCTATGTTTTAGTAAATTTTGTAGTTTGGTTTGTTGTTAGTAGTAAAGACAATTCTATAATATGAATATTCAAGTGGATCAAAATTACATTGTTCTGAATCACTAGCAATAAGAAGCACCCTATGTGCTATAAACACAAAAATATTATTTTAATGACATGATTCTGTCTCTTATTAATATTATAATCATGAACAACAATATTATAATCACTCTGCTTTAGTGTTTTGCTGTGAATTATAAAATGTTATTAATGGCAATAAAATAAAATAGTTATAATGGCAGATTAAATTCAAAATAAGGATTCTATTGCCTCCAGTGAAAAGATTGCATGGTTAGATACTAAGATTAAAATTATTAAATTTAGTGACATAGATCACAGGCTAAACTTAACATGCACAACTATTAAAAACAAAGTTGCAAGTGAAATGAAAAAGTGCTACACTACTTGATACCAGTTATCCATAAAAGTGACAGTCACTGCTGAAACATGAAAGCTTTTAATGGTGTAGATTGATGACCAAATTGGTTGCCATATTCCCTTAAGCCAAGCTATTCAAGAATAACTTTGTTTCAGAATAACAGAAGAAGAGAATGTTATTCAGAATAAGAGTTTGGGAAAATTATTCTAAATTTTTCGTTTGCATAACTGATGCAAATTAGTTCTTTATTTACATCGTTTATGCACACATGACTGCTTATAAATATTATTTAAACCATTATGTGTATCTACAACTGGGAAAACAGGCAGTTATTCACTATATGATTGTGGTCTGAACCTAATGCCTTGTATGACCAGAGTATGCCCATAACTTCTGAACTGGTTTACAAAAAGGCTGATGTCAACAGAAAGATCTGTTGATATCTGCCTCAGAGAAGAGAATAAGTATATTAAATACACTCACCACCATCATTATGCTAAGTCAGGAATAACCATGCTTTAGACCCTCCCTTCATAAGGATTAGAGAAGAATACCAAAGCAGTACACAGAACATTAAGTCCAAGAGCCTGATTTTGGAGTTAGCAGCAGCTATGAAACTGTTTTAAGATTAACCTAATACTTGTGAACTTCTCTTTTTTTTTTTTTTTTTTTTTTTTTTTTTTTTTTTTTTATCCAAACTGATTGGTTATCATATCAGAACTTCAAATCTTTAGTAGTTGCATAGTGTGACAAACTATATATTCTCTGATGATGCTTGGCATAAAAACAGCAATATTAGATAAACAACAAATTACAACAACAACACCTAATTTGTTGTTTAATGTTAAATAAATATATATGTTCTTCCTTGGTACTGTAATTAAACTGCAAAATTCCTAAAGTTTCTCAGCTCCTTAAAATCCAGATGGAACTTAGATCGTGGACAATAGTCAATACATGATGGAAACCACAACTTAATCTTACCAGTGCAGCAATCTACTGAGTTGTCTTCAACACATTGTCAGATTCTCTGAACTTCAATTCACCACTGTCTGAAGATTTCTTGTATCTTCTGCTTCCTCCAGTACAGTCATTCAAGAGAATACATGGACTTCCATTTTTGAATCCTAAAAATTTTTATATAACTATGTTAAATTGACATTCTACTGATCTATCCACCTATCTGAATAACTGAACAACAAATAACTGAATCTCCCTAAAATGATTTAGTAAGTATCATTAAGAGATTCACAATATTATTAATGCAAATGTTCTAGTACTGATCCAAGTAAAATCTCACTTGATACCTTTCCTTTAATGTTACTCAGTGATCATGACTTGAAATTTTTCAGGAAAGAAAAGTTTATCTACAAGCATTACTCAGTGATCAGCATTCATTTTAATAAATTATGGAGAGCACTATCATGTTAAGAATAATTATTTTAATTTCTATATGGTTCCATCTTCATATTAAGGTCATCATCTGGATTACTATATATACACAGCTACAAGCTATGTTACATTTCAAACAGTATGCCACAGTGACAATGATTTGATCAATGGTTATTTTACTGGCCTGACCTCTGGCAGGAAAAAATTCCTACATCAAAGTTATATCTTATTAATAACATAGTCCGAGAACAAATTCATATTAATACTTTTAATACAGCAATAGTAGTGGCATAATCAATAATATAGCTTAAGTGTTTTGTTGTGTTAAGACTAAAATCCTGGACTACTACAGTCCTAATTATAATTTATAATGTGAACTCTTAGAACAAAAGGTTACATGGGTAGAATACATGGCATCCATATTCTTGGGATTTTTTTGATCATCATCATTAAGATTAGGGTGATTGATTAGAATTTCACAGGCCTCTTTAAATTTGCATTCTTACCATGTTTTATTATGATGTAATGAACAGGTCCAGTCAATTCTGTGTAAAGTACTCAAGGCATGATCAAAAAGGCCAAATTTATTGGTTATTAAATTTAATGCATTTATCTTCCTTGACCCTGTTTAAGTTTTATTTCATTTCCTTTTCGATGTCCATATATGTTCAGTTTCATCTATATATAATGAAAGTTACAGGTGCGTTGAGGAATTGAAGGAATTGCAGGAGGTTTAAAGGTGGAATTAAGGTTGTATTTGTGTAGTATGCTGTTTATTTTATCTGATATCCCTTTAATGTATGGAATGGCTACAGTTTTATTATGATCTAGTTTATTTTTATTATTAGTTGCACTCTTGTGAGGAATTTTGTTGATAGTAGAAAAGAAAAAGCTAAGCTATTTTGGGCAATGGAGCAGCCCCTTTGTAATAACTAAGCTTATACGTTAAATTAATAGGGTTTAAAATGAACCTTAAATAACATACATGTGTAAAAGTCTTGAAGTAAAAATTGTGTAAAACATGACAAAGGAATTGATTGAAGCCAAGATAGTTGGCTTTAATCAAGTTCATAGCTAAAACAGTCATATGACGAATGTGGTGTTGTATAAATGCACATTGGTCACAACTGAAAAAAATGTATTGAGTGGATTGCTGTAAATGGAGGCATAAGGAGGGGTATTACTATACAAAGTACTTTATACTCCTGGATGTGATAAAGGATGAAATTTGTACTTAGGAGAATGGATCAGAGTTGCTAGTTTGATATATGGTTTGAATATGGTGTGGTATTTACCATATATGTTGGTGTACAAGGCAACTGGGCATATAAGACTATCCCCAAAATCATTTTCAAAATGTTAATTTTGTTAGGCTATCTCTGCCATATAAGATGCCACAAATTTTGTTCTTATGACTGACAGCCTCTTTAATATAATGTAGGCACAACAATCACCTTGGATATTTTCTTTACTGTAATTTATGAACAATGTCCCATATGAGACAATTAGTAAAATTGTTGTTACATTTATACCAGTCTTGATTTCCTGTATTGTAATTCATGTGTTAAAAATCTACTTCCTTGCCCTACTGAATACATTTATTAAATAGAAATATTTATATACAAAAAATATTAATATGCTATTTATCAGTATATTAACATACCAGAAACTTAGAATGCAGTACATGCATCTTAACTTAATGCTACTACTTAGTACATTACTGCAGGAGCTAGAATATCACTTTATTTTCCAATGCCAAATTCAAAGTTCAGATTATAAGATGTATACCCAGAGTATAAGATGATCCCTTGTTATCAGCAATTATGTTTTTAATTTCAAATGTCATCTTATGTACAATGACATATATGGTATATTTATTAAGCACTCTGATTATCTTTTCAAAATGTGCCCTTGATATGAGAAATACTAACAGTTTTGCTTTGATCTTGTGTATGGGGAGAAAATTGGGGGCCATTTAGTTTTTGTGTTGGGGTGGGGGCAGCATATCCATTGGCTAAAAGTGTGTGACAGAGGTAGGTGAATTTATTGATGAAGATAAAGCTGCCTGGAAACTGACCAAAAGTTATTTAACAACAGCAATGTGCAAATGTATTCAGAAAGTCAAAAGATTGAATAAAGTAAATGTCAAAATATTGCTAGCAATCAATTGCACAAGGAGTATAAAGAGCAGGCCAGGAAGGTGACCCAGTTGGTAAGAACAGCAAAGCTACAATATGAGCAGAAATTAGCTAATCAGGCCAAAATAAACCCTAGAGAATTTTTCAGATATGTGGCAAGTAGAAGGAAGGATGATTATGGTAAGATAATGAAAATGGTAGAATGGTAACTGCTGCAGAAGAGATTGTTGAAGTATTCAGTGAACAATTTATAAGGGTGTTTCATCCTCCTCAGGGTGAAATCATGACAAGCTTAGGTGTAGAAGACATAGAAAGATTAATTGTGAGTGAGTAGAAGGTATATGAGGTAATAAGCTTGATGTCAGTAAGGTGCTAGGATTTGATGACATATCACCACATGTCTTAAGGGAATGTTCCAGGGAATTGGCAGTAGCATTGGTATACATCTTTAATAAGAGTTACTACAGCATGAGTACCAGGAGAGTGGAAAGAAGTGAAAATTATTACACTGCATAAAAGCGGTGATAAGGCTGTGACTACAAATTATATGCCAATCTTTATATCTGGAGTTGTAGTTAAGGTACAGGATAGATTGGTGAGAACTAGCATTCAGAAATGGATTGATAACAGCAATATTCTCTGTGGTTATCAGCATGTGTTAAAGGCATTCATGTTTTACCAACTTATGTACTGTAGCTAGGTAACAAAATATCTTGGACAAAGGAGATGCATATACACTGGTATACTTAGATTTTGCAAAAGCATTTGATAGACCGCCACATGCTAAACTGTTAAACTGAAGCAGATGGGATTGGATAACAGACTACTGAGGACTACTGAGTTAGATCTGTGACTGGCTGTCAAATAAGTATCAGAAGGTTGTATACAGGGTGCAGTAAAGTCACTAGTGTTGTGCTGCAGAGGTCTGTATTGGGGACCATTGTTGTTCACTTTATATATAAATGATACTAGAACGAATTTAGTTGGTGATATGCTACTGTTTGCAGACAATGCAAAATTGGATATACAGTGCAGAGTCAAGCAGATGTTATGACCTTACAGTACAACTTGAATAAATAGTGAATAGGCAGGTAAGTGGAACTGTCAATTCAATGTTGTGAAGTGTAAGGTTTTGAAATTTGGTATGCAATAATGGGAGGCAAAGTATACTCTTTGTGGGGAAACTTTAAAGAAGGTAGAGGAGATGAGAGATCTGGGAGTGCTGGTGAACAAGAACCTGAAATTTAGGAATATTTCACAATTTGTGGAGTTGTCACATTGGATAATGGCAATGATGTGTAGGACCTTGATGTGCAGAAATAAAAAGTTATGATTCCATTGTATAAGGCCTTGATCAGGCCTCTTGTAGATTACTGTGCACAGATTTGGTTGTAAGGATTTCATGGTGATGAGAATATGTTAGAAAGTCTAGAGAAGATTCACAAAAGTAGTAAGTGGTCCTTGGAATGTGGAGTATGGAGACAGATTGAAAGAATGTAAATTGCAAAGCCTCATGAATAAGAGGAGGGGGGGGGGGGATATGATTGAGACAGTTATAACAGAGGTTATCAGATTAACATGAAAGAAATTTTTCATTAAATGGAGGGATAGAACAAGAGGTCATCCCTGGAAATTGTAAGGTGTGTGAGACCACAGGAGTCAGGAGAAGGTTCTTTGCATTGAGAGTGCTTGGTGAGTGGAATGCATTATCTGAGTGTGTTGTGAATGTAGACAATGCATTTCACTCATCAACCACTCTCCATGCAAAGAACCTACTCATTCAACCAAACCTTAAAAGAACCTGCTTATCCAACCATGCCTTAAAATAAGGCATGGTTGGATAAGCTTTGTGTGATAGTGTGTACCTCCCATGATGAGTCCTTGACACCATGGAGATCAGATGTTAAAAATAATAATAATCATCTTACTTGCCCTTTTAAATTTATGTACATAATTATTAAATTCTGTGTATATGGCATTTTAGTGAATTGCCAATTAATTACCTTGATGTTTATTTTACATTTTCCATGGGTGTGGCAAATTCTCCACACCTAGTTAATTTATATATGGAAAGATTTGAACAAACAGCTATTGAGAGATTCCATACCAAATCAAGAATATGGGTAAGATATGTAGAAAATGTTTTCTTCGTTTGGACAGGTTCAGAAGAAATCCATCATAACTTCACTGACTTCCTTAACAGTATATACCACAGAATCCAATTCACATCAGAAGTAGAAAAAGATGGATCAATTTCCTTCCTGAGTGTTCTCATCTCAGTAGAAGATCATAACAGTCTTACTTTTGAAATATACAGAAAGAAGTTTAATTCAGGCCAGTATCTACATGTTAGTTCCAACCACCACCCAGCATAGAAGCAAGGCATCATAACTCTCATAGAGAGAGAGAGAGAGATATTACGATATCCAGGGTATATTATGCAAATAATATAAAAGAAACAAAAGCTCAGAACTATCAACCGCTTACTTGAATAAACCTTCTCATTCTCCAAGACTACCAGATGACTATAATGGTGCAGAAATATACCAAAAAAATTCTACAGTACAACTTAAAAGCTGTCTTTTGACAACTACGAAAAGTGTCTATGATGTTAAGATGACCAAAACAGTCTCATCTGTGAAATCTGGACTATCTTTTCACACCACAAACAAAAAATGTCAAGTAAATTGGCAACACACTAAAATGTGGTACATAGAATTTAATAATTATGCAAATAAATGAGATGTGATGTCTGACTCAATGTAAATAAAACCAAGGTCCAATCCTATATCAACTCTGGGTGGTATACATAAATGAATTAGACTATGAGAAGCTATGCGATATATTATAACAATGAACCATACATCTGATATCTTGTTCCTACATTTAACATCTGTCTTATGTTGAATGAATTTAAAAAGAAAAAAAAAATGACAGTTGGTTAATTCAGAAATCTCTGTAAATATATTTTTTTTAATTTATTTGTGCTCTCTTCCAGTCTGAAGATATATATATATATATATTAGTGATGTATGAAACTAGTAATTAATTTATTAAAGTGCTTTACTTTTTATGTGGTTTTTCTCTAATAATTAACAAAACATGAATGCAACAAGCCACAGAAATTTTAATGTTTTAATCTTATTGATGGTCCAAAAACAGCTAGCAATAAGGCAGTTAAATTCCCAGAATGCACTTATAAAAACTATATTTACTTACCTTTCATTTGCTTCTTCAATTCCCAAATATTTTATCTTACTAACTTGTTCACTTATTTTCTGTTTGATTTCTGAAACTAAGTCTTGTAAACTAATATTTGTTTGCTTACACTAAGGGATAATATGGAGATTTTTCTTACTATGGATTTACTCTTACTGTGGGCTGTAGACAAATTTTTAGCAGTTGTCAATTTAAAACATAATTTCCATTGAAGGCGATCTCTGCTCTAGACAATCTTCAACATTAGAAATAAAGACAAATTAGGCAAATTAATGAAACCACTCAAGTGAAAACTTCAAGAAAAATTGAAGTATAATAATATTAAACAAAATCAGGAACTTACAAAGAAAGTGAAATTGAAGTGAAAAAGAAAAATTGAAGTATAATAATATTAAACAAAATCAGGAACTTATAAATTAGATAATATAAAATACAAGCAAAAAATGATTGGATCCAAAAATGCAGAGAAGAATGCAGGATGACAGATAGGCAAAGTAAAGAACTAGATACTAGAAAGAAAGAGAAGCAGAGGAAGATAAATGAGTAAATGGTGGGATAGTCTTGAAAAAAGTGCTTAATAGCTAAAGATGAAGAAAAAGAAGTTTTTGTATCAATAGAGCAGTTGAAATTAGCACATAGAAAATTATATTTAGATGCATTAGTTATCTGTGCCCAGATTTGGTCACCTAGGTTTCTTCTTGATGGGGAGGAGGTTGAGAGGATCCAGAGGCGAGTGACCAAGATGATAACGGGTCTGTGGAATGAACCTTATGAGAACAGGTTTAGGATTTGTGGGTTGCAAAAATTGGTTGATAGGCGGAGGAAGGGAGATGTGATTGAGACATTCAAATTACTGAAGGGTTTCTATAAAATTAATCCATGGAAACTGGGCAAAAGTGTGGTTAGTAAAGGTGTTAGAGCTGGGTTCTTTACTTTTAGAGTGGTGAATGAGTGGAATGGGCTGCCAGAGTCTGTGGTGGATGCTGTGACAGTGAATGAGTTTAAGGCGAGGTATGATAGATACTGTATGAATGTCGAATAGTTGTGATGAATATGATTTGGGGCCTCCCTTGATGAGTCTAATGACTCCCTGGAGTTGCCTGTAATAATAATTATATCAAATTATGAAGTTAGAAGAAATTATGCTGTTGTTCTACCCTTCAAAACATGTTTTTCAGTATGTTGTAATGAAAGAAGAATATAATTTCTTCTATCAAAATTTGTGGGTTTATCTAGCTAAAAGTTTTGGCTATCTCAACTTTGATGGCTTGGCACATTCTCTCAGGATTGATTATGTTTATTTGGAACAAGTTATACAACTGGCCTTGAATCTTAGTGAACCAGTCAGATGCAGTGCTATTCTTCATGGTGTTTTACTCTTTTACTTTGCAAATGTTTTTGGCTGCAGTATGTATATCTATTTGAGCTTTTTCAAGTGAAAGTTATAATTGGACAATTTGGAAAGAGGGGAAATGTTGGTAATAAGCATTATTAATTATTCATATATTAATTTTTTTTTTCCTCTGTATGAAGAAGCTCTTCAGTTTGATAAGCAGACCAGATAATTATAAAATTATATACACCTAAACCTCTTTTTACATGATAGATACATTCCTAAAAATTATGCATAAATAGAATTCACGTAAAAAGAACTACTGACTCCATAGAAAAAGTGACGATTTATTCCAAACCTGAAATATAAGCAAAATAATGAAAAAAACAAACATTAAATTCGTTAGGATCATAAGATTTTTATTTACATTTCATGGAGAACACACATGCATATAAGAATTTTAATAACTTTAAAAAAAAACATATTCATTTCAGTTGTTTGCTAAGGATTCTATAAAAAAATTATGTTATTCGCTATCAGTTTCTGACAATAAACGCAAAAGCTTTCATTTTCGTGAGACTGTAATATCACTAGAACTACTAGATATAGTATTATCGTCATCGACGTCCGCCTCAACTTGTGGAATTCTTCTTGTCATGTCTTGAACAAAAGTACCACTGGTTGTTTCAGTAGTTTTAGGCATGAACTCAGTTATTAATCGCTGTGTTGATGCTTTAGATAAGTCATGATATAATTCTCTGTATGAAGATATTAACAACTTAAGCTCATGTTAAAACTTCCCAGCACGTTCTTCATTTGAATCATGTCGGGCAAAATAATTGCCTAAATTACTGGCCAGTTTAAGACCACCTTTAATTATATCAGCAGTAAAAGTAGGATTATCTTGATCATTATCATTAACTTCTTCGCTTTCAGGAGTCTCAGAAACAATCTCCACTATTTCGTCTTTGCTAAGTGGTTTATCAATTAACAATTCTTCAATATCTGTCGACGTAAGATCATCAAATCCTTCTCCGCCAATTTCACATGCCAAACTTATTATATTGGGGAATTCTGCAGTATGATTGAAGGGAACAGGAGCATTCTCTTTAACACATGCGGGCCAAATTGCTTTCCAGCATGCATTCATAGTTTCTGGTCTCAATTCAGATAACGATAATCGAACCTGATCAATACAATCCATAATTGAAAATTTTTTCCACACATCCATGACTGACAGTGTTTCATCAGCATTTAGCTTGTTCGAAACATACTGAAATGTTTGTCTGACATAATGTTTTAAAAGTTGCAATTATACCCTGATCTAGAGGTTGTAGCAATGATGTGGTATTGGGCAGCAGAAAAAAAAATTGCACATTTGGGTGTTCTATGGCAGGATGACCGGGTGCATTATCAAGAATCAAAAGCACTTTAAATTTGAGTCATTCAAATAGCATCTAACTTCTGGCACAAAATGTTTCCACTCAGTGAAAATATCAATGGTTACCCAAGCTTTTTTTGTTGGCCATCCAATGAACTGGTAATTTTTGAAAATCTATGCCTTTCATTGGCCATGGTCTTAATGATCGATTTATGAGCAGTGGTTTTAACATCCTATCTCCTAAATCGTTCGAACCAAATAGGAGTGTTATGTGATCCTTTACTGCTTTGAACTCACCAACAGTTTTTTTTTTTGCATTTTTGATACTTAAGTGCTGTTTGGCATTTTTTTCCAGAAAAGGTCAGTTTCATCCATATTCCAAACTTGTTCACGAGTATAACCTCCATCTTCAATTATTTTAGCAAATTTTTGTGGAAATGCTTTAGCAGCTGTTTCATCAGCAGAAGCTGTTTCACCTTTAATTTTTATATTATGAATAAACTTACCCAGCCAACCATTGCTTGCATGAAATTCATATTTTTTCCTTGATTGAGATAAAGTGATCAAAGAGCATTTACAGGAGGTTATGGCTGATTGTATACCTAAGGTCCGAATAGTGAAACAAGGAGGGGTTAAATGGATGAATAACATCATTAAGCTTGAGCTGCAAAAAAAAGAAACAACTATGGAGGGAATTTAAAGAAAGGGGTGACCTGCAGGCACACGAACGGTATAAAGTACAGGCCAGAAGGGTAACGAGTGTGGTAAAAACAGCAAAAGCCGATTATGAAAGGAAACTAGCTATGCAAGCAAAAGAGAATCCCAAACAGTTCTTTCAATATGCTGCAAGCAAGAAAAAAAACTGTACATGGCAAAATGATTTTAAGGAATGACGATGGTAAAGAGTTCACTGAACCAGTCGATATAGTGGAGTTACTGAGCGCGCACTTTGCAAAAGTATATCATCCAGGTGGTGATGTTGAAAAAATCAAGGAACCATTAGTTTATATGGGAATTGTGATGAATGAAGTGGAGGTGAATAGTCTATTACAGAACCTTAATGTGAATACATCTGTGGGATTGGATGGTATACCGGCACGGGTCTTGCATGAAGCGGCTAATGAATTATCAGTGCCCTTAACCATATTGTTTAATCTGAGTCTCAGGTCTGGCTTAGTTCCGAAGGCGTGGAAAGAGGGGAAAATAGTTTCACTGCATAAAGGAGGATCCAAGACTATGGTTGCAAATTACCGACCGATCAGCATATCAGGAGTCGTTGTCAAGGTCTTGGAGAAAGTAGTCAAGGGAAAAATACAGGAATGGATTGATGAAAATGAGATACTGTACAGAGGACAGCATGGCTTTGTGAAGGGTAGATCATGCCTCAGTAACTTGCTCAAGTTTTATAACAAGGTGACGGCTGAACTGGATAAGGGAAATGGGTTTACAGTGATACTGCTGGACCTGACAAAGGCGTTTGACAGGATACCACATGGAATTCTAATCCGTAAACTACAACATATGGGAATGGATATAGGGTTGGTGAGATGGATAGCTGGGTGGTTGATGGAGAGATATCAAAGATTAGTTTATTCAGGAGTAGAGTCCAAAAAAAGGCCTGTGACTAGTGGTGTGCCACAGGGTTCTGTTCTTGGACCACTGCTGTTTAATCTGTTCATTAACGATATAGGGAAGGGTCTAAGTGGGACAGTTCATTTGTTCGCTGATGATGCAAAGTTGGGTAGGGCGATAGTGAATGCAGAAGATGTCAAAGTCTTGCAAGATGACTTAGATAGATTGGAGTTCTGGACTAAGGAGAATGGATGTCAATTTAATGTGACAAAATGTAAGGTTATGCATTTCGGAGTGAAAAGATTAGCAGCAGTATACCACATTGGTGGAACTGTACTCCAAGAGATTGATGAGGCCAGGGACTTGGGAGTGTTGGTGGATAGGGAGATGAAGTTTAGGGGGCACATTGTGAAAGTAGCTAAATCAGCTCATCAACTCACTTGGTTGTTGAAAAATACCTTGACGAGCAGAGAAAAACAAGTTATTGTACCTCTGTACCGAGCCCTGATAAGACCTCATCTCGACTACTGTGCCCAGATTTGGTCACCTCGGTTCCTTCTTGATGGGGGGGAGGTTGAGAGGATCCAGAGGCGAGTGACTAAGATGATAGCAGGTCTATGGAATGAACCATATGAGAACAGGTTGAAGATTTGTGGGTTGCAGAAACTAGTTGATAGGCGGAAAAGGGGAGATATGATTGAGACATTCAAATTGCTAAAAGGATTCTATAGGATTAATTCAGATGATATTTTTGAGATCAGGACTGGTGGTGGGAGAACTAGGGGACACCCATGGAAGCTGGGCAAGAGCATGGTTAGCAGGGGTGTTAGAGCTGGGTTCTTTACTTTTAGAGTGGTAAATGAGTGGAATAAGCTGCCAGAGTCTGTTGTGGGTGCTATGACAGTGAGCGAGTTCAAGGCAAGGTATGATAGATACTGTGAGAATGTTGAACAGCTGTGTGAACATGATGTTTAGGGCCTCCCTCGATGAGTCTAAGGACTCCTGGAGTAGCCCGTGGTAATAATAATAATAATAAAGTATCTGGCTGCAGTTTTTTAATCTGTTCATAAAATCTCAATGCTGATTACTTGATGGAATTTCCGTCAAGTGGCATTCTTTTTTGTGAAAATTTGAAAATTACATATAGCTTACTATTTATTATTTCTTGGCAAAATTATTAATTTTATGACGTGATTTTTATTTTGATTTCACTTAAAAAATGCGGTAACTGTGTTGTCTACTCAAACACCAAATTCAAACTTCCAAGAACTGCTTTTTTATTCACAGTCAGTTATGTAATTCGGGGAATTCCCAATAAATGAAATTCGTAAGAATTTAGAATTTTCTTAATTAAAACGAGAATGCAGTTCTATAAAATTCTTATAATTTTCTTGAATTACGGAATTTTTTCTTAACTTAGACGTTAGGTTGGTTGCGTAAAAGTGAATAAAAATCGCATAAAAAAATTATTTTTGATATCCCAATTTGCATAAAAAAAAATTTGCATAAAAAGAGGTTTAGGTGTATATATAAAATTCTGACAGCTTTTGGTTCATCTATGTACAATATGGTATATGTATGTAAGTTTAAAACTTTTATAAATTAAGAGCAACTCCATCTCTCCTGCAAAAGCCAAAAGTTTATACTGACACCACATTTTACTTTTTAAAAAATCATAAAAATATGTTGAAAATCTAAAAAGTAAAAACAATATACTTGTATAAACAGGATTTAAATATATTTTATTAGTGTACCTTGAATAGTAAATTACATTTTATTTTGTAGTGCTCATAAATTTTTTTGCTTTATAGGTATCCAGGAACCACTTTCATGGATCACTTACTGCGCTATCAAAATGAGCCTGATGTCAAAATGATGGTCCTTCTTGGTGAGGTAAGTAGAAAATAGAAGCTGGTATGACAGTCAGACTGGAAAGTGTCTGAATGATGTGCTGGATGGGAATAGGGTTAAACACTGTAAACAATTCTCAAGTATGAGACACTACTGTGACATTACATTAGTTGTCATGGTGAGGAGAGATAATGGTATGCTTTTGGAAGAGAACAGAAAAGAAAAAAATAATTTATATACAGTGTTATTTATGAATACCAAAAAAATCTGAAAAATCAGGAAAGCCTATTTTATCATTTGTCATCATAAATAGTATGAATTGATACTGTGTAATATAGTAATAGATATTCAGTCAATTGCCTCATTATCTAATATAATTGGCTTTCACTATAGCAGACACCTCCATAACAAACTTGCTCACTGTAACAAACTTGTCAAGTCCTGACAGTCCCATAATACTAGTCAAAAGCTATAGCAAATCACTATAGCAAACTATCCATTATAAATTAACTGTTCTTGTGGTCCCTCTGAGTTTGCAGTAGTCAGAGTCGACTGTACATATTACAGACCATTCTCACTGATTGAATTGGCTATTAGCTTATTGTTCATTATTGAGTAGTCCAATCATCTCAGATGGCCAGTTTGTAGTATCAACTGAACACTGAGTGGCCAGAGATTGCTAATTATATTATATAAAACATTTTCTGGATGGTTGGGGAGAGTATTAGAGATGCTGAAAGAATTATACCCATCATAGGTTAAAAAATGCAGGAAGGTATTGCATGTATTGAATGTATTGCAGCAATATTTAGTGAAATATTTTTGATCCTTGAATATGGATTCATCCCAGATGTGGCACTGATGTGCTTATATTTTTCTACCTCTTGTATAAAGGATAAATATATAAAAAGAATAATGATCTTAGACATCATGTGACAGAAGAAATTATAAGTTTAGTAATAGTATAAGTGTATTAGATCAGACAGGGGCAGAGCTTATACATCGATCCCAAGAATGAACATATGGAAGTTGGAATTTAGAAAGAGGTTAAGAAGTTTAATAAAGCATTGATGTGAAAGATTTAGCATTGAATCTTACAATGATCCCAAGAACAGGAGGGGGAGGCATGTTCCAGAGCCATGCATATGGAAAATTTATATTAATCCCATACGTGAGAGGTCAGCAGACCTATAAACACATCAGTACAGGTGAGGACTTAGATGGAAGTTTTTTGAATAGTTGTAGACGTTTGGAAATACTAGTGATAAGCTGTTCTAGAGTAGATGGAACAAAAGAAGAAGAAAAGCAGGTTCAGTGTATTTGCAGTTGCACAGCAAAGGAGCACTGGACTGCTGTTGCCAGTTCAGTGAATCAGTGACCATTGAAGCACCTGTAGAATAGACATAGAGCTGAAACACTGCATCTGTGAGATAGAGGTTGATGTAAATTTATAAGAGAGGGATTGTCTTTCAGCCAAATTGCTCTCCTGTGGACAGCATTAAGAAATTTTAGGTGCTCCACCCCAAATATGTGAGCAGTTTTCTGATTATGGGTGGATTTGGTATTTGTATATTGTTAAAGAGTTGGTTGAGGGTAAAATAGCATCTTCAATGAAAGAGAATGCCTAGTTTTTTTGGATGCTGAGGAAGTTATTGATGTGATGTTTGTGCTAAAAGAGGCTAGAGGTAAATGTTAGTCCAAGCAAAGAGATCTAATCTTGTCTGGTGATTTGTGTATACTCAGGATAAGGAAATGTAAGCTGAGTTTTTTTTACGAGAGAAGCAAGCTGTGTTTTGGTAGCATTGAATGTGACAAGATTGTCCGTGTCCCATTGAAGGGTAGTATGGAGGTCAGTGTTTAAAGCTCTGTTATAGATCTTGATGCTTGGAATATCTGCACACTGCATGGTTTGTCAATTGAGTAGAATGTACAGAGATTACTATTGTGTGTAAAGATGTGGATAGGATTAGTGGTGATTGAGAGTCTGTTGTTTATGTACATGAGAAAGAGGGTAGGTCATAGGACAGATTGAGTTGGAAAAAAGATCAACCATCAACCCATCACGGATAATATGATGGCAACCATGACACAGTGAACAACCAGAGAGGAAGCTAGCAACCCAGTTACATAGGGTGGTAGGTAGACCAAAGGACAGTAATTTGTTCAGCAGCTCATCACACCAGCCATCTTCATTATTTTGGAAATGGCTGGTGTGATGGCAATTGGTCGTTAGTTTGACGATACTCATTTTTTAGAATAGGCTGAATATATGATTGCTTCCATGTGTTGAAATAAGTACCAGCTATATAATACATTGTAGAGATAATACAGGATGGGTGTTATCTCTGGAGCACAATGTTTGAGAACAAAGGAAGTGATGCCATCAGAACCATGAGTTTTTGGTGTTCAGATTATTTAGTAATTTTCTGGTATCTTTTTGTTGAAAAATTGTAGGCAGCATACATAGCGTTCAGACTGTGATATGTAGGAGACAATTCCCTTGGTCATCAATGCAGGAACTTGAGAGGGAAAAAGTAATGCTAGGAGGTCAGCTTTGTCTTTGGGCGAAGAAACAGTGGTGCCATCAGGATGAGAGAGATGCAGATGAGCAGAAGTTGAATCTAATGGTCTTAGCACGGGACCAGAAGACAGCTTCCATTTGGATAGGAGGCAAGTTTTCTGTTGTTGGCTTTTATGAAATCAGATTTAGATCCACTGATGATTGTTTTGTACTTGTTGCATGCTTTGGTCTAGACAAAGTATGAAGCTGGTTTTGTTGAAGCAAGCCACCTGCAGTAAGCTGATTTTTTTTTCTTTTCTTTCTTCAACTGATTTGATACACTTTCTGTTGAACCAGCAGATAAGGATTCTCATCTACAGATAGAATGGGGGATGAAGGCCTTCATTCTAATGAGGATAATTTCTGTGGCTTGAGGAGGATATTCTGTGAGAGTGGAGTTGACCTTTTATGGTGTATTTGGAGGGAGAACCAGTTTAAAAAATAAAATCTGAAATATTAGTTGAATGAAGAGGGTTGTCAGAAATTCGTGTAGGCAGATGAACAGTTTGTGTAAGGTTATTGCTTATGGCAGAGATTTCTGCCTCTCATCCAGCTTGGTCACTGGAAAAGGGGATCCTGTTGGAATTATGGACGTTGAGGTTGCCAAGGAAGATGATCTTACTAATCAGATGACTGGATTGCAGATTATAGAGTTTCATGGAGAGGAATGTAAAGAGGTCTGAGTAATCGGAATTTGGAGAATGATAAATACTGCAAGTGGATATCACTATACTCTTTTTTTTTTCAGGTTATCTTGGAAGTAAAGAAATATACTACAGGCTGTACTGCTTCTGAAGGTAGTGAGATATTAGTTTGCTGTTACTATGGAAGTGCATCGCATTTGTAACTAAGCACATGCGTAGAAAATCCCCTGAATGCCATCATTACCTGAATCACACCAGTCTACGTATAATGTTGCATTCATATTGCTAATATGAAATAGCATGGCCAAGATGACTCTATACAACTGTGTGCCTTTGGATTTTCTGGAATTAACTGATAGGTTGCAACAAAGTAGATGTCATAGAGTTTATTATAAACTGGCTTAAGATAAGCAGTGATTGTTTACATTATGAAGTGAACTTCACTCGTCACAACGCATATTTCCAAACATGACATATTTTATTACAATAATATATACATAAACACTCTTATCCCTTCATTAATTTAATGAGGACATGCCTCAACACCATTCAGGCTGTGGGTAGTATCATCAGATTGTGCATCTTCACTAAATAAAGATTCAGAGCTGTCATCTGCCGTGAAACGCATGTTTTCCACCACTTCATCTATCATTCCATCAAGGGCACAGAATTTTTTTTCAATAACATGGGTTATGCAACTTTTCCATGTGCACTCTGTAATTTTTTGAAATCTTTCCATGACCAGTCTTTCAACATCTGAAATTTTGAAAGTTGTATTTTTAGCTGCAACATGCCCCTTAATTTGTGCCCAGATGAGTTCTAGGGGGGTTCAGTTCACAATGGTATGGTGGAAGACGAATAACTGTGTGTCCTTTCTGTTCTCCAATACTATCAATGCGATATTTTTGAAACTGACTCTTGACATTTGCCACCAAGTTCAGTAGTTCTGTTTTCACCCTATCAGAAGTAAAACCGATTCCTTTTTCCTTCAGCCACTTCTGAATGTCCTTTTTGCATGTTGCCTGAAATATCACATTTTCCAGTTGGACAGAATGGTAAGGCACATTACAATAACGTTGTTAGGCTCAACGTTTGGCAAAAACATGTTCATAGTGATTTCCACCATTTCCTATGATAATTGCCTTGTGATTTCTGTGCTCGTAAAATTTCAAGGGCTCCCTGGTACAAATCCATCTTTGCTGCCAGCATGTGTTATGATTATACAAGACCCCTTTCCACTCAGTGCTTTCAGGCTTGTTGTTAAGCCCAACAAAAATGGTTGAGCACTTTTTACTGTTGCGACCTGGAGAACTTTAGTGCAGGTTTTACTGGCATTCACCCAGGTTTTGTCTGTATAATAAATTTTTCATCTCTCTTGGCGATCTTTCCTGATAGAACTCAAATACTGGCAATGCCATAAAATTATATCTTCCCTCTCAAGTAATGCCGATGATTGCTTTCTTGTGGTGTAAACAAAACCAAGGTCCTTTTACAACTGGTAAGTTGTTGTTAATGAAATGTGAGGGAGATCCTCATCATTGTTTACAGCAGTCATTACCTTATATATCGTAGGAATTTCATTCTTTCTGAAGAAATCGTGCACTTTCTGATGAATTGCTGACAGCGTAAAGTCATCTTATTTCACCAAGCATATGCGTAGTGCTACGACGCTAGGCCTCTTCTTCCCAGGCACATGCAGTTGTCCTGTCGTGGTCAGTTCCTTCTTCGTGCAGTATACTATCGTCCTGCTTACACCTGTCAGTTCTGCTGTTTTCTTCACAATATTGCCCACTGTTTTATCAGGATTTCTTGTCCATAAACCAGCATAAACATTTAGTATGATGTGCTTTTCAAAGCATCTCAGAGGTTTGCCTTTAGGGTGCATTACTAATTTAGGATTACTATGAGTGGGAATACAAGAGCCAACACCACCAGTCATCTCTGCCATGTTTAGGGTGAAGTCGCCAGAGACCACGTGATAGATAATTGCATTTTCCAAAAATAAGTTCTCTGTAATGATTTAATGGTATGAAACATATAATTCTAGCATTGGCAAGTAAGGAAGTAGTAAAATGATTATATACAAAGTACCACGCAATGTGATAATGCAAAAAAATGTAAGAAACTATTTTATGCAGTGTAAGCCTATAGTAAGAATGGTAAGAAAATCCGGAAATGTAGCTTATTCCGCTACTTCCAAGATAACCTGAAAAAGAGTATAAATGGTGCAAGGAAACCTTGAACCAGAGGAGGTCAGAAGCAGAGGATTCTAAATTAGCCATTAGATGCTGTAGCATGCAGTATCTGATCTCACAAAGGCAGGGTGCCACCTTTGTGGCAAAAGGAATTGTGTAGTGTGAATGGACATTGGATGTGCAAATGAGTTTTTAATGAGGAGATTCTGGCATGGTTTGTATCTAATGATCAGATGTTTTGATTGTGTTGTGTTTTGTATCTAGTGATTTAATTGTGTTGTGTATTTTGTATTGGGACTAGTTCATTAAGGGAGACTTCTTTTTATCACAGTGCCACTGTCATTATTTGTAAGGTTCATCATTAGTTTGTTCATAGTTAGATGGAGGATAGTGTGAGATGCAGTGAGAGAAGGTACTCTTGGATATGACATCCATACAGGAAGTGACCATTCTTCTTTCCATAACATGGCCTTGTCAGTGTCTCCTTCATGCCACTACTTGGACTCCCTCTTTAGGCATGACTTGGAAGAGTATGTGGCAGTGAGTTTGTATGCAACTTGATTGGGAAAGCCTCCTGACTTGTTATTGACAGGTTTGGGACCGTGGATCAACTGGCAGCACCACTAGTTAACTGGTGTATTTTTGAAATAGAAGTTTTGGTCACTAAGTATGTATGGCATAGCTTAATGTGTTATTCTATTACTGTATAATAATTTTATCATCAATACTCCATGTTCACTTAGACCACCAAGTGGTAAATAACCTTCATTGCTTGGTGAAATACCACCACCCAGCTTACTGGAGGCCTGAAGTGCAATAATCCATGTTTGTTCTCCAGAAGGAATTCTTGTTTCTGTTCCATTTCTTCCCCCCCTTATCTGTACAACCTATTGTAACTGTACTGATGATGATGGCTAAAAAATCTAACTAAAAATTCTACAGATAATACAAGAATATAAATTCCAAATATACAAATAAAACAAATTCTACAAGTATTGATGATAAAATTATTATACAGTAATGGAATAATACTTAAGTTAGGAAAAATATTTAATTGTAGAATATTCAGTTAGGTTTCTTTGCCATTGTTGTCAATACAATTGAAAAATGATAAACACAATAAGAATAATTAAATTGCAAGTGCATGACAATGTATGCTATCAACTACAGGAGGATAACCCCATTTATAACTGTTAGAATTCAGAGAAATAAATTTAAATAATTACAATATTAAGAAAGAGAAATGAGAAGTGTTATTTAGGATGACTTCCCAAAATTGGAAAAGTTTAAGGCATTTGTTTTTGTTGAGGTTTGGACTGTGAATATGAGCTTCACAACTTTCTTTATATAATTATATAAAGTCTCATATTAATCATATTGACTTAAGTTAAACTAAGTAGTATTTAAATTAAGGGGATATTTAATCCCACATTATTTCAAAGCCGAATAAGAAACTCTAAGATAGAAATCAAAGAGTTTCATGCCGAATATAGCAAGCTATAAAAGTTCAGCGAGTCCAAGCATAAGCAAATACCTGGGGCAACTCAGGAGGATAACTCCTGAGATGCCTGGGATGAGTTTTACATTAGGGTTAATACTAAGAATAGTGATTAACCCTAATGTAAAACTCATCCCCTAAGAGATGTATGTTGTTTTGCATTAAGGGAGATAGGTCACCACCCAGACCGGTTTCGACCTTTATTGAGGTCTCATCAGTAAGTAGGTAGACCGATAAATACCAAGATTGTACTGATAATAGCTTTAATACTTGACCATACGAGTTGTTAAAGAGGTGCAAATAATTGCATAATTATTTATTGATTGTGTTATTGCACATTCTTTATGGCTGCAATACCAGAATAATGCATGAATTCAGATTTGAATGTTGGCTATAAGTCAAATGAAATTATACATAACCACTTGTACACATACCAGCCACTGAATTAGAAACCTTTATGCAGATGTATGTAAATGTCACTTATGCAACATGTGTGTGTGTGTGTGTGTGTATATATATATATATATTCATTCATTCATATGTTCATTGGACATCCACAGATGCTGTACGGTCACTCCGATGCTCGGTGATGTCCCACACCAGGGCTTGCCATGTAGTCCTGTTGTATGCTTTTGTGTGGAGTGACTGATCTTTCTCTCTGAAGATCAGTCACTCCACACACACACACACACCATCCATCTATCTCATTGATGGTCTACCCCTTCCTCTTTTTCCAGGAGCTTTACTTTCTATTACTGTTCTGAGAAGTCCTCCTTCTATCCCTTCTTTGTATCCAAAATATTTTAACTTTCTTCTGTCAATATCCTTAATGAGCCTTAAAGTTCTACTGATCTTTCTAGCACCCATCCATTTGTCTGCCTTTCAGTATATGATATCCTCAACAGCCTTCTGTAACACCACATCTCAAAAGCCGCTATTCTTTTCTTATCTGACTTCTTTAGGTTCCAAGTCTCACATCCATAAGTTGCTGTTGGCAAACAACTGCATCCAAAGTCCTCAACTTTGTTCCCATGGAGATAGATCCATCCTTCCAGATTGTTTTAGCCATTCCTAATCTAGGCGCAGAGTTCTTTGGAATTCAAAATTCGATTGTCTTTTCCTTGAAACATGTGAAATGCTAAGAATCACCCGAACTGATCAGACTGGAAAGCAATATCCAAGTTTTTGGAAGTGATCACTATTAATTGTTCATTGTTTTCTTTTTTTCCGCGCAACTTACTACATTTGTTCCTTTGAACTCTAATAGTGTAATATCATATACTTCAGTTGCAACTGAGACATGAGCTAGTATATGTATGATTTATGACTCATTAGTGACTCTTTTTGATTCATCTTTTGAATGCAGTTAACAGTATCTCCTGACAATGTCCACATAAATGTTGGATGAAATAAATTGGAGTTTTTGAATAGAATTCTGTATAATTTTTGGTACATATGTAAGTTGTGAATGTTAGTTAATGTAATATGTCTAGTGTGCATGTTCCATTAAACTGTTGAAGTGTCTGTGTACACTTCTGCTAAAAATGCATTCTTCATCAAGATCCTAAGTTAAGAATGGGACAAACTGTTATTCCAGTATGCAGAGGCCAAGCTCTTGGGACTCATCTTTGACAGAAAACTTACATTTCTTGCACACATTCATCAACTAAGATAAAAGTGCAAGTGAGCATTGAATCTCCTTCAAACTATGTCCTCTACAGAATGGGGGTGCAGGTCGATCTTCATTGCTTCATCTTTATTGTGTGTATATACATGCAAAGCTGAATTATGGGGGTCTTAAGTCTATGGTTCTGCAAGGCAAAGTAGCCTTGAGCTGCTTGGATTCCATCTATCATTTCACGCATTTCACGTATCACCCGCTCAATCTTTATGATGAAGCATTTCTTCCATGTCTATACTTGATAGTACATCATCTGCAGACAATCAAGTAGCTTCACCTGTACCCATTATCTTTGGGTGTACTGACTTAATTAATGCAACAAGCTCTGCTCCCTTATGAAAAAGATTGACATCAACTGGGTATATATTGGCCGAAGTAATTTATTTGATACTAAGTAAAAAATATCGACAAACTTAGCTGTTTGGCTTCTTCAGGGTGAATTAAATAGATACAAAACAACTTAAACACTAAAACTGTTCATGAAGAAATGAACCGAATACAATTGTATTTTTTACAAATAGAGAAGAACGTGTACATCACATGCATGGAGTGTGTATGAAATTAACTGTTATGTAGGAACGTTCTGTAATTAGCAGCGAGATTTAACTCTGGCGTGCTTAAAGATCTTATGAGGGTATTCCAGATATCTGCCAGAATTAATCCTTGGTTTCTGTTGAGGTTGTGTTTAGTACGAATTACTGTTATGGCTTCTTTTATGATTTGGGAGCAGAAATCTTCCTCTAAATAGGGCATGGAGCTTTTGTCCCATTCTATGGTATGGTTTGTCCTGGAGAAATTAAATGCTAACCTTGAATTGTCTTCTCTGTTGTTGTTTACATCTCCTATGTATTCTTTTATTTCCAAACTTATAGAGGTGTGACCAATATATTTTAATCTGCACAAACAGGGGATGTTATAGACACCAGCATATTTGAAGAAAACAGTGTTTTTTTAGTATCAAATAAATTACTTCGACCAATATATACCCAGTTGATGTCAATCTTTTCCATAGTTCATATGGTCAAAAATAACATAAATCATTTCTGCTTCCTTATTTCAATTACATGTGTATACAAACATAACAATCCCATTGTCTTTGAGTACATCACACCAACACCATCACTCTCACTGGTCAGGCCATACCTGTTCCCCTGATCCTGATTGATTACCATGTGACTACAAGATCTGACTGTGGCAGATCAAAGGTGGGGATGAAACAGATATGCCACAGTCACATCTTCAACCTTGCATCTATCTTCCTCCTGTCCTACAGCTGTTTCACTGTGCCTATCCTGCTTCACAGTCACCCTTTGATCATTAGCTGCACTAACTTCTTGATTCTGTGCCTTCTCAGCAAACGGTATCATCTAAATGTTCAACAGCAAGCCCATTCAAATGTAATCTATCAACTTTAAACCGTTCCTACTTCCCTTCAAATTTGCTCCATAGATTCACAAACTTGAACCTGTATGATCCCACATAATCCAGACATCTTGTTATTCATTATCTCTTCACTCATTTTCAACTCACTATTTTCCTTCATCTCCCTCAACAACTTCCTTAAGTCTCTCTCTCTCTCTCTCCCCCCACATCCCTTTTTTTCACCATCTAAGTCATTTATGCCCACAACTACCATTTTGAAGCGTGCTCTTTCCTTCTCTGCAAAGCATCAGTTATTTGTTTCTGTGTTCCACCAGGAAAGCATGTTTTGTGCATCTTATTTACCTCACTTCTAATAAGTGTCCATACAGTGCTATATGGTTATGTTTTGATTCTCTCTTCATAATACTAACTTCCTCTTTCTCATTCATATCAGCCAACTTTGGCATTTTCAGAAAGCATCAGGAGCACAAATAAAATTACAAATTAACTAAACAGTACTGAATCATATTTATACCTAGCACGAATAAAAAATGAAATACAGTTATAATGGAAAAAAGTGAACTATTTAAAAAACAGTGTTTTCTTAGCACAGTTCACATATTCTGCTACCATGCAGTAAGGTTTTCATCCAGAGCATAAGTTTCCAGGGTATGCAATGCAATGGCAACTTTCCATAGGAGTAATTGGAAAGGCATACATTTCTTGCATCACATGAGAATCTGGCATAGAAAATTTAAGGATGCTTATGAGACTTTCATATGACAACTGAATTTAACAAAATATATATATACCATTTTTTTCTGTGTATAAGACAATACTTTTTTCTAAAATTTTTAGACCAAAAATTGGGGTTTGTCTTATACATGGGGGGGGGGGGGTATCTGGTTGAGGGACCCACAGTTGCCGTTGCAAACCTGCCGGTACCTTGTCTCCGTGAACAGGCTTCTGCCAATCACTAGCCTTTGTTAACTCTGTCAATTGACATCATTAACAGCTGATTCTGAATAAACCAATCAGAACTCTGAAAGCATTCATATGTCTGCAGCTCGTTGGCGGGGTAAGTTAATGCATTAACAATATTTTGAGCACTAGCCCATAAAAATGTCTGAAAATAAAAAATGATTGTCATATTCTACAAAATTCAAGTTAAAAGTCATCAATTATGCAAAAGAACATGGAAATAAAGCTTCAGAGAGACATTTTGGACCTCCTCCCGCTGACCTCATGATTAGACAGTGGAGATGGTTAAAATATTGATTTCTTAATTTTGGTTCGAAAAAGTAGGGTTCTTTTTATACATTGAAAAATGCGGTACATACGCGTGTGTTTAATTATATAATCCAGAAACCAAACATGGAACATTTTCAATCCACTTGGGGCCTCCAAGTAGCAAAGCTCTGGTCTTGCACCAGATAATGAAATTCATCTTCCACCTAAAGACTAGCAAACTTCCATGCTCATGAGATTCCATGTAGTATGAGGAGAGGGTCAAATCCATTCCATGAAAAACACCCCCACACTATAACGCCATCTCCTCCAAATTTCACTGTTGGCACTACACATGCATGCAGGAATCGTTCTCCAGGCATTTGCCACACTCAGGCCTTCCAATCGGACTGCCACATGGTAAAGCATGATTCATCACTCCAAATCATGTTTCCCATTGTCCACTTGTTCCAAATAGTCTATCGTGATAGCTCTAACCTGCCAGGGAGACTTTCTACCAGGTGTTGGAATGTCTCTGGAGGAATGGCAGCCCATTCTTCCTGAATAGCTGTAGCCAGAGCAGTTTGTGATATGGGTCGTTGGAGTCTGGAGCGAAGTTGGCATTCTAATTCATCCGAAAGGTGTTCTATGGGATTCAGGTCAGGGCTCGAGGCTGACCAGTCCATTTCTGGAACATTATTGTCCACAAACCATTCCTTGCGGACCTTGCTTTATGGCAGGTAGCATTGTCATGCTAATACAGACAATAGTCATCACTGAATCGATCGTCTACCATAGACATGGATCAAAATGTCCTTATACCCTTCCACATTCAGATTTCCGTGTAGTGTTATGAGAGGGCCAAGTCCATTCCATGAAATACACTCCCACACTATAATGCCATCTACTCCAAATTTCACTGTTGGCGCTGCACGTGCATGCAGGAATCGTTCTCCAGGCATTCGCCACACCTTCACATACCTTCCAGTCGGACTGCCACATGGTAAAGCATGATTCATCACTCCAAATCGCACGTTTCCAGTTGTCTACTGTCCAGTGGCATCACTCTTTATACCACTGCAGGTAACGCTTAGTGTTCACAGGAGAAATGTTTGGTTTATGGGCAGATGCTTGACCATGGAACTCCCATTCCTCTTAACTCTCGATGCACAGTCATGGTGCTGGCTGGACAGTTAGTAGCACTGCGGAACTCCTGGGTGATTGTTTTGCTCGATGTCTGGTGATTTCCACAAACCACCTTCAATGCTCGACAGTCCCTGTCTGTCATTAAACATGGCCTACCCAACCATGGTTTTGTTGTGGTTGTGCCTTCACGTTACGACTTCACAATCATGTCACCGACTGTTGATTTGGGCAACTTGAGGAGGGTTGAAATGTCTCGGATAGATTTCTTACTGATGTGGCACCCTATAACTAGTCCACATTCAAAGTCACTAAGCTCCCTTGACCTACCCATTCTGCTCGTACTTCTTATCACTGAACAACACACAGCTCTGCACCTCCTTTTATACCGGTAAGCGAGGTTGTAGTGACATCTAGATGTCAGTTTATGATTTACATAGGGTATCCGGATACTTTTGATCAGATAGTGTATGATAATACTATATTATTAAGTTTGTTATTACTGTCTTCCTATCGACAGTTTTCTTCCAAGTTAAACTATATCTCCAATATTGCCATCTTACATTTTGATTTTTAAGGTGCTAAATGCATAAATCTGCCTTAGTTTTGGTCTTCCTCTGAGTCTTTTTCCTGTTCTTCTCTTGACTTCAAACACATTTTGTTTACCCTTCTTCTCCCATATTGATCAAGTGATCGTAGCAAATAAGAATTGCTCTACTAGCACATTATTGAATGATGATATGCTACGAGTGTTGTTTGAAAAGTTTGGTAAAAAAACTTTATTTTTTGGAAAAAATCAGCTTTATTTCTCAACATAGTCTCCGTCTAGGTCTACACATTGGGTCCAGCAAGTTTCCAATTTTTTCATCCCATCTAAAAAGTAGGATTTGTCAAATTGTATAAAATAAGCATTGACAGCCTTGATGACTTTAAAATTCGGCTCGGTGGGAAAACATTTTCTGAATGAGGATGTCATCAAGGCTGTCAGTGACATGGGGCCAAGTCCAGAGAATACAGTGGATGTGGAACCAATTCAAACTTCGATGCGTATAATTTTGCCGTTGTGATGGCTGATGTGGGACGGTGCATTGTCTTGATGAAAGAGCACTCGTTTGTGTTTCACAGTTGTGGCCATTTTTTTTTCAGTTCTTTTAAACAGTCGAATAATGACACATAATAGACTCCTGTTATCGTCTTACATTTTTCCAAATAGTCTATCATGATAATTCCTTGGGAATCCCAGAAAACGGTGGCCATCACCTTCCCAGCTGACAAAATAGTCATCACTTTTATCGGTACTCTTTCACCAGGCATTGTCCACTGTTTTGACTGCTGCTTGGACTTAGGTGTGTAGTGGTGGATCCAAGTTTTGTCTACAGCCATGAATGGATGGATGGATGCAAAAAATCCTGCAAATTGCGATTAAATATTGTCAAACACTGCATTGAAATATCTTTTTGCATGCATTTTTAATCGGCAGTCAACAATTGCAACACTCATTGCACACACAGCTTTTCCATGCAATTTTTCGTGCAGAATATTATACACTTGTTCAGTTGAGATGCCTACAATCTCATGCACTTTCACTCGGTGGTCTTCCATAATGATACCATGGATTTTATCTGTCATTTCCTTTGTAGTGACCTCAGTCGGGCATCAGGAGTGCGCTTCATCTTCGATGGAGTTATGACCACGTTTTAAACTCATTTATCCAAAAATAAATACTCTTTAATGTTGGTGCAGAATCCCTATGAACTGCATCTAACTTGGCTTTGATCTGCACTGCCATCCACTTCTTCAAATAAAAGTGTTTTATCACTGCACAAAACTCGGTTTTTCTCCATTTTTATGAAAAATGTAAAACGGTCATTTTAAATGTTTGTGAAATGAGAATTATGCTTCGCACGTGGCTAAAATTTTGCCAGAGGTCATGAAAAAGATGATACGTGCCAACACTGGTATGAATGAACAAATTGTGTCACCATCTATTGGAAATTTACCATATTTTGCAAACAACCCTCGTACTTATGTCTTCATTTGTCATATGATCCTGCCATTGCTGTTCACTCCCTAATTTTACTCAGAACCATTGTAACTGTGGTCCATAATCTTTGATCATCTGTTTCATATCTAACTCAACTCATTCAGAAGTTTAGTATGCTGTTTTCACTGAAAACTGTGTCTGAAATATTTTGCTTGTTCATGGAACAATATTCTTCATTGAGATGGCAGTTAATTTTTATCATCTTCCTGGTTTTTGCTGATTTTCATACCACATTTGTTGCAGCAGTTGTTCTTTCAAAAGTTTTGAAGGCTTTCCTCAAATTTATTTAGGAGTACATCGTTTGCAGAATGAAGTGCTGAGTTAATATTTTTGATTTCATTATCAGGTTTAAGGCCACTTTGCTTAATAGTATGGTGCATATGAATGATGAATAACAGGTGAACACACACACTGAATTTATGTTATTATTATTATTATGGGTATCTCCATAGAGTCAGTAGACTCATCGCGGGAGACCCAAACTAGCAAAACAATATCTGTCATATCTCTTCTTGAATTCGTTTACAGACGAAGAGCTCACAACTAAGTCAGGCAATGAATTCCACTCATTCACCACCCTTCAGGCAAAAAAACCTTGTTTTCACATCCTTGTTAACCACACTCTTCTTTAATTTCCAGGGATGACCTCTTGTTCTTCCATCACTATCACACAGCTGAAACATTTCCCCTGCATCAATCCTATAAAAACCTTTCAGTAATTTAAATGTTTCTATCATATCCCCTCTTCTTCGCCTATCAGCCAATCTGTGTAATCCACAAGCTCTCAATCTATCAATGTAGGGAGCATTTTTTACATCACTCACCAACTTGGTCACTCTTCTCTGAATCCCCTCCACGGCCTCCTCATCTCCAAGGAATCCAGGTGACCAGACCTGAGCAGTAATCCAAATTAGGAAGTATCAACGCTTTATAAAGGGGAATAATAACCTCTTTATCTCTGGATGTCAGTGTGAGTTCCTCAGCAACCAACACCCCTAAATCCCTAGCCTCATCAGTCTCTTGGAGTACCTTTCCATCAATGTAGTACACAGCTGGTAATCTTTTAATCCCAAAATGCATGACTTTACACTTTTCCACATTGAACTGACATCCATTATCTTTTGCCCATTTTACCAGCTTATTTAAATCATCCTGCAAACTTTCAACATCAGCTTGATTTTTTATTGCGCTACTCAACTTTGCATCATCAGCAAACAACTGAATATCTCCCTTTAAGCCATTTCCTATATCATTTATATACAAATTAAACAACAATGACCCAAGCACAGAGCCCTGAGGCACACCACTGGTCACCTGCCTCATTCTGGACTCGGCTCCTCCATACACCACCTTATGGTATCTCTCCCTGAGCCATTCTCCTATCCATATCATCAATTTAGTATCCATTCCCATCTGCTCCAATTTGCATAACAGTGTACTATGGGGTATCCAGAAGTACCACTGTGTAGCCAGTTCCTTTGTCCAACTCAGATGTCATTCTATTATGAAAAGTTAATAGATTGCTAAGGCAGGATCTACCTTTAACAAAACCATGTTGGCCTCTATAGAGTATCATATCCTGATCCACCCATTCTTGAATTTTGTCTTTAACCAACTTTTCCAATACTTTTACCACTACTCCTGAGATGGTGATTGGTCTGTAATTAACTACCGCAGTTTTAGAGCCACCCTTATGCAAAGGAACCACTTTGCCTAACTTCCACTCCCTGGGGACCATACCAGATTTCAAACTTAAATTAAATATCCAAGTAAGAGGGGTTGACAATTCATTTGCACATTCACGCAACACCCGAGCTGATATTCCATCTAAGCCTACAGCAGTGTTTGCATTTAAATTTTGCAATATATTAAATACCTCTGATTCTTTAGCTTCAATTCAACCTTCTTCTTGTAGTTCCTATTCTAACAACTGATGAGCAGCTTAAGTATCTGCTGTATGTTGCTCTGTATAAGGTTCCCATTTATAACATATAATTATAGTGTTCTGAACACTTTTTTTTTTTTTCTGAGCACCTTATATTAATAATAGCATCCAACAGTCTATTTTGAAATTCATGAATAAAAGTGCTGCTTTAATGTATTATTGAAATTCCTTACAGGTTGGTGGTGTTGAAGAGTATGAAGTTTGTGATGCTCTTAAATCAAAACTGATTACAAAACCTCTTGTAGCCTGGTGTATTGGTACATGTGCTGGTATGTTTACTTCAGAAGTCCAGTTTGGACATGCTGGAGCATGTGCAAATAGTGACAGAGAAACAGCTCTATCCAAAAACAAAGCTTTGACTGAAGCTGGAGCTCATGTTCCTAATACATTTGATGATCTTGGAAAAACAATCAAGTAAGCATTCTTTATATATATTATTTTTTTTTTTTTTTTCTCCTCTCCATTTTCATATAAACTTACTTTGCTATTTGGGTCTGTTTTTCTTCCACAAAATATATTATTATTATTATGCCAAGTGGTTAGCTTGTAGCTCTCCAGTCAAGAGGCTGCGGGTTCGAATCCCGCTGTGGGCATGGATGTATGTGATTTTGGAAGTTTATTTTGCACTTAGTTAGACTATAATAAATTTAGTTTATATCTTTATCCAAGTGTAAGCAAACAAAGTTTGCTCCTGAAAATATCTTCAGGACTGAAGTAAGGTGGTACATCCCCTGGCACCTCGGAGCAAAGGTAGACCAAGCTCTCATCACTCCTTGTCTCAATATCTCCCATAATGCAAAGCACATCTCCTTGCAGACATGTATACTGCTATGCATTAAGGGAAGGGCCACTACCCAGACCGGTAGTGACCCTTCGACCTTTATTGAGGTCTCATCAGTGGGAGGCAGACCCAGAGTGGTGATACTAAGGCAGAAGCAATGGAGAAGTCATATTTACCTATACGAGTTGCTGACCAGTGTACCACCTTATTATTAAGTTACTCTGGATTTAGAGAAAGATGTTGGAAGTTTATTTTGCACTTGGTTAGACTATAATAAATTTAGTTTATATCTTTATCCAAGTGTAAGCAAACAAAGTTTGCACCTGAAAATATCTTCAGGACTGAGGTAAGGTGGTATCCCTAATTTTCAAACATATTTCCACCGTTAGGATTATTTCTTTTATTAGAACTGAAATCTCTAAAACTTCATCTTTATTTATAATTGAAGTTACATTTTAATAAGATGATGATTCAGTCAAAAAGAGAATTATAATTTTTTTTTTTTGATAAAATTCAAACATTTATTATGAAACAAGGAAATGATTTTTAATTCTTGAGAAATCTAGAGCTTGGTTGTGTACTGAATAGATAGTCACTAAAAGGATGCACTCTGTGAATTTCATAACTTTTCCACCAGCCTGTTTAACTGAGTGTTTAGTGTTGCAGATCTCCAATTATTAGACATTGATTCCAATCCTTCTCCGTGCTGGAAGATTTTTAGTTTGAGACCATTTAGCTTATTGGAGTTCTGAAATTCTCTGAAGAACCACGTTTGGTCTCTTTAGTCTGCCTTCAATACCAAGATGTGCTAGAAGTTCATAGTCTTTTTTTTAGGTAGGATTGCATTAAAGGAAAAATTTAATTCTCTTTACTTCTGATCATATATACAAAATTAAGACATGCATCTTAATTGCGTGCATGCTTATGGATTACTCCTATCTATATTAGATGCTCACCCTTCCATTGATAATTTATGCTTATGTTCATCTTTCTCTATAATGAAGTACCAAAAAGTTCTTACCAAAGCTTAATAGACATGTTAGTATTCTAAAGGAAAGTCATTATATAAAACTCTTCACTATAACAAACAATGCTTATTGATCCTGTAAGTTTATCAGAGTGAACATTGACTGTAGATGTCTCATTACATGAATGTCATTTCTCGTTGGCTAAGTGGTTTTGCTAGGTAGATTTGCTAGCTAGCAGATTATGTAAATTGTTATATCACTATATCTTTTCAGTAGAATTAAATTTCCATGAATATTTAATTAGTTTTCAAGGTGCATTTTGTATAATTAAATTTCCTTCTAGTTGTTGAATTAACTCATTAACATTAGGATTGGATTATTCGTAGAAAGTATTTACTAAAATAAAGAGCTAAAAGGCTTCATTTCAGTCGTATACAAAATTATATAAATCAAGTGGATATTAAATCCAGCATTATTTCAAAGCCGAATGCAGAAACTATGAAAGTTTATAAAAAGTTTTGTTTTCCTAGAAAGTATTTCAGATGTTTATAGTATAATGTTGTTCCTTGTAAGCTATTTAAAAACAGCTGCTGCCCAACATAAGTTTGCACATGCACTGTAATACAATCATCAAATCCTTTTTCTATTAAAAAAATTAAATTAAGATCTGGATTAAAATTAAATCCAACTAGGGTATGAATCATGAATAGTTAATATAGAAAATGGGTTCAAGACTATTTGGTATGAAGTAGAGGTTAACAGGACAAAATACACAGTTTGTTGCTATTAGATTAGGGTCATCTGGGAAGAGGTGATGGAAGGAACATGCAGTAAAAGGACATTGGAACCAGGAATGTCACATTACTTGAAATGAGGTAACTATCATGTTTCCATTTGGTGAGAGCAGTCATGCAGCTTTGACTTGGGAGGTAGCAATGCATGTGTAGTGCCTTGCTGAGAATGGACATATGCAGAATTATAAGGCAAGTGATTTTATTAAAAAAATTTCATCCTCACCATGAACAAACACCAATAATAAAAGTTTCATATCAATAGCAATGACAAGTGCAAATGAATATCGGCGTTAGATCACAGTGCATTTGTTTTGTGTAATGATAATTGAAAATATATAATTCTTTTCATATTTTCAGCAGTGACACTCGTCATAATTCAGCCTTGTATTTATAATAAATAATTAATTATATGTTATTTTAACAAAATAAAATAAGATTTACAAAAAAAAATAGTTCAAACACGCCAATAATAAATGTTTCATATCTCACAGAAATAACGAGCACAGGCATAAGATACACTTCCCAAGCTGCAGTGTATCTAATGACGTAACGTGCAATGACGCGCAAACGAATATCGGCGTTAGATCGCAAAGAATTTGTTTCGCTTAACGATAATTGAAAAAATATTATTCTTTTCATATTTTCAACAGTGACACTTGTCATAATTCAGCTTTGTATCTATAATAAATAAATATGTTATTTTAACAAAATAAAATAAGATTTACAAAGAATAGTTCACCACACACATGCACCAATAATAAACGTTTCGTATCTCACAGAAATAAGGCGCTTAAGCATACTAAAAATACACTGCCATTTGAGCAGTGTGAGAATGATGTAATGTGCAATGACAAGCGCAAACGAATATCGTCGTTAGATCGCATGCATTTGTTTCGTAATATAAAGCGTTAAATCGAACAATTCCAATTATTAACTATTCAATCAATGTCAAAATATAAGCTGTAACCTTTAACATGTTGTATGCGTTGTTATTTATAAAGACGAACAAAATTTAATTTTTTCATTTTTTCCTTGGGGATGTCGCAGTGCTAATGTACAGGCCGCCACTGTTCCCATACTTGAAAATTCTGCTCGGTGGGAAAAAATTTTCTTCAAATGAGGACATCATCGAGGCTGTCAATGATTATTTTGCACAATTTGACAAATCCTACTTTTTTAGATGGGATGAAAAAATTGGAACCTCTCTGGACCAAATGTGTAGACCTAGATGGAGACTATGTTGAGAAATAAAGGTGATTTTTTCCCCCAAAAAAAATTTGTGAATAGATGAAGTAGATGTGATGTGATAAAAACATACAAGTTAGTAAAGGAAATCTTAGAGCATGGACACAAGTGAGATTTTGCAGTTTATATCCATGGGAGGTAGAATTTCAGGTCATCACTTGAAGCTGGTTAGGAAGCATGAGAGGTCCAAGTCTTCTCATGTGTGTGGAATCTGCTGCCGTTAGATATTGAATGCACTTTTTCTGACTGTGTTCAAAGAAAGATGTATTAGATTGATTGTTATAGCAAATCCCTGGGGACCAGAGTAATATTTATTATTATTAATGCCAGACCATCATGGAGTCACTGGAAGATAATTACTCAAAAAGCTCATCAAACAATGCCTTTACGCATAATAGACTCCTGTTATTGTCTTGCCCTTTTCTAAACAGTCTATCATGATAATTCCTTGGGAATTCCAAAAAACAGTGGCCATCACTTTCCCGGCTGACAAAACGGTCTTCTCTTTTTTCGGTGCTCTTTCACCAGGCATTGTCCACTGTTTTGACTGCTGCTTGCCTCAGGTGTGTAGTGATGGATCCAAGTTTTGTTTACAGTCATGAATCAATGCCAAAAATTCTGCGAATTGCGATTAGATATCACCAAACACTGCGTTGAAATGTCTTTTCGCATATGTAGTTTTTCATGCAGGATATTGTACACCCATAGAAAAAGCATTGTACAGAATAACTCCCAGTTTAACTTTATTGACCGCTTGTAACAAATTCTCACTAATATAAATACTATTTCAATAATGTCTCCGAATCAAAATGCATTTTTCAACAGTGACTTGACATTCATTGCCATTTATTCATATGACCAGTCTGAATAAGTCAACTTTGAGAGATTCTGCATCGACTTTGACAGCTTGAGTGGGATAATGGACATGGATTGGGGATGATTTTGAGAATGATAGCTAGTTATTTGCTGATGAAATACTAAGGGAGAATGATAAGTGACAGTCGATGCAGAATCCCTCAAAGTTTACTTGTTCAGACTGGTTATATGAATAAATGGCAATGAATGTCAAGTCACTGTTGCAAAATGTGTTTCGAATGGGAGACATTATTGGAATAGTATTTATATTAGTGAGAATTTGCTGCAAGCGGTCAATAAAGTTAAACTGGTAGTTATTCTGTACATAGAGTTAAAGTTTACAGGTCACATTGCCAACCTGGTTAAACCATTACATCAGATATCTTCACTACTGTAAAGAGCATGTAAGAAAATAGTTACTCTGCCACTTATCATGGCTTTGATAAAATCACTTCTGGACTAACTTGTGTATATATGGCCCCTTGAATTTGAAAAGCTCCATTACTAAGCTGCCAAGATGATAACAGGCTAATTAAATTGTATATAAGAATGGATTGAGAGAAAGAGACTATATTCTCGTTCTCACAATCCATTCTTATATACAATTAGCCTATCACCTTGTTCATGGTTCAAGGAATAGATGAAGTAGATGTGATGTGATAGAAACATACAAGTTAGTAAAGGAAGTCTTAGAGCATGGACACAAGTGAAATTTTGCAGTTTATATCCATTGGAGGTAGAATTTCAGGTCATCACTTGAAGCTGGTTAGGAAGCATGAGAGGTCCAAGTCTTCTCATGTATGTGGAATCTGCTGCCATTAGATATTGAATGCACTTTTTCTGACTGTGTTTCAAAGAAAGATGTATTAGGTTTTTAAGTACAGTAGATGATTGCTATAGCAAATCCCTGGTGACCAGAATAATATTTATTATTATTAATGCCAGACCATCATGGAGTCACTGGAAGATACATACTTAAAAAGCTCATTAAACAAAGCCTTAAACTTATTTCCCATGTTAACATTCCTCACACTCTCAGGCAATGCATTCCACCCACATGCAAAGAACCTGTTCCTTACTCTTTTGCTCACATCCTACTTATATAGTTTCCAGAAAATGGCCTCTTGTTCTGCTCCCCATCCCATTCTATGAAAAATTTCTCTGCATGTTAATCTGGTAACAATTGCTAACATATATGTCTCAATCAGTTATATCCCCGTCCTCCTATTCATAATTCTTTGTAAATTGCATTCTCTCATCTTCATATCCCAGATTCCAAACAGCACTTACCACCTTCATGGATCTCCTCTGAACCCTTTTTGTCATGTCCTCATCACCATGAAAACTAGATGATCAAATCTGTGCAAAATAATCTGTATGCTTGATCAAGGGCTTATACAATGGAATCAAAGCCTCTTTATTTCTGCACATTGTCCTTCACATCATTGTCATAATCTAATGTGACAACTTCACAACTTGTGTAAAATGACCCCTGAACTTCAGGCCCTTGTCTATCACCACTCTCAGATTTCTCACCTCTTTTACCTCCGTTCATCATTTCCCCACCAAATGTATACTTTGCAACATTGAACTGACAGTTCCATACTGTTATCCACTCATACAATTTATTCGAATCCTCGTGTAAGGCCACAACATCTGCTCGATTCCTCATTACCCCAGTTTTGCATCATCTGCAAATAGTTTTATATTACCAGTTAAATCCGTCTTAGTATCATTAATATACAAATTAAATAACAATGGTCCCAAAACAGACCTCTGTGGTGCACCACTAGTGATCTTCTTCTGGGATACTGCATCCCCCCTATACACAACCTTGCTAATTCCTATCTGAGAGCAAGTTGCCTATCCAAAGTGCTAATCTATCATCCAATCCTATCTGATCCGGTTTAGTTAACAACATGTAGTGTGGCAGTCTATCAAAAAGCTTTGCAGAAGCTAAGTATATCACTGTATGTGCATCTTCCTTTTCCAATACATTCATCTTGTTATAGTACATAAGCAAGTTTTTAAAAACACTATCTCTCAAGCACAAAAAATGTCACTATTATCAACCTACTTTTGTATCCTAGCTCTCGCCAACCTCTCCAAGTACTTTAACCACAACTCCAGATATAAAGATTGGATTATAATTCTTAGCGACAGCCTTATTAATACCTTTATGCAGTGGAACAGTTTTGCCTTCATTCCACTCTCTTGGGATTTGTACTATTGCAAGACTTTTTAAATAGGTATGCCAAGGCTACTGTCAACTAACTTGGATATTCTTTTAAGATATTGGCGATATATCATCAAATCCTATTGTTTATGGACATCAAGCCTATTCAATTACTTGTATGCCTCATGCTCGCTCACAATTAAGCCATCCTCTCCCATTTTCTTTACTCTTAAGCTTCTCATGATTTCTTACTCATTACGATGAAATGCCCTTATGAATTGTTCCCTGAATAGCTCAACGCTTTGTCCTGTGCAGCAGGTACCATTCTTTCTTCTACTTGTCACATATTTAAAAACTTCAGGGTTCTGTGGAAAGTTTTCGATATTGAGACCACATTATAATATAAATGAATTTAATAAAAATAAGCAATTAAAACCTGACAAGTTTTGTGTGTCGCAAGACTTGCATATCAGGGGTAGTGGTACATGAAAATTTTACACAACAAAAGCCTATTAATAGTTAATTACATATATTAGATGTTTTTGATAATGTCACAATTGTTAAATGTAATTGATAATCCGGAATCATCATCATCGGCCATTATCGATCCACTGCTGGATGAAGGCCTTTCCAAGATTACTCCAACACTCTCTCTCCATGTCACTCTTGTGGAATCCAGTTCAATACTTCTTTTGTCCATCGCTGATCTTGTCTTCGGGCAATATGCCCAGCCCATTGCCACTTCAGATGTTTCACTCTTCCTGTGATGTCAGAGACTTTGGTTTGATTTCTTATCTATGTATTCCTTTTGTGATCCAGTCTTGTGATACCAAGCATCCTTCTTTCCATACTAAATTGTGTTGTTCTTAATTTTTGAATTTCCTGTGCATTCAGTGCCCTTGTTTCACAGCCATATGTCAGTATAGGAAGAATACACTGGTTAAAAACCTTTCTCTTTAGGCATAATGGTAGTTGGCTTTTGAATATTGATTGTAATTTTCCAAATGCTTTCCACCCAAGCATCGCACGTCTTTTAATTTCATCCATGATATTTTGTTCCATTGATATCTGTTGTCGTAAGTATATTTAATGATCTACTTGCTTAATTTCATCATTATTGATTTTTATTATTTCTGGTTGGACATAGTTATTGAACATAACTTGGGTCTTCTTTAGGTTTATCTTTAGGCCTGCTGTTCTGCTAGCAATTTGGAGCTCATGGATACGAGGCTGTAATTCATGTGCAGTTGAAGTAAAGATAACTATCATCTGCAAAGCATAAATGGCTTAAATATCTCCCATTTATCTTCAGACCTTTCCCTTCCCCATCAAGAAGTTTGAATATTTCTTCTAGGCACGCTGCGAATAATTTTGGAGATATTGTGTCACCCTGGATTATTGTGACATAATCCAGAATACAAATGATAAATGCATTACTGTATGTGTGCTGGAACATTACTTTGTTTTCACATTCTGTGGTATCACGCATGCTATGTCCTAGGTTTGTGGCAATTAAATTTTTGATGAAAGCAAACCATAATGAATGTAAAATTAAGCCTTGATTTCTATTGCATTTGTAGGGATCCTAAGCATTTATGAGGCTTCTTTAAATTTTCTTGTGAAGCATTTATCATCAATATATGACATTTTTGTTTGTTGCTAGAGTACTTGATGGCCAATAGTGGTTGTATCGAATGCTAGGCCTGATTTACTCTTCTTTTTTAGACATCTTTTACATGTTCAGACATGTGGATCTCTCACAACCTTCTTCTGGCCTATGTAACAAATGCCCGAGAACAATGACTCGCATAGATGCCTGGTTTTTTTTCATGGGGTGATGTGGAGGTTTTGGTGGATGTTGGAATCTTGATATTTTTTATAAAGGTAAAAAAAGCCATTTTTATGTTGTACTCACAGAGCAATGCAGCCACTTTGTCTGTGACATTCTTGATGTAAGGCAGTGTGATTGTATTTTTGAAATCTTATTTAAGTAAGGGAGTCACAGGAGATGTATTAAGAATTTTTTTGATCGTCTTGGGTTCAAAATCATTAAGCGAGAGGTTCTATTTCAGGTGGTGCAGTTCTTCATTCCTTTTAAGTGACGTGATTATTAATTGACTTAAGGAATTCACAACGTACACTAGAATATAAATTAAATTAAACTAATATATTTCCAATATTTCAGCAACTTCACTTTGCCATCTTCAAAGGAACTTAAAGACACGTGCACGCAGGCACTACAAATAGTAAATGAGGACGAAGCGAGGAAGCTATTGTTTCCCCTAACGGGCTATGTAGGTATTCTTGGCTGTTGGGCTGAAGGTCTCGTGATGTAGGTTTCCCAAATTTGGGGCAGTCTCATGCAACCAAATTTATTGAGGTTTGGCATGTTTCTTAGGGCTGAGGCTGATTCCGTGAAAAGTCTTTCAAATTTGAACTTGCTACGGTGTATTATTGTGGCTTTCTTCCACAACTCTGTGGCATGTATCCAGAGCATGGTCTGCAAGACTAGAGTGGCTATACTGGTGAAAAGGGATGTAGGCCTTGTTTTCTGAAATTCTGATATTTGCTCTCCTGCCTGTTTGGCCAAAGTAGGACAGTTTAGCTTACAGCTGCAAGGGTCATATCAAGAAATTTGAGAAATTAAAAAAGAACTCGACCTCCGAACCAATACTTCCAACCAACACTGTAGTCAACCTTTCTTCAGTTCAGCACTCATTGCTCATTCACGTGGCCACAACTTCACCGTTGCTCTCATAAAAATACCAGCTGAGGATATAATGATCCAGATTGAATGCGGGATCCGCCACCTTCCAAACCACATCACTAACAATATTAGACTTGATGTAGCTTGTGTTCTCACCAAAGCAAGACCACCAAAAACCAACATATCCAATAGTGAATATAAAGCTCTTCAGTAAATGAAGAAAAAGAAAGAAATAGTAATCACCAAAGCAGATAAGGGAAATGCCACCGTAATACTCAACCAAACGGACTACACAGGTAAGCTTAATGCTCTATTATTAGATCGGGCTACTTACCTCCCTATTGAATACAATCCCACCAATCAGAAAACTCCATATGCTCCTTAAGAAGGTCATTTCTTGGCCTGTAGAAGTTACTAACAAATTAAAACCATTTAGCTCTATAACCGCCCCGTATATATGAACTCCCAAAAATACATAAAGAAAATGTGCCATTATGTCCCATAGTGGATGACATTGATTCCTCCAGATACAAATTAGCTAAACATTTGGCCAAAGTGCTCACACACTATACTGACAACACACCATCACACATAAAAAAAAAACTCTGCCCACTTCAAAGCCAGCATAGAAAACCTTACACTCCAACATACTAACATAATGGTCAGTTTTGATGTCTCCTCCCTATTCACAAATGTCCCACTCAAAGAATCCTTAGAGCTAATCCAAGCTATCCTCCCGATATCACAGCCCTATTTCAGTTCACAGTGAACTCAGGCTATTTCGTTTGGCAGAGAAAATTCTACAAACAAATAGAGGGGACAGCCATGGGTTCACCACTTTACCCACCCTTGGCCAACTTCTTTATGGAGACTTTTGAAGAGAAAGCCTTAAACTCTGCCCCACAAAAACCAACCCATATGGCTTCGCTACGTTGATGATGTGTTTGCTATTTGGCCACGTGGCTCTGATACACTCCTCTCCTTCATAACACACTTAAACAACCAACACTCCAGAATCAAGTTTACCCTCGAAAAAGAAGAAAACAACAGCCTCCCTTTCCTAGACACACTAGTCACCTGCCAGTCTGATGGAACCTTGGTTTTCTCAGTTTATAGAAAACCCACCCATACAGGCAGATACATTCACCAACAATTTCTCTCCCTCCCCCCTCACAACTATATGGAGTTATTAAGACACTACACAACAGGGCTAAACTAATCTGTTCAAATGACAGTGCCCTAAGCACTGAACTAAATCACATCCTCAACACTTTCTCAGCCAATGGCTACCCCCCCCCCCCCCCAAATCCAAAAAATATTGAAACCAGTTAACAACCCCACCCCCTTCACAACAAGCATTACTCTAAATCCATCACCATTGGATTTAGAGTAATCCAATTACCAAAATCTTAAAAATAACATGACTTGACCTCTTGTTACAGACCATATAGAAAATTGGCATCCCTTATCTGCTCCACTAAAGACTAACCACTTCCCCTAGACCTACCAGGTGTATACCAGGTCCCTTGCAGCTGTAAGCTGTCCTACTTTAGCTAAACAAGCAGGACAGTGAATATCAGAAATCCAGAACACAAGGACTACATCCTTTTTTCACCAGTATAGCCACTCTGGTCTTGCAGACCATGCTCTGGATACACGCCCAGAATACAGTGGAAGAAAGCCACAATAATACACCATAGCAAGTTCAAATTTGAAAGACTTTTCACGGAATCAGCCTCAGCCCTAAAAAAACATGCCAAACCTCAACAAATTTGGTTGCATGAGACTGCCCCAAATTTGGGAGACCTACATCAGGAGACCTTCAGCCCAACAGCCAAGAATACCTACATAGCCCACTAGGGGGCACCATCAGGATTTTTAAGAGAAACAATAGCTCCCTCACTTCGTCCTCATTTACTGTGTGTAGTGCCTGTGTGCACGTGTCTTTATTTTAAGTTCCTTTGAAGATGGCAATGTGATGTTGCCAAAATATTTGAAATATATATTAAAGTTTAATTTAATTTATATTCTAGTGTACGTTGTGAATTCCTTAAGTTGATTAATAATCATGTATAACCAAAGTATAAGCCTTTCTACGAGAATTTTAAGTGACGTGCTTGATGTAGTGTATGCCCTGTCTTGTAGAGTTTTAATTATGCCTATCTTTTTTTAATGGATCTTTAATGGATGTTGGTGTGAAGCAGCATGTAAAAATCTAGTTGTGTTAGGTTTTCTGTATATTGAAAAAGGACAATATTTTTCCTCTTCATTTATTTGACTAAGTTATCAAGCATCGGTATGTTTTTGTGATCTTCCAGTTAAGGAGTGAATTTTATATTGGGATGCAAGCTGTTCAGATAATCTTTGAAATTAATTGGCTCATTCATTGTTCCTGATCAAATAAAAAAATATCATCAATGTAACGTAAACAAATTTTTGGTTTCTTGGAATGATGTTTAATAGCATTAGTTTAAAATTTTACATAAAGGCCAAGGCTGGATATAAGGAGGAACCTATGGCAAGCCCATTTTGCTCTCAATATTTGTCCTGAAATATGAAAAAAAAGTTATTTTCATACAGTGTTTGTGCATAGTCTTACTATGTCTGGTAGGAAAAGGCTTATAATCAGATCCATTGTGTCATCCCTATGTACATGGTGAAAAGACTGACAACATCTAAACTTGATATACTTACACTTAATATTAAACACAGTTTATGTGCTCATAATTTTAAAACCATTTAAAACACTAAACACTTTATTTCTCTATAATTAAATACAATGCCAATTAATAATAAAAACTACTTCAGATATCCAGCCAACCATTGGTACATACAAAATCACCACATCCAGATTATTTAGCAAATTTTTCTGCTTGAGCCTTCAAGATCAGACAGTTTTTTGAGAATCCATCACTTCTTTTTATAGTGAGCCATTGAAGCAATGCTTCATTTACATTTGTAAGCTTGCACTTTCTAATTTTTTCCCCTCAGTTATATTGTTTTTCTCTTCCAATATGTAAACATCTTTATTCTTTTGCAGTGTCAATATTGTTGAAGAGGAATGAGAAAACTTTTTACACATTTCAACATTTTTTGCAGTGCATCCTAACTAGCAAATAATTTCTACTTTTTCATGAATTGAGAGATACTTTCTTTTAGCAGGCATGTTGTTTCCTATGGGAGGTTTAATTTTTTACCGATTTTACATTTGTGGCAGTGTTTAGGTAAAATGAGGGAGGAGGGCTGCAGACTTGATACTGGAGATGTTTGTAGAGTTGGGATGGTTTCCAAGTGCAAGTATACATTATAAACCAGCCCATAATCCCATTCAGGTGCTGATAAGAGCCAAGTCACTCCTTTCATTTTTGTCTATTCCAAGAACTACCTAAGCAATTAAGAAAGTCTGCATAGTTACCAAAATTTATATCATTTATCCATATAGTATGCTCGTTATAAAAGTGAGCATTTGTGTGGGAATATGCTTAAATTAAATAATTTTAACCTTTTGCTCATTACAGCAATGATCTTGTTATTTCTATGCTCGCTACAACGAAGCTGGACTGTATTATATTTTCCAAATTATAATAGATAATCCCAACATTTTAACACTGTTGCAAAAGGCATCTTGAACACTAAAGCAGTGTGTGTGGTTAAAGTAAAAAGAATTGATACTTTCTTTGGGAATTGAATGCCTTTGCACTGTTGATAAAGCTTCTTGTTCTTTGAAAAGCAACATACTACTTTTGTACCTCAAATTGTTTAAGTATAATATAATCTATTCAGTATTAATTCAAGTTAAGCAACTGAAATTTATTGCAGAAATATTATATATTAAGCATATTTTATTTCTCAGGAATGTTTATGAAAGTTTAGTTCAGAGAGGGGATATCATACCACAGCCAGAAGTTCCACCACCAACAGTACCTATGGATTATACTTGGGCAAGGGTAAGTTGGTTATAATGGTGTTGATAGAGACAATTACAGTATTTTTTTATCATACTGTCTGAAAAATCAAATGGTCTGTAGGATTCTGATTTTCAAACACCATTAGTAGACTTAAAATTTGATTATGCTGTGTGATTTTGTTATAGTTTTGTGAAAGTAAACTATTTGTAGCTGTCTCACTTGATAATATATATTACAACAGCAAATAAACTTTGATAAAGTAATAATTGTATTATTTAGGAAAAAGGAGGAGAGAGATTCAGTCTATAACCAAAATCGCTGGAATTTTACAATGCTTAGAATTTTAGTTCTCACATTGATACCTGCATACTAGATTATTTGACCTATCATATGTTCTAGTAAGCATCGCACTCACCGAATGCAATGAAGAATATGAGTACAATATAACACTTGCTACTAATGGAGCAGTGACACATTTGACATGGATGAAAAAGTCAAAACACTATATATACTTTGTGTGTATTTTTTTTTTTTTTTTTTACCCAGTTATTGCTATTATTGGTCTTCCACTAGGCTAGGAAATGTAATTTAGTCTAGTAATGCTGTGTGTCACATGGATTGCTGAACACTATGACTACCAAGTGTGTTCAGTATTGGTTTTATATTTGTAAGAGAAAACAGAATACTTGAAGCAAAACTAACTGTACATCCTGAGACTATACGTCTCATTACACTGCTTGAAAAGAAGTCAACAGACACCCCCATCGGCAAGGTGCATCATGCCGTGTACATCATGCAATTGTATCTGGGTAAAATGGATCTGAGAAGGGAACTGATGAGTTTGAAAAAGCATTGTGATAGGATACCATGTTGCAGGCTTATCTGTTTGGAAAATTATTGACAAATTGGGCCATCCCAGGTCAACAATCAGTGATACCATACTGAGATGGAAGCGCAACTGCAAGTGCTACCTGCAGTGGACAATCCATTGCACTCACTAAATGTCACAAAGAATATTTGCAGAGTTCTGGGCATCAGATGGAACACAAATCTGCACAAAAATATACCTGAACCAAGGATCACAACATGGTTTCCATGGTAGGACCACAATATGCAAGCCCCACGTTACCTGAACCAACATACAGCATTGTCTTCAGTGGTGCAAAGAGTGTGTACAGGGGGATGTGGATGCTTGGAAAGCTGTGTTATGGTTTAATGAATCATGCTACACTCTCTGCCAAGCAGATGCCTGGTGAATGTCTCTTACCAAAATATGTAAATCGAACTCTGAAATTCAGATGTGGCAGTGTGATGGTATAATCCTGTTTTTCCTGCTTTTTCTTCAAACCTTTGTTTGTGGTGTCACAAACAGTGAACTCCAAGAGGTATTTGAACATTCTGGATAATGCACTGCTTCCTACTTCGCGATGTTTCTACAGAACTGACTATTATCTCTTTTAGCAAGACAGTGCATCATGTCATAAGGCTGCTGCTGCTATAACTGCATGGTTTGGTGACATGTTTCACAACAGTCCAGGTCCTCATTACATGCCTACAGGAAGAATGGTCCAAAATTCCCATTGATCACTATCGTGCACTTGTGCTAGTATGCACCCTGACTGTTTGTTCCTCACACTATGGTGTTCATTGACTTCTTTCCAATCAGTATATTTTTCAAGTGTTTTTAAATCTCCTCTCATTTCCCTGCTCTTATTAGTTAAATACAGATTATTGACTACTTAGTTGTCATGAATATCATGATACAATAGTTTCTTATAGCAAACACAATTATAATGATCTTAAAATATTCTTTCATATTTACATTCATGTGAAAGCCTAACTAGGTTAAATTTTGGGAACCTAAATCTTAGTTTTCTGGTCATAATATGGTTATGAGCTGAACTTTGGTGCCTCTGCATCATTATTTCTGATTGCATTCTTCTTGAATATTTTCTACTAATCTTCTGTGTATTTATCTCATTTAAGTCCTTCAAAGTAATTATTCAAGACATGCAGAGGATCTTTGATTTCAGTATTCTTTCTCAGATTTTTCATAGCTTCCAGAACATTTTCCACTTTCATATTAATCTTCTATATTCTTAACAAAATCTTCCAATGAGTTGTTTTGCTATGTTCTTCTACTTATTTACCACAAACTTTTGATATGATTTCTTCTTTTCTTGGACTGTCTCTTATTTTTTTTTACTTTTTTGTTAGAATTCCATCTAGCTACTTGCAATGATACCATTTATGCATTGATCATTGAAAGGCAATGCTACTTTCAATGCTCAAGGCATTGAAAGTAGCACTGTTTGCTTTTCTATGTGATATTCATTTTTATCCTCCTTGAACTAAATGCTGTAATTTTTTATTTCACATCTCATGTATACTCTTACACCTTGAACCAGCATGAAGATATCATTACATATCAATATCAACAATGACAGCTTATTTCATCTGTACTCTCCATGTGAATTAATTCATATCTTTATGTTGGAATAGGATGTTAGTTATGACTAGTCCCTCTTCTGAACAGAAATCCAGTAATTAGCATTAGCCTTGCTTTTTTCCTATAAATTTTTAGAAATCATTAAAAGGTCTGTGATACTCTACCAGCTACATGAGTAAGTTGGCATTTTTACTAGATAATCAGCAGAAGAGCCGTATTCATGGGTGTGCGAACTGTGCAATGGCACAGGGCCCCGTGCCGTTCTATTATTCGATGAAATAACATTAGGATAAACAGTAATTGGTATAGGGAATAAATTTTAAGATCTAGAGTGGTAGTATTTGAAACTACTCTAAGATATATAACAATATCGTATAACATTTTTAAATGCACTAAAAGAATTATCTAAAACTGCATCAGATAATACTATCAAAGTAGAAGTGTTTCAATATATGAACAAATAGAAGCCTTGTAATTTGGTATGAGCTTTTGTCAAAAGTTAATTTAGTGAGTCAAGTATTACAAAATGCAAAAATTCCCATAGACGTAGCAACTAAGCATATTAAAGAGTTAGTGCAGTACTTTGAAGAGCAGAGAATATCAGGATTTGATAGATGTTTTGAGTTTACTAAAGAACTGTCAAATCTATTAGAAATAGAAATTAAATTTAAAGAAAGTCGAGTACATCGAAGAAAAGTAATTTTTGATTATGAAACGCCTGACGAATCACATATAGGTGATAAGAAAGATAATTTTAGGATAAATTTCTTTTTTGTAATTTTAGATACTGCTCTACAATCTGTCAAAAAATATTTGAATTGTATGAAATTCACGAAAAATCATTTGGATTTCTTTGATATGAAATTAATAAGAAAAAGGACAGAAAATGAATTAAAATTTTGCTGCAAACAGCTGCATCAAAAATTAAATACAGATATTGATGAATCTGAATTTTACAATGAATTAATTATTTTTAGAAATATTGTTCCAGAAGATGCATCCATTAATATTTTAAAATTCATAATTGCAAATAATTTATCGGACATTTATCCAAATATTACTACGACATTTAAAATATTATTGACCAGACCAGTTACGGTCGCATCACCAGAAAGGTCATTTTTCCAAATTAAAATTAATAAAAACCTATTTGCGATCTTCTATGTCTCAAGAACATTTGCCGTCCCTGGCAATAATATCTATAGAGCATGAAATTGCAAAAAATTTGAATTTTGATAGCGTTATAAATGATTTTATTGATAAGCGCATTAAGTTAAATAAAATTTAATATATTAAGATTTCTTTTAAATCTTTTAAGTTGTTATACATATATTTCATTCTTTATAGTAAAAACGGATTTTTTTATATTATTATTTATATTATTAAATAAATCATTGTTCTGGCGTATTTATATGATAATGTGTACTTACATAATAAAATAATATATCATGTGCATATGAACGCATTTATTTTTTTAACTAATTTTTTCCCTTTATTTAAATTGATGCTAGAGAGCATACTTGTTTATTTATGGGCATAAATATTTTTCATATTTGATTTAATTAATTAATTAACAAGATATTCTTCCATTAAAAATTTCCATAAATGTTACTAACTTTCAGCAGCCCAGCTTTTCCATTTCGCACAGGGCCACCAAAATGTAGAAATGGGCCTGATCAGCAGTTTTCTGATTAGCTAGTTAATTAATCTGTTGTTTATGAGATTTCTGTGGTATCAAATTGTGGAAGTCAAAATATAAGGTACCTGAGGCAAATAAGGCCCACCTTATTTAAAATTTGATTATTTAGATTTGAATTGTTTATGATTTTAGAATTGTTTAGATTAATTGAAACAACAGTGTTCATGTTAAAGTTTGTATTTTCACTAATTAAAAAAACACAAATAAGAACAGTTTTTTCAGTAATTTATATTTTAACCAAGTCTTTAAAAAACACCTTGTGTGGGCCTTATTAAACCATAGTAGTTTAATAAAGCCCTTGAACAAAATTAACTATTTAAAAAAGAATATAACTATTAATTTTAATCATTATTAATTTTAATCATAATTATTAGTTTAAGAACAGTCATAAGGGCATACAAATATGCCACATTCTTCTTTGGTGAGACCAACACACTCTTCATGGTACCATTTAAGACAAAGTGTGCATTGCCTCATATCAACAACCTTTTCTTCTCTGCATCCATGGCAATACCACCCCTCTTTTGACACTCAGTTTGTTTCTTTATTATTATTTTTTTTTGGTTCTTCCTGTTTTTTAGTGGCAGCCTTCTCTTTCTTACTATCCTTTTCTTTGAAAAGATCTTTGGTCACTCTCTGGCCCTTATAATTTAACACTTTTCTTCGTGGTGTTGCCTTTACATCTGCATAATTTGGCGTTGGCATTAACTCTTGAAACGATGACTTCAAAGAGTTCTTTGTTTTTAGATTTGCCAATGGAATCTCATCATCGGAGTTATCTGAATCACAAGTTGGGGGATTAGGACATGTTCTTACAGCTGGAGCAGGATTCAAAAATTGAGCTTTACGTTTAGAAATTGTTTGGTTTCTCTTTAAAAATAGCTTCAACCAATCTTTTCCTGTGAGGCCACTTTCTTTATTGAAGTTATTCCTAATTTCATTTTGTTCGCAAAATATTATGATAGTACTTCATGAAAAATTTGCATCATTACTAACTACCTATCAACAATTTCTCTCCAAATTAATGTTATCTGTCAAGATTCCAGTATTCTCAGATATTATGCATGTCTTGTAAGGCAATTTTACTGTATCAGTCCATTTAGATCTTGGTCTTCCTCTGGGTCTTTTTTCCTGCTATACTGGCAAAGGAAATCTTTTACTAATCTTCCCTCTCCTATTCTGAGATTACCTCTGCTAACAAATTCCTGAGTGCTAACAATGTCAAGTTCTTTCCTAATATCTTCATTTTTGATATGAAACTACCACTGAATCTCCACTAATCTTTCTCAGAACTTTCATGTCTGTAGTCTCCAGTCTTTGATCAAGCATTTATTACTAACCCAGCTCACAGTCCATCAAATAAACTTGGTTTGAACGCTGTCTTGTATACAACTAGTTTAGTGATTCTTTTAGCTAAGCTTATACATTTGTTATACATAACTTAATTTTTCAGGAAATGATAATGTATACTAGAATATTAATTAAAAACTTTAATCAATACCTTCCTATGTCTCAGCAGTGTTATTGTTGGGAGAAGGGATTGTGACTGCTGGTGAATATCTATATGCATAGGTTTTCTGTAAACAGAGAAAGCTAGAGATCCATCAGGCTGGCATGTAATCAGTGTCTAGGAAATAGGAAAGGGAGACTGTTGTTTTCCTTTTCCAAGGTGAACTGAATCCTAGGATGTTGATTGTTTAAATATGTTGAAAAATTGTGGAGTGTATCCAGGCCGTGCGACCAAATGGCAAACACATCATCCACATAGCATAGCCAAGCGGTGGGCTTATGTGGGGCGGAGCTTAAGGCTTTTTCTTCAAAGGTCTCCATAAAGAAATTGGGCTCTCTATCTGTTTGTAGAATTTTTCCTTGCCAAATGAAATAGCACGAGTTCATGGTGAACTGAAATATGGCTGAAATCTTCTTCGTCTATGATCTCTTATGCTTTTAAGCGTTGAGATTTTGCCAAAGAGATTTCCTTGCCATCCTGTCCAAGGTTTGTTGTTTTGCTTCTTTCCAGTTAATTCCCTTCTTTTCCAGTTTTTCTTTAATTTCCTTTTGCCAACCTTTCCTGGGTCTGCCTATGTTTCTTTTTCCTATTTTCTGGCTTTCATATACAGTTTTTGCTATTCTTCCTTCTTCCATTCGATTAAGATGGCCAAACCGTCTCATTTGGGCTTGTGTTATGAATTGATTCAGAGGTGCAACTTAAAGGCTGTCTCTTATGGTTTGATTTCTTATCTGGTCTAGTCTTTTTTTTTTTGTGCCACTTTCCTGAGATATTTCAATTTTTTGTTGTTTATTTGTGTTGTTAAACACCAAGACTCACAACTGTATCGCCCACTTGCAAAGCTGAAATGGGCGCCACAAAACAAATGGCAATTTATTTATTTATTTTTGTCATAATCATGCGGAAAGAATTTACAAGAAAGAAATTAAATTACACATTTGTTCTTGAAAACATTGTTGGTAGAAACACTGAACGATGCACTGCCATTTTGGTATTTTGGGTGACTTCTTTCTTATGTGGGGTGGACCTTTCATTGCATAGAATAGCTTTGTTCCCTCTCTTATCCTGTTGTTAATTTCTGTGTCTAGTCTACCATCTTCTTGTATATATGATCCCAAGTATTTAAAGGAGTGGACTTGTTCCAGTTGGTGATTCTCTATTTTTATTGTGTTTTTGTTGGTTTCTAGATATGATCATTGTTTTAGTTTTATTTATATTTATGGTCATATTCCTTATCTTTGTTTCTTCATACCAAATGTTGATATTGTGCTGCAGATCTTCAACTGTATTTGCTAGAATCACTACAAATTTTCACACATGCAAAAGCCATGTGTGAAATCCTGGTTTCTTTCAGTTTCCTGTATCCTAAGTTCCACTTAGGATACAGGAAATTTCCTTGCTACTTTTTCTACATTTTTCAACTTTTATTTTATGAATTGTTTCCAATACTAATAAGTAGTGGTCACTGCCTATTTCAGGACCTCTATAGACTCTTGCATTTTTTGTTTACTTCCGGTGCAATCTGCTTATGATGGCATAGTCTATTAGAGAGCAAAAGGAAAGGGTGAAAGAAATGATTGTTGTGGCAGGTACGAATGATTTGAAAGGAGATAAAATGGAAATGATAGAAGACCTGAATGAATTGTTTGAGGTAGCAAAAGAAAAGAGTGAGAGAGTTAGAATGATTAGTCTTTTGCCACGGTATGACAGTGAAATGTTTAAAAGGAGGGCAATAATTGCGAATGACTTTATGCGTGGGTTATGTATGACGAGTGGTGTGGAATTTGTGGATGTGTGGAGTGAGTTTGATGGGCGAAAGTATCTATATAAGATGGATGGCTTGCATTTGAATGGTTACGGTGTAAAAAGACTTGAGAAAGTGCTGCTGAATGTAGTGGATGTGCAAATTCAGGGAAACTAGATTTGTTAGGGGGGGGGGGGAGTAGAGATACAGTCCTTATGGAGGCAGTTGAATGTAAGAATGAATATAATATGCCAGAGCAAATAAGGACAACAAATCTGAGTGGGATAGTTAATATAAGGCATCAAGGTAGGGTTGGGGCTAATGGGGGTCTTAAATTCATGTACACTAATACTAGGAGTATTAGGAACAAGAAGGAAGAGTTTTTGGCCATGGTTAGCACTTCCAGACCACAGGTTATAGGTATTAGTGAAACATGGCTGACTGTAGATGATATAACTAGTGGGATTGAATGTGATGGGTATAGTGTGTTCAGGAATGACAGAGAGAATAAAATGGGGGGAGGAGTATTGTTGATGATAGCTGATGAGCTCCAGCCAAGGAGAATAGAAGTTGAATTGCAGGATAGAGAAAAGAGCACATTTGAGGCCATTTGGTGTGAGATTGTGGTTAGCAGAACTAAATATACAATTGGGTGCTGCTATAGACCAGGTGATGGAAAAGATGGTGGTGACAGTATGCACAAGCAAATAGAAGAAATGGGTGGAAGGAGGGTGATTATTATGGGAGATTTCAACTATGGTCGCATTGATTGGAGTGAGGAGAGGACACACGGGAGGAAGGAACTGGATTTTATGCGGTTATTAAGGGATAACTATCTGCGACAGCATGTAATGGAAAATACTAGGGGTCAGAGAGTGCTTGACCTAGTAATTACATCTGAGGATTTGGCTGTAACAAATATGACCACATTGCCACCAATCGGTGAGAGTGATCATAGGGTCTTAACTTGGGAGGTGGCTAAAGGTGTAGAATTTTCAATTAAGACAGGGTACATGTGGAATTATCGGGCTGGAAAGTATGACAAGCTTAGGAGTTTGATTGGTTCAGTGCCATGGCATGTACAACTGCAAGGACTAGAAGTTGATAGTGCATGGGAGGTAGTTAAGAAGTGCTTGCATGAAGCAATGGCTGACTGTATACCTAGAGTCCGAATAATAAATCAAGTAGGGGTTAAATGGATGAATAACACCATTAAGCTTGAGTTGCAAAAAAAGAAACAACTATGGAGGGAATTTAAGGAGAAGGGTGACCGGCAGGCACATGAACGGTATAAAGCGCAGGCCAGAAGGGTGACGAGTGTGGTAAGAAAAGCAAAAAAGGATTACGAAAGAACATTGGCCATGCAGGCTAAAGAGAATCCTAAACAGTTTTTTAGATATGTAGCAAGTAAAAGGAAAAATGTACATGGCAGATTGATTTTAAAGAATGCCGATGGTAGAGAGGTAACTGAATCAGTTGAGTTACTGAGTGAGCACTTTGCAAAAGTATATCACCCAGGTGGTGACATTGCAGAAACAAATAAACCAGTAGATTATACGGGAATTGTGGTTAATGAAGTGGAGGTGAGTAGTCTATTGCATAACCTCAATGTCAATACATCTGTGGGATTGGATGGTATACCAGCTCGTGTTGTACGAGAAGCAGCTAAAGAATTGTCAGTACCCTTGACCATTTTGTTTAATTTGAGTCTCGGGTCTGGGTTAGTCCCGAGCGGGTGGAAAGAGGGGAAAATAGTTCCACTGCATAAAGGTGGTTCCAAGACTGCTGTTGTAAATTACCGACCGATTAGCATATCAGGAATCATTGTCAAGGTCTTAGAGAAATTAGTCAAGAAAAGAATACAGGATTGGATAGATGAAAATGGGATATTGTATGGGGGACAACATGGTTTTGTGAAGGGTAGATCATGCCTCAGTAACTTGCTAACGTTTTATAACACAGTGACGGCTGAACTGGATAGGGGTAATGGGTTTACAGTGATACTACTGGACCTTGCCAAGGCCTTTGATAGGATACCACATGGAACCCTAATCAGTAAACTGGAGCAGATGGGTATAGATATAGGGTTAGTGAGATGGGTAAGAGGGTGGTTGAAGGAGAGATATCAAAGAGTGGTTTATTCAGGAGTGGAGTCTAAATGACGTCTTGTGACTAGTGGAGTGCCACAGGGCTCTGTTCTTGGACCACTGCTTTTCAATTTGTTCATCAATGATATTGGAAAGGATCTGAGAGGAAGTGTTCACTTGTTTGCTGATGATGCAAAGTTGGGTAGAGCAATTGTGAGTGCACAAGATGTCAAAATTGTACAGGATGATTTGGATAGTTTGGAGGACTGGGCTAGGAAAAATGGATGTCAATTTAATGTGGCAAAGTGTAAGGTTATGCACTTTGGGGTGAAAAGAATAGCAGCAGTATATTGCATTGGTGGAATCATACTCCAGGAGATTGATGAGGCCAGGGATTTGGGAGTGTTGGTGGATAGGGAGTTGAAGTTTAGGGGGCACATTGCAAAAGTAACTAAAACAGCTCACCAAATCACTTGGCTTCTGAAAAATACTTTAACATGCAGAGACGAACAAGTTGTTGTTCCTCTGTATCGAGCCTTGATAAGACCCCATCTGGACTTCTGTGCCCAGCTATGGGCACCAGGGTTTCTTCGTGATGGGGAGGAAGTGGAGAGGGTCCAGAGACGAGTGACCAAGATGATAGCAGGTCTGTGGAATGAACCTTATGAGAATAGGTTGAAGATTTGTGGGTTGCAGAAATTGGACGATAGGCGAAGGAGGGGTGATATGATTGAGACATTCAAATTACTGAAGGGTTTTTATAAGATTGATCTAGAAGATATTTTTGAAAATATGACTGGTGGTGGGAGGACTAGGGGCCATGCATGGAAGCTGGGCAAGAGCGTGGTTGACAAGGGTGTTAGAGCTAGGTTCTTTACTTGGAGAGTGGTAAATGAGTGGAATAAGCTTCCAGAGTCTGTTGTGGGTGCTACGACCATGAATGAGTTCAAGGCAAGGTATGATAGATACTGTGTGAATGTTGAATAGTTGTTCTTGACATGATGTTAGGGCCTCCCTCGATGAGTCTGTCGACTCCTTGGAGTTTCCCGGAACAATAATAATAATAATAATAGTCGATTATAGATTTTTCGTTTCTATTGGGCTCTTCCCTGGTAAACTTATGGATTTCTTTATGTTTGAACATGGTATTCGCTATTACTAAATTATTTGTAAGGCAAAGATTTATTATTCTTTCTCCATTATTATTCCGGGTTATTTCTCCTTGTGATCCCAACACTTGTTTCGTTTCTTCATATACTTGATTCCCTACCCGGCCATCAAGGTCTCCTAGTAGTATGATATGCCCCTGAACTTCTTCATTTGTTTTTTGTAAGAGTTTGAAGAATTCAACTTTAATTTCTTTATTAGCATTATCGTTTGGGCCATATGCAACAATTACAGTGAATACTTGGTTGTCTGATTTAAAATCTGTAGTGATTGTCAACAACCTTTCATTTATTAGTTGCCATTTAGTAATATATTCTTTGAGATCTGGTTTAATTATGCAAGCTACCCCTTGTTTTCCCCATTCTCTTGGGTTTATCCATGAATAGAAAAGTATATACCCATCTTTCATTTTCTGGCAACCTTGACCTTTCTTTTTTGTTTCTGTGACTGCTAGCAGATCCAATCTTGGTTTTTTTAAATTCATCTATTAATTCATTTTCTTTTCCATGTAGACTTTTAACGTTCCATGTTCTGTATCTCATGTACCTTTTTCCTCACTTTTTTTCTACCCTTCATAGTAAACTATGACGAGCATTCCCCGATCCACCACCAGGGGATGCGCCTGATGGGGGTTACAGGTGTCCCCACACAGGATGGCTGAGATATCGGGAGGAAATTTGGCTTGGATGAGGTCTATACTGGCTTTAAAGTAGGCTGAGTTTTTTTATGTGTAAAGGTTTGTTGGAAAGAAGTGATTAACAGACTAAAACTTTTTAACTCTAACCCCCCCACTCGATATATGAACTACCAACAATCCATAAGCAAAATGTACCATTACGTCTCATTGTGAATGGCATTGATTCCCCCACGTGCAAATTAGCCAAACATTTAGAGAAAGCGTTCACACAATATACTGGCAACACACTTTCACACATAAAATACTCAGCCCACTTTAAAGCCACTATAGAAAATCTCTCACTCCAACACTGACATAATGGTCAGTTTTAATGTCTCCTCCTTATTCACCAATGTCCCACTCAAAGATACCTCATTCCTCATCCAAGCCAAATTTCCTCCTGAATAGAACCTGAGTAAATTACCTTGTTCATCACACCAATTGGAAGAATAAATAACAAAAAAAAAGTTATTTTCACACTTGAAATTTTATATCTCTTGTGAACAAATGAAATAAATAAAATGTGAAGTACAACATCTTTATCCTTGAAATATCTTAAGGTAGTTTGTGTATTTGATGCACTTCAGAGATTAATGGTCAGACATGTTTTAAGAGCTTAGATAGACAGTACTGCAGTATATTTTTGTAGGAAACATTTGCACATCTCAAGGCAGCACTTGTTAGAAAGTATACTAGTATGCATAAAACATCAAATTTTCTCTGCAACATAGTCCTGTTCTCCTTTTAATTTTTTTGTTTTATTGAAAGTAATAGTGGAATGGTATCTAAATCATCACCTAGCAAGAAGGAAAGAAAATGGGTGATATTAAACATTCAACACAAAATTGAAATCTCAGATTTTGATACTGTAGTACATATTTTGTCAAGAAAGGAATTTTTTTTAAAAATTTTAGTTTATTTTTTTCCTTTCATGCACAGAATCTAAGACCCTAAGTGCACTGACGAAACTGAGAAAAAAGATTGTTGATGAAGTGGGATGTTAATGGTATCAGAAGCAACAAGAAAAGAAAATTACCATGCCAAGTAAACTAATTAGAGAAAAGGCCAAATACTTCCATGAGAAAATGAACATAGTCAAATTGCATTTGTAGTGAGGAATGGTTGTACAGGTTTAAATACCTTCATAGAATCAAGGAAGAAAATGGGTGATATACATACAACACAAAATCGAAATTATAAAAAAATAAATAAATAATATATCGAAGGGGCAAGATCTCAGGTGGATAGTGATTTGTGGAGAGAAGCAGTTGTTGGATTTTGAGGTTGCAGATGACTGTAACTTTCCAAGAAAATTGTTCATAAAAAGTGTATAACGCAGACGTGATGTTTTGGCAGATATTGCTCGCATCAACTGTGGCTCCTGGCAGCGAACATGGCTCATCAGCCAGATATAAACAAAGATAAAAACGGATTACTGTTTTGTGTTGTGCCAATGCTTCTGGAACCCACAGATGCAAACACCTTGTGATTTTTGGAGTAATTCAAAGTCATTTTAGCTGCACATAAGAAATGACACTTCTGTGTTCTTAATGATTACTGTAAATAAGTGTGTAGTTCTCCTAAAAATCAGCAAGTTTTGACTTGTGTTATTATTTTTTTCCATTGGTTGTGACATATAAAGAAATTATACAAATTAAGCTATTTTAGAAATGAAGTACATATCGATAATAGAATAGCTTTGTTTCTGGTTCCCTTGGCAAATTCATAACCATGCACCTTCTTACAGTGTGACAATTTCGTTAAAATATGTAACTGGTTCCATAGCTTTCCTATTTCTGTATATTGATACATCTTAGCCTTAACAGAAAAATGTTTCTATTATAACACAAAGTTTCTCATGATATTTAGGAAGGATAAACATTGACTTTTTTTTTTTTCTCATGTAGCATTTGTTTATAGTTACTTGGCTTAACAGGTATAGATTCACACAGTAAACTGTGGATTATATAATTAATAGTGTTATTGTTAAACTAGCACTATATGAATAACTAGTGTGAAGGAAACTTGGTTTTGGTTCCCAGTTTGGAGTGACATAAAGTGATAAAAGTGGAATACTGGGGGAAAAAAAAAAAAAAAAAGTTTGTTTATACTGAGTGCGTGGCAAGGAGAGAGAGAGAGAGAACCACAACTAATACCGTTCCCATCCTATTTATGCTACGTCTCATATCCAGGAGGTTGACTGCCATGACGTGACTTATGGTTGACTACGGGTGTAACGACATGTGGTGCGGGCCCTATATCTTCCACATATTGTAAGTATTTATGGTTGTAAATCCATGTGTGTTCATGGTACCACTTTGCATGTTCTGAGGGACGAAAAACCCTCAGAACATGCAAAGTTCTGAGTGGGTGGAAGAGTCATCTACTTTTGTATGAGACCAGCTAACTCACCTTTAGTTAAAAGTTACCAGATAAAGATCCCTGAACATGAATCAAACCCAGGTCTTTCCGACCAAATGGCTATACTGACTGAGCTATGGAGGCTTTAAAAGACTGCCAATAATTTAAAGGTAACTAAAATAATAAATTACGACAAAAAATACCATTCAGGTAATTTATTTTAGTTACCTTTAAAATTATTGGCAATCTTTTATTTTGTCCTCTCTAACTCTTTGGAATCTAGCAGATGAGTTTAGTGAAATTTTCTTAGCATACTCTACATCATTGTTTGCTGTAATTTTTTTATTTATAATAATTTATTTATTATAATTTCATTTATTATTTTGTTTTTATTTTTTGAGAGGAATTAAAATTCAGTAAAGCAGTTGCTTTCCATTAGAAACAGACTAAATATAGCTAGTGAAACTACCACTTTTGTTGACAGTTTGTTGTGATAACTCTTTCACCCTGCTTCAGGAATCATCTTTTGTTTGCTTGTGAGAAAATCATCATGTTGAAAATGTTATTTATTACTTTTTTTTTTTCCCCTAAATCAAAAAGCATCAGTGATTATATTTTAACTTAACAATAGTGCTTGAAAAGCATATATTAGCCCTCAAGAATGGTGCTTTCCTGTAGAACATGAAGCATAGCTTCTAATTAATGTTCTTTCAAATTACAGAACAAAAAAATCACTTTCCCAGTGCAGTCGGATAAATGGTAGATTAATGTAATTAAATAATAATTTTCTAAAAAAAAAAAAAAAAAGTTTCATGTGATATTCATCAGACACAGAAGCATGGCAACCTTAACTCTATAATAATTATTAACTAAATTTATTAGCTAATGAATGACAAACAATTTTTACCTTGCTTACCAGGGCATCTTCATGAGAATAAAGAAACTATGTGCATGCATGCTGACATGGAAGGTGAACATACAGAGTATGAAAGTCAGAATTCTGTGGTCCTAACTGACATCCTGTATGGGCATGATGATGGGAACTCACTGACGTTCTCAAAATAATGATTTTCCATGTTTTAGATAAAGTGAAGCAGCCAAATTTGTTAAGATCTGGTGAATTATGTGTAGTATATTCGAGGAATAATCTCTGATTTATATCGCTTTCTTTATAACTTTTTTTTTTTTTTTGTCAGATCAAGTTTGCCACTATGCTGATTTGTATCATCATAGTTTGCTACATCAGATGCATGTTGGCAGTTCTTTCTGTTTATCCAAAATAAGATACTTTGCAGGGCAAGGGATACTGTGGACCCCAGGATAGTCTAGATCAGCGGTTCCCAACCTTTTTGACTCGCGGAGCCCCTTAGGTCCATACAATAAACTCAGTTCCTCCAATTTAATCATTTCATCCAATTCAATTCAAATACATATTCATTCATTACTTGTTATTCAAAATTTTTATTATTCATTGTAGAAGACAATTCCTATTTAATTTTACTAACTAAAGTGCACTGCAGTGCAACAGTAGGCGTAAATTAAGACATAACTTAAAATAACTTATAAACGTTTAATGAGACACCTGTGGTCGCATTTTTTTTTTTTTTTTGCACGGTTTCTTATTTTAGGTTCAATTGATGATAATTGCAGGAGGCGAATGTTTGTTTCTGCATCTAAGCAGCTTCTGTATTTTGTTTTGATACCTGTATAGGCGGAGAATCCCACTTCACAGAGATATGTAGTTGAGAAAGGCAGCAATATTAATTTTGCTTTCTCAGACAAGATTTTGAATTCATCTTGTAAATGCAGCCAAAACAAAGGTAGACTTTGGTTTTGAAACGCGGTTTTTAGTTCGCTGTGAGATGTCAAATCTGTGAGGACTTCGTATTCTGCTAAGTTTAAGCTGGGTGGTTTTTTTGTTCATGCTGAATACATTCAGTACCCATTTAAAGTCATGAAACACCTTCTTTTGAGCTGTCGGAAAATAATGTTCAAACGAGTCTTTCAAAGCTTCGAGATGCACCTGAATATTTTTCTTGATGTAATTTTCATTCAAGAAACTTTTTGTAAGTGGGAAGCAGTTGATAGCTTCCTTTTCCACACACTCAACCAATACATAAGTTTCCTCTTAAATGAAGACACTTTGGCATTTCAATCAAAAACTGTGGAAGTTTTTCCTTGCAATGATAGATTCATTTCAGTGAAGTAATGGAGTGAGCTGCTGGTTTGTCCTCTTTTTCAAATGTAACATTATTTTATTTTCCTGGAGTGGACATGCACTTCCCAGGGGAAGAGCACGTGGAGCCCTAAGGACTCTGCTTCCCACTTACAAAAAGCTTCTTGAATGAAAATTACATCAAGAAAAATATTCAGGCACATTTTGAACGTTTGGGGAACCACTGGTCTAGATGATAAAGAGAGCTTTTGGTGAGCAGATAAGGATAACTAATTTTTGACATGGCTTGAAGGCATTCTGTATGTGTATCTTTTTAAAACTCATCAGATTTTTTCTGAGGTGCTCCAGATGTAGGAATGGCTTTTGTGTGCGTGTTCTGTTAATTTTGTGAAGGGGAAAGCATAGGCCATAAAAGTGTTGTGGGTGTGATTGATTTTGGTGTATAGACTAGTGTGGTCCCAAGCAAAGTTTTGGACCAGTTAGCCAAGGTTTTAATAACACCATATTGTTGAGAATGACCCACACTAGAAGGTAGTACCATAGCAAGTCTGACAAGTAAGATTTGAAGTACAGAGTTTTAAACATGGGAGAAAGTGTGGCCTCCTGAAATGATCCTTATAGTTAAGCTTTATAATACCAGGCTTTCTCTGGATTTATGGTGTACCAAAAATACACAAATAGAACATATCCTTGGAAAAATTGAGAGTTCTCCTACTTATATAAAGTGGCCCAACATATGGCCAACGAAATCTCAATTTTTCTATTAAAAACTCTGCACTTCAAATCTTGCTTGTCAGATTTGATCCTCAAAGATAATATTTGCATAATGATCAGTTTTGACATAGCCCCCCCCCTGTTTGTGAATGTGTCCTTAAAAGATCAGAACTAATTCTGACTCTTCTATCCCTTGCATTGCAGCCTTATTCAGATTTACCATGAACTCGAGCCATTTTAAGTGGCAAGGAAAAACTACAAGTAGATCAAAGGCACAGATATGGGTTACCTATCTCCCTTGCCTCACCATATTTTTCCATGGAATATTTTTAAAACACAGCCCTAAACTCAGCTCCTCTCAAACCCACAATATGGTATATGGCTGACATACATTGGAAATGTTTTTAGCACACCTTAACATCTAAGGTCCTGACTTTTCCTGAATCTTTTCATTATCCTGTCTTCTAGACTACCATCACTGGGAACTAACTCTTGCTGCCATGTAGATTGTGTATTCCACCATTGAAAAGAAAAACAATAGCTGTCTTCCCTTCCTTTACATTCTAGTCACCTGATTACTCAGTGGGTTCCTTATCTTTTACTGACTACAGAAAACCTACCAAGACTGGAAGGTGCTTACATCATCTGTCACACCACTACCCTCCCAGCAGTATGGTTTTATCTAAACCTTAGGTAATCAAGCTAGAACCATTTGTTCATACCATACTAGTCTATCCACAGAAATCAGCTAGATCTCAGACAGTTTTTTTTAGTCAATGGCTTTGAATAAACAGAATTAATAGAATGTGCTGCTCATCCCCCCCCTCCCATGTGACACGCATGTACGGTGGACAGACTTCCACCATAATTGTGTGGAAGTAGTTGTACTGGTCCTCTTCATTCTTTCTTTTTTTTGTTTGTCTTTTTATGCTTTCTTCCTGAATTTCTTGCTCTACTTCTTTTGAATCTTTTTCACTATCCTATCCTGACTACCATCACTGGAATCCAACTCTTGCTACCATGTATGGTGTAACCTTAGAACATCCATACTACTCTGTGTCCTGAGTGGCTTGGCCTAACATCAGCTTATGACGCCATATGGAAGAAAGGTTTACTTACTATATCAAATTGCCAAAAAAACTCTAAAATTACTAAAACAAGTTCTCTCCGTAGGAAAATAATGGTTCATCTGAATTCACAAAACAGCAGAACATTTATTCTGCATGATAAATGTTCTACTGCTGTGATCTGTCCTTGCCCCAGCTCTGTTCAACCTGTACACAACTGACATCTCTCCAGCAGCTACTTATAAATTTATCTGTGCTGATGACAGAAATCGTCATCCAAGACAGTACCTTTCAGAGCTTTAAAGGAACACTGAGCAAAGATCTGTGCTCACTGCAAAAGTATTTAAAGCTGGGGGCTAGATGCAGCAAAACTGTTGTTTAAGCTTTTCATTTAAATAACTGTGAGGCTCATAGAAAACTAAAAATAAACCTTCTGCAACAAGACTAATCCATGAAGGTTACCTTTACTACCTTGGTGTCACAGTTGACCATAGTCTAGCACACCAAAAACATTTGGTAAAAACTTAAGATAAATTAAATACATTAAAGATATCTTTCCAGAAGAACATTGTAAACAAGCTCAGGTACAACTTGGGATTGTAATACCTCAGCCCTTAGAACAGCACATCTCTGGCTCTAATCTTCCCTGTGATAGAGTATTGTTCACCAGTTTGGTGCAGAAGTTGCCTTACAACCCTCATGGACACATGGCTTAATATAATAATGAGAACCATCTCTGGTACCTTAAGATCTACTTCTCTCCCATGGTTGCCTGTTCCATTAGACAGGAAAAAGAGGAATGATTAGTTTCCTTTTTTTCTCCCTGATTTTAATTTAGTGAATTATCCCACTGACATCTACAAAAAATAGTGAAGAATAGAGATAAGGGAATTCACACCATCCAGAAATCCACTACGTTTGAATTGTGTTAAATGTGTTAATATATGAAACCAAGTGATATGACAGACTATTCTAAAATAACATAGCCTACAACAAAGTACAGGCTCCTGTTCTATGAACCTCCTCTTAATAAGGTTCATAGAATAGAGCTGTATGTAAAATATAGAACAGATTTTCCTTCTTAAAACAAAATTAAAATGGTGGAGAGATATGATAAGGAAGGTATAGTAAAGGAAGTATGGAAGGTATATATCAGATTTCATTTGATTTCAGGAAGATTAAGAAGTGAAAATAGGAAAAAATATTATTATTATTATTATTATTATTATTACGGGCAACTCCAGGGAGTCATTAGACTCATCGAGGGAGGCCCCAAATCATTTTCATCACAACTATTCGACATTCATACAGTATCTATCATACCTCGCCTTAAACTCATTCACTGTCACAGCATCCACCACAGACTCAGGGAGCGCATTCCACTCATTCACTACTCTAAAAGTAAAGAACCCAGCTCTAACACCTTTACTAACCACACTTTTGCCCAGTTTCCATGGATGTCCCCTAGTCCTCCCACAACCAGCCCTGTTCTCAAAAATATCTTCTGAATTAATTTTATAGAAACCCTTCAGTAATTTGAATGTCTCAATCATATCTCCCCTCCTCCGCCTATCAACCAATTTTTGCAACCCACAAATCCTCAACCTGTTCTCATACGGTTCATTCCATTTAGTAATATAGTTCATTCCATATAGTGAATATACATACACAGTGTACCTAGAAAATGATCTGTTACCATCTGCTTTATAAAGAATGCCTAAAAATAAACTTTTTGAAGTTTTATCACTTCAAAAGTTAAGATTTATAACATATAAATATCAATTTTATTCATGTATTACACTATTAATATATGAGTTATATTTGTCTTCATCTTCTTTTCTCACAGGAACTGGGTCTGATCCGTAAGCCAGCATCATTTATGACAAGTATATGCGATGAAAGAGGTCATGAACTACTTTATGCAGGTATTCCCATAACTACTGTAATTAAAGATGACTTAGGTATTGGTGGTGTCCTGAGCCTTCTGTGGTTTCAACGTCGGCTACCTAAATATGCATGTAAATTCCTTGAAATGGTACTTATGGTAACAGCTGATCATGGACCAGCAGTGTCAGGTGCACATAATACTATTGTATGTGCTAGAGCTGGGAAAGACCTTGTATCTTCACTAGTGTCAGGACTTCTTACTATCGTAAGTTATTTGGCAAACCATTATATAAATCACTTGTTAAATTAGTTGTAATGTTAATGTACACAACTGAAAAATTGTTTGCATCTACATTTTGGCAGATTTTTTTTTTTTTTTTAGATTTTGAAAGCCATATCTCAAAAAATTACTATTTATTGTGCTGACACCATAATATTAAGCAATACTAAAATTCAAATTAATTACAAATGTTTTCTTTCCTGGAAAGGCATATGTTTTGTGCTAAATTCTAACATGCCCCCCCCCCTTATACACACACACACACACACACACAGTCATACCCCCGAAGTTACGCGGTAGGTGGGACCAACAAAAAGTGCGTAAGTCGAATTTACGTAAATCAGGTATAATTTTGCATACAAACATACAAAATATTAGTTAATTGGGACCAAAGGTTTACAAAAACACCTATATTTTTTAAGAAAACAATCATAATTGTAGTTTTTGTACATAAAAAAAAAGAAAGTTATTTTGATGTCGATGGTTTCATAAAATCTAATAAATTCATCTGACGGCATAATGTCTTTTTCTTGTCACGCAAAATTTCTTCATAGTCAGCTAATGATTATTTTATTCCTTTCCTTGTTAGAATCTATGTCCTCCAAAATCTGTAAACCTTTCTTTTATGATTGTTCTTACTGTGGATTCCTGTAGATCAAACTTCTTTGCTAGCTCACAACTTTTCATTCCGCCTTCAAAATCCTTAATAATGTTGAGTTTTGTTTCCAAAGTCGATGTTTTTCTTTTCTTGCTAGCTGTAGAAGAATCAGACTTGCTTCCTTTGGACGACATTATTATTTTTTATATGATAAAATTTTTATCAAGAACATAACATTAAACAATTGCAAGGTTTGTAGACTATAAAAATCGTGTATGAATGGAGACAGCGCGAAACATGTCATTGCTTGTTCACAGCATGTGCGGCCGGCGCTGGAAAGATATGACTAGTGGCGAGGCGTGAAGCGGGATGGGAATACGTACATATATGAAACCGCGTATAACTCCGGATTCGCGTAAGTCAGGGTATGACTGTATATATATATATATATTGTAATAGTTTTAGTGTTGTTGCATTTAGAGCCAGAAAATAAAGACCAGTTTTAATGTTTTATCTCATGTGCTGTCATCTCTCTCTCTTATCCTTACATAGTAGTGCAGCTTGTCAGATGATGGCTAGAACAACATCATGTGAACTCTTTAATCTAGTTTGCTGGCTCTAAACTTAAACCTTGTTAGATGTTGCAAGACTTTTCACTTTGTTATATTATGAATGAATTATTATGAAAAGTTATTATGGGATAATGAGCTACTAAGGCAATTAATCAGCCTCTATTTACAAGTACTAACATATACAAATACCAACTCAGTCCTCCCAATTTCTCACAGGCATCTGGTTTCTGCAATGTGTGTATTCTCTAAATATTTCCATGGCAAATGAGTATCAATAATTCCTCTATTTAGTCCATTGGAACACATGTGGCTGCCACCCGACATCCCTTCACAGTGCTCTTGAAGTTTCTTTAACTCCTCTTTCATCACTGCTACTGCTGTATTGTGGAACAATCTTCCCCTTATGTGTTTCCCAAGAAATACAATATACAGACATTTTAAATCAAATGTAAACAAGCTTCTTCTTTCCCAACCCACTACCCATATATGGTACTTGATTTACCAACCTCTTGTGAATGGGCTCAACATTAAAAAAGAAAAAAAAAAGTAGTACAGTCGTGAAGATACTTTGTGTACAAACTATGTTTACTTACACTTGTTGGATAAAGGATTAAACCAAGAATATAATTTCTTGGCATGTGTTTATAATAATTGAAAAGAAATCTGAACTTGACAGGATTTAGTACTCATGAGAGTTTATCATTTGATTATGTGAAATTTATGAAATCAAAATTTCACAAATTTCAAAGTATTGATACAACTTCAGACAGATACTTCTTTACGTGGTTGATTACTGCCACAGTAAGCTAACAAAATTAACTATTATTGTTAACCTTTTAAGGATGGGCGGAGCGCTTTTTTGTAGGGTGGGAAAAAGATGAAGAACGGGCTGAAAATAGAAACTGTTTTTTAGGGGAAGGGTTTATGGGGAAAAGGGGGGACAAGGAGAGGGTTGATGGGGTGCAAGCCATTTCGACCGTGTGGGTCATCGTCCCCCCAGTAGAGACGACTACCCAGATGATCGAAGCAGCTCGCACCCAGTCAACCCTCTCCCTGGCCCCCTTTTCCCATAAACCCTTCCCCTTCCCCTAAAAAAACAATTTCTATTTTCAGCCCTGTTTTTCAACATTTTTCCCACCCTACAAAAAAAAGTGTTCTGCCCACCCTTAAAAATAATATATGTATATATTATATAAAAAAAAAAAAAAAAAAAAAAAACAGGTTTTTTCAAACTGATTCTCCCTAACACATTGCTTACCCCCCCACACACACACACTCCCCTTTCAACACCATAACAGCAGAGGTATGCACACCACAGAAAGAAGACAGGCAACAACATCTAAGAAAAGGTATGTGCGAATTTTCTTCTATTATGCTACATGTTTGTCCCTCAAATACATCTGCAATGCCCTAAGAATTTTTGAGTAAAAAGCCAGTGACATTAAAAAATAGCACTCCTAAACAAAAGCAGGCAAAATAGCCATAAAAATTATAGTTTTTAAGAGAAGTAACATGGGAGTTTTCCCAGAAATAATACCTATATTACTTTCATTAATATAAGAAAGGATTAACTTTGCTCAAACTGCTCATCATGTGCTGTCATTGTTGATGTCGCATACATCAGTCTTGTTTCAGCTTTAGCTGAATCATAACAAATCTTACAAATTACAACTTAAGTTTATAATGAAATGGCTAAGGTTCAGTCAAGTCTGTGTAAAGCTTGGCAGCTCTTTAATCTGACTTTGTCCTGTAGTCATTGTTTGAGTGTAGTTTTAAAATAGTATATGTCCAGCTAGAACTGTGGCATGGAATCTTCCATAATTGATATTTTCATCTATACATTGTTTAAAAGGATGCCCAGTTTCTGAAAGCATAAGGATACACACACACACACACACACATGATTCTTATGTGTCAGGAAAGGCTAGAGGTGCACAGTAGATTAACTTAAGATGAGAAATAAGATTATCAAAAGTGAAGGAAAGAGAAATGAGATCTTTCTTACAAGAAATAACAAAGGACTATCTTTTAGTAGTATTTGACATTTGTTTGATTATCCTTGCCCTACTGGAGAAGGTAAGTTGACTGGCAGTTGAGAAATTAATTTGGAAAATTTTGAAGCTTGATTGAATATAAAGCACTTCATGATTTGGCAATTGAAGAAGAGAAATGAAGAAGTTCTGTTATCAACAAAACTACAGAAAGGATTAGACATTTTTGTGAGAAGGTCATAAAAATAAGTAGGAACATTGATCATCATCTGCATCATGAATAGGAAAACTATAGAACAGATATTTTAGACACTATTTATGATTTAGATGACAATTTAAATATGGAAAGAGACAACAAATCAGCAAAGCTTGTTTCGTGAGGAGTCGACTGAATAAATTTATATAATAAAGGAGAAATTAGTCAAAACTACATCTATAATCAAGGCAGTGTTCAAACCAGTTTCAACTTATGATGTGATAGGGGAATGAACACAGCACCAGTGACAGAATCATCTTAAAAATGAAGATGTTAGAAAGGAACTTGACTTTGATAGCATTCAGGAATGTGTGAGAAGAGCTGATCTTAGGTGGTATAGACACACAAAAAGAATGGGAGAAGAATGGTTAGGAGCACTCAGCAAGAAAAAGAACCAGAGGAAAACAAATCCAAGTGGATTAATACATTTTGACGTTCCTTAGAAGACTGAAATATTCCTTAGAAGACTAAAATATTAGATTTGACAATGTTGTTGTCTTGACAGATAAACAGATGTCTTGACAGCTGGAAAGAAATTATTGACAGAAAGTTATACTAATGCAAATGTTTCATATAATACTACCATAATAATATTTTACACCTTTTTGGGTCATATCAGGAATTTAATGATGATTAACAGCATAGTCCCATTTTCACTATGGGACTTTACTCAGGACTTTATTGATGGTTTGATACAGTAAACGAATGTGTTATGTGTTTGTTTGTTTTTTTTTGGGAAGCCACATAGAAAAGAAAAATGACATTACATGCTAAAACACCCATCCATCAAAATTAAGTTTATTCATATTTATTCAGTTTACTCATACTTTTAACATACATAGCTAAAAATGGTGAAGAAAATTAAGGGAGCAAAAAAATGGCATCAGTATCGGAATATTATTGAAAAGGAATTTGCTATTTTTGATATTCAAGCATGTCTAAGCAGAGCTAATCTAAGTTTTTATGCATGGTTTCTTATAAAGAATAGGAAATCAAAACATAAAAATCAAGTGGATATTAGATCCAGCATCATTTTAAAGCCAAATGTAGAAACTATGAAATTTCAAGTAAGTTGACTAGAGAACTTATGGGAATACGCTCGCTGGCATTTACAGGTCACCCTAGCACAGACCATCTTAGAAAACGTGTGCTACATTTTTACAGCTACATTGTATACCCCAGGTGTGCATGTATTCGCTTTCTAATTTGGTCCATTTTTAGGTTTCACTGGCCTGACAGCTGTTTCAAACTGGTTGATTTCAAGTTCCTTAGTATTTCAAAAGGGTTTTAGCTTTCTTAAGGTTTCTACCTGGTCTCTAAAGATGAACCAACCAGTTCGAAAGGCCAGTGAAACCTAAAAAATGGACCAAATTAGAAACTGAATATATGCACGCCTGGGCAGTGGCATGTTTTCTTAGGTGGTCCCACGCTAGGGCGACTCGTAAATGCCAGCAGGAATATATTCCCGTAAGCTCTCTGGTCAACTTACTTTTGATGAAACTTTCATAGTTTCTAATTCGGCTTTGAAATGATGTTGGATCTAATATCCACTTGATTTTTATAAATTTTGCATCACTGAAGAGAAGCGTGTTGGCTCTTTATTTTAGGGAAATGAAAACTTTCCAAATGCAACATAAAAATGGCAGGTAAAAACGATTTTGAGAAGATAAAGATATTATAATGGACTAATGGAGATAGTTTTAGATCGAAATGTTATCAGATTTAAATCTAATGAAATCAATAACCTGACATAATAGAACAGTTTGAAAAAGTTAATGATTGATATTATATCAAAGCTAATTAATAATGTTAAGTACCTGCTAGATTGTTGCTCAGAACACAGACTAGTTATTACTAACACCAAATTCTAACATAAAAATGTGCACAAATTCACATGGAGAGAGGATGCAAGGAGTAAGAAGTCTCATTGACTATGTCATTGTTCACAGCAATGTTCACCCTTAGGTTTAAGAGCACTACAGTATACAGAGGATTTGAAATTGCAAGTAATCGCCATTTAATCTTGAGCAGGATAAAATTGAATTTCATATTGAAACCAAGGGTGTGTAGAAAAGTTTTCAAATGAAACAAAGTTGAGCATCTTTAAGATTTGAACTGTAGACTGAAATACACAAAATTTATTCAAGAAAAAATAAGAGTTTGAAAACAATAACCAAGAGATTATGATGATATTATATCAAAGCTAATTAATAATGTTAAGTACCTGCTAGATTGTTGCTCAGAACACAGACTAGTTATTACTAACACCAAATTCTAACATAAAAATGTGCACAAATTCACATGGAGAGAGGATGCAAGGAGTAAGAAGTCTCATTGACTATGTCATTGTTCACAGCAATGTTCACCCTTAGGTTTAAGAGCACTACAGTATACAGAGGATTTGAAATTGCAAGTAATCGCCATTTAATCTTGAGCAGGATAAAATTGAATTTCATATTGAAACCAAGGGTGTGTAGAAAAGTTTTCAAATGAAACAAAGTTGAGCATCTTTAAGATTTGAACTGTAGACTGAAATACACAAAATTTATTCAAGAAAAAATAAGAGTTTGAAAACAATAACCAAGAGATTAACTGGCTAACTCTGAAGAAAACATTGGTTGATTCCGCCAGAGAGGTGTATGTTGGGGTAATCTGCAAATATGCAAAAATCAGAACTCAAAACATAAGTGACGGGAAGACAGACTTCTGTAAGAACATAGAAAATAAATATTAGGAAGGTGATAAAATTTTTTAGAGGCTATTGAAAAAGCTTAGAAATGGAGGAAGTGTACTGTAAAAGGAATCAGAGATGATACAGATGACATGGAAACTGAAGATACAGATATTCTAGATGTCTGGAGTAATTACTTTGAAAGATTACTAAATGAAAACAGCAGTGTCAGCATGGTGGTAGAAAACACTTAATAGGAATGCAGTCAGGAATACATATCCATGCTTGAAGCAGAAAAAGCCGTTAAAAGCCTGAAATGTGAAAGGCAGTTGAAGTAGATGATATTCATCCAGAAATGCTTAAAAGTTTTTACAGCTATATTGTATAATTCAGAAGGCCTGGTCAGAGGTTTGAATTCCACGTGATAGAGTAGCTCTCATAATACCCATCTACAAAAAGGGAAATAAACAATGTGAGAATAACACAGGAATTTCCCCACTGGTTTCTGGTAAGATTTCTTTAGAGAAGGATTGTGGAAGGATTCAGGCCAAGCAGAAGTTGTCAGGAACAGATTTTCACCAAGCTTCTTTTCCACAATAGTTCTTAGATATATTCTCAAGATATAGAAACATTGGAAGCACAGCATAGATCTGTATTTAAGTTTCATAGATCTGGAAAAGGCATATGACATGATGCCAAGAGGAAAGTTCTTTAAAATGCTAGTTATATGATGTAAATGGGACATTATATCGAGCAATACGTAGTCTTTATTTGACCTGTACATCAGCAGTTAGAATTTGAAGGGGGGGGTACAAAAAGATGGTTTGATGTTAAGTCAGATGTGTGACAAGGGTGCACATTATCCAGATATTATTTATTATCTTCATGGATTACATGAATGAAAATGGTATGTATTAAACTTGATATCAAAATTGGTTAAATTAATTTCAGCTGTTTACTTTATGCAGATGATGTTATACTTCTAAATAAATCCAGTACAGTCTGCAAGATCTGTGATTAAATTGAATAACCATTATAATAAATTGGGTATGAAAATCGGCAGTAAAAAGAAAGACATTGAAAATTTCATCTCCATCCTGAATGGAGAACCTATTGGACAGGTAAAACATTTCTGCTATTTAAGCATACTTTTTAGCAAAGATGGAAAATTAAATATGGAAATAGATAACAGAATTAGTAAAGCTGGTATGGTAGGGAATCAACTGAATAATTTTTTTTGGAATGAGAGAAATTGTCACAATACTAAACTGTACACAAGGCAGTGTTCAAACCAATTTTAGCTAATAGATCTGAGAATTGGATCGGAAATAAAACACTAATCAAAGACTGGAGACCACAGATATGAGAGTTCCAAGAAAGATAGAAGGTGAATAGATGGTATCAGTGTAAGTATCATATTAAAAATGATGATATTAGGAAAGAACTTGCCATTGTTAGCATTGGAATCTGTTAGCAGAGCTAATCTCAGGTGGTGTTATCACTTTAACAGAATGGAGAGGAAAGATTAACAAAAGAAGTGTTCTGGTGAAATCTTTCTAAGCAATAAATACAAAATATATTCAGACATTAACAACCAGGGAAAATAAGTACAAGGCTAATTTTCTTGAGTGGCAGGCAAAATCAAGTAGAGTGTGTGAGCAAATGTCAGAACGGGGAACTGGATAATGAGACTTATTTTGCCTATATTCCCATAGAAGGTTCTACCAAGGAAGAAATAGAGTAATTTTTGGAGGCATTAGAGAAGGCAACTAACTCAATCAAAAAGGAAAAGTTGGTCCTTATTGGAGATTGAAACAGCTAAGTAGGAATTGATTACCTGAGATATAGAAATGTTTTGGGAAAATTTGGAGAAAAGAGCAAAGCTGATAATAATGTCAAATACCTGTTGGATTTCTGCTCAGGAAATGGACTGGTTATTACTAACACATTGGTCCAACATAAAAATGTGCACAAATTTACATGGAGAGAAGAGGCAAGGAATAAGAAAAGTCTCATTGACTATGCTATTGTTGATAGTGATGTATTCTCACTGGTGGAGGACACTCAAGTGTAGAGATGATTTGAAATTGGAAGTGATCACCATTTAGTCATGAGCAGGATAACATTGAATTTCATACTGAAAAGAAAAACATGTAAGAAAGTGTTAAAGCGAATAAAAGTTGAGCAGCTCTCAGATGTGAACTGACTGAAATACACATACATTATTGAAGAAAAAAATGAAAGTTTGAGAATAGGAACTAAACCTTGGAGATTCAGTGGCAAGACCTGAAGAAAATATTGATTGATTCAGCCAGAGAGTTATGTGGTGAGGGTGTCTGCAAGTATAGAAAAATCAGAACTCCATGGTGGACACAGGAGGTTAAAGAGACAGTGAAGGAAAAGAAGAAAGTATATCAAAAGTTCTTACTGGCAAATGAGTCAGCTGGTGCTTTTAGAGAATGCAGAGACAAATGTAAAAAAGCTAAACACTGTGTAAAACTAGCTAAACAGAAGTCATGAGAAGACTTTGGTACAAACATAGAAAATAAATATCAGGGAGGTAGCAAAATATTCTGGAGGCTGTTGAAGAAGCTCAGAAATGGAGAAAAGAGTGCTGTGAAAGGAATTAGAAATGATAAAGATGATGCGAAAACTGGAGAAAAAGGTATCCTTGAATTATAGAGTAATTACTTCAAAAAAAAAAAAAATTACTAAATGAAACAAGCAAGTGACAGCAAAGTGATAAAAAAAAATGCTCCACAGGCATGCAATCAGGAATACATATCTCTCAAAAGCCTGAAATGCGAAAAGAGGATATTCGACCTGCAATGCTCAATTATGGAGGTATAGAAGTCTTGCAGTGGCTGCACTGCATAGCTCAGAAGGCCTGGACACCGGAACGAATTCCAAATGATTGGAGTATAGCTCTCGTAGTACTCATATATAAAAAGGGAAATAAAACAATGTAAGAATTACAGTGGTATTTCTCTACAGAGTGTTCCTGGTAAGATTTATACAAGTATACTTGAGAAATGGCTAAGTAAGATAATGAAAGAGAAGATTGGCGAAGAACCAAGTAGAGACTGTCAGGATCAGATTTTCACTCTAGGACAAATAGCTGAGAACTTGTGGGAATATAACACGGATCTGTATTTAAGTTTTGTAGACCTGCAAAAGGCATATGACAAGGTGCCAAGAGAAAAGCTGTTCAAAATACTATAGTCATATGTCATTAGGGCATTATATCAAGCAGTACTTAATCTTTATTAAGTACTGCTTGATATAATGCAAGCAGTACTTAATCTTTATTTGAATTGTAAGTCAGTAGTTAGAATTGAAGGAAGTACAGGAAGATGGTTTGATGTTAAATCTGGTCTTAGACAGGGATGTGCATTATTCCCTCTGTTATTCATTATCTATATGAATCATATTATGAAGGAAAGTGGTATTAAACCTGATTATTAAAATTGTTAATTTCAGCTGTTACTTTATGCAGATGTGTTATATTTCTAAATAAATCCAGTACAGTCTGCAAGATCCCTAATTAAATTGAATAACTGTTGTAATAAATTGGGTATGAAAATCAGCATTAACAAGAGAAAGACAATGAAAATAGGCAGAAACATTGTGAATGAAGAACCTATAGAACAAGTAAAACATTTCAGCTATTTAGGCACAATTTTTAGTGAAGATGGTAAATTAAATATGGGAATAGACAACAGAATGAACAAAGCTGTATGATAGGAAGTCAACTAAATAAATATATATGGAATAAGAGAGAAATTAGTCAAAACACTAAATTCGCTGTATGCAATACAGTGTTCAAACCAATTTTAAATTATAGATCTGAGAGCTGAGTTAGAAACAAAACACTTGACTAAAGACTAGAAACCACAGATATGAGAGTCTGAGAAAGATTAGGGTTGTGAATAATGGCAATATCATATTATTATTATTATTATTATTATTACGGGCAACTCCAGGGAGTCATTAGACTCATCGAGGGAGGCCCCAAATCATTTTCATCACAACTATTCGACATTCATACAGTATCTATCATACCTCGCCTTAAACTCATTCACTGTCACAGCATCCACCACAGACTCAGGGAGCGCATTCCACTCATTCACTACTCTAAAAGTAAAGAACCCAGCTCTAACACCTTTACTAACCACACTTTTGCCCAGTTTCCATGGATGTCCCCTAGTCCTCCCACAACCAGCCCTGTTCTCAAAAATATCTTCTGAATTAATTTTATAGAAACCCTTCAGTAATTTGAATGTCTCAATCATATCTCCCCTCCTCCGCCTATCAACCAATTTTTGCAACCCACAAATCCTCAACCTGTTCTCATACGGTTCATTCCACAGACCTGCTATCATCTTGGTCACTCGCCTCTGGATCCTCTCCACCTCCTCCCCATCAAGAAGAAACCTAGGTGACCAAATCTGAGCACAGTAGTCGAGATGAGGTCTTATCAAGGCTCGATACAGAGGAACAATAACCTGCTTGTCTCTGCTTGTCAACGTATTCTTCAGCAACCAAGTGATTTGATGAGCTGATTTGGCCACTTTTGCAATGTGTCCCCTAAATTTCAATTCCTTATCCACCAACACTCCTAAATCTCGTGCCTCATCAATTTCCTGGAGCACGGTTCCACCAATGCAGTAAACTGCCTCCCATCTTTTCACCCCAAAATGCATAACCTTATATTTTGCCACATTAAATTGACATCCATTCTCCCTAGCCCAGACCTCCAATCTATCCAAATCATCCTGCAAAATTTTGACGTCATCTGCATTCACTATTGCCCTACCCAACTTCGCATCATCCGCAAACAAATGAACTGTTCCTCTCAGATCCTTTCCTATATCATTTATGAACAAATTAAACAGCAGTGGTCCAAGAACAGATCCTTGTGGTACACCACTAGTCACAGGCCGTCTAGTGGACTCTACTCCTGAGTAAACCACTCTCTGATATCTCTCCATCAACCACCCTCCTATCCATCTCACCAACCCTATGTCCATTCCCATATGCTGCAATTTACTGATTAGAATTCCATGTGGTATCCTGTCAAAGGCCTTAGCAAGGTCCAGCAGAATCACTGTAAACCCATTACCCTTATCCAGTTCAGCCGTCACTGTGTTATAATACGTGAGCAAGTTACTGAGATATTAGAAAAGAACTTGACATTCTTAGCATCCAGGAATGTGTTAGCAGAGCTAATTTCAGGTGGTATGGTGTCACTTAAATTATATATATATATATATTATTATTATTAAGGGTATTTACTTGGATTGTAGAACATTTTTATATTAGAATTTTACTGACTAGAACCACCAAGATTAGACAAAAACTTTAATTAGAACACAACTAGTTTCATTGGAATGCCGACTTCTTCAGGTGTACATACATACTATTACAAGAAACTTGAAAACTAACAAGATAAAAAATGAACTTCTCATATGAACAAGTTAGGAACAACAACAGTTTTTATTTGAAGTTGGCATTCCAACAAAAAGATGATTGAAACTGGCATCCGTGTGGCAGGTCTAGTGTGAGGCATTAGTTAGTGGGAACTATCTCGTGAAAGCCAAAACTGAATTGCTGTGTGAATCAGGTAAGCTATAAATTAAATTACTGTTCATGTGCGAGGGACCCAGAACTATTTCTTTTGATTCTAAGATGCATCTTTCTAGTTCATCAGGGCATTTATGGATATTTGTAGTAAGATTCCATTCTATCTGGTGTTGACGCTCTTCTAAATTAGAGTTGGCAGAGAAAAGGACATGACTGTCGCTTGCATGGGTTCTGTTGTAATAGATATTGCGTTGATGCTTTTTGAGTTGTAGTGAGATAGACTTATCGATTTGCCCATAATACGGCTTCCTGCAACTGCAGACGATTTTAAAAACTCCAGGGAACTGAAGTTTTTCCAGAGAACTTACAAACCTTCCTAGATCATATGAACAATCGTCACCAAAACATCAAATTCACATCAGAACCTGAGGTTAACGATGTCCTCTTCTTTTTAGATGTAAAGATTACTAGGATGCCTAATTGTCTCGATTTTCTATTTTTCAAAAAACAACTCATGGGGACAGATACTTATTATGCCTCCTCTCGTCACTTCCCTCTGCAGAAACTCGAAATTATCACCACTCTGGTTCATTGGGCGAGATCTATTTTCAGAAGATCTTCAAATCGAACTTAACCACCTCAAAAGTATTCTAAAACAACTGCTACTCACCTCGAAGCATTTCTAAACTTATATACCCACATCTCCAACCTCAGCAAGAAGATAACTCGAACCCTATTGCACACATTCAGTTACCATATGTAAGTTCTCTATCGCCCAAATTGTCGAAAATTATGATGAAATTTAATATTAGAACTTACTTCACTACCCTACCAAAACTTCAGTTCCCAGGAGTATATAAAATCATCTGTTGTTGCAGGAAGCCATATTATGGGCAAACTGTTAGGTCTATCTCACTACAACTCGAAGAGCATCAACGTGATATATCTTACAACAGAAGCCGTGCAAGCCCCCTCTCCAGTCATGTCCTTTTCTCTGCCAACTCTAATTTAAAAGATTTATTATCACTACCATCAACACCAGATACGCATCTTAGAATCAAAACAAATAGTTCTGGACTCCCCCACACACACATGAACAGTAATTTAATTTATAGCTTACCTGATTCACACCGCGCAGTAATTTAGTTTTCACGTGCTCGAGATAGTTCCCACTCACTAATGCCTCACACTAGACCTGCCACTTGGATGGCAGTTCAAACTTGACTGTTGTTGTTCCTAATTTGTTTATATGAGAAGTTCATTTTTTAACTTGCTAGTTTTCCAGTTTTTTGTGATAGTATGTACGCCTGAAGAAGTCGGCATTCCGACGAAACTAGTTGTGTTCTAATTAATGTTTTTGTCTTATCTCGTGGTTCTAGTCAGTAAAATTCTAATATATAAATATATATATTTATATACAGCAGTCCACCACAGCTTTTCTGGCTTCGGTGATGTCTTCTGTGAAGCCACAAAAATCATTTGTTCCACACCTTTAATTGTTGATTGCCTTAAGTGTGAAGGTCATCTAAAGATGTTGGATGTCGAGGAGCATTGTCCAGTACAAGCAGAATTTTCTTTTACGAACAATAACGTTCCACAGCAGGAATAAAACAGTTCAAGAACCAATCTTCAAACATGGCAAGTGTGCAAGCCCTTAAATTTGACTTTCAAATAACGGGAAGAGCTGCTTTAATAATGTGACTGAGGGCAGTTTGTTTGCATGCACAAAAGAAACTAGTTTCCGAATTATTAATTTAATTATTATCCTTATACGGAACCTTGGGAGCTCGTTTGTAATACAGAACTATCGGAATGCTATACATTGATCATAATTGTTATATAAAAAAATTTCAGGAGATTTCAGAAATGCTCCATACCCCCCCCCCCACACACACTTATTATTAAAGTGACAGTGTATTGTACTGCATGTTTCGATATTCATGCCATATGAATAAATAAACCCTGATTAACTTTAACAAAGTCTGAAGGTAGACAATAGACCCTAAATCTGGTTGTCCGTAACCTGGGGACTGCCTGTATATATATATATATATATATATATATATATATATATATCCAAGCACACTTGTATTTCCCAAAAGTTGTGGTAATAATTACTGCCACATCATTTATTAAGACGTGTCCAGTATATTACTTGTCTTGTTAATTGCATGTTCTGTTGATTTACCTATTTTTCTTGGATGGAAAAATCTGTGACCTGTACATGAGAGACCATTTATCTCAACTTTCAAGTGAAGAGGCCTATAAAGTTTCCTTGTATTTTAGATGGAATTCAGACCTGTCTTTCCAAATCAGTTTTCTAACATCTTCACAACTGCTGAATAATCACACCCCCCCTTTTCTTCTCAGAAGGATTAAGTTGCACTTTTTCAGCACTAAACTATTAAAAAAATGCAAGATTTCAGGTCTCTATCTTTGATCACCCTATTATCTCACTTCACTAACTGCAGTCTGAAAGATTGTTTGTTGCATGGTTATAAATCTAAATATTGTTTCACATGATGAGTTGTATCTGTTAACATGCTAATAGGTTTTATACTGAACAACCTCTTGTGTATTAGATTGCAATGAAAAAGTATGCTTTCAGTGTTTTTACATTAAAAATAAAATTAAGGAGCAGTATGTTTATGCTTATATACTTTTTTGTCTCTATATTCAAATGGCTTTCATAACAGAATGATAAAAATTAGTAAAAGTTACAGAATTTGACTTGAAATTTCCTACACTTGATAGATAGCATTTCAAGTCAATTACAGTAAGATTTTATATATTGTTTATATATATATATATGAGCACATGGAAAGGCTTTGATGGATTCAAATAAAGAACCTAGAAATCTTGTACATTGGGACAGAGACATAACCTACGTCTCCAGTACCACAGAAAAAACAGAGCTATGTTACTGTAAATGTACTCTCTCCTTTAACAGGTATGAACTGTGGACAATTAATAAAAGTTTAGCCACATCTCCTGCTGTTTCTTCCAGTAATCAAGAGTTCAGAAATGCCGTCTCCTTACCATATAGACAAAATTACAGCAATGCTATGTAATTAGGACGTAAAACAGGCTTCTATACCAATATTTTTCAGTATTGAAGATGTTTTATCAAACTATCGGAATGCTATACATTGATCATAATTGTTAAGAAAATTTCAGGAGATTTCAGAAATGCTCCATACCCCCCCCCCCCAACACACACACAGTGTAACAAAACCAAAGGCTTATACCATACCAAGTTTAGTCTGCATTTATTAAAAATCTGAGTTCATGAACCTGGGATATTATATTTATTATTATATAGGTATCTCAATGGAGTCAGAAGACTCATTGAGGAAGACCATATATTGACATTCTAGCTATTATTCACAACACTTATCATATGTCTTCTTAAACTATTCACAGGCAACCGATTCACCACCTTCCAAGCAAAAAAAAATCTAGTCCTAACACTCTTGCTAACCACACTCTTACATAACGTCCACTGGTAATTCCTTCTTGCCATGTAATAACTTAAATGTTTTTATCATGCCTCCTCTTCTTTGCCTGTCAGCTAATTTTTGTAGTCCACAGACTGGCAGTCTAATCTCATAGGAAGCATTCCATAGACAGCCACAATATTTGTCACTTGCCTCTGGATCCTCTCCACTTCATCCTCATGGAATCTGGGAATCCAAATCTGTATATAACTTAAATGTTAAAACAAAACATGTAATAACTTAAATGTTTTTATCATGCCTCCTCTTCTTTGCCTGTCAGCTAATTTTTGTAGTCCACAGACTGGCAGTCTAATCTCATAGGAAGCATTCCATAGACAGCCACAATATTTGTCACTTGCCTCTGGATCCTCTCCACTTCATCCTCATGGAATCTGGGAATCCAAATCTGTATACAGTAGTCCAAATGTGGCCTTATATAGGACAACAACAATCTCTCTCTCTCTCTCTCTACTTGTGTGTTCAACAACCATGTTATCTGATGTGTTGTTTTGATTACTTTTGCAATTTTTCTCTAAACTTCAACTCCCTGGCCTCATCAGTTTCCTGGAGTTAAGTTCCATCAAATATAGTACACAGCTTATGATCCCTCTTCCCAAAGTGCATACCTTCTGGCAGCCATTTACCTTTGCCCATACTGCTAGTCTGTTTAAGTCTTCCAGAATCTTTCCATCACCTTCATCTACCATTGCTCTTCCCAGTTAGCATTGTCAGCAAACAACTGAATATTTCCTGTGAAATTATTTCCTATATCATTGTTATACAAATTAAACAACAGAGGGTTTAGGTAGTGATCCCCACAGTACACCATTGGTCACCTGCCTTCTCCTGGATTCAACTCCTCCAATGACCACACTTTAATATCTGTCAGTCACCTTCTATCCAAATCACCAGATTCATCTCCATTTGTTCCAATTTATGCAATGGAGTTCTATGTGAAATCTTGTCAGATGCTCTTTCAAAGTTTAGCAGTATCATTGAATAGCCATTATTCTGCCCCCCCCCCCCCCCCCCACACACACACACAGTTTAATTCAGTGGTTTCCACTCTGCTGTGTAATTGATTATTATTTCTATTTTTTTTTTTTTTTTTATCGGTTAGTACAAGATCTTTTTTTCCTGATGATGTAAATATGACAACTTTTTTTGGTAGGAGATAAATTTCATCGCTGGGTTTGAGACCCTGCTCCATGTGTGGTCTCTAGAACATGGTCTCTGGATTATAAAAATTACAAAAAATGATAAAAATGCAGAGAAAAATCTTTAACCTACCCACAGTACAATTGTACTATAAGTTTAATGATAACTTTCCATGGGTGGGAACCACATACTAGTTATGAAACTAGTCAGGTTTATTGTTATTTTAATTAAACTAGTTCTCGTTAATAAATATGTGGTCTCTATACTACCAATAACCAATATTCATAACTACAAAAAAGAATGAAGAATTCCTAGGATTATAACCAGTGACAAACCAATTTTAGATAATTCGACAATTAAATTTTGTTTTTTTTTAAATTAAACTTCTAATCCTTGGAGGGTACACTTTTAAAATAGTTATTATGCAGATCAGCCACCAGATAACTAGGAGGATTCAAGATCATTTTGCAAATAATCTTAATCTTGCTGCGACTGTTCTGTCAAGCATGGCTGGTGTGTGTGTGTGTGTGTGTGTGTGTGTGTGTGTGTGGGAGACCACAGTTGATAACACTTGAGTAAAATTCCTAATAGGTATGGCTTAGCAAAACTTCTTAGCATTAGACCCAGTCTTGTCTTCATTTCCACCTGTGATTTGCCCATGTTCTCTTTTCCTAATGGAAACTCAACTTTTAGCTCTATGTTTGCAGTTTCATAAACTTGAATGAACAATAGCTACACAGTTCTGTCATTTTAAGTTATTATTATTATTTATGGCTTGATTTTCTCCATTGGCAACTCGCATATTTGAATTTTTATATTTTCTGAAGATTGATAATCTCTTTCCGTGGACCAGTTGCAGGCCATGCTTTGTTAAACACAGCTTTAAAGATTGGATGAATTATTCAAGCCTGACTTTAATATGAAGTCATACACCATTGAAAATGTTTTGTTCAAGTTTGGGAAGATTCTGAATAATATAAACTTTTTGCTTTTATGGCTATTGGTGACAATTGTTGTTTGAGAGCCAATTGTCTTTGCTCTGTTCCCATGAGTGTCACTGAATCTAGATCTTTGAACCTTGATAGTGGTGTAATACTATGAACTAAGTATCACTATATCGATAAATACCAAAAATGAATAAGATGAAGTTGGTTCTCTTCTTGTTCATCCATGAACAATTTTATATAAACGTGGTTTTAATCCTATTTCCCAAGTAAGTCAAGTGTCTGCCTGAACATAGTTCAAGTCTGAGGAAACTCGTGGTAAAGGTGGAGTCACTTAGTATTTTCCCCTAATGCAAAGCGCATCCCCTTGTGGAGATGTATGATGCAATGCATTAAAGGCAAGGGCCACTATCTAGACCGGCTTCGACCTTTATTGAGGTCTTGTCAATGGGAGCCAGACCTAAAAATGTGAATGTAATGCAGAACTTATAAATTTTACCTAAACAAGTCGCCACAAGGTGCTTTGACCTTATTAAATAAATTCTCAGGATGAGAGAAAGATATAGAAAGTTTTTTACCTTGGGTATACTATGCATTAAAGATACCAAGCAATTTTATATAAGCTTGGTTTTAATCCTATTTCCCATATACCAACTAGTTTCACCAACTGTGGCTGCTGGCTTCATCAGGGTAAATGATGTATAAAAATAGTAAGAACACTTAAATGCTAAAAACTGTTATCACTAAAACCATAAAATAAACCGAATACAGGTATCTCTTGCTTAACGCAGGATTTGATTAACACTCCAAAATTAATTTATAAAATAAAACATAATTTTAAAACATAAAGGGATTGCCGAATTATTAAATTAATTATGCGGTAATCCTTTGATATACGCAGCAAGTTTTGATTGACCCTGCAGAGCTCGCAGCTGATCTGACAGATACATGCAAAATGTTTAATATAAATATTCTTATACAATTCAGTGTATAGCTTGGAGGGCATAAGTAGCTGTACATTCATATATTACGAGTGATATTCCGCTTTTTTTTTTTTTTTGCTGTCAGTTCGGTTTAACATATGTTATGTAAAGGTTTGTGATATTTGACAGTAAATTTTATCTGAGAGATGGTTTAGTTTTTTTTTTCCCTTTGTTTCTTTGTTCAATAATTTCTAGATTGTAACTGAAAATAAATAAACCACCATGTATTACTGAAATAGAGAGCCAAAGGCTTATTTATCATAAGCCTTTGGCTTGTGATAAAAAAAAAAAGTGATCTGGAGCTTACTCCACCTTTACTACGAGTTGCCCATAAGGTTGCTTATGCTTGCATCTGCCGAAACTTTTAGATTCTATATATTCGACACGAAACTCTTGTAGTTTCTATATTTGGCTATGAAATAATGTTGGATTCAATATCCACTTAATTTGTACCATCAGTGTTTTTTTTTTTATGTTTTATTGCTTGTTTGCCCAGGAGAGTCATTTTGCTTGTTATCGTAGAATTTATGCCGATAAGAAAAAAACCAACTATTCAAACGACTTTTGATACCTTCTTTTCATAAAAAAATTGCAGTAACTAATGTAGGTACAAGCATTTATTAAGCATTTACTTTGCATTCATTTTATCTTTCCTAAAAGAGTACCATATAAAACGAATTGTTAATACAGTAATCAATCCTGGACGAATTGTACTTTTTACCATTGATTATTAGATTTGATTAACGCAATTTTGATATACGCGATGACATCAAGGGATTAATTAACTGCGTTAATCGAGGGATACCTGTACAATTGTATTTTTTATTAAAGCAGAAGAACGCATACATGCATAGCGCATGTATGATCTGCTAGTTGTTGTGTAGGAATGATTTGTAGTTGGCGGCAAAATTCAGTTCCGACATGTTGAAAGATCTAACAAGGGTCTTCCAGATCTCGGGCAGAATCAGTCTTTGGTTTCTGTTAAGGTTTTGTTCTGAGCAGAGAACAGTTGTGGCTTCTTTTATAATTCGGGAGCGGAAGTCCTCCTCTAAGTAGAGCATTGAGCTTTTATCCCATTCTATAATGTGATTATTCCTAGCAAAACGAAAGGCTAACCCCGATTTGTTTTCTCTATTATTAATGATGCCTCCTATGTGCTCCTTCATCCTGATTTCAAAACTTCTTGAAGTCTGGCCAATATAGTTCAAGCCACACGAGCAAGTTATGTTGTAAACTCCAGCATATTTAAAAAAATGGATGACTGTCTTTTGAAGATCTTAAAAATTGGCGAATGGTCTGTGCAAGTTTAAAAGCTACTTGTATACCATGTGGCTTGAGGAATCTTGCAATCTAATTAGAAATTGTCCCTACAAACGGAATCCCAATGGTAGTATTATAATGTATATCTTCAGGTTGTCTTTGTCGGGGGAGGGCACAGAAAAGTAAGTATCTTGTGGATCAATTTCTTATGATAACCATTCTTTGTAAGGTCATTTGATATCCAGGTAAGTTCAGCTTGGAAGTCTTTATCATCTGACGTAATGAGAGAGGCTCTAATTTTTAGCATGTGTACAATGCTGAGTTTCTGAGAAATATGGTGTGAAGAAGTGAAGTGTAAGTATTCACCTGTATTGGTGGGTTTGCGATAAACTGTAAGGTTGATACATCCATCTAGTGATTTCTTGATTAAAATGTCCAGAAATGGTAATTGGTTATCTTTCTCAAGATAACCTAGTGTGAATTTAATTTTTTGTTGCAAAGAGTTAATCTTGCTTAGAAAATCCAGCAAGTCCTTTTCCTTATTTTTCCAAACAATAAAAATATCAATGTGTCTCCACCAGTCTGTGGGTTTAGGGTCTAGTTGAGATAAAATTATACTTTCAAATTTCTCCATAAAGAGATCTGCACAGAGTGGTGAAAGAGGGCTTCCCATTGCAAGACCTGCTAATTGCTGATAAATAGTTTTGTTCCATAGGAAAAAGTTAGATGTTAAACAGTGATGGAACAAAGAAGTGATGTCTTGAGGGACATCACTTCTTTGTTCCATAAAGATGTAACATCCAAGCCTGGATGTTACATCTTTATTCACCAAATCCCAGTAGAAGATTTTAGGAAGCTTACCAGAAGATCTATATTGGAGATGGAGATATTTTTTAATTTTTCCGCGAAATTTTGAATTTCGTATATAAGTATCAGAATTGCGGATGTGTGCTTTCAGGAGACCTGCAAGATATTTTTATAATAAATAGGTAGGCGAATTAATACCATCCACAATTGGGCGTAATGGTATACCATTTTTGTGGACCAGACAGTTGAAGTCTATGCATCCACTGACACCGAAAATGGTATACCATTTTCGGTGTCAGTGGATGCATAGACTTCAATCTTCGTTTTAATTTTGTTGGCCAGCTATCCATATTACGTAATAAATCATTGGTATCATCATAATTCTTTAAAGTAGGATCCGAATCTAGAACACGATAAGTAGATGTATCAGAAAGTAAGTTGGCAATCCTATTTTTGTAATCACTGGTGTTTGAGATAACCGTACAGTTACCTTTATCAGCTTTTAATATGATATCTTTAACCTAAACATGCCTTTTTTCTCTGGACGAGTGATGTTTTGATAGCGAGCTCTTGAAGAAGAGAGAATGATACTGCTTTTAAGTCTGAGATCATTAGCTATGGGCTCCGTTAGCGACAAAACGGCCTTTTCTACACTACGTAATATGTCCACTTTAGGAATTAGATCGGGGTAATAGAAAAATTGAAGCCTTTTTTGAGAATACTCCTTTCCGGTTTAGATAGAATGTGATCAGAGAATTACATATCACCATGTTGTCTGGTAAAGCAGGTTTTGACTGAAAATGTTTATCGTAAAGAACATTGAATTTCTTGATTTGGCTTTGTTTACTGATTAAAAAGGTCTTCTCATAGCTATTATTAATCATTCTATCTAAAAGTGACCATAGTTTTGGTCTAAAGTACTGGAGATATCCTGGTAAATCTGATAGGCATTGAATGTCTATTCAGTTTTGTTCAAATCTGGTGTTTTGTATCCGCTCACATAAAAGTGCCAAAGATGTTTTGAAATATATATGCTTAGCCCATCTTAAATGGAATCGTTCTCTCAAAATAAGAAACTTAGGAATTATATTATGGTTTCTGCATCTCTTCAGAAACGTAAGTTGATTCAACAGTTTAGCCTTTTTGCATATTTAAGTAGCTCAAAACAACATACCCAGTGTTTAGTTTCCCCATGGAGGTTATTCATGATGGTAATACTGTTATTTTTGACCACACGAACTGTAGGAGAGAATAAATGACTACTATTTGGGTTTTTTGGGGATCAAATTTATTTTAAAACAAAGTTATACCAACTAGTTTCACCAACTGTGGCTGCTGGCTTCATCAGGGTAAAAGATGTATAAAAATAGTAAGAATACTTAAATGCTAAAAACTGTTAACACTAAAACTATAAAATAAACCATATACAACTGTATACGGTTTAGTTTATGAGCCATTATAAGAATAGACCACAAAAAAGAACAACATATCAGGGCAACATCAAACCATAAAAGACAACCCAAACAAATAGACTACAAGTTCAGGAAGTACATAGAAGAGACCGAATGACTATTAAAAACTGTTACATAAATGATGACTACATTGACTTTATTAATAAATTCAACGAGTGCAAGAAAAAATCAGAAATTACTGTGAAACAAAAAAAAAGAGAACGACTCTCACCTCAAACTCTAGAACTACTGAAAAAGAGAAAAGAACTGAAGAAATCTGAAGAAAATTTTCTAGAATACAAAATTATCTGTAAATTACTAAGGAAAATAATTCCAGAAGACTACAAAAGCTTTCAGGATACAAAAATTAAGAGAAGCAGTGCAGGCAAAAACCAGCCTGAAAAAAATAGAGAAAGACTTAAATTTTAAACAGTCAATTCCATCTGCTTTACAGGATCAAAATGGAGAAAAATATACTAATAGAAATAGGATAGAAGAAATTGTGCAGAATTTTTATAATGATCTCTATGCAACTAAGTGCCACGTTTCAGAACCTATCATTCCAAAACCAAGCAATATACCAGATGTACTTCCAGAAGAAATAGAACATGCCATTAAGAAAATGAGTCAAGGAAAAGCCTCAGGACTTGATCATGTTAAGGCTGAAGAAATCCAACAAGGTGGACGAATTATTTTCAACGCCTTGGCTGCCAGATTCACGTGGTACTTCAAAGAAAGAAAGATTCCAGAGGAATGGAAAACCTCAAAAACCATACTTCTATTCAAAAAAGGGAACAAGGAAGACATAAAAAACTATCGTCCAATCTGTCTACTCTCTCACATATATAAGATCATGAACAGAGTAATACTGAACAGAATCCAAAACACTCTAGAAGACAACTCCAGCAGAGAGCAGGCAGGATTCAGAAGAGGCTTCTCCACAATAGATCATATCCAGGTCATTTCACAACTAACAGAAAAATGCAGAGAATACCAAATCCCTCTATGTTTCCTCTTTATTGATTTTAAAAAAGCATGATACCATAGAACACAATGCAGTCATCAGTGCCTTACTGGAAATAAATGTGGATCCTACTTATATCCACATGATAAAAGAAATTAACAAAAATCAGACCACACAAATAACCCTATTTGATTAACCTATAAATATAGATATAAAGAGAGGGGTCCACCAAGGTGATGTGATCTCTCCAAATCTATTTACCAGCACTTTAGAATACATTCTGAAAAAAATAGACCTAAACGGAGGAATAAGCATAGATGGTGAAAAGCTACAAATTCTTATGTTTGCCGATGATCTAGTACTGATATCCCACAACCCAAAAGACCTAGAAGAAATGGGTGAAAAAGTATACACAAACAGCAGTAAGATGAAAAAACAAAATGGATCAAAAACATCTACACAAGTGACAGTCACCTATGTATTGATTAACATCCCTATAGAACAAGTCGACTCATACAAGTACTTAGGACAAACAATAAAAATGAATAACGATTTATCTGAAGAACTAGCAAAAAGAAAGAAAGCTGCATGGCTATCATTCAACAGACTTAAAGAATCACTTACTGATCCAAATCTTGACATCTCTCCGAAGGCAAAACTATTTAATAGTGATATTCTACCATCATTCACGTATGGATTGGAAACATGGAACACGACAAGAAAAGAAGAAGAGACTCTCAGAATAACTCAGCATGCAATAGAACGCAGGATTTGTAACATCAGCAGAATGGAACATGTTAGAAACACGGAACTAAGAAAGAGATCAGGCATAAAAGATGTGGTAACTGCAGTATATGAAAGCAAGATGAGATGGGCAGGTCACATAGCCAGACTCAGGGATAACAGATGGACATATAGAATACTTAGCTGGCAACCAAGAATAAAGAGAAAACCAGGAAGATCCACTAATGAAATCTATGGGTATAACATGGAAGAGAAAGGCTCAAGATCGAGATCGTTGGAGGCATCTTTGTGACCTGCACTCATGGAGAAATCCTGAGTGAAACACTGGTCCATCAAAGTAATCAAGGTAATACAATTGTATTAAATTAAATTCACTCTAGAGTTTGAGAAAGATAACCAATTACCATTTCTGGACATTTTAATCAAGAAATCACTAGATGGATGTATCAACCTTACAGTTTATCGCAAACCCACCAATACAGGTGAATACTTACACTTCACTTCTTCACACCATATTTCTCAGAAACTCAGCATTGTACACATGCTAAAAATTAGAGCCTCTCTCATTACGTCAGATGATAAAGACTTCCAAGCTGAACTTACCGGGATATCAAATGACCTTACAAAGAATGGTTATCATAAGAAATTGATCCACAAGATACTTTTCTGTGACCCCCCCCCACACACACACACAAAGACAACCTGAAGATATACATTATAATTTTACCATTGGGATTCCATTTGTAGGGACAATTTCTAATAAGATTACCAGACTCCTCAAGCTACATGGTATACGAGTAGCTTTTAAACCTGCACAGACCATTCAATTTTTACGATCTCCAAAAGACAGTCATCCAGACTTCAAGATGTTTTGAAATCAAGGAGCACATCATCAATAATAATAGAGAAAACAAATTGGGGTTAGCCTTTCATTTTGCTAGGAATAATCACATTATAGAATGGAATAAAAGCTCAATGCCCTACTTAGAGGAGGACTTCTGCTCCCGAATTATAAAAGAAGCCACAACTGTTCTCTGCTCAGAACAAAACCTTAATAGAAACCAAAGACTGATTCTGCTCGAGATCTGGAAGACCCTTGTTAGATCTTTCAACATGTCAGAACTGAATTTTGCCGCCAACTACAAATTGTTCCTACACAACAACTAGCAGATCATACATGCACTATACGTGTTCTTCTACTTTTATAAAAAATACATTTGTATTCGGTTTATTTTATGGTTTTAGTGTTAACAGTTTTTAGCATTTAAGTGTTCTTATTATTTTTATACATCTTTTACCCTGATGAAGCCAGCAGCCACAGTTGGTGAAACTAGTTGGTATAACTTTGTTTTAAAATAAATTTGACCAAAAAAAAAAAAAAAACCCAAATAGTAGTCATTTATTCTCTCCTATAGTTCGTGTGGTCAAAAATAACAGTATTATCATAAACAGAGAAGTAAGTCAAATTTGTGCCTGAACGTAGTTCAAGTCTGTGGTGGAGAGTAAGCTCAATAAACCAGTCTGGATAGTGGCCCTTGCCTTTAATGCATTGCATCATACATCTCCGCAAGGGGATGTGCTTTGCATTAGAGGAAAATACTAAGGAAAGTGATCGGAGCTTACTCCACCTTTACCATGAGTTGCCTCAGACTTGAACTACGTTCAGGTGCAAACTTGACTTACTTGTCTGTTTGCTTACTTGGGAAAGAAGATTAAAACCATGTTTATATAAAATTGCTTGGTATCTTTAACGCATGGTATACCCAAGGTAAAAAAACTTTCTACAACTTTTGCAGTGTTCAAACATCCAAAGCTTCAAGATATGCAATGTGTCCTAAACATTGATCCCTACAATGCCCAAAACACAATCCTTTTTTTTCTTGCAAAAAAAGGATGTTAGTTGAATCATTACATTCTCCTCAATCATTAAGACTGGACTTTTCTTGGATTGATTATCGAAGAAAATTATCCTTTCCTGGCCCATTATATCCGAAACTTCCTCAGCCTCTAAAAATAATATGATGTGTGTATATATATATATTTTTTATCACTCAAGATATTACTTTTTGTCTGTCCAGCTATGAACTGCAAATCCAAAATTACCTCCACTTTAGAATGTTGGGTGCTGTGCAAAACACTTCCCTCAAATTCTTGATGCCATCCAAAAGAGGGCAGTTTTGCTCACTGATAATTCCTCACTTCAGACTCTGGATTTGTAGCATAGACAAAATATTTCTGGATTGCATGTGTTTGCTACGACTAGGGCAACTTGTATATAGAAGGTAATGACTTCACATCACTTGCCTTAGTATTCCATAATGCAAAGCACATATCCTTATGAGTATGTATGATGCTATGCATTATGGGAAGGATCACTAATCAGATTGGTTTTGATCTTTATTGAGGTTTCATCAGTGGGAGCCAGACCCATAGGTGATACTAAGGTTAAAGTAATGCAGAAGTCATATTTTCATATACGAGTAGCGAAAAGGTGTCACACCTAATTATTAAAATACTCTGGATTATGGATATGAAAATATGACTATTTTGGAAGCCTAAAGACCAGATATATGCATAAAATAGTCCAGATGAGGTTGCATAAATAGGCAAAATTACTTCCTTATTCTTACATGTCAGTGTTCATTTCAGCATCGCAATTATCTTCTGAGGTGTATATTTGCAATCTTTGCTCTGTGGCCCCTAAACTTCAACTTACCGTTTACTAAAACTCCAAGATCCCTATGGTCAATTTCTTCTAGCATAAGCACATCAATATAACATGTCATTGGATATCTCATCACACCAAAGTGCATTACTTAATATATATACTAACATTGAACTAATAGCCATTTTCATGTGCCTACAATTCCAGCTTATTCAAATCATTGTGCAAGTATTGCATGTCAATTCATTTCTGATTGCCTGTCTTGTCTTTGCATCATCAGCAAATAACTATATGCCACCTTCCAAATCCAAAGTACATAACTTTACATTTACGAGATAGGTTCCAAAAGTTTCTGATCTGACATACAAAATCGCACCAATTTTAAAATGCTATGTGTGACGGATAGCACCATCTATGGGGGGGGGGGCTTAGTGTACAAGTTTCAACTCTCTACCTTTGTCATTCAGTTGGAGGCACTTGTTTGACTAACATGTGGAACTTTAAGTGGCTATAATGTTAAAAATTGAGTAGTGTTCTGTGATGATGAAGTTTTTCACCAAAGACAGGCTTTCTCCATGTGCTATCAAACAGCAGTTGGATGGTATTTATGGGGAAGCTTTTCCTTCATATTCCACCATGAAGGAATGGGCCAAACAGTTTCACCTAGGAAGAGACAGCATCGAAAATGATCCTCGTGAGATCGACCTGTGGAAGTGATGACTGAGGAAAATGTCTCTTATTGAGGAGGAACTGCTCAATGACACACGGCTGAAGCTCAAAGAAATCTCAGCGAGGTTGGGGCTTTCTATAACAACTGTCTTTCACATCGTTCACAAGAAGCTTCACATGACAAAGGTCAATCCAAGGTGGGTGCCCCAACTTCCTTCTTCAGTTCAAAAGGAGCATCATGTGACCTGTTCCTGCAAGGTTTTAGAGATTTGCCAAGGGAATCAGAGATGTGCTACAATCTATCGTCACCTTGGATGAAAGCATGGTCCTTTATTATGATCCTCTTTCCAAAAGGGTAGCCACATGATGTGATGGCTTTAGGAACAGTATTTTCTTAAATGAGGTGTTCCTAATAAAGTTTCTTCTGTCTCTCTCTCTTTCTGTGTGTGTGATTTGCTTACCAAGTTTTTCACAATCTTCATCACTACTCCAGAGATACCGATATGTTGAGAGTTAGATACATCAATCTTGGTACCATCCCTGTACAATGGGATTATCTATATTCTTTCCATTCCTGTGGAAATGCCCCTGTATTGATACTCAAGTTATACACCCAGTTCAGCTAAACACTCTTTTAGCATCCCTGATGACATCAATCCTATTGTCAAATGCCTATTTAATTTATGCACCATCTTTAGTATCTCCTCCTCATACATGTGAATTATGGCTTATTGTGACTGTTTTTTCCATATACCTTAAGGACATTCATGCATGCATTAATTTGATTGATATATCCTTTGTTTTACTCAATTTCCATAAAATGTTAATTCCTGTTTTACTTATTATATGGACTGTACAAACAGTGGTGCTACAGTCATCAGAATGTAAAATTGTATTTAAACTTTACTTAGTTTTGTTATTGTATTATTTTGATTGGTTGTTCTTAATATCCACACTGTCTGCATCTCATTTTGCTACTTCATCTCTACTAGTCTTTTGAACTGCATTTCCTAATTTCTATATATCATATTTCATCCATTTCAGATATTAGCTGTATTTACTTCTAAGTATTTTAGTTTGGAGTATTGAAAAGATAATTCACTTGTAAAATTAATCACATTGTAAATGGAAATTCGGTTTTCTCCGTTAATTTCAAAATCTTGACTGTTTTATCTTTATATGATTGTTAAACCAAGTCATATTCTTTATCAGACACATCATTTCTAAGTAGTTTCATTGAAACATACAAGAAATTATACATCTGACAAAGAATGTAAATTGTATATTGAAAATGTGTTCTGTAAATAAAACTGATAAACAGGATTATTATTATTATTATTATTATTATTCAGGCCTCCAAGGAGTCAAAAGACTCATCGAGGGAGGTCCTTCCTAAGACATAAAGTCTGTCAAGACTCATCGAGGGGAGGTCCCCCCCCTGAGAAACACAAAGTTTATCATACCACTCTTTAAACTCACTGACCATTCTCGCTCCCACCACTCCATCAGGCAATGCATTCCACGGCTCAACCACCCTCCACACAAAGAAACCACTCCTTACCCTCTTGCTCACAGTTTCCTTTCGTAACTTCCAGGGATGGCCTCTTGTCATCACTCCTTCCCGCTGATCAACCAAGCGAAAGAACTCCCCAGTGTCAACCCTGTAACCACCTCTCAACAGTTTAAAAGTCTCAATCATATCACCTCTCCTTCTTCTATCCACCAAACTCTGCAGTCCACATTCTCTCAGCCGATCCTCATAACTATCCTTGTACAGTCCTGAAACCATCTTTGTCATCCGTCTTTGTATCCTTTCCACAGTTAATTTATCCCCTTCAAATCCTGGGGACCAAATCTGAGAACAATAGTCCAAGTGTGGTCTGATCAGAGACTTATACAACGGAATGATAACCCTCTTATCTCTGCAGGTCAGTGTCCTTCTCATAATAGCAGCAATCCTCTGTGTTACCTTCACCACCTTTGCAATATGTCCCCTAAACTTCAGGTTTCTATCAATCATCAACCCCAGATCTCTTGTCTCCCCTACTTCCTCCAGTATAACTCCTCCCATAGAGTATGCAGCATCCCATCGATGTTTCCCAAACCTCAAGACCTTACATTTTGCTGCATTAAACTGACACCCCCATTCATTTGCCCATCTATCTAGCTTATTTAAATCCTCTTGCAGGGCTACCACATCTGCACTATTACTAATAATCCTTCCCAGCTTCGCATCATCCGCAAACAACTGAATATCCCCCTGCAATCCACTGGCTATGTCATTGATATAAAGGTTAAACAATATAGGTCCTAGTACTGAGCCCTGTGGGACCCCACTTGTAACCCTCTGCCTCCTGGAAACTGCTCCACCATACACAACTCTCTGATACCTATCAGACAGCCAATCCTGAATCCAGTTGACCAATCTGACATCCAGACCCATGTGCTGCAACTTAAATATCAGCTTATCATGTGGCACCCTGTCAAATGCCTTCGCCAAGTCTAAGAAAATTGCAGTATATGCCTTTCCCTCATCTAATGCTCTTGTAACTTTATTATAAAAGGCTAGCATATTGCTAAAACAAGAGCGTCCTTTCACAAATCCATGTTGATTCTCACAGATAACATTACCCTCATCTGCCCAATGCTGTACACGGTCCCTCACTACTTTCTCCAAGATCTTAACAACTACTGATGACACACAGACTGGCCTATAATTAGACACTTCCAGTCTGTTACCACCCTTATGCAATGATTTTGAAATTAATTGAGTAAGTATAATCCTCTTCTAATAAAACAGTTCATTTAGGAATAAAGCATCATTTTATATTCTTTGTAATGCTTTTGGGTCCTAATTCTCTCATCAAAATTGTTCAATGCTTAACCCTACAAAAAAAAAAAAAATCTGTTGAGTTGATGGAAGAAATAAAGGATATTAAAAAAGTTGACTAGAACATTGATAAATTGCTTACATGCATACAAAACTTAATATTTTATTAATTTTACTTTTATTAGCATTTTGCAATGTTGTGTTTCTCTTTCCCCCCCCCCCCATCTAGGGAGAACGTTTTGGAGGGGCCTTAGATGCTGCAGCCCGGCAGTTCAGCAGGGCATATGACACACAAATGATTCCAATGGAATTTGTTAATACAATGCGTAAGAAAGGAGAACTAATCATGGGAATTGGGCATAGAGTAAAATCAGTAAGTAATATTTTATAATAATTTACTAAATCAGATTGCCATTATACTTATACTCAGATCATAATGAATTATACTTATGGCATTTTAGAAAAATAAATATTGCTTGAAATTGCATTTCATGTGTACCATTAAATTGTAGCCAGTAGACTAACACCTAACTTGTTAGATAGTATATAGGATTGAACCTGTTAACAACAAATCAGGAGGCTTCCTGACACACTGTTGCATAATTCTGCTACTATCACTTATTCTGCCATATTATACTTAGAGGGAATTTAAATATAGTGCATGCAGTAGGAATTGTCAAAGCTATGCATTGGTGGAAGATCAGATTCTCTCAAATGTGTTTACAAGTCATTCACCTCCAGTCATATGCTGTTAGTCTATTTCTTTTCCTCTCTATTAGCAATGGACATTGTATAAATTCGGTTTTATTTCAGATCACAAAAAATCTATCACAAAAAAGTACCAGCCACGTAAAATATATTACTTGCAAAAAAAAAAAAAAAAAAAGTTTCAATATCCACTCTGACAATATTTGTGGCTTTAACAGCAGTTTAAATGATGTGCACAGCTACCTACTAATGAAATTTCAGCTGGTTACATCATTAACTATCATCCACCTCAAGTGCCCAAATTACAGTTTACAGTCTTTCTTCTTTCACAAGAAGTGACACATGTGAATTTCATCAGACCTGACATCCCATGCCACAATTTTCTGGTATGAGATGTCACTTCCTATTGTTTGACATGCCCTATTCAAAATTTGTGTACTGAACTTTGTTACTCTGATTTGTTGTCACTATCACTCTCCTCTCTTTGATTTACCTATCTCTAAAGCTTGATTTCCTGCAATCAAAATTATACAACCAGTGAAATCATCATCATCTTGGAACATTCACAACTTACATTTGCTTTCCTTCTCAAATTCCACTTATCAAGCTAGTAGGAATGCTTAACCAAGGTATTTGCCATCAACAGTTAGCTAATACATCTATCCACCATCAAAATTCCAGATAACTGTAAAAAGTTTAGTTGTTACATCCTGTCATTGATTACACCCATTGTAGAAATAGGCTGCAAGTGGTATCAGATTTCTGTACTGAAATTTAGGTACACAAGTAAGATTCTAGATATATGTATAGTGCTATGATAATTCCTTCATATTTTTAAGAACATATATTTACTTACTGAATAATTGTGTAAATTGAGTCTTCACACTTCTGTGTACAAAACAAAAAACAGTTTAATAATTGTAAGATACATAAATTAAAAGGAATATATAATATTCTGAAGTAAACTTTAACAACTCAACAATCTTCTTAAGATCTTTAAAAAAAAAAAAAAAAAAAAAATCAATTAAATAATGGAAAATCTTGGTAACCATAGATTTCTTGTTTACAATAAGCAGTATAAGATTTTAGACTTGGATAATTCTTCTTCTTCTACAGCTTCTCCCTCTTAAATGGGGTCACTGTTGATGATGAGTCTCCTCCACATCCTCCTGTCTTGGGCTGTCACCACATCCAAGTTCTTCATCTTCAAGTCCCCTTCTACCAGCTCCCTCCATCTCTTCTTTGGCCACCCATGCTTCCTCCTTCCTTGCCATCTCAACCTTGCCTCCTGTATCTTTGCTCCTAAGTTGGTAACTTTCACTGTTCCCCTCACATAGTCATTTCTCAGACGATCCTTTCTGGTCACACCGCACATCCACCTAAGCATTCTCATCTCTGCTACCTCCATCCTGCTGATGTTATTTTTCCTCAGGGGCACAGTTTCTATAGCATACGTCGTAGCTGGCCTCACTACTGTCCTATAGATTTTGCCTTTCAGATTGATCGGCACCCTCTTATCGCATAACACTCCAGCCATCTCCCTCCAGTTCCTCCAACCTGCTTGTATCCTGCATCCCACTTCCTTCACAGCTCCTCCATCTTCTTCCACTGTTGAACTAAAATACTAAAATGAGGACTTTAGATACCTAAGTATCTAAAGTCCTCACCTTCCTGATGACATTTCCTTCCAGCTCCAGATCTGTCTCCTGGCTGCCGCCCACTGTGCAACACATATACTCTGTCTTAATTCTGCTCAATCTCATACCTCTCTCTTCGAGTACTTTTCTCCATCTTTCCAGTTTAGTTCCCACTTCTTCTCTTGAATCTGCACACAGCAAGATCTCATTTGCATACAACATTTTAGACTTGGATAATAAAGTCCTCAATTTCAAATGCTCCATTATTCCTCCATAAAATGCCTTCCAGAAAAGTAACATAAAACTTTTTCCTTCTTTTTACTTTCTTCAAGATTTGCAACTTTGTCCCACTTACTGTGTAAATGGGACATTATATCAAGCAATACATAGTTTCTATTTAAGCTCCTAGGTCAGCAGTTAGAATTGAAGGAGGTACAGGAAGATGGTTTGAAATAAAATGTGGTGTGCATTATCTCCACTGTTATTCATTATCAATATGGATCACATTATGAAGGAAAGTGGTATTAAATCTGATATCAGGATTGGAGATGTTAATCTCGGCTCTTTATTCAGATTTTATACTTTTAAATAAATCTGATACAATTCTGCAAGATTCCCTGGCTAAACTGAATTGCTTATTTTTTTTTACTAAACTTCTTATTTATATTACAATGTGTAATAAATTTGGTATGAAAATCAGCAATAACAAAACAATGACAATGAAAATAGACAGAAACATTGAAAATATCAAGTGCATCTTGAATGAAGAACCTATAGAACAAGTAAAACATTTCAGCTACTTAAGTACAATTTTTAGTGAAGATGGTAAATTAAATATGAAAATTGACAACAGAATCAACAAAACTGGTATGATAGGAAGTCAACTGAATAAATTTATGTGGAATGAGAGAGAAATTAGTCAAAACACTAAATTGGCTGTATACAAAATGGTGTTCAAACCATTTTTAACTTATGGATCTGAGAGCTGGGCTAGAAGTAAAACACTTGACCAAAGACTAGAGACTACAGATATGAGAGTCCTGAGAAAGATCAGGGGTGTGAACAGATGGCATCAATTACAATATCATATTAAAAACAAGGATATTAGGAAAGAACTTGACATTGTCAGTCAGCATTCAGGAATGCATTAGCAGAGCTAATCTCAGTTGATATGTCACTTAAACAGAATGGGAGAGGAAAGATTAGCAAAAAAAAAGTGTTCTCTGCCAGGTTGGCAGGAAAAAGACCCAGAGGAAGTCCAAGATATAGGTGGATTGATACAGTAAGAAGTGCCTTAGAACATAGAAATATAAGATCTGATAATGTTGGAATCTTGACAGATAACTGATTTATTTGGAGGAAAATTGTTGATAGGAAGTTAGCAATGATGTAAGTTTTTCATGTGGTACTGTCATAATATCCTCTACATCACCTGAGGGTACATATCAGGAATTTGATGATGATGAAATTTGAGTTATTTTATCTTCGTTTAAATTAATTGCTCTAACACAGAAGTTGGTCTCCATAATCTCTACACAATGAATAACATCTAGATCTACTATGTTGTTGATTTCATTATACCAGTTATTGATATAAAATGCAGTAACTTTCATGCAGTACTTATGACAACATGAGTTTACAGTTTTTGTGGTGTTTCATTAGTTTTTTATTTAGTATAATTATGCAGATTTGTTTATTTTATTTTAAGTATTTTATGACTCCTAGCACTGAATGGTTTTAAACCTATATTTTATTAGTAATGTGGGTGGGCTAAGAATTTGTCTAATTTTATTTTTTTTATATTTTTTTTATTTGTTTTATATTTTACATAATTCAGGAATTCTGCTCTAGTGCCACTTTAGCAGTAAGCAGAATACTGGTCTTACCCTCAGTGAAGAAATTCATCTCACACTTAAAGACTGCAAACATCCATGCTCGTTGTGGGATTTGAACCTACAGCCTGTTTAATGGAGAGTGGTGCACTCCACTTGGCCAACCAGGGCAGCATAATAATTATTCATAATACTATATTTTATTTTAAAAATCTACTTTAAATAACTGTAATTTTTTTTTTTTATTGTTGAACAGCATCTTGTAAATGTCTTATATTGAATAGGTAGGGTAAATAAATAGAGCTATAAATATAATTTCTCTTATTTAAATTAAGGGAATATTATCCCACATTATTTCAAAGTTGAATAAGAAACTCAAAGATAGGAATCAAAGAGTTTCATGCCGAATATAGTAAAGTATAAAAGTTTGGGCGGATTGTAGCATAAGCTAAAGCACATAGTTCAACACTAGGGCAACTCATAGCAAAGGTGGGTAAAGTTCTGAGCACTATTCTTAGTATTTCCCATAATGTAAAACACATCTCCTAGGAGATGTGTGATGTTATGCATTATGGTGGAAGGTCACTACCCAGACCGGTTTCGACCTTTATTGAGGTCTCATCAGTGAGTAGGTAGACCTAGATAATACTGAGGTTATAGCGAAGAGAACTTATATACTTTGCTATACGAGTTGTCAAAAAGGTGCACCCATAAATTACTTAAAGAGCCAATAAGCTTCACTTCGGCGATGTAACATTATTTAACACTATTATACATTATGGGAAATACTAAGAATAGTGATCAGAACTTTACCCACCTTTGCTATGAGTTGCCCTAGTGTTGAACTATGTGCTTTAGCTTACGCTACAGTCCACCAAAACTTTTATAGTTTACTATATTCGGCATGAAACTCTTTGATTCCTATCTTTGAGTTTCTTATTCGGCTTTGAAATAATGTGGGATTTAATTACATCGCTGAAGTGAATCCTATTAGCTCTTTATTTAAGTAATTTATGGGTGCAACTTTTTGACAACTCATATAGCAAAGTATATAAGTTCTTTGCTATAACCTCAGTATATTTAGGTCTACCTACTCACTGATGAGACCTCAATAAAGGTCGAAACTGGTCTGGGTAGTGGCCTTCCACCATAATGTGTAACATCATACATCTCCTAGGAGATGTGTTTTACATTATGGAAAATACTAAGAATAGTGATCAGAACTTTACCCACCTTTGCTACGAGTTGCCCTAGTCTTGAACTATGTGCTTTAGCTTACGCTACAGTCCGCCCAAACTTTTATAGTTTACTCTATTCGGCATGAAACTCTTTGATTCCTATCTTTGAGTTTCTTATTCGGCTTTGAAATAATGTGGGATTTAATATCTCCTTAATTTAAATAATGTTACATCACTGAAGGGAAGCCTATTGGCTCTTTATTTAAATAATTTCTCTTAGTTGTGCATTTTGTTAAGCTAGAGTCGGTTCTTTTGTTAGGCAAATATGAGGTAACTGCATTTGTATGGAATAAAAGGTCTAGCGTATATAAAATCTAGGAAAAATTGTTGATAGGAAGTTGGTAATGATGTAAGTTGTTCATGTAGTACTGTCATAATATCCTCTACATCACCTGAGGGTACATATCAGGAATTTGATGATGATGAAATTTGAGTTATTTTATCTTCGTTTAAATTAATTGCTCTAACACAGACGTTTTCTCCATAATCTCTACACAATGAATAACATCTAGATCTACTATGTTGTTGATTTCATTATACCAGTTATTGATATAAAATGCAGTAACTTTCATGCGGTACTTATGACAAACATGAGTTTACAGTTTTTGTGGTGTTTCATTAGTTTTTTATTTAGTATAATTATGCAGATATAAATTAATATCCCCTTAATTTAAATAATGTTACATCGCTTCATGAAGTGAAGCCTATTGGCTCTTTATTTAAATAATTTCCCTTAGTTGTGCATTTTGTTAAGCTATAGTCAGTTCTTTTGGTAGGCAAATATGAGGTAACTGCATTTGTATGGAATGAAAGGCCTAACATATATAAAATCTAGGAAAAATTGTTGATAGGAAGTTTTTCATGTGGTACTAATGAAAGGGCTAGCATATATAAAATTTAGGAAAGCTGTTTGTGTTTTAGTCTTAAAACTGTTAGTTATATTTAATCCAAAAATGTTGATTGTTCATTCTTGATTCTTTATGTTTCAGATAAACAATCCTGATATGAGAGTACAGATTTTAAAGAAATATGTAAAAGAGCATTTTCCTGCAACTCCTATTTTAGACTATGCCTTAGAAGTTGAGAAAATAACCACATCAAAGGTATACTACTTAAAGTTTATTCTATCTTTCATATAGATAAATCACATCTAATTCCATTATTCCTTACAGCTTTTAGTAGTCTCCTAAAAGCCATGGACAGTGTGCTTATATAAATAAAAAATCGTTTGACAGAAATGAATAACATCTCTCCAGTTGTATGCTAGGAATTTCTGGTAGAAAGTTATTATGTGACACCTCCAAGGACTCATCATGGGTGACACTCTGCTTCATTCTGCCACACACATCTAACAGTCTCTCCTGTATTTAAAGCATTAAAGGAAGTTCTGATGATGAATAGAATCTTCTTGATCATGCTCTGAACCATCCATTTCAGAAAGTTCTGAATTCAGGCTGAATTTCTGTGCAATGTTCCAATGTTTTTTTATTCAAACTGTATTTACAGTCATTACTTTATTTTTCAGAAGATGCAAGGACTGATACTATAAAATTTCCATAATGTAGAGCAACAGTGTACAATCCATCCAGACCACAAAAAACAAATCAACATTATTATACTCCAGACTCTAAATTTCATTCTTGGGACAGTACATTTAAATAAGAGTTCTCCACTCATCCTTGATATCCAGCCACATTCATCAATATCCAGACTGGAGAGGCATGTTATTTGGCCCATCATTTCACATGACTGATTTTTATTGGTGTATTGTGCAATAATCTAGTTTCCATGTTCCTTGGCTTGTACCAATCAGTATATATTCATTGTTGTTAATAAAGGCACGTGCACACTTCAATGAAATTTCATAGCATGAAGCTGCCTACATGTGATGGAAATCCTTACATAATTTCTTATGATGGTTCATCTCCACATTGATTATCTAGTGCAGTGGTCGGCAACCTTTTTAATATGAAGGGCGCAATACTGTGGGCGCCATGATGCTCGCGGGCACTGCATTGCCGACTCCTCCTGATTTAAATAATTAAATTTAAAATTACAGTTGGCATGAATGGTTTTGAAATGTCTTTCTATATTACTTTTTTTAGAAATAGTCACACTATTATTGCATAATAAACAAATACATTTGCCATTATGATTGATAAAGCAAGGTGCTCATATCTGATCTGACAGATACATGCTAATTTTTAACATGAATATTCTTAAACAGTTAAAGGATATTCATGTTAACAATTAGCATGTATATATCAGATCAGATGCAAGCGCCCGAGTGAACGAGAGACCTCTGATCATAAGTAGTTTGAGTTGTTAACGTCATCTAGTTATCAATGCGACCACTCTCACTACCCTTCACACATTTCTAAACGTTGTTAGAACCCTTTGTTTTTTAGTATGTGTGTTTGTTGAATCACTCCAGCTATCAGCGCAAATACTTTGGTTTACAAAGATATTTCTAACCCTTTATAATGGATGTCATAAGTCCTCCATAATTTTCAGATTTTATATTGCGGTCTTCATATTAAAAAGGTTTCCTACCTCTGCAAGATGTGATTTACATTTATGGAAAATACTAAGAAAATAGGTCTGGAGCTTGCTCTACCTTTACTACGAGTTGCCCATAAGGCACTACTTATGGTATATCATCCACTGAAACTTTTAGTTTCTTTATATTTGGCACGAAACTCTTGTAGTTTCGATATTCGGCTATGAAATAATGTTGGATTCAATATTCACTTAATTCGTACCATCATGTATTATATTTGCATTGTTTTTCTTTGTTTTTTTGCATTTTAGCACATACTAGTAATGAATTTATCTCTCAGATATACTGCAATCTATGCTGCAAAATTACCGCTGCGAGCTCCAAAGCAGTTTACAATAATTTTCTCTGAGGGTGCACTAAAAATTCACTGCGGGTGTGATGCCGCCCGCGGTACTGCGTTGCCAACCTCTGATCTAGTGTGTTGATGGTAAGATCATTTGTTTCATTGGTTGGAATTATAGCTAAGCAAATAAAGTATTATTCTATTAAATGGGTATTCTCTAGCATGTGTTGACCAATTTTTGCCGGAATAAAAACCAAGGCTGGTCTCCATGGGAGACCAGCCAACTCTTGAACTTGAACATTCCTTATAGAGGTTCCTTGTAGATAGGATTCATACCTGGGTCCATTCTGTGGACACATTCTGCAGTGTTCCTGTGACTGTACTGTGGAGACACTCAGTGTAAGATATTACCTAAAATTCTCAAGAAACATTGTTCCTCTCAGTCAATATTTAGCTCTACCTAGTAATATCTAGGGCTCAGTTGTCACCTGTGAACTAAAATTTCTTTAGCATATTACTGTGGATTTTGAAATGCTGAAGTTCTGTTGCAAGACATTTAATATATCTCCTTAAATGACATCTGTCATTTCCCTGCTGAAATTCTGCTTATATATATATATATATATATTCATTATTCAGGAAAAGGATTGTAATGTCCTTTGAACAGACTATTACTTTCCTCGTGGGAAATGAAATTTGCATATTGTATAGTTGTATCCATTTTTCTGCAGCTGGAGTTGTCTTATTATTTTGGTAGGATAGTGTATATCAGTCAGTAAATTTGCTTGTATATCTTCAGATGAAAATGGTTACCATCAACATAAAAAATACTATGTTGGTTGAGACAAAGGGCTTTTTCTGTAATAATTATAGCTTTATTTTCAAGTATTGGAAACTAAACATAAGCAGTGCCTTTAAGCTTCTTTGTGTTTTGATTGAAGTAGAGCTTTCATCTTACCAGTTTAAAATTTAAAAAAAATAATAATAATAAAATAAACAAAGAAAAATAATGTTGAAGGAAATAATGATAAAGCACAAACTGGATTTAGACTAAATAGGGATTTCCAAATCCAGATGCCAGATTTTTATTTTATAGTAGATAGTTGAGAAAATAAGGAAATGTGTTAGAGATCTCTGTTTAAGCTTTGATCTAAAAAAAGAATATAATAAAATACCAACTTTCACACAACACGTAAATCCTTAGGTTATAAATGGAGTGAAACATAGCTTTACATATAAGTTTCAAATCAGTAGTTAGAATTAAAGGATGATGGTTTGATAAATCACATGAAAGTAGAATTGTGCAGTTTCTTCATTGTTGTTTATAATCTGTATCAAGTGTATTATTAAGAGAAGCGGAATTAAAGTTTGATATACAAATTTTGTTATATTAAACTTCTTTACTTGGCAGAGATCATATTATTCTATTAAATGTTTACTATATAACTTGGCAGAATTGAAGACAGACAGACACCACCAGTTAGAAGCATTAATAGAAAACAGGAGGAGCTAATAGAGGAATTAAAGAAATATGTCAACAAAAGTGGTGTGTTACCTAAAGAAATAAGATTAAAAAAAAATGATACAAATCTTCTAAATTATAAGATGATATTGTGCAATAATTATCAGTGAAAGATAGAATAGGTGTGATATTCAAAACTAAACATGAAAATGAACTTCTCAAATGACAAAGTAATCTCAAGCATAGTGGAATAAATTTCAAAATAGGAAATTGGATAACGAGATTGAATTGTGTCTATGATCCATCAGAGGGTTCTGTGAAGGAAGAAGTAGAGAAATTTTGGCATCATTATTATTAACATCTGACCTCCATAGAGTCACTCATTATGGGAGGTACACACCATCGCACACAATGGTCATCCAACTATGCCTTAAGCTGATTCAGTGTGTCTGCATTTGCAAAACACTCAGGCAACACATTCCACTCATCAGCCACTCTCCATGCAAAGAACCTGCTCCTCACTCTGCTCACACCCTCCTTATACTGCTTCCAGGGGTGGCTTCTTGTTCCCCCCCCCCCTCCACCTCCCGTTCTATGAAAAATCTCTTCCATCTCAACTTGATAACAACCCCTAACTAACTTATGTTTCAATCATACTCCCCCCCCCCTTCCTCTGCCTATTCATAAAGCTTTTATATACATTCTCTCAATCTATCCTCATACTCCACATTTCAAAGACTACTGACCATGTTTGAGAATCTTCTCTGAACCCTTTCTAATATATCCTCATTACCATGAAAACCCAGCAATCAAATCTATGTACAATAATCCATATGAAGCCTGATCAGAGCCTTAACCTCTTTATTTCTACACATCAGGGTCCTCCACATCATTGCTATTATCTGATGCAACATCTTCATAACTTAAGCAATGTGGCCCCTGAATTTCAGGCCCTTATCCACCACTCCCTGATCTCTCACCTTCTCTTACCTCCTTTAAAGTTTTCCCACCAAATGTATACTTCGCAACCCATTGTTGCTTATCAAACGATGCAAATCAGAAAATGATGCAAAAAAAAAAGTATCACACACAGACAGTTCATCCAACCATGTCTTAAACTGATTGTGTGTCACAATACACTCAGACAATGCATTCCACTCACTATTAGATATTTGAATACAGGGAAAAACAGAGAAAACTAGTTCTTGTTGGAAACAAAGCAGTAGAATAAAAAAATTTCTTATTAATTATTAGAAATGAATGAAATGAAATTAGTGATTAGAAATAATGATTTCCCCAGATGTTAGGGAAACTTTTGAGAAAAGAGCATCCTAATAGCACTGAAAAGTACCTAGTGGATTTCTGTTCAGAATATAGATGAGTCATTGCTAACATTATATTGCAACATAAAGCAGTGTATAGATTCACATGAAAAACAGAGAAGTAAGAGCATAGATGGAATTTGATCATCAAGTTTCAATTTAATAAATAAATAAAAAAAAGTATCACATTGAAAAGAAAAATGTGTAACAAACATTCATAATAAATGTTAGTGATTTTAAAAAAATGTAACCCTCTTGTGTGTAGGCTTACAAAAAATTACTTGTACTTTTTAATTACAAGAAACTACTAAATACAATACCCAGGCAGCAACAGAACTGTGATAAAAATTATCCAATAGGAAAATATTGATGAGTGAATGTCAGTATTGGAGATTAAGTTGATAAAAATTGATATTTTTATCAATTTAAGTGCTCAAATATTACAGTGGCTGCGCTGTAAAATTCAGAAGGTCATATTCCAGATTATTGGAGTAGGGATCTTGTAGCACCTGTAAAATTGAATGTAAGAACTGCAGAGACAGTTCCTTATTCAGTGTTCAAGGTAAAGTCTATACAGGCATTCTGAAGAAGAGGACAAGGAAAATTACGGAAAAGAAACTAAGGAAGAAGAAACTGGATTCAGGCCAAATTGGAGTAGTCATGATCAGATTTCACTTCATGACAAATAGTTCAAAGATTGTGAAAATCTGTATTTAAGTTTTGTACAGTTGACTTATCACCATAGTGTACATGACTTAGGAATAGGTTGTTATGGTGAATAGTTTGCTATATTGATTTGGAATAGCACTGTACATATAGAGATTTGGCTGAGACTTTTAGATACAACGCTATGAAAAATCAATATAGCACACTATTCACCATAACCTATTCCTAAATCCATAACATGTACATTATGGTAAGAGGTCAACTGTGCAAAACTTAAATACAGGTACTTGTTATAAAAAGGATTGATAATGTGGAAAAAGGAATATGTTGTAAATGGAACATTATATGGTACATTATACTGTCAATACTTAGATTTGAAAGATGTTACAAGAACATGGTTTGATGTTAATAGATGTGCATGTGAACATTATGAATGAAAGTAGCATTAAATCTAATACTAGAATTGGCAATATTAAACTCAGCTCTTTACTTCATGACATACTTGTATTCCTATAAATCAACTGCAACGTCTAGAAATTTTCATGTAAATTGAATTAATGTGTAGCAGATTTGGTAGGAAAATCAGCAATTAAAAAAAGAGAAATTTTAAAAATAGGCAGCTTCACCTTTTCCTTAACATGTTAGGCTTTGCCTGACATAGATGAGCAATTTATAAACCTAATTAAAGCGCTTTAGGTGTTAATCATATCTGCATAGTTTCTGTCTTATGGGATAGAAAACCTGATTTTCTGATTTAAAAAAAAAAAATCAATTCCTTAATGAAGATTCTTGGCATCCAAATAAGTATTCAAGCCATGGTCTGTTCACTGGTGGGCATTGTCATTATCAGTTGAACTGCTGAGACACTTGAAAATCACAGGAAGAATTTGGAAAACATCAAACTTCGATGTTTGCCCCCTCTCTCCTCCCCCAAAGATTAAATCCTGAATGTGCCACTGACTGTGTATATATACCACCTTCAGGAATAAAAAAAAATGTGAACGGTGTAGTGACTTGAATGGCGGAAAAGGGGGGGGGGGGAAGACATTTGGGGATATCAGGTAAAAAGACCCAGAGAAAGATCAACATCTAGATGGATTGTTTCATCAATTAGTATGCCATATAAGACTGTAATGTGAGATATGAGAATATGGATATTTCATCGGGGGTTTTTTTCCATACCATACCATAGAAATTCTTTATATATTCTACATAAACTGCAATAAATGCATATTCTTGAATTTGTTTCATATAATTTTTATTTCAGAAACCCAATCTAATTTTAAATGTAGATGGCTTTATTGGAGTTACAGTTGTAGACCTTCTCCGAAATAGTGGATGTTTTTCTCAAGAAGAAGCTCAGGAATACATTGATATTGGCGCACTGAATGGATTATTTGTCTTGGGTCGTACAATTGGATTTATTGGTGAGTCAAAAATAGCAATTTATGCTTTTCTAGACTTATTAGTATCTTTCAATTTATGAAGGCCCAAGATAATAGATTTAAGAACATGTATTAACATCTGTATGTGAAGGTTTCTGTGGCTCAACAATTTTACGATATTTTTGTCTGATTTTAGTTCTTTGAGGGCTGTGTATTCCATGTAAGGTAGGTTCCTTGGTGGTAATAATTTGCTTTGTAATAGCAATGCTGTACTCTGTATACAGATGAGATCTGATGTATCACCAGGCAAATTTTGTATTCCTTTCTGTATTTGAGCTATGATGTCAATTTTTGGTAGGTAGCGTGGCGTCAAAGCGAAGTTGAAACCTTTCAGAAGTAGATTTTTTTCGGTTCTTGATAGGACTCTTGAAGAAAGGTTAATTACTACTTAGGAGTAATCTAAATTTTTTCTTTTCCGTAATTTAATTTTTCAATTAAATTACATTTCTTTTGATCAGAAATCAGAACACCACCATCTCACGCAAAAAAATAGGTTTAATTAAACCTTGAGGGACAGAACTTATAATATTTCCATCACAGAAAAACAGAGAAATGAAGAATTTCAATATTTAACACAGATCCTCAAAAAAAAAAAAAAAAAAAAAAAAAATGGTTATGAAGCTAAGACAATAAAAAGACTCCTCACACACCTCCTACAAGTATCTCACAAAAGCAAGATTTCAAGAATGCAATCACGCTTCCATACATTAAGAATGTTACAGACAAAATGGCCAAATTACTAAACAAACATAATATCAAAGTGGCTTTTCTACCACTGGAAAAAATTTCAAGATTTCTACATCCCCCAAAACCTCCACACCATCCTTTAAAAAAACCAGGTGTATATAAAATTCATTGTTCCTGTGGCATCTGCTATGTAGGCCAGCGGGAAGATCGGGAAATTCTCATGAACGAACACCAAAAAAAGGTACAAAAAAGAAGAGAACACAAATCAGACCAAGCATACCATACAACTTCCACCGGCCATAATGTACTCTGGCAAAAAACAAACGTCTTACATTGAAAAAAATTGTTACATAAGGAAATTTAAGGAAGCTGCAAACATGCTTAGACTTCTAACACAGTGTAACAAAAACCAGGGCCTAATTCTACACAAAGTTTGGTCAGCATTGATAAAAAATATACCCAAGTTAGACCTCGGACAATGTGAACGTGAACAACAGAACATGGCAGCATCCAGCATTGTTCAAACTTAGCATTGCAATGTTTTGTTTGTTTCTCAAAATGATAAATTTTGAATAGCTAACGTCCGAACTAAGCAAGAGTCGTTCTAATACTTGCACCCAATGTTTCTCCTCTTCTAATAACTAGCAAGTTCTCTTCATCGATGGTTTTCTTTTCTGTTATTTTCTGGTGGATTAACCTTTCTAATTCTTTCCATTTATGGTAATTTTCAACTTGTCTTTGATTTTTATCATGTGCAGCTAAAATAGAAGAAGCATTTTTCCAGTTCCTCAATCCAGAATTTGAAAGGTTAATCCACCATTGATCAGATAATAAACAGCAGAAGCAAAATACAGAATCCATGGATTTTGAATACAATAACCACAAACGCTGCATTGTCTCCCTGATAAATAGTCTTCGAGTATAATGAGTCATTGAAAATCTTCTATTATTGTTATCTTTCGGAAAATCAAAATTATGAATCTGTTCAGGTCCATGTTCAACTAATAGTTGATGTAATTGATTGATATTGGAAAATTTTACAGGACACCAAGTTGCTGGATAATTATAATTTAAATTTGTAAAATCAAATCCTTTTATGATTGGATCTGTAGAATAACCAGCTTCAGAATGAACAATACTCATATGATCTGTAGATTTCTCCTTCGATGTTTTAATCCAATTTTTGGTATTTGCAGAATTCTCCAATTCATTAATCGAAACTATAGACGAATTATCCAACGAATAATCTTGAAGATTTTCTTCTTGTATCCAATTATGATCTTCTCAGGCAAAGATATTTTAAAAATGCATCTTCTTGTTTTTTCAAACTTTCTTCCTTTTCTGCTTTACGTTTGTGATATTGAAAACCCGATTTCTTTTTATCCATTTTCATAATCCAGTAACTGAAATATTTATAAATAAAAATAAACTTAATTATAAAAAATATGGACTTTAAACTATTCAGTTATTCACAAATAAATTTTTATACATTTACTTAATGAAGTGTTTATCAATTATATATACCCTATAAGTTATAACTATATAACTTATCTATCATACATTTATAATCTAATAATTCAACAATATCATTTTCAATGAACATAATTGACAAATTTCTCAAATGCATTTGATTTAACGAATTGTGTAAATATTTTTAATGCGTTTAAGTACAGAAAATGAGCGTTCACCGCTAGCATTACAAACAGACAGTGTCCAGGCCCCATTTATACTTTTGGAGACCTGAGGCGCAACATCATGACGAGGCCTCAAATATAAGCACTTTTTTTAGTTTATTGAAAATAAAAGTCAACATTTCCATGATAACTAATTTTAATAACACAATACAACATTGGTATACATATATTCGCATTTTTAAAAAAGTATAAAATAAATCAGTTCAAATTTAAATAAAAAAAATCAATAACTGAAAGTTTTTTTGTTTTTTTTCTGACTTTGGTTTTAGCAAATATATCTATAATGTCATCATAATTAATCGAGTCCATTATATCTGATTCAATGCATAATAACGACAGGTCACTTGTTTTATTTTGGTGCAAGTTGCTTCTTAAATAATTGTATAAGGATAAAAGTTTTTTTTAAAAGAACAGAATTTAAATTAAGCTTGCTAATTAAGGTAAAAATAGGAATTTCATCAACTGTAAAGTTCAGATATTCTCACTAAAAATAAAAATTTTGAATTTACAGTAATAAAAATTGTACCAAAAATCATTATATATATTTATGGAATTACAACATGGATCTAAATATAAATATAAAACGTTTCAGTTTGAAGTAACATGCACAGTATGCCTCCCTGGTTGACAGAATGGTTAATGTATCTGCTTTCCAACCACCCAACTTTAGGTGAAAGGTAAATTTTGTCGTCTAGTGTGAGACCACCTTACTTACTGGAGGCCTGGGATTCACATAAAAAGCATATAATATATATATATATAGGATTAATTCAGTTCCAACTTTATCGCACAATTAAGATTTATTCAACTCCGGATTTGATTTTTTTTAAGTTGCACTAATAAGCATAATTCCAGCTTTAATTAAAAGTAGAAGCAATTAATTGTAACAATAACTTGCTATGCTCGCTAACATCCACTTTTTTACTCAACATTTTACCCTAAAATAACTAGAATCTTGATGCACAAAAAAAAATGAACCGAAAAATCAATTTAATATATAAATAATAATAAACTTGAAAATCAAATGCTCTGTTTATGTGATATAGAAACTGCTCTTACCCACTAATTAATACAAATAGCAGCAGCACACAAAAAAAACCTCTGTTGTCTCAGAAACGTGTTTCAAAATGATTACAAGTTCAGTACTCAGCAATTTGTTCTTTCCTAACTAACAGGATTCTGGGAAATCACAGGGTGAAATATTCTTAAGAACGTTATGGATTAAACTGACCATATATTTAATCTCTGGATTAAACTGCAAAGTCAGTGATTGGTCAACACAAGTCAAACATTTAGTAAAAAAAAATTTCCAAAGAAGGAGATAGGAATTTAGTAATATTGATAAGAACAATAGTCCAGGTAGTTCAGAAGCGAAAACCATCTATGACAAAATGAAACTAGTTTATTTAATTAAAAATACAACCAATTTATTAAATATATCGTTATAGAGTTCATAATTAAAAGGACTCTAATAATAATAGATTTCTACAGATGTGTCTCATCTTGTTTTGGTATCATCAAAATTATCAAGTTATTCTGAAGCATTATGAATTTTGCTATTTTATTATTATGCTGCTAATATTTCTTCAAATGCAGCACTCTTTACAACAAAACTGACTAAGTTATGTTGAATATATCTGTTTGCAAATATACTCAAAATCCCTTTGACCTAATAAAAATGTAGATTGCTGATGAAACTTAATCAGCATTCTATCTGTTAAAATGCAATTACCCCCCACCCCCGCGCTGTTAACGGATTATTGTCTTTATGTGCACTGTATTACTTAGAATTTCTTTACTGTCCTACGACATTTGACCCTTTTTTGCTGCACAATTTATTTATTGTCCCTTCCCAAATAAAAACAAATTTCACATGTGCAAAAATAAATAATCAAAACGTTTGTTTACATTGGAAATATATCAAATATTTATATTTTTTAAATAACATTTATTGAAATAAATATGACATTTTGCTTTCTTTCCTTGCAAAATAAAATTATATGGGTCGCACATTTCAATTTTAGGAACGATTTTTTTTTTTTAATGAACAACAAATGATGTTAAACTGCATTACTCGGGGTTTCCGATTGTGAGTCTTTTTAATATCAAAAAATTTATATCCAATGGTATTTTATCAGAGATTCTTCGCCTTTGTCTTTTGCTTAAAACTGCAACAGTACAATTACTTTAGAAAAATAATGAATTCAAACAAAAAGAAAGTGCACATATGTTACCTAGCAGTATTTGTGTGTGTGTATGTGGTGGTGATAATTTTGGGAGGGGAGGAGTTAGCTATGAAAGGCGAATTAATTCTGTTATGAAAATTTTGGAAATAAAATTTCATTTTGATGCATGCACTTATACATCACATGTTTCGAAGGATAAAGTGTAGGGAAAATATCGCTATTTCAAAACTGCCGCATAATACCGAAAATATGTACGTAACAGTCGACTTCATAACTGCCATTTATTTCAATTTGTAGGGAGTGATTGGGGGAAACCAAGAAAGTTGAAATGCAAAAACCTACAGATTATGTTTATAAAAATTATGCATTACATGATATATGATTCAAGATTTACATATGATTCTCTATAAAGCAAAATTTAAAAGTGCAAACTTTCACGCAATCTGTGAACTAACCTTCGAACTAAGATTATGAATAAAAAAGAAAACTTAATTTGGAACAGATGGAGGCTGTATTCATTTTTAGATTCGGATTTTCATAAATTTATAAAATAATTGTTTGACAAAAATAATTATCTTCAATCAAGTTCTGGGAGAATTTTAAAATGTATTGGTGATTAAAATAATTAGCCAAAAAATTGATAGTGACATTGATCTTCCATAGTAATACAATATGAAGTGAAGGAAGTATGAAAGGATTTCTTATTTTGCGCTGGCATTAAAAACTATAATTATACAATAAAAACAAGCAGCAAAATGAATATAACTCATAGGTATTTAGTCTGATATAACATAGATTCCGGTTACCAAGCAAATGTTAAGTCGCTGTAGCAAGTTAAGTTGCTGTAGGCAACTTAACGTAGCTACTACGTACACCAGATAATCTAGTTAAGTGTTCTTTTCAGCGTGAAGGATTATTTCCCTTTCTAATGGACATGACTGTCAAACTACACTTCTTATCCATGTTCTTTCAGCAGGTGAACAGAATATTATCCAGGTTTGTTGGACGTGTATATACGTCCAGGTACACTTGCATACATGAATTTTATGGAATATAGGAGTTCCTGTTAGTTTTATATAGTTTTATATGTACCAAAATCTGGTGCCCATAGGCGCCAAGACTAGGGCGCCATGGTTAGATTGCCTAGGTTTGCCTAATAATAAAACCGGCCCTGCTCCTCCCCACACATACACAAAGTTAATAGTCTTTCATATTAGCTCTGTTTCTATAGCAAGGCCAAATGGAATTTCTCTGAGGTTCCAGTTCCCATGAATCTGCAGTTTAGTTTTGGCTGGGTTAGCATTCTTGAACGTTTTCCCAGATTAGTGGATTAATCTGGGCAAAACTGTTCAACAATGGTGAAAATATATTTTTATACTTTTAAGAAATGGCTGTAATTTAAGCAAAGAACTTGGGACAACTCTGTTTGTCTCCTTTTTTTTTCCCTTTTTTTTTTTTTTTTAAATTCATTATTGGGCCTGATTTAAAAAAAAAAAAAAAAAAACTGATATTGTCTGATATGATATAGTGTGTTAAAAAAAAAAAAAAAAGATTTTCTCCCATCCATATCTGCTTTAAGATGTAGAACAGGAAGGGTTACCAAACATTATTGAAAGCTTTGACCTAGTCAGAGAAAAGAGAGAAAACAACCATTTATTGACCTTTATTATTCACTTGATTAGGTCCTTGAATGGAAAGAAATTGAACTCCACTGATTGACCTGGGATTTCATAGAAGAATGTGTGTGTGTGCTTTTAATGATGGACCTCATACCTATTTTTAAACATATTTTGATTTATGCAGGAAAGTATTTTGTAGTCAAGGTTAGATAATGAAATTAGTATTTAGTATTCAACTTGGCTGAGATCAACTTTAGCTTTGATGTAAAGACTTTGGCTGGATTCAAATTCTTGCAGTATTTTACCAGTGACATGGGCAGAATAAATCAATGAATCCCATGCTACACTGTGACGTTATTTTCACAGACCACCAGGTCCCGATGCTTTCCTCATTCACTAATTCTTAAAAGCTTCATGAATGTCATTGGCTGTAATGGGCATATTATATCTTCGATGTGTTTTGGAAAAGCAGCTATCTTCCAGAGATCATAGTATCAAGGTGCGCCACTGTCTTTAAAGAGATCTTTGTAATATTTTTGGAAAGAGTTGTATAGCTTCTGTAGTCAGTTTGTCTTTCCCATTTGACTGTATTTTGGTTGATGGTTCTTTCTTCTCAAATCCTCTATCATAGAACACTGCTGACAAGATAGGCATCTTCTAATTGTTGATATTCTTATTTTGTATTTGTTTATTTTTATTTGCTTTTGCATTTCCATCTCTATGTCCATACTGATTTCTGATGATGGTAGTGCCTTCTATGCCATTCCATTAATTGGCCATAAAGTTCCTTTCTCTGTACAGTCATGTTTTTCTTTATGGGTGTTGGTGTTAAAACATGCATCCTAGTTTGAGGTGGCATTTTTCCATTCATCAATTAAGGTCTTGAAATTTGTCTGAAAAGATCAAAAAAATTAGCTGAGAGCCTCTAGGATTTGGAACTGATTTTCAGCATTTGTGATTTGCCATAATGATGTATAAATGCTTCATTTGTACTACTTTATTAAGGAACAATGCAGATTGTGTCGATATGTGTACTAATGCTTTTTTTCATTCAAGTATATGCTCATGTTGGGGTGATGGATGCATCGCACATCTACTAGTTGGACACTGTTTAGGCATACTATATTGTTGGATAAGACATTCTGTTCACCATATTTTTATCTTGTAAGCAAAATTATCTTATCTGTTTATCTGTATGAAATTCAGACATGAATTCATTATAACCACTCTTTTCTTGACATTGGAGGACTGTTTTGATTTGATTTTGCAAGAGAAAGTTTCATTGATAGCAAGGTACTGCTCCTCCAAGCTTTCGCTCTTTTCAACAGAAGAAAAAAGATCCAAAATTGCCAACAGATTATCATCTTATATCTCTGAACAGCTATGTGTTAGTATCTTGAAAAAAAAATTGGTTATGGTTGCTTGCAACAACTTGTTTCCAAGATGCATTCAGTCACGTTTACATCATTTAATAATAAGACTGGAAACATCCATTTAGAGATGCATTTCCTAAAATGCAAGCTACTAATATCAGTTTTCTTTGACAAGGATAAAGCATGTGACATATGAAATATTTCTACAGCCTGGTCTTTGAGGGAACTGCCCTCTTTTTATCAAAGACTTCTACTGAATCTTCCAAGATCAAGTAGTAATGACTCTCCCGACCCTTTTCTCCAAGAGGAGGAAGTTCCACAAGGATAAAATTTACGTGTTACAATATTTGCAGTCAGTTTACTTATAATAAAACTACTTCCTCTAACTGTAACTAATGCCCTGTCTGTAGATGATTTATTATCTTTTGTCATTCTTGCAATATGATGATCGTAAAAAGACTTGTAGCAAGCTGTTGACCATGTTTCTTCCTGGTTGCTTGTTACTGTTATCCTCAACTTCACTCAGAATTAAGACTAGGTCAAATGATAATACTAGTTGTAACAGAGAGAACATTCTTAGGAGTATTATCCATTGGGGGGGGGGGGGGGAACTTCCTAACATAAGTGATGGAAACAATGAACATTCTTCACACTCTAACTTTCACCTCCTGGAGTGCATACTCTTATTGTTTGTTCCATCAATATTGAGCACTCATTTGATTAAAACTTCTTGTATTAAATTAAATGCAAGGTGCTATCAAAAAGAAACTGGACTATGTCAGATATTAGTCTCGCACATGCAGGTGTCAATAGCATAGGCATTGTTGGGTCAGCCTGCCATGTGACATTGAGCTGTGTGCACCAGAATTCGTGTAATATGCATTATTCTTATCACATGTTTGTGTGCCATTCTGTGATTTTGCCATAAATGAGAAATTAGAATAAAGGGCAAATGTAAAATTTTGCATAAAACTTGGCAAATCTGCCATAAAGACCTTTGAATTCCTTTGTAAGGCATATGAAAATGAAGCCATGGGCTGAACTCAGTGTTTTGAATGGCACTCAGGTTTTAAGAAGAGCAGAACCATCTTGGAGGATGACTGTCCACACCATCACATCCCATGAAAATGTTGAAAAAACTTAACAGACCATCCAGGAAGTAGCTGACAGAGTTGGGATTTCATAAAGCAGCTCAAATGATCATGACAAGAGATTTGAACATGCATCGCATTACTGCCAACTTTATTCCCCCATCTCTTGACTTCTGACCAGGAGCACCGTGTGAACATATGTCAAGATTTTCATCAAAAGGCCATTGATGACCCAACCTTCATCTCAAGGGTCATAACGGGGGACAAGACTTGGGTCTAGCGCTACTCATCATCATCAACAACCATGGGTCCAATGCTTGTAGGTGTCTGCTGCCATCTTGATATGATTCTTCCATTGCATTCTGTTTTGTGCAAGATGACTCAATTTGTGTATAGAGTTTCCGCACCATTGACGATGTCATCGCCCCATTCTCTGTTTGGTCTTCCTCTTTTGTTCTTTCCTTCAATCATTCCAAACAGCAACATTTTTAATTTTCTCTCATCATTCATTCTACATATATGGCCAAATAGATGTGGTTTCCTTTTGATTATTTTGTGGATCAGGTTTTCTTTTGGTTGTATTCGTCTGTAGATTTCCTCATTGTTCACTTTCTGTATCCAGCTTATTCTCAAGATCTTTCTATAGCACTTCCACTCAAATGCCAGTATCCTCCTTTCAGATTCTCTCAGGAGTACCCAGGCCTCGCATCCATAGAGCATACTGCTGAAGATACAGGTCTCTACAATGCGCAGTTTAGTTTGCATCTTTATAGCTCCGCTCTTCCATATTTTTGTGGCTTTTAAAATAGTTGTTGCTCTGGCTATTCTAATTGTTATCTCTTTTTTGGGGTCTCCAAGTCATGTGGCATCCAAGATATGTGAAGTGTTCCACATTTTCCAGTTGAAATTTGTCTATCATAACTCTGTTCAGTAGCTCCTGTTGTCCGAATATCATTGTTTTAGTTTTTTCTAAGTTGACATTTTGTCCATATCTTTTTCCTTCTGTGTATAGTGTTTGCAATGTCTGTTCCAGTCTTGCTGCGTCTTCTTCAATCACGACAATGTCATCTGCAAAGCAGAGGTAGTTTATTCTCATGCCATTTATTGAAATGCCTTCACCTTCTTCTTTAATCATATCTAGTGTTCTTCCCAGATGTGTGATGAAGATGATTGGTGATATTGGGTCCCCTTGTCTTGTGCCTTGACTAGTGGCAAACCAATCTCCAGTCTCACCTGCTATTCTGATTTTGCTTGTGCTTGGCTGTTTATATCTTTCAGCAGGTGGATCAATTTATTGTCCACACCATAGGATTCCAAGACAGCCCATGTTATATTTTGGTCAATATTATCAAATGTTTTTTGGAAGTCCACGAAACAGCAATATATCTTTTTGTTCTTTCTTCGAGCTTTCTCTGCTATTAGTCTTAGTGCGAGTATTTGTTGCACTGTACTTAGATCTTGTTGAAATCTGGCTTGCTCATCCAGAAGATGTGCCTCTATGCCCCTTCAGGCGCTCTGTTAGTATTTTCATCAGCACTTTGCCAAGATGACTCATTAATGCAGAAGTTCTGTAATTGGTACATTCTAAAGCACTGCCTTTCTTATGAAGAGCAACCAAGACCAATTTTTTCCACTCTTTGGGGGCATTCCCTGATCTCCATATTTCATTACATAGCTTATGTATTTCTTTTGCAACTGATTCTCCCCCATATTTTAGCATCTCGCCTATTATGTTGTCATTTCCAGGACTCTTGTTGTTCTTGAGATGTTTTATAGCCTTATTCACCTCCTCTTCCAAGATGTTATTTTCAAAAATCTCTGCTGGTGGAGAGATTGCTTTTAGTTCTTTGATTACTTCTGTTGCAGTATCATTTAGTTGATTTTTATATAGTTCGCTGCAATATCTTGTCCATCTGTATATGATTTCTGTCTTGTCCATCAATACTTTACCATTTTCATCTTTGACTGCTACTGATCTTGTTTGCCACTTCCTATTGACATTTCTTATAAGTTTGTAGACCTCTCTAGTTTTGTGTTCTCCATGGTACTGTTCAATGTCCTTTGCACTGGTCCTCCAACCATTTGGCTTTATCAGATCTTGCTGCTTTCCATACTTCATTGCATTTTTGACAGTATAACTCATCTGCTGCCTCTGAATAATCTCTTTTAAGTTTCAGTTCTCTTTTCTCTTGTACCAATTTTAGGATTTCCTGAGTTATCCATTTCTTGTTGATCTTTTCTCTTTCAGGAATTAAAATGGCAATCATCACAGTGGAAGAGTTCATATTCCCCAAGACCGAAGAAGGCAAGGCAAGTCAGGAGTGCAGCAAAGAGCATGTTGATCGTCTTTTTCAACATTAAGGGGATTGTGCACTGGGAATTTTTCCCACCCAGTCAAATGGTTAATGCAGAATTCTAACAATGTTTTCAGATGGTTGAGAGAAGACAATCATCGCAAAAGACCAGAACTGTGGAGAAGCTGCAACTGGCACCTCCACCAATACAACACTCATACACAATGCCTTAAAAATGCAAGAGTTTTGGGCAGCCAACAGCATGCTGGTCATCCCACATCCTCCTTATTTGCCAGATTTAGCTCCTAGTGGCTTCTTTTTGTTTCCAAAAATGAAGAAGCTGAAGAGGCAATGATTGGACATCATTAAGGAGATCCATAAGGAGCAAACCAAACATCATCTATTCCTAAATGAACTGTCTTTGTTTTGCTCTTCTTTGCAATATGCATTGAAAAGTAAATCTCTTCAAGACCATTGCAGATTTTTATTAGTTTTTCCAGCATAGGCAAATATTTTCTTTCCATGTTGTTACCAACATGTATAACGGTCATACTGTCATATTTCCTTTGAATTGTGTATAAAAGAATAATTACAGGCTCTAGACATCAGTAGACAATACATCAAGAAATCTACTAAACATAACCACTGGAGTGGCTGCATTTCATTATGCAGCTTATCTTTGTGCAAGATAAACATTCCTCACTCTGGCTACCAGCAGCTTTTACATATATGCACAGTGAATGGAACACTGATCTTCTACCTGTCTATATAGACAGTTCAAGATTAGAGGTGTGAAGAGTATCTCCGGCTATCTCTTGAGATAGCATGAAATTGAATGAGATCCCACTTGAATGCAGCTACTACTGAGCTGCAGGCCATATAGCTTGCTTATGTTGTATAAAGAGAAAACTGTATCAATGGTTCGTTATTTACACAGATTCGCCAAGTTCTTTACAGGCACTAATAAGTCTGGTATACCAATCACATCTTAGGCTCTTACAGATTCATCTTCTTTTCTGTCAAATTATGAGATTTCATCTAGATATTTGCCTGCATTAGACCCAAGCCATGTTTGGATTAAGAGAAAGAGGCTGCAGATACTGCAGCTAGGTCAGATTGGTCCCTTACAATACCATCATCTGCCTGTCTCCTACCACATACAGGCAGATCATAAGATAAAAGTTAGTATCCCAGTGCAAACATCATGAAATAGAAAAAACAAAAACAAAATATATTTTATAAAGAAATTGTTCTTGCTTGGCTCGACATAGGTCATACTCATCTTGCACACTCCTTCCTGTTGAGGGGTGATGATATTCCTATATGTGAGTATTGTTCATCAGTTTTTACCCATTAATCGTGTTTTATTGGCTGTCCTCATTTCTTTAATAAGTCATTATCCTGCTACTTTAAACAATCTTCTTTAGCCTTATTTGCATAGAAAGAAAAGTACTGATATTGACATTCCATCATGAACTTACAGTTCAGAAAAATAATCACCTCATATCCATCCAGTGTACATAAATATTAATAAATTAAGAAGTAGTTATTATTTTTTAAGCAGTTAATGTTTTAAAACAGAGTCTATGACTGGCTTAAGGAAGCTTGTTCCATATTATGCTTTTTTTTTTAGGTCATTATCTTGACCAGAAAAGGCTAAAACAAGGTCTTTATCGCCATCCATGGGATGACATATCATATGTGTTGCCAGAGGCTATGCTGGACGACTCATCTTAGAATCATCATTTCTGTAATCTGTTTTGAAGTTATTTTATTTCCGTTGGTGGTAGAGTTTATGGTATACAATGTATAGTGAATGTATTTTGTAATGAATACTGGTGATATATTATTTTAACGTTAAAAGATAACATAAATAAACTGTGCCATCTTTCAGTAGGAAAAAGAAAAAGCAGCTACTTTATGCACATTACATATTAACATACATTCCACTTTTTATGTTGGCTTTTCCTTAAACAAGTAACTTGAATGCATTTTTTGTAATAATTAATACAGATACTAATGGTAATGCAGATGTTATCATATGAACTCAGTAAGCAATCTTCTTTTGAATTCAGACTAGTGTATCAATACACTACGATAGATTTAATGTGAAATGCAAAGATTATACTTTAACAGTATAACTGTATTTGTTTTCTCATAAACCAATTAAGTAAATATTACATAACATTTATAGTCTTATAAATGGCTAATTTAATAATTAACTGTCTGTTAATATTTATTTCATTAAAATATAACACCATGAAAAATGAAATACATGCATTCAACATATGCCTCATCCCTCTGTTGTAAGCACTTCCACGTGAACTTTATTTATGATACTGATGAAAACATGCATTTGAAGTCTCATTCTTGTATAGATTTGATTTCAGCCTAGTTCTGAACATATGCTTATAGGTGTACATATGTATTAACAAATTATTATGAATGTGAAATGGTAAAAGTTCTTTGTTATGCAGATATAATATTGTTAGTAACCTATGTAATAAAAAAAAGTTATGTTTTCATTTAGTTTGTTTCATTTCAAGTTTTAAGAAGTAAATTTAGATAACAGCATTGCATTTGTATGTGGGGGGGGGGGGAGCATACTGTTTCATTAGGCTTTGTTTTTCAGAATCTCTGAATTGACACAGAAATTAGTAAAAATTTCCTTTCCAGATAGGCTAACAGTGTTGCCTAATTGCAGTAGTACTCTTCAAAAGTGGTAAAAATCTCCGTTTCGTAGATGGTGTTCTGTAACATTCTTATGCAGATTTTATTTCATACATTTTCTTGGCTCTTCATTTTACTATTCATAATACTAAAGATATGATGTTGGCCTTGTGCTATATGAAAGAAACATTCCACTTATATAACTACGTGTGTGTCACGTTTGTGCTTTGCTTGTAAGTTGAATAATGATTTTTTGTTTATATGCTGTGATATAAAACCAAACTTTTTATATTCCACCAGATAAGCCTTACTTTAAAACAGTAATTCTGGAAGATTAAGCATCTTACAATATGTTTCAACTGAATTAGCATCCTTGAAGATATATATATATATTATTTCGTATAGGTTTAAGACATGATTGTTTGAATTCCGGTTACCTTCATGTGACATTTTATAACATGTAAAAACTGTTCTATTTTTTTCTGTTCATTTTCACCAAAGTAATATTATTGACTCCATCGAGTTCAATGACTAAGTGCTAACATGCAAAAATAACATATTAAATATATTTGAATTTGCTCCCGATATAACATTAAAAATGAAAATAAGATGGAGTATACAAACAACAAAAAACGGAAACAGGTAAGTTAAGAAGTAATGGAAATCAAGTAAGTGACGTTGTTTGCAAAAAGAAGGATGTATTTGGGATGGTGACTCTATCATAAAACATGCTATTGATGAGCGAGTTATAACTTTGAGTTTTCCCAGAGCGAAAATTAAGAATATAAAGGAAACAATAAAAACAGAAAAGTAAATGAGATCATAATTGTAGTAGGTATACTAACGACTTAACTAGCAATAATTTCAGTATGAGAGGGGACATGAAAGGGTTGTTGGAAGAGGTGAGTGAAGAGTAAGAAAGTAAAAGTTGTCAGTAAATTACCTCGATATGATAAAAAGGATTTAAGAAGAATGGCTGTGATAGCAAAAAACAATTCAATGCATAGGCTGTGTAGAAGGGAGGGAACGAGTTTGATGGGGGGGGTGGATTTGTATAAGAGTGATGGCCTAAACCTGAATGCATCTGGTATCAGGAGTCTAGAAAAACTAAAAACTGGTATGACACCTAACACAAAGAGTCAGGGAAACTAAATTATAAAGGAAGGAATGGTGAGAATGTAAGAACAACAACATCATATAACTGTATTAATGTTGGGAATGAGCTTTATCATGGAAATGTTGAGGAGAGAATGATTTCGGCTTTGTGTTCGTCTGGTTCGGACTCATCAAACGTGAACAAAGATGTCTACATGATGTATATAGCATTAGAAAAGAATAGAGATCTGTAAGTTGTCCAACTGTGTCATGCAGACAAGAGTAAACAAAAGAACATACAGGTAGATACTATATCTGAACATGAATGCTAAGTATATCAGAAACAAAGGGGTGAAGTTTGTTTCCCTGGTCAATATCTTGGGACCTCAGATTGTAGGCATTAGTGAGACCTGTCTATCAGAATCAGACATACTAATTGGTATAGAGTGTAAAGGGTACAGCATTTTTAGGAAGGATAGAGAGGATAGGACAGGAGCGCCATGCTGCTAATGATATCCGATGACTTCAATCCAGTTAGAGTTGAAACCTATGATTGTAGTACTACTACTAACAGTATTTCATGTGGCACTGAGTTTGAAGCCATCTGGTGTGTGAGGTAAAATCTAACAAGATCAATTATATAGTGGAGTCTTGTTACAGATCTGGTGGATCGGTTGCTAGTGATGAAGAAATGCATCACCAAATAGAGACAATTGGTGTGAAAAGAGTAATTGTAATGGGAGAGAGACTAATTATCCAAATATTGATTGGGTGGCAGTAAATTTCATGAGAAGAATGAAAATGAATTTATTGAGTTGTTGCAGGACAACGTCCTCAAGCAGCATGTGACAGAAGGAACTCAATGTCAGGGAGTGTTACATTTGATTATAGTATTAGAGGATGTTTCAGTTAAAGATGTAACTATTCTGCCTCTGGTTGGTGACAGTGATCATGTGGCACTCACTTGGGAAGTGACTAAGTTTATGAATGTTAAATGCTGAACTACAAAGCAGAAATTATAACTAGCTGAGGAGTATACTGAGTTCAGTGGAATGGGATCGGTTGCCGGATGGGAAGAATATCGACTGACAGTGCATGGGAAGCATTTAAACAATACTTAAATGATGTGATATCGGAATGTGTCCCGAGAGTTTGAAGAATAAATAGAGTAGGAGTCAAATGGATGTGTAATATTATAGGTAATAGGTAAAAGCAAGAGATTCGTAAGAAAAGGATGATGTGGAAGGAATACCATGTGCAAAAGGATGATGTCCATTAAGAAATTTCTAAGCAGCAAGCTAGAATAGTCGCAACTGTTGTACGGAAAGCAAAGTCTGACTATGAAAAGAAACTGGCTCTGCATGCTAAAGACAACCCACAAGAATTCTGTCGACATGCCACAAGTAAAAGACAGAATGAATATGAAAGAATAACTCTTCTGAATGCAGATGCCATGAGTGTAACAGATGCAGAAGAAGTTGTTCAACTAATGAGTGCCCATTTTGTTAAAAACCATCAACCTGGTGTTCACAACATTGGAATATTAGCATGTGTGCTAAAAGAGTGTTTGACTGAACTGGCTATTCCTTTGACCAGGCTATATAATTTGAGTCTCAGAACAGGGAAGATTCCACAGGAATGGAAAGAATGTATGTTAATCCCATTGCACAAGGGTGGTGCAAAGATCAATGTATCCAACTATCAACCAATCAGTATTTCAAGAGTGGTGGCAAAGATTTTGAAAAAAATTGGTTAGCATTAAATATCTACTTTGCAACGAACAGCATGGGTTTATTTAGGGAAGGTTATGTTTTAGCAACTTGTTCACATTCTATAATGCTAGCATTGAACTGGACAAGGGGAATAGATACTTTATGATACTTTTTGCATTTCACTAAGGCTTTTGACAAAATACAGCATGGATGACTCTTGCATAAATTGGAAAATACGGGTTTAGATTCTAAAATATTAGCACGGTTAAGAGGATGACTGACTAACAGATATCAAAAAATGGTATACAGGGGATGAGAGTAATATTTAAGGTAACCAGTGATGTACCACAAGGATCAGTGCTTGGTCCACTGTTATTCAAACTGTACATTAATGATATTGGGACGTATTTGACAAGCAATATACAGCTATTTGCTGATGATGCTAAGATACATAGGGTAATGAGAAATGCTGCTGATATGCAGAACTTGCAGAATGATTTGAATAGGTTGGAATTTTGGGCATGGGAAAATGAATTTCATTCAATATCAGTCATTCACTTTGGCGCATTTAGATATTCAATGTCATATTATATTGGTGGGATTATATTACAAGAAACTGATCAAACTAGGGATCTTGGAGTGAGTGTTAGTAGATAGCAAGTTGAAGTTCAAGGCCCATGTAGCAAAGATTGCAAATACAACTCAAAAGATAATTGTAATGCTGAAATGAACTTTAGCATATAAAGATCAGTATGTAATTTTGCCTTTTTACAAGGCCTTGATAAGACTTCACTTGGTCTATTGTGAACAAGGCCTAGTCTGCTGGTTTCCATTGATTCTGGAGAGAGAGAGAGAGAGAGAGTGCAAAGGAGACTGTTAAAAATGATATCAGGATTGTGGAATACTGATTATGAAGACAGATTGAGAATATGTAGACTGCAGACAGTAACAAACATTAGAAAAAGGGGTGATATGATTGAGACAAACTTCTGAAAGGGTCACAAGAATTTCAGTTGATGGAATTTTTCATTTCATGGGGGGGAAAGGACAAGAGGGCATCTTCATAAGCTGAGAATGAATGTTGTTAAGGGGGAGGCGAGGGCTAGATTTTTTCCTCATAGGGTGGTGCGTGATTGGAATGAATTCAAGAATAAGTATAATGGTTCATGTAGTATGCAGTCTCCCTTGATGAGTCTCTGACTCCTTGAAGGTCTCTCTTAATAATAATAATAAACATAAAATTAAATATCGGACTGTATTCTCTGTTCAACCACCCCCAACAATGGTTATCAGTTAGAAATATTTTTACACTGAATAGCAATATGAACCACTAAAGAAATGAAAATAAGTAAGGAAGAAAAAGAAAAAGTATTTATATCAAGTCAGATGTTAGAGGGTCAGAAAATAATAATAATAGTAATGTCATAGCATCCATAGTCATCATTGGAGATTTACACTAACCATTATCCACACAATATTTATGTTGTTGGTAAATCATGTAATAAAAAAAGTATTATGTTTCCCTTTAGTTTGTTTCATTTCAAGTATTAAGAAGATGCAGCTTGAACTCATTGACTACTCTCCAAGCAAAATTTCTCTCCCATCTTATGTTATTTAAATATTTCTTCTACATCTATTTGCTAACATAATTGTTTCTATTATATTCTCCTTTTTTGACTATTAGCCAAATTTTTAACTTGTAAAATTTCATTTGTCCTCATAAAGGACAAATGACTATTAAATTATTTCAGAAAATTACAACATATACTAAATATTAATTAAAAGAAAACTTTAATCAATACTTAGTATATGTTGTAATTTCATGCAGGCACTAACAATGAGCAAATGAGGTTGCTCGTTATTAGTGCCTGCATGCACATATCATAGTTTTATGTTCCCATGAAGATTGCAATGTAACACTGCTGAAATATAGTAAATATTGAATTTCAATTAATATTTAGTATGCGTTATGATTTCCTGAAATAACTTAATAGTCATGTGTTACCAACGTATAAGCGTATCTACTAGAATACCTATTACCACCACTTTGGTTACTTGCCTATAAATTAACTTCATCTCATCTCCAAGAAGCCCAAATTATCATTCATGGATAATAGTCCAGACGTGGTAGCGATCTTCCTTATTTCTACATTCAAGTGATCACATGAACAATATTTCTTCCTTTTGCAATATATCCTCTGAACTTCAACTCTAATAATATAACAGGACTGCAAACAATTGCTGCCTTCGCAGCAATTGTTTGCAGTCCTGTTATATTATTGGAATACACAACTTCTACATCTATTCATCCCGAAATATATAATTGTAAACTTGGCCACATTGAACTGACAACCACTGTTCTAGAGATACTGATTAGTCAGTAGTTCAATTACACTGAGGTAGCAAATTATTTTGTCTTTCTCTATTCTGTCAGGATCATGGTAGTATCTGAGACTGGTCATGGACACTGCCAATTCTTTCCACTTTCTCATGACGACACATGGGCCAGTATATCCAATTCCATAGCTGTAGTCACATTCGAGAGTTCATAAATATGCTGCCTTGAAGTGTTCACTTCTAATTCAACTATTTTTACTTGCTACATATGAACTTTTTTAGAACTTCCTTTAGCCTCTTCTTGTCTGCTTTTCAGTACTCATAAGTCTGTTGGTCACATTTCTATTCATATTTCCTCTCCAACGTTTTTGTGGCTTTTCTGTGGTGTTGCTACTCATCTGTTTATTTTTTTTTATGTGGCCTCCATCCATGAAAGACTTTTTTGTAAACTTATGATACATTCTTACTATGGATGGACTAAATTTTTTACCTTATTTATCTTCCTGTTATAATCAAATTTGTATGTTTAATCTGATAATTCACTATATCTGAACTTTATGATGATGAGTGCATCTAATGCAGAACCTACAGTCTCACTCCTGAAACAACTCCAAAAATGGTCTCATTCAATGAGAACCCACTATTCAAAAAAAGGGGAAAAAAAATTATGGTAAGGATATCCTGAAAGATAAACCATAACACAAACACCACAGAAAAAGTGGATACTTCACTATCCACTGAAAGTAAACTTACCAAATGATCCTGATACATCAGATGATGTATTGAACATTTTTCCAGAGGAAGAGATGGTCACTGACATCCAGTACTTCCCAAAATCAGTTGATAAATATAAACCTGAAGAAAGGTATATCCTCAACCTCATAGGAATCAGAGAAGTCTACAAACCAAAATCCTCTTTATCGAGCCTTGATAAGACTCCATCTTGACTACTATGCACAGATTTGGTTGCCAGGGTTTCTTTGTGATGGGGAGGAGGTAAAGAGGATTCAGAGGCGAGTGACCAAGATGGTAGCTGGTCTATGGAATGAACCTTACAAGAACAAGCTGAAGATTTGTTGGTTACAGAAACTGGTTGATAGATTTAAAAGGGGCGATATGATTGAGGCATTCAAATTACTGAGGGGTTTATACAAGATTAATTCAGAGGAAATTTTTCAGAACAGGTGTGGTGGGAGAACTAGGGGGCGATCCATGGAAACTGAGCAAGAGTGTAGTTAGTAAGGGTGTTAGAACTAGGTTCTAAACTTGGAGAGTGGTGAATGAGTGGAATAAGCTGCCAGTCTGTTGTGGGTGCCATGACTGTGAGTGAGTTCAAAGCATGATAGATACTATGCAAATGCTGAATAGTTCTTGACATGATGTTTAGGGCCTCTCTTGATGAGTGTAAGGATGCCTTGGAGTAACCCATAATAATAAAACAATAGTAAACCTTTTCCAGTGGAACTGTCGTGAGTTTTGTGAAAATGTCAAAGATATCAAGGTTCTACTGCACAACACAAACTGTTCTGTTTCTGTCTGCAGGAAACATTTAAAGCCAGTTAGGACCTCTACATTAAGGAATTTCACTGTTATTCATTAGCACAGAACTGAAGACATCCTGCTCATGGCAGGGTTGTTATCTTAGTTGACTGCCGTGCTCCCTTCCAACATATTCACCTTAATACAGCCCTGGAAGCAACAGTGATTTGCCTATCTGTGGGATTACTTATTAGTATGTTTCATTTATTTACCACCAGGTTCTGAGTTAAATGAAATTGATTTTGGTGACCTTATCTTGCAACTGCCTGAGCCCATACTTCTTATGGGTGACTTTAATGGGCACAGCACTCTATAGGGTAGTACCAAAACAAATGGATAATATATCGAGTGCTTGACATCTCTCCCTTCTGAATATTATTATTAATACCTCCTTTCCATATGCCTCCCCACTCATGTTCTGCTATAGATCATACAATTTTCTCCCTTGCCATTTTTTCCACTGCTCACATGGGATGTCAAAGAAAACATATATGGAAGCAATCATTTACCTATTTTTATGCACTCACGAGAACCATGTTCTCCTACACAAATCGTAATGTGGATAATAGCATCGGGTTGACTGAAATACTTTTTTTCCATCTTGCAAAATGTAATGTTGAAGCAGTCAGTCAAACCCCTATCAATGAAACTATAAAGTATATAACAAATTGGATTGCCCAGGCAACAACAGCTGCATTTCCAAAATTATTGTTCCAATTTCTGCTATATCCAAAGTCTTGGGGGAACACTGAGTGCCAAGCAGCCAAAAGAGATCAGGACAAAAGTAATAAAAAATTATTGTTCCAATTTCTGCTATATCCAAAGTCTTGGGGGAACACTGAGTGCCAAGCAGCCAAAAGAGATCAGGACAGAACATGGGACATGTTTTGTAGATGCGTGCATGTGTTGATTGTAGAGAAGTAACAGAAGCAAATCAAATAGTTGAGTTACTAAGTGCAAGGGTGTACCATCTTGGTTTCATTGTTCCAGTGTCACATTTCGAATGCCAAATGTAACACTGACTAATAGGAAAATAGAGATTGAAGAAATAGAGGTGCTTTGATGCTTGAGCCAAAGCATGTAATGTTAGACATCGTAGCCAGTTGATTTCATCTGTTAAACAAGTTCAATAACTGTATGGGATAAAATTTGGGTATCAACAGGTCATATCATTTTGTCTACCTTGGATCATAATGGATGTGCTGTTGCTGAATGCACAACCATTGCCAATATTTTGGGAGAAAATCTAGCTAGAATCACAGCAACAGTTTGTATCCTCCTGAATTTTTAATATTGAAAGAACAAAAGAAACAGCAGTTAAACTTTTCAGCAAATGGACTAGAGCCTTACAATTCACTGTTAAGGAAGAAATAAAAAAAGAGAATTGTTACTCTCTCATCCCTGTGCAGTAGGGCCTGATAACTTCAATTATAAAGTAATAAAACATCTTCTGGATCTCCTCTTACTTTACAACAGAATTCAGTTATTACCCTCATATTGCAGGAGTGACAGTTAATTGTGAAGTCATCAACATAAAGAGCATTGCCTGCTGTAGGAGGAAGCAGTTCAGTGATTGAAGTAACATGTCCCCTGAGAATAATATTAAAGAGGGCTTACTGAGAAAGGGTTTTCCAGATTCTGGGCATTTGTCATCCTAAAACAAGCTGTCTTTGTAAGCTGTTGAGAAATTGTAAATGCTAGGTTTCTCTAGCACTTAAAAAACACCAGTTTCTCTCCAAGGCAGCTTTTGTAGTCATTTGATCTATCTGGAAACATGCATAAGAGATCCTAAAATGAGAACATCTGGTTTCAGTCATCTTTGACATGAAAAAAACTTATGACAGTGTGGAGATAGGGCATATGAAAAGCCCTCTTTAATATTATTCTCAGGGGACATGTTACCTCAATCACTGAACTGCTTCCTCCTACAGCAGGCAATGCTCTTTATGTTGATGACTTCACAATTAACTGTCACTCCTGCAATATGAGGGTAATAACTGAAACACAACTTCAAATATAGCAAAGCCTCAAGTGCAGCTTTAGTAGCACCAAAGATTCATCTATGATTAAAAAAGTTACAAAGAGAAAAATGTTGGAAGTTTTTTTTCACTTGGTTAGACTATAAATTATATATGTAGTCTCTTGTTTGCTTACACTTGGATAAAATTATCCAAGTGTAAGCAAACAAGTTTGCACCTGAAGTATCTTCAGGACTGGGGCAATTCGTGGCAAAGGTGACTGAGTTCTCATCACTTTCCTTAGTATCCCATAATGCCAGTATCCCAGTTCTGAAGATACTTCAGGTGCAAACTTGTTTGCTTATTTGCTTACGCTTGGATAAAGGATTAAACTAAATATATAATTTATAGTTAACCAAGTGAAGAAAACTTCCAACATCTTTCTCTAATCCAGAGTAATTTTAACCTTTTGGCAACTGGCATACGGAAATATGACTTCTACATTGCTTCAACCTTGGTATCGCCTCTAGGTCTGGCTCCCACTGAAGAGACCTCAATAAAGGTTGAAACCGGTCTGGGTAGTGATCCCATAATGCATAGCATTATACATGTCTGCAAGGAGATGTAGATGTGCTTGCATTATGGGATATTAAGGAAAGTGATGAGAACTCAGTCCATCTTTGCCACGAATTACCCCAGTCCTGAAGATACTTCAGGTGCACACTTGGATAAAGGATTAAACTAAATATATAATTTATAGTTCTCTTAACTGTGCCCTAAAAATAGTCTCTTCCAGAACATCCAACATGACTAGTATTTTTTTTTTTTTGTCTATGTTGAGAAGCTCAATGTTACATATGTTAGATTGCCATACACTCCTTTGGTGTGTGTGTGTGTAAAAAAGTTTATGCGAGCTGTTGGCATAAATGTTGACAACTACAAGCACTGCATCCTTTCTTTTTAGGCTACAAGTACTGCACATTATAGCATTTCTCTGTAGCAGGTTTATGCTCTAACTTCTTGCTCTACCAAATATGTAAGTCTCATATTCCATTATCTATTTACTTACAATTGTTTAATATACACAGAGCAGTCCACACTGAATTCTTGCTCATCTGCACTGATGGTTCAAGATCTGAGATCTCTGCTGGTTGTGCTGCTGTTTTTCCTGACCTTATTTCCAATCAAATCATACTTGATTACAGTAATTATACAGCAGAGAGATGCATGCTATTCAGCTTGCTCTTGTGTATATGTTACCAGCAAAGTGTGAAAAGCAGGCATTCTATAGAATGCCTAGGCGTTTTTTGGCAAAGTATGAAATGTCTGTTTTTTTAATGTTTTACATACTTTCCCTAGGTATTGTATAGAATGACAAATACTATTTCGGATATATTTTCATTTTGAAGTTTTAAATTTTGCCACCATTGGAGGTTAGGGTAGGGTAGGGTAGGTGCTGGCAGTTGTTATGAGTGTGACAGACGATGGTTTTGACCAACTTGGAACTGATTAGGTTAGGTTTTGAAGTTTTAAATTTTGCCTCCATGAGAAGGTTAGGTTAGGGTTGGGTAGGCAGTTGTTGTGAATGTGACACACGATGGGTTTTACCGACTTGGAACTGCTGAAGGAATTTTAAACCCACTTTATGCCAGATCACAATTCACTTTATGTCTCAAGGACTTGATGAGAACTGGAGATGTTTTGGAATGGCATTTTGAATTGCACTTAACTGCCTTTTTCATACAAAAGCACTTCAAATTTTGGCACTTGGTCTTGCAAGTACGCCTCACGAACCCTTGGCTGCTACTCGTGGACCGAGCATAAGCGGATGACAGGAGAGCTATTTCGTGGTCAGGAACGTCTCCAACTCTCAGTAAGTCCTTGAGACATAAAGTGAATTGTGATCTGGCATAGAGTTGGTTTAAAATTCCTTCAGCAGTTCCAAGTCGGTAAAAACCCATCATCTGTCACATTCACAACAACCGCCTGCACCTAACCTGTCATAACCTAACCTTCCAATGGTGGCAAAATTTAAAACTTCAAAACCTTACCTAATAAGTTTCAAGTCGGTCAAAACCATCGTCTGTCACACTCATAACAACCGCCAGCACCTACCCTTACCTAACCATCCCATGGCAGCAAATTTTAAAACTTCAAAATGAAAACATATCTGAAATAGTATTTGTCATTCTATACAATACCTAGGGAAAGTACGGTATGTAAAATATTAAAAAAACAGACATGTCATATTTTGCCGAAAAATGCCTAGGCATTCTATAGAATGCCTGCTTTTCACACTTTGCCGGTAACATATATAAAAGAAAACTAAATCAAAAATGTATCATTTAAACAGATTCATTGAGTGCCTTACAGGCTGTCTCCTCTCCTTTGTATTTGTACAACACATCCAGTGTTTTGTGAGGTTCCACAATTATTGTACAAAATATACAGACCCTTAATTTTGATGTTTGGCTGTGCTAGATTCCCAGCCACATTAGAATTAAGGGAAATGAGACTGCATATACAGCTGCCAGATCATACTGTACTGTATTGTGCCATGTATTGTTTGGCCATCCTATATATGGACTACAGACAGTTTATAAGATGAAAGCTGATTACTCAATGGCAGGAATCACTAACAAACAAATTTCATGAAATTAAGCCTAAAATGAAGCATTAGTAGTTTAGTCAATGTTTCTACATTGATTAGACTACTAATGTGAAGAGAGGAAGTTGTTCTTGCTAGGCTTTTCTGAAGGCTGATGATCCACCTACATATTTTTGAAATTTTTACATATCTGGTTGAACCATATACACTGACAAAGATCTTATCAGACAGACAAACTGCATGAAGTTGTTACCTTTTTATATTTGCTGGCATATAAGATGCACCCACATTTTTTAGGAAAAAACTTTATCACTGAATATTATAATGAATTTACAGTATTTCAATTATAAAGTAATAAGTAGGTCTACTTTCAACAAATCCTAATCTAACTAGGAAAGAGTACCCACATTTTAATTTACTTCTTTGTCAAAACCCAGAAATTCATCTCCAGATGAATGAAGAGCTAGATGCTAAAAGAGCCAGAGCTAAATGAAGAGACATTTGAAACCTCTTCTAAATCAGAATTTGAGTCCTCATACAACAAATTGTCCTCTGTACCATCCAGTGCATTACTACCACACTTCTTAAATGATTTAACCACTGTCTCAGTTTTCACAGCATCCCATGAAGCTTTGACCCACTGACAAACTTGCGAAATGCTGGGCTTCTTCCTGATGGCGTAACCTCAAAATCTGAAGACTGCATCTAGCTGTTCCACTTCTTCATAAATCTCTCAAATGGCTTATTAATACAGACATCTAAAGGCTGAAGCTAACTAGTTAGACCTCCTGGAATTACAGCTAACCGAGTTCTCAATTCCTGAATTTATTTTTAACATCTTCTGTTCTGTGAGAACGAAACTGATCCCATACTAGCAGGGGAGGCTTCTTCAACAAGGCGCCTAGACCAAATTTTACTATCCGTACAAGCACTCCTTTAAGCAGTTTTTCTTTGGGTAGCATCTTCCTTTTAAAAATCAGTAGTGGTGGCAATTTTGTCCCATCAGCACAGCATATTTATAAAGCATTGATACTTCCACATTTGGATTACTGTATTCAGGTCTGGTCACCTGGATTCCTTGGAGATGAGGAGACTGTGGAGAGGGTTTAGAGAAGAGTGACTAAGTTGGTGAGTGATGTAAAAAATGCTCCCTACATTGATAGATCGAGAGCTTGTGGATTGCAGAGGTTGGTTGATAAGCGGAGAAGAGGAGATATGATAGAAATATCTCCTCTTCTCTGTGTTGATAGTGGTGGAAGAACAAGAGGTCATCCCTGGAAATTAAAGAAGAGTGTGGTTAACAAGGATGTGAAAACAAGGTTTTTTTTTGCCTGAAGGGTGGTGATTGAGTGGAATTCGTTGCCTGACTTAGTTGCAAGCTCGTCGTCTGTAAATGAATTCAAAAAGAGATATGACAGATCTCCGACTCTGTGGAGATACCTGTAATAATAATAATAATTACATTTTGGAAAATTATGGAGAGAACTACCGTGTTTGAGTAAACCTTTAGTGTAATATAAACCAAAATCAACACTCAACGTTTCGATCTTTATATCAAGATCATCTTCTGGAGCATATACACTATATACAGAGAAGCAAGCTGCACTACAATCTTCATGGTTTGCTAGTGTTACTGACCAACCGTTACAACAATTATTGGCCTGATCTCTGGTGGAAAAAAAAAAAAAAAAAAAAAACCACTACTACATCAACGCTACAGTACTATTATTATTATTATCTGTTGGTTACAAAATTATATTGGGCTGGAGAGCAACATGTTTATATTAATATATATTAAAAACATGATTATACATATGAATTTCTACCAATTGATATGGAATGGTTTACAATACTAGCTGAAGGTTGCTTTTTAAGTCCTAAAGTAAGCTGGATACTAAGTATTAAGTAGGCTGAATGTGCCATCCAGATTCTTGAAATTTTCATGCCGCCATTATTGTTGATATTAGGTTGGTTAATCAGAATTTAGCAGGCTTCTTTAAATTTTTTTTCATACCAAGTTTTTGTATGGTGTAGAGAGTGATGCTGTTGTTATGTATGGGGTATAAGTTTTTTAACCATGTCTGACGGACTTAAGTAATTTCTCATTTTTTTTTCTTTATTCTGTTAGTTGGGTTACAGTTTACAAGCTGATAGGTGTTGTTATTGGAGTTGATTCATCTGATGGATGCATTATCTCTTGAATAGCTTTCAATGACTTGATTGCTGCTAGTTCTGTTTTTGTAAGATTGTTCTGTTTAATAAGGTTTTTAATCAAATTTCATCGGCTATATTAGTAGGAAGGGACCTGATGCCTCTTTTTATGTGGTATATAAAATCCAATTTATTCACAGTTTTTGGTGCTATTGTGAAGTTAAGGCCTCTATACAGTAGTGCAAGTTGGCCATTATTTAAGGTGTGGCTAGATAAGTTGATAACATGACCCCTGCTTGTCCGTGGTCAGTCACTCCTTGTCTCACTTGATTGTTGTTCACTCTTGGAGCTCTTTACTGGGGAGGAGCTCTCTTGATTGGTTGGATTCGTATGATTGGCAGTCACATTTTGCCATTGTTTCAAAATGTGAAATTTGGCCTTAAATTTTTCTTTATTATTTTCTAGGATATCACCTAGTCAAGAAATTATCAAATTATCACCAAGAGGTTATCACCTAGCCAAGAAATTAACGTCAACACTCAAGGAGTTGGTAGGTCATTCCCCTTCCTATATAAAGAACACACAACACTTTATAAACTCGGAAAAGATGATCTACTAGTCAATTTCGATGTTTCTGCCTTTTTCACAAATGTCTCAATCAATGACACAATTCTTCTCCTACAGAACAAATTTCATCCCAACATTACAGCCCTCTTTGTCCACCCCTTTTGATCACTTACTATGCTCCGGTTACTTTGTGTGGCAAAATAAATTTTACCTAGAAAAAGAAGGTACGGCCATGGACTCACCACTATCTCCCCTAATTGCTAACTTTTATGTGGAAACCTTTGAGCAAAGTGCTCTTGATTCCTTCACTCTAAAACATACAGTGTGGCTTAGATATGTTGATGATGTGTTTGTTATCTGGTCATACGGATGACAAACATTAGGCACCTGAACAAACAACATGAACACATACAGTTTACAATCGAAATTGAAAATCTGAACTCACTCCCGTTCCTGGATACACTGGTCACACATCTTTCTTCAGGCAATCTAGCCTTCACGGTCTACCACAAACCAACACATACTGGCCAATATATACATGCTAAATCATACCACCACCCTTCACAAAAATATGGAGTCATTAACACCATTAAAAACAGAGCTACAACAATTTGCTCTAATCAGCAGGCTCTTAAACAAGAATTAAAAATTATTAGCAACACATTTATAAATAAATAACAAAATTACTATTAATAAAGTCCTTTATAAAACTTGATCAAAAAATAATTTAGATTACAGTAAAACCATAGCCATCCCATCCATTAAAGGGTTTCATATTGGAGGCTTAATGGATTGTATACAGCACTCAGAAAGGATTAAAACAGAATTTAATACTTCCTATATATTTCGTCTCTGTAAATGAGACATCTTCAGGGATTACAAAAAAACTAATGTAACATGAAAAAAATAACACACAATACTAAGCCCAACCATGTAGGTGATCTGGAATGTAAAGTGGGCCCTCTGGTGATAAGCATTTCCCAAATCTTGGGAAGCTTAATGCAACCATATTTGTTGAGATTCGGTTGATTTTTGAGAGCTGATGCTGATTCTAAGAATAGTCTCTCTTTTTTGAAATTGCTGTGGTGGAGCATGGTGGTTTTTTTTCCCATGAGATCCTGTGGGTTGTATCCAACACATGGTCAGCTAGGCCTGACTGACCATAGTCATGTTTGTGGATGTATGAGTTATGTTCTTCCAAGCTGATAGTGGCTGATCTGCCTGTCTGTTCGAAGTACGCCAGTTTACAGGAACAGGTTACTTTATAGACTCCAGGCACTGAGAGAGGAGGGAGCTGATCTTTTGTAGAGCAGATAAGGGTAGCAAGTTTGCGGTGGGGCTTAAATGCTGTGTGTAGGTTGTACTTTTTTTATAATCTTGGCTATTTTTTCAGATGTGCCACGGATGTAGGGCATGTTGATGCCATTTTTAAACTCTTTCTGAAGAGAAGACTGGAAAGGGGAAGGACCTGATTATTTTTTTAATACTGTGATCGCTGTAGCGATTGGAGAGGAAAGTGTTGTGTATGTGGTCAAGCTCAGTTGTAAGGGCGGTTCCACTGAACAAAGATTGTGGGCTCTCTTGGTAAGAGTTTTAATAATGCCATATTATTGAGCGGGGTGGTGGTGGAAGAGTTTGTGAATGTATCTGCCTGTGCGCATGGGTTTTCTATATGCAGTGAAGGAAAGTGTACCATTGGAAAGGAGTGTAACTAAGGTGTCTAGGAAGGGTAAACAATTGTTATTTTCCTTTTCCATTGTAAACTGGATTCTTGGATGTAGGCTGTTGAGGTGACTGAAGAAAGAGTCTAGTGTGTCTGGGCCATGAGGCCAAATAGAGAACACATCATCTACATATCTTAGCCAGATAGAAGGTTTGAGAGGGGCTGAGTCTATGGCTCATTTTTCAAATTCTTCCATATAAAAATTGGCAAGAGGGAGTGAGGGGGGGGGGGAACCCATGGCAGTTCCCTCTATCTGCTTGTAGATTTTGTTCTTCCAAGAAAAGTAACCAGAATTGATGGCAAAGGAAAAGAGATCTAAGATGTCAGAAGGAAGAACGTTTTTTAAGAGTGTTAAGGTATCAATTAAGGGAATATTGGTAAACAATGAGATGTCAAAGCGTACCAATATGTCTGTGTTCTTTAAGGTTAAATTTTCTATGAAGGTTTTAAAATGGGTAGAGTTTTTTATATAGGATGTGGAAAGTCCAGTGAGGGGGGGGGGGGTCAGAGAGCTGGCCAGCTGTTTTGACAGCTTGTAGCAAGGTGCATTAGTGGCATCTACTATAGATCTTAGTGGGGAATAGTACCTTATCAAAATAATAATAATAAATAACAATATATTTCATTGTAAATATCTGTTTTATTTGAATTTAGATGTACATTTAAACAAAAAATACTATTTATTTTTAATAGAACAAAATTTATAAAGATACTATACATTTTTACTTAATATAAATAATTTATCATCAACGAGAGGAGTGAAATTGCTTATTTCTATATCTACTATATTGCTCTCTTTTGTGCATTTTATAAATCCAGTCTTTAACCACTGATCCATACTTAAGAATTTGAAAGCTAAAAAAACTACCGTATTTACTGGAATATAACTTGCACTTTTTTTCCCAGAATTAAAACTAAAAAATCATGGTGCTAGATATACGTGGAAACTAAAGTTTTCAGAAAAAAAAAACTGAAAATGGGTATGACTTACCAAGAAGCTTCTATTCTCCATCACTTCTATCCTCAATAGCGGTTTCCTTGTGTGCAATGTCAAAATTATCTACCCAAATAAAGACATCTTCTTTCTCATTATATCAAGCAAAAATTATCAGTAATTTAAGTCTTGAAATACGTAATAAACAATCCTTGACAAATTACTAATGAGAAGTGAAAGATGTGTGCGCGATTGTAGGCCAGTAGAGAAAAAGCAGCTATTAAGAAGTGCATATGATTGGTGTGGTATTAACAAAAGATCACACGACCCAAAAAAAGCAACAATTGAATGGAAATGCTAATTCTCTTAAACCGATTTCCATAATATCTGAAATACATTCACTATATATTTCTTAGTTTTAACATGTTCATGACGGGGGTAGTGTCAAGCAAAACCTTATGTTCCACTGGCAACATGTGGTTTTGATTGAGTCTATATAGCAGTTTCTTTTGGAGGAAGATGTAATTCATTAGTTAGTGTTTATATTCCCAGTTGTCTGTAATTGCACTATTCATTGAGAAATATATTACACAGTCTGCAGATGTCTGTGAACCTTATTCAGTGACATGATAAAACTAATATTTTTTTGTTTTTCTGCAGTATAGTTGCTGTTGTGGAGCACGTATTGTTTACTGCAGGGAGCAAGGAGAATTTATGCATGATATAATTTAAAAAATATATATATATATATAGACTATAAAAGTTTATGAAATTCACATCATATGATACTTTATGGGTTTCCTTCAGTATCTAATAAGTGGGTTCTAAAATGTTGTTTAAGTATGTATGACTATAATTTTTTTATTAATAAAATATAATAAGTACATATTTAGCTGTCAATGGCAAATGGTCCCTTTTTTTATTTGGTAAACTAAATGCTGTATTTTTGTAAAATATCTTGTTACCGTAGTATGGCTGAACGAGTGCCTTATTAACACTCGGGAGCCTGCAGCGGTAATTTTGCTCATAACTAGCTGCGCTAGGGTCATAACTAGCACAGCTAATTATGACCCTCAACCTATACAATAAAATATCTATGTCAATTAGCAAGTATCTATTAGATCTGCTGGAACCTATGCAGGGCCAAATATCACATTTGCATAACACGTGTTAAACCAAACTGCCAGCAACAAAAGTGCAAAATAGCACTCGTAATATACTCACGTGCAGCTACTCATGACCTTCAATGTATACAATAGATAGGTTAAAGAATATTCATGTTAACAATTAGCATCTATCTGTCAGATCAGATACGAGCGCCCGGGTGTTAAGCAGTGCCACACCCTGTCAACGGTACTGGTCCCAGGGATTATCAAAATAAAAATAATTATTTGGAGCTTATATAATTAGAATAAAATATAATTATCTTTATAAATATGTATATATAAATTTAATATTTTTTTAAAATTTTTTCTACCTTCAGTATAATTGTAACATAAACTCTAAATTTTCCGCCTGCGGCATTCGCCCATTTCGCCCCTGCCTGATTCTATTCCTGTAACTACATCATTGTCTGGCAACCAGGTCTTGCTGATGCTAGTAATTTTTGGCCAAGTTCAGCTGCCTATGTAGCTCAGTCAGTATAGACGAAGCCCTTTGGTCTGAAAGACCAGGGTTCAATTCCAGTCAGTGACATGAGGAAACTTCATCTGGTCTCTTTCGACAAAAGGTGAGTTAGTCGGTCTCATATGGAGGTAGAGAGTTTTTTCACCAGGAAACATTAAATTCCTCATAAACCCCCTCATTAGGGGACTCAACCCGTCTTAAATGGATGGATGAGATCAATCAAGTTGAGCTGACCGATGCCAAAAACTAATCTCTTTTATTTTTGATACTTCAGGTATTCGTGTACATACATTTCAACTTCCTTAAGCCCAACAGTTACCGTTTGTCATGACCTGCCCATTCAGATTCAAAACCTGGAAACTAACCCAGCTCTTCACAATCATTCCTGCACTCATACTTACTATCCCAGGGGTAGTAATTTCTGCATAGTCATTCCTGCACTCATCCTCATTTGCTTTAGAAGTGGTTAGACACATGCTTGATTGCTTCTCCTCCTAATTTTTCTAGTTTTTCTGGTTCTGCACTTCCAAACTCTCACTGAACAGTACTTTCTCTAAGTACTTAACTCCAAAACCATTTAACTGAAGGCCATCAGAAAGGTCCTTGCATCCATCAAATTCACTCCACACATCTATAAATTGCATACCACCATTCCTCCTGCACAGAGCCTCCATAGCTCAGTCAGTATAGATGAAGAAGCCCTTTGGTCCGAAAGACCTTGATTCAATTCCCTTCACTGAAGTGAGGAACCTTTATCTGGTTTCTTTTGACTAAATGTGAGTTAACCGGTCTCATACAGAGGTGGAGGGTCCCCCGGTTTTTCATCCCTCAAAACAGGCAAATTGGTCCCGTGAACACACATGGCTATAGTCATAAAATATACTACGGCAAGAAAGGCAATGGGAAACCACCTTGCTCATAATCACCTCCCTGGTATGGTAGCATATAACCAGCCATATGGAGGAGGGAATAGGATACCTCCTACACAATCTTCTCATTGACAATTTTGGCCCTTCTCAATTCTGTCCTATCATACTGATACACCAGACTCACAATCTTTAATTTCTTACTCTTCATGTTTTGCTTTTTCTAATAACTCTTTCATATCTCCTCTCTCACTGCATATTTCTAACCTTTCAAATCATTTGTGCCAGCAAAAACAATTAACTTGTTCCCTTCTTTCTTCAGCAAATGTACAGCTACACTAACATCCTTTATCTTCACACCTATAAAACATGCTTTTGTCACTTTCTCATTAAATATACCTTTTATCATCCAATCCCCATACAATACCACCTCATTTCTGCCAATTTCTCGCACTTTTTATGCTTTTCCCATTCACTATTTCTTTCATTATCCATCCTTCTGTGCCACATGCCAATCATTTCTTTTCGGTCGAGCTCACGTTTTCTCCTGTGAAGGATTCCGTGTACACGTGCAATTTCTTTCCGAGCTGGCATCTCATCATCCACATTATTACTTTTAACCAGTGCTTTTTTTTCTGGAAAAAAAGGTGCCGGTACTCACCTTGAAGATGTTATAAGAGCAACTTCCACACTTTTAACATATCTTCCAATATACCCTCGTTGTCTCTAGAACGCTTCTTGCTTTTGGTATCAACTGCAGAATGACAACCGCAGAGCAGCCATGAGTCCACATATTTGCTAGGGTTGAACTGAGTGAGAGAAGGTCCTACTATCCTGATGAACATCAGTACAGAAGTTGTCCGTACAAGCAGAGATAACCTAGATGAAGTTACTATAAGATTCATCTAAGAGAAACCTCTTTCACATTCACTGGAAGACTTGCAATTGTGCCCAAAGTGTGCTTTACAAGAAGTAGTATGTCCGAGACTTTATTTTCTTGAAGATATTCACGGAAGCCATGAACTGCTTCTCTTTCATTTAAGCGAAATTTGCGTGCTAATTTTTTAATTTCAGCTTCATCCAATGTCACATGCATCCCAGGATATTCTGGCCAATACTTGGAATCTAAAATCTTAGCACATTCAGGCAAATCAGCATCATCTCCTTCAAGTAGATGCTTTCCAACAGCTTCTTTCAGACTTTTATAGAAAGCAGATGAACTTATTGCAAGACTGTGTCTTTCATTTTTGTGGAGCTCAATCCCTTTGAACTTCTGACTGAAGTTCTTCTGTTTTATGTTCTTCTGACTGAAGAGAAATACTGTAGTACGGATCAGGATTTTCAATTTTCTTCAAAAAGCTAAACTGTTCATCTTCCTGTGTACTTTATACAAGTCAATATTTTTCTCTTGTAAATCTAGACTTAATTCACTAAGTTCTTTGAGAGCATCACACATAAGGCCCAAATCAAGAACAAACTCGCATGACATTATTTTTCTTAAAAGGCCCTCATAAAGAAAGCAATCTGTTTTGCTTCTTTTGCCTCCAGAAAGTGATGGACGAGGGCTTTAAAGTTTTGCCACACTGCAGAAACAGTGTGAAAGCTAGATGCAACCCAGCGAGTGCTTAAAATTCTGCCAATTTTAAGAAGTTGAAGTTCTAGAGTCGCTACACATTCCTGTAGTTCCCTTGCAGGTGAAGCATGATAAGTCACATAAAGTTTGTCCGTGAAACTCAAAGCGATTCACTCCTGCCACATTTTTTCACTGTGTCACTAACAGACAAAGCAAGGTGATGGCTAGCACAAGGCCAAAAAATAACACTAGGAAACTTATCTTGCATTAGACTCCTTACACTATAATGCACACCAAACAACACGGCTGCACTATCACAAGTTACAGACAATAAATACTCCTTTAATTAATCTTCAGATAATCCTAAACACTCAAGATGACTAATTAAAGAATTTAAAATTCCTCTAGCAATTACATCTGATAATTCGATCAAATCTAGGAAAAGACTTACAGGAGCTGAAAGTTCAGGAACAACTACACGAACAATAACAATCAACATTGTTGTGTTACCAGTGGCGACTGGTGAAAATTTTAAGTGGGGGTGCTGCATATACAAAATAAAAAAATTTTTTTAAATTTCTTTTTTTCCTAATCAGTAACCAATTTATTAATAAATAAATTTACATATTAAAAAATTGCTTTTTTAAAAATATTTCACCCTCACCACGAACAAACACCAACAATAAATGTTTCATATCTCACAGAAATAACACATGCAAGCATGTGATACTGCCCATAACGAGCAGTGTCGGAATCACTTGTAAAGTGCAGTGACAAGCGTAAATGAATATCACCGAGTCTAGCTGCAATTGGCGTGATAATTCTCACATTGCATTAGATCACAGTGCATTTTGTTTCGTGTAATGATAATTGAAAAAATATAATTCTTTTCATATTTTCAACAGTGACACTCGTCATAATTCAGCCTTGTATCTATAATAAATAATTATGTTATTTTAACAAAATAAAATAAGATTTGCAAAAAATTGTTCACCCTCACCACGAACACGCAACAATAATAAAAACTTTCATATTATTATTATTATTTGACACCTCCAGGATGTCCTAAGATTCATCGAGGGAGGACACCTACTCTACAACTTTGTCTCCACCACTCAGCCTCATCCACAAACCGCCTCATCTACTGTCCACCATCACCACTATTATTTCATAGACAATCACAAACATCCATGCCCACAGCAGGATTCGAACCCACAGCCTTTTGGCTGGAGAGCGGATATGCTAACCACTCGGCCAACCAGGCCGGTATCTCACAGAAATAACGTGCGCAAGCATACGATACACTGGCCAAATGAGCAGTGTCGGAACCTCTTGTAACGGGCAATGAGAAGCACAAACGAATATCGGCAAGTCTAGCTGCAATTGGCCGAGTGATAATTCTGACACTGCATTAGATCATAGTGCATTTGTTTCGTAATCTAAAGCATTAATCAAACAATTCCAATTATTAACTATTCAATCAACGTCAAAACATAAACTGTAACCTTTAACATGTTGTATTGCATTTATATAATGTTGTAAGCATTGTTATTATTCATAAACAAACAAAATTTAATATTTTCCTTGGGGTGCTGCAGTGTTGCAGTACTTATGTATGAGCTGCCACCATGTGTTACTCACAGTTGTCGATTCATCAATAAGTAACGATATTTTATTCTTGGAATTCACTATGTTGTCTATTAATGTTTTTCTCATTTCATTTGCGATAAGGCTCACAATGTTAATGCAAGCATTTGCAGAAAAAGAATATATCCTATGTCTAGGCCATTAAGTTCCTGTAAATTTATTTCATCTTCAAAGTTGTTAAATGATTGATTTCTCCTCGCAGCTTTCAAAACAGTTCGAAACACTTTTCCTGTTGTCTTTATTATGTAACAAATTATTCAGGAAAATTTTGTGTTTCGTTTTTGCTTCAGATTTTGATTTTTGTCACGCTTTGTGCGCTGCACTCTCCTTGTGATCGTAAACATTTTTTCTTAATGACATTAACTGTTTTTTGTGAGATTCTCCAAAATGACTGATTTTACCATTTGCCCACTCCACTGAAATTTTTGTTCCCTCATCGACGGCAAGACTTCCGACATCACGACACACTTTACTGCCCAACATTTTATTCTTGATATACAGCCACTCGTTTCTCTCGCAGAAGTCATTTTTCTGCAAAAGTGTCCAACATTCGGGCCAATCATTATCAGAATCTGCTTCCTTTTGACCACATGGATCTTCGGTCTTGGTTTCGTGATCCTCTTCACCAAGTGTATTTTCGGTGCTAGTTTTCTGTTTTACAGGATCACAAGTATATTCAACAATTTCTGCTTCTTCAGCCTTCCTTTTTTTTTACTCATTGGTAAAGTAACTACTTATTTTAAACAATGACTGTACTGATTTAATTTTGATTAATTCAAAACTTACGTGTAAACCTGCCTGTTGCGGGGTGAATATAGAACTGATATTGTAAGGAATCGGAAGTGAACACGACTTCCTGTTTCCGGTTGTGTACCAACCTATGAAACAGGAAAGCAGGGTACGAACTTATTATTATTATTATTATTATTATTCCTGATACCTCCAAGGAGTCCGAAGACTCATCGCGGGAGGACATCTTCAACTGTCTCTACATCTTACCTCTACTACGAATCAACGCCATCTACCGCCCACCTCCAACACTACCACAACTAGTAATTTTTGTCTGTAAATTGCGTGTGTTCTGAAGGGCCGATTTGTATGTATGCGGGATGAAAAACCCGAGTTTCCGGGAGAAAAAACCCTGCTACCTCCGTATGAGATCGGCTAACTCACCATCGATTGAAATCGACCAGATAAAGATTCCTCCCGTCGCGACGAGAATCGAACTTAGGCCTATTCCAATCGAAGGGCGCAATGTACCGTCGTTCTTCCAATTGCGCTACGGAGGCGCTTATGTATAATCAAAACTGAAAATTCAATTCGTGAACATAGTACCATCTACCGGAATATAATACATTTTGCTGTCAAAAAATCGCAAATTTTTAAAAACTTAAGAAAAAACGTGCCGACTGCGTACCGTCAGAAAAAAAAAGATGCTTTTAACCATTTCCTTCAAAGTCTCATTCGTATTTTGTGCACTATTATTCATTGCTTCCACTACATTCTCCACAATCCTGCCTTATATCTATATCAGTCACTTCATTCTTTCTCTCCCGACACATTCGCTTACGAAACATTTCCGACAATATTCTTGCTCAATTACTACGACCCATTCACTCTCGGCAACAACAAATACCGTACAACACTCACATGGTATAGCGCGATAAATCCTGCACGTTTACATCAGCTAACATCGATGTTTTGGTTGCCATTTTTCTCTTTTGCATCGATGATATAACATAGAACTGTTTTGAAAGATTATCACGTAACAATAATAAAGACAACACATTAAAAATAAACAAAATGCCACCAAATATTTAACAATACCGATAATAACTTATCTAAACAACATGCATACTGCAATCGCTACTACGGACGATGCTAGCGACCTTCCAACTTGTAACTGTATTTTAAATAAAAAAATTATATTATAAAATAAATTAGTAATTAAAATTTAGTATTTAGTAATAAAAAATTACTGTATATTATTTTTTATTATCCCCTTAACTTAATTTACCCTTTCACTTAATTACGCCGCCGGAAAAATAGCCTCTTCGCTCTTTACGATAAAGAGCCAAAAGGCTATTTTTCCGGCGGCGTAAATTAAGTTAAGATAAAAAAAAAAAAAATAATAATAATAAAAATAATGAGGGATTTATTATCCCCTTAACTTGTATTGCTTTGTATTTTATTATCTCCAGTAATCAGGGTTCTAAGATATTCGAAGGAAGTGACACTTTTAAATTTCAGGTTATCAATGGTAAACTGATAATTTCCCTCTTGATTGTGATTTGTATATACCTTTAAATTACCTTTAAATACCTTTAAAATAAAACTAAGATTACCACCTAAATGGCTGCAAGTAACAAGAACAGAAAGAAAAATTGAAACATTTGTTTATAAAACTAGACTATTGAATGACACTAATGTACAATGGCTATATGAACAAAGAATTAACCGATATCTAGATAAAATAAAACAAAATGAAGAAATAGAAATAGAATGGCTTAATATAAAAACGATACTAAATGCAGCAGCAAATGAAAGCGTAGGAAAGACCAAAATATTCAATAGAAGAAAAAAACTGAAGATCTCGGATGATACAATCAAAGAAATAATTAAAAAGAAAAAAGAAGCCTATCACAAATGGTTAAGCAGTAAAAGAATAGAAGATGATATGGAATATAAAAGAATAAGAGCCATAGCTAAAAGAGAAGTCAGAAGAAGACATAGAGAATATTGGAATAAATTTGTTTCTAATTTAGAACATGATTTATATAAAATAAAACCCAATGTATATAAGATTTTGAAACACCTAAATGCAGATACCAAAGAAAACATAAAATTAAACACTGAATTAAAATTAGAAGAATTTCTAAATTACTACATAGAACTGTGGACAGACAAATATTTTAAAAAGACAACTGGCAAACAATTAACGAAAATGAAAAGGAAATAACTAAAGAAGAATTAGAAATCAGCCTAAAAGAAACAAGAAACGGAAAATCACCTGGAGAAGATAAGCTAGGTTCAGAACCGTATAAATACACAGGAACAAGATTCAAAAAAAGATTCTTACTATTTTTAAATAAAATTTACTCAACTGGTATCCCCCCAATAGAATGGAAAAAAAGCAATTGTGATTCCTATCTTTAAGAAAGGTAATAGAGATGACCCTAAAAACTATAAAGGTATCAGTATACTAAATTCCTGTTACAAAATATATAGCAGAATCTTAAATAACAAACTAATGAAATATTCCGAAAACTTTATTCTAGAGGTACAGAATGGATTTAGAAAAGGACGATCGTGTATAGACCCAGCCTTTTGCCTAAAATTAATAGTAGAGAAAAGAGGAGAATATAATTTGGAAACACATATTGCATTTATTGACTTTGAAAAAGCATTTGACAAAGTTAAAAGAAACATTATTTAACATATTAAAAGAAAGACATATACCAAATAATATCCTGAAAGCTATCACAAGTATATATGAAAATAATCAAATACAAATAAGATTAAATCACGAGCTATCATATACAAGAGAGATAAACCAAGGGGTCCGACAGGGATGTCCCCTCTCAGCAACTCTTTTTAATATCTACTTAAATGAAATAATAATAAAATAGAATAAAGACTTAGATCAAGGAATTAAACTTTCTCCTACAGTAAACTTAAACACTCTCCTCTTTGCCGACAACCAAATAATAATTACAAATTCTGAAGATAACTTGCAAAAAGCTATTTTAAATCTAAATGAGATATCCAAAGATTATGGTATGATAATATCAACAGAAAAATCAAAACCTATGGCCTTTAAAGGACAAGATCCATCAAGAACTAAAATAGTAATAGATAACAAGATCTTAGAATAGGTGAATTCATTTAACTACCTAAGATGTATGATCACTTATGAAAATGAAAAAGATATAAGCGTAAAAATTGCAAAATATTTAAAAATAACAGGTGTAATTAACTCTATATTTAAACCAAACCTAGTTCAAAAACAAACCAGGCTAAAAGTAAACAATACATTAGCCTTACCGGTCTTAATGTGGAAGCGAAATCTGGACAATAAAACAAAAAGACAAACAAAGATTAACAACAGCAGAAATGAAGTTTATGATAAAAACTGCAAAGTATACCCTATTTGATCACGAAAGAAACGAAGAAATTATGAATGAATTAAACCGAGAACCAGTAATAGAAAAAATTAAAAAATATAAACATAAATGGATGGAACACGTTCAAAGAATGAAAACAGAAAGATTACCAAAACAAGCCTTAAAGTACAAGCCATTAGGAAAAAGAAAACCAGGACGTCCTCTTAAACGATTCAACGATGACTTTTAAGGCCGGGCACAGTCCATGCTTGGCCTAAATCTTTGATATGTATGATGATGATATACCTTTAAATATCAAATTTTTGTCCTGTTTTTCATCAGAATATTTGAGTTTCTGAATATAATGGCTTCCGCATTTTCTTGAACTAGGGCATATCATCTGAATATTCTAATATTGCTGTTATGTTACGTAGGCAAAGTGCATACTAGTTAAGTAGTACAAGCTAAGGTAACTCCAGGATGCCGTGGGTTGTATTCTTGTAAGCCCTCAGGTCATCTTACAAAACTTCCATAGCTTCTTCAAACGTTCGTCAAACAGCCGGCCTGGTTGGCCGAGCGGTTAGCGTATCAGCTCTCCAGCCAAAAGGCTGCGGGTTCCAATCCCGCCGTGGTCATAGATGTTTGTTATTGTTTGTGGAAATGTGGTGGTGGCGGGCGGTTGATGGCGTTAGTGTAGTTGCGGTTAGTTTTAGTTGGTGGAGAAAAAGAGTAGGTGCCCTCCCTTGATGAGTCTTTGGACTCCCTGGAGGTGTCACTTAATAATAATAATTCGTCTTTGAAATAATGCTGGATCTAGAATCCACTTTGCCTATGAATTTTACATCGTCGAAAAGAAGACTTATGGCTCTTTCTTTTAGTAATTACTGTTGTGTTGTTTTTGACAGCTTCTCGAGTACATTTTTCTAAAACAGTTAAAAAGGATAGGAATCTCTTTGCTTCAATTCTGTCTTAATATCGCAAGGTTCAAATCTACTCTCATATTTCGGCTAACAGTAATACAAATTTTGTATTACTGACAGCTGTATTATAGTCAGTATTACTGACTGAGGTATTATCTTATGAGGTATTCCCAGTTCATCTAATACTGCCCAGTGGTCTTCTGTATGAATGCTATCATATGATTTTCTAAAATGTGTATGACTAAAATATGGATATGGCGATTATATATATATATATATATATATATATATATATATATATATATATATATATATATATATATATATATATATATATATATATATATATATATATATACATATTAATAGAGACAATATAAAATTAGTACTTCTCAAATACGCTAATCTTTCCTGTCTCCTGCTAAGACGATAGATTTTGATCATCGGTCTATTTTAGTTAGAACAGTGAAGTTTCACATGTTTCTTTATAAAGATGTTCTATGAGGAAACGACTTTTATGAAGAACCCTTCTCTTGTTCCAATGAAATCCGTGTTTCGTGTTGATAGCATGTGCTTCAAGTAAAGACTGATCAAGCGCATGCTGTTTAATATAAAATTTGTGTTCTTCTAGCCGAATAAAAGCAGATCTTCCAGTTTGTCTAAAATAAGACAACCTACAAGAGCAGGGAAACTTGTAAACGCCTGGATAATCGAGAGACGTAAGCTTGTCCATAGAAGAAGCGAGAAAGGTGGAGAATTTTCTGATGTTACATTGCACAACAGATTCAGTGGTTTTAAAACCTTGACTATGTGTTCACTAATGCCTTGCTCATAAGGGACAGGAATGGAAGTTATTTCTTCTCTTTGAGGAGAGGTAGATATCATTATTATTATTATTACGGGCAACTCCAAGGAGTCCTTCGACTCATCGAGGGAGGCACAACATCATGTCACGAACAACTATTCAACATTCACACAGTATCATACTTCACCTTGAACTCATTTACAGTCATGGTAAGCACAACAGACTCTGGCAGCTTATTCCACTCATTTACCACTCTCTAAATAAAAAACCTAGCTCTAACACCCTTGCTAACCACACTCTTACCAAGCTTCTATGGATGGCCCCTAGTCCTTCCACTACCAGTTCTATTCTCAAAAATAACTTCTGATTTAATCTTATAGAAACCCTTTAGTAATTTGAGTGTCTCAATCATATCACTCCTTTTCCGCCTATCAACCAATTTCTGCAGCCCACAAATCTTCAACCTATTCTCATAAGGTTCATTCCATAGTCCTGCAATCATCTTGGTCACTTGTCTCTGGATCCTCTTCACCTCCTCTCCATCAAGAAGAAACCCTAGCGCCCATATCTGGGCACAGTAGTCTAGATGGGGTCTTATCAAGGCTCGATACAGAGGAATACTACCCTGTTTATCTCTGCTCGTTAAAGTGTTTTTCAGCAACCAAGTGATTTGATGAGCTGATTTTGCCACTTTTGCGATGTGTCCCCTAAACGTCAACTCCCTATCCACCAACTTTCTCAAATCCCTGGCCTCGTCAATCTCCTGAAGTACAGTTCCACCAATGTGATATACTGCTACTAATCTTTTCACCACAAAATGCAAAACCTTACATTTTTTCACATTAAATTGACATCCATTCTCCTTAGCCCAGTCCTCCAAACAATCCAAATCATCCTGCAAAATTTTGACATCCTGAGCATTCACTATTTCCCTACCCAACTTTGCATCATCCGCAAACAAATGCACAGTACCTCTAAGATCCTTCCCTATATCGTTAATGAACAAATTAAACAGTAGTGGTTCAAGAACAGAATCCTGGGGCAAATATATCTTATAACCGTTAAAAAGTCCTTTGATGAAAGAATCCTTAAAACCATTAGATAAAAGATTGGTATTAATATGTTGCAATTCTTTCTGTAACATTTTGTCTGAAGAACATAAAAATGATTATTGTGGACGTTCCAGTCTTTTCACTTGGACAGTGATGGATTCATCATGGATATAATGGCATGTATGAGTCTTCTCCCGAAAAACAGAAAAATCTAAGCTACTATGTAATCGATGAAGAATTAAAAGATCTAAGAAGGCCACCTGCCTATTTATTTCTTCTTCTAAGGTGAATTAGATCGTTGGATATATAAACATTATATATCCATTACATATCACAAACATTATAATTAATTAATTTTTAAAGAAACTGCTGCAACTTAGAGCAAGAACCTTTCCAAATTGCAAAAATATCCATATATCTGAACCAATGAGTATGTCTAGGTGAAATGTTATCAAAAATAGGTTGTTCAAGGTGTTCCATGAAGTTCGTGATAGCAGGAGAAATAGGATTGCTCATGGCTATTTCTTTAATTTATTGATATAATTTGTTTTTAAAGGAGAAATAACCAGAATGTATTAAAAAAAATCAAAGTTAAACAATTTTTGAAGGAAATTCTTTTTGAATTAATTCAATCTTGTCAGATAAAGAACATTAGTAAACAACGATACAACATCTAAACTAATCATAATAGCTGAAGCGTCCAAATGAAAACCCGAATTTTTATTTTTAAAATTCAGTGTATTTTTTATATAAGTAGAAGTTCTTCTAGTTTAAGTAACAAGTAAATTAGATAAGAATTTATAAATTTCTTAAACAAATATGTAGGCAGCAATAACAGTCTGGATCCATGGGGTTTCAGGAATGATGTGGTATTCCGTGAACGTCCTGTTGGGTCAGCGTCAAATCGCATCGTCGTAAGTCGAGAAATGGGTGTATACAGTATACATTATACTTATACCAGTGTGTGGTATAAGTATAACGTCATTATACTTATACTTTATAAGTATAATGTCATTATACTTATATTCCCACCCCTAGGGTAGCACTTTCTGCAGGCCTAGGGGCGGAAAATACTTAAATACGCCATTATAAACACCTTGAACAAAATTTAATGATATGTATACTTTATATATATATATATATATATATATACTGTATATATATATATATATATATTCGCACACAGGGGTAATTCGCACACAGGGATATTATGGGAGTAAGGGAGTATTGCAGTTTATGTATACCAATGCTCGAAGTATTAGGAATAAGTGTGAAGAATTTTTGTGATTGCTTAGTACAACATGGCCAAAAATTATAGGAATTAGCGAAACTTGGTTAACCAAGAATGATATAGTTATTGGGATTGAATGTAAGGGGTACAGTATTTTCAGGCAGGACAGAGATGACAGAATGGGGGGAGGGGTTTTATTAATGATAGACGAAACATTAAAGCACAAAAAGATAGAAGTACCTCACTGTGACAAGTATGTAGAGGGCAGTTCATTAGAGGCTGTTTGGTGTGAGATAGAGATTAACAAGGCGAAATATGTAATTGGTTGTAGCTATAATCCAAGGGGAATAAGGGAGAATGTAGATAGCATGTATTGGCAAATTAGCAAGATGAGTAAAGGTCAAGTAATTATTATGGGGGATTTTAACTTTGGGGACATAGATTGGGGGAAGGAATGTTCATAAGGAACAAAGGAAATGGTGTTTATACAATTGTTAAGAGATAGTTACCTGAGACAGCATGTGATGGAAGGGACAAGAGATTCTAGAGTGTTAGATCTAGTCATAACATCGGAGAACATATCAATAAATAATTTAGTTACAATATCTCCACTTGGGGAAAGCGATCATATGGTCTTGACCTGGGAGATTGAAAGACGTACTGAATATTCTATTAAGAATGGGTATACGTGGAATTACAAGGCTGGTGATTATGGCAAGCTGAGAAGTCAGCTTTCAGCTGTATTATGGCATGAGAAATTCAAGGGGAGAGATGTTGATGGTGCGTGGGAGATTCTCAAGGAGTATTTGAAGAAAGCTGTATCAGACTGTATTCCCAGAGTCAGAAGGAGAAATCAAGTAGGAGTAAAATGGATGACTAATACTATTAAACAAGAGTTGCAGATAAAGAAAAGGTTGTGGAAGACATATAATGATGAGCGTTCCAATGAGCAATATAAGGTACAGGCAAAGAGAGTAACCCTTATGGTAAGGAAAGCCAAATCTAATTATGAGAGGAAGCTAGCTGATGAATCCAAAAGAAACACTAAAGTGTTCTTTCGTTATGTGGCTAGTAAAAGGAAGAATCGCCATGGAAAGATTACTTTAAAAAGTGTTGATGGTAAGGAAATTACTGAAGCTAATCAAATAGTTGAGTTGCTTAGTGATCATTTCGCAAAAGTGTACCATCTTCGTAGTGATAGTGCAGTGTCAGATGTGCCATTGACTGATGAGAGTATAGAGATAGATGAAATTGAGGTGCTTAATATATTAAAGAACCTTAATGCTAACACTGCCATTGGGTTAGATGGCATTTCGGCCCATGTGTTACGAGAATGTGCAAGAGAATTAGCAACTCCTCTAACCAGGATGTTTAATTTAAGCCTTAGTTCTGGTAAAGTGCCAATAGAGTGGAAAGAGGGGAAAATAGTTCCATTGTACAAGAGAGGCTCTAAGACTGATGTTGCAAATTATAGACCAATCAATATATCTGGAGTGGTGGTTAAGATTTTGGAGAAATTAGTTAAAATTAGAATTCAGGACTGGGTGGAGAGCAATATGATACTTTATAATTGGCAACATGGTTTTGTGAAGGGTAGGTCTTGCCTAAGTAATTTGCTTACGTTCTATAATAAAGTAACAGTGGAGTTGGATAAAGGAAATCCTTACTCAGTGATACTGCTTGACTTTGCAAAGGCTTTTGACAGGATTCCACATGGAACTCTGTTACATAAATTAGAGCAAATGGGTTTGGATCCGAAGATGGTGATTTGGATTAAAGGATGGCTGGCGGACAGATATCAAAGAGTGGTTTACGGAGGAGCTGAGTCCAGGAAAAGGCAAGTGACTAGTGGTATACCTCAGGGCTCAGTACTTGGTCCTCTATTGTTTAATTTGTACATCAGTGATATTGGAAATACCTCGAATGGAAATATCCACTTGTTTGCTGATGATGCAAAATGGGGAAGAGCGATAATCAATTCAAATGATGTGGATATTTTACAGGATGACTTAAATAGGCTGACGGTATGAACTGAGGTAAATGGCTGTCAGTTCAACGTGGCTAAGTGTAAGGTGATGCACTTCGGGAGGATGACATCGCATGCTGTTTACTATATTAACGGAAATGAACTGCAGGAAGTTGATGAGACAAGAGACTTGGTAGTTATTGTGGACAGAGAACTTAACTTTAAAGGGCATATTGCTAAGATTGCCAAAACATCACATCAAATTACATGGTTGTTGAGGAACACACTAACAAGCAGGGATAGGGAAGTTATTGTTCCACTCTATAAGGCATTAATAAGGCAGCATTTGGACTATTGTGCACAGATCTGGTCGCCAGGATTTCTTGGTGATGCGGAAGTGGTAGAGAGGATTCAGAGGCGGGTTACAAAGATTGTTGCAGGTCTGTGGGATGTTCCCTATGAGGATAGATTGATGATCTGTGGGCTCCAAAAACTAGCTGATAGACGTAGGAGAGGAGATATGATAGAGGTATTTAAATTGTTAAAGGGATTTCACAGGATTGATACGGATGATATTCTTAAGACCAATGCAGGATGTGAGAGAACGAGGGGCCATCCACTGTGAATGAATTTATGGAGAGGTATGACAGGTATTGTGTAAATAATGGTTAGTGTGTCAATGTCGGGTCTCCCGCGATGAGTCTTTTGACTCCATGGAGACACCGTTAAAATAATAATAATAATAATAATATATAGGGGAAAAAATATATATATATATTTTTTTTTAAATATATATCCTAAAATAAAAGATATTTTCTGAAAAAAAAATTTATGTGAAGAAACATTTTTGTTATAGGTGTTTATCAGAACTTTCCAGGTGTCTTGGTTTATCTGTTTATATACATATACTGTATTGTATATTTCCAGTTATCATTACGAAGCGATTTTTCCTTTTGTTGTGGCCACCTATTCTTCCAAGGATTATAATATACACTCAGACACCACTGCCATCTATCGCTCACCAACCTTTCCTAAGTTTTTGGATAAATAAAAAAGCATTGTGATCCCTTTGATAATTTAAGATGTCTGTTTTAATAATTGAAGCGTTTTATGGTGGCTCTCATAAACATATGGTCGATCTGTTAAATCTGGCCTTGGAGAACAGAGCCGTTTTATTTACTGCAACTGCTAAGAAGTGGCACTGGCGTGCTCGTACGTCAGCTTTACATTTCGCGTTTATTGTTCCTGTTGAGCATTCTTATAGGTATTGTTGACAGTTAAATTTTCAGGAAAAAAAAATTGTGTAGAGTTGGAAAATTAAATAAAGATGAATAAAATGCAGAATTGTTACTTTTGAAGGCATTCAGCACTATACTTCTAGAGGGAATATTTTATTTTATTTTTTTAGATCTGTGAACTTCGGGACTGGAATACCGATCGGGTTGGAAGATGAATTTAATTTTCTTTATGTAATGTGTTATTGGTCTCTTCTACGTTAGTGGAAACTAACGTAGAAGAAGGCAAGTCTATTAATCGGATATACACTAGCATTTAAATCCAGTCTTTCTAAGCTATCTTTTGAAATAGCGTATGGTTCTGATCCCAGCAATAAACACTGATAACATTGGAATAGCTTTATTCAGACCATAGGATTCAACATTAACTACCTTGATGTTTATAATTATCGACAACCAGATAATGTTTTTGAAAAAATGATATCAGTAATTTTGAAATAGTATAAATATTCAACATGGCATCACATTTCATTTAAGCCTGCAATGAAATTTGGACTGAAATGAAGACAAAATCGGTAAAATTTTTGCAGTTCTTTAATTTATCCGATGATTTTTAAAGAGTTGGCTTCTCAATGCGAACATGAAATGGCTATGAGGTCATTTGTTGAGGCTGAGGTAAGCACAACTTTTAGAGATTTAATGCAATATCTAAATTGCAGAATGATAGCATTGACTAAAAACAGGAAATACCATGTGAGTAAGGTGATTGTATTCCTTGAGATATGTGAGGACAGCTATCTTATGCAGCATGCCATTGAGGCAACATAGACTCACCTAATTGACCTGAGCATATATTACCTTAATGATATCATCTCATGCAGTAATCAGTGGAAGATGTCAGTACAATGCCACCAATTGAGGAGAGTGATCATGTTTTGATATTGAGAGTGGCTAGGCAGGTATAAGCTTCACAGAACAAGAGATATGTGGAATTACAGAGCAGGGTACTATGAAAAATTAAGGAAATAGATTGGTGATGTGCAGTGGCTTAATCGATTGAAGGGGGGGGAGTGAAATCAAGTGAGTGAAACTTGGTTCAGAATCGGTTATTTACTGCAATGTCAGATCGTATTTCAAAGGTTTAGAGAATAAATACAGTGGAGTGAACTACATGACTCATAGAACTCTGTAGGAGCTTTTGAGAAAGAGGACATTATATTCCTTGAGATATGTGAGGACAGCTATCTTATGCAGCATGCCATTGAGGCAACATAGACTCACCTAATTGACCTGAGCATATATTACCTTAATGATATCATCTCATGCAGTAATCAGTGGAGGATGTCAGTACGATGCCACCAATTGAGGAGAGTGATCATGTTTTGATATTGAGTTCTGGATTATATCTTTTTCTGTGGAGTGGAGATATTCTTTATATCTCCACTTCTTATTGAGAAGTGGAGATATAAAGAATAGAGGTACCTGTCAGCAGCATGAGGAGTATAAGATGCAATTAGGGAAGGTGATGGGTGTAGTGAGGAAAGAATATTTAGCACATGAAAAGAGATTGGCTAAATCAATAACGCAAAACACTACAGAATTCTACAGTTATGTTGCTAATAGAAGAAAGCGTGAATATGGAAGACTGATTTTAATTGCTAGAGATGGAACACAAGTTACATCTTCTGATGGAACACAAGTTACATATTAAGTAATCTTGATATTAATAATGCTGTGGGACTGGATGATACCACGTATATTGCAGGAATGTATGAATGAGCTGGAAGTGCCCTTGACTTGGTTGATCAGCAGAAGTCTGAGAACAGGAGCAATCCTAGAAGAAAATAGAGAAAGAAAAATAGTACCATTACATAAGTGAGAATCCAAGTCAGTAGTGTTAAACTATAATCCAGCGTAATAGTGAAGGTGTTAGAGAGTCTGGTTAGGGATGGAATACAAATCTAGATTGATGAGAATGAAAATCTTTTTCGAGAGCAGCACTGGCTTGTTAAGGGGAGGTCATGCTTATTAATTTGGTTGCATTTTATAATTGGTAACTAGTGTATTGAACAGAAGAGATACTTATACTGTAATTTATTTGGATTTTGCTAAAGCATTTGATTGAGTACTGCATAATCAACTACTTTTGAAATTGAGCAGGATGGATAGTCATTTGGTAGCTTAGCTGCTCGGATGATTGGTTGATAGGAGCCAGTGAGTTGTGTATGGAGGTTCAGTGTCCCGAAACAGGAAAATCACAAGTGAAGTACTATTGTTGTTTAACTTGCATATAATTGATGTAATTCATATAATTGCATATAATTCATCTTATGAAGGAGATATCAGTTATTTACTGATGATGGTAAATTAGGAAGATCAGTGTTGGGAAGCTCTTATGCATTGTTATCAGAGGATTTGATTAAATTGGTGCTTTGGACTTAAAAATAAGATTGTCATTTCAATGTTGCTAAGCGTAGAGTTATACAGAGTGGCCAGAGGAGAAGAAATGAGGTTTACTATATTGGAGGAACTTTACTTCAGGAGGTGGATGGCAAGGGATCTGGGGGATCTTGATGGATAAGGTCTGGCTGAAGTTCAAGGGATGAATTACACAAGTTGTAAGTGTTACTCAGAAAATTGCTCCTATGAGATAGGTGTTAGTTCCAATTTATAAGGCACTAATTAGACCTTTCGATTTTTGTGTATTGACTAGATCTGTACATTCCTTTATTGCCAACGTACTCTAGTTATGTTGGCAATAAAGATACATTGCAGAGAGTGCAGAGGCAAATAACTGCATCAGGATTCTGGAATATTGAGTATTAGGACAGGGAGAGGGAATGTTGTCTTCAGAACTTAGCAGATAGGAGGAGTGATATGATTGAGATGTATAAATTGTCAATGCAGGGAAACTAGAATTCCCAGGGTGGATGGTAGCAGGGTGACCTCTTCTGGGAATGGGTGCTTGGAGGAAGGGGGACGACATCAGGTAACACTGAGTCCAGTGGGATCTAGATAGGTATAGAAGAATAATGATACTTATAGAAGCAGTGACATTTTTATGCTTTATACTAATGCCAGGTATATCCAAAATAAAGGAGATGAATTTGTGGTGCTGATAGCATCAGCCTGGCCAAAGATTATTGGGATCTCAGAGACGTGGTTGATGGAAGATCATATAATAACAGGAATTGAAGTAGCAGGGTACATCATTTTTCAGCAGGATAGAAAAGGAAAATGTGGTGGTTGAGTACTGCTTATGATAAGTGATGACTTATACCCTCTAAGAGTGGAGGCTTTGGAAGGCAGTGACACTAATGGTTTTGAAAGCATATGGTGTAGAAGTGGCCAAGATAGGATATTTAGTAGGGTGTTGCTACAAACCAAGGAGTGCAGAAGGTTGAGAGCAGGAGATGTGTTGGCAGTTGAGTTTGGCAAGTGCAAGAAGAATGATTGTTATGGGAGATTTTAACTACAGCAGTATAAGCTTGGAAGAGGAAAATGCATGTAATAATAAGGGAATGGAATTTCTAGAATTCTTGAGGGACACAATATGTGAGATGACATCTCTCCCCCTCAGTTGGAGAGAGTGACCATGTGGTTTTCAGTTGGAGGATGAATAGGCATGCAGGGCTTTCAAAGAAAAGGGAACGTATGTAGAATTATAAGGCAGGTGATTATAATAGACTTAGATATCAACTTGGGGCAGTTCCATGGAGGACAGAACTGGAAGTCCAGGATATCATTAGTGCTTGGGAAATTGTGAAGGAATATTTGTTAGCAGCAATAGTAAGCTGTATTCCATGAGTGAAGAAGCGGACACAATTTGGTGTAAAGTGGATGACAAACAATATCAAGCAGGAACTGCTGTTGAAAAAGAGATTATGGAAGAGATATAAGGAGAGGAGTTGAGACTAGATGCAGACCAGGAGAGCGACTGGTATGGTGAGGAAGGCAAAACTGGAATATGAGAAGAGATTGGCACTAAGATCCAAAGAAAATCCTATGCAATTTTTTAGCTATTTGGCCAGTAGGAGGAGAAATGATTGTGGAAGAATGACATTGCGGGATAAAATGGTAATAGAGTGTGATGCAGATGACATAGTGGAGTTGTTCAATGAGCACTTTATTGGAGTATTTCATCCTGGAGAAGAAGGTTTTAATAGAGGGATAGGGTAGGTTCAGGGTTTAGAAGTGCAAAAGGAGAGTGTGTTCCAAATACTGAGTACTCTGGATGATAGTAAAGCTGTGGAACTGGATGGTATTTCACCATGGGTTTTGAGAGAATGTTCTAAAGAACCGACAGCTCCGTTGACCTGGTTCTTCAATTAATGTGTGGCTATGGGAAAGTACCCAAGGAATGGGAGGAAAATAAGATAGTGCCGTTGCATAATGATGGTAGCAGACTGGAAGTCTAATTATAGGTCAGTTTGTGCTTCATCAGTAGTTGTTAAGGTCATGGAGAAATTAATGAGGGACTATATACAGCATTGGACAGATGAGGGTAATGTGATCTGTGAGAGCACCCCTTAACAAATCAACATGGATTTGTTAAGGGGTGCTCTTGCTTTAGTAGTATGATTGTTTTTTATAATAAAGTGACAAGAGAAGTTGATGAGGAAAAGGCATATACTGCCATTTTTTTTTGAATTTTGTAAAGGCATTTGACAGGGTGCCACATGATAAGCTCATATTTAAGTTGCAGCACATGGGTTTAAATGTTGGGCTAGTCAGCTGGATTCAGGGTTGGCTGTTTGATAGGTATCAGAAAGTTGTGTATGGTGGCACAATATCAAAGAAGCAGAAGGTTAGAAGTGGGGTTCCACAGAGCTCAGTACTGGGACCTGTATTGTTCAACCTTTATATTGACATTTTCATGGGGATATTCAGTTGTTTGCAGATAATGTGAAGCTGGGAAGGGTTATCAGTAATAATGCAGATATAGCAGCCCTGCAAGAGGATTTGAATAAACTAGACAGATGGGCAAATGAATGGGAGTGTTGGTTTAATGCAGCAAAATGTTAATTCTTGAAGTTTGGGATCCATTGATTGGAGGCTGCATACTCGATTGGAGGAGCTGTAATGGAGGAAGTAGTGGGGACAAGATATCTGGGGGTGATGATTGATAGAAAACTGGAATTCAGGGAGCATATTGCAAAGGTGGTGCAGATAACCCAGAGGATTGCTGCAATACTTAGAAAGACGCTGACCTGCTGAGATAAAAGAGTTATCGTTCTGTTGTGTAAGATCCTGATCAGACCACACTTAGACTATTGTTCTCAAATTTGGTCTCCAGAATTTGAAGGGGATAAATTAACTGTGGAAAGGGTACAGAGGCAGATAACAAAGATGGTTTCAGGACTGTACAGTATCAGTTATGAGGATTGGCTGATGGAATGTGGACTGCAGAGTTTGGTGGATTGAAGGAGAGGTGATATAATCGAGACTTTTAAACTGTTGAAAGGCAGTTAAAGAGTGGACATTGGAGAGTTCTTTCTCTTGGTGGAACAGTGGGAAGGAGCGATGACAAGGGGGCCATCCCTGGAAGTTATGAAAGGAAGCTGTGATCAAGAGGGTGAGGAGTGGTTTCTTTGTGTGGCAGGTGGTTGAACCTTTGAGAGAGTGGAGAGCAAGAACAGTCGATGAGTTCAAGGAGTGGTATGATAGACTGTGTTTACTAAGGAGGACCTCCCATGATGAGTCTCCATGGAGGCCTGAATAATAATAATAAATTGGTGAGAGGAACCTATCTAATAAATACGTGAATTATTGCTTGGGTAATGAGTGATGTGAGAAGCAGACGTTGTCCCTGGAAATTGTATGTCATGTGAGTAAAGAAGTGAAATGGATATATTTTGCTTGGTGCATATTAAATAAGTGGAATACATTGCCAGAGTGGATAGTGAGAATGCTCCAATATTGAATGTTATGAAGGCAAGGTATTATTATTATTATTGTTCCGGGAAACTCCAAGGAGTCGTCAGACTCATTGAGGGAGGCCCTAACATGATGTCTGGAACAACTATTCAGCATTCACACAGTATCTATCGTATCTTGCCTTGAACTCATTCACGGTCGTAGCACCCACAACAGACTCTGGAAGCTTATTCCACTCATTCACCACTCTCGAAGTAAAAAACCTAGCTCTAACACCCTTGTCAACCACGCTCTTGCCCAGCTTCCATGCATGGCCCATAGTCCTCCTACCACCAGTCATATTTTCAAAAATATTTTCTGGATCAATCTTATAAAAACCCTTCAGTAATTTGAATGTCTCAATCATATCACCCCTCCTTCGCCTATCGTCTAATTTCTGCACCCCACAAATCCTCAACCTATTCTCATAAGGTTCATTCCACAGACCTGCTATCATCTTGGTCACTCGTCTCTGGACCCTCTCCACTTCCTCCCCATCACGAAGAAACCCTGGTGCCCATAACTGGGCACAGAAGTCCAGATGGGGTCTTATCAAGGCTCGATTCAGAGGAATAACAACTTGTTTGTCTCTGCATGTTAAAGTATTTTTCATAAGCCAAGTGATTTGGTGAGCTGTTTTAGTCACTTTTGCAATGTGCCCCCTAAACTTCAACTCCCTATCCACCAGCACTCCCAAATCCCTGGCCTCATCAATACAGAAGCAGACGTTGTCCCTGGAAATTGTATGTCATGTGAGTAAAGAAGTGAAATGGATATATTTTGCTTGGTGCATATTAAATAAGTGGAATACATTGCCAGAGTGGATAGTGAGAATGCTCCAATATTGAATGTTATGAAGGCAAGGTATGTTATTTATTGTGGTTTGTGAATGTTTAATTTCCCATGATGAGTATTCACACTATGGTGGCAAACAAAGTAAATCTGAATATAGAAAACAACCAAGGTTGATTGATTGGTAGAACCTCTGCTACTAATGACTCGCAAAAAAGTTAAACAAGTTTGAGTGCAGTTAGTAGTAGTTGGAAGGGGATCAATCGTTCGATGCAGTTGGCACACTCTCCTGCAATAAATCTTTGGACTCCCTGGAGTTGTCAAATAATAATAATAATATGCGGTGAACAGTCAGAGTAAAAATTGGATATTCTGTTATAATAAGTGGAAGGATGATAGTTTGCTGGGCAGGCCTCTATCGTAGATCACAATCATATGGTTTCAAAATGTCAAGAGAAATAGTACAGGTTTCTACAAACTTTTTTATATCATGTGCAGTGGGGTGATGAATGCTAGGATATCTGCAGTGGATCTAGATTGGTGGAATCCATAATGATAGGTACTGATTAGTTCACCTGGGTGTTGGTGAACCATTGACTCAACTTGTTGAGGAGTTATTTTATGTTACAACCACTCATGAAATGTTGTAAATTTATATCACATTAATAATGTGAGTGGCATATGTGTTTTTTTTTTTTGTTAGTTTTTATTTTGGTCAAGCCACTTCAGTTCTCCATTAGGTGGGACATTGGACTTATTCCAGGCAGTAATATTCACTTTCCCACCTAAAAACATTCACTAACATTCCTTCCCACAGTGGAGTTAAAGGCTGTTGGTTGTAGAGTGGAAATTGATCATTTGAGCAATTAGGTTGGAAAAGTTGCTTGTTAATTCTTTTCTCTATTTTTTAAGAGGACTAATGAGAGCAATAAGGTAATAGTTTGATGGCAAACTTATAACTCTTTTAGTTTGGAATTTGGAATTTTTAGTCTGAAAATAGGCTTTTTATGCTGATGTATGTCAGTTATTTATTAAAGAGTGTAGAGATGATGTAGGATAGGATTTGGTTCTAGAATAATTTCTAGAACCAAATCCTATCCTACATCATAGAATAATTTCTAGAATAATTATTCTAGAATAATTTCTAGAATAGAACATAAATTTAAGTACACATAGTGGACTAAAAGGTATTTTGGTCTGCATTTAATTTTATTAACTTTTTATAATAGAGTGACAACTTAGTTGGACAAGGGGCAATGGATGCACAGTTATACTGCTGGATTTTGCTAAGGCATTTGACTGGATACCCATGGAACACTGTTATTAAAATTGGAACAGGTGGGGATGGATATTAAACTGGCTAAGTGGATATGAGAGTGACTTATAGATGGATACCAATGGAGGAGCAGAGTCCAGAATGAAACAGGTGACCAGTGGTGTGCCACAAGGGTCTGTACTTGGACTGTTATTGTTTAATTTAATACATAAATGATATAGGAAATGATTTGAAGGGATATAATCAGTTGTTTGCTGATTATGCAGTGTTAAGTAGCATAATAATAATAGTAATAATAATTAATCAAGCTGATGTAGAGAGCTTGCAGGATGATTTAAATAAGCTGGCAGTATGGGCAAAAGATAGTGGATGCCAGTTTAATGTGGAAAAGTTTAAATTTATTCATTTTGGTATTAAAAGATTGCAAGCTGTGTACCACATTGATGGAGCTGTATTCCAGGAAAAATTGATGAAGCTAGGGGATGTTGGTGGATCAAGCTGACATCACAGGCAGTGCACTATCTACATATTATTTTTGCATCTTGATTGATTAATTCTGTGTGTACAATGGCAAAAAGTGTTCCCTCAATAAGAGGCAAAAGAAAATTGGTAGATGATGACAACCACATTTACGTGTTTTCAAAGAGAACTGTAGATGAACAACATGGAATCTGGGTTTGTGAAAAACATTCCACCTGCAAAGGGTGTGTTTGGACAGAGGGTTTGGAAGGCCCAGTTGTGAAAGTCGTAACTAAACATAACCATGCAGCTCAAGCTGCAAGGTCGGAAGCATTGCAATTGATTGGTCAAATACGGCAACATGCAACAACCACGAACGAACGGCCACAGCAAATTGTTGCATCAGTAATTGCAAAGGCTCATGCCAATGTCACGGCTTTACTTCCTAAAAAGGATTCACTTAAATGAACCATTCGTCATGTTCAATGCAACAATGGTACTCCTGCTTTACCGAGCAATCTCCAGGACTTACTAATTCCACGAAATTATTATCGATGGCAATGTACAACAGTTTTTGATGTATGATTCTCAGGACGAATTGCTCCCGCGTCGCATGCTTATTTTTTTCCACTAGTAACAATCTTCAGTTATTAGTGCGCAGCTAGGAGTGGTTTTCTGATGCAACTTTTAGCACGGTACCCACACATTTCCAGCTGCTTTATACAATTCATGTGGTTCAATTCAATGCAGTTATTCCAGTGGTCTACACGCTTCTGCCAAACAAAATTCGTGCCACATACGTGAAGTTGCTTCAAGAAGTTAAAAATCTACAGTCGTGTCTCCAACCCCAGCTACTTATGACAGATTTCGAACAAAGTGCCATGCAAGCCTTCCAACAAGAATTTCCTGGTATTGTAAATACCTGTTGTTTTTTTTTATCTTTCGCAACGCGTTTGGCGAAAGGCACAGAATGAAGGTTTAAAAGCCCGATACGAACAAGACCATGATTTTGCTCGTTTGATTCGAATAATTCCGGCATTGGCATTTATTCCTCCTGCTAACGTTATTCAAGCATTTGAAGATTTAGTTGAAGCTGATGACTTCCCCATTGAAGCTATGGTGATTGAAAAACTACTTTCAAGATACATATATTGGAAGAAGACAACGGAGAGGCCAGCAATTACCCATTTTTGCCATCGAATTGTAGAATGTTTACACACAAACACTGAATGATCAGCAACGTACCAACAACGGTGTGGAGGGTGGCACAGGAGATTTGAGGAAACTTGCGGTACTTTATTCCCAAATATTTACCAATTCATTGATTCTTTAAAGAAACAACAAGGGAAATTAGATAACTAATTGCTGGTAAGTCAGGCAATCAAAGAAACAAGAAGTATGCTGCAATTCCTGCTAGAATCAAAACAATAGTCCAAGATTTTCAAAATCGTAATGTAATTGATTATCTTAGAGGCATTGCATACAACTTCGAGTTTTAAACAATAATAATGTGCATTTATTCTATTAAAACAAAATAAATTAGAATTATTAAAAAATTAGGTGTATTGTTTAAATTTTTGTAGCTTACTCATTATCTACAGGGGGCAAAATGCTGGGGTCGACTTTTCCAGATCCCGTCCAAGGTAGCTCATAGGATTACTTGGTTATTGAAGAACATGTTAACATACAGAGATAAAGAAGTTATTTTTCCTCTTTAGGAGGCATTGAACACATCTGGATTCCTTGGAGATGAGAAAGTTGTAGAAAAGATTCAGAGATGAGTAACCAAGTTGGTGGGTCATCTGAGGAATTTCTCCCTACATTAATGTATTGAGAGTTTGTAGGATGCAGAAGTTGTTTGATAAGCAGAGAAGAGAAGATATGATAGAAACATTTAAGTTACTAAATGGGTTTTATAGGATTGATGCAGGGAAAATACTGTATTTCAGCAGTTGGCTAGTGGTGGAAGAACAAGAGGTCATCCCTGGAAATAAAGTAAGAGTGTGGTTAACAAGGGTGTAAGGATTAGAATTTTTGGTTGGAGAGTGGTGAACGAGTGGAATAGATTGCATGACTCAATTGTGAATTGTCTGTCTGTCAAGGAGAGGTATGATAAATGTTATAGTTTGGGTCTCCTGCGATGAGTCTATGGACTCCATGGAGGTGCCATATAATAATAATAATCCCACATAAGGCTGATTTTATTATTATTATTATTTGACACCACCAGAGATTCCAAAGACTCATCGAGGGAGGGCAGCTGCTCTACAACTCAGTCCACTAACTGACTGCAACCACACCAACACCATCTACTGCCGACCACCACCACTAGTATTTCCACAGATAATCACAAACATCCGAGCCCACAGTGGGATTCAAACCTGCAGCCTTTTCGCTGGAGAGCAGATACGCTAACCACTCGACCAGCCAGACTGGCATCCATTTCGTATATTCATTTTGTAAATGAAAGTCAGGAACTGAAAGTGAAGGATACCAGGTGAAAAGCAGTGATTAATGTAAGATTAAGAATAATAACTAGAAGAGTGAGCATGAGAATATGAGTGCGGAGAATGTAATTGTGAATGCGGAAATGATTTAAAAAAAAAGAAAAACTGGCATAATTATGAAAGTAGAAGAGTGCCTGACTGCCGAAGCAAGAGCTGGTGTGACTGTGGAAATGGAAGAACGTCTGACTAATGAAGCAATGGCAGGAGCAGTTGTTGGAATTCATGAGTTGAAGAATGAAATGATTCAGATGAGGAATGAAATTAGAGGTATGGTGTATAAGAATGGAAGAATGCAAAAGAATAAAAAGAAAGAAAGTGGAGAGAAAGAAGGAGCAATTTTCTCAAGAATAGTACTATATGGAGATTCTATCATAAAAGGTGTGGCAGATGAGAGGGTGCACAAGGTATGTTTTCCAGGAAGGAGAATGAACAGGGCGATCGAGGTACTAGATATGAGAAGTAACATGTGAAGGAGTTGATGGTTGTGAAGAATGATATAGTTGGACATAGGAAGAATGTGAGATTCAATATCAGCAGATTATTGAGGTGAGTGAAAGACAACAGTGCTATAGGAAGGGTAGTTCGTGTGTTGCACAGGAATGTTAGCGGAAATGTGTGAAGAGAAAAGAGAGCAGTTTGAGGGACGAATGGAACTGTATGTGAGCGATGGACTGCATCTGAATGGTTTTGGTGTGAGCCATTTGGGAAGGTTGCTGCTTGAAGGAAGTCTAATGAGTGATGCAGACAAGGTATTGGTTCAAGCATGATGTGAATGAGCAGGAGAGTGGACTAGATAAGACTATATGTAATTGTGAATGGAGAAGAGAATGTGAGATCAGGAAAGCAAGTTGAACAGGTGAATGGGGGTGGATCAGGAATAAGAAGAGCAAATTCTGAAAGTGGTAATGAATACACTTATGTGGAGGGATGTCAGTCAGAAATAAATGGGGAATTGAGTTTGGGAGACTGTGTGGGGCAGAAAATCAGCAGACAGGAGCAGGTGAGGAGAAGTCACAGATGGGGGTGGCAGCATGAGTGGGACTGGTTATAGGCCAAGAAATTAATTTTTATGTTTATTTATGAATGCCAGCAGTGTCCAAAATAAGGGAGGTGAAATTGTTGTGCTGATTGAGTTTATGTGCCCCAAAATAGTTATAATAAGCAAAACATGGTAGGATGAGAATGGAAATGGAGGGATATGATGTTTTTTGTGAAGATAGGAAAAGCAAGAAGGGAGGGAAAGTGCTACTGATGATAGCAGGGAGGAATTACGTCTCCACAAGGTTGAGACACAAGGCAATGGTTTTGAAACGGTATGGTATGAAGAATGTGATATTTGGATGTTGCTACAGGCCATGGAAATATGGAGACAAAGAAATGTATAAGCAACTTGGCTTAGTGAGCAAGCCAAGGGACAGAGACTTGAATCACTTCATGGTCACTCTCTCAAAATGGGTGAAGATAGGGATATATGTGGAACTACAAGGCTGGTGATTATGGAAATCTTAGGAGATAAGTAGTGCTATAGTGTGGATAGAAGAGTTGATTGGGAAGGATGTATGCTACATGGACATTAATCAAGAGCTATTTAACAGCAGCGGTGTGTGTGTGTGTGTGTGTGTGTATATTCCAAAGGTGAAAAAGCTAAACAAGGCAGGAGTAAAATGGATGGATGAAGAGATTAAGCATGAAATCTGAAAGACGGTGCTATGGAGGCAACACAAGATGAATGTTGGTAATGGTCAGTTGTATGAAGAGTACAAAGAGCAGCCAGGAAGGTAACTTAGTTGGTAAAGGTAGCAGAAGTGCAGTATAAGAAGAAATTAACTAATCAAGGCTAATAAAAAATCCTAGTGAGTTCTTTCGAGATGTGGCAAGAAGAAGGAAAAATTACCATGGGTGGATGATGCTAATTGATGACACTGGCAGATTGGTAAGAAATGCAGGGGATATAGTTGAATTATTCAGTGATCAGTTTATCAGTGTAAACTGATCACTGAATAAATCTCCTGATGTTGCCATCCTCATGAAGGCAACATCAGGAGAAACTCGAGTGTAGAGGGTATGATGGAGGGAAACTGTGATGAATGAGCAGGAAGTATATGAGTAATTAAGTAAATGATGATGGTATTAAGGCAATAGGATTTGACAGTATATTGCCACATGACTTGAGGGAATGTCCCATGATGGTGTTAATGGCACCTTTGGCACAACTATTTTACAGTTGTGTCAAAGGTGCCATAGAGTCTTTCAACAGGGTGAGTCCCAAAGGAGTGGAAAATGGGAAAATTTTTTCCATTTCACAAAGGGGGACATAAGACTAAGGCTACAAATTATAGGCCAATCTATGTGTCTGGGATTGTTAAAGTATTAGAGAAGCTGGTGAGCACTAGGATTCAGAAGAGAGTTGATAATAGCAGTATTCTTTGTGATAGTCAGCATGGGTTTGTTAGGAGGAGGTCATATTTCAGCAATCTGCATATGTATTACAACATGGTGACAAATTCACTTGATAAAGGAGATGCATATACAGTGGTATACTTGTCTTTTTCAAAGGCCTTTGATAGACTGCCACATGACAAGCTAGTAGACTGAAACAGATGGGATTAGATAATAAACTAGTAAGTTGGACAGCTGATTGGCTGTCAGACAGGTTATATACAATCAGCCGGTTGTATATAAAGGAGTGATATCCCGAATGAGGAAGGTGACTAGTGGAGAGTGTGACAGGGATCTGTTTTGGGACCATTATTGTTTAACTTGTATGTTAATAACATTTGGACTGGCTTCAACTGGAGATGTGCAGCTGCTTGTCAATGATGAAAAGTTGTTGGAGGACTATCAGAAGTAGAGCAGACATTGTAGCCTTTCAAGAGGAACTGAACTGTGATTTGGTAAATGATTGGAGCTATCAGTTTAATAATGCAAAGTGCCAAGGCCTTGAAATTTGGTAGGCAAGGTTGGCATGCAGAGTATACAATTAATGAATTTTTAAGAGAGGTGGAAGACATGAGAGATCTGGAAGTGATATTGGACAGACTTGAAGTTTAGGGGATTACAGTGCTAAAACTGTAAAAATATTCTAATAGATTATGGCAATGATGAGGAGGAAATAGATATGCAGAAGCAAAGAGGTTATGGTTCCCATGTATAAGTCTTTCATTAGGCCATATATATACTGTGCACAGATTTGGTCACCTGATTTTCAGGGCGATGAGGATATATTGGAGAAGGTTGTAGTCTCAGGTCTATGGAATGGAAAGAGAGATTGAGGGGAATGCAACTTACAGAGCCTTGTGAATAGAAGAAGAAGAGGTGATTCGAGACATAAGTTGGTGAGGGGTTGTTACCAGATCTATGTGGAGAGAGAGGTAAGGGTAAAACCAGAGGCCATCCATGAAAGCAGGTTCTTTGCATGGAAAGTTAATAGAATACATTGTCTGAAAGTGTGGTGAGTGCAGAAACTGTGAATGGGTTCAAGACACGGTTCAATGATCTTTTGACATGAGAGAGAGTATGGACCTTCCGTGATGATTCCTTTTGACTCCTTGGAGGTCAGATATTAATAATAAGATTTTTTTCTGATGCCTTTCTGGCAAAAGAACACAGCAGCATGTATTGCACTATTTCTAGTATGACAGGAGATGATTGCCTTGGTCTTTTGTTCAGGCAGAAGAGGAGAAGAATGATTCTGGGATTTCAGCTTTGTCTTTAGGTATTTGAGTGATCAGGATGAGAGAGAGAGGGAGAGCGAGCAAGATGTTGAAGCATAAATAGCAGTTGTTTCCAGTGACTTTTGCAAAGAGACCAGAAGGCACAAGAAGACTAAACCCACCTCTCCTATCCTTTATGCCAGAGATGTGTTTTCTGCCATTATCTCTTTTGAAGTGAGATTTGGATTTCTTGATAATTACTTTGAAGTTGTGCACTTCACAAAAAGGTTGAGAATTTAGCTGAAATATTTGTCTTAAACCACTTTGGCAATCTGGCAATATATACAGGGTGTTCGGGATAAATTTGACAGTTTCGTAAGGAAAAAGAAAATCTTCTTTGTATCTATTAAATTTAATGAATTGACAAAAAAACATTACAGGCAGAGTTAATTACAATACTATCAACAAGATTTACTCAAAATAACCACCATTAGCATCGATCACAGCTTCAATTCTGCTTCGGAACCTCGAACAAGCTGATGCTACAGTCTCCCTGGGAAGGGCCGCAAAAACTGTTTTAATTTTATCCATTAACTGGGCTTTTGTATTACTGGAAGTGCGATTGGTGTCTTTTTCAACTGCGCCCCATACAAAATAATCCATGGGGTTAAGGTCTGGGGAGTTTGGAGGCCAAACATTTGGACTGGTGAAGTCGTAGAAATTTTCAGACAACCATTTTTGACTTTTCCCAGAGGTGTGGCAAGGGGCCGAATCCTGCTGCCATACATACGGCCTACCATTGGCTACCCTTGTTATCCAGGGCTTGACTACAGTTAGCAACTCCACGAACAAAGCCCGAATTCCAATGCCAGGGTTCTTCAACACCTGTTCCTGCAGATTTGCGAGGAATTCTGCTGTACGAACGCAATCAGATCGTCTGCTAGGGATCTTTCTTCTTGCTACATCCTCGTAGTCACCATTGCAAGTCTCTAGTTCATGCCTGATTGTTTTTACTGTATTCAGGGAGCATTGGGCAGCAGTCGTAATATCCTTATTTTGATGGCGGGCACGAATCATCATGATACAAGTTATTCTCTTCCATGATTCAGGTGGGTTCCAGCTATCCATCCTTTCTGACATCTTGTATATGAATGAAGAAGGGTCCAAACTTTTAAATGAAGAGAAGTGTGTGTTAATACATGTAACTTACGGAAAAATATAATTAATTATAAATATGTCAAATTTATCCCGAACACCCTGTGTATATATATATATATATATATATATATATATATATATATATATATATATATATATATATTTTTTTTTTTTTTTTGTGGGAGATTGTTTGGCTCTTTGTAAACCAAGTTTGGTCTTTGGGGAGGAATTTCAGATGGAGTAGGGAAGAAAGGCTTCCATCGGTAGAGTGAAACAGTGAAGTTCCCACTCGTTGTCTTGTTTAGTGCCATTGTAATGTCGAAGGACAAGACATTAAGTTGAGCGTGTAATGGAAGGTTGTTCCATTGCAAACTTCCACGAAGTTATGGTCTGAGCAACCAAGTAGCCTTTTTCCATTGAACTCAGCTACAGTTCAATGGAAAAAGTTAATAGGAGAACAAGGGTATTTGGGAGAGTGTAGAAGTATTCTGGTTGTTGGATGGACAATTGACATTAGATGATTGCTTACAGCAAATATCATAGCATCTTTACCAGCATTTGGAAAGAGTTATTGATTGAAGTCACCAAGAAAGATTACTTCACTGTGTGGTTAGTTTGATGATAGAAAATGTAGCTTCAGTGATAACAAGACTGTGTGGTTAGTTTGATGATAGAAAATGTAGCTTCAGTGATAACAAGACTGTGTGGTTAGTTTGACGATAGAAAATGTAGCTTCAGTGATAACAAGTAAGAGTTCTATGTGATTTTCAAAATTTTAGAAGCAGTAGAGACTGCATGCAATTGTTGCATAATGTTGTATGGAAAACTGAAGTCAGAAATGTTAGAGACTGTAGCTAGATTTGGCATTCTCTGGTGACATAAACATCAGACTATAAATGCTAAGTGATATCCTTGTTGTGTGTAGTATCGACAGTTAAGACATGTAATAGCAGTACTGCTATTTGAAGCTCATTCAAAAACAGGAAGTCATAAGTGGCATATATAACTTCTGTTTGCACTTGTGTAATGAATGTTGTTAAAGTGTATATAAAAAAAAAATTATGTAATTTTATATTTTTTTGGTTTTATTTTTTGAGGCAGTTTTGAGTTTTTATTGCAGTAATGCTATAATAATATTTTTTCTCTCCTGTTTTTACATTGATATTGAAGAAAAGTTAAATACAAGGAATAGAGGCATGCAGTGAAGGGAGAGAATCTTGAATGTATCTGTACTGTGAGTACCCAGTCTGCTTGATATAGCATGCCCTAGAGGTTGGGAAGGGGGGGGTTCTAGTCTATATTCCTGAACACTGAAAATAATTTATTACTCGTATGTCTTCTTAGTACATTCTCCAACTAGTAGACATATATGAAGTAGGAATACTTGCTGATATCTCCTTGAGCCCCTTTGGTCTGAAACAGGCTATAGAAGAAGGTGGAGGTTGAGACTTGAATGGGAGAGGCTGTCTGATTTGTATTGCTTCACCTGTCCATTAATAGTTCAAACCCAACATAAATGTGATGGTTTATTTGAAGCAAACAAAGGGAAAATCACACAGAGCCAAATTTACGAAGACTGCTCTGCTTGTGATAATTTTTTGGTCAAAAAATGCCGAGGATGCCTTTTCCCTCAGAATTATTTTACTTAAACCATTCAAAATCTCACCTTTTTTTTTTTTTTTTTTTTTTTTTTTTTTTTATTATTTGTCCCAGTGGAGCGCATATGGAGATACATACTACCTTCACTATAAAAATAAAAGGGGAATGGGGAGAAAAGACAATAAGATGACCTTGGTTTGGCAGTGCACTTGTACTTTTTTTTATTAGTTATGTGGATTAAAGGCTGGCTGTCATGATAGATGAGCCTGTCATCCTCGCAACAAAAAAAGATCATCTCATTATTATTTTTTGTTGTTGATTTCTTTTTATTGTGTTATTATTATTTCATAACACCTCCAAGGATTGCAAAGACTCACTGAGGAAGGGTACCTACTCTACAACTCTCAGTCTTTACCACTTTTATCCATCTCCATCATCGACACCAATGCCATCTACTACTCACCACTAGTATTTTTTGTCTGTAAATTACGTGTCCTGAAGGCCAATATTCTGTATGCGGGATAGAAAAAGCTGAGTTTCCCAGGAGAAAAAATCCTGCTATCTCCATATGAGATGAAGTAACTCACCTTCAATTGAAAAAAAACCCATATAAAGATTCCTCTTGTCATGATGAGAATCAAACTTAAGCCTTTTCTAATCGAATGGTACAACATACCATCGTTCTTCTAATTGTGCTACGGAGGCGACAATCATGAAGGTGTTATGTACCACAAGTACACCCCACTGGACAAATCAACCAAATAAATAAATAAACAAATTTACATTCAGGTTTTGATTTGTGGAAGGTGTGGGGGATAAGGGGTTAAGTGAAATAGTTCAGAGAAAATGGGAGTTGTCTAAAGCATTTTTGTTATCAGACCTTCAGTTAAATTGTCACCAGGGGCGCACCAAGGGTATTTGCCGCTCGGGTGCAAACTTTTATCGGCCCTCCCTAATACTGCATTTTTTACATCCAAATTAGATATTAGCTACATAAAATGCTCCCTATCAATGTTGCCGCCCGGGTGCAGTGCATCCTCGGGTTGACGTGGCCCTGATTGTCACTTAAGGTTACAGATAAGTTAGTTTTTATTTAAACCCATGCTGTTATCTCATGCATTATTTAATCATTCAGTCTTTTAAGCTAAAGTGTGGTTGTCTTTTTTTATCAATAGCTTGATCAAATTAAAATGTTAATTGCGGATCACTTTTGAATTTGTTCCTTTCTCCTGATTTTATATTTATGGCAGTTCACTAACAAAAGCATGGATGTATTAAAAGTTAATGAATGTAACCATTCACAGATTTGTATGTGTAAAGTAAACTATGTGATCAAAAATATCTGGACACCCCATCTACAGTAGTGATTATGGCTGTATACACCATAGCCATGGTTCGTAAAAGGATGCACATGGTCTTGGTCTTCACAGACAAATATTAACAGTAAAATGGGCCATGCTGAATAGAATTGACTCTATCATAGATTTGCCTCCTTTGCAACAACATTTAGGAAATTTCTGCTCTACTGCAGCTTCCTAATCAACAGTAAGTGATGTTATTGTGAAGTGGAAATGCCTAGGAGCAAAATTATTCTCGATGAGTCTTTTGACTCCTTGGAGGCCTGAATAATAATAAAAAATAATAATTAGCTTAATCGTGAGGTTGCAGGCCACATCTAATCATGAAAATGCCTCAGTAAGGAATGCAAGTACCACAGCTGTTTGTCTGGAGCTGTAGAACATGGGGTTCCATGGCTGTGCAGCTACATAACAAGCCTAACATTAGGAAAGCAATGCTGAGCATTGAGTGGAATGGTGTGAAGTTTGCTACCATTGGACTCTGGAGCAGTGGAAATGCATTCTCTGAAGTGATGAATCATGCTTTGTCATCTGGAAAATTGATTGGCGAGTCTGGGTTTGGTGGATGCCAGGAGAATGCTACTTGCTGAAATGTGTTGTGCCAACTGTGAAGTTTGATGGAATAGGCATCATGGTTTGAGGCTGTTTATCATTGTTTGGACTGGGCCTCCTAGTTCCATTGATGAGGAATCTTAATGCTGTGGCCTATAATGACATTCTAGATGATTTTTGCTTCCAAGTTTATGGTATTATCATGGTCCACAAAGCAAGGTCTGTGCAAGAATGGTTTGATAAGAAGAACTAGACTGGTTTGCACAGAGCCTTGATTTCAATCCCATCAAACACCTATGGATAATGAATTGGAATGCTGATTGCGAGCCAGGCCAAATGTCACCAACTTCTGGAAGATTGGAAGTGAATTACCATAGTAGCATATCCAAAAAAACCAACGAAAAGCCTTCACAGAAGATCGAAGGCTCTTATAGCAGAAAAGGAGACTAACTCCATATTAATGCCTTTCATATTAGAGTGAGAGTTGGGATGTAAATTAGGCAAGTTGAACACTGAGTTCTTTGTTCATTGTATAGTATCATTTTGTTAGTTACCAATAAATCTAAAAGTGTTTTGTTTCTTGTCAAATTTTTATAGAGCAACATAAGATCCATCAGTTAGCTTTGGCTTCCCATAGTAAACAGATACTATGCAACGACTTAGCAAACTATGGCTTCACTTGCCTGAATGGCAGACTCGCATAATAACAAGAACATGGCCAAAATCCCAGATGTGTTTTGAAAAGATTTCAGTTTAAACTTATATTGAAGTAATTACATTGACGTTTCTCTATGCCAATCCTCTGTACAGATACTCATATATTTTCTCTGTAATATTATTTTAAGTTACCTGAAGTCCGTATAATTCTTTAGATTTTACTGATATGCTAATTCCTTTTTTGTCATCTGCAAGTATCATAACTTATTGGTGAAAGAATGTTAATCTTTGCACCACATCAGATGTTATTATCAAATCCATGACTTCTCAACATGTTATCTGCTTGTCTTATCAAAGATTTATTCCTTAATTTTTCAATAAGAACAAATTGCTTTATATTGTTCTTAGTCATATCAAATGTTTATGCTATGTTTTTGCTACTTTCTGCTTTAAATTAAAATATTATTCCCAACTCCCATGAAGTTCATAAGACTAGTTGTGGGAGGCTCACCTTGAACATCATGAAGTTTATCACATCACTCCTTCTTTAGTTTATCCACTGTTTGCATTCTTACTACCCTCTCAGGCATTTAAAAAAAAAAACCCACCTTTTTACCCTGTTATTACTTCCATTTGCAACTTCCAGGAATGACCCCTTCTCATGTTCCTCCCTTTCCTTCTGCCATATGGCAAATCTGCCTCATTCTGGTAAATATCATCCAACTGCTTAAATGTGTGAATGATATCCTCCAAATGTCTCTAATTTAGGCAGTCTTCTATGTAGTCCATGCAGTCTTTATCCACCAAACTTTGTAGTTTCTTGTTTTCAGTCTGTCCTCATAAACAACATTGTACTGACTTGATATTTTCATTATCTGCCTCTGCACCTTCTCTAAGGTTACTTCATCCCCTTCAAATTCTGGTGAACAGATCTGAGTACAGTAATCTAGATGTGGTCTGATCAGAGCTTTATACAATAGAACCACCACCACCCTTTTATCTTTGTGTGTCATTGTCGTACTTAATATTGCAACGATTCTCAACGTCACACTTCTAGTTATCTTCACCTCCAGATCCTTTGCTTCCTCCTCTATTTCCAGTACAATTCCAAGTGAGTATGAAGCATTCCATCTGTCGATCCCAATTTTGAAAATCTTACAATTGCATTAAACTGACATCCCTATTTGTTTGCCTTCTTTCCCAAGTTTTGCATCATCTGCAAACAACTGAATATCTCCCTGTAGTCCAATGACGGTATCAGTAACATAAATACTGAACAGGCCTCAGTACCAAACCCTGTGAAACTCTACTCCCTGATACTGCTCTTCGCTGATACTCACATAGGTGATGAGTATCCCAAGTTGTTATTCAGCAACTTGAGGCAGATTCAACACTTCACTTACTATAATATCTTGTAATGCTGTGATCAAGATTTTGTTCTTGTTTTCCCCCAATTACATATTGCTTAAGATAGTTGCACCTCAGAAAGTCATGAAATTCATTTTTCTTGTTGCTCTCAGTTACTATCGCCTCCTGCTTCCATGATTAAAATAAGCTCATCATCCCATCCTTATGGACTCAACCAGTGCCTAAACATAGCCTTATCATCACAAGGACATCTTGTGAGATGCGTGGATGCTAGATACACAAGTGGATGTGTGAATGGATATGAAAGGATTGAGATGGTCAGGAATGTGGTGGAGATGGCATGAAGGAATCACATCCAAGAAGTGGTATTGATAAAACTTGCTATAGAACCGGAAATAACCTATGTGTTTATTTACAAATGCCAGAACAAATCGAAATATAAAGAATGAAATTATTGCAGTGATTGAGTTCATTCACTCCAAAATTGTAAGAATAGATGGTATGTGTTCTTTTTTTAATTTATTTTTGTTAATTTTTGATTCTAGAGCCTATGTAGCTCATTTGGTATAGATGAAAACTCTTTGGTCAGAAAGACCTGGGTTTGATTCCATCAGTGATGTGAGGAATTTTTATCTGGTCTCTTTTGACTTATGGTGAGTTAGCCAGTCTCATATGCAAGTGGAGAATTTTTTTTCTCCTGGAAACTCATGTTTTTTGTCCTTCAGAATAGGCAAACTGGCCCCACGCACACACTTCTACAGACAAAAACACTTTTCCCTCCCAACATCAGGCTATACGATTAATTGTTTGTGATCACGCGCAAGATAGTATCATGTAAAAAAATAAAAATAAAACACTGACCTCAAATAGATGGGATAAGGCACAAGAGGAAGAAGAAGAAGAAGAATTTTTGATTCTCACACACACACACACACACACACACACACAAAGGTCACAAGACCTATTGCAGATCAGTGCCATGTGTGTGCAAGAGGATAAGAAGAAAGGAGGAATACATTTACTGTACATTTAAAAAAAATATTTTTTGAACACTGAAGGTTGTATTCGTTGGAGAAGGCAGAGTACGAGAGGCTGTTCCAAAGAACAGAAGTAGATGGAATGAAAGAGGAGGCAGTAAAGTTGGTTCGCTGAGTTTTAACATGGACTGTAAAAGAATGTTGGTTAGCAGTAGCTCTTTTTCTAATGATTTTGGAGGAAAATCAAGGAATAATAGTAGCCAATTCAGTAGAGCATTGTTCATGAAAGTATTATTATTATTATTATTGTATGGACACCTCCATGGATTCCAGAGACTCATTGTGGGAGACCCAAACTATCCACACAATCTATCATATCTCTTCTTGAACCCATTAACAGAAGAAGCACTTGCAACTGACTCTGGCAACCCATTTTACTCATTCACAACTCTCCAAGCAAAAAATCTAGTTCTCGCACCTCTATTAACCACACCTTTATTCAACTTCCAAGGATGATCTTTTGTTCTAGCCTCCTCTTGCCAAGTGTTAAAACATTTCCCCTGCATCAATCTGATAAAACCCTTTAAGTAACTTAAATGTTTCTATTATATCCCCTCTTTTTCTCCAACCAACTAACTTCTGGAATTCACACACCGTCAATCTGTCTTCATAAGGAACAATCTACAGACCAATCACCATCTTGGTGGCTCACCTATGAATCTTCTCCACCACTTCCTCATCTCCAAAAAAAACCGAGGAGAACTGAGCACAGTAATCCAGATGTGGATGTATCAAGGCCTTATAAAGAGGAATAACTTCTTTATCTCTACTTCTTAGCGCGTTCTTCAATAGCCAAATAACCTTATGGGCTACCTTAGCAATATGTCCTCTAAACTTTAACTCTCTGTCTACCACCACCCTTAAATCTCTAGCTTCATCTATTTCCTGGAGTACAATTCCATCAATGTAGTACACAGCTTGTAATCTATTTATCCCTAAATGCACACCTTTATATTTCTCAGCATTAAACTGACACTGATTATCTTTTGCCCATACTGACAGCACAACACAGCTTGTATACATGACAGTGAGTGAGTGAAACACTACAGTTGTAATGGACAAAAGATATGAAGTCCTATTTTGGCACCCTCTAATGTTGTAAAAAAATAAATAAATTTACAGCTCTGTGGGAGTTGCTCTTAAGATAATAGTCCCCCAAATTTTTGGCAAATTAATGCAACCATATTTGTTCAGGTTAGGAGAATTCTTCATAGCCATGGCCGACTCAAAAAAGAATCTTTCGGATCTGTAACGACTTCTAAATAGCACATTCGTTTTCTTCCATCTAATCCTGTGTAAAGGGGTTTCCAAAGTGTGGTCTGTCAGTCCTGACTTACCATAATAATAGTAGTGAATGTATTTTTTATGTTCTTCCAGGCAGATGTTAACCGATTTTCCTGTTTATCCATAGTAGGCAAGTCACAGGGAACTTCATACACTCCAGGTTGTGCTAGAGGGTGAAGTTTATCTTTAGGCGAGCGGATCAGAGTTGCTAATTTAACATGCGGTTTGAATGTGGTGCGAAGGCCATGTTTCATCAGTACTTTGGCTCTTTCCTGATGTACCTCTTACATAGGGAATAGAAATGGTGATGTGTTCCTGTGTATTAGGGGAGGGAGGGATGATGGAGCTAGGTAGCATTTTATCTATTTTGCAGGAAATGTAGCTGTTGGCCAAGAACATATGGTGCAGATTTACATGGGGAGGAAACTCTACAAACAGATTAATGGTACTGCTATGGGTTCTCCCCTCTTTTGCAAACTTTTACATGGAACACTTTGAAAACAAAGTACTTACCACAGCTGCATACAAGCCCCTAGTGTGGGTATGCTATGTTGATGATGTGTTTGCAATATGGCCCCATGGACAAGTCACTTTGGATGTGTTTGTCACCTGCCCTAAACAGCCTACACCCCAAAATCCACTTCACAGTAGAAAACAAATCTAATAACTGTTTATCTTTTCTTGACACTTTAGTCACTTGCCTTTCAGATGGATCACTATCTTTTTCCATTTACAGACAAACCAAGACACACAGGAAGATATCTACATAAACAATCGCATCATCCAGTCCAACAGTATGGCATTTTAAAAACACTTGCACACAGAGCCAGAGCCATTTGTTCTAACAATACAGGTCTCTGCACAGAACTCAAATATCTGTGTCATATGTTTTGGATTAGATGGAAGAAAACAAATGTGCTATTTAGAAGTCATTATAGATCTGAAAGATTGTTTTTTGAGTCAGCCATGGCTATGAAGAATTCTCTTAATCTGAACAAATATGGTTGTATTAATTTGCCAAAAATTTGGGAGACTGTTATCTTAAGAGCAGCACCCACAGAGCTGTGGGTATTTTTTTTTTTTTATAACATTGGAGGGTGCCTAAATGTGACTTTAGATCTTTTGTCCATTACAATTGCATTGTTTCATTAACTGTTGCGTATACAAGCTGTGTTGTGCTCTGATGATGCTGATTTGAAATTCAGCATAATATATGCAGTTAATAAAACATCTTTGATAAAATAGTTTGTTTGGTGTTGTTAATACCTCTAAAAATATGTCATGAATGAATGATCCCTAACTCTACTTGAACTGTCATATCCAAAGCTTCGATCATCTGTATTCTTGTAAACTGATCTTGTTTGCTTTGTCATTCACTACACTTTTAACAATGAAATTCCCATATAGTGTATTAAACCATTCATTGCCTCTTTTATACAGTTCTTTTTGTCCCCTCTGCTTGTTCCATCCGACAGTTTCTCATTCTCCATTATATGCTTTTTCTTCACTTGATATACATTTCTTAACTTTATCAACAATGCGATCACTCATTGCCATTCACATACACTCCTTCATACTAGCACCCATGCTTGCTCACTGTCGCTTGTTTTCTCTCTTTCTCTTCTGTGACACATTCTGTTATTTTTACTATCACTCCTGCTTGCTTATTTACACTTACTCATACTCTTCTGCTCATTATTTTGTCCATTACTGATCATAATATCTTGTTCTTCATTCACTTTTGTCTACATCTGTTTACTCTTTGTTCACTACTTATTCATAAAACATATCACAGTTTGTAAAGAGGTCACACTGTCTACAAAATGGCGCTTTTTCATTTCTCTTATTTAGCTTCTTAATACGCACACCACCAGTATATCTTTCCCAGGCAAACTTTCTGTACTTCTGACATTTAATCATCTTCAGAAAATACACATTACTTAATATGATGAATGTTGAATCAGCAGTTTTGATCTTGCCATTATCTTGACTTCACTCACATTTACCAACAATGTTGCTTTTTAACTAACAAATTATATTAATCATTCTCCCTTTATTAACTGAAAACATCTACTCTCCACACTAATCATTGTTGCACAAAAACACTACCCCCCACACTTAAGTAAAGAATCGTTCGATGCTGTTGGCACACTCTCCCTCGATGAGTCTTTGGACTCCCTGGAGGTGTCAAATAATAATAATAATAATAATAATAATAATAATAATAAATTCCTAAGTTATTTGTATTTTATTTATTTTTAAATTTTTTGTAAACACCAATAAACATACCTCTGTCATACTGTACTAACTTATTAGTACCACCCAGAATTGTTATGGTATTAGTAGTTTGTTCCAGGAGGATATACCTTTCCATATGAACTGTGTATTTCTGGAATATTCGTTTTTCACTTCAAACCTGTGACATCCTATTGGTGGCATATTAACTTATAGGTATTTTATTTCCTAAAAGTGCCCCAGAATAGTTTAAAATTTAATAGCTTGAAGTTTTTCCTGTCTGCCATCCCTTTCCTTTTGCAACAAACTTTCACTACCTCTCCTCCCCTTTACAGCTTTTCTGAGACCTTCCTCCCCTGTCCAAAGTGATATATTAGTACAAATTCCTCACTTTGTATTATTGCAATTTCATAGTATTGCTGTCATTCTATAAAAGTCATTCTGACTTTTATAGAATAACTTTTCCCCAGGTGTTAGGATACAGTTTACATATTTTGTTGTGAGATTTTAGTAGAGTTAAGAGCTTTTAATTCCAGTTAGTTAATTGTGTGATCTGGTAACATTGTGGAAGCATTCCATAATATGTCCTGTTATCATCATTATCATCATCATCAAATTCCTGACATGTACCCTCAAGGAGTGTACAGGATATGATAGTACTACGTCATTACTAACAATGATCTAGATTTTATATTTCTATCTTCTAAGGCACTTTTTACTGTATCAATCCACCTATATCTTGGTCTTCCTGTGGGTCTTTTTCCTGCCAGCCTGGCAGAGAACATTTGTTTTGCTAATCTTTCCTCTCCCATTCTGTTTAAGTGACCATACCACCTCAGATTAGCTCTGCTAACACATTCCTGGATGTTAACAATGTCCAGTTCTTTCCTAATATCCTCATTTTTAATATGATATTGTCATTGATGCCATCTGTTCACACCCCTAATCTTTCTCACTACTCTCGTATGTATGGTCTCTATTCTTTGGTGAAGTGTTTTATTTCTAACTCAGCTCTCAGATCCATAAGTTAAAATTGGTTTGAACACTGTCTTGTATACAGCTAATTTAGTGTTTTGACTAATTTTTCTCTTATTCCATATAAATTTATTCACTACTTGACTTGGCCTGTTATTATACCAAAATGTAAGGTAATTGATATCATTATGGAATTTGCATATATCCCATACTAATTGCTTATGCAGAAATTATATTGCATAATAAGGTTTATGATGCTAAACTGCTTATGTATAGCATTTAACATATGGTTAATGCATTAATCACATGCTAATAGTATTATATCAGTAAATTTGGCATGTTCATTATATAATGTACTTTCATCTGTTTATTTAATTAACTTTTTTTTTTTTTTCTCTCTCTCTCTCTCTCTAGAGTTCTCTTTACAAGTTCTGTATTAAATCTTGCAGAGTTACTGGCTCTACGACCAGATCTCCATTCATTATACAAAATAGTATATTTTCATGAAAATCAGTTAGTGTATCCTGTAAGGAAAACAAAGGAAAGAGACTTTCAGTATGGGTATAATCAAGTACTCACATGGTTTGTTTTTGTTGATTATAAAAATTAAAGTATTTTCAGTTTCATAATATTATAATTATAATTATTATTATTATTACCACCCCAAGACCTTATGGAGTCAAAGACTCATCTGGGAGGTACTTTTATCACATGCACAGCTCATCATACCATGTTTTAAACACATTCAAACTCTTTGCAGACACCACATTCTCAGGCATGGCATTCCAATCATTCAAAACTCTGCACGAAAAAAAACGTGCTTCTCACTCCCTTACTCACACCCTCTTTATACAGTTTCCAGGGATGACCTCTGTTTCTCCCCTGATCTCCCACTATTCTCTATAAAACTTCTCCAGCATTGATCCTATAACAACCCTTTACCAACTTGTAGGTCTCTATCATATCTCCCCTCTTCCTCCTGTCCACCAGACTCTGCAAATTACATCTTCTCAATCTTTACTCATACTCGACATTCCAGAGGTCAGAAACTACCTTAGTCACTATCCTTTGGACCCTTTCCAACATCTCTTCATCCTTCTGAAAACCCGGTGACCAAATCTGGGCACAATAGTCCATGTGTGGCCTAATCAAAGCCTTATACAATGGAACAAGAACCTCCCTACTTCAACACGTCAGTGTCCTCTGCATCATTCCCAGAAGCCTTTGTGTTGTCTTCACAATTTTGGCGATGTGTCCCCTAAATTTTAGATCATCCTTATCCACTATCACTCCCAGATCTCTTATTTCCTCTACTTCCAACAATATATTCTCACCAAGCATAAATTCTGCATCCCATCTTTGTTTTCCAAATTTTAAAACCTTACATTTTGCAACATTGAACTCACATCTCCATTTCTCATCCCCTATTCAAGTCTTCCTGTAAGGCCACAACATCTTCACTACACTTCATGGTTCGTCCCAACATTGCATCATCTGCAAACAACTGAATATCTCCATCCAAATCTTCACCTATATCATTAATATACAAGTTAAACAGCAATAGACCTAAAACAGACCTGAGGTACTCCACTAGTGACTTTCCTTTTCCTGGATATCGCTCCACCATACACAACTTGTTGATACCTATCAGATAGCCAGTCTCCAATCCAATGCACCAATCTAATATCCAACCCCATCTGCTCTAGTTTGACTGTCAACCTATCATGAGGTACTCTATCAAAAGCTTTTGTGAAATCCAAGTATATTACTGTGTATCCTTTTCCTCTGTCCAAGGATGCAGTCACTTTATTGTAATAAGTAAGTAGATTACTAAAACATGACCTCCCTTTAGTAAATCCATGCTGTCCATCAAAGTTAATACCATTGTTATCAACCCAATTCTGGATCCTAGTTCTCACCAGCTTCTCCAACAACTTAACCACAACACCTGACACACAGATAGGCCTATACTTTGATGCTTGAGTTCGATCACCTCCTTTATGAAGTGGCACAATCTTGCCCTCCTTCCACTCCTTAGGAACTTGACCGAGTGCAAGACTCATATTAAAAAAATATGTCAAGGGAGATGTCAACTCCCTGGCACATTCTTTCAGAATAAATACGTTGTGATATATTATCAAGTCCCACAGCTTTATTTACATCTAGTTTACTCAACTCCCCATACACCTCTTGCTCACCTACAGTCAGTCTCTCCTCCCCATCATCATCAACTGCTCTTAATCCCTCCATGAAGTCACATTCACAAGATTGAAAGATCTTTATGAACTGCTCATTAAGTATCTCCACCACACATTTTGCATGAGCTGTCTTTATACTATTTTCTCCAATCAATGTCATCCTTCCATAATTCTTTCTTTTGCTGGCTACATATCGAAAGAACTCGTTAGGATTCTTTTTTGGCTTCCTTAGCCAACTGATGTTCATACCTCTCTTTAGCTACCCTCACCAACCAAGTCACCCACCTTGCTTGGTCTTTGTAGACCTCATGGAATTGGTTATTTCCACTTCTCTTATGCTGCCTCCACAATGCCCTTTTTCTCTGTATTGCATGCTTAATCTCTTTATTCATCCATCTCACACCCACCTTATTTAACCTTCTCACCCTTGGAATACATTTAGACATTGCATCTACTAAATAGTTTTTGAAAATCCCCCAAGCTGCATATCTCTTTTCCAGTTAACTCCTCATTCCACGCTACACCCACAAGCTGTCTCCTGAGCTCTTCATAATCACCCCCCTTGTAGTTCCACATATACCCTTTTCTCACAGAGGTCCTCACACTGCTGGCAACCACCCAGGTAATCACCTCATTGTCACTCTCACCAATTGTTGGATGATTTGACACCTCATTTACAATTACATCTTCTGATGAGATGAGATGAGATGACCAAATCCAAGACCCTCAATCCTTGTGTGCACTTTGTTACATACTGTCTGAGGTATTTATCCCTCAAAAACTCAAGAAACTCATTTTCTTTACTTCCAGTTGCTATCTCATCATTCCAGTCTATATTGCCATAATTAAATTCATCCATAACGATCACCCTTTTCTTATTTACTTGACTAATTTGATTGTACATTTCATTATCACCGCCATCCACATTACCTGGTCTATAACAACATCCCACCAAGTATTTGATTCCTTTCACCTCTATCTCACACCATACTGCCTCAAAACCACTGGCACTATTTCCCTCTTGCATCTCCACTTTATATGGACATAACTCTTTCTCTATCATCAATAGCACTCTCCCCTCCCTTTTTACCCCCTCTGTCCTCACGAAACACATCATACCCTTCCATCTCTATTCCTGCCAGGATGTCATCCTCTTCCAACCATGTCTCACTTATTCCAACAATCTTTTGGTGAACAGACGCAATTAGTGCAACCATTTCATCTGCCTTGTTTCTTATACTTCTAGCATTTGTATACAAACACAAACAGCTCATTTTTGGATCTACAGCTAGTTCCACTGATACTACCACTCCCTCGATGTGATCTCTCCATGCTCGGCTGGGGCCATTTCCCTTTCTGCTTCTTCATTTTAAAACCCTTTTCAATTCAAACTGTTTCCTCTTGATCCCTGGTCATCCCATTCCTTTCCTTCCTACACATGCTCATCTCCTCTTGGAGCATCCACCTTTGTTATGCTGTGTACCCCTGTCCACCCTGAGCCTCCCCATTTCCCTGCTCCTCTTGCACACCCATTCTCTCATTTTCTATACTCATACCACTCACTTCCCCATTCATAACCACCTCTTCAATCTCTCCTGACTTACTCTCCTGCTCTTCCATATCACTTCCCACTCTATCTGATTCATTCTCTCTATTCAATTCTCCACCTTCCAGCAGCAGTCTCTCCAAGCGACTCACACCATAACCACTCAAATGCAGTCCATCGCTCCCATACAGCTCACCCCGTCCCTCAAACTCATTCCACACATTAACAAACTATACTCCCATCTCCTCACACATTTCAGCCAGCATATCATTCATAATCCTTGTTCTCTGCCTCATTTCACCACTGTCATACCTAGGCAACATGCTAACTACCCTTCCTGTCACACTATTCTCTTTTATCCTTCTAAGCAGCCTCCTGATATCCATTCTGACACACTATTTGTCCTCTCTCAAATCATTCGTACCTATTAATACTGTTAACTCTTTTACTCGCTCCTGCCTCATATCCAATGCCTCAATCACTCTACTCATTTTAGCGCCTGGAAAACATACCTTATGCATTCTATCCTCCAGCACACCTTTAATAATGGAGTTGCCATACAATGCCACTCGCTCACCTTTCGTTAACTCTTTCATTCCATCATTATTTATTTTAATAGTTTTTACCTGAATTTTCTTAATTTCATTCCGCATCCATTTCATTTCTTGTGTCATCCAATCCAATTCAACTTCCGAATCTCGCGACACGTTCTCTCTGTCATTCAATCTTTCTAACTTTCTAACTCTCAACCCCCTCTTCTCACTTTCACTCTCATTCATCCTTTTTTGTTTCCATACTTTCGGTCCAGCATGCGTCCAACTTTCGCTATCATTCTTCCTATTTTCACACTCGTTCATCTTTCTTTGTTTCTGTTCTTTCAGTCCAACATGCATCGAAATTTCGCTATCATTCATTCATTTTACGCTATCTTCCATTCTTTTGATTTTTTTCACTTTCGATTTCTGCGTCACGCCATTTCTAGTTTCATTCGTTCTCTCAATTTCGTTTCCTTCTGCCACTCTCACCTCACTTTCGTCCCTTCCGTTACGGTTTTCAAATCGCTCTTTTTCTTTTTTACTGATTTTTTAACATTTTTTAGCCTCTCTTTATCATCATCCTTCTCTTTCAAATGTGCACCCATTTTCCCCGTGACAATCTCACTACTAACACTTTCTGTCATCAATTTCATATTTGCATTCATCATTCCTCGTTCAGGTCACACTTCGCACACACCCTCCTTCCATCCTCACCGAATATCCACAAATCATTTATGTAATCGAAAGAATACACATAACAGACCTCACACTTAACGAAATCTAAATTAAAGTCTGGAATGACAATGACATCACCATTTTTTGCAGGTTACTAAGTCTAATAATAACGATTTTGTAATTAATTTTGCAAAAAAAATCTCCCCATACTAATAAAACTGGTAGTGCACAACGTTTACAGCCTCTCTTACTCAAAAAATTACACATATATATTTAATTATTCCTGGAAAACTTATCCCAAACAGGAGCTCTTCTTATACATGTCATTCTTCTTATACATTCGCTCTTCGTATCAGAAAGTTTTTTTTTAAAATCATTATTAATACTGAAATTCTTAAGCCACTCATACGTTTTCTTCTAGCTTTACAACTCTTTGAGTTTTAGCTTGCAAAACAATTTTTAGCCATTCTTTTTCTTTCTGTGCAATATTCTTCCAATTCTTAACTTTTAAAGTTGTAAGATCTTTTTCTTGGTCTACCTTTCTTCTTTTCTCATAATGGTTTCCATTCAAATATTTTTATAACTCTTCTACCTTTTTCCATTCTTTCTATATGTCTCAACCACACTATTCTTTGTGTCTTTATATATCTTACTATATCTTCACCATCAATTAGTTGTTCAAGTTCGTTATTTGTTCTAAAGTTTTATATAGTTTTAATTTAGAATTACAATTAAGAATCTTATTACTCATTAACTTTTTATAAATATAATAACACTCTTTCCAGCCATGATTCTACTATTAATTTCTTTGGATATATTATTGTTTGTTGGTATTAATGAACCTAAATATTTAAAACTATCTACAACTTCAAAACTGTATTCACCTATATTATACCTTGTAATATTTTTATTTACTGTTTTTCCACTTTGAATGTATTTAGTCTTCTGTTCGTTAATTTCTAATCTTTAGCATTTCTATTAAGTTCTTCAAATTTTTCTTCTGAATCTTTTCTTCTACAACTTATTATTGCTATATCATCTGCATATGCACATATTTGGATTAATTTATTATTAATAAACCCTCTGAAATTTAACTTTCTTATTATTGCTTCAAGTACCAAATTAAACAAACTTGCTGAAAGTACATCTCCTTGTCATACTCCACAGTTTATTTCAAATGGGTCTGTTAATTCCCCTTGTATTTTAACTACTGCTTTGGATCTTTCTAATGTAATTTTAATTAATCTAATTAATTTTTCTGGTATTTCCAGTGTTTTGAAGCTATTTATCATTTCTTGTCTATTTAATTTATCAAATGTTTGTTGGAAATCAATATATTAATTATGAAGTTCTATATCATATTCTAAACATTTTTCATATATATTTTGTAGCATAAATGTATTATCAATTATGGATCTTTTATTTCTTAAATAAGGCTTGTATTCTCCCATTATTGTTTCAATATATGGTGAAAACACATGCTTTTAAAGAGCTCCTTAAAGATTTGTGAATTTTGTTGATTTATTAAGTGTTTTCTTAGATTTAGTTTTGTATTTTTAGTATATTATTGTAGTTTTTTTAGTGTAATTATTGTACTATAGCATTTTTTAATATAATCGCATTAGTTAATAAAATATTAGGTTGCATTAATAAAATTTTAGTTTTTACTACTCTTAAAAATGGTGCTGAAAACTCGTAACAAAGCAGTGTCTAAAGCTCAGGTTGTTGCTACTGAGGAGACCATTTGTCCTGACAAACAAAAGTACTGCTACAGTGATGATGACAATTTATCTGAGGATAAGTTGACATTAGAAATATCTCAATTTAAAGAAATTATTAGAAAATCTACCAGGGAATTGGAAAAGGTGATAAAAATGTTTGACTAAACTTAGACAGGATAAGAAAAGATTCAGAACAAGAACAGGCTGGAAAGTACTGAACTTGGTAGTCAAAATATTAATAATAACAAAGTAAGTCAGCTAAAATCTAAGAAAAAAGAAGTCATATGGTATGGTGACTCAATTTTAAAACTTGCGCTTGCCGAGGGAGTCAACACTTCTAGTTTCCCGGGAGCGAAAATTAAAAATATGACAAACATAATTGAAAACCAGAAAAGAAAAGTAAAAGAGATGGTATAATAAGTTTAGTTTAATCCTTTATCCAAGTGAGAGCAAACAAAGTTTGTGCCTGAAAATATCTTCAGGATTGAATATGGCCAGAGTAATTTAATAAAAAAAAGGTGGCAAACCTTTTGGCAACTCCTATAGGTTAAGATGACCTTGCTATTGCTTCTGCCTGGTATCTCCAACTCCGTGCCTGGCTCCCACTGAAGAGACCTGAATAAAGGTCGAAACTAGTCTCGATAGTGGCCAATCCCTTAATGCATAACATTATACATATCTGCAAGGAGATGCGTTTTGCATTATGGGAGATACTGGGATAGGAGTGTTGGTAGCTTGCTCGACCTTTGCTACGAGTTGCCTGGTGTTGTACTACTTACCCAGGTAAGATAGTACAACACCATATTCAGTCCTGAAGATATTTTCAGGTGCAAACTTTGTTTGCTCTCACTTGGATAAAGGATTAAACTAAACTTATTATAGTTTAACCAAGTGAAAAATAAACTTTCAAAAGAGATGGTAGTTCTGGTAGGTATGAATAATTTAATTAGTGACAAATATAGTATAAGAGAAGATATGCAAGGCCTGTTGGAAGAAGTGAGAAAAAAATGTAAGAGAGTAAAAATTGTTGGATTACTACCCAGATATGATAGTACTGAGTTAAGGAGGGTAATGATAGCAAATGATTTCATGCGCAGGCTGTGTAGAAGATATGGATGTGAGTTTTTAGATGTGTGGGGTGTGTTTGATGGCAGAAAAGACTTGTATAAGAAGGATGGCCTGCACTTGATTTCATTTGGCATCAGAAGCCTGGAGAAATTACTTCTTGGTATGAGACCTAATGCAGAGAGTGAGGGAAACTAGATCATCAAGGGAGGAATGGGAAAAATGTGCATGAAAGTTCAGCTATGGTATGCAAATGTGATAAAGATATTGAATGTCTTCGAACATGGTTATGTATGTGGCAAAGGGGTGGAAAAATATGCTTGGTTCGGACATTTTAAGTATGTCTGGGGAGGGAAAAGAGAAAATGCTAGAACAAGACCAAATAGATTGCATATCTGTTTATAAGAATAGGCTAGGTGGTAATTTATTATGTCTATACACAAATACCAGGAGCATTAGAAACAAAGGGGTTGAGTTCATTGCTTTATTGAATAAGATGTGGCCTAAGATTATTGGCATTAGTGAAACTTGGCTATCAGACTCAGATATGGTAAGTGGTATACTATTTTTAGGAATGATAGGAGAGAAGGAGGAGTGCTGCTAATGATATCAGATGACTTAAGTCTAGTTAGGGTAGAAACACAAGAAAACAATGATGGTAATATTATTGTTTTCTTGTGTTTCATAATACCAGATAGACTCAAACTCACCCACCAGTGAGTTTGAGTCTATCTGGCGTGAAGTGGAGGTTAACAGAATGAAATGTATGGTGGGGTGTTGCTACAGACCTGGCGGCTTGGTTGCAGGGGATGAAGAAATGCATTCCCAATTTAGCCTTTAATTTTAATTTTCAAATGTTGATTGGGTAGAAGAGAAATCTCATGATAAGAAAGAAAGAAGAGGAATTTATTGAATTGTCACGAGACAACTTTCTAAGGCAGCATGTGAAAGAAGGAACTTGAGGTCAAAGAATGTTGGATTTGCTCATAGCATCAGAAGGGGTCTATGTCAAGAATATGGCTATTTTGCCACCAATTAGTGACAGTGATCATGCTGTACTTTCTTTCGGAAGTATCTAATTGTATTAATGCTCTGATTAAAACAGGTTACAAGCTGAACTACAAAGCTGGAAATTATGATCAACTTAGTAGAATACTATCTTTGGTCCCATGGTATCAGTTACTGAATGGGAAAAATGTCAGTAATGCATGTGAATCTTTGAAAAAGTGCTTAAATGAGGCAATATCTGAATGTATACCTAGTGTTTGAAGAATAAATAGGTTGGGAGTGAAATGGATGTCCAAGCTTATTAAGCAAGAAATCCACAAGAAGGTGATGATGTGGAAAGAATATCGTGAGAATAACAGTGAGAGGAGTTATGAAATATGTGAATCTCAGGCCAGAAAAGTAATGGGTATTGTGAGGAAAGCTAAATCGGAGTATGAAAAGAAATTGGCCATTCCAGATAAAGGCAATCCAAACGAATTTTATCATTATGCCACAAGTGAAAGAATGAATGTGGAAGAATAACTTTATTGAATGCAGATGGCACTCGAGTGTCGGAAGCTAATGAGATTGTCCAATTAATGAGTGCTCACTTTGCTAAGATATATCAACTAGGTGTATGTAGTGTGGTGCACAGTGCTACTGCTACATTGGATGAAGAGTCAGAGGTTCATGAAAATGAGGTTGTTGAAGAGCTGATGCATAACCTGGATAAGAATTTGTCTACAGGGACAGATGGAATATCAGCTTGTTTGCTAAAGGAATGTTCAGCCGAATTGGCTACGCCTTTCACATGTTTGTATAACTTGAGTTTCAGCTTGAGTCCATTCCTGTGGTATCATTCCACAGGAATGGAAGGAATGTATGATAGTTCCATTTTACAAGGGTGATGCAAAAACTGATATGTCTAACTACCGACCTATCAATATCTCTGGTGTGGTAGTGAGGATTTTAGAGAAGATGACAAGAACTCGCATACAGAAATAGGTGGACAAACATGCTATGCTCTCTGCAAGGTACGGCATGGGTTTACTAAAGGAAGGTCATGATTTGGCAATTTGCTCATATTTTATAACAATGTTATGGCCAAGTTGGATAAAGGGAATGACTACATTATGATAATGTTGGATTTTTCTAAGGCATTTGATAGGATACCACACGAAAGGTGTTGCATAAACTGGAGAATATGAAATTGAAATATAAACTCTTGACTTGGATCAGGGGATGGTTGAATGACAGATATCAAAAAGTGGTATACAGTTGGTATGAATCTGCCAGATTTAAGGTGACAAGTGGTGTGTACTTCAGGGTTCAGTCCTTGGGCCATTATTGTTTAATCTGGACATTAATGACATCAGGGAGGATCTAACATCAGATATGCAATTGTTTGCTGATGATGCGAAGATAGCAGAACAATCAGGAATGCTACTGATATTCAGCAATTACAAAATGATTTGAATAGACTGGAAATTTGGGCAGACGAAAATGACTGTCAATTTAATGTTAGTAAGTGTAAAGTTATGCACTGTGGCATGATTAGAGTTCCAGCGACATATTATATTAGCAGGGTTATGCTACAAGAAACTAAAGAGGCAAGGGATCTAGGCGTATTGGTGGATAAGAATTTAAAGTTCAGAAGTCGCATAGCAAAAGTTTCAACTACAACTCATAGGATAATTGCGATGTTGAGGCAAACCTTGACATGTAAGGATATGGAAGTCATTTTGTCTCTTTATAAGGCTTTGATAAGACCACACCTGGATTATTGTGTGCAGATTTGGTCTCCCGGTTTTCAAGGGGATAAAGAAGCTGTGGAAAGGGTGCAAAGAAGAGTTACAAAGATTATATCTAGATTATGGGATTTAGATCATGAGGACAGATTGCGAATATGTGAATTGCAGACGCTGGTTAACAGGAGAAAGAGGGGTGTTATGATAGAGGTCTATAAACTTTTGAATGGGTGTTATAGAATATCAACTGATGAAATTTTTTGTTATATGAAAGATGAGGAGAAAACTCAGGGGCATCCATGAAAGTTGAGTTTGTTCACAGTCAAGAAAGGGGCAAGAGCTAGGTTTTTCTTCAAGAGAGCAGTGAGTGAGTAAGTGGAATAATTTGCCCTTAGGGATATTGAGTCATTTAGTGTGAATGATTTTAAGGGAAAGTATGATAGTTGGTTTGGGTGAGTTCTTGACTCTCTGGAGGTCTCCATTGATAATAATAATATCATACTTGATAAAATTTTGTATGTAACATTCAGTAATGTAATTCCTCTATCGTTCTGACAATTTATCTCATCTCAGTTTTTTTATATATTGGCTGGATTATTCTAATTTTCCAATTATTTGGCATTTTTTCTTCTTTCCATATATCTAATATCAAATAATAAATTTCTTTCCAGAAGATTTCACCTGCATTCTTTATAAGTTCTCCTGTTATCCCATCTACTCCTGGTGCTTTAAAACTTTTAATTTGTTTTATTATTTCCACTGTTTCTTTATCAGTTGGTTCTTGAATTCTTTCTTGTATATTTCTACAATTATTTTGATCTTCATATTCCTTATATTCTTTTGCTGTCATCATAAATAATTCCTTAAAATATTCCTTCCATCTTTAACTAATTCTTTCTCAGTTGTGGGATAAAAATGGGTATAGAGTGACTGATGCACAGAAAATAGTGGAATTGTTCAATGAACTGTTTATTGGAGTATTTCATCCTGGAGAAGTAGGTTTTAATACTAGAGAGATAGGGCAGGTTTGAGGTTTAGAGGTGCAAGATGAGATTGTGTTTCAAATACTGAGTACTCTGGATGTCAATAAAACTGTGGGATTGGATGGAATTTCGCGACAGGTTTTGAGAGAATGTGCTAAAGAACTGACAGCTCTCTTGACCTAGGTTTTATGAAAGTTTTGCTGTGGGAAAGATACCCAAGGAATGGAAGGAAGGTAAGATAGTGCCATTGCATAAGGGCAGTAGTAGATTGGAAATGTCAAATTATAGACCAGTTTTTGTTTCATCAGTAGTTGTTAAGATCTTGGAGAAATCAGTGAGGGACCATATACAGCGTTTGGCAGATGAGGGTAATGTTATCTGTGAGAGGTCAACATGGATTTGTTAAGGGGTGCTCTTGCTTTAGCAATACGATTGCCTTTTATAATAATATGACAAGAGCAGTTGATGAGGGAAAGGCATATTCTGCCATTTTTTGGATTTTGCAGAGGCATTTGACAGGGTGCCACATGATAAGCTGATATTTAAGTCAGCACATGGGTTTAGATGTCAGGTTAGTCAACTGGATTCAGGATTGGCTGTCTGTTAGTTATCAGAGAGTTGTGTATGGTGGGACAATATCAAGAAGGCAGATGGTTAGTGGGGTCCCACAGGGCTCAGTACTGGGACCTATTGTTTAATCTTTATATGAATGACATATAAAGGGATATTCAGTTGTTTGCAGATGCACAGCTAGGAAGGGTTATTAGTAATAGTACAGATATGGCAGCCCTGCAAAATGATTTGAATAAACTGGACAGGTGGGCAAATTTATGGGAGTGTCAGTTTAATGCAGCAAAATGTAAAGTCTTGAAGTTTGGAATACATCAGTGGGAGGTAGCATACTCTGTTGGAGGAGCTGTACTTGAGGAATTAGGGGAGGCAAGAGATCTGGGAATGTTGATTGATAGAAACCTGAAATTCAAGGAACATATTCTAAAAGTGGCGAAGGCAACCCAGAAGATTGCTACAATACTGAGAAGGATGATGACCTGCAGAGATAAGAGTTGTCATTCCATTGTATAAAGCTCTTATCAGACTACACTTGGATTATTGTTCTCATATTTGGTTCCCAGTATTTGAAGGAGATAAATTAACTTTTATCTCCTTCTTATATACTTGGATTTCGCAAAAGCTTTTGATAGAGTACCTCATTGTAAGTTGACAGTCAAACTAAAGCAGATAGGGTATTGGATTGGAGACTGGCCATCTGATAGGTATCAACAAGTTGTGTATGGGGGGTGCGATATCCAGGAAAACGAAAGTCACTAGTGGAGTGCCTCAGGGGCTTGTTTTAGGGCAATTACTATTTAACTTGTATATTAATGATATTGGCGAAGATTTGGATGGAGATATTCAGTTGTTTGCAGATGATGCAAAGTTGGGACGAACCATAAAGAGTAGTGAAGATGTTGTAGCCTTGCAAGATGACTTGAATAAATTGAGTGATTGGGCACGGAAATGGGGATGTGAGTTCAATATTGCAAAATGTAAGGTTTTGAAATTTGGAAAACAAAGATGGGATGCAGAATTTATGCTTGGTGAGAATATATTGTTGGAGGTAGATGAAATAAGAGATCTGGGGGTGATAGTGGATAAGGATCTAAAATCATCGCCAAAATTGTGAAGACAACACAAAGGCTTCTGGGAATGATGCGGAGGACACTAATGTGTAGAAGTAGGGAGATTCTTGTTTCTTTGTATAAGGCTTTGATTAGGCCACACATGGACTATTGTGCCCAGATTTGGTCACCGGGTTTTCAGAAGGATGAAGAGATGTTGGAAAGGGTCCAAAGGAGACTAAGGTAGTTTCTGACCTCTGGAATGTTGAGTATGAGGAAAAGATTGAGAAGAATGTAATTTGCAGAGTCTGGTGGACAGGAGAAAGAGGGGAGATATGATAGAGGCCTACAAGTTGGTAAGGGGTTGTTATAAGATCAATGCTGGCAAAGTTTTACAGAGAATAGTGGAAGATCAGGGGAGAACCAGAGGTCACTGTATAAAGAGGGTGTGAGTAGGGGAGTGAGAGGCAGGTTTTTTTTCGTGCAGAGTTTTGAATGATTGGAATGCCATGCCTGAGAATGTAGTGTCTGCAAAGAGTTTGAATGTGTTTAAAACACGGTATGATGAGCTGTGTGTGTGATAAAAGGACCTCTCAGAAGAGTCTTTGACTCCACGAGGTCTTGAGGTAATAATAATAATAATAATAACTGTGGAAAGTGTACAGAGGTGGATAACAAAGATGGTTTCAGGATTATACAATGTTGGTTATGAGGATCAGCTGAGGGAATGTGGACTGCAGAGCTTGGTAAATGGAAAGAGAGGTGATATGATTGAGACTTTTAAACTGTTGAGAGGTAGTTACACAGTTGACACTAGGGGTGGGGATTCTTTCACTTGGTGGAACAGGTGGAAGGAGCAAGGACAAACGGCCATCCCTGGAAGTTACTAAAGGAAGCTGTGAGCAAGAGTGAGGAGTGGTTTCTTTGATGGAGGGTGGTTGAACCGTGGAATGCATTGCCTGATAGAGTGGTCAGAGTGCGAACGGTCAGTGAGTTCAAGGAGTGATATGATAGACTTTGTGTTTTCTAGGAAGGACCTCCCACGATGAGTCTTTTGACTCCATGTAGGCCTTAATCATAATAATCATAATAGTAATACTTTTCTTTCTTTATCCTTACATCCTATCATTTGTATATCAAAATTATGTATTAACTGTTTTGATTCTTTATAAAATTTTTTAGTTTCTCTTTTCTCATTATACTGCACTATTTGTTCCACTTTCTTCTCCATCATTTCTTTCTTTTTTTTTTTTTTTCACAAATTTTATTTGCTTGCTTTCTTTTCCCTTCATATTCTTCTCTATTATTTCTTGTGTTCCTTCATGAATACTCTTTCCTTGCTTTGTTTTTCAATTCAATTATTTCTTTACATTCTTCATCAAATTATTCATTTTTATTTTTCCTATACCATCCTATTTCTTCTTCAGCTGCATTTATGATTGTGTGTTGGATTGAGTCCCATTTGTCTTCTATATTGCTTCCTTTTTTCTATTGTTTTAATATTATCTTTTATTTTCTTCTGATATTTATCAATGATTTCTCTATTTTGGAATGCTTCAGTGTTCCATTTCTTTATCTTTTCAGTTTTCCTTTGATCTACATTTGATGTTCTGTATATAAATTTCATTTTAACTGGCATATGATCAGAGTCACAATTTGCTCCTCTATATGCTCGTACATCATTATCTGAACTTCTCCATCTTTTCAAAATCGGGATATGATCTATTTGATTACATTCTTTTTTTGTTGGAATAATCCAAGTCCCCAAATGTATCTTATGTTGAAAACATGTACTCATTATTCTAAGTTTATTTGATATTGCTAATTGTATAAGTCTATTTTCGTTTTCACTGGTTTCTTCATGTAAACTGTACTTTTTTTTCAACTACTTCATGAAATATGTCTTCTTTCCCTATTTTTGCATTCAAATCCCTTAATATTATCATGGCATCATTTTTATTTATTTTTCCACATGTTGCTTGTAAATCCACGTAAAATTGATCTTTGACAGTCTCGTCAGCATTTTCGGTCAGGGCATATACGCTAATAAAAGTAATATTATGGAATTTCCCTTTAATTTGTAACTTGCAGATTCTTTCATTTATTGGCATGAATCCTAAAATTGATTTTATTATCGTCTTTCTAATAATAAATCCTACTCCATAATTTCTTATCTCCTGTAATGCTGTAATAACATCCAATTCATATTTCTTTAACTCTTCTGCTATACTTTGCATTTTCCCTACCTGTAACATTGTTCTAATATTCCATGTTCCAAAATTCATTAACCGTTTCCTTTTCATGTGCCGTTTCCTTGAAGTCAGTCCAGCTTTCAATTGTTTAGCTTTCTTAGCAAGAGATTTTTTACGATTTGGGACTATTCTTTAACTGTGGTCACCCACTCATACTGCTGATGTTTAATTTGTATGTTATTGGCAATGATTTAGGGGATTGTGGGGGGGGGGGGGGCAGATATTCAGATGTTTGCTGATGCTGCTAAATGGGGAGGGATGATATAGGGCAGAATGTTTCCTTGTAATAGTTTAAATAGACTGGCATGGTAGAAAGTTTTTTTGCTTGGTTACTATCAAATAAATTATTATGTGCCAGCTCTCAGTGTATCCACTCTCCGTTCAACAGGCTGCAGGTTCAAATCCCACCATGAGCATAGATGTTTGTATATTGTCTGTAAGTACAAAATGAATTAATAAGTAGGGTGGCATGAGACCATCTCCCTGCTTGTTGGAGTCCTGAAGGTCACATTGCACAAGTCGTGAAGACGTCACATCGGATAATGGCAATGATGCAGAGGACCCTGACATGCAGAAACAAAGAGGTTATGATGCCATTGTATAAGGCCTTGATCAGGCCTCATATGAATTATTGTACACAGATTTGGTTGCATGGTTTTCATGGTGATGAGGATATGTCAGAAACGTCCAGAGAAGATTCACAAAGGTGGTCAGGGGTCTTTGGAATATGGAGTACAAGGACAGATTGAGAGATGTAAATTGCAAAGCCTCATGAATAGCAGGAAGGAGAGGGGATAAGATTGAGACATATGAGCTAGTCAGGGGTTATTATCAGGTTGACATGGAAGAGATTTTTCATAGAATGGGAGAGGGGGGTAGAACAAGAGGCCATCACCGGAAACTGTATAAAGAGGGTATGAGCAGAAGAGTGAGGAGAAGGTTCTTTGCATGAAAAGTGGTTGGTGAGTGAAATGCATTGCCTGAGTGTGTTGTGAATATAGACACATTGAATCATTTTAAGACATGATTGGATGAGCATTGTGGGCAATAGTGTGTGCCTCCCATGATGAGTCCTCGACTTCATGGAGGTTGGATATTAATAATAATAATTAGGTCATTAATGGCATTCTTCGTTGACTCTCATTTTGCTGTTCATTTTTTTATTCTTCCTATTCTTCTCAAATTTTCCTAGTTCCCATGTCATCTAATATTTCTTTTAGTACTTTATAAATTTATTTATTTTCTATATCCTTGTCTCTGTCTGTAGTACTAACATTTTCAGTAGGGCATACCTTCTTCTTCTGCTCAACTTAAGTATCCACTTTAATCATTTGTTTTGTTACTTTATTTATTTATTTATTTATATTTTATTTTTTGTGCTTTTGGCCATATTACAGCACCCCACTATTTGAATTTGCAATTTAATTTGATTTTAGAAAAATACATTAGAGAAACTGTAAAAGATAATACAAGCAGAACAGTAATATTAGGATATATAGATGATATATAGTTTTATTTATTTTTTTTTGTTGTTTGTTTAAATACCGTACTGTCAGAATGATGTCAATGCATGGTAGAATAATAGTGACAAAGATGTCATTGTTGGATGATTTTTGGGTGATTTGAATTAATGTGATTTTCTACAGTGTGGTGGGTGTGATATGTATTTGTTGCAAAAATTAATGGATTTATGGAAGGAGAGTGAGATTGGTAAATGAGTTTATTAAGTGTTTTGATAGTGATTGCCAGTTAGGTGATGAGAACGGAGTAAATGTTAGCAGAATGGACAGTATCAACAGTAGGATGGAAAATATTATTATTATTATTATTAAACAAGACCTCATGGAGTCAAAGACTCATCTAGGAGGTCCTTTTATCTCACACACATCTCATCATACCGGGTCTTAAACACATTCAAACTCCTTGCAGACACCACACTCTCAGGCAAGGCATTCCAATCATTCACAACTCTGCACGAAAAAAACCTACCTCTCACTCCCCTACTCACACCCTCTTTATACAGTTTCCAGGGATGACCTCTGGTTCTCCCCTGATCTCCCACTATTCTCTGTAGAACTTCTCCACTATTGATCCTATAACAACCCCTTACCAACTTGTAGGTCTCTATATATCTCCCCTCTTCCTTCTCTCCACTAGACTCTGCGAATTACATCTTTTCAATCTTTCCTCATACTCGACATTCCAGAGGTCAGAAACTACCTTAGTTAGTCGCCTTTGGACCCTTTCCAACATCTCTTCATTCTTCTGAAAACCAGATGACCAAATCTGGGCACAATAGTCCATGTGTGGCCTAATCAAAGCCTTATACAATGGAACAAGAATCTCCCTACTTCTACACATCAGTGTCCTCCTCATCATTCCCAGAATGTCTTTGTGTTGTCTTCACAATTTTGGCGATGTGTCCCCTAAATTTTAGATCCTTTTCCACTATCACTCCCAGATCTCTTATTTCCTCTACTTCCAACAATATATTCTCACCAAGCATAAATTCTGCATCCCATCTTTGTTTTCCAAATTTTAAAACCTTACATTTTGCAACATTGAACTCACATCCCCCATTTGCTTTCCCAGTCACTCAATTTATTTAAGTCTTCTTGCAAGGCCACAACATCTTCACTACTCTTTATGGTTCGTCCCAACTTTGCATCATCTGCAAACAACTGAATATCTCCATCCAAATCTTCGCCAATATCATTAATATGCAAGTTAAATAGTAATGGCCCTAAAACAGACCCCTGAGGCACTCCACTAGTGACTTTCCTTTTCCTGGATATCGCACCCCCATACACAACTTGTTGATACCTATCAGATAGCCAGTCTCCAATCCAATGCACTAATCTAATATCCAACTCCATCTGCTCTAGTTTGACTGTCAACTTATCATGAGGTACTCTATCAAAAGCTTTTGCGAAATCCAAGTATATTACTGTGTATCCTTCTCCTCTGTCCAAGGAAGCAGTCACTTTATTGTAATAAGTAAGTAGATTACTAAAACACGACCTCCCTTTAGCAAATCCATGCTGTCCATCAAAGATTATACCATTGTTGTCAACCCAACTCTGGATCCTAGTTCTCACAAGCTTCTCCAACATTAATGTCAAAATTAGTATTGAGTGTGTGATAGTGGAAATACAGGAGAAAAATAGACCTAAATAAGAAAATAGAGTGATTACATGTTATCCTTGACAAGACAAAGTGCTAAATCAAAAAAGTTTTAGAAGTGGCAAGACATTAACAGGGTTGAGATGAGAAAGAAGTTGGAGGTCTGAGATAAAAATCGAGATCACATGAAGAAATGAAAAAAACAAGGAGAAATTAAGTAAGGAGACTTTGATCAGAGGAGGAATTAATGGCATAACAAAATCGTGTTTCCTTGGCACAGAAATGAATGATGTTAGTCATGCCATCCAGATGCAAAAATGTAAGGTGAAAATCATAATTGTCTTAGTTGGCACTAATGATTTGATGAGTGAGAAGTATTCTATGAGGGAGGATGTGAAGGAGTTGTTGGATGAAGGATGAGAGGGTGAAGATTGTAAGTTTCCTGCCATCTTTTGATAGAGATGAATTGGGGAGGAGGGAATTGATAGCAAACAAATCAATATACAGGTTGTGCAGAAGGATTGTTGTAGGATTTGTGGACATTTTGACCTATGGTCTGAGTTTGATGGAAAGAAGGATTTGCATAATACTGATGGACTGCACCTAAATGGTTTTGGTGTTATACAAGCAGTTGAACAATCAAGGGGGAAATGTCCAGTTTTCTGTCAATAACTTGACATTTAAAAATGCTGCTTTCTTCAAATATTTTGGAACATTGATTATTTGAGTTATTAAACTATTGCATAAATATAATCTAGAATACATTCCTCCAGTAGATCTTATCAATTCACTACATCATTTAAAATAGAAATATACAATACAATTATTAGACCTATTATTTTATGAGGAGTGAAAACCTGGAGCATAACATACCAAGATGCAAAAGCTTTGCAGATTTTTGAAAATAAAATCCTTAGAAAAGTCTTTGGACTGATTGAAATAGGACAACAGGTGAATGGAGATGACATAATTATAAACTGTTCAAACAAACTTTATAGATCCTCACTACTAACTGTTGAAATCAGAGCTTGAAGATTGAGATGACAGATATGTGGAAAGAGTAGTGGAGGAGAGAATGATTAAAGAAGCATTCAGCATGAGGCTTGAAGAAGAATGACCCAGAGAAAAACTACAGCAACATTGGGAAGATAACTTCCAAAAAAGATGTAGCTGAGATGAGAATTCTGAAGTACACTGGAAGAGTTTAAGATACATAAAAGAGTGGAAGAAGTTGATATTTGCAGCAAAAAACCTGAGAGGTTCAGTTTGCTAGAGAAGAAGAAGAAGACGTGAATTTTCAATATATCTGCAAATATATTAGAATTAAAAAATATATGGTGAAATATATACATGAGAAAAATGGTAGCCAAGGTGTCCTTATTCACTTTCCTTAGAGTGAATAAGGACATTACTAAGGTACTCTTTCCTTAGAGTGAATGGTTTATGTATGAAAAGAAGAATGGAGAGAGAGAGAGAGTGTATGTTGGAAATATTTTGTGAGCAGATGCAAGAAATGAGTCATGCATGTGTAAAATGACAAAATATAGTAACTAATAATGAGAATGGAGAAGAAGAAGTGAGTAATAGTGGTTGAAATATGAAAGATGTGGCTGATAGTGGGATGTGGATGATGAGGTTACAGTGAGGAAATAAACAGCATGCTCATTGCAGAGTCCTTTGCAGGACTCTCTGGGTGCGCACTATGTGTGGCTGTAGATGGTTCCTTATCCTTCTCACCATTCAACTAATGCCGAGGTTCAACAAGGTTCTGTCCTGTCACCAGCACTCCTCCTGCTATATATTAATGACCTACTTCAGCTGACCTCTAACCTAGTACACAGTTTTGCAGTTGACAGCACATTGCACTCCTCCCTTTCATTTGATAAACTTTACTCTACACAACTTATCTCAACCTACAGAACATCAACTACCACCGCCCCCAATTCTGATCCCCAAACCATTCTCAAATAGAGTTCATGTAACCTAATCGGTTTCACTGCTAATGAAACCCAGTACTGTCTTATTTCTCATAAAAAAAGAACCATTTTCTCCCAGGATTATTTTTGACAACACCAAAATTTCCAGACACTTCGAGATTTCTCTTCTTGGAATTACCCTGACATCAAGCCTCTCCTGCAATAAATAAATGCATCACAACCATTGCATCCTTAACTTCTAAAAAACTAGGATTTCTCTTTCACTAAAGATGTTACTTCACCTCTGAACATCTGTAACTTTATACAAATCACAAATCCACCCAGCTATTGAATACTGCTCTCACATTTGGAGTGGGGGGGGGCCCTAAGAGCTCCCTCAAAATGCTTGGCTCAATACAGAGGACAGCAATTAGATTGATTGATGACCCATCTCTTACTAACTCACTCCTCCCACTTTTACACAGACATTTGGCTTCTGCAATATGTGCATCCTATTTCCCCACTTAGTACTAAGCTCATTGGAACATGTGCAGCTGCTGCTCAACATCCCGTCACAGCACCTTGAAACCCACAGAACAAGTTTCTTTTCCTCTCCATCCCTGCAACTGCTGTACTGTGGAACAGTCTTCCACAAGGAATACAATATACCATCATTTAAATCAAATGTGAACAACTTCCTCCTTTCCCAATCCACTACTCCAACTATCCATACATGGTATTAATGTACTATAGGTTGATCAACCAACCTCTCATGTATGGGCTCAACATAAAGATCAGAATGTCAGCTGAAGCGATTTGAGAAATGATTGGTATCAGGCACAGGAGGACAGAGAATGAAAGTGAATGAGAAAAGAAAAAAAGTACAAAGAACAAGAAACTGGGAGTAAGGAGAACATGTTACGTGGAGATTTGATGATAAAAGGTGTACTTGAGAGTGTCACACTCTCAAGGTGTACTTGAGAGCGTGACAAAAGCATGATTTTCTGGTGCATATATCAAGAATATATAGTGAAACTGTTAGTTTGCAGAGGGGAAAGGTAAAAGAGTTAATTGTTTTCACAAACACTAATGGTATGAAATGCGAGAAATATGTAATGAGAGAAGTTATGAAAGAGTTGGCAATAGAAACAAACAAAAAAAAAAAAAAAAAGACAAATAAGAAAGTTAGGATTGAATCAAGAAGAAGGGCGTGATTTCTAATGAGTTGGTATGAAAATTGTTCTAGACACATACATGCATTTATAGATGTATTGAGTGAATTTGATTGATAAAAGGTGTGCATATTTTTGATGGTTGGCATTTGAATGGTTTTGGAATTAGATGTTTGGAGACATCTAATTCCAAATTTGGAGTCAGGGCCGGATTTAGACTTGCTTGAGGCATTAAGCTATACAAAACCCAGAGGCCCCCTACTGTTTTAAATTACATCAGCTGGTCTCAGAAAGATTTAAAATATATACACCTTTTTAATATATGAAAATATATTGTCTTTTAATTTTTAGTAAAAAAAAATAAAGTATGCATTTACAAAATCACAGAAATAATTATATAATTAAAGGGTTTTAAAAACGACAAATAAGGCTCATAGAACAGAAAGTTTTAAATTAAAATAGGAAAATAAAAAGTAAAAATTAAATTAATATAACAACATAATTGGTAGTGTTAAATTGTGATTGAAGCTATGTTATGTAATTTATTATTTTTCATTCACATTTAACATTACTTATTAAATATTAATCATGGTTTATATAAAATTATTTATTATTCTTTAATTAAGAATTACTAATTAAAAATTTATTCAAAATCTGACCTGCTATTAACTTATAAAATAATAAAATGTATAGAATTTTGTATAACCAAAAATATATGATGTAACGTAAAGTGTTAATTTATATTTAACTGTATACGTAATCAAAAAGTTGAAGAAGTAGCTTAAATATTCTGTTGTTTTTAATTGTGAAATATTTAATGTTATGTAATCACTCATGAATAATAATAGACCATACATTACATTAGCGAAATGTTTACGTTTAGTCTGTTGTCATGGAGACGCACGCGTAAACAACCACGAGTGGAGTAGAGCGTGGCGTTCGAACGTAAGGTGGGAGTGAAGGTCATAGAGAGATAAAGAGAAAGAGAAGGAAGGTCATAGATAAGACAGAGAGAGGAAGAGAAGAATTATTATTAAGCGAGTGAGGAGAGAGTTTTGCGGAACCAAGATTATAAAATCCTTAGGGCAGAAATTTATGAGTTTAGTGTTCGGAAGTGAACCTATAAGTAGTGAAACATAAAGTTTAATGTTATAAGCGAAATCTGCTGTTGTTATGAAGAAAGGTTGATGCCGTAATCAGATAAAAGGAAACTGGACAGTCAATGCGAAAATTCTGATTAGTTCCAGTTAATCTGAATTACGATTAAATTCTATGTTGCCCTAGGAAAAGGTTATATTGATTACTTGGAGAAAAGTGAACAGGAAAAGATATTAGTACCTAATTATTGTTGTTTGGAATAGTGAAGTGCGACTTACAGTAATACAGTTTAAACTATGGAGAATATTTGTTATGTGTGTTCCGCTAATGTTAATTAAGTTAATTCATAAGTGCTCTCTCAATAATTTGATGTATTGAAGAATTTGTCTGGTAATAGTAGTTGTATAAGTTTCTCTATTCTAGCATTAACTGTAATATATCTCCGATGCTCAAGGTCCGGGAATATATTTGCTTGGAATATAGCTTACATAGTTTATTGCCTGCTGTGAATATAAACATTGAGCTGATAGATTTGTAAAGACTGAATAAAATGTGAAATTGTTATATTAACTTGAGATAAGAAGATTTGTGTTTTTGAGACTGTGAATAGTATATGAAAGTTAGAACATTGAATTAGCATCAGTGACCTAAGAAGATGTGTTAAGTTAATTGTATAGTTCCATTTTAAAATAGAGTTCTTGTATTTGTTAACCATATCATATATTAAATGTTTTATTTTGTTGATCTAAATATTGTGTTTGCCTGAATTCCTTATTATTGCACCGTTCATAAATATTCGAATCGTGCGGGAACCCCAAGTAAAAATGATAATAGATGATTCGGCCTAATGAGATGACTGCTAACTTAATTTAGAACTGATCCTACTATTTATATAGACTAATCTAAGAATAGGGTGGCGCAGTATAAATATAAATTTCCCTACTTTTGGATCGGTGATCATTTCGTAATTAGTTGTATTATTCATAAAAGTGACTTGAAACTAGATAGATTTAGAACACGACAGAAAAGAGTCGTCACGACAGTAGTGTATAAAAAAATTAATCTTTTATTCAGGTGAAAATTTGACAGTAGACCTCACATAAAATTGGGTACCCAAAATTCCAAATAATACAGGTACATATATATATATATATATATACAGTATATATATATATATAATAAATTAATATTGAAAATATGGAGTGGATAAATTGTTATAATACAGCAATATTTAATAGAAATAATTATATTATAATATTATTATTATTATTACGGGCTACTCCAGGGAGTCCTTAGACTCATCGAGGGAGGCCCCAAATCATATCCATCACAACTATTCGACATTCATACAGGTATCTATCATGCCTCGTCTTAAACTCATTCACTGTCACAGCATCCACCACAGACTCTGGCAGCCCATTCCACTCATTCACCACTCTAAAAGTAAAGAACCCAGCTCTAACACTCTTACTAACCATACTTTTGCCCAGTTTCCATGGATGTCCCCTAGTCCTCCCACAACCAGCCCTGTTCTCAAAAATATCTTCTGAATTAATTTTATAGAAACCCTTCAGTAATTTGAATGTCTCAATCATATCACCCCTCTGCCTATCAACCGATTTTTGCAACCCACAAATTCCTCAACCTGTTCTCATAAGGTTCATTCCACAGACCTGCTATCATTTTGGTCACTCACCTTTGGATCCTCTCAACCTCCTCCCCATCAAGAAGAAACCTAGGTGACCAAATCTGGGCACAGTAGTCGAGTGGGGTCTTAGCAAGGCTCGATACAGAGGAACAATAACCTGCTTGTCTCTGCTTGTCAACGTATTCTTCAGCAACCAAGTGATTTGATGAACTGATTTGGCCATGTGCTTTTGCATTGTGCCCCCTAAACTTCAACTCCTTATCCACCAACACTCCTAAATCTCATGCCTCATCGATTTCCTGGAGTACAGTTCCACCAATGTAGTAAACTGCTGTTAATCTTTTCACCCCAAAATGCATAACCTTACATTTTTCCACATTAAATTGACATCCATTCTCCTTAGCCCAGACCTCCAGTCTATCCAAATCATCTTGCAAAATTTTGACATCATCTGCATTCACTATTGCCCCACCCAACTTTGCATCATCCGCAAACAAATGAACTGTTCCTCAGATCCTTTCCTATTATATCATTAATGAACAAATTAAACAGCAGTGGTCCAACAACAGATCCTTGTGGCACACCACTAGTCACAGGCCGTCTTGTGGACTCTGCTCCTGAATAAACCGCTCTCCGTCAACCACCCCCTTATCCATCTCACCAACCCTATATCCATCCCCATATGCTGCAATTTACTGATTAGAATTCCATGTGGTATCCTGTCAAATATCCTCTAAAAGGCTCTAAGGTATAACTTAAAACATTTTCTTTCTTGATTTTCCAAAAGCAAAATCATTAATTATGTCATCAAAAGATATGCTATGTAACTTATCGCTTTTTATACACATGATGCTAAGTGCAGACAGTATTTCTTGAGACATAGTTGCTCTCAGTTCATTTTTTATTCTCTTTAGCTGTGAAAATGATCTTTCTCCTGAACAATTTGTTACCATTAAACACAGGAATAGTCGTAATATTGCTTCCACATTAGGGAAAACTAACTCAATCTTGTCTTGAAAGATGATTTGATACAAATCTTTGTGTTGAAAATGTTCTTTTTCAGGATAATTCTGCTTGACATACTCATGGAAGTGCCTCAGTTCACTCGTGAGATTAATATCAACATTGTGTGGATACTCTTTTATTAACGTATCTACTGCTTTTCGTAGCTGTATAGTTCGCCCACCGATTAGAGGTCCCTCGACACTTCTGCGTATGTCAGAAAAAGGAGAATCCATTCCAATAATAGGGTAATCAATATGTCTTCTGGGATATGTTTGTTTATTATTACAGTTCGGAAAATTTAGCTTTTCTTTTATGAACATTGTAGTTTTTAAAGTGTAACTATTTTGCTTGTATAACGGTTGGAAAAATGTACGTAGAGTATTAACAAAATTAAAAAAAGGTATAGCATAAAATAAAAATTTAACTAAGTTTATTTTTTAAGAAAGTTTTCTATAAAATAAAAATAATTATACAGAAAAACAGAAATTTTTTCGAATGAACTTAGATATTCTAAACTTACAGTTGAGAGAACTGAGACACTTTAATGTCCTAAATCGATTAATTATTTATGACTTGTTGTGACTCTTTTAACAAACCCATGCAAAAAAAGGTTGGAAAAAAATACCACTATCAAATCCTTTTAATCTTCAGAGTCATCTGAATCTGTGTCCGAATCGCCATCACTTTCACTTAAACTGATCACCAAAGGTTCGCATAATTCCGTCTCTGTCCCAATACATATTTTCCAATGAGGTGACATGAAAGGAATATTTTCCCCAGTTTTGAACTGTAATACTTTCAATCACCTGTTCTGAAAGCTTAAAAAGTTTTAACTTGTCAATATCTCCAGTTGCGTTGCGATGCCGAATGAAACTTTTCGCTTCTGTCCAAACATACTCAATAGCATTAATATCGCAATGATATGGTGGTAGCCTCAAAGCTAGAAATCCATGCTCTTTGAGCATCGTGTCGAATTTAAATAGTTTAGTTGTGGGCGAGGAGTTTCTTTTGACCAAATTAAGCAATTCAATTTTTCACATATCTGGGGAATGAGAAATGTTATTTGCAGAGAGCCAATCCATAAGAACTTGCTTCTTATTAGACCAATTTGGAACTTTGTTTAATCGAATAGAGTGATATGAAGCGTTATCAATTATAACAACATCATTTTTAGGAAGGTTTGGAATCAGTTTTTCTTCTGCCCACTTTTCGAAGATCATAGAATTCATTTGCCTATGGTAATTGGCTTTGTATAATAAGTTTGAATTCGGTAAAAAATCCGATTTCTCCACCCGCACACAAAATTATTATGCGCCGCGAGGCATTTCTGGTTTGTAGCACTCCACATTCTTCTTTAGACTGCCAACATTTTCCATAAGTTAAATTACTATCAATCCAAGTTTCATCTAGATACACAATCGGTCTTTTCTCCTCCCTGAAACGTCTTATTGCTCTCAAATACTGCTTTCTAGATAAAACTATGTCACTTCGCTCCATGATAAGTTTCCTTTTATTCTGGGAGTTTTTGAAACAAAATCTGGTTTCATGAAGTATTTTCCTTAAAGTTTCTCTTTTCCAAGGAAAATTATTTTTTTCTTTAAGCACAGGAATCAATTTTGGAACAGTTGGCACTTTTTTCTCGACCATGTAAAATTCGTGAATAGTTCTTCTTATAATGTCTACGTCAAAATCATTCAAAGCTACGATTTCGATAGTTTTCTTTCTCTGGCGCTTATTTTAGGAGATTTAAATTTTGGCTTACCTTCACCTTTTGATTCCTTACGAATTCTTTAAAAGTTGACCCCGATACGCCCGCAATTGCACTTGCATGTTTTATGACTTGAGAAAGGGGAACAAGGAGACTACCTTTTAACGATTCTTTTTCGTAGAATGTTAGCATTATTTAATATTCTTTTGCAAGAGCTACTGAAACGTTTAACAACAGAACTTGTTGACTGTACTGGATCTATTGTACAAATTAATAATAAAAAAATAATACAAAAAAGCGACAACAAAAATCAAGCTAGTACTAGTAGAGCGATGGACAAGAAAGCATGTGATTTCGCATGTTGGCGACCAATTCGTACATTCTTCATTTATTTCTCCCCTTCAGCATGAATCGACCTAATCTTGGCAAAATGCCAAGGAGAGATCTACAAATGGTGGACGAACTATACCTCTGAAACTTCTAAATCAACTAAAAATGAAAATTTATTTGCATCATAATTGTAGACTGTTGCTTTTCTCGTTAAATTTGCCTCAAGGATGTCTATGATATGAATGAAGGATTTCACTCGAAATTTGTCTCTTGGAGAAAGCTGTTCATTAGCATCAGGTGCAGCTCCATCATTGGTTTATTTGTTTCTCATCCTCTTTCTTTTTACTGTAGACTTATATTCTACACCAGGCAATCTAGAGTTAACTACTTCTTCAAAATCATCAAACTTTTCTCGAATGTTTTTAACATAGTGAGAAAGTGATTTGTACAGATTTGCACATGTGGTAAGTGCAATCTTTGGATCCTGGAGAGCCATACTGGTTTTGTGAAACTCTGGGAGCAAATTATTCCATAAATGTAGCATAAAAACAAACTCTAGTTCCTCCATTTTTTCCAGAAGAGTACCAATTTCTAGTCTTGTAGCTCCCTTTTCATTCTTATCATCATAAATGTGACTTGGAGCATCTATGATGGGCTTATAACTCACATTTATGGCAGACACTGCTTTGACATTTGCTTCCCACCTAGTGTCAGATAGTCTTTTTAGTACTCTGGTATCGGAGTCTGTTTTCAAGAAAGATAACATCACAAACCACCTCTTTGTAGAAGATGAATAGACAGCGTATATTTCTTGAACAATAGCAAAAAAGTTTACTGCATCTAATCAGCAATCTACAGCAGCACGGCCGACAAGATTTAGTGAATGACTGGCACATGGAATATATATAGCATGCTTGTTTAACTCAAGGATTTTTTGTTACATTCCCTTGTATTTGCCAGCCATATTCGCTGCATTATCATATGACTGTCCTCAGCATTTGCTGAAATCAACTTTGCAGTCCTTACTTAGATAATCCACCATCATACCTGCCATACATTCACCACTGTGATTTTCCAACTCTAGGAAAGTCAGAAAACGTTCAACAGGTAAACCATCACCAGATGATACATACCTTACTATAACAGTTAGTTGATCCACATGGGAAAGATCTGGCGTAGAGTCCACAGACAAACTGAAGTAACCTGCCTTTCTCAAATCATCCAAAATTGATTTTCTTACTAATTATATGAAGAGCCAAATGCTTCAATTCGGCGACATGAACTTATTTAAGTTAAGGGATATTACATCCCATATTGTTTCTTAGCTGAATAAGAAACTCAAAGAGTTTCATGCCGAATGTAATATCCCTTAATTTAAGTTAAGGGATATTACATCCCATATTGTTTCTTAGCTGAATAAGAAACTCAAAGAGTTTCATGCCGAATATAGAAACTATATAAAGTTCGGTGATTCCAAGCGTAAGCATATACCTGGATAGTGTAACACCTGACCCATTTGGTAGTGCAAACTGAGGCAACTCATAGTAAGGGTGGAGCAAGCTCCGATCACTATTCTTGGTATTTACCCATAATGTGAACTTAGCTCCTAGGAGCTGTATTACTGTTCTACATTATGAGAGAAGGTCACTACCCAGACCGGTCTCATCAGTGAGTAGGTAGACCTAGTTAATACCAAGTTTGTAGCAAACAGAACTTACATCCTTTCTACGAGAATTGCCAAGAAGGTGTCCTAATAAATTACTAATTATATGAAGAGCCAAAGTCTTCAATTCGGCGACATGAACTTATTTAAGTTAAGGGATATTACATCCCATGTTCTTTTCGCTACAAACTTGGTATTAACTAGGTCTACCTACTCACCGATGAGACCTCAATAAATGTTGAAACTCATCTGGGTAGTGACCTTCTCTCATATTGTAGAACAGTAATACAGCTCCTAGGAGCTAAGTTCACATTAAGGGTAAATACCAAGAATAGTGATTGGGGATTGCTCCACCCTTACTATGAGTTGTCTCAGTTTGCACTATCAAATGGGTCAGGTGTTGCACTATCCAGGTATTTGCTTACGCTTGGAATCGCCGAACTTTATATAGTTTCTATATTTGGCATGAAACTTTTTGAGTTTCTTATTCAGCTAAGAAACAATATGGGATGTAATATTCCTTAACTTAAATGATTTTCTTACTTTATTAGACATAAGCTGGATCAGTTCATCGCATACTGTCTTTGACAAATATGAAGGAGACCCAGATCCTCTGTTTCCATGTTGTTTTATGTGATTGGAAAGAAATGGATCAAACTTAGCAATCAATTCTAACAAACCAAGGTAGTTGCCATTATTTCGCGATTCAAAAGTTTCATTGTCTCCCCTAAAAGCCAGACAACGTTCTGCTAATATGCATATCACTGCAACAACACGCTCCAGCACATTCCTCCAGTAATGCTCTTCTTCTTTTATTTGTTTTGCTAGTCCCGAGTCTAAGGTTTGACCACGCTTTCTTGTCAAGTATGTAAGCAAAGCTCTTCTATGATCTTCAGAGTGTTCATGACTGAAATGCAATGGGATTTCGCCAGTCAGAAAATCCATCAGAAGCTAGTGCTGCAGTTGATGTTGAAAACAGTTTGCAGACAAGGCAATAAATACAACCTGTTGTTGGTGAGTACACAAGCCATTCCCGATCGTATACTTCACCATTAACCTTCCTATTCTGAAAAAGACCTTTTGAACAATATCTAACCTGATTTTTGAATGAATGCTTAGAGTTTTCAAATGGACCATTCCAGTGCTGACACTCTGATTGACCGTTTAAGATCCAGTATGAGAGTTCATCCTGTGTGAGGACACCCCATTAACCAATATCACCGAGTTTCATGAATTTTTTTGTTTCAACTGTAGATGTCGGTTCTCCCACAGTAGCAACGCTCACACTGGGATCAGTTACAATATTTCCATCAGCTGAGATTCCAGACTCTATGATCTCAGAGACAATAGGCTGTTGTTTTGGAATTGGCTGCTCTCCCTGGGTCTGTGGATCATCTTTTGTTGTTGCGGTGAAATATATATGTCAAGTTTTGTTGCTTTTTTGAATTCGTCTTCAAGCTGTTGCTTTCTTTTTCTTTTCTGGTATCTGCTTACAAATGTTCGCTTCATTGTATGGTTGGAAATGGAATAACAGAAGTACATGCTAGAAAATAAAAGATTACAAACATTTTTTTTTTTTTCCAACACATGATGTTTACTATTCACATCACGTATACAAATTATACATATTATACTATTCAACTTGTATTATTATGACAATATTTCACAATACAATTCAATGCACAGTACAATGTTACAAAATAAAATTCAAGTATTACTGTCATATTCTGTTGGTACTAACACTTATTATGGCTATTATTTTATTATGGTTAATAAAAAGTTTTCTCATATATGCAAGTAGAATATAATATATTTCGAATGGTTTCAAAGTTATGATAAGTAATTGAGAGTCTGGGGACCGCATCTAAGAGGGGCTCCCTTACCATTTATAATAATGTACATGTTTATATTTTAATTCCTAATGGAATGAACCAATTTGTAAATCAATACCTTAATTGGTTATGATATATGAGTTATGATGATCTCTTATACTATACGTTTAAAATAATTGTCAACATTCTTTAATCCCGTAAGGTAGTTTCTCAATCTTTTCTGAATACATATTCTGAGGTTATAGATTTAATTTCATTTGAAAGTTTATTATAACTACTCATCGCAATGTACTCGAAAGATTTATGAAAAATTTCTTTGTTAGACTTAGGTACTTCCAGCATGTTTCGACCGCAGCGCAATCCATAGTCTACATCAGGGGTCACCAAAGTTATTTGCCTGTCGACCCCTTCAAGCGTTTCTTGACTTTTTATCGACCCCCTATATTTTACTATTACATAATTATAATAGGACAAGCAAAAAAAGATGCTTATGTGAGTTTTTAGATTGTTTATTTTATAGTTACAGTGTATGTATGTATAATGTATGTATGTATGTATGTATGTTTATTGTATGTATAATATAGTATATATTATTATATTACTATCACTAGTAATATCACTGGTGATATTAATAAACTACTGGTATTAGTATCACTGGTATTACTACCAGCGCTGCTCAACTCTTCAACATAGAGAAGTTTAGTTTGTGAATGAATAACGATTGAATTATAATATGTATGTTGATGAATTTTAGAAAATTAACGCTCACTTGTATGTCGATGCGCAAAAACGAGACCGGGATCGAATACTTGTAAGTATCAGTAAATAAGAACCACGCACGTGTTGCAATCTAGCTCCCGCTGCGCCAGCCGGCAGGAACCACCAACATCCGTTTATTGGTAAATACATCATTTTGGCCTACTTGATTGGCCTCAGTAACTATTTTCATGACCTTACTTCATCTTACAGGTCCTATTCATGGACCTGTAAGATAGAGGTACTGATCCCACGATTCGCTCTTAATTGCATTGTCATTACCTCCATGTCTTTTGTCATGGAGGTAATCCAAGTTAACAGAATTAAATATTACCCATACAATGGTGTCTTATATATTTCTGTCAACCCGAATCGACCCCTGAGCCCGAATTGACCCCTAACAATGTCATATCGACCCCTTTGGTGACCACTGGTCTACATTATATACCAAGAAACTTTCAGTGTTTCTTTTTACATATAACAGACAACCATAGAGATATAGTTTCTGAAATGGTAGAATATTATGAACGATATACAGATCATTCGTTGAATGTGCAAAGTTGGTAGTAGTTATGGCTCTAATTATTCTGTTTTGTATTCTTATTAATGGAAGCAGATTGTTATAATAGTCTCCTCCCCAACAGGTAATGCTATATTGCAGTGAAGAATTTACCCAGGAATAGTATAAACATCTTAAGAATGCTGCATTTACAAATTTTTTAACATAATATATTCTGTTAATTATGAACCTAAACTTATTTGTTAAGAAAGTGATGTGGGAGTTCCACTTCAAATTGCTATCGATATGGAGGCCCAAATACTTGACAGTTTTTGTTTTTTTGGTTAAGCTACATTTACAATTTGGAGTCTCACTACATTTCCTTTCATGCCATTTTATAGTTATACTGTGATCTAATTTGCCTGTTAATGTAAAGTACATATATCTCGTTTTGTCGGTATTAATGTTAAATCCATTTTGCCAAACCATATACTCAGTTTTAACATATTGCTATTAATCCGATTTTTTAGATTTTCAAGGGTTGTTTCAGTGTATACTAAAGCTGTATCGTCAGCAAAGGATATCATTTTGCCAAAAAGTTTGTATTTACATAGATCATTAACATATGAATAGGATGGGTCCTAGTACCGACCCTTGTGGAACTCCGTCGTTTATTATGTTTGTTGTGCTTTTAAATATATCATAGCTGGTATATTGTTTTCTATTGTTGAAATAGGATCTGAGCCAGTCATTAGTAATTCCCCTAATGCCATATTTGGACATTTTTAATAGCAATAGATCATGATGAACACAGTCGAATGCTTTAGATGTGTCAAGAAAAACAGCTGCTGTGTGTGTGTGTGCATTCCTTCATTTATTCCACTATAGACCTTTTTATGAAACTCGAGTAGCGCTTTTTCAGTATTGCTTCTGGATATGAACACATATTGATTAGTAGCGTAAAAGGATATTGTATTTAAATTGCTATTTAAACATTTTTTAATCAGAATTTCAATAATCTTTGAGATTATGAATAGTATAGATATTGGTCTGTAAATTTTAATTTAATTTCTATTTCCTCCTTTAAATAACGGTACAACTGAAGCAGTCTTTAGGTGTTCTATAAATTTACCATGTTCAAACAATTTATTAATGATATTTGTAAAGATTTTTAATTTATGCCTAATGATAATGTTTAACTTTTTAACATTTATGTTGTAACATCCCACTTTTTTCCCCTTTTTTTAATCCGATTACTACACTCTTCACTTCATCTTCATTTACTGCATGTAGATACATAGAATTCTTAATCCACGGAAGGTGACTAACATACTTTGCCCTTTTTGCAGGGTCGAAAACACAACTGCCATAGTTGGAAAAGTGGTTGTTCATTTTGTTAAGTATATCAGTGATGTCATTGCCCTCTGGAAATTCTCGCATTTTCTGTTTTGTATTACCTATTATCATATTGACCAACCTCCATTCTTTACTTTTATCATTACAACAAGAAAGAAATTTTGATAGCAGGGAATGTTCTTTTGCCTGTTTTATTTTTTCCTTTAGATATTTAACAAAATTTTTATAGTCATATTCAAAATTTAAATTGTATGGATTTTTTTATGCTTATAGTAGAGCTTCTCTTTTGTCTTTATCATATTTTTTAGTTCATCTGTTATCCAGTGTGTGTGTGAACGTCCTTTTTTGTAGTAACTGTTTTATGATATTGCGATTTAGTGTCATTATTTTCTAAATAATCATCATCATCAAATCCTGCCATGTACCCTCAAGGGGGGGTACAGGATATGATAGTACTACATGAAAAATTTACATCATTACTAACTTCCTATTTACAATCTTCCTCCAAATCAGTCTGTTACTTGTCAAGACTCCAACATTATCAGATCTTATATTTCTCTCATCTAAGGCACTTTGTACTGTATCAATCCACCTATATCTTGGTCTTCCTCCGGGTCGTTTTCCTGCCAACCTGGCAGAGAACACTTGTTTTGCTAATCTTTCCTCGCCCCTCCTGTTTAAGTGATCATACCACCTGAGATTAGCTCTGCTGACGCATTCCTGGATGCTGACAACATCAAGTTCTTTCCTAATATCCTCATTTTTAATATGATATTGCCATTGATGCCATCTGTTCACGCCTCTAATCTTTTCAGGACTCTCATATCTGCGGTCTCTAGTCTTTGGTCAAGTGTTTTTACTTCTGACCCAGCTCTCAGATCCATAAGTTAAAACTGGTTTGAACACTGTCTTGTATACAACTAATTTAGTGTTCCAACTAATTTCTCTCTTATTCCATATGAATTTATTCACTTGACTTCCTACCATACCAGCTTTGCTGATTCTGTTGTCTATTTCTATATTTAATTTACCATCTTCATTAAAAATCGTGCCAAAGTAGCTGAAATGTTTTACTTGTTCCACAGGTTCTCCATTCACAACACAGTTGACATTTTCAATGATTCTGCTTATTTTCATTGTCTTTGACTTTTTATTGCTGACCTTCATACCATATCTATTACAACAGTTATTCAATTTAGTCAGTGAATCATCCAGACTTGTAGCGGATTTATTTAGAAGTATAACATTGTCCGCATAAAGCAAAGAGCAGACATTAACATCTCCAATTTTGATATCATGTTTAATACCACTTTCCTTCATAATGTGATCCATATAGATAATGAATAATTATTATTATTATTATTATTATTATTATTATTAAACAAGACCTCATGGAGTCAAAGACTCATCTAGGAGGTCCTTTTATCTCACACACATCTCATCATACCGGGTCTTAAACACATTCAAACTCCTTGCAGACACCACACTCTCAGGCAAGGCATTCCAATCATTCACAACTCTGCACGAAAAAAACCTGCCTCTCACTCCCCTACTCACACCCTCTTTATACAGTTTCCAGGGATGACCTCTGGTTCTCCCCTGATCTCCCACTATTCGCTGTAGAACTTCTCCACCATTGATCCTATAGCAACCCCTTACCAACTTGTAGGTCTCTATCATATCTCCCCTCTTCCTTCTCTCCACTAGTCTCTGCAAATTACATCTTTTCAATCTTTCCTCATACTCGATATTCCAGAGGTCAGAAACTACCTTAGTCAGTCGCCTTTGGACCCTTTCCAACATCTCCTCATCCTTCTGAAAACCAGGTGACCAAATCTGGGCACAATAGTCCATGTGTGGCCTAATCAAAGCCTTATACAATGGAACAAGAATCTCCCTACTTCTACACGTCAGTGTCCTCCTCATCATTCCCAGAAGTCTTTGTGTTGTCTTCACAATTTTGGCGATGTGACCCCTAAATTTCAGATCCTTATCCACTATCACTCCCAGATCTCTTATTTCCTCTACTTCCAACAATATATTCTTACCAAGCATAAATTCTGCATCCCATCTTTGTTTTCCAAATTTTAAAACCTTACATTTTGCAACATTGAACTCACACCCCCATTTGCTTGCCCAATCACTCAATTTATTCAAGTCTTCTTGCAAGGCCACAACATCTTCACTACTCTTTATGGTTCTTCCCAACTTTGCATCATCTGCAAACAACTGAATATCTCCATCCAAATCTTCGCCAATATCATTAATATACAAGTTAAATAGTAATGGCCCTAAAACAGATCCCTGAGGCACTCCACTAGTGACTTTCCTTTTCCTGGATATTGCACCCCCATACACAACTTGTTGATACCTATCAGATAGCCAGTCTCCAATCCAATGCACTAATCTAATATCCAACCCCATCTGCTCTAGTTTGACTGTCAACTTATCATGAGGCACTCTATCAAAAGCTTTTGCAAAATCCAAGTATATTACTGTGTATCCTTCTCCTCTGTCCAAGGAAGCAGTCACTTTATTGTAATAAGTAAGTAGATTACTAAAACACGACCTCCCTTTAGCAAATCCATGCTGTCCATCAAAGATTAGGGGGAATAATAGGGGGAATAATGTACATCCTTCCCTCACACCAGATTTAACATTAAACCATCTTCCTGTACTTACTTCAATTCTAACTGCTGACTTACAACTCAAAGAAAGACTAAGTATTGCTTGATATAATGCCCCATTAACACAATATAACTGTAGCGTATTGAATAGCTTCTCTCTTGGCACCTTCTCACATGCCTATTCCAAATCGACAAAACTTAAATACAGATCTTTGTTATATTCCCATGATTTCTCTACTATTTGTCGTAAAGTGAAGATCTGATCTTGACAGCATCTATTTGACCTGACTCCATCTTGTTCTTCACCAACCTTTTCTTCCACAATTCTTTTCAACCGTTTCTCAAGTATACTTGCATATATCTTATCAGGAACACTCAGTAAGAAAATACTTCTGTAATTCTCACATTCAGTTTTATTTCCCTTTTTATATATGTGTACTATGAGAGCTCTACTCCAATCATCAGGAATTCGTCCCTGTGTCCAGGCATTCTGAACTATGCAGTGCAGCCACTGTAAGACTTTTATACCACCATACTTCAGCATTTCTGGTCGAATATCATCTACTCCTGCTGCCTTTCCACATTTCAAGCCTTTGATGGCTTTTTATACGTCAAGTATGGATATGTATTCCTGACTGCATGCATGGTCAGTGTCTTTTACCACTGTGCTGTCATCACTGCTTGTTTCATTTAGCAGTTTTTCTAAGTAATTACTCCATACTTCAAGGATATCTTTTTCTCCTGTTTTTCATGTCACCTTTATCATCTCTAACTCTTTTTACAGCACCCTTTCCTCCATTCGTAAGCTTCTTCAACAACCTCTAGAATATTTTGCCACCTTCTTGATATTTATTTTCTATGTTCTTGCCAAAGTCCTCCCATGACTTTTGTTTAGCTAGTTTTACACAGTGTTTAGCTTTCTTACATTTGTCTCTGTATTCTCTAAGAGCACAAGCTGACTTATTTGCCAAGAACTTTTGATATGCTTTCTTCTTTTCCTTCACTGCCTCGTTAACTTCCCATGTCCACCATGGAGTTCTGATCTTTCTATCCTTGCAGACAACTTCACCACATGCCTCTGTAGCTGAATCAGTCAGGGTTTTCTTCAAGGCTTGCCACTGATTCTCCAAGGTTTGGTTGCTGTTCTCAAACTCTTTCATTTTTAATTCAATAATTTTTGTGTATTTTAGTCTACAGTTCACATCTGAGAGCTGCTCAACTTTTATTCGCTTTAAAACTTTCTTACGTGTCATCCTTTTCAATATGAAATTCAATTTTTATCCTACTCAAGACTAAATAGTGATCACTTCCAATTTCAAATCCTCTGTACACTCTGTTGTCCTGCACCAGGGAGAAAACATCACTATCAACAATAACATAGTCAATGAGACTTTTCTTATTCCTTGCCTCTTCTCTCCATGTGAATTTGTGCACATTTTTATGTTGGAACATGGTGTTAGTAATAACCAGTCCATGTTTTGAGCATAAATATCAGATATCTGCCATTATTATTAGCTTTGCTCTTTTCTCCAAATTTTCCCAAACATTTTTGTATGTCTGACAATCATTTCCTACCCTGCTATTTAGATCCCCAACAAGGACCAACTTTTTTTTCCTTTTTATTCTTGTTGAGAGGCTTATACGCTGGTTAAACATGATAACTAATATTTAAGGAATTGACAGCGTATACTAGAAATATAGATTAAATAAACTTTAATATATACTTTCCGATATTTCGGCGAATGTCACGTTGCCATCTTCTTGGGAACTTACTATAAAGACACGTGCACACAAGTACTAATAACAGCAAATGAGACTGAAGCTAGGAAGCTAGCGTTTTCCTAAAGTCCTGATGGTGCCCCATGGCGGGCTATATTGGTAGTTCTTGGCCTTTGGGCTGAAGTTCTTCTGATAAAAGTTTCCCAAATTTGGGGCAGTTTCATGCATACAAATTTGTCGAGGTTTGGCATGTTCCTAAGGGCCAAGGCTGATTCCATGAATAATCTTTCATACTTGAACTTGCTGCGGTGTATTACTGTGGCTTTCTTCCATCTTATTCTGTGGCGAGTATCCAGAGCGTGGTCTGCAAGCCCAGAGTGGCTGTACTGGTGAAATCAGATGTAATCCTTGTGTTCTGAGATTCTGATATTTGCTGTCCTGCCTGTTTGTCCAAAGTAGGACAGTTTACAGCTGCAAGGGACCTGGTGTACACCAGGTAGGTCTAGGGGAAGTGGTTGGTCTTTGGTGGAGCGGATAAGGGATGCCAGTTTTCTATGTGGTCTGTAACAAGTGGTCAAGTCATGTTTTTTTAAGATTTTATTGATTTTTTCCGAGGTGCCTCTGATGTAGGGAATAGTGATGGATTTAGAGTAATCTTTTTTGTGAAGGGGAGGGGGTGGTGGGTTGTGGATAACTGGGTTAAGTATTTTTTGGATTTTTTGGAGGGGGTAGCCGTTGGCTGAGAAAGTGTCATGGATGTGATTTAGTTCAGTGGTTAGGGCTTGATCATTAGAACAGATTATTTTTGCCCTGTTGAATAATGTTTTAATAACTCCATATTGTTGTGAGGGGGGGAGTGAAAACTGGCATCCCTTATCTGCTCCACCAAAGACCAACCACTTCCCCTAGACCTACCTGGTGTATACCAGGTCCCTTGTAGCTGTAAACTGTCCTACTTTGGCCAAACAGGCAGGACAGCAAATATCAGAATCTCAGAACACAAGGATTACATCCGATTTCACCAGTACAGCCACTCTGGGCTTGCAGACCACGCTCTGGATACTCACCACAGAATAAGATGGAAGAAAGCCACAGTAATACACTGCAGCAAATTCAAGTATGAAAGACTATTCATGGAATCAGCCTCGGCCCTTAGGAACATGCCAAACCTCAACAAATTTGGATGCATGAAACTGCCCCAAATTTGGGAAACTTTTATCAGAAGAACTTCAGCCCAAAGGCCAATAACTACCAATATAGCCCGCCAGGGGGCACCATCAGGACTTTAGGAAAACGCTAGCTTCCTAGCTTCAGTCTCATTTGCTGTTATTAGTACTTGTGTGCACGTGTCTTTATAGTAAGTTCCCAAGAAGATGGCAACGTGACGTTCGCCGAAATATCGGAAAGTATATATTAAAGTTTATTTAATCTATATTTCTAGTATACGCTGTCAATTCCTTAAATATTAGTTTTCCTTTTTAATTGTGTATTTTCTAATGCTTCAAAAAATTCCTCCACTTCTACCTTAGTAGAACCTTTTTTGGAGCACAAATAAGTCTCATTGTCCAGTTCCCCATTCTCATATTTGCCCACATTACTCTACTTGAGACTGCCTGCCCTTCAAGAAGATTAGTCTTGTATTTTGTGTTGAATACTATGGCCACTCCTTCTTTTCCTTGATTGCCATTGCCTGAATATAACATTTTGTATTTAGTGCTCGGAAAGATCTCACCAGTTTTTGTCTTTTTTGTTTCAGTAACCCCTATTATGTCGATTTGGTACGTATCTAATTCCTCAGCTAGCTCCATATTTCCATTCAGGCTTCTTACGTTGATAGTACCGATCTTTAACTCTGGTGATGTTGAGTTGGGGTTTGTTTTCAGATTTGTTCCAGTAGCTGACTTTTCACTGTTCGCCCTGGTTCCCTGGCAAAAACAACGGGGGCCTTTATTAACCGGGTGTCTCCCCAGCCAGCATGAAATTTTGTCATGTTGTACCATCATTTTTTTATTTTGGTTTAACCAATAAGAATACAATTTGGTTGGATAAATCCCAAATTGTCAGCCCATCCTCATTCGTTTTCAGTATCCAGGTAGATACCCAACAGGGTGCACCACAAGAAGGTGAAGATTGAGTATTAGGTCAGAAGCCCTGGTCGTTGTATAACTGAGAGGAGACCTTCACATAGCCTTCAAAGGAATGTGGAGAACTCCACATTCCTTTGAAGGCTATGTAAAGGTCTCCTCTCAGTTATACAGCTTTGACCCTTAAGCACCCCTTTCTAAATAATGATTTTTATACCTAAATAATTTTTAATTAATTTTTTAAAATCATTTTCTAAATAATGATTTTAAAAATTAATTAAAAATTATTTAGGTATTAAAGATAAAAATTTTAATTGATACGTTTTTTGAGAGGGAAGATAACTTCTTTTATTATATTTTGTATATTTAAAATTATTTAGAAATTATCATCGTGATATGTCTGACTTCATTTGAGTGATTTTTCTATGAATATTTTTTTATCAATTTTTATATTTTTTTGTTTTTTTATTTGAGGCCCTGGCAAATTGCAAGGCCCTAAGCTGTTGCTTTTTTAGCTTATACGTAAATCCAGCACCGGAGACAGTGTTCTGCACTGAGATGTTGGAGGTGTAAAATTAGGGAAATGGAAAAATTATAAAAGGGGAAGAAACTGGGAGTAAGGAGAAAGTATTATGTGGGGATTTGATGATAAATGGTGTACCTGAGAGTGTGATGAAAGTGCATGTTTCAAGTGAATATATCAAGAATATTTAGTGAAACTGTTAGTTTGCAGAGGGGAGAGGTGAAAGAGTTGATTGTTTTCACAGGAAGAAATGGTTCGAAACATGAGAAATATGCAATAAGAGAAGTTCTTAAAGTGTTGCTGATAGAAGTAAAAAAGAAGAGAGAGAAAGTAAATGCGAGTCTGCTGTCTTGGTGTGGTAGGATTGAATTGAGAAGGGTCATGATTGCTGATGAATGAGTAAGAAGATTGTTCAGGACAAATAGTATGCAGTTATGGGTGTATTGAGTAAATTTGATTGATGAAAGGTATGCATAATCCTTATGGAATATGCATACCTTTTGAATTATGAATTATTTTGAAGTTAGATATTTGGAGACAGTATTGTTCATCAACATGTTGGAAGTGCAGCATAATCAGGAAAACTAGAGGTATTGGTGTGTGGTGTATGGTCAAATGTTGATTCAGCCACCTCAGGAGCAAATGTATGTGTGTGTGTGTGTGTGTGTGTGCGCAGAAATAATTATGCTATGCTGAATGCAGTTTCACAGTTTCAAATTTGCATGGCCACTTAAAAAAGCCACTTATTTAGTAAAAGACGATCTTATTGAAATACGAGCCACTATATCAGTTAGTACTGATATAGTGCAAGGGTAAGTGTGGATCCAAAGGGTCTGATGAAATGCATGTACACAAATGCTAGAAGTATTAGAAATAAAAGAGTGGGGTTTGGCATTGGTCTTTACTTGGCCAAAGTCATCAGCATCAGTGAGACTTGATTGACAGGAAATGATGTAGTTAAAGAGATGGAAATGTAAAAAAAGTATGGTATTTTCAAGAAGGATACAAAGAATAGGACAGGAAGAGGGATATTGCTGATGATAGCTGAAGAATTTCAACCAACATAAATAGAAGTTAAGAAAGATTTTATGTATGAGGGAGATGGTTCATTTGAAGGTAGTTAGTGCGAGATAGATGCCAATAGGACAAAATATATTGTTAGCTGTTGCTGTAGACCAGTGGTTCTTAACCTGGGGTGTGTGCATCCCTGGGGGATGCGAGAGAAGTTTCTAAATTTTGACCCAGATTCGATGGACGACAGCTATTTAATAAAAGACGATCTTATTGAAATACGAGCCAATGCATGTATTCAAATGGAATTTGAAAAACTGGACTTAGAACAATTCTGGTGTACACAGTTAGAACACCTTATCCACAGTTGGCAAAAGCAGCATTGCAGACACTTTTAACATTTGCCACCACCTACCTGTGTGAAATGGGATTTTCATTACTTTTGCACATAAAAACAAAAGCCAGAAATCGCTTAAATGCAAGTGATGACTTCCGTGCGGCTCTTTCAAAAAAGGAGCCTTGCTTCAAATTATTATTATGAATAAACAACAACAACAACATAGCCATTAAGAATTTAGATATTGTTTTGTATGTATATGTAAATGTATGTGTTTATTTTTCAATAAATAAATTATCTTGCAATAGATGTAATATCCTAAATAAAGAAATAGAAACATTTTTTAGGATTAAAAAAATGGGAGAAATTTTTAGATTCAAGGAGGTGCTAATCACTAAAAAGGTTAAGACCCATTGCTATAGACCATGAGGTCCACAGAAAGATGTCAGTGCAATGCATCTGCAGATTAGTACAATTTCAGGCCGATCAGTTATTATGTGGTGACTCCAATCTATGTTCCCACAGGCACCCTCCCAGTACTGAGCTTTAATTAAATATGTTCATTAGTGGAGCTTGTAATTTGTCTGCACATTTTTGTAATACATGTGCTGATATGCCAATGAATGCTAATCTAATGACTGTGTTCAGCAGTATTCTAAGCACTTCCATTTCTTCAATCTCTCATCAGTCAATGTTATATCAGGCATTGCAACATCATCACCTAGGTCGTACACCCTTGCAAAATGCTGACTTAGTAATTCAACTGTTTGGTTTCTCTTGTTACCTCTCCACCATCTGCACTTAAAGTCATCATTCCATAGTTATTCGTGCTTTTAATTTGCCAGATGGCAAAAATATTCTTTAAGATATCATTTGGCCTCGGCAGCTAGCTTTCTCTCATAATTAGGTTTGGCTTTCCTTACCATACAGGTCACCTTCTTGCCTGTGCCTTGTACTGCTCACGGGTATGCTGATCACCTTTTTTCTTTCCCCTCCCCCATGGGAATACCTGTTCATGGTGCAGAGGACCTCCTGGTGATGGTACTGGCTTTTCCTTTCTTTTAGTGTTGCATGGTGATTAGCATTCATTTTGCACTACTTTGGACTCTGTTTCAGCAAGATCAACAGTTCTGGATACCCTGCCCTAGCCCTGTTTCTAAAAAGAAAAAATGGATGGTACTGGCTCTTTTCATTCTTCCTCTTTTTCTTTGCATTTCTTCCTATATTCACTTCTTGTGAGTCTTTTGTGCTATCTTGTCTGATTGCCATGACTGTAGTTGCCATGCAGTGCAACCTGTGGAAATCCATAGCAGGGGGATCCTGTTAGTCTTGCACTGCTTTGGCCTCTGTTTCAGCAAGATAAACAGTTCTGGATGCCCTGGCCGGGATCATTCTGTTTGTGGGCTTGCTTGGGTCAATGGTATTACAGTAAGTCTCCTATCTCAAAGTCTGGGGATGCAGCTCAAGGCTTGCTGTGGTGCTGGTATAGCTTACAATGTAGTCCTGGCATTCCACTCCTGAGTGCAGTCATTGCTTGCCAGTCAGTGAGCATCCATATGTGGGTGCTCACTGACTGGCAAGAGTTCCCCACCCACTTCATGGTGGGTGGGGAACTATGGTGCTGAACAAAAAAATCTCTTAAGCATGCATTTTTCATCCTGAAATATTTCAGGGGATCCTAACAAGGTTCCAACCCAGTACTGATACTGTAGATACATAATTTGATAATAAAAGTAAGAAACAAAAGACATGACACCAGGAAAAAATGTAGTGTTTCTCATTATGCATGCAGCAGATAAAAAATCAATAGGAAAATGTCATTTTACTCAAAATGGTTAGAAGGACTGGTGGGATAATCCCAGAACACTCAAGAAATTACTTTCTATTGATATCCTTTTCCAAACATTTAATCAGCAACACTCAGAAAAATTACTAAAGGCTCCATTGATGGGTGGAATATCAATGACAGTGACACCTCATAAAACACTGAACTCTTCTAGCGGAGTGATATCGGATTGGGATCTCCTTAATGTTCCAGATTAGATATGTTTAAAGTTTAAAGATCAGGGAGTGACAGGTATGAGGTGCCTTTTGATATGTAGGGTTGGTCACCTATTTTTGACCAGGAACATCATCCTTACTTTTGATATACCCATGCATCCGAAATCAGTAAAACCAGGGTATCTTAATTCTCCTGTTAGGCTGTGTACATCTCTAATCCACTGAGATGCTGTTAATGTCAGAAATATGAACATGCCCAAACTGCCCGTTGTTGCTCTACTACCTACAGGCAGTTTAGGCATGTTCGTATTTCTGGCATTTTACTATAATATTTCTGCCAAATATTATAGTAAAGAGCATGATAACAAATCTTGCTCTTTACTATATATAGGCTGGATGATCACAACTATTGTGATCATCCAGCCTATTCCCATGCATGTCAGAAGAGGAAGGATGAATAAGAAATAAAAGAATAAAACAGAACATAATATGTCATATCAGGTTGCAACTACCATCTTCTCAGCATAAAAGGGTCTCAGGACCCTTTTATGCTGAGAAGATAGTAGTAAAGAAAATATCAATAACAACTGAAACTCATATAGTTATTCCATCATCTGATAATTTAACCATACTTAAACTTTATGATTGTGAGTTGTTCTCTGTGGGGACTCATCAAACACATAACCTATGGTCTCACTCCAGAAACAATTCCAAAAGTGCTCCCATTCAATGAGAACCCACTTGTCAAAAAATTATGATAAGGATATCACTTTAAAATAAACCACCAGATACCCCACAGAAAAACGAAATACTTTAGTATTTACTGAAAGTAAATCAAACATACCATATGATCCCAACACATCAGATGATGTATTGAAAATTTTTCCAGAGGAAGAGAGGGTTACTGGCCATCCATACTTCCCAAAATCAATTGATAAATATAAACCTGACAAAAGTAACAAATCCCTCAGCTTCTCAGAAACTGGAAGCATATGCTCATCAACAATGACTTGTCCATCTTAAATACAGGAAGCAACACTCTCTTCCATATACTTACCCAAATATTCATTGCCATCAGCTTAACTGTCTGCTCACACTCCCTTTCTCTAAGTGAGGAAACTGATGATAACTTATTTAGGTGCAGTCGTTTTCCTGTGATATCCATTTTCTGTATCAGCAACCCATCTGCTCCATCATGAATATTACAATGTAAAATCAAGAAAGCAAAAGCTGAATGGCTCACCATCTCCTCTCCTATTAACAATGCAGTGAATTATGCAATAGAATGTATTACACAAGCTGCCACAAGAAACATCTAGTTGGTTTCTAAGTTTTCCTAAACTGTGGTAGAATGCTGATTACACAGCACCCACAGAAGCAAGGAGCAACCAGCGGTAAAGAAGTTAGGTACAAATTCCAGAAAACAAATGGCAGGTATGCCACCCACTTACCTTCCATCCTTGAACATAATGGATCCACAATTGCTGACCCAACAGCAATTGGTAACACTCTCGTGGAGATTATTGCTAAAACATCATCAGATTATCCCCTCCCTCGATTTCTTTGTCGAAAAATGCAATGCAGATAACACAGCAAAATATGTTTTCTCTGAGAAGTACTGAAGAATATAATGGGCTGTTCATGAAAGAAAAAATGAAAGCTGCTTTGCTTAAATGCTGCCAACTGCTGTTGGACCAGATAACATCCATCATGAAATGATCAATCATCTGTTACCATCTGCCAAGGATCAATTATTGTGCATGTTCAACAGATTTTTCCTGAGAATGTTTTTGGGTACTTGGCCAATGGTACTTATCATAGTCTTTCCAAAGCCATGTGAGGATCCAAATCCCTAATAAACTATCAGCTAATTGCTATGACTATCTGCTTGTGCAAGATTTGGAAAAAAATGCTTAACTTTTGTCTTTTATGGTTTCTGAAGAGAAACAACCATCTTTGCAGAACACGCTTTGGCTTCTCTAATTATTATTCAACATCTAATCATCTACACTGACTGGAAACATCCATTCAAGATGCCTTCCTAAAATGTGAGTGCTTGGTATCAGTTTTCTTTGATATGGAAAATGCATACACCACTGCTTGGAGATTTGGAATATTCAGAGACTTACACACTGTTGGTCTCAGAATTATACAACTGAACCTTCCAAGTCCAAATGGGAACCTCTGTCTCTCTCTCTCTTGACTGTACAGGTAACCCTTCTATAACACGGTACTTATACAATGCGGTTTTGATATAACGCGGTCTAAAATTGTAGTAACCCTTGGGTATTTAACACGGTTCCGATAAAAACACGGTCTACAAATTGTAGTAACCCTTTATCTTTTCACATGTTTTTCACCGTGAGACTTAAAAATCAAATTTTACCTTCATTAAATTTGTATCTGCCAGTATCCTGCATGTAATTATAAGTAGCGAAATTATATTAGGGGAAATACCCTTTAGCGTGCATGTACCTCAATTATTTACCATAAATCATAAGTGTGTTCATCTCAAGCTGAGCACTTTATTTTCTGGTGAGTTACATACAATATGTAATGCTTGCTTTTTTGTGTAAAAAATTATTTTTATAGTAATGGCCACAAACTGCAATGAAAGGGAAAAACCAACATTGAAAACAAAATTAATTTCTCTTGAAGAAAAATATTCAAAATCTTGGATCGGTCGAAAAATGGAAAAAAACCAGGAGTTTTTGCAGGGACTTTGAATTTAAATAAATCAACAATATGAACAATCAAACAAAATGAACATAAAATGGGTCAACGATAAGTGCAAAGCGTGTTACTCGTACACAATATTCTAATGGAAAAATGGAGAAATCTCTAATGATTTCGATAGAAGATTGCACCTTAAAAGAAAATTCCTATGTTTGGAAATCTTATTAAACAAAAAACTCTCGAAGTTTATAAACATTTATAGTGCAGACCAGGTGTTCAACGTGGATGAATCTGGATTATATTGGAAAAAAGTGCAAAAACGCACCTATATTTCGAAAAATGAAAGATCAGCTCCTGGATTCAAAGTTTCCAAAGATAGAATTACTCTACTGTTTTGTAGTAATGCATCAGATGATTACATGACAAAACCAGTGTTTATTAACCAATCCTCAAATCCCCTTGCTATGAAAGATTGAAAATATGCACTATTTTATTTTGCCTAAAACATTTATGCATTATGTGCAATGAAGTTTAAGTACAATTTGTAATTTTTATACTTTTATACTATGTATTTGTTTCATAGTTTATATGTTTTCTTAACTTACATGAATTACCTGAATTAAATAAAAATATATTTTTTGTTGGATATGTCATTGTTGTTTATATAATTTAAAAAAAAAAAAAAAAAATGATTTTGGAACATAACCCTAATTTTTCTATGTGATTTGAGACTCGCATAACGTGATTTATATAATTTGCATTTCTGGGGAACCTAACATCCGCATTATATGAGGTTTACCTGTATACCCAAGGTGAGGGGGTACCACAAGCTTCCGTTTTAAGTGTCATGCCTTTTGCAATGAAGTTTAACTCAATAACTGGACAACTTCCTCTAACTTGAATAATGCCTTCTGTGTGGATGATTTTACCATCTTCTATCATTCGTGTGATATGAGAGTAAATGAAAGACAGCTGCAGCAAGCCTTGGACCATCTTTCAAAATGGGCGCTTACAAATGGTTCAGATTTTCACAGTAGAAGATAGTTTGTGTGCATTTTTGCTGCAGATGTGGTCTTCATCCCAGCCCAGGACTCAGACAAGGGCCAACTTTAATCCCAGTTGTATCAGAACTGGGATTAAAGTTGGGACTCATCAGATATGAGTCCCAAGAACATGGGACTCATATTTGATGATGATGATGATAATAATAATAATTATTATTATTATTATTAAGAGAGAGACCTCCAGGGAGTCAGGGACTCAGTGAGGGAAGCCACATACTATGCGCACCAGCTATCATACTTATTCTTGAATTCATTCACACTGCTTGTACTCACAACATCCAATGGCAATCCATTCCAATCATGCATAATCCTATGAGAGACAAATCTAGCCCCTTACCCCCTTCTTAGTGGCATTCAGTCTCAGCTTCCAAGGATGCCCTCTTGTCCTTTTCCCATCCTCTATAAATTTAAAAATTCCATCAACTGAAATCCTGTATGACCTTTCAGATGCTTGTAAGCCTCAATCATAGCACCCCTCTTTCTCCTGTTTGCTAGTGTCTGCAGTTTACAAATTTTCAATCCGTCTTCATAATCGGTATTCCAATGCTGATATAATTTTTAACACTCTCCTTTGCACTCTCTCCACTATATCAGAATCACAACAGAAACCAGGAGACCAGACCTGTGCACAGTACTCCAAGTGAGGTCTTATCAATGCATTGTAAAGAGGCAAAATAACATCCATATCTTTAATAAATTCAGTTTAATCCTTTATCCAAGTGTGTGCAAACAAAGTTTGCACCTGAAAGTATCTTCAGGACTGGGGTAAAGTGGTACAACACCGGGTAACTCCTTGCAAAGGTGGAGCAAGCTACCAACACTCCTATCTCAGTGTCTCCCATAATGCAAAACACATCTCCTTGCAAAACTCATCTCATCAGACTAAATTTATTATAGTCTGACCAAGTGAAAAATAAACTTTCAACATCCATATCTTTACGTGCGAATGTTCGTTTCAGCATTACAATTATCTTTTGAGCTGTATTTGCAATCTTTGCTACATGCCCCCTGAGCTTCAACTTCCTATCTACTAACACTTCAAGATCCCTAGCCTCATCAGTTTCTTCTAGCATAATCCCACCAATATAATACGACATTGGATATCTAATCACTCCAAAGTGAATGACTTTACATTTACTGACATTGAACTGAAATCTGTTTTCCTATGCCAACAGTTCCAACCTATTCAAATCATTCTGTAGGTACTGCATATTAGTAGCATTCCTGATTATCCTACTTTGCATCATCAGTCACTTGTCAAATCCTTCCCAATATCATTAATGTACAGATTGAATAACAGTGGACCATCCTTGTGGTACACGACTGGTTACCTTAAATCTTGCAGACTCGCCCCCACTCCCCATATACCACTTTTTGATATCTGTCAGTCAACCATCCACTTATCCATGCTAATATTCTATAATCCAAACTATATTCTCCAGTTTATGCAACAGACTATCATGCTGTATTATGTCAAAAGCCTTAGCAAAATCCAATCCAAAAAGTATCATGGTGTATCCTTTCCCCTTGTCTAGTACAATGGTAACATTGTTATAGAATGTGAACGAGTTGCTAAAACTTGCTTAAAAGTTCATAATAAACTCAGTTTCCTCCCTCACATATGCTATTTGTGAGATAAGTGCCATAAAGGAATGAAGCAACATTTGCACCCTATCTTCATCCTCTTGGAATTCTTAGAGATGTTTTTTGGCTTCAAATGAACTGGGTTCTGATTACATCAGAACTTGATTATGAGTACCATGTACATGCCTCTGCCAAAGACTTTACTTTGCAAAGGTTGGATCGTATTGGCCATCATGTCTGTATGCAACTGGAGCATTTAGAACTTCATGGATCTCTAATCTGTATCAAGGAAAATTAACCGTGTTTGTTATCAGCACCAACAAAGTCTCTTCTTTCTTTCATCCCATGTGGCCATCTTTTTTTTTTTTTTTGTATGCTATTGCAGGAGAACCACATTAGCCTTTTCCACACAGTACCTATGATTCCTTTCATGAAACTGATTTGCTGTCAGGGCACTGACAACTGCTTTTGGCAATCCATTCCATTTACTTACCACTCTCGAAACAAAAAATCTAGTCTGCATACCCTACCAACTACAGTTTTACACATTCAGGGGTGACCCCTAGCTCTCTCTCTCCCTCTCTTTGTTTGTCATGTATTGAAAAATTTAATTTGTGTCAAACTTATAGAACCTCTTTAATAACTTGTAAGTTTCTGTCACCTCCCCTCTTTTCTGCCTATCAACCAAACTTTGCAACCCAAAGTTTTGTATCCTCAGTCTATCCTCATGGGGAGCATTCCACAGATATTCCCAAGTTTGTTTACTCATCTTTAGATCATCCCCACCACTCAATCTCCAAGAAACCCAGGTGACCAAATCTATGTATGTTAGTCAAATCATAACCTAGTGAAGAGAGATAATGACTTTCCAATCTCTACTTGGTGTGTATCTCACCTTCTCATGGTGCACTCACTAGGTATCTACCTCAATACTGAGCAAACAAGGATGGGCTGGCTATTTGAGATTTAGCCAACCAAATTGTATTCTTATTGGCTTAAAGTGCAAAATGATGGTACAATGTTGCAGCATTTCATGCTGGCTGGGGCAGCACTTGGTTAAACAAGGTCCCCATTCAATTTAGAAATTATGGACTTTACAACTGTGTTATAAATAACTCTTTTAATTTCCCAACGTTTCGATCTTCATACTAAGATCATCATCTGGAGTATATACAAATATACAAGGACAAGCTGAGTTACATTGCACAGTAAGCTAAAGAAAGAATGATTTGATCACTGGTTATTCTATTGGCATGACCTCTAGTGAAGAAAAAAAATACAGATAAAATTACAAATTAATTATTATTTAGAAACTGCATCAAAGCCAAATTTTATTTAAGATAACATGAGAGAAGCATTCTTTCTTATAGATAGTTTTCTTACAGTAACAATAATGTCCTATATTTAACATTACATTTGTTATATTAGATTTAGAATTCTGGATTATCTACATTCTTACTAAATAGCTTAAGGAAATTACAACGTACAATAGAATATACATTAAAATAAATTTTAATACACTTCCAATATTTCAGCAACGTCACATTGCCATTATCACAGGAACTTAAATACAAGACACATGTACGCAAGCACAACACACAGTAAATGAGGAATGAAGCAGGAAGCTATTCTTTCTCCTAAAAGTCCTGATGGTATCCCCTAGTGGGCAATGTTGGTATTCTTGGCCGATTATGTTGAAGGTCTTCTGATGTAGGTTTCCCAAATTTGGGGCATTTCATACAACCAAATTTGTTTAGGTTTGGATTGTTTCTTAGGGCTGAGGCTGATTCCATGAAAAGCCTTTCGTAATTGAATTTACTACGGCGTATTATCGTGGTTTCTTTCCACTGTATTCTATGGCGGGAATCCAGTACAGTACAGTACAATACAAACAAACCAAAGCGGCTGTATTGATGAAACCGGATGTAGTCCTTGTGTTCTGAAATTCTGATATTGGCTGTCCTGCCTGTTTGGGGCCAAAGTAGGACAGCTTACAGCTGCAAGGGACTTGGTATATACCAGGTAGGTCTGGGGGGATGGGGTTGGTCTTTAGTGGAGCGGATAAGGTCTGTAACAAGAAGTTAACACGTTCATTGCCAATCACGTGATATCGCGTGATGCGAGGTCTCACCAAATGGCCGATCACGCGTTATCACGTGGACGTCGCTATCAAGTTTCTAAGCGGAATAGTATAGCTTCCACAGCGAAACAGCACATAATATTTATATTGGCCACTAGGGAAGGGATCGACTTTCGTGGAGTGGGGATGGCTGCCAGCCATTGTCTATTGTTTATGTTAGCCAGTGTGCACAGTGGCGGCGTTCGGACAAGGCGACGATGCAACGATTTTGTTTAGTTATTTGTTGATTTAGCGTGCTTGAAGTTTGGTTTTTATTTATTTCGAGTATTGTTTTTTTTTAGTAAGTTCCCTATAAATGTTGATTTTTGATAATTATTTTTTTCTATTTGTACGTTATTTTTAAAAATTCTATGTGATTATAAAAGACTGATAATTAAAGTTATTATTATTATATTTAAATGTTTTTTATTTGTAAAATATATAACTTATTTGACCGAATTACATATCACGAATGGTGATGGATTCAGAGTAATCCTTGTTGCAGAGGGAGCGGGTTATTGGTTTCAATATGTTTTGGATTTGGGGGGGGGGGATAGCCATTGACTGAGAAAGTGTTGAGAATGTGGTTTAGTTCTGTGGTTAGGGCATTGTCATTTGAACAGATAAGTTTAGCCCTGTTGTGTGGTGTATTAATGACTCCATATTGTTGTGAAAGGGGTGATGGGATTGTTGGTGAATGTATCTGCCTGTATGGGTGGGTTTTCTATAAACCGAGAAAACCAAGGTTCCATCAGCCTGGCAGGTGACTAGTGTGTCTAAGAAAGGAAGGCTGTTGTTTTTTTCTTCTTTCAGGGTGAACTTGATTTTGGGGGGGGGGGGGGTTGTTTAAGTGTGTTAGGAAGGAGAGGAGTGCATCAGAGCCGTGTGACTAAATAGCGAACACATCATCAATATAGCGAAGCCATGTGGTTGGTTTTTGTGGGGCAGAGTTTAATGCTTTCTCTTCAAACGTCTCCATATAAAAGTTGGCCAATTGTGGGGAGAGTGGAGAACCCAAGTCTGTCCCCTCTATTTGTTTGTAGAATTTTCCTTTCCAAACAAAATAGCCTGAGTTCACTGTGAACTGAAATAGGGCTGTGATATCGGGAGGATAGCTTGGATTAGCTCTAAGGATTCTTTGAGTGGGACATTTGTGAATAGGGAGGAGACATCGAAACTGATCATTACGTCAGTGTGTTTGAGTGTAAGGTTTTCTATGCTGGCTTTGAAGTGGGCTGAGTTTTTTTATATGTGAAGGTGTGGATGTCATTGATTCCCCCATAGTGGATGGCAATGGCATGGGATTACGTCCCATAGCGGATGGCATTGATTCCCCCACATACAAACTAGCTAAACATTTGGCCAAAGCCCTCACACACTATTCTGGCAACTCACCTTCACCACTTCAAAGCCAGCATAGAAAACCTTACATTCAAACACACTGACGTAATGGTCAGTTTTGATGTCTCCTCCCTATTCACAAATGTCCCACTCAAAGAATCCTTAGAGCTAATCCCAGCTAAATTTCCTCCCGATATCACATCCCTATTATATTATATGTGAATCGTCATTCTGCATTTACATTTTTTAATAATTTAAATTATAATTTTTCAATTGCATGGCCTGATTAATCATCCCTGGATAATCGAGAATTTACTATATGCAACTTTGCTTGAATTTTGCTAGTTAAATATAAGTCTAGTTTAACTTGAAATATGAATAAAGAATGAACAAATTATTATTTACATTAAAAAAAGTAATCTCTTAACAGTTTCTTATAGTTATTCAAGATACTGATGGAAATAGACAGTTTTGCAAAAAACAGACAAAAGGAAATTAAGTTCATGGAAGAGGATTGATAACATGGAGGGTAGTCATCAGGTGGACAGCAAAATAACAAAGTGTTACTAAATATTTTTCTGGACTGATTGTTAGAAGATACTATTTCAGTTATTACAAAGTTCCTGGAGATTGGTTCCTCCAACATAATGATTCTTCCACCCACTTTGCTTTTTCTGTGCAGAAATTTCTCTGAGACATGGTTAACGAGGAAGACATTCTGACAGGAATAGAGATGGAGGGATATGTAGTCTTTCATGAAGACAGACCAAGCAAAAAAAGGAGGAGTAGTGCTATTGTTGATGGCAAAGAAGTTGTGTCCATCGAGGGTGGAGATGAAGGGGGCAAATAGATACAGTGGTTTTGAAGCACTATCGGGTGAAGTGGAGGTGGATAGAATGAAATGTTAAGGTGTTGCTATAGACCTGGTAATGTGGAAGACAGTGAGAAGGAAATGTTTAGACAAATTGGTCAGGCTAATACAAAAAAGGTGATCATTATGAGCAATTTCAATTATAGTAATATAGACTGGAATGAAGAGATAGCATCTGGAACCAAAGAGAATGAATTTCTTCAGTTTATGAGAGACAACTATCTTAAGCAATATGCAACAGAGGCTATATATAGATTGAGAGTGTCTTGGATTTGATTATCTCATTGGAAGATATTATGTAAATGAAGTGTCACATCTTCCTCCAGTTGGTGAAAGGGACCCTGATATCGCTGGTCACCACCCAAGTGGTAGCCAGCATCAGGATGAGAAAGGGTTATATGTGGAACTATAAGGCAGGTGATTATGACAAACTCGGGCAGCTTGTATCGATAGCATGTAATGAGGAATTGGATGGGAAGGAAATCAGTGCTGCCTGGTCTTTACTCAGGAACAATCTGGCAGAAGCAATCACTGAGTGTATTTCAAAGGTCAGGAGATTAAATAAGGTAGTTGTAAAATGGATGAAAGAAGAGGATTCTAGTAGCAAGGCTTATACGTTGGTTAGACATAACTGGTAATTAGTTTACGGAATTAACAACGTAAATGATTAATTAAAGGTAACTTTAATGAATCACTTCTATATTTCGGCAACGTCACATTGCCATCTTCAGGAACATAAAGATATGGTATGTGCACTCAGGAACTAACACAAAGCAAATGAGGAAGAACGCAAGAAACTAATATTGTTCCTAAAGTCCTAATGGTGCCCTCTTGTGGGCTAATTTGGTAGTCTTGGCAGTTGGGCTGAAGTTCTCATAATGAAAGTCTCCCAAATTTGGGGCAGTTTCATGCACCCAAATTTGTTGAGGTTAGGACTGTTTTTTAGAGCTGCTGAAGATTCTTTGAATAATCTTTCGTATTTAAACTTGCTGCGATGAATTATTTTTGTTTTCTTCCAACGAATTTTATGGTGGGTATCTAAGGCATGGTCTGCCAGCCCAGAGCGGCTGTACTGGTGAAAACGGATGTAGTCTTGGTGTTCTGAAATCCTGATATTTGTTGTTCTACCTGTTTGGCCAAAGTAGGACAATTTGCAGCTGCAAGGGACCTGGTATACACCAGGTAGGTCTAGGGGAAGTGGTTGGTCTTTGGTAGAGCGGATAAGGGATGCCAACTTTTTATATGTTCTGTAACAGGAAGTAAGGTCATATTTTTTGAGGATATTGGTTATTTTCTCAGAGGTGCCCTGGATGTAGGGGATGGTGATAGACTTGGTGTAATCTTTATTGTGGAGGGAGGTTGTGGTTTACAGGTTTTAGTATTTTTTGGATTTTTTTGGGGTTATAGCCATTGCCTAAGAAAGTGTTGAGGATGTGGTTTAGTTCAATAGTCAGGGCCTTGTCATCTGAGCAGATTAATTTTGCCCTGTTATATAGTGTTTTTATCACCCCATATTGTTGTGAGGGGGGGGTGAGATTGCTGGTGAATGTATCGGCCAGTATGGGTGGGTTTTCTGTAAACAGAGAAAACCAAAGATCCATTAAGCTGGCAGGTGATTAAAGTGTCTAGGAAGGGGAGGGTGTTGTTTTCCTCTTTTTCTAAGGTGAACTGGACTCTGGGGTGTTGGTTGTTTAAGTGTGTTAGGAAGGAGTGGAGTGTGTTTGAGCCATGTGGCCAAATAGCAAACACATCATCCACATAAAGAAGCCAAATAGTGGGTTTTTGTGGGGCGGAGTTTAAGGCTTTCTCTTCAAATATCTCCATAAAGAAATTGGCCAAGGGTGGGGAAAGTGGTGAACCCATGGCTGTCCCCTCTATCTGTTTGTAGAACTTTCCTTGCCAAACGAAATAGCCTGAGTTCATTGTGAACTGAAATAGGGCTGAGATATCGGGAGGAAACTTGGCTTGGATGAGCTCAAGGGTTTCTTTGAGTGGGACATTAGTGAATAGGGAGGAGACGTCAAAACTGACCATTATGTCAGTGTGTTGGAGTGTGAGGTTTTCTATACTGGCTTTAAAGTGGGCTGAGTTTTTTTTGTGTGATGGTGTGTTGCCAGTGTAGTGTGTGAGCGTTTTGGCTAAATGTTTGGCTTATTTATATGTTGGGGAATCAATGCCATCCACTATGGGACGCTAGACCCCCCCCGATTATATGGACACCTAAAAATACATAAACAAAATGTGCCATTGCGTCCCATAGTGGATGGCATTGATTCCCCCACATATAAATTAGCCAAACATTTAGCCAAAACGCTCACACACTACACTGGCAACACACCATCACACATAAAAAACTCAGCCCACTTTAAAGCCAGTATAGAAAACCTCACACTCCAACACACTGACATAATGGTCAGTTTTGACATCTCCTCCCTATTCACTTGGTAAGGTTAGCAAAAATGCAGTATGAGCAGCAGTTAAAAAAACTTTCCGGAAATTTTTTCTATATGTAGCCAATAGAAGGAAGTATGATTATCGTCCTTGGTATTTATCATTTAACCTGAATGATAAATACCAAGGACGATATTAGTAGAGGTGTTTAATGAGCAATTCATTCAAGTATTCCATCCTTGTGATTGTAACATAATGCAAAACTTGAGAGCAGTGGGAATGGGAGAGGAACCAGTGATGCTGAGTGAGCAGGAGGTATATGAGAAATTGAGTAAACTTGATGTCAACAAAGCCATTGGACTTCATGATATATCACTGCATGTCTTGAGAGAATGTTCCAGAGGGTTAACAATAGTTTTAATGTACATTTTCAACATGAGTCTTATATGTGGATTATATCTGTGATTATAGGCCAATCTGCTTGTTTGGAGTTGTGGTCAGGGTGCTAGTGAGGACAAGGATTCACAACTTGGTTGACAGCAGTAGAATTCTCTTTAATGAACAGCATGGATTTGCTAAAGAAGATCATGTTTTAGCAATCTGCTTATTAATTATAACAAGGTGACAAATACATTGGAGAGCAGGATGCATATACAGTAGTATATTTAGATTTTGCAAAGGCCTGTGATAAATTACCACATCACAAGTTAGTAGTTAAATTGGAGCAGATGGTATTAAATAGTAGATTAGTGCATTGGATTGGAGATTGACTCTCTGGTAGGTATCAGAAGATTGTATATAGGAGAGTATTATCCCAGAAGAGGAAAGTCACTAGTGGTGTGCCTCCAGGGATCTGTTTTGGAGTCATTTTGTCTAATTTGTATGTAAATGACATTGGAAGGGGCCTAAACGGTGATATGCAGTTGTTTGTGTATGGTGCAAAGTTGGGGAGATTTATGAGAAGCAGATCAGATGTTGTATTACCTTGCAAGAGGACCTAAATAAACTCTCTGAATGGTGAGTATGTGGGGATGTTAGTTTAATATAGCAAATCGTAAGTTTTAAAAATTTGGGATGCAAAGTATAGGATTGTTGAGGATATCTTAGAGGAGATGGAGGATCTCAGGGACAATGGTGAATAGGGATTTGAAATTTCATGGACATTTTGCTAAAATTGTGAGGACAATACAGCAGATTATGGAAATGATCCAGAGAATCTGGACATGTAAAAGTAAGGATATTATAATTCCTTTGTACGAGGCTTTGATTAAACCATATATAGATCACTGTGCACAGATTTGGTCGCCTGGTTTTCAAAAGGATGATGAGTTGGAGAGGATTCAGAGATGATTCACTAAGTTGGCATCTGGTCTCTGGAATGTTGAATATGAGGACAGATCGAGAGAATGCAAATTGTAGAGCCTAGTGGATAGAAGGAAGAGGGGGACATGATAGTGAGGAGTAAATTGAGAGAATTGCATGAAGAGTGTTGGGTGATTGGAATGTATTGTCTTAAAGTGTGGCCATCACAGGGACAGTGAAGGCATTTAAGTCAATTTATGATAAGCTGTGCATGTGAGAGTGGGACTTCCCATGATGAGTCTCTTAACTCTATGGAAGTCTGATGATGACAATAATAATTTCTGGCTAAAAATTACACAACTGTTCTGCATTCTCCTTACCCCTTTTTTCTTTTTCATAAACTTAAGTTGTCACCTAAGAAAAGAAGATTTGATGACATTATTACAGTTTAATAAAGATTTAGTCCACTGTGGTGCATTTGAAGTACAGGATATTTTTATAAATGTTTTCATGGATGGAATAAATGCTGAACATTATCATGTTGTAAGAGAATTACTTTGAAAGTCAATGCAATATGTTAGAGAAAGCAATACAATCTAGAAATTATGGAGAGTCACAGTTGTCATGGGTTCATTTGATATTGCATAATTTTGAGGGTGTTACTATCTGTCTATCTGTTTATCTATCTATCTATATATATATATATTCTCTCTCTCTCTCTCTCTCTCTCTCTCTCTCTCTCTCTCTCTCTCTCTCTCTCTATATATATATATATATATATATATATATATATTCTTTATATATATTCAGTATATCACAGATACTGAGAATAACTGAAATCTGTAGATCTCTTATGATTAAATTTTCAGTTGAATGGAAGCATAAATGTTTTTAATCCTAGATAAATCTTATTTTAGCATTTTTACACTAATAATATAGTCTCTTTCTTTTTTTAGCTTGGTTGCAGACAAAATTATATTTAATTCCTATTACAATCAGGAATCTTTCTTAAGTAGTTTAAACTCCTTTTTCAAACTGATGCCAGATTACAGACCCAAAGAATTAGAAGCAAAGATCAGACCCAAGTGCTCTGTATTATATTATCCATTAGTATTGCCGTCATCTATTTTATACTCAGGTTTTGATCATATGAAAAGCTTAGAATACCATGATGCACTTTATTCAGATGCTGTTGCTGATAATCATCAGAAAGACTTGTTATATTTTTTGAATTCTGATGAACAAAAAGAACTTCCAAAGTGTGTGAGAAGTTCAGATATCTCAGTAAATACTACTGGAGAAATGCATCGAGTTGGGCCTTCAGAATTTCAAGAAAGTTATACCACTCAAATAACAGATGAGCAGCAAGGTTCTGAGAAACTTCATATTGTATGGCCTCATAGATGGTGAGTATAGACAATGTATTTAAAAGGACACTTTCATCCGTTTACCTTAAATAAATGCATATTTAAGCTTATGTTCTGGTTTACATTTATAATAAATTTAATGGAACTAATACAGTAATTCAATATTTCATCTCTGTCACAGAGACATCCTCAGAAATACATCTTCTTAGTCCTACCATCCAAAAGCTAAAGCTAGCCAACAGAACTCATAGTGGTACCCCTCATAGGACTTTAGCTTTAAGTAGGCTGTATTCTTCCACTTATTGTTGTGGTGTGTTTTTGTGTATGTTATTCAAATTTTAATATTGTGTTCCTCAAGATGTCTCCATGACAGAGACAAAACATTGAAATTATTAAACCTGCTGTTTAATTATTTCTTTTTGTACTGTATTAGTTCCATTAAATTTTATCATCTATTTACCTTAATTGTACAGTATAATGTAATACAGAGGTTTGTTATTCATTTTTAATCAATAAGTTCCTACCATATTGCCCTGTTATTTGGTAAAGTTTCTGATTTGATTCACCCCCCTAGTTTTCTGGAGTTTTTTTAGCTGTTCTTAACACTTCTGCTTTTGGTTATACCAGTTGGATGTAAGCTGTCACTGCCTTGGGCACATCTAGATATCCCTAGATGTCACTGCCTTGGGCACATCTAGATATCCCTACTTTAAACAATTAGCTCACTTTTGCATCTATTTTTTGCAGCTGTCTTATAGATGGCAGTGTGATGGAAGATAATAAAAGAATAATTTGCATGCTGTCTTTGGAAATATTTTGTTCTTGATAATAGCATGTGAACTATTCCAAATATGTTGGTAATGTGAACCATGACCAAGCCCTTCAAAATATAGAAAATTTTAAATTAGCAAAGAAGAATGATTAACTTAAAAGATTTGCAAAAATGATAATGGGTTATTTTATAATACAGAGTGTTTTATTTTCTAACTGGCAAGTATGAGTACCAGCACACAGGGTAATGCAAGTGACAGTAATTAAGGGAATGCACTTAACAAGATGCAGGTGTTGAAAGTAGAGTTGGTAAAGTTGATAAATGAAATGGTGCACCTTGAGAATGGATTGTATAATGGATGGGAATGGAAGGGTGCAAAAGAATCAAGAAAGATAGCCAGGCAACAGCTGTAATGAGTAATTCAAGAATAGCATTATCAGGTTTCCATTATTAGAGGTTTGATGAATGGGAGTGTGTGTGTGTGTGCATGAGGTTTGTGTGCCTTCTCATTGAGGCTTTGCATATTAGGCACTTTGGTTTGAGGCTTTGGATATGAAAAGTAAACAAGCAGCAAAGTTAGTGATTCAGGAAAGTTATAGGAACAAATTATATGAATTGACAGAAGATGAAAGCAGATATCAGAAGATTATCGGGATGAGTGGAATATACAAGTGTAATAATAATATTATTATTATTATTACGGGTATCTCCATGGAATCAGTAGACTCATTGCTGGAGACCCAAACTAGCAAAACAATATCTGTCATGTCTCTTCTTGAATTCATTTACAGATGAAGAACTCACAACTAAGTCAGGCAATGAATTCCACTCATTCACCACCGTCCAGGCAAAAAACCTTGTTCTCACACCCTTGTTAACCACACTCTTCTTTAATTTCCAGGGATGACCTCTTGTTCTTCCATCACTATCACACAGCTGAAACATTTCCCCTGCATCAATCTATAAAAACCTTTCAGTAATTTAAATGTTTCTATCATATCCGCTCTTCTCCGCCTATCAACCAACCTCTGCAATCCAAATCTAATAGGAAAAGTGGTCAATGGGCTGTCCAGGTATGACATTGATAAACTGAGATGCTGAGCCACAACAATATATGGTATATTTGGAGAACAGTGTTAGCACAAGATGGAAATTTGAGGTATCTTATAAAAATGATGGATTGATTGGTTATGAAGAGAATACTATAGGAATTATGAGAGAGAGAGAATTAACAGGGAATGAGAAATCTGAGGAATTAAGTAGAAATAACAAAGACAAGGAGAGCAAAAGATGTAAGACTGATGGAATGGTTGGAGAATGACAGAATGGATGGAAAAGATGGACAAGGATATATGTTATAGGGAATGTGGGCACTGGAAGTAGAGTAAGTGTGTGTGTGTGTGAGAGAGAGAGAGAGAGGGGGTATTTAGTGTGAAGAGTAAATGGCTTGAGATGCATAGAGATCACGTAGGTCTGAAGAAAACAGGATGAGTCAATAAAATAATGTGTGGAATCAAATGGTGAAGCTGCTTGCTTAGGTTAAATTTGTATACAGACACAGAAATGAGTTGCTTTTATTTATGTACACCAAGCATATCAGGAATAAGAAATTTGTGGACAATTGAGATACTTTAGCCAAAAATTGTTATAATTAAAACAAGGTTTCACCAAAGCCACGAGAATTGATGACATATCACTTCATATTTTTAAGGAATATGCAAAAGAGTTATCTATGCCCTTGACCTGGTTATTTAATGAAAGTCTTGAAGTGCGAAAGAAGGCACAATAGTACCCCTCCACAAGCATTTGCTTTAGGACAGAAGTTGCCAATTATTGACCAGGGTGTATATTTGCAGTTGTAGTCAGAGTGTTGGAGAAATTGATTAGGAATAGAATACAGGATTGGGTTGATGGACATAAGATTCTCTATGATGGTCACCATAGGTTTGTGAAAGGGAAGGTCTTGTTTTAGCAGTCTGCTTACATTTTATAATAAGGTGACAAATGTGTTAGATAGGGGAAATTCTTATGCAATGGTTTTCTTGGACTTTGCAAAGGCATTTGATAGATTACCATATGACAGATTGGTGTATATATGCTGCAGAAGACGGGACTTGATAACAGATTGTTTAGAGGGATTGAAGATTGGCTGTCTGAATGATACCAGCAAGTTGTGTATGATGGAGCAGTGTTTCAGTAAAGGAAGGTGACCAGTAGCATGCCTCAGGGTTTCTGTTCTTGGGCCTCTACTGTTTAACTTATTTGTTAATGATATTTCATGTGGATTGACTGGGGATCTTCAAATGTTTGCTGATGATGCAAAGTTAGGTGGAATTATCAGGAGTAGTGCTGATGTTAATTCTCTACAGCAAAATTTGAATAGATTTTTAGCTTGGGCAAATAAGTGGGGTTAAAGTTTTAATATTAATAAATGCAAGGTGTTACACTTTGGGATACAGCGATAGAAGGCTATATACTGTACTATTTGGAGCTGTACTTCAGAAAGTGGATGAGATTTGGGATCCTGGAATGATGGTAGACAGTGGACTAAAGTTCTGGGGCACATTGCGTATGTCATAAACACTGCACATCATATTGCTGCTATGATAAAAGTACATGGACATGTAGAGATAAGGAAGTAGTGCAGCCTCTATATAAGACATTGGTCTGACCACAGTTTTCATTGTGATGGGGAAATGCTAGAGGGGATCCAAAGACAAATGATCAAGTGATATTGAGACTCTGGAGTGTTAGTTATGCAGAATGATATACCATTAAGCTTTATTATGGATTATGCAGGATGGTCAGGGGAATGTGGATTACAGAGTTTGGTGGATAAGAGGAAAAGAGTAGATCTGATAGAAACCTTCAAGTTGGTTAAGAGATTTCACCAGATTTAATACAGAAGGAATTATAAAAAGCGTATTCACTAAGATGGGAAGAATGAATGACCATCTCTGGAAATTGCATAAAGGTGTACTGAAGAACGATACCAGTCATTGATTTTTTATGTGGAGAGTTGTTGGTGGCATTGCTGGAGTGCATTGTGAATGAAGGAGTGAAATAATTTCAGAGTTCGTTCAGTAGGATAGACATGCCGCTGGTTGAGTAGGCCTCCCACAATGAGTCAAGAGACTCATTGTGGGAGGTTATTGTAATAATAATAGTAATAATGATGATGATGGTTAGATCAACATTAATAGAGATGAGGATGGAAAGGACAAGAAATGAGGGTGAGTGCTTCTGAAGATTGGAGAGGAATTGTGCTTGTTTAAGGTGTAGATTCAGGGAGGTAATAGTGGTAGCGTTTTTGAGGCAGTATTATTATGTGAGATGGAGTTTTGCAGAATAAAAGAATATTATTATTATCTCAAGATCCCATGGAGTCAGACTCATCTAGGATGTCCCTTTTCTCATATACATAGCTCATCATACTGTACCTTAAACATATTCAGATTCTCTGCAGACACCATGCTCTCAGGCAACGCATTCCAATCATTCACAAACCCTCCATTCAAAAAGCCTGCTTCTCACTCCCCTGCTCATGTCCTCATAGTTTCCATGGATGACCCCTTGTTCTCCTATATCTCCCACAATTTTATGAAAAACCTCTTTAACATTAATCCCATAACAATCCTTTAATAATTTGTACATCTCTATCATATCACCCCCTCTTCCTCCTATCCACTAGATTCTGTAAATTGCATCATCTCACCCTTTCTTCATATTCAACATTCCAGAGATAAGAAACTGTTTTGGTCAATTGCCTCTGAACCCTATCCTTCATCTCTTCATCGTTTTGAAAACCAGGTGACCAATCTGTGCACAGTAGTCCATATGGGCTTAATCAGAGCCTTATACAATGGAACCAGAATCTCCTTACTTCTACAATTCAGTGTCTTCACCATTCCCAGAATTCATTGTGTTTTCCTCACAAGTTTGGCAATATGTCCTGTAAAATTCAGATCCTTATCCACCATCACCACCTAAGATCTCTTATTTCCTTCACCTATAACAATATATACCTGCCAAGAGTAAATTCTACATCCCCATCTTTGTTTTCCAAAATTTAAAATTTTAACATTTCTCAACATTGAACTGTCATCACCATAACTGTGTCCATTTACTCTTTCTATTCAAGTCATCTTGTAAGGCTATCTATTCCTCATACTTCTTCCCTACTTTGCATCATCTGCAAATGATTGAATATTCTCATCCAAATCTAACACAACATCAAAGTTAAACAGCAGTTTCCCTAAAACAGACCCCTTAGGCACACCACTAGTGACTTTCCTCTTCTGGGATATTGCTCTGCTTGCCCAATAAACAACTTGCTGATATCTATCAGATAATCAATCTCCAATCCAGTGCACTAATCTAATAGTCAACCTCAAGTTTGACTATCAACTTATCATGTGGTAATCTATCAAAAGCCTTTGCAAAAATCTAAGTACACTACTGTATATCCATCTCCTTCCAATGTAGCTGTTGCTGTATTCTAATAAGCAAGTAGATTACTAAAACATGACCTGCCTTTAGCAAATCCTTGCTGTCCATCAAAAATAATACCACTCTCGTCAACCCAATTCTGGATCTTGGTTCTCACTAGCCTCTTCAACACTTGAACCATAAAACCTGACCCACACAGATTGGCCTATAACTCAATGCTTGAGTTCTATCATAAGGGAAGTGAACAGAACTCAACCTTGCCTTCTTTCTTGCCTTCCTTTCACTCCTTTGGAACTTGACCCAGTTTAAGACTCATATTAAACAAATTGCTTAAGGGTCAAAGCTATATAACTGAGAGGAGACCTCCACATAGCCTTTAAAGGAATGCGGAAAACTGACCAGGGCTTCTGACCTAATGTCCAATCCTCACTTTCACGTGGTGCACCCTGTTGGGTATCCACCTGGATACTGAATGAACAAGGATAGGCTGGCAATTTGGGATTTAGCCGACCAAATTGTATTCTTATTGGCTTAAACCAAAATACAAAATGATGGTACAACATGACAAAATTTCATACTGGCTGGGGCATCGCCCGGTTAAACAAGGCCCCGTTGTTTTCGCCATGGAACCAGGGCGAACAGCGAAAAGTCAGCTACTGGAACAATTCTGAAAACACACCCCAACTCAAATCACCAGAGTTAAAGATCAGTACTATCAACATAAGAAGCCTGAATGGCAAAGAAATGGAGCTAGCTGAGGAATTAGATAAGTACCAGATCGACATAATAGGGGTCACTGAAACAAAAAAGACAAAAACTGGTGAGATCTTTCTGAGCAATAAATACAAAATGTTATATTTAGGCAATGACAATCAAAGAAAAGAAGGAGTGGCAATAGTATTCAACACAAAATACGAGGCTAATCTTCTTGAATGACAGGCAGTCTCAAGTAGAGTGATGTGGATAAATATGAGAATGGGGAACTGGACATTGAGACTTATTTGTGCCTATGGTCCCACAGAAGGTTCTGCTAAGGTAGAAGTGGAGGAATTTTTTGATGCTTTAGTAAAAAGCAACTGACACAATGGAAAAGGAAAAGTTGGTCCTTCTTGGGGATCTCAATAGCAGAGTAGGAAATGATTGTCAGAAGTACAAAAATATTATGGGAAAATTTTGAGAAAAGTGCAAAGCAAATAATAATGGCAAATACCTGTTGGATTTATGCTCAGGACATGGACTGGTTATTACTAACACCATGTTCCAACATAAAAATGTGCACAAATTCACATGGAGAGAAGAGGCAAGGAATAAGAAAAGTCTCATTGACTATGTTATTGTTGATAGTGATGTTTTCTCCCTGGTGCAGGACAACAGAGTGTACAGAGGATTTGAAATTGGAAGTGATCACTATTTAGTCTTGAGTAGGATAAAAATTGAATTTCATATTGAAAAGGATGACACGTAAGAAAGTTTTAAAGCGAATAAAAGTTGAGCAGATCACAGATGTGAACTGTAGACTAAAACACACAAAGATTATTGAAGAAAAAATTAAAGAGTTTGAGAACAGCAACCAAACCTTGAAGAAGATTGGAGATTCAGTGGCAAGCCTTCAAGAAAACACTGATTGATTCAGCCAGAGAGGCATGTGAGGTTGTCTGCAAGGATAGAAAAATCAGAACTCCATGGTGGATACAAGAAGTTAAAGAGGCAGTGAAGGAAAAGAAGAAAGTATATCAAATGTTCCTGGCAAATAAGTCAACTTGTGCTCTGAGAGAATACAGAGACAAATGTAAGAAAGCTAAACACTGTGTAAAACTAGCTAAACAAAAGTCATGGGAGGACTTTGGCAAGAACATAGAAAATAAATATCAAGAAGGTAGTAAGATATTCTGGAGGTTGTTGAAGAAGCTTAGGAATGGAGGAAAGAGTGCTGTAGAAGAAGTTAGAGATGATAAAGGTGACATGAAAACGGGAGAAAAAGATATCTTTGAAGTATGGAGTAATTACTTTGAAAAACTGCTAAATGAAACAAGCAGTGATGACAGCACAGTGGTAAAAGACACTGACCAGGCATGCAGTCAGGAATACATATCCATACTTGAAGTAGAAAAAGCAATCAAAGGCTTGAAATGTGGAAAGGCAGCAGGAGTAGATGATATTCGACCAGAAATGTTAAGTATGGTGGTATAAAAGTCTTACAGTGACTGCACTGCATAGTTCAGAAAGCCTGGACAGAGGGACAAATTCCCGATGATTGGAGTAGAGCTCTCATAGTACACATATATAAAAAGAGAAATAAAACTGAATGTGAGAATTACAGAGGTATTTTCTTACTGAGTGTTCTTGACAAGATTTATGCAAGTATACTTGAGAAACGATTGAGAAGAATTGTGGAAGAAAAGCTTGTTGAAGAACAAGCTGGATTCAGGCCAAATAGAGGCTGTCAGTGTCAGATCTTCATTTTACGACAAATAGTTTAGAAAACATGGAAATATAACAAAGATCTGTATTTAAGTTTTGTCGATTTGGAATAGGCATGTGAGAAGGTGCCAAGAGAGAAGCTATTCAATACGCTACAGTTATATTGTGTTAATGGGGCATTATATCAAGCAATACTTAGTCTTTCTTTGAGTTGTAAGTCAGCAGTTAGAATTGAAGTAAGTACAGGAAGATGGTTTAATGTTAAATCTGGTGTGAGGGAAGGATGTACATTATCTCCTCTGTTATTCATTATCTATATGGATCACATTATGAAGGAAAGTGGTATTAAACATGATATCAAAATTGGAGATGTTAATGTCTGCTCTTTGCTTTATGCAGACGATGTTATACTTCTAAATAAATCCGCTACAAGTCTGCAAGATTCACTGACTAAATTGAATAACTGTTGTAATAGATATGGTATGAAGTTCAGCAATAAAAAGACAAAGACAATAAAAATAGGCAGAATCATTGAAAATGTCAACTGCATTGTGAATGGAGAGCCTGTGAAACAAGTAAAACATTTCAGCTACTTAGGCACGATTTTTAATGAAGATGGTAAATTAAATATGGAAATAGACAATAGAATCAACAAAGCTGGTATGGTAGGAAGTCAATTGAATAAATTCATATGGAATAAGAGAGAAATTAGATGGAACACTAAATTAGCTGTATACAAGACAGTGTTCAAACCAATTTTAACTTATGGATCTGAGAGCTGGGTCAGAAGTAAAACACTTGACCAAAGACTAGAGACTGCAGATATGAGAGTCCTGAGAAAGATTAGAGGCGCGAACAGATGGCATCAATGGCAATATCATTTTAAAAACAATGATATTAGGAAAGAACTTGATATTGTCAGCATCCAGGAATGTGTTAGCAGAGCTAATCTCAGGTGGTGTGGTCACTTAAACAGAATGGGCGAGGAAAGATTAGCAAAACAAGTTTTCTCTTCCAGGTTGGCAGTAAAATGACCCAGAGGAAGACCAAGATATAGGTTGATTGATACTGTACAAAGTTCCTTAGATGATAGAAATATAAGATCTGATAATGTTGGAGTAATTTGGAATAAAATTGTAGATAGGAAGTTAGTAATAATGTAAATTTTTCATGTAGTACTATCATATCCTGTACACTCCTTGAGGGTACATGGCAGGAATTTGATGATGATGATTAAACAAATTTGCCAAGACAAATATTACCTCCATGGCACATTCCTTCAAAAAACTTAGTGATATATCCATCAAGTCCCACAACCTTATTAACATCTCGTTTACTTAGTTCCATTTATACCTCTTGCTCACTCACAGTCAGTCTCTCCTCCATATTCACTGCTCTCTAGCTCTCCATGATATCACATTCATGAGGGTGAAAGAACTTTATGCACTGATCATTAAATATCCCAATATATTCCCTGCTGCAATTATCTTTATACTATTCTCTCCAGTCATTGTCATTCTACCATAATATTTTTTTTTTTTTTTTGCTCACTATTTATCAAAAGAACTTCCTTGGGTGTGTGTGTGAGGGGGGGGGGGGGTTTGGCTTCATTAGCAAACTGCTGCTCATACTGTACTTTTTGCTACCATTTCCAACTGAGTCACCTTCCTTGCCTGTTCTTTGTATTCCTCATGGAATTGATTATTACCACTCATCTTATTATGCTGCATCCATAATACCTTCTTTCTCTGTATTGCATGCTTCATCTCTTCATTCATGCATTTTACATCTACTTATTTAACCTCCTGAACCTTGGAATTAGATATTTAGACATCTGCTTCTGCTAGATAGCTCTTGAATAGCACCCAAGCATACATCATTGATCTCCTTTCTACCCAGCTGCTCCTTCCATGCTACACCTGCAAGCTATCTCCTGAGCTTCTCATAACCACTAGCCTTATAGTTCCACATTACCCCATCACACAAGTCCTCACATGGCTGGCAATCACCCAGGTAATCGCTTCATGGTCACTGTCACCAACCATATAGTTTTTATTAATAATTTCCAGTTTTGGCATTAAAAGTCCATCATTAAGGTTGAAATTAGGATGATATGAAAGGACTTTGGAACTTTCTTTAAAGAGACACTTACACACACACACACACATATATACATATATATATATATATATATTATGCGAATTCATTTTTACTCTGTTGGAATATTATGAAAAAGTTTTAATGACTGTTACCAAGAGATAAAAAGATGACAAATATATTTAAAAAGATACTACTAGTTTACTAGTTTCGTTGAATAGATCAACATCCTCAGGTATCACAATCAAAGAAATATATAAAAAATTACAGAGACTTAAAATTGTAATAACAGAACACGTATAAAAAGACAGTAGCGTGTTTGAAAAACAAATGCGAATATGAGTTCCAAACGAACGTATACTATGAGCTATCGCAAGTGCACCAGTACTGAACAGAAGCAACGTGTGCATCAGAGAGATTTTAACTGAAGCTGTTGTTGATATGAGAGGAATCCAGAGAAATTTCCCTGGATTCGACAATCTTTCTTTCGAGTTCATCGTAGCACACATGGATGTTAGAAGTTTGAGTCCAGTTTACAATGTGTTGGCGGCCTTTGTCTGAGTTAGCTGAAAAGAGAACGTGGCTAGAGAGAGAGAGCGCTAGCTCTAGTCCTGTTATAGGAGATATCTCTACGGTGTTCATCCAAACGTAGAAGGATGGATTTGGCAGTCTGCCCATAGTATGGCTTTCCACAATCACACAAAATCTTGTGCACTCCTGGAAACTGAGTAGGAAGATGTTTCTGTTTATGTTTGCTAAGTAATGAACGAAGTTTTGGAAGTGTAGTGAAGCAAGTTTTGAAGTTAAATTTCTTGAGTATCTTGGCCAGTTTTGGTGAGAGAGAGCTGATGTAAGGCAAGGAGATGACGGCTCTTGGGGAAGAGGGATCTTCAGAAGTAGTTGAGTGCCTGGGGGAAAGAAATTTGTCAATTTTCTTTGGAGAGAAACCATTGTTAATGAAAGTTTTTTTAAGAAAATGGAGTTCATTTTTAATTTCTGTTTCTTCTGTAAGTAACGATTTGGCTCGGTGAGCTAAGGTGGAAATAATACCACATTTTTGTGGGTGATAGTGATGGGAGGAAGCATGAAGGTATCTATCAGTATGAGTAGGCTTTCTAAAAATTGAGAATTTAATGCTCTCAGCACATCTGGTAAGTTTGAGGTCTAAAAAGGGAAGGTAGTCATCTGATTCCAGTTCGAAGGTGAAAGAGATTTTTTCAAAGCACTTGTTTAGGTGGTCTAAAAATAAATAGATGTTATTGACACCGTCTTCCCAGATGAGGAAAATATCATCAATATGGTGGTACCAGACTTTTGGTTTAAAGTGAAAGGAATTAATAGCTTTTTCTTCAAAATCGTTGAGAAATATATCCGCGAGAATCGGAGAGAGTGGGCTGCCCATAGCCAGACCTGAGTTTTGTAAGTAGATCTTATTATCATATTTGAAGTATTCTGACTTTATGCAATGGGAGAGAAGAGCAAAGAGTTTTTTTGATAATTTGTTCTTGAGAAGATTGAGGACTTCTTGAGCAGGTACATTTGTAAAAAGAGAAACAATATCAAAACTGGCCATTAAATCTGTTCTTTTAAGTTTGATGTCCTTGATTTTAGAAACAAAATCTGCAGAGTTTTTAATATGTGAAGAGGAACTTCCAGAAAGATTTCTTAGAAAACTCACGAGATATTTGGAGAGATTATAAGTAGGAGAGTGTATGCCCTCAACTATAGGTCTGAGTGGGCAGTTATTTTTGTGAATCTTGGGGAGACCATACAGTCGAGGTATCAAGGGATGAAGTGACCTAAGAGAAAGCCGAATGTCTCTTTGTAACTCTAAGGTGGTTTTTAATAAATTATTAGTTCTATTGTGTAGTTCCATCGTAGGAATATCAGAAGAATCTCAGAGCGATTGGATTATACATCAACAGACTTGTATTTCTAAAAAGATGTAAGTGTAATTCTATTATTCCATGCTTCCTTAACTTTAAAGAATCGATTAAAACCGCTAGAGCTGAAAGAATTTACAGGAGAGCAAAACTAGATCTTTTATCGGAACGCATTTGTGATACCAAACGTTGTCTTGCTGCTTATTTTTCTAAGAAGACCTATCACGAAACACGTTTTTCTCATTCTCTAGACAGTTTATCTTGGAACTATTTAAAAGAAATTAGCACTCTTAAAGCTTCTAAAATACAGAATTTAAATAAAATCAAACTCATTAGAAAATATGCTTCTCTTAAATATAATCAGGATAGCAAAACTTCTCAATTTGACTCTGCCTATCTAAAAAAAGTTGTCATCAATAAGTCTTCCCATCAATTATCTTTGGCAGAAGAAAGCATACTTGCTAAAGGTCTCAACTTTGTCACTGCTCCTACATCCATCCCTAGAGAACATCTCTTAACAAAGATAGAAAAGGCAGCTTCTTTATTACCAAACAAAGAAGCTAACCTCCTCCGTATGGAAGCAATTTTCTCTATAAATAAAGCTAGACCTCCACCTGACAACATTTCTTACTCTGAAAGGACAGCTATCAAGTCCTTGAAAGATAATAGTAACATAGTTATCCTTCCGGCAGAGAAAGGGAATGCAACTGTCATCTTAAACAAGTCTGATTACCATAATAAAATCTTGGAACTTTTAAATAGTGATACTTACTCAGAAATTGCTAATGACCCTACGATGGAACTACACAATAGAACTAATAATTTATTAAAAACCACCTTAGAGTTACAAAGAGACATTCGGCTTTCTCTTAGGTCACTTCATCCCTTGATACCTCGACTGTATGGTCTCCCCAAGATTCACATAAATAAATCACATAAATTGGGGAGACCATACAGTCGAGGTATCAAGGGATGAAGTGACCTAAGAGAAAGCCGAATGTCTCTTTGTAACTCTAAGGTGGTTTTTAATAAATTATTAGTTCTATTGTGTAGTTCCATCGTAGGGTCATTAGCAATTTCTGAGTAAGTATCACTATTTAAAAGTTCCAAGATTTTATTATGGTAATCAGACTTGTTTAAGATGACAGTTGCATTCCCTTTCTCTGCCGGAAGGATAACTATGTTACTATTATCTTTCAAGGACTTGATAGCTGTCCTTTCAGAGTAAGAAATGTTGTCAGGTGGAGGTCTAGCTTTATTTATAGAGAAAATTGCTTCCATACGGAGGAGGTTAGCTTCTTTGTTTGGTAATAAAGAAGCTGCCTTTTCTATCTTTGTTAAGAGATGTTCTCTAGGGATGGATGTAGGAGCAGTGACAAAGTTGAGACCTTTAGCAAGTATGCTTTCTTCTGCCAAAGATAATTGATGGGAAGACTTATTGATGACAACTTTTTTTAGATAGGCAGAGTCAAATTGAGAAGTTTTGCTATCCTGATTATATTTAAGAGAAGCATATTTTCTAATGAGTTTGATTTTATTTAAATTCTGTATTTTAGAAGCTTTAAGAGTGCTAATTTCTTTTAAATAGTTCCAAGATAAACTGTCTAGAGAATGAGAAAAACGTGTTTCGTGATAGGTCTTCTTAGAAAAATAAGCAGCAAGACAACGTTTGGTATCACAAATGCGTTCCGATAAAAGATCTAGTTTTGCTCTCCTGTAAATTCTTTCAGCTCTAGCGGTTTTAATCGATTCTTTAAAGTTAAGGAAGCATGGAATAATAGAATTACACTTACATCTTTTTAGAAATACAAGTCTGTTGATGTATAATCCAATCGCTCTGAGATTCTTCTGATATTCCTACGATGGAACTACACAATAGAACTAATAATTTATTAAAAACCACCTTAGAGTTACAAAGAGACATTCGGCTTTCTCTTAGGTCACTTCATCCCTTGATACCTCGACTGTATGGTCTCCCCAAGATTCACAAAAATAACTGCCCACTCAGACCTATAGTTGAGGGCATACACTCTCCTACTTATAATCTCTCCAAATATCTCGCGAGTTTTCTAAGAAATCTTTCTGGAAGTTCCTCTTCACATATTAAAAACTCTGCAGATTTTGTTTCTAAAATCAAGGACATCAAACTTAAAAGAACAGATTTAATGGCCAGTTTTGATATTGTTTCTCTTTTTACAAATGTACCTACTCAAGAAGTCCTCAATCTTCTCAAGAACAAATTATCAAAAAAACTCTTTGCTCTTCTCTCCCATTACATAAAGTCAGAATACTTCAAATATGATAATAAGATCTACTTACAAAACTCAGGTCTGGCTATGGGCAGCCCACTCTCTCCGATTCTCGCGGATATATTTCTCAGCGATTTTGAAGAAAAAGCTATTAATTCCTTTCACTTTAAACCAAAAGTCTGGTACCGCTATATTGATGATATTTTCCTCATCTGGGAAGACGGTGTCAATAACCTCTATTTATTTTTAGACCACCTAAACAACCATGAAAAAATCTCTTTCACCTTCGAACTGGAATCAGATGACTGCCTTCCCTTTTTAGACCTCAAACTTACCAGATGTGCTGAGAGCATTAAATTCTCAATTTTTAGAAAGCCTACTCATACTGATAGATACCTTCATGCTTCCTCCCATCACTATCCCCCACAAAAATGTGGTATTATTTCCACCTTAGCTCACCGAGCCAAATCATTACTTACAGAAGAAACAGAAATTAAAAATGAACTCCATTTTCTTAAAAAAACTTTCATTAACAATGGTTTCTCTCCAAAGAAAATTGACAAATTTCTTTCCCCCAGGCACTCAACTACTTCTGAAGATCCCTCTTCCCCAAGAGCCGTCATCTCCTTGCCTTACATCAGCTCTCTCTCACCAAAACTGGCCAAGATTCTCAAGAAATTTAACTTCAAAACTTGCTTTACTATGCTTCCAAAACTTCGTTCATTACTTAGCAAACATAAACAGAAACATCTTCCTACTCAGTTTCCAGGAGTGCACAAGATTTTGTATGATTGTGGAAAGCCATACTATGGGCAGACTGCCAAATCCATCCTTCTACGTTTGGATGAACACCGTAGAGATATCTCCTATAACAGGACTAGAGCTGGCACTCTTTCTAGCCACGTTCTCTTTTCAGCTAACTCAGACAAAAGCCGCCAACACATTGTAAACTGGACTCAAACTTCTAACATCCATGTGTGCTACGATGAACTCGAAAGAAAGATTGTCGAATCCAGGGAAATTTCTCTGGATTCCTCTCATATCAACAACAGCTTGAGTTACAATCTCTCTGATGCACACGTTGCTTCTGTTCAGTACTGGTGCACTCACAATAGCACGTAGTATACGTTCGTTTGGAACTCATATTCGTATTTGTTTTTCAAACACGCTACTGTCTTTTTATACTTGTTCTGTTATTACAATTTTAAGTCTCTGTAATTTTTTTATATATTTTTTTGATTGTGATACCTGAGGATGTTGATCTATTCAACGAAACTAGTAAACTAGTAGTATCTTTTTAAATATATTTGTCATCTTTTTATCTCTTGGTAACAGTCATTAAAACTTTTTCATCATATATATATATTTGGGAACATGTGCATTGTAATTTGGTGTCATTCCAAAGAATTCTGTGATTAGTGCTAGATCCATTTGTTTCTTGGAAGGTAATTAGACTGGCATTCAGAAATCTGTATAGAAACAGATTGGCTTGTTTGTTCAAATTAAAATAACTAGATGCTGCATGGTGCTGAATACATTGTAGGGAACAGTAGAGGAATTTTATCATTTGGAGATGATATCATAGAGGTGAATGAATTAATATGTTGGAAAATGGTGGAGATATTAAACTCCTTTAAGATACGAGAAATGCATTCTGAAACACCTTTAATGTATGGACTGCAATTTTTTGCAAGTCATGTCTTCTTATAGTAGCGGGAAAAAAATAGTTTATAATCTTCTCTATTGTTTTGGGATTGTAACTATTGAGAGTGGCCATTTCTGTGATTATAGAAATTTTTTTTCAAAGCAATTTGGACAAGAAAGAGATAATACGAACTCTTGAATGAATGGCATTTAATAGTACCATATTTCTGTGAGGGATGCAGCAGAAGTGTTATGGATATACCAACCATAGAAGAAAGGTTTACAAAATATACATGTTGACAATAATCCAGTTCTCTTTTTATGAGGACATGTAGGAAAGATGTAGTCCCCATTTGATTCAAGTTCCATAATGGTATGATGAAGGTTATTGATTCTTTTTGTAAGAATTCTAGTTGTTCACATGAATTATTCCAAACAGCAAAAACATCATCCATATAACAAAGCCATAAGAAACATTTGAAATTAAATAATGAAAATTTTTCTTTCATTTTCTCTAAATAGGATAGAAAGTTCAATTTCTCGAAAGGAGAGAATAAATTGGAGAGCTAATCACAGCACCTTCAATTTGTTGAACTGCTTCAAAAATAAATTTCTAAAATCAAAGAAATGGCAATTTTCAACAGTTAAACCTCCAAAATAGTAGAGAATATTATCAACTCTTCAACCTCCAATAGAAGAGATGACTTACATAGGCCATGCCAGCCTGGTTGGCCAAGTGGTCAGTATATCCGCTCTCCAGCCAAAAGACTCTGGGTTTGAATCCCTCTGTAGACATGGATGTTTGTAATTGTCTAGTGGTGGTGGGTAGTAGATGGCATTGGTGTAGTTGTAGGTGGTGTTGGAGACATAGAGCTGTAGAGTAGGTGCCCTCCCTCAATGAGTCTTTTGACTCCATGGAGGTGTCATGTAATAATAATACACTCTCTGTCCAAAAAAGAAACCGAACTTTTCAAAAATAGAAAAAACTAGTGGCGCCATCTGTTGTATCTTTTTTGTTGTCGAAAGCGGCTTCATTAGAATTCAGGGGATAAAAATCCCTTATTATTTTCCAGCCAGTATGCAAAACTCTAAGATCGAAAACTACAATCTAAGAGTTTCATGCCGAAGAACTATCAGTGAATCCAAGCATAAGTGACCACTTGGTAATACAACACCAAGGCAACTCGAAGCAGAGGTGGAACAAACTCCCTCACTAACTTTGATATTTTCTCATAATGTAAAAACACAGCTCCTAGGAGATGTAATACTGTCATTACATTATGAGGAGAGGTCATTACCCAGACCAGTTTCAACCTTTTTTGAGGTCTCATCAGTGAGCAGGTAGACTTGGATGATATCAAAGTTTAAGTGAAAAGAACTTACATACCTTCACTATACGAATGCCAGGCAGGTGTGCCCATATATATTATTATATATTATATATAACTAAGATGAAAAGCCAAATGGCTATTTTTTCTGGCAAAGTTAATTAAATTCAGAGGATAAAAATCCCTTATTATTTTCCAGCCAGTATGCATAACTCTAAGATTGAAAACTACGATCTAAGAGTTTCGTGCCAAAGAACTATTGGCGAATCCAAGCGTAAGTGACCACTTGGTAGTACAACACCAAGGCAACTCGAAACAAAGGTGGAGCAAGCTCCCTCACTATCCTTGATATTTTCTCATAATGTAAAAACACAGCTTCTAGGAGATGTAATACTGTACACCATTGCTTTGAGTTGCCTTGGTGTTGTACTACCAAGTGGTCACTTACGCTTGGATTCGCCGATAGTTCTTCGGCATGAAACTCTTAGATCGTAGTTTTCGATCTTAGAGTTTCGCATACTGGCTGGAAAATAATAAGGGATTTTTTTATCCCCTGAATTTAATTAACTTCACCAGAAAAAATAGCCATTTGGCTTTTCATCTTAACCTTCATTAGTGTTGTGTCAACTGTTCATAATATTTGTTTCATTAGAAGCCGAATTATAGTGGCAAGAGTGGCAGTGTGTTTTGATGAACGGTCAGAAAATGAGTTTCAAACAGAGAGCTGGGATTCACTTTTGTGTTAAACTTGGTAAAGGTTTTACCGAAATGCATCAAATGCTTCAAAAAGCATACGGTAATGAATGCTTATCCTGTGCTCAAGTTTACGAGTAGTTTAAGATTTCAATATGGTCGTGAGACGCTTGAGGATGATGAAAAGCCGGGCCATCCACAAACTGGACTGAGCGAAGTTAACATCCAAAAAGTACATGATTTCATCATAGAAAACCAGAAATCGTTCATGAGATTGATTGAACATGAATTGGGGATTCCAAAATCAGCTGTGCACAACATTTTGACTGAGAGTTTGGGCCTTCATAAATTGAATTTGCGATTTGTTCCCCACAAGTTGACTGACGACCAAAAAATGTATCGAATCGAACACTGCAAGGATCTCATTAAAACTGCTTGTAAGGACTCGAACTTCCTTTTTAAACAATCATTACTGGTGACGAAACGTGGTGTTTTGAGTATGAGTCCAAAACAAAGTGCCCAAAATGTTGTGCACAGTTGATTTTGGAATCCCCAGTTAATGTTCAATCAATCTCATGGACGATTTCTGGTTTTCTTTGATGAAATCATGCACTTTTTGGATGTTAACTTCGCTCAGTCTAGTTTGTGGACGGCCCGACTTTTCATCGTCCTCAAGCGTCTCACGACCACTTTGAAATCGCTTAAACCACTCGTAAACTTGTGCACAGGATAAGCAAAGTCGCTTGGAAAAGTCAAAAGTAAAGACAATGCTGATTTGTTTCTATGATTCCAAGGGCATTATCCACAAAGAATTCGTTCCGCCTGGGCAAACAGTCAATGGCAAGTTTTATCTCAAAGTTTTGAAGCAATTGATAGCGAGAATTCGTTGTGTACGGCATGAATATTGTGATGCAGGCAGCTGGTCACTTTTGCATGATAATGCACCATCTCATCGTTCGAACATTGTGAGACAGTTTTTAAGCAAAAACCAAGTTTGTGTGTTGGATCACTCGCCGTATTCACCTGATTTAGCATCCTGTGACTTCTTTCTCTTCCCTGACTTCATTTGCCAATGAAAGGAATGTGGTACGTCACCATTGAAAACGTTCAAGCAGCAGTATCCCAAAAACCCATATAAAAAACTTATTTAACGAATTAACTGACCATGCCAAATGCTGTATCGAAGCTGAGTATATTGATTGAAATAAATGATTTGAATAATTATAATTGCCCTGTGTTTTATTTTTTATCAAAATTTCGGTTTCTTTTTGGACAGAGGGTGTAGAATCACCATTCTGGAAATTAAAGGCATTTCAGAATGCATTGGTTCTTGAAGAAGTTTAATATCTCTGCCACTTTCAAACATATTTATTTGATCAGCTCTATGATATCATCTCCAAAAGATAAAATTACATCTCTGCTGCTACCTTGGAGTGTATTCAGTCCCATGCAGCTGCCAATTATTTTACTTTGGACAGACAGGCCAATCTATTTCTGTACACATTTCTGAACATCTTTCCTGCATTACTTCCAAGGAGCTGAACAAATCGGGTGTTGCAGAACACGAGATTACTAATACTAGCCACTGAATCCTTTGGAATAACACAAAATTATTACATAAATGTTTTCATAAATAGGAGAGTCTCTTTAAAGAAAGTTCTGAAGTCCTTCTTTGTTGCCATTATATTTCAACCTTAATGATGGACTTTCCATGTCAGAACTCTGGAAAATTATTGTTAATAATAGAACAGTTTAGTTTTATATAAATTCTTGTTGTTTTAATGTATATAAGCTGACATACTTATGGATGGAAATTAAAGATGGAAACTGAAACTTACATAAAATAAATTTATTAGTTGTAATATTTCACCAAAGTATCATTGGCATCCTCAGTGCTATAAAAACAATGGAACACAAATTATTATTTCTAATGAGCAGTTTATCCTAAGAATCAACTGCTCCAAAAATTGAAACATTTTCTCCTTTTCTTTTAGTGTTGCACGGTGATCAGCATTCACTTTGGAAATTATGGACTTTACAACTGTGTTATAAATAACTATTTTAATTTCCCGACATTTCGACCTTCATATTAAGATCATCATCTGGAGTATATACAAATAATATACAAGGTCAAGTTGAGTTACATTTCACACAGTATGCTAAAGATACAAAAATTTGATCAATGGTTATTCTACTGGCATGACCTCTAGTGAAAATATAATACTGTATAATATTTAAAAAAAAATGTATATATGTATAAAACAGATAAAATTAATTAATTAATTATAAACTACATCATAGCTAAATTCTGTTTAAATTAACATAAGAGAAACATTCTTTCATATAGATTGTTTTCTTACAGTAACAATGATGTCCTAATTTAACATGACAATTGTTGTATTAGATTTAAGATTCTGGATTATCTACAGTCCTGTTTATAATTAACTCTTAGGGAGAAAGGTTCTGTGGGTAGAATATGTGCCTTCCATATGCTTGGGATTTTTAAACCATCATTATTGTTCAGATTGGGGTGGTTGATAAGAATCTCACAAGCTTCCTTAAAATTACGTTACTACCATGTTTTGGTGTGTGATGTAAACAACTGGTGCTTTTCCAGTCAATTCTATGTCAAGTGTTCAGGGCATGATCAGAAAGGCCAACTTCACCATAGTTATTATATTTAATGTGTTATGTTCTTTTTTTTTTTTTGTCTTATAGGAATTGTGTGTCCTGTTTCCCCTATATATGGTAGATTACAGGTGCAATAACAGTATACTCCAGGGTGGGCCATTGGAGAGAGTGGGTCTTTTGAGTTGAGTAAACTTTTTAATTTTGCAGGAGGTTTAATGGTGGCTTTGAGGTTGTATTTCTGTAGTATTCTGTTTATTTTTTCTGATGTCCCTTGAATGTAAGGAATGGTTATAGTTTTATTGTAGTCTGGTTTATCTTTGTTTTTTATTGAGGTCTTGAAGAGAATTTTGTTAACAGTGTTTTGGCTGTAACCATTTTTTAGTAAAGTATTGCTGATAACTTTAAATTCGTCTTTAAGTACTTGTTCATTGGAGCACATCTTCAAAGCCCTGTTTTTTAGAGTATTAATGACACCTAGTTTTTGTGTTGGATGGTTGTAGGAGTTTATGTGTATATATTGGCCAGTATGTGTCGGTTTCCGATAAACATTGAAGGAAAGACTGCCTGAAGGAAGACGTGTGACAAGTGTATCTAGAAACGGAAGCGAGTTCTTTTTTCAATCTCATTTGTGAACTGTATTCGTTTGTGTTGTTTGTTTAGGTGGGTAAGGAAAGTGTCTAGTGTCTGGCAGCCATGTGGGCCAGATTGTGAAAGCATCTTCGATGTACCTAAGCCAGACTTTGGGTTTTAAAGGAGAGGAATCTAGAGCATGTTGCTCAAAATGTTCCATATAAAAGTTAACAATGGCGGGGCTGGGGGGGCATAATCGCGATCCCATGGCTGTGCTTTCTTTTTGTAGGTAGAAAGCGTTTTGCCATACAAAATAACCAGAACGTAATACATGCACAAAGAGCGCCGTGATATCTGGAGGGAATTTGTTCTGTAAAAGAAGGATTGTGTCCTTGATTGGGACATTCGTAAAGAGGGCAGAGATGTCAAAACTGACTAATAAATTATCTTTTTCTAATGTAATGTCTTTGATTATGTTTATGAACTGTTGTGTGTTTCTGATATAGAATGGGGAATGACCTACCAACTCCTTGAGTGTTGATGCCAATTTCTTGACTAGGTGATAATTCGGGTTGTCTGTACTTTCGACTATCGGCCGGAGTGGTGTGTCTTTGGTAGACTGTAAATTCTCGGAGAACGAGCATAGTGCGGAAGTAATTTTTTGACTGTATCTTCGGGCCATGTAGTAACTTCTCTGTTTTTTCTTTTTTTATTCTATGGCCTGAAGATACAGTCAAAAAATTACTTCTGCACTGCACTTGTTCTCTGAGAATTTACGGTCTACCAAAGATACACAAACAAAACACACCACTCCAGATTCTAGATTCCTCTCCTTTAAAACCCAAAGTCTAGCTTAGGTACGTTGACGATGATTTCGCGATCTGGCCCCATGGCTGCCAGACACTAGACACTTTCTTTACCCACCTAAACAAACAACACAAACGCATAGTTCGCAGTTGAGATTGAAAAGCAGAATGCACTTCCGTTTCTAGATACACCTGTCACGCGTCTTCCTTCTGGCAGTCTTTCCTTCAATGTTTACTGAAGCAGATGCATATTGGCCAGTATATACACACATGAACTCCTACCACCACCAACACAAAAACTAGGTGTCATTAATACTCTAAAAAATAGGGCTTTGATATACTCCAATGAACAAGCTCTTAAAGAAGAATTTAAAGTTATCAGCAATACTTTACTAAAAAATGGTTAAAGCCAAAACACTATTAATAAAATTCTCTTCAAGACCTCAATAAAAAACAAAGATAAACCAGACTACAATAAAACTATAACCATTCCTTACCAAGGGACATCAGATAAAATAAACAGACTACTACAGAAATACAACCTCAAAGCCACCTTTAATCCTCCTGCAAAATTAAAAAGCTTAATCAACTCAAAAGACCCACTCCCTCCAATGGCCCACCCTGGAGTATACTGTGTTTATTGCACCTGTAATCTGCCATATATAGGGGAAACAGGACGCACAATTCCAATAAGACAAAAAAAAAAAAAAAGAACATAACACATTAAATATAATAACTACGGTGAAGTTGGCCTTTCTGATCATGCCCTGAACACTTGACATAGAATTGACTGGAAAAGCACCATCGTTTACATCACACCAAAACATGGTAGTAACGTAATTTTAAGGAAGCCTGTGAGATTCTTATCAACCACCCCAATCTGAACAACAATGATGGTTTAAAAATCCCAAGCATATGGAAGACACATATTCTACCCACGGAACCTTTCTCCCTAAGAGTTAACTATAAACAGGACTGTAGATAAATCAGAATCTTAAATTTAATATAACAATTGTCATGTTAAATTAGGACATCATTGTTACTGTAAGAAAACTATCTATACAAAAGAATGTTTCTCTTATGTTATCTTAAACAGAATTAAGTTTGATGTAGTTTCTAAATAATTAATTAATTTTATCTGTTTTATATACATATAATTTTTTTTATATTATATTATATTTTCTCTAAGAGGTAATGCCAGTAGAATAACCGTCTCATTAGCATACTGTGTGAAATGTAACTCAGCTTGTCCTTGTATAGTTGTGTATACTCCAGATGATGACCTTAATATGAAGGTCGAAATTTCGGGAAATTAAAATAGTTATTTATAACACGGTTGTAAAGTCCATAATTTCTAAAATTAAACATTTTCAGTTTTTTAAGTATCACGATCTATTCGACAGCTGCTTGCTATACTTTATAATTGACTCGGATATTATTGAAAACCGAAGAATTCCCGCATTACTTTCAAAAATAATATGAAACTTTGGATGAAAAACAACCCTCAGAATTTTAAAGGTTCTTTATTAAAGCACAATACGTTTTCCATTTGGTAAATTGATTGATAAAAGTGATTATGTTTGTTACTATAAATTTCATTGATGTAATTGGATTTAAAGAGATTGATGAAGTTAGGAGGGGCTTGTGGGGTGGGGATCAATTATTAGGAGGAAGGCATATTGCAAAAACCAGATGAAGCAGTTCAGAGAATCACTTTAATGCTGCAAAATACATTGATGAATAAGATAAGGAGTTATTATTTTCTTTATAAAGCTTTAATAACGTCACATCTTGATTTACTGTACACTCATTTGGCTGACTAGATTTCTTTGCAGGATGATGAAGTGGCAGAAATGATCCAGTGGCCAGTGACTAAGGTTGGTGACAAGTATATAAATGCTTCCTATGTAGATGGATTTAAAGTAGGCAGGATGCAAAGTTCAGCTGTTGAGCAGAATTTTTTTTTTTTCCATCTCCACCACTTCCTCATTGCCAAGCAACAGAAGGATATGTTAGAACCACATCTGTTAATAAAACGGTTTTATAGGATTCATGTAGAAGAAATTATTCAGTGTGTATGCCAGCGAGAGAGAGAGAGCAAAGAATCATCTTGGAACTTGTGTAAGAATTAGATGAGCAGTGGCATGAGAACTAGATTTTTTTAGTTGGATTATGGGATAATCAGTGGAATGAATTGGCAGAAATGGTCATGACTATTTTGACATTGAATGACCTTGAGTAGAGAGATGATAGGTATTGTGGAATAATGGTTAGTGTGAGCTTTCTACAATGAGTTTTCAGACTCCATGGAGATGTTCATATTAATAATAATAATTTGAAAATCAAATAGAAATTACCATGTCCATCCTTAAATGCACTCTAAGATTTATTTTAGTATTCTAATCACCAGAGAGTATATATCTGCTAACTTTTACTTAAAGTTATTATAAATAAGCTGTAGAATTTACATTAAGTAGAAATTAAGGAAATCCATCTCATTTGTTTTAGGGAACATGACAAAAATCCAGAAACATTCTTTTCTGTAATGTTTCAACTAAAAGATGAACATATCCCTTTTCATTTATCTGTATTAGGGGAATCCTTCAGTGAAGTACCAGGTATTTGTTTTTTTTTTTATGTAACTGACACCCAGAAGGTTTTAATACTATCATTCATTTAGTACTGTGGGTTAATATTATTTAATACTTATAATATAAGTTAATAATAAACCATATTAAATTAACATATTAAAAATAATATTAATAGTAAAAGGATCTTCACACAATACATGTATGCCACAGTGAAATAATTATGTATTAATCACAAATATTTTATATTATGTATCATAAAACATCATCAGTGTGAGTGTGAAGAACAGATAAAAATTTGAATACAAATGAACGGAGAAGCATATGCATTGCAGTGGAATTCTTAAAGACATGCATTCACATAGTAGATAGGATAAAATACTGTTGGAATGTGTGTGTGTGTGTGTGTGTGTGTGTATGCTATATATATATATATATATGCATTCTTGGACTTTGCAAAAGCATTTGATAGATTACCACATGATAAGTAGGTGTACAAGCTGCAGAAGATAGAAATAGCGTGGATGAGAGATTGGGCTCTCCGAACGATACCAGCAAGTTGTGTATGATGGAGCCATATCTCAGAAAAGGAAGGTGACCAGTAGCATGCCTCAGGATTCTATTCTTGAGGCCCTACTGTTTAACATATTTGTTAAACAGTAGGTGGATTGACCAGGGATCTTCAAATGTTTGCAGATGATGCAAATTTAGGTAGAATTATCAGGAGTAGTGCTGATGTTAATTCTCTAGCAAAATTTGAATAGACTTTTAGCATGAAAAAATGAGTGGGGTTGAAGTTTTAATGTTAATAAATGCAAGGTATTACATTTTTGGATATAGGGATATAAGGCTATGTACTGTAGTGGTGGAGCTGTACTTTAGTGGATGAGATTCAAGATCTTAGAGTGATGTAGACAGTAGACTGAAGTTCCGGGGGCACATTGTACGTGTTGCAAACACTGCACATCATTTTGCTGCTATGATAAAAAGTACATTGACATGTAGAGATAAGGAAGTAGTGGTGCCTCTATATAAGATATTGGTGGACTATTGAACTCAGATTTGGCCACCTTGTTTTCATTGTGATGTGGAAACACTAGAGAGTCCAAAGATGAATAACCTAAGTGACATCAGGACCTTGGAGTTGGTTGTGAAGAGTGTTTGAGAGAATGTGTTTACAGATATTAGTGGATAGGAGGAAAAGAGGAGATATGATAAAGACCTTGAAGTTAAGGGATTCTATCAGATTAGTACAGAGGAAATTATAAAAAGAGTGGATGTTAAGATGGGAAGAATGAGAGGTTACCTTGGAAGTTGTATAAAAATGTTATGAAGAAAGGTGTGAGGACTAGATTTTTAATGTGGTGAGTTGTTAGTGAGTGGAATTCATTGCCTGAGTATGTTGTGAGTGTAGGTAGTATAAATAACTTCAAAGCTCATTATGATAGACATGGACCTACAATGATAAGTCTGTTGAGGTTACCAAATAATAATATATTTAAAAATATACTCAGCGCTATTGAAGATAACTGTTTCCCAAATATTTGAATTGGAAAGGCAGTCATTACTTAGGTTAGGCTGATGGAGTAAGGGTTCAGCACTTAATTTGAATAAATGTTCAAATTTACAACTATAGTTATATAGAAGTTTGATATTATCCTGTTGGATTACCTGGCTAGTGATATTAGTTCCATGTTGTGATTGACCAGATTTATTATTATTATTATTTTACAGCATCACCATGGATTCAGAGACTCAATACGGGAGACCCAAACCCTGTCATACCTCTCCTTGAATCCATTCACCGTCAGGGAACTTGCAACCAATTGTGGCAATCAATTCCACTCACCCACCATTCTCCATGCATAAAATCTGGTCTGCAAACCCTTACTAACCACACTCTTACAAAACTTTAACGGGCTTCTAGTTCTCTATTTGTCATATTTTGAAAATTTTCACTTGCATCAATTTTATAAAACTCCTTTAATATCTTCAAAGTGTCTATCATGTTTAGTCTTTTCTGCTTATCAACTAAACTTTGCAACCCACAAACCTTCAACCTATCCTCATAGGGAGTATTCCACAGACTTGTCACCAATCTTGGTCACTCATCTCTAAATCCTCTCAACCACCTTCTGTTCCCCAAGAAATCCAGGTGACCAAATCTGAGCACAGCACTAGATGTGGCTGATTCATAGCCTTGTAAAGAGGGATAATAACTCCTTGATTTTTACTTGTTAGCACATTTTTCAACAACCAAGCTGTTTTACCAACTTTTGCAGTATGTCCTCTGAACTTTAACTCTGTCTACCATTATCCCCAAGTCCCTAGCCTCATCAATATCCTACAATCCAATACCTCAATATGATACACCATATGCAACATTTTCAACTCCAAGTGCATAACATTACATTTTGCAACATTAAATTGATAATCATTATACCTTGCTCACAATGCCAATTTATTTAAATCATTGTGCAGGATGTGTACATCACCTTTATCAACTATTGCTCTCCCCAGTTTTGCATCATTAGCAAATAACTGAATATCCCCTCTTAAATCTTTCCCTATGTCATTGATATACAAATTGAAGAGTAGCGGCAAACCCAGAGGTACTCCACTAGTCACCACCATTCTCCTAGATTCCACTCCACCATATACTGCTCTCTGGTGTCTGTCCATCAACCATCCCCAACCCATGCTACTAGCCTCTTATCCATTCCCATTTGTTCCAGTTTTTGTAATAGTTTTGCATGTAGTATTCTGTCAAATACCTTGGCAAAGTCGAGCAGTATCATGGTGTAGCCATTACCATAAATTATTAAATATTAATAAGTTATTAAGACAGGATCTATCCTTTACAAAAGCCATGCTGCCAGATGTAGAGTATTGCATCCCTATCTACCCACTGTTGTATTTTACCTTTCATCAACTTTTCCAGCACTTTAACAACAACTCCATGATATAATAATTGGACTGTAGTTTGCTACCTCTGTCTTGGAGCCACCTTTATGCAATGGTACTATCTTACCCTCTTTCCACTCCCTTGGAACTCTGCTAGAAGTGAGACTTTGATTGAACAACTTTGTCAGTGGCAATGCCAATTCACTTGCACATTCATGTAGTACTCAGGCTAATATGCCATCCGGTCCTCCTGCTGTGTTCACATTCATATTTTTTTAATATACCGAACACCTCCTGTTCATCTACTGCAATGTTGATATGCATCTCTGTAACATCAGCAACTGTAAAATCACCACTTGAATGATATGCCTTTGCAAAATGATTATTCAGCAACTCGACTAACTTTGGTTCATTGACCTTCCTACCATGAGCATTGTTTAAAGTCATTCTACCATAGTCATTTTTCCTCTTACTTGCTACATAATGAAAAAACTCTTTTAGGTTTACTTTGGCCTGTTTGGCTAATTCTCTCATGGTCTGATTTAGCCTTCCTTGTTATACTAGTCACCCTTCTTGCTTGCACTTTGTACTGATCATGAGTATGCTGATCACTTTTTTTCTTTATATTTCCTCCACAGTGTTTTCTTTTTCCACTTGCCATGCACTACTGATATTCATTCCTTATAGTTTCTCAAGACATGGCACTGTTCCAAGATGACTCCTTAGTCTCTCATAATCACCAGCCTTATAGCTGAACTTAAACCCCTTCTTCAAACCAATTGAAAAGAGAAGGCTAGGTAGACCTCAAAAGAGGATATTAGATGGATAATAAGACCGGAACAGACCAATATTGTCTTTATCTGTAATTAATGTTGTGATGATGTTTTCTTTTTTTTGCAGCTCTTGCTTTATATTCCTACTCATCCACTTAATTCAAACTTGGTTTATCCTCTTGACCTTGGGTATGCTGTCTGATAATGATACTCTCAAGCAATCTTTGACCACTTGCCATGCACTACTGACATTCATTTCTTGTAACTTCTCAAGCCATGGCACTGTTCCATGATGACTCCTTAGTCTCTCATAATCACCAGCCTTATCGTTGAACGTAAACTCCTTAGAAATCCACATTTTGACAACTTCCCAGAACAAGACTGCATGGTCACTCTACTCAATTGGAAGCAGAGGGTCTACCTCGGTTATGGATACATCTTCTGATGCTATTATCAGATCCAACACCCTCAAATCCCTTGCCTCTCTATATTACACAAAACATGTTGTTTCATGTAATTATCCCTTAGCAACTGTATAAATACTACTTCCATCTTACCATGCCCCCTTTCCTCCCACACACAGCAAACAACTAAAGAGGAAGCTAGCAACCCAGTTACATAGGGTGACAAGTGGCATGCCACTTTGTACTGTGGACACTGCTATTTAATTTTTGCATTAATAACAGATAGAATGGTTAATGCATTTTTTTCCCTTTTACTTCATGATGTAAAATTGGAGAAGACAATGTAATAAATAAAGATGATGTAAAGATTCTATAGGATAATTTAAATAGACTGATTTTGTGGGCCAAGGATAATTGTTGTTAGATTAATATGATAAAGTGTAAGGTTATGCACTTCAGAATGAATAGATCCCAAACTGTTTTTTACATAAACCAAACTGGACTGCAGGATATTGATGAGCCTAAGGATTGGTGTGATGGTTGATAGGAAATTAAAATTCAGAGGACATATTACAAAACTCAGTAGAAAAGCATAAAAGGATCATGCAAATCTTGAAGTACACACTGAAAAGTAGAAATAGGGAGGTTATTATCCCACTTTATAAAGCTTTGATTTGGACATGTGTATTCCATATTATCCATATCCAACAGTGATTTGAGTTTCTTGTGATAAGGAAGTGGTAGAGAGGAATCAGAGGTGGGTGATCAGAATAGGAATAAGTCTGTGGATTATCCTCCCTGAGGATAGATTGAAGATGTGTAGGTTAAAAGTATAGGTGGTAGATCAAAAAGGGAGACATGATAAAAGCATAAGTTATAAAAGGATAGTTTACTAAAGGATTTTATAGGATTAATGCATTGCAGAAGAAATTTTTCAATACATGATAAATGGAGATGATAAAAACAGAGAAGTGAAGGCTACCGTCTACAACTAGTGCCTTAAACACTGAACTGTGTGCTATCCTTCAGTGGGACAAGGACATTCTAGTCATGTTCAATGCTACCAAAACACCTGTCTTGTCTTTCCTAAGAGTTGTGTGTAGTGTAGTCAGCAAGAGAATGAGAACTAGATTTTTTGCTTGGAGAGTTATGAATGAGTGAATTTGGTTCTTGATGGTAGTTGTTGAGCATCAGGGAATTAATAAATGAGTAGAGGTGTGAAAATAATGGTTAGCATGGGCCTCCTTCAGACTCCATGGAAATGTCTGTATAATAATAATAATAATAATAATAATATAAATACATTTTGTTATCAAGAACGCTTTCAAAGATCTACAAATATCTGGGATGGGCAGTCCCTGAAACTGAGGAATAACTCCAGAGGTAGGAAGTTATTTGTAAGATTACTATACATAGATAAATGAAAACTAACTATGGGTTTATCACTTATGTAATCTTTTTTTATTTAGCACAGAATTTTCATCCTTATTAACAATGGCATCTTCAATATGACTTTCAAATTAAACAAGTAGAAGAGAAAACCAAAAGACTCAAGAATGAAAAAGCATGAGCTACATGCGCCATGATGTAGAGTGGTACACTCCAAAATACATTAAGGACTTAATTATACAAATTTAAACACGAGACTAAGTATTAATCTAAAAAAAAAAAAAAATCCTATTGCCTATGACTTGTATAAAGAAGTACTGTTTTCCATAATAGAGATAACTTCAGTACATCTTTTCTGTTCAGATTTGGATGATGAAGCAAGGTTTTGCAGATCTCTTTGTATAACCATAAGGTAATTACTTTTGTGAAGGACCTTAAGCTTCCTTCAAAAAATTTGATATTTGGTTGAGATAGCATGTTTTGCAAGACCCAACTTTTCCAGCTCATGGAATTTAATGTAATTGAGGTATTCATCCAATCTACTAGTTTTGGCAAAAATATGATAACCCATACTGGCCCAGAATTTGATAGACTCCATGGTGGATCAAAGGCAAAAGTTTATCTTTTACAGAGCCTAAAAAAAAGCAGAAATCTTAATAATAGGATGACATCTATAGGCCATGTTAAAGATACCAAGTAATTTTAAACCTGGTTTTACTCCATTTTTCCCAAGTAAGCAAACAGACAAAATGTCAAGTTTGCGCCTGCAATTGATGCAAGACTAGCTGATCCCACAGGTAGTGCAAGACCAAGGCAACTCGTGGTAAAGGTGGAGCAAGCTCTGATCACTAATCTTAATATTTACCCTTAATGCCAAAACACATCTCCAAGAAGGGGATGTATGATGTTTTGTATTAAAGGCAAGGGGCCACTACCCAGACCGGTTTCGACCTTTATTGAGGTCTCATCAGTGGGAGCCAGGCTAGAAATACCAAGATTTAGTAATGCAGAGCCTGTAAGTATTTTACCAAAACAAGTTACCATAAGGTGTTATAACCTTATTAATTAAAAATCTCAGGAGGAGATATAAATGTAGAAAGTATTTTTAACTTGGGTATAGTTATGTTAAAGATACCAAGTAATTTTAAACCTGGTTTTACTCCATTTTTCCCAAGTAAGCAAACAGACAAAATGTCAAGTTTGCGCCTGCAATTGATGCAGGCGCAAGGTCGAAACCGGTCTGGGTAGTGGCCCCTTGCCTTTAATACAAAACATCATACATCCCCTTCTTGGAGATGTGTTTTGGCATTAAGGGTAAATATTAAGATTAGTGATCAGAGCTTGCTCCACCTTTACCACGAGTTGCCTTGGTCTTGCACTACCTGTGGGATCAGCTAGTCTTGCATCAATTGCAGGCGCAAACTTGACATTTTGTCTGTTTGCTTACTTGGGAAAAATGGAGTAAAACCAGGTTTAAAATTGCTTGGTATCTTTAACATAACTATACCCAAGTTAAAAATACTTTCTACATCTATAGGCCAGTTGATCTAAGCAGCTTGGCTATTCCTTCAAACACACTTTAACATGAGGAATTGCACAGTGGACCATCTTTTAGGTGGCAGATGACAAGGAAACTGTCTCTGACTATAGTTGTTAATAACTTTGGAACTCATCAAAGCCATTAACAAAGAAGTTGGACCTGATGTAATTTATTTTCTGAGATAGCACTTCAATAGGGCACAGAGAGTGCCCTATTGATGCCCATCCCCATATGGCACCTATTCGTGGTGAAGGGGAACTTCCAGTGATGTTTCTGGCCCTTTTCATTCTTCCTCTTTTTCTTTTCTTCCCATATTCTTTGCTCTACTTCTCCTGAGTTTTTTTTACTGTCCTTTCTTCCAGATCGCCATCACTGGGATCCAGTGCCATACCGCAGTGTTTTCCATGTGGTGTGACCCGTGGATATTCGGAAAGGGGGATCCTGGTAGTCTTGCACTACTTTGGCAAGACAGGTGGTCCTGGATGGCTCGGCCAGAATCATTTGGCTAGTGAGCTTGCCTGCAAGGGTCAACATGTTGTGATCTAAGGCTTGCTCTTATGCTGGTTTGGAGTAGCCCTAGTGTTCCACTCCTGAGTGCAATCATTGCTTGCCAGTCAGCAAGTGTCCATGTGTGGCTCCATGGTGGGTAGAGACCTCTGGCACCAAACAAAAACCTCCTTGATCATGAATTCTTGACATTCATGTGTTTTAGGGGCTCAAACAAAGTCCCAACCAAGTACTGATACCATAGATACAGCATTTGGTAACAGAAGTAAGAAACAAAAGATACATGATACTAGTAGTATAAATGTACTAGTGTTTTTGATCATCCATGCAACAGGTGAAAAGCCAGAGAAAAATGTCACCCTTCTTTATTCAAAAGGATTTAGAAGGACTGGTAGGACCTCCCAAAACTGTTAAGAAATTATATTCTGGTAATATTCTTGTGGAAACATCATGTCAGCAACACTCCTCAGATGACAAGGAAACTGTCTCTGACTATAGTTGTTAATAACTTTGGAACTCATCAAAGCCATTAACAAAGAAGTTGGACCTGATGTAATTTATTTTCTGAGATAGCACTTCAATAGGGCACAGAGAGTGCCCTATTGAAGTGCTACCTCATAAAAATTCAATTCTTGTAGAGGAGTGATATCAGAACGGGATCTCTTTGATGTTCCTGATGAGGAAATATGTTCAGAGCTTAAAGATCAGGAAGTGGCAGGTGTGAGGCGCATCCTAGTCACCTCGTTCCAACCAGGAACATCATCCTTACTTTTGATACACCTAAATCTCCAATATCTGTAAAACCAGGATATTTCGATTATCCTGTTAGAGTGCACATTCCTAATTCACTAAAATGTTTTAAATGTGAGAAGTATGGGCATGCCCAAACTGCCTATCGTGGCTCTACCACCTGTGCTTGATGTGGTAGTAAAGAGCATGATAACAAATCTTGCTCTGCAAAAAAGCTAAATGTGTCAACTGTCAGGGTGATCATCCAGCTTACTCTCGTGCATGTCAGAAGTGGAAAGATGAAAAAGAAATACAAAAAATTAAAACAGAACAAAAAGAAAGTTAACCACCACCACACCTGCTCTGTGATCTTCGTATGCCGAGAAAGTAACAATTAAGAAAATGTTAACAGCAACTCACACTCGTATGTCTATTCATGAGCGCTTGTCTGTTGAGTGTATCAACTTCATGACCTATGGTCTTACTTGGAAGGCAACTCCAAAAATGGAATTTTTGGAGTTGCCATTTAATGAAACCCTCTTGTCAAAATAAATTATTGCAAAGATATCACTTAAAGATAAATCACCGAACACCCCAACAGAAAAAAATGGATACTTTGGTATGCTCTGAAAGTAAATTAAACTTGCCAACTGACTCTGGCACATCAGATGTCTTGAATATTTTACCAGAAGAAGAGATGGACACTGGCCATCCATACTTCCCAAAAACAGTTGATAAATATAAACCTGACGAAGGTAAGCCCTCAACCTCCTTCAAACCAGATAAATCTATAAAGCCAAAACAATAGGAAAATTTTTACAATGGATCTGTCATGGGTTTCACCAGAATATCGATGACATCAATATTTTGTTGCAGAAACACAAACCGTTATGTTTCTGTCTACAAGAAACATACTTAAGATGCTATGAGGACCCTGCCTTAAAGAATTTCACTGTTGTACTTAAGGACAGAACTGAAGGTGGTTCTGCTCATGGAGGAGTAGCTATCCTAGTGGGCAGTCTTACTCTCTTCCATCATGTTGAACTTAATACTGTTCTTGAAGCTGTAGCGATTTGCCAATTCGTGGGATTTCCCAGTATGTTCAGTTTATTTACCACTGAGTGCTGAGATAAAATGAAATTGATCATGATAACTTTATCTTGCAACTGCCTGAACTCATGCTTCTTATGGGTGACTTTAATGGTCACAATACTATGTGGGGGTAATGCCAACACAAATAGATGAGATTGAATCATTAAAAGAATCCTTGACAATAATGACCTCTCCCTTTTGAATAATAGACTCAGTACTTTCTTCCGTGTGCCTACCTGCTCATATTCTGCAATCACTCTTATAGTCTGCTCCCTTTCCATTTTTCCACTGCTCACATAGGACATCAAAGAGAACATATATTATTATTATTATCATGTGCCACCTCCAGGGAGTCCAAGGACTCATTGAGGGAGGGGCACCTTCTCTACAACTCTGTCTCCACCACACAATTCAGCATCTACAACAAACCGCAACTACACCAAAGCTATCTACTGCCAACCACCATCACTAGTATTTTCACAGACAATCACAAATATCCATGCCCACAGCAGGATTCGAACCCACAGCCTTTTGACTGGAGAGTGGATATGCTAACCACTCGGCCAAACCAGGTCTACGATCATATGGAAGTAATCACTTTCCTGTTCTTTGCACAATGTCTTCACAGGTTTTTTTTCCATGTTTCCCTACACAGATGCCCATGTAGAAAATGGACCAGGTTGACTGGAACACTTTTTCCTATCTTGCAAAATTTAATGCTTAAGGACCCATCAATCAAACACCTATCAATGAAGCAGTAAAGTATGTAACAGACTGCATTGTCCAGGCAGCAACAGCCTCCATTCAAAGAACATCATCTTGATTTCCACTCTATTCAAAGCTTTCATGAAATCCAGAATGCCAGACAGGCAAAAAAAGATCAACATAGAGCATGGGGTATATTTTGTAGATACCCACCACATCAAATTTAATAGCTTTTAAACATGCTCAGGTCAAAGCACATTATGTGAGATGTCAGAGTCAAAAACAATCTTGGATCCAATTTACCTAATCAGTTAATCAAATGACCATTGCAAAAATTGTATGGGATAAAATTCAAAGAAGAAAAGGTAGATATAGAACACACTGTCTACTTTAGACCACAATGGAAGTGTTATTGCTGATCTCAATGCTGTTGCAGAAACTTTGGGAGAAAATTTTGCCAGAATCTGAGCAAAAACTTCATATCCTCCTAAATTTTTAATACTAAAAGTGCAGCAAGAGAAACAAAGGCTGAATTTTTCTACCAATGGGCTTCAACCATACAATCAGCCATTTGTTAAGGAGGAACTAAAAGAACTGTTTTACTCTCTCACCGTAGTGCAGTAGGGCCTGATGACATCCATTATGAAATGCTAGAACATCTACCATAATCTTCTCTGGATCTCCTTCTTTTAATATACAATAGAATACTTGCAGAGAAAGAGTTTCCAGATTCTTGGAATAAGTCGGTTGTATTGCTATCTCAAAACTAGGAAGGATCCAACACAAGCAAACAATTATCGACCTATTGCTCTATCTTTGTAAGATATTAGAGAAAATGGTTAATGCCAGACTTTTCTGGCATTTAGAAAGCAACTATCATCTTTCCAACACACAATGGCTTCTATAGACATTGTTCAACTTTACACTATGCATTTCTGAAGCAAAAACATCTGGTTTCAGTTTTCTTTGACATGGAAAAAAAAGCTTATGACACAGCCTGGAGATAAGACATTAAAAGACCTCTATAACCTATCTCTCAGAGGACACCTTCCTATATTTATTTAAAAAACATTCTGTCTGGGTGAACTTTCCAAGTCAGAATGGGAAGTATCTGGCCATGTCATCAAGAACAAGAACAACGCCTCCATAGCGCAATTGGAAGAACGACGGTATATTGCGCCCTTTGATTGGATTAGGCCTAAGTTCGATTCTCGTCGTGATGGGAAGAATCTTTATGTGGGCTTTTTCAATTGAAGGTGAGTTAGCCGATCTCATATGGAGTTAGCAGGGTTTTTTCTCCAGGAAACTCGGGTTTTTCATCCTGCATACAGACAAATCGGCCCTTCAGAACACGCAAAAAAACAAAAAATACTAGTTGTGGTGGTGGTGGTGGTGGTGCTGGTTGTTGGTAGATGCCATTGATGGAGATGATTGGTAGTAGAGGTTCAGTGTAGTGGTGGAGACAGTTGTATAGTAGGTGTCCTCCTCTGATGAGTGTTCGGACTCCTTGGAGGTGTCATGAATAATAATAATATCAAAAAAGATGTTCTTCAAGGCGTCTTAAGTGTAATACTTTTTGCTATCAAAGTTAACTCAATCACTGAACAGCTTCCTCTTGCTGTAGACTGCTCTATATGTTGATGACTTCACAATTTACTGTCATTTTCGTAACACGAGTAATTGAATGATGACGTCAGCAAGCAATTGAAGCAATTGATCATGTTTGTCTATGGGCTCTTAGCAATGGATTCAGGCTTTCACCAGAAGAAAGTATCTGTGCAGTCTTCACCTACATCCTGAATTAAGAATGGGACGAACTGTTATTCCAATAGCAACAGAAGCCAAGTTCTTGGGACTCATCTTTCACAGAAAAACATGCATTCAGCAACTAAAAGAAAAGTACAGGAGAGCATTGAATCTCCTTTTGCACTCTGTACTCTACTGAATGGGGTGCCAATTGATCTTCGTTGCTTCATCTTTATTGTGCGCTTATATGTTCAAGTCTGGATTATGAGTCTCGGGTCTATGGTTCTGCAAGACAGAATAACTTGTGATAGTTGGATCCCATCTTTCATCAGGGTACCAGTAGCTACTGATTCCTTTTGCACATCACCCAATCAAAGTCTCTATATTGAAGCAAATGAACTGGCTCTATTACTTAGATGAAAACAGGCAGTTGTCTCATAATTATGCACTAAAGATAGTCTCTTCCAGATCATTCTACATGGACTAGTCTCTTTTCTGTGCATTGGTAAGCTTGATATCATTCATGTCAAACTGCATTATGTCCTTTTGGTATGTGTGTTAAAGAGACTATGCAAGGTTGGCATGAATGTTGACAACATTGCCTACACCAAACATAAGCACTACTACAGAAGTCTCATACTCCATCATCTGTCTGTCTGGAATTGATATCTGTGATATCAGTGGGCCACTCTGTTTGCATTAAACAATTGCAGATAGACAGCACAGCCAACACAGATATCAATTCTTGAGCCATCAGTATAGATGGCTCAAGAATTGATATCTGTGTTGACTGTGCTGCTGTGTTTCTTGACATTACTATCTCCAACTAGATCCCACCTGACTGCAGTAATTATACAGCAGAGTTGCATAACATTCAGCTTGCAGTTGTGCATATAAAAGAAACTGCTAAGTGTGTAATTTATAGAGACTCATTGAGCTCTTTACATGTTATCTTCTCTTCTATTTTTCGTTCACATCCAGTGCTGTATGAGGTGTTACACCTGTTGTACAAAATGAAAACCTTTAATTTTGATGTTTGGTTGTGTTTGATTCCCAGAAATCAAGGGAACTACTAAGATTGCAGATGCAGCTGCTAGATCAGCTCATGCTTTCTCCACGTACTGTTTGACAGTACCATATACAGACTACAGACAGTATAAGATTAAAGCTTGCTTAATGGCAGTTATCGTAGCAAGAAGCATTGACAAACAAATCATATTATATTAATCCTGAAATTAAGCATTGGCATTCTAGTCAATGTAAAAAGAGAAGAGAGAAAGTTGTTCTTGCTAGGCTCTGCAGTCATCTTACACATTCTTATTTACTGAGTGCTGATGACCCATGTGTGAAAATGCAATACATGTCTTACTATTTGTAATATTCTAGTGAAGTGCCAGCACTTTACACAAGTCAAGCCGTATACACTCAGACTCATACAGATTGCATAATGTTTTTAATCTTCTACAAAGAACTGACTTGTACGAACACATTTGAATGTAATTTTGTTTATAATTTTCACCACATTCTGTTAAAGCTGTTTCAAAAGTACTTGAAGAAAAGGATATTGGCTGCTACAGACTTTCTACAGAAGGAAGCATTGTGGGTCAATAAAAATATTTTCATATTTCCAATAGTAATTCAGTATTTCAACTGGATGAACAGCAGTTTGCAGTCAAAATTGAAAAAAAAAATAAATAAAATAAAGAAAGTCTAATGAGCACATGGCACGTAAAAAGCTCAAGGATTTTTTGTTCAAAAGTAAATTTTGGAGCCCATATTTTTTCCCTTTCATAATTGCCCCTTTGTCATACCCTTGACCTCGCATGTCTTCAATGGGAATATTCCATTTTTCCAATTGTTCCGCTATTGTTGCACATAAACCACGTCCTGTGGAAACTGATATATCTGCAAAACCTAAAAAGTTTTCCCTGATCTTGACAATTCCATTGTCACAGGAAACAAAGTGAATAATAATGGTCATTTGTTCTGTTTTACTTGCATCAGGTGTGCAGTCTAAAATTATGGAATAATTAGATTTTTGAATTGATAATAAAATTGTATCCCTGATTGCATTACTTAAAGTTTCCAATATTTCATTTTGACTGTCTTTACTCAAATAGTGTACTCTATTGTTTCCTTGTAGGGCACTTTCAACATGATTTTCCATAATGGGATCAAACTTCGCAAACAGTTCGACTAATTTTAAAAAATTGCCGTTATTCCTTTCATATAATTTATCAGATGATCCGCGAAAAGTTAAATTTTGGCTACCAAGGAATTTTATAATTTCAATCAAGCGTTCTAAAACACTCGTCCAATGTTTCTTTTCCATTTCATACATGCTTTGAGTCTGGCAATCAATAGTAGTGTTGTTTTTTTAACTTTTTATCAAGTTCCTTCCATTTTAAAAAATTTTTCATGTGAGCTAAACTAGTCTCATGTCTATGCAAAGTTGTACTTACATTTCTCCAATCGTTATAACCTTCTACAAGACTACTTGATTCAGTAGGTGCGAAAAGTTTGCAACAAAAGCAAAAAACAGAATTTAAAGTTTCGGAATAAATGAGCCATGTTCTTGGCACGAGCTCCCCATTTTCCATTTTTCTATTATAATACATGTCGCCAATTTACGACCATATGTATCTCTGGGATATATTATATTTTTCTTTTGAACAGGCCCCATTTCAATTAAAACAACGTGTAATTTTTCATCAATATTTCCCCATTCACCTAAATCTTCTAAATTTACAGAGACTAACAATGTGTTAGTTTCGTGGTCAACTACAACTAAATCTTCTCCTAACTGTTTTTCACTTAAATCCTGCATCTTGTTATCTTGTTGAACAGTTGTAATAGTACTTTCATTCAAACTGGATGATGTGCACGGTTCGTCAACTCTGATTTCTGATGTATCGAGTTGGTTACAATCTGCATCAGAATATTTTAATATTTTAACAAATTTATTAAGAGCTCCAGTTTGTTTCTTAATATCTGCTTCTTTCGCAGCATGACGCTTACGATTTTTTGCACCAGATAACTTTTTTTAATTTTTGATTCCATTTCTATTTTATATCCACAAGAAATTATTATACAACATGACACAGAGATGAAACAATAGTCCGCACTGCGCTACTGTCAGTAGCTTATTGAGATGCGTACTGTTATAAATCTACTGTTGCTATCCTGTCATTACTGTGACATTGTAAAATTTTATTATTATTTATTATTTTAACTTTGTATACTTGTAATTTCTATTAATTACTTGTGATGTCTTTTTTCTTTACTTTATACTTTATTCTCCATTATTCTAATATAGCTGTGCGCGCTTTCTCTCTCTCAGAATCTCTCTTGTTTATATTATTACGTGTTATGTTTACAAGAAAGTCAAATAACATTTATTTACATTACTATGAAATGTACACGAATTTAAACATTAGGGAGATTGCTTTCTCTATCCTTCTATAAAAACTCTTTAGCAAAATTTAGAAAACCTTTTTTCTTCAACTTTAAAATACTTTCTTTAACACAAAACGTTATCTATTCTCAGTTTACAAATTTTACTTATTAAACTCCAAGCTTACTCGCAAAGAGGTTACCTAAATCTCTCTGTTAAGTTATCTTTACAAATTTGATATCGACTTCTAACATGCCAATTGATTCTCTTAAGGACACTTCTTAACCTTATTAAACATATATCTTAAAAGTCTTTCTAATACAACTATAAGAGGAATTATATGAACGTTTTGAACTTACAAAGGCTCTGTATCTCACAATTAGTCAAAAGTCTTTCACTAAAAGTTCAATGGCAATTCTTTCATCTCAGATCTTCATCTGGAATTTTGGCTTTGGCTGTATCAATTGGGAATGTAGCGGGACTTGTACAGTTCCGGATAAATGTTATTCTCCCATGGTGAAAAGAAAAACTTATGAGCGAAGGTACTTCGGGAAATTTGCCTGGCCTTTTCTCCTCTACTTGGGCTCGCTGAAAATGCCTGGACGACTGCCGTCTCAAGTAGCTTGAATTGCCGCCTCTAAGAAACTGAAAATGCCGCCTCCAAGAAAAATGAAACTGTTGTCAACTGTCAATCAGGATCCCTCTGGACTGGAAACTTTTCTCTTCTACGGTGTTTGGGACTTCTCCTTTTGGCAATTTGAAAGCCCTGTCTGTGGCCTAGAAGTCCTTTCTCTCTAGTGACGTCTCGAACCGAGAAGCTCCTTTCTGGAAGCGGAAAACTCCTCTCTCAACCAACGTCTGGATTTGGGATGCTCTCTGACGATGTCTTGAACTGAGCAGCTCTATCTCTCTTCGGCAACGTCTGGGACCGGGCAGCTTTTCCTGTCTCTCTGTGGACATCTCTGGAACCAGGCCCCCCTCTACTTCTGCAGCAATCTCTGGATCCATGCAGCCCCTTCTGTTTGCTTCAGTCCCTTTTTATTATACCTCCCCTGAGACCTTGCATGAAGTTTGGCAACCCCCCCCCCCAAAATCAGTATGATTCTTTCATCTTAAGTTTCAAGTTCGGCACACCTTTTGTTCTCCTCCACTTCTGTCTTTTAATTGTAAGTTGCCGGCCATCGGAAAGTTGTTTGAACCTTTCTGACTGACTTAGCAAATGTTTACACTTAGATCCTATAAGCCTTTCTCATACAAACAAATTTTAATAATAATCTTTCTAATGCCACCATGTAGATCTATTACATGCAGCTTTGGCGATATAAACATTGCCTTTGTTTTTAACACTCTAACATATTCTTATTAAAGCAGTATATACAGTTAACTTCCAGAGTGTTATTTGCAATAACATCTAAAACAAACTATGCAGAGACAAACAAAGTTTATTTTTACAATATTCACATGTGACTTAACCTAAGTAAACAATCGAATGTAATGTGCTTTGGAATATTTAACCTACAATCGAGTTTTTACAGTACCATATGACTGGTTACATAGCAACAAATGTTTTGTATGAAAATTTGTTTCTGCACATAAAAACTGTTCACCGTTTCACTTTAGATTCTGGAGACAAGCATTTAGCCTGCTCTCGCTGCAAAATTGTAAACAGCTGGCAATATACAATTTTTTAAAAAATTTTATTCGGTGTATCTGGCCTTATTTATTTTAATATTGATCATTCTAAGAATTTTTTGTTTTTATGATAAAAATTTTGTTTCTTAAAAATGAACTTATGACCCTTGCCCCGGTGCCCCCTTCGTAGCAGTGCCCACATGTACCGCATGCTCTGCATGCCCGCTTCCGCCGGCCCTGTGCAAGGTCCCTTGTTCTTGCAACCTGTTATTATAGACAAATGGGAGATCTATTAATATTCATCTTGAAGAACATGAGAACTATATCTGTCACCACTACAATGGTCAGTCAGATCTAGCTGACTATGCCTTGGACACTCAGAATCAAATCAGAAACATGCTTCACCTGAAAGATTTATTTTTTATTTTTTATTTTTTTGAATCAGCAGCTGATTTTAAAAATCAGCTAAACAACTATAAATGACTATGCTTGTGTAAAGCTTCCCAAGATTTGGGAAACAGTAATTCTTAACCCTCCCACCCAACTGCTAGAAGCTATTTATTATTTTTGTGCTTTTGTCTTATTACAATGTTTATTTGCTTCAAAATTAGAATACTATGAATAGGCGTACTAAGAATAAATACAAAAAATGGAAAACTCACGTGGAATATTATGTTTATTTGCAAATATTTGTAAAGTCTTGATAAATTAAAACTCAAGATTGATTCACTTGTAAGTTGCTCTAGGATCAGTGCTCATAATGGTATTTGTGACGCGGAAATGCTTGTCATTAATATTTTGGACTCTCTACTAAGAGATGAGCTTTTTTTTTATTATCACAACTGCATGATTTTATAATTTCTGCTAAAAAGTTGCCATTTATGGACTTCTTTCACTGCATAAACAGTAAAAGAAATCAGAGGCCTTCATCCTGTTTCAGATATCAGAATTCAGATTGTGAGTGCAAAAAATTCTTTTCATTGCTAAACCAACTTCTCTTAATCTTTGTTTTCTGAATTTAAAGCTCTTACATCCTTCAGAAATAGCAATTTTATTATTACTGAAGTGGATAAAGGAAAGGCTGTTGTTGTTGTACAAGATTAAAGAGAATGCTATAGAAAGATTTGGTTTAATATTGCTTTGAGACTATTCTACTTATACTATATTTAGTCGAATATAACTCGCAATTTTTTTTTCTCCAAAATTAGTTTAAAAATTGTGATGTGAGATATATGCAGGTATTTTCGGAAACTAAAGTTTTTCAAGAAAAAATTAAATTGACATTTATATTTAAATTCTCAATATTCATTATAATTTGTAATTCCTCACATTATTTAGAAAATGAGTGCATATAAATTTTAATTATCAACGCTATTTACACAATCGGGGTGCTTAAGGGTCAAAGCTGTATAACTGAGAGGAGACCTCCACATAGCCTTTAAAGGAATGCGGAGAACCGACCAGGGCTTCTGACCTAATGTCCAATCCTCACCTTCTCGTGGTGCACCCTGTTGGGTATCTACTTTGATACTGAACGAACGAGGATGGGCTGGCAATTTGGGATTTAGCCGACCAAATTGTATTCTTATTGGTTAAATCAAAATAAAAAATGATGGTACAACATGACAAAATTTCATGCCGGCTGGGGCGTCGCCCGGTTAAACAAGGCCCCCGTTGTTTTCGCCAGGGAACCAGGGCGAACAGCGAAAAGTCAGCTACTGGAACAAATATGAAAACAAACCCCAACTCAACATCACCAGAGTTAAAGATCGGTACTATCAACGTAAGAAGCCTGAATGGCAAAGAAATGGAGCTAGCTGAGGAATTAGATAAGTACCAGATCGACATAATAGGGGTGACTGAAACAAAAAAGGCCAAAACTGGTGAGGTCTTTCTGAGCAATAAATACAAAATGTTATATTCAGGCAATGACAATCAAGGAAAAGAAGGAGTAGCCATAGTATTCAACACAAAATACGAGGCTAATCTTCTTGAATGGCAGTCAGTCTCAAGTAGAGTAATGTGGGCAAATATGAGAATGGGGAACTGGACAATGAGACTTATTTCTGCCTATGGTCCCACAGAAGGTTCTATTAAGGTAGAAGTAGAGGAATTTTTTGAGGCTTTAGAAAAAGCAACTGACACAATGAAAAAGGAAAAGTTGGTCCTTGTTGGGGATCTAAATAGTAGAGTAGGAAATGATTGTGAGACATACAAAAATATTTTGGGAAAATTTGGAGAAAAGAGCAAAGCTAATAATAATGGCAAATATCTGTTGGATTTCTGCTCAGGACATGGACTGGTTATTACTAACACCATGTTCCAACATAAAAATGTGCACAAATTCACATGGAGAGAAGAGGCTAGGAATAAGAAAAGTCTCATTGACTATGTTATTGTTGATAGTGATGTTTTCTCCCTGGTGCAGGACACCAGAGTGTACAGAGGATTTGAAATTGGAAGTGATCACTATTTAGTCTTGAGCAGGATAAAATTGAATTTCATATTGAAAAGAATAACATGTAAGAAAGTTTTAAAGCGAATAAAAGTTAAGCAGCTCTCAGATGTGAACTGTAGACTAAAATACAGAAATATTATTGAAAAGAAAATGAAAGAGTTTGAGAACAGGAATCAAACCTTGGAGATTCAGTGGCAAACTCTGAAGGAAACATTGATTGATTCTGCCAGAGAGGCATGTGGTGAGGTTGTGTGCAAGGATAAAAAAATCAGAACTCCCTGGTGGACACAGGAAGTTAAAGAGGCAGTGAAGGAAAAGAAGAAAGCATATCAAAAGTTCCTGGCAAATAAGTCAGCTTTTACTCTTACAGAATACAGAGACAAATGTAAGAAAGCTAAACAGTGTGTAAAGCTGGCTAAACAAAAGTCATGGGAGGACTTTGGCAAGAATATAGAAAATAAATATCAAGAAGGTGGCAAAATATTCTGGAGGTTGTTGAAGAAGCTTAGGAATGGAGGAAAGTGTGCTGTAAAAGGAATTAGAGATGATAAAGGTGAAATGAAAACAGGAGAAAAAGATATCCTTGAAGTATGGAGTAATTACTTTGAAAAACTGCTAAATGAAACAAGCAGTGATGACAGCACATTGGTAAAAAACACTGACCAGGCATGCAGTCAGGAATACATATCCATACTTGAAGTAGAAAAAGCCATCAAAGGCTTGAAATGTGGAAAGGCAGCAGGAGTAGATGATATTCGACCAGAAATGCTGAAGTATGGTGGTATAAGAGTCTTACAGTGGCTGCACTGCATAGTTCAGAAAGCCTGGACAGAGGGACGAATTCCCAATGATTGGAGTAAAGCTCTCATAATACCCATATATAAAAAGGGAAATAAGACTGAATGTGAGAATTACAGAGGTATTTCCCTACTGAGTGTTCCTGGCAAGATCTATGCAAGTATACTTGAGAAACGGTTGAGAAGAATTGTGGAAGAAAAGCTTGGTGAAGAACAAGCTGGATTCAGGCCAAATAGAGGCTGTCAAGATCAGATCTTCACTTTACGACAAATAGTCGAGAAAGCATGGGAATATAACAAAGATCTGTATTTAAGTTTTGTCGATTTGGAAAAGGCATATGACAAGGTGCCAAGAGAGAAGCTATTCAATACGCTGCAGTTATATGGTGTCGATGGGGCATTATATCAAGCAATACTTAGTCTTTATTTGAGTTGTGAGTCAGCAGTTAGAATTGAAGGAAGTTCAGGAAGATGGTTTAATGTTAAATCTGGTGTGAGACAAGGATGTACATTATCCCCTCTGTTATTCATTATCTATATGGATCACATTATGAAGGAATGTGGTATTAAACCTGATATCAAAATTGGAGATGTTAATGTCAGCTCTTTGCTTTATGCGGATGATGTTATACTTCTAAATAAATCCGCTACAAGTCTGCAAGATTCTCTGACTAAATTGAATAGCTGTTGTAATAGATATGGTATGAAGGTCAGCAATAAAAAGACAAAGACAATGAAAATAGGCAGAATCATTGAAAATGTCAACTGTGTTGTGAATGGAGAACCTGTGGAACAAGTAAAACATTTCAGCTACTTAGGCACAATTTTTACTGAAGATGGTAAACTAAATATAGAAATAGACAACAGAATCAGCAAAGCTGGTATCGTGGGAAGTCAATTGAATAAATTCATATGGAATAAGAGAGAAATTAGTCGGAACACTAAATTAGCTGTATAATTTAACTTATGGATTTAACTTATGGATCTGAGAGCTGGGTCAGAAGTAAAACACTTGACCAAAGACTAGAGACCGCAGATATGAGAGTCCTGAGAAAGATTAGAGGCGTGAACAGATGGCATCAATGGCAATATCATATTAAAAATGAGGATATTAGGAAAGAACTTGACATTGTCAGCATCCAGGAATGCATTAGCAGAGCTAATCTCAGATGGTATGGTCACTTAAATAGAATGGGAGAGGAAAGATTAGCAAAACAACTGTTCTCTGCCAGGTTGGCAGGAAAACGACCCAGAGGAAGACCAAGATATAGGTGGATTGATACGGTACAAAGTGCCTTAGATGATAGAAATATAAGATCTGATAATGTTGGAGTCTTGACAAGTAACAGACTGATTTGGAGGAAAATTGTAGATAGGAAGTTAGTAATGATGTAATTTTTTCATGTAGTACTGTCATATCCTGTACACCCCTTGAGGGTACATGACAGGAATTTGATGATGATGATGATGATTTACACAATCGACCACTCATCTTCATCACATGATATATTTGAATCTTTAGCCACAGTGCTTCTGTAATTAAATTAAAACAGTTTCATTATTGCTTGCCTTTTTATCATTTGGAATCATAAGATCACCATGATTTAAGAAAACTGAAAATGGGTATGACTTACTGAGAATCTGCTATCGCTACTGCCGGTCTTGCATATGATTGGTGCGGTATTAACAAAAGCTCGCGTGACTCAACAACAAAGGCAAACGAATGATTGTTGAGTTGAAATGCTGATTCTCTTCTTCCTAATTCCAAAATACCTGAAACTGCTATAACAACATTCACTGTCTATTTCTTAAAGTTTTAAACTTTTTTTTGTGTGTGTGCGCGAGGTATATGAGAAATTTTTTAATTTCTTTTTTCATGAAGTTTCCAGTGAAGAAAACCTGAGTTTCTTCACTGGATGAAGAAACTCAGGTGTATGAGGACATGGTATTAGAGCTGTTGCACAAACTAAATAAGAATTCAGCAATAGCGACTGATGGGATATCAGTACGTGTGCTAAAAGAGTGTTCAGCTGAACTGGCTATTACTTTATCCAGGCTGTTTAATATGAGTCTCAGAACAGGGAAGATTCTGTTGGAATGGAAAGAATGTATGGTAATTCCATTGCACAAGGGTGGTGCAAAGACTGATTATCCAACTATCGACCAATTAGTATCTAAGGATAGTTGATGGCAGTTTTTCCACTTGGTTATGCTACCAATTATATATTGGGTTTAATCCTTTATCCAAGTGTAAGCAAACAGAGTTTGCACCTGAAGTAATTTCAGGACTGGGGCAACTTGTGGTAAAGGTGGTATAACTTCACATCACTTACCTTAGTATCCCATAATGCAAAGCAAACTTCCTTATGGGTATGTATATAATGCTATGCATTATGGGAAGGGTCACTACCCAGACCAATTTTGACCTTTATTGAGGTCTCATCAGTGGGAGCCAGACCCAGAGATGGTGATACTAAGATGGAAGTAATGCAGAAGTCATATTTCCATATATGAGTTGCCAAAGGTGTCATGCCTTATTATTAAAATTCTCTGGAATAGAGATAGTTGATGGAAGTTTTTCCATTTGGTTATGCTACCAATGATATTTTTGGTTTAATCCTTTATCTACGTGTAAGCAAACAAAGTTTGCACCTGAAGTAATTTCAGGACTTCTGCATTACTTCCACCTTAGTATCACCATCTCTGGGTCTGGCTCCCACTGATGAGACCTCAATAAAGGTCAAAACCAGTCTGGGTAGTGACCCTTCCCATAATACATAGCATTATATACATATCCATAAGGATTATGTGCTTTGCATTATGGGATACTAATGCAAGTGATGTGAAGTTATACCACCTTTACGACGAGTTGCCCCAGTCCTGAAATTACTTCAAGAGCAAACTTTGTTTGCTTATATTTGGATAAAGGATTAAACCGAGTATATAATTGGTAGTACCTGAGAAGAGGTGGTGAAGATTTTGGAAAAATTGGTTAGGACTTGCATTCAGAAATCGTTTGACAGTGAATCTCTGCTTTGCATTGAGCAACATGGGTTTAATAAGGTAAGGTCATGTTTTAGCAACTTGCTCACATTCTGTAACAATGTTACCATTGAACTAGACAAGGGGAATTGATACACTATGATACTTTTGGATTTTGCTAAGGTTTTTGACAGAATAGAGTATGGTAGATTGTTGCATAAATTGGAGAATATGGGTTTGGGTTATAGAATATTAGCATAGATAGGAGGATGGCTGACTGACATATCAAAAAAGTGATATGCTGGGGATGTGAGCCTGCAAGATTTAAAATGCTATTAAAAGTCATCGAAGACTAGCAGGCTACAAACAGCTTGTTAAAACTTACAGAACTTTCAATTAATGGTGGGATGGGTAATATCTCCATACCTTCCACCCTGCCATCCATTCCTACTCAACATCAAATTGATTTTCAACAACCAGTTTTAGCAACAGAGTCTCTGATTTCCGAGTTAGCATCAACTTTAAACCATCAACGTTTAGCAGAATATAATCATACAACTTTTAAAAGACATTATTTGTGTTCTTCTCAACAGGCATGATATCACCAGCAAACTTCAACATTATCTCCAAAATATATTTTCTGAGCAGTAGCATTGGGCTTGACAACCAAGACATCCCTAGCCTCGAAGTCCACCTTCACGTAGGCGATTGAGGAAGAGAGCTTATGCAGAAATGCAAGCTTATATAAGAATAATCGCAGGATGTGTGCAAAGACTATACTAGATGGGACATCTCATCCTCCCGCCAAAGATCAGCACAAAGATTTTGTGGAGTTTTGGAGTACTTTCCACTCCACCACCACCACCATATTTACCTGATCAAATCCAGCCTTGTGTGCTTGGGTCTGTCTCTGAATCAGCCATTTATTCTCTGGTATTACATGAAGAAATTGTATCAGCTTTACCTCCTAGTAATTCATCTTCTGGCCCTGATGGCTTTCACTGTCAGATTTAAGGAAAGTGCCCATTCAGATCCTTCAAGATCTTCTGAACATTTTCCTATCAGATAAGGTTATTCAACCTAATTTATGGAACTCAAGAACTATATTAATCCCAAAGAAGGATGCCGCTGGTAGTGCTGCAGATTATAGGCCTATTACAGTTTCTCCTATTCTTCTTCAACTTTATCATAAAGTGTTAGTCAAGAGATTACAAAAGTATATCCAACATGATGTTCATGATTCTAGTAGTAAGACTTATACGTTGGTTAGACATAACTGGTAATTAATTTACGGAATTAACAACGCATATGAAGTATATTAATTAAAGATAACTTTAATGAATCACTTCTATATTTCGGCAATGTCACATTGCCATCTTCAGGAACATAAAGATATGGTATGTGCACTAAGGAACTAACAAAGCAAATGAGGAAGAAAGTAATAAACTAATTTTGTTCCTAAAGTCCTAATGGTGCCCTCTTGCGGGCTAATTTGGTAGTCTTGGCAGTTGGGCTGAAGTTCTCATAATGAAAGTCTCCCAAATTTGGGGCAGTTTCATGCACCCAAATTTGTTGAGGTTAGGAACGTTTTTTAGAGCTGCTGAAGATTCTTTGAATAATCTTTCGTATTTAAACTTGCTGCGATGGATTATTTTTGTTTTCTTCCAACGAATTTTATGGTGGGTATCTAAGGCATGGTCTGCCAACCCAGAGCAGCTGTACTGGTGAAACCGGATGTAGTCTTGGTGTTCTGAAATCCTGATATTTGTTGTTCTGCCTGTTTGGCCAAAGTAGGACAATTTGCAGCTGCAAGGGACCTGGTATACACCAGGTAGGTCTAGGGGAAGTGGTTGGTCTTTGGTAGAGCGGATAAGGGATGCCAACTTTTTATATGGTCTGTAACAGGAAGTAAGGTCATATTTTTTGAGGATATTAGTTATTTTTTCAGAGGTGCCCTGGATGTAGGGGATAGTGATAGACTTGGTGTAGTCTTTATTGTGGAGGGGGGGAGGGGGGTTGTGGTTTATAGGTTTTAGTATTTTTTGGATTTTTTGGGGGTTATAGCCATTGGCTAAGTAAGTGTTGAGGATGTGGTTTAGTTCAATAGTCAGGGCCTTGTCATCTGAGCAGATTAATTTTGCCCTGTTATATAGTGTTTTTATCACCCCATATTGTTGTGAGGGGGGGGGGATTGCTGGTGGATGTATCTGCCAGTGTGGGTGGGTTTTCTGTAAACAGAGAAAACCAAAGATCCATCAAGCTGGCGGGTGATTAAAGTGTCTAGGAAGGGGAGGCTGTTGTTTTCCTCTTTTTCTAAGGTGAACTGGATTCTGGGATGTTGGTTGTTTAAGTGTGTTACGAAGGAGTGGAGTGTGTCTGAGCCATGTGGCCAAATAGCAAACACATCATCCACATAAAGAAGCCAAATAGTGGGTTTTTGTGGGGCGGAGTTTAAGGCTTTCTCTTCAAATGTCTCCATAAAGAAATTGGCCAAGGGTGGGGAAAGTGGTGAACCCATGGCTGTCCCCTCTATCTGTTTGTAGAACTTTCCTTGCCAAACGAAATAGCCTGAGTTCATTGTGAACTGAAATAGGGCTGAGATATCGGGAGGAAACTTGGCTTGGATGAGCTCAAGGGTTTCTTTGAGTGGGACATTAGTGAATAGGGAGGAGACGTCAAAACTGACCATTATGTCAGTGTGTTGGAGTGTGAGGTTTTCTATACTGGCTTTAAAGTGGGCTGAGTTTTTTATGTGTGTTGGTGTCCTTAAGAAGGTCACTTCTTGACCTGTGGAAGTCACCAACAAACTTAAACCTTATAACTCTAGACCCCCCCCCCCCCAATTATATGGACTCCCAAAAATACATAAACAAAATGTGCCATTGCGTCCCATAGTGGATAGCATTGATTCCCCCACATATAACTTAGCCAAACATTTAGCCAAAACACTCACACACTACACTGGCAACACACCATCCCCCCCTCCCCCCCCTCCACAATAAAGACTGCACCAAGTCTATCACTATCCCCTACATCCAAGGCACCTCTGAAAAAATAACTAATATCCTCAAAAAATATGACCTTATTTCCTGTTACAGACCATATAAAAAGTTGGCATCCCTTATCCGCTCTACCAAAGACCAACCACTTCCCCTAGACCTACCTGGTGTATACCAGGTCCCTTGCAGCTGCAAATTGTCCTACTTTGGCCAAACAGGCAGAACAACAAATATCAGGATTTCAGAACACCAAGACTACATCCGGTTTCACCAGTACAGCTGCTCTGGGTTGGCAGACCATGCCTTAGATACCCACCATAAAATTCGTTGGAAGAAAACAAAAATAATCCATCGCAGCACGTTTAAATACGAAAGATTATTCAAAGAATCTTCAGCAGCTCTAAAAAACGTTCCTAACCTCAACAAATTTGGGTGCATGAAACTGCCCCAAATTTGGGAGACTTTCATTATGAGAACTTCAGCCCAACTGCCAAGACTACCAAATTAACTCGCAAGAGGGCACCATTAGGACTTTAGGAACAAAATTAGTTTATTACTTTCTTCCTCATTTGCTTTGTTAGTTCCTTAGTGCACATACCATATCTTTATGTTCCTGAAGATGGCAATGTGACATTGCCAAAATATAGAAGTGATTCATTAAAGTTATCTTTAATTAATATACTTCATATGCGTTGTTAATTCCGTAAATTAATTACCAGTTATGATGTTCAGCAGAGAGCCTTTGTCCATTTGGATGGCAATACTGAGAACATCTATATTCTTTCTGCCCTTGTTTCTGATTCCTGCCACCATCTTAAGCCTTTGTTTATGGCTTCCCCTTCAGAAAGCCTTTAATAGTGTTTCTCTTCCTGTTGCAGGCTGTCCAGCTTTTTTTCTTTCATATGTTTTAGAGTTATACTTCAAGAATTCTGTTACTATTAATATTGGGGCCTGTGTGACTTCTATTCCCACAGTTTGGGATGTTCGACAAGGTGACCCCACATCCCCTCTTTTCTTCAATTGCATCATTGACGAGTTTTTTCATTCTCTATCCAACCATATTGGTTACTCTCTTGATTTGTCTTCTTTTAATGCTATGGCCTTTGCAGATGACCTTATTCTCGTGGCGTCCACTAAGGTTGGCCTGCAGGAACTCCTTGACCAGGCAGTCATCTTCTTTCATGTTTGAGGGCTTACCATAAATATAGAGAAGCCCTGCTCATTAGCACTTATCCCTTTGGGGCATGACAGGAAGCTAAAGGTAGAAAATCTTGAGTTTTTCCTGCAGATAGCATCAGCCTGGCCAAAAATTATTGCGATCACTGAGACGTGGTTGACAAAAGGGGATATAACAACAGGAATAGAAGTCGCTGGGTATAGCATTTTTCTTCAGGATAGGAGGAGAAAGCGTGGTGGTTGGGTACTGCTTATGATAAGTGATGACCTATGTCCTTATGTCCTCTAAGAGTGGAGGCTTTGGAAGGAAGTGAGACAAATGATTTTGAGAGCATATGGTGTGAAGTAGAGATAGGCAAGACAGGATATTAAGTGGGGTGTTGCTACAGACCCAGGAGCATAGAGAATGGGGACCAGGAGATGTTTAGACAGCTAAGTTTGGCAAGTGCAAGAAGAATGATTGTTATGGGAGATTTTAACTACAGCAGTATAAATTGGAGAGAAGAAGATGCATGTAGCAATAGGGGAATGGAATTTCTAGAATTCTTGAGGTACAAATGTCTTAGGCAACATGTAACAGAGGGAACAAGAGGTTCAAGAGTTTTGGATTTGGTTATAGCATCAGAAGAGTTGATAATAACTGAGTTGACATCTCTCCCACCAGTTGGAGAGAGAGAGTGACCACATGGTTTTGACTTGGAAAATGAATAGACATGCAGGAGTATCAAAGAGACGGGAACTTATGTGGAATTATAATGCAGGTGATTATAATAGTCTTAGACGTCAACTTTGGGAAGTTTTGGAGGGAGGAATTGGAAGGCCGGGATATCACTAGTATGTGGGAAATTGTGAAAGAATATTTGTTAGCAGTGATGGTAAGTTGTATACCACAAGTGAAGAAGAGGACACAATTTGGAGTAAAGTGAATGACAAACAATATTAAACAGGAATTGCATGCAAAAAAGAGGCTATGGAAGAGATATAAGGAGACAGGTGAAGAGAAGATGCATGAAGAATATAAGACACAGGCCAGAAGAGTGACTAGTGTGGTAAGTAAAGTGAAACTGGAATATGAGAGGAGATTGGCCCTAAGATCCAAAGAAAATCCTAGGGAATTTTTTAGCTATGTGGCCAGTAGGAGGAGAAATGACTGTGGAAGAATGATATTGTGGAATAAAAAATGGGAATAGAGTGACTGATGCAGAGGACATAGCGGAATTGTTCAATGAACACTTTATTGGAGTATTTCATCCTAGAGGAGTCAGTTTTAATGCTAGAGGGATAGGACTGGTTCGAGGTCTGGAGGTACAGGAGGAGAGTGTGTTTCAGATACTGAGTACTCTGGATGTCAGTAAAGCTGTGGGACTGGATGGTATTTCACCACGAGTTTTGAGAGAATGTGCTAGGGAACTGACAGTGCCTTTAACCTTGGTTTTCAATGAAAGTCTGGCTTCGGCAAAGGTGCCCAGGGAATGGAAGGAAGGCAAGATAGTGCCATTGAATAAGGGTGGTAACAGACTGGAAGTGTCTAATTATAGGCCAGTCTGTGTGTCATCAGTAGTTGTTAAGATCTTGGAGAAAGTAGTGAGGGACCGTATACAGCATTGGGCAGATGAGGGTTATGTTATCTGTGAGAGTCAACATGGGCTTGTGAAAGGGCGCTCTTGTTTTAGCAATATGCTAGCCTTTTATAATAAAGTTACAAGAACATTAGATGAGGGAAAGGCATATACTGCAATTTTCTTAGACTTGGCGAAGGCATTTGACAGGGTGCCACATGATAAGCTGATATTTAAGTTTCAGCACATGGGTCTGGATGTCAGATTGGTCAACTGGATTCAGGATTGGCTCTCTGATAGGTATCAGAGAGTTTTGTATGGTGGAGCAGTTTCCAGGAGGCAGAGGGTTACAAGTGGGGTCCCACAGGGCTCAGTACTAGGACCTATATTGTTTAACCTTTATATCAATGACATAGCCAGTGGATTGCAGGGGGATATTCAGTTGTTTGCGGATGATGCAAAGCTGGGAAGGATTATTAGTAATAGTGCAGATGTGGTAGCCCTGCAAGAGGATTTAAATAAGCTAGATAGATGGGCAAATGAATGGGGGTGTCAGTTTAATGCAGCAAAATGTAAGGTCTTGAGGTTTAGGAAACATCGATGGGATGCTGCATACTCTATGGGAGGAGTGATACTGGAGGAAGTAGGGGCGACAAGAGATCTGGGGTTGATGATTGATAGAAACCTGAAGTTTGGGGGACATATTGCAAAGGTGGTGAAGGTAACACAGAGGATTGCTGCTATTATGAGAAGGACACTGACCTGCAGAGATAAGAGGGTTATCATTCCGTTGTATAAGTCTCTGATCAGACCACACTTGGACTATTGTTCTCAGATTTGGTCCCCAGGATTTGAAGGGGATAAATTAACTGTGGAAAGGATATAAAGACAAAGATGACAAAGATGGTTTCAGGACTGTACAAGCATAGTTATGAGGATCGGCTGAGGGAATGTGGACTGCTGACTTTGGTGGATAGAAGAAGGAATGGTGATATGATTGAGACTTTTAAACTGTTGAGAGGTGGTTACACGGTTGACACTGGGGAGTTCTTTCGCTTGGTTGAACAGCGGGAAGGAGCGATGACAAGAGGCCATCCCTGGAAGTTACGAAAGGAAACTGTGAGCAAGAGGGTAAGGAGTGGTTTCTTTGCGTGGAGGGTGGTTGAACCGTGAAATGCATTGCCTGATGGAGTGGTGGGAGCGAGAACTGTCAATGAGTTTAAAGAGTGGTATGATAGACATTGTATTTCTTAAGGGGGGACCTCCCCTCGATGAGTCTTGACAGACTTTATGTTCTTAGGAAGGACCTCCCACGATGAGTCTTTTGATTCCATCGAGGCCTGAATAATAATAATAACAATAGGCCATTGCACTACCATACTGTCCTGGATGAATGGAGATTTCTTCTTTATACCAAAAGGATGGTCTTCTGTTCCCTTCTCTTTAGAAAATGCTTTGGCATCTTTATGAAAAACTCCTCTCAAACCACAGCAAAGGCTTTTCCTCCTTTCAAATTATTTGCTCCCTAGGTATTATCATACCACTCTTTAAACTCATTGACTTGGGTGTGCCTATGCCTCAGTACCGTCCCATATGGATAGGGCTATTTGCTCTGCTATTTGTTCATGGCTTAGGTTTCCTTTAAATACTCCTGTTGCCTATTTTCATGCATGGTGATGGATGGCAGGCTTGGTATCCCTTCCCTCCGCTGGCTTATCGCACATCTCTGTTATAATAGAATTAAGAAATTAGAAATATCCCCTTTCTCATATTTGCAGAGATGCATTTCATTATCCTGTTATCCAGGAAGACCTTTGACATACTATAGGGGGACCAAGTATCAAGGTCAACTGATAGAGACTGTATCTGCAGAGCATAAAAAATTAGCTACTCAGATTTATAGATCTGTTGATGGTCCCTCACCAGCATCAATGGGTATAGGAAAGTACTAGACTCCTAGCTGGTTATGAATTTATTGACTTAATTAGGGCTAGGATCAATGCCCTGCACAACCCACAGCCATAGAGGTGACATAAGTTGTACGGTAAGTTGCTGCTACAGTGAAACTCTTTCTCATGTTGCCCAATGTTGTTTTCAAATTCATGGTATTCAAGTGAAGAGGCATGATGCTGTGGTCTCCATATTAAATGACCAGTTAAAAAACAAAGGTTGGGAGACTGCGGTTGAACTTCACTATAGGACTACAGCTGGTATTAGAAAGCCCGATTTAATTGCAAAGAAGTGTGAAAGAGTTTGGGTTATTGATGCACAGATAATGGGTAATGGGTTCCCACTTGTTGTCAGTCATAGGAACAAGGTCTCATATTACGGGCAGAATATAGATCTTGCTCGACAGATTGAAGAAGAGCTCGGGGCAGTTCCTCATTTCACTAGTGCTACCATCTCCATTTGTGGTGTATGGTGCAATGAGAGTTACAAAGACTTGACTTCTATAGGCATTACTTTGGCAGACATTAAAATCTTGTCGCTTAGAACTTTGCAGGGCACACTGGTGGCTTGGCATCTTCATCAACAAATGACTTCTAGAATACCTCGAACACGTGGGATAGATCTTGATGTATTTTGGCTTCAGCCTTTCTGGCCTATTGGGGCAAAGGCATCGATCGGCCTTTGCTCTGGTAGACCATAGTATGTAGCACTGCATTTCAGTGTGAAGATTTTTAAAATAAAATAAATATAACCAGTCCTTTCTTTTAGTACACGGTGATCAGCATTCGTTTTTGAAATTATGGATTCTACAACAGTTAAAATAACTCTTTATTATCCCGACATTTCGATCTTCCTATCAAGATCGCCATCTGGAGCATACATAAATATACAAGACAAGCTGTGTTACATTTCAAACCGTAAGCTAGAGAAACAATGATTTGATCACATGCTACTCACTGGCATGACCTCTAGTGGGAAAAAAAAATACATCAAGCTAGATTTCATTAAATTAAATCTAGCTTGATGTAATTTAAAAAAAAAAAAAAAAAAAAAAAAAATTAGATATCCAAAATTATCCAAATTAGATATCCAAAATTAGATATCCAAAATAAAAAAAAAATTAGATATGACAATGGATATCTAATCAGCATGATTAGATATCCATTGTTATATTATATTGATGGGATTATGCTAGAAGAAAATGATGAGGCTAGGGATTTTGGAGTGTTAGTAGTTAGAAAGTTGAAGTTTAAGGGCTATGTAGCAAAGATTGCAAATACAACTCAAAAGATAATTGCAATGCTGAAACAAATGTTAACATGTAAAGATAAGGATGTCATTTTGCCTCTTTACAAGGCTCTGATAAGACTTCACTTGGGCTATTATGAACAAGGCCTAGTCTCCTGGTTTCCATTCTGATACTGTGGAGAGAGAGAGATTGTTAAAAATGATATCAGGATTGTGGAATACTGATTATGAAGATAGATTGAGAACTTGCAGACTGCAGACACTAGCAAACAGGAGAAAGAGGGATGATATGATTGAGACTTACAAACTTCTGAAAGGCCATACAAGATTTCAGTTGATGGAATTTTTCAATTTATGGAGGGTGGGGAAAGGACAAGAGGGCATCCTTGGAAGCTGAGAATGAATGCTGCTAAGAAGGGGGGTGAGGGCTAGATTTGTCTCTCATGGGGTGATGCATGATTGGAAGGGATTGACATTGAATGTTGTGAGTGCAAGCAGTGTGAATGAATTCAAGAATAAGTATGATAGCTGGTGTGTGTAGTATGTGGCCTCCCTCACTGAGCACCTAACTCCCTGGAGGTGTCTCTTAATAATAATGATGATGATGATGATAATAATATATGCATGCAGGCACTCACACTAAGAAAATGAGGCTGAAGAAAAGCAACTGAAGTTAGTCCTAAAGGTTCTCCTAGCAGGCTAAATTTGGTTGTCATGGCCATTGGGATGACAAGTGTCAGCCCAATGGCCATGGTTAACCAGCATTAGCATGTTTTGGATTTTTGCGGGGGGTTGTAGCCATTGGCTAAGAAGGTTTTAAAGATATGCTTAAGTTCAATAGTTAGGGCATTGTTATCCGAATTGATTAATTTTTCCCTGTTATATAGGGTTTTTATAATCCCATATTGTTGGGAGGGGGAGTGTGACTGCTGGTGAATATATCTACCTGTATGTGTAGGTTTTCTATAAACAGAGAAAGCCAGGGATCCATCAGGCTGAGGTGTAATCAGAATGTCTAGGAAAGGGAGACTTTTGTTGTTTTCCTTTTCCAAAGTAAACTGGATCCGAGGGTGTTGATTGTTTAAGTGTGTTGCAGAATCATGGAGTGTATCCAGGCCATTTGGCCAAATAGTGAACACATCATCCACACAGCCTATCCAAGCAGTGAGTTTATGTGGAGCAGAGTTTAAGACTTTTTCTTCAAAGGTCTCCATGAAGAAGTTGGCCAGTGGCAGAGAGAGAGAGTGGAGAACCCATGGCTATCACCTCTATCTGTTTGTAGATTTTTCTTGCCAAGCGAAGCTGAGATATCAGGAAGAAATTTGGCTTTGATGAGGTCTAAGGTATCTTTGAGTGGAGCATTTGTGAATAAGGAGGAGATATCAAAACTGACTTATGTTAGCATGTTGGAGTGAGAGATTTTCTATACTGGCTTTAAAGTGGACTGAGTTTTTTATGTGTGAAGATGTGGTGTCGGTATATTGTGTGAGCACTTTGGCTAATTTGTATGTGGGGGAATCAGTGCCATCCACAGTGGGATGTAATGGTACATTTTGCTTATGGATTTTTGGTAGTCTTTATATCCAGGGGGGGAGGAGGCAGGTCTAGAGTTAAAAGGTTTTAGTCTGTTAGTCACTTCCACAGGCCAGGTGGTAACCTTCTTAAGGAGCCTATGGATTCTGGTTTGGGAGCTGGTGGATCATATTCTATAGGGAGATAGCTGGACTGATCTAAAAGTAAACAGTGAAGCTTACCTGTGTAATCTGAAGTTCATTTAATTAATAATTTAATTTACATTGCCATTTCCTAAAATATTAGAAGTATGTGGGATTTGTAACTGCTGCAGAGGATATAGTTCAGGAATTCATTGAACAGCATCAGAATGTTTCATCCTCAGTGTGAAATCAGGAGAAGCTCAAGCTTACTTTATGCCTCAATACTGGTGAGTGAGCAAGAGGTATTGAGGCATAAAGTAAGCTTGATATCACTAAAGCAGTTGGAGTTGATGACCTATCACCACATATCTTAAGGGAATTTTTTGGAAAGTTAGCATCTTGTTAAACATATTTGACATATGTTTAACAAGAGTCTTGCAACAGCACATGTCCCAGAGGAGCGGAAGGAAGGTAAAATTCTTCCACTTCACAAAGGTGGTGATAAGGCTAAGGCTACAAGTTATAGGCCAATCTGTATATCTTGAGTTGCATGTGTGGGCAAGTGTGTGGAATTGTCAGTTAAATATTGCAAAGTGTAAAGTTGTGAAATTTGGTAAGCAACAATGGAATATAAGGTACACACTTGGTGGGGGGAATTTTGGAGAAAGTTGAGGAGATAAGTGACCTGGGAGTGGTGATGAACAAGGATCTGTAGTTCAGAGGTCACATTGCACAAATTGTGAAGTCATCACATCAGATTATGGCAATGATGCAGAGGAACTTAACATGCAGAAATAAACAGAAATAAAGAGGTTATGGTTCCATTGTATAAGGCCTTGATCAGGCCACATGGATTATTGTACATAGATTTTCTCCCCTGGTTTTCATGGTGATGAGGATATATTAGAAAGGGTCCAGGATACAATGGCTTAGTTGGTATCCGATCCTTCAGATGTGGGAATTGAAGACATATTGAGGAAATGCAGTTTGCTATGCCTTATGAATAGGAGGAAGAGAGGAGATATGATTGAGTCATTTAAGTTGGTAAGGGGTTGTTACCAGGTTAATGTGTAAATATTTTTTCTCAGAATCTGAGAAGGGGATGAAACAAGGAAGCTATCCCTGGAAACTGTATAGGTGTGAGCAAGGGTATATGGAGCAGATTCTTTGCATGGATAATGGTTGATGAGTGGAATGCATTGCCTGGCAGTATGGTAAATGTGGACCCATTAAATGACTTTCAAGCATCATTGATGAGCTTTTTTTTTGTAACAAGGTTTAGATACTGCAATGGGTCTATTAGCTCCTGGATGTCTGGTGTTAATAATTATATTAATAATTATACATGCCCATTCTATGTGTTCTTAAGACAAACTTTTATAGAAAGAATTACAACACATTAAGTCAACTTTTCAAATGTATTTTTTTTATGTCTTTATCAAAAAAAGCATTTAGCACTTTTAGAATCCCTTCATCTTCTGCTCAAGATGAAATAATTTATGTTCCTCTCCATTATGTGCAAGGAATTTCCAAATTAGGGAATTCTAGGAAATTTTAAAGCCACTGAACATTTTTGTTGCTTTTCATCTTGTCAAAAAAATTTCAATTTTTTTTTTTCATCTCCCAAAAGACAAGCTTCCTCTTCTTGGCTTTCTGAGTGTTTAACAGATTCCTTCTTCTAGTGGCTTATCATATTAGGTGCAAACTGGAGGAATATATGCTTTTATTCATTGCAAAGAACATAAATCTTACATCCCATAGCAGTGGCGCACCCAGTGGGGGGCCCAGGCTCCCCCAAAGAAAAAGGGAAAAACGCTAGAAAATTTTCTGAAAATCTTTTCCTAATTAATAAAATTCATTTTTTTTATTTATGTTGTGTCGTGTCTTCTATTTCTATACAACTTATGAATTAGCGATCATTGCAGATGTTCAGTCATGGGTCATAGCGATGCGTAGTGTGTATTCTCAAATCATCTACTCAACTCGCCCTCCCCTAAGATTAAACACTGAGTGTGCTACTGTCATATAGCATGAACAGTCTGAACTTGCTGAACCTGCCATATCCACCAAGCATAGATAGAGTTCACTGGAATAAAACAAGAATCCTTCCTGAAAGCCAATATCTTATAGAAAAACTTGTGAAATGTTACTCCATTGTCCTAACCTGAATAGATTCAGTGGTCTATGTTTACCTCCATTATGGGATATAGTGCATTTTAAATCAGTTGATCTTTTTAAATCAGTTGATCTTTCTTAACTTTTTTATTTCTTTTTTTTTTTTTTTAGTTAGGAAAATATTAATTTTTTTTGTTATCTTACACTATCTATTTAGGAGCTTTTCTTAGAATTTTCTGTAATTTCTCTGATTTAATTGCTGTTCCATATTTGTATTCAAGATGCCTATGAAACGAGCAAAAATTTTACAAGTAAACATCATTTTCCACATGAACTTTTCTTTATTTTATTATTTATTATTTATTCTTACAATGTTTGCATTGCATCCCAGATGTCTCTGTGACAGGGACAATATTGGAACTATTAAACATATTTATTAATTTCTTTGTGATGTTCTCATTCTGTTAAACCTGACGATGAGTTTTTAGTAATTATTACTACTATTATTATTATTATCCCAAGACCCTATGGAGTCAAAGTCATCTAGTAGGTTCTTTTGTCATACACACAGCTCATCATACTGCATCTTTAAACACACTCAAATTCTCAGCAGACACCACACTCTCAGGCAAGGCATTCCAATCATTCACAACTCTGCATACAAAAAACCTGCTTTTCATTCCCCCTGCTCACACCTGACTTATACAGGTTCCTGGAATGTCCTCTGGTTCTCCCTGATCTCCCACTGTTCACTGTAAAACCTCTCCAACATTGATCCTCTAACAACCCCTTATCAACTTGTAGGTCTCTATCATATCACTCCTATTCACTAGACCCTGATAATTGCATTTTCTCAACCTTTCCTCATATTTGACATTCCAGAGATCAGAAAGTACCTTAATCAGTCATCTCTAGACCCCTTTCCAACATCTCTTCGTCCTTATGAAACCAGGTGACCAAATCGGCACAGTAGTCCACATATGGCCTAATCAAAGCTTATACAATGGAATAAGAATATCCTTATTTCTACAAGTCATTGTCCTCCACATCATTCCCAGAATTCTTTGTGTTGTCCTCACAGTTTTGTCAATGTGCCCCCTAAATTTCAGATCCTTATACACTATCACCCCAAGATATTTTTATTTCCTCCACCTCCAACAATATATCCCACCAAACATAAATTCTACATCCCATCTTTGTTTCCCAAATTTTGAAACCTTACATTTTGCAACATTTGACTTGCATCCCCATTTCCATGCCCATACACTCAATTATTCAAGTCTTCTTGTAAGGCCACAACATCTTCACTACCCTTCATGGTTCGTCCCAACTTTGCATCATCTGCAAACAACTGAATATCCCATTCAAATCTTCTCCAATATTATTAACATACAGGTTAAACAGCAATGGCCCTAAAACAAACCCTTGAGGCACACTGGTTTTGCTCTCCCATATACAACTTGCTGATACCTATCAGGTAGCCAGTCTCTGATTCATTGCACTAATCTAATATCCGACCCCCATCTGCTCTAGTTTGACTATCAACTTATCATGCAGTAATCTATCAAAAGCCTTTGCGAAATCTAAATATACTACTGTGTATCCCACTCCTTTGTCCAAGGAAACCATCACCTTATTGTAATTGATTGTGGTGAAATGAGGCAGAGAGCAAGGATTATGAATGATATTCTGGCTGAAATGTGTGAGGAGATGGGAGTACAGTTTGATAATGTGTGGAATGAGTTTGAGGGACGAAGTGAGCTGTATGGGAGCGATGGACTGCATTTGAGTGGTTATGGTGCGAGTCACTTGGAGAGACTGCTGCTGGAAGGTAGAGAAGTGAATAGAGAGAATGAATCAGATCGAGAGGGGAGTGATGTGGATGAGCAGGAGAGTAAGTCAGGAGAGATTGAAGAAGTGGAAATGAATGGGGAAGTGAGTGGTATGAGTATAGAAAATGAGAGAATGGGTGTGCAAGAGGAGCAGGGAAACGGGGAGGCTCAGGGTGGACAGGGGTACACAGCGTGAGAAAGGTGGATGCTCCAAGAGGAGGTGAGAGCATGTGTAGGCAGGAAAGAAATGGGATCACCAGGGATCAAGAGGAAACAGATGGAATTGCAAGGATTCTAGAATGAAGAGGCAGAAAGGGAAATGGCCCCAGTCCAGCGTGGAGAGATCGCATCGAGTGAGTGGTATCAGTGGAACTAGCTGTAGATCCAGAAATGAGCTATTGTGTTTGTATACCAATGCTAGAAGTATAAGAAACAAGGCAGATGAAATGGTTGTATTAATTGCGTCTGTGCACCCAAAGATTGTCGGAATAAGTGAGACATGGTTGGGTGAGGACGACATCCTGACAGGAATAGAGATGGAAGGGTATGATGTGTTTCATGAGGATAGAAAGAGTAAAAAGGGAGGTGAGGAGTGCTATTGATGATAGAGAAAGAGTTATGTCCATACAAGGTAGAGATGCAAGAGGGAAATAGGGCCAGTGGATTTGAGGCAGTATGGTGTGAGATAGAGGTGAATAGAATCAAATACTTGGTGGGATGTTGTTATAGACCTGGTAATGTGGATGGTGGTGATAGTGAAATGTATAGTCAAATAAGCCAAGCAAATAAGAAAAGGGTGATCATTATGGGTGATTTTAATTATGGCAATATAGACTGGAATGAAGAAATAGCAACTGGAAGTAAAGAAAATGAGTTTCTTGAGTTTTTGAGGGATAACTACCTCATTATGTAACAGAGGGCACATGAGGATTAAGGGTCTTGGATTTGGTCATCTCATCGGAGGGTGTAATTATAAATGAGGTGTCAAATCATCCACCAATTGGTGAAAGTGACCATGAGGTGATTACCTGGGTGGTTGCCAGCAGTGCAAGGACCGCTGTGAAAAAAGGGTATACGTAGAACTACAAGGGAGGTGATTATGAAGAGCTCAGGAGACAGCTTGCAGGTGTAGCATGGAATGAGGAGTTAGCTGTAAAAAAGATCGATGCAGCTTGTTGGATTTTCAAGAACTATTTAGTAGATGCAATGTCTAAATGTATACCACGGGTGAGAAGGTTAAATAAGGTGGGTGTGAAATGGATGAATAAAGAGATTAAGCATGTGATACAGAGAAAAAGGGCATTTTGGAGGCAGCATAAGAGAAGTGGAAGTAACCAATTTCATGAGGTCTACAAGGACCAGGCAAGGAGGGTGACTTGGTTGGTGAGAGTAGCTAAAGAGAAGGTATGAACAGCAGTTAGCTAATGAAGCCAAAAAGAATCCTAGGGAATTCTTTCGATATGTAGCCAGCAAAAGAAAGAATGATTATGGAAGGATGACATTGATTGGAGGAAATGGTATAAAGACAGCTGATGCAGAATGTGTGGTGGAAATACTTAATGAGCAGTTCATAAAGATCTTTCAATCTTGTGAATGTGACTTCATGGAGAGATTGAGAGCAGTTGATGATGGGGAGGAGAGACTGATTGTAAGTGAGCAAGAGGTGTTTGGGGAGTTGAGTAAATTAGATATAAATAAGGCTGTGTGGACTTGATAATATATCAAGTCCACACCGCGTATTCTGAAGGAATGTGCCAGAGAGTTGACACCTGCCTTGACATATTTTTTAATATGAGTCTTGCACTTGGTCAAGTTCCTAAAGAGTGGAAGGAGGGCAAGATTGTGCACTTCATAAAGGAGGTGATCGAACTCGAGCCTCAAACTATAGACCTATCTCTGTGTCAGGTGTTGTGGTTAAGTTGTTGGAGAAGCTTGTGAGAACTAGGATCCAGAGTTGGGTTGACAACAATGGTATAATCTTTGATGGACAGCATGGATTTGCTAAAGGGAGGTCATGTTTTAGTAATCTACTTACTTATTACAATAAAGTGACTGCTTCCTTGGACAGAGGAGAAGGATACACAGTAATATACTTGGATTTCACAAAAGCTTTTGATAGAGTACTTCATGATAAGTTGACAGTCAAACTAGAGCAGATGGGGTTGGATATTAGATTAGTGCATTGGATTGGAGACTGGCTATCTGATAGGTATCAACAAGTTGTGTATGGGGGTGCGATACCCAGGAAAAGGAAAGTCACTAGTGGAGTGCCTCAGGGGTCTGTTTTATTGCCATTACTATTTAACTTGTATATTAATGATGTTGGCGAGGGTTTGGATGGAGATATTCAGTTGTTTGCAGATGATGCAAAGTTGGGACGAACCATAAAGAGTAATGAAGTTGTGGCCTTGCAAGCGGACTTGAATAGATTGAGTGATTGGGCAAGCAGATGGGAATGTGAGTTCAATGTTGCAAAATGTAAGGTTTTAAAATTTGGAAAACAAAGATGGGATGCAGAATTTATGCTTGGTGAGAGCATATTGTTGGAAGTGGAGAAAATAAGAGATCTGGGAGTGATAGTGGATAAGGATCTAAAATTTAGGGGACACATCGCCAAAATTGTGACGACAACACGAAGACTTCTAGGAACGATGCGGAGGACACTGACGTGTTGAAGTAGGGAGGTTCTTGTTCCATTGTATAAGGCTTTGATTAGGCCACACATGGACTATTGTGCCCAGATTTGGTCACCGGGTTTTCAGAAGGATGAAGAGATGTCGGAAAGGGTCCAAAGGCGACTGACTCAGGTAGTTTCTGACATCTGGAATGTTGAGTATGAGGAAAGATTGAGAAGATGTAATTTGCAGAGTCTAGTGGAGAGATGGGAGAGGGGAGATATGATCGAGACCTACGAGTTGGTAAAGGGTTGTTATAAGATCAATGGTGGAGAAGTTCTACAAAGAATATTGGGAGATAAGGGGAGAACCAGAGGTCATCCCTGGAAACTGTATAAAGAGGGTGTGTGAGTAGGGGAGTGAGAGGCAGGTTTTTTCGTGCAGAGTTGTGAATGATTGGAATGCCTTGCCTGAGAGTGTGGTGTCTGCAAGGAGTTTGAGTGTGTTTAAAACATGGTATGATGAGATGTGTGTGTGATAAAAGGACCTCCCAGATGAGTATTTGACTCCAGAGGTCTTGTTTAATAATAATAATAATAATAATAACTAAGTAGATTATTAAAACATGACCTCCCTCTAGCAAATGCCAGCCTGGTTGGCCAAGTGGATAGCATATCTGCTCTCCAGCCAAAAGGCTGTGGGTTCTAATCCTGCCGTAGGCATGGATGTTTGTAATTGTCTGTGGAAATACCAGTGATGGTCGGTGGTAGATGGCGTTGGTGTAGTTGTGGTCATTTGGTGATTGAATGGTGGAGACAGAATTGTTGACCAGGTGCCTTCCCTCGATGAGTCCTTGTACTCTCTGCAGGTGTCAAATAATAATAATAATAAATCCATGCTGTCCATCAAACATAATTCCATTGTTGTCTACCCACTTCTGGATCCTAGTTTTCACCAGCTTCTCCAACAACTTAACCACAACATCTGACACACAGATAGGTCTGTAATTTGATGCCTGATTCTATCACCTCCTTTATGAAGTGGCAAAATCTTTCCCTCCTTCCACTCCTTTGGAACTCGACCCAGTGCAAGAATCATATTAAAAAAATATATCAAGCAGATGATTAATTTCTTCATTCATCCATTTCACGCCTACCTGATTTAACCTTCTGACCCATGGAATACATTTAGACATTGCTTCTACTAGTCAAGTCCCTGGCACATTCCTTCAGAATATGTGGTGATACGTTATCAAGTCCCACAGCCTTATTAACATCAAGTTAGCTCAAATTCTCCATATTCCTCTTGCTCACTTACAGTCAGTTTCTCCTCCCCATCATCAATTGCTCACAATTTCTCTCCATGATGTCACATTCACAAGAATGAAAGAACTTTATGAAATGCTCATTAAGTGTCTCCACTATATCTTCCACAGTAGTTGTTCTTATACCATTTTCTCCACTCACTATCATCTTTCCATTATTATTCTTTTCTTCTTTTTTTTTTTGCTGGCTACATATTGAAAGAAATCTCTAGGATTCTTTTTGTCTTCAGTAGCTAACTGCTGGTATTACTTTACTTTTGCTACCCTTACCAACTAAGTCACCCTACTTGCCTGGCGTTTGTAATCTTCGTGGAATTGGTTATTACCACTTCTCTTATGCTGCCTCCATAATTCCTTTTTTGTTCTGTATCACATGCTTAATCCTTTCATTCATTCATTTTATACCTACCCCTTATTTAGCTTCTGATCTCTGAATACATTTAGACATTGCTTCTACTAGATAGTTCTTGAATATCCCCCCAAGCTGCATTGATCTCTTTTCCAGCTAACTCTTCATTCCATGCTACACCTGCAAGCTTTCTCCTGAGTTCTTCATAATCACCACCCTTGTAGTTCCACATATACCCTTTTCTCACAGAGGTCCTGACACTGCTGGCAACCACCCAGGCAGTGGCGAATTCTCCATGCTTGCTGCGCAAGCTCATTAATTGAGAAAGACGTACTATTTATTTGTTAATAAATGCATGCATTTATAAGCATTCCATTTAGGCTTTTATTTTTGTAGACAGAAGACGTCTTAAGCTTGCCTGGCAATAATTGAACTTTGCATTGTGTATCGAAGCCAATGCTTGCTCATCTAGTCAAAGCTACCTTGACTTGCTCGGTTGTAGGAGCTTACAGGTCCTCGCAGCGGCACTGTGATTTCATACGTGCTCATAGCCATTTCACACGTCTCACTCTGTTCCTTAAACCACAGGCCATATTCATTCAACGTAGCTCTAGCCAGTGAGCTTCAGCAGCCTTTTCAAGTGTGCATGTTGCTTGGGAAAATTAAGTTACAACCAACTTTTTATGATGATCTTATTGACCAGTTCATAAAGAAGAACCGTAGGGTAGAATTTTTTTTTTTTTTTGAACTAGTAAAATTTATTTGTAAGCTTCCTATAATAGTACAAAATGTTGAACAATCATATGTGTAACCTAATAACAACAGCTCATCCAGGTTACGATATGCATAAAGTTACAAGAATTTATGTAATTCATTTTCATTATATACATATATGTATATTCATATAATATACAGTCTGCATGGGTAGCCTGGTGGCTGTGCGCTTCGAAACCATATGACTGGGGAAGGAGTATCCCAGGTTCGATTCCTGTCCAAGACGTGAGGAATTTGAGGATCTTCCTCAGCCATAGCCAAGTTAGCTGGTCTTGGGCTCAAGCGGTAGGGTTTTTTATTATTATTATTGTTGTTATTATTGTTCCAGGCAACTCCAAGGAGTCGACAGACTCATCGAGAGAGGCCCTAACATCATGTCAAGAAGAAGTATTCGACATTTACACAGCATCTGTCATACCTTGCCTTGAACTCATTCACGATCCTAGCACCCACAACAGACTCTGGCAGCTTATTCCACTCATTCACCACTCTCCAAGTAAAAAACCTAGCTCTAACTCCCTTGTCAACCACACTCTTGTCCAGCTTCCATGCATGGCCCCCTAGTCCTCCCACTACCAGTCATATTTTCAAAAATATCTTCTGGATCAATCTTATAGAAACCCTTCAGTAATTTGAATGTCTCAATCACATCACCCCTCCTTCGCCTATCGTCCAATCTCTGCGACCTGCAAATCTTCAACCTATTCTCATAAGGTTCATTCCACAGACCTTCTATCATCTTGGTCACTCGTCTCTGGATCCTCTCCACTTCCTCCCCATCACGAAGAAACCTTGGTGCCCATAACTCGGACAGTAGTACAGATGGGGTCTTATCAAGGCTCGATACAGAGTAACAACAACTTGTTTGTCTCTGCATGTTAAAGTATTTTTCAGAAGCCAAGTGATTTGATGAGCTGATTTGGTCACTTTTGCAATGTGCCCCCTAAACTTCAATTCCCTAACCATCAACACTCTCAAATCCCTGGCCTCAGCAATCTCCTGGAGTATGGTTCCACCAATGCGATATACTGCTTCTATTCTTTTCACCCCAAAGTGCATAACCTTACTCTTTTCCACATTAAATTGACATCCATTTTTCCTAGCCCAGTCCTCCAAACTATCCAAATCATCCTGTAAAATTTTGACATCCTGTGCACTCACAATTGCTCTACCCAACTTTGCATCATCAGCAAACAAGTGAACACTTCCTCTCAAATCCTTTCCTATATCATTGATGAACAAATTGAAAAACAGTGGTCCAAGAACAGAGCCCTGCGGCACACCACTAGTCACAAGCCATCTTTTAGACTCTACTCCTGCATAAACCACCCTCTGGTATCTCTCCTTCAACCACCCTCCATCCATTTCACCAACCCTATATCTATCCCCATCTGCTCCAGTTTACTGATTAGGGTTCCATGTGGTAACCTGTCAAAGGCCTTGGCAAGGTCCAGTAGTATCACTGTAAACCCATTACCCCTATCCAGTTCAGCCGTCACTGTGTTATAAAATGTGAACAAGTTACTGAGGCATGATCTACCCTTCACAAAACCATGTTGTCCCCCATACAATATCCCATTTTCATCTATTCAATCCTGTATTCTTTTCTTGACTAATTTCTCTAAGACCTTGACAATGATTCCTGATATGCTAATCGGTCGGTAATTTACAACAGCAGTCTTGGAACCACCTTTATGCAGTGGAACTATTTTCCCCTCTTTCCACCCGCTCGGGACTAACCCAGACCCGAGACTCAAATTAAACAAAATGGTCAAGGGTACTGACAATTCTTTAGCTGCTTCTCGTACAATAGTATACAGGGGATGTGCATCTGCAAGATTTAAGCACTGATCCTTGTGATACACATTAATGATATTGGGAAGGATTTGACAAGCGACATACAGCTATTTGCTGATGATGAAAAGATAGGTAGGGTAATCAGGAATGCTGCTGATATGCAGTACTTGCAGAATGATTTGAATAGGCTGGAATTGTGGGCATGGGAAAATGGATGTCTGTTCAAGCCAATAAAGAACATCAAGCAGTTGACACGTGTGCACCACTGATTGCTGTAGATAGAATGGCTGAATTCAGTGGCTTAATAAGGTGTTGAAATAAAGAAAGTTTTTCTATGAGATATATCATTAATGTAGGGTACTGACAATTCTTTAGTTGCTTCTCGTACAACACGAGCTGGTATACCATCCAATCCCACGGATGTATTAACATTGAGGTTATGCAATAGACTACTCATCTCCACTTCATTCACCACAATTCCCGTATAATCTACTGGTTCATTCGTTTCTGCAATGTCACCACCTGGATGATATATACTTGCAAAGTGCTCACTCAGTAACTCAACTATATCAACTGATTCAGTTACCTCCCTACCATCGCCGTTCTTTAAAATCATTCTGCCATGTACATTTTTCCTTTTACTTGCTACATATCTAAAAAACTGTTTAGGATTCACTTTAGCCTGCACATAGCCAATGTTCTTTCGTAATCCTTTTTTGCTTTTCTTACCACACTCATTACCCTTCTGGCCCGCGTTTTATACCGTTCATGTGCCTGCCAGTCACCTTTCTCCTTAAATTCCCTCTTTTTTTTGCAACTCAAGCTTAATGGTGTTATTCATCCATTTAACCCCTACTTGATTTATTATTCAGACTCTAGGTACATCTTAACTGCCACCCATGCACTATCAACTTCTAGTCCTTGCAGTTGTACATGCCATGGCACTAAACCAATCAAACTCCTAAGCTTGTCATACCTTCCAGCCCGATAATTCCACATGTACCCTGTCTTAATTGAAAATTCCACACCTTTAGCCATCTCCCAAGTCAAGACCCTATGATCACTCTCACCAGTTGGTGGCAATGTGGTCATATTTGTTACAGCCAAATCCTCAGATGTAATTACTAGGTCAAGCACTCTCTGACCCCTAGTATTTTCCTTTACATGCTGTCGCAGATAGTTATCCCTTAATAGCTGCATAAAATCCAATTCCTTCCTCCTGTGTGTCCTCTCCTCACTCCAATCAATGCAACCATGGTTGAAATCTCCCATAATAATTATTCTTCTTCCACTCATTTCTTCTATTTGCTTGTGCATACTGTCACCACCATCTTTTCCATCACCTGGTCTATAGCAGCACCCAATTGTATATTTAGGTCTGCTAGCCACAATCTCACATCAAATGGCCTCAAATATGCTCTTTTCTCTATCCTGCAATTCAACTTCTATTCTACTTGGCTGTAGCTCATCAGCTATCATCAACAATACTCTCCCCCCCCCCCCATTTTATTCTCCCTGTCATTCCTGAACACACTATACCCATCACATTCAATCCCACTAGCTATGTCATCTACAGTCAGCCATGATTCACTAATACCAATGACCTGTGGTCTGGAAGTGCCAATCATGGCCAAAAACTCTTCCTTCTTGTTCCTAATACTCCTGGCATTAGTGTACATGAATTTAAGACCCCCATTAGCCCTAACCCTACCTTGATGCCTTATATACCCTACCTTGATGCCTTATATTAACTATCCCACTCTGATTTGTTGTCCTTATTCGCTCGGGCATTTTATATTCATTCATATATTCAACTGCCTCCCTAAGGACTGTATATCTACCCCCCCCCCTTAACCAATCTAGTTTCCCTGAATTTGCACATCCATTACATTCAGCAATACTTTCTCAAGTCTCCTTCCACCGTAACCATTCAAATGCAAGCCATCCATCTTATATAGATCCTTTTGCCCATCAAACTCACTTCACACATCCACAAATTCCACACCACTCGTCATTCATAACCCATACATAAAGTCATTCGCAATTATGGCCCTCCTTTTAAACATTTCACTGTCATACCGTGGCAAAAGACTAATCATTCTAACTTTCTCACTCTTTTCTTTTGCTACCTCAAACAATTCATTTAGGTCTTCTATCATTTCCATTTTATCCCCTTTCAAATCATTCGTACCTGCCACAACAATCATTTCTTTCACCCTTTCCTTTGCTCTCTAATAGACTCAGTTACATCCTTTATGGTCGCACCAGGTTGGTACGATTTTGTCAAATCCTCTACTAACACACCTCGTACTAACGAGTCTCCATACAGCACTCTATCCTTCATTTTGTTCATGTTCACACTCATATGTCTATTTTTCCTGTCGTACTTTTTATTATTGATTGGTTCATTCAATCGACTTTTGCTCATATGCTGCTGTTTTGCCCTTTGTATCGCACCATTCAACAACGTGATCTCACTCATTGCATCTATCTCATCTTTTTTATTCTCTGTAAAACCATTTATACTATCATTCACACTTTCTACATTCACACTCTCATAATTCTCTGGTACAACCTCACCGTTTCTTGTCATATCCCTATTTTCTTCATTCTGAAGTTTGACAAAAATATCACACTCACGATCCGAAATACACTTCAATTCCTCATTCTCCCTACATTTTCTACACACATTCATTTTTCTGTCAGTTTATCTGGCGTTTTTCATCCCGCAAGCAGGCAAACCGGCCCCATGAACACACATGGATCTACAGCCATAAATACTTAACCCCCATGAAGGGGCTCAATTTGCTCCAGGGACTGGGGAGAAAAAAGGGAGAAAACTCCATACGATTAAATAAATATAATATACATATTACATATTATTATAACATAATTACATAATAAAATCTTAGGAGACATGCTAATATGTACAGAGAAAGTTGCATAACAATTAATTAGGAACAAAATAAAGCAGTTATATAGCATTAAAATTTTTATGATCTTTGAATACAAATATGCTAAAAAGCAATAATTTATACAATTATTTTGAACAGAGATTCCTCATTTCTGTGGGAAAATAAATACTCTTTGATTAGAGTTTTGTATTTGTTTGGGTTGGTTTCATTTCCTATTGTTAAAGGTAGTGTGTTGAATACTTCTGGCACTAAATATGTGTATTGCTTCTTTATTTGCTTTTGGAACTATATATTTTAGGCCCTTATGTCTACTAAGGAAAGCATTTTGTTTGATATTTACGTATTCGTTGTCGTTTTTTATGAATAATAGTACCCTATAGACGTATAAATATCTAAGGGATAGTATGTTTAGTATGGTGTATTTATTACACATTGCAGTATCCTTATATTTGTTTCTAGTTAAGATTTTAATTACTTTATGCTGAGTCGAGACTAAAGGTTTCAGCGTAGTGCGATAGATTCCTCCCCAATTTAATATACCATATTGTAGTGCGCTTTGAATCCAGGCAGAATATAATATTTTTAGCATATTTAAATTTAAGAATCTGTTTAGGTAGTAAAGTCTGTTTAACATAATCCTTACTTTATTTACAACATCGATAATATGCAGTTTCCAGCTTAAACTACTATCAATTTTTAATCCCAAGTAAGTTATTACACTGACTTTTTCTATTTTCTCACAGTTGCAATTTGAATATGTCCTGCAATTCCAATCATGCAAAATTGATTGTGCAGTGAACTTGATTTTTAGAACAGATGTGCTTGAAATTAAAACCCTCCATCTTCCAGAACAGCGGAAAATACTGGGAAGAAGGAAAAGAAACAGTGTGATCAATTGCAAAAGACACTCTAGGTTCCAATCCCAAAGTAAACAAACAGTGGATAACCCAAGAAATCATAGCTACCATAGAAGAGAAAAGAGAGGCCAAGATACTGGCAAACCAACAAAACAATGAAGAGAATAGAGAAAAACACAGAGCACTAAAAAATAAAGTTGATAACCTATGCAAAAAAAGCCAAAGAAAAATGGTTAGAAGAAAAAGCTAAGAAATGCCAAGAAGCATACCAACAAAACAACCTAAAAGTCTTCCATGATACTGTAAGAGAAATTACAAAGGAATTCTCAGCAAAAGCAGTAACAATGATAAACAACAAGATGACTGAAACCGGGAATATTGAATATATAAGAAAAATCTGGTCAAACCATTTTAAGACTATCTTCCACCAAGGAAACAAAACTACAATGCCAACAATAGAAGAAAATAATGATAACCAAAAAATTTTACAAGAAGAAGTTAGATATGCAATAAAACTATTGAAAAGGTTGAGTGTAAGAGAGAGAAACTTTAGCACTGATTGTGTATTTATTGATCCTTACAGGCAGAATAAATTGCAGAAGAGAGGGGGAAAAAATCGGCATAGGACTACGGTAGTTAGTGACTTATATATCAGTTCTAAAGCCGGTACAAGATCTAGAGGGAATCTGCAATTTTTGTATACCAATGCTAGAAGCATTAGAAATAAGAGAGAAGAATTTTTGGCATTAGTCAGTGAAATCTCACCAAAAGTTGTAGGCATTAGTGAAACTTGGCTGTCAGCAGAAGATGTGGTCACTGGAATTGAATGTGATGGGTACAGTATTTTCAGGGAGGATAGAGAAGATAGAACAGGAGGAGGAGTACTGTTGATGATAGCTGATGTGTTGCAGCCAAAGAAAGTAGTATATCATGATGATAGACATGTGAATGAGAGTTCATTTGAGGCAGTCTGGTGCGAAATAGTGACCAACGCAACCAAATATACAGTTGGATGCTGCTATAGGCCAGGGAGTACAGGGGGAGATATTGAATTCATGCATCAGCAACTTAGTGCAATGAGTGAAGGCTTAGTGATTATTATGGGGGATTTTAATTATGGTGATATCAATTGGAAGAAGGAAATATCACGTAGCAAAAAGGAAATGGAGTTCATACATCTGCTACGAGATAATTACTTGAAACAGCACGTAACTGAAGGGACACGTGGTGTGAGAGTGTTGGACCTGGTTATTGGTTCAGAGGTTATGTGCATAAGTAAGGTGACCTCGTTACCTCCAGTTGGTGAAAGCGATCATGTGGTATTGACTTGGAAGGTTGCAAAATCTGTGGATTTTTCTATTAAGAAGGGGTATGTACGAAACTACAGGTTAGGCAATTATAACAAGCTTCGGAGTGAGCTTGCAGCCATCCCATGGCAGAACATATTGCAAGGGAAAGATGTTAGCAGTGCTTGGGATAAAATCAGTGGGTATCTGAGGAAAGCAATATCAGATTGTGTCCCCATGGTCAGGAGGTCAAACAAGGCAGGCATTAGATGGATGAGCAGTAGTATCAAGCTTGAACTACAAAAAAAGAAAATGTTATGGAGAATTTACAAGGAGAAGGGCGATCAGGATACCCATGAGCAGTACAAGGCTCAAGCTAGGAAGGTTACCAGCATAGTAAGAAAAGCTAAATCAGATTATGAGAAGACCTTAGCCAAAGAGATCAAGGGTAATCCCAAAGAGTTCTTCCGCTATGTGGCAAGTAAGAGGAAGAATGACTTCGGAAGGATAACCTTAGTGGGTGCTGATGGTATTGAGGTGACAAAATCAGATGTAATAGTCGAGTTACTGAGTGATCACTTCTCAAAAGTCTATCACCCAAGTGAGGATATCTCTATACCTATAGCAATACCTAATGTGAGAATTGAAGCTAAAGAATCAGAGGTATTAAATATATTGCGAAACTTAAATGCAAACACTGCGGTAGGCTTAGATGGAATATCAGCTCGGGTGTTGCGTGAATGTGCAAATGAATTGTCAACCCCTCTTACCTGGATATTTAACTTAAGTTTGAACTCTGGTATGGTCCCTAGGGAGTGGAAGTTAGGCAAAGTGGTTCCTTTGCATAAGGGTGGCTCTAAAACTGCAGTATTGAATTACAGACCAATCACCATCTCAGGAGTAGTGGTAAAAGTATTGGAAAAGTTGGTTAAAGACAAAATTCAAGAATGGGTGGATCAGGATATGATACTCTATAGAGGCCAACATGGTTTTGTTAAAGGTAGATCCTGCCTTAGCAATCTATTAACTATCCATAATAGAATAACATCAGAGTTGGACAAAGGAACTGGCTACACAGTGGTACTTCTGGATTTTGCTAAGGCTTTTGACAGGATACCCCATAGAACACTGTTACGCAAATTGGAGCAGATGGGAATGGATATTAAATTGGTGATATGGATAGGAGAATGGCTCAGGGAGAGATACCATAAGGTGGTGTATGGAGGAGCCGAGTCCAGAATGAGGCAGGTGACCAGTGGTGTGCCTCAGGGCTCTGTGCTTGGGCCAATGTTGTTTAATTTGTATATAAATGATATAGGAAACGGCTTAAAGGGAGATATTCAGTTGTTTGCTGATGATGCAAAGTTGTGTAGTGCAATAAAAAATCAAGCTGATGTTGAAAGTTTGCAGGAGGATTTAAATAAGCTGGTAAAATGGGCAAAAGAAAATGGATGTCAGTTCAATGTGGAAAAGTGTAAAGTCTTGCATTTTGGGATTAAAAGATTACCAGCTGTGTACTACATAGATGGAAAGGTACTCCAAGAGATTGATGAGGCTAGGGACTTAGGGGTATTGGTAGATAAGGAGATGAAGTTCAGAGGACACATTGCTAAGGTGTCCAAGATTGCACATAGGATTACTTGGTTGTTGAGGAACACACTGACATCCAGAGATAAAGAGGTTATTATTCCCCTTTATAAAGCATTGATACTTCCACATTTGGATTACTGTGCTCAGGTCTGGTCACCTGGATTCCTTGGAGATGAGGAGGCTGTGGAGAGGGTTCAGAGAAGAGTGACCAAGTTGGTGAGTGATATGAAAAATGCTCCCTACATTGATAGATTGAGAGCTTGTGGATTGCAGAGATTGGCTGATAGGCGAAGAAGAGGGGATATGATAGAAACATTCAAATTACTAAAAGGTTTTTATAGGATTGATGCAGGGGAAATGTTTCAGCTGTGTGATAGTGATGGAAGAACAAGAGGTCATCTCTGGAAATTAAAGAAGAGTGTGGTTAACAAAGGTGTCAGAACAAGGTTTTTTGCCTGGAGGGTGGTGAATGAGTGGAATTCATTGCCTGACTTTGTTGTGAGCTCTTCATCTGTAAATGAATTCAAGAAGAGATATGACAGATATTGTTTTGCTAGTTTGGGTCTCCCGCGATGAGTCTACTGACTCCATGGAGATACCCGTAATAATAATAATAATAAATAATAATAAAACAATAAAGCACCAGGCATTGATACTATCCCTACTGAACTGTGGTCATATGAAGGCAGCATATCAATAGAATATTTAACAACCCTTTTCAATAAAATATTACAAACAGGAGAGATCCCAGATGACTGGAGAACTGGAAAGATCATCCCAATATACAAGAAAAGAGACAAAAGAGATTGCAGAAATTACAGATCAATCAATTTACTCCCTCATACCTATAAAATATTTATAGGAATTATACAAAATAGATTAAAAAACACCTTTGAAGAAATGATAGGCATAGAACAAGCTGGTTTCCGAGGAAACTATTCAACAATAGACCAAATTTTCACATTGCACCAACTAGCAGAGCTCAGCTGGGAAGACCATAAAGAACTATATTGTTGTTTTGTGGACTTTAAACAAGCTTTCGATAACATCAACAGAGAAATCCTTCTTAAAATTTTACTAGAAAAAGCAATAGACAAATATACAATACAGTTTCTGATAAAATATTACTCTAAGACAAATCTATCTATCTATCCCAATGGCTTTAACAGGCCTTTAAGGCCCACAACCTTCCAAGCATGCTTGGATTTCGTAACCGAAATACGAGGATAGAATGGTCGCTCCTATGCCTCAAGGTATTCTTGACTGTATCCCTGTGTGTTCAAGGGTCCGGTTTGCCTGCTTGCGGGATGAAAAACACCAGATAAACTGGCGGAAAAAACCCTACTGCCCGCGCCCAAGACCGGCTAACTTGGCTATGGCTGAGGAAGATCCTTCAGCTCCTCACGTCTCCGACGGGAATTGAACCTAGGACACTCCTTCCCCAGGCATATGGTTGCAAAGCGCAAAGCCACTAGGCTAACCGCGCGGACTCTAAGACAAATGCAATAATTAAAAAGGACACACTCACAACAGAACCCATAGAAATCCAAAACGGAGTAATGCAAGGATGCCCATTATCCCCATGCCTATTCAACCTATATCTAGAAGAAGTTGTAAAGAAGGCAATAGACAATGAGTCTGGAATCAATGTCAATGGTTTAAACATAAATAATATCAAATATGCAGATGATCTCGTCTTTCTTGCAAGAACCTCAAATGAACTACAAAAGTTGATAAACAAGCTAAACAAAACCTGTAAAACATATGACATGACAATAAATATATAAAAGAGAAAAGTGATGTAAATACGGAGGAACGGAACTACCATCTCAGCCACCCTAAACGGAGAACAAATCGAACAAGTAGACAACTTCATATACCTTGGATCAAAACTAACAGAAACAATAGATGAACTCAAAACAATCAAACACAGAATAGTGATAGGATGGACCACCAAGGAAAATTACAGAAAATCTGGAGAACAAACAAGATATCTAAGCAAGCCAAAATCAAATTATATGAAGCAATAATTATACCAACAGTCATCTATGGAGCAGGAGCGTGGACTTTTAAAAAAGAGAGGAGAAAAAACTTCTGGCATTTGTCTACATCTCTACATCACAGTCTTATCTGACTGTGATGTAGAGAAGACCTTGCTAATGCTTCTGCCTGGTATCTCCACTTGGGCCTGGCTCCCACTGAAGAGACCTCAATAAAAGTCGAAACTAGTCTGGGTAGTGGCCCTTCCCTTAATGCATAACATTATACATATCCACGAGGAGATGTGTTTTGCATTATGGGAGATACTGAGATAGGAATGTTGGTAGCTTGCACCACCTTTGCAAGGAGTTGCCTGGTGTTGTACCACTTTACCCCAGTCCTGAAGATACTTTCAGGCACAAACTTTGTTTGCACACACTTAGATAAAGGATGAAATTAAATTTATTATAGTCTGACCAAGTGAAAAATAAACTTTCAACATCTTTATCTAAATCCAGAGTAATTTAATAAAAAGGTGGCACACCGTTTAACAGCTCCTATAGGAGGAGATAACCTTGCTAATGCTTCTGGCTGGTATCTCCACTTGGGCCTGGCTCCCACTGAAGAGACCTCAATAAAGGTCAAAACTAGTCTGGGTAGTGGCCCTTCCCTTAATGCATAACATTATACATATCCGCAAGGAGATGTGTTTTGCATTATGGGAGATACTGAGAATAGGAGTGATGTTAGCTTGCTCCACCTTTGCAACGAGTTGCCTGGTGTTGTACTACCTTACCCCAGTCCTGAAGATACTTTCAGGCGCAAACTTTGTTTGCTCACACTTAGATAAAGGATTAAACTAAATTTATTATAGTCTAACCAAGTGAAAAATAAACTTACAAAAGTACAGTAGAACTCGGTTATAACGAATCCCACGGGACCGCATATATTTGTTCGTAATAACCATTATTCGTTATATCCAAGAAGTCATAATTTGAGCGAATTAAAAATGTTTTCAGATTTTTCTCAGCATAGGTATATTGGGTAACATAAATACATATGTGCATACATACATATAAAGAACAAAAATTTATTTTTAAAACTTCACATTTTTACCTAAAAAATCATCAAGCATGCTTTGCTTTGCACAAGACGCATATTTCATACATTTGAAATTGTGCCTTATACCACTGAGATGCTTGAATGTGTCGTCTGAACTTACAGATCGCGATTCCATAAATCTTGTTAAAATATGTAAAGCACTTTTTGCTTCACACCAGGTAACGATTTTCTCATCATTGCTATTTTCTTCCTCGGAGTCACTACTACTATTATCTTCTTCTGGTGTATGAGAGATTTGTTTTAAGATGTCAGTGTCTGTCGGTATATACCCGAAGTTGCGACGCCATTATCAGTGTCTATAAAATAATCAATCTCTGCGCACGTTTCAAAATTGTTCAAGTTTCGCGCTTTTAACCACGCTGATAACGGTAAGTTATCCTCTTCATCTTCTTCAGATTTGCACTCATATTCCGCAAGACCAGCTTTCTTTAAACAGTTTTGTATCATAGACAATGACACCAAATTCCAAGCATCACTCATTAAATGTATTTCGTGAAGTACACTGATCGAGTCATAAGCATAAGCATTTGCCACGGATTTTGCTCTGTGTTCTATCAGTTCCAAGACTAACAGACAACGAAAATGGGATTTAAAACATCTAATTACGCCTTGATCAAGCAGTTGCAAGACAGACGTCACATTCGTTGGCAAAAAAACAAGTTTTATGTTTTTAAATTAGCCACTACAGGATGGGCAGGACAGTTGTCCATCAATAAAAAAATTTTCTGGTTTTCACTGCGAAGAATTTTATCCCACTTGCGAATTTCATTTTTCGAAAATTGAAGATGTCATACAGGCCTTCTTATTCACTGTATAATCAATGGGAAGTTTCTTTATGTTTTTAAAGCATCTAGGCTTTGCCGATTTTCCAATTACAAGAAGCTTTCTTTTATCGCTACCGGTCATGTTCGCACAAACTAAACCTGTGAGGCTATTTTTGATAAGTTTTCCGCCAGCGCACTTTTCGTTTTTAAATTGAAAAGTTTTATCGGGCGTTAAAGTATAAAAAACCCTGCTTTATCTGCATCATAAATGATATTGTATCCATACCTTCATTTGATGTCCGGCCATACATTCTTGATCAAGTCAGAAACAACGTTTTTGTCAATGGACAACGCCTTGCCACTTACTTTTGCTCAGACAATATTGTTTCTGTTCTTAGAGCGATATCCACTTATTGTTGCATTTAAAATCGCTATAACTTTCAAAATTGGTCCACTAATAGGTAATCCAGCGGTTCTTTGCACTTTAAACCACTAAAGAAGTGCCTCGTCAAGTCACTTTTATTACACTTTTTAAGTTTTTTACACTTCGATAAATTGTTTTCAAAAGCTTTCAGAGTCAACTCACGATTCTTCAAAATTGTTGATATTGTAGATGGGGACAAACCATACTTCTTTACTACTGTCAGATTTGATTGGCCACTTTCCACCTCCCGTATAATTTCTACTTTTTCGGAAACTGATAAAATTTTCCGTTTGACTCCCAACATTTTTCCACAACCAGAAAATGCATATGTATGAAATGTCAGTAAAGGAACGACTAACATGTATTATTCGTTCGTTATTCCCATGAAACAAATTCGTAATAAACATGAAATACATGTATTAAATCAAATGTGATTCAAATATACCTTCAAAATTATTTGTTATAAACGTGAATTCGCTGTAACCGTGATCATTATAACCGAGTTCTACTGTATTTATTTTGCTGTTCAGTTTAAGATTGCAGAAGTCATTGATATAAATATTAAATAAAATTGACAAATCCTTGTGGTACACTGCAGTCTACTGTTTTGGAGCTGCTATAGCTGTTGCTTATTTTTACAATTTGTGATCTGGCATTTAAGTAATTTTTGAACCATTTTAGGGCAGTACCTCTTATTCCTATGACTTCTAATTTTTTTTATTAAAATTTCATGTGATACAGAGTCAAAAGCTTTGTATATATCTAGAAATAGTATATTGTGGATATCTAGAAATAGTAAATTTTGTATTCAAGTAGTTAAATTGAAAAATATAGAATATCATTTGCAAATTAAATGTTGTATTTGTATGATTAAATGTACATAAATTTCTAAATATATAGTTTTAAATGGTCAATACAGGTGAACCTCGTATAATGTGGTACTTGTGCAACGTGGTTTTGACAAAAACACAGTTTGGAAATTGTAGCAACCCTTTATCTTTTCATATATTTTTCACCGTGCAACTTAAAAATCAAATTTTATCTTCATTAAATTTGTGTCTGCCCATATCACGCAGGTAGTTATAAGTAGCGAATTTATATTAGGGGAAGCACCCTTTAGCAAGCATGTAAGTCAATTGTATACTGTATAAAGTGTTTATTGTTGAAAATTGTCTTTGTTTTCTGCCAGCAAAACATTAAAAATCATAACTGTGTTATCTCAAGCTGAGCCCTTTATTTTCTGGTGAGTTACATCTATAACTAATATGTAATGCTTTTTTTATGTAAAAAAGTTATTTTTATAGTAATGGCCACAAATTGCATTCAAAGGAAAAAAATGAATATTGAAAAGAAAATTTCTCTCGAAGAAAAAAATTAAAATCGTGGATCGGTTTGAAAAATGGAGAAAAACCAGTTGTTGTAAGGACTTTGAATTTAAATGAATCAACAATTCAAACAATCCAACACAATGAACATAAAATCCGAGAAAGTGTTTATTGCTGGGTCAACGGTAAGTGCAAAGCTCATTGCGCGTGTACGCAATTTTCTAAGAGAAAAATGAAGAAATCTCTAATGATTTGGAAAGATGCACTCAAAAGAAAATTCCTTTGGATGGAAATCTTATTAAACAAAAAACTCTCAATGTTCATAAACATTTATAATGCAGACCAGGTATTCAGGGCTGATGACTCCGGATTATATTGACAAAAAATGCCAAAACGCACCTATATTTCGAAAAATGAAAGATCAGCTCCTGGATTCAAAGTTTCCAAAGACAGAATTACTCTACTGTTTTGTAGTAATGCATCAGGTAATGCACATGACAAAACTAATGTTTATTAACCGATCCTCAAATCCTCGTGCTATGAAAGATTAAAATATGCACTTATTTTTATTTTGCCTAAAACATTTATGCAATGAAACATTACGTGCAATGAAGCTTAATTACAATTTGTAATTTTTATAATTTTATACTATGCATTTGTGTCATAGTTTATATGTTTTCTTAACTTACATGAATTACCTGAATTAAATAAAAATATTTTTTTGTTGGATATGTCATTGTTGTTTATATGATTTTTTTTTAAAAAAACTGATTTCGGAACATAATCCTACTTTTTGTATGTGATCTGAGTCTTGCATAATGCGATTTATATAACGCGGCATTTCTATGGAACCTAACATCCGCGTTATACTAGGGTTACCTGTAATTCATTATTCTGATAATCAGATTTCAATCATATCTCTCACTCCATGAATGATAACAAGAGCAAGCATGAATTTCAAGACCAGTATTCGCCCCTGCACCCAGGTAATCACTTCATGGCCACTCTCACCAACTGCAGGGTGATTTGACACCTCATTTATAATTACATCCTATGATGAGATTATCAAATGTAATACCCTCAATCCTCATGTGCCCTCTACATACTGTCTAAGGTGGTTGTCCCTCAAAATCTCAAGAAACTCATTTTCTTCACTTCCAGTTGCTATATCATCATCATAGTCTATATTGCCATAGTTAAAATCACCCATAATGATCATCCTTTTCTTATTTGCTTAGCTAATTTGATTATACATTTCATAGTCAGTACATCCACATTACCGGGTCTATAACAACATCCAACTAAGTATTTCATTGTCTTAATCCTGCTTACTTATTACAGTCACGTATATGAATATCTTGCTCTCTCCTCAAATATTGAGATCTAACACATCAAATTAATCTAATAACAATGCTTAAAACAACACACTTCTAGAGCTACAAAGTTCTTGCTAGAAGATTAGGTATGAGTCCTGAATTCTATCAAGTCCGATCACAAGAAATTTTACACTATTGCTCACACTAGCCTTAAATTACAATACAATGGACATAAAAACTCTACATTACCGACAGTTCAATCTTTCAGGAGACACTTCTCATCAGATCTTCTTGTAGGCTTCCTTCGGGTGGTTACCTTGTTCTGGGATCAGTTGTTCCCCATCTCGACCTTCCAGTGATTTCAGTCACAAATCACTTCTTTGCCTCGTACTCGAAATCCTCTGATGGAAAGGTATGGCTGGATCCGCACAAAATTTCGCCGTTTGCTGGTTGTCTCGTTGCATCAATGACAATGCTCAGACTCGGCTGCTACTTAACCATGTCGTCGCCGCTTGACCATCCTTCATTCACCCATCAGTGAGCTTGCACTGCCAAATCTTTTATATTCCTCTGCGTCAGCTGTCCCTACTACGTCATGAATTGCAGATGCCACCCAAGCCTTTTTGCACACCGTACCTTCTCCTTTCCATTGTGTCCCCATGTGGGTCTCACACCATACTGCCTGAAAACCACTGGCACTATTTTCCTCTCGCATCCCTACTTTGTATGGACATAACTCTTTCTCTATCATCAATAGCACTCCTCACCTCCCTTTTTACTCTTTCTATCCTCATGAAACACATCATACCCTTCCATCTCTATTCCTGTCAGGATGTCGTCCTCACCCAACCATGTCTCACTTATTCCAACAATTTTTGGGTGTTCAGACTCAATTAATGCAACCGTTTCATTTGCCTTGTTTCTTACACTTCTAGCATTTGTATACAAACACACCAGCTTATTCCTGCATCTATAGCGAGCTTAACTGATACCACTTATTTCTCCTTCTCCATGCTTAACTTAAGCCATTTCTTTTTCTGCTTATTCATCTCTGAAACTTGTTCAGATCCAACTGTTTTTCTCCTTGATCCCAGGTCATTCCCTTCCCTTTTTTGTCTACACATACATTCACATCCTCTTGTAGCATCTACCTTTCTCAAACTGTGTTCCTCTGTCCACCCTGATCCTCCCCATTTCCTTATCTGTCTTGCACACTTGTTCTCTCATTCTCTATACTCATGCTGTTCACTTCTTCATCCAACTGTTTTCCCTTGATTCCAGGTCCTCCTCTTCTCTTTTTGTCTGCATCTGCATTCACATTGGATCTGAATGTGAAATAGCTTGGATATGTAAAGAAAACTGCAGTGTTGTGCAGATTGCTGTTGGAACCAACTTCATCAGCAGAGTATTCAGAAACTGGTCATCTTAAGGCTGCACTCTAATGTATTTCCTGAATACTTATGCTATCAATTGTGTATTTGGAGAAAAGAATATTATGTGCCCCTGTTGTGTAAGAGTTCATATAACTGTCTCCTGGACACAAGAAATTACACCATGAGTAGTAGCACTGTTTATTATCTTTAAATACATATACTAGAATAGTGTGAAGGAGAGACTGAGAATGTGGCATGAATGAGAGAGAGAGAGAGAGAGAGAGAGAGAGAGCTAACAGTGGTTGAGAAGTAATATCTACATTCCAGCATTCATACTATGAGGATATGTAGATACTTAGTTGTTTTTTAAAATGCTGTTTGTGTTCAAGCAAAGAGCTTACATGAAGCAATGAATTATTCTTTGTTGTAAGCATAGTATTTTGTTAGCCATTATTGCTGTCTTTTTTTTAAATGTCTACAGAGAACTCTGATTTTTTTATTTTATTTTTTATTTTAATATGACTCTCATCCATGAAAAATTGTAAACCTATCTGTACCGTCGGTGGGCTAAGATATTTTCTACTTTCTTTTTTTTTTTTTTTTATGTAAATTTTGTATTTTTTATTAATTTTTACATCATCTCAAAAGCTTGATGTTGAGACTACACGTCGAACTTTTTTCAGGTCACTTCAGGCCTCCATTAAGCAGAGTAGTAGTCTTGCACTGGATGATGAAATTTACTCTCATCTAAAAACAATTACAAACATCCATGCTGAGGGCAGGATTCAGACTTGCAACCTTTTGGTTGTAGAGTAGGTGTTAATCACTTGGCCAACCAGGCCAGTTAAATTTGATTTAATTTAGTTCTTTCTTAGTACATGTAAACTCTTTGTTTGTGCTATTTTTATATTGATATGCACTTTATTTTATCATTGTGGGCTACTCCACAGAGTAGCCCACAATAATAAAATAAAGTGGAGTAATAATGGAGTCCTTAGACTCATCTAAGGAGACCCTAAACATCATGCCAATTGCTATCCAACATTTGCACCATATCTATCATGCTTTGCTTTGAACTCATTAACAATCATGGCACCCACAACAGACTCTATCAACCTAATCCTCTCACAACTCTCCAAACAAAAAAATCTAGTTCTAATATCCTTGCCTACTGCAGTCGAAACTTGAACAACAAGGGTTTGAATTGCACTGGTCCACTCTTATACGCTGATTTTTTTTCAATTAAATATGCGGGTGGTCTGAAAAGTTCTCAGACTTGACCATAGATGGCAACACTATCGACAAGATTTTTTTCTAAGTCGATAGATCTGTCATAAGCATCCATGTGAAGCAAGTCATTCTATCAAGTAGTTTTTTATACAGCTGTCTGAAGCCAAAGTGTTGTCTGTATCCCTTGAAATGGATAAAATTGAGTTTTGTGTGGTTATAAAATTCTTAGTAAAAGAAGGTTTAACGGCAACAGAAATTCAATCGAAGTTCATAAAAGTTTATGGGCACGTTTTCGACAATTAAGAAATGGGCTGCCGAGTTTAAATGTGGTTGTACCAGCCTTGAAGATAATCCACATGAAGGATGTCCAAAAAGTGTAACAACACCAGAAATCATTGATCAAGTGCACGATATAGTATTGGATCACCGGCAAGTCAAAGTGTATGAAATTGCTGAGACTATAGGCATTTCAAAAGAACGTGTAGGATATATTTTGCATGAAGAATTGTAAATAAAAAAGCTTTGTGCAAGATGGGGACCACACTTGCTCACAGCAGATCAAAAACGCACTCACATATGAAAATCTCTGAACAGTGCTTGGAGCGTTTTAACAAGAATAAAACTGATTTTGTGCATTGATTTATTACTATGGATGAGACGTGGATTCACCATTACACACTAGCATCCAAACAGCAGTCAAAACAGTGGACAGAAGCTGGTTGTTCAGTGCCAAAGCAGACAAAGTTGGTTCCATCAGCAGGAAAGGTCATGGCATTGGTGTTTTGGGATGCTAAAGACATTTTGTTTATTAATTATCTTGAAAAGGGTAAAACAATAACCAGGGAATATTATTCTGATTATTCCGATTTTAACCAGACTAAACGAAAAAATTCGTGAGAAAAGACCTGGATTGGTTAAGAAAAAAAATCATTGTTCTTCAGGACAATGCACCTGTCCGCAAAGGTGTTTTGGCAATAGAAAAATTAAGGGATGTGCACTATGAATTGTTGGAACATCCACCCTATTCCCGAGATTTGGCTCCCTCTGACTTCTATCTCTTCCCAAAACTAAAAATCTTCCTCGCTGGTCAGCATTTTTCTTCGAATCAAGAGGTGATTGCAGCTGTAGAGGGGTATTTTGCAGATCTTACTGAGAACCACTATAGGGATGGGATAATAGTGCTGGAGCATCGCTGGAATAAATGCATTAGTCTTAACAGAGATTATGTTGAAAAATAAAAATAATTTTGAAATTATAAATTTGTTTTTTCATTGTTAGGCCGAGAACTTTTCAGTCCACCCTCCCATATTGGAAAATTTTCTAGATTTGTGATAATTTGAAAAACTTGCAGACAAATGTCTTAGCATAGAAATATTGAAAAAATTAAGAAAAAATTAGGTATGTCATAAATACATCAATATATGTGGATACTAATCTATTTTATCATTTACTCTACCATAAGATATACATAAATCTATTATAAAAAGATAAAATTTATCAAAACTTGCACACACAAACAATTACAGATCATTCGTAATTGAGGGAAATGTAAATAAACATAAAGATGCAGTATTAAATCATGACTGCATAAAATTAACATTTATTAATTCATTAATTAGCATAAAAATAAAAATTTTATAGGCTAGGTTTCCATGAAGCAGTCGTATCAATTACACTAGGCTACCATAAAGCAATCATATTGCTGCTACTTCATTATCAGTGCAGGAATCGTTATACCTGTAAATAAACATAAATTTCTTTTTCACATTATCGTTTCATTTTTGCACTAGTGTTAGTAATATGTATAACATCTACAGTGTATTGTATCGTATAAGACAATATTGATGTAGGTACTGACAGACAGATGATTCATCTTGTAAACATACGACATAAAGTTACTGGATCAATAAATACAGTACTCTAAATGTATGTACTCTTCATTATGATTTTCTTAATAACATTTTCTTTTTACTAGCTTATTTTCTTTTAAGGATACAGTATATACAGCTTAAAACCCACAGAACAAGTTTCTTTTCCTCCTCCTTCATCCCTGCTACTGCTGTACTCTGGAACAGTCTTCCCTGTGGTGTATTTTCCAAGGAATACAGTATAAAGACATTTTAAATCAAACATAAACAAGTTTCTCCTTTCCCAACCCACTACCCACATATGGTACTAACATACTATAGGTTGATCAACCAACCTCTCGTGTATGGGCCCAACATAAAACAAATATATATATTATATATAATACATATAGCATACAAAATATGTGTTAATTGACTGCTTATTGGTAAGACTTTCAGTCAACAGGAGACTATTAGTAGTTAATCTTCTGGGGAGTCAAAAGTTATACACAGATTTTCGACTGCATGGAAGGTTGAGATCCCTAACCATCACATTGTTTGAGGGTCAACTGTACATTTCTGTCTAGTTTCCAAAGATGGTCTCTAGTTCTCCCACCACCAGACCTGTTACGAAAAATTTTCTGTGTATTAATCTTATAAAAGTCCCTTCAGTAATTTATATGTCGCAATCATATCATCCCTTTCCTACCTGTCTACGAGTTTCTGTAACCCACAAATCTTCAGCCTGTTCTCATAATATTCATTTCATAGACTTGCTACCATCTTGGCCACTTGCATCTGGATCTTCTCTACCTCTTCTTCATTGCCAGGAAACCCAGGTGAACACGTGTGTGCATTAGTCAAAATGGGGTCTTATCGAGGCTCGATAAAGAGGAATAATAATGCTTTTCTCTGTTGTCAAAGGATTTTTTAGTAACCATCCGATGAGCCACTTTTGTTATGTGCCCGCTAAACTTCAACTCCCTATCCACCAACACTCCCAAATCTCTGGATTTGTCAATTTCCTGGAGTAGAGTTCCATCAGTGTGGTATACAGCTGGTAATCTTTTCACCCCAAAATGCATAACCTTACATTTTGCTACATTAAACTGACATCATAGCAGAAGTGTTCACATCACGACCCTTGTCGGCTTATTTACAAGCTGTGAATTCTGCTACCAGCAATCTACATAGTGCAATACAGCCTTCTATAGTTTTCTACAGTTTTATAGTGCTACTAGCATCTTCTTTATCAGAGACACAATGACTAAAATTCAACTGCCCTTATGGGAACCAACCCTGACAATCATCTCACACAGTACAGAGGGCCCTTCCTCTAAAATAAGATCTTATTGCAAAAAATATGTAATGAACAAAAATGTGATATTTTATGTCTACAGGAGACAGACAAAGGACCTCAACAAGCCAGATCTAAAATTGCTGGAATGAAGCTCATAAAAGAAATACCACATGAAAAGTATGGAAGTGCTATTTTCACTCGGCAGGAGCGCAAGGTTACAGGATGCCTACCCACAAACCAAAATAACACAGAAATCCTTAGAATAGATCTGGATAACATCAGTGTTGTTTTCTCGGTATATAAACCACCTAGTATAACCTTTGCATTTGAAATGTCCCAGTATTTGACACAAAGGAAATCTGCTATTATTATAGGCGACTTTAATAGTCATAGCACACAGTGGGGTTATAGTGAAACAAATGAGGATGGAGAGTTAGTCGAACAGTGGATTGAAAGTAATCAAATAAGTCTTATACACGATCCTAAACAGCCATCATCATTTAAAGTGGAAGATTGAAAAGAGGTTATAACCCATACCTTAGATTTGTTAGTAATAGAATAGCTATTTTGTCACTAAACATGTACTTGCACCAATACAAAGTTCACAACATAGACCAATAATGCTGCAAGTTTTCCCACCAGTCTGACTTAAGGATATTCCACTTAGAAGACACTCTAATTTTAAAAAAGCTAACTGGGAACAGTTCTCAAGGAATTAGACATAAATCCAACATTTCACCCAGACCAGAAAATTATGGAAAGTTCATCAAAGCTATTAGATTGTCTTCTTGATAACTAATATTTAAGGAATTGACAGCGTATACTAGAAATATAAATTAAATAAACTTTAATATATACTTTCCAATATTTCGGCAAATGTCACGTTGCCATCTTCTTGGGAACTTAATACAAAGACACGTGCACACAAGTACTACATAACAGCAAATGAGAACTGAAGCTAGGAATCTAACGTTTTCCTAAAGTCCTGATGGTGCCCCCTGCGGGCTATATTGGTGGTTCTTGGCCTTTGGGCTGAAGTTCTTCTGATAAATGTTTCCCAAATTTGGGGCAATCTCATGCATCCAAATTTGTTGAGGTTTGGCATGTTCCTAAGGGCTGAGGCTGATTCCATGAATAGTCTTTCATATTTGAACTTGCTGCAGTGTATTACTGTGGCTTTCTTCCATCTTATTCTGTGGCGAGTATCCAGAGCGTGGTCTGCAAGCCCAGAGTGGCTGTACTGGTGAAATCGGATGTAATCCTTGTGTTCCGAGATTCTGATATTTGCTGTCCTGCCTGTTTGGCCAAAGTAGGACAATTTATAGCTGCAAGGGATTTGGTATACACCAGGTAGGTCTAGAGGAAGTGGTTGGTCTTTAGTGGAGGGGATAAGGGATGCCAATTTTCTGTGTGGTCTGTAATAAGTGGTCAAGTCATGTTTTTTTAAGATTTTGTTGATTTTTTCCGAGGTGCCTCGGACGTAGGGAATGGTGATGGATTTAGAGTAATCTTTTTTGTGAAGTGGGGGGGGGGAAGGTGGGTTGTGGATAACTGGTTTAAGTATTTTTTGGATTCTTTTTTTTGGGGGGGGGTAGCCATTGGCTGAGAAAGTGTCACGGATGTGATTTAGTTCAGTGGGTAGGGCTTGATCATTTGAACAGATTATTTTTGCCCTGTTGAATAGTGTCTTAATAACTACTCCATATTGTTGTGAGGGGGGGGGGTGATGGGATTGTTGGTGAATGTATCTGCCTGTATGGGTGGGTTTTCTATAAACTGAGAAAACCAAGGTTCCATCAGGTTGGTGGGTGACTAGTGGTTCTAGGAAGGGGGAGGTTATTGTTTTCCTCTTTTTCCAGGGTGAACTTGATTCTAGGGTGTTGGTTGTTTAAGTGTGTTAGGAAGGAGAGGAATGAATCTGGGTCATGTGGCCAAATAGCAAACACATCATCATCAACATAGCGAAGCCATATGGTAGGTTTTTGTGGGGCTGAGTTTAAGGCTTTCTCTTCAAAAGTCTCCATAAAGAAGTTGGCCAAGGGTGGGGAAAGTGGTGAACCCATGGCTTTCCCCTCTATCTGTTTGTAGAATTTTTCCTGCCAAACGAAATAGCCTGAGTTCATTGTAAACTGAAATAGGGCTGAGATATCGGGAGGAAATTTAGCTTGGATTAGCTCTAGGATTTCTTTGAGGGGTACATTCATGAATAGGGAGGAGACGTCAAAACTGACCATTATGTCACTATGTTGCAGTGTAAGGTTTTCTATACTGGCTTTGAAGTGGGCTGAGTTTTTTATGTGCGATGGTGTGTTGCCAGTATAGTGTGAGAGCGCTTTGGCTAAATGCTTGGCTAGTTTGTAAGTGGGGGAATCAATGCCATCCACTATGGGACATAATGGCACATTTTCTTTATGTATTTTTGGGAGCCCATATATGCGTGGGGGGGTGGGGGCTCTAGAGTTATAGGATTTTAGTCTGTTGGTAACCTCCACAGGCCAAGAAGTAACCTTCTTAAGGAGCCTATGAAGTTTTCTAATTTGTGAGTTGGTGGGATTGTAATTAATGGGGGAGGTAAGTGGATCGATCTATTAGCAAAGCCTTGAGCTTACCTGTGTAGTCATTAAGGTTGAGTACCACAGTGGTGTTCCCCTTATCCGCTTTGGTGATCACTATTTCTTTGTTTCTCTTCAATTCTTGTAGTGACTTGTATTCACTAATAGATATGTTGGATTTTGGAGGTTTTGCTTTTTTGAGAACACAGGCTACATCCAATCGAATATCATGTTTAACCAGCGTATTAGCCTCCCAACAAGAATAGATTGTCTTCTACCAGACACATCCCAAGAGGTTGTAGAACATATTCCAGGTTTTACAGAACAGAACATGGAAATATCTGAGAAATATTGTGACCTATATGATAAAGATCTGTTTTCATCAGAAACAATTGACACAGGAGAGGAACTTGTAACAGCACTGTCTGAAAAAAGAAGTTGACAATGGGCAGAGAAAATTAAAAGCTTAGATATGAAACATAGTAACAGAAAAGCCTGGCTCTTACTCAAAAAATTATCTGGTGACCCCAAAACAGTAACAACCGAAGTTAATATAAATGCAAACCAAATTGCAACTCGGCTATCTCTGAATGGCAACTGAAGCACAGAAGGAAAAATACCTTAAGATTATATTAAAAAATTAGGGATTCAAAAATTAGAAAATAATCTCTTCGAAGCAAACAGGACCTAGAAAATGCCCTAAAAGCCTTAAAACCAGGAAAAGCTGCTGGTATAGATAATATCAGAAATGAGATACTAAGGAATCTGGGGGAAAAGACAACAGAGTGGTTGTTAAAATTTTTCTACTTTTGTTGGAAATTTGCTAAAATACCCAGCATATGGATGCAAACAAAAGTAATACCTATCCTGAAACCAGGTAAACCTGCTGAGAATCCAAAGAGCTATAGGCCTATGCACAACACAAACGCTGTATGAGAGATTAATCTTGAACAGACTAAGTCCAGAAATAGAGAAAGTGCTGATAAAAGAATGGGCAGGATTTAAACCAGGAAGATCATACACTGGACAAGTATTAAACTTAACACAGTTTATTGAGGACGGCTTTGAAAGGGGGGGGGGGGTTAGCAACAAGAGCTTTATTTATAGATTTGACAGCAGCATATGACATACTAAATCTTAGAAAGCTTATAGTCAAAATTTACAGCATGACAAACAGCTATCGCTTAGTGAAGATATTTAGGCCACTGCTGTTCAGCAGGAGATTATTCATTGATTTTCAAGGAAAAAAGAACAGATGGCATATCCAGAAAAATGGTCTACTTCATGGAAGTGTGATATCTCTCCTCCTCTTCAATATATATATACTAATGACCAACCTATAAACCCATAGTCAAGAACCTTCTTATATGCAGATAACCGGGCAATAGCTTATCAAGCAAAATCCTTGGATGACATTGAAAAGCAGCTCACACAAGAGCTAGAAACCCTTACAGTTTACTATAAGGAAAACCAACTGAAACCAAATCCCAGTAAAACACAAATGTGTTTTTCCATCTCAATAATAGGGAGGTGAGGAGAGAGTTGAATATAGAATGGAATGGTGTGAAACTGGTCAATTATCCAAATCCAACTTACCTAGGTAGGTAAGTTGGATTTGGATAATTTAAGGTCCTATCTAGTGTAAAATAGGACCTTAATTTATAAGCAACACATAGAGAAGACAGCAGCTAAAACTCAAACGTAATAATATTCTATGCCGATTAGCATCATCTTGGTGGGGTGCAAATCCACAAGTACTGCGCACTTCTGCACTAACACTCTGTTTTTCGACAGCCGAGTATGCTAGCCCTGTTTGGGAAAGATCATCACATGTCAAAATTATTGATAAGGTTCTTAATGAAACATGTCGACACATTACTGGCTGCCTTAAGCCTACAAAAATTGGTCATCTATACTCACTGTCTAGTATTGCACCTCCTCACATCAGGACTACACAGAGTAGATATGAGTGGAAACAACTAATGATGAACATCATCCTTTGTATGGACATGTTGCAGTACATAAGAGGCTAAGATCAAGGGAAAGTTTTATTCACTCAGTGAAACCATTGGTTGATTCCATAAAAGCTACAATGTAAACAACGTGGCAAGAACAATCTCCAGAGGCTCTGAACTTAAACGAATCTCTTCCTTCCAGCATGCATCTAGACTGGCAAAGATGGAAGACATTGAATAGACTTCGTTCCAGAATGGGCAAATTAAAGCAGAATATGGCCAGATGGGACTACACAGGCAATGATACCTGCTCATGTGGTGAAACACAAACCATGGATCATCTTCTGCAATGCTGCTTAATAGACATTAATAATATATATACCCAGAAGATTTAATGCAGTAATGAAACAGCTTTAAAGTATATTAGTCACTGGATGAGTGAAATTTGTCATTTTATGTTTTTGCTTGATATTTTATGCAAGTGACATTATTGTCTTTTAATGTTCGTTTTTAATCTCTATTCTTTTAATGTCTATTTCTTTAAATGTATGCTTTTAATCATTTATATGTATGCGCTTACATTTTCTGTAGTTTGAACACAAAATGAATAAATAAACTGACATCCATTCTCCTTTGCCCAGACTGCCTGTCTATCCAAATCATTCTGCAAAATTTTAACATCATCTGTATTAACTATTGCCCTACCCAATTTTGCATCATCAGCAAATAACTGAACAGTTCCTCTCAGATAGATCCTTTCCTATATCATTAATGTAGAAATTAAATAGTAGCAGCCCAAGAACAAAGCCCTGTGGCATGCCACTAATCACAGGCCTTCTTCTGGACTCTTGAATAAACTACTCTCTGATATTTCTCCATCAACTACCATCATATCCACTTCACCAACTTTACATCCCTCTCCATGTGCTGCAGTTTATTGATTAGAATCCCATGTGGTATCCTGTCAGAGACTTTTGCTAAGTCCAGCATTATCACTGTAAACCAATTACTTTTATCCAACTCAGCTGTCACTGTATTATAAAATGTGAACAAGTCACTAAGGCATGACCTTCCCTTCACGAAACCATGTTCTTCCCCCACCCTCATAGAGTATCCCATTTCCATTCTATCCATTCCTGTATTTTACTCTTGAACAACTTCTCCAGTACCCTGACAACTCCAGATATGCTGATCAGTTGGTAATTTGCTACATCAGCCTTGTAGCTTCTTTCATGCAATAGAACTATTTTCTATTGCATGAAAGAAGCTACAAGGCTGAAGCTACTATTTTCTATTGCATGAACGAAGCCCCTCTTTCCATCCTCCTTGGGACTAACCCTGAACTGAGACTTCAATTAAGCAATGTGGTCAAAGGCACTGACAATTCCCTAGCGCCTTCACGTAAAACTTAAGTTGGTATACTATCTAATCCCATAGCTGTATTCACATCGAGGTTCTGTAATATGCTATGCACCTCCGAAATATATATACCTCAGTTCACATATAGGTCTTTGCCCCTCTCGTTACTGCATGATATACTCTTCAAAGTGTTCACTTAGTAATTCTACTATTTTGCCTGATTCAGTTACCTCCCTACCATTGTCATTCGTTAAAATCATTCTGCCATAATGGCAGAATGATTTTTACTTCCTTTTACTTGTAACATATTGAAAGACCTGTTTGGGATTATCTTTAGCCTGCACTGCTAATTTCCTTTCATACTCTGCCTTGCTTACCATACTGGTTACCTTTCTTGCCTGTGCCTAGTATCTCACATGTGCCTGCTGGTTATCTTTCCCTTTGAATTCCCTCTGAAAATTTTTAATTTTTTGTAGCTCCAGCTTAATGATGATATTCATCCATTTAACTCCCACTTGATATACTCTCCTTACTAGGTATGCAGTTTCCCACCACTTCCCATGCACTGTCAACATCCAGCCCTTGCAGTTTCACATGTGATGGCATTGATTCAAGCAATCTCCTAAGCTTGTCATACTTACCAGCCTGTAATTCCACATATACCTCCTCTTAACTGAACATTCCACACATTTAACCACCTTCTGGATCGATATGACCCAGGAGGTGGTTAAATATGATCACTCTCACCAGTTCGTGTAAGAGGAAGGTCACTAGTGGTGTACTACAGGGGTCAGTTTTGGGACCATTGTCTTTCAATTTGTATATTAATGATATTGCAATGGGTTTAACTAGTGACATGCAGATGATGTAAAATTGGGGAGAGCAACTTGAATAGATTTCATGAATGGGCAGGTAAGTGGAACTTTCAGTTTAATGTTGCAAAGTGTAAGATTTCAAGATTTGGTAAACAATGATGGGATGCAAAGTATACATTTGGTGAGGAAACTTTAAAGGAGGTAAAGGAAATGACAGATCTGGGAGTGGTGGTGGACAAGGAATTGAAATTTAGGGGCCACATTGCACAAGTTGCAAAGGCATCACATCAGATAATGGCAATGATGCAGAGGACCCTGACATGCAGAAATAATGAGGTTATGATGCAGTGTATAAGGCCTTGATCAGGCCTCATATGGATTATTGTGCACAGATCTGATCGCCAAGTTTTCCTGGTGACGAGAATATGTTGGAAAGGGTCCAGAGAAGATTCACAAAGGTTGTCAGTGGTCTTTGGAATTTGGAGTATGAGGACAGATTCAGAGAATCTAAATTGCCATGCCTCGTGAATAGAAGGAAGAAAGGGGGGCGGATATGATTGAGACATATAAGCTAGTCAGGGGTTGTTATCAGGTTGACATGGAAGAGATTTTTCATAGAATGAGAGGTGAGGGGGAGATTAGAACTAGAGGCTATCGCTGGAAATTGTATAAGGAGGGTATGAGCAGCAGAGTGAGGAGAAGGTTCTCTGCATGGAGAGAGAGTGATTGATGAATGGAATGCATTGCCTGAGTGTGTTTGGGCATGTGTAGTGAATCAGTTTTAAGTCATGGTTGATTGAGCATTGTTTGAAAAAGTGTGTACCTCCCACAATGAGTCTCTGACTCCGTGGAGGTCAGATGTTAATAATAATTATAATAATAAAAATGATAATGTAAACAAAAAGAACACTAAAAAAAACCACTAAAATAATAACACATAAAATAACATGTGGAGCAAAGTTATATTTATTCCTTATATTAAAGGTCTATCTGGAAGGTCTCCTATAAAATTAAAGCATTTTTTCATCATGTTCAGGAGTATACCAGATTAAATATGCATGTAACTTTCCATACATAGGTGAAACTAAATGCACAGTAGATATCAGAAAAGAAGAAAACCAAAAAAAAAAAAAAACACATTCATTTAATCCATCATGAGGAAACATACTTTCTGATCATGCTCTGGAGACATTCCATAGGATTGATTGGAAAGCTACACTACTTTTATATCAAACAAGAATGCGGTACAAATAAAATTTAAAGAGGCATGTGAGACCTTCATTAAACAATTAAATTTACACAAGAATGGTTGTCTCAAAATTTCTAGTTTTGATTAACATATATGTGACTATGAGAGCAATGCTTATCCTCAGATTTATGTTCAACTTCTCACTTATCCTTAACAGCTAATAGATAATTATATATATAGCTAATAGGTAATAATAGTTGTTGAGGAATGAATACATTAATTTCAAGTGTAAGACTAGCTATAATGGTTTAATAATTGCATGTCAAAAATAGAAATTTTCTCCGGTTGATGTAAATATTTTTTTTGTTATTAAGAGTCAGGCTAGGTAGGTTAATTAATTTTAGGCATTATGTAGCACGTGCACACACACATAAACAAACACATTCCTGAAGTGACCTTGATGTAAAGGTCAAATTTTATTAAAGTTATCTCAAATGGTGGTTAAGTCCATAATCTAATATAATGAGTGCGCTTTGCTGTTTAAACCAAAAGAATCAAGTCTAAAAGAAGGAGGTGATTTTTTTTATAGATTAGAGCAAAACAGTGGTAGAACAAGAGGCCAACCCTGAAAGTTGTATAAAGATGATGTCAGCAGGAGAATGAGAAATAAGATTTTTTGCATAGTTGGCAGTTGTAGAGAGAGAGAGAGAGAGAGATTGAATGACTTCAGGGTTTGTCTAGTTTTGCATGTGACAGTAAGGACTTCCCATGACAGGTATTTAACTCCATGAAGGCCTAATGATGATGATAATTATAATAAATAATTTATACAATTAATTTAGCTATTTAAGTCTGATTATTGATTATAAATATTTATCCATTATGCATTATTAGCATTTGATGTAATGGATCATTTAACCTATATTATATGATGTATTTTTCAAATTTTTTTTTTAACTTCCACAACATTTTGTAAAATCTTGGCTACATTAGTACCAATAGTGCCAAATGTGAGGTTATAGTAGTTGGGATAATTTCACATTGATTGATTTTTTTTTTTTCCAGAAATATTCTTCCAAGCTCAAGTTTACTTAAAAGATAACATAAAAGTTTGGGGATATCAAGAGTGTAAGCAGGATTATTATAAATGCCTGTCTACATGTGATGTGGTTATTTCTACAGCACTTCATGAATTCTTTGGCGTTTCAGTGTAAGAATATAAAGTTTTAATCAAGTTGTCCATTGTGTAAAGTATAAATCCTTGAATAACATGCCATTCATGTGGATGTACTACCCAGATAGTTTATTATGGTTTCTACATACTATAGTATGTAGAAATATAATAAACTACATACTATAGTTTATTATAGTATGTTTTTTAGTCATGCAATCACCTGAGATATACTAGAAATAAGAGGGGATGCAGCATTACAGTCAGTTATTTAAGATGCACTGATGTTGATGTCATATCAGTTAATTTTGTAGTTGGGTTTTTATAGATGATGTCATCTATATCAAATGTGAAGAAAATAGTAACCTGAGTTGAACTGTTATTACTGACAGTGTTGTGTCCCAATTTATGATTTTTATTCTATTTAATAATTTCTGCTTATCTATGTTCAACTATTATCTATGCTCGAGATATCACCAAAATTTTTACTAATATCTAAGTTATTTCTCCCCTTAGTATCCCTAATATTTGTATTATACTGCGCCTTTTGGGACATTTAGTTTAAGATATTATATGCAAAAACAAGGAGAAAGAACTAAAATATGTCAGAAAGTGTAACTATGTTGCAGTTGTGACACTTTATCTCGTTTCTTAACACATTAATTTCCCGCATGATTAGGTTCGTAATTTTTCAAGTGGTGCATTGGACAGCAATTTCAGACAACTGTTTTATCATTGGACAAAAGGTTTATTAAATTCCTTAACATGGTACAATTTAAATTTTAGTTATTACTCAATTCAGTGCTATACTAAATATTTACAAACTGACATTAGCTTATCATAAATAATTAAGCTATGATCCTATAATGGGTATTACGATCATGCCACCATACACTTTCAACACATAATTGGAGTGGATGCTTGGAGTGCGTCTGAGGAAAGAGAGGAATTGTATGCGAGAGACCGTTTACATTTGAATGAGGAAGGACGTAGGCATCTGGAGAGATTGCTGTTCTGAACGAGTCAGTGTGTCCCAGGGAGGATGATAGCAGGGGTGGCCTCTTGTGGGAATGGATACTTGGGAGAAGGGAGACAATGTCAGGTAACACTGAGCCCAGTGGAGTCTAGAAGGGATAATGCTGGGTATAGAAACAATGGCATTTATATGCTTTATACTAATGCCAGGAGTATCCGGAATAAGGGAGAGGAATTGGTGGCGCAGATAGCATCAGCCTGGCCAAAAATTATTGCGATCACTGAGACGTGGTTGACAGAAGGGGAGGAATAGAAGTCGCTGGGTATAGCATTTTTCGTCAGGATAGGAGGGGAAAGCGTGGTGGTGGGGTACTGCTTATGATAAGTGATGACCTATGTCCTCTAAGAGTGGAGAATTTGGAAGGAAGTGAGACAAATGATTTTGAGAGTGTATGGTGTGAGGTAGAGGTAGGCAAGACAGGATATTTAGTGGGGTGTTGCTACAGACCCAGGAGCACAGAGGATGGGGACCAGGAGATGTTTAGACAGCTAAGTTTGGCAGGTGCAAGAAGAATGATTGTTATGGGAGATTTTAACTTCAGTAGTATAAATTGGAGAGAGGAAGATGCATATAGCAATAGGGGAATGGAATTTCTAGAATTCTTGAGGGACAAATGTCTTAGACAACATGTAAAAGAGGGAACAAGAGGTTCAAAAGTTTTGGATTTGGTTATAGCATCAGAAGAGTTGATAATAACTGAGTTGACGTCTCTCCCACCACTTGGAGAGAGTGACCATATGGTGTTGACTTGGAAAATGAATAGACATGCAGGAGTATCAAAGAGACGGGAACTTATGTGGAATTATAATGCAGGTGATTATAATAGTCTTAGACGTCAACTTCGGGAAGTTTCATGGAGGGAGGAATTGGAAGGCCGGGATATCACTAGTATGTGGGAAATTGTGAAAGAATATTTGTTATCAGCAATGGTAAGTTGTATACCACGAGTGAAGAAGAGGACGCAATTTGGAGTAAAGTGGATGACAAACAATATTAAACAGGAACTGCATGCAAAAAAGAGGCCTATGGAAGAGATATAAGGAGACAGGTGAAGAGATGTATGAGGAATATAAGACATAGGCCAGAAGAGTGACTAGTGTGGTAAGTAAAGTGAAACTGGAATATGAGAGGAGATTGGCCCTAAGATCTAAAGAAAATCCTAGGGAATTTTTTAGCTATGTGGCCAGTAGGAGGAGAAATGACTGTGGAAGAATGATATTGTGGGATAAAAATGGGAATAGCGTGACTGATGCAGAGGACATAGTGGAATTGTTCAATGAACACTTTATTGGAGTATTTCATCCTAGAGGAGTCAGTTTTAATGCTAGAGGGATAGGACTGGTTCGAGGTCTGGAGGTACAGAACGAGAGTGTGTTTCAGATACAGTACTCTGGATGTCAGTAAAGCTGTGGGACTGGATGGTATTTCACCACGAGTTTTGAGAGAATGTGCTAGGGAATTGACAGTGCCTTTAACGTAGCTTTTCAGTGAAAGTCTGGCTTTGGCAAAGGTGCCCAGGAAATGGAAGGAAGGTAAGATAGTGCCATTGCATAAGGGTGGTAACAGACTGGAAGTATCTAATTATAGGCCAGTCTGTGTGTCATCAGTAGTTGTTAAGATCTTGGAGAAAGTAGTGAGGGACCATATACAGCATTGGGTGCCACATGATAAGCTGATATTTAAGTTTCAGCACATGGGTCTGGATGTCAGATTGGTCAACTGGATTCAGGATTGGCTCTCTGATAGGTATCAGAGAGTTGTGTATGGTGGAGCAGTTTCCAGGAGGCAGAGGGTTACAAGTGGGGTCCCACAGGGCTCAGTACTAGGACCTATATTGTTTAACCTTTATATCAATGACATAGCCAGTAGATTGCAGGGGGATATTCAGTTGTTTGCGGATGATGCAAAGCTGGGAAGGATTATTAGTAATAGTGCAGATGTGGTAGCCCTGCAAGAGGATTTAAATAAGCTAGATAGATGGGCAAATGAATGGGGGTGTCAGTTTAATGTAGCAAAATGTAAGGTCTTGAGGTTTGGGAAACATCGATGGGATGCTGCATACTCTATGGGAGGAGTGATACTGGAGGAAGTAGGGGAGACAAGAGATCTGGGGTTGATGATTGATAGAAACCCGAAGTTTAGGGGACATATTGCAAAGGTGGTGAAGGTAACACAGAGGATTGCTGCTATTATGAGAAGGACACTGACCTGCAGAGATAAGAGGGTTATCATTCCGTTGTATAAGTCTCTGATCAGACCACACTTGGACTATTGTTCTCAGATTTGGTCCCCAGGATTTGAAGGGGATAAATTAACTGTGGAAAGGATACAAAGACGGATGACAAAGATGGTTTCAGGACTGTACAAGGTGATATATGAAAGCAGGTGACCTGCTTTCATATATCACCCATCTATGGACATGTGCCATGAAAAAATTTGGGCGAATCCCAAGTAGTTGCACTTGATATCTCTAAAGCCTTTAACCGGGTCTAGCACAAAGGCTTACTAAGCAAACTTCCATCATTTGGACTGTCTCAGGATGTCTGCAGATGGATTACCAGCTTTCTGTCTGGATGCACACTATGTGTGATGGTAGATGGCTCCCTATCCTCCACCATTCAATTAATGCTGGGATTCCGCAAGGTTCAGTTCTCTCACCGACCCTCTTCCTTCTGTATATCAATGACCTACTTCAGTTGACCTCCAACCCAATACATAGTTTTGCAGATGACAGCACATTGCACTCCTCCCTTTCATTTGATAAACCTTACCCTACACAACTCACTCCAACCCACAAAACATCAACCAACCTTGGAGGTCCCTTAATTCGGACCTCTAAGCCATCCTCCAATGGGGCTTAGATAACCTCGTCAACTTCAGTGCTAGTAAAACCCAGTTCTGTCTTATTTCCCACAAAAAAGAACTATTCCCCCCCCCTTTCCATAATATTTTTGGTAACACTCAAATTCCCAGACAAGATGAAATTTCTCTTCTCAGAATTACCTTGACATCAGGCCTCTCCTGGCATAAACACATCACAACCATTGCATCCTCAGCTTCTAAAAAAACTAGGATTTCTCTTTTGCTCAAGATGGTGCTTCTCTGAACAGCTGTTAACCTTATACAAATCACAAATCCATCCAGCTATCAAATACTGTTCTCACATTTGCAGTGGAACTCCTAAAAGCTCCCTCAAAATGCTCTCCTCAATACAGAGGAGAGCAATTAGATTGATAAATGATCCATCTCTTACCAATTCACCCTCCCCCCTCCCCACTTTCACATAGATGTTTAGTCTCTGCATTTTGTATATTCTATAAATATGTCCATGGAAAATGTTCATCTGAAACAGCATCAATAATTCCCCCATTCTGTACTAAGCCCATTGGAACACGTACAGCCACCGCCCAACATCCTTTCACAGTACACCTCGAAACCCACAGAACAAGTTTCTTTTCCTCCTCCTTCAATCCTGTTACTGCTGTACGGTGAAACAGTCTTCCCCTGATGTATTTCCCAAGGAATACAATATACAGGCTTTTAATTCAAATGTCAACAAGTTTCTCCTTTCCCATCCCACTACCTATATATGGTACTAAAGTAATATAGGTTAACTAGCCAACCTCTCATATATGGGTCCAACATAAAAAATAAAAAAAAAAATGTATCTGTAACTTGTCTAACATAGGTGAAACAGGGTGCACGGCACCAATCCATAAAGAACACCAAGAATACTACATTAGATTTAATTTCATATGAAACATTGAATCGCATATTTGAATCATTTTCTGGGTACAAAAGCATTCCAATCTTTGATTCCTGATTTTCAGTGGTGTAATTTATCTGAACAAAGTGACTCAAAGTAATGATTAACAACTACAATGAGGATTCCAAATCAAGAATAATTTTCAGTTTAAGTAATAAAAGAATAATTATCTTCTCGGTCAATCAGTTTGCAGCCAAGTATTTAAAAAAAGGATGATTATAAGTAACAAGTTATCAGATCCATAAGCTTAAAAGAAAGGTATCAGATCCATATGATTGCTCCAAGACACCACATTGAGAATACGTTCTAGGCCATCACAGCTAAGGAATTCTGCCGTCATCGAGTTACTGCTTTTTTTGTACCTTGTTTAATTTTTGAATTTTGAAGATATCCTTGATACTTCGGTGAAAATTTTATGCATTTAAACCTCTAACATATGTGTTCATTTAATTAATTTTAATTAAATTTTCCCTACTTAGTTCATCAAAAAATTCCTTATTCTTGATTCCAGTGAATCAAAACCATTTTATTGTTGATGTGATTATTTTATTTTATTTTCACCAGAGGTCTGTTTTGGGCCAGTTAGTTGTTTGCCAAATCATTAATTCTGTAGTTTGCCATAGTGAGATTAGTTGTATTCTTGTATATATACATGTACTTGACATGATGACCTTGATGTGAATGAAGGTCAAAACATGAAGTAGTTGTTGATTTAAATTTAAACAGCTTGTTGAATAAGTAATGAAATTATGATGGCAAGCCTGAGACATTTTTTGGTATCGGTGTTAATTTTTAGTTGAAATTTTATAGTACTAACAAATGACATCTAGTTATTGTCAAAAATGCATTTTTGAAGCTTTCTTTTAAGCTTAAAAGAAAGGATTATTGCCAAAACTTTTGTTTAATTTTTTTTAATTTTTTTATTTCATAGTAGCTTTTGAAAGTAGTTATTAAAACATCATGGTCTGATCATTGCTTGTGTGATTATCATCATAGTGCATTTTCCAGTTTTAACTTTTTTATTCTTTGCTTCAGACTTACAACCTTTGCCAATCTGACTGGCTTAGTGGTTAATATACCCCCCCTCCCCTCCTCTCCTTCTCTAGCCAACAAGTTGCAGATTTGAATCCTCATGTCCTTGATGTAGATGTTTGTGGTTGTCTTTATTGTCCAGTGTGAGACCACCATCCCATTTATTGGAGTCCTTGAAAAGGTTTCATGTTTGGTCTCTAGAGCAGGATGTCTACGCTGTTTAAAAAATAAAAGTGAAACATTTAAAAAATAAGAAAAAGAATCCTTAATCCACAGCACTAATATACTATAGATTTACAACATTTCACAAGTAGGAGTAATATAAAAAAGTATCACTATGTAAGTTGGAAAATGCATTATATTTCATTTAGACATTAAATAGCTGACTAAACAGTATGCTGTCTTGGAACTCTCATAAAATATGATGGCATTACAATTCTGTGGGAACAGATCTTATGGCAAATCTACAGAATACCAAAAAAAGAAATAAAAAATTTTATGAAGAATTTTGTTTGATATAAAACTCTAGAGCAGGATGTTTACGCTGTTTAAAAAATAAAAATGAAACATTTTAAAAATGAGAAAAAAAAATCCTTAATCCACAGTACTAATATACTATAGGTTAAAATTTAGTCATTAAATAGCTGACTAAACAGTATGCTGTCTTGGAAGTCTCATAAAATATGATGACATTACAATTCTGTGGGAACAGATCTTATGGCAAATCTACAGAATACCAAAAAAAGAAATAAAAAAAATTATGAAGAATTTTATTTGATATAAAACTTCTGAGTAGTAATTTTGATGAGTGTTAATTCTGCATTATACCAGCTTGCTATTTGAGGAAGTGAACTGAAAATTAAGATTGTAGAAATTATAAAAACTGAAGCAGGAAATCAAGATAAAATGTCTTTAACTATCATCTTACCATTTAATAGTAGAATATTTTATATATATTGTTAACAAAACTGGAAGCACAATAATTAATAGCAGTTCCTGGTTTTTAATATGTATTTGAAGGATGAATTTTTTTTTTTTTTTAATTTAACTTTTCAACAGTAATTTTGGCAAGTGGTTATCCATTGTATTTACAAACACATGTATTGCTGCTGTGATAAAAAGTACAGGGATAAGAAGATGGTGATGCCTCAATATAAGACATTGGTCAGACCATATATGGACTATTGTACTCAGATTTGGGCACTACTTTCATTGTGATGTGGAAATATTAGAGAGGGTCCAAAGATATTCATCTTTGGACCAAAGTGATATCAAGACTCTGGAGTGTTGGTTATGAAAAGCATTTGAGGGAATGTGGATTACAGAGGTTAGTGGATAGGAGGAAAAGAGGAGAGAGAGATATGATAGAGACCTTCAAGTTAGTTAATGGATTCTATTAGATTAACACAGAAGAAATTATAAAAATAATGGATGTTAGTGGATGTTAAGACGGGAAGAACAAGAGGCCATCCCTGGAAGTTGTATAAAGATGTGGTGAAGAAGAAGAATGTGAGGAGTAGATTTTTACGTGGAGAGTTGTTAGTGAGTGGGATACATTGCCAGAGTGCATTGTGAATGCAGGTAGTGTAAATAACTTCAAATCTAATTATGATAGACATGTTGCTGGTTGAATTGACCTCCCACGATGAGTCTGTTGACTTCATGGAGGTTAAAAAATAATAATAATAATTGTTCTAGGATTGAAGTTATTACTCACACACAACAGTAGTAAATATTTTTGTGAATGTTTTTAAGTTGTAGATCAATTTCAGTCTTTAGAACAGAATTTCTTCTTTATTTATCCCATACTAATGTACAGTAGGTCTTATGTGCAACCTTTGATGGGTTAGATTCACATAAAACAGGTACATTCTACTTATCTGCCTCTAGACTGATAAGATTACATATCTCATACTAAATGCTAGTTGAGGAAGTTGCAACAAAATTATCTTAACAAACAGGTGTCCTTTACCAGCATGTTTACCATCCCTGTTAGCAATAAATCATATTTTGAAGAAGTTTTTCTTTTAATTTATATTAATTACTTTGTTTCAATTAAATAATCTTTTACTTTCGAATCTAGAAAAATTAATTTAGTTGTATTTTTGAAAGCTTGCTTTATGGCAATTAAACAACAACAGAAATTCTAAAAAACATCACCTTGGTAGCTAGTATAGTATATTGACAAAGAATGGTCAATATTTTTCTACCAAAAAAAGAAAGGAGTAATTATATATAGTTAAAAATTTTTCATTTTAAGACAATGATCTGTACTTAAGTTTTGTTAAATCTGGAAAAGGCATATTGACAAAGAGTCAAAAGAAAAAATGTTCAAACTGAATGGAACATTGTATCGAGCAATACATAGTTTTATTAATTCATTAAAATTGAAGGATATATTGGAAGATGGTGCGAAATTAAATGTGGTGTGTAACAACGGGATACACCCATCTTGTTTGTGATGAGCAACACTGAAGATGGTGTTGTTCATCATGAAATTGAGATATTCAAGGAGATATTCAACTCTGCTCTCTACTTTATGCAGATGATCTTATACTCTTAAATAAATCCAATACAAGTCTACAGGATTCCTAAACTAAACTGAATAACTGCTGTAATAAATTTTGTTTGAAAATCTGTAACAAAAAAGACAGAGACCATGAAAATAGACAAGAACATTGAAAACACCAGCTGGGCAAATTTATTAAACAAGTAAAACATTTAAGCTATTTAGGTACAATTTTTTAATCAGATGGCAAATTAAGTATGGAAATAGAACAAAATTAGCAAACCTGATATAGTAAGGGGTTATCTAAATAAATTTATATGGAATAAGAGAGGAATTAGTGAAAACACTAAAATTAGCAAAATGGTATTACAAGTGAAGATGTTAGGAAGGAACTGGACATTGCTAGCATTCAGGAATCTGGAAGCAAGGATAATCAATGGGGATGTGGTCATGTCAACAGAACGAAAGAAGGAAAGTTAGCAAAACATATGTTTTTTGCCAGGATAGTATGAAAATGATCCAGATTAAGATCAAGATCTATATGGATTGAAACTGTAAGAAATGATACAGTTAGAATGAGCAAACTATAAACTAGGACAATATATGAGTCCTGACAGATAACAGATTAATTTGGAGCAAAATTGTCAATAGTAAGTTTTTAAAGATATGTTTTTCACATAGTACTATCATTGCTACCAAAAGTATATGTAGGAATTTGATGATGACAGTATCACTGTTGTTATTGCTGCTGCTACAAAGTGTATTGTATTGGACTTCAACTCATCCTATGCATACTTACCACCTCTCAGTCACTGTGTTCAATATGCCAACTAGTCTTGTGCTGATAGCCTACTTTTTTTACTAAATTAAGTTTAATTAATAGCCTACTTGTAAAAAAAAAAAAAAAAAAAAAAAAGGAAGCTAGACATGTTATATACCAGATGATCCAAAAGTAACAGAAAAAGTAAAAATTCAATAATTCGAAAAGTATAGACAGTAGCACGATGCAGTTTTCACAGAAATACACAGAAAGACATGGGATTTTTTTTAATAATGAAAAATTTTATTGCCAGAATAGTTACATTTGCCACCGACAGATGACACTTCAGTTGTGTCAGTAATTTGTACAGTGCCGCAACGCAGCTAGGATTACAAATGTTCGATGTGATGGCTGTCAGACGTGGCACGACACTCTGCACAGCATCGCATCGAAGAGGGTTTTAGTTGTAATTCTTGTCACATGATGGCGAATAGCTTCTTTCAACATGGCCAATGACGTCGGCTGACCTCTATACACTTGTGACTTCAAGTAGCCCCATAACCAAAAGTCACAAGGTGTAAGGTCTGGAGACCTTGGTAGCCATTCGTGCGGGAAAGAGCGACTGAGGACACGGTCATCGCCAAATGTCGATCGCAGCAGGTGCAGAGGCACTCCATCCTGCATGAATGTTACACTATGGAGTGCTTGCCTCTCTTGCAAGGAGGGAATGATGCTCTCTCTTAAAAGCGCTGCATAACACTCGACTCACCTGTGATAGAAACAGTTCGAAATGTACCGCTGTGGACTTCCTCAAAGAAAAAGGGGCCTATAATGAATGACGCAGTGAACCCGCACTATGCTGTCACCTTTGGCCGATGCAAAGGGGTTTCCACAATCACATGTGAGTTCTCTCTCACCCAAATGCAGCAGTTGTGTGCATTTACGCTTCCATTAAGCAAAAAAGTGCACCTTGCCAGTCCACAGGACATTTTACAGCCAGTCCGCATTTTCCATCTGCCGAAAAGCCCAATTTGAAAATTCATGATGTCTCTCAAAATCGGTTGGTTTCAGTTCCTGTATGTGTTGGATTTTGTAAGGATACCTCTTGAGGATGATCCTGACTGATCGCCACACAGTCCCATACAAAATGCCAGTTCGTCTTGAAATTTCATTTGCACTGCATCCCCTATGTGCGGAAGCTGCCAATTGTGTGTCGGTCTCATGTTCGACCTTGAGCACAACTGCAATAGTTTTTTAGGGTCTCCCGCTTCTTCCAAACTGGAAGCACGTGCAAGAAGACAAGACACCGGTCCCTTTCCACTTCTAATACCCCCACATCGAATGATAGATGCGCAAAGCTGCACTTGTACGTTCGGAGTTCTGATAATACAGCTTAACTAAAAGTGCTTTATCTTGTAACGATAACATACCTCACCTTGGCAGAACGTTTAACTTCAGTAATAAGCGTTTAATGCTGACAGTTTAACTTCGGTATTCACTACATTTGAAATTTATGTTACGGTTTAAATAGCAACAGGCAGCAGCTCCTGGACCGCTACAGCGCCACCTGTCAGTGACAAATGTAACTATTCTGGCAATAAAATATTTCGTTATTAAAAAAAATCCCATGTCTCTCTGTGCATTTCTGTGAAAACCGCATTGAGCTATACTTTTCAAATTATTGCATTTTTACCTTTTCTGTTACCTCTGGATCACCCGGTATATATATATATATATATATATATATTATGTACATCTCATTTGCAAATTATAAGCTTACTGCACTTAAGCATCAAGTATGGACTACCAATTTTTTAATCCAAGAACCCTACTCTAAAGAACAGACATACCATTCATATCTCTCGTGTTGACTCCTAAACTTAAATCATACTTCTATTATTTGCAACATGTTCCAGCAGTTGAATTTTACTCACTCACCACCACCACCACTACTGTCCATGTAATAACTGCTCCTCAGTTTCTTTTTAACTCACCTTTATACAACTTCCTTCTCCTTCATACAGTGTATTGCCTCCTCTCCACCCTTATACAGCTTCCACGGTTGACTTTGTACTCTCTATTTCTGTATGTGATCTTGTCTGTAATTAATTCTCTAAAACTTCCTTTCATCATGTTCATCTCTATCATCATACATCTTTTTTGCCTGTCCACTAAACTCTGTAGTTTACCTTTTATTGATCTGTCCTATAACCAACATTCTTTATTTAGCATTCCTTATTATGATCATATAGCAAAGAAAATTTTATTTTCATATGCCATATTTCATAAAATATGAAAATTTTATTTTCATATTTTCATATATAGATTTTCATCTATCATCAAACTAGAAACCCTCCAGAAAAATGGAACCACAAGATCCTAAACATTCCAGATTTAGACTTTGTATTCTAATTTATTTATAATGTAATTTGCACATTTCATTTTAACATAATTTATTGAAAATTCTTTCAGGATATCAGTTTTTTGAAAAGTAGCACTGAAATAACTTTAATTAAGGTTATGTAACATTCATTGTGTGTCTAATAGCTCAAATATCTTTTGTTTGATGACATCAACAGTGACTATGTGCCAGAATAATCAATGCATGGAATAATATTGACGATTGGGACAGTGGGTGAAAAATGATTAATGCATCTCTCTAAAAAAAGAAATAAGGAATCTGGGAATCTGTTATATTACATATATTAACATACTGACAGCAAAATAGATCCTTGTCAAAGAGGCTAGAGAGCAATGGAAAAAAAGAAATGTGGGGAAAAAAGCAATAGAAGTATTTTGGGTATCAAAAGGATTTCAGATGGTAAAATATTCAGGCATTAGTAGACCACAAAAATTGTTAATGTTCCATAAGGAGCTAAAGAGTTAAAAGTAGAACTGGGATGACCATAATGCTGGGATTTAATAAGAGATGGCCAGCCTTTATTACAGTTTCTAGTAAATTCCCAGAAAGTAATGAATAGTTGAAAGCAACTGAATGAGTTGTGTTAATGAGAGTGAGTGTTAAGAAAGTTGTTTTGTCCAGCGGTGAATGTAATAAGCAGATAACAACAATAACAAAATTGGTATATCATTATGATTTCAAAATATGAAAGTCCAGTGGTGTGTATTTTATATTATATATATATGTGTATATATATGTAAATAAGTTTTTTTTACCTTGGAAATAATGTATATTAGGGTTACCAAGTGTGTGTATGCATGTATGTATGTATATATATATATACATATATATATATATATATATATATATGTCTCGAGGAGCACCAGAGAGAGATTGCTTACAAGAGAACCAGAGCAACTGCCCTGTCAGGCCATGTCCTGTTTTCAATAAACACGAACAACGAAAGCCGCCAACATGAAGTAAATTGGACAACAACTTCAAACCTACACATTTGCATGACGAGGTAGAATGCCACATTGTAGAGTCAAAAGAAATCACCTTGGACCCTCTTCATATGAACAATAATCTCAGCTATAATTTGCCTGACTCTTTCAGCTCTACTATCAGATACTGGAGATCGCGTGGTTCCCCACACGCACAAGTGTACAACAATAGAACTTTAACACGGACTATAGCACAAGTTCATAACTGTAATTTACAGTTGAATATCATAACTTTATAATTGTATAGCTTTAGAGTGTCTCAATGTTTATTTCAGTTTCTTTTAATATCTTTCTATGTTCTTAATGCCTGATAAAGTCAATCTCGACGAAACATGTTGCGTTTTCGAATAAATCTCAATTTGTTATAATTCTCGGGTTTATAGTCAGTTTATATTAAAAATGAATACACACACACACACACACACACACATATATATATTATATGTGTATCTAAAACAGCTAGTGGTGCAATTCGTTTTTTAATAACGAATGCACCACTAGCTGTTATATTTGTTTAGAAAAAAAACACTGTCAAGAAGTCTGTTCAAAGAACATAAGCAGATGAGCAGGGTATGGATTCTGGATTCTGATAGCAGCTGTTTGTGTTTTTGAAAGTTGAAGATAAGTTTAGATGGGTATTGACTGTGAAAATGCTCATAAAAAAGGTACAGCACAGATACAGAATGTCTCTGAGAAAACATTTCTCTTAACATCTTCTTCATCTACAATTCCTGAGAGAAAGAGAAAGCACATGTTAAGAGACTACCTTATTTTGGATGGTATCATACATTTTTAGTAAGGTTTTTGATGCATTATCCTGAATGTGAGAACAGTATTCTAAGGTTGTACTCATTTGGGATTTATACAATGTTTGGAGCTGTACAGGTAAGAAGTAGCATTTTGAACAGAAAAAGAAACATAGGTTCCTTAGCCTCTAAGTTTTTTAGAGCCTATTGATGTGATATGTTTTTGCCAAGAAAGACTTTGTGTAAAACAGCCTAAGAGAAATGTGATCTTGATTTGAGTATTATCAAAAGTGAAATCTTTCTTACAAGAAATAATACCTGACTTTGTTTTGGTAGTAGTGAACTTCACTAAGCTTTCCTATTCCACTGCATAATAGCAAGGAGATTGGTATTTAAGATTGGGTTTTTGAAGCCAATTGGTTGACAACTACATGGTTTCTCGAATGATGAAGAGGAATGCAATTTACCTCTTTTCAGCGAAACTACTGAGACTGGGATTTCATTGAACCATAGTGCTAGTGTATCCTCATATTCAAATTACTTCTTTCTTGTCCTACAGTGGTAACTTTTCTGCATGAGCCTTTATGTTCCTCATGCAACTGCTCTCTACCTCTCTCTCTCTATATATATATATATACATCTCTCTCTCTCTCTCTCTGTGTGTGTGTGTGTGTGTGTGTGTGTGTGTGTGTGTGTGTGTGTGTGTGTGTGTGTGTGTGTAAAATTTCTCTTCATCTACAATTTCTGGTTGTTTCCCCAGATATCCATTTTGCTATATTTATTTCTCACTTAGGATATGCTGTTGGGATATATTTTGTTTAACTAGCTCCTACTTATCTCTCTCTCTCTCTTCAGTTTCTTCCATCTGTGGTATTGCTCAATCTGGTATCTAAGTCTTATAATATAATATAATATCTAAGTCTATAAATGTCTTCTTGTTGAGATTCCCCCCCCCCCTCCCAGGTCAAAGATGTGTGATCGCTTTCACCAGTCATAGGAAAGAATGTCATCTTAGTTACATTTAAAATCATCTGACAATGCAACGAAATCCAAAAACACTTGCTCTTGCGTTCCTTCAAAACAAGCTGCTTAAGATAGCTATCTCTCAAGAATTTCAAAAATTGAGTTTCCTTATTGTCATATGTTGTTTCCTCTGTCTAATGTATATTGACATAGTTGAAATTTTTCATATCATTATAGGAAATTCTACTATGATCACCTATTTTGCACTTGCTAAGCTAATGGATCTAAACATTTATTATTCATTTCTCTGTTCCCTAGTCCATAGTGTGGTGGTGGTGGTGGCGGCTTTTCCTTTCAGTCATTTTGGACCCTAGGTGACTTTGTAGGTATTATCCACAAAGCATTCCTGGTGAGATTTTTACCCTATTGTTTTCCCCAACCCCTCCTATTTTATCTGGGCTCAGAACCTGAATATGGCTGGGATGTAATGAACTTCACCTATCACTAGCATGTGTTCACGGGGCCAGTTTGCCTGTTGTGGGGGATGAAAAACCTGAGTTTCTGGGTGAAAAAAAAAACAAAAAACTATGTCTGTATGAGACTGGCTAACTCACCTTTTATCGAAAGAGCCCAGATAAAGGTTCCTCACATCACTGATGGGAATTGAACCCAGGTCTTTCCGACCAAAGGGCATCATCTATACTGACTGAGCTACGGAAGCTTCAGTCTATAATGACATCCTCCTAAATATACTAACCTGACCACTTATTCACCTATTACTTAAAAGATATAAAAAACTAATATAGAAATAGAAGAAACTAACAAGCAGATTACAATAAATTACCAATTGAACATGTCAGCATGCCAACACACTGACTACCTTTCCCTTGACATGCAAAGTGTGGTAGGAAAAATAGCAGTGACCAGATCTGTGAATGTGTGGATGAATTGGAAAAACAGATGAAACTGTATAAGAGAGACAGACTACATTTAAATGGTTTTCATGTGAGTTAGTTGAATAGAGAGAGACTATTGCCAGTATTATGGAGAGTACTGACTGCAGATTCTTCTGAGGAAGTAAGAGATGATATGAAAGATCAGAAAACTATAGGAGAGCTTGTAAATGGAGAGATAAGTAGTGTGAGTGAAGGAAATGAGCGAGAGCAGGAACAAAAGATAGAAATGGGATGGGATGGGAGGGAATTGAGGTGGATAGAGAAAGACGCACGAGAAATGTGGATGCAGAAGTGAATGTGTGATTTGACAAGAGAGGATTGTGAGATGCAGGGAAGCAACATTTGGGTCTGGGGAGTATTGTAGGATTGGTGGTGATAGAAGAATGCCTGGGGGAAGGTATGGAGGAGTCTCATCCAAGAGGTGGTGTTAGTGGGACTAGTGGACCAGAAATGAGCTATCATGTTTCTTTATGAATGCCAGAATTATCTGAAATAAAGAGAATAAATGTTGAATTGATCAAGTTCATTCATGAAAAAATTGTCAGAATTAGTGAGATGTGGTTGAGACAGTAGTGAGAGGTAGAGATGGACAAGATGAAATATTTAGTTGGGCGATGTTATAGATCTGATAATGTAGAGGGTACTGAGAAAGAAAGAAAGATATATAGGCAAATTAGCATGACAAATGAGAAGAGATGACCATTATGTGTGTTTATATTTCTGCTAATTTACATTAGAATGAAGAGATGGCATCTGGAGGGCAAAGAGAATGAATTTCTCATGTTTTCGAGAAAAGTACGTTAGGCAGTATGTAACAGAGGATACCCAAGGATCAAAGATCTTGGATTTTATCATCTCATTGTAGGATGTTATTATAAATGGGGGCTGTCAGCTCTTCCTCCAGTTTGTAAGAGTGGTTCTGAAGTAATCACCTCAATGGTGGCCAGCAATATGAGAACTTCTCTGAAAAAGGGATATGTGTGAAAATATTGTTAAACCTTGATAAGTGGGAATCCTAAAAAATTCCACATCTATCATCGTTTAATAGATAGAAAAATAAGATACAAAATGTATGTAGGAAAATGCTTGCTTCTAAGTATGCGATATAATATAAAATTATGTTAGCATAATGAAAAGAGATTGTTAGTTGTTAGAGGAAATAATAAATTTTTTGATTGTGCAAGGCCGTTAATAATGTATAAATTGAACAAAGATTTACTAAAATTTGTAATACTTGTCTGAGGAATGACTTGCATAAAATATTGTGAACAAAGGTTCAAAGGGCAAAGGCACGCCAACAGAAGGAGAGGTGGCCTCAGGCAGTCGCATGATTATGGCACGTGGCGGAGCATGGTCAGAAGAAAATCAGAAACAAACGATATGAAGCAAGACCCATGTGGGTGAAGTGCTACGCATTGGGTGAGTTATGTAGGTTACAGTGATTACCCGTAGGGGAGATAGAAATAAAAGGGTTAGGAATCCCCCCCCTCACTCTCGTAAATTTTTTCTTCCCTTGGCTGGTGGTCGGAGGTCATCTGACAGATAGAAAGTTGCACGGAGGAGCGGCTCTGTCCCGAAGTGCTCAGACTAAGAACAGTGATAGCAGAAAATGTCGTCCAAGTGCTGGCAATGTTTTAAGCTCCTGATCGTATGATGAAGTACATCACCGCTCGTGTATCTGCAGTCCTTGGAAACACCCAGCGTCTAGGTAGCAGACATCGTGAAGGAGAAATCGCCCAATGCCACAGTTATGCTTGGAACAAGTCAGTCATGCCAGAATCGTGTGAAATCACAGAATGATCGGAGAATCCAAGGTACCTCATCGTCTAAGTGAACAAGAAGGAAGATCGACCGAGGGAAGACAGTCCAAATTGAAGGAACAAGTATGAAAAGCCTTAGCATGGTAACATTAAAATTTCCTTTGTCTATGCTATGTGTGTAACTTACTATGGTGTTAAGTGAAATTAAGAGACATTAAGGATCGAGGACTTTGATTTATTTAGAGCAGGACTGTAGCATGTTAACAGTAGAAAGTACAGTGAGTTAGCTCATATACAGGTTAATTTAATGTGTATGCTTTATAGAAAGCTGAGATGAATTAGTCTGAGTAACGAGATATATAATGAATATTTAATGAAAAATTATTACTCTAGAATAACCATCTTTGTGAATGATTTATTAGGAATGCTGTTTTTCATACTCTTGTTTCATTAAGGATACATGCAATCTTATCTGATTAGTATTGGAATTTAGTATGAATGTTAATTGTATTGTAAATGTATTAATGTGCTTAATAAACCTTTGCGATTTTTAAACATAAGTGTCTGAATTCTGGAATCAGATGCACCACTTGTAAAAGGTTCGAATCTGAGCGGGAAAGAATAACATTGTGGGTCACAACTGCAAATCAATAGTCACTTGTGTACGTCTTGAAATCACTTCTTGGTTAAGATAACTTTATTTAATCTAACTGTTTTAGGTTGCGCAGCAAAAAAAAAAAAAAAAAAAAAATTCCTAGAGCTCTATGAAAAGATAGATTTCAAGAACTTTGCCACTCAGGTTTTGGCTCGTTCCTGAGGCAATCCCTTTGTGTCTTGGAGGTAACACGTGACTCCTTAGGGAAGATCGGAAGTATAGAATACAAAATTGACAGTTTAAGAGATTTGGGACACAACAATATGATTATAACAAACTCAGATGACAGCTTACATCATGGAATGAGGAATTGGATGGAAAGGAGATCAATGCAGTTTGGGCCCTGCTCAAGAACAATGTGGCAGAGGCAATGCCTGAATGTATTATAAAGGTCAGGAGGTTAAATAAGGTAGGTGTAAAATGGATGAATGAAGAAGTGAGGCATGCAGTTTGGAAGAAGAAGGCATTAGGGCAGTAGAACAAGATGAATGGTAATAATCAATTGCATGAGGAATTCAAAGAGCAGGAAGGAAAATAACTCACTCAGTAAGGGTAGCATAAGTGCAGTATGTGCAGCAGTTAGCTAATGAGACAAAAAAAAAAAATCCACTTAGTTCTTTCAGTACATGGCCAGTAGGAGAAAGAATGGTGATATTGGTGTGAAAAGTAGAATGATAACCACTGTGGAGGATATAGTTGAGATATTAAATGAGCAATACATAAAGGTATTTCATTCTTTTAAGTGTGACATCATGCACATGCCCTGCATACATTGGAAAGGGTGAAGGAGAGACTGATGATGAATGAACGGGAGGCATATATGGAATTTCATAAACTTGATATTGAAAGGACTGACAATATATCACTGTTTATTTTGAAAGAAAAAAAAGTATGTCAAAAAGCTTTGACATACTTTTTTAACATAGATCTTATGTTGGGCAGAGTTCCAAAGCAGTGAAAAGTAAGCAAAATTGTTCCACTTCATATTATTATTATTACACCTTCCATGGAGTCAGCATACTCGTTGTGAGAGGGTCATTCAAATGATAACAAATGTATCATATTGAATCTTAAATTAACAACATATTCCAGTAATGCATTCCATTCACTGACAATTCTGCATGCAAAAAAAATCTATTCCTAGCACTCCTCACTTCCTCTCTCATTTTCTACTCATTTTCTAATCCCCTCCGGATTAATTCAATAAAAACCCCCTCACTGACTTAAATATCTCTATTATATCACTTCTTTTCCTTCTATCCACCAAATTCTGCAATCCACATTTCTTCAGAGTCGTGATATTGTCTTAGTCACGCTTCCTTGGACCTTCTCTAATGTTTCTATATCACATTGAAAACCAGATGACCAAATCTGAGCACAGTAATCCAAATGTGCTCTCTCCAGTGCTTTATACAGTGGCACAACCACCTCATCCCTGCACGTTAGAGTACTTCATATCATAGTGGGACTATGATATGCAGTCTTTGCAATACTTGCAGTATGCCCTCTAAACTTCAGTCTGCTGTCAGCCATCATTCCCAAATCTCAAATCTCATATACTTCGTACAGTACAGCTACATAAAATTGTTAGCCATAAAAATGTATAGATAGAAAATTTTAAATTTTAAAATCTGTAACATTTATTTTTAAGATGTATATAGGCGCACTAGGTGAATTTTAGAGACACACTAATCGAATTTGGGTATTGAAAAAAAATGATGCACTAATCGGGGACACATTAATCAAGTGATTTATTTCTGCACTCCAAAATGCAACACCTTGCATTTATTAATTAATATTAAAACTACATTCCACTACTTTGTCCAAGTCAAAAGTCTATTCAGATCTTCCTGAAGTGAATCAATATCAGCAGTGCTACTTATAATTCTCTCAAACTTTGCATCATCAGCAAACAACTGAAGGTTTTAGTAATAATAACAATAATAATAATCAGGGCTGGGGCAACTCGTATATTGAAGCTAATGACTTCACATTACTTGCCTTAGCATCCCATAATGCAAAGCATATATCCTTACAAACATGCATATGCTATGACTGACTGGTTTTGACCTTTATTGAGGTCTCGTCAGTGGGAGCCAGACCCAGAGGTGATACTAAGGTTGAAGTAATGCAGAAGTCATATTTTCATATTGAGTATCTAAAAGGTGTCCCACGTTATTAAAACACTCTGGATTAGAGATAGGTTCTGACTCCCTCTGATGAGAGCTCAATAAAAGTCGAAACCAGTCTGGGTAGTGATCCTTCCCATAATGCATAGAATTATACATGTCTGTAAGGATATTGTGCTTTGCATTATGGGATACTAAGGCAAGTGATGTGAAGTCGTTAGCTTCTATATACGAGTTGCACCAGTCCTGATTATACTTCAGATGCAACTTGTGTTTACACTTGGTCCTGATTAAACTTGGATAAAGGATTAAAGCAAGTATATAATTTCTTGGTATCTTTAATTTACAGTATAACCAAGTGGGAAAAACTTCCAACAATATGATACTGTATGATTCTTGTGTAGAGGCTTAAGTGCTGTGAGGACATTATGTTGGAGGTTTAATGGATTTTTTACAACACTCAAAAAGAATTAAAATAGAATTTAATACTTCCTATATTTCGTCCTAGTCACTAGGACATCTACGGGGATTACAAAGACAATTAATGTAACATGCACACAAAAACTTACAATACTAAGCCCAACCACGTGGGTGACAATAAAGTCCTATCTAGGTGGAGCGCCCTATAAGGGCAGTTGTAGGTGGCCTGGAATGTAAGGTGGGACCTCTGGTGATGACTGTTTCCCAAATCTTCGGAAGCTTAATGCAACCGTATTTGTTAAGATTTGGTTGGTTTTTGAGAGCTGCTGCTGCTTCTAAGAAAAGTCTCTCTTTCTTGAATTTTCTGTGGTGGAGCATGGTTGTTTTCTTCCATGATACTCTGTGGGTAGTGTCCAAAACATGGTCAGCCAAGCCTGAATGGCCATAGTTGTGTTTAATGATGTACGACTTGTGTTCCTCTAGGCGGATGGATGCTGATCTGCCTGTCTGTCCAAAGTACGCAAGCTTACAGGAACAGGGTACTTTGTAAACTCCAGGCAGAGAGAGAGGAGGGAGCTGATCTTTCGTAGAATGGATAAGGGTAGCCAGTTTGCGGTAGGGCTTATATGCTGTGTGTAGGTTATACTTTTTTAGTATCTTGGCTATTTTTTCCGAAGTGCCACGGATGTAGGGTATGGTGATGGCATTTTTAAATTCTTGTTGACGAGAGGGATGGGGAATGGGGGAGGACTTGATTATTTTTTTGATGCTGTGTTCGCTGTAGCCATTGGAGAGGAAAGTTCTGTGTATGTGGTTAAGCTTGATGTGGTTATAATAATAATGATGAGGGAAAATCAGTAGTAAGTTACAAACAAAAGCAGAATAAATGAATTAGAAGTGAATTGTTTTCAGTGTGCATCACTAAGCAGTAACACAGTCTAGGATGACAGTAGATGTAATGTGCATGTTTTGTAGTTCTTTTCAGCAGCCTAAAATGCCTGTGCTCTAGGAGTAGTGAATAGTGTACTGTTGTGCATTTCTTGTGGACAAAAGAACTTCCTGCAAAGACCATCCATTCATAAAGAGGATGTAGAGGATGTATCCTGTTTATTGTGCAAAGTGTTTGTCACATACAGCATTTCACAACTGCGTTCAGAAACTTTTGCAGGACATTTGACACTTCATGATGGAGACTACTTACAGTCTTTTGGGATTCCCAGGGAGTGCTGCTGGCCTATTGTCATAAGTATGGTGAAAATGTGAATACCACATCATACTGTGAAATTTTTTATTGAAGCTTTGGGATACAATTTGCCAAAAATGTCAAAGTCTGTTGTCAAGGAGTATTGCCCCTGTATGACACTGTGAGACCTCATACAGCTACAGACATCCTGGAGAGAATTCACAAACTTCAGTGGAAGCTCCTTGAGCATCTACCTTACAGCGCCCTGATCTTGCCTCAAGCCACTTTCACCTGTTTGGCAACATTTGCTAAAATACTAAAACAGCATTTTGGAAAACATTTTGCTGACGATTAGGAAGTTGAAAATGAGTTATGGAGAAAACAAAAGATTTATATGCTGCTGGTTTTGATGGACTGATAAAGTGATTGGACAAATGTATAAATGTTGAAGGGATTTATATAGAGAAATTATGTACAGGGGACTTCTATGTAATTGGGTGTAAATTGTGTAATTATGTAAATAGAAAACTAGTAAACAAAGAAACAGTAAAATATTAAGAAGGTGACTACTGTATAATTATATAATAGTTGTCATCTTGTTAATATTTGATTATTTCTATTTCTACTAGTTTTCTTCTTACACTTGAAGAAGTTCTATCTAATTAAGATAAAATGTTGTTGTTGTTTTTGTTATTAAAGTTATATATCTTATTCCGGTTGCTGCCTGCCTTATAAATCTTATATATACATATAAACTTAAATGTGTAAATTAATAGCTAGAAAGCTAAATTTTGAAAAAAGATCTAGTAACACTTTGTTTTTATAGAAACTTTGAATACAAACCTGATGATATTTGCAGAAACTTATTCAAAGTTTCTGCAAATATTATCCCCACCTCATTTTCCATATTTGTATCTGAATGATCTTGTTCATGCCAGAACTGGAGGGTCTTGCGAGGAAGAAGATATTTTAATATCTTGCAGATATCAAAAAGACAGTGATGCTAACTTCAAAGGAAATTTCATTGAAGTATTTTTGTGTATTTTTTGACTTGTTACTTAATGCTGTACCATGTATGAAAAGCAAAGTGACAGCTAGAGTCAACATCCTTTGCCCTATCTTGAACCTCCAAGAATGTGTGGCGTTAATAAATAATTATAATAATATTATCATAGAGTGAGTCGAACAAAAAACAACTGATTAGTCTTCATGTTATTATTCCTTCTTTCATTCTTATAAAGTGTAGCTTTCATCTGTTTTTGTGTAGGTGTAGAGAATACAGGCACCTGGTTTCTCTTTGCTCTGAATTTTGAAAGTAGAAGTTTTTATTCTTTACTTTTATTTGTGTTTTATTGATTTTCTTATTACTGGATACCCATAATTGGTTACTGATATATTTTCATTTTCAGATTGGAAGCCGTAGGATTTGGCGGCTATCCATTATGCCCCAAAAGATTAGTCTATCCAGAAATATTTCCTAGTGAGTATTAATATCTGTATTTCATTATTTCTTATTGTCCACTATGTGAATTATAAAAATTACTCTCAACTTCTGTTGATCATGCATCACGACTACTTTAGGGATGAATGAGCTTGCTTTTATACAGAAGTTAAATATGCTGAACTGGTTGGCCTGCTTGGTGGAAAGCATATCTGCTTTCCACCCAGCAAGCTAGGAGCTTGAATCCTGCTGTGGGTATGGATGTTTGTGATTATTTTTATATAGGAGATGAATTTTATTGCCTAGTATAAGACCATGCTTATTGCAGCTCTCAAAGACGTTAAAGAATTCCATGTTTGTTCTCTAGAGCAGTCTTTCCAAATTATGTAAAACATAACATATAAATATACAAAGAAATATATAAAATTATTAAAAATACAAAAAAACCTTGCCAAATTCAAACCCACTAATGTACTTCAGGTCTACAACCTTTCGGTGGAGTAACATAAATCACATAAATCACATTGATTGGGGATTGGCTGTTGGATAGGTATCAGCTAGTTGTGTATGGGGGGAGCAATATCCCAGAAGAGGAAAGTCATTAGTGTTGTGCCTCAAGGGTCTGTTTTAGGGCCATTGCTGTTTAACGTTTATGTTAACGATATTGGGGAAGATTTGGATGGGGATACTTAGTTGTTTGCTTGTGATGCAAAGTTAGAATGAACTATGATGAGCAGAGCAAATGGTGTGGCCTTACAAGAAGACTTGAATAGATTGAGTGAATTGGCATGGGAGTGGGTATGCCAGTTCATTTTTATAAAATGTAAGGTTTTAAAATTTGGGAAATGAAGATGAGATATAAAATATATGCTTGGTGGGGATATATTGTTGGAGGTGGAGGAAATAAGAAATCTTGTGGTGATGGTGGATAAAATTGTAAGGACAACACAATGAATTCTGGGAATGATGCAGAGGACACTGACTTGTAGAAGTAAGGAGATTTTTGTATAATGCTAATCAACATTAGGCCACACATGAATTACTGTGCACAGATTTGGTCACCTGGTTTTCAAAAGGATGAAGAAATGCTGGAAAGGTGCCACAAACAACTGACTAAGGTAGTTTCTGATCTGTGGAATGTTTAATATGAGGAAAGGTTGAGATGATGCAATTTACAGAGTCTAGTGGATAGGAGGAAGAGGGGTGATGATATGACAGCAATGTACAAGTTGGTAAGAGGTTGTTATAGGGTCAGTGTTGAAGAGGTTTTCCATGAAATGGTGGGAAATCCGGGAAGAACAAGAGCCCTGGAACCCGTATAAGGAAAGTGTGAACAAGGAAGTGAGAAACAGGTTTTTGCATGCAGTGTTATGAATAATTGGAATGCATTGCCTGAGAGTGTGGTGTCTCCTGAGAATTTGAATGCGTTTAAGGCACAGTATAATGAGCTATGTGTGTCTGACAAAGGTACTGCCTAGATGAGTTTTTGACTCCATCTTAGGATAATAATAAGTTTTTAAAAAAAATTACAAAATTTATATGATCTTGAATATACAACCTGCAACACTGAGCTAAAGTATTGTTCATTTTGTTTAAATAACTGAAATACTTTAGATTATCTCTACGTACATATTCTTGAATAATTATCATCAAATTTCTGAAGATGATGTTTATTATCATTCAAGAATAATCCTAACCGTTCATCTACCATTCTGTATAAGTGATCATACCACCTTAGATTAGACTTCACATTCCTGAATGCTAACGATGTCATAATTTTTAATATCTTCATTTTTAACATGTTAAAAATGAATTTACATGTTAAAAAATGAAAAATGCACCTATTATGATGCAATATGCACTTTTAAGAACATTTTAATATAATAGACTGTATTAATACGTTCAAGTGTATTGTGTTAACATGCTCATGCAATTTGCATTAGATACACAAACCACATATCTTCAGAATACTAGGAAATCATATGCTGATAACAGTGTTTATGTATGACAAATACTATACATAAACAAAACAAATAAACATAGCAAACACCACTATAATGAAATAATATGCTATAACAAACTATGGAAAGTCCTGGCCTAAGTCATATAGAACCAGTTGCTGTTTTAAGTTCACCGTTACAAAGAGTTAGAGTATATTAATATAGTAAATACATGCTATAGTGAACAGCACTATAACAAAATGAATCCTATAACAAACTATTGAAGAGTTCTGGCTATGTCCTGCAAAAAACCAATTACTATTTTGGGCTCACTTTTGCAAACAGCTAAAACTGAAATATTCATAATAGTGAAGTGAGTTACTGGCAGTTGAATATCTCCAGAATACTAAGAAATCATATGCTGATAACAGTGTTTATGTATGACAAATACTATACACAAACAAAACATGTGATGGGAAACAAGGAAAGTTGTCAGAAACAGAACAAAGAAAATGACAAAAATGTGTGCAGTGAGGACAGAATACAAAGAATTGGCAGGAATCAAACATAAAGAACACAAAGTATATTTAAGTCAATTTGCTGCATCAAGGATTACTATAGTATTCCTTGCAGCAAGATGATCTAGGTAATGGAGAGGATACTGTTTGTACCTAAAATAAAAAAAGTACAAATGCAAACAATAATGGGAGAGTTTGAAATTATAAAAGTGAAAATTCAGAATTAATGTTTGTTTTGAAATCAGTAGCTTAAATTAATGTTCATTACTTGCAATCTTCATTAAAACTAAATATACGAATATATAAAATATATTCATATATTCTTATAAAATATATAAGAATAATGGATATTATTTCTGGGAAAACTCCCATGTTACTCCTCTTAACAAACTATTATATTTACGGCTATTATGCCTGCTTCTGTTTAGGAGTGCCTCTGTTTAAATGTCATTGGTTTTTTACTCACGGATTCTTAGGGCATTGTAAATATATATTTACCAATAAATACATGTAGCATAAAGGAAGAGAAATTTACACATACCTTTTTCTGGGTGTTGTGACTTTTCTTCTTTCTGCGATGTGCAAACTACTGCAGTTAGGGTGTTTTGGAAAGAAGTGGGGGTGGGGGAGGATTTAGGAAATGTGGGAGAATTAAAATAGAAAATGAAAAAACCCGGGTTTTTTGTATAATATACATATATATTATATTATTAGAGATGGGCGGAGCATTTTTTTGTATAGGGGGAAAGGGTGAAAGGGGTTGAAAACAGCAACTGATTTTTAGAGGGGGGGGGTTGACGGGGTGCGGTCCATTTCGACTATGCTTGGTCATCGTCTGAACACATGGAGGATATCAAGTCGGTTAGGTGCTTCTGCTTTTGAAGTGTTTATGTTATCGCCTGTTGGTCAGGGTTGTGACCTCAATTTTATGTTGTGAAGCTTCCAAACCTTGGAGATTATGTAGGGCCTATGGACGTTGATAGAGTTCATGTCACATTTTATGGCTATTGTTTCCAATATTCTAAGCATTGTTTTATTCTCTTCTCTGTCTACTATGATGGCCTTGTCGATCTGCGAGGTGTGTTTTTGTTCAAGGGTGTTAACAGCTATTTCCGTTTTTCCTGAACTTTGTATTCGATTTTTCTTTTTGATGTTGCGTTTTTTAGTGTTTAAATGTTCAGGAAAGGGGATGTTACAATCGCGGAAGTGTTCTTGTAGTCTTGCCCATAAAGACCTGATGGTGGAACATGTGTAGGTGATAACACAATCTTTTTGGCAGGGAAATTTATAGACCACGTTATGGTGTTCAAATCTTTCTTTTTGTGTGTGAGATTTAGTGGGTTTTAGGAGATTTGCCAATTTTTGGTTTGTGGTGAATACCAGTTTGCAGTCAGTATGTTTGAAGAACATATCGACTGCAACCCACCAAAACCACCCAAGTTGTCTTGGTGGGTTTTGGCCATCCTGTTTGCATAATTTATTAGTTGTGTAGGATAGTTGTGATTTTTGAAGATCTGTGTTAGTTTTTTATTTTTGCGTGTAGATTACTATGATTGGTTGAAAATTTGTAAGCATTTATGATTTGTGATACGATGACCGATTTTTTAACGAAATATGGATAGTATGAGTGTAAATGGAGGTAGTTTCTGATATTATTATTACTATTACTATGGGCAACTCAAGGGAGTCATTAGACTCATCGAGGGAGGCCCCAAATCATATTCATCACAACTATTCGACATTCATACAGAATCTATCATACCTCGCCTTAAACTCATTCACTGTCACAGCATCCACCACAGACTCAGGGAGCGCATTCCACTCATTCACTACTCTAAAAGTAAAGAACCCAGCTCTAACACCTTTACTAACCACACTTTTGCCCAGTTTCCATGGATGTCCCCTAGTCCTCCCACAACCAACCCTGTTCTCAAAAATATCTTCTGAATTAATTTTATAGAAACCCTTCAGTAATTTGAATGTCTCAATCATTATCTCCTTTCCTCTGCCTATCAACCAATTTTTGCAACCCACAAATCCTCAACCTGTTCTCATACGGTTCATTCCACAGACCTGCTATTATCTTGGTCACTTGCCTCTGGATCCTCTCCACCTCCTCCCCATCAAGAAGAAACCTAGGTGACCAAATCTGAGCACAGTAGTCTAGATGGGGTCTTATCAAGGCTCGATACAGAGGAACAATAACCTGCTTGTCTCTACTTGTCAACGTATTCTTCAGCAACCAAGTGATTTGATGAGCTGATTTGGCCACTTTTGCAATGTGTCCCCTAAATTTCAATTCCTTATCCACCAACACTCCTAAATCTCGTGCCTCATCAATTTCCTGGAGCACGGTTCCACCAATGCAGTAAACTGCCTCCCATCTTTTCACCCCAAAATGCATAACCTTACATTTTGCCACATTAAATTGACATCCATTCTCCTTAGCCCAGACCTCCAATCTATCCAAATCATCCTGCAAAAATTTGACGTCATCTGCATTCACTATTGCCCTACCCAACTTCGCATCATCCGCAAACAAATGAACTGTTCCTCTCAGATCCTTTCCTATATCATTTATGAACAAATTAAACAGCAGTGGTCCAAGAACAGATCCTTGTGGCACACCACCAGTCACAGGCCGTCTTGTGGACTCTACTCCTGAGTAAACCACTCTCTGATATCTCTCCGTCAACCACCCTCCTATCCATCTCACCAACCCTATGTCCATTCCCATATGCTGCAATTTACTGATTAGAATTCCATATGGTATCCTGTCAAAGGCCTTAGCAAGGCCTAGTAGAATCACTGTAAACCCATTACCCTTATCCAGTTCAGCTGTCACTGTGTTATAATACGTGAGCAAGTTACTGAGGCATGACCTACCCTTCACAAAACCATGCTGTCCCCGATACAGTATCCCATTTTCTTCTATCCAATCTTGTATTTGCCTCTTGACTATTTTCTCTAAGACCTTGATAATGATTCCTGTTATGCTGATTGGCCGGTAATTTTCAACAGCAGCCTTGGTGCAGTGGAACTATTTTCCCCTCTTTCCACACCCTTGGGACTGACCCAGTCCTGAGGCTCAAATTAAACAAAATGGTCAAGGGCACTGACAATTCTTTGGCCGCTTCACTTACGACACAAGCTGGTATACCATCCAATCCCACAGATGTATTGACATTGAGGTTCTGTAATAGACTAGGTACCTCTACTTCATTCATCACAATTCCAGTATAAGCTGTTGGTTCTTCCATTCCTGCAGAGTCACCACCTGGATGATATACTCTTGCAAAGTGCTCGCTCAGTAATTCCACAATATCGACTGATTCGGTTACCTCCCTACCCTCAGCATTTTTTAAGATCATTCTACCATGAGCATTTTTCCTTTTACTTGCAACATTTTGAAAAAACATTTTGGGATTCTCTTTAGCCTGCGTGGCCAATTTCCTTTCGTAATCTGCTTTTGCTTTTCTTACCACCCTTGTTACCATCCTGGCCTGAGCTTTATACTGTTCCTGCGCCTGATGGTCACCCTTCTCCTTAAATTCCCTCCACAATTGTTTCTTTTTTTGCAGCTCAAGCTTAATAATGTTATTCATCCATTTAACCCCTACTTGATTTATTATTCGGACTCTTGGTATACAGTCAACCATTGCCTCCTGCAAACAGTTCTTAACCACCTCCCATGCACAATCAACATCCAGCCCTTGCAGTTTTACATGCCATGGCATTGAGCCAAGCACACACCTAAGCTTGTCATACTTACCAGCCCGGTAATTTCACATGTACCCTGTTTTAATTGTAAATTCGACTCCTTTAGCCACCTCCCAAGTCATGACCTTATGGTCACTCTCACCAATTGGTGGCAACATGGTCATGTTCGTTACAGCCACATTCTCGGTTGCAATTACTAGGTCCAGCACTCTCTGCCCCCTGGTATTTTCCAATACATGTTGCCGTAGATAGTTGTCCCTTAATAACCGCATAAAATCCAATTCCTTCCTCCCATGTGCCCTCTCCTCCTTCCAGTCAATGTTACCATAATTGAAATCACCCATAATAATTACCCTCCTTCCACTCATTTCTTCTATTTGCTTATGCATACTATCCCCACCATCCACTCCATCACCCGGTCTATAGCAGCACCCAATTGTATATTTTGTTCTGCTAGATTCTATCTCACACCAAACAGCCTCAAATGTGCTTTTTTCCCCATCCTGCAGTTCAACTTCTATACTCCTTGGCTGAAGCTCATCAGCGTTCATCATCAATAACACTCCTCCCCCCTTTTTATTCACCCTGTCACTCCTGAACATGCTATACCCATCGCATTCAATCCCACTAGCTTTATCATCTTCTGTTAGCCATGTTTCACTAATACCGACAACCTGTGGCCTGGAAGTGCCAACCATGGCCAAAAACTCTTCCTTCTTGTTCCTAATACTCCTGGCATTAGTGTACATGAATCGCAGAAGCCCATTTGTCCCATCCCTACTTTGATGCCTTATACTAACTATCCCATGCTGATTTGTTGTCCGTTGTACCCGCTCAGGCATAATATACTCATTCATACACTTAACTGCCCCCCTAAAGTCTGCATATCTACTCCCCCCCCCTTAATAAATCTAGTTTCCCTGAGTCTGTACATCCGCTTCCACATCATTCATCAACACTCTTTCAAGTTTCCGTACACCAACTCCATTCAAATGCAACCCATCCATCTTATATAAGTCCTTTCGCCCATCGAACTCATTCCACACATCCACAAATTCCACACCACTCTCCCTGCATAACCCACGCATAAAATCATTGGCAATTATGGCCCTCCTTCTAAACACTTCGCTGTCATACCGCGGTAAGATACTGACCATCCTAACTCTCTCACTCTTCTCTTTTGCTACCTCAAACAACTCCCTCACATCCTCTATCATTTCCATTTTGTCCTCTTTCAAATCATTCGTGCCTGCCACGATTATCATCTCTTTCACCCTCTGTTTTTGCAGTCGAATAGATTCGCTGACATGCTTTATGTTCGCACCTGGCTGGTACGACTTCATTAAACTCTCAATTATTACGCTTCTTAATAGCGAATCCCCATACAGCACTCGCTCCTTCATTTTATTGACGTTTGCGAACATTCTATTATTTGCCGTCACAGACTTCCGCCGGTTATTTGTCTGTATGTTCAACACACATTTTTCCATACTCTCCAGTTGTCTTTTAACTCTGTGTATCGCACCATTCAAACGGGCAATTTCGCTACTCGCATTTATCTCACCATTTTCATTATCGATCAAATCATCCATTCTTTCTGTGTTTCTACCTTCATTTACATTTTCGGCGACGTTCTCACGCCTATCTGGCACTACCACGCAATTCTCTAGCACACCGCCATTTTCTACATTCTGACTATCATTAACGATATCACTCCTGACACACGAAACACGCTTGAAGTCCTCATTCTCTTTACACTTTTTACACATATTAACTCCACTATCACTTTCTAACCAGACTCCCACTGCTCTTCGCAAGGCATACATCTCACAAACAGCACATTGCATAAATTCGTTTACATCAAAACTCTTAAACAAACTCTTAAAAAAATGGCGACCTGGCCGCCATTTTTTTCTTTATCGGTACCATGTGTACGCTATCTTTTCTTAAAAATAATAATTAAAATAACAGAAAACATGCAAAAATTGCACAGACACACCAAGAAATAAAAAGCAAACAATACTACTTAAAATTCTAGTAAAATATCTAATGTTTACACAAAATACTACTAATCTTTTCAGGAGCTCTCGACAAGCCGACGATCTAATCAGTGCGACACCAAGCGGCTCAAACAGTACCCTACACACATATGCGAGGGTTTGTGGTATATTTTTGTGGCTATTTTGTTGTATGTTCTGATTAATGTCAAGTTTAAGAAATTGATGGATGTGTTCTGTTCAGTTTCTATGGTGAATTTTAGTCTGTTACTGTAACTGTTTAGGGATGCTGTTAAGGTGGTGATGTGTGTAGGATTTCAAATGCACAGAATATCGTCCACGTATCTGCCATAAAAGAGTTGCCCGAAATAATAATAATAAAAGGTGATGGGGGGGGGGTGGAGTAGGAGTGATTCTATGTGTGCTAGGAATAATTCCACTAGTTGTATACTGATGTTCTGGCCCATAGGGAGTTTGAAGATTGTATATACATGTTGTTGTTGAACATGAAGAAGTTTGGTGAGATTATTAGTTTTATTAAGTTAATAATGTCATTGGGTGTTAGTTTAGTACGAGAATGTAGGGTGTGGTCTTCTGTGAGTAGTGTGTGTACAATGTCTAAAGTTCTGGGGACATCCACGTTGGTGTTATAAAGAGGCCACATCCAATGAAGTGAGAATGTCTTCCTGGGATAGGGTTAGGTTTTGTAATTTTTTGAAAAGGTCATACGTGTTTCTTATCATGAAGTTAGACATTGTAATTAATGGTTTGAGAAGTTTCGCTACGAATTTTGATAAAGGTGCTGTGGTGGTGTGTTTGTAGGAGTTTAGTGGCTTCATTGGGTACCTGTCTTTGTGGGTTTTTATTTGTCCGAACATACAAGGGGTGCGTGTGGTCCGGGGAGTTGTTTTTCATTGTGGTTTTGTCTATTTTGTTTTCATTTTTTAGGGTGTGTAGGGTACTGCGATTTGTTTAATGAGGTCAGTTGTGTGATCAATTTGGATTTTATGGTAGGTGTGTTGGTCGTTTAAGATAGCTGTTATTTTTTTGTGGTAATCGGTTTGGTTTGTGATGACTACTGTATCCCCTTTGTCAGCTTTATTAATCATAATTTTCGGGTTCCTTTTTAGGGATAATAGGTTTTTTTGTAAGTTGGGGGTGATGTTTGGTTTTATTATTATTATTTTACTATTTATGATGTTGTTAATTTTGTGGAATATTGTTTCTTTGTTAGCGTCATTCTCTAATTTCGCTTGGATTTTGATAATGATGTCTCTGTTTTGTATGTATTTTGGGGATATGCCAAAGTTTGGTTCTTTGCTCAGGATGATGATTTCATCAGGTGTGAGGTTGTGATGCGATAGATTGATGATGGAATTATTTTTTGTGGGTTTTAAGGCAGTAATATCCGAAGGATTGGAAGCAGCGCGATTGTTGTATTGGATGTTTGTTAGTGCGTATCATTTCTTTGCATGTCGAGCTTCTATTAATAGCGTGTGGTCTTTGATGTGAGATTGGGTATTATCCCAAAAAATACCAAATGCTCTGCCCATCCCTAATAATATAATATATATGTATATATATATATATATATATATTTATACAAAAAAAAACCAGGTTTTTTCCATTTTCTATTTTAATTCTCCCACATTGCCTACCCCCCACACACACACACTTCCTTCCAAAACACCCTAACTGTAGAAAGAAGAAAAGCCACAACACCCAGAAAAAGGTATGTGTAAATTTCTCTTCCTTAATGCTACATATATTTATTAATAAATATACATCTACAATGCCCTAAGAATCCGTGAGTAAAAAGCCAATGACATTTAAACAGGGGCACTCCTAAACAGAAACAGGCATAATAGCCATAAATATAATAGTTTGTTAAGAGGAGTAACATGGGAATTTTCCCAGAAATAATATCCATAATTTACTTGTGTCTTATAACCATACAACCCCTGTCATTGGCTCTCTACTCATAACCTCCCTACCAACCCCCCCCCCCCCCGATCAGAAAAACACCTTTAAAAATAGCATTCAGTTAAAGCACATACACTCAAGCACATACACTCAAGTCATGGTTGCACATCGCACATTCAATGAGTGCATAAACTTTACAAAAGGTACATACCAAAAACCATTCTAACATACATCGCACAAAAAATACATATAACTTTCCTCAAAAAATGCTTCGATCAAAACATCGCATCAAATTTCGCGGCAGTTCGCAGCAACAGCATGATTTGCGGAAACAAAAAAATTTGCTACTGGGCATCCTGTGCTCTCATAAAACAAGCCATAAACAACAGATTTAAAAAGAAGCAACAAGCATATTCATACATTCACAAAACAAAAAACAGATTGAAAATGCTACTGACCCCAAACGAATGGGCAGTCTTTTGGGATAATACCCAATCTCACATCAACGACTACATGCTATTAATAGAAGCTCGACACGCAAAGAATTGGTACGCACTAACAAACACCCAGTACAACAATCGCGCTGCTTCCAACCCTTCGGATATTACTGCCTTAAAACCCACAAAAAACAATTCTATCATCAATCTATCGCATCACAACCTCAGACCTGATGAAATCACCATCCTGAGCAAAGAAATAAACTTTGGCTTATCCCCAAAATACGTACAAAACAGAGACATCATTATCGAAATCCAAGCGAAATTAGAGAATGACCCTAACAAAGAAACAATATTCCCCAAAATTAACCACAACATAAATAGTAAAATAATAATAAAACCAAACATCACCCCCAACTTACAAAAAGCCCTATTATCCCTAAAAAGGAATCCGAACATTATGATCAATAAAGCTGACAAAGGGAATACAGCAGTCATCACAAACCAAACCGATTACCACAACAAAATAACAGCTATCTTAAACGACCAACACACCTACCAAAAAATGCAAATTGATCACACCCCTGACCTCATTAAACAAATCAACAGTACCCTACACACCCTAAAAAATGAAAACAAAATAGACAAAACCACAATGAAAAACACGTGTGTGTGGTACTCCCTGCACCACATGCACCTCTTGTATGTTTCGACAAATAAAAACCCACAAAGACAGGTACCCGATGAGGCCACTAGACTCCTACAAACACACCACCACAGCACCTTTATCAAAATTCGTAGCGAAACTTCTCAAACCATTAATTACAATGTCTAACTTCATGATAAAAAACACGTATGACCTTTTCAAAAAATTACAAAACCTAACCCCATCCCAGGAAGACATTCTCACTTCATTGGATGCGGCCTCTTTATACACCAACGTGGATGTCCCCAAAACTTTAGACATTGTACACACAACTCACAGAAGACCACACCCTACACTCTCGTACTAAACTAACACCCAATGATTAACTTAACATTATTAACTTAATAAAACTAATAATCTCACCAAACTTCTTCATGTTCAACAACAACATGTATATTCAATCTTCAAACTCCCTGTGGGCCAGAACATCAGTGGACAACTAGTGGAATTATTCCTAGCACACATAGAATCACTCCTACCTACCCCCCCCCACATCACCTTTTATTATTATTATTATTATTATTATTATTATTATTTCGGGCAACTCTTTTATGGCAGATACGTGGATGATATTCTGTGCATTTGAAATCCTACACACATCACCACCTTAAAAGCATCCCTAAACAGTTACAGTAACAGACTAAAATTCACCATAGAAACTGAACAGAACACATCCATCAATTTCTTAAACTTGACATTAATCAGAACATACAACAAAATAGCCACAAAAAATATACTACAAACCCTCGCATATCGGAAACTACCTCCATTTACACTCATACTATCCATATTTCGTTAAAAAATCGGTCATCGTAACACAATTTATAAATGCTTACAAATTTTCAACCAATCATAGTAATATACACGCAAAAACTATAAACAAACTATAAAACGTTTAATTCGACTTTAACACATTCACATTGGGGTGATCAGAAAACTTGCCACCACCATCACAAACTTGACCTTCTGGTAGCCTGAGAGGATACACCTCATTCTATCATGTTTTTCTGTTTTTTCTGTTTGCATATCAGTGGATGCAGCATGTACCAAGACAGTTTTTTTTAAACAAATATGCATAGAGGGGGAAAAAGGAATGCGTTTAGGATATATTAGAAAACAATAATTAGTGTGAATGCCATATTTTTTTGGTATATTTGAATTACTAACAAGTGTAAATATGTGAACCAGCATTAATGAGCTATACGAGAATGGTAAATACAGGTATCCCTCAATTAATGCGGTTAATCAATCCCTCGATGTTACCGCGTATATCAAAATCACGTTAATCAAATCTAATAATCAATGGTAAAAATTACAATTCATTCATGATCGATTACTGTATTAATAATTCGTTTTATGTGGTGGTCTTTGAGGAAAGATAAAAAATGAATGCAAAGTAAATGTTTAATAAATACATTATTTACTGCAATTTTTTTATCAAAAGAAGTTATCAAGAGTCATTTGAACAGTTTTAGTTTTTTTCTTATTTTTTTCTTATCAGCATAAATTCTGCGATAACAAGCAAAATGACTCTCCAAACCTCGGCAAATAAGCAATAAACCATAAAGAAAAAACATTGCAAATATAATACATGATGGTACAAATTAAGTGGATATTGAATCCAACATTATTTCATGGCCAAATATAGAAACTACAAAGTTTCGTGCCGAATATATAGATACTAAAAGTTTTGGTGGATGCAAGCATAAGCAACCTTATGGGAAATTCATAGTAAAGGTGGAGTAAGCTCCAGATCCCTTTCCTTAGTATTTTCCATAATGTAAAGCACATCTCTTAGAGCAGCGCTTCCCAAACTATGGGCTGTGGCTCCCTTGGGGGCCATAGGTTTTGTTGAGGGGGCTGTGAAAGAATGAAAACGAATTTAAAATCTTTTAAGAGTAAGTAGATTTTTTTTTATCTTAAAAGAAAAACATATTAAATTTTTATTATTTATTATTTCTTTATTGTTATTTTTTATATTTTAATGGAAAAAAATCACACATTGGTGCAGGTTCACAAATTTTACTTCCTGTGTATTTCGCCGCTTAATGAATATTAGTGAATATATGTTTATTTATATAAGTTTCATTTCAAAACAGAAATCTGAGAATTGCAGTTTCAAATATTTCACCTGATATTGGTGTAGCAGTATTGAAACACATCCATCGCATTAAATTGTTATTAAACTTCTTTTATTTTTTTAATTCTTTCTTTATTAATAATCGTTTTACATTTCATGTGCTTGTGCTGCAAATGTACAATAACAATATCTATATAAAAATATGAGATAATGTGCCATGTCAAATGCGTAAGATGCTAAAAATGTAATATTTGCATTTGATTTTTGCAATATTTGCTGTGTATGTTTTGTATTGAATATAAATATAATAAATATTATAATAATACATGTCTGTATTACAATTTTTTTTCGAGGGGGGGCCGTGAAATATTTTAATTTTTCCACAGGGGGCCCTGGCATCCAGAAGTTTTGGAAGCACTGTCCTAGAGGACACATATAATAAATATTGAATCCTACATTATTTCATAGCCAAATATAGAAACTACAAGAGTTTCCTGCCGAATATATAGAAACTAAAAGTTTCAGCAGATGCAAGCTCCAGATCACTTTACTTAGTATTTTCCATAATGTAAAGCACATCTCCTAGAGGACATGTATGATAAATAAGCCTTTGGCTCTCTATTTCAGTAATACATGATGGTTTATTTATTTTCAGTTACAATCTAGAAATTATTAAACAAAGAATAAAAAATTAAAAAAAAAAAAAAACTAAACCATACTATACTGTCGGAAGTCGCGGCATCTCTCAAATACAATTTACTGTCAAATATCACAAACCTTTACATAACATACGTTAAACCAAACTGACAGCAAAAAATAGTGCGGAATATCACTCGTAACATATGAATGCACAGCTACTTATGACCTCCAAGCTATACACTGAATTGTGTAAGTACAGTATATTTATATTAAACATTTTGCATGTATCTGTCAGATCAGCTGCGAGCTCTGCAGGGTTAAAGGCGCATTAATCAAAACTTCTGCCTCGTATATCAAGGGATTGCCGCAATTAATTTTGCCACATTAATCAAATTCCGCATTAAGCAAGGGATATCTGTACGCTGCTTGGAAAGAGGTCAATGGACACTCTACGGGCAAAAGTTCATTGTAATGAGCTCCCAAGTCAGTACAGCTGTGCCCGGGTGAAATGGCTGTGAGCAGGGAACTGATGAAGTTTGAACGAGGCATTATAGGATGCCATATTGCAGGCCTATCTGTTTGGCAAATTGTTGACAAATTCACCCATCCAATATATAAAAACTGCCATTTGTTGGCTGACATGTTGAATGCAGAGTTCTAGATATTGACTGGAACATGAAACACGAATTTTTAATGTTTTTGCACGAAAACATTCAGAACTGAGGCTCACGTGGGTTTCCATGGTAGGACCAAACTATGCAAGCCCCACGTTACTTGAATGAAAATGCAGCGTTGTCTTCAGTGGTGCAGAGAGCATTTATAGTGGAACGTGGAAGCTTAGAAAGCTGTGTTATGCAATGGTGAATCATGCTGCACCCTCTACCAGGCAGATGGAAGTGTGTGGCAGATGCTTGGTAAAAAAATGCCTATTATGAAATTCGGAGGTGGTGATGTGATGGTATGGTCCTGTTTTTTCTGGTTTGGCCTTGGACCTCTGTGGTGCCATGAACATTGAATTCCCAGAGGTATCTGAACATTCTGGGCAATGCAACGCTTCCTATTTGTGGCATATCTACAGAAGTGACCATTGTCTCTTTTGAAAAGAAAATGCACTTTGTTATAAAGCAACTGCTGTAACTACATGGCTTTTAACATGAACATCACCACACTTGGCTGGCCTCCACAAAGCCCTGATCTCAATCCTATTGAACATCTGTGGGATGAACTGGAGCATAGGTCAAAGGATGTCCACCCCACAACAGTCCAGGAACTCATTACGTGCCTACAGGAAGAATAATCTAAAATTCCCATTGATCACTATCTTATACTTGCGGAAAGTATGCTCTGTGTAGGAATGCTGCAGTTATCGCAGTGAAAAGAGGTCCTACATCTTATTAAGGTGGGTGCCATGACTGTTTGTTCCTCACACTATGGTGTCTGTTGACTTCTTTCCAAGCCGTGTATAAGGGCAAGAAAGAACAGGTATGAAGGGGATTCTATATCGAAATTTTTTGTGAGAGGACTCCTCTGATTTTCTTTATCCTCTCTGATGTACAGTTCCTCATAGTACTCTTTCCATCTATTTTTGATTTCCAGTTCTTCTCTTATTACTACTCCATCCTGTCTGATGACATTCAATTTGGGATTTAATTCTATCTCTTCACATTTATTAACATAAAATTTTTCCTTGTCCTGTCTGATGGCATTTCTGAATTTTCTATGTAATCTCTTATATTCTTCACTCCTTGTGTCTCTTTGTTTCTCCAGCCATCTCCTTTTGATCAGATCCCATATTGAATCAGATATCCATAGGTCTCTTATCTTTCTAATTTGGCTTGATACTGCTTGGCTGTATCCTCTATTATAACCTTGACTCTTTCCCAGAGCATTTCAGGTGAGTTCTCCTCACTAGTCCAAAAGATCATTCAACCATATTGATGTGTCTACTGTGAATCCACTAGGGATTATGCTGACATACAGTCTAGTTGGATGGGCCTGACTTGTAAGGTTGCAAAGTCTTTCTCAGTCTGACTTTGGCTGTTCCTAATTGATGGTCAGTACCACAATCTGCTCCACCATTGGAGAGCTAGGATGGAATCAGTCTGGTGCCTTGACCTATCAGTGTAGGTGCCCAAGTATAAGTCCATCATGGGTGGTTCTTGAAATAGGTATTGGTAATAATTAATCTGTTATCATGTGCAAATTTTAATAGTCTTTCACCACAGGTATTACATTCAAACATGCCAAACTTGGGCCTAACTCATGCTTTTTCCCACTTTTGCATTAAAATCCCCTAAGATGAAAAATACATCCCTCCTTCTATTGATTGCCTTACCAAAATTCAAGATATTATCAGTTATACTAATGCTTATAAAATAATTACAGAAGACCCTATAAACAGAATCATAAAACAAATAAAAAAACTTTTCCATCAATTTAAAGAAGATGAAAAATTAGGTGGCCTGATTTGCCGAGCAGGTAGCATACCTGCTCTCCAATCAGCAGGTTGCGAGTTCGAATCCTGCCTTCAGCATGGATGTTTGCAGAAACCTGCTCTAGATGAGCATGTATAGCTCTTTGAGTTTATAAAGCTTGTCTTAAAAAAAATTTGATAAATACACTGTTAAAAAAAAACTTAGTCCACATACAAGCTACCTTCTTACTATCTTTGGACAAGTTAAAATACATAAACCAGGCTATCCTCTATGTCCTACAATATCATACAAACACACCACAACTCACTTATCCAAATTTATTTGCCAACTTATTAAATGATTACTAAAAAATTCTCAGTTCATGATTAAAAAATACTGATGATGATCTCTTCATGCAAATAAAACAAACTATCTTATCACCCCCCCTCAGCATTTCATATTACAATATATTATTATTATAATGTGACACCTCCAGGGAGTCCATGGACTCATAAAGGGTGAGTGTGCCAACAGCATCGAATGATTGATCCCCTTCCAACTACTAACTGCGCTCAAACTTGCTTTAGTTTTTGCGAGCCATTAGTAGTAGAGGCTCTACCAATCACCAACCTTTGCTGGCATGTCAGTGATGTCTTGTGTATTCACAAAAGGAATGCTATACAAAAATTAATTGTTTCTTTAAATACTTTTAGCTGAGCAGAGGTATAAGGAACAGGTTCTTTGCATGGAGAGGAGTTAGTGTGTTTAATGCATTGCCTGTTTAAACACCTTTCAACACCATAGAATAAAATTCTTCATCAAATACAAAGAAGATAAATCTATTAACATTTTAAATTGACTCTCACCAGATTTAACCATTTTATTAGTACTAAGATATATAAACCTCCCAACCTTGGAAACTTCTTACATTTCTTAAATTTCTCCTCCTATCACCCTTACAATATCAAAGGATCAGTCATTTTAGCACAGTTCATTAACACTTACAAATACTCTTCTTCAACCACTGCTTTAAACCAAGAAATCATATAAAAAAACATCTTATCCGAATCTCAGTTCATTCTAAAATTCCTGTATAATCCATAATATTTACAAAACCATCAAAACCAGGCCTGTGTATCTCTGTGGAAGTGAGGTTTGCACCCATAGTGCTAGACTGCTTGAAGAAGGCCATTCTCAGTTCAAAATCTAGTCACAGACTTGAGGATCTTTTTTTTCTAACTGTTTCTTCAACCAGTTCCCAAGTTAGTCAGTTTCAAGCATGGACAAGTTGATTTTTTTTCTCCCAGAAAATTTATCATAGATTCCATACTATTTCTAACAAGTAATATACTGTTGGGGTTAGGGACCACAAGATGGCATTTCTCTCTCTTTCTCTCTCTCTCCATTGGGTGTTGTTTATAATTAGTGATAGTCTTGAGCCAGCCATCTCTCATTGGCTACTGGCAGAGATTAAGCTGACCCCACTCCCCAAAAGTTAGATAAGGCTAAAACAATCTTGCCTATTCCCTATAGGAAATAAAAGGCATTAGTAGATTTTTATTTCAGACACATCTTGGAGAATGATGGGGAAACAAGTAGATGTTGTGGTCTTAAAGGAGGAATTGAACAGAATAAATTGAACCTTACACTTTACAACAGTATCAAACTGTTGCAAAGTGTAAGGTTCTGAAATTTGATAGGTAGGAATGGGATCCAAAATATACACTTGGTAGGGAAATTTTGGAGGAAGTTGAGACAAGAGACCTTGTAGTAGTTATGGACAAGGATTTGAAGTTCAAAGGTCACATTGCATGAGTTGTGAGGTTGTCGCATCAGATAATGCAATGATGCGGAGGACCTTAACTGCAGAAATAGAAAGATTCGGGTTCAGTTGTATAAGCCTTGAAGGGACATTGCTGGAAGCTGTATAAGAGAGCAGAGGCATAAGGAACAGGTTCTTTGCTTGGAGAGAGGGGTTGGTGTGTGTGGAATGTGATGCCGGACATTGTGGTGAATGCAGATATATTAAATGATGTCATGAGGAGTCTCTTGACTCCATGAAGGTCTGGTGTTAGTAATAACGACAATATAGGTTTAACGATATTATATAATAATAACAATAATATAGATTGACCAAACCAAACTTTCATGGATAAAAAATATTAAAAAAGAGTGTTTAATTATTACTTCCATTATTTAATTTTTGCTCTTTCTCTCTTGCTTTTCCTCATCAGAGGTAGGGCTAGGATCAACAGTTGACCAGAGCAGTCATCTCTGTTTTTTGATGTAACTTTGTGTGTGTGTGTGTGTGTGTGTGTGTGTGTGTGTGTGTGTGTGTGTGTGTGTGTGTGTGTGTGTGTGTGTATTCATGATGATAATCTTAGTATAAAGGTCTAAACATCTAGTTTTTTCCCTCAAAAGCTATGATTCCAAACTTCTGGGTAATCAAAATGTTTCATGTTTTTCTATATCCGCTTGCCCACACATGATTAAGATGTGCTGTCGGCCTTGCAATTTTTCACATGTGTAAGATTTAATGTTGAAAATCTAAAATTTTTATTGGCGGCATAAAGTCAACCAAAGAACCATCATTTTCATTTTCTACTTTTAAAGATGATCGTGATATAGGTTGATATAGGATAAAGTAGTAGTTCCCAAACTTTTTTGGTTCATGGCACCCAAAGTCAGAACATAGGCCTATCTAACAGTTGCAGTGTGCAATTGGTGTGTGGTTAGGTTGGTTAAGTTGGAAAAAAATAAATGAAACACGAATTTCAAATTCACAAACAATTTATGTAAAAAGTATTAAATAAGTACATATTTTGAACAATCAAATCATTTAATAAATAAATTGTAATTAGTGGAACAGGTGAGCCTATTGTTCACTGCACATCTTCTCAAATCTTGGAATCAAACTGGCCACAGCTATCCTCATTTCCTGTTCCATGTTGATTTTTGCACGATACTTGCTTTTTATCACAGCAACTGCCGAAAATACAGCTTTGCACAAATATGACGCTGCAAATGGAATTAAGATTCACTCAGCTTTACCATTTAGCAGCGAATATTCACCTTTTATGGATATCTAAAAGTCAGTTAGTTCCATGCTACCAAATTTTGTCTTCAGTGTATTGACATAGAGTGCCATCTAGTATTACTATGTATTACTAAAAGTGAAACAGTTAGTGTTTTGTACAATGTCCGTTAGATGCCCTTTCTAACATTGCATCAACACATTGATGGTCCGATTTTAAACCCCGTGGACTAAGTGTCATTTCAGTGAAAATATTAGAATATTTCACAGCACCCCAGGGTGCTGCGGTGCATAGTTTGGGAACCACTAGGATAAAGGCTGAAAAGTTTGCATTGAATCATATTGCATAAATGAATTGTTCCCTTTTTAAGTGCTTAAACAGTTTGAAACAGTCTTACTTAAAATCAGAGAAATCCTTATAAACAGGTTTCTTATAAATCGGAGAAATCCTTAAAAAGGAGAGATCAATGACATTAAATGTCATTGATTTCTCCTTTCCTTCCAGGATGGTGCTTTAAGTATGTCTATTTTATGTCTAGGCAATGCATACTACATAATGTAGCTGGCATAATGCTATCATATTTTTCACATCTTTGCTTATTATTATTATTATTACTTGACACCACCTCCAGGGAGTCCAAAGACTCATCGAGGGAGGGCACCTACTCTACAACTTTGTCTCCACCACTCAATCCACCAACCACAACTACATTAACACCATCTACCGCCCACCACCACTACTAGTATTTTCATAGACAATCACAAACATCTATGCCCATGGTGGGAATTGAACCTTCAGCCTTTTGGCTGGAGAGCAGATACAATAACCACTCGGCCAACCAGGTCGGCACAAAACAATTGCTTTGTTTGCCTAAAAATTGCTTACTCACTAGAGCATTTTAGATATATATTGATAAAACATTGTGTAATAATAAATTAACTTAGTTTTTTTATTATTAGAGTATTTCTGCATTCTGTATTATGACTTAAGGTTGAGTGAATGATTTGCAAGGCAAGATTACTTTTTGATCAGAATAGAAGAGGTATCTTCAGCTAACTAAACATGAAGCCCGTTTCACTGTTGTTGTTTTTTGTAATAATATATTACTGTATAGAAATTTCCTTTAACCTTAAAACTATTTATTTTTTTATTTTTTTAGATGATTACCTTTATGAAACAAAGACAGAGTTATATAAAATTCTTAAAAGGTTTTGTCTCCAACCACATCTTGTTAGACAACATAAAATTCAGGTAATAATTTCTTTTCTTTTTTTTTTGTGTTGAATTACAATGGTTAGCTTATTAATAAAGAAAATAGCACCAGTGCCATAACTTTGCAGTGAAAGTAATTAACAGAAAGAATAATAAATATCAGTCATTATCAAAAATGCTCATTTTTGAAACTTGAAATAAAGTTTCAAAAGTGATCAAGAGATTAAGAAATACAAATCCTTAGCATGAGTTGTCCTGGCATTGCCCTGTTTAGAATGTTCAACTTTGTCTAGGTGTCAATGTATCCAGAAACCCAGAATATCACAATTGCTCATACCTGAAACTTAAAATTTTTGTTTCAGAGGTGAACTATGTATCAGTAAGTAATTCATAATTAATGAAGATGAAAAGAGCTTAATATGCTTAAACTGGTTGAAGAAAATTATTTTTTTAAAAAAAAATTGTACTTTTGACTAACACCATGTTCCAAAATAAAAATTTTCACAAATTCACATGGAGAGAAGATGCAAGGAATAAGAAAAGTCTCACTGACGGGGATGCTTTCCCGTGATACAGAGGATTTGAAATTGAAACTAATCACCATTTTGGCTACTAAAGGGCTGTCAATGCACAATATATAGCCTCTTACAGTCAAGTTATCTCACCTTCCAGCAGTACAGCCTGTTTCCACAAATGGGGTTCTGGAAAGCATTGTTTGCCAGGTTCTAGTTAGAGAAAATGCCAACTAGACCTCTAGGTGGTAGATGTCTCTCATCACCTGGTGAAATACCACTACCTGCATATTATAGACCTGAAGTGGCTGCAGCTTGCAGCCATGTTTAGTCGCTAGACAAGAGTTAGTTTCTGTCCCACCCCACTCTTCTCACATGCAGTAAGAGTGATACCCTCAATGACATACCAGTCTCACTAGAGGGGACCTGGACCCTCCTCCACTCGAGGGTACAGCAGTAAAATGGTTCTATAGACCAGCTGCTGGTTAGTACATGGGACTGCACCAGTTATTAATGAATCTGGAGGTTTCCTGATCAGCTAGCATCAAATTCTGCAACCAAATAGTGTGGTTGTAAGGGGAACTGTCAAGGCCATGTATGGACAGGAGACTGATGTGGGCCATATGTTTGCAAGTCTGTCACCTCTCACTTCATGCTCTATTTCCTATTTAACTCTTCCTCACCAAATACAATGGACCACAACCCAAAGAAATGCGATTTTACTGTGGATCTCAAAAATTCTGCTGCAAAATATAGTTTAAAAAAAAAACAAACCATAAAACATTAAAATACAACCACATTTCAACTATAGCTTCTGCAGTTGCCAAAAAACTTGGTGTACTTTTTTGCACAAGACACTATTTCACACCTTCACAGCTGCTAACTCTCTACAAAGCCCAAAATCTTCCCTGCCATGGAATATTGCTCCAATGGGGTGGTGCACTAAACTCCTCTCTAAGATCTTGATTCTATCAAGAAGAGGGCATTCTAGCTAATTAATGATCCCTCTCTCACATACCTCACTTCACTCCCTCTCTCACAGACATTCAGTCTGCCTTGTACTTCTTCTACAGATACGTTCATGAACAGTGCTTTGCAGAATTGGCCACTATTATTTCTTCACTCTCCTCCAAAATCATTAAAACAAAAGCCACTGCTAACCAATACCCATTTACAATCCATCTTGGACCTCACCAAACCAGCTTCACTGCCTCCTGTTTTATTTACTTCTGTCCTTTGGAACAGTCTCCCACACTATGCCTTCCCCAAAGATTACAACCCACAGGCTGTTCAATGTGAACAGATTCTTACTTTCTTCTAATCCTCTTGCCCACACATGGCACTAATGATCTATAGGTCTTGTGGCCTTCATCTGTGGATCAGATATGTATGAAAAAAAAAATCAGTATTGAGCAGGATAAATTTGAATTTCATAGTGAAAAGAATGGTGTACGAGAAAGTTTTGAAATGTATTAAAGTTGAACAGATATCAGAGGTGAACTGTAGACCCAAATACACAAACATTATTGAAGAAAAAATGAAAAAGTTTGAAAAATAAGAACCAAATCTTGGAGATTTAGGCAAACTCTGACCAAGACATTGATTGATTCAATCAGAGAAGCATGTGCTGAGGTAATCTGCAAGGATAAAAAAAATCAGAACTTCATGGTTTACTCAGGAAATTAAACAGGCAGTCAAGGAAAAGAAGAAAGCATATTTAAAGTTCCTGGTAAGTAAGTCAGCTTGTGTTCTTGAAGAATACAGAGAAAAATGTAAAAAAAAAAAAAAAAAAAAAATTGCAGCAATGTGTAAAACTAGCAAAACAAGTCATGGGAAGACTTTGGTAAGAACATAGAAAATAAATATCAGGAAAGTGGTAAAATATTTTGGAGTCTACTGAAAAAAGCTCAGAAATAGAGGAAAGAGTAAGGTAAAAGAAATCAGAGATGATAAAGGTGACATGAAAAATGAAGATAAAGATGTCTGGAGTAATTACTTCGAGAGATTGCTAAATGAAAGAAGCAGTGATGACAATGTGTTGGTAGAAAACACTCAACAGCAATGCAGTCAGGAATATACAGGGTGTTCGGGATAAATTTGACAGTTTCGTAAGGAAAAAGAAAATCTTCTTTGTATCTATTAAATTTAATGAATTGACAAAAAAACATTACAGGCAGAGTTAATTACAATACTATCAACAAGATTTACTCAAAATAACCACCATTAGCATCGATCACAGCTTCAATTCTGCTTCGGAACCTCGAACAAGCTGATGCTACAGTCTCCCTGGGAAGGGCCGCAAAAACTGTTTTAATTTTATCCATTAACTGGGCTTTTGTATTACTGGAAGTGCGATTGGTGTCTTTTTCAACTGCGCCCCATACAAAATAATCCATGGGGTTAAGGTCTGGGGAGTTTGGAGGCCAAACATTTGGACTGGTGAAGTCGTAGAAATTTTCAGACAACCATTTTTGACTTTTCCCAGAGGTTTGGCAAGGGGCCGAATCCTGCTGCCATACATACGGCCTACCATTGGCTACCCTTGTTATCCAGGGCTTGACTACAGTTAGCAACTCCACGAACAAAGCCCGAATTCCAATGCCAGGGTTCTTCAACACCTGTTCCTGCAGATTTGCGAGGAATTCTGCTGTACGAACGCAATCAGATCGTCTGCTAGGGATCTTTCTTCTTGCTACATCCTCGTAGTCACCATTGCAAGTCTCTAGTTCATGCCTGATTGTTTTTACTGTATTCAGGGAGCATTGGGCAGCAGTCGTAATATCCTTATTTTGATGGCGGGCACGAATCACCATGATACAAGTTATTCTCTTCCATGATTCAGGTGGGTTCCAGCTATCCATCCTTTCTGACATCTTGTATATGAATGAAGAAGGGTCCAAACTTTTAAATGAAGAGAAGTGTGTGTTAATACATGTAACTTACGGAAAAATATAATTAATTATAAATATGTCAAATTTATCCCGAACACCCTGTATATCCATACTTGAAGTGGAAAAAAGTCATTAAAAACCAGAAATGTGGAAGGGGAAGCTGGAGAATGCTATTTAACCAGAAATACTCAAATAGATTCAGACATTAGAGTTTTACAGTGGCTGCACTGCATAATTTGGATGGTCAGGTCGGAGGGTCAAATTCTGAATGATTGCAGTAGAGATCTCATAATACCCATCATGAAAAAGGGAAATAAAACTGAATTCACGAATCACAAAGGAATTTCTGTACTGAGTGTTGCAGATAAGATTTATGCAACTATACTTGAGAAACAGTAAGAAAAATTGTGGAGAAGAACAAGGTGAGTCAGGTCAAATAGAGGTTGTCAGGATCAGATATTCACTTTAAGACAAATAGTTGAGAAATCATTGAAATCTAATAAGGATCTGTATTTAAGTTTTGTAGATTTCAAAAAGGCATCTGACAAGGTGCCAAGAGAAAGCTGTTCAAAATGATCCAGTTATATATTGTAAATGGGACGTTATATCAAGCAATATTTAGTCTTTATTTGAGTTGTAAATCGGCAATTAGAATTGAAGGATTTACGGGAAGATAGATTCATGTTAAATCAGATGTGAGGCAAGAAAAACCTGAGATTAACATCTATAATTTAGTTATCAGGTTTAATACCACTTTTCTTCATGTGATCCATATAGATGAGGAATAGCAGTACAGATATGGATCACATGAAGAAAAGTGGTATTAAACCTGATAACGAAATTGTAGATGTTAATCTCAGATTTTACTTTATGCAGATTATGTTATACTTCTGAATCCTACAAATCTGCAGGATTCCCTGTCTATATTCAATAAGTAATTAATTTGGTATGAAAATCAGCATTAAAAAGACAAAGATATCAAAATAGGCAGAAACATAAAAAACATTAACCTCATCGTGAATGGAGAACCTGTAGAACAAGTAAAACATTTGAGCTATTTAGGTACAATTGTTAGTGAAGATGAAAAATTAAGTTTGGAAATTGACAGCAGAATTAGCAAAGCTAGTATGGTAGGAAGTCAACTGAATAAATTTATATTGAATAAGAGAGAGATTATTATTTACTATAATTATTATTAACATCTGACCTCCATGGAGTAAGAGACTTATCATGGCAGGTACGCACTATCACACACAAAGCTCATTCAACTATGCATTAAACTAATTTAGTGTGTCTACATTCACAACACATTGAGGCAATGCATTCCACTCACCAACCATTCTCCATACAAAGAACTTCCTCTGTTCACACCCTTCTTATACAATTTCCAGGGATGGCCTCTTATTCTACCCTCTTTCCCATTCTATGAAACATTTCTTCCATATTAACCTGATGATAATTCCTGGCTTGTTTATATGTCCCAGTCATAACCTTCTCTCATCCTCCTATTCACGAGGCTTTTCACTTTATATTCTTTCAATCTGTCTTCGTACTCCACATTCCAAAGACTACTTACCACCTTTGTGAATCTTCTCTGGATCCTTCCTAACATATCTTCATTACCATGAAAACCCAGTTACCCGATATGTGCACAATAATCTATTAGTCCAAATAGCACAATAACTCAATAGTCCAGTAATACAAACACAGAACTGGCTGTATACAAAAGAGTGTTCAAACCAATTTTAACTTACTGATCTTATAGCTGGGTTAGAAATAAAACTCTTGATTGAAGATCACAGATATGAGAGTCCTGAGAAATATTAGAAGACTAAATAATTGGAATCAGTGGCAGTGCCATATTAAAAATTAGGATATTAGGAAAGAACTTGCCATTATTAACAGAGCTAATTCCAGATGGTATAGCCACTTGAACAGAATGGGAGAGAAAAGATTAGCAAAACAAGTGTTCTTTGACAGGATTTCAGGAAAAAAAGACCTAGAGAAAGAGCAAGATCTAGGTGGATAGATACAGTAAAAAGTCCCTTAAAAGACAGAAATATAATATCTGATCATATTGGAATGTTGACAGATAACAGGTTAATTTGAAAGAAAATTATACACCCTTGAGGGTATATGTCAGGAATTTGATAATGATCAAAACTTATGAAATATGAGCATATGTAGAGTATTGTATGTGGTATCATACTGTTTAAAATAAACACATTTTTTTGCAAAAGAATATATATATTCACCATCATTAGTGCCTTCTTTTGATGATGGTTTTAGATGTCCTGATGGTTGCTTCATGCTATTGTTTCTCATTACAGACCAGGCTGGTGCTCTGTAATGAGCCAGTAGTTCAAAATAGCTATCAGGCCAGTCAAATCCTTAATAAAACTAATAAAGGAAGAATATAAGATATACACTACTTTAAAAGTCTTTGCAGAGTAATGCACTTCCCGAAAAACTTATGCTCTTGAATACAGGTTTTGTATTCCAGATGTTTCCCAAATTCCACTTTGAAGTTTGACACACACAGTAAATGCAATAACTTGCAATTATCCCACCTACAAACGAACGAACCTTCAATTAAAAACGAGGATATTAGGAAAGAACTTGTCATTATTAACAGAGCTAATTCCAGATGGTATAGCCACTTGAACAGAATGGAAGAGAAAAGATTAGCAAAACAAGTGTTCTTTGACACGATTTCAGGAAAAAAAGACATAGAGAAAGACCAAGATCTAGGTGGATTGATACAGTAAAAAGTGCCTTAAAAGGCAGAAATATAATATCTGATAATATTGGAATGTTGACAGATAACAGGTTAATTTGAAAGAATATACACCCTTGAGGGTATATGTCAGGAATTTGATGATGATCAAAACTTATGAAATATGAGCATATGTAGAGTATTATATGTGGTATCATCCTCATCAATTCCTGCCATGCTCCCTCAAGGTGTACAGGATATGATAGTACTACATGAAAAATTTACATCATTACTAACTTCCTATCTACAATTTTCCTCCAAATCAGTCTGTTACTTGTCAAGACTTCAACATTATCAGATCTTATATTTCTATTGTCTAAGGCACTTTGTACCGTATCAATCCACCTATATCTTGGTCTTCCTCTGAGTCGTTTTCCTGCCAACCTGGCAGAGAACACTTGTTTTGCTAATCTTTCCTCGCCCATTCTGTTTAAATGACCATACCACCTTGAGATTAGCTCTGCTAACGCATTCCTGGATCTGGATGCTGGCAATGTCAAGTTCTTTCCTAATATCCTCATTTTTAATAAGATATTGCCATTGATGCCATCTGTTCACACCTATAATCTTTCTCAGAACTCTCGTATCTGCGGTCTCTAGTCTTTGTTCAAGTGTTTTACTTCTGACCCAGCTCTCAGATCCATAAGTTAAAACTGGTTTGAACACTGTCATGTATACAGCTAATTTAGTGCTCCAACTAATTTCTCTCTTATTCCATATGAATTTATTCAGTTGACTTCCTACCATACCAGCTTTGTTGATTCTGTAGTCTATTTCTATATTTAATTTACCATCTTCACTAAAAAACGTGCCTATGCTGAAATGTTTTACTTGTTCCACAGGTTCTCCATTCACACACAGTTGACATTTTCAGTGATTCTGCCTATTTTCATTGTCTTTGTCTTTTTATTGCTGACCTTCATACCATATCTATTACAACAGTTATTCAATTTAGTCAGAGAATCTTGCATACTTGTAGCAGATTTATTTAGAAATATAACATCGTCCGCATAAAGCAAAGAGCTGACATTAACATCTCCAATGTGATCCATATAGATAATGAATAACAGGGGGGATAATGTACATCCTTGTCTCACACCAGATTTAACATTAGACCATCTTCCTGTACTTCCTTCAATTCTAATTGCTGACTTACAACTCAAATAAAGACTTAGTATTGCTTGATATAATGCCCCATTGACAGCATATAACTGCAGCGTATTGAATAGCTTCTCTCTTGGCATCTTGTCATATGCCTTTTCCAAATCGACAAAACTTAAATACAGATCTTTGTTATATTCCCATGATTTCTCCACTATTTGTCGTAAAGTGAAGATCTGATCCTGACAGCCTCTATTTGACCTGAATCCAGCTTGTTCTTCACCAAGCTTTTCTTCCACAAGTCTTCTCAACCATTTCTCAAGTATACTTGCATATATCTTAAGGAACACTCAGTAGGGATATACCTCTGTAATTCTCACATTCAGTTTTATTTCCCTTTTTATATGTGTGTACTACGAGAGCTCTACTCCAATCATCCGGAATTCGTCCCTCTGTCCAGGCATTCTAAACTATGCAGTGCAGCCACTGCAAGACTCTTATACCACCATACTTCAGCATTTCTGGTCGAATATCATCTACTCCTGCTGCCTTTCCACATTTCAAGCCTTTGATGGCTTTTTCTACTTCAAGTATGTATATGTGTTCCTGACTGCATGCCTGGTCAGTGTTTTTTACCACTGTGCTCTCATCACTGCTTGTTTCATTTAGCAGTTTTTCAAAGTAATTACTCCATACTTCAAGGATATCTTTTTCTCCCATTTTCATGTCACCTTTATCATCTCTAACTCCTTTTACAGCACTCTTTCATGCTATTTAAAATATACACACATTTTTTTGCAAAAGAATATATATATTCACCTTCATTAGTGCTTCTTTTGATGATGGTTTTAGATGTCCTGATGGTTGCTTCATGCTACTGTTTCTCATTACAGACCAGGATGGTGCTCTGATATGAGCCAGTAGTTCAAAATAGCTATCAGGCCAGTCAAATCCTTAATAAAACTAATAAAGAAAGAATATAAGATATACACTACTTTAAAAGTCTTTGCAGAGTGCACTTCCCGAAAAACTTATGCTCTTGAATACAGGTTATTTTGTATTCCAGATGTTTCCCAAATTTCACTTTGAAGTTTGACACACACACACACACACACACACACACACACACACACACACACACACACACACACACACACACACACACACACACACACACACACACACACACACAGTAAATACAATAATCTTGCAATTATCCCACCTACAAATGAACGAACCTTCAATTAACTGTCCGTTAATGGATTAGTTTGACATCTGGTACAGTATGTGCTTGTATCTTCAGTTTTTCAGCTTCTCATTGAGGAATTATTGTGTGTGTGTGTGTGTGTGTGTGTGTGTGTGTGTGTGTGTGTGTGTGTGTGTGTGTGTGTGTGTGTGTGTGTGTGTGTGTGTGTTTTGCCAAGTTGGTGTGAAATAATAATGGATATGCATTATTGTTCATTTTAGCAATTTTCATTGCCTAGTTTGACCTTTTTAGGTTCTTTTTTCCTTCCCATTAATTATAGCTTACTTATTAATCTAAAGTTCACTGTGTTTTGAACAGTTAGTGTATATCAGGGATCAGGTTAGTAAAATCTTTAATTAAAAGTTCTGATAAAAGGTGATTTTACTGTCACTTGTGCATAGCTTCTGTCTTAATAGTGCTGCATGAGAACAATTTGTGCCAAAGCTTTGTAATTTTATATGCTCTCTCAACTCTTTTAATAACTTAAATTTTAAATACATGTTTTTTTTTTGAGAATTATTTAATGGAGAACCTATAGAATAAGTGAAATAGTTCAGCGATTTATTATTGTTGTTTTTACATGACCCCCTCCAAGATTGCAATTTTGGAAATTATCAAGCACTTAATCAAAGATCAGAGACCACAGATATGGGAGTTCTGAGGGAAATTATGGGAATGCACAGATGGCAGAATCATAATAAATATGATGATATTAGAAAAACTTGACATTTTTAGCATTCAAGAATGTGTGAGCAAAGCTAATCTCAGGTGGTTTGGCCACATAAACAGACTGTTTATGTGGCAGATTGTTTCAGTCAGAAGTGCCTTAGAAGAATAAAATGTTAGCTGTGACAATATTGGAGTGCTGACAAGTAATAGACTAATTTGGAGGAAAGTTGTTGTCGGGAGATTAATAATAACCTAAATTTCATGTGGTGCTGTCACAGTGCCTGGCCTGAACACCCCTTGAAGGTACATAATAGGAAACTGATTATGATAACTTTTTTTTTATTCTTTGGTTTAATTGGTGTAAAATAATTATGGATGATTAAATTATTTGAAATAAGAGCATGTAGCTTTCAGCTTTAAAAGAAATTTTAGATTTGTTTTATCACCTGAGGACATGTTCACTTTAATATATTATGAAACTTATTTTGTGTTACATGTGTTATTATTATTAATAGATCTTAACAGAATCACAAGACAGTTTAAGAGGTTTAGTTAAATATCACTGTGACTGTCACAATTTGCTTCTTAAATGCATTCATTGCCTGAATATTCATTACTCTCCAAGCAACAGGAGAGTGTTTGAAAAAGTTATATATAACTTTCAGTGAAAAAAGTTTATACCACTTCCATCAGTGGAGCTTAGTACTTACTCCTTCTACTATTATATGATTACATGAATAACCCCTCCATGTTCATGTGTAAAAATCCAGTGCCAATTGGTAAGCTTCTCTCAGAACATACCTTTTCTTCCCATTCATCAAACTGAAGATTATATTCATCAGCTCTTCTCCTCTGAATTAATATTTTGGAATACTCATGTTGTTTAGTGGAGATAAGACTTATAAAGTTAATAATTAACTAACTAAATTTATTTAGCTAATTAGATTAATAAGCCAGTATCCATAATAAAGCTTAATTGTGTATTTTTGATAGTTAATATTTGGTCCTTTTCACTAAATATGATACATTATATTGGATTTATTGGACCATGATTTTGATAAACACATATACATAATCGTTGGCAAGTTTCGCCAGCTGAGGTCTCTCTGGCTTTTTCAAGATGAGATTCAGAGGTTTTACTAACATTAAATGCTAAAACAAAATAATGCAGTAACGACTTAAAATCAGTTAAACAAATTGAAGAGCACGCGTGACATCAAAAGCATAAAGCGTGGAGACTTAGTCATTGTTATTAAATTGTGTTTTATAATTTTTCACGTAATTGAGTTCTGCTAAACATAAGGAATTTATTAAGTTTATGAATTTATTTATTAATAAATTCATAAACTTATGTTCTGCTAAACATAAGGAATTTATTAAGTTTATGAATTTATTTATTAATAAATTAATTATGTTTAGCAGAACTCAATTACACGAAAAATTATAAAACGCAGTTTAATAACAATGACTAAGTCTTCACGCTTTATGCATTTGATGTCACGCATGCTCTTCAATTTGTTTAACTGATTTTTAAGTCGTTACTGCATTCTTTTGTTTTAGCATTTAATGTTAGTATAATCTTTCTCGTCTTGAAAAAGCTAGACTGACCCCAGCTGGCGAAACTTGTCGATGATTATGTATAAATGTTTATCAAAATCATGGTCCAATAAATCCAGTATAATGTATCATGCTTAATTGTGTAACTAACACCAAGAAGAAAATATACATTTATTAAACTTACTAATATTTCACTGGTTTTTTATCCAGCATCATCAGACCACAATGAAACTGACAGGCACAGCACTAAACCAAGTAACAATTGTAGAAACAATTAAATTGTAACTGACACCTGAATGTCCTTACATGACACCCACTATGAGTCTACTACAAAGTTAATTAGGTCTTAAAAGTCTCCTAGATCTTTGGTAAGTTAATCCAACCATTCTTGTTGAGAAAGAGTGCCTTATAGATGATTCTAAGAATAGCTTCTCAGATCTGTAACAACTTCTATGTAATAAATATATTTTTCTCCTTATGATCCTATGTGAAGGAGTATTGAGAGCATGGTCTGCCAATCCCAACTTACCATACAGATGATCTTGGATGTAATTTTTTTATGTTTTTAGAGACATATGTTAACTGATCTATCAGTCTGTCCAAAGTAGACTAATTTGCAGGCACAAGGAAGTTTATACACTCCTGAATGTTCAAGAGTATGTAGTCGATCTTTAGGAGAACATATAAAAGTAGTTAGTTGAAATGAAGGGTTTGAAAGTGTTATGGAGATCATATATGCAAAGAATCTTGGCTATTTTTTCTGATGCAGCCTTAATATATGGAATGGGAATGGTTTTGCTATGATCCTGTGTGTTGGGTGTAGGAGAAATGGGAGGTGCATGTAATGGTGATTGAGGTGACTGCATTGGGACAATAGTTGAATTGCTGGATTTTTGTTTCCTTTCTTTGGAATTCATTGGATATTTGCTAGTTTCCATATTGAAGGGTAGATTCCAGATGAGTATGAGAAATTGTAAAGATAACATAGGATGAGTATTTGTTCAGAATCTGAGATGGTATCCAAGCATTATTCTTATAATCTTCTAATGCCTTTTTGATAAAAGGCTCAAATGAGGCATGCTGGATGTAGTTCTTGGTAGTGCTGATGATATTTTGTATTGACCATCATCAATACAGGAGTTGGAGGAGAAGAATGATGTTGGCTTATCTATGGGTAATGAAAATAACAGGGAGTTGTGCCCAATGAACTATGTGAGGGACCAGACTGCCATTTGAGCCAGAGTCAGGTTTGTTGCATTTGGCTCTTTTGAAGTCAGATTTGGATTGGCTGTTTTTTTTTTTTTTTTTTTTTTTTTTTTTTTCCAGCTGCTGTGCATTTTGCTTTATGGATTGAGTAGGATGCTGGATTCTGTAAAGTCACTTCTGATATCACCACCACTTGTTAGAAAACCAGGTTTAGGTAGTTGTCTGGGCTTTTGGTTGGACTCCATTAAGAATTATTTCAGTTATTTGGATGGAGCATTTATCTGGATCTAGTGAAAGCAAGAATCAGCCTAAGGAAAGGATAACAGCCTCCTGTGTGGAATCCTGTAAAATACCTTGACAAAATCCAGAAGTCTCACATATTCATTTTCCATATCTACCTCTACTATCACTCTGTTATTGAGCAGATTGCTAATGCAAGATCTGCCTATAACAAACTCAGCTGCCCTCTATAGAGATCTTAGTTTTGTCTACTTACTTTTGGGTGCAGTCCTAATCAGTTTTCTGATTCAAAACTTTAATGACCACACCAGAGATACTGATTGGTCAGTTATTTGCTGCATCAGTCCTACCTCCATCCTTCTATATTGGAATTATCTTGCTCTCCTTCCACTAATTAGGAAACATACATTTGTTGGGACTCAAATAGACAACCAGGTCAGGGACAGTGCTGATTCCTTGCATATTCCTTCATCACCTAGCTGGCCTCTGATCCAGTTACTGTATTTGAATCTCACATATATCACCCATCTCTGGACAAATGCCATGGAGAAGTTTGGTGAATCTCAAGTGGTTGCACTTGATATCTCCAAAGCTTTTGACTGGGTCTGGCACAAAGGCTTACTAAACAAACTTCCATCATTTGATCTGCCTCGGGACTTAAAAGCTTTCTTTGAAAAGCTTTCTGTCTGGATGCACACTATCTGTAAATGGTGGATGGTTTCTTATCTTCTCCATTCCACTAATGCCAGAGTTCCACAAGGTTCTGTTCTCTCACCAACTCTCTTCCTTCTATATATCAGTGACCTACTTCAGTTGACCTCCAACCCAATACACAGTTCTGCAGATAACAGCACATTGCACACTCTTCCCTTTCATGTGATAAACCTTACTCTACACAACTTACCTCAACCTGCAGAACATCAACTGCCGCTGCCCTTAATTCTGTTCTTCACGCCATTCCCCCTCCCCCCATTAGGGTTCAGATAACCTCAGTTTCAATACTAATAAAACGTAGTTCTGTCTTATTTGTCACAAAAAAAAAAGAACCATTTTCTCCCAGTATTATTTTTGACAACACTCAAATTTCCAGACAAGATGAGATTACTCTTCTTGGAGTTATCCTGACATCAAGCCTCTCCTGGCATAAACACATCACAACCATTGCATCCTCAGCTTCTAAAAAACTATGTTTTTTCTTTCACTTAAGACTTTAGTGAAATCATTACTTAATCCATTACTTAAATCTGGTTTGAACACTGTCCTATATGCTGCTAGTTTAGTGTTTGTCTATTTCTTTCTTATTCTATATAAATTTATTCCACTGGCTCTCCACCATACCATCTTCGTTTATTCTGTTGTCCATTTCCATATTTAATAAGTCATCTTCACTAAAAACTGTGCTTAAATAGCTGAAATATTTTACTTGTTCTATAGGTTCCTCATTGAGAATGTAGGTGAAGTTTTCTATGTTCCTGCCTATTTTCATAATTTGGTATTTTTCATTTAGCATGAAAAATTTGCATTTTTCATGCCAAATTTGTTACAGCTGTTATTCAGTTTAGTTAGAGAATTCTAGAGACAGGCACTGGATGTGCTTAGGAGATCAATGTCATCTGCATAGAGTAAAGAGCTCAGACTAACATCTCTAATTTTGATATCAAGTTTAATGTCACAATTCCTTCATAATATGATCCATATAGATGAAAAATATCAGTGGAGATAATACGAACCCTTGTCTCATACCCAATTTAATATCGAACAATCTTTCTGTACTTCCTACAGTTCTAACAGCTGACTTACGGTTTAAATATGGGCAGCTCTCGGTATTTGTGTTTTTACATATGTGTGGTTCATTATTGTGGTACATAAGGAAAGGATCATGTTTCCTTTACAAGGTATTGAAGCTTCTGCACATGTGCCTTGTTTTCTACTCCCATTCATTTTATTCTGTGGCTGAGCATTCATTTTGTGTCCCTACTGCCTTATTTGTCTATGCATTATTTGTGACTCTACCTGTAAATAACTTTTGTGCCCTTTGAGCTAGGTCTAGCAAGAGATAAACGAAGGACACTACAAGTGAAAAGAAGAATGTGAATAAAAACCAAGTGAACAAAATGTCTTGGAAATCCAGTTCTTCAGAGATGAAGTTAGAAGTTCTGAATCAGTTTGGTAGAAGTGAACATAGTTTTGACATTCAAAGGGCCACGGACTGAGTGATTCTATAGTGATAATTGCTGATACAATTCACAAGAGTGCTCAGTTGTCTACGATTAGTAACAAAATCTTACAAGTACAGATCCTGGTAATATTCCAATGATTTCTCAATTGTATGTTGTAAAGTGAAAATCTGGTCTTGACCACATCTATTAGGCCTTAACCCAGCTTGTTCTCAAGTTTGTCTTCCACAGTTCTTCTTAGCCTCTGCTCAAGTATGCTTGAATAAATCCTACCTGGAACATGTAAGTAAAGAAATTCCTCTGTAATTCTCTACTCCAGTCTTTTGGAATTCAACCTTCTGAATTATGCGTATGACCACTGCATAACTTTTAAACCTCTGTATTTGAGATTTCTGGTCAAATATCATCTACTCCATCTGCCTTTCCACTGATTATTATTACCTAACACCTCCAGGGAGTCCAATGACTCATTAAGGGAGGACACCTTCTCTACAACTCTCTGTCTCCACCAACTATAACAAACTGCAACTACCTTCATTATCTACACCAACGCCATCTAATGCCAACCACTACATAGCACTAGTATTTTCACAGACAATCACAAACATCCATGCCCACAGTGGGATTCGAACCTGCAGCCTTTCGGCTGGTGACTGGATACGCTAACCACTCTGGCAATTTCAAGCTGATAGTTTTTTCTACCTTCAAGAGTACTGTAAAAGAGTATTTTTGCAGTACTCTTTCCTCCATTTTTAAGCATTTTTTCCGTAGCCTCCAAAACATTTGAAAAAAATTTTTTATCATAATTTCATTACTTGTCTCTCCATAGTCCTATCTCGGCACAAACATGGGTATTTTTGTGTTTACATAAATACTCATTTTTTTCAATTAAGGATGCTGTAATATAAGTACAATATAATTATATAATAATAATAATAATATAATTATTATTATTGATGTTAATTAATTATATAATTAATATAATTATATTATATTATTATATTGAGGAAGGGCACCTAATCTACAACTCTCCATCTCCACCACTCAATCTCCCAACTACAGCAAACCACATCATCTACAATGCCATATACTGCCCACTACTAGTATTTTCACAAACAATCACAAACATCCATGCCTAAAGCGAGATTCAAAACCATAGCCTTTTGACTGGAGAGTGGATACACTGACCACTCAGCCAACATAATTCTTGATTGGAATGTACTATAAGCAATACTCCATCATCAAACTCTCCCTTTTTATTTTTTGGAAATATGTTATGTCATCATCAAAGCACAGGCAGTCAACTTCTCCCTCCTGAGAAACTTGTCATCATTAATAAGTATTAGAATTGTACTAAACTGTCAGTATACAAATTACTTGTTTATTTTCCTCTCTTTTTTTAGGTAGATATACAAAAGTTTATGTGGAATAATCTTCAACACCAATACATGGCCCTGCTAGATAGGAAGTTTTGATGTAATGAGTTTTATGTGTTGATTTAAAATGAAGTTTTTGAGACCTTGTTTTGCCATATCATTTAGCCATTTTGATTAATGCATTATTGTGAGAAAGAGTGAGAGAGATGATGAATGAGTGGCACAGAAATATGACCACCATCTTCTGTCTTTCTTTTGCATATAGCATCATCATCACTCTGCAGTAGCTGACATCACAGTTTCTTACCCCAGATACTTAAATGTTTCGATTTTTAATCAAGGTCCAGTGATAAAAATTTCTTGTAGGGCAGGGGATATATAATATATAGTGGTTTTTTTTTTTTTTTTTTTTAATATCGGGTACACAATGATACAATGCACAGCACCTTTATTATTTTCAGTGAAATGCAGATGTTGAACATTTAGAAATGTGTAATATTTAATAATTTTCTATATGTTTAGCTAGTATGCAAATAAGCTTAGTTAGTCACTATATATATTTTTACAATAGCTGCTATATAAAACTTTTTATATCTGCTAATATAAAAGTTTTATTAAAAATTACTGTGTATATTTTACACATTTTTTACATATTGGACATTATTATATACTTAATTTTCTGTTCTTATTCCAAAAACATTATCACTCTATGAAGTAGAAATATCAGTAAATTTTTGTTTCATTTTGATTTTTTCCATATCCTTTTAATTTTTAATTTTTCCTGCTAACAAAGAATGAGTACTGGAACCTATTACTTTACAAAAATAGTACTGCATATGTGTGTGTGTGTATAAATGGTCACTTTTGCATCAGGCTATAAACCTATAGCACATTAATACGATGAGCATGATAAAACATAGATTCATCTTAGCAGTCCTTTTCTAGAGACCACACTTAGAAATTTTTCAAGACACCTCATACCTTCAGTAAGCAGGATATGTATGTATGGTGATCATGGCAATCAGGATAGTGATAGTTGCTATATATATAGACTGAAGACTAGAGATGCTTTCTACTTGACACCTGAATTGGAAAATTAACTGCTAAATTATGGGAGGTGATTTGTTTAAATGTTTAATGTAAAATATTTAATTGGTTCTAAAAGATACGAACAAGTCTAGAATCTCTCATTTTGTGAGTGGCCCATATTGACTCTTTGTACCAAATTTTCCATAATCCTAACCTTTTTGTCATCACTTGAGTGATTTGAACATCCCAAATGCTGTATGGAGTACCTTTCCAGGATTCAGATTTCTTTGACTTTCATCATTTGTGGTATCTGTTGATATGATGATCTTCTGATATGCTTTCATTTTTATTTTGCAAACCTACTCTCTGATCAGAGTATCACTATAATATATTTGTGAAGTCACACATATGCCCTTTGGTTATAAAAGATGTTGAGAGTTTATTTTTCACTTGGTTAGACTATATAATAAGTTTAGTTTAATCCTTTATCCAAGTGTGAGCAAACAAAGTTTGTGCCTGAAAGTATCTTCAGGACTCGGATAAGGTGGTACAACACTGGGAAAGTCGTTGCAAAGGTGGAGAAAGCTCTCATCACGCCTATCTCAGTATCTTCCATAATGCAAAGCACATCTCTTTGCGGATATGTGTAATGCTATGCATTAAGGCAAGGGCCACTACCCATACCGGTTTTGACCTTTATTGAGGCCTCGTCATTGGGAGCCAGGCCCAGTAGTTGAGACACCATGGCAGAAGCAGGACCCTATAGGAGTTGCCAAAGGGTGTATAGTCTTATTATTAAATTACTCCAGATTCAGAGAAAGATGTTGAGAGTTTATTTTTCACTTGGTTAGACTATATAATAAGTTTAGTTTAATCCTTTATCCAAGTGTGAGCAAACAAAGTTTGCACCTGAAAGTATCTTCAGGACTGGGGTAAGGTGGTACAACACTGGGCAAGTCATTGCAAAGGTGGAGAAAGCTCTCATCACTCCTATCTCAGTATCGCCCATAATGCAAAGCACATCTCCTTGCAGATATTTGTAATGCTATGCATTAAGGCAAGGGCCACTACCAGTTTCAACCTTTATTGAGGTCTCGTCAGTGGGAGCCAGGCCCAGTAGTGGAGCAGTATTGACCTCAATAAAGGTCGAAACCGGTATGGGTAGTGGCCCTTGCCTTAATGCATAGCATTACACATATCTGCAAGGAGATGTGCTTTGCATTATGGGAGATACTGAGATAGGAGTGATGGGATCTTTCTCCACCTTTGCAATGACTTGCCCGGTGTTGTACCACCTTACCCCAGTCCTGAAGATACTTCAAGGCGCAAACTTTGTTTGCTCACACTTGAATAAAGGATTAAACTAAACTTATTATATAGTCTAACCAAGTGAAAAATAAACTCTCAACATCTTTCTCTGAATCTGGAGTAATTTAATAATAAGGCTGTACACCCTTTGGCAACTCCTGTAGGTTGGGATGACCTCTCACTGCTTCTGCCATGGTGTCTCCACTACTGGGCCTGGCTCCCACTGACGGGACCTCAATAAAGGTCGAAACCGTTATGGGTGGTGGCCCTTGCCTTAATGCATAGCATTAAGCAAGGGCCACCATAGCACATCTCCTTGCGAACATTACACATGTCCGCAAGGAGATGTGCTTTGCATTATACGAGATACTGAGATAGAAATGATGAGAGCTTTCTCCACCTTTGCAATGACTTGCCCAGTGTTGTACCCTTACCCCAGTCCTAAAGATACTTTCAGGTCCAAACTTTGTTTGCTCACACTTGGATAAAGGATTAAACTAAACTTATTATATTAGATTATAAAAAATCTAGGTTCATATTATGCCTAGGATGTGAGGAACCTTTATAAAGGCTATTTAAGCTGAAATGGAGTTAGCCAGTGGAGGTGGCAGAGCTTACTTGACAAAATTAGGATTTTTTTTTTTCTCAGAAACGTTGGGTTTTTCATCACACAAAACAGGTAAACCAGCTGGAAAATAGGGAATTGATAATATAATGCATCTCATAGCCTTAGTTGTTTCAGCCATAATTCACGCAAAACCAAACCATGCTGCATATTGAATAAAATTACTGAATTGTGCATTTTCTTTGGTAGCAGAGCATCCCTGGCAAAAAAAAAGGATTTTCTCTCTCAGAAACATGAGTTTTTCATCCCGCAAACCAGCCAGAATCTATGGAATTAACAGACATCATACATTATCCTAGTTACTTCAGCCATATTACGTATTGAATACTTTTTGAATTTCACAATTTTTCTTCTCTTGATTGGACTAGGTATATACTCAGTGATGAACCATTGTCATATTTGGAAATCACTTGAACATCTGTTGTACTAAAAAAAAATATTTGTTTTATAGTAAAGAAAATGGAAAAATTTATTAGTAAAAAACTGAGGCCCAGGTACAAACATTTAGAATATCAAGGCAACATACATTACTTTTTAGGTCTATACTTATGAGAATATTTATGCTACGAGGGTTGTTTGATAAGTCCATGCAAAAATGAAGAAAACTTGATTTTTTTTGAACAGACATTTTATTTTTATTTTTCAACATAGTCTCCTTTGAGGTCTATACGCTTAGTCCAACGATGCTCGAGTTTTTTGATCCTGTCCATATAGTATGATTTGCCCAACTCTTCAAAATAGGCAGTTGTTTCGGCAATCACTTCATCGTTTGATGAAACTCTCTTTCCTGCCAGCCATTTTTTTTATGTTTGGAAACAGATAGAAGTCAGAGGGAGCCAAATCTGGAGAGTAGGGGGAGATGCGAAAGGACTTCGCAGTATAAATCGAACAATTTTGCTGTCACAATTGCAGAAGAGTGAGCCGGTGCATTGTCGTGGTGAAAAAGAATCTTCTTTTTGCCAAGTGTGGTTGTTTTTCCTTTATTTCGTTATTTAAACGATCCAGCAAAGATGCATAATACACTCTGATAATTGTTTTACCCTTTTCCAAGAAGTCTATGAAGATTATGCCACAAGCATCCCAGAAGATGATGGCCATAACCTTTCCTGCTGAAGGAACAGTTGTCGCTTTCTTTGGTGCAGATTTCCCACTTGCAACCCATTGTTTTGACTGTTCCTTGGTCTCAGGCTGATAGTGGTGAATCCATGTTTCGTCCACTGTTACAAAATGATGCAAAAATTCCTCTGGATTCCGTTGAAACAGCTTCAAGCTGTCCTTGCAATAGTTCACATGTTGATGCTTTTGATCCAGTATGAGCAAACTCGGCACCCATCTTGCAGATAGTTTTCTTACATGTAAATGTTCATGTAAAATATTATGTACACAGTTATCGAGATGCCCACAGCCTTAGCAATTTCACGCACCTTCACTCTTCTACCATCCATCACAATATCATGGATTTTTTCAATAATTTCTGGTGTAGTGACCTCAACAGGGCATCTAGAACATTCAGCATCAATTATGCTCATATGACCACTTAAAAGTTACTAAATCACTTATAAACTGTTCTAATCGAAGGTGCAGATTCACCATTATGTTTATCAAGCTTAGCTTTGGTTTCCTGAGCCATTTTTCTTTCAAAAACTAATGTTTAATCACTACACGAAATTCTTTCTCATCCATTTTTCACAAATCACGGTATTTGATCGATTTAAATGAATGCCAAACACAGAGTGATAAATCTATCTGACTGAAACTTAGTGTGTAATCCTCCAACAGTTGCCAGCAACTAAAAATAACCTCGCTACTTACGGGTGGCACCATCTCTTAGACTTTGCACGGACTTATTGAACAGCTCTCATATATGTGAAACACGATTTTTTTGGTATTCAAGATGTATAGTTAAGTTAAGTTAAGAATGCCAAGGAATTATATCCTTGTTTAATCCTTTATTCACACAGTTGAAACACAGTCAAAACAAGATACCATTTAAACAACAATTTGACTGGTGATATAGAGCAATTCAGAATCTAACCAAAAATCTAAGAATAGTCTGTCAGGTAGCACATTAAAATATGGACTGTTCCAAGTAATGCCAGTTTTTGTAGATCACGTGGTCATTTTGCTGATGCTTAATTCTTGTAAATAGATGAATAGCTTCTTTGAAATTTCACCAAGTGCACCAGTAACAATTGGGATGACTTTGGTGTGTTTAAGCCACAGCTAGCCAACTTCACTTGCCAGATCTCATTATTATTATTGTTGATGTTGCTATCTGTGGGTACTGCGATGTCAATAATCCAAACTTGTCGGTGTTCGGTAATTGTGATGTCAAGTCTATTATGTTCCAAATGCTGATCCATTTATATTCTAAAGTCCCAGAGAATTTTTGCTATTTCGTTTTTGAGTACTGTCTCTATTTTATGCTGCCACCAGTTATCAGAAATAGGAAAACCATATGTTTTGCATACATGCCAATGAATTATTTTGGCCACTTGTTCATGGCAATATTTATAATTATTTTGGACTATGATACAAGCACTGATTAGATGTTCTAGGCTCATCTTTCTGATCCCATAATCAGCATTTACTGTTATTATTGATGTTCAAAATTTTTGCTTTGATTGCATTAGTTTGTAACACCTGTTCTTGAGCCACTAGAATAAATCCTTCTGTCTCTTTTTTAATATATCCATACTGCCATTGCCACATCTTGGGTCACGTTAGTTTTTTCCTTAGTATCTTGAAGAAATTAGCCGTGTAAGGGTTTATTTTTCAAGCACACATATCAGCTATTTTGCTGTTCTTTTTGTAATCATATTTATTTCATATTATGTAATTTTCATGTAATTTTTTTAAACTGATATCTTCAACAGCCTGTCTCACTTACAGAAGACCCAGTCTACATATTCTTCTTCTTGATAGATACAGGAAGTCAACATCACTTCATCGTTTAATGCACAGACATTCATTTTCTAGTTTTGTGGTCCAATTTGCCTAATCTATTATGCCTGCTGTGTATCTGATCACTGGTATAGCCAAACAGTTCATTATTCAAGTTGTGTTCAATCCATTAAGTATTGTTCTCAGAATATTCCTGATTCTTTGGTGTATTCTGCTGCTGCTTGTTGTTTAACTTTTGAGTGGAGAATATCACTGGCTTCTAATTTCCTATGTATTTATAGTGTTTGTTAGCTGAAATTGCTTTTATATATGTCTTCTGATCAAAATGTGCATATCCAAACCAAATTCTGAAAAGTACAGTTCAGTAAATCTATTTGCTGTGCTGATTTTCCATATAACTTCAAGTCCTGGATATACAGCAGATGGGACATTTTAATATTATATTTAGGAATTTCATATCCAAGTTTTGTTTTCTTCAGAATCATAGACAATGGTATCAAGGAAATGTTGAAGAGTAATGGTGACAAAGAATCACCTTGGAAAATTCTACATTTAATGCTAATATCTCCGAGTCGTTCATTATTGACTGTTAAAGTTGTTTTCCATGATTTCATAGTAGCAGCCAGAAAACAAACATGTTTTTGCTTATTTTAAATATTGTAGTGATTTTAGGATCCAGGAGTATACGAGGGAATCGAATGCTTTCTTGCAGTCTACCCATGCTATGTTTAATTTCTTTTCCATCTTTTTGAATTTGTGAGGATCATTTCATAAATAAGGATCTGGTCTTTTTGTTTTCATCTAGACTTTTCAAAATTGCCTTTTGTTCAACTGGATAAATCTGATTATCTGATAAGTAGTGGTATATGGAATTTGCTATGATTGCAGTGAACAGCTTAAGATAGTTGGTAGGCATGTTATTCGATGATAGTTACTTCGGTCTGCACCTTATCTTTGTTTTACAAGGAGAAAAGTATGCTCAGATATCATTCAGCTTTCCACTTAGTCTGAAAAATAATTAAATTGTTCTGCCATTCAATCATGTAGACCTGTTAGATGCTTTAACCAAAATCCATGTAGTTCATCTTTGCCAGTTGCACTGCAGTTCTTAAATTTTCTGGCTTGTGCACTGACCATTTTTTTTAGCAATAATGACATTTTGCATTTGTTTTGTTTCATTTCAAATTCTATTTCCTTAATCCATGAGGCATCTTTATTATGTTCAGTAGGATTGTCCCAGAGATTGCCTTCCAAAATTTGAGTGTTTCTTTTCTAGCAAATGATTATTTGTATTTATATTTCTCTGGAGAGACTAAAAGAAGTGACATTGATTCAGTCTAAATTGCATATTTTTTACATATTTGTTTATTCTTGCTTCATATCTTTTAATTTTCTGTACAGTTGCAATAATTCTTTGCTTTAGTTCTTCAGTAGCTTCAGCAATTAACTCTGCCTGAAGTTGGTTACTCTGAGTAGTGATCACTGCAGCCAGTCCCAAGCCTGGATGAAGGAGGAGGGTTGTGCATTGGGCTGGCAACCCAATCACATAATAAATTTAGTTTAATCCTTTATCCAAGTGTGTGCAAACAAAGTTTGCACCTGAAAGTATCTTCAGGACTGGGGTAAAGTGGTACAACACCGGGCAACTCCTATAGGAAGAGTCCTATAGGAGCTGCCAAACGGTGTGCCACCTTTTTATTAAATTACTCTGGATTTAGAGAAAGATGTTGAAAGTTTATTTTTCACTTGGTCAGACTATAATAAATTTAGTTTAATCATTTATCCAAGTATGTGCAAACAAAGTTTGCGCCTGAAAGTATCTTTGGGACTGGGGTAAAGTGGTACAACACCAGGCAAGTCATTGCAAAGATGGAGAAAGCCCTCATCACTCCTATCTCAGTATCTCCCATAAAATCTCCTTGTGGATATGTATAATGTTATGCATTAAGGGAAAGGCCACTACCGAGACTAGTTTTGACCTTTATTGAGGTGGGTGAGAGTAAAGAATAAACCCATCATCGGCCTATTGAAAAATAAAGGGGTCAGAGTGTCCCCGAAGAGAAGTAAAAGAGGGGTAAGGAAGTGACAGAGAGGTCAAGGTGGGGTACTGGGGGGGGGGGGGGAGAGGAGAGGAAGCGGAATAGGATGGGAAGGGGAGGTGGGGAATAGGGAAAAAGAAGAAAAATAGGCCTCAGCTCATTATTCTCATCTTGCTAGCTTAAAGCTATCAAGTGATATTTCCTCACCCTCCTCGGAGATCTGCCTCAAGAAATCAAAAGGACCACGGAGGTAGCCGGTACCCAGGTGACCCGCCCCTTCAGGGCAGCCTGTCTCGAGTTGGCCTGCGCTGCCTGGGTTTTTCCTCCAAACTACCTCCGTGGGAGACCAGGAAACAAAACAGACCTTGGGGGGGGGGGACGCAGAGACCAAGAAGGTGACTCGGAGTGGAGCTGCTGCTGCAGATGGAGATCTTAAAGCAGCAGCAGGCAGAATTTGATGGTGTTGTTTCTGACAGTACACAGGATTGGAGGTGAACACCATTTGTTGTTAAATTTGGTGTCACCCAGAGCCTCTCTCTCGAGATGTAAAAATCTTCTTAAGGAGCCATAGAACATGTAGAGGACGATCTGAGAGAGATCCAACAGACTCGGAGGATTAGCATAGTTGGAAAATTTTTTCCTAACCTTCCAGATGTGATATTTGAATTCATTGATGATAAATACTAGTAACTTCTGCCTGTTGTTGGCTGGTGGAGCAAACTGCAGGAAGATCACTTGCTCCTGCAGTAGGAGGGGAATGCGGAGCAGGTCCTTAGCCTCCTCCAGATGAAGATGGAGATGGGACACCCGTAGAAAGCGTGCTCTACAGTGTCTGGGCTCCGGCAGAAGCTACATAATGGGTCCAGGTTGTTGTTGAACCACCACTTATTAACATTGACTGGAAGGTGTCCATAGGCTATCCTCCAGGCCAGGTCCTTTCTCGAGGGGTAGCCTCGATGTTTAGATAGGTGGCTGAAGAGGATGTCATTGTTGTTGATTCCTAGATCCGGAACGTCAGAATGAAGGATGTTAAGGAGATCATCATACCACATCTTGCTGTTCCGGATTCCGGCAGTGTTGACACCCGACGAGCGGAGTTGTTGTACTAGCTGGCAAAGTCTATTGTAATCCTCTGGAACAATATCCGCCTTGGGACCCTGGTGGGCTGGGATCCCAAAAAGGGGAAGCTTGAAGCCTAAGAAATACCGCACAGGATAGCTGCAGGGATGGTTGGTCTGTAATATCCTGCTAAGATGGAAGGCGGTATTGCTCAGGTATTTGATGTTAAGGACGGGGAGGCCAACCCCCCCCCCCAGCTTCTCCGGAAGTTGAAGGATCTTCATGTCAACCTCCTGGCGTAGACTGCCCCAGAAGAACTTCAAGGGTTTCCTGTAAAGCCGAAGTTCTTGATCTTCGCTGATGTTTGTTATATTTACGACGTGCTGGTACATAGGGCACAAGATGGTCTTGATGATAGTAGCCCTAGAGGAGAGCGACAGCTGTCCGTTTGTCCAGTCCTTGAGACGCTCGACTGTGGTGTTGATAAGTTGTTGAATGTCGAGCACAGGCTCTGCTGCAAATGGGACCCCCAGGATGGTGAGGGGGTCTCCTGTAGGGACGAGACCCATGGGGATGTTGTTTAGGTCCCAGACTCCATATGTCTTGATCTTAGTTTTGTCGGGGTTGGATGTTAACCCCGACACTTTGAACCGCTCTAAGATGTTGAAGAAGCTCTGTATGGAGTCGTTGTCCCTGAGGGTGCCCACCACGTCATCCGCATATGCAATTACTTTGGAGTCATCCGTGGTGAGTGGTAGTGGAATCCCTCTCACAGCTCTTGAGCTGTTGACTGCCCGTAGAAATGGCTCAAGGGCTAGTGCAAAGAGCAGCGGACTGAGGGGACACCCTTGTTTGACCCCTTTCTGGATGTTAATGGGGTCCGAAAGGTGTCCATTGACGAGGAGGCAGGTGGAGCTGTTCACGTAGCTTCCTCTGATGATGGAAAGCAGTCTGCTGCCGACCCCGACTTTCTGCAGGATGTTGAACAGAAAGGAGTGCCGGACGCTGTCGAACGCTCGGTTGAGATCGATGGTCAGCAGTGCCATTGAGTACATCTTAAGGTTGACCAGATGTAGCAGTTCTCGGATGAGGATGAGATTAAACTCCATCGATCGGCCAGGAACACCATACACTTGTGTGCTGTTGATGACGTATCTCATCCCCAGCTTCAGTCTGTCATTGAGAACACGGGCGAGGATCTTGTAGTCCGTGTTCGACAGACTGATGGGCCTCCAGTTTTTGATGTTGGATGGATCCCTGTTGGCTTTGGGGATGAACACTGTATGGCATTCCACGAATTCTCGCGACACGTTCCCTGTGTTGAGAAAGTTGTTGAATAGTGCCACGAGAATGGGGAGGATGTAGTCCCAGGCTTCTCGATAGAGTTCTGTGCTTAGTCCGTCTGGCCCAGGCACTTTCTTCGTACGGCACTGCTTGAAGGCTGATGTTATTTCGGCCACTGTAATTGGTGCATCCAACCCTGCTTGGATGTGTACAGGGAAGGGGTCAATATTCCAACAGGAGTAATCTTGGGGGGTACTGTTATCCTGGTAGAAGGTGTTGTAGTACCCCCAGAGGGCCTTCGGGATGTCGGGTGTGGTGTAAGTACACCCGCCTTCAGTGATGGTGGTGATGGTTCTCTCCTGTTGAAAATTGACATAGCGCCTGTTGTAGAAAGCAGCCGATTGCTTGTCTTCCGAGCGGAGGTGGAGTCGGATCTTGGTGTTCTTGTCTTCCACTTGCTTCTGTCTCTCCACTTCAATGTCGAGATTAATGTCACGGATGGTGTTGTGACATGGAAAGCCTTGGCGTTGGCTGGCCACGAACCAGCTTCTTTCCTTGTATAGATCACGAAGCCGAGATCTTCTGAGAAAGGCACGTTCTAGTCCCCATTTTATCATGTTTTCTTTGATGTTAGATTTTAGTTGTGCCCACGCGTCCCAGTCCCAGCCAGCGGTGCTCCAAGTGGAGCACAGTTGGTTAAGCTTAGCCGAGAACAAGGACGGGAAGTCTGGTGGTAACTTCCAGGGGCCTGGACCAACTTCTACTGCTTCTAGTGGATGATACGTGAGCACAACCATTTTGTGGTCCGAGATGGTATAATTAATTTAAACGTGCCTTATGGCTTCGGATCTGGAGACAAGGGAGGGTGACAGGTAGAACCGGTCGAGCCGTGTGCCGATACCTTGGCCTGTCCACGTATAATCCCGACAGTAGGGGTTGTGAGCCCTCCAGATATCCGTTAGCTGGAGATTCTTGAGGTGAATTCCCAGTTGCCTGTAGCCAGCAGTACCTGTATTGGGATTACCCCCCACTTTATTGTAGGCCAGGTCCGCCACGCAGTTAAAGTCCCCAATCAGAATGACGTGATGGGCGCCATATAAGTAAGTGTAAAGTGACTGGAAGAAAGTCGATCTTGATGTTGGATCTGCCGGGGTGTAGATGTTAATGTACCTGGTGGTACAGCCCCGGTACTTCCAGTCAATGGCGAGAACTCTCCCTTCTGCATCCCTCTGGATGTTATAGAAGGCTCCGAGGAGGGGGACTAGCATAAGTACCCCGACCCCGGCGCTGTTTCTGTTGCCGAAGCTCCAAAACGATGTTACGGGGTACTTATGGCTTAGTTCCTGCATGTCCTTGTAGTGGAAAAAATGTGTTTCCTGCAGGAACAAAAGCCAGATGTTGAACGCTAGCATGAGCTTCCACACCTCCTCTTGTTTTGATGGTGAGCGGAGCCCTCTGATGTTGAGCGAGGCAACGCAAAAAGGGGGGGTGTGGCATTATGATGTTTTACGTTGTTATACCTGGCCTAGGTCCTTGATTCGCAATTGCTTGACATATTTTATTAAGGCTTTAATTTGTGGGGGGAAGGTAGTATATCCCTCACCCTGCAGACCGGCTGCCAGTTCTGCATACAAGCTCGAGAGGACCGCGAACTCGTGACGACTGTTCTTAATCTTAAAACTTGCTAATTTATTGTCCGCTATTTGATGGTCAAAGCAGTTGAATTGGGAGCGGGTGTGTCTACTAATTTTAGAGTTAATGCTCTCTTGATGGCGGGAAGGGGTTTCCACCTCCATTTCGGACTCAGATGTTGTTGAGTCCGTGCTTTTGCTGGAGCGGCTTCGATGTTTTTTCCCCATTTTAGGGGAAGCCTGCTCCTTCCTCTTCTTAGGAGGTTCTTTGGGGGGTGGAAGTTGATGTTTCCCTTCCTCTGTCTTCTGTTCTTCTGCAGGGTGGACGCTGGCTACTATAGGGGAAGAATTAGAAGCGTCTACAGACGAAGCTTCCTCCGATGTTGTTGAGGGGGGGATAACTGGTGAAGTGTTATCCATAGCTTCTTCTGTACCCTCGGTTGTTTGTTGTTCCTCCGTCGCTGGTAGTGGTACGGTTGAAACGACCGAGGGGGGAACTGTTTCCTCAGCTGATGTTGTTGCTGGGGGGGAAACAGTACCTTCTGCTGTTGATGGTGCAGGACGTTTCGTAATTTTCCCTAGAACTATTTGAGAGAATGTTTTCTCCCCGATGGTGTTGGGGAGTACCGGAAATTCACCGGCGTCTTGAGCAGGCTGCGGGTTCAACGGTTCAATCGGTGCCCCTGCCCGCTCTGCAAATGTGCGCAGAGGACACGATGTTATTTTGTGCTCTGTATTAGAGCACTTTCGGCAGGGGTGTGGGCACTGGCTGGAGATGTGCCCGACGCCGATGCAGTTGAAACACTTGGCTCGGGGGCAGTCCACTACCCAGATGTTCAGTTGAGCCACATCGCAGACACTGTCTTTGTACCCCGGGATAATTAACCATGACACGCGATGTGCCGATGGTAACGAGGTTTGGCACTGGTTGTCGCATGTCCATGGTAAAGGTGACTTCGCCGGAGTACCAGGCGGGGTCCTCCTTAGAGACGCTCTTCTTTATATTACTCACTTTCCCCCACTTACTAAAAGTTTGTACAAGCACGTCTTCTCCGGCTTCTAGATATTCCATAGGGAAGCGGTCAATCTTAATTTGACGTACTTGTGACCCCACCATGGTAGGGGTCACCTGCTTCCCTTGGACGGAGAAACCCTTCAGAAGTTGATCTCTCGAAGCTAAATTCTTGACTACTATAAGAAATCGTCCTCCTCCATACGGGGTGAAGGAGTAGATGTTAGAAACTCCTATTATCTCCTTAAGGGCTGTAGTAAGTGCTCTAGGATCCTCCATTCCTGGAATCTCCACTCCTATGTCCGGGTCCTGGGGGGGGACGGGGATTACTCTGCTCATGGTTGATCTCTGCGTTCTAAAAAAAAGAGAAAAATAAAGAGTCCTAAGACTCTGTAAAGAAATCCCGTAGTGCGTATAAATGCACTACCAGCAAGTTAGTAGAGTTAGAACTAAGAATACAAAAGGTTAGTACAACCAACTAAATAACAAGTATAAATAACAAATTAGTAAGTAACAAATTTAACAATGAATAAATACAATACTGTCCTGCAGCAATCGAGGTCTCTTCAGTGGGAGCCAGGCCCAAGTGGAGATACCAGGCAGAAGCATTAGCAAGGTCATCTCCTCCTATAGGAGCTTCCAAACGGTGTGCCACCTTTTTATTAAATTACTCTGGATTTAGAGAAAGATGTTGAAAGGTTATTTTTCACTTGGTCAGACTATAATAAGTTTAGTTTAATCCTTTATCCAAGTGTGAGCAAACAAAGTTTGCGCCTGAAAGTATCTTCAGGATTGGGGTAAAGTGGTACAACACTGGGCAACTCCTTGCAAAGGTGGAGCAAGCTACCAACATTCCTATCTCAGTATCTCCCATAATGGAAAACACATCCCCTTCCCTTAATGCATAACATTATAGATATCTGCAAGGAGATGTATTTTGCATTATGGGAGATACTGAGATAGAAATGTTGGTAGCTTGCTCCACCTTTGCAAGGAGTTGCGCAGTGTTGTACCACTTAACCCCATTCCTGAAGATACTTTCAGGCGCAATTTTCTGAAGTACAGTTCCCTCAATGTGTACGCAGCTTTCTTTCTTTCTATCTCAAAATACATCATTTTACACATTTTCACATTAAATTGACATCCATTATGTTTTGTCCATACTGTCAGCCAACTTATATCATCCTGCAAGCTCTCTACATCAGCGCTTCTCAAACTGTTGGCCTTGGCCCTCCCCTTGGGGGCCGTAGGTTTTGTTGAGGGGGGGGGGCTGTGAAATAATGAAACAAATTTAAAATCTTTTAAGACTAAGTAGATTTTTTTTATCTTAAAAGAAACTTATTTAATTTTTATTATTTAATTTCTTTTTTTTTTTTATCATTTTAATGGAAAAAAATCACACACTGGTGTGGGTTCACAAATTTTGCTTCCTGCGTATTTCGGCACTTAATGAATATTAGTAAATATATGCTTATTCATATAAGTTTCATTTCAAAGCAGAAATCTAAGAATTGCAGTTTCAAATATTTCACCTGATATTGACTTTTTGTGTAGCAGTATAGAAACACATTCATCACATTAAATTGTTGTTAAACTTCTTTTATGTTTTTAATTCTTTCTTTATTACTAATCCTGTTATGTTTCATATGCTTGTACTGCAAATGTACAATAACATCATATCTATATAAAAATGAGATAATGTGCCATGTCAAATGTGTACGTAAGATGCTAAAAATGTAATATTTGCATTTGATTTTTGCAATATTCGCTGTGTATGTTTTGTATTGAATATAAATACAATAAATATTATAATAATATATGTCTATATTACGATTTTTTTTAGAGGGAAGCTGTGAAATATTTTAAATTTTCCAAAGGGGGCTCTGACATCCAGAAGTTTGGGAAGCACTGCTCTACATCACCTCATTAATTATTACCCTACCCACCTTCGCATCATCAGCAAACAGCAAATTATCTCCCATCAAATTGTTTCCTATATCATTTATATGAAAATAAACAGCACTTGTCCTAGCATAGAGCCCTGTGACACACCACCAGTCACCTGCCTTCTTCTCGATTCTGCTTCTCCATATACTACTTTTTTTGTCTCTATCCATCAGCCATCTTTTTATCCATATCACCAGTTTCATATCCATCCCCATTTGTTGCAGTTTGTGTAACAGTTCCATGTAGTATCCTGTCAAACACTTTGCAAAATCCAGCAATATCATATCAGGTATCCATTCTGTTTCTCCAACTCAGCCGTCACTCTATTATAAGAAGTTAGTAGATTACTAAGGCTCGACCAACCCTTCATAAAGCCATGCGGTCCCTTATTAGAGTTCATATTCTCATCCACCCATTTCTGAATTCTCTCTTTGACTAACTTTTCCAGAACTATTACCACCACTTTTGAGTTACTGATTGGTCTATAACAGGGGTAGCCAATACGCATCCTTTTGGAACCACGATAATTCTGGTAAGAGACTTAGCTTCCACCTTTGACCGATGCAATGGTACAGGAGTGAGTGAGTGTGCACAGGGCCAGGATGCAACAAGCTTATAAGAACTGCTTTTGATTAATTATACACCTAATTTTAAGGAGCTTACTAAGAAAATGGGTACAAAGAAGGCCTCTATTAGTACATAAGTAACCAAAATTGTTATGTTTCGACTTTAAAATTATTCTAATTGTTCAAAGCAGACTTCATTTAATGTGTTTTGAATTAAACTTTTTTATTGCAGTAATTTTTATTGACCCTGTTTTTCTCTCTCTCCTCTTTTTTGTTGTCTCCTCTTCTCTTTTTGTTTATTTTTTCCTGGTAGATTGTGAAGAGACGCGTGAACGTGAGCAGCATGCAGCTCGAGAGCCACGTTGTGGCCACTCCTGGTCTATAATTTGCTACCACAGACTTTCATTCTTCTTTATACAAAGGAATTATTTGCTCTTCTTCCACTCTCTTGGGGCTTTGCCAAGGCATCGCCAGTTCTCCTGCACTTTCTCTTAAAATGCGAGCTAATATCCCATCCAATCCCCACAACTGTATTTATCACGAGCATTCTACTGAGCATATACGAGCGATGTGCACATATCACAAAAGAAAATCAAGTTCTGTAAATAGTAGAATTGATTTTGAATTGATCAAACAAATACAATCTGAAGAAAATGATTGGCGAGAGGTTTTAAAAAGAATAATGGCTACCATTAAGTTACTGAGTAAACTAGGGCTAGCATTTAGAGGAAATACAAATGATATTTTTTCTGATTCTTGCAGAAATTATTTATCATGTTTACATTATTTAAGTGAATTTGATGATTTTTTTAAAACATCACATGAAAATGTATGCCAACTGTGGTTTTGGCAGATCAAATTATCTTTCTTACCACACTTGTGATGAATTCATAGCGTTAGTAACTAAAAAAATGAGAAAAATATTAATATCAGAAATTAAGGAAGCTGCTTATTTTGCATCGATTCAATGCCAGACATTGCCCATAATGACCAATTAGCTATGATATTTAGGTATGTTGCCGCAAATTCTGACATTAGAGAAACATTTATTGGGTTCATCAGTATCACACAACATAATTAGGGGATATGCTAACCACTCGGCCAGCCTGGCTGGCCGAGTGGTTTGCATATCCACTCTCCAGCCAAAAGGCTGTGGGTTCGAATTCTACTGCGGGCATGGATGTTTGTGATTGTCTGTGAAAATACCAGTGGTGGTGGTGGTCGTCGTCGTCGTCGGCAGATGCCATTGGTGTAGTTGGGGGATTGAGTGGTGGAGATATAGTTGTAGAGCAGGTGCCCTCCCTCCCTTGATGAATCTTTGGACTCCCTGGAAGCGTCAAATAATAATAATTCCTTATGTTTAGAAGAGGTAGTGTTAAAAAAATTAGTAGAATTAAGGATGCATATAACTTTAGATATAAAAATGTGCAGAGGGCAAAGCTATGATAATGCTGCTAATATGAAAGATGTACTGATCTATACAGGTTTACAAGCTAGGCTGAAAAACATAGTCCCTCTGCACATTATATGCCGTGCTCTAGTCATTCCTTAAATTTAATTGGCAACTATTATTATTTGTGACACAATAGGTGTCCTCCCTCTCATCTTGGGAGGACACCTATTGTACAACTCTCCGTCTCCACCACTACACTGAACCTCTACTACCAATCATCTACATCAGTGTCATCTACTGCCCATCACCACCTCCACATCTGGTATTTTTTTGTCTGTAAATTGCATGTGTTCTGAAGGGTCGATTTGCAGGATGAAAAACTCTAGTTTCTGGGAGGAAAAAACCTGCTACCTCCATATGAGATTGGCTAACTCACCTTCAATAAAGATTTCTCCCATCATGACGAGACTCGAGCTTAGGCCTTTTCCAATTGAAGGGCAACGTACCGGCGCTCTTCCAATTGTACTACAGAGGCACTATGCCACATAATCTTGTCCGGAAGTAGTGCAATATTTTTGTTTTATTCAAAATGTATATAATTACTTTTCATCTTCAACAAGAAGATGGGGTATACTCCTTAAACATTTAGAAAAAACATCATTAACAGTTAAAAGACTTAAGTGAAACGAGGTGGTCTGCAAGAGTTGATGCTATATTGGCTTTGAAATGTGGATATAAACAAATTAAAGACGCACTACTTGAACTATTTATTTCTCCTCATGAAAAACCTAAGGCTCTAAATAGAAGGTATGCTTACACGTGAATCCAGAATTGCATTCACCTTGAATCCAGAGTCGCATTTGTTGGAGCTCTTGATTTTTTTTTTTTTTAATCAATTGGACAATTATTAAACTATTTCATTTTACACTAGGTTCATAATTCTCGTTATATGTTCAATTTAGAGCCTTAGAAAAACATATTTCTAAATTAGAGCGCTCATCATTGGCTGAACATTTTGACAAACCAGAAACAGCAATTTTAACAGTTGTGTGGGACAAAATTTAAAACGAATACATGCCACTGTTAAATCTCTACGAGATTCCGATATGGATTTGTTTTTAGCTAATAATTTGTTAGTCTTTAGTTGATTTTATTTTAGATATAAGAAATAGTTTTGTTGCTGTAAATGAGGCGAATTTATTAACAGATGAGACGAAATTTAAAGATGAAAAGGAAAGAGTTAAACGGAAAAAAAAATGAGTGACGAAGTTTCCCAATCTAACAATGAGATTATATTACATGGGAAAGAAAATTCCACTGTGAACACTTTTAATGTCATTTGCAATAAGCTAATTTTGGAAATTTATGAAAGAACAAAAAGCTATTTCGACATATTAGATACGTTTGACATTTTTTTTAAAGAAAGATTTGATCAAGACAAGTACAAGACTAGTATTAACTGGTAATTAGCTTACGGAATTAACAACGCATATAAAGGATATTAATTAAAGGCAACTTTAATGAATAACTTCAATATTTCGGCAATGTCACATTGCCATCTTCAGGAACATGAAAATGTGGTATGTGCACGCAGGCACTAACAAAAGCAAATGAAGAAGAAGGAAGAAACTAATATTGTTCCTAAAGTCCTAATGGTACCCTCTGGTGGGCTAATTTGGTTGTCTTGGCCCTTATCCGCTTATGTGATTACAATTTTTTTTGTTTTTCTTCATTTCTAGTAGAGCTGCATATTCGTCTTTGGATAAGTTGGTTTTTGGAGGTTTTGCTTTGGTGAGAACACCGGCTACATGCAGTCTGACGTTGGCGATATGGTTAGGAAGGTTGCGAATCCTACGTTCTATTTGGATCATGATTTCCTCGGTAGGTATTCTTTTAGGAGCTAGGGCGAAATTGTGGCCACGTGAAAGTGCGGTGAGTGCTTCAGGCTTTAAAACTACGGATGGATAACAAGGTAATCCCTAATTGTGTTAAATTTAAGCACCGTTTTACTTCGCAGAAAGCTCTCCATATTTATAATCACACTAGCTTCGCCCTATTAAGAGAACAAATTACCGCGACGCGTGTTTTCCTTTCCCAAGAAGATTATTCAAAGAATCATCATCAGCTCTAAAAACATTCCATACCTCAACAAATTTGGGTGCATGAAACTACCCCAAATTTGGGAGACTTCCATTATGAGACCGTCAGCCCAATGGCCAAGACAACCAAATTAGCCCGCCAGAGGGCACCATTAGGACTTTAGGAACAATATTAGTTTCTTGCCTTCTTCCTCATTTGCTTTTGTTAGTGCCTGCGTGCACATACCATATTTTAATGTTCCTGAAGATGGCAACATGACACTGCCAAAATATTGAAGTTATTCATTAAAGTTGCCATTAATTAATATCCTTTATATGCATTGTTAAATCCATAAACTAATTACCAGCTGTTTGACCAATGTATAAACCTTGCTAAATAGAAAGACTAGTATTAATAAAATTTTACAAACTTATGGGACTGATATTGATCCAGAAAAATTGACTGATGAAGTTAAGCAATTTTTAATAATGATGAAGGAAGGAAATTCTTCAATTAAAAATATGTACAAATTTATAAACGATGGGTTAAGATCTACTTTTCCGAACGTAGAAACAATTTCCAAAATATTTTTGACGATGCCTATTTCAAATGCAAGTGCTGATCACTCGTTTTCAGTATTATTATTATTACGGGCAACTCCAGGGAGTCCTTAGACTCATCGAGGGAGGCACAACATCATGTCCACACAACTATACCATATTCTCACAGTATCTATCATATCTTGCCTTGAACTCACTCACCGTCATAGCACCGACAACAGACTCTGGCAGCTTATTCCACTCAATTACCACTAAAAGTAAAGAACCCAGCTCTAACACCCTTGCCCAGCTTCAATAGGTGTCAACTAATTCTCCCACCACCAGTCCTGACCTCAAAAATATCCCCTGAATTAATCCTATAGAAACCCTTTAGCAATTTGAATGTCTCAATTATATCTCCCCTTTTCTGTCTATAAACTATTTTCTGCAACCCACAAATCTTCAACCTCTTCTCATAAGGTTCATTCCATAGACCTGCTATCATTATTATTATTATTATTACGGGCGTCATTAGACATCCAGGGAGTCATTAGACTCATCGACGGAGGCCCCAAATCATATTCATCACAACTATTCGACATTCATACAATATCTATCATACCTCGCCTTAAACTCATTCACTGTCACCGCATCCACCACAGACTCAGGGAGCGCATTCCACTTATTCACTATTCTAAAAGTAAAGAACCTAGCTCTAACACCTTTACTGACCACACTTTAAAGAAACCCTTCAGTAATTTGAATGTCTCAATCATATCTTCACTCCTCCCCCAATCAACCAATTTCTGCAACCAATAAATCCTCAACCTGTTCTCATAAGGTTCATTCCACAGACCTGCTATCATCTTGGTCACTCGCCTCTGGATCCTCTCAACCTCCTCCCCATCAAGAAGAAACATAAGTGACCAAATCTGGGCACAGTAGTCCAGATGGGGTCTTATCAAGGCTCCATACAGAGGAACAATAACCTGCTTGTCTTCTTGTCAACGTATTCTTCAGCAACTAAGTGATTTGATGAGCTGATTTGGCCACTTTTGCAATGTGTCCCCTAAATTTCAATTCTTTATCCACCAACACTCCTAAATCTCATGCCCCAGCAATTTCCTGGAGCACAGTTCCACCAATGCAGTAGACTGCCGCCAATCTTTTCACCCCAAAATGCATAACCTTACATTTTGCCACATTAAATTGACATCCATTTTCCTTAGCCCAGTCCTTCAAACTATTCAAATCAGCCTGCAAAATGTTGACATCCTGTGCACTTATTATTGGTCTACCCAACTTTGCATCATCAGCAAACAAATGAACAGTTCCTCTCAGATCCTTTCCTATATCGTTAATGAACAAATTGAACACCAGTGGTCCAAGAACAGATCCTTGTGGCACACCACTAGTCACAGGCTGTCTTGTGTACTCTACTCCTGAGTAAACCACTCTCTGATATCTCTCCGTCAACCACCCTCCTATCCATCTCACCAACCCTATATCCATCCCCATATGCTGCAATTTACTGATTAGAATTCCATGTAGTATCCTGTCAAAGGCCTTAGCAAGGTCCAGTAGAATTACTGTAAACCCATTACCCTTATCCAGTTCAGCCGTCACTGTGTTATAAAACGTAGGCGAGTTACTGAGGCATGATCTACCTTTCACAAAACCATGCTGTCCCCCATACAGTATCCTATTTTCATCTATCCAATCCTGTATTTTCCTCTTAATATTTTCTCCAAGATCTTGACAATGATTCCTGATATGCTGATCGGTCGGTAATTTACAACAGCAGTCTTGGAACCTCCTTTTTGCAGTGGAACTATTTTCCACGCTTTCCACTCCCTTGGGACTGACCCAGTCCTGAGGCTCAAATTAAACAAAATGGTCAAGGGCACTCACAATTCTTTAGCCACTTCACGTACGACACGAGCTGGTATACCATCCAATCCCACAGATGTATTGACATTGAGGTTCTGTAATAGACTAGGTACCTCTACTTCATTCATCACAATTCCAGTATAAGCTGTTGGTTCTTCCATTCCTGCAAAGTCACCACCTGGATGATATACTCTTGCAAAGTGCTCGCTCAGTAATTCCACAGTATCGACTGATTCGGTTACCTCCCTAAACTCAGCATTTTTTAAGATCATTCTACCATGAGCATTTTTCCTTTTACTTGCAACATATTGAAAAACTGTTTGGGATTCTCTTTAGCCTGCATGGCCAATGTTCTTTCGTAATCCGCTTTTGCTTTTCTTACCACCCTTGTTACCATCCTCGCCTGAGCTTTATACTGGTCCTGCGCCTGATGGTCACCTTTGTCCTTAAATTCCCTCCACAATTGTTTCTTTTTTTGCAGCTCAAGCTTAATAGTGTTATTCATCCATTTAACACCTACTTGATTTATTATTCAGACTCTTGGTATACAGTCAACCATTGCCTCCTGCAAACAGTTCTTAACTACCTCCCATGCACTATCAACATCCAGCCCTTGCAGTTTTACATACCATGGCACTGAGCCAAGCACACACCTAAGCTTGTCATACTTACCAGCCCAGTAATTCCACATGTACCCTGTCTTAATTGTAAATTCCACTCCTTTAGCCACCTCCCAAGTCATGACCTTATGGTCACTCTCACCAACTGGTGGCAACATGGTCATGTTCGTTACAGCCACATTCTTAGTTGCAATTACTAGGTCCAGCACTCACTGCCCCCTGGTATTTTCCACTATATATTGCCAGAGATAGTTGTCCCTTAATAACTGCATAAAATCCAATTCCTTCCTCCCATGTGCCCTCTCCTCTTTCCAGTCAATGTTACCATAATTGAAATCACCCATAATAATTACCCTGCTTCCACTCATTTCTTCTATTTGCCTATGCATACTATCCCCACCATCTATTCCATCACCTGGACTATAGCAGCACCCAATTGTATATTTTGTTCTGCTAGATTCTATCTCACACCAAACAGCCTCAAATGTGCTCTTTTCCCCATCATGCAGTTCAACTTCTATACTCCTTGGCTGCAGCTCATCAGCTATCATCAATAACACTTCTCCTTTTTATTCACCCTGTCACTCCTGAACACGCTATACTCGTCGCATTCAATCCCACTAGCTTTATCATCTTCTGTCAGCCATGTTTCACTAATACCAACAACCTGTGGCAAGGAAGTGCTAACCAAGGCCAAAAACTCTTCCTTCTTGTTCCTAATACTCCTGACATTAGTGTACATGAATTGCAGAAGCCCATTTGTCCCATCTCTACTTTGATGCCTTATACTAACTATCCCATTCTGATTTAATGTCCTTCGTACTCGCTCGGGCATAATATACTCATTCATACACTCAACTGCGTCCCTAAAGTCTGCATACCACTCCCCCCCCCTCTTAATAAATCTAGTTTCCCTGAGTCTGTACATCCACTTCCACATCATTCATCAACACTTTTTCAAGCCTCCGTACACCATCTCCATTCAAATGTAACCCATCCATCTTATATAAGTCCTTTCGCCCATCGAACTCATTCCACACATCCACAAATTCCACACCACTCTCCCTGCATAACCCACGCATAAAGTCATTGGCAATTATGGCCCTCCTTCTAAACACTTCGCTGTCATACCACGGTAAGATACTGACCATCCTAACTCTCTCACTCTTCTCTTTTGCTACCTCAAGTAATTCCCTCACATCCTCTATCTTTTCCATTTTGTCCTCTTTCAAATCATTTGTTCCTGCCACGATTATCATCTCTTTCATCATTTGTTCCTGCCACGATTATCATCTTGGTCAATCGCCTCTAGATCCTCTCCACCTCTTCCCCATCAAACCTAGGTGACCAAATCTGGGCACAGTAGTTGAGGCGACGTCTCATCAAGGCACGGTACAGGGTTTCAATAACTTGCTTGTCTCTGCTCGTCAAAGTATTTTTCAACAGCCAAGTGAGTTGATGAGCTGATTTAGCCACTTTTGCAATGCGCCCGCTAAACTTCATCTCCCTATCCACCAACACTCCCAAGTCCCTGGCCTCATCAATATCCTGGATTACAGTTCCGCCAATATGCTATATTGCTGCTAATCTTTTCACCCCAAAATGCGTAACCTTACATTTTGTCACATTAAATTAATATCCATTCTCCTTAGCCGAGAACTCTAATCTATCCAAGTCATCCTGCAAGATTTTGACATCTTGTGCATTCACTATTGCACTACCCAACTTTGCATCATCAGCGAACAAATCAACTGTTCCTCTTAGATCCTTCCCTATATCGTTAATGAACAAATTAAACAGCAGTGGTCCAAGAATAGAACCCTGCAGCACACCACTAGTCACAGGCCGTCTTTTGGATATACTACTCTCTGATAATAAACTACTCTCTGATTTCTCTCCATCAACCTCCCACTTATCCATTCCCATATGATGCAGTTTACGGATTACAATTCCATGTGGAATCCTGTCAAATGCCCTAGACAGGTCCAGCAGTATCACTGTAAATCCATTACCCTTATCCAGTTCAGCTGTGATTGTGTTATAACACTTAAGCAAGTTACTGAGGCATGATCTACCCTTCACAAAACCATGCTGTCCCCCATACAGTATCTCATTTTCATCAATCCATTCCTGTATTTTTCTCCAAGACCTTGACAACGACTCCTGATATGCTGAGCGGTGGGCAATATGCAACAGTAGTCTTGAATCCTCCTTTATGCAGTGGAACTATTTTCCTCTCTTTCCACACCTTCGGGAATAAACCAGACCCGAGACTCAGATTAAACAACATGGGCAAGGGCACTGACAATTTTTTGCCGCTTCACGTAAGACCTGTGCCGGTATGCCATCCAAACCTACAGATGTATTCACATTAAGGTTCTGTAATAGACTATTTACTTCCACTTCATTCATCACAATTCCCATATAAACTAATGGTTCCTTCATTTTTTCAAAGTCACCACCTGGAAAGTGCTCGCTTAGTAATTCTGCTATATCGACTGATTCAGTAACCTTACCATCGTCATTCTTTAAAATCATTCTGCCGTGTACAGTTTTTTTTTTTTTGCTTGCAGCATATTGAAAGAACTGTTTGGGATTCTCTTTAGCTTGCATGGCTAGTTTCCTTTCATAATCCGCTTTTGCTTTCTTTTACCACAAGGCCAGAAGGGTACTCGTTTACCCTTCTGGCCTGCGCTTTATACCGTTCGTATGCCTGCAGGTCACCTTTCTCTTTAAATGCCCTCTACAGTTGTTTCTTTTTTTTTTTTTTTTTTGCAGCTCAAGCTTAATGGTGTTATTCTTCCCTTTAACCCCTACTTGTTTTACTATTCGGACCTTAGGTATACAATCAGTCATAACCTCCTATAAATGCTCCTTGACCACTTCCCATGCTCTATCGACATTCGCCCCTAGCAGTTTTACATGCCATGGCACTGAACCAAGCAATCTCGTAAGCTTTTTCATACTTTCCAGGACGGTAATCCCACATATACCCTGTCTTAATCAAAATTTCCACACCTTTAGCCACCTCCCAGTTACACCTTATGATCACTCTCACCAGAACATGGTCGTATTCATTATAGTCAAATTCTCAGATGCTATTACCAGGTCAAGCACTTTCAAACCCCTAGTATTTTCAATTACATGCTGTCTCAGATAGTTATCCCTTAATAATTGAATAAAATCCAGTTCCCTCCTCACATGTGTCCTGTCCTCCTTCCAATCAATATTACCATAGTTGAAATCCCCCCATAATAATTACATTCCTTCCATTCTTTGCTTCTATTTGCTTATGCATACTATCTCCACCATATATTCCATCACCTGGTCTATAGCAGCATCCAACTCTATATTTTGTACTACCAGTCTCAATCTCATTTGAGATTGAGACTGGTAGAACAAAATATACAGCCAATCAAGGCCAAAATTTTTTCCTTCTTGTTCCTAATACTCCTAGCATTAGTATACATGAAATGCAGAGGTCCCTTTGTCCCACCCCTATCATGATACGTTATTCTAACTATCCCATTCCGATTTCTTGTCCTTAGTACTGGCTCGGTTACATTATATACGTTCTTACACTCAACTGTCTCACTGATGTCCGCATATCCACTCCACCCCCCTCTCCTTGGTAGTTCTAGTTTTCCTGGTTCTGCCCATCCATTTTCACTTCATTCAGCAACGCTTTTTCCAGTCTCCGCACACCAAATCCATTCAGATGCAGGCCATCCATCTTGTATAAATCCTTTCGCCCATCAAACTCATTCCACACGTCCACGAATTCCACACCACACCGTCTGCATAACCTGTGCATAAAGTCATTTGCGATTATGACCCTCCTTCTAAACTCCTCTCTATCGTACCGCCGCAACAGACTCACCATCCTAACTCTGTCACTCTTTTCTTTCGCTACCTTTAACAATACTTTCAAGTCCTCGTTCATAAAAAATTTATCTCCTTTCAATTCATTCGTACCGGAATGAATTCGTGTTGAAACGAATAAAAAGTTATTTAAGATGCAACTTTCACCAAAATAAAACAAGTGATCTGTCGTTATTATGCATTGAATCAGATGTAATGGACGCGATTAATTATGATGATATTATAGATATATTTGCTAAAACCAAAGCCAGAAAAAAAAACTTTGTTATTAATTTTTTTATTTAAACTTGAACTGATTTATTTTTATACTTTTTTTTAAAATGCAAATATATGTATACCAATGTTGTGTTGTGTTATTAAAATGAGTTATTATGGAAATTTTGACTTTTATTTTCAATAAACTAAAAAAAAATATTATTTTTGTGGCCTCATAATGATGTTGCACCTAGGGTCTCCAAAAGTATAAATGCTGCCCTGAAGCATTGTATTATAAGCCCTGTTTGCCTATATATCTACTGCTGTAAAAACATTTGTCATAATTTTATCCATATGTAGTTTCTGCATCCCTTGGCTTGGTGTCTTGTACATACATTTTGCTTATTGACTAGTATTGTTGACAATTTCTGTACTACTGTGAACTTTAACTTTGTGTGTTGCTGTGCCCTCTGCAGCAGTTCTGTTTGTATGTAGATGATGCTTTGAGTAACCTGATTATTGTACAGGCATATTGTTTACAATTTTCTTTAATTGCTTATATATAGTCGTAACCTTAGTATGGCACAGTATGACCTTTGTAGTTTTTGTGCCAAATAAACTATATAAACCAAACCAAACAGTGCAAGAGGCGTTTCCCATTCAAGGTGATAAACTGAAGAAAACCTGAACCTGAAGAAAGAGCATCAGTTTTATTCTAGTTACATAGAGCCTATGTAACTAGAATAAAATAAATTACATAGCGGATGTGGCGTTTGCACACCACCGCGCTTGGCCGCACGAAGGAAGACTTGGTTTCGAGTCTAGTCGGCGACTAGAGGAAATTTTTCTAAGCCTTTTTTCGACCGGTTCCCGAGTTAGTCGATCTCTGGCACGGGCAAGCAGGTTTTTCCTCCCGGAAACTCGGGTTTTTCGTCCTGTAAACTCAAGAAAATCGACCGTAGAACCCACATTATTTCAGACATTAAATATATTGTGTTAGGGTTAGGGACCAAGAGATGGCGGCACATTTGAGCCGTCTCTCTTCACTGCATACCGCTTAATTAGTGATAGCCTTGGGCCACCTGTCTCTGATTGGGTACCAGTGGAGATTGAACTGCCCACTCAGTCTCCAAAAGTTAGATAGGACGAAATGGCCCCGCCTACTCCCGTATACGGGAATAAAAAGGCTTTAGCTGATTTTTTTTTTTTTTACATAATAGAGAAATTTTTACTAATCCTTTTATTTTATTTTATTTTATTTTTTCCGAGCGGTTTCCGAGTTAGTCGATCTCTGGCATAGGCACCAGGTTTTTTTTTTTTTACACTCGGAAACTCTTGGTTTTCGTCCTGTAAACTTAAGAAAATCGACGTAGAAACCACACTCTCTTCAGACAGTAAAGCAATGTTAGGATTCGGAACCACGAAATGGCGGCACTTGTCACCCTCCCTCTTAATGGGATGCAATTATAATTAGTGATAATGTTGGGCTAGCTATATCAAAAGGAGAATCCCGTGAAGATTGAACTTCTCCCTCAGACTCCAAAAATTAGAGCTAAAACGCTTTCACTGCTCTATACTGGAATAAAAGGCTTCAGCTGTTATTAGAACAAAATATTCTAGAAAATAATAAAACAGACCAAAATCATTGATCTCATAGGACCATTAAATTATTGCCAACCGTACTTATTTGAAACAAGACAGAACCAAGTAATCCTCCATGACAATATTTTCGGTACTTAAATTCTATTTTCTCTTGAAAATGAAGTGAAACATTTTTAATAAATCAATAATGAAATTAGATTTCTTCCAATTAGGTATTTATTGATTAATTACCTGGGGTTAAAGGGTATTTAAATTTTTTTTAATTTAAATATTTCTAACTCACGTTTTCTGTTGTCACGTGACACACCACTCTTGATTCTGGAAAAAAAATTGATTGGATAAGTAGATGTACTAGATAAGCTAATTTTCTTTCTTGTCAAAAGTTGTCTAGGATGAAGGAGATTAAAACACTGATATGAAACTTTTGCTCTATAGCTACCTACCAAGAGTGACATGTAAAAGTTTCAATTTCATGATCGCTTCTCCACAAATTTTTGGGATTCAATTGAAGTTAAAAGCTTTTTTTTTTCTTTGTGATTTCGAGCAATTTATTTAGTAGAGGCAACATTTCTATCAAGGTGATGTTGGTCTATGTTACACTAAATGTATACACTAAAAGTCGGCACTGTACATTCGATCTATGAACAACAGAGCAGATTTCATAGTGCGAAAAAAAGAGCATTCTGAAGATCTATATCAACGCCCCCGTTTCACGAACATTAGTTTGTCGGAAAATGCAAATGAATGAAAGAAAACTCATCAGGACATTAAAATGCAGTTCTAAAAATTAAAAATATGGCCATCTGGAAATACTTTTTGAATAAAGGCGTCGCGAGATGTAGCGATGTGTAAAGAGGACTCTCGTTCGAGATAAGTTTTTTGAGATTATTAACAGTATATACGAGTAAGTGTGTGTTCATGAGTAAGTGCTGATATTAAAGTTGTGCGCTTGCAGTGCTATTGGTGTGAGGGATTTTTTGTGTAGGTTTATTTACGAATTCTTTGAAATTAGACCTAAATATACTAACCTGCGAAGGCAAGATAACGGCGGCTTTGTCATGCAGGAATTCAATTTCGATTTGAGTCGTTTCGTGAAATGTGAGGTGTGCTATATGTATTCGTTGATTATATAGACAAATTATGGATGTTTAACGCGGATGGAAGAAGGGTGTTTGCGAAGTGAGAGCTAAATGAGGACTTGATGAGTGTTAATATGTTGATCAATGAAAGTGTTAGTAGCGAGAGTGCGGGGCCGATGCGTGCTCGTCTGATAGAAATGTACAGTGTAAAAGAGCAGAGAAAAATGTTAATGTTTTGAAAAAGAGAACGAGCGATTGTAAGAAAGATGAAAGTGATGGGAATGTGGCGGAAGTTGGAAAACAAAGTGCAGTTGGAAATAAGGTGATGAGCGGCGTTGAATACGAAAACAAGCGTGTATGACACAAGGTTCGATAGAATGAATGAGAGCGAAAGTGTGACGCAAGGTTCAAAAATTAGAAAGAATAAATGACAGCGAAAATGTGACGCATAATTCGAAAGTTGAGTTGGGTAAGATGAGGCAAGAGATAAAATGGATGCGGAATGAAGTTAAGAAAATTCGATACATGTATGGAAGAATGAAAATGATGAAAGCAAATAATGTTGGTATAAAACACGTAACGAAAGAATTGCGGGTGGCGTTGTATTCCGATTCAATACAACGCCACCCGCAATTAGATAGATATCAAGTGAGCAAATGAGGTGGTAATTGTAAGACACAAATGACTTGACTGTAAACAAATAAGTGAGATTGGATATCAGGTGGTTGCTTAGACGTATAAAAGAGAAATGTGCGATAGGAAAGATAGTAAGCGTGTTGCTCAGATAATTCAAGACTGTAGTGCGTGTGTGTTCACGGGGCCTGCTTGTGGGATGAAAAACTCCAGCTAAACTGGGGAAAACCCTACTGCCCTTGCCCAAGACCAGCTAACTTGGCTATGACAGATTCTTGAGTTCCTCAAGTCTGCGACGAGAATCGAACCTACGACACTCCTTCTCCAGGCTGATGGTTGCGAAGCACACAGCCACTAGGCTAACTGCGAACGTGTGGATTATTACACATGCTATAATATAATAATGCCACAAGAAGAAATTATAGCACCTTTTATAAATACACGAGTATTCGTTGCCATTTTATTACCAGCTAATATTTTTGAAGACCCATGACCATTACACCTTTACTTCGTAATTGCTTCCATCTCATATTCTTCAACCATGACACTATATATTATTCTCTGAAATCTGAGTTCGATGTCGATTTGAGTGACAAGGTTAAAAACCAGATTACTGGAAGGATTGAGCCATGCCAAAGGTAATCTGGTTTGGGAATTGGCTTAAAGGGTAGAATATGTTCTTATATTCAGCAAGTAGAATGGCCTTTCTTCCAGAAACCTAGCACTATCGAAGAACAATCCATTTCGAAAGGACTAATATGAGACTGTGGATTTTTCTCTGCAAATTAATTGATTATGCAGAGCTGTGATATTCATGGTTGATTAAAAAATTTTAAAAGAAAGCCTGGCTGAAGTGAACAAAATAAAAGTCTGTGCTTACAAACTAAAAGGCTGTTTTTGAATGTGGAAATGAAGATGGTTTAGAGGTTGGGTTGGTGAAGATCAATATTTTATTTATGTGAATTCCATCTACGAAATCTTATATCCCTGTAATAAAATAGTAACGAGTAGTGGATCTGCGACATTCATATTAGTAAGATATCTTCCATGTCTTTTCAAGGAGAACTGGATTCTATAACATTACTTTCGCAGAATGATGTTGTTAATACATCAGCTGAAGAAATCTGTCTGCATATTGCATGTGCACAAGTTTTGTTCCATATTTTGCGAGGCTGTTTGCAAGATACAAATACAGGGCTGCAAATTTCGTGGCTAAAAAAAAGAAATAACACGTTTAGGAATTTTGTAGACTGAAAAAGATCGAATATGTGGTGTGCTATCACATAAAAATAAGATAATTTATAGATGCAAAATATATTTCTTAAATCTTTTCAAATTGCAATGAGATAAGTTAACAGTTAAATGGAACTTTGCTGCCCAGGTTAGCAGCTCTTCAAGCAAGAGGCTATGGGTTCGAATCCAGCCATGGGCATGAAAGTTTGTGATTGTCTTTAGGTTGGAGATGAATTTAGTAGTTTAGTGTGAAACCACTGTCCTGCTTACTGAAGGCCTCAAGTGGCTTGAAAAAATTTCATGTTAGGTCGCTATAGAAAGCTTTCTAGACTATGTTAAATAAATCTAAATTATCGAAACTGAAACTAATAAAAAATACCCTATTACACCCACTGTTCTAATGCTTTAGGTTTAGATTAAAACTTTTTGTGGATGGGAACCACATAAAAGAAAGTTTTGCTTAGTCTTACTAGTTTTTCAGCAGAATGAGTTATCTCTTCAAAATGATACGTTTTAATATTTACTTGGCAATCGATATAACTCCAGTAAAGTCTTATTCAAGTAAATTCTTTATCTAGTAGATATGGCATGCTGTCAAAACCTGTCTTGTGAGAAGCATGCGGTTGTTCGCAATCTTTGTGCCTTTCCTAACTTATCTGTAAAGACCAACACGTCTACCCATAATATATAGTGTTCCTTAAGCTGTGTTCCATGGCTTGTGGGCGTTCTCAGATTGTACAGACATTTCTAACTTGTATAGCTCAGTGGAAGTGGCGTTTGCGTTCTCTGCGCTTGGTCGCTCGAAGTCAGACTTAAGTTCAAGTCTAGTCGCCGACTAGAGGAACTTTTTCTAAGCCTTTCTTCGACCGATTCCCGAGTTTGTCGATCTCTGCTACGGGAATTATGTTGGAGGTTTAATGGATTTTTTACAACACTCAAAAAGAATTAAATTAGAATTTAATACTTCCTATATTTCGCCTAGTCACTAGGACATCTACGGGGATTACAAAGACAATTAATGTAACATGCACACAAAAACTTACAATACTAAGCCCAACCACGTGGGTGACAATAAAGTCCTATCTAGGTGGAGCGCCCTCTAAGGGCAGTTGTAGGGTGGCCTGAAATGTAAGGTGGGACCTCTGGTGATGACTGTTTCCCAAATCTTCGGAAGCTTAATGCAACCGTATTTGTTAAGATTTCGTTGGTTTTTGAGAGCTGCTGCTGCTTCTAAGAAAAGTCTCTCTTTCTTGAATTTGCTGTGGTGGAGCATGGTTGTTTTCTTCCATGGTACTCTGTGGGTGGTGTCCAAAACATGGTCAGCCAAGCCTGAATGGCCATAGTTGTGTTTAACGATGTACGACTTGTGTTCCTCTAGGCGGACGGATGCTGATCTGCCTGTCTGTCCAAAGTACGCAAGCTTACAGGAACAGGGTACTTTGTAAACTCCAGGCAGAGAGAGAGAGAGGAGGGAGCTGATCTTTCGTAGAACGATACGTTCTACATTAAGCTTCCGAAGATTTGGGAAACAGTCATCACCAGAGGTCCCACCTTACATTCCAGGCCACCTACAACTGCCCTTAGAGGGCGCTCCGCCTAGATAGGACTTTATTGTCACCCACGTGGTTGGGCTTAGTATTGTAAGTTTTTGTGTGCATGTTACATTAATTGTCTTTGTAATCCCCGTAGATGTCCTAGTGACTAGGACGAAATATAGGAAGTATTAAATTCTAATTTAATTCTTTTTGAGTGTTGTAAAAAATCCATTAAACCTCCAACATAATGTCCTCACAGCACTTAAGCCTCTACAGAAGAATTCTGCCAGGGAAAGCGGGTTTTTCCTTAGGAAACTCGGGTTTTTCTTCCTGTAAACTCAAGAAAATCGACCGTAGTATCCACATTATTTCAGATAGTAACATATCTTGTTAAGGTTAGGTACCAAGAGATGGCAACACTTGTCTGCCAGCCTCTTCATTGTTGGCTGCTGTAATTAGTGATAGACATGGGACAGCTATCTCTGATTGGCTACTGGTGGAGATTGACTGCCCACTAATTCTCCAAAAGCTAGATAGGATATAAAGGTCTCGCCTACTCCTTAATAGGGAATAAAAGGCGTTAGCTGATTTTTTTTTATTAAATATAGTTTCTGGAAAAATAAAAAACACGTCCGTGAATGGAAAAATACTAATGTTCTTCGAGGAGATTTGTTCGTAGAATTGTTATATAAAAAATTTCCATTATCCTGTCTTTTTATATTCTCACGTGTTATATTTGAGAAATTCATTATATATGATATGTTTTCTTGATTGATTAAATTATTCCGCGAGTGATGGATCTTTTTGATTATCCGTTTCTGATATTTTTATGAAAATTTCATGAAGGTTCCTCGGTTAAAATATAAGAATATTTTTAAGCAGGTAATTTCAAAAACTCTGAATATAATGCAACAACAAGGAATTCTGTGTGCATATAAAGGAGGGCATATAATCTTTGTAGAATGAATGTAGTTTGTGAACTGGATGGAGAGGTGCTTGAAGGTTTATTTGCATAGATACTTCTCGGTCTTCTCAGACACACATTTACTATATAAAATGGAATGGAGGCTCTAGAAACTTTTTGCAAAGTACGATTGCAACATTCTCAATAACTTCGTTGCTAATGTTCGAATTGAAGGTGAAACATGGTCGAATTAAAAGACAGTTCTCGTTTCAGATGAGAATCAGTGGAGATCAATAAAATTTTTTATTAGAGTGAATTTCATCTCCAGTGGCCACAGCTTCTATTAACTTATCTGTAAATTTTACTCAAACGCCAATCTTTATCAGATAGATTTTGTAAAGAATGTACTGAAGCTCACATTGATCATTCGATCCTAAACCGAAATGACTGTATTAGACTTTCCCAATTTTTGGCTGTGTTAAATAATTTATTATTTGAAAATAATTTTAAAGCCTATGTACTGCATCTCAGTGAAAATGCTGCTTGCATCTTCGGCGCTAGACCACCCGAAGAGAGACGACAGTTCAAGACTAGTCACCGACTGGAAGAACTTTTTCTAATAATCTTCAACCAGTTCCAGAGTTAGTCAATCTCTGGTACAAGCAATCGGGATTTTTCCTCCCGGAAACTCTGGTTTTTCATCCCGTAAACTCAAGAAAATGGCTCGAAGAAACCACATTTATTCAGACGGTAACATATTTAATGTGACAAAATTTAATGTGACAAAATGTAAGGTTATGCATTTCGGAGTGAAAAGATTAGCAGCAGTATACCACATTGGTGGAACTGTACTCCAAGAGATTGATGAGGCCAGGGACTTGGGAGTGTTGGTGGATAGGGAGATGAAGTTTAGGGGACACATTGCAAAAGTGGCCAAATCAGCTCATCAAATCACTTGGTTGCTGAAGAATACGTTGACAAGCAGGTTATTGTTCCTCTGTATCGAGCCTTGATAAGACCACATCTCGACTACTGTGCCCAGATTTGGTCACTTAGGTTCCTTCTTGGTGGGGAGGAGGTTGAGAGGATCCAGAGGCGAGTGACTAAGATGATAGCAGGTCTATGGAATGAACCATATGAGAACAGGTTGAAGATTTGTGGGTTGCTGAAACTAGTTGATAGGCGGAAAAGGGGAGATATGATTGAGACATTCAAATTGCTAAAAGGATTCTATAGGATTAATTCAGATGATATTTTTGAGATCAAGACTGGTGGTGGGAGAACTAGGGGACACCCATGGAAGCTGGGCAAGAACGTGGTTAGCAGGGGTGTTAGAGCTGGGTTCTTTACTTTTAGAGTGGTAAATGAGTGGAATAAGCTGCCAGAGTCTGTTGTGGGTGCTATGACAGTGAGCGAGTTCAAGGCAAGGTATGATAGATACTGTGAGAATGTTGAACAGCTGTGTGAATATGATGTTTAGGGCCTCCCTCGATGAGTCTAAGGACTCCTGGAGTAGCCCGTGGTAATAATAATAATAATATCTTGTTAGGGTTAGGTACCAAGAGATGGCAGCACTTGCTTGCCGGTCTCTTCATTGGTGGTGGCTTAAAATTAGTGATAGTCTTTCGCCAGCGATCCCTGATTGGCTACTGGAGGAGACTAAACTGTTCACTCAGTCTCCTAAAGCTAGATATTGTTAATAGGCCTCACCTACTCCCTATAAGGAAATTAAAAGGGCATTAGTTTATTATTATCAAATCAGCTAATGCCTTTTCATTCACGTATAGTATGGGAGGCCGTTTTAGCCCTATTGAATTTTTGGAGACTGAGTGGGGTAAGTTCAGTCTCCACTGGTACCCAATCAGAGATAGCTGGCACAAGGCTATCACCAATTAAGCAGCATGCAGTGAAGACGTAGCTCAGCAAGTGCCGCCATAATAATAATAATAATAATAATATTATTAATATTAATATTAATATAATAATAATAATAATCAGCAAAAAAAAAAAAATCAGCTAACGCCTTTTTGTTCCCGTATATACGGGAGTAGGCGAGGCCATTTAGCCCTATCTAACTTTTTGGAGACTGAGTGGGCAGTTCAATCTCCACTGGTACCCAATCAGAGACAGATGGCCCAAGGCTATCACTAATTAAGCGGTACGCAGTGAAGAGAGACGGCTCAAATGTGTTCCCGTATATACGGGAACACATTTGAGCCTAACACAATATATTTTATGTCTGAAATAATGTGGGTTCTACGGTCGATTTTCTTGAGTTTACAGGACGAAAAACCCGAGTTTCCGGGAGGAAAAACCTGCTTGCCCGTGCCAGAGATCGACTAACTCGGGAACCGGTCGAAAAAGGCTCAGAAAAATTTCCTCTAGTCGCCGACTAGACTCGAAACCAAGACTTCCTTCGGGCGGCCTAGCGCGATGGTGTGCAAACGCCACATCCACTGAGCTACACGGGCTCCTTAATAATAATAATATTATTATTTATTATTATTTTATTTTTTTTTCAGTACCTTTACCTTTAGTTATAATAGTTAAAGTTCGAATTCTCCTCTTGCATATATTATCAGTATTAGAGGATGCTCTGAAATTTTCATTTGCCTGTCAGTTTTATTTTGTCTCTTTAACTGTTCATTACTCATTCAGAACTAATTTCTACAGAATTGAATTCCGTAACTTAATTCTTTATAGTTAGGTTCACTACTTTTCCATCTATATTTTGCAATATTTAGGATAATTCTGGCTTTCTGTAATTGGTATTGTAGCCTTGCTGGATGATTGAAATCATTTACCTCGTAAAGGTCTTCTCAAATATTCATGTAACAGTTTATATGAATCCAACAGGGATTATGCACTTGGCCAACCAATTCAACTGGTTCTCAAAGTGTTGGTCAGCAACTGCACCAAGAAAAATATTTCTCGAAGACTACGATGAAAGTGATATATGTTTTGTAATATATAAATATTACAAAACATGTTTAGAACATGTTTTGTAATATTCTGGGTCTATTATTCCGTGAAATCCCTTGCTTCTTCCACAGCATCTTTCAATATCGTAAAACGCATGCACTCTCTCGCTCTCTGTACTGGCCGAAGTACATAAATTAAATTCTAAGAACAGAAGATAACAACATTGAAATATTGTTCACCGTTTTTTATGGGACGAAAAACCCTAGTTTCAGGGAGGAAAAACCCTCTTCCCGTGCCAGAGATCGACTAACTCGGGTACCGGTCGAATAAAGGCTTAGCAAAATTTCCCGTAGTCGCCTTTAGAACATTTCCTCTAAATTTCTAATATTTCCTATAGAACATATTTATATTCTAGATCATCTGTTCCCAACCGGTGGTGCGTGTTCCCCCGGCTGTACCTGCTGGGCCGTTCATTGGTACACAAAAAATAATTAGTAATGGCGGAAAAACAAGTAAAGTAAACAAAATGCAAAACGTTAGTTATGGAACAATAAATGTCAGTACTTAAAAACAGCTATTTTAAAAACAAGGGGTACAATTTACAGAAATGGGTTTAAGAGGGGTACACAAGTGGAATAAGGTTGGGAACCACTATTCTAGATCATCGTTCTTTAATTTTTTATGTGTTGACCGGTTCTCTATTTGAAAGTATTGTTTATGAAGAAACCCGAGAGAGAGAGAGAGAGAGAGAGAGAGAGAGAGAGAGAGAGAACAGTGTCTGAATTCTAACGTAATTATTGCAAGCACATTTCTATTATCCAGCAAGTGTAGAAGAGATGAATTTTATTATTCATGTCTTCACAGTAATGAATGACTTAATGATGGTGAACAATATTTCAATGTTGTTATCTTCTGTTCTTAGAATTTAGTTTATGTACTTGGGCCGGTACAGAGAGAGAGAGAGAGAACATGATTTTTATGATATTGAAAGATGCTGTAGAAGAAGCAAGGGATCTCACGGAATAATAGACCCAGAATATTACAAAACATGTTCTAAAATAGTGGAGTCATTGTTAATGAGAACTGCAATAGCAACAAAGGATAAGGAGGCAAGTGTTCCTTGACAAAATCAAATTGCTATTCTGTGAATATACCTGATTCCTTCTGTAAGTTCAGACCAAAGAAAATGTCAGCTGAGGAGTGGATTGTGAGTTTTTGACGATAAAGATCTATATGTTCAGATGGTTTCAACAGGTTAAAATTGATACGACTGAAATATGCAGTATTTTATGTGGACACAGATGGTGGGAAGATAACAGTCAGTGTAACAGATAGTTGAAACAAGAATTCACTCTAGAAGCTATTTAAAATTGCATGGGTAATGGACTTTGTTCATAAAATAAATAAATAAATCGTTAGAAGAGTACCTGCTTGTTTCATTTCTTACTTAAAAAATCCTGATTAAAGCTAAAAGATTGCAAGTATTCGAGAAACTTGTCTGTTTTGATTAATCTCTAATGACATATCTGATTATCACATCTGGATTATGAGAAAATGGCAAATACAACTCAGATGTTAATTGCGATGTTGAAGCGAACCTTGACATGTAAGGATAAGGAAGTCATTTTGCCTCTTTACAAGTCCTTGATAAGACCGCACCTGAATGACTTTGTGCTGGCTTGTTCTCCTTGGTTCCTAGGGGATAAAGAAGCAGTCGAAAGGGCGCAAAGAAGAGTTACAAAGATTGTAACTGGATTATGGAATTCAGATTATGAGAACAAATTGCGAGTATGTCGATTACAGAATCTGGTTAACAGGAGAAAGAGGGATGACATGAAGAGCGGTCTATAAACTTCTGAATGGGTGTTATAGAATATCGTCTGATGAAATTTTTAGTTATATGGAAAGTGAGGAGAGAACACGGGAGAATCCGTGGAAGTTTATTTTGTTCGCAGTCAAGAAAGGGGCAAGAGCTAAGTTTTTCTCTCGCATAGCAGTGAGTGAGTGGAATAGTTTGCCTTCATGGGTAGTGAGTGCATATACTGGGAATGAATTCAAGAGATAGTATGGCAGTTGGTGTGGATGATTTATAGCCTCCCTTGATGAGTCCTTGAATCTCTGCAGGTCTTTAATAATAATAATAATAATAATAATAATAATAATAATAATAATAATAACGTGCAAATAACGTTCAAATAGATAACATGTAAAGACTGATGATTATTCCTTAATACTTATACACATTTTATAGTGACAAAACACAACATTTAAAAAATAGACATTCATCCCTTCGTTATACTGTAGGTTCACATTTGTATAATTTTCATTTATAGATATATAAGAACATATTCTTTGTAAACAAACAAAAAATTAAAAACTTAAAGAAAAATGCAGCCAGAAGTACAGCCAGAGTAAAATCTTCAAGATTATTAAAAACTTGAAATGACAAAAACATTCAAAAGAAATCTTGCATTATTATCCATTTCGCTAAGAAGCATGGCTTGACTACTAACAAATCGATGTACTTTTCACTTACAGTCATTCTAATCTAGGCTGACCATATTTCCTTGCGACATAAACGGGACATTGGGATGGCAAAAACGGGAATGGGGTATGTAATATTCTCTATTCATAAAAAAGTTTTATTACATAAACATATTGAGCTTACCATTATTCTTCAGTGAGAAAACCCATACAAAAATTTAGGTAGACGTGGAGGGGTACTGTATTGCACCACGATCGTACCATGAATATTTCTTCTATAAGTGATCTTACACAGCAAATTTTGGTCTTTCAACGGCTTATCATAAAACTTCTCACACTCCACCACACAATTTTGTCTTTTAACTAACATAGCCCTCATTGTCTCAAGATTCTCTTTTGACCACATACTGTTCATAACAGAAAATATTCTCTCAACAGGTGCTGTACTTCCTGGTAGACAAAGAATAAACTCTACAATATTACAAAAGTCTTTAAAGTCTAGGCGTTTTTCGTTCATTTCAGAAAAAATCTGTACCCGTCTATCAGATACAGGAATGTTTTCTTTATTCCATGATTCCAACTGCCTCAGGATTATAGATTTTATGAGGGTCCACTAATTCACAAAAGATTATAGGTTAGGAATAATAATTTATGATTGACTAATATTAAAGTACATTTATAGTTTTTATTAAAAACGGGAAAAATTGACATTTTTATTAAAACGACGGGACGGTCGGAAAATATGGAAAAAAAAAAACACGGTACTGTCCCGTCAAAACGGTACGTATGGTCAGCCTATTTTCTAATCTGATCTCTTGTTACTAACCTGTAGAACAACAGTTTCCGTTGCTGATCGATCTCAAAAACTTCTGTTTACCTCAAGTTAGAATTCCTTCTGGCTAAAGGTTAATTATCACCATCTTTGGCTGTTGCTCGAAAATGAGTGACAGCCAATAATACCTTCCAAAAAAGTCATTTACTTTTATTTTAAAAAAATATTTTTTTAAAAAAAGGTTAACAAGGGTGTTAGGACTAGATTTTTTACTTGGAGGATTGTGAATGGGTGGAATGCTTTGCCAGAGGTGGTTGTGAATGCTTCAACTGTGAATGAATTTAAGCAGAGGTGTGACAGATATTGTGTAAATAATGATTAGTGTGTAATCTCGAGTCTCCCGCGATGAGTCTTTTGACTCCATGGAGACACCGTTAAAATAATAATAATAATAATAATAATAATAATAATAATAATAATTTGAAAATGGTGCACCTATAGACTATTTCTACCGATCTCTACTCTGCGCTTCCCAAGTGTATATGTTGATGTTACAATTATTTATATTTGATTTGAGAATTATCCTTGAAGCACTACTTTTGCCTTTGTATTATTCTTTTGTCTTCCTTTAGTTATGAGCTTTGTTTGAGAAGGAAACTCTCTGGCATATAGGTGATGTGATAAATTGGGGGATATAAGTATGCATTTTTACATAACATTAGTTTTCGGAGAACGCTTACTTACACTCCCTTCTTTTTGATCTTTCATTTGAAAATCCGTACTACAGTTTTAACACTTACCGTATTTTCTGTTTTAACTCCTGTCCAACTTCAAATCGCCAATCCCACTTTTTAGATTACCCATATTTGAAGCATCTGTATACTCTCTATGTATACTGATGCTTCAAATATGGGTAATCTAAAAAGCGAGATTGGATTCTTAGATTCTTCGATAATCCATTTCAAACTTATTCTCCTTCCAGAGTATTACCGATCAAATTCCAAGGGATGTCGAGGTATTTGCATTAGCTATGGCCCGATATAATTTATTCATATCCACCAGAATATTAGATAAACCTTAACATGTTACCGATACATTTGACGATTTGCTAGGTTGGTCTTCTTCCAATTTTAATATGTGAGTGTTTTTCTCTGGGTAGCTGAAATCATTGTCTCATTCAAGTTTACACTATTAGAGAATAACCTTCATCCTGCGATTTTGGTTAGTGTCTTTTGCAGCTGTAATATTGATTATTGGGATGCCCTTGGTAACTTCTATTCTATGCCTTGATATAATTGCTGTTTCTGTTCATCTGATCACGCATCTGCGCAATTGAATAACAGATATAATATGAAGTAAAATGGTCATCTACTCCCATTTCACTGAAAATTTCGGACATATCTTGGCTCTGGTTCTCCAAAAACGTTATCTAATATAATGCAAGAAAAAATTTACATATCAAGAATGTCTTGGAATAAAACTGCAGTATATATTCTATGATTATTGTAGAGTTCACAACAGCTGAAAAACTGAAAATTTAGCTTCTTCTCTCCCATTCTCTCAATAAGATGGTGCCATTTTAGCATCAGCCAAAGATAAAGCAGATCTGTCCTGTATAGAGGATCAAATTACCCTACTCAATAACAAGAGTGCAATCCATGACTGCTCTAGTCTTTCATTAAAATGATAGAAATAGTAATAAGCTGGATATCAACAACTGCTGTAGGCCTCTCATGGCATTTATCCTATAATGCCAAAAAACGTGCGTTTGGAACGAGTAATTATCCTAGAACCTTGCTCAATCATTCCTCCTCGTTGGGTATTTACTTTAAAGCATGCAAACAAGTCGTATTCAACTCATTCCTTATGGAAGGTAATATCAGCCATTATCTTATCATCCTGCAGTTTTCCCATCACTTTTGTTAAAAATTATGGAGATCGCCCATAGCCAGCATTGGTTAGCAATATGGAGTCCATAACTTTAGCGGATGTACTAGCACTTATTAGTCACCATTGGAAACTACCAGTGAAAAGGTTAACAGAAACTCATGCGATTGCTCTTGATATTTTCAGGATATTTGATCTCAATCTAGTACAAAACTTACTTACTAAACTGCCACCTTAAGGTCTTTATTCTGCCATTTGCTTTTCCAGTTTAGATCCAGGCCTTCAGTACATCATACTTCTTTTACTCAGATTTTCCAACCACTACAAAGATTTCTCAGTATTTTTAATTTTCTCCAATCACTGCGTTGTACTTATCGCTGATCACAAAGCCTATCCACAGTTTTGCTGGTGACAGCGCACTCTTTCATTTGACCAACTTTTGATGTACGATCAATGCACACTTCAGGATATTCCATAACCTTTATCAATATTGGTGTTATTATTATTTTCAAGCAACAACAGAGTCCTAAAATCATCTTGGAGAACTAGGGCAGTCACAGATCGCAATAATTATCCTACTTTTCCTTGAACAAATTTAATATGAAGCTCTCACCACCCACGACTGCAAAGCATTACACTCCTTCACCACGACTAAGTAAATTATCTCCTTTTTACACTTTAATCAACCATTACGCAATGCATAATTCCCCTATATCTATCTGATTGACTAATCTCACCAACTTATACATCTCAATCATATTACCCTACCTCCGCTAGCCAGCCACTCTCTGACAACTCCTTTCCTCAGTTTGCCTAGTCCTGATCGGCCGAGTGGTTAGTATATCCGCTCTCCAGCCAAAACGTTGCGGTTTCGAATCCCGCCTTGGGCACGGATATTTGTGATTGTCTGTGGAAATACTAGTGGTGGGTTTGGTTCAGTTGCGGTTGGTGGATTGAGTCGTGTCGACAGAGTTGTAGAGTATGTGCCCTCCATCCACGAGTTTTTGATCCCCTGGAGGTGTCAAGTAATAATAACATAATATATATGTAAAGTTTTTTACTTTGGGTTCACTATACGTTAATGATACTAAGAAATTTTATAAACTTGTTTTTTATAACCTAATTTTTACTTGAGAAAAAAGAATTAAAACTAGGTTTATAAAATTTCTTGGTATCTTCAACACAGTTCATCTTAGTGGATTTCGAGATAGTGTTTTGACCTTTTGAGGTGAGTTCTTCTGTATACCTGGCTGGCTGAGTGATTAGCGTATTTGTTTTTCAACGAAGAGGCTGTGGGTTCGAATCTTTCAATAGGCATGGATATTTGTCGTACTGTGGAAAGGGAATCTCTGACCTTCTTCTAGCAGAATGTTTCACTGGCTGAGTTACGGGAGTGACTGTGAAATGGGTATTTTTTATTTTTTGCAGTATACCTGAATAATATATAATATATACCTTAACATGTATGTTATGCATATTTTTCTCATTTGGAAAACTGTCCGCTTCTGTTATGTATTATTGTTATTTTTGCGAACTGTCTTAAAACTTCCCTTTTTGATAATCAAAACTTCTCGTTTTGATTAATACAAAATCAATAAGAGAAGGTTTCATTATTTATTTTAATACTTATTTTATTACTATTTTATTACTGTTCACACTTATTTCGATTTAACCTTGGCTTCGTATCCTAAATGAGTTCAATATACTGGTCTTAATATATCGGCATGCATTAAGACGTTTTTAGAATTTATTATTATTTTATTTATTTATTATTTACGATGTTTGCATAGGCGTATATATACGAGTGCTTTACGCTCTCCGTTGGGAATGTAACTGTGAAACATCTTCCTTACTTGTTCAAATACGTTTACAGTGTACCGGAAGTGTAAACTCATGAAGTCTGAAATCTGGATAGTAGTCTTAACTTTCGACTGGTGTCCAAGTGGGAAGTGTTGGAAAGGAGGCCATCAGCGTGTTACCGGGAAGTGTACTTGATAGTGGTTGTATGTCCACGTGAACAGAGTTGGTGTCGAGATATGTTGTTACAAAAGATGTAAAATTACCTGTTTAAAAAAAAAAGAAAGAAAAAAGGGGGAACAAGTAAAATGCAACCAACATTTCAACATAATCGAAATTTTTACAGGGATTCGGGTACACAGAATCGGAGAGGAGCCTATGGGCATTACTATCCAAAGAAGGTAACTTAATTTTAGATTTGAGACATTTGTCTTATTAGCAAATATGTGATTTTTCCAGTTTACTGCATATGATTGGAGAAAAAGTGCATTATTCTGCAGTGAAATGCGTCTTTCCTTTAATGATAACGTAAAATAGTAGTTTGGCTACTAACGTCTGATCAGAGTTATCAACATTAATATACTCCGAGGTAAGTTTTTGCTCGGTTGGCAAGCATTGTTGAGTACTGGACTGGCAACAGTAAATAAGAAACGACTGATTTGACTGGGACCTTGTGCGTAATTGCAAATAAATGTGACTACTTCCGATTTTTAAACAAGTTGTACATTTTACATCTAACCAAGGCACGTTTTTTTTTAAACTTTTTCCTTCTACACTATTTATGCTTATTCATGTTCTGATGTCTTCCTTGATCGGGTTGCCATAGGGATAGTATACTAAAGTCTAATTTTCACAGTGAAAATGGAATTGTTATGTTTGCATTTGAAATTTAATTAGTTGGATTCAAAAATGTATTGGTGTAAATAGTAATAAAAAATGCACTTATCGACATATCATTATGTATTTACGTAGATAGTAAATTAGCTGTATTGATTTTGTAAAAGCCATCACGAACAAGGAAATTAAAAGCATTTATAAAGTTATTAATTCTTTTACTTTAAATTTCCTGATGAGTCTTAGTTAAGCAACATTAATCGCTTATGGTGTTTTAATTTAGTTTTAATTCTCCCTGAAAAATATGTGATGTAAATGATGTTGCTTTTCTTACTTGTTGAATATATTTTGACAGGTATTTTAAAATGTTTCCTTAAAATAATTGTAATCTAATAATTAGCTGTAAACATATTTTACCAGTAAAATATATTCTAAATATTTTAGTTATCATGTTATATATATATTTATTTTTTATTTTTTCAATGATAATTCCATCCATGTGGAGTTTACTCCAACATGGATGGAATTATCTGGAAACCTCTAGCACATGTTGGTACTGTGGTTAGACTGAAGAGTAGGTAGCCCAGAAATTCTACTTTGAAGATGAAACAGGGAACTTTTTCAAGTCACTTTGGCCCAGTAACTAGTGTGATGGTCTCATACTTCGTGATGAAAATTGCCTGCCACTTAATGACTTTTACAAACCTTCATGCTACTTCATGTGGAATTTTAATCCACAACCTATTAATTGGAAATCATTCAAACAGAACCAGTAGCTTTTCATGCCTGGTGAAAAACATTTTCCCATTCTTCAGTGAACAAGTTTTTTGTCAACAAGCTGAGTAGTGTCACTGGCCATCCTCTAAGCAGACCAAATGGATATTAATTGTTTTGAGAAATATATATTATACAAAAACTGTCACTATACCTGACACTGTGCTCAAAGATATTGGGAGTTGCATAGTTCATCTTACATGCATACCTTTATGTGTAGTGCCAAGAAATCACCCCCACAGTTATTATTGACTTGCAGTACATCTTCACAAAAAGAGATTCTTGTCTGCAGTGCTGTTTTATTCAGCAGTACTCTTGCACTGTTGAATCAAGTTCAAGAGAGAGAAAGATGAGTGACAGATGGTAACATTATTTTAGCAACTTAATTTTCAAATGTAGACGTGGTATAGTTATCAGTCCAATTTTTCATATGAGTTTGTTTTCTTTGACAAATTCCGTTTCTTGGCAACTTAAATGCAAGAGTTAGGAATATTGCAGTCAGTTTATTATTATTATTACAGTAACTCACTTGGAGTCAAAGACTGATAGAGGAAGAGATAATAATTATATATAATACAAAAAAAAATACATATATAATTACATATACAGTGAATTGGTCTACTGGTTAATTGGGACAGCCATTTTATTGCACCAAGTCTGGAAGAACAAAAACAAAATGTGAATTTGCTTTGTTTAACACAATGCTGTTTAATTGGGCCAGCCAGTAACCTCTGTTATATGTAGCGTTAGAAAAATTAAAAAAATTTTGATTTCAGAATTTAGTGTTGTGACCCCTACAAGACTGGCGAAACAGTTTTTGTGCCACATCAGATGGTTCCTTGTCTTATAAATATCCTATACTATGTGGATCAACGAAAGCAATAAATCATGTAAGTGTTATGCTGTTCAAATATAAATAAGTGAACACTGTTAGTTATTGGAAAAAGGGCTAGGCCTTGATGCTTTAAAGGGTTTAGAATAAAGAGTTTACCAGTTCAATGAAGAGTACCATGCCAACAAAAATTCATGGATTACATCCGAAATTTTTTAAGAATCGGCTAATGAGTTGCGATATGGAATGTCAACAATGGAAATCGAGAAAAATTTTACTGGTTGACGATTGCTAAGGAGGTCAACACAAAAGTTAATCTTTTGCAAGCAATACATTTTTGGATGGTTGGAGAGGAATAAGCAACAAGACCATTCAGAACTGCTTTGCTAACTGTGATTTTTAAGCATTCACTCGTGCATATGCCAGAATTCATGTTGTAGATTTAATGGACTAATTATCAGAACTGAGAAAGGATTAAAAATAATTTTAATACTTCCAATATTTCATCTCTGTCACAGAGACATCTTCAGGGATTACAAAAAACTTTTTGTAACAACACACACACACACAGAAGCAATACAGTAGTGAGTGAAACTGAAGTCCTATCTAGCTGCTGCACCCTCTATGGGCATTTGCAGGTAGCCTAGGATGTAAAGAGGGATCTCTAATAATTAATGTTTCCCAAATTTTGGGAAGTTTAATGTAGCTGTATTTGTTTAAATTAGTTTGATTCCTGAGTGCCGATGCAGATTCAAAAAACAGTCTTTCTCTTTTGAATTTACTGTGGTGGAGCAAGATCATTTTTTTCCAGGAGATCCTGTGGGCACTATCCAAAACATGGTCTGCAAGGCCAGATTGACCATAATCATGTTTGCAGATGTAAGATCTGTGTTCTTCTAAACGGATGGATGCTGACCTACCTGTCTGTCCGAAGTAAGCCAGTTTACTGGCCCAAGGGGTAAGGTGGTACGACACCGGGCAACCTCGTTGCAAAGGTGGAGCAAGTTAACATCACTCCTATCTCAGTATCTCCCATAATACAAAACACATCTCCTTGCGGATATGTATAATGTTATGCATTAAGGGAAGGGCCACTACCCAGACTAGTTTCGACCTTTATTGAGGTCTCTTCAGTGGGAGCCAAGCCCAAGTGGAGATACCAAGGCAGAAGCATTAGCAAGGTCATCTCCTCCTATAGGAGCTGCCAAACGGTGTGCCACCATTTTATTAAATTACTCTGGATTTAAAGAATGATGTTGAAAGTTTATTTTTCACTTGGTTAGACTATAATAAATTTAGTTTAATCCTTTATCCAAGTGTGAGCAAACAAAGTTTGCACCTGAAAGTATCTTCAGGACTGGGATAAGGTGGTATAACACGGGACAACTCGTTGCAATGGTGGAGCAAGCTAACATCACTCCTATCCCACTGAAAACTAGTCTGGGTAGTGGCCCTTCCCTTAATGCATGACATTATACATATTCGCAAGGAGATGTGTTTTGCATTATGGGAGATACTGAGATAGGAGTGATGTTAGCTTGCTCTACCTTTGCAACGAGTTGCTCCATGTTGTACCACCTTACCCCAGTCCTGAAGATACTTTCAGGCGCAAACTTTGTTTGCTCACACTTGGATAAAGGATCAAACTAAATTTATTATAGTCTAACCAAGTGAAAAATAAACTTTCAACATCTTTCTCTAAATCCAGAGTAATTTAATAAAAAGGTGGCACACTGATTTGCAACTTGTATAGGTAGAGATGACCTTGCTAATGCTTCTGCCTGGTATCTTCGCTTGGGCTTGGCTCCCACTGAAGAGACCTCAATAAAGGATAATGTCTGGATAATGGCCCTTCCCTTAATGCATAACATTATACATATCCGCAAGGAGATGTGTTTTGCATTATGGGAGATATTGAGATAGGAGTGATGTTAGTTTGCTCCACCTTTTGCAATGAGTTGCTCCGTGTTGTACCACCTTACCCCAGTCCTGAAGATACTTTCAGGTGCAAACTTTGTTTGCTCACACTTGGATAAAGGATTAAACTAAATTTATTATACAGGCACAAGGTACTCTATATACTCCAGGCACTGAGAGAGGAGGGAACTGGTCTTTGGTGGAACGGATAAGGATAGCAAGTTTATGGTAGGGCTTAAAAGCTGTATGGAAGTTGTACTTTTTTAATGATCTGGCTATTTTTTCTGATGTACCAAGGATGTAAGGTATAAACGCTTCCCCTCTAAAACCGTATATCTAGCTAAGATATGTACATGTGTTCTCTATTTGGCCTCATGGCCCAGACACATTAGATTCCTTCCTCAGTCACTTCAATAGTCTACATCCAAGAATCCAGTTTATGATGGAAAAGGAAAATAACAATAGTTTACCCTTCCTGGACACCTTAGTAACTCGGCTTCCTAATGGTAACCTTTCTTTCTCGATATATAGAAAACCTACTCATACAGGTAGATACATTCACAAACTCTCCCACCACCACCCCTCTCAGCAATATGGCATTATTAAAATTCTAACCAATAGACCCCACAATCTTTGTTCCAGTAAAAATGCCCTTTCAACTGAACTCGCACACATACACACCACCATCCTTTCCAATGGCTATGACTACAGAATTAAAAAAATAATCAAATCCTTCCCCATTCACCGACCACCTCTTCAGAAGGACTACAGAAATGCCATCACCATACCTTACATTCGTGGTACATTAAATTTTTTTAAAAAATTATTTTAAAAGGATTAAATTATTTTTAATCCATTCTCAGTGCTGATAATTATTCCATTAAACCTCCAACATGAATTCTGCACAGCACTTAAGCCTCAAGACACAGATATGCCAGATATGGCTATCAGTGAAAGCAATGTCTCTTTAGATGTAAACCACATCAGAAACTATGAAGTGCTTGCATCCATTGATGGCCATCTTCAATACTGTAATGAAAATTAATATTTTGAGTAGGAAATTCAGAGGACATTAGAAGAAAAGAAAGTGACGAGGATGACACTTCTGAGCTTGAATGTGTGGCTACCCAGGATGCTAGTAAAATCTTTTACTGGATTATGACTCTTAGTTCATGTAAGAAGGCAATATCTACACTAAACACCTGTGCTGATTTTGTTTAATTGCAGTCAATAATTAAAAAAAAAAAATGACAGGCTACACTCGATCAATTCTTACATCATTAACTGCTGAGAAATGTATGCATGTTTAATATGTATATAAATGAAATTATTTTTATGGCAGATATTTTACTTTAATTAAAGCCAGTTGTTTGAGTTTGTCATTAATTTTTCTATGCTGTAAATTAAAAACCTATTTAAACTTGTATGTTCATTTATGTTCATACACCTTTGATACTCTTGACTTTTGCAACTTCATTTAACTAGGCCAAATCATGCTATTCCAGATATGGCCTGATTAACCAGAATCCACTGTATACATGTAAAAGTCCACACTCATCACTGAAAATCTTTCCTGCTTTTCTTTTTCAAATGTAGATATAATATATGTTATCAATGAAATTTTTATATCATTTTGTTTCTGGGTGACTTAAATGCAAGAATTAGATGAACCAAAATGAATAATGCACAGTCAGATTATTCTTACAGTAAATCCTGGAGTCAGACTCATTGAGAGGGGGTAGAGAGAGAGAGAGAGAAAATACAAAAAAAAATTACATGTATGCATGTAATACAAAAGTCCAAGCTTATCACAAAGAATTTCTCCTGTTTGCACCACATCTGTCATACTGAATATTAAACTCATTTATGCTCTTGGCATTCACAACATAATCAGGCAATGCATTCCACTCACCCACCTTCTCCACATAAAAAAAAAATACTCCCATCACTTCTTTGTGCAATTTCCAAGGATGGCATCTTGTTCATATCCCTTCCTTTTGTTCTGCTATCTGAAGAATCCCCATGATATCCATTTTGTATTACATGCATACATGTAATTTTGTATTTTGTATTTATTTGTATACAATCTCTTCAGTGTCTCACTCATACCCCATTGCCATCTACCTGCCAGACTCTGCAGATTAGGTAACTTCAATCTCTCCTAATAGCCAACGTTCCACAGTCCTAAAATCATTTTTGTCAACTGTCTCCGTCTCCTCTAAACTCTGGTGACTAGATTTGAGCGCAGTAGTCCAGGGCCTGATGAGGTCATTATAGAGTGGAATCACTACCATTTTATCTCTGCTGATTAATGTTGCAGTAATCCTGTAAGTTATTTTTACAACCTCTGCAGTATATCCCTTCAATTTCAAATTTCAATCCACTATAACTCCAAGATCCTGTGCTTTCTCAAGTATACTTCCACTAGTGTCTCATCTGCAGATCCCAAAATTCAAAACTTTTACACTTAGCATTTTTAAACTAACATCCCTGTTCATCTGCTCACATTTCCAGCTTATTCAGGTTTTCTTGAAGATCCATCATATCAGCACAACATACTATAACCTTTAGCTTAACATCATCCAAAACAACTGAATATCTCCCTGAATTCCAGTGATGATATCATTGATATAAAGGTTGAAAAGTAATGGTCCTAGCACAGAGCCCTGTGGAACCCCACTAGTTTTCTTTTCCATGATGTTGCTTTTCTATACAGAACTAGAACCCTTTGATATCTATCAGACAGTCAGTTGCAAATCCACTCCACCAACTTAATATTCTGGACCATAAGTAGCATCTTAAATACCAGTTTATTATGTGGTACCTTCTCAAATTGCTTTCAAAGAAAAAAAAAATAGTATTTACATTTTCGTCATCAACCACTTGCTATTTTATCATAAAAATTAACCAGATTACTGAAACAAGAGGGGCCCCCTTAACAAATCTGTCGGATTTCATCATCAAATTCCTGATGTGTAATATCTTGTACTATCTTGTGTTATGATAGTACTACATGAAACAGTTATATCATTATTAACTTCCTATCTATAATGTGTAAGACTCCTTTATCAGATCTTATATTTCTGCCTACTAAGGAACCATATTGTATTAATTCATCATCAAATTCCTGACATTTACCCTCAAGGGGTGTACAGGATATGATAGTACTACATGAAAAATTTACATCATTACTAACTTCCTATTTACAATTTTCCTCCAAATCAATCTGTTACCTGTCAAGGCTCCAACATTTTCTTCTTCAATTCAGGGTCTTTTTCTTTCATCCTGGCAAAGAACACATTTTTGCTTACCTTTCTTTTCTCATTCTGTTTAAGTGACCATCCCATATGATAGGCAGAAAAGAGGTGATATGATTGAGACATACAAATTACTGAGGGGTTTTTACAATATTAATTTAGAGGAAATTCTTCAGAACAGGTGTGGTGGTGGGAGAAATAAGGGGGGCATCCTTGGAAATCGAGTAAGCATGTAGATCGCAAGGGTGTTAGAATTAAGTTTTTTGCTTGGAGAGTAGTGAATGAGTGGAATAGGTTGCCAGAGTCTGTTGTGGGTGCCATGACTATGAATGAGTTCAAAGCAAAGTATGATAGATACTTGTAAATGTTGGATAGTGCTTGACATAATGTTTAGGGCCTACCTCGATGAGTAAGGACTCCTTGGAGTTGCGCATAATAATAATAATCCCATCAAAGGTTAGCTCTGCTAATGCATTCCCAAATGTTAACAATGTCAAGTTCTTTCCTAATATGCTCAATTTTAATATGATATGCCATTAATGCCATCTGTTCACTCCCCTAATCTTTCTCACTACTCTGATATCTCTGGTCTCCAGTCTTTGATGAAGTGTTTTATTTCTAACTCAGCTCTCAGATCCATCATTGTTGTCATCAAATTCCTGACATGTACCCTTATGGGATGTTCAGGATATTATCATAGTACTACATGAAAAAGTTGCATTGTTACTACTTCCTATCAACAGTTTTCTTTCAAATTAATGTATTTCAAGACTCAGCTATTATCAGATCGTATATTTTTCTCTTTTAAGGCACTTTTTGCTGTATCAATCCACATAGATTTTGGTCTTTTTCTGCCATCCAGACAAAGACCACTTGTTTTGCTAACCTTTCCTTTTTCATTCTGTTTAAGTGACCATACCACATGAGATTAGCTTTACTAAGACATTTTTAATATAATACTGCCATATTAAAAATGAGAATATTGTGTTGACCTTCACAGATATTATTCTCATTTGCCCAAGTTTATATATGAGCTCTTACCAATTTCTCTAATACCTTAACAACCAGCAAACTAGTCTATAGTTTGATACCTCCATCCTCCCCACTCTTATGCAATGGCATTATCTTCCCTTCCTTCCTTCCTAGAAAAGTGCCTGAACTTTTCTTCTAGTTGGAAGAATTTAATTAAATAGCCAAGTCAGTGTAGCTGTTAGTTCTTTCACATGTGGCAAAATTTCATCCATTCCTACCACCTTGCTGACATCCAGAGTACTTAGTATTGTAAATTCATTCGTTTCACTTGCTTTTAATCTTTCGATCCTCTCCATCCCTTTTGAAATAAAGCTTGCCTCACCAGAATGAAACAATAATAAAGTTTTCATTAAACATCCATACTATATTTTTTGTGGGATGAGTTTTTTATAGAGATTTTTGGCATAATTTGTACTTTTGTGCTTTGGCTTTTTTGTTGAGATTGGTTTTTGAGGGAGATTGGTTTTAGTTGCATTGTGAATATTAAATGCATGTTTCCTTATTGGTTCATTTAAGGATGAGAGGACAGAGTGGTGATATATGGTGAGAGGAGATACTCTTGGACAAGTTACACATACAATGTGACTATTCTCCTTTCCATAACAAGGCCTAGACAGTGCCTACTATTACTACTACTTCCTCTCTGGGCACAACTTGGCTGGTTGCTGCATTATGTGCCATTGGACTAGGAAGCCTACTGGCTCGTTATTAACAGTTCCAGACCTTTGGGCTATCTGGTGCCCAGCCTGTAGTACCACTACTTTGAATTGTTGTACTTTGAAAGGAAGGAGTTTTGGTATTTCTAAGTACTCTTAGATGCCCTTGAAGGATATCACTCACATTGCATGAAGAAGAAAGAGGTGGGATCTTTGATATGGTGATTGTGCAGGCTTGCTTCTTGTATATGGAAAGTATGATGGGTAGAAGATTAGAGTAGTGTAATTTTTTGTCCATTATAATTTAATCACTATTATAGTGAATACACTTACCATAAACTTTTTGTAGTTTTTACAACAAATTAATTAGTCTCTTTAAAGATATCTTCAGCATGTGTGCAGAGTATTGCGATAATCACTTGCAGTCAAGGCTTCACAATTCTAACACCTCCCTAAATGCATCAGTCCATATATATTAAACATCCACTGGCTTATTCCTGTATAGGTGTGTTTTATGTGAAATTCATAAGCATTGTTAGAATTTTTTGTCTATCTGTATCTATGTTATTCTGTGACTTTGGCTGGTTGAATTTTATTAAAATATACATTATGTTTACATGGTTATCTAATCTACAAAGTATGTAGATTTAGATGATGCTAATTCATATTTGGTAATAATTATTTTCTATGCAATAAATTAGAATTGCAAATCATTCAACACATTTTCTTTGATTATTCTGATTTTTGATTCAGAGATGCAGCAAAATTAGTCTAAACAAAATTATATGTTTAAAGTACATAAGCTAGAACTGGATCAGTGTATCAGAAATTTCTATAACTTTTGACACATTGTTGTTGGATTTTTTTACAAAGGTACCACTATTCAAAAGAGTTTTCTGAATAAGTTAATTTGTCATCTATATCATAATTCTTGCCAAAACAACAGAAATACTGACATTTGAAAATTAAACTCTGCTCTGTATAAATACTTTTCTATATATTCTGCCAGCAAAGGTTAGTCGATTGGTAGAGCCTCTGCTACTAATGGCTCACGCAAAAAGTTAAGCAAGTTTGAGTGCGGTTAGTAGTTGGAAGGGTATCAGTCGTTCAGTGCTGTCGGCACACTCTTCCTCGATGAGTCTTTGGACTCCCTAGAGGTGTCACATAGTAATAATAATATATAAACAATTTTGAGTGTTACACCCTGTTTGGATCATATACTGCATTAGATCATATTTTTTTGTTATACATTTTAAATTCAAGACTTCAACTTTTTATACCCCATTATAATCTGTTTATAAACATTAAGGTATAATAATGTTTTTTCTTTTTCTAATTGTAATTTGACATTTTAATAGTAAAATTGGGCAAAACAAAACATTTGCCAAAAATGAGGCTTAAGCTCATTTGTTGCAAGCTGTTATTACAAAACACATTTTTTCTTGCGATTTTCTGCAAGCATCGTCTGTTTGTTTTTCCTTCAATGTTATAATTTCCTTGCATATAACAAACAAACAAAAAATACAATAATGTGTCATATTATCAGTAGTCTGTTTTTCAGTATTTCTGTATGCAGTTAATGTGTAATGTTAAATGAAGGTTTCATATTTTTTATTCTAGCAAGTACTTTTTGCATTTCTACTCTCAATGTTTGTCTGCCAGAGGAATGATATAGTTGCCATTTTGTTACTTTTGCAGAAACATTGCTGTTTTCCATAATTGGATGGGATTTAAGGTAGCATAGCTTTGTTGGCAGTGGTATTTGAAATCATCTGCATTCCAGTGTCAGTCATCTGTGTAACCAATGGAATGCAGATGATTACCTCCATTCCATTGGTTACACAACAAGTACCATTGGTATTTACTGACTAACAATAGAGTAGCAGTAACATAAAGGAGTAATTTCTTTTATTGGGTCAGTTGTTTTGCATAAATTACAGCATATTCATTGCCACTTAGTTTGAACTTTTATTTTTTATTTTACCCCTTCCACAGAACTATCCTTCAATCACACTTGGAGTCAGTTGTGTTAATTTGGTTTTACAATTTGTTTATCCTATTCTGTCATTGCATGTAATTCCATAATAGCATGTGATAAATGAAGTATTTATGGAGATAAGAGCCACAGGAATTCACGTAGCTCTATTATTATTATTATTTGACACCTCCATGGAGTCCAAAGACTCATCTAGGGAGAGCACCAGCTCTACAACTCTGTCTGCACCACTGAATCCACCAACTGACTGCAACTACACAAACGCTCTCTACTGCTGACCACCACCACCACTAGTATTTCCACAGTCAATTACAAACATTCATGCCAAACTGCAGGATTTGAACTCGCAGCCTTTTGGCTGGACAGTGGATACCTTAGCTGCTCGGTATCTGCTGTCCAGAACTTTATTCGTACCTTTTATGAATAAAGTTTTGTATGATATATTGCATAATTATTATACACGATTGTGTATAATAATTATGCAACAAATGTCTGAATTATCCAAAATAAAGGAGAGAAGTTTTTAGCATTGGTCAGCTCAACTAGGCCAAAAATTATTGGCATCAGTGAGACCTGGTTGTCAGAGAATGATGTAGTTACAGGGATAGAATGTAAGGCATATTGTATTTTCAGAGAAGATAGAAGAAATAGTGCAGAAGGAGGGTATTATTAATGAAAGCTGAAGAACTTCAAAAATAGAAGTTAAGGAAGATTGTAGATCTGATGGAAATGGTTTATTTGAAGCTGTCTGGTGTGAAATAGAGGCCAATAAGACAAAATATATTGTTTGTGCTGCTATAGATTTGTCTACATTTTCTTCTAGACTGCCATGCATCAGCAGATTAGCACAATGGGTGCAGACCGAGCGGTTATCATGGGAGACTTCAGCTGTGGTGATCTACATTGGAAGGAGGAAAGAGCACATGTCAAAATGGAGATGGAATTTATACAGTTACTAAGGGATAATTACCCGAAACACAATGTGATGGAAGGGACCAGAAGTTTGAGAGTGTTTGAAGTGGAAACAGCATTAAATCTATCTATAACTCCAGTAGTAACTCTACCTCTGATTGGGGAAAGTGACCATGCAGTCCTGTTCTGGGAGGTTGCTCAACATGTGGAAATTTCAGTCAAGAAAGGATTTCTGCAGAACTACAAAGCTTAGGAGGCAACTTGGAGCAGTGCCATGGCATAAGAAACTACATGGAATGAATGATATTAGTGCATGGGAAGTGGTCAAGAATTGTTTGAGTGAGGCAATATCAGAGTGCATACTAATAGGAGGATGAACTGAATATGGACTAAGTGGATAACTAGCAAGATAAAGCTCTTGCTTTATATTGTGGAAGGAATTCCACAATAATTCCACAATTCAGCATTGTGGAAGGAATATTATTATTATTATTCTGGCAACTCCAAGGAGTCGACAGACTCATTGAGGGAGGCCCTAACATCATGTCAAGAACAACTATTCGACATTCACACAGTATCTATCATACCTTGCCTTAAACTTATTCACGGTCGTAGCACCCACCACAGACTCTGGCAGCTTATTCCACTCATTCACCACTCTCCAAGTAAAAAACCTAGCTCTAACACCCTTGTTAACCACATTCTTGCCCAGCTTCCATGCATGGTCCCTAGTCCTCCCACCACCAGTCCTATTTTCAAAATTATCATCTGGATTAATCTTATAGTAACCCTTCAGTAATTTGAATGTCTCAATCACATCACCCCTTTTCCGCTTATCGACCAATTTTTGCAACCCACAAATCTTCAACCTGTTCTCATAAGGTTCATTCCACAGACCTGCTATCATCTTGATCACTCGTCTCTGGATCCTCTCCACCTCCTCCCCATCAAGAAGAAACCCTGGTGCCCATATCTGGGCACAGTAGTCTAGATGGGGTCTTATCAAGGCTCGATACAGAGGAACAATAACTTGTTTGTCTCTGCATGTTAAAGTATTTTTCAGAAGCCAAGTGATTTGATGAGCTGATTTAGCCACTTTTGCAATGTGCCCCCTAAACTTCAATTCCCTATCCACCAACACTCCCAAATCCCTGGCCTCATCAATCTCCTGGAGTACGGTTCCACCAATGTGATATACTGCTGCTATTCATTTCAATGCATAACCTTACGCTTTGCCACATTAAATTGACATCCATTTTTTTCCTAGCCCAGTCCTCCAAACTATCCAAATCATCCTGTAACATTTTGACATTCTGTGCACTCACAATTGCTCTACCCAACTTTGCATCATCAGCAAACAAGTGAATACTTCCTCTCAGATCCTTTCCTATATCATTGATGAACAAATTGAAAAGTAGTGGTCCAAGAACAGAGCCCTGCATCACACCACTAGTCACAAGCCGTCTTTTAGACTCAACTCCTGAATAAACCACTCTCTGGTATCTCTCCATCAACCACCCTCCTATCCATCTCACCAACCCTATATCCATCCCTATCTGCTCCAGTTTACTGATTAGGATTCCATGTGGTATCCTGTCAAAGGCCTTGGCAAGGTCCAGTAGAATCGCTGTAAACCCATTACCCTTATCCAGTTCAGCCGTCACTGTGTTATAAAACGTGAGCAAGTTACTGAGGCATGATCTACCCTTCACAAAACCATGTTGTCCCCCATACAATATCCCATTTTCATCTATCCAATCCTGTATTCTTTTCTTGACTAATTTCTCTAAGACCTTGACAACGATTCCTGAAATGCTAATCGGTCAGTAATTTACAACAGCAGTCTTGGAACCACCTTTTGTAGTGGAACTATTTTCCCTTCTTTCCACACCCACGGGACTAACTCAGACCCAAGACTCAAATTAAACAAAATGGTCAAGGGTACTGACAATTCTTTAGCTGCTTCTCGTACGACACGAGCTGGTATACCATCCAATCCCACAGATGTATTGACATTGAGGTTATGCAATAGACTACTCACGTCCACTTCATTCACCACAATTCCCGTATAATCTACTGGTTCATTCATTTCTGCAATGTCGCCACCTGGATGATATATTCTTGCAAAGTGCTCACTCAGTAACTCAACTATATCAACTGATTCATTTACCTCCCTGCCATCAGCATTCTTTAAAATCATTCTGCCATATATATTTTCCTTTTACTTGCAACATATCAAAAAAACTGTTTAGGATTCTCTTCAGCCTGCATGGCCAATGTTCTTTCGTAATCCTTTTTTGCTTTTCTTACCACACTCGTTACCCTTCTGGCCTGCGATTTATACCGTTCATGTGCCTGCTGGTCACCTTTCTCCTTAAATTCCCTCCATAGTTGTTTCTTTTTTTGCAGCTCAAGCTTAATGGTGTTATTCATGCATTTAACCCCTACTTGATTTATTATTCGGACTCTAGGTATTCAGTCAGCCATTGCTTCATGCAAACACTTCTTAACTGCCTCCCATGCACTATCAACTTCTAGTCCTTGCAGTTGTACATGCCAATGCACTGAACCAATCAAACTCCTAAGCTTGTCATACTTTCCAGCCCGATAATTCCACATGTACCCTGTCTTAATTGTAAATTCCACACCTTTAGCCACCTCCCAAGTCAAGACCCTATGTTCACTTTCACCAATTGGTGGCAATGTGGTCATATTTGTTACAGCCAAATTCTCAGATGCAATTACTAGGTCAAGCACTCTCTGACCCCCCCTAGTATTTTCCATTACATGTTGTCACAGGTAGTTATCCCTTAATTGCATAAAATCCAATTCCTTCATCCCGTGTGTCCTCTAATCAATGCGACCATAGTTGAAATCTCCCATAATAATTACCCTCCTTCCACTCATTTCTTCTATTTGCTTGTGCATGCTATCTCCACCATCTTTTCCATCATCTTGTGTATAGCAGCATCCAATTGTATATTTTGTTCTGCTAGCCAGAATCTCACACCAAATGGCCTCAAATGTGCTCTTTTCTCTATCCTGCAATGCAACTTCTATTTTCCTTGGCTGCAGCTCATCAGCTATCATGAACAATATAAACAATAACATGATCAGCATACTGTTGAGCAGTATAAAGTACAAGCAAGAAAGACTAACTAGTATAGTAAGGAAGGCTAAATCAGATTTAGAGAGAAAATTAGCAGAGCAAGCCAAAGTAAAAATCCAAAAGAGTTTTTTTTTTCACTACATAGCAAGTAAGAGAAAGAATGATTATGAAAAGTTACTTTACTTAGTGCTAATGGTAGGAAAGTGACAGAAGCAGAAGAAATAGTTCAGTTACTAAGTGATCAGTTTGCAAGGGCAAATTGATCAATTGGTGGTCAATTTGCTCTTCAAAAAAACTCTACGGGTGGTGACTGCAGTTACCAAGGTGACAGACTGATATGAGCATTGAGATAGATGAACTAGAGCTACTCAGTATATACAGGTGAATGGGCAGTGATGCCGACAAAGTTGTCTAATCTAAGTCTCAGTGCTGACAAGGCTCCAAGAACCTTGTCAGCTCTGAGGGTGAGAAAGTTCCATTAAGTAAAGTTGGTTCCAAGACACAAGTAGCAAATTACAGACCAATTAGTAGTAGTTTACAGTAAAGTATTGGAAAAGTGGGTTAAAAGTAAAATTTAGTGAAGGGTAAATAGGAATGTGATACTTTATGATACTTTATGGGTGCAGCATGGCTTTGTTAAAGGTCCTGCCTCAGTAATTATTATTATTATTATTATTCATGACACCTCCAAGGAGTCCGAAGACTCATCGCAGGAGGACACCTACTATACAACTGTCTCCACCTCTACTACCAGTCATCTCCATTAATGCCATCTACTGCCCACCACCACCACAACTAGTATTTTTTGTCTGCAAATTGCATGTGTTCTGAACGGTCGATTTGTCTGTATGCAGGATGAAAAACCAGAGTTTCCTGGAGAAAAAACCTTGCTACCTCTGTATGAGATTGGCTAACTCACCTTCGATTGAGAAAGTCCACATAAAGATTCCTCCTGTCAGGACAAGAATCGAACTTAGGCCTATTCCGATCAAAGGGCGCAATGTACCGTCGTTCTTCCAATTGCGAATTTATTCACATTTTATAATAAGATGACATACGGTGAATAAAGGAAATGGCCACACCAAGATAGTGCTGGACTTTGCAAAGGCATTTGATAGAATACTGCTTTGGAAAACTATTATTGCATAAGTTGTAAATTAAAGATCATCATCAACAACCATGGGTCCAATGCCTGTAGGTGTCTGCTGCTATCTTGATATGATTCTCCCATTGCATTCTGTTTTGTGCAAGATGACTCAATTTGTGTATAGAGTTTCCGCACCATTTGACGATGTCATTGCCCCATTCTCTGTTTGGTCTTCCTCTTTTGTTCTTTCCTTCAATCATTCCAAACAGCAACGTTTTTAATTTTCTCTCATCATTCATTCTACATATATGGCCAAATAGACGTAGTTTCCTTTTGATTATTTTCTGGATAGGTTTTCTTTTGGTTGTATTCATCTATAGATTTCCTCATTGTTCACCTGTATCCGGCTTATTCTCAAAATCTTTCTATAGCACTTCCACTCAAATGCCAGTATCCTCCTTTCAGATTCTCTCAGGAGTACCCAGGCCTCGCATCCATAGAGCATGCTGCTGAAGATACAGGTTTCTACAATGCGCACCGTAGATTGCATCTTTATAGCTGGGCTCTTCCATATTTTGTTCATGGCTTTTAAAATAGTTGTTGCTCTGGCTATTCTAATTGTTATCTCTTTTTTGGGGTCCAAGTCATGCGTCATGTGGCATCCAAGATATGTGAAATGTTCCACATTTTCCAGTTGAAATCTGTCTATCATAACTCTGTTCAGTAACTCTTGTTGTCAGAATATCATTGTTTTAGTTTTTTTCTAAGTTGACATTTAGTCCATAACTTTTTCCTTCTGTGTATAGTGTTTGCAATGTCTGTTCCAGCCTTGCTGCATCTTCTTCAATCACAATGATGTCATCTGCAAAGCAGATGTAGTTTATTCTCATGCCATTTATTGAAATGCCTCCACCTTCTTCTTTAATCTTATCTAGTGTTCTTCCCAGATGTGTGATGAAGATGATTTTGGGTCCCCTTGTCTTGTGCCTAACCAATCTCCAGTCTCACCTGCTATTCTGATTTTTGCTTGTGCTTAGCTGTTTATATCTTTCAGCAGGCAGATCAATTTATTGTCCACACCATACGATTCCAAGACAGCCCATGTTATATTTTGGTCATTATTATCAAATGCTTTTTGGAAGTCCACGAAACAGCAATATATCTTTTAGTTCTTTCTTCAAGCTTTCTCTGCTATTAGTCTTACTGTGAGTATTTGTTAAGGATAAATTAAAGATACCAAGAAATTATATACTTGGTTTAATCCTTCTCTAAGTGTATGCAAACAAAGGTTGTGCCTGAAATATAATCAGGACAGCACAACACTTATATAGAAGTTAATGACTTCACATCACTTGCCTTAGTATTATTACATAAGTTGGAGCAAATGGGAATGGATATGAGGCTGGTAGCATGGATGGGGGGGATGGCTGATAAACACGAGAAGGTGGTATATGGTGGAGTGGAAACAAGGCAAATGAGGGTAACTAACAGAGTGCCCTAAGGCCACTTCTCTTTAATTTGTATATTAATGATATTGCAGAAGATTTAAAAGGGAACATTCGGTTCTTGGTTGGTGATGGAAAACTATCAAGGGCAGTAGTTGATAAAGGTGATGTAGATATCTTATAAGATGATTTAAGTAAATTGGCAGTGTGGGCATAGAACTGTGATTGCCAATTCAGTGTTGCAAAATGTAACGTAATGCACTTTGGGATGAAAAGATTACACACATTTATGTATCATATTGATGGTACTAGTTTACAGTAAATTGATGAGGCTAAGGATCTGGTGGTAATGGTGGATAGAGATTTGAAATTCAGAGGACATGTTGCAAGAGTTGGCACAATAGCGCAGAGGATTGCTTGGATGCTGAAGAGCATATTCACAAGTAAAGATAGGAAGGTTATTATTCCTCTTTATAAGGGTATGATTCGGCTACATGTTGACTATTTTGCACAGAGTTAGACATCTTCTTGGGATTGGGATGTTGTTGAGACGTTTCTGAGACAAGTGACAAAGCTGGAATGTTCCCTATGAGGATAGATTGATGGAGTGTGGGTTGCAGAGTTTATCTGACAGGCAGTGAAGAGAGGGGTATATGATAGAAACTTATAAGTTACTAAAGGGATACTATAAGATTGACACAGTAGAAATTTTTCAATACATGGGGATTAGTCAAAAATAAGGAGTCACACTTGGAAGCTGTTGAAGGAGTGTGATTAGTAAAAGTATGTGGACTAAGTTCTTTTCTTGGAGAATGGTGAATGAGTGAAATCGGTTGCTAGAGGTGATTGTGAGCATTTCAACAGTGAATAAATTTAAGGTGATGTACACCCTCTGCCCACAAAGAAACCGAACTTTTCAAAAATAGAAGAAACTAGTGGCCCCACCTGTTGTATCTTTTTGTTGTCGAAAGTGGCAACCTTCATTAGTGTTGTGGCAACTGTTTGACATTTGTTTCATTAGAAGCCGCGTTATACTGCCAAGAGTGATAGTGTGTTTTGACAAACGGTCTGAAAATGAGTTTCAAACAGAGAGCTGCGATTGACTTTTGTGTTAAACTTGGTAAAAGTTTTACTGAAATGCATGAAATGCTTGAAAAAGCATACAGTGATGAATGCTTAACCCGTACTCAAGTTTATGAGTTTAAGCGATTTCAAAGTGGTTGTTAGAGGCTTGTGGCTGACGAAAAGCCAGGCCGTCCAAAAATTGGACTGAGCTTAGTTAACATTCAAAAATTGCTTCATTTCATCAAGGAAAACCCGAAATCGTCCGTAAGATTGATTTAAGATGAACTGGGAATTCCAAAATCAACCGTGCACAACATTTTGACCAAGATTTTCAGCCTTTGTAAATTCAATTCGCGATTTGTTCCCCACAAGTTGACCGACGACCAAAAAATGTATCAAATTGAATACTGCAAGGACCTCATTAAAACTGCTCGTAAGGATTCAGACTTCCTTGAAATGATCATTACTAGTGACGAAACGTGGCATTTTGAGTATGAGCCCAAAACAAAGAACCAGAGTGCTGAGGGGAGACCACCAGAAGAGGGGCATCCGAAAAAAAGTTGCTTGGAGATGTCAAAAGTTAAGACATCTGATTTGCTTCTACGATTTACAAGGGCATTATCCACAAAGAATTTGTTCCTCCTGGCCAAACGGTCAATGGTTAGTTTTATCTCGAAGTTTTGAAGCGATTGATAGCGAGAATTCATCACGTACAGCATGAATATCGTGAACCAGGCAGGTCTTTTGCATGATAATGCACCATCTCATCGTTTGAACATTGTGAGAGTTTTTGAGCAAAAACCAAGTTTGCGTGTTGGATCACTTGCCGTTTTCACATTATTTAGCATTTTGTGACTTCTTTCTCTTCCTCCGACTTCAATTGCCGATGAAAGGAAAGCGATACCATTGAAAACGTTCAAGCAACAGTAACCACAACCCTCAATAGTATCCCAAAAACCAATATAAAAAAACTCATTTAACGAATTAATTGACCGTGCCAAACGCTTTATCGAAGCTGAGGGAGAGTATATTGATTGAAATAAATGATTTGAATAATTATAATTGGCCTGTGTTTTATTTTCTATCAAAAGTTTGGTTTCTTTTTTTTTGGACAGATGGTGTATGATAGGTATTGTGTTAATGAATAGAATGGGTCTCCCATGATTGAGTCTTGTGACCCCATGGAGTGCCCATATAAATAATAATAATAATAATTGTCATATGCTTTTCCTGATCTTCAGAACTCAAATATAGATCCTTGTTATATGAGACATGTTCAAAAAAAGATTAAACTTTTTAAATAGCATGCCAACTGGCACAGAGAGCGTGCTGCAGCTGAGCACCTAGTGACAGGTTTTGACAACGAACTGCCATTTGTTCCATTTTGCTATGAGCATTAGTTGTCAAGTTTCATCCACTGAAGTGAGGTGAGCATGTGCACAAGCTGTATGTCGGATTAGTGACAAAGTATCAATGAAAGAGCTCGAAGAACAACATGTGTGCATGCGAAATTTTGCTTCAAACTTGGTTGTTTGCAGAATTTATGGCTATGGTGTTGAAACCAAGATGCAATCGTTGCAGTGGGTTGGGAAAGGGTCTCCTCAACCAAAAAAAAAGCACAGATGAGTTGGCCAAAGATTAAGGTGATGTTGTTTTTTTTTTTTTTTTTTTTTGATTGGAAAGACATTGTCCATTATGAATTTATACTACGTAGTCAGATGATAAACAAAGAGTTGTACCAGGAAGTATTCGCGCGTTTCAGGGATGCTGTGTGCAGGAAGAGGCCTGAATTATGGGAAAACCAGACGTGGGTGTTGCACCATGTCGCTCCTCATCCGCAGTTGTATGGCAAAATAGCAGATAATAGGGTGAATGGACTTGTGCCCCATCCACCCTATTCTTTGGACTTAGCCCCCAGCAAACTTTTTCCTGTTTCCCAAACTTAAAACCACTTTGAAAGGATGTCGATAAGAGAACTGTATGCATCACAGAATGTGTGTTCCAGGAAGCATTCCAACAATGGGAGAAACATTGGGAATGGTGCATCACCAGCAGAGGAAGGGGGGGGGGGACTACTTCGAAGGTGACAGTACTTAAAATGTAAAATGAGCCATAAATTCTTTATAGCAAAAGTTCTGTCTTTTTTTGAACACACCTTGTATTCTTTTGTGAGGACAAATGATTAATCTGGACTTAAGAAGAATGTATGGCGAATATCAGCAGGTGGGGAAAGTTGTGTGTTGCCAGTGATGAGTTAATATGGACCGCCAGAATCATGAATGGTTTGCTAGCAGAGCTGTGTGAGGAGAAGGAAGTACAGTTTGTAGATGTATGACATGCATTTTAAGAAAGAATGGAATTATGTGATGGATTGCATTTGAATGGTCCTGGAGGGAGTGCTCTTGAGAAACTGTTAATAGCTGGAAGTGCAGCATGTGATGCAACCAAGAGATCAGAAGTAAGAGATGAAGTGAAAGATCAGGAGAGTGATATCAAAGAGACAGAAGTGCCTGGCAATGGAAACAGTAGTAGTGAGAGATGAAGGAGAGAATGGGAATGCAAGAGAAACAGAACAGGGAAATGGGGGGAGTCCAGGTGGACAGGGAGATGCAGCATATGTAGTTGAAGTTGTAGTAGTGAATGTATGTACATGGATAATCAGCATAGAAATAGGATAGATTAGATGTGGTTGGAGAAGTTGAGTCTGAGCAGATATATGTGGTAAGTGGTGATAAAGGTGATTGGGAAAGGGCAGGTATGGTGAGGAAATTGCAACCAACAGGTGACTTGGATAGTACTGGCTAGAGATCTAAAAATGAACTGTGTTTATTTACAATGCATTACAATGAATAATGCACAAGGGTCCTGCAGTGCTCAGGAAATATCAAGGCAAATGGACATGCCATACTCTACTGCGTATGGTGAGGTTTTTCCCTTACAAGATCTCCCATAATATTCAAGCTTTGCTGATGCAGCATGACCGTGGAAGATCTTGTGGAGTGACGAGGCACATTTTTATCTGATTGGTAGTATTAACTCACATAATTGCCACATTTGGGCTGCGAATAACCCCCATATTCCATCAAACCCCTTTACATTCCCCACTTTACTCCATCAGACCCCCTTTACACACAGGGAAATGGGGGGAAGCAGATGGACAGTGAGACCCAGTATGTGGAGAATAGATGTTGGAAGTTGTTGTAGTGAATGTATGTATGGGGATAATCAGCATAGAATAGATTGGGATGTGGTTGGGGAAGTTTAGTCTGAGCAGATATATATAATAAGTGGTGATAAAGGTGATTGGAAAAGGGCAAGTGTGGTGAGGAAATCACAACCAACAAGTAGCTTGGATAGTGCTGGCTATAGACCTAAATATGAACTGCTGTGTTTATTTACAAATGACAGAAGTATCAGAAATAAGATGAAATGGTTTTGCTGATTGAATTTGTCCCATATATGGAAGACCAAAACTATTTTGCATCATTCTGATAAGACTTGGAATAAACAATGCAATGAAACCTCACCCCACTGTTTATTATCGTTCTATACTTTTTTGAAGAACTTTGCCCGACAGGATCAGTGACTTGTACTGTCTCTGCTGTTAGGTATCAAGAGTTGCTGTACAACTTTGTTGTTCTGAAACTGCAGCAGCGAAGATACCTTGACTGTACCATATTCATGCAGGATGGAGCACCATCTCACATTGGATTGCTGGTACAGTGAATGTTAGAAAAACACTTAACAAAACACAGAGTGATTAGTCATGCATTTCCCACAGCATGGCCACTTCGTTTGCTTGATCTCATCCCCTGTGACTTTTGGGTTGTGGTGCCACCTGAAACATGCAGTGTATGAAGGACATGTTTCTGATTTTGCAATCTTGAAAGACAGAATAATGCAGCAGATGAGGCAAATCAATGCAGATCTGTTGCGTTCTGCTATAGAAAATGTCATTCACAGAATGCAGTTCTTAGAGCATCTGAAAGGATGACATATTGAACCACACCTCTAAGTTATACAAACACAAAATCGATTTGTTGTCTCTTCTAGCCATTACTGTTTAATTAATCCTAAACGATGCTGTTATAGCACCAAATGGTCCCTGATTGCAGACTCTTGTACTATTTTTTTATGTTCTGTAAATAAAGATCCAATTGTGCTACACTAAGTTTGGTTGAATTTTGTCCAATACATTTTTCGCAACAGGGCTCTGAATACTTCCTCTTTAATTATGGCCACCTTGTGCTATAACAAGGTAACAAATGTCTTGGGACCATTGTTGTGTAATTTCTATGTTAATGATATTGGGATAGGTTTAAGTAGTGATATGCAGCTGTTTGCAGATGATGCAAAATTGAGGAGAGCAATGCAGAGTCAATCAGATGTATGGCCTTATAGGAGGACTTGAATAGCTAGCATGAATGGGCAGGTAAGTGGAACTATCAGTTCCACTTGGTGATGGAAAAAGACCTGAATTCAGGGACCATATTGCACAAGTTGTGAAGACATCACATCGGATAATGGCAATGATGTGGAGGACCCTGTCATATAGAAATAAAGAGATTATGAAGTCATTGTATAAGGCCTTGATCAGGCCTCATGAATTATTGTGCACAGATTTGGTCACCAGGTTTTCATGGTGATGAGGATTGTTAGAAAGGGTCCACAGAAGATTCACAAAGGTGGGCAGTGGTTGTTGGAATGTGGAATATGAAGACAGATTGAAATAATGTAAATTGCAAAGCCTCGTGAATAGGAGGAGATGAAACGATATGGTTGAGGCATATAAGCTAGTCAGGAGTTGTAATCAAGTTCACATCGAAGAAATTTTTCATAGAATGGGAGAGGGGTGTGGGATAGAACAAGAGGCAATCCCTGGAAACTGCATAAGGAGTGTGTGAGCAGAGGAGTGAGGAGAAGGTTCTTTACTCAGAGAATGGTTTCTGAGTGGACTGCATTAACTGAGTGTGTTTGTGAATGTAGACACATTGAATCAGTTTAAGGCATTGTTGGATGAGCTTTGTGTGCAATAGTGTGTACCTCCACAACGAGTCTTTGACTCCATAGAAGTCAGATGTTAATAATAATAATAATCATAATATTCCAATGATTTTTCAACTATTTGCCTTAAAATGAAAATCTGATCCTGACATCCTGTAGTTGGCCTGAATCCGGCTTGTTATTCTCCAAGCTTCCCTTCCACAGTTTTCTTATCAGCCACTTCTCAAGTATTCTTGCATAAATCTTACCAGGTGTAATTAAATTTTTCTCTGATTCTCACATTTTTTTATTTTCCTGTTTTTAAAAATTGGCACTATGAAAGCTATATTACAGTTATCTGGTATTTGACCTTGCTGACCAAGCCTTCTGAATTATGTATTATAACCACTTGAAAGCTGTTATTCCTCTATATTTGATCATTCTAGTCTATCATCTATTGTAGCTGCCTTTCCATATTTTAGATTATTGAAGGCTTTTTCTAACTGAAGTATCGTATGTACTCCTGATTGCATTCCTCTTGAATAAACCACTGTGCTGTTGTTACTTATTTCATTTAGCAATCTTTCGAAATTACTGTAGACATCTATCTAGAATATCTTTATTTTCTGTTTTCACGTCACTTTATCATCTCTGATTCCTTTTATAGTACTTTTTTTTCCTCCCTCCTTTTTGAAGCTTTTTCAGTGTTCTTCCTAATATATATTTTGTGTTCTCTTACCAAAATCTTCCCATGACTTAGTTTTACACTGCTTTCTTATATATTCTCTGTATTCTTTTAGTATAAGCTGGCTCACTGGCTAGGAACTTTTGATTCTTTTTTTTTCTTTCCATTGATTCTTTCTTAATTTCTTGATTACACTTGCGGACATCACGCCACATGACTATTTGACTGAATCAATCAATGTTTCTTCAGCAGTGCCTGAAGAAACAATGATTTCAGTTTCTTCAGCAGTGCCACACCATGGGTAGGAGGCGCCCTTGTGCAAAACTTTTTCAGCACCTCCATAAAATAAGTTTCCATGAAAAATTTTTGCGAAAAATTTTACTTTGTTAAAAGTACAAAACAGTTTATATGCATGCATAAAAATAAATTTTATTTAACATTGAACATTGTAATCACTAAAATTCATTAATAAGGAATTTTTAATAATAAAATTTTCAAAAATCTTTATTTCATTAATATATAAATACAACAGTGTGTGTGTGTGTGTGTGTGTGTGTGTGTGTGTGTGTGTGTGTGTGTGTGTGTGTGTGTGTGTGTAAACAAAAATTACTTTTTTATTTTAATATAAAAAGAAATATTATTACATAACAAAGATAATAACTATATAACAATTAGGATAAATGTAGATTTATTTTACATATTTATCCATCTTGCTTTAGCCGTCACAAAATTTTTAATAATATCTTTAATGTCTAATGAATCCAATAATATTATTTTCAGTTGATATTATTGATAAATTCGTTAGATGCTCCCCAGACATTGTTGACCACAAATAATTTTTTATTACTTTCAGTTTTGAAAAACTTCTTTCCCCTAATGCTACGGATATTGGTAATGTTAAATAAATACTCATTACAATCGCAGTATCTGGAAACGTGTTGGTTCATCTTCGAGAAATTCTAATTACTCGACGTGGGCAATGCTCGACTAAACAATCTCTAACTTTGGTAGTTATATGATTTGGCCAAATATCTGGATCATTAACATTAAAAGTAAAATTTGAAGTTTTGGGTTTCGCTAAGTCGGAATCCAATATTTCTTCTGCTGCAACTTCTGTAGACAGTCCAGTCAGGCCAGTTTCATTTTCGCATGTAACATTTGTTTCTTCATAGTTATATTGTGCCCTCTCTTTTTCTGTAGTAGAGCTACACAAAGTATTTGCTTCATCAGAACTTTCTGTTCTTAATTTTTTATGTGGTCCTGAAGTTAAAAAGTTATTCAGCGATCTGGCCAATTTATGTTCTAGTTGTTCTCGTTGCAATTGTCTTTTCCTGTTTTGTGATAACAGGAAACCAGATAACTTCTTTGGCTTCTTTCCCGACATCTAGGAGTTAACATACTTGTTTAGACTTTAAAATAAGAAGAGTGGTAAAGGTTGTCTGCAAAAATGAATAATAATTTCTGAAATTTCCCCTTAAACATATTTTTTAATGCCTTTAATCGACTATTATTTTTTAAGGTGAATGGCCCAAAACTGACTGTTTTTTTTTATTTTTTTATTTTATTACAGAATTTGATTTTTCAGATGTTTTGAATAATAAACATGCTTACATTTTAGGTATTTTTTTGAAAATTAATATGTAGAGATATTAGCCACTGATTGATTTCTCAGTGATATTTGTGTAATATTTTTTACATTCTGGTAATTGTTTAATAATGAAGAAATTTCTAGAATATTAAAATTATTTATTAAAGAAATTAGTAAAAGGACCCCAATGTCTTCCAACCAGAACAAGAAGAAATATATAAATAAATCTCTTATTGAAAATTATTTATTTTCTAGACCTCTACCCAACATAACATAAAAATCTTTTGTTTTTCTTTCAAAATAAGATAATTTACTAAAATGAAACAATTTAACTGATTTTCAAACTTAAGCAAAAAAATATAATAAACGTACTTACTTTATGTGAATAATAATCCAAATTCACTAAACAACAATAAATCTATTTTATAAAAAAACAAAAGGCAACTTCATAGTAACACTGTAACACAAAATGAAATGATGCAAAATTCATCAAAAAAAGAATCAAGAAAGGGCCAATTGCAGTATGTGTAAACAAATCTAGATCATCTTAAAGAGTTTTATAGCTCATAAATAACCTATGTTTATTAATTTAAGTCAAGCCACAAGAATGCCAATAGTCTACTCCGCATGTATATGGGATTTTTAGCTATGATATGATCCCTCAGCAGCGACCTGTATATATACAGGATTATCAGTTAAGGGATTAAGAAGAAAATAATAGGTAAATTTATAAAAAAAATTAAAATTATTCAACTATACAACAAAAGTAACAGTCATTTACAATTTATTATTTAAAAAAGAATGTTATAAATGTTTTTCGTGAAAACTAGAGGTTCAATTAAAATCAAAATTTATTTTGGCTGGTAAATTTTACGGCCCTTTTTATTTTAGAGTCTCACCAAATGCTTACTGTCAAAAAAAAAAATCAATTATGTTATAGTTTTTTACTTTCTGAATTTGCAGAACAATGTCACTGTTTCAATCACACATCCATAAAAGGCAAAGCACAGTGTAGGAATGAATTCATGGTCTGTCTTAAATAATAATATCCACTAAAAATATAATAAACAATCGAGAATATTTATACAATTTTTGCTGAGTCGATGCTTACTCTGTGAAATAAAATCTGTGATAATATTGATAACATTTTACTTCAAACAAATTATAATAAAACTGGTAATTAAAAATGTTGTTCGATTATTAAGAATTCATAATAATTTGACTGATTTTAAATTTCATTTTACTGCATTAACTATAATTTGTAATTATGTAATTTATATAGTACGATATAATTCAAGCATAAGAAAATTTATATATATTTTTTATTATTTCCTGTGGTGAATTGGCACCCCTCATCTTCAAGCGCCCTTGCGCAGGGCACAAACTGCACAACCACATGATCTGCACTAAATTTCCAATGTTTGGTTCTTGTCTTAAAATTTTAATTTTTTCGTGAATAATATCTATGTATTGAAGTTTACACTTTACCCTTTGAAAACTGCTCAACTTTGATTATCTTTATTACTTTTTTACACACTTTTGTGTGGCATCACTATCAATAACATTGTTGGTGAGATTTTTCTTATTTCTTGTGTCTCCTCTCCATGGGAATTTGGGCTCATTTCATGTTGGAGCATGGTATTAGATATGGCTAGTCCATGTATTGAGCAGATATTAAGTGGATACTATTATTTTTAGATTTGGTCTTTACTTCAGATTTTCCCAGACCTTTTTTTTATGTTTGGTAATCTTTTCCTGTTCAGATCTCCAATAAGGACCAACTTTTCTGTTTTCTTTATGTTAACTGCCTTCTCTGGTGCCTTAAAAAAAAAAAAAAAAAAAAAAAAAAATTCCTACGCTTTTTCCGTAGTGCCCTTCTGTGTTACCATAAGCACAAATTAGTCTTTGTCCGCTTTCCCATTCTGATATTTGCTCACATTATTCTGTTTGATACTGCCTGCCATTCAATAAGGTTATCCTCTTATTTAGTATTGAGTAAATATCTATGTTCTTTTCCCTGTTCGTTATTTCTGAATATAACATTTTGTATTTGTTATTTGTTATGAATCTTACATGTTTTTTGATTGCTTATTTTCAGTAGCATAACACCTATTATATCAATCTTGTACTTTACCAGTTATGTTATTATTAAATACTTAAGGAATTGACAGCGTATACTAAAATATAAATTAAAACAAACTTTAATATATATACTTTCCAATATTTCGGCATCGTCACGTTGCCATCTTCATGGGGACTTAGATAAAGACACGTACACGCAAGTACCACACAACAGCAAATGAGAAACGAAGTGAGGAAGCTATCTTATGGTGGAAGAAAGCCATAGTAATTCACCGCAGCAAATATGAAAGACTATTCATGGAATCGGCCTCGACCCTTAGGAACATGCCAAACCTCAACAAATTTGGATGCATGAGACTACCCCAAATTTGGGAAACATACATCAGGAGAACTTCAGCCCAAAGGCCAAGAACATCTAATATGGCCCTCTAGGGGGCACCATCAGGACTTTAGGAAAATGGTAGCTTCCTCGTTTCATTTCTCATTTGCTGTTGTGTAGTACTTGCATGCGCGTGTCTTTATTTTAAGTTCCCATGAAGATGGCAACGTGACGTTGCCGAAATATTGGAAAGTATATATTAAAGTTTGATTTAATTTATATTCTAGTATATGCTGTCAATTCCTTAAGTATTTAATAATCATGTTTAACCAGTGTCTAAGCCTTTCTACAAGAATTCCAGTTATGTTAGTTCATTTCTTTTCCATTGATGCTTCTTATATTAGTAGTGTCTCAATCTCTGCTGATATTGAGTTGGAGTTTGTTCCAGTAGCAGGCTTTACACTGTTTGTCTTGGTCCCTGATAAAAATAGTGAATGCCCCATTTAACTGGTGATGCTTAGATGGCATGAAATTCTGTCATGTTGTGCAATTATTTTTATTTGTTATTATTTATTTATTTATTTATTTTTTGGTCCATGTTACTAGGAATAGTTTGTTCAGCCAAATCTCAAATTGCAGGGTCATTCTTGTTCGTTTAGTATCCAGGTAAAATCTACCTGTCAGTAGATATTTTTATCTACTAACAGGTTCTCACCTTCTCATACCTCGAAAATGTGAGGATTGGATATTAGGTCAGAAGCTCTGTGTATTCGTATTCTTTAAAAGGCTATGTGAAGAACTCCTCCATAATATTCAGATTTGATCCTTAAGCAACTCCTAAACTTTGTATGAGTGACTTATATTGCTAATTCGAAGTTTTACTTACTCATAACTTTATTTCTCATAAGTTAATTCATCTGACTTGATCCTTTCCTTCATGCTTACATGGTGATTAGAATACATTTTATGAAAATTATGGATACAACTACCATGTTAGAGTAAAACTTTAGTTTAATATAAACCAAAATATAAACTTGACGTTTCGACCTTCACATTAAGGTCATCTTCTGGAGTACACACACACACACACACAAAGAAAGAAACAAGCTGCACTACAATCTGCGTGGCATGTTAAAGTTACCGATCAGTCGTTAGAACTATTTGCCTGACCTCTGGTGTTAAAAAAAAAAAAAAAAAACCTTACTACATCAAAGATAGAGTCCTATTATCTATTAGGTTACAAAGTTAACTTAAGCTGGAGAGTAAAATATAGAAAATTAATAAATAATTCATATAGAAATTAATAAATAAAAAAAAAACTTACCTATATAAGTATACATATAAATTGCATCAACTGGTATGGACAGTGGCCAATAAAAGATGAAAATTTGCTTCGAGTCCTAAAGTTAGGGTTTGTTGGAAACAAAGTGGGCTGAATGTGTGCCATCCGAATTTTTAATAATGGTGGCTTAAAAATCTCAAGAATGTGGATGGCACACATTCAGCCCACTTACCGTAGTTTCCAACAAACCCTAACTTTAGGACTGTAAGCATATTATCATATTTTATTGGTCACTGTCCATACCAGTTGCAATTTATATGTATACTTATATAAGTATTTTTATTTATTAATTTCTGTATGAATTATTTATTAATTTTCTATATGGTACTCTCCAGCTTAAGTTAACTTTGTAACCTAATAGATAATAAGACCTCTACCTTTGATGTAGTAAGGTTTATTTTTTAACACCAGAGGTCAGGCAAATAGTTCTAACGATTGAGTTGTAACTTTAGCATGCCATGTAGATTGTAGTGCAGCTTGTTTCTTTCTTTGTGTGTGTATGTATATATATATATACTCCAGAAGATGACCTTAATGTGAAGGTCGAAATGTTGCGTGTATATTTTGGTTTATATTAAATTAAAGTTTTACTCTAACGATAGTTGTATCCATAATTTTCATAAAATGCATCTGACTTTACACTGTATCATCCTTGCAGAATAAGCAGTATCTGTATTTAGCTAATTGTTCTAGTCTCATGACTGAAAATTTAATTTAAATTTTGAATATTGAAATTTATTTTTTAATTAAGGCATGTGTTGATTTTTATTAGTAATAACACCTACAAAAACAAAATTCTTTAAGTAAGCTTCTTTTATATATTTTATTTTTAAGACATTTCCTTCTGCCCGAGGTTTACCTACACCACCTCCAGTTTTAGGCTCTGGTGCAACTCTTCCAGTTACCCACTCTAGTTCAGAATCGTCAGCCTCTGTGTCAGGTCCTAGTTCAGGTAGTGGAGGCAATGGAAGTACAGGAAAAGAGCAGCTAAGTAAAACCAATTTGTACATTCGTGGTTTGAACCAAAATACTACTGATAAGGATCTTTTAGCTCTTTGTATTCCGTAAGTGTTATTTCATGTTACATTTTAAAAGCTATTGACGTTTCCTGTTAAAAACTCAGTTTCACTGAGATTATTATATACCAGTAGAATATTTTGAATATGCATTTTTTTTTACTGTCATAATGTTATTAATGTGATAGCATGTGCCATGGGTTGAAGTATTTATTTGCAGATTTTTAAATTAGAAAAAATTACTTCAGTAGTATTTGCTCCAAGGTAAATCAGTTTCATTGTAGTACAAATAGAACATTGCTTTAATTTGATTCTTGCTTTATTGTGTATGTCTTCATTCTATTGGAGAAACGTTGAGTCAGTGGGATCAGAAGTTAAGGAATTTGACAGCTATCCTTATAGCCATTAAGGCCTATAAGGTTTGCAAATCTAATTTTTTGAAGATCTCAAAAAATCTTTAAGTTGGACTTGGGACTGAATTTATGGCAAGTGGCGAATTGTTAGACTGATTTGAGAATTAGTCCCAGCTCCACCATATCCAGTTTGTTGCTAAATTGGGTGCTGTATGCTGCTGCAAGAGAATCTTCCTACTATCCTGGAAAGCTTTATGCTAACAATGATCTTTCCAAAAATATAACCAAATCTTTTCTTATAAAAAAAATGCTGAACCATCTCATGTATATGTTGAATGCAAAACTTCAACCAAGATGAAACACAGAGCTTTTGTTTATGAATAAATGATATTTTGCAAAACACACTTCCTTTTGGATGTATATATTGTATATTGTTGTACATTATGGGAATGGGTCACTACCCAGACCGGTTTTGACCTATTCATAATTCATAGCACTATACTATTATTATGTTGGAGGTTTAATGGATTTTTTACAACACTCAAAAAGAATTAAATTAGAATTTAATACTCCTATATTTCGTCCTAGTCACTAGGACAACTACGGGGATTACAAAGACAATTAATGTAACATGCACACAAAAACTTACAATACTAAGCCCAACCACGTGGGTGACACTAAAGTCCTATCTAGGTGGAGCGCCATCTAAGGGCGGTAGTAGGTGGCCTGGAATGTAAGGTGGGACCTCTGGTGATGAGTGTTTCCCAAATCTTCGGAAGCTTAATGCAACCGTATTTGTTAAGATTTGGTTGGTTTCTGAGAGCTGCTGCTGCTTCTAAGAAAAGTCTCTCTTTCTTGAATTTGCTGTGGTGGAGCATGGTGGTTTTCTTCCATGATACTCTGTGGGTGGTGTCCAAAACATGGTCAGCCAAGCCTGAGTGGCCATAGTTGTGTTTAACGATGATTAACAATTAACATCAGACTCGATGTAGCCAACATCCTCGCTCACTCTTCGCCTCCAAAAAGTAACTTATCTTATGCCCAGCGCATGGCTCTCCAGAAACTACGCAAAGAAAAAAGTATCGTCATCACCAGAGCAGATGAGGGTAATGCCACAGTTGTTCTTAATACCAGCGAATACGATCGTAAAATGAATACTATCCTACGCGATCGTGCTACCTACATCCCGCTAGAACACGACCCCACAAAAACACAAGTTAAGAAATTAAAATCTTACTTAAAAAAGTAACCTCCTGGCCCCCTGACGTCACGAAAAAACTTAAACCTTTCCGCTCCCGTCCCTCCCCCGATTATACGGTTTACCAAAAATCCACAAACCCAATTCCCCACTCAGACCTATAGTAGATGCCACCAATGCACCTTGTTACAGACTGTCTAAACAGCTGGCCACCTCTCTGTCCCCCCTCACCGGAAATTCAGCTTCCTATATAAAAAACTCGACCCACTTTAAAGCCCTCACAGAAAATTTAACCTTGAACAATACAGACATATTGGTAAGCTTTGATATCTCCTCTTTGTTTACCAATATTCCCTTAACTGACACTTTATCTCTCTTAGAAAACGTTTTCCCCTGTGACATCTTAGATCTCTTTTCCTTTGCCATCAACTCTGGGTATTTCTCTTGGAATAACAAAATCTACAAGCAGATAGAAGGAACCGCCATGGGTCCCCCCCCTCTCACCCCCCTCTCACCCCCCCCCCCCACTTGCCAATTTCTATATGGAAGATTTCGAAAAACGAGCCATAGACTCAGCCCCACTCAAACCTTCTATCTGGCTAAGATATGTAGATGATGTGTTCTCCATTTGGCCTCATGGCCCAGACACGTTAGATTCCTTCCTCGGTCATCTCAATAGCCTACATCCAAGAATCCAGTTTACTATGGAAAAGGAAAAGAACAATTGTTTACCCTTCCTAGACACCTTAGTCACGCTCCTGCCCAATGATACACTTGCCCTCACTGTATACAGAAAACCCACACACACAGGTAGATACATTCACAAACTCTCCCACCACCACCACCCCTCACAACAATATGGCATCATTAAAACCCTTACCAAGAGAGCCCACAATCTTTGTTCCAGTGGAACCGCCCTCACTACTGAGCGTAACCACATACACAGAACTTTCCTCTCCAATGGCTACAGCGAACACAGTATCAAAAAAATAATCAATTCCTCCCCCATTCCCCGTCCCTCGTGTCAACAAGAATTTAAAAATGCCATCACCATACCCTATGTCCGAGGCACTTCGGAAAAAATAACCAAGATACTAAAAAAGTATAACCTACACACATCATATAAGCCCTACCGCAAACTTGCTACCCTTATCTGTTCTACGAAAGATCAGCTCCCTCCTCTCTCTCTGCCTGGAGTTTACAAAGTACCCTGTTCCTGTAAGCTTGCGTACTTTGGACAGACAGGCAGATCAGCATCCATCCGTCTGGAGGAACACAAGTCGTACATCGTTAAACACAACTATGGCCACTCAGGCTTGGCTGACCATGTTTTGGACACCACCCACAGAGTATCATGGAAGAAAACCACCATGCTCCACCACAGCAAATTCAAGAAAGAGAGACTTTTCTTAGAAGCAGCAGCAGCTCTCAGAAACCAACCAAATCTTAACAAATACGGTTGCATTAAGCTTCCGAAGATTTGGGAAACACTCATCACCAGAGGTCCCACCTTACATTCCAGGCCACCTACTACCGCCCTTAGATGGCGCTCCACCTAGATAGGACTTTAGTGTCACCCACGTGGTTGGGCTTAGTATTGTAAGTTTTTGTGTGCATGTTACATTAATTGTCTTTGTAATCCCCGTAGTTGTCCTAGTGACTAGGACAAAATATAGGAGTATTAAATTCTAATTTAATTCTTTTTGAGTGTTGTAAAAAATCCATTAAACCTCCAACATAATGTCCTCATAGCACTTAAGCCTCTACACAAGAATAGCACTATACATTTAAAAGGAAGTGTGCATTAAGATATACTAAGGCAGTTGGTGTGAAGTCAATAGACATCACATCAATTGTCTTATTGTTCCCAACTGATCATGAAGGTACTTCATACTTTGTAACCAAGTGAAAAACTTTCTACAACTATCTCTGATCCAGAGTGTTTTAACAGTATTTTGAATCACTTTACTACAATGTATATGGAAAATAAGGCTTTTGCATTGATTCAACATTAATATCATCCTCAGTAAAAATCAAAACTGGTTTAGTGACCCTTCGTATAATGCATAGTAATATGCACATTCAAATGCTCTGCATTATGGGATACCAAGGCAGTCGAATTTAGTGGCCTTTGTATACGTGTAGACTTCTTGTGAAGATGTTTCGTGAGTTAACTAAATCTCCTGAATGTCAGTGTGCTTTCTTGGCAAGTCAGTCCATAGCCCAAGTTTCCTTTTTTTGTTGAACATTCCTCACAGTCATTTTGAATTATCCTAAATGAACCACATGGGATGATCTTCATTATTTCCACTCTGAATGAATAAGTGAAATAATTCTTACTAAAACGAAGGCCTTCATCTTCCTATTTTACTCATAATCTCCAATCATTTACCAAGTATTGATTGTCCAAACAAATGTGCTGATACAGTGTTATTTTTTTTCACTTTAAGCCTAGTTGCTTGTAATGCAAATGTTTTCAAGACTATCCCACTATCTTCTCCTTAGTCTTCTTCTTCTCTTTTGGTACCGAAGTATTTATTTTCTTTGTCCATCTGCTACCTTGCATTCATTCTATATGATTTTTCCATTGTTCTTTCCATATTCGGATAGTCATTTATTGGATGTATTTTACAATTTTTTCCATGTGTGAGTATCTGATTTTGTTTAATATTGTTACATCTTCAGTTTTTCATGAAATTTTCACTTATTTCTGCTGCACATGTTAGTGCTGATTTGAGAATGCCTTTTGTAGATTCTTATTTTTGCTTCTTTCCAGTAAGATATCTAGCATGTAAGTCATGTATGATTTGTAAACTAGCTTTCTTTCTTGTTTTTGTACTTCCTTTTGTATAATGCCATAGTTTTTTATTATTCCTAAATACTTTATTTTGCTAACTTGTTCAGGTATTTTTTCCTTTGATTTTTAATTTGCATGTCATTGATTCTCTAGTAGCTATCATGGTTTTATTTTTTTTTCTCTTGATATCTTCATTTTTTCCTCTTTTGCTGCAGTATTGAATGTATTAGTATTCCTTATAGATCATCTGCTAGAAAGATTATATTATCAGTATATCCAGTTATTCTTAATAACTATTTTTTATTCATTTGTATTCCACACCTTTCCATTTGGTTTACTTGTCATATTTCCATCCATCACTAAATTAAATAAGGTTGGACTTAATGAGTCGCCTTGTCTGATTCCTTTGGTATTTTAAGTAATTTTAAGAAATAATTCTTAATTACTTCTGAAATTTTTTTTGATTTTTTTTTCTTATTTTTAAAGTTGTTATATCCTCTGTTAAATCAACACAGGTTTCTTTACTGTATTCGGATGATTTCTCTGTCATTTGCTTTAATATAAATATTGTATCTCTTGTTGATATATATATTTTTTCAATATTTTATTGCTTATCAAATAATTCAGTGATATTTTTATATTTCCAATTATTTTTGTGCATAATTCTGATGTTGTGAATAGCAGATTAATTGCTTTGTAATTCTGTGGATTTGTCCTGGTTTCTTTCCTGAAGATTGGTATTATTATGCTCTTTTGCCAATCATTTGGTATTTTTTTTCTTTCTTTAAATACTGTATTTAGAATATCGTATTCTGTTTCTGATTTTTTGTAACTCCTATCCATGAAAAATGCTGTAAACCTATATATTAAATTAGTACTCTGTGTGGGCTGAAGATTTAAGGCCTGCTCTAGAGACCAAACATGGAAATTTTTCAAGCCACTTCAGGTCTACAGCTGCTTTTTCATTTTTTATTGTTTAAGGGTTTGTTCAGTATCTTTCTCTGTTATTTCAAATTTTACATTATCCTATCTATAAACATCATTATCATTGGTTATCCTTTATTCTTTTCTGTATATGAATTTCGAAAATAATCTTTAAATGTATGCTGTCTAATATCTTTTATAGTTTCATTAGTTCTTTAAGTTTGCATTTTCTCCAGATTTTTGAGTACCATAAAAATCATTCTTTGGAGTAGTTATTCCAGTACTCCTTTATAGTTACTGGAATAACTACTCTAAAGAATAGTTATTCCAGTACTCCATTAATTTTTTTTATCTCATAGTTTACTTTATTTTGTATATACAGACGAGTATAAAGGCTTATGTGTTGGCAGTTCATGTTGCATTTTTATTACGGTTTAATTCACAACACAAGACACTAACAAGAAGATAAATAATATTTACTTAGTTTGCTGATATTTTGCTTATTTCTACCCATCATCTTCAGAGCACAAATAATTTTTCACAGTGTGCAAACAGCAACAATTAGTTAACAATTGGAAGAGTTTCAAACTGCAATGGAGAACACAATCAGTAGAAAGATTTGATATTTGGCCAGGCAAAGCAGAAAATTTCCTGTTACGTGCCTCATAACACACTCGTTGAATTGCGAAAAGCTTTCACTTATCTTGCATGGCTGCATACAAAGACTTACTACGTATACTATAGGCACTTTCTTTGGTGTTTTTATTTTAGTTCATATTATGCAGTCTTAAAAGTTGTTTATATTATGAAGTATTACATTTTTTTGTAAAATATTGAAAAAGAGTACAGTTTTGGCTATAAATAATAATAAAAAGAAATATTTTAAAGGTTGATGATTTATACGGATTTTGCAAAGTTTTCAAAATTTGCAAAAGGTAAAATATGAAACAAAATATCTGGGTGAGACAGAAAACTGGAAATACACATTGATAATCATGTAAAAACAACCCGAAAAATAAAATGAATTTGCAAAACAAAACAATGCGACTTGAAATATCAAGTCACAAAGTAATAATCTACAAAAAAAAAGTTGCAGATGACAGACAAAATCTTTACATTTATGCTATGTCTGAAATGATTGCGGACATACTCAGTTGTTCAAGAAGAAGAATCTCCCAAGTTAAATTGAGTAACTTTATTCCACAGGACAATTTGTCAGAGTAAATTTCTTTCGGCACCAGCTACCAGCATATTCATTGAAGGAGTTTTTTTCAGTAAATATTTATGAAGAATAAATATTTATTCTTCATAAATATGTAGGCTTTTCCCAAAATTTCAGAAAATTTTCTTTCCTTGCATCATAATTGATCAAGTCTTTGTTTTGATTAATAAATCCATAATTATTCTCAATATTTTACAGTTTAAACAGTTTAAAATAAAAGTTCCATTAGTATTTTTATTTTGTTATTTGAGGAAATAAGTGCATTATTTGTTCTGGGTTCTTTTCATTTTTTTTTTTTTTTTAATGTTTTTTATAAAAATTTAATGACAATTTTATTCACACAGGTGAAATGAATATATCAAGAAAAATCGTAAATAAAACTAGACTAGATAAAATAAAAAAATACAGATATAAGAAAACAATGTGAAATACAAGCAGTAAATTGGGTATCAACCCGAAAAATACAATGAATTGAACATGTGGAGAGAAGAAGTGAAGATAGAATAATAAAACAAGTCTATAGGTGGAAACCAAAGAATAAGAGATGACCAGGAAGACCTAGAAAAAGACTAAAAGATACTATTAAAGAGGATGAAGTCTTGGTTGCAACAGATATCACATCTAATGCATGAAGAAGAATGTTGAAAGAAACTTAAAAGTTTGGAAAATTATATACCGAGAGTTTATGAGAACATAACATTTGGTATCTAAGTTGCCTTGGCCTGCATTATTTGAAGGACATGAACTCCTCACAGGAGCTTGTGTATCTGCTTTTTATTAGTGCATTGTTTAGCCTTCATTGGCTCTATGTTAAATGTACCATACAAATCCATTGTGAATTTATCATATGTGAATTCTCAGCAGGTGCCTAATCATATATTAAAGTATAGAGGAAAGTGAAATTACTGCAGAATAAATAACATAATACCTGGAGGATATTATGAGGGACCCCATTTGTATTTTTATTATTATAAGAAGAATGTAGAAAGAAAGTTAAGTTTTGAAAATATACCAGAGAGCTTATGAGAATAACATTTGGTATCTAAGTTTTCTTGGCCTGCATTATTAAGAGACCTCCAGTGAGTCAGGGACTCATCAAGGGAGGCCGCATACTACATGCACCAGCTATCATATTTATTCTTGAATTCATCCACACTGCTCGCACATACTACATCCAATGGCAATTCATTCCAATCATGCACCACCCTATGAGAGAAAAATCTAGCCCTCACTCTCTTCTTAGCAGCATTCATGCTCAGCTTCCTAGGATGCCCTTGTGTCCTTTCCCCACCCTCCATAAAATGAAAAATTCCATCAGCTGAAATCCTGAAATTCTGAAATCCTTTCAGAAGTTTGTACATCTCAATCATATCACCCTTCATTCTCCTATTTGCTAGTGTCTTCATAATCAGTATTCCACAATCCTGATATCATTTTAATACTCTCCTTTGCACTCTCTCTCTCTCCACTGTATCAGAATCGCAATGGAATCCAGGAGACTAGACCTGTGCACAGTAGTCCAAGTGAAGTCTTATCAAGGCCTTGTAAAGAGGCCTTGATAAGACCATAAAGCGGCATCCTTATCTTTACATGTTCAAGTTTATTTCAGCATTGCAATTATCTTTTTAGTTGTCTTTGCTACATGGTCTTCCCCTGAACTTCAACTTGCTATCTACTCAAAACCATCAAAAACTCAAAACACTCCAAAACCCTTATCCTGATCAGTTTCTTCTAGCATAATGCCACCAATATAATATGACATTGGATATCTAATCACAAAAAGTTTGTGTGTGACTTTACATTTATTGACATTGAACTGACATCCATTTTCTCATGACCACAAATTCCAGCTTATTCAAATCATTATGCAAGTACACTTGATCCTTGAAGAACACTGTTTTGAACAGTGCGGATCCACTTATATGCGGTGTTTTATGAATAAATATATTTGAAAATTTTAGAGATTTGCGACAATTTGAAAGAAACTCGCAGACGAATCATGTAGCTTAGAAATATCAAAAAAATTAAGAAAAAGTTAGATATGTTATGAATGCATAAAATATATGTAGATGGCCTATTTTATCATTTACCACCATAAAGTATATGCAAATCTATTATAAAAAGTTAAAATTTATCAAAACTTACACACACAAACACTTACAGACCATACATGGCCATTTGCATTCAAGAGAAATGTAAACAAATGTAAAGATGTTAAATCATAACTGCATAAAATTAACTGTTATTAATTAGTTAAATTAATTAGCATAAAATAAATTTTATAACGATTCATTCATTAGTATATAGGCTAGGCTGCCGTGAAGCAATTGTATCGATTGTGCTAGGCCATCATAAAGCAATCACATTGTTGCTGCTTCGATATCAATGCATGAATCATTATACCTGTAAATAAATATGAATAATTTCTTTTTCATGTTATCTTTTCATTTTTTATGTCTAGTGTTAGTCGTATAACATCTACATTGTTTTGTATCATGCAAGACAAAATTGATGTAGGTACTGACAGACATAAGATTCATCTTGCAAATGGTATTGATAAATGCAGTACTGTAAATATATTTTCACTTCCTTATGATTTTCTTTAATAACATTTTCTTTTCTCTAGCTTACTTTATTATAAGAATATAGTATATATAGATATATGCCATATAAAATGTGTTAATCGATTGTTTATGTTATTGATAAGCTTTCAGTCAACAGTAGGCTATTAGTAGTTAAGTTTTGGGGAGTCAAAAGTTATGTGGATTTTCAGATAATGTGGATCAGCCCCCCCCCCCCTCGCGTTGTTCAAGGGTCAACTGTACTGCATAGCAACACCATTTCCACCATTCCTGATTATCCTACCTATCTTTGCATCATCAGCAAATAGTTATGTCGCTGTCAAATCCTTCCCAATATCATTAATGTACAGATTGAATAATAATGCACCAAGTACTGATCCTTGTACTTGAATACCACTTTTTGATATGTTAATCAGCCAACCTCTTAACCATGCTAATATTTTATAATTTTAACCCATTTTCTCCAATTTATGCAAGTATCCATGCTGTATTCTGTCAAAAGCCTTAGCGAAATGCAAAAGTATCATGGTGTATCTATGATACTATTCCCCTTATCTAGTTCAATGGTAATATTATTATAGAAAGCAAACAAGTTGCTAAAACATGACCTTCCCTTAGTAAACCCACGCTATTCATTGCAAAGTAGTGATTTACTGTCAGCCTCATTTCTGAAGGCGAGCCCTAACCAACTCTTCCAAAATTTTCACCACCACTCCTGAGATACTAATTAGTCAATAGCTGGATTCATCGGTCTTTGCACCATTCTTGTGCAATGGGATTACCATATATTCCTGCAGAATCTTTCCTGTTCTGAGACTCAAATTATAAGCCTGGTCAAAGGAATAGCCAGTTGATCCAAACACTCTTTTAACACCCTGTGCTGCTGTTAACCCATTAGTCCCTATTGCTGGATTCTTATTCAATTTGTGCAACAGCTCTTATACCTTCTTGTCATACATCTGAGAATCTTCAGAAGAGGTAGCAGTGAACTCCATGTTGCATACACCAGGTTGATAGCTTTTAGCAAAATGGGCACTCATTAGTTGAACAACTTCTGCATCTCTCGCCTTCATGCCATCTACATTCAGAAGAGTTATTCTTTCATATTCATTTTTTCTTTTACGTGCGGCATATTGATAGAATTCTTGTGGATTGTCTTTAGCTTGCAGAGCCAGTTTCATTTCATACTCAGACTTTACTTTCCATATAACAATTGTGACTATTCTAGCCTGGTGCTTATAATTTTCATAATGGACATCATCCTTATGTACATGGTATTCCTTCCACATCATCCTTTTCTTACAAATTTCTTGCTTAATAAGATTGCATCCATTTGACTGTTACCCTATTTATTCTTCGAACTCTCGGGACACGTTCTGATATTGCATCATTTAAGTAAATTTTTAAATGCTTTCCATGACTCGATATTTTTCCCATCCAGCAACTGATACCATTCTGCTGAACTCGCTATACTCTTCAGTTGGTCATAATTTCCTGCTTTTTATTTCAGCATGTAACCTTTTCTGAATGTAACATTCATGAACTTAGTAATTTTCCAAGTGATTACTGCATGATACTTTCACCAACTGGAGGCAGAATAGTCGCATCTTTAACTGAAACACCCTCTGACACTATAATCAAATCTAACACTCTTTGACCTAGTGTTCCTTCTGTCACATGCTTGGTGAGGAAGTTATCCTGCAATAACTCAATAAATGTATTTTCATTCTTTTCATGAGATTCTACTGCTACCCAATCAATATACGAATAATTAAAGTTTTCTGTGATGGTTACTCTTTTTGCGCTCATCTTTTCTATTGGGTGATGCATTTCTTCATCACTAGCAACTGATCCACCAGATATGTAACAACACCCTGCTATGTAATTGATCTTGTTAGATTCCACTTCACATCAGATGGCTTCAAACTCACTGCCACATGAAATACTGATAGTAGTAGTACTACAATCATAGGTCTTAACTCTAACTTGATTCAAGTCATCTGATATCATTAGCAGCACTCCTCCTCCTCTCCTATCCTGTCTGTCCTTTCTAAAAATACTGTACTCTTGACACTCAATACCAGTTAATATGTGTGATTCTAATAGCTAAGTGTTGCTAATATCTACAGTCTGAGGTCCCAACATATTTATCAAGGGAAGAAATGCTACTACTTTTTTTCCGATACTCTTAGCATTCATATATAGACATAATAGTCGCTTGGTGTCGCACTGATTAGATCGTAGATCGTCGGCTTGTCGAGAGCACCTGAAAAGATTAGTAGTATTTTGTGTTAACATTAGATATTTTACTAGAATTTTAAGTAGTATTGTTTGCTTTTTGTTTCTTGGTGTGTCTGTGCAATTTTTGCATGTTTTCTGTTATTTTAATTATTATTTTTAAGAAAAGATAGCGTACACATGGCACTGATAAAGAAAAAAATGGCGGCCAGGTCGCCATGTTTGTTTAAGAGTTTTGATGTAAACGAATTTATGCAATGTGCTGTCTGTGAGATGTATGCCTTGCAAAGAGCGGTGGGAGTCTGGTTAGAAAGTGATAGTGGAGTTAATATGTGCAGAAAGTGTAAAGAGAATGAGGATTTCAAGCGTGTTTCGTGTGGCGAGAGTGATATCGTTAACGATAGTCAGAATGTAGAAAATGGTGGTGTGCTAGAGAATTGCGTGGTAGTGCCAAATAGGTGTGAGAGCGTCGTTGAAAGTGTAAATGAGGGTAGAAATACAGAACGAATTGATGATTTGATTGATAATGAAAATGGTGAGATAAATGCGAGTAGTGAAATTGCCCGTTTGAACGGTGCGATACACAGAGCTAAAAGGCAACTGGAGCGTATGGAAAAATGTGTGCTGAACGTACCGACAAATAACCGGCGAAAGTCTGCGACGGCAAATAATAGAATGTTCGTAAACGTCAATAAAATGAAGGAGCGAGTGCTGTATGGGGATTCGCTATTAAGAGGCGTAATAGTTGAGAGTTTAACGAAGTCGTACCAGCCGGGTGCAAACATAAAGGACGTCAGCGAATCTATTCGACTGCAAAAACAGAGGGTGAAAGAGATGATAATCGTGGCAGGAATGAATGATTTGAAAGAGGACAAAATGGAAATGATAGAGGATGTGAGGGAGATGTTTGAAGTAGCAAAAGAGAAGAGTAAGAGAGTTAGGATGGTGAGTATCTTACCGCGGTATGACAGTGAAGTGTTTAGAAGGAGGGCCATAATTGCCAATGACTTTATGCGTGGGTTATGCATGGAGAGTAGTGTGGAATTTGTGGATGTGTGGAATGAGTTCGATGGGCGAAAGGACTTATATAAGATGGATGGGTTACATTTGAATGGAGTTGGTGTACGGAGACTTGAAAGAGTGTTGATGAATGAAGTGGAAGTGGATGTATAGACTCAGGGAAACTAGATTTATTGGGGAGGGGGGGGAGTAGATATGCAGACTTTAGGGGGGCAGTTAAGTGTATGAATGAGTATATTATGCCCGAGCGAGTACGACGGACAACAAATCAGAATGGGATAGTTAGTATAAGGCATCAAAGTAGGGATGGGACAAATGGGCTTCAGTGATTCATGTACACTAATGCCAGGAGTATTAAGAACAAGAAGGAAGAGGTTTTGGCCATGGTTGGCACTTCCAGGCCACAGGTTGTCGGTATTGGTGAAACATGGCTGACAGAAGATGATAAAGCTAGTGCGATTGAATGCGACGGGTATAGCATGTTCAGGAGTGACAGGGTGAATAAAAAGGGGGAGGAGTGTTATTGATGATAGCTGATGAGCTTGAGCCAAGGAGTATAGAAGTTGAACTGCAGGATGGGGAAAAAAGCACATTTGAGGCTGTTTAGTGTGAGATAGAATCTAGCAGAACAAAATATACAATTGGGTGATGGAGTGGATGGTGGGGATAGAATGCATTAGTAAATAGAAGAAATGAGTGGAAGGAGGGTAATTATTATGGGTGATTTCAATTATGGTAACATTGACTGGAAAGAGGAGAGGGCACATGGGAGGAAGGAATTGGATTTTATGCGGTTATTAAGGGACAACTATCTACGGCAACATGTATTGGAAAATACCAGGGGGCAGAGTGTGCTGGACCTAGTAATTGCAACTGAGAATGTGGCTGTAACAAACATGACCATGTTGTCACCAATTGGTGAGAGTGACCATAAGGTCATGACTTGGGAGGTGGCTAAAGGAGTCGAATTTACAATTAAGACAGGGTACATGTGGAATTACTGGGCTGGTAAGTATGACAAGCTTAGGTGTGTCCTTGGCTCAATGCCATGGCATGTAAAACTGCAAGGGCTGGATGTTGATAGTGCATGGGAGGTGGTTAAGAACTGTTTGCAGGAGGCAATGGTTGACTGTATACCAAGAGTCTGAATAATAAATCACGTAGGGGTTAAATGGATGAATAACACTATTAAGCTTGAGCTGCAAAAAAAGAAACAATTGTGGAGGGAATTTAAGGAGAAGGGTGACCATCAGGTGCAGGAACAGTATAAAGCTCAGGCCAGGATGGTAACAAGGGTGGTAAGAAAAGCAAAAGCAGATTACGAAAGGAAATTGGCCACGCAGGCTAAAGAGAATCCCAAACAGTTTTTTCAATATGTTGCAAGTAAAAGGAAAAATGTTCATGGTTAGAATGATCTTAAGAAATGCTGAGGGTAGGGAAGTAACCGAATCAGTCGATATTGTGGAATTACTGAGCGAGCACTTTGCAAGAGTATATCATCCAGGTGGTGACTTTGCAGGAATGGAAGAAGCAACAGCTTATACTGGAATTGTGATGAATGAAGTAGAGGTAACTAGTCTATTACAGAACCTCAATGTCAATACATCTGTGGGATTGGATGGTATACCAGCTCGTGTCGTACGTGAAGCGGCCAAAGAATTGTCAGTGCCCTTGACCATTTTGTTTAATTTGAGCCTCAGGTCTGGGTCAGTCCCAAGGGAGTGGAAAGAGGAGAAAATAGTTCCACTGCACAAAGGAGGTTCCAAGGCTGCTGTTGAAAATTACTGGCCAATTAGCATAACAGGAATCATTATCAAGGTCTTAGAGAAAATAGTCAAGAGGAAAATACAAGATTGGATAGAAGAAAATGGGATACTGTATCGGGGACAGCATGGTTTTGTGAAGGGTAGGTCATGCCTCAGTAACTTGCTCACATATTATAACACAGTGACGGCTGAACTGGATAAGGGTAATGGGTTTACAATGATTCTACTGGACCTTGCTAAGGCCTTTGACAGGATACCACATGGAATTCTAATCAGTAAATTGCAGCATATGGGAATGGACATAGGGTTGGTGAGATGGATAGGAGGGTGGTTGATGGAGAGATATCAGAGAGTGGTTTACTCAGGAGTAGAGTCCACAAGACGGCCTGTGACTAGTGGTGTGCCACAAGGATCTGTTCTTGGACCACTGCTGTTTAATTTGTTCATAAATGATATAGGAAATGATCTGAGAGGAACAGTTCATTTCTTTGCGGATGATGCGAAGTTGGGTAGGGCAATAGTGAATGCAGATGACGTCAAAATTTTGCAGGATGATTTGGATAGATTGGAGGTCTGGGCTAAGGAGAATGAATGTCAATTTAATGTGGCAAAATGTAAGGTTATGCATTTTGGGGTGAAAAGATTGGCGGCAGTTTACTGCATTTGTGGAACCGTGCTCCAGGAAGTTGATGAGGCACGAGATTTAGGAGTGTTGGTGGATGAGGAATTGAAATTTAGGGGACACATTGCAAAAGTGGCTAAATCAGCTCATCAAATCACTTGGTTGCTGAAGAATACGTTGACAAGCAGAGACAAGCAGGTTATTGTTCCTCTGTATCGAGCCTTGATAAGACCCCATCTTGACTACTGTGCTCAGATTTGGTCACCTAGGTTTCTTCTTGATGGGGAGGAGTTGGAGAGGATCCAGAGACGAGTGACCAAGATGATAGCAGGTCTGTGGAATGAACCGTATGAGAACAGGTTGAGAATTTGTGGGTTGCAGAAATTGGTTGATAGGCAGAGGAGGGGAGATATGATTGAGACATTCAAATTACTGAAGGGTTTCTATAAAATTAATTCAGAAGATATTTTTGAGAACAGTGCTGGTTGTGGGAGGACTAGGGGACATCCATGGAAACTGGGCAAAAGTGTGGTTAGTGAAGGTGTTAGAGCTGGGTTCTTTACTTTTAGAGTAGTGAATGAGTGGAATGCGCTCCCTGAGTCTGTGGTGGATGCTGTGACAGTGAATGAGTTTAAGGCGAGGTATGATAAATACTGTATGAATGTCGAATAGTTGTGATGAATATGATTTGGGGCCTCCCTCGATGAGTCTAATGACACCCTGGAGTTGCCCAGGGAGTCATTAGACTCCCTAATGACTCCCTGGGCAACTCCCGGGAGTCATTAGGGAGTAATTATTACTACTTCCAGGAGTAGTAATAGTAATAATAAGCTACCTGCAATATTCTTTTGTATACTCTTGTCTGCAGTCTGCATGACAGAGTTGGACAACTTGCAGATCTCAATTTTATATCCAAATGTAGAAATACTTAAAGATTTTAAAAATTTACCAGCTTATGTGAGAAAATTGTTTTCATAATTGCTTATAAATTTTTCATTTGGCTGTAAAATAATGGTTGATCCAAAATATCCTCTTTTAATATCTTATTAATGCCAAAGCAAAGCCTCTCAGCTCTACTTTTAATATTTCAGTTTTATTATATTTGCTGAAAGCAAAAATTTTAATCGGTCAAGTGTGTGTGTGTGTGTGTGTGTGTGTGTGTGTGTGTGTGTGTGTGTGTGTGTGTGTGTGTGTGTGTGTGTGTGTGTGTGTGACTTTTAAATTTAAAAACTTCAAAGAATAAACACCAGAGAGCTTATGAGAATACAATTCTCAGCAGCGGAGTTGCCTTTGCTTGCACTCCTTAAAAACTTTTCATACTTCTACATATATTTGGCTATGAAATATGGAGTGATTTGTTTATTTTACAATGCTGAAAATGAAGGCTCTTCTCTGATAATTGTTGTATTCACTGACTGCGATTCATTTATAAAAAGAATACTATTCTTTGACAGGATTGCTTTGATATTGAATAAGTTTTTGCCTTAAAGTTTCTGTCTGGTCTCTGAGAACCAACTGTTTGAAACAGCTGTCGGGCCAGTGAAACATTATGTGAATCCAAGGACTTCTATTGTAATCTACTCTGCTGCACACATCTCGCAGTCTCCATTACTACTTAATTCTCCAAATACACGCAACGACACTACTGTTGATGAAATCTATCTCTCAACACCACCATCAACAGTATTTTTTGTCTGTAAATTGCATGTGTTCTTATGGCAGATTTGCTTGTGCTGTCCAACTACAGATGCTAGAATCCTGGCTAGCAGATTGCTAAGAAGAGTCAATTCGAGTTGAAGGGGGAGAAAGGAATAAGGCAATGTACAAATTTGTCACCAACATGTGAAATCATGTGCTTTATACATAAAGTTATCCAACTTGTGTACAAGCAAAATGGTTACCACTTTAAAAAAAACTAGGATTTTCATAAAAGAAAAGCTAATTTTCCATCATATAATGATAAGCACTCATGCCACAAAATGCATTGATTAGCCTATCATCAGAATGGATTTGCCTTCTTCTGCCATGCGCAGAAGTGTCAAGGGGTCTTGCATCTGTGGCCGGATCATACATGGGATGAAAAACCTGAGTTTTTGGGAACAAAAAAAACCCTGCTGCCTCCATATAAAATCAGCTAACTCACTTTACGTTGGAAAAGCTCATATAAAGGTTCTGTGTCACAAGAATTGAAATCAAAATAATAAAATAATAATAAAGCTACTCCATCTTTTTCATGATTATTATTGCTTGAATATAACATCTTGTAATTGTTGCATAGAATGATCTTACTTGTTTTTGTCTTCTTTGTTTCATTTTGATCTGTTATTTCAATCTGGCACTTATCCAGTGCTTCAGACAGTTCCCTTTCTTTTTCATTGATGCTTCTTATGTTGATAGTACTAATCTTGAGCTAGCTTTGCTGATGTTGAGCTGGAATGTGTACTGGGATTTCTTTCACTAGCCAACGTTGCACTAGTTTCCTGATGCAAATGGGGAAGCCTTATTTAAGGCTTTCCCATTTATGTCACGATGTCCCAGCCAGCATGAAATTCTGTTATTTGTACCATCATTTTGCATTATGGTCTAATTCAATAAAAATAAAATTTTTGAGCTAAATTCCAGATTACCAGCCCATCCTCGTTCATTCAGTATCCAGGTAGATACCTAATGGGGTGTACCGTAAGGTGTTGAGGATTGGACATTAGGCCAGAACCTATGTCAGTTCTTTGCATTCCTTAAAAGGCTGTGTGGAGGTCTCCTTCTACTGCTTTGAACCTTAAGCACTCCATTCAAGAATACATGAGTAGAGATAATCTAATGTAGTGTATGGATGGTTAGAATGAGATAGACTAGCGAAAGAGAACATATATGTAATCTAAATGGATTGATGCAGTTAATTATGTTTTATGGTCAAAATTTTAAGATCAAAATTCTAGATACTGACCATATTGGAACGCTGACAAAAATGTTTATTTTTGAAGAACTGAATTTGACTTTTCAAGTTCTTGATTTTTTTTTTTTCCTGTTGTACTCAAAGTTCATATGAGCTTTAGGGTGATCAAAATTAAAGTATCCCTGTTTTTAAGGCCTTGTCACATCCAGTGATCTAAATGCTGCAAAAGAATACATTCTGCATCATGCGGAAGCATCATCTGAGAAAGAAAAAAAAAAAAAGTAGTTCCAAAATTCGACGCCAGTGGCATTGTACACACCAAATGCATAGAATTTGCATATCACACAACTCAGCAGGTACCATGAGGGTTTAAAAAGATGGAATGGGATTTTTCTCTTCATTATGGCTGTTAGTGCCATCAACAGTGATGGCACTAATTTTGCCCCAATGTGCTTTGCTTGTGAAGCTGTCCTACCTAAACAATTGCAATGCTGTTGCTACTCTTTGTGAATTTTGTGGTTTGAACAAATGTTAATGAAGTCCACTATCTTTTGTGCTTTGCATAGAATTGATTAGTCATTTTGAAGAAACGGGATTGTTTGGAGTTAGACTTGGCAAAGGTTGCAAAAGCAATCAGTTCACATCAAGTGAATGAAGTTGCTACTGCCATTGTGGAGCAGTCCACGAATAACAGCATTGGTTCCTGCAGTGCAAGTGCTGTATCAAGACACATGGCTTACACAACTACATTTCTACCCATATAAGAGGAGTTGCACCTGCAGGACTTTGAAAGTTCAACTGACATTTGCTTTAACACTTGCTGCAGTGCAGTTGGATGCTGCATGGCCATGGATTATTTAGTGGGGAGATGAGGCTCACTTTCACCTGAACGGAGCTGTGAGTATCCAAAATTGCCAGGTGTGGGCTATGCAAAACCTCTATGCAATCCAACAAATTCCTTTGCATCCAACCCAAAGTCACTGTCTGGTCTGAGCTTATAGCTTTGTTTACCATGGGACCATTATTCTTTGAGGACATGCACCAATTGAGTCCTGTGACCTGCTCAGTTACTGCTGAGGTATTGCAATATAAACAATTTTGTTGTGCCATAGGTACAGCAGCACCTGTGCATGGATTGTTATTTTTATGCAGGATGGAGCCCTCCACACATTGGTTTACCCATACAGGAGGTTCTTTGAGAATGTTTCATAGATCAGCTGTGCTTTTCCTACTGCATGATCACCTTGCCCCGTTCAGTTAATCTGACCCCCCTGTGACTCCTGGCTCTGGGTTTTTCTCAAAGACAGCATTTATCAAGATCATCCTGATAACTTGCCAGCTCTGAAAGACAGCATAATGCAGCTTGTGCGCAACATCAGTCCCAACCAGCTGCATTCTGCTGTTGAACACACTGTGCAAAGGATGCAGTTTGTGGCATACCAGAAAGGACAACATGTTGAACAATACAACCCTTGAAGGCATAATGGAAGTGAATAACAATGTGTTATTTACCTCCATAGTCAGTTTCTTTGGATTTTTTGACAAGCCTCTAAACTTAGGAGACTTAGAAAAAAAATCAAAAGAAATTGTCTACAGATGCTGTTTTCAAATGTTTTCTTTTTCTCCAGTATTATTTGCATATTTTAATCTGGTGATTATATCTGAAAACTACCCAACATTTGATTCTTCTTTTCTTTTCATTAAGATATTCATTTTTATCTAGCTCACACCTTAATGGTGAGCACTTCTATTTCATATCCTTTGTATATCCATATATTCTGAACCAATCGGAATATATTGCTGTGAGCAGTAATATACTGTATTTACTCAATGTAACTCGCACTTTTTTCCCTCATAATTAAAGTTAAGAAATTGTGATGTGGGGATTTTTGGAAACTAAAGTTTTTCAGGAAAAAAACTAAATTGACGTTTATAATTAAATCTCATTATTCATTACAATTTATAAGTGCTCATATTATTTATAAAATGAATATATTTAAATTTTAATGATCAACATTATTTATGCGATTGGTGGCTCACCTTCATCATGCGATATATTTGAATCTTTAGCGACAATGCTTCTGTAATTAAATTAAAACACACAGTTTCATTATTGCTTGTCCTTTTATCATTTCGGAATGATTACATCACCATGATTTAAAAGAACTGAAAATGGGCATGACTTACCAAGAATCTCCTATTCACTATCCCTACTTTGGTCTTAAGAGCAGTTTCAAACTGTTTTAATCTAATCTTGAACCATTGTAGTATCCATCCACCCTTTTTCTTGAACTCTTACATGAATTCCAGAGGGAAATTTTCCCTTTGGCACTGTTTTTGAATATTACATAAGGAGGTAACTTTTTTTTTCATCTGCAGTAATTGCAAGCATGATTGTGCATCGCTGTTTAAACTTTTTTTCTTGTGTGAGGTAAAATATAATGGTTCAATTATCAGGGGTACGATGGTTCAAGTAAAATCAGGAGTACGAGATATACGTGAGGGGGTGAGTTCTATTCGAGTAAATATGGTACTAAGCATTTGTGTATTTCTTGTGTTTTCTTTCCATGTGAATATATACATATTATTATGTTGGAATGTGGTGTTTGTAATAACTAGTCCTTGTCTTCATTTTAAATTTATTATGTGCTTATCCATTGGTTTTTTTTTTTGTCCTACTTTTCCAGAACCTCTCAGTCTGTGATTTATTTCCTGCCCTTCTGTGTATATTTCCAACAAGAACAAGCTTTTGTGTTGTCAACTGTCCTGTCTAATGACTCAAAAATTCCTATACCTCTTCCATACTAGAATGTTCTGTGGAACCAAAGAAACAAGTTTTATTGTCCAGTTTCCTATGCATATTTCAAATGATGACCATAATATGAAGGTTAACCTTGGAAATTGAAGTAGTTATTCTTAATGTGGTAGTTTTCTCCTTGAAATTTATCTAAATCTTTGCATGCCATTCAAGTTTATCCTCATGTTTAGCATTGACTATTACAGCTATTCCTTCTATTCCATGATCATAGTTGATCAAACCTAACATCATATAGTATTATTTAGCAGTATCTCACCTGTTTTATTCTTCATCTGTGATATGCTAGTTATATTGACATGGTACTTCTGTGATTCTTCTAGTGTTTCATTTATTTTTCATCCATTTTTTTTGCTGTTGATACCTCTTTTATTGATGCTGAGGTTGAGTTTGTTCTGGTAACTGACTTTTGCTATTTGTCCTAATTCTTTAATGAAAACAGTGGAAATCTTTGTTTACCCATAGTGGATGCCCTAGCCAGTATAAGATTTTGATAATACCGTTTTTTTGCATATGGTTAAGTCATAACAGAATGTGGTTTGATCTGCTGAGTCCCAAATTTATCCATCCTCTTTCATTCAGTATACAAGTGGATACAATAATGTGGTGCACCATGTTAAGATGAGGATTGACCACTTCTCTGTTGTCAGTTATTTGCATTCCTGTAAGTGACCACAAGGATTTCATGTATACTCCAGTGGTTGCAATGCAGATATTTAGCCTGGATTTAAATTTTTGTAAGGTCACATATTGAGGTCATATATGAAATATCCACTTTCACAAATGCAGTGTCTTTGCAAATACATTCTTTCAGTTCCTTAAGTATTCTTAGCAGTGAAAGAATTGTATAATTTTGTAAATTTTCAGATTTCCATTATAAAGACAACATTCAAACTATTAAGTTTAAAAATTGTTTTATTGGCTAAGTTCAAATAGCTTAACTAATAAAATCAATATCATCTTTGTATGATGAACATGGATTTTGTAATACCATACAGAAAAGACATTACACCTTTTTTCTTTAGGAGAAACAATTTTGCTTGACTGAGTCAGTTGGAAGGACATTGCTGTTTTGATAGAAAATTTAAAACTTCAATGCTATGTTGTGCTAGACCAGACTTATGAGGTTTCATGTATTTAATATAATACTGATGTTCTTTCATTTTTTTTTTTTTTCTCCCATCCTGTCCCTCTGTCTCTACCTTTGGCAAACTATTGTTGCAGAAATTAAAGCTAAAGTTTTGTTTCTCTCAGCCACCACTGATCCCATTATTCCTCCTTTTTTTCTTTTTTGAAGTAGTAAGTACATGGGATTGGAGAGAGGGAGGGAGGGAAAAGCATGTTTTTATTATTATTATGATTTTTATTTTTATTTTGAGGCCTTTATTAGTGGATGCAAAGTGATGGCTAGATAGATGATAAAAGTGATCTACCATGTAGTTTATTTTTGAATAACTCATATAAACTTCCAAGCCTATCAGCTAATCTTATCACTATAAGAGACCTCCAGGAAGTCAAGGACTCATGGGGAGGATGCCATATATCACCTATACCAGCTTCTCTTAAACCAATGGTTCTTAACCTGGGTGGTAGCACCCCCCCCCTCCCCCCAAGGGCGCTGTGAACGCTAAGGGGGTGGTAAGCATTATAATGCTAATATACTAAAAGCAAAAAAAAAATTCCATATTTAATCTAGCATCCCTGTTTATATTGTATCTTTGGCAACACTCTTCAGAATATTGTATGTCTGGCAATATTGTTCAAATTTATTTGCCATAATTGGGCTACTTTTTGGTCTGAATTTTCTACATTGAAAATAATTAATTTTGGCTATTTTAGCAGAATCCACTACTTTTATAAGCTTTATCTGCTACTTTTGCTAATGCCTATCTGACAACCCTGGTTTGCAGATTAAGTCTAGCCAGCGGTGTCATGTGCCGCAGTTTGCTGATATTGTGTAGCACTGCAGCCCATTAAAATGAGTGAATAAAGAAAGTGTCGTCAATATTCATGTGAATATTTAAAATATGGAGTTATTCCATCTATAAATAATGAGCAGTTACCAATGTGATTAATATATGAAAAACTTTCTCAAACAAAGGAATGAAGCCTTCAAGAATGATTGGGCATTTAAGAACAAAGCATCCAAATAAAGCAAAAAAGGATGTGAAGTACTTTTGAAAATTAAATACCAAATTTAAAAATCAACCTGGACTTAAAGGGTTGGTTGCAAAACAAAATAATCAACAAGAGAAGGGACTTGTTTTGTCTTACAAACTTTCAAAATTCATTGCCAAATGTGGAAAGCCACATACTATTGGCAGATATGATGATTGGTCCAGGTAAAAGTAATATCATGTCGTCACTTCCTCTCAGCAATAGTTCAGTATCAACAAGAATTGACGAACTGGCAAGGACATTGAAAAAAAAACTTTGTGATGATTTAAAAAACATAGAATTTTCCTTGAAACTCAATGAGACAACTTTACATGACCACGAAGCTTTGTTAATGGCCTACATGCATTATATAAATACTAATGAAGAAATTATTCATGAGTTCCTATTTGCTGAACAACTGAAAATTGACACGGAAGGTTCTATAATTTTTAAGATTGTTAAAGATTTTTAATGTAAAAACATTCCTCTCACAAATATTGCATGTGCAACTGATGGAGCATCAACTATGATTGGTTGTCACTGTGGATTTATAGCACATTTAAAAGAAGCAGTTTCAAATATCTTTACAATTCACTGCATTTTTCATAGAGAGCACTTAGCTGCAAAGCATCTTAGCAGTAGACTAAGACTTTGGATGATGTTATTAAAGCAGTGAATAAAATAAAAGTCAGTCATTGAATACTGTATTTTTCAGGAACTTTGTCATGAAAATGAAGAATTTGGGCATGTTTTGCTTCACAGTGAAGTTTACCCATATACGGTACTAACGTACTATAGGTTGACCAGCCAACCTATATGGGCCTAACATAAAAAAAAAAAAAAAAGATGGCTCTCAAAAGAAAAGGAAAAGGTTGACATCGCATATCTTTTCGATATTTTCACCAAATTAAATGAGATTAACATCAAATTGCAGGAAAGCAACATGAATTTTTATTAAAGAAGAGGGAATTATAAATGCTTTTATCAACATATTAACATTCTACAAGCAGAGCATTGCAAGACAAGATTTTCTGGAGTTCCCAAGTCTACAAATAATAGATGATGATTTAATATTAGATACAGATTTTGATTGTTAGTGTTCCCACTTTTTGACACTGAAAGAAGACTTGATCAGATTCAAAGACTGATGATCATAAAATAACCTGATTGGGTTATAAATCCATTTCTTTCGGATGCCACTTCTGTTCATCCAAATTTGTGTAAAGAATTTATTGACTTAAAAATGATTTTGAAGGTTATTCATTCAGAATGTATTCATTCTTCATACATTCTAAACATTGGGACACAATAACCAATACATTGGAGCACAATAACCAATTCTTTACCAGAGAAATACAGCGTGTTCTACTATTCCATAAACAGCATATCTAAGTAGAGCCCTTCAGGTTAAGCCACTTTACAGTTTCAGATTTTACTCATTTTGTTTAGCATTTCATCGAACATTGAATTAGAATGTCAATTCCAATATCTTCTTTTATCTACTAAACGCTTGTTGACAGTCTCAACTCTTCCAGTTTAAAGATTCATAGTGCTATGATTCCATTTTGGAATCTTCTATTAATATTCTCAAGACTGTCATGTTTTCTTAAATACTTCCTAAGAATAAAATTCTTTGGTCGCCATTTTCAAATTTTCATTCTCTTTCTACTTGTTTTTCTACATTACTCAGCTACTGAATGCTCACTCTGTCAGCTGTCAGTCACCCATCAATCTCCTCGGTGAGCTTGCACATTTCATGTAAATGGCAAGTGAGAAGTTATATAATAAGGCTGGCACGTCTTTGTTAGTGGAAAGAGAATGTATTCACAAAGAACAAAAGATATCTCAATACTTAACAATTATGAAATACAATAAAGAAGACTTCAATTATTACAAACTATAGAGCCTCCATAGCTCAGTTGGTATAGATGAAGCACTTTGGTCGGAAAGACCTAGGTTCGATTCTCGTCTATGACATGAGGAACTTTTATCTGGTCTCTTTTGACTAAAGGTGAGTTAGCCAGTCTCACATGGAGGTGAGGGTTTTTCTATCCGGAAACTCGGATTTTTTCTTTTTGCCTCAGAACAGGCTAAAACCGTCCCTGGTTACATGCACAGATCTACAGTCATAAAAAAAAAAAAAAAAAAAAAAAAAACCAATATACTTAATCCCTCAAAAGAAGGGCACACCCTGCCCTCCAAAAGGGATGTGGAAGAAAGGGGGAACCCCATATGAATATTATTATTACAAACTATCAGAATCTAGTAAGTACATCAAATCTCATTTGGTTTACGTTTCATTTTAACATTAATAATATCAATACCAGACACATTGCAAGTGCCGATCATACGTGTTATGAAACCAAAACTAATAATTTACTAACATAAGCAGTTGTAAAACTATTAATAATTATAAATTATGATTATTTTTTACAGATGTCCATGTGGAAAATGGACCAGGCTGACTGGAATACACTTTCCCATCTTGCAGAATTTAATACTGAAGCTGTCAGCCAAACATCTATAAATGAATCAGTGAAGTATACCACAGATTGTATTGTCTATTCAGCAGCTGCAGCTAATTACAAAAACATCATCCTGATTTTCATTCTATTCAACGCCTTGGTTCTCCAAGGGTTCCATGCAGCCAAAAAAAAAGATTTCCTGCAATAACAAACTTAATAGCATTTAAACGTGCTTGCTATGTGAGACATAAGGATCAAAAACAGCCCTGGATTAAATTTATATCATTGATTTATCAAACAACCAGTGCAAAAATTGTATGGAATTGTATGGGAAATCTGGAAGATGAAAGGTAGATACATAACACACAGTTTGTCAACCTTGGAACATCCTGGATGAATTTGTTGCTGATCCCAAAGCTATTGCAGACATTGTAGGAGAAACTTTGCCAGGATCTCAGCAACAGTTTCCTATTCTGATTTTTTTTTAATTTTGCAAGAATAAGAAGAGAAACAGTGGCTTAGCTTTTGTACCAAGAGGATTGGGCCATACAGTTGACCATTTCTTAAGAGGAACTCAAAAGAGCTATTTCTTTTGAGTTACTCGAAAATTTGTCTCTTTCGCTGTCTCACACTAGCACAGTAAGCCCTGATGACATCCATTATGAAATGATAAAACACTTCCCACCATTTTCTATGGATTTCCTTCTCATACTGTACAACAGAATATTTACAGAGGAAGAGGTTATGAACTCTTGGCATAAGTCAATTGTCATTGCTATCCCAAAGCTAGTCAAGGATTCAGCCCAGGCAAGGTAATCATCCTATTTCTCTGACTAGCTGTCTTTGTAAGGTTTTGGAAAAAATGGTAAACACAAGGCTTTCCTCGTACTAAGAAAGCAACAAACTTCTTTCCAATACACATTGTGGCTTTTGTAAACACCAATCAACCTTGGACCATTTGGTCTGTTTAGAAACATGTATAAGAGATGCTTTCCTGAAACAAGAACATGTGGTTTCAGTGTTCTTCGACATGGAAAAAGCCTATGACATAGCTTGGAGATATGGCACATTAAAAGACCTGTTTAATCTTGGTCTGAGTGGGCACCTTCCTGTTTTTATTAAGAATGTTATATCCAGGCTTGTGTTTCAAGTCTGAGTGAGAAGCATGTTATCCTAGCCCTGTCATCAAGAAGAAGAGGTTCCTCAGTGTTCTTCGACATGGAAAAAGCCTCTGACATAGCTTTGGAGATATGGCACACACCTTCCTGTTTTTAAGAATGTTATATCCAGGCTTGTGTTTCAAGTCTGAGTGAGAAGCATGTTATCCTAGCCCTGTCATCAAGAAGAAGGGGTTCTTCAGTGCCTTGTCTTTAGTGTTAATCCTCTTTGCTATTAAAGTGAACTCAATTATTGAACAGCTTCCTCCCAAGTAGGTAATTGCCTTTACATCAGTGACTTCACAATTTACTGTTACTCCTTCAATATGAAGGTAATTGAAAAACAACTTCAGCAAACAATCGATCATGTCTCTTTATGGGCTCTTTGTCATGGGTTCAGGTTATATGCAGAAAAAACTGTCTGTACACTTCAGCTAGAAACGCAGCCTCCACCCCAATCCTGATTTAAGAATACGATAAATTGTTATCTCTGTAGTTCCAGAGGCCAAGTTTTTGGGACTCATATTTGACTGAAAGCTAACTTTCTCTACACACACACATGTCATATTCAGGATAAGTGCAAAAAAAAGCATTGAATATCCTCCACACTCTATCCTCTACAGAATGGGGTTCTGATTGATATTCCTTGCACTGCATTTATTGTGCACTTGTATGTACAAAGCTTGATTATGGGTACCAGGTTTAGTTTTGCAAAAGAGAGCATGCTATGGTGGTTTGACCCGATCCATCATCAGGGTATCCAATTAACCACCATTGCTTTTTGCACATTGCCCATTCAAAATCTTTATTGAATCAAATGAATTCTCTCTATCACTTAGACAAAAACATTTGTCTCTTAATTACACCCTAAAAATAAAGTCCCTTCCAGATCATCCTACATAGACTAGTCTCTTTTCTCTATATTGGAAGGTACTGTCACATGTGTCAGACTTCCATTCATCCTTTTTGGTATGCACATTAAAATGGCTATAGAAGCTACTGGCATGAGTGTTGACAACATTACCTTTTGTTTAGTGGGCTGCACTAAACAAAACAACATTCCTCCACAGCAGGTTTCCAAGTGAGAGGTTGCCAAGTACGGAAGGCTTATATACCCTCATGTGTTTTCATTTGTTCAGTGCATACAGAGCAACCTACTCAAATTTCTTAAGAAATATAAACATGTTAACACAAGAATATTTTAATATTTGCCAAATATTTCAGTCTGAAATTAACAGACTATCCTCAGTGGCTTGATAGGAACAGTTTTTACAAGGTGGAATACAAACAAGTGATCATTCAAAAGTAGAATGACCCACGTGATTACATTGCTGACCACTAAAGAGAGGTAAATTTCATCAGAGTGATGAATAAATTATACGTATTAATTCACAATTTCATATAATAAATATGAATATGAATTAATACCTATAATTTTTGCATCGCTGATGAAATTTACCTCTTTTTAGTGCTCAGCAATGTAACATCACGTGGCTCGTTTTACTTTTGAATGATTAGTTGTTTGTATTCAACCTTGTAAAAACTGTTCCTATCAAGCCACTGAGGATACAATTCTTGTTAAAAATAAAGATTTTTAATTTTGATGTTCAGTTGTGTTGGATTCCCAGTCACATCGGAATTAAGGGAAATGACATTGCAGAAGTTATATCAGCTACTTTTTCGACATAATGTTTGGCAGTCCTTTATACTGACTATACTCAGGTTATAAATTCAGAGTTAATTGCCTAATAAACAGAAGAGTGGAAGTTGTTCTTGCTAGACTCTGCATAGGTCACAGTCATTTCACACATTATTTGCTGACGGCTGATGACCTACCTATGTGTGAGAAATGCCACACTCATCTTACTGTTAGTCATATTCTGGCAGGGTACAAGTGCTTCACATGAGAGAGAAATGACATTTTTACTTATCTGGCCAAACCCTATACACTCAGGCAGATGTTATCTTCAAAATTAATGTTACAAAATGAATGTTTGTAAAAATTAAAATTTTTACAAACATTAAATTATTCAGACATTTCATTATAAATTTATTTGTATATACTCATTATAGATTCGAAACCTTGTATATATATTTTATTTACTTACCTTCTTATAACTTTGTATGTATATTTTATATTATTCACTAATTTATTTCCTTATTTATTTATTTATTTATCAATACCCTCTATACTGCTATAACCTGTGTCCTGGCACACTATGACCTTTGCTGTCCTTGTGCCATAAAACTATAAATCAGTCATCTGTCAAGCAGGATTCTCTGAATAAAATGAGAATAACTGCTGCAATAAATTTGGTATGAAAATCAGCAATAAAAAGTCAGACTGGAAATAGACAGAAACATTGAAAACATCAACTGCATCCTGAATAGAGAACTTGCAGAACAAGTAAAACTTTTTAGCTACTCAGGCACTATTTTTAGCAATGATGTAAATTAAATATAGAAATAGACAACAGAATTAGCAAGGCTGGTATTGTAGGAAGTCAACTGAATAAATGTATACAGAATAAAAGAGAAATAGTAAATACACTGAACTAGCTGTATTCTAGATAGTGTTCAAATCAGTTTTAACTTATGGATATGAGAATTGGATTAGAAATAAAACACCTGATGAAAGATTGGAGATGATATTTGAGAATTCTGAGGAAGATTAGGGGAGTAAATAGATGGCATCATTGGCAGTTTCATATATTACAAATGAGGATATTAGGAAACAACTTTTCATTAAATGGTATTCAGGAATGTGTGGGTGTGAGAGAGAGAAGGGCTAATCTTACGTAGTATGGTCACTTAAATGGAATGTGAGAGGAAAGGTTAGCAAAACAAGTTTTTTTCAGGATGGCAGATAAAAGATCCACAGGAAAGCCAAGAACTAGATGAATTGATACAGTAGGAAGTGCCTTAGAAGGCAGAAATATAAGTTCTAATAGTATCGGATTATTGACAGATGATTATTATCCCAAGACCCCATGGACTCAAAGACTCATCAAGGAGGTCCTTTTGTCATACACAAGCTCATCATACCGTGACTTAACCAAATCAGATTCTCTGCAAACCACACTCTCAGGCAAGGCATTCCAATCATTCACAACTCTGCATGCAAAAAACGTGCTTCTCACCCCCCCCCCCCCCCATCCTCTTTATATACAGCTTCCAGGGATAACCCCCTGGTTCTCCCCTGATCTCCGACCATTTTCTGTAAAACCTCTCTAACATTGACCCAATAACTACTCCTTACTAACCTGTAGGTCTATCATATCACCCCCTCTTCCTCCTCCTATCCACTAGACTGTACATTGCATCTTCTCAATCTTTTCTCATATTCGACATCCCAGAGATCAGAAACTACCTTAGTCAGTCTCCTACAGACCCTTTCCAACATCTCTTCGTCCTTTTGAAAACCTGGTGACCAAATCTGTGCACAGCAGGCCATGTGTGTCCTAATTAAAGCCTTATACAATGGAACAAATCTCTTTACGTCTACAAAGTCAGTGTCCTCTGCATCATTCCCAGAATTCTTTGTGTTGTCCTCACAATTTTGGCAATGTGTCCCCTAATTTCAGATCCTTATCCATTATCACCAAAAGATCTCTTATTTCCTCCACCTCTAACAATATATCTCACCAATCATAAATTCTACATCCCATCTTTGTTTCCCAAATTTTAAAACCTTACATTTTAAACCTGTGCCCATTCACTCAATTTATTCAAGTCTTCTTGTAAGGCCACAACATCTTCTCTAGTTTGTCTCAACTTTGTATCATCTGCAAACAACTGAATATTCTCATCCAAATTTTTGCCAATATCATTAACATAGAGGTCAAACAGCAATGGCCCTAAAACAGATCCTTGAGGCACACCACTAGTGACTTTCCTCATCTAGGATATTACTCCTTTACACACAACTTGCTGATACCTATCAGATAGCCAGTCTCTGATCCAATGCAGTAATCTAATATCCAACCCCATCCACTCTAGTTTGACTATCATCTATCAAAAGCCTATGCAAAATCTAAGTATACTACTGTGTATCCCTCTACTCTGTCCAAGGAAGCCATCACCTTATTGTAATAAGTAAATAGATTACTAAAACATGACCTCCCTTTAGCAAATCCATGTGGTCTATCAAAGATAATACCAATTGTCAAGCTAATTCTGGATCCTAGTTCTCACAAGCTTCTCCAACAACTTAACTGCAACACATGATATATATGCTATAGATAGGCCTATAATTTGATGCTTGGGTTCTATTATGAAGTTCCTTAACTTCATTTTCTTTACTTCCTTTCATTCAAAAGAATGAAAGACTTTTAATTACTGCTCATTAAGTATCTCCACTATATCTTTGCAGCAATTGTCTTTATACCATTTTCTCCAATCAATGTCATCTTTCCATAATCTTTTTTTTTTTTTTCTTCATTATCTAACTGCTGCTCATACTTCACTTTTGCTACCCTTACTCGCCAAGTCACCCTCCTTGCCTGGTGTTTGTAATCCTCATGGAATTGGTTATTGCCACTTCTCTTATGCTGCCACCATAATGCCTTTTTTCTCTTTATTGCATGCTTAATCCCTTCATTCAATCGTTTCATACTGACCTTATTTCACCTTCTGTACCTTGGAATACATTTAGACATTGCTTCTACTAGATAGTTCTTGAATATCTCCCAAGTTGCATTGATCTATTTTCCAGCTAAATCCTCATTCCATGCTACACCTACAAGCTCCTCATAATCACCACCCTTATAGTTACACATATATCCTTTTCTCACACTGCTGGCAACAACCCAGGTAATCACTTCATGGTCACTCTCATCAACTGGACCCTGATTTGACATCTCGTTTATAATTACATCCTCTGATGAGATGATCAAATCCAAGATCCTCATGTACCTTCTGTTACATACTGTCTGAAGTAGTTGTCCTTCAAAAACTCAAATTCATTTTCTTTACTTCCAGTTGTTATCTCATCATCCGTCTGTATTGCCATAATTAAAATTGCAACTATGAAATGTATAATCAAATTACCAAGCAAATAAGATTATACATTTCATAGTCATTACCATCCATATTACGAAGTATATAACAACACCAAACTAAGTATTTCATTCTAATCACCTCTATCTCACACCATACTACCTCAAAGCCCCTGGCACTGTTTCCATCTTGCATCTCTACTTTGTATGGACACATAACTCTTTCTCTATCATCAATAGCACTCCCTCTCCCTCCTTTTTACCCTTTCTAATCTCACAAAACTCATCTTACCCTTCCATCTCTATTCCTGTCAGGATGTCATCCTCATCCAACCATGTCTCACTTGTTCCAACAATTTTTGGATGAGCAGACTTAATTAAGGCAACTATTTCATTGTCCTTGTTTTTTATACTTATAGCATTTGTATACAAACACAGCAGCTTATTCCTGGATCTATAGCTAGTTCAACTGATACCACTTATTTGATGTGACCTCTCCATGCTTAACTTGAGCCATTTCTTTTTCTCCTTATTCATCTTAGAACCTGCCTCAAATCCAACTGTTTTCCCTTGATCCCAGGTCATCCCCTTCTTTTTTTTTTTTTTTTTTTTGTCTACACATGCATTCACATCCTCTTGGAGCATATCCCCTTTCTCATGCTGTGTTCCTCTGTCCACCCTGAGCCTCCTGTTTCCTTGTCTCTTTCTTGAACACTTGTTCTCTCATTCTCTATACTTGTGCTGCTCACTTCTTCATGCATAACCACCTCTTCAATCTCTCCTGTCTTACTCTCCCATTCTTCCACATTGCTCCTCACTTGATCAGATTCATTCTCTGTACTCACTTTGAGTACAGAGAATAAATCTGATTCCAGCAGCAGTCTCTCCAAGTGACTCGCACCAAAACCACTCAAATGCAGTCCATCGCTCCTGTACAGTTCACTTCATCCTTCAAACTCAATCCACACATTAACAAACTGTACACCTCTCTTTTCTCCTCACACATTTCCTCTAACATATTCATAATCCTTGCTCTCCGCCTCATCTCACCCCTGTCATACCTGGGCAACATGCTTACTACCTTTCCTATCACACTATTCTCTTTTGTCTGTTTCAACAACCTCCTGATATCCAATCTGATGTGTTCTTTGTTCACAGTCAAGTCATTTGTACCTGTTACCACTACCACCTCTTTTGCTCGCCTACCTCTCATATCTGTTGCCTCCATCACTCTACTTATTCTACCTCTAGTAAAATATACTTTGTGCATCCTCTCATCTATCTTACCTTTAATAATTGAATCACCATGCAATGCCACTCAGGGTTTTTGTTACCTCTTTTATACCAACATTATTTTCTTAATTTTCACTCTTCCATACACATCTCGAATTCTCTTAACTTCATTCTGCATCCATTTCATCTCTTTTCTCATCTTAACCAACTCATCTATTGAACCTTGCATCATACTTTTGCTCACATTCATTCTCTCAATGTTGTTGCCAGCCATACATACTTGTTCACAGTAAACGCTGCTTGCCACCTTATTTTTAACTGCACTTTGTTATTTTACCTTCTGCCACATTCGCATCACTTTAGTTTTTCTCATCACCGATTGTTAAGTTTCTCAAATCGCTCGTTCTCTTTTTGAAAACTTTTTTACATTTTTTGCTGATCTTTTACACTGTCCTTTTCTGTCAGATGAGCACTCATCCTGCTCATGGCATTCTCACTGCTTACACTTTAAGTTATCAACATATTAGCACTTGTCAAGTCCTCTTTCAGCTCGAACTTTGCACACCATCCTTACATCTACCTTAAATATCCACAATTTATCTATATAATCAAACAAGTACATATAGCAAAATTCACCTTTCATGAAACCACTGAAATTGCAAGGGAATTCCTGTATGGACAAAGCTGCCCCAAACTTTGCTTTGCCGGTTACTATACCTTATTGATGGGAATTAATGATGTAACTTTTTCATGTGGTACTATCATAATATCCAGTATAACCCCCCCCCCCCCCCTTAGCGTATCTGTCAGGTATTTGATGATGATGATATTATTCAACCTGCATAATGTATCCATTTTTTATATTAATCTTATTAGTATAGCTTTATAAAATCTTAGTCTCAAAATTGAATAATATATACGATTAAGAGATAAAAGATCTTATGGTAATTATATAATAGAAAGAGAGGATGCAATTTTAATGTTTCTGCAATGGTTGAAGAATTAGAGAATATTCATTGGAACCTAAAATTTTGGATTTACTCATATAGTTAAACTAAACTGATAATAAATAAAGTTTGCCTTTAAAAATAAGTTCTTATTTTCAAGTTATATTTTCATATTTCGTTCTTTAGATATGGGCCAATTATATCTACAAAAGCTATACTAGATAAAAATACTAACAAATGTAAAGGTAAGTATAAATCTTTAAAATGAAATTAGCCTTATTCATTTTTTGAATTTATTATTAATTATCAGAAATCCTGACTTTGCTTTGATTCATAACTGAAGTATGTTTTTATAAAAATACTTCTCTTGAGTGTATCTAAATCAAACATTGTTGTTTTCTTGTTACAATTATGTGCTGCAGCTGATCTCATCCAAGTTTCAAACAAATTAACAAGGAAATGCAATTTTTTTTTAAATAACATTTTGAAAACAACACAGAGCACACTTTAGATGACATTTTCTTTCATCATGCTGTCCTTTGTCTTTCTTTGTTGCTAAAAATTACAGAAAAAGTCATCTTTATAGTAATCCTCTCTTATGGATGGTGTGTAGAACAGGTTCCTAAACCTTTTCAACTGCGCACCGCTTTACATTACTGAGCTAAGTTCCTAGCTTGGTAATGTAGTTCATACCATTAATGGGCTTCAACCTTGGGAGTGTTAATTTTTTTTACCATGGTCATTTGACATCTTGAAGGTTTATGGGTATCGAGACAGCAGTTGTGTGGTCAGTGCAGTGCTCTTTCTTTGCCTTATTTATCTGGTTATCTGAACTGAAAATGTGATATCAATATGAAATAATGGATGAAATCTGAAATGATTATGAAGTGCTGATAATAAAAACGCATGATATAACACCCATGCATTACTCTGGATTCAGACCGATTGTGTATCACTGAGTAGTGGCTCGTGTACCACAGGTGGTACAAGTACTATACATTGAGAATCCCTGGTGTAGAACATTATAAAATGGGGGATAGAAAGGCTAATGTGTTGGCAGTTTATGTTTACTTTAACTGTTTTCATTCACAATAATAATATGAAAATTTTCTTATTATTCATTCACAAGAATAATAAGAAAATAATTAATATATATTTAGGGGAAAAAAAATCATCAGAGCAGAAAAATTTCTCACAGTATGCAAACATCAACAATTGGTTAATAGTGGGAATAGTGTAAAATCATAATGTACAACATAGAGAACTGAAGTCCTAATTTGTGCCATCTATTGTTGGATATGGGAGAGTAAAAGAAAGTATCAACTTCATCTTAAAATGAAGATTTTTGGTAAATTGATTCAGTCATGCTTGTGGAGGCTTGGGGAATGTTTTAAAGCTGATTCTGATTCCAAAAACATCTCTCTTATTATGACTTCTGTGTAACACTTTGGTTTTTCTACATTTGATCCAGTTTGAAGGTTATCTGAGTCCTGGTCTGTTAGTTCTGACTTGCCATATCAATGGTACTGAATGGATTTATTTTCTCTGAGGTGAAGGTCAACAGATCTTCCTGTCTGTCCATAGTAAGCCACACCACAAGTAGAGTGTGGTTCATATACTTTTGAATGTGATAAGGAGTTTGTCCTTAGGTGAAGGTTACCAGTTTGATATGTGGTTTAATGCGGTGAGGAGTTGATATTATTAAGCACACTCTGGATATATTTTCAGATGTGCCCTGAATGTATGGGAAAGTAAGTTTTATTTGGTCTAGCATATTAGGTAAGGGGGGAGATTTGAAGGATGCATGTAGTGTTTTTTCTATTTTGGGGATTGTAGCCATTAGTTTAAAAAAAAATGTCACAAAGGTAGATGAGTTCAGTAGTGACATTGAAACTGATAACTCTGGCTTTCTGAGTTAGTGTTTTTAGGATACTATATTGCTGAGCTAGATGATGTGGGATTGTTTGTGCAAATATCTTCCAGTATGCAAGTTTTCTATAAATAATAATAATAAAAAAAGATAGTGAATCATTTGGAAGGCATTGGCTAGTGTAGCCTAGGAAGTGCAGACAGTTATTAGATTTCTTTTCCATTGGAAAGTGGATTTGAGAATATTGGCTATTTAAATGCATTAGAAATGTATCTAATGTGTCCAGACCATGCGGGCAAATTCATCATAATGCAGTCAAACCACTATTTTTCTCTTCAGGAAATGCATTGCTGCCATTGTTATGACAAGTTGGACTAGCAGACCATGCCTTGGATACCCTTTGCACAGGATGAAAATGGAAAAAAATGAAAGTGCTTTGCTGAACTTATGTCAGAGAAACTGTTTTGGAATTGGCAGCAGCTTTAAAATATTCTCCAAACCTTGACAAGTATGGCTGTGCCATTTTACCAAAAATCTCGGAGAGTTTTTTGGTAAAATGTTCCTCGTGTTGTGTGCTACAGTTTTAAACAGTTTCTCCCTATTAACTAATTGCTGTTCATGTACTATGACACTGTTTTTGAGCTCCGAAGATGCTGGGTATAACACCACCAAAATATCAGCAAATAAGTATTAATTCTTTTTCTTTCCATAGCCCATAAAGGATTGTAGAGTAGATATTAGGAAATGTTCTTTACAGAAATCTTCCTCTTAGACCTTGATTGAACTTTGCTTTCAGCTCTGTAGGTAAGCCACCAGTCCAACTTTTTATATTGTCTATGCAGTTTACTCTAGGTCTGCCTCTTTTTTGAGTTCCTGGAATAAGTCCAAGAACTTGTAGCATTTGTAGACCAATTGATCTGCTAATATGACCAAGCTGCATAATCTTAGTTATGATTTATCTCTTAGACACCAGCAAAAGATCTGATTCTTTGTCTTACTTCGAAATTCGTGATGTGATCAGTGTGTGGTATCTTTAGGAATCATCTATAGCACCTAATTTCAAATGCCAACAACCTCTTTTCATCATCTTTTATGAGGGTTCAAGTTTCACTTCCATATAGAAGTACTGAATTAACTAGTATACCATCAACACATAATGTGTTGGTAATTGTAAGCTTATCTGTCCATAGTGCTTTTAGTTTTTGTTCTAATATTTTGCAATTTTTGTTCTAATATTCTGTCTTGATCAGCCATCTTTATTAAAGATATTGCCTAGGTATTTAAACTGATCTTCTATGGGTGCATCCTCAGGTACTGATATAGAAGTGCTGAATTAACTAGTATACCATCAACACATAATGTGTTGGTAATTGTAAGCTTATCTGTCCATAGTGGTTTTAGTTTTTGAAGTGCTGTTGGTTGCTTTTGCAATTTTTGTTCTAATATTCTGTCTTGATCAGCCATCTTTATTAAAGATATTGCCTAGGTATTTAAACTGATCTTCTATGGGTGCATCCTCAGGTAAGATTTTTTCAGTTTCTGCTACACCACTTCCTTGTCAGAAGTATAGATATTTGTTGTTATTTTTGGGTACTTATGGTTAAGCCATATTTCTAGAAGTATATGTTAATTTTGTGATGATTTCCTGAAGATCTGATTTGTTTTCTGCTAGAAAATTAATAAAATCAGCAAACTTTAGATGGTTTATTCTTCTTCCTCCTACTGTCCCTCCGATATCACAGCTATCCACGGCTTCTTTTACAACATATTTGAGGAAGCAGCTTAATAACATTATGTATTAATTATTTTCTTATTATTCTTGAGTTGTTCATTCATTGTAAAAGAGTTGTGGGTTAAATTTCTACCTAGAAGATAAAATGCATGAATAGAATATTGGAAATTACAGTATTCTACTTTATTGATAAATTTTTAATCTCTAAATGGTCTTTATTATTGCAAGGGAACTACCACACAGTCCAATGACTCATCACAGGAAACCATTATCCAGACAATATCTATCATACCTCTTCTTGAATGCATTCAAGGAGCACACACCACACTATGGCAACTCATTCCACCCACTCACTCACTCACTGCTTTCCGAGTGAAAGATCTGTCTTTGCTTCCTTGCTAACCACTTTTACTTAGTTTCTAGTGATGACCATTCATTATTCCCCCATCCCCAGCCAAGTGCTGTAAAATTTCCTCTACATCAGTATATCATGCATTGCATCAGTCAATACTTTACACCAGTACTTTTTTATGCTTTTATGCTATTAAATCCTGTACATCAGTCTTTTACATTAATATCTTTTCATTAGATATTGATGTAAATCCTTTTCAGCCTCTCATGAACTTCTGCAACAATTTTGATTCTGGGATTTCTTGAATTTGATTCTTATTCTGATTCCTAATCCTCAAGAATTGCAATTCTGGGATTTTTGGGGATTAGGAAACGAAGGTGATCAGACCTGTTCACAGTAATCTCAATGGCTTTATCAAATTCTTATATAGAGGATTGATAACTTCCTTATCTCTGCTTGTTAGTGTGTTCTTCAGTAACTAAGTAATTCTATAAATTGTGTTTGTTGTTTTTTCAAAATGCTGTTTGAACTTCAACTCCCTATCCACCAACATCCCCAAATCCATAGTTTAATCAGTTTCCTGGAGTATATATTCCCCTCCACGTAGTACACAATTTGTAATCTCTTCAGCAAGTTCTCTACATCACCAAATTCTGCATTATTGCAAACAACATATATTATTAACAAGATATCCTTTAAAATCATTTTCTTTATCAATTATGTATAAGTTAAACTGCAGTGGGCCAAGAACAGAGTCCTACAATGCTGCTAGTCACTTGCTTGCTCCTGGCTTCTGCTCCTTCATATACTATTGTTTGGTATCCATACATCAGCCACCACCTCCTGTTTGCTCCAATTTGTGTAACAAAAGTCAGTGGTAATCTTGTCAAATGCCTTTGCAAAATCCAGTAGTATCATCTTGTAGCCATTCCCTTTATTCATCTCCACCATCACTCTATAAGAAGTGAGTGACTCTACTAAGACATGACCTGCTGTTTACAGAGCTGTGCTTCCCCCAAAGAGTATCATATTGTTTGGGGACAGTGGGACAGCATGAGAATTACTAGAGTACATTGTGAATGTATTCCAGTAATCCATTTCACTCACCAACTACTCTCCACCTATCTGCTCCTCACACCCATTTTCACCTCATCTTATACGACTTCCAGGAATGGCCTCTCATTCTTCCCATTTTAATATTCACTCTTTTTATAATTCCTTCTGTATCATTCTGATAGAATCCCTTAAATAACTTTGACGGTATTAGTGTTATACAATTCCAAAAATTACTCTCCAATCGTTTCTTCTGCTTATTTTATCTTTAATATTTTTCATTTTCACCTTTTAGTATTATTTTTTCTTGCTGTGAGATTATTATTTATAGCACTTTCATGTTTTATTGTCTATTATTTCTTGAATCATGTTATCTTTCTTCTCTATTTTTTAATCTTTTATATTTTCTTATTGAATGTTTTATTTAATTTTGTAAGCTGTACTGTATTTTTTCATCTTGTCCAGTTAGTTTTGTCTTTTTTCAAACTGATTTTTTGTTTTCTCTGATAGGTTTTTATTTATCTTTTGCTACCTTATGTGCACTTTCTATTATGATTAAATGAAGCTTTTTCTGTGTAAAAACCAGTTGTAGATTTCTTTTCATTCATGCTATTTTTTTATTGTATAATTTTCTTGAAATTCTTTCCTCATTCAAATTTTTTGTTGGCTACGAATGTATCGTTATTTATCTTTATATGCATTTCTTTATTCTGTTTCATCTTGTTAAATGTTTTTTCTTTGTCTATGATCACTTCCTGTGCCTGTTTGATAACTGAAACATCTTTAAATATACTTAAATGAGATAACAAAATATAACCAATTTCACTTTTTTTTTTCCCTTCACAGATGAGTGGATTTGGTCTTGTCTTATGAAATGTGTTCATAGCATTCATCTGGTTCTTCATCATAAAGTTTATTCACTTCACCTGATACAAATTTCTTAGTGCTGTTATCCCCTTTTGTCTTGTGTATCATAAATTTGCAGGCAAGGTTGAAAGACATAATTTTTGTTTAGAGGGAAAGGTTAGTTTAGGAATAAGGTAAAAAGAAAGCAAAGTAGGATAAGTAGCTGAAGGATATAAATAAGTTGAATTTTGATTATTTTAGATAAGATTCCAATATCTGTGAATCAGTAGTGGTATAGAAATGTTCACTTAAAGTGAAAGAATTAAAAAATTTTTTGAAGTACACAGTAATGAATAAAAGAGGAAAAATGGAAGGTGGGGGGGGAGTGCAGAAAACTATTGGTAAAAGGAAGCGAGTTTAAAGGAATAATGCACTTCCTTTTCCATTTAGTGAGGTTGAAGTATGTGGTGGTAGGAAGTGGGTATGAAAGCATTTATTCAGCAGGCTGGTCTGATGACTTCTAATTTGTGAGAGGGAATTAGTGTGTGTGTGTGTGTGTGTGTGTGTGTGTGTGTGATCAGCCACTAAACGGTGAATGGGATTGAAAAATGAAGGTGATTTTCCAGTTCCACATATGAGATTTTTGATCGGGGGGGGGGGAGCCTTGTGTTATGTGACATACTCATTAATTTGATGGAATTGAATTTCCAAATTAATAATTTTCCTAGGTTGTCCTGCCTGTCTGCTCTATGATTTTTATGGTTCCTGGTGTCCTTGGAAAAGTTGCATTTTATGGAACTATATCGAACTCTCATGTTCTATTGAGCAGCTGCCGAGATTTTGTAAATTGTATTAACTACTGAGGTCAGATTTTTTTTGCCTCATATTAGTCTCATCCATAATTGGTAACCCATAGCACATTTTAGTTTGGTGAGTAGGCTTAGAATCAGATAATCTGGGTCTGCTGTTATGGAGCCAAACATGCACATGTTTAAAATTTACTCCAGGTCTCCATTAAGCAAGGCAGTGGTCTCATGTCAGACAACAAAAATAATATTCACCTAGACTTTAGTAGGGTTTGAATCCACTCAGTCAGCCCACACTACTTACATTTAAAAATTTATTATTGGAGATGAAAGCTAGATAACTAATAATTATGGAATTGACAGCATACACTAGAAATATAAACTAAATCAACTTTAATATATACTTTCCGATATTTCGGCAACGTCACGTTGCCATCTTCTTGGGAACTTAAAATAAAGACAAGTGCACGCAAGTACTACATAACAGCAAATGAGAAAAGAAGCGAGGAAGCTAACGTTTTCCTAAAGTCCTGATGGTGCCCCCTGGCAGGATATATTGGTAATTCTTGGCCTTTGGGCTGAAGTTCTTCTGATGAATGTTTCCCAAATTTGGGGCAGTCACATGCATCCAAATTTGTTGAGGTTTGGCATGTTCCTAAGGGCTGAGGCTGATTCCATGAATAGTCTTTCGTATTTGAACTTGTGCGGTGTATTACTGTGGCTTTCTTCCACCTTATTCTGTGGTGAGTATCCAGAGCGTGGTCTGCAAGCCCAGAGTGGCTGTACTGGTGAAATCGGATGTAATCCTTGTGTTCTGAGATTCTGATATTTGCTGTCCTGCCTGTTTGGCCAAAGTAGGACAATTTATAGCTGCAAGGGACTTGGTATACACCAGGTAGGTCTAGAGGAAGTGGTTGGTCTTTAGTGGAGGGGATAAGGGATGCCAATTTTCTGTGTGGTCTGTAATAAGTGGTCAAGTCATGTTTTTTTAAGATTTTGTTGATTTTTTCCGAGGTGCCTTGGACGTAGGGAATGGTGATGGATTTAGAGTAATCTTTTTTGTGTAGTGCGGGGAAAGGTGGGTTGTAGATAACTGGTTTAAGTATTTTTTGGATTCTTTTTTTTGGGGGGGGGGGGGTAGCCATTGGCTGAGAAAGTGTCACGGATGTGATTTAGTTCAGTGGTTAGGGCTTGATCATTTGAACAGATTATTTTTGCCCTGTTGAATAGTGTGTTAATAACGCCATATTGTTGTGAGGGGGAGATGAGGGTGATGGGATTGTTGGTGAATGTATCTGCCTGTATGGGCGGGTTTTCTATAAACTGAGAAAACCAAGGTTCCATCAGGTTGGCGGGTGACTAGTGTGTCTAGGAAGGGGAGGTTATTGTTTTTCTCTTTTTCCAGGGTGAACTTGATTCTAGGGTGTTGGTTGTTTAAGTGTATTAGGAAGGAGAGGAGTGAATCCGGGCCATGTGGCCAAATAGCGAACACATCATCAACGTAGCGAAGCCATATGGTAGGTTTTTGTGGGCTGAGTTTAAGGCTTACTCTTCAAAAGTCTCCATAAAGAAGTTGGCCAAAGGTGGGGAAAGTGGTGAACCCATGGCTGTCCCCCTTTATCTGTTTGTAGAATTTTTCCTGCCAAACGAAATAGCCTGAGTTCATTGTGAACTGAAATAGGGCTGAGATATCGGGAGGAAATTTAGCTTGGATTAGCCCTAAGGTTTCTTTGAGGGGGACATTTGTGAATAAGGAGGAGACGTCAAAACTGACCATTATGTCATTATGTTGGAGTGTAAGGTTTTCTATACTGGCTTTGAAGCGGGCTGAGTTTTTTTATGTGTGATGGTGTGTTGCCAGTATAGTGTGAGAGCGCTTTGGCTAAATGCTTAGCTAGTTTGTAAGTGGGGGAATCAATGCCATCCACTATTGGACGTAATGGCACATTTTCTTTATGTATTTTTGGAAGCCCATATATATGGGGGGGGGGGGGTCTAGAGTTATATGGTTTTAGTCTGTTGGTAATCTTTCCAGGCCAAGAAGTGACCTTTTTAAGGAGCCTATGGAGTTTTTCTAACTTGTGAGTTGGTGGGATTGTATTCAATGGAGAGGTAAGTAGCTCGATCTAATAGTAAAGCCTTAAGCTTACCTGTGTAGTCATTATGATTGAATACCACAGTGGCGTTCCCCTTATCCGCTTTGGTGATAACTATTTCTTTGTTTTTCTTCAATTCTTGTAGTGACTTGTATTCACTAATGGATATATTGGTTTTCAGTGGTTTTGCTTTTGTGAGAACACAGGCTACATCTAATCTAATATCGTTGGTGATGTGGTTTGGAAGGTGGTGAATCCTGCATTCAATCTGGATCATTAATTCCTCGACCAGTAATTTCCTAGGAGCAATGACAGAGCGTTGAGTGCTTCAGGCTTCAAGATAACTGATGTATACTTAGTGTATACCAGGTCCCTTGCAGTTGTAAATTGTCCTACTTTGGCCAAACGGACAGGACAGCAAATATCAGAATCTCAGAACACAAGGACTACATCCGATTTCACCAGTACAGCCACTCTGGGCTTGCAGACCACGCTCTGGATACATGCCACACAATATGGTGGAAGAAAGCCACAGTAATATACTGCAGCAAGTTCAAATGTGAAAGACTATTAATGGAATCAGCCTCAGCCCTTAGGAACATGCTAAACCTCAACAAATTTGGATGCATGAGACTGCCCCAAATTTGGGAAACATTTATCAGAAGAACTTCAGCCCAAAGGCCAAGAATTACCAATATATCCCACCAGGGGCACCATCAGGACTTTAGGAAAACGTTAGCTTCCTCGCTTCTTTTCTCATTTGCTGTTATGTAGTACTTGCGTGCACTTGTCTTTATTTTAAGTTCCCAAGAAGATGGCAATGTGACATTGCCGAAATATCGGAAAGTATATATTAAAGTTGATTTAATTTATATTTCTAGTGTACGCTGTCAATTCCTTAATTATTAGTTATCATGTTTAACCAGCGTATAAGCCTTTCTATAAGAGATAAAAGCTAGTTTATTTTCTTTGTTCTTAAAATGCATTCGAACAATTAAATTGCTTGATCTATCAAAATTTGATGCATTTGTTGATTGTTTATGATATTAATGTTATTATTGTTATCAGCAGATAGTTTTGCAGATCGTTTTTCACAGCTTGTATTTATTCTGTTGATTATAGACACAAACATATTAGTTATAGTCATAAACATCAGCTGATGAGCTATTTCAATGTGTGCGCTGGAAATCTCAATGTATACGTTCTCTATCCTGCTGGAAAAGTGTTTAAATTATTCCTTTTCTACAAAATGTTCCCTATCTATGAGTTGATTTTTGTGCAGCAGTACTATCTGAGACTCACTGAGAACAGTGACCCTTCTTCTGCAGCTTGTCCCACTTAAGTAGGGTCACTGTTCTCAGTGAGTCTCCTCCACATCCTCCTGTCTTGGGATGTAACCACATCCAAGTTCTTCATCAAGTCCTCCTCCATCTCTTCTTTGGCTGCCTGCGCTTCCTCCTCCCCTGCACATCCACTTGCATGATCTTCTTTTCCACATACTCATCTTCCCTCATCACATGACCAAACCATCTCAACCTTTTTGTTGAAAGTTTATTTTTCACTTGGTTAGAGTATAATAAATTTAGTTTAATCCTTTATCCAAGTGTGAGCAAACAAAGTTTGCGCCTGAAAGTATCTTCAGGACTAGGGAAAGGTGGAGCTTGCTCCACCTTTGCAACGAATTGCCCTGGTGTTGTACTACCTTACCCCAGTCCTGAAGATACTTTCAGGCGCAAACTTTGTTTGCTCACACTTGGATAAAGGATTAAACCAAATTTATTGCCTCCTGTATCTTCGCTCCTAAGTTCGTAACTTTCACCATTCTCCTTACATAGTCATTTCTCAGACTATCTTTCCTGGTCACACTGCACATCCACCTAAGCATTCTCATCTCTGCTACCTCCATCCTGCTGATGTTATTTTTCCTCAGGGACACAGTTTCCATAGCATATGTCATAGCTGGTCTCACTATTGTCCTGTAGATTTTACTTTTTAGATTGATCAGCACCCGCTTATTGCATAGCGCTGCAGCCATCTCTCTCTCTCTCTCCTGTTCCTCCATCCTGCGTGTATCCTGCATATTTTCTTCCTGATATTTTCTTCCAGCTCCAGATCTGTCTCCTGGCTGTCATCCACTTTGCAATACATATACTCTGTCCTACTTCTGCTCAGTCTCATACCTCTCTCTTTCAGTACTTTCCTCCACCTTTCTAGTTTATGCAAGCCAACTGTCACTTGAAAACTCTTGTCTTCACATTTCTGTACATCTCCTGCACCAACCCTGCATATTTCTCCAGTACCTTCTTCTCCCTCCAGACTTCTTGTTTTGGTACCCTGTTGTACGCTTTCTCCATATCAATAATGTAGCTCCCGTTGGTTCGCTTGAAACTTTTCAATTATCTGCCGTAACCCAAAGATAGCATCTGTCGTCGATCGACCAGGCATGAAGCGAAATTGCTCCTTTGCAATCTCCACCTCCTTTCTCAGTCTTTCATCAAGAACCTTTCTATGATTTTCATTGTGTGGGACATCAACTTTATTCCTCTGTAATTCTTAGTCTTGTGCATCCCCTTTACCCTTGTAGATGGGGGGACGAGTACTTTCCCGTCACTCCTCGGACATATTTTCCTGTTGGCAAACTTTTATGAACAGGTCCCAAAGCAGGTCAATCCCCCCCCCAATGCCTTCCATGCCTCCATTGGGATCCTGTCAGACCCCACCGATTTTCCATTCTTCATCCTCTTTATGGTCTCCTTCACTTCCACTCTACTAATGTTCTGCGCTCTCCCCTCATAAGGCTTCTCATCTTCTCTGTGAGTCCTCTCATTTTCCTCATTCAAAAGTCCTTCAAAGTATATTCTCCATCTGTTTTTTATATCCACATCCCTCCTTAATAATCTTCCTCCAGAGTCTGATCTGCCTCACATGTAAGATGTCCTCTAATGCCTTATTTCTGCATTTTGCCAATTGATAAATTTTTCTCTGTACTTCCTTTGTTTCTAATTGATCATAAACTTGATATGCCATGACCTTTGCCTGCACAACAACTTTCTTGGCTTCTCGTTTTTTATCTCTGTACTCCTCTTCCACTCTTGACTCGTCCCACTTCTGCTTTGCCTTCCTCTTAGCCGTCACTGTTCCTTGTACATCATTATTCCATCACCAACCCTCCTCCTGCTCTCTAATCTTTCCAGATGTTTCACCAAGCACCTTGATTGCACAGCTCAGAATTGCTTTTGAATTATGTCTCCATCAATCTTGTATACTTCCTAGTCTATCTGAAATCCTCTCTAACACCCTCTTCCTAAAACGGTTCATTACACTCTCTGCTTTTAAGCTAAACCACTTAATTGTCCTCATCCCATTGCTTCCAAAGGTTCTTATTTCCAACTTTATTTTAAAGTCTGCACACATGTTGCTGTGGCACTTGATCTTTTGAGATTACCTTACAATTTGTTACTTCCTTAAGATGTTTTCTTCTAGTCAAAATGTAGTCGATCTGTGAACTGTTATTACCACTTCTAAATGTTATCAGATATTCTTCCCTTTTGCAAAAAAATGAGTTCATAATTGCCAGATCAAACACTACCGCGAAGTCCACTATCCTCTCTCCTTCCTGGTTCATCATTCCCACCCCATGGCTATCCATGCACCCTTTCACAGTCCCTATTCTGTCTTCCATTCAAGTCTTCTCCGACAATCACCATCTCGTTTTCTTCCAGTTCCCTCATTTTTGCATCTAGCATGTTCCAGAACTCACCTTTCTTCTCTGCTGTACATCAACTTGCGGGACATATACACATAAAATGACTACTTGCTCTTCTCCAAGACCCAGTTTCATTCACATGATCCTGTCGTTCCTCCTACCGGCTTCCAGTACTTCGGCCTTCATTCTGCCACACACACACCACAATTCCGACACTATTTTTTCCCTCTTTATTTGCTCCAGAGTAGAACGATTTATATCCTTATCCCAGTTCCTTCTCCTTTTCTCCCTTCCACCTCATCTCCTGCACACATGAAATGTCGAACTTCCTCATCGTGTCTGCCACCTCTCTTCCCCTTCCAGTCATGCTTCTAGCATTTAACGTGGGAAAGTTAAATGCTAGAAGTTAACGCATTGGGGGAAGGAGCAAGAAGAGAAGAAAGAAGCAATGGTCCAGCATCAGGTACCTTGGGTTTGCCATGCCAGTACTCACTAAAGTGAGCCCTTGAGCAGTACTATCTAAAAATCAACAGATTAGTTATCACCATACATAAGAGGAGGCCTGCATTCACAACTGTATATCATCATAGTTGATTTGAGATCACTCAGGGAAGAGTTTCAGTCTGCTGTAGATGTAGATACATTGATTTCTGTATGATGAAGTACTCACCATGAAAATGCTGGCTGGGTTGGTCAAGTGGATAATATATCCAGTCAAACAAGCTGTGAGTTTGGAATCCCATTGTGGACATCAGTGCTTGTGAGTGGCTACCGGTAAGATGTAAATATAATTGCTTGGTGTGAGATCTTGACTTTGCTTTATAGAGATTTGAAATGGCCTAAAAACATTCCATGTTTGATCTCTAGGATGTAGTTTTTGGATTATTTTATCCACACTCCACCCACAGTACTAACACTTATGTATTATAGATTTACAGCCTTTTGTGGGTCAGACTCACATGAAAGAGAATTGCAATCACCAGCAGAAATGCGAGTGATTTGAGAACATATTGGTGGGGGGGGAATTCACACAGGAAAGAGTTTTAGTTTGCTGTATATGTTGATATATAGATTTCTGTATAATGAAGTACTCACTAAGTTTGATATTGCACACAAAGAATGTATAATAGGCAATAGCATCTGGGAAATTGTAACACATTGACTCAAAGAATTGAAAGGCTACCCTCTATCCCATATCTGTACAACATTGCCCAAACTTGAATCATTTGAGCATTGCAAGGTGGAGAAGTGGGATGGGGTGTAACATCAGTGTGCAAGATTTAAGGTTTATCCAAGTGTAAGCAAAAAAAGTTTGCTTACACTTGGATAAACTTGGATAAACTAATTTTTCATTTTTTTTGTGTGAAGTGAAGTCACTTCACAACCGGGCTACCTGTATATAGAGGCTAATGACTTTACATAATTTGCGTTAGTATCCTATGATGCAATGCACATATCCTTATGGACATCTATGATGTTATGTGGGAAGGGCCACTACCCAGACCTGTTTTGATTTTTATTGAGGAGAAAAAAGTAAATGGATGCTCATCATAGGCCAAGAGTAGTTAGTATAGGGGTGCAAGAGAGCCTGATAGTATTAGAAGAAAGAAAAGGCAGAGAACAGGCCTGAGCTCTTTTATATCATCATATAGTCAAAGACTATCAGTTTTCCTTTTTCACCAGTGTTATGCAGATGAACAACCAAAAGACCAATTGAAACTAAAGTGCAAGATGACTGCTATACAGAGTTAACCACCTTAAGGTGGCCTTCGCTGCCTGGGATTGCTCTCCAATCATCCCTGCAGTTGATCACAAGTCCACATTGAACTAAGAGGATGGAACCATTTAAAAAACCTCTCATAGCAAAAATAGACAGAATTTTATCTCCTCTTGGTGAATATTGCATAATGTGGGTGATCTACACCAGCGCTTCCCAAACTGTGGGCCGTAGGTTTTGTTGAGGGGGGGCCGTGAAATAATGAAAACAAATTTAAAATGTTTTAAGACTAAGTAGATTTTCTTATTTTAAAAGAAATGTATTTAACTTTTATTATTTACTATTTCTTTTTTGTTATTTTTTATATTTTAATGGAAAAATTCACACATTGGTGTTGGTTCACAAACTTTCCTGCGTATTTCGGCGCTTAATGAATATTAGTAAATATTGCTTATTCATATGTTTCATTTCAAAGCAGTGGTTAATTGTATTTACTTCGAATGCTCTCCAGGGAAGCTCCAAATCTTCCTGTCCTTTTCATCACACGTTTGTAATCAGGGACTGTTGATATTGACTTTATATACATATCAAAACCCATTTTATATTATTGCTGTCATCCGAGCTAGTTTTCTGTTACCAATAAAAGTTTCGCATATACTTCACACATGAAAAATAGCTTAAACAAGTTCATGTGGGGAGATAGTAATTCCTTGCAGTGGTAAACAAATCGCCCTCCCTAACAGCCACTATACTGCAGAGGCAATAAAAACAAGTACTTTTATTATGCCAGTGAATAAGGTATGAGGAGTCTGTATAATATATTTCTCAACAAATAGTGCAATTAGAGACAACCGATAAAAACACACTAATTAATGAATCACATGTCCCCTCATACAGAGTCTATGCTGTATAGACTGAAACAAAACCATATGTTGCACGGGCAAACACAGTATCTAACTAAAAACTATTTTATTAAATAGATGTGTGTGAGTTCGATTTCCCAAGGCAGCAATAAAATTCAACCGAACGTGTTAAAATTCGTAAAAGTGTTAAAACTAAGTAATATATATATATATATATATATATATATAATGAATGTTATGGCAGTTTCACATATGGAATTCGGATGAAGAGAGTTAGCATTTCAACTCAGTTGTCAGCTATGCTTTTATCTTTCGGTTGTGCGATCTTTTGTTAATACCGCACCAATCATATGCACGTTTTAATAACCTGCCTTTGCTGTCTGTTTCGCGTTAGGCTTAATTACCGTAAAGGGAGAAAAGTCGCAAAAGAGAAAAATGTTCCTGGTGTTGGGATTCCCTTATTCAGGTAATATTCACTAATTTCATGTTATCACTCTGTGATGTGCCAGCATCGGTAAGTGGTGATATTATTTGATCTATTCTACGTTAAAAAATTTAACCCTGAGATGGATAAGTGGCTGATAAAAAATAAAAAAAATTCCTGCGAACAATCAGAAGAAGCAGAAACAGACTCAAAAAAAAATGACAGTATTTCATATTTTACCAGAACAGCCCGCATCGTCTTCAGAACCAAACAGTAAGAGGCAAAAACTGTAATATATGCATTTGATTTTTGCAATATTCGCTGTGTATGTTTTGTATTGAATATAAATACAATAAATATTATAATAATATATCTCTCTATTACGATTTTTTTTTCGAGGGGGGCGGCCGTGAAATATTTTAATTTTTGCAAAGGGGCCCCGACATCCAGAAGTTTGGGAAGCACTGGTCTACACCACCTAGCCAAAAATTTGATGTCTCCTATAATGTTTCTTTCTAAATACAAAAATCATCTGACTGAACAATAAAATTTCCACAATACAATATTGTAAAACATTTGTATGTCACATTGCTGTTTTTCAAATCCATGTGTTTCTTTCTGACTTTCCATAAATGGTATTTTAATTCATTAATTATAAAATTATCTTCCCATTACTGAGAGGTGGTGGGTACTGCAAAAAATAACCTGTTCTGTTGTAAGTAATGGAATGCCCAACACATTACATAATCTGTTCCAAATATGCAGGGCAAGAGCACAGCTGTAGAATGCATGTTTTGTTTCCAGTCGGTCACAGATTGGATCTCTGATGATAAAGTACCTCCATTTAATGGTATTGACTGGAAGCGACCATATGCAATTCTCCAAGCAAGTTCCCTCCTGTTAGGATATCCTTGGAACTTTAATAAGTTATAAAACAAAGTGCTGTTGTTAGTACCAAACTGTACAGGTTCATGGCAAAAGAGATTAAAATTTCTTTATACCAAATTTTACATTTTTTTTTTTGATGGAAAGAATGTCAGTACCAGGTACTGGAGAAGGTGTGCACATGTGTGATTGGTCTGTAATATTTTATGGATTTTTGAAGCTGTATTGTTTAAATAGCAGAATTTTAAGACTGGAAACCCAAATCCTCCATGCTTCTTTGATAGTCGAAGAAATTCTTTAACTTCTTGGCAGGACCAAAAAAATTGCACAGGCTTATTATATAATTTGTTTTCTTCAGCTTCTGTGATGTCTGTAATATATATTATGTACAACTGAGCAGAGAAGATTATGGTTTAGAGTATTATGGCTTTAGAAGAAAAGGAAAGTGGTCCAATTTTCCAGTCTTCTACACCCACTGTCCAAAAAGAAACCGAACTTTTCAAAAATAGAAGAAACTAGTGGTGCCACCTGTCGTATCTTTTTGTTGTCATCATTAGTGTTGTGTCAACAATTTATGACATTTGTTTCATTAGAAGCTGAGTTATAGTGCCAAGAGTGACAGTGTGTTTTGATGAATGGTCGGAAAATGAGTCAAACAGGGAGCTGCAATTGACTTTTGTGTTAAACTTGGTAAAAGTTTTACCGAAACGCATCAAATGCTTCAAAAAGCATATGGTAATAAATGCTTATCCTGTACTCAAGTTTATGAGTAGTTTAAGCGATTTCAGAGTGGTTGTGAGACACTTGAGGATGACAAAAACCTGGACCGTCCAAAAACTGGACTGAGCGAAGTTAACATCCAAAAAATGCGTGATTTCATCAAAGAAAACCCAAAATCATTCATGGGATTGATGTAAGATGAATTGGGGCTTCCAAAATCAACTGTGCACAACATTTTGACCAAGAGTTTTGTCTTTCGTAAATTGAATTTGTTTTATTCCCCACAAGTTGACCAACGACCAAAAAATGTATTGAATTGAACACTGCAAGAGCCTCATTAAAATTACCCGTGAGGACTCAAACCACATTGAAATGATTATTACTGCTGACGAAGAGGGGCATCCGAAAAAAAATTGCTTGGAGAAGTCAAAAGTAAAGACAATGCTGATTTGTTTCTGCTGTTCCAAGGGCATTGTCCACAAAGAATTCGTTCCGCCTGGCCAAACAGTCAACTGTGAGTTTTGTTTTGAAGCAATTGATAGCGAGAATTCCTCGCGTGCAGCATGAATATCATGATGCAGGCAGCTGGTCACTTTGGCACGATAATGCACCGTCTCGTCATTCGAACATTATGAGACAGTTTTTGAGCAGAAAACAAGGTTGTGTGTTGGATCACTCACCGTATTCACCTGATTTAGCACCTTTCTCTTGTGGCTTCTTTCTCTTCCTCCGACTTCATTTGCCAATGAAAGGAAAGCGATACGACATCATTGAAAACGTTCAAGTGGCAGTAACCAATCCTCAACAGTATCCCAAAAACCAATATAAAAAACTCATTTAACAAATAATTGACCATGCCAAATGCTGTATCGAAGCTGAGGGAGAGTATATTGATTGAAATAAATGATTTGAATAATTATAATTGGCCTGTGTTTTGTTTTCTATCAAAAGTTTGGTTTCTTTTTGGACAGAGGGTGTAAGTATATAAGTTCAAAAGGAATGCCTCCAAGATCCTACTCTCCAAAAACTAATTTTGTCTTGTCTGCATTAGCAGTTAAATGTACTGATTTTGCTGAATTTTTCCAAAATACCAAAAAAAAGATGCCTATGAAACATTATCCTTCATTCTCCCACTACATCATCAGCATATGCTATTACCTTATTTTCCTTCATAGTTGAAGGAACTGTTATTCTTCGCACATGTGTATTGTTGACTTCCTATAAGAAAGGTTCAAGATCCAATGCAAAGAGCAGTGGACTAAGATGGCAACCTTGCTTGACTCCTTTTTTGAATTTTGACCAGGTCTGAACAGCAACCCATTAACTCATTAACAGGAGGCAAGTAGTTGAATTGGCATAGGCCCCTTTAATAATGGATAGCAGCTTTTTATCCACACCACTTTGCTGGCGGATGCGGAACAGAAAGGGATGCTGGACATTATCAAATGCTTAAGGTCTACTGATAGCACTGCCATTGGCTTTTTTTTTTTTTTTTTGTCTTAACTAAGCAGAGTAGATCATGTATCAGAAACAGATTAAATTCTGCTATTCTTCCTGGAACTGAATACACCCGTGTGCTTTTAATTATGTATCTCATTTCCACTTTGAGCCTGTTATTGATAATGTGGAAAATATCTTGTAGTCAGTATTAGATAGAGAAATAGTTCGCAAGCTGCTGATTAAGGTATGAACTATGTTAGGTTTTTGGGATGAGGATGGTGTGGCTTGCTACACATTCAGTTGGTATGTATCCTGATGAGAAAAGCATTAAACAGTATAACTAGAATAGGAAGAATAAAATCCCAGGCCTCACATTAAAGTTCTATCCTTAAGACCATCAGGTCCTGGAGATTTTCTTGTCTGGCATTCTTATAGGCTGTGGTAACTTCAGATGCTGTAATGGGTCTGTCTTTCAAGCCGATCTTGGATATGAACAAGAAAGCCATTAATGTTCTAAGAGTTATAATTTTCCACAGTACTATTGTCTTCAAACAAATATTTTTAGTGTTTTTGAAAGGAGTCAAGGATGTCTTGAGTGGTGGAAATGTCCTCATCATCAATGTAGATTTGAGTAATAGTCCTTTCTTTATAGAATTTAGTGAATTGTCTATAGCAGATAGCACTTCATTTGCATTCTGCAAAATGCTGCTGTATTCTTATTTTAAAATTTCTTCCTTCTACTTGTTTCTGCCTTTCCACTTCCATCTCTATGTTAATAATAATAAGTTTAGTTTAATCCTTTATCCAAGTGTGAGCAAACAAAGTGTGCACCTGAAAGTATTTTCAGGACTGGGGTAAGGTAGTACAACACCAGGCAACTCATTGTAAAGGTGGAGCAAGCTAACATCACTCCTATCTTAGTATCTCCCATAATGCAAAACACATCTCCTTGCGGATATGTATAATGTTATGCATTAAGGGAAGGGCCACTACCCATACTAGTTTAGACTTTTATTGAGGTCTCTTCAGTGGGAGCCAGGCCCAAGTGGAGATACCAGGCAGAAGCATTAGCAAGGTCATCTCTACCTATATGAGTTGCCAAACAGTGTGCCACCTTTTTATTAAATTACTCTGGATTTAGAGAAAGATGTTGAAAGTTTATTTTTCACTTGGTTAGACTATAATAAATTTAGTTTAATCCTTTATCCAAGTGTGAGCAAACAAAGTTTGCGCCTGAAAGTATCTTTAGGACTGGAGTTAGGTAGTACAACACCAGGCAACTCGTTGCAAAGGTGGAGCAAGCTAACATCACTCCTATCTCAGTATCTCCCATAATGCAAAACGCATCTCCTTGCAGATATGAATAATGTTATGCATTAAGGGAAGGGCCACTACCCAGACTAGTTTCGACCTTTATTGCGGTCTCTTCAGTGGGAGGTTAAAAGGTGGCACACCGTTTGGCAACTCCTATAGGTAGAGATGACCTTGCTAATGCTTCTGCTTGGTATCTCCACTTGGGCCTGGCTCCCACTGAAGAGACCTCAATAAAAGTCGAAACTAGTCTGGGTAGTGGCCCTTCCCTTAATGCATAACATTATACATATCCGCAAGGAGATGTGTTTTGCATTATGGGAGATACTGAGATAGGAGTGATGTTAGCTTGCTCCACCTTTGCAACGAGTTGCCTGGTGTTGTTACTACCTTACCCCAGTCCTGAAGATACTTTCAGGTGCAAACTTTGTTTGCTCACATTTGGATAAAGGATTAAACTAAATTTATTATAGTCTAACCAAGTGAAAAATAAACTTTCAACATCTCTATGTTAATGTTTCTCTCATAATGTTGCTGCATTATATACCATTGGATTGGTTTGCTATATACTACCTTCTCTCTTTATACAGATCTTTCAACTTTTTTCTTTTGAGGAAAACCTGTTCCTTTCTCCATTCAATCATACTCTGTTTTACTGCTTGTTTGAATTTTAACCATATATCCCACTTCCAGATAATATTATTCCAAGTTGAACAGAGGGTGTAATTTGGTTGAAAAGATAAATGGAAAATATATTCTCTGGTTTCTCCTTGCAAAACAGTCTCATTTGTTTGCATTTTGTCTTGTATCTGCTCAGTTATTATATACTGGGCTCATTATTGGTAATTTCAACTGATGTTCCATCCATATTTGACTGGGAAAGTGGCTCCTGCAGTTCTGGAATTTTGGAACTAATTTCTAGCTCATTTGATTGTGCACTTTTTTGTAATTTTACCAAGTATAGTTTGTTTAAAAGTGCCATCTTGACTAGACTGAATTGGAAGATCTGGGAACTTTATGATCTTTGACTGTCTGATATATACTGTTCTAATTGGCTCTATCAGTGCACCCACTCTTTCAGCAAAAAGACAGGTGTTAATGTGGTGTTCAGAACTTTAGCATTTCTGACAGAATTTGAGACACTGATTAGCGATATGCAGTAGTGAGCTATAAGGGGCTCGCACTAGCCCTTTGTTAAATTTTTCTCAAATTTGCGAGCCTCTTGTTCTTCTTGTTTAATGATCTTGTAGAACTAGAAAATACCACCGTGGAATGTGTACATCCTACTATAATTGCTACTTTAAATTCATATAGATTTTCTGATAACTATATGAAAAATCATTTCATTGCATTTTGTTCTGATTGAGCTCGTGTAAAAAATCAGGTGTTGCAATCAGACTTCTACAAAAATTTCCCAATGTTGTGATTTGGCATTGCGTTCATCGTTTACACTTAGCATTAGACTATTCGATAAAAAACATTAAAGAAATAAATCATTTTGAAATATTTATGAATAAATTATATGCTTTTTATCACTAATCACCAAAAAATCAACGAGAATTAAATAAAATTGCATAAATATCAAAAATTGCTGCTTATCTGGGAGATTGCGATTTTTAGACCCTCAGCTCAACAGCAGCCAAGATCTGGTGGCATTCACTCTGTGTCTTTTAGGATTGTATGTAGCCTTCACATTTTTATTTATTGCTTTAAAATATTTCCTGTATTAGTGTGTCTCACCATGTACCTGATTCACATATCAAAACTTGCCAACAGCTGTGTTGAGGTGCTTTGAAAGAGGCATTACTTAATGAAACTTATATGGCTTGCACGCAGTGTATATTCCATTATAAGTAATCAATGAATGTTCAGCAAATTGATAAATGTTAATATTCTTACTTTATTTATTTATTTTTTTTTTAGGATATGGTTTTGTTGACTTTGAATCTCCAATGGCAGCTGAAACTGCAGTCAAAGCACTCCAGGCGCAGGGTGTTCAAGCCCAAATGGCAAAAGTAAGCCAGCATTATTATGTATTTTGATTGTTAATATGTATTATTATTTCTTCAGTCATCTTCATGGAGTTAGACTCATTGTGGTATGTCTATACTAACCATATTTACACGATATTAACCATATTTACATGATACCTATCATACTTCTTGAACTCATTCACTGATGAAATGCTCACAGCTGCCTCTGGCAACACATCTCACCTATTCACCATCAAAGCAAAATCTGGTCCTTCACTTTGTTAACCACACGCCTCCAGAGTTTGCAGGAATGATCACTTGTTCTCTCACTTAATGCATGTATTGAAGAAAGTTTTTTTTTTTTTTTTTTTTTTTTTGTTCTTGTTGTTGTTGTTGTCAGTCCTGTAAAAACACCCTTTAATACCTTATGTTTCTATCAGATCTCCTCTTTTCTGCCCTGTTGATTAATCTTTGTAGCCCACTGACCTTCAGTCGGTCTTTACAGAGAATATTCCATAGGCCTGTCATAGTTTAGTCCCTTATCTGTGAATCCTCTCCACCATCCTTTCATCTCCAGGGAAAGGAGACCAGACCTGTGTGTAGTAATCTAGAGATGGGCTTATAAAGAGATAAAGAGAAATAATAACTTCATTATCCCTGCTTTGTAGTGTGTGTTCTTCAAAATCCAAGTAAGCTGATAAGCTGTTTTTGCCACATTTGCTCTATACCCTCCTTTAACTCTATCTGCAGTGTCACTTCAAATCCCTTGGCCTCATCAATTTCCTGTAGTCATGCACCTAGCAGCTTGTGATCTCTTTTTTTTTTTCCAACATTACTTTGCACTTTGTCACAGCAAACTGACAGTTGTTATTCTTTGTCCATATTGCCAGCCTGTTTAAGTTATTGGCTATCATTTTTCTCAGTTTTTGTCACCAGAAAACCACTAGATATTTTTCTTTAAATCATTTCCTATATCATTGATGAATAAATGAAATGGCAGTAGTCCAAGTATAGTGTATTAATGGTACACCACTATTCACCTGTCTTCTCCTGGATTCATTTCCTTCATATACTACTTTTTGATGTCTGTCCATCAGCCACTCTTATCCTTATCACCAGCTTCATATCCAAACCCATTCACTCCAGTTTATGCAACAGAGTTTCATGTGATATCTTGTCAAATGCCTTTATCAAAGAATGAACCAGCAGTGTCACTGTCTATTTCTTTTCTTTGTCCAACCCAAGTGTCACTTTATTATAAAAAGCAAGCAAATTACTTTGGTGAGACCTACCTTTCATAAAACCACGCTCGAGGAAAACCATTTTGTCACACTCTCCTCATGCACTCCTCTTATCGTGGAGCACCATACAAAACTCTGTCCTTATACTCCCTCTTTTGCTCTTATATTCTGCTTTCTCCTTCCTTACTTCCCTTCTTTCTTATGTGTCTCTTTGTTGAACTAGTCGCCAGGCATTTTTCCAACCATTCTATCTCATGTTTTCTGTATAGGACTCTCCCTAGGCACATTCCTAATGCTCCCCATTTTTTTAAATATTATTATTACATAACACCTCCAGGGAGTCCTTGGACTCATCGAGGGAGGGTACCTACTCTACTACTCTCCATCTACACCAACGCCATCTACTGCCGACCACTACTATTAGTATTTTCACCGACAAATATCCATGCCCATGGCAGGATTCGAACCCGCAGCCTTTAGGCTGGAGAGAAGATACGCTAACCACTTGGCCAACCTGGCCAGTCATTTTCTAATTTTTCTTTCATGTTGTCAATATCTTGTTTGCTCTTTCTTATTTCCACCATCTTTCACCACCTTGTTATTTGCATTTTCCAGCCATTTTTCTTAACAATTGTGAGCTTAACATCTAAAGAGAACTTTGTCTTTCCATTTAAGATAAAGTAATCTAATATTGATTTCCATCCTCTTGCTGCCAAAGTATGTTTATGTATGTCTTTACATTTATAAAAATAATTCATTATTTTAAGATTATTATAAACTACAAAGTCGATCAATTTTTTACCATTCCTGTTTAGAGTATGTCCATATATTCCTATATTATTATTAATTTTTGTGTTTCCAATTCTTGCATTTAAGTCTTCGGCTAATATTACATAATCATTTTTATTTATTTACTTCTAATATTTTACTAATACTAATCTATCTTTAAAAATGATAATAGAGATGACCCCAAAAACTATAGAGGCGTCAGTGTACTAAATTCCTGCAAAATATATAGCAGAATCTTAAATAACAAACTAATGAAATATTCCAAAAACTTTATTTTAGAAGTACAGAATGGATTTAGGAAAGGACGATCATGTATAGACCCAGCCTTTTGCCTAAAATTAACAATAGAGAAAAGAAGAGAATACAATTTAGAAACATATATTGCATTTATTGACTTTGAAAAAGCATTTGAAAAAGTTAAAAGAAACATATTATTTAACATATTAAAAGAAAGACAAATACCAAATAATATCCTAAAAGCTATCACAAGTATATATGAAAATAATCAAATACAAATAAGATTAAATCACGAGCTATCATATACAAGAGAGATAAACCAAGGGGTCCGACAGGGATGTCCCCTCTCAGCAACTCTTTTTAATATCTACTTAAATGAAATAATAATAAAATGGAATAAAAATTTACATCAAGGAATTAAACTTTCTCCTACAGTAAACTTAAACACTCTCCTCTTTGCCGACGACCAAATAAAATTACAAATTCTGAAGATAACTTACAGAAAGCTATTTTAGATCTAAATAAGATAGCCAAAGATTATGGTATGAGAATATCAACAGAAAAATCAAAAAGTATGGTCTTTAAAGGACAAGATCCAGCAAGAACTAAAATAGTATATATAACAAGATCTTAGAACAGGTGAATTCATTTAACTACCTAGGATGCATGATCACATATGAAAATGAAAAAGATATAAATGTAAAAATTGCAAAATATTTAAAAATAACAAGTGTAATTAACTATATTTAAACCAAACCTAGTTCAAAAACAAACTAGACTAAAAGTATACAATACGTTAGCCCCACAGTCTTAATGTATGTGAAGCGAAATCTGGACAGTAAAACAAAAAGACAAACAAAGATTAACAACAGCAGAATTGAAGTTTATGAGAAAAACTGCAAAGTATACTCTATTTCTTCACAAAAGAAATGAAGAAATTATGAAAGAATTAAACCAAGAACCAGTAATTGAAAAAATTAAAAAATATAAACATAAATGGATAGAACACGTTCAAAGAATGAAAACAAAGATTACCAAAACAAGCCTTAAAGTACAAGCCATTAGGAAAAAGAAAACCAGGATGTCCTCTTAAACGATTCAACGATGACTTCTAAGGCCGGAACAGGCCATGCTAGACTTAAATCCTTGATATGCATGATGATGATGATGATGATGATTTTTATTTATTTTATTATATATATTTTGTAACCGATTGTAAAATTCAATATTATCCTGTTCTCTTCCTTCTTCTGGGGCATATAAACCAATTATTTTTAAATAACCTCTATTTTTATTCTAGCTTCTATTATCCTTTCATTCCATAATTTATAATGTTTTAACTGTTTTGCAAGGGAATTATGAATCAAAATCATAAAATCTGCTTCTTTGGTCACTGTCAACTCCACTATATATTATATTAAAATTTTCAGTTCTCATGGTTCCTTTTATTTTCTTTTTTGTTTCAGTATTACTGCTATTTGAAAATTTCTTTCATTTGGTCTAATTCTATTTCTTTATATGCTATTCCTCTTACTTTCTAGTTTGCTATATGCATTATATTTTGTTGTTTCCATTTTTGTTTTACTTTTTCCATTCATGGGTTATTTTCCATAGATTCGTTCTGATTAGCTTTCTCTGTCAGCTTAAAAATAGAATAATGATCTCCATGTCAGGTGACTAGCCTGGCAATGGATAGTCCTGTGGTAGTGCTGCTACCTTAAGGCTTTTGAACTAGCTTTCTTCCAAATTTAAACCAAAGGGAGGAATAGAATATATTGAAGGGGAAAGAGTAGATTATAGTAGAATAGAGTAGAATTATAGTAGAGGTTTATAGGGGGACATAGATATAGGCCAGAAATGGAAAGACGCCATGGCCCTCGAGTACTCTAATAGCATAAGGGTCATAAAATAAGAAGAATTGGCTGATAAGGCCTTAAAGGAAAGATTAAATCGAGTGGGTCTTCCTCAAAGTAGAGGAAGAGGAGGATAGATCCGGCTAGGGGTCCATGGGAGTGCCACTTTCCTTGCAATCAAAAACAGTATAGAAAATAAAATAGAACAGATGAACAGTTTAATTATTTAGGTAGCATGATAACATATCTAAAAGATATAGATGAAAGAATAAAGAAATTTCAGAAAATATGTGAAATGATTAAAAGGACACTGAATAAAAAAACAAGATTAAAACAAGGAAGTAAGACCTGAATGGAAGGGGGTCGGAAAAGTGGGGTTTGAGAGATGTGGGAGAATTATTGGTGAGGCAAGAGGTATGCAAACTTTTTTTTTTGAAAAACCCATTTTTTTAAAAAATATTTTTTTAAAATTATTAAAGGTGGGCAGAGAATACTTTGGGATGGGGGTGGACATAGAAATTTTAGGGGAAGGAGAAGGATGTTATGGGATAAGATCAGGGGTGGGAGAACGGGGTACGAGCTGTTTCAACAGTGCATCATCTTTGGAGCTCTTGGAGGAAGTGGAGGCTATGTCATATTGGCTTGGTATTTCTGTCTTTGGTGTATCTGTGTTGTATTCTATTGGTCAGAGTCGTGACCTAATTTTTATGTTATGGAGCTTCCAACTCTCAGAAATTATATAGGGCCAGTGGACATTTATTGAGTTTTGTCACATTTTATGGCTATTGTTTCTGATATTCTAAGCATTGTTTTGTTTTCCTGTATGTCTACTATTATGGCCTTGTCGATTTGCAGGGTATGTTTCTGTTCAAGGGGATGGACAGCTATTTCTGTTTTTCCTGTATTTTGTGTTCTGTTTTTCTTTTGGTTGTTGCATTTTTTATTGTTTAAATGTTCTGGAATTGAAATGTTGCAGTCATGGAAGTGTTCTTGTAGTCTTGCCCACAAAGATCTGATAGTAGAACCTGTGTAGGTGACATCACAATCTTGTTGGAAGTTTATTTTGCACTTGGTTAGACTATAATAAATTTAGTTTAATCCTTTATCCAGTGTAAACAAACAAAGTTTGCACCTGAAATTATCTTCAGGACTGAGGTAAGGTGGTACATGGCAACTCATAGCAAAGGTGGACCAAGCTGTCATCACTCCGTCTCATTATCTCCCATTATGCAAAAAGCACATCTCCTTGCAGACATGTATACTGCTATGCATTAAGGGAATGGCCACTACCGACCAGTTTCGACCTTTATTGAGGTCTCGTCAGTGGGACGAGACCTTAATGCATAGCAGTATACATGTCTGCAAGGAGATGTTCTTTGCATTATAGGAAAGACTGAGACAAGGAGTGATGAGAGCTTGGTCCACCTTTGCTATGAGTTGCCAAGGGATGTACCACTTTACCTCAGTCCTGAAGATATTTTCAAGCGCAAACTTTGTTTGCTTACACTTGGATAAAGGATTAAACTAAATTTATTATAGTCTAACCAAATGCAAAATAAACTTCCAGCATCTTTCTCTAAATCCAGAGTAATTTAATATCGTATAGGTAAATATGACCTCTCATATTTACCTATACAACTTGTATAGGTAAATATGACCTCTCCATTGCTTCTGCCTTAGTATCACCACTCTGGATCTGTCTCCCACTGACGAGACCTCAATAAAGGTCGAAACCGGTCTGGATAGTGGCCATTCCCTTAATGCATAGCAGTATACATGTCCACAAGGAGATGTGCTTTGCATTATGGGAGATACTGAGACAAGGAGTGGGGAGAGCTTGGTCCACCTTTGCTATGAGTTGCCAAGGGATGTACCACCTTACCTCAGTCCTGAAGATATTTTCAGGTGCAAACTTTGTTTACTTACACTTTGATAAAGGATTAAACTAAATTTATTACATCACAGTCTTGTTGGCAAGGAAATTTGTAACCACATTGTGGTGTTCTAGTATTTCTTCTTGTGTGTGTGTGAGATTTAGTAGGTTTTAGAAGTGTTGCCAATTTTTGATTTGTGGTGAACACCAGCTTATAGTCAGTGTGTTTGAAAATGAAACATATACAAAGCCTACAAATACATTTTCAAACACACTGACTATGAGCTGGTTATGACTATGATTAAAATCTCTTAATAAAAAAAAAATACTGTTTTGTCTAATAATATCAAACACTATCCATGGCATTTGCAACATCACATTTCAAATTTTACATTTCACGTTCTTATTGTAAAACTTGACAATTTGTAATTTTTTGTTACATTGAATATTTAATAATTTAATTATTGACTACTTTGATTGTTTATTTTCTAATGATAGACTGTTTATTTTCAGCAACAGGAACAAGATCCTACTAATTTGTACATTGCCAATTTGCCTTTGTACATGACAGAAACAGACTTAGAAAAAATGCTAGAGCCATACGGTCTAGTAGTTTCTACACGAATTCTTCGTGATAATAATATGCATTCTCGAGGTGTTGGGTTTGCAAGGTAAGATGTATAAATATTAAGTTTTCAATCTATTTTTCAATCAATTAATTTTCACAACTGCATCCAAAAGAAAAAAAAAGTTAATCAATCAAGGAGTCTGTCCTAAAAACCAGATTAAATAATCTTCATGCTTTTCAGGTTTCTAATAATCACAGTAGTAGCCTTATACCAGGCTGTTAAAATCATTTAACATCATTACACCATGTTACATGTTAAAATCATTACACCATGTCACACTGGGATTAAAATTTACAGCCTGTCCATTGTAAAAGATTGGTGCTTGATGCCATGGTAAAGGTATCTGATAAACCTCAGCTTCCTTCTCTGCTATGTTAACATTAATGATTAATGATATATCTCATAGAAAAACTTTCTTTATTTCAACACCTTATTAAGCCACTGAATTCAGCCATTCTATCTACAGCAATCAGTGGTGCACACGTGTCAGCTGCTTGATGTTCTTTATTGGCTTGAACAGACATCCATTTTCCCATGCCCACAATTCCAGCCTATTCAAATCATTCTGCAAGTACTGCATATCAGCAGCATTCCTGATTACCCTACCTATCTTTTCATCATCAGCAAATAGCTGTATGTCGCTTGTCAAATCCTTCCCAATATCATTAATGTGTATCACAAGGATCAGTGCTTAAATCTTGCAGACGCACATCCCCTGTATACCATTATTTGATATCTGTCAGTAAGCCATCCTCTTATCTGTGCTAATATTCTATAACCCAAACCCATATTCTCCAATTTATGCAACAGTCTACCATGCTGTATTCTGTCAAAAGCCTTAGCAAAATCCAAAAGTATCATGGTGTATCCATTCCCCTTGTGTAGTTCAATGGTAACATTGTTACAGAATGTGAGCAAGTTGCTAAAACATGACCTTACCTTAGAAACCCATGTTGCTCATTGCAAAGCAGAGATTCACTGTCAACTGATTTCTGAATGCAATCCCTAACTAATTTTTCCAAAATCTTCACCACTACTCCTTAGATACTACCAATTATATATCCATTTAGTCCCTATTGCTGAATTCTTATTCCTTTGTGCAACAGCTCTAATACCTCATCCACATACACCTGAGTTTCTCCATTCAGTGAAGAGGTAGCAGTGAACTCAATGTTGCATACGCCAGTTGATAGCTTTTAGCAAAATGGGTACTCATTAGTTGAACAACCTCTTACGAGGGTGGTCTGAAAAGTTCTCAGCCTTGACCATAGATGGCAACACTACTGCGAGATTTATTTTTTTCAAGTTGGTACATCTGTCAAAAGCATCCATGTGAAATTGCAAGTCATTCTATGAAGTAGTCTTTTTTATACAGCTGTCGGAAGCCAAAGTGTTGTCTGTATTCCTTGAAATTGATAAAATTGGGTATTGTGCAGTTATAAAATTCTTTGTTAAAGAAGGTTTAATGGCAAAAGAAATTCATTTGAAGTTCATAAAAGTTTATGGGCACTTTTCTCCTTTGTTTTCGACAATTAAGAAATGGGCTGACGAGTTTAAAATTTGCTGTATCAGCCTTAAAGATGATCCACGTGAAGGACATCCAAAAAGTGTAACAACATCAGAAATCATTGATCAAGTGCACGATATGGCATTGGATGACCGGCAAGTCATAGTGTGTGAAATTGCTGAGACTATAGGCATTTCAGAAGAACGTGTAGGATATATTTTGCATGAAGAGTTGCAAATGATAAAGCTTTGTGCAAAATGGGTGCCGCACTTGCCCACAACAGATCAAAAATGCATTCGCATGAAAATCTCTGAACAGTGCTTGGAACAATGTGCATCGATTTATCATCATCATCAAATTCCTGACATGTACCCTCAAGGGGTGTACAGGATATGATAGTACTGCATGAAAAATTTACATATTACTAACTTCCTATCTACAATTTTCCTCCAAATCAGTCTGTTACTTGTCAAGACTCAAACATTAATTTAATTTATTACTCATCCTCTTTAGCTTGGATGAGACTTTCATTCACCATTACACACCAGAATCCAAACAGCAGTCAAAACAGTGGACAGAAGGCCAGTTCCATCAGCAGGAAAGGTCATGGCATTGGTTTTGCTTTGAAAAGGGTAAAACAATAACCGGGGAATATTATTCCGATCTCTTAACCAGACTAGATGAAAAAATCTTGAGAAAAGACCTGTTTTGCAGAAGAAAAAAATCATCTTTTATCAGGACAATGCCCCTTCCCACAAAGGTGTTTTGACAATGGGAAAATTAAGGGATCTGCACTATGAATTGTTGGAACATCCATCCTATTCTCCAGATTTGGCTCCCTCTGACTTCCATCTCTTCCCAAAACTAAAATTCTTCCTCGCTGGTCAGCATTTTTTTTTTTCAAATCAAGAGGTGATTGCAGCTGTAGAGGGGTATTTTGCAGATCTGACTGAGAACCACTGCAGAGACAGAATAATGGCGCTGGAGCATCGCTGGAATAAATTATTAGTCTTAAGGGAGATTATGTTGAAAAATAAAAATAATTTTGAAATTATAAATTCGTTTTTTCATTGTTAGGCCAAGAACTTTTCAGATCACCCTCATATGCATCTCTTACCTTCACACCACCTAGATTCATAAGAGTTATTCTTTCATATTCATTCTTTCTTTTACTTGCAGCATATTGATAAAATTCTTGTGGATTGTCTTTAGCTTGCAGAGCCAGTTTCATTTCATACTCAGGCTTTACTTTCCATACAACAGTTGTGACTATTCTAGCCTGCTGCTTATAATTTTCATAATGGACATCATCCTTATGTACATGGTATTCCTTCCACATCATCCTCTTCTTACGAATTTCTTGCTTAATAAGATTGCAAATCCACTTGATTCCTATCCTATTTATTCTTCCAGGTCTCAGGACACCTTCTGATATTGTATCATTTAAGTATTGTTTAAATGCTTCCCATACACTGTCAGTATTCTTTCCATCCAGCAACCGATCCCATTCCATTGAACTCAGTGTACTTCTCAGTTGGTCATAATTTCCTGCTTTGTAGTTCAGTATGAAAGGAAGTTCTGAGCAAGAGAGTGAGGAATAGTTTCTTTACATGGAGGGTGGTTGAACCATGGAATGCATTGCTTGATAGTTTGGTGACAGCACGAACAGTCAATGACAGACTTTGTGATTTTTAGGATGGGCCTTCCATGATGAGTCTTGTGACTCCATTGAGGCCTGAATCATAATAATACCATTATTTCAGATTGCCAATAAGTTCTTGGCTGATGAAGAATTTTTAAATCTACAATACATGGATCACTTCCTATTTCAAGTTTTCAGTACTCTGTTCTGAACAAGTGAGAAATATTACTATCAACAATTAACAGTTAGTGAGAGTTTCTTATTTCTTGTGCTCTATCTCCATGTGAATTTGCAGATTACTATAATCCATTTCTCAGCTTCACTTAATATCTCTTATGGAAAGGAATATTCAAGAATAGCATTAAAAAAAAGTGTTTCATGAGTCATATTTTATAATATTATAGGCCAAGAAATTTGGAATGATAGATCAAAAAGAGATTGTAGGTTATGCATTTTTTGATGCTGCACATATTTGTAAATAATTTTTTTTAAAATGGAGTTAGAGAATGGGTTTGTAATCATAACTCATGATACAAATAAAGAAATTTTTCATTCAATTAAAAGGGATTATGATTTTAATAGTTTTAAATGTAAGCTTGGATGAAAACATGTAATTTTTTACAATGCAATGAGAATGCTGCTATGTTAACATTTAACACATTTGTGGGATTTATAACAAATATTACTAGCTCGTAATGTAGTTTATCATGTGACTTTTTTTTTTTTTTTCCCATTTAAGGCTTTTTTCAGTAAATCTTTGTAATGCTATAATTTGAAATATTTCCATAAACTAATTAACTTATTTTATTTTTTTTATAGGATGGAAACTAAGGATAAATGTGAACAAATTATTTCCATTTTTAATGGAAAAGCTTTACAAGGTGATTTTTTAAAAATATTACTTTAGTTGTTTGAAAGATGTTTTTGTTCGTCAGTTATTACAAAAATTAGCAAATTTATATGTTTAATTTCTTCTTAAAGGCATCCCAGAATGTAATAAAAGTTTATTAATGACTTTTGTTAAACCCTGTTTTCACTAAAACATTGTTTGTTTGTCATGGTCACTTATTCATTGCAAGCTTATTTACTGGCCTACCTGATTTATATAATTTTTGGATGACTCATGAAAGAATGATTTAGGAATATCTTACATTTAGTTCCCCCCCCCCAATCCCCTTTCTGATCACTTGCAATTGCTGTTCAGTGTGTAAAATCTGCTATTCTTTGTTTTTCCACTTCTTACCTGATGATATCATCAATAATCGTCATTATCCTGATATGTAACCCCCCATGAGATGGTCAGGTTACTATGACAGCACTACATGATTAAGTTTACATAATTATTCATCTTATATCAACAATTTTTCTCCAAATTAGTCTTATTACTTGTAGAAACTCCAATATGTCATAACTAACATTTCGTTCTTCTAAGACATTTCTGATTTAATCAACCCACCTAGACCTTGGTCTTACTCTGAGTCTCTTTCCCTGCCACTGTGGCATCAAACACCTGTTTTGTTAACCTTTCCTCATCCATTCTATTTAAGTGGCCATACCCTTAGATTAGCTCTGCTTACACATTCTTGAATACTAATAGTTTTGAGTTCCTTTCTAATATCATCATTTTTAATATGATTCTGCTATTGCTGCCTCCAGATCACTCCCCTAATTTTTCTCAGAACCCTCTTCTAACCCAACTCTTAGATCCATAACTCAAAACTGGTTAGAACACTGTCTTGTATACTGCTAATTTTTCTCTTAATAAATTTATTCAGCTGGGCTATCCACCATACCAGTGTTGCTTAATCTGTTGTCTATTTCCAGATTTAACCTGCCATCTTCACTAAAAACTATTCCTAAATAGCTGAAATATTTTACTTATTCTATAGGATTTCCATTCGGAATGCAGCCTGAAGTTTTCTATGCTCTTGCCTATTTTCATAGTTTGATCTTTTTGTTGCCGATTTTCATGCCAAATTTGTTTTCGCTGTTATTCAGTTTAGTTAGAGAATCCTGGAGACTTAACACTTCTTCTTCTTCCTAACATGGAATTTAGGCCAGGTGGCCTGTTCTGGTCTCATGCCATCTCTTTCTTGGTCTTCCGATTCTTCTTTTTCCACTTATTTTGTATCTGTATAATATTTTTGGTAGTCTACTGTTGTTCATTCGATTTAAATGTTCTAGCCATTTTTGTTTATACTGTCTTATGTAGTAATTAATTGGTTTTATTTTCAGGTATTGTAAGATTTCTTCATTTGTTTTGTGGTCCCACTTGGTATATCCAGCTGTTTTTCTGAGGAATTTAATTTCTGCTGTTTGAATTTGTTTTTCATCTTTCCTTTTCATGGTCCATGTTTTGCTTCCGTATAGTAAAGTTAGTTTTGACAAGACATTATATAGTCTGATTCTGGTGTGTTTTTGTACTAGGGATGGCTTAAATATATTATTTATTATGCCATTTACTTTGACAAAGTTTGATATTTTAGTGTCTATGTCTTTTTCTTCTTCGTATGATAGATCACATCCCAAGTATCTGAAAGTGTTTACTTGTTCTAGTATTTTATTATTTATCACTATTTTACTTCTTATTGGGTTTTCTCCTGTGAATGTCATTATTTTTGTTTTTTCTTTAGATATTGTCATATTATATTGCTTTGAGATATTATTTAATGATTTTAATGATCTTAGTAAGTCATCTTCTGATGTAGCTAATACTATTTGATCATCTGCAAATAGTAGTGCATCTATCTTCATTTATGGGGTCATTTGTATACCAAATGGGTTATGCTGTTTCCAGATTGTTAATATTTCATTCATATATATATATTGAAAAGCAGAGGTGAGAGGGTACATCCTTGTCGTACTCCTCTTGATATATCTTTCCATTCTAAGATGTGTTCTAATTTAACTGCTATTTAAATTTCCTGTATATATTTCTTGAATAGATTGTAAAAGTTGGTGTGGTATGTTTAAATCGGTTAATATTTTAAACAATTTTTGTCTACTAATTTTGTCAAAGGCTTTTTCATAATCAATAAAGGCCACGTGTGTTTCTTTTTGAAATTCTCTTCTCTTTTCTATTAATAATTTTAAAGTAAAAATTGGATCTATGCAGGATCAGCCTTTTCGGAAACCATTTTGTTCTTCTAGTAATTTGTCTTCTACAATGCTGCTTAGTTTCTCTTTTCATATTCCTGCATATATTTTATATCCTGTATTCAGCAGGCTAATTCCCCTATAATTATTACAATTGTCTTTATTTCTTTTTTTATAGACTGGGATAACCAGTGCTTTTTTCCAAGAGTTAGGGGTTTTTCTGGACATCCAAACCATATTAAAAAATTTCAGAAGTCTTTTTCATTAAATTTTTCACCTGCATTTTTGTATAGTTCTATATTTATATTGTCTTCTCCTGGTGTTTTCCTAATTTTCATCTTCTTTATTATATTTTTCAGTTCTAACATTGTGATATTTTCTATTAGGTCATTCTTTGACTTATAAAATTTTATTTCATTGTTCTCATCTGTCCAGAGATTTTGAAAATAGGTCCATTTTTCTAAATCTATTGTTTGTATTTTTATCTTTTCTTTTATTTCTTTATTCATGTATTTTATTACTTTATAGGTTTTGGGTTGTGGCTTAAATAAATCCTTTTCTAGTTCTGTTACGAAATTGTTCCTTCTTTCTCTATGTTTTTTCCTTACTTCTTGTTTTGCAATTGCACTGTTTCTTTTTCTCTATTTCTGCTTCTATTGTTTTGGAATTTAGCCATTTCTGGTAACTGTCCTTTTTGGTTTTTATTATATTTTCTATTTCTTTGTTCCAGTCTTGTAGTCCTCTTTTTCTAATCCATTTGTGCTTTATTCCTAAGGTTTCTGTTGCTGCTTTTGTGAGAATTTGTTTCGAATTTTCCCATTCATCTTCTGTGTCACTTGATTCTTGTGTGGTTTCTGTTTTTAAGTTTGTGCATTTTTGATATTGTTGTCTAACTTGAGGATCCTGTAATGAAGTAATTTTGTAGCTTGGCCAGTAAGGATTTTTAATTCTATGTGTTTTTAGCCACTTTGGTTTAAAACGAATTTTTGCTGATACCATATAATGATCAGAGTTTAATTCAAAGCCTCGAGACTTAACACTAAATGTGTTTATCTACATAAAGCAAAGAGAGCTAAGTTAGACATCTCCATTTCTAATATCAGGCATAACATCACTTTCTTTCTTAATGTGTTTCATTTAAATGATGAATAAGAGTGGGGATAATGTACATCCTTGTCATACTCCTGATTTTATGTCAGACCATATTCCTGTAATTCTCTAACTGCTGACTGACAGCTTAAATATAGACTATGTATTGCTCTTTATAATATTCCATTCACCCCATACAATTGTAGTGTTTTGAAAAGCTTTGCTCTGAGCACCTTATCATATGCCTTTTCCAGATCTACAAAACTTAAGTACAGTTGCTTGTCATATTCCTACGATTTCTCAACTATTTATCTTAAAGTGAAAATCTGATCTCGACTCCTCCATTTGGCCTGAACCCAGCATGTTCTTCTACAATCTTTCTCAACTCCTTTTCAAGTATGCTTGCATAAATCTTTCCTAAACACCTGGTAGAGAAATTCCTCTGTAATTCTCACATTCCGCTTTATTCTCTTTTTTGTAGATGGGTACTATGAGATCATAGTACGCATGAGACTATGAGACCATAGTACTCGGGCACACTCAGAGACAAAACAGAGATGTGGCCAGTCACCGTGGAAGAGACAGGAACCTCACCACGTAACCTTCTGCAGTAAACAATGAAACAGAGAACCATGTTGGATTTGAGTAATAGAGACAAGGTTGGACCGTTTGCAACTTTCGTCACTTGGAAACATTACAGGGAAGAAGAGAATGAAACTGGGGAACGTAAGCCAGATACTATGAAGATAGCATATGATGAAGATATCTTAAACCCTCCATGGAGGGTATCTTCTGATTCTTCGTGTCTGAAAACCAAGAATCTTCTCTTAAGGCTTGCAACTTGGAATGTAAGGTCCTTATATGAAGCTGGAAGGTTAGATAACCTTATATGAGAACTTGAAGCAATTGAAATTGACATTGCTGGTATCAGTAAAGTCAAATGGACTAATAGTGGAATAATAAACAGAAAGAGCCATTCAGTTATATATTCATGTGGAGACAGTCATAGGAATGGAGTAGCATTTGTACTAAAAAATAAGATTGCACAATCCTTACTTGGATTTTGGCCCATAAGTGACAGGATAATTGCATTAAAAATTGCAGCTCCACCTTTTATTTTTATTGTTCAAATAAAAAAAAAAAAAAATCAGCTAACGCCTTTTTATTCCCGTATACGGGAGTAGGCGCATATATGTTTCTATGAAGGCATTCAAAATGCACTTAACAATACTAAATCAGATGACATAATTATTGTTATTTACTTACTTACTGTCTTCTTCTGTTGGGAACGGGTTGAGTCTTCCATGTTTCCACAACAACCTCAAGGAGTCTCGGGTTCTTGCGTGGCTGGTGAGATGTCTATATGTTTGTAATCCAGAGTTGACCTTTATTGTTGTTATCCATTTAGTTCTTAGTCTTCCTTTTTTTCTTTTATTCTTGCATACAGAGCAAGGTTGGGTAGTTTTTTTTTTTTTTATGACATTCTCTTGACCTGTCCGTACCATTGAAGTTGTCTTCTTTTGATCTTTTCGATTAATGAGTCTATATATTTTAGGTCTTGTCTTACAGTTTCATTTGTTTTCTTTTCTGTCCATTTTGTTTTATTTATTTTTCTGAGACATTTCATCTCGAAAGCCTCCAGTTTTCATATCTCTGTCTGCTTGAGTGACCAAGTTTCTGAAGCATATAGCACAGTGGGTATTATAATTGCATTATATCATTTTATTTTTAGAGGTTTGGAGATTTTATTATTTTTCCAGATTTTACATGGCTTATTAAATTATGACCATGCAGTCGATATTCTATGTTTAATAGTGGTCATGGTATCTAGGTGTTCTGTTATTACTGTTCCTAAATAGTTAAATTGTTTTACCTGTTCAATTGTTGATCCATTCAAGGAGAGGTTTAGTTTTTCTATGTTTTTTCCAATTATCAAGATTTTTGTTTTGCTGTATTTATGGTCATGCTATATTCTTTAGCCATATTGTTTAGTTTGTTAATAGGTTCACCAATTTTTCTTTTGTGTCTGCTATTCATAACAATGTCATCTGCGTATTTTATGTTATTAAGGTTATAACCATTTAGGTTGACCCCTTTTTCTCCTTCCATGGCTTGGTTAACTATGTCCTCTAGGTAGATGTTAAAAAGGTATGGGGAGATGGGACATCCTTGGGCTACTCCTTTACTGACGTTTATTTTATCTGTTGTTATACTATTGAATTTAATTATTGCTTCTGTGAGACTATAATATTTTCTAAGATGTTTAGGGTATCTTCATCGATTTGTTTCTGTTTTAATATTCTTAATAAGATTACTCTCTTTATTCAGTCAAATGCCTGTTTAAAATCTATAAAACAGTAATAGATATTTTTTTTATGTTCCCAGTATAATTCTGCTAGTCTTTGTATTATGAAGATCTGATCCAATTTGGAGCAATTCTTTCTGAAGCCTGCCTGTTCTTCACTAAGAATGATCTCATATGTACTCATTATTCTGTTCTGTAAGACTCTTGTAAATATTTTGTAAGCATGGCTGAGTAATGTGATTGGTCTGTAGTTTTTACAATTTTTCCTATCACCTTTCTTGTAAATTGATATGATAATTCCTGTTCTCCAATCTTCTGGTATTTCTTCTGATTTAATGATTTTGTTGAAAAGTGTGGTAAGGAAGTTGTTTGCTTTCCTTCTTTCCAGAGTTCTGATAGAATTTGGTCTATCCCTGGTGCATTGTCAGATTTCATTTGCTTTAGAGCATTCTCTACTTCTGATGGAAGGATCAGTAAGTTGTCATATCTTGAGTTAGTGTGGGGCTTTGTTATTAGGTAGTTACTGCTTTCATTCTTAAAGGTTTCTTGGTAGTGTTCCATCCATATTGCCTTTATCGCATTTGGGTTTCCTGTTTCCTCACCCTGATGGTTGATCATTGTGAGCAGTAGTGGTGAAAAGATTTTTGTAATTTCTTTAATTGTGTTATGTAATGTAATGTTTTTAAGTTATGGTGTTTATATACCTCATTTCATTTTTCTGCTTTTTTTTGTTTAGTCAGTTTTCTTTAGCCTGTCTGCAGAGTTTATCAATTTCATTTTTGAGTTGTTTGTATTTTCTCTTGTTTTCTTCTGAGGTATGTTTGTTTATTTTTGTTTTTAGTTTTCTTTTTTCTTCACATTTTTCTAATATTTCAGATGTTATCCATTTATTATTAGGTCTCTTATAAATTCCTAAAGTTTCTCTTGCCTAGTTAATTAATATTTCTTTTCCTGTTTTCCAAAGGTTTTCTTTTTTATCTGTTTGAGTCCTATTTATTTCTTCAATTTTCCTAATGTAGTCTAATCTTATTTGGTTGTTTTTTAACTTTTCCATGTGGAGTTTATCAATTCTATTTCTTTTATAGTTCACTTTGAATTTTATCTGCATTATTGCAGAGAGGAGTTCATGGTCTGTATCCAGATCTAGGCTTTTGAGCATTCTTACGTTTTTGATTGAGGTTTTCCGTTTACTTCTAATTAGGATATAATCTGTACAATTTTGTATTTCTCTATCTGGTGAGGTCCAGGTGTATTTAAAATTAGATCTATGGTAAAACATTGTGCTTGAGATGAGAAGGTTGGTTTCTCTGCAGAAATTGAGCATAGTTTCTCCCCTTTCATTTTCGGTTCCAATTCCAAATTTCCCCATTATATTTTTTAGCTCTTCTCTGAAAGTTCCAATCTTAGCGTTCAAATCTCTGATTATGAGTAAGATGTCTCTGGAGTTTGTATTATCTATTTCTTTTTGTAGAATAGTTCGATGTCTTCTTCATTGTAATTTGCATCCGGTGCGTAAATCTGGATAACCTTTATTTGTAGTCCTTTTTCTTTGGTTTTTAGTCTAATTCCTATTATTCTGGATGAGATAGGCTTAATATCTGTTACACTTGCAGTAAGATTTTGTTTTATTAGGATTGCAACTCCTCTATGTACATTGTCTCTTCTTCCTGAATAAAATAATTTGCCCTCCGAATAAAATAATTAAACAAATACTTTATGTTTAAGCATTCTTCTCCTGTCCAGTGAGTTTCTGAGATTCCTATGATATCCCACTTTATCCTTTTCAGATTCTCTTGTAGAATTTGGAGTTTTCCTGCTTTGTATAGAGATCTGATATTTACAGTAGCTATATACTTATTACATTTTGCTGCCCACATAGAAGATTTCTCACCAACACTATGTGAGGCTCGTGTTGGCGCGTCGGCTACCCCGTACGCAGTAGTGCAAGATGTATTCCCGATAATCGTGTAATTCATGGAAGTTTTTGGCATTTTAGTGTGGTCGGCTTGCCTTTCCTTTGCCACGCCCTTTGGTCCATGGCTCCTTATTCTTTATTCGGAGCAGTCCATTGGGGCTTCCCTCATCCGCCATCCAAGGGATGCTGCTGGTAGGAGTCCGGTCTTCCCCAAGACTATTGTTATGGGACATCTAAATGCTAAAGTAGGCTCAGAAAAGATCTCTTCCTGCATAGGAAACCAGGACCTGGGACATAGAAATCCAAGAGGAGAAAGATTAATGCAGTTCTGTGAAGAAAACAATCTGGTAATAACAAATACTTCATTTAGCCAACTTCCTAGAAGACTTTACACATGGAAAAGTCCTGGAGACAGCTGTAGGAACCAGATTGATTATATAATGATTAAAAAAAAGATTCCGGAATAACATCTTACAAGCCAAAACATAATACCCAGGGGCTGATATTTTGGTCAGACCACAGCCCTGTGGTCATTAAAGCAGCAATAAAACTAAAGAAAACAATGAAACCTGTAAACATAGAAAAATATGATCTTGGCTCCCTTAAAAATCAAGAAATACAAGACAAATTTTTAAAGGAACTGGCACAATCCACTGCTGTTAACGTTCTTGATTTCACTAAGTGTCCTTATCCTAAAGATGACATTGAGAAAAATGGCAGAAACTTAAAGAGCACATAAAAAAGGCAGTAAAACAAACAATTCCCAAATTTGAGAAGAAGATGAGTAAACCTTGGATGAATGACAAGATACTGAAAATGATGGAGGAAAGAAAGAAAAAAAATCATCCTGAATATAAGAACTTAAACAAGATTTGGAAAGAATGCAGGATTGCAAAAGAACTATGGATTAACAATAAATGCAAGGAAATTGAACAAAAAGCACAAAATCAGAACTTCATGAACAAGTTACAGCTAACTAGTAAATCTTTCAAGAGGGTAGGCTCTCATTGCATTGAAGATATCAGTGGAAACATCCTAATGGAGAATGACAAAATAAGGGATAGATGGATAGCTTATTCAAAGGAACTCTACAATCATGATAGAATAGATAAGCCGATGCAAGAAGATTTGGAGGGGCTTACTATTCTTACCTGGGAAGTAACAAATGCCATTAGGAAACTGAAACCAGGAATAGCTCCAGGAATGGATGGAATTATGGCAGAATATCTAAAGGCTTTGGATGATAAGGCTATAAGATCACTGACTGACATATGTAACAAAATATTTGAAACTGGACACCTGCCAAAAGATTTTAAGCACTCGCCATTCCTACCAGTACCTAAAAAATCGAAGACAATCAGATGTGAGGAGTACAGAACAATCAGTCAAATAGCAAAAGTTATGTTATATATCATCCTAGAAAGAAATAAACATAAAATCAAATTGGAAATTAATGAAACACAATCTGGTTTCCAGGAAAATAAAGGAACTAGAGAAGGACTCTTCAACATTAGAACTATTATAGAAAGATACCTGGAGAAGCAGAAAGAAGTCGGCTTTGTTTTATTGACTACACAAAGGCCTTTGACAATATACGACATGAACAACTAATCAAATACATCAGAAAATTAGGAGTAGATGGTAAAGATACCAGATTACTGATAAATCTATATTGGGAGCAAACTGCCTCAATAAAAATATCAGGTGAAACCTCAGAAGAATTCCCAGTAAAGAAGGGTGTCAGACAAGGCTGTTTTTTTTCTCCTATATTGTTTAACCTCTATACCAGTGGGTCTTAACCTTTTTAGTGATCGGCACCCCGTTGAATCTAAAAATAAGTTCTCACACCCCCTTGAAAAATGTGTTTCTATTTCTTTATTTAGGAAATTAATAAATAAATAAAAAGGAAATAAATTACAAGGTAATTTATTTATTGAAAAATAAACACATACATATACATACAAAACAATATTTCAATTTTTAATTGCTGTGTTGTTGTTATTTATTCATAATAATACTTTTGAAGCGAGGCTCCTTTTTTGGAAGAGCCACAGAAGCCATCACTTGCATTCAAGCGATTTCTGGCTTTTGTTTTTATGTGCAAAAGTGATGAAAATCCCATTTCACACAGGTAGGTGGTGGCAAATGGTAAAAGTGTCTGCAATGCTGCTTTTGCCAGCTGTGGATAACTGTGTATACCATTTGAATATGTGCATTGGCTCGTATTTCAATAAGATTGTCTTTTATTAAATAGCTGTCGTCCATTGAATCTGGGTCAAAATTTAGAAACTTCTCTCGTACCCCAGGTTAAGAACCACTGCTCTATACTGAAAATATCTTCCAGCAATTGGAAGAATTTAAAGGAGGCAGGAATATAAACAACTTAAGATATGCAGACGATACAGTACTGCTAGCTGAAAATAAAAAAAAGATCTTCAAACCTATTAGAAGAGATGCTTAAACTAAGTGAAAAATATGGACTTAATTTCAACTTCAAAAAAACCAAAACCATGCTAGTAACAAGAGAAAAAAGGGAAAATACCCGATATAAATATTAAGATCAGAGGAAATACTTTAGATCAAGTATAGAGTTATATATATTTGGATCAACTAATTATAGAGAATGTAAAGTGTGATAAGGAAATATTAAGGAGAATAGAAATTGCTAGCTCAACCCTCATTAGCATGAAAAACATTCTGACCTCAAGGGAAATTCACACAAAAACAAGAATTAGGCTGTCCAAATACTACACGGCTATATGGAACAGAAACCTGGACAATATCAAAATATTGTGCAAGTAAACTAAAAGCCCTTTGAGATGTGGATCCTCAGAACAATTCTTAGTCCCATGGACTGCCAAAAAAAGTAATTTAGAAATATTAGAGATGATTGGAGAAGATAGGACTCTGTTGAAAACCATTAAGAAAAGGAAAACCACTTACCTTGGTCATATACTAAGGCTTGAATCCCTACAAGAAACACTTCTAGAAGGAATGATACAAGGAAAAAGACGAGGAAGACAGAGAACAGATTGGATGGGAAATATTAAGGACTGGACCTTTTTGTCCTATGAAGAATGTAAAAGAGAAGCACAAAACCGTACACGGTGGAAGCTCCTGGAAGGAGATGACATCTGACAAGACAAGACTATGAGATCTCTACTCCAATTATTGGAAATTCGACCCTCTGTCCAATCCTTCTGAATTATGCAATGTAGCCACTGCTAAACTTTTATACTGACTAGTAAATTATTTAAGGAATTTACAACGTATACTGGAATATTATTACAAGAAACTTTAATGAATACTTCATATATTTCGGCAATGTCACATTGCCATCTTTTCTGTTTTCTTGGGTTTTTTGTAAACAGAGAAAACCAAGGATCCATCAGGCTGGCGAGTGATTAGAGTGTCTAGGAAAGGGAAACTGTTGTTTTCTTTTTCCAAGGTGAACTGGATTCTGGGGTGTTGGTTGTTTAAATGTGTTAAGAAGGAGTGGAGTTTCTCTGAGCCATGTGGACAATATAGCAAACACAATCATCAACATAGCGAAGCTAAATAGTGGGTTTTTGTGGGGCTGAGTTTAAGGCTTTCTCTTCAAAAGTCTCCATAAAAGTATGCCTTGGCTAGTGGTGAAGTTTCATGTCATGAAAAAAAATTGGCTGTGTTTGGTTGAAACATTGGCTACCATGTTCCAATATGCCTCCGCAAGCAATGCCAGCATCACAAATATTCATCAGGAGCTGAAGAACACGAGTTTCCATGGCCATACATCTGCACACAAAAGAATAACATGAGCAATGGTGATGCCATGCATTGGGTAGAATGGCAATAAGCTCACTGCCTTTGGATGCCAGACTGGAGCAGTGGAAACATTCTCTGGAATGATTATTTATGCTTCGCCATCTGGCAGTTTTACGGACAAGTCTGGGTTTGGAAGATGCCATGAAGAAGCTACCTGCCCGAATGTTGTGCCAGTTGTGAAGTTTTATGAAGGGGTATCATGGTTTGTGTGATACCCCCTTTATATGATAACTAAGTAAATACTGTTTTACTTGGTTTGGCCTAGGTCTATTAGGATACAGCATTAGTTTGTATCTAATGCTGTTCATTTGTGATTTGGCACAGAAGCTTATAAAGTAAATTTCTGCATGTGGTGGTTCTGAAATCCTAGAATTGTTAGCATAAATTCTTAAAGTGCGCATCCTATCCTGATATAGCAAAACTGATCAGTATGGTTGAAAATATTTAAATTTCAAATATTAGTAACAGAACTTTAAAATTAATTTTAAATTAATTTTAAATTAATTAATTTAAAATTAATTAAAAATTATTTTGGTTGTTCTCAGTCAAGAAAGGGTTAAGATCTAGGTTTTTCTCCCAGAGAACAGTGAGTGAGTGGAATAATTTGCCCTTACGGGTAGTGAGTGCATCCAGTGTGAATGAATTCAAGGGCAGGTATGATAGCTGGGTTGGGTAATTTACAGCTTCCCTTGATGAGTCCTTGACTCCCTGGAGGTCTTAGATAATAATAATAATAAAATATCAGCTGACTTGGTTATAGCAAGGCATCAGTTGCACCACTGCAAATCTTCATAATAAAAATTTATGAATTAAATTTTCCTTACCATATAATTACAATAACATGGAAACATCAAAAATAACAATGAATTTATCTTAGTAATTGTGGGACATCTGAATTAACACTGATTATCTATATTCCCATGTTATGATCTTTGGTTGCACAGTATATGTGATTGGGAGACAGACTTGCGACTAATGCTGAGGAGGACTCCATTACTGATTATCTCCTTTTTACATAGTAACATTCTCCAGTTAACTGCAAAGTCTTTTTGGGTTTCCTAATGAAAGTTGCTAGAATATCTACTTGTGCAATTTTAGATACTGCTCTCCAAACCATTCTTCAGTTAGATTGTGATAACTTTAGTGCAAGCAAACATCATCGTATGTTTTGCAAAAAAAATGTCACTCTCCCATACTTATGTTTGATTATACCCAAATCTCAAAGCAAGATGTGATTCTACTTGGAGATACTGGAAACATGCTCATTAACAGTGTATTTTTCAGTTAAAAAGTCTACAATTTTTGCTGTTTAACATTGGGCAGCATTATTAAATAATTGCACTAGAAAAATGCAAAATTCTCAACAGACCTAAAAATGTTTATTTTAAAAAACCATTAGCGATTGAGAGTAGTCATATCTATGACAATTTATATAGCACAATTTCCTGATGATGTCTGATGTTAGGCTTCAAAATATATCATCGTGTCCTCTTATTTTCTTACTAATATATAAATATATGTTGATGTATTAAGTTTCCCGAATCAAAAACTCTACACGAAAGACTTGAGATAAGTCTTATGAGAGGACTTTAGTCTTTATTTATTGTTTCATTTCTTCCACTTATTGTTTCTTGTGTGTTATTACAATTTTAATATTGTATTCCGTTTTAATATATAGAGGGATTCATAGTGTGTAGTGTTCGTTGAGAGCTCCTGATAAGATAAGTGTTATTTTAAGTTATCATTGACAGATTTACTTGAATATTACGTAGTTTTGTTTGCTTTGCATATCTTAGTGTGCCTGTTTGTGTGTTTTTGGTGTTTCAATTATTAATTTGATAAAGTACGATAGAGGTGAGTACGGCTCCCGTAATAAAGGTGATAATAAAGGAGTGAATGTGTGTGTGTGTGTGTAAAAAATGTAAGGAAAATGAGGAATTAAAGTGTATTTCAGGTTGTGAGTGTGATATTTTTGTCAAACTTCAGAATGAAGAAAATAGTGATATGACAAGAAATGGTGAGGTTGTACCAGAGAACCGTGAGGCCGTGAATGTAGAAAGTTTGAATGATGGTATTAATACAGAGCAAATTAATGGTTTAACAGAAAATAAAAAAGATGAGATAGATGCTATGTGTGAGATCGCGTTGTTGAGCGGAGCGATACAAAGCGCAAAGTGGCAGCTAGAGCATATGAACAAAAGTCTACTGAGTGTACCAGCCAATAATAAAAAGTATGATAGGAAAAATAAGAGTATGAGTGTGAACTTGAACAAAATGAAGGAGAGAGTGCTGTATGGAGATTCGTTAGTAGAGGATTTCACAAAATCGTACCAACCTGGTGCAACCATCAAGGACGTAAGTAAGTCTATTAGAGAGCAAAAGGAAAGGGTGAAAGAAATGATAGTTGTAGCAGGTACGAATGATTTGAAAGGAGATAAAATGGAAATGATAGAGGACCTGAATGAATTGTTTGAGGTAGCAAAAGAAAAGAGTGAGAGAGTTAGGATGATTAGTCTTTTGCCGCGGTACGACAGTGAAGTGTTTAGAAGGAGGACCATAATTGCAAATGACTTTATGCGTGGGTTATGCATGACAGGTGATGTGGAATTTGTGGACGTGTGGAGAGAGTTCGATGGGCGAAAGGATCTATATAAGATGGATGGTTTGCATTTGAATGGATTCGGTGTAAGGAGACTTGAAAAGTTGTGTTAAATGAAGTGGATGTGCAGAATCAGGGAAACTAGATTTATGAAGTGGGGGGGGAAGTAGATATGCAGACCTTAGGGAGGCAGTTGAGTGTATGAATGAGTATAATATGCCCAGGCGAATAAGGACAACAAATCAGAATGGGGTAGATAGTATAAGGCATCAAGGTAGGGATGGGGCTAACGGGAGTCTGCAATTCATGTACACTAATGCTAGGAGTATTAGGAACAAGAAGGAAGAATTTTTGGCCTTGGTTGGCACTTCCAGGCCACAGGTTATTGGCATTAGCGAAACATGGCTGACTGTAGATGATATAGCTAGTGTGATTGAATGTGATTGGTATAGTATGTTCAGGAATAACAGGGAGAATAAAATGGGGGAAGGAGTATTGTTGATGATAGCTGATGAGCTGCAACCAAGGAGAATAGAAGTTCAATTGCAGGATAGAGAAAAGAGCACATTTGAGGCCATTTGGTGTGAGATTGTGACTAGCAGAACAAAATATACAATTGGGTGCTGCTATAGACAAGGTGATGGAAAAGATGGTGGAAATAGTATATACAAGCAAATAGAAGAAATGAGTGGAAGGAGGGTAATTATTATGGGAGATTTCAACCATGGTCGCATTGATTGGAGTGAGGAGAGGACACACGGGATGAAGGAATTGGATTTTATGCAGATATTAAGGGATAACTACCTGTGACAACATGTAATGGAAAATACTAGGGGTCAGAGAGTGCTTGACCTAGTAATTGCATCTGAGAATTTGGCTGTAACAAATATGACCACATTGCCACCAATTGGTGAGAGTGATCATAGGGTCTTAACTTGGGAGGTGGTTAAAGGTGTGGAATTTACAATTAAGACAGGGTACATGTGGAATTATCGGGCTAGTAAGTATGACAAGCTTAGGAGTTTGATTAGTTCAGTGCCATGGCATGTACAACTGCAAGGGCTAGAAGTTGATAGTGCATGGGAGGCAGTTAAGAAGTGTTTGAATGAAGCAATGGCTGACTGTTTACCTAGAGTCCGAAATCAAGTAGGAGTTAAATGGATGAATAACACCATTAAGCTTGAGCTGCAAAAAAAGAAACAACTATGGAGGGAATTTAAGGAGAAAGGTGACCCGCAATCACATGAACGGTATAAAGCTCAGGCCAGAAGGGTAACAAGTGTGGTAAGAAAAGCAAAAAAGGATTACGAAAGAACATTGGCCATGCAGGTAAAGAGAATCCTAAACAGTTTTTTCAATATCTTGCAAGTAAATGAAAAATGTATATGGCAGAAGGATTTTAAAGAATGCCGATGATAGGGAGGTAACTGAATCATTGATATAGTTGAGTTACTGAGTGAGCACTTTGCAAGAATATATCATCCAGGTGGTGACCTTGCAGAAATGAATGAACCAATAGATTATACGGGAATTGTGGTGAATGAAGTGGAGTTCAGTAGTCTATTGCATAACCTCAATGTCAATACATCTGTGGGATTGGATGGTATACCAGCGCGTGTTGTACGTGAGGCAGCTAAAGAATTGTCAGTACCCTTGACCATTTTGTTTAATTTGAGTCTCGGGTCTGGGTTAGTTCCGAGGGGGTGGAAAGAGGGGAAAATAGTTCCAGTGCATAAAGGAGGTTCCAAGACTGCTGTTGTAAATTACCGACTGATTAACATATCAGGAATCGTTGTCAAGTCTAGGAGAAATTAGTCAAGAAAAGAATACAGGATTGGATAAATGAAAATGGGATATTGTATGGGGGACAACATGGTTTTGTGAAGGGTAGATCATGCCTCAGTAACTTGCTCACGTTTTATAACACAGTGACGGCTGAACTAGATAAGGGTAATGAGTTTACATTGATTTTACTGGACCTTGCAAAGGCCTTTGACAGGATACCATATGGAACTCTAATCAGTAAACTGGAGCAAATGGGGATGGATATAGGGTTGGTGAGATGGATAGGAGAGTGGTTTATGGAGAGATACCAGAGAGTGGTTTATTCAGGAGTTGAGTCCAAAAGATGGCTTGTTACTAGTGATGTGCCGCAGGGCTCTGTTCTTGGACCACTACTTTTCAATTTGTTCATCAATGATATAGGAAAGGATCTGAGAGGAAGTGTTCACTTGTTTGCTGATGATGCAAAGTTGGGTAGAGCAATTGTGAGTGCACAGGATGTCAACATTTTACAGGATGATTTGGATAGTTTGGAGGACTGGGCTAGGGAAAATGGATGTCAATTTATGTGGCAAAGTGTAAGATTATGCATTTTGGGGTGAAAAGAATAGCAGCAGTATATCACATTGGTGGAACCGTACTCAGGAGATTGATGAGGCCAGGGATTTGGGAGTGTTGGTGGATAGGGAATTAAAGTTTAGGGGCACATTGCAAAAGTGGCTAAATCAGCTCATCAAATCACTTGGCTTCTGATAAATACTTTAACAAGCAGAGACAAACAAGTTATTGTTCCTCTGTATCGAGCCTTGATAAGACCTCATCTAGACTGCTGTGCTCAGATATGGACGCCAGGGTTTCTTCTTGATGGGGTGGAGTTGGAGAGGATCCAGAGACGAGTGATCAAGATGATAGCAGGTCTGTGGAATGAACCTTATGAGAACAGGTTGAAGATTTGTGGGTTGCAAAAATTGGTCGATAGGTGGAAAAGGGGTGATGTGATTGAGACATTCAAATTACTGAAGGGTTACTATAAGATTAATCCAGAAGATATTTTTGAGAATAGGACTGGGAGGACTAGGGGCCGTACATGGAAGCTGGACAAGAATGTGGTTAGCAGAAGATGGTTAGAGCTAGGTTTTTTACTTGGAGAGTGGTGAATAAGTGGAATAAGCTGCCAGAGTCTGTTGTGCGTGCTACGACCGTGAATGAGTTCAAGGCGAGGTATGATACATACTGTGTGAATGTCGAATAGTTGTTCTTGACATGATGTTAGGGCCTCCCTCGATGAGTCTGTAGACTCCCTGGAGTTGTCCAGAATAATAATAATTCCTGATGATGATGTTTCTGTGCTGAGACACTATTGAGATCGATTAAGCCTTTTGCTTAATTATTTCTCTTTGTGCTGTAAATTATTCCATTAGAGTGCAACATGAATATAAACTATCACATAAGCCTAAATACTCATTTATTTCTAATTTATTTACCAAATCACTTTCCACTTTCAAAGTTGCATTAGCTGCATTCCTGATTTTCTTTGTGACATATGAAGAAGTTGCCTGTTTTATATCTGTACTAATGCTTCTCAAGTACAGGTAACCCTCGTATAATGCGGTACTTATACAACGCAGTCTACAAATTGTAGTAACCCTCATATAACCCGGTTTCGATAAAAACAATGTCTACAAATTGTAGTAACCATTTATCTTTTCATATGTTTTTCACCGTGCGACTTGAAAATCAAATTTTATCTTTGTTAAATTTGCATCTACCTGTATCATGCATGTAGTTATAAGTAGTGAATTTATATTAGGGGAAATATCCTTTAGCATGCATGTACCTCAATTGTTTACCATATAAAGTATTTATTGTTGAAAATTGTCTTCGTTTTCTGCCAGGAAAGAGCATTAAAAATCATAAGTGTGTTAATCTCCAGCTGAGCACTTTATTTTCTGGTGAGTTACATACATAATTAATATGTAATGCATTTTTTATGTAAAAAATTTATTTTTATAGTAATGACCACAAACTGCAATGAAAGGAAAAACCAACATTGAAAACAAAATTCATTTGTCTCGAAGAAAAATATTCAAAATCTTGGATCGGTTGAAAAATGGAGAAAAACCAGGAGTTTTTGCAGGGACTTTGAATTTAAATGAATCAACAATTCGAACAATCAAACAAAATGAACATAAAATCCGAGAAAGTGTTTATTGCTGGGTCAACGATAAGTGCAAAGTGCATTGATCGTGTATGCGATATTCTAATGGAAAAATGGAGAAATCTAATGATTTCGATAGAAGATTGCTCCTCAAAAGAAAATTCCTATGTTTAGAAATCTTATTAAACAAAACTCTCGAAGTTTATAAACATTTATAGTGCAGACCAGGTGCTCAATGCGGATGAATCTGGGTTATATTGGAAAAAAAAAGTGCAAAAACGCATCTATATTTCGAAAAATGAAAGATCAGCTCCTGGATTCAAAGTTTTCAAAGATAGAATTACTCTACTGTTTTCTAGTAATGCATCTGGTGATTACATGACAAAACCAGTGTTTGTTAACCAATCCTCAAATCCTTGTGCTATGAAAGATTAAAATATGCACTATTTTATTTTGCCTAAAACATTTATGCATTATGTGCAATGAAGTTTAAGTACAATTTGTAATTTTTACAATTTTATACTATGTATTTGTTTCATAGTTTGTTTTCTTAACTTACATGAATTACGTGAATCAGGTAAATAACAATATATTTTTGTTAGATATGTTATTGTTGTTTATATATTTTATTTAAATTAAGGGGATATTAAATCCCACATTATTTCAAAGCCGAATAAGAAATTCAAAGATAGAAATCCAAGAGTTTCATGCCGCATATAGCAGCCTATAAAAGTTTGGCGGATTGTAGCGTAAGCTAAAACTTTTATAGTCTGCTATATTCAGCATGAAACTCTTGTATTTCTATCTTTGAGTTTCTTATTCGGCTTTGAAATAATGTGGGATTTAATATCCCCTTAATTTAAATAATTTTATGTCGCCAAAGTGAAGCCTAGTGGCTCTTTATTTCAGTTGTTTATATAATTAAAAAAAAAAAACGATTTAGAAACATAACCCTACTTTTTCTATGTGATCTGAGTCTCACATAACGCGATTTATCTGATGTGCCATTTCTGTGGAACCTAACATCAGGTTATACAAGAGTTGCCTGTATATATACAGCATTTAAAGAAGTTTCATCATATAAATGAAAACTAATTAATTGCTGATTTTAAATGTATATGTGAATTTTTATATACATATGTATTTGGATATTATACAGATTTTTATGCATTTCAAGGATGTAAAGATCCACTCCTGGTAAAATTTGCTGATGGTGGTGTAAAGAAGAAAAATCAGTACAAAAGTCAAGAGCATAGGTTATGGCAAGAAAATGAGGTAATTTTGTCAAATTTTGACACAATTTTGACTTATTAAGAACAGAAAAATTGATAAATGTTATTTCTGAAGTTCATCATATATGTCAACTACACTTCACACTTTAATCATGTAAATTTTACTAATTTTGGATTTGTTGCTGTTTATATGAGAAAGAATTAAACTGATTGTCCTTTCGTTTGAAAGACCTGAATTCAAATATGGATGCAAAGAATCTTTGCCACTAAAGGTAAGGTTGTTGGCCTCATAGAGAGGTGACAGTTTTTCCACCAGAAATTTAGATTTTTCATCTCACAACCCAAAGAAATTGGCTAGAGAATATACACAGTTGACAGACAATAGCAGATAGGATTAGCTGTCATATCGGAGAATTAATTAGCTTTCTATAAAGCCAACTTAGTTGGCCATGACTGGATGCTGCCTAACATGTAAGGGAAAGATGAGATGATAATGATTTACTTCGTTATTATTATTATTCTGTATTCTGAAATTCTTCACTTTATAATTTTTTTGTGAATAGCATTTCATTAAATACTCAGCAGTTGAAGTGCTGTTTATTTGTCAAATGGAAATCCATTAATCATAAGTTTTCCACATCTACATATAAAGGTTTCCTTTCTATCTAAAGTAATCTACTGATTATCCAATTGTGTTGGGAAAGTGAATTTTTGATCACAGATGTGAAGGATTGTTATCTTGGAGGAATGCTACATGTACTGTGGGGAGCCACTAGATACCACCAAAAAAAAAAAAAAAAAAAAAATAGTAGATTATAATATTTTTTTGTCACAATAGCTTTCTCAAGGGAAGTTAGTAATTAAATTATTCTTGAATGGGGGCGGGGAGGGATGAAGTTAATCGCAACAAACTAAGCAAACATGTTGCTTTAACTTGCATTATTTAGATCATGCTTTGTGTAAAGCCTTACTTTCTTGAACTGTTTATTACTTTTCAGTCAAATTTATCCATTTCCTTAAAAATCTAATTTATTTTTCCTTATGCCATACCATATCTATTACAACAGTTATTCAATTTAGTCAGAGAATCTTGCATACTTGTAGCAGATTTATTTAGAAGTATAACATCGTCCACATAAAGCAAAAAGCTGACATTAACATCTCCAATTTTAATATCATGTTTAATACTACTTTCCTTCATAATGTGATCCATATAGATAATGAATAACAGAGGGGATAATGTACATCCTTGTCTTACACCAGATTTAACATTAAACCATCTTCCTGTACTTCCTTCAATTCTAATTGCCGACTTACAACTCAAATAAAGACTAAGTATTGCTTGATATAATGCCCCATTGACACCATATAACTGCAGTGTATTGAATAGCTTCTCTCTTGGCACCTTGTCATATGCCTTTTCCAAATCGACAAAACTTAAATACAAATCTTTGTTATATTCCCATGCTTTCTCGACTATTTGTCGTAAAGTGAAAATCTGATCCTGACAGCCTCTATTTGGCCTGAATCCAGCTTGTTCTTCACCAAGCTTTTCTTCCACAATTCTTCTCAATCGTTTCTCAAGTATACTTGCATAGATCTTGCCAGGAACACTTAGTAGGGAAATACCTCTGTAATATTCACATTCAGTTTTATTTCCCTTTTTATATATGGGTATTATGAGAGCTCCACTCCAATCATTGGGAATTCATTCCTCTGTCCAGGCTTTCTGAACTATGCAATGCAGCCACTGTAAGACTTTTATACCACCATACTTCAGCTTTTCTGGTCGAATATCATATACTCCTGCTGCCTTTTCACATTTTAAGCCTTTGATGGCTTTTTCTACTTCAAGTATGGATATGTATTCCTGACTGCATGCCTGGTCAGTGTTTTTTTACTACTGTGCTGTCATCACTGCTTGTTTCATTTAGCAGTTTTTCAAAGTAATTACTCCATACTTCAAGGATATCTTTCTCTTCCATTTTCATATCACCTTTATCACCTCTCCAGAATATTTTACCACCTTCTTGATATTTATTTTCTATATTCTTGCCAAAGTCCTCCCATGACTTTTGTTTAGCTAGTTTTACAGTGTTTAGCATTCTTGCATTTGCCTCTGTATTCTCTAAGAGCACAAGCTGACTTATATGCCAGGAATTTTTGATATGCTTTCTTCTTTTCCTTCACTGACTGTTTAATTTCCAGTGTCCACATGGAGTTCTAATTTTTCTATCCTTGCTGACAACTTCACCACATGCCTCTCTAGCTGAGTCAATCAGGACTTTCTTCAAGGCTTGCTAATGAATCTCCAAGGTTTGATTCCAGTTCTCAAACTGTTTCATTTTTTTTTCAATAATCTTTGTGTATTTTAGCCTACAGTTCACATCTGAGAGCTGCTCAACTTTTATTTGCTTTAGAACTTTCTTACATATTATTTTTTTCAATATGAAATTCAATTTTATCCTGCTCAAGACTAAATAGTGATCACTTCCAATTTCAAATCCTCTGTACTCTCTGGTGTCCTGCACCAGCGAGAAAACATCACTATTAACAGTGACATAGTCAGTATTCCTTGCCTCTTCTCTCCATATGAATTTGTGCACATTTTTATGTTGGAACATGGTGTTAGTAATAACCAGTCCATGTCCTGAGCAGAAATCCAACAGATATTTGCTATTATTATTAGCTTTGCTCTTTTCTCCAAAATTTCCTAAAATATTTTTGTATGTCTGAGAATCATTTCCTACTCTGCTATTTAGATCCCCAACAAGGACCAACTTTTCCTTTTTCATTGTGTCAGTTGCTTTTTCTAAAGCCTCAAAAAATTCCTCCACTTTTACCATAGTAGAACCTTCTGTGGGACCATAGGCACAAATAAATCTCATTGTCCAGTTCCCCATTTTCATATTTGCCCACATTACTCTACTTGAGACTGCCTGCCATTCAAGAAGATTACCCTCGTATTTTGTGTTGAATTCTATGGCTACTCCTTCTTTTGCTTGATTGTCATTGCCTGAATATAACATTTTGTATTTATTGCTCAGAAAGATCTCACCAGTTTTTGTCTTTTTTGTTTCAGTAACCCCTGTTATGTCGATTTGGTACTTATCTAATTCCTCAGCTAGTTCCATTTCTTTGCCATTCAGGCTTCTTATGTTGATAGTACTGATCTTTAACTCGGGTGATGTTGAGTTGGGGTGTGTTTTCAGATTTGTTCCAGTAGCTGACTTTTCACTGTTCACCCTGGTTCCCTGGTGAAAACAATGGGGGCCTTTTTTAACCGGGCGTCTCCCCAGCCGGCATGAAATTTTGTCAATGTTGTACCATCATTTTTTTATTTTGGTTTAACCGATAAGAAGACAATTTGGTCGGCTAAATCCCAAATTGCCAGCCGATCCTCGTTAGTTCAATATCCAAGTAGGTACCTAACAGGGTGCACCACGAGAAGGTGAGGATCGGACATTAGTTCAGATGCCCTGGTCGGTTCTCCGCATTTCTTTAAAGGCTATGTGGAGATCTCCTTTCAGTTATACAGATTTGACCCTTAAGGTGACTAAAATGATAAAATATAATTAATAGATTGTATTCAACTAAACAGTTGTTTACCTTTCTGTTGACATCAAAATCATTCACTTAGCAAGTTTCTCGTAGACTTTTTTCTCTCCAAGCTCTCCATATAAAAGCACCATCTATTGATTGGAAAACCAAACTTCCTTCCTTCCAAACTGGTTATTTTTTTCAGTGCAATGTTTTTATCATGCTGATGTTCTTCTTAAGCACTATTTTTACAGTCATAATATTATGAATAATGATGTGCAATGCACAATTAATTGTGTGTACACAAGTATGCTTAATGAAGCAACAAACAAAAAGTTCCTTTGCTGAGATTGATATTTATCCTCCCTTTGTTCTTTAATAAAATGTTTTGTGAATTTGTATAATATTACATATTGTTATGAGAAACTTAGAGTATTATTATTTATATGAGCACTCCATGAACTCACAAGACTCATCACAGGAGACCAACTCTGTTCATTAACACAATACCTATCTTGCATCTCCTTAAACCTATTCACTGTTAGGGCACTCACAATCACCTCTGGCAGCCCATTCCACTCATTTACCACTCTCCAAGAAAATAGTCTAGTCTGCACACTATTACTAACCATATTCTTAGACAGCTTCCAAGTGCGAACCCTTTTTTGACCTCTAATCCTCATGTATTGAAAAATTTCTTCTGTGTCAATCTTATAGTATCCCTTTAGTAACTTATAAGTTTTTATCATATTCCCCCTCTCCTCTGCCTGTCAGCTAAACTCTGCAACTCACCACCCTCACATAGGGAACATTCCACAGACCTGTCACCAGCTTGGTCACTTGTCTCTGAATCCTCTCCACAACCTCCTGATTCCCAAGAAGCACAGGTGACTAAATCTGTGCACACTAGTCACCATTTTTATAAAAAGGAATAAAAAACCTCCCTATCTTTATTTGTGAATGTGCTCTTCAGCATCCAAATAATCCTCTGAGCTATTTTGCCAACTCTTGCAATATGTCCTCTGAATTTCAAATCTTCATCCACCATCACCCCCAGATCCTTAGCCTCATCAATTTACTGTAAACTAGTACAATCAATATGATATATATATATATATATATATATGTGTGTGTGTGTGTGTGTGTGTGATCTTTTCATCAATCAAGCGATACTTAGTCTTTATTTGAGTTGTAAGTCAGCAGTTAGAATTGAATGAAGTACAGGAAGATGGTTTAACGTTAAATCTGGTGTGAGACAAGGATGCACATTATCCACTCTGTTATTTATTATCTATATGGATCACATTATGAAGGAAGGAGGTATTAAACATGATATCAAAATTGGAGATGTTAATATCAGCTCTTTGCTTTATGCGGACAATGTTTTACTTCTAAATAAATCTGCTACGTTTGCAAGATTCTCTGACTAAATTGAATAACTGCTGTAATAGATATGGTATGAAGGTCAACAATAAAAAGACAATGCAATGAAAATAGGCAGAAAATGTCAACAGTGTTTTGAACGGGAAACCTGTGGAACAAGTAAAACATTTCAGCAACTTAGACACGATTTTTAGTGAAGATGGTAAATTAAATATGGAAATAGACTACAGAATCAACAAAGCTGGTATGGTAGGAAGTCAATTGAATAAATTCATATGGAATAAGAGAGAAATTAGTCAGAACACTAAATTAGCTGTATACAAGACAGTGTTCAAACCAAGTTTAACTTATGGATCTGAGAGCTGGGTCAGAAGTAAAACACTTCACCAAAGACTAGAGACCGTAGATATGAGAGTCCTGAGAAAGATTAGAGGCATGAACAGATGGCATCAATGGCAATATCATATTAAAAATGAGGATATTAGGAAAGGAAAGAACTTGACATTGTCAGCATCCAGGAATGCATTAGCAGAGCTAATCTCTGCTAACGCATTCCTGTATGGTCACTTAAACAGAATGGGCGAGGAAAGATTAGCAAAACACGTGTTCTCTGCCAGATTGGCAGGAAAACGACCCACAGGAAGATCAAGATATAGGTGGATTGATACTATACAAAGTGCCTTAGATGATAGAAATACAAGATCTGATAATGTTGGAGTCTTGACAAGTAACAGACTGATGTGGAGGAAAATTGTAGATAGGAAGTTAGTAATTATGTAAATTTTCATGTAATACTATCATATCCTGTACACCCCCCTTGAGGGTACATGGCAGGAATTTGACGATGATGCTGATCTTTTCATCCCAAAGTGCATTACCTTACATTTTATAACATTGAATTGACAACCATTATTCTTTGCCCATGCTGCCAATTTATTTAAATCTTTCTGTAAGATATCTGCATCACCTTTATGTTCCCTTTCAAATCTTCTGCTATATCATTAATATACGAATTATAGAGTAGTGGTCTAGTATTGAGATGGATTGAGGAGAGGAAGCTTGGTGAAATACAAGCTGGATTCAAGCCAAATAGAGACTGTCAGGATCAGCTTTTCACTTTATGACAAATAGTTGAGAAATCATAGGAATATAACAACGATCTGTATTTAAGCTTTGTAGATCTGGAAAAGGCATATGAAGATGCCAAGAGTGAAGCTATTCAAAATGCTACAGTTGTATGGTGTCAATGGGGCATTATATCAAGCAATACTTAGTCTTTATTTGAGTTGAAAGTCAGCAGTTAGAATTGAAGGAAGATGGTTTAATGTTAAATCTACTATCAGACAAGGATGTACATTATCCCCCCACCCTCTGTTATTCATTATCTATATGGATCACATTATGAAGGAAAGTGGCATTAAACCTGATATCAAAATTGGTGATGTTAATCTTAGCTCTTTGCTTCATGCAGATGATGTTATGCTTCTAAATAAATCTGCTACAAGTCTGCAAGATTCCCAGACCAAATTGAGTAACTGTTGTAATAGATATGATATGAAGATCAGCAATAACAAGACAAAGACAATGAAGATATCCAGAAACATTGAAAATATCAACTGCATTGTGAATGGAGACCTATAGAACAAATAAAACATTTCTGCTACTTAGGCATGATTTTTAATGAAGATGGTAAATTAAATATGGAAATTGACAACAGAATTTGTAAAGCTTGTATGGTAGAAAGTCAACTGAATAAATTTATATGGAATAAGAGAGAAATTAGTCAAAACACTAAATTAGCTATATACAAGACAGTGTTCAAACCAATTTTAACTTATGGATCTGAGAACTGGATTGAAAATAAAACACTTGACAAAAGACTAGAGAATGCAGATATGAAAGTCCTGAGAAAGATTAGGGATGTGAACAGATGGCATCAATGGCAATATCATATTAAAATTTAAATTGATTTTATCACCCTCTGCTGCATAAGTTGTGTTAGGAAATGTTCAGTAGAATGACAATAGGTTCTCATCCTCAGGTCACCAGTTAGTGCACATGACATCATTCTCTGCAAAACATTCATCTTTCATGATATCACTTTCTGCATTGTCACAGGATTACAGCAGCAGTGTCTTTACAGCCGTCACAAGCTGTTATGTCCTAATGCAGCATGGTCGACTTGTTCTTTAACCATTATAACGATACATCTTCTGTATCGTTATAATGGTTAATGGTTCGATACATAAACATCCTACTGATCTGGAGTGTTTTTAGTTTGTTGAAAATAACAGGTGGCTGCATTCCAACCTTCTGAAGCACTAATACAGTTACACAGTTTTCATAATCTCCCCACTGCATGTTAACATGTATAGCTAGACCCCTCTCTCTCTTTCTACTGATAAACACGTGAATGTTAGCTTTGCACACTGCCACTAATTGAACCAGATGTGCATAATTCTGTGGGTACTGCTAGGATGTGCAGAAGTGGTAACAGTATTTATGGCAAGAAATAGTTTAATCATTTTACTGAATTGCCTCACGTACATTAAATAAGGAGTCATAATCTTGCTGGACTCTGATAATGGAATCACTGTTTTGGACATCATTGGTAAGGAATTTATCTGCTTCCTCGTAAGGATGAACTTGGCATACTTTTTTCTACCTATGAGTCTCCTAAGTTTCTTGATCATATAGGACATCGTGATACGTGCAAACAAAGATCACTTGTTGTTTATAATTAGGAATGGTGGGGTTACATTCAGCTTATATACAGATTGAGAAAATGCGGCTTTGTTGAATTGATCAGTGTAGATTGTAACAAGTGGAAATGATCCAGTGCTGCTTCATAGAAACAAATTTAAATATAGTAGACAAATTAGTGAATCTACTGAAGCCATTATGATTAACTGTAAATTTAATAACAATCATGATTTCAAAATATTTAATAACTTTTTCTAATTACTATATGAAACCTCTTGTTAATTATATCAAACATGATTGTTAATATCTCTTGTCTGCTATCATGATTTGACCTACCTGATTGCATGCTTATGTATATTCCTTGTGACATAAGATAAATTTCATATAATTATCATATGCTCTAAAGATACTAATGTTATATAAGAAAATGTTTGACAGAAGTTAATCTAATGTAAATAATGATTTTTGACTGTTTATTATGTATTTAATTTACTTAAAGTTTAGATGTCTCCCAGTGCAGCAGTGAATATGTTAATTTGTGTTCTGTTAGATTTAAGAAGTTAGTTTAAAAAAGCTAGCAGTAACTATGCTTAATAATGTAATTGTTTCAGGGAATACCACTTGCTTATGATCAGTCAGGACTCTCACAGAATGGGTAAGTACAACTGTAGGACAAGACGACCTGACCTTTGTAATATTCTGTGTTTTTATAAAATTTCTGAATATTGCTAAGAATAAAAATGTGTGTATTATAATTTATCTTATATTGTTTTGTAAAGAACTGTATTTCAGTGAACTATAATATCTGATTTTTGTGGCTCCCAACCGCAAAAAGATTTTGTAAACCTACCATGGTACATTTGTACTATGGATGAGAATAACGATTTTTTTTTTCTATTTTTTAAAATTATATAATTTTTGTATTTTCCATTTATTTATTTTTTACATATCCTGGTAACCCTTTTTCAAGATGGTTCAGCTTCCTGTAAGTGACACGATGGCCTCACAGTGTACAGTGAGATTCATTTCCCACCTGGCCTGTTGGTTGGAAAGTAAATATGCTGACCACTCATCCATCCAGACCCGTATATCTTTTGGACCATTCCTTGTTAAATCATGAAATCAAAAATTAAATTAAAGCTGCATAATTTTGTATTTTGATGAAAATCAGTTCTTTAGTTCTTTAAAAACTTTTAAAGAACTTTTAAAAATTTTAGATGGAAGGTTTTTTTTTCTTGCAATCTATTAATTATGGCAACTGCTTTTATTAAGTTGATTCACAGAATTTTTAGAATTTCAGTGTTTAAAAATTAACCACAGTGTATTTCCAGATTTTCCAGTTTCTCACTTTTTTTTACTTCTATTTTAATGTTCAAGGCAATGTACTTTGGTTACTTATTTGCATTTTCAGACAAACTAAGGGCCCTAGGGTGATTCCACAAGTTTGATGTTTTTGTGTGTTTTATATGTTGTACAATATGTATTGGTTCCATTCTGTTATTTTCATCCCTTCAGCTATGACAGCCTTTTATAAACAGAAGGAAGGCAATGACTTTTTTGTTGCGTCCTTTAACATATTTAGCATGTCCATCTGTCAACACAATTTTCTTAGGAATGTGGAGGAACACAATATGGTAGACATCTAATTTTTTGCATGCATATAGTCAGTTTTGTGTAGATACATAGCACTCAATTAGTTAGCTGTAAAAATAATTCAAATTTTAACTGAGAGTAACTGATGTCTTAACAAGGCATCCTCTAGAGTCTGGATAAAAATGAAGTGAATTTGGAAAAAGGGTAATGGCAAATTAATGCAGCCATATTGATTTTATTTATTCTTATGGCAAAAGGAATACAGAACCGCTACAAGTCAATGTCCAGTCTGGAAAGCCAATCCAAGGCCTCATCCGTCACTTTGTGGATGTCCTGTAGACCACCACATTGAAATTGGCACCTTGGGCAGTCGTTCACAATATGAGTAATCGTCTGAGCCATGGGAGAACAATCACAATAAGGGTGGTCTAACAGCCTCCATTTATGTAGTAGGTAGCCACATCTGCCTTGGTTAGGTCTTATCCTGTTGATTGATGACCAAATCTTCCTATGAAGAGCAAAACCAGGCTGTAGAGCACAGGGATCTTCTACCAGGAAGCCATTTGTTGGGAGATTTTTGGACCTGTATTCTCTCCACATGTCAGATGTTGATGGTAGGGAAGCTGAAGAGAGTTCATCCATGGACCAGAAAGGCTTTCCAGATATTAGGCAAAGACTAGGTGGATTTATAAGAGTCTGGTGCAGGGGCAGGAGTGGGTTGCTTATCACTTTATTAAATTCTTTAATCGACGCTTGTCTTTTCTGTATGTTTGGTGGAACAATGTTAGATAGGACAGGCAGCCAGGAGAGAGGGGTGTTTCTCACTGTCCCACTAATTGTGTGCATGGTAGAGTTTAGCTGGGTGTCTATGATGTTAGTCTGTGCAGTTCTTTCCCAGACAGGGGCACAATATTCTGCTACAGAGAATGTGAAGGCTAGTGCAGACAACCTTAGGACTTCTGCACCACAACTCCAGGTTGTTCCAGTAAGCCTTGAAATGATATTGTTTCTCGTTTTAATTTTGTTGGACAGGTTGGTGATGTGCCTTTTATAGGTTAGGCTTCTTATTTCAGGTGAGACTCGTGTTCTACCATTTTTCCACAGAAAGAAAGGTTGAGGTGTCGATTTGCCTCTGCATTGTTCAGGTGAAATACTGTAGACACTGTTTTTGTTGGATTTGGCTTCAAGTACCACTGCTTGAAGTACTCTTCCGGGATGTTCAGGTCTGTGTTCACGGTTGATTCCAGGTTCGCAAAGGAGGTAGATTGATGTAGGATTGCTGGGTCATCAGCGTACATATACTTGCTTGAGCTGGTGTGTTGTAAGTCATGCACGTAGATGTTAAAAAGTAAAGGGCACAGAGCACTGGTGGGAGACCGTTATGAAGAATTTGGGCCTACTCTTTTTTTCTGCCAATATGGACTCGGATCTTTCTGTTGGAGAGAATGGATTCAAAAAGCGGGAAAGTTTTTTTGCATCTTATAATATTTCCTAGCTTTAGGAGGAGGCCCATGATCCAGACTGTGTCATAAAGCTGATGTTAGGTCAATGAAAGTGGCTCCAGATTTAAGTTTCTTCTGGAAGCCTGCTTCAATCTATGTTGTCAGGGCCAGGACCTGGTCATAGCAACTTCTTCCTGGCCTGAAGCCAGCTTATTCAATTGGGAGTGCTCTTTCGATGAGTGGTGAAATTCTTTTAAGGAGAATTCTTTCAAAGAGGCTTAAAGGTGGAGCAAAGCAAGGAGATAGGTCATAGATTTTTGACATCATTTGGATCTTTATCTGGTTTGGGCATGGCAATTATTTTGGCTTCCCCCCACAGATTTGGTAGTTTTCCAATCATTATAATGTTTGAGAAAAGGGCTGCCAGCCATATGCTGATTTTTTAAAATAGTCTCTGAGACATGTAGTGACTTCTTCTCTGCAGCACAACTGTCTTCTTCCATTTAATCCTGTGTGAAGGAATGTCCACAGCATGGTCTACCAGTTCTGACTTACATATAGATGATGCAGACATAATTTTTATGTTCTTTAAGGTAAATGATAACACATCTACCAATCTGTCCAGAGTAGGAGGCTAAGTTGCAGATATAAGGAACTTTATACACTCCAGGATATGCCAGAGGATGAAGCTAATCCTTAGGAAAACAGATAAAAGTTGCTGGTTGGGTGTGTAGTTTGAAAGTGATTATGGAGATTATATTTATGGAGAATTTTTGCCATCTTTTCTTATGTATCCTGAATATAAGGGATGGGAACAATTTTGTTGTGCTCCTATGTGTAGATTGTAGAGGACATGTAGTGTTTCATCTATTTTGTGGGGGTTATAGTCATTGGCTAAAAAGAGTGTTGTGAACATACCCAAGTTAAGTAGCCAGGGCTGTGTCATTAGAACAAATAACCCTGGTTCCATGAGTGAGTGTTTGGGGAATGCCATACTGTTGGGATGGGCAGTGATATGATGGCTTGTGTAAGTACCTTCCAGTGTATGTGGGTTTCCTATAAATATAAAAGATATGACTACCAAATGGTTCGTTATCAGCTAATATGTCTTGGAAGGGAAGACAGATGTTAGTTTCATATCTGTGATGTATTTTAGGATGATGGCTGTTTAAGTGCACTAAAAGTCTATGCAATGTATCTGTGCCATGAGGCTAAATAGCAGATACATCATTATTTTTATTATTGTTATTATTATTATTTATGGGGAACCTATCCACCAGAGGTTGGCCAACCTATAGACACTAGTACCATTAATGGATAAGAAGGAACTTGTGTGCATTTACCTTAAAGAGATGTGGATTGTATTCTTTGAGAAACACATAATATGACAGCAGTAGAAGGGATGAATGAAAAGGAAGAGAAATTTGTTCTGTGATTTTGGAGATACATTGTGAGAGAGTGATGATTAGTTATTGCACGTGTTTGAATGGATTTGACAGAGAGTGAGATATGTTATTATGCTAATTCTGATAAATAATGGTCATAAAAGTATTTGTAGAAGGTGCAAATAGTAGAAACTGAGCACCTATGTGAAAGTGAGCAAAGTGTACTGGTGAGAGAGAAGAAATTAATCAGCCTGACTGTCCTTTTCTGTACAGAGTCCAGTAGCATTAGGGAGCTCTTAGGGGCACCACCCCAGATATGGGGGCATTATTCAATGGTTGGATAGATTTGTGATTTGTATAAAGTTAGAAGTTGTTTGGAGTTAAAGTAATGCTTCAAATGAAACAGAAAGCCTATTTTTTTCGGAGGTAGAGAAGCAATATTTGTAATACATTAGTGTTATCCTAAGAAGATCTCATCATGCATATGGATTTTGGTGTTGTCAAAGGTAAGGATGAAAGAGAATTGCTCATTTTGTGGGAATAAAGCAGAGCTGTGTTTTACCAGCATTGAAATTGAAAAGATTATCCAAACCCTAATGAATGATTTGGAAATCTGTATTTAAGGTGATTGTGGTCAAGGCTCTGGAGATTGTGGTGATTTGTGCATTGCCAGTTTTGTCAAATGAAAGGGAAGAATGTAGTGTGCTGTCGTCTGCAAAACTATATATTGGGTTGGTAGTCTGCTGGAGAAAGTCATTTATATCTAGAAGGAATAGCATGGGTGAGAGAACAGGATCTTATGGGATGCCTGCATTGATTGTATACTTAGAAGATAAAGAAACCATCCTCATCACCTGAAGTGAGTGTCTAATCAGAAAGCTAGCAGTTCAACTGCAGTTCAGACCATATGATGGGAGTTTTATTTAACGGACCTTTGTGCCAGACCCAGTCTTGGAGATATTAACCACCTTACTGGCCATTATGGATTAAATATGCATCCTCATATGCTTTGTATCCATTATCCATCATATATTTCAATGTAACATCAATGGTATTACAATTTTAATATGCACTTGGCATCCATGATAACCTTGACATCTATAGACGTCTTGGCCGGTAGCGTGGTTAAGGATAACCACTTGGGACTCACCAGATTTTTCCATGGTATATGACCACATATGGGTGACATCGGAGGAGAGGTAGAAAGCCAGGAGGTTGGCAACAGATCATTGGGACACAGTGGTGGTGGTAGAACAGTGTTGGATAGAAGTTGCAAACCAATGACTTGGGTTAGAGACCAGAATGCATGAATGAAATTTGGCTTTGTGCAAGTTTCCTGCTTTTAGCTCTCTCTCAAAGTCAGTTTTTGTTGTTGATAGTTTCTTTAAACTATTCTGGATTTCATTATACGCAGTATCGATAGATGGAGTTTTAGATGCAAGCCAGTTATTGTATGCCCGATTCTTCTCTTGTACAACTTCTGTTTAAGAACCAAGGCTTAGATAGGGGATGGGAACAAATGCTTCCATGGTGATAAGAATTATTATGGTGATACGTTCAGCACTTAGGTTTGGGTTAGATGGCAAAAGTAGAAATCCATCCAAAGAGATTATCTATGTGACTACTATGTGGCATAGTAGTTACATAGATCGTCCCATTTGGATTTCTTGTAATGCCATGCAATGTGTCGATATGAAAGATTGTATTCACCTTGTTTCGCTGGGAAGAGATAATCACAAGATTGTTTCTGAACTACCTAGAGGACAGACTACGTTTACGATGTACATCGATGGGAGAAGACAGAGGTCCAAAGTATTCAAAGAGTGATTAGGATTGTCTAGTATTCTGGTATGCATATGCACTACTTGAATAAGGTAGTTGGTCATGGCAATTAGGAGAGCCAGCGGTGTTTTTGAACCTTGAAGTTTATGTGACATAACCAAACTGTTGGTTTATGTGTAGCTATGTTGTGTGCTTAATTTTCTAGAATTAACTGTATTAACTCTGTTTTTATTCAGCCCTTGGTGGGCACCCTGTTTGGACATTAGTTCCTTTCAGTTATAATTTGAATTGTTTTTACAACTATCTAATTGAGCACTATATGCTTACCACATTTGTAATTTTGTGATCTGAGGATGGCAGTTGGAAATCCAGCAAAATATTAGTAAGTTCAAGCATTTTTCTCTGGTGTTTATACTATGAAGCGCTGTTATGAATGTTTCTTGCTTAATTTGCATTATAATTTTTCATTGACAATGTCAGTATCACTCATCTGAAATCTTCATAGTGATGTGAACATGTCCAACCTGTCCCATTACAATCAAAAGAAACCTGAAATCTTTTTTATTCACACAGTCAGCTTATTAATTGGTCACCTCTGTTTACAAAGAGGGAGGAGATGCAAGTGATGAACAGAACAGCTATGTTGCACTAATTTGCTTAAGGTGGGCAGAAGGAAGTGATTGATAAAGCTGGTGTGAACTAATCTTCTTTCTAAATGGATGGAAACCTAGTGATGGACAGCTAACATAAGCTGAGACTGTGTTCTCTTAAAACTGAAATTTAAAGAAATGTGATGATGATGATGATCATCATCAAATTCCTTGGGGTGCCTAAGGGTCAAAGCTTAATTAAAAAGTAGAAGTTTTTGTAGACAGCAGCTCATTTTGTGTTTAAAAGTTAATTTTTTTTTATCCATAAGATAAAAAAAATTTAATTGTATACTTTAGATGCATAATTTTCATATGTATAACAGAAAATGTTTTGTTATATTCAGGCAATAATTATCAAGGAAAGGAAGCAGTAACTGTAATATTCAACAGTAAAATGAGAAACTGGACAATGAGACTTGTTTGTGCTGCCTATCTTTCGTTGTATTTTGCTGATTATATTTATGGACTCAACTACCATATGAGATTTAAAAAACAAAAGCAAAAAAAAAAAAAACTACTTTAATAACACCAAAATTTTGTTTCCATCTTTATTCTAACGTCATCTTTAGAAATGTATACACTATGATAGAACAACTACACCACACCAAGCTATTGTAATGTACATACTGTCTAAAATTAATTATCCTGCCTACCCTGAACTCATGTGGCTTTAAGGACTGTAGGTTAAGCAGAGAATGAACTGGAGTAAACTGTGAATGAATAGATTAATATAAAGTGGATATCAACTGGATATCAAAAATAGGAATTTTTTAAATGCGAACATAATTATTTTATTTATTTTTAGTTTATCATCATCAATGTATCATCAAGGGGTATTCAGGCTACCATGACAGCACTGCATGATTATGTTTACATTATTAATAAGCTATCAACAATTTTCTTCCAAATTAGTCTATTACTTCTCAGCACTCCAAGATTGTTGTATTTAACATTTCGTTCTTCTAATGTGTTTCTGATCGAATGAATCCACATCTACCTTAGTCTTCCTTTGGGTCTCTTTCCTGCCATCTGAGCATCAAACACCTGTTTTGCTAACCTTTCCTATCCCATTGTATTTAAGTGACCATACCACTTTAGAACAGCCCTATTCACACATTCTTGAATGCAAACAATGTCATCACGTTCTTCCTAATGTCTTCATTTTAAATATGATTCTGCCATCGATTCCATCAGTTCATGTCCCTAATTTTTCTCAGAATCATATTTGTAGTTTCTAGTCTTTGATCAAGTATTTTATTTCTTACTCAACTTTCAGATCCATAACTTAAAACTGGTTTGAACACCGTCTTGTGCATTGCTAGGTTAGTGTTTTGACTAATTTCTCTCTTATTCCATATAAATTATTCAACTTCCTCTCCACCATGCCATCTTCACTAAAAACTATACTTAAATAGCTGACATATTTTACTTGTTCTATAGGCTCTCCATTCAGAATGCAGCTGAAGCATTCCTATGTTCCTGCCCATTTTCATAGTTTTGACCTTTTTATTGCTGATTTTCATGAAATTTGTTACAGCTGTTATTCAATGTAGTTAGAGAATCCTGAAGACTTATTCTGAATGTATTCAGGAATACATTATTCTGAATGTATTCAGGAATACATTATCATCATCATCATACGTATCAAGGATTTAGGCCTAGATGGCCTGTTCCGGCCTTAGAAGTCATCCTTGAATCGTTTAAGAGAACGTCCTGGTTTTCTTTTTCCTAATGGCTTGTACTTTAAGGCTTGTTTTGGTAATCTTTCTGTTTTCATTCTTTGAACGTGTTCCATCCATTTATGTTTATATTTTTTAATTTTTTCTATTACTGGTTCTTGGTTTAATTCTTTCATAATACCTTCATTTCTTTTGTGATCAAATAGGGTATACTTTGCAGTTTGTCTCATAAACTTCATTTCTGCTGTTGTTAATCTTTGTTTGTCTTTTTGTTTTATTGTCCAGATTTCTCTTCCATACATTAATACCGGTAAGGCTAATGTATACTTTTAGCCTGGTTTGTTTTTGAACTAGGTTTGGTTTAAATATAGAGTTAATTACACCTGTTATTTTTAAATATTTTGCAATTTTTACGTTTATATCTTTTTCATTTTCATATATGATCATACATCCTAGGTAGTTAAATGAATTCACCTATTCTAAGATCTTGTTATCTATTACTATTTTAGTTCTTGCTGGATCTTGTCCTTTAAAAGCCATAGTTTTTGATTTTTCTGTTGATATTATCATACCATAATCTTTGGATATCTCATTTAGATTTAAAATAGCTTTCTGTAAGTTATCTTCAGAATTTGTAATTATTATTTGGTTGTCTGCAAAGAGGAGAGTGTTTAAGTTAACTGTAGATGAAAGTTTAATTCCTTGGTGTATATTTTTATCCCATTTTATTATTATTTCATTTAAGTAGATATTAAAAAGAGTTGCTGAGAGGGGACATCCCTGTCGGACCCCTTGGTTTATCTCTCTGGTATATGATAGCTCATGATTTAATCTTATTTGTATTTGATTATTTTCATATATACTTGTGATAGCTTTTAGGATATTATTTGGTATTTGTCTTTCTTTTAATATGTTAAATAATGTTTCTTTTAACTTTGTCAAATGCTTTTTCAAAGTCAATAAATGCAATATGTGTTTCCAAATTATATTCTCTTCTTTTCTCTACTATTAATTTTAGGCAAAAGGCTGGGTCTATACATGATCGTCCTTTTTTAAATCCATTCTGCACCTCTAGAATAAAGTTTTCGGAATATTTCATTAGTTTGTTATTTAAGATTCTGCTATATATTTTGTAACAGGAATTTATATACTGATACCTCTATAGTTTTTAGGGTCATCTCTATTACCTTTCTTAAAGATAGGAATCACAGTTGCTTTTTTCCATTCTATTGGGGGGATACCAATTGAGTAAATTTTATTTAAAAATAACAAGAGTCTTTTTTTTGAATCTTGTTCCTGCATATTTATATAGTTCTGAACCTAGCTTATCTTCTCCAGGTGATTTTCCGTTTCTTGTTTCTTTTAGGCTGATTTCTAATTCTTCTTCAGTTATTTCCTTTTCATTTTCGTTAATTGTTTGCCAGTTGTCTTTTTTAAAATATTTGTCTGTCCACAGTTCTGTGTAGTAATTTAGAAATTCTTCTAATTTTAATTCAGTGTTTAATTTTATGTTTTCTTTGGTATCTGCATTTAGGTGTTTCAAAATCTCATATACATTGGGTCTTATTTTATATAAATCATGTTCTAAATTAGAAACAAATTTATTCCATGATTCTCTATGTCGTTTTCTGACTTCTCTTTTAGCTATGTCTCTTATTCTTTTATATTCTATTTCCTCTTCTAATCTTTTACTGCTTAACCATTTGTGATAGGCTTCTTTTTTCTTTTTAATTATTTCTTTGATTGTATCATCCCAGATCATTTATTAATACATTATCTATAAAGCAAATAGCTAATTTTAATATATCAAATTATAATCATCACTTTCTTTCATAATGTGATCCATATAGATGATGAATAACCATGTACTGTGAGCCTCCAATGTCTTACTGTAGAATTCATATAGGTTGTGAAGAGAATGGGTGATGGGCTACAGCCTTTCCTTACTCCCTTGTTTATAGGTTCCCAGTCAGAGGAATTCCATTAACTTTTACTGCAATCAGTATATGTATCATGGATTGCTTTAATTAGGTGATGAGGAACTCTATCATTTATTAATATTTCAAAAAGTTTATTGCGGTTAACTCTGTCAAATGCTTTAGAATAATCAATAAAAGCAATATGGGTTTCCTGATTGTATTCTTTATATGTATTTGAAATAAAATTTTTAAGGTAAAGTATCCATCTGCACAAGAGCGACCTCTCTTGTGCAGATGGATAAGAGAGGTCGCTCTTGTGCAGATGGATAAGAGCAAAAGAGCGACCTCTCTTGAATCCATTCTGCTCTTCTCCTGTCTTATCTTCATATAATTGGGACAGTCTATTTTTCAGCATTTTACTATAGATTTTATATCCACAGTTTAGGAGACTAATTTCTCTGTAATTTTCAAAGTTATTAATATCACCCTTCTTATGTATAGGAATAACTATTGCCTTTTGCCAGTCTTTTGGTGGTGGTTCACCATTCCATATTTTATTTATTAGTTTAAGAAAACAAATTTTGAAGTTTGGGCCTGCATATTTGATTAATTCAGTATTTAACCCATCTTCACCTGGTGTTTTATGGTTTTTACAACTTTTTAGAGTAGTTTCTGTAACTCATCTATGATACAGGATCCAAGAGTGTCTCATTATCAAAGTTTATTGTTTCAAAATCTTTATTATGAGTACAATAGTTTTTATAATAACTTATCCAGGTATTCTGATTGATGGGGGAAAGACGTGTTTTCTCTTATATCTCTATTTAAATTATTTAATATTTTAAAAGTTTTGGACTGTGGGTGTAATATCTGTGTCAAGTTCAGATGCAAAGTTGTCCCAGGACTCTGTGTTTTCTTCTTATAGCTTGTTTAGCGATTGCTCTTTTTCTTTTGTATTCTATATAGTCATCTTGAGATTTTTGTTGCCAAGTATTTAAAAGCATTCCTTTTGTCTTCAATAATTTGGACAATCTGATCATCCCATTTTCTAATTCTCTTTCTTCTCCACCATTTCCTCTTTTTTCCCAGTGATTCATTGGCCATGTCTGTTATAATTGTTTTGATGTTATTCCATTCTTCCTCAACAGTTTTGCCTAAGTTTATATTTTCTATTTTTTCATTAATCCTTTTTTATAGAGCCATTTAATGCTAGGGTCATTTAAAAGGCCAATCTTAAAAAAAGTTACCTATTCAGATGAATGGGCTTCTCATTAACCACTGAGGTGGGAATCTTAGGTTTGAAACAAGAAGAAAGGTCTGTTTTTATTCACAACTTCGGTAAACTCTTGTATCTAGAATGAATTTTGCAAGTTTATTAGCTAATAAATAATCTATAATTGTCTGGAAACCACTTGTTGACCAAGTATATTTATGGCAGTCTTTATGCTTAAAGAATGAATTTGCAATTTTTAAACTATTAAATACTGAAAAATCAATTCATTTTTTTTTTTTAACAAATGCACTAATATAGATACAATACTGTTTGCAGATGATCAGGCTATACTTGCAACCTCTGAAACTGATCTCCAGTACTCTATCCATCATTTTAATTTATTAGTAAAACAATTTAATACGGAAATTTCAAAAGAGAAGACAAAGGTACTTTAAGGGAAGAGAACCTATAAGAAGCAAAATCTGTTTAGACAATACAATTATTGAACAAGTCAACTCTTTCAAATACCTTGGATATCACCTAACCTACAGAGAAGAAAAAGACATAGAAATTAAAATTACAAATTTCATTAGAACTTTAAATGTTATTAATCAAGTATTTAAACCTTCGAAGGTACAGAAACATACTCGGATTAGAGCTTATAAAACATTAGCAAGACCATTGCTGACTTATGGAAGTGAAGCATGGACGATTAAAACAGGAGATGAGAGAAGAATAACTGCAGCAGAAATGTGAGATTTATGAGGAGAACTGCAGGATACATCTTGTTAGATCATAAAAGAAATAAAGAAATCATGGCAGCTGTAGATGGAAATGAAGACAGCATATTGCAAGAATGGACAATAGTAGAATCACCAAACAAATCCTTGAATTCAAACCCATGGGGAAGAGGGCAGTTGGAAGACAATATAAAAGATGGAATGAGACCATAACAGGCTCCGAGGCCTAATACAAGATAGGAAGAAGAAGATGATGATGAATAAGAGCAGAGATAATGTGCATCCTAGTCTTACACCTGATTTTACATCAAACACCATCTTCCTGTATTCCCTTCAATTGCCTTGTATAATGTTTTATTTACCTCATAACTAGTGTTTTGGAAAACTTTTCTCTGAGCACCTTGTCATATACCTTTTCCAGATCTACAAAACTTAAGTACTGATCCTTGTCTTATTCTTGTGATTTCTCAACTATTTGTCGTAAAGTGTAAATCTGATCCTGACCACCTCTATTTGGCCTGAACCCTGCTTTTTCTCCAAGTTTCTTTTCTACAATCTTTCTTAACCCCTTTTCAAGTATGCTTGCATAAATCTTATCCAGAATACTTAGTAAAGAAATTCTTCTGTAATTTTCACATTCAGCTTTATTCCCTTTTTTTTATAAATAGGAACTACGAGAACTCTATTCCAATCATCTGGAATTCAACCTTCAGAGGCCCTCTGAATTATGCAATGTAGCCACTACAAAACTTTTATATTTCTGTATTTTGAGCATTTGTGGTTGAATATCATCAACTCTAGTTGTCTTTCTACATTTTTAGTTTTAGACAGCTTTTTCCACTTCAAGTATTGATTTGTACTTTTGTTTGCATTTCTCTTGAAAATTTTTCTACTACAGTTCTTTCAATGCTTGTTTCATTTAACAGTCTATCAAAGTAATGCCCCTCTTCTGACCACACCCAACGTTGTGTCCTCTGGCACTACGAGGGTACAAAGTGGGATGATCTCTGGAACTGCTACTACTACGGCTCCTGTTTTCCATGGAATAACCATTGCTTCCACTCTTCCGATTCAGACACCTGCACTGAGCGAGTTACATCCACAGTGACATGAAGGCATTCATCCCTTGTTCCATCCAAAATTCCCATCCACTTTCCAAGCCCTGGTCAACAGAAGATGTATAAAAGCAGTCTAAGAAAATAATTCAGCTTACCACAGGTGGCTTGCATTAAGAACCCAAGCTTCATACTCAGCCTATGTGGAAGCACGCAATAAATGTAAATCAACTATCAACAAATCCAAATTGAACTTGAGAAGAAAACTTGTCTCTTTCTGAATGGTAACTGTTCCTTCTGATTCCTCGCAAAAGCCATCGGAGGATGCATCTTCTGCCCATCTACACATCTTCTGCCCGTCCCTCTCACACATCCAAACGGTGGCGCTGTTACAGCACCCAAAGAAAAAGCTGACGTCCTAGCATCACTCTTTTCCTCTAACTCCTGCATAGATGATGAAAGCAAATTACCTCCTTCCATACGTCACCTGTGGCCTTTTGGCAGAAAGACATTAGAAGAATATTAGACAACCTGAACACTACAAAGTTGTCTGGTCCTGATGGCATCACTCCTATTGTACTCAAATGTTATGCTCCAGAGCTAACACCTGTCCTCTATCATCTTTTCAGTCTTCTATACTCAGCTGGCACCTATCCATCTCTTGGAGACTAACATATATCCAACCTATTCCCAAAATAGGAGACAGTAGTTTACTATATAACTACTGACTAATTGTCCAGTAGGCCACTCCAAAATAATGAAAGAAGTTATCAATGGTGAACTTTTTTCACCAACTAGATACTCACCAGTTAATCAGGGACTCCAGTATGGATTCTGCCAATTCAGATTCATGGCTGATATCTTAGTCTACGTCGCTCACCACTGGACATGTGCCATGGAAAGGTTAAGAGAAACATATGCTGTCACCTTTGACATTTCCAAGGCTTTTGGCATCCATTTCTTACCTTCTTTCAGCAGGGACAGTTCATCAGCAATTTGAGGAAAAACAGTAAAGCATAAATAATTGACTTTAAAAAAAAAGTCAAAAAGATCTTAAAATCAAGTGCTATCAACTGTGAAATCCAGAACTCAAACTGCAACTAATGCTTAGCCCATGCAGTTAATTTGCAAACCTGTTAGAACTTTCCATATCAACTTCACATATATATGCAGTCTCCTTTCCAACTTCAGTGTTCATTTGCATCTCTACAAAATCCCATCTGCTTTTTCTGAAAGAAAACTAAATCACAACTTTTGCAAACATTGCTCATCTTAGCTTTCCTAGTTATACACTTTAAATCATTTTGACTCAATACTATATGAAAGAGTTACTGACTTAGAATATCTTAATATTGACTTCCTCTGGCTCTTTATCCCCATTCTGTCAAATTCATTTGATAGAGTTATCTCAATACTTTTGCATGAGTCTGGCACAAGAATATTAAGGAAGCATCCTTTATTTGGTCTGACTGGAAACATGTTACATGTAATAGGTTGAGGCTTTTTTGTGTTCTGTGCATCTCTTGTTGGGTTTCTGCAAGGCTCTGTTGGAACTTCACAACAGAAGGAAAAGGGTAGGTGAGAGCCCACCCTTTTCCTTCTATATATCAATGACCTATTCCAGTTTGGCTGCCAACCCAATACATGGGCAGGTTTGCTTACATCCATACTCTTTTTTAACAAACTTTGCCTTATACAAACCACCACAACTTCTAGAACAGTGGTTCCTAAAGTGGGTGGTACTGCCCACTTCAGGGCACTGGAATGATCCAGAGTAGAGGGTAGTGGTCTCATGAGCAAAAGGGGAGATTGAATTGAAGTAAGGGGGCAGTGAAAGGACAAAAATTAGGTGCTGAAAAAAAAATATAAAAAAATTTGATGATATAACTGTTGTATAATGTAAGTAAAGGTCTTAATGGTTGCTTTATTTTCCAAGAAAACATACAAAATGCAAGTTACAGCCGATCGGCATTGAAGTCTGATCACAGTTCTTAACAAGCAAAGTGTTGGCAGGTGCACACTTTCAAGACATGTTATGACTTGTTCACTGTATAATATTATAAATACGTGAGACATGAAATCAGTTTTAGATTGTTTCTAAATTGTGTGAAAAGTTAGCAATTTGATGGAGTGGATAAAAATTTTAGTGTATATTCAATTCCCAGTTGGTACCTTACACGAATTACACACAAAGCAAATTATTATTGCAATAAAACAACAGGTTTCACTTGAGTACTTTTATACCTTTTCTTGTAAAAATAATTTGGTTTAGGTATGTGAGAAATTGCATTCTAGCAATTTTGTAAATTTAACTTTTTTTTTTTTTTTTTATAGATAATATCATGGCTGAATCCAAGAAGAAATGTAGACAATATAATATTGAATATTTGAAATACATCTTTATTCAGTCACCTACAAACAAAACATTACCAATGTGCCTGATTAGCCAAAATGTCATTTTTTTTCAAATGAATCTATGAAGCCTTCAAGACTAGAAGAACATTTGACAAAAGTCCATGCTGATAAAAAAAAAAAAAAAAAAAAAAAAAAAGATAAGGATTTATCTTATTTTTGAGCACTTAACCCCTAAATGCGCCAATTAAAAATCAGAAAGCGGTCGTTTTTTCTGCCAATTTTTTGGGCGAGGGGGATTTGCTGGTGTATATAATAATGGATTTTTTTGTCCATTATTATATACGGTATTCTGGTTTTCAGCAGGCAATAGTGAACAAAAAACGTGCAAATGCAAACAAAATAGCTGATACACGCTGTTGGCAGCTTTCTTGGCTGAAAGGAAATAGGCACAAAATTGTCTGGCGTGTATATTCGGTTGTATTTATATCATCATCATCAATTTCCTGCCATGTACCCTCAAGGAGTGTACAAGATATGATAGTACTACATGAAAAAAAAATACATCATTACTAACTTCCTATCTACAATTTTCCTCCAAATCAGTCTGTTACTTGTCAAGACTCCAACATTATCAGATCTTATATTTCTATCGTCTAAGGCAGTGCTTCCCAAATTTCTGGATGTCAGGGCCCCCTTTGCAAAAAATTAAAATATTTCACGGACCCCTTCGAAAAAAAAACCTTAATAGAGAGATATATTATTATAATATTTATTGTGTTTATATTCAATATAAAACATACAGAGCGAATATTGCAAAAATCAAATGCATATATTACATTTTTTGCCTCTTACCGTTTGGTTCTGAAGACGATGCGGGCTGTTCTGGTAAAATATGAAATACTGTCCTTTTTTTTTTGAGTCTGTTTCTGCTTCTTCTGATTGTTTGCCAGATTTTTTTTTATTTTTTATCAGCCACTTATCCATCTCAGGGTTAAATTTTTTAACGTAGAATAGATCAAATAATATCACCACATACCGATACCGGCACACCACCGACTGATAACATGAAATTAGTGAAGATTACCTGAATAAGGGAATCTTCGGACCAGGAACATTTTTCTCTTTTGTGACTTTTCTCCCTTTATGGTAATTAAGCCTAACGCGAAACAGACAGCAAAGGCAGGTTATTAAAACGTGCATATGATTGGTGTGGTATTAACAAAAGATCGTTTAAAGGAAAGATAAAAGCATAGCTGACAATTGAGTTGAAATGCTAACTCTCTTCAACCGAATTCCATATGTGAAACTGCCATAACATTCACTATATATATATATATATATATATATATATATATTACTTAGTTTTAACACTTTTACGAATTTTAACATGTTCGGTTGAATTTTATTGCTGCGTTGGGAAATCGAACTCACACACATCTAATTAATAGCAATAGTTTTTAGTTAGATACTGTGTTTGCCCATGCAACATGTGGTTTTGTTTCAGTTTATACAGCATAGTTTCTGTATGAGGGGACATGTGATTCATTAATTAGTGTGTTTTTATCCCAGTTGTCTTTAATTGCACTATTTGTTGAGAAATATATTACACAGACTCATCATACCTTATTCACTGGCATAATAAAAGTACTTGTTTTTATTGCCTCTGCAGTATAGTGGCTGTTAGGGAGGGCGTGTTGCTTGCCACTGCAAGCGAATTACTATCTCCCACATGAACTTGTTTAAGCTTTTTTTCATGTGTGAAGTATATGCGAAACTTTTATTGGTAACAGAAAACTAGCTCGGATGACAGTGATAACATAAAACGAGTTTTGATATGTATATAAAGTCAGTATCAACAGTGCCTAATTACGAATGCATGATGAAAGGGACAGGAAGATTTGGAGCTTCCCTGGAGAGCATTCGAAGTAAATACAATTAACCATTGCTTTGAAATGAAACATATGAATAAGCAATATTCACTAATATTCATTAAGCGATGAAATACGCAGGAAGCAAAGCTTGTAAACCAACACCAATGTGTGAATTTTTCCATTAAAATATAAAAAATAACAAAAAAAGAAATAATAAATAATAAACGTTAAATACGTTTCTTTTAAAATTAAAAAAAATCTACTTAGTCGTAAAAGATTTTAAATTTGTTTTCATTATCTCACGGCCCCCCTCAACAAAACCTATGGCCCCCAAGGGGGCCACGGCCCACAGTTTGGGAAGCACTGGTCTCAGGGACTTTGTACTCTATCATTCCACCTATATCTTGGTCTTCCTCTGGGTCGTTTTGCTGCCAACCTGGCAGAGAACACTTGTTTTGCTAATCTTTCATCGCCCATTCTATTTAAGTGACCATACCACCTGAGATTAGCTCTGCTAATGCATTCCTGGATGCTGACAATGTCAAGTTTTTTCCTAATATCCTCGTTTTTAATATGATATTGCCATTGATGCCACCTGTTCACACCTATAATCTTTCTCAGGACTCTCATATCTGCGGTCTCTAGTCTTTGATCAAGTGTTTTACTTCTGACCCAGCTCTCAGATCCATAAGTTAAAACTGGTTTGAACACTGTCTTGTATACAGCTAATTTAGTGTTCCGACTAATTTCTCTCTTATTCCATATGAAATTATTCAATTGACTTCCTACCATACCAGCTTTGCTGATTCTGTTGTCTATTTCTATATTTAATTTACCATCTTCAGTAAAAATCGTGCCTAAGTAGCTGAAATGTTCCATAGGTTCTCCATTCACAACACAGTTGCAATGATTCTGCTTATTTTCATTGTCTTTGTCTTTTTATTGCTGACCTTCATACCATATCTATTACAACAGCTATTCAATTTAGTCAGTGAATCTTGCAGACTTGTAGCAGATTTATTTAGAAGTATAACATCATCTGCATAAAGCAAAGAGCTGACATTAACATCTCCAATTTTGATATCATGTTTAATACCACTTTCCTTCATAATGTGATCCATATAGATAATGAATAACAGATGAGATAATGTACATCCTTGTCTCACACCAGATTTAACATTAAACCATCTTCCTGTACTTCCTTTAATTCTAACTGCTGACTTACAACTCAAATAAAGTCTAAGTATTGCTTGATATAATGCCCCATTGACACCATATAACTGCAGTGTATTGAATAGCTTCTCTCTTGGCACCTTTTCATATGCTTTTTCCAAATTGACAAAACTTAAAAATACAGATCTTTGTTATATTCCCATGCTTTCTCGACTATTTGTCGTAAAGTGAAGATCTGATCCTGACAGCCTCTATTTGGCCTGAATCCAGCTTGTTCCTCACCAAGCTTTTCTTCCACAATTCTTCTCAATCGTTTCTCAAGTATACTTGCATAGATCTTGCCAGGAACACTTAGTAGGGAAATACCTCTGTAATTCTCATATTCAGTTTTATTTCCCTTTTTATATATGGGTACTATTAGAGCACTACTCCAATCATCGGGAATTCGTCCCTCTGTCCAGGCTTTCTGAACTATGCAGTGCAGCCACTGTAAGACTACCACCATACTTCAGCATTTCTGGTCGAATATCATCTACTCCTGCTGCCTTTCCACATTTCAAGCCTTTGATGGCCTTTTCTATTTCAAGTATGGATATGTATTCCTGACTGCATACCTGGTCAGTGTTTTTTACCACTGTGCTGTCATCACTGCTTGTTTCATTTAGCAGTTTTTCAAAGTAATTACTCCATACTTCAAGTATATCTTTTTCTCCTGTTTTCATGTCACCTTTATCATCTCTAACTCCTTTTACAGTACTCTTTCCTCCTCCATTCCTAAGCTTCTTCAACAACCTCCAGAATATTTTGCCACCTTCTTGATATTTATTTTCTATATTTTTGCCAAAGTCCTCCCATGACTTTTGTTTAGCTAGTTTTACAGTGTTTAGCATTCTTGCATTTGCCTCTGTATTCTCTAAGAGCACAAGCTGACTTATATGCCAGGAATTTTTGATATGCTTTCTTCTTTTCCTTCACTGACTGTTTAATTTCCAGTGTCCACATGGAGTTCTAATTTTTCTATCCTTGCTGACAACCTCACCACATGCCTCTCATGCAGAATCAATCAATGTTTTCTTCAGAGTTTGCCACTGAAAATCCAAGATTTGATTCCTGTTCTCAAACTCTTTCATTTTTTCTTCAATAATCTTTGTGTATTTTAGTCTACAGTTCAAATCTGAGAGCTGCTCAACTTTTCTTCGCTTTAAAACTTTCTTACATATTATTCTTTTCAATATGAAATTCAATTTTATCCTGCTCACGACTAAATAGTGATCACTTCCAATTTCAAATCCTCTGTACACTCTGGTGTCCTGCACAAGGGAGAAAACATCACTATCAACAATAACATAGTCAATCAGATTTTTCTTATTCCTTGTGAATTTGTGCATATTTTTATGTTGGAACATGGTGTTAGTAATAACCAGTCCATGTCCTGAGCAGAAATCCAATAGATAGTTGCCATTATGATTAGCTTTGCTCTTTTCTCCAAATTTTCCCAAAATATTTTTGTATGTCTCACAATCATTTCCTACTCTGTTATTTAGATCCCCAACAAGGATCAATTTTTCATTGTGTCAGTTGCTTTTTCTAAAGCCTCAAAAAATTCTTCTACTTTAGTAGAACCTTCTTTGGGACCATAGGCACAAATAAGTCTCATTGTCCAGTTCCCCATTCTCATATTTGCCCACATTACTCTACTTGAGACTGACTGCCATTCAAGAAGATTAGCCTCGTATTTTGTGTTGAATTCTATGGCTACTCCTTCTTTTCCTAGATTGCCATTGCCTGAATATAACATTTTGTATTTATTGCTCAGAAAGATCTCACCAGTTTTTGTCTTTTTTTGTTTCAGTAACCCCTATTATGTCGATTTGGTATGTATCTAATTCCTCAGCTAGCTCCATATTTCCATTCTGGCTTCTTACATTGATAGTACCGATCTTTAACTCTGGTGATGTTGAGTTGGGGTTTGTTTTCAGATTTGTTCCAGTAGCTGACTTTTCGCTGTTTGCCCTGGTTCCCTGGCAAAAACAATGGGGCCTTGTTTAACTGGGTGTCTCCCCAGCCGGCATGAAATTTTGTCATGTTGTACCATCATTTTTTTATTTTGGTTTAACCAATAAGAATACAATTTGGTTGGCTAAATTCCAAATTGCCAGCCCATCCTCATTCATTCAGTATCCAAGTAGATACCCAACAGGGTGCACCACGAGAAGGTGAGTATTGGACATTAGGTCAGAAGCCCTGGTCGGTTCTCCGCATTCCTTTAAAGGCTATGTGGAGGTCTCCTATCAGTTATACAGCTTTGACCCTTAAGCACCCCTTGTATTTATATGTGAAACCAAAATTCATGGTCACACATATTAACTCGGGTACGTGGAAAAAATTCAGTTTCTCGGACCTGAGTTAAGTCATTTGAGTGCGTTAAGGGGTTAAAGATAAATTTTTGAAACAACCAACATTGGCAAGTATGTTTTCAGCAGCATCCAAACTAGATGATGATGGGTTGTGCGCCTCTTAGAACATTTCCTTACTGATTGCTAAATTGGGAAAACTGCATAATGTTGGGGAAGAACTAATCCTCTCAGCTGTTGAGATCATATGCATTGTACTGCACAAGCCAGCCTCTGATATTATCAAGAAAATTCCTTTGAGCAATGATATAGTGCAATGAAGAATCGATGAATTGGCCCAAGACGTTGAAGGCTCATTATGTGAGTATTTAAAAACAACCCAGTTCTCTATACAACTTGATGAGTCTACTCAGGAAATGAAGCCTTACTTTTATCATATGTGTGATACATAAAAGAAAAAATTTGCCAAGAATTATTATTTGCTAAAAATTTGCCAACTGACACTAAAGGAGAATTGATATTTCATGCATTATTATTATTACACCCTCCATGGAGTCGACAGACTCATTGTGGGAACTTCATTCAACTGACAACATATCTATCATATAGAATCTTAAAATCCTTAAACCCTTTGCATTAACAACATATTCTGGTAATGCATTCCATTCACTGACAATTCTCCATGTAAAAAATCTACTCCTCTTACAACATTTCCTTACTTCACCACACTTTTATAACTTCCAGGAATGACCTCTGGTTCTTCTTCTCTCACCTTCTACTCTTTTTATAATCCTCTGGATTAATCTTATAAAATCCTCTCACTAACTTAAACATCTCTATCATATCACCTCTCTTCCTCCTATCCATGCAAACTCTGCAATCCACATTTCTTCAACCTCTTTCCATAGCCAGCATTCCAAAGTCCTGATATTGTCTTAAGTCACTTGCCTCTGGACCCTCTCTAATGTCTCCACATCACATTGAAAACCAGGTGATCAGATCTCAGCACAGTAGTCCAAGTGTGGTCTGACCAGTGCCCTATACAGTGGCACAACCACTTCCTTATCCTTGCATGTTAGAGTATTTTTTATCATAGTAGCACTATGATAAAAAATAGATAAAAAATGCAACCTTTGCAACACTAGCTACATGTCCTCTAAACTTCAGTCTACTGTCAACTATCACTCCCAAGTCTCTAATCTTATCCATTTCCTGCAGTACAGCACCATTGATATAGTACACAGCTTTATATTTCTGCACTCCAAAATGCAGCACCTTGCACTTATTGATATTAAAGCTACAACCCCACTCTTTTGTCTAAGTAAAAAGTCTCATTCATATCTTCCTGAAGGGATTCAGCATCAGCTGTGCTACTTATAAATCTTCCCAGCTTTGCATCATCAGCAAATAACTGAAGATCCCCAGTCAGACCACATGATATATCATTTACAAACAAGTTAAACAGCAGAGGCCCAAGAACAGAACCCTGGGGCATACTGCTGGTTACTCTTCTTTTTTTGAAGCACTGCTCCATCATGCACAACCTGCTGGTATCGATTTGATAGATCAGAGAGCCAATCTCTGATCCATCTAACCCATATACTATCTATTCCCATCCTCTGCAGCTTGTAAACCAACTTATCATGTGGTAATCTTATCAAACGCTTTGCAAAGTCTAAGAATATCACCGTATATGATAATCCCTTATCTAGCACACTCGCACCTTATCATAAAATGCAGTAAATTACTAAAACAGGACCTATCCTTTACAAATCCATGCTGACCATCATAAAGAATGCGATGTCCATCAACCCAATTCTGTATTGTATTCCTTACCAATCTCTCCAACACCTTGACCACAACTGCAGTTATACAGACTGGCCTATAGTTGGAGACTTCTGTCTTAGAACCATGCTTGTGGATCTGTACTATTTTGCCTTCTTTCCACTCCTTAGGAACCCTACCCACTGTAAGACTTCCATTAAATAACCAGGTCACTGACATAACCAGCTGTGGTGCACATTCCTTAAGAATACATGGTGATATGTCATCCATTCTCACAGCCTTATTCTTATCTAACCCAACCAACATCTGATACACTTCTGTTTCTTTCACTTCCAATTATCCTAATACAGTAAAACCCCTGAAGTTACGCGGTAGGTAGGACCAACAAAAAGCGCGTAAGTCGAATTCACATAACTCGGGGTTAAATTTTGCATGTAATTTTTATATACAAACATACAATTGGGACCAAAGGTTTACAAAAGCACCTATATTTTTTTAAGACATATAATCATAATTGTAGTTTTTCGTACATAAAAAAAAAAAAAAGTTATTTCGATGTCGATGGTTTCATAAAATCTAATAGATAATAGATTCGTCTGACGGCATAATGTCTTTTTCTTGTCACGCAAAATTTCTTCATAGCAAGCTAATGATTTTTTTATTCCTTTCCTTGTGGCTACAATTCATTCCTTGTTAGAATCTATGTCCTCCAAAATCTGTAAACTTTTCTTTTATGATTGTTCTTACTGTGGATTCCTGTAGATCGAACTTCTTTGCTCGCTCACAAATTTTCATTCCGCCTTCAAAATCCTTAACGTTGAGTTTTGTTTCCAAAGTCAATGTTTTTCTTTTCTTGCTAGCTGTAGAAGAATCGGACTTGCTTCTTTTGGATGACATTATTAAATTTTATGTGATAAAATTTTTATCAAGAACATAACATTAAACAATTGCAAGGTTTGTAGACTATAACAATCGTGTATGAATGGAGACTGCGCAAAACACATCAGTGCTTGTTCACAGCATGTGCGACACTGGTGAATGCTGCCAGCGCCTGAAAGATACGATTAGTGGTGAGGCGTGAAGCGGGACGGGAATACGTACATATAAGAAACCGTGTAACTCCGGATTCGTGTAAGTTGGGGTATGACTGTACTTGCCTCTCTTTTATATATTGTACTGGATCATTTATACTAGTATGATATATGCTGATAAAGTGCTCATTCAGTAATTCCATTATATCCTTTGCATCTGTTATTCTGCTGCCATGACTATCCATCATTGTTAATCTGCCATAATTATTCTTTCTCTTGCTACCCATGTAGCAGAAAAATTCCTTTGAGTTAACCTTGGCCTGACCAGCTAATCTTCTCTCATATTGCACCTTTTCTTTCTTTACTATTGGAAGAGTGTTTTAAAGAAAAAGAAATCCCTCTGAATAATATCTTGTCAGTTGCTACCGATTGTGCGCCAGCGATTGTAGGGCACTGTAGTAGTTTTATTGCATATTTCAAAGAGGCAGTGCCAAATGTATTCACTGTACACGGTGTGATTCAATGTCAATATTTAATTGCCAAATACCTGAGTGATCGCCTACACAGGTCATTACATTATGTAATTACAGCAGTCAACAAAATTATTCATTGAATGACAGATTGTCTGGACAACTTTGTATTGAAAACAATGAAGAATTCAATCACTTGCTACTCTATACAGAAGTTCATTGGTTATCAAAGGGTGCCTGTTTGAATAGATTTTATAAACTCTTTGACTCAGTGCTATAGTTTTTGGAACAGAGAGGAGTCTTTACAAGCCAACGTGATTCATTTCAAGTGACACATCTTATTTGACTGACTTGCTTAACAAATTTAATGCAACAAATCTACAGCTTCAAGGAGATGAGCTGAGTTTAATAAAACCAAAAGCTGTTATTTCTGTGTTTGTGTCAAAACCTGTACAAATGAAACTGAGAACAAGGAGAATTCAGCCACCTTCCAAATCTAACAGCAGTGAAAAAATGTGAAGCCATGCTCAGCTTGGCTGAACATGGCTTCACATTGTAATCACATTGTAATCACTTGGAGGCTCTCCATTGTGATTACAACCAATGATTTAAACGTATACTCAATTGGGTTTTTGATCTGTTTTCAAGTACAAACACAGAAGAATCTTTACAAATACAAGAACTGATAGAAGTAACAACAAATGAGGAATTGAAATTAAAATTCAGAAACTGGTACTAACAGTTCTGGTTGCAAAAGCAGATGCCCATACTTTATCCTGGATTGTGGGCTGTAATAAAAATATTTTTAATCGCATTTCCATCATCATATTTAGTGGAACGTGCGTTCAGTGCAGTCGCAAATCTTTTAACTGAAATAGAAACAGACTGCAAATAGCTGATTGTGGTGATTTAAAAATGCTGCTGACAAATATAGAGCAAATATCAATAAATTAGTAGCAGCACACCAGGCTCATCCTTCTCATTAGGATTGTTATTTACTATTTTATATGCAATTTTTGCATATGTGCAATTTATGTTTGTTTTCTTAATTTTAATAGTGTTATTAAATTTTCAACAGATGTTTCTTTTGTTGATTTCAATAAATAGTTTTAAAATTTCAGTTCCAAGATGTCTTATTTCCAAACTTCAAAAATCTCTACTAGATGCATAATAAAATACAAATTTGATTTCTGTCTATCTGTTTGTTTGCTTAAAACTCAAAAAATGCTGATCTGATTTTCATAAGACTTTCTTATGTATGTATTAGGTAGAACTGGTCAGGTCTTAGAAAGTAGTTTCCACTGGGGTGATGAATAAATTTTTTTGTTTTGGAAAAGGAGGCAGTAAGCCAAATAAGTTTGGGAACCACTGCTCTAGAACATCAATCTCTACTATCCTAAATTCTGACCATTCTTTATTGCAGTTCAAACCTTATCAGTTTCAGTGTTAGCAAAACACAGTTCTGCCCTAACTCCAGAAATAAGAACTATTTTCTTTTAGTTTTAATCTTAACACTCATCTTTAGACAAGATGAGGCCTTCCTTAGGATCACTCTAACATTAAACCTCTCTTGTCATAAACACAAAACTACAATTCTTGCCTCTCAGCACACAAAAGATTAGGATTTCTCTTTCCCTCAAGATGATACTCACCTCTAAACAACTATTAATCCTATACAGTCACAAATCTGCCTGGTCATTGAATGCTTTTCTCACATTTGGAATGATGTCTCTAAGACCTGCCAAAAGAGAGAGAGAGAGAGTGCAATCGAGTTGATTAAGACCCATCTCTCACCAGTTCACTCCACCTACTTCTACAGAGGTATTCAGTTTCTCCTACTGGCTTCTACAAACACTTCCACAGCCACTGTTCATCTGATTTGGGATCAATACTTCCTCCACCCTCTGTTAAATCCATCAAAACATGTAGCAACTACTCAACATTCTTTCACAGTTGAACGTCAAACTTTCTCCTCCTCCTCATTCATCCCTTCTACTGCTATTCTCTGAAAGATTCTTCCATCTTATATGTTACTTCAGCAATACTGTGCTGTACTCAAATCTTCAAATCCAATGTGAACAAGTTTCTTACTTAAATTCTTACCCATTTTCTTACCCATGTAATATTAATGCACTATAGGTTGATCAATCTCTCATGTATGGAATAACATTAAAAAAGTGGAAACAAACTGTACCCTATCATAAAATAAATTAATAAATTGTACTTGAGGATATATTCTTATTTTCATGTTTATTTTACCCAAGCATGAAAAATTGCATGTGAAATAGCTTCACAACTTGACATCAAGTTATCTCAATATTCCATAATGCAAGAGTACACTTTCTTTCAGGCAGGCACATATTATAGGAAAGTTCACAATCCAGACTAGTTTCAACCTTTAATGAAGTCCGGAAAGAAATATTACAGTTCCTAAAAAGTATGAATGATCTAAAATGACCATTCAGAATCTCATAGCTCTAAACTTGTATTACTTCTAGGTAACTCATCATGTGTTTTTCCCCAGCAACATGTGTCAAATCTTTGCTCAGCAGCAGCAGATAAAATCTGTAACTCTACTAGCTATACCCAGCAATAGGCAAAACCCACACGCCACTGTCCACCATCTTGGTTCTACCACAAAGCCAAGAAGGATTCTACTCTTAAAATAAACAGCCTCTGAATGGCTGTAGGATTATAGAGCCTCACCACTGGGAAAGCTAACTCATTTGCAATAGTAAAACTCATAATTTAAGTAATGTACCAAGATTCAATGACAGAGATCATCTTTTCATATAAAAGATGTAAAAGGATGTATCATCATATTATTACAGTACTAATGATCAGAGATAATTGTAACATTTTGCATGGAAAGAAAATAAATTTATTCATGTCAAGAAATTATATTCTTATTGTCATTCTTGTTTTAACTAGGCAAGTGCAAACAAAAATTAGCATGTGAAATGTCTTCATAACTAGTATGTACTTAAATATATTTGTGATATATATATATATCACAGATCTTTTCTTGCATTGGTGCAACTTAAAATATAGTTTTATTTTACATTTCAAAATTATTTATGCAACATCTTTGTTTCATTTTCCTTTCACATTTTTATTTTATCTACCACTTAATTTAAATTTAGCCCCAGAATTTTTAATTTTTCTCTAGTTTAGCAGCTCAGTTGGTAAATCCCATAAGTGGCTATCAGCAGTCATATTCCTCACCTTTGTCTTCCTTCCCTCTTCAGTCTGGTACTACTTGGGTGCATCCTCCACCATACATAGTTCAACCTCACATGGCACAGGTAAATTAGAATGATAGTTTTCTTTGCATATGTAAAATGATTGAAGAAATAGCTTATCATAGAATTCAGTTTCAATATTAAAATAGGAAAAGAATATTATTGCAGATTGCAATAATATTGTATTGCTATTTGCTATCCATGTAGTAAAACCTAGCATGTATTACTTTTTTTTTTTTAATCTTGGGATGTTAATAAAAAAAAAAAAGCTTACTTTTTAATGGGATTTATTAAAATCACAAAACATTTATCATCGATTAATAATATATGAATCTGTCTGCGCAGTTAGTCTAGTGGCTGTGCGCTTTGCGATCATATGCCTGGTGTAACAATATCTTTTAAGTTTTAAAAGAGGTATACCATGAGTAGACATATAGATACAAAATTAATAACGGAAAACTCGCGTACAAAGATTATTTAATAGTATAATTTTCGCCTGTGTGTCACATGCATCTTCAGTACATTTTAAGCTCAAATTAAACAATAACTGATAATTCCAAAAGAAGCGCCACCTAAGTTGGTGGTGTATGATAACTAGAAAGGACAATAAATTTCCTAACAAAAAAAAAAAATGTATACAATAAAAAGTTAGGAAAGATTAGCTGATTTTATAAAGTACTATCTCCCATAAAGGGGATAGACGTAAACTGTCGGATCTGTTTAAGTTAGGAGAATGAAGTAAAGTTTCACATGTTTCTTTATAAAGGCATTCCATGAGGAACCGACTTTTGTGAAGGACTCTTGGCTTTCTCCAATGAACTCTATGTCTAGTAAAGATGGCATGTTCTGCAAGTCCAGACTTTTCAGGTTTAAAGTATTCAATATAAGATTGGTGTTCTTCTAGCGGAATAGAGGCAGATCTTCCTGTATGTCTGAAATAAGATAATTCACAAGAGCACAGAATCTGGTAGACACCTGGATAATTAAGATGTGGAAGCTTGTCCTTAGGAGAAGTGAGAAAGGTGGACATTTTTCTAAATGGTCGAAAGGCAACAAAAATATTCAGTGGTTTTAAAACTTTTGCTATACGTTCACTAATGCTTTGTACATAAGGGATAGGAATGCGCATTATTTCTTCTGTATTTTTAGAGGAAGACATATTAAAACTACTCAAAGCTCTTTTAATGAAGCAATTCTTATAACCATTAGATAGAAAGAAGTTATATATTGCAGTTCTTTCTGTAAAAGATCGTCTGAAGAACAAAAGGAGTGGGCCCGATGAACCCGTGTTTTAATAGTTTTGATTGGGATGGTGATGAGATCTAGCATGGATATAATGGCCTGTATGAGTCTTCTTTCTATAGACTGAGAAATGTAGGCTACCATCTGGTTGATGAAGAATTAAAAGATCTAAAAAGGCTAACTGCTTATTTGATTCTACTTCTAGGGTAAACTGGATCCTAGGATGAAGTGAGTTTAACTTAGTGAGAAACTGTTGAAGTTCATCAAAAGAGCCATTCCATACAGCAAAAATGTCATTGACATATCTGAACCAATGAGTAGGTCTGGGAGAAATGTTGTCAAAGATGCGTTGTTCAAAATGTTCCATAAAGAAATTGGAGATAGCAGGAGAAAGAGGATTGTCCATTGCTGTTCCTTCAATTTGTTGGTACAACTTATTTTTAAAGGAAAAATAACCAGAATGTATTACAAAATCAAATAATTTTACAATGTCTGAAGGAAATTCCTGTTGCAGTAATTCAATGCTTTCAGAAAGAGGCACATTTTTTAAATAAAGAAACAACATCTAAACTGATCATGATATCAGAAACGTCCAAATGAAGATCTGAAATTTTATTTTTGAAATCCGAAGTATTTTTTATGTAAGTATCAGTTCTTTTGATCTTCATGGAATGAAGATCAAAAAAAAAAAAAAACTTAAAACGTTCTTTGGTCATCCACCTAGATTGTATGGTCTTCTGAAAGTTCATAAACCAGGCATTCCATTGAGACCAGTCATAGATTGTATAGGTTGCCCCACTTACAAAATCTCAATATTTTTATCAAATTTACTCTCCTCTTCAACTAGAAGAACTGATACTTATATAAAAAATTCTTCGGATTTCAAAAATAAAATTTCAGATTTTCATTTGGATGTTTCTGATATCACGATCAGTTTAGATATTGTTTCTTTATTTACAAATGTGCCTCTTTCTAAAAGCATTTAATTACTGCAACAGGAATTTCCTTCAGACATAGTAAAATTATTTGATTTTGTAATACATTCTGGTTATTTTTCCTTTAAAAATAAGTTGTATCAACGAATTCAAGGAACAGCAATCGCAGTCCTCTTTCTCCTGCTATCTCCAATTTCTTTATGGAACATTTTGAACAACGTATCTTTGACAACATTTCTCCCAGAACTCCTCATTGGTTCAGATATGTCAATGACACTTTTGCTGTATGGAATGACTCTTCTGATGAACTTCAACAGTTTCTCACTAAGTTAAACGCACTTCATCCCAGGATCCAGTTTACCTTAGAAGTAGAATCAAATAAGCAGTTAGCCTTTTTAGATGTTTTAATTCTTCGTCAACCAGATGGTAACCTACATTTCTCAGTCTATAGAAAGAAGACTCATACAGGCCATTATATCCATGCTGAATCTCATCACCATCCGAGTCAAAACTATTAAAACACTGGTTCATCTGGCCCACTCCTTTTGTTCTTCAGACGATCTTTTACAGAAAGAACTGCAATATATAACTTCTTCCTTTCTATCTAATGGTTATAAGAATTGCTTCACTAAAAGAGCTTTGAGTAGTTTTGATATGTCTTCCTCTTCAAATACAGAAGAAATAACGTGCATTTCTATCCCTTATGTACAAGGCATTAGTGAATGTATAGCGAAAGTTTTAAAACCACTGAATATTTTTGTTGCCTTTCGACCATTTAGAAAAATCTCTACTTTTCTCACTTCTTCTAAGGACAAGCTTCCACATCTTAATTATCCAGGTGTCTACCAGATTCCTTGCTTTTGTGGATTATCTTATTTTGGACAAACAGGAAGATCTGCCTCTATTCGGCTAGAAGAACACCAATCTTATATTGAATACTTTAAACCTAAAAAGTCTGGACTTGCAGAACATGCCATCTTCACGGTTCCTCATGGAACGCCTTTATAAAGAACATGTGAAACTTTACTTCATTCTCCTAACTTAAACAGATCTGATGGTTTACGTCTGTCTGTCCCCTTTATGGGACATAGTACTTTATAAATCAGCTAATCTTTATTAACTTTTATTGTATACATTTTTTTTTTTTTTTGGTTAGGGAATTTATTGACCTTTTTATTTATCTTACACCAGCTACTAGGTGGCGATTTTTGGAATTGTCAATTATGTTTAATTTGAGCTTAAAATGTACTGAAGATGCCTGTGGCACACAGGCGAAAATTATACTACTAAATAATCTTTGTACATGAGTTTTCCGTTATTAATTTTGTATCAACAATATGTTTTCTCTTTTAATCTATTTTTATTTATATTTAATATTTATGTACTTGTAATTATTTTTTATTTAATTACTTATCATCAAACCCTCGAACTGTGCCTTTATTTTCTTTTCCCTATCAGTCATAATACAGAGTTTGTAGTCGTTGCTTGAGCTAGTTCAATCACTCTCAATCCTCTCTGACTATAATTTACTTTCCCCCCTTCTCAAGGTCGCAGGTATGCTAATTTTCACATGTATTTAGTCTAGATTCAGGAAGTGCTTCGTGCTGGAACTAATTCCCTTGTCTATCTTGCTGACTTTCTCTTGCACTCATCTTTAAAAATTTATTTGTTTTTTTTGACTGCACCATTAAAGATTACGTAGAGGAATTGTATGTCTTTCCCATACATGCAAGAGAAACATCCAACTCAACACGGAAATACCTCTAAAATTTAATTCTAATTCAAGCAATGTTTAAAACTTGAAATCAGCCAGTTGTGGCTATTCTATCTTCAGGACACACAGGTTCTATGTTTTATGAGACGGTGCATTGGAAGGGCAGAATCGGGCAGTCTATTGACAAACAAAACTGTTTATTCATTCTAAATGAAGGTAATTACAAAGATTAAATCTACACATATCAAAATATCTATCTCTGATTAACTCAGCCAAATAACAATGGATACAAAGTAAAACACGTGTCTGGTTCTCCGCTTGATTAGATTAGCATTTCTCGCTTAAGCCTTTTGATATAAAAGAATATACATGCTCATAACAATCAGACACGTGGATACACATATATACACTAACATAACTCAGGCCAAAACAGAATTAAGCATAACTAAACTTTACAATCAATTTCACCTTCATCTCATAACATTAGCAAATTTCTCTGAACTCTGTAAACAATTACTTCACTGTTAATTAGAAGTATGGATTTCTGACTTCACGAATGTTCTCTACGCTAACTAACTATGGGATCGGCATTTTTATCCTTAATTTTCACAATCTAGGAAAGTTCTAGAAAATACTAATTTGCAACCTTGTCAGCTAGTTCAGTACACTAGACCCCAGAGATCACGATCACGTTCCTCTTCCTTCCGGTGAAAACCACATTTAGGCACTAGTTCATGGCAACAATGATACAGCATACTCGGAGATCGTCTAGAAACCTCGTGGTGGGACTTCTGGAATAGACCGTCACTGCTGTCACAATTCTCCTATCATCGTTGGACTTCTGCTGGCGGGACGTGACTCCTCCATCCTTGGAACGGCTGGACACAGGAACCTCTTAGAAGCGAGACTGGAAACGAGAGCCAGGAACAGAACATTTTGGCCCTTTGATTTCTCCCTTTTATCCAACTCTCTCCCGACCTTGGAACGGCCTCAGATTAAACCGCCCGGATATTCTTGGAGGGGTTTTCTTCGCTACCCCGCTGTCACTGAGTTTTGGCAGAAAAACCCTGTACCCCGTTGAGCTTCGTGATTTTTGGTAGTCTCAGGTCAAGATGTCTAATCCTGTCTGAGTTATTTCATTGTTTGCACAATTTCAGTGGTTCTTAAATATTTTAACAATTTACTCTAATATTTTTAACAGATTTAATACAGCAAAAAAATTTGAGGTAAACGTTAATTCAATTACAAGTATTTTGTTTAATTTGTTATTTCCAAGTAAAATTGGTATAGAAAATTTTGTACTAAAATTTTTTTTTACAAGATTTTACACTGGGGAAGGAGTGTCCAAGGTTAGATTCCTGTCAGAGACGTGAGAAGCTGAAGGATCTTCCTTAGCCATAGCCAAGTTAGCCGGTCTTGGGCATGGATAGGGTTTTCTTCCCAGTTTATCTGGGGTTTTTCATCCCACAAAGCAGGCAAGCTGGCCTTGAGAACTCAACGTCACTGCGGATATGCTGGGGCATAGGGCTGACCACCTTATCCTGTGAACGGTTTGAGGTCCGATGATTAATAAACCCTCGACACCGCAAGGTAAAAGTGGGAAAGGAAGATGAGATGTGTGTGTGAGAGAGAGAGATTAAGACATTTGTACCACTTACTAGGTTGAAGGCAGAACCTTGTGGTTATAATTGGCAATATGTTTTTTATGGTACACTCATACCCAAATGATTGTTATTCTATGGTATGTTGGAGAAATGCAGACAACCGATTTGGGCTTCTGACCTAATGTCCAATCCTCACCTTCTCTTGGCAAACCCAGTTAGGTATCTACCTAGATACTGAATGAACAAGAATGGGCTGGCAATTTGGGATTTAGCCAACCAAATTGTACTCTTACTGGCTTAAATCAGTAAAGGTTTAAGCCAGTAAGAGTGATCATAAAATACTGAGAACATAGAAAATAAATAGAAAGGTAGCAAAATATTCCTGAAGCTGTTGAAAAAGCTCAGAAATGGAGGAAAAAGTGCTATAAACTGAATTAGAGATAATAAATGTGACATGAAAACTGAGAAAAAAAAGACATCCAGTAAGTTTAAGCCAGGAAGAGTAACAATAAGCCATTGAAAAATTATGGTACAACATGACAGAATTTCATGCCAGCTGGGGCATTGCCCGGTTAAACAAGGGCCCCCTTCATTTTTGCCAGAGAACCAGGGCGAACAGCAAAAAAAGTTACATACTGGAACAAATTTTGAAACACATCCCAACTCAGCAACATCAGAGGTTCAAGATCAGTACTATCAACATGAAAAGCCTGAATAGCAAAGAAATGGAACTAGCAGAAGAATGGAATAAGTTCTAGATTAACATAATAGGGGTGACTGAAACAAAAAAGACAAAAACTGGTGAAATCTTTCTCAGCAATAAATACAAAATGTCATATTAAGGCAATTACAATTAGAGAAAAGGAGTAGCTATAGTATTCAACACTAAATATGAGGCTAATCTTCTTGAATGGCAGGCAATATCAAGTAGAGTGATGTGGGAAAATATCAGAATGAGGGAACTATACAATGAGATGTGTTTGTGCCTGTTGTCCTGCAGAAGGTTTCACTAAGGTAGGAGTGGGGAATTTTTTTAAGGTTTTAGAGAAAGCATCTCCTCTGTTATTCATTATCTATATGGATCACATTATGAAGGAATGTGGTATTAAACCTGATATCAAAATTGGAGATGTTAATATCAGCTCTTTGCTTTATGCGGATGATGTTATACTTCTAAATAAATCCGCTACAAGTCTGCAAGATTCTCTGACTAAATTGAATAGCTGTTGTAATAGATATGGTATGGAGGTCAGCAATTAAAAGACAAAGACAATGAAAATAGGCAGAATCATTGAAAATGTCAACTGTGTTGTGAATGGAGAACCTGTGGAACAAGTAAAACATTTCAGCTACTTAGGCACAATTTTTACTGAAAATGGTAAACTAAATATAGAAATAGACAACAGAATCAGCAAAGCTGGTATGGTGGGAAGTCAATTGAATAAATTCATATGGAATAAGAAAGAAATTAGTCGGAACACTAAATTAGCTGTATACAAGACTGTGTTCAAACCAATTTTAACTTATGGATCTGAGAGCTGGGTCAGAAGTAAAACACTTGACCAAAGACTAGAGACCGCAGATATGAGAGTCCTGAGAAAGATTAGAGGCGTGAACAGATGGCATCAATGGCAATATCATATTAAAAATGAGGATATTAGGAAAGAACTTGACATTGTCAGCATCCAGGAATGCGTTAGCAGAGCTAATCTCAGATGCTATGGTCACTTAAATAGAATGGGAGATGAAAGATTAGCAAAACAAGTGTTCTCTGCCAGGTTGGCAGGAAAACGACCCAGAGGAAGACCAAGATATAGGTGGATTGATACGGTACAAAGTGCCTTAGACGATAGAAATATAAGATCTGATAATGTTGGAGTCTTGACAGATAATCGATTGATTTGGAGGAAAGTTCTTGATAGCAAGTTAGTACTGATGTAAATTTTTTATGTCATAATATCCTGTACTTCCCTTGAGGGTACATGTCAGGAATTTGATGATGATGATATGTGGGTAACATTTTTTTAAAAAATTTAATTTTTATCCTGCAAAGACATTCAAGGTCATATTTCACCTGGACACAGGTCACAGCAGTACAAATAGTAATTGGTTAGTAGGACAATCACGAACATCCATGCCCTTGGCAGGATTTGAACCTGCAGTTTTTTGGTTGGAGAGTGGATACTGTAACTGCTCAGCCACCCAGGCTGCCGTTGGTGCCATTAATGCTATAGACAGGAAGAAAGTTTGAAGAGAGAAAAGAAACTTGTTGACATCAGACTGAGATCTGCAGACTGTGCTCTTTAGGAAATAAATAAGATACCATTCCAAAACACGACAGTAAGAAGGTATAAATGAAAAAGAAGAAAAATTTGTTTTGCTAGTTTTGAGTTGAATTATAAATGAGTGCCAAATGACTGCTGTACATATTTCAACAGATTTAGAGGAAAGGAGGGGAATTACTGAAAGATTTATGAAATGCAAACAGCAGAAATGGATCCTCTGTGTGAAAAAGAATGGAGATTCTGCAAGTATTTTGGATCTCTTGTGACCAGTAGCTCAAATTTATGGATTTGCAATTTGAATAGAGTTAGTAGCTGTTCTGTGTTAAAATAATACCTTCAGGAAAACTGAAAAAATAATTTCTTGGATGCTTAACATTTGTAATATGTTTATGCCAAGTAAGATTGGAGGTTAGATTTATACAGATAGAAAATGTATTGTTGCCAGTAATTTCACATTCATAACTCGAAAGAACTGGGTTCATTTTTTTTTTTTTTTTGGTGAGAAAGACAGGATTCAGTTTCATTAATATAGAATTGAACATTATCAGTTCATTGATAAATATAAGAATTTAGGAATATAGAAGTTGATATTCTAGAAAGTTTTTTAATTTGTGTAGGGTGCGTGCGGTTTGTCAAATGCAAGAGAAGTGCAGTTATTGGTAGAACTATGAATAGAATTTGCAGTCAACTGGATAAGGTTGCTGATTGCGAGAATGAAGATAATTGGGATTGCTTAAAAGTTAAAGCTGGATAACTGGAAGTAGGCCTAACATCCAATCTTTACTTTCTCAGGGTTCTCACCTGTTGGTAGTGATCCACCTGGATGCTGAATGAATGAATAAGGTTAGCACAGTTTAGACTTAGCAGCCCAAATTGAAAACTTATGTTCATCCATGAACAAAACGATGGTAGAACATAATGGTGGGTATCACCCATTTAAATTCTATTGATCTTGACTTTGTTCCAGCTACCGAAACAAAATCAACATCAGTAGAATTGAGTATAAACACCATCATTATAAGTAGGATTAATATATAAGGAGTTGTACTGGCAGAGGAACTAGAGGAGTACTATGCCAGCTTGAATCAGGAGATGCTGCTAAATAACTGTAAGATGCTATGTTCAGGCAATAGTAATCTGGGAAAGGAAGGAGTAGCTATAACATTCAACATTAAACATGAAGATAAACTTTTTGAATGGCAGGCATTTTCACATAGACAAATGTGGGCATGTTTTAAAATGTGTGAAATTGGACAGAAGACATTTGTGCTTATATTCTCATAGAGGGTTCTGGCATGAAGGGATGGATGTAGAGAACTTTTTCCTGTCATTTGGAGATAACACCTGCTGTAAAGGAAAAGCTGGTTCTTGTGGATAGGTAGCTGGATTAGATGATTTTCAATCAGTAATGTGCTGGTTGAAATATATATGTGTGTGTGATGACATATACAGTGTGTGTATGTGTGTGAAACTTTTTTTTTTTTTTTTTACAGTAGCTGCACTACATAATTCAGAAGGCATAGTTGAATTTCAGATCAGATGAATGGAGTATAGCTGTCATAGTACTCAACAGTAAAAAAAAAGTCAAATAAACCTAAATTTGAGAATGATGGAGGGATTTCCTTGTGTAGTATTCTAGGTGACATTTAGAAGCATACTCAAGAAGAGACTAAGAAAAATAGTGGAAAAGAAATTTAGAGAATTACAGACAAAACAGGAAATTTTGTGATAAAATTTTCAGAAAATAGGGGTTTTTACAATCAGATTTTCACTTTTAAGACACATAGTTTGATAAATCATGGAAATATAACATGGATTATTTAAATTTTTTTGTAGATCTAAAAATGTGTGTGTGTTGAGCCCCTACATGAGAGGTTGTTGATCAACCTATAGTACATTAGTAAAGTGTATGGGTGGTGGATTGGGAAAGAAGGTACTCATTCACATTTGATTCACATGACCATATATCGTATTCCCTGGGGAATGTATGCACACACCTGGGTTGTGTGCATGCATTCAAGGTCTCATGAACACCAACGTTGGATAGCAGTGCAATGACAGTCTGAGAGATTATAGCTGAGGTTAGTGTTGAAATGTACTGGATGAAGGACAATTTCTTTAGATTCTAGAATTTTTCTTTCCAATTTGTCCCATATGACTGAATGAATGATTAAGTTTTTCTCGTTAGCATCAGCAGCATTCAGGACATGGTTCAACATAACACTTGCTGATTAAAAAAATCTGGACTTCTCCCACTCCTCTACTTAAACTTTGTACTTTGCTCAGTATGCAAGCAAAAACACAGCAGCCTGAAATATCCCAACATTTACCTCCTCTCCCCCCTTTTTTTTTTTTAAATAACAAAACCTGTGGTGAGATCATAATTAAAAGAAACACATGTATTAACCACAGTGAAAATTATTTAATTGTAAATATTTCATCCTAGGTATCTTAGGACATCATCAGCACAGTAGTTTAAACAATAAAGGAATAACATACAGTTAGGCCACATGATTACAATAGAATCTCATTAAGCGTGTGCAACGTGTTACAGAAGTAAAAAAAAAAAAACCTAATAATAATTATTTTACACAATTTTGTATGACAATTTCCCATACTTTAGGAATACTAAGAACATTGTTGTGGTTTAAATTTGGTCTGTGTAGTAGGGCTTCAGAACTTTCTTTATATAAACATTCATGTTTATATAAAGACTTTTCCCAATGGATCCTATGGCTTGGATTTTCAATTCCGTGTTGAGAGAGGCCAGATTTCTGCGGTTTAAAAAGACGAATGTGGTCTTGATGTTCTGAGATGCATTTCTGAACAAACCTACCTGTCTGTCCAAAGTAAGACAGTTTGCATGAGCATGGAATCTCATAAACACCAGGCAACATCAAAGGTGAGAGTTTGTCCTTAAGAGAAGGTAACAAGTTGTAAATTTGGTTGATAGGTTTGTAAGTAGTGGCAAAATTGTATTTCTTCATAATTTTAGAAAGATGTTTGGAGATGCCTTTGATGTAAGGTATGGGAATCCTGTGGACTTCTTCTTGTCTGGTTTGACATGTGGGAAAGTGACTGATGATTTTTTGAGTTGTTTTAGGATTATATCCATTTAGGATGGCTGTATTTTTGATTACTTCTAATTCTTGGTTTAGAGATTCTTCAGAGGAGCAGAATTTGTGTGCTCTGGAAACTAGGATTTAATAATGCCAGATTTCTGAGATGGATGATGAGTGGAAGAATTGTGAATGTAGCGATCTGAGAATGTAGGCTTGCGAAAGACAGATGTGGTGATGGAACCGTCTTCTTTTCTTTGAATGTGTAAATCCAAAAAGGAGATACCCTGTGGAGATCCTTTTTCTAACATAAAGTTGATGCAATGATGATGAAGAAGGTTAATTTTATCTAGAAACAGTTGTAATTCATGTTCGGGATGATCCCAGACTGCAAATACGTCGTCGACATATCGTAACCAAATTTTTGGTTTGGGTTCAAAAGTGAATATTTTTTCCTCAAGGTGTTCTAGAAACAAGTTTGCTAGGTTTGGTGATAAAGGAGATCCCATTTCTGTTGCTTCTTCTTGCTTGTAAAAATATGAGAAACATTTCACCAAAATGTTTCCCATATTTAGACTTCATACATAATATAGAAAGAAACGTCAACCATCTCTCCAGTGTTGAAGCCAACAGACTTCGTTTTGAGGTAGCTAAAGTGATCTACAATGCCAAACCTTCAGAATTAAATATCCCACCATCAGAATTGAAAGCTATTATATCCTTAAAATGTAATAGAAACATAATCATTACCAGAGCTGATAAAGGAAATACCACTGTGGTTCTTGATACCAATTCATATGACCAAAAAATGAATTTACTTCTTCGAGATCATGATACGCCAAATTGGATTATGATCCTATCTGGCGTATTACGTCAACTCAGAAAATTAAATAAGCTACTTTATGAAACTTCCTCCTTAGATGAAGAAACAATCAAAAACTTAAGACATATCATGCCAGACCTCCTAGAATTTATGGCTTACCTAAGCTACACAAAACTAATGTTCCATTCAGACCTGTCGTAGACTGTATCAGCAGTCCAACTTACAAGTTATCAAGATTCTTATCCTCACATAGGCCACTCAGTCTCTTCAATCAAAAATTCTACAGAGTTTCACACAAAAATGAAAGACATTCAACTGTCAAAAACTGACTTGTTAATCAGCTTTGACGTTGTCTCCCTCTTCACGAACATTCCTTATAAAGAAACAATAGAATTAGAATTACTAACTCAAAAATTTCCTGATATAGTTGAATTGTTCAAGTTTGTTATTGCATCAGGTTACTTCACCTGGAAAGGTCAAATTTACAAGCAAGAAGAAGGAACAGCAATGGGATCTCCTTTATCACCAAACCTAGCAAACTTGTTTCTAGAACACCTTGAGGGAAAATATATTCACTTTTGAACCCAAACCGAAAATTTGGTTAAGATATGTCGACAACTTATTTGCAGTCTGGGATCATCCCGAACATGAATTACATGAATTCTAGATAAAATTAACCTTCTTCATCATCGCATCAACTTTACGTTAGAAAAAGAATCTCCACAGAATATATCCTTTTTGGATTTACACATTCAAAGAAAAGAAGACTGTTCCATTGCGACGTCTGTCTTTTGCAAGCCTACATTCTCAGATCGCTACGTTCACAATTCTTCCGCTCATCATCCATCTCAGAAATCCGGCATTATTAAATCACTAGTTTCCAGAGCACACAAATTCTGCTCCTCTGAAGAATCTCTTAACCAAGAATTAGAAGTAATCAAAAATACAGCCATCCTAAATGGATATAATCTTAAAACAACTCAAAAAATCATCAGTCACTTTCCCACACGTCAAACCAGACAAGAAGAAGTCCGTAGGATTCCCATACCTTATGTCAAAGGCATCTCCGAACGTCTTTCTAAAATTATGAAGAAATACAATTTTGCCACTACTTACAAACCTATCAACCAAATTTACAACTTGTTACCTTCTCCTAAGGACAAACTCTCACCTTTGATGTTGCCTGGTGTTTATGAGATTCCATGCTCATGCAAATTGTCTTACTTTGGACAGACAGGTAGGTCTGTTCAGAAATGCATCTCAGAACATCAAGACCACATTCGTCTTTTTAAACCGCAGAAATCTGGCCTCTCTCAACACGGAATTGAAAATCCAAGCCATAGGATCCATTGGGAAAAGTCTAAACTTTTACATAGATCTTTATATAAATATAAACATGAATGTTTATATAAAGAAAGTTCTGAAGCCCTACTATACAGACCAAATTTAAACCACAACGATGTTCTTACTATTCCTTAAGTATGGGAAATTGTCATACAAAATTGTGTAAAATAATTATTATTAGGGTTTTTTTTTTTTTTTTTTTTACTTCTGTAACACGTTATACACGTTTAATGAGATTCTATTGTAATCATGCGCCCTGACTGTATGTTATTCCTATTATTGTTTAAACTACTGTGCTGATGATGTCCTAAGATACTTAGGATGAAATATTTACAATTAAATAATTTTCACTGTGGTTAATGTGTGTTTCTTTTTATTTTTACCATATTTGATGCAACTGCAACATAACTTACTTTGGTCATACCAAAAAATCCATCGCATTATATCGAAAGAGACATCACTTGTGGCAGAACCAGAGGAAGTGCTCTGTCAAACCACATCCTGAATTCTGCTGACACTAACGACAAAAGCTCTATCATTCATTCAGTCGTATAGGACAAATCAGAAAATAACTTCAATGCAATGATGAACTGTAAAGAAGAATTATAGAATCTAAAGAAACCATCCTCCCTTCATGCATCTCAACACTAACCTCAGCTATAATCTCACACTGTCACTGCAATGTTGTCCAACTTTGGCATTCATGCGACTTGAACGTGTGCACATGCCAAACAATGAAGGGATATATAGAGCAGCTTCAAACAATAATATGATAATGCTTTAATGCATAGATTTACTGTGGCAATATTTGTTGATAGTTCCCTCATGTTATATGCCCGAAGAAGTCTTCTAAGAAGACAAAACTATTTGTGCAGTTTATTTAAATTAGAATAGTGTTTCTATATTTTTATCTCTCGACTTATAGTCATTTAATGTTTCAAAAATATGCGTGCGTGTGTGTGTAGTCCTCAAGCTCTTGCTAACCATACTCTTACCCAACTTCCAGGGAAGACCTCTTCAGGAACTCCCCCCCCCCCCCCCCCCCAATCATTCCTATAAAATCTTTTAAGTAACTCTATCATATCCTCTTTTTATGCCTATTAACCAATATTTGCAATCCATAAACCCCGGATTTAATCCTCAAAATTTTACTCTCAGAAAATAATGCTCTCTCTGAAAAAACATACGCATAGTATATTTATTGACTATTTAGGATTAAGTTAAGAATTATGATAGTGAAAAAAATATGATGCAAAAATAGTATTTATTTATTTATGAATATTGATAATTTATATTTAGTGAAATACAGAATGAAAAAAAAAAAAAAACACTTTTATTTATAGAGAAGATATAAAAGCAGCATGTGTGGTTTGTCATGGATTTTAAACACAACTTATGACATATTGTACAGAACTGAATAGCAGTACCATCGCATGCTCATTTTGGTTAGGTGTGCTGACATGTCAAATTCATGTCAATTTGACCATATGATTTCATTTTTATTTATGTCTGAAAGTTTTAAGAGTGCATCTGTGCTCATCTTTTGGTCCATTGCAATTAATTGTAGGATAAGTTTGAATACTGTAATTTATAAATTAATTGTACTCAAATCTGTATAGAGTGGGGGACAATGTTTCTTTTAAGATATATTAGAAAACAAGGAGAATGCTATGTTTGGTTGGTATATTTGAATTACTTATAGGTGTAAATATAATAATAAATTTGGAAGAGGAGGAGAAGGCTTACCTCCTTTGACTGCAATCATACAATCTGCAAAAGCTCTGGCCAGGGACGTGCCAGTAGTGTCCGGCGCCTGTGTGCAAAACTTTAGTTGGCGCCCCTATACCAAGTAGCACGCCAGTGTGCAAAACTTTAGTTGGAGCCCCTATCTCCCCTCCAATAAAAAAATCACTTTAAAAAAACGTTTTTTTTTTAAAAGTATTTCCTCCTCTTTGGCGCCTTTGCTATCCTGGCGACGGTGTGCATTGCACATATGGCCGGCGCACCACTGGCTTTGGCAGCAAATGGGATATTCAGTACATCGTCAACACTGGTTCCCATTGTAAATATGGGCAAAAAAGTTATAAATTATTTATAGAAAATTATATATAAAAAATTTGTCTATATCGGTGTCCTAAATATGCCAGTTCACACTTCACGCATGCAAAATAGATGAAACTCTCAGAAAACAAAACTTCAACTCATGACAAATGAGAACATTCCATTGGACTAGGTGCTATTGTCTCAACACACACACACACCCTACCTCACCTTCTGGATGGTTTAAAATCACTGGAACACTAAGAATTTGCCCTGCTGTGGATTTTCAAAGAGGTCAAAGGTGTCTGTATTTGATGCAAATGTGATGCAATGTTTATGGGTCAAAACGTCCTCTTCATGAAGCATTAGTATATTGTATTTAATTTTAGGACTCACCCAACACCAGGAAACAATGAGGGTAGTCTTTAACAGAAATAAATGCAAAAATATAATATCGGTGATATTCCTATTCTGGGTGTGCACCATACCCAGTATATATGCCCCTGCTGAATAGTTTCCCAGTATTATAAATGCTCTGAAAACCAAGTACTGCTCACACAAGGGTTAAAAAAAGAAAAATAATATACAGTCGATTCCGCTTAAATGGGACATGTTGGGACTAATCCATTTTGGCCCAATTAAACGAACTAATAATAAATTCTAAAATAAAATATGTAATACGCAGGTAAATGAATAAGTAGGTAAAAAAAAATAATTAGGTATCTATTTTAATGGTTTATTAAACCAAAATACAGATAATATTTGTACTATAAATTGTGCAGAAAAATAATGCATACATGATAACTTTTACAATTTCAAATTTTAATTCTGCAAAAATGCATCAAGTGTAGTCTGTCTTTTGCTTTTGAAATTTTGCAGTTCTACAAAATCAGCACAGAATATTCAGTGCAGATGTAGGGCTTCCTTCATTACCTTCCTGCATAAAATAACGCTGTAACCAGACTATAAATTTTTTGACCTCACAATTAGTTACAAGTACAGGTGGGTCATCATCATCGCATTCTTCATCAAATTTTTGCCGTTTGGATTTAACGACTTCAACAATTGCATCTTACAAGTTTTCATTTTCATCGTAACATGGTAAATTGTCATCTATTGTTGAAAATTCTTCATTATTCATGATTGGAGCTTGCAGTATGTCTTCATTTTCATCACTACTCAAAATTTCAAGAACGTCCAAAGGTTTTAAACTGCAAACAGCAAAGCAGTTTTGTATTATGCTGCTTTTTATAGCTCGCCAACTGTCAGAGACAAACTGTATTGCTTGCAAAATGGAAATTTTTGCACTGATCTCTCTGGCTGTTGATGAACTTGTTAATAGGTTTTCATCAATGGATTCCAGTATGTAATTAACCAATTTTCCTTGATACAACAACTTTAAATTTTTTATTATCCCATGTCCATTGGTTGCACTAAGGATGTTGTATTAGGAGGAAGAAATTCCAGCCTTATATTTTTTAGATTATATAAATGAGGGTGTGCAGCACAATTATCGAGAAGCAAAAAAATTTTCCTCTGCTTACGTTGTAATTCTACGTCCCAACTCGTAAGCCAATTCTGAAAAATTTCAGAAGTCATCCACGCATTACTATTGGCATGGTACTCTACTGGTAAACTCTCTATTCTTAACTCCTTAAAGCATCGAGGCTTAGCATTTTTTCCTACGATTAGTAGTTTTCGTTTGTCCGTACCCAACATATTTGCACAGCATAACACAATAATGTGGTCCATTGTCCTTTTATACCCTGACAGTGCAATGTACTTATAACACAGGGAGCCGTCTGGCGTAGCACAATAATAGAGGCATTGTAAATATCATCTGAACAGAAATTCTCTAAAAAAGTAAGGATTTTAGTATTGTGCCATTGTTCAGCGCTTACATTGATGGCACTGCCGTTTTTGCCGTGCAGGCTTTTTTAAATTTGATATTGTGTCTCGCTTTCCATCAAGACATCCAACCAGCAGTTGCTTTAAAATCGTTGTGGTCCAGCTTTTTAGCGATCTCCTCTGACTTCGCCTTCAATACTGGGCCACTGATTTTCACGCCTCGTCTGCTAACTATAGAAAACCATTGATCTAATGCTTCTTCAACTTCTGGATCCTTTCCATCACGCTTTCTTTTGGATGTTCCTGGAATTTCTTTCTGTAATGTCCACTCCACATGCAGTTGATTTTCTTGTTGTAGGAGACGCGCTATGGTAGATTTTGGTACACCAGTTATATCAGAGATATAACTGGTGTACCAAAAAAAGTCAACGATGGCTTGTATTTACTGGCTGGCTTTTAATTTTATCCAGCAAAGCAATTTTACTTGAAAGTGTAAAATCATTTCTTGGCATTTTGGCAAAGATTTAAAAATTTTAAATAAAATTGACACAATAAATTGATATCGCTAGGTACAGTATATAGTAAAGGTAGATTCTTAAGCAGACGCGTACTTGCCAGATGCACGATGAAAGATAACTGATTCGCATCATGCTAGTGTTGCCAAATATTAGTGTATGTAGTGTTGCCATATTTTCGAAAAATCCATAAAATATATCAAAAATTTCTAAATCAGCTACTGTCCCAATTAAGCGTTTCAATTATGTATTAATATGTTGGTTTGGTTTCCATTCTTTGAGATTTGTCCCAAAAAGCGGCTGCCCCAATTAACCGGTGGCCCAATTAAATGGAATCGACTGTATATGTGTGTGTGTGTGTGTGTGTATCCATCCTAAGCACTGCTATAAATTTAAATTTTTGTCTAACATCATTGGTTGTCATTTAATCTATAAATTAAGACTATGCAAATTTTTTTCTGTATTTGTTCTGTAGTCTGTCAAAACTAGTTTATATGTTTACTTGTGTTGCAGAAAATCCCAATAGTTGTTTTTGCTACGATGCTGAAGCTTTGATTGCCTTTGATGTGTTTTCTTCCATCCCTCTTCGTTTCTCTGTAGTTCTGTATCTCCTGAAAAAAAAAAAAAGCTTCCAAAGATGGTTCAAGTTCATATTCTACATTTTCCGATGAAGTTTCACCAAACTCAATTGCTAGAAAGCTTTTGAGCAAGGTTGATGTAGTAAAAGTGATGCTTTCAGTTGACATTGATGTATGAGAACTTCATTTATTTAAAGGACCTAGAAGACACAGTAAGTTAGGTGACTGATGAAGGTTCCTCTTCCACTTTAAGTATCTGGTTTGAATTGTTCTGAATTCTGATGAATTTCCTTGCAATTTCTCTGAGCATGTGTTTTGCTGTTAGTGTCTTTTTACAATCACAAGTGATAATACAGTTGAATCTTGGGTCTAAATATAAGCCAAAAAATAGTTTATTTTCGAATAAATTAGATTTGCATCTTTTCATAGTGTAGACTAAACTTTTTGTCATGACATTGTCCTTACCATAAGTGTTATATGTCCGCGCGGTTAGCCTAGTGGCTTTGCGCTTCGCAACCATATGCCTGGGGAAGGAGTGTCCTAGGTTCGATTCCCGTCGGAGACGTGAGGAGCTGAAGGATCTTCCTCAGCCATAGCCAAGTTAGCCGGTCTTGGGCGCGGGCAGTAGGGTTTTTTCCGCCAGTTTATCTGGTGTTTTTCATCCCGCAAGCAGGCAAACCGGCCCCTTGAACACACAGGGATACAGCCAAGAATACCTTGAGGCATAGGAGTGACCATTCTATCCTCGTATTTCGGTTACGAAATCCAAGCATGCTTGGAAGGTTGTGGGCCTTAAAGGCCTGTTAAAGCCATTGGGATGGGATAAGTGTTATATAAACACTTATGGTAAGGACAATTTATATAAACACTGCAGTTCCATGCAGTGTTTATATAAATTGCTGTCATATTGGATACCTGCAGAAGAACAGTAGTCTCTATTACAGGCTTGAAAACCTCTAAAAATAATGCCTCAAATGATACAATTTGCTCATTGACTAAAACACAGTGATCAAAAAATTCTTTGTTAAAAAGTCTCATTTCATTTAGCCTCTGAATCATGTCATTCATCACGAGTTCCATCTCATCTATATATATACTTGTTCAGAGCCAAATTTTTTCAAACTGTTTTGGTTGACTGGAGTCCGAAACTTTCTTGCCATTTGCCAGCAAATTTTGCTATTCTTGTCACAGGATTTTTCTTTAATTACATCCTCTGCAACAAGGTTAAGTGTATGGGCTGCACATTGAGCTGATCGAACCTCATCACTTGAATATATATTTCAAGGAAGTTTCTTCATCTTTCAGATCATCACCAATTTAATGTAATTGACACAAAAGGTTGACTGCTGCAGTCATATTGTTGGCATTGTAATTTGATAGTAATTCTAGTTTCGATTTCATGTAGTCACTTGTATGCATTCTCTTCATTTGAACCATGGCCTTGGTCTTGATTATTATAGAATTGTATTTGACATATTGGAAGAGGCTTATTTTAATAAGCTTCTTTCTTGTCTACTAGTACAGTAAATTTTCAGTGTTAACAGTTTCTTAGATACAGCTTTATATATATATATATATATATATATATATATATATATATATTGAAAAGTTTTTTTTTTACTTTGGGTATATATTATGTTAAAGATACCAAGCAATTTTATAAGCTAGGTTTTTTAATCCTTTTACCCAAGTAAGCAAACAGACAAGTAAGTCAAGTTTGCGGCTGCACATAGTGCAACACGTTGTAAAGGTGGAGTAAGATCTGATCACTTTCCTTAGAATTTTCCCCTAATGCAAAGCACATTTCCTTGCAGAGATGTATGATGCTATGCATTAAGGTAATGGTCACTACCCATACCGGTTTCGACCTTTATTGAGGTCTCGTCAGTGGGAGCCAGACCTAAAAAATGCCAAGAGTGAAGTAATACAGCTTATAAATATTTTACCTAAACAAGTTGCCATATATATATTTCTCTGTATTTTTGACAATATTATGAGAATTAATGATAGGCATTTTTAATGCCTCACATAGAGGTGGTTGAGTTAGAATCTGAAACACAGTGGAATCTAACAATTTGAAAGGCACATCATACAGTCATTAGCAGCTGACTATAATAATGACTGAATGACTTGTGCCTGAGACGTTTCAATACAAATCTTTTGGTTTTTCTCAGTAGATGGCCCACTAAGATGGTTCATTTCATTATCTTGCTCTTCTATTACAAAGTTATTTAAAATTTGTGGATTGTACCTTTCTAAATAATGTCTCAGATATCCTGCATTACTTTCAGCTAGCTGGCTATTGCAGTTTGATTGCCTGCATTTGGATTTTGAATGAACCTTATTAAAGTCATGATTCATTGTAAACGATGAATCATGCATTGTAAGCAATGAATCCTATCTGTCTGTCTCTATCAACAGCAAGTTTAGAGGGTTTAACGATAGATGTAGTTATGTAGGTGCCTTGTAACAAGGAAGATTTAAATAAGAAGTTTGAATAAAATCAGTTTACAAACATTATAGATTTTTTTTTTTTTTTTTTCAATTGGAACTATATTTTCTTGGAGTGAAATTTTTTCCCTTTTATTTATTTATTTTTTCTGTGCAAGAACAGTACTTGGTTTTCAGAGCATTTGTAATAGATAAACAATTTAGTTCTGTACAGTCCAGTAGGCCTTCGATTTAATGGTCTAATTGGGATAAGGAGTGTCTGCTATTGCTGAAAGTCTGTTAAATCAAATGTATTAAAAAAATGTACAGAATTACAATGTACAGGATGTATTAGAATGTTATTATGATATATAAACAGGAATGAAATATTATAATGTTGTGTATTGAATAATTTATACATACTGCTAAAACATCTGTTAAAAATATACTAAAAGCCATTATATCTTCTCTATCAGCATTTGCACAAAATAAAACTAAATTTGCTCGTTATTTAGCTTATGACCAGGGATGCTTGTTTCATGCTTGTAAGCCCTGTAATTTCAGCACAATAAATAACAAGCACAGGCTTGTCTGCAGTGATAAAGCTGTGATAAAATGAGGCCCTCATTTTTAATGAGGTCATTTAGATATTTTCTGAAAAGCTCAACTTGTTCTTCATCTGCACTAAAGATTCACCATAGGTTCTTTTATTAACATTGCCTTGGTGCTTTCAAAAATGCCACATCCATTCATTCCTCACCTGAAATTTTAGTCACTTGTGCTTAGCAACCCTTTCAGCAGCTGACTTTAGCTCAACACCGCTTGTACATTGCTTCCTCTACAAATTGCATTAAAATACGGAATAGATGGTTGTTCTCAGGCTACTTTTCCAACTGTAGAAGTAGTCTGAGAACAACCATCTATTCCATATTTTAATGCAAACTCTTAAGTTTTTTTTTTATATTTTATTTTTGTGAATGTCTAAAACTATTTGTTTATTGAAACTATAAATCTTGCACACACATGCAATGGTTACACCTTCAAGGTTCTCAGTCAGTTCTAATTTTTGTGTAACACTCAAGTTAACACATTTATGCTTACAAGGCCATAATGATAGACAAATATTACATATTTATCATAAAATAAGTAAAAATCAAAATCACATAAAATACAAAAACAACTAAAACTTAAGCAATAGATTAGTATGAACTGTGCGAGAAGACTGACAGTGATGATGTACACTGTTAATCACTCACCCCATCCCACCTCTATTAACCGCCTTCATGCTGACATAATATCCTGAGCCCAACACCAGCTGAATGATAATGCTGACTCATTGGCCCAACCTTTTAGCATGTTCTATTCATGGGAAGAAGAAGAAAAAATATCGAAATTTTTCCTTTGGGACTGAAATTTCTTATCTGTTAAATTATGGGCGTATTGTATGTCAGAATAATGTTTAAAAAATTTCATGACAAAACACACACTGATTATATCTTCTCTATAAGTAAAACTTAACTTTTCTTTTATTTCCTTTTATTTTTTTCCCCCAGCCTGTAGCCCCCACCACCACCACCACACACACACACACACACACACACACACTGCTGGGTAAAGGCCTCTCCAATTTCAGGAGGGGTTGAGTCTGCTTCTCACATAGTGACCCAGTCCATCTTGGGAGAAGCACATTTTTTACATTCATTCACTTGTATAAATGAATGCATAAAGTTGAAAGACAATCACAAACATCCATGCCTAGGCAAGATTCGAACCGACAGCCTCTTGGATGGAGAGCTGATGTGCTAATCACTCGGTCAACCAGACCAGCTTTATTTCCATATCGTATTTCAAATTTATATTATCAGTATTCGTTTACCTTGTTAATGGCAACAATAAAGTTTGATCAGGTGGAGCATTATTTTCTGGAGTGAATTCTTTTTTTTTTTTTTTTTTTTTTTTTTTTTTTTTTTTTTTTTTTGCTCTTATCCAGAAATATATCTTCAGAGGAACAAGTGAATTGTTCCAATCTGAATAGATAAAAACTTCACAATAACAAAAAAGAATGTTTATCCAAGATTATTAATTCATATGATTACGAAAAAAAAAAGTTCATTTTGAATAAAGAGGGCTACATGGTGTGTAGTGTATGTAGAGTGCTCCTGAAAAGATAAGTATTATTTTAAGTAATAATTGGTAAATTTGCTCGAATCTTATGTAGTATTATTTACTTTTCGTGTCTTAGCCTGTCTGTGTGTTTTCTCAGTTATTTCAATTAGCAATTCGATATATACGATTGATAGCGTGCACATGGCACTAATAAGAAGAAAAACAATGGCGTCCAGATCGCCATCTTTGTTCAGAAATTTTAATATAAAGGAGTTTATTCAATGCACCATTTGTGAGATGTATGCTTTGAGGAGAGCGGTTGGAGTCTGGTTAGACAGTGAGAGTGGAGTGAATGTGTGCAGAAAGTGTAAGGAAAGTGAGGATTTAAAGTGTGTTTCAGGTCGTGAGAGTGATATCGTTGTTGAAAGTCAGATTGTAGAAAATAGTGATATGAGATGTATGAATAGTAATATTTGCGAGGTAGTACCATATAGCTGTGAGAGCGGCGTTGAAAGTGAGAATGAAGGTACCAATACAGAACGAATGAATGGTTTAACGGATAATAAAAATGATGAGCTGATGCAATGAGTGAGATCACACGGTTGCACGGAGTGATACATAGGGCGAATCGGCAGCTGGAGCGTTTGCAAAAATGTTTACCAAGCATACCAACTAATAAACAGCAAAAGTATGATAAGAAAAATAAGAGTGTGATCGTGAGTGCAAACAAAATGAAAGAGCGATGTTGGACGGAGATTCTTTAGTAAGAGGTGTGATAGATGAGTTTGACAAAATCGTACCAACCTGGTGCGAACATTAAGGATGTAAGCGAGTCTATTAGAATGCAAAAGCATAGGGTGAAAGAATTGATAGTAGTAGCAGGAACGAATGATTTGAAAGGAGACAAAATGGGTAAGAGAGAAGACTTGAAGGGGTTACTTGAGGTAGCAAAAGAGAAGAGTGAGAGAGTTAGGATGGTGAGTCTGTTGCCGCAGTATGACAGTGAAGAGTATAGAAAGAGGGCCATAATTGCTATTGACTTTATGCACGGATTATGCAGGAGGAGTGGTGTGGAATTTGTGGACATGTGGAGTCAGTTCGATGGGCGAAAGGATTTTTATAAGATGGATGGTTTGCATTTGAATAGATTTGGTGTATGGAGACTTGAAAAGGTGTTGTTGAATGAAGTGGATGTGGATGTGCAGAATCAGGGAAACTAGAGTTATTAAGGGGGAGGGAAGGAAGTAGATATGCAGACTTTAGGGAGACAGTTGAGTGTATGAATGTGTGTAATATGCCTGAGCGAGTACGAAGGACAACAAATCAGAATGGGATAGTTAGTATAAGGCATCAAAATAGGGATGGGACAAATGGGCTTCTGCAATTCATTTATACTAATGCCAGAAGTATTCGGAACAAGAAGGAAGAATTTTTGGCCTTGGTTGGCACTTCCAGGTCACAGGTTATTGGCATTAGTGAAACATGGCTGACTGTAGATGATATAGCTAGTGGGATTGAATGTAATGGGTATAGTGTGTTCAGGAATGACAGGGAGAATAAAATGGGAGTATTGTTGATGATAGCTGATGAGCTGCAGCCAAGGAGAATAGAAGTTCAATTGCAGGATAGAGAAAAGAGCACATTTGAGGCCATTTGGTGTGAGATTGTGGCTAGCAGAATAAAATATACAATTGGGTGCTGCTATAGACCAGTTGATGGAATAGATGGTGGAGATAGCTTGCACAAACAAATAGAAGAAATGAGTGGAAGGAGGGTAATTATTATGGGAGATTTCAACTATGGTAACATTAATTGGAAGAGGACACATGGGAGGAAAGAATTGGATTTTATGCAGTTATTAAGGGATAACTATCTGTGACAGCATGTAATGGAAAATACTAGGGGTCAGAGAGTGCTTGACCTAGTAATTGCATCTGAGAATTTGGCTGTAACGAATATGACCATGTTGCCACCAATTGGTGAGAGTGATCATAGGGTATTGACTAGGAGGTGGCTAAAGGTGTGGAATTTACAATTAAGACAGGGTACATGTGGAATTATTGGGCTGGTAAGTATGACAAGCTTAGGAGTTTGATTGGTTCAGTGCCATGGCATGTAAAACTGCAAGGGCTGGATGTTGATAGTGCATGGGAGGTGGTTAAGAAGTGTTTGCAGGAGGCAATAACTGACTGTATACCTAGACGAATAATAAATCAAATAGGAGTTAAATGGATGAATAACACCATTAAGCTTGAGCTGCAAAAAAAAAAGAAACAACTGTGGGCGGAATTTAAGGAAAAAGGTGACTGGCAGGCATATGAACGGTATAAAGCGTAGGCCAGAAGGGTAACAAGTGTGGTAAGAAAAGCAAAAGAGCGGATTATGAAAGAATATTAGCCATGCAGGCTAAAGTGAATCCCAAACAGTTTTTTTGATAGTAAAAGAAAAATGTATATGGCAGAATGATTTTAAAGACTGCCGATGGTAGGGAGGTAACCGAATCAGTTGATATAGTGGAATTACTGAGCGAGCACTTTGCAAGAGTATATCATCCATGTGATGACATCGCAGGATGAAAGAACCAACAGATTATACGGGAACTGTGGTGAATGAAGTGGAGGTGAATAGTCTATTACAAAACCTGAATGTCAATACATCTGTGGGATTGGATGGTATACCAGCTCGTGTCGTACGTGAAGCAGCTAAAGAACTGTCAGTGCCCTTGACCATTTTGTTTAATTTGAGTCTCTGGTCTGGGTTAGTCGGAAGGGGGTGGAAAGAGGGGAAAATAGTTCCACTGCATAAAGGAGGTTCCAAGACTGCTGTTGTAAATTACTGACCAATCAGCATATCAGGAATCATTGTCAAGATCTTGGAGAAAATAGTAAAGAGGAAAATACAGGATTGGATAGATGAAAATAGGATACTGTATTGGGGACAGCATGGTTTTGTGAAGGGTAGATCATGCCTCAGTAACTCGCTCACGTTTTATAACACAGTGACGGCTGAACTGGATAAGGGTAATGGGTTTACAGTGATTCCACTGGACCTTGCTAAGGCCTTTAACAGGATACTGCATGGAATCTAATCATTAAACTGCAGCATATGGGGATGGATAGGAGGGTGGTTGATGGAGAGATATCAGAGAGTGGTTTATTCAGGAGTAGAGTTCAAAAGACAGCCTGTGGCTAGTGGTGTGCCGCAGGGTTCTGTTCTTGGACCACTACTGTTCAATTTGTTCATTAACAATATAGGAAAGGATCTGAGAGGAACTGTTCATTTGTTTGCTGATGATGCAAAGTTGGATAGAGCAATAGTGAGTGCACAGGATGTCAATATTTTGCAGGATGATTTGGATAGTTTGGAGGACTGGGCTAAGGAGAATGGATGTCACTTTAATGTGGCAAAATGTAAGGTTATGCATTTTGGGGTGAAAAGATTAGCAGCATTATATCACATTGGTGGAACTGTACTCCAGGAGATTGACGAGGCCAGGGATTTGGGAGTGTTGGTGAATAGGGAGTTGAAGTTTAGGGGGCACATCGCAAAAGTGGCTAAATCAGCTCATCAAATCACTTGGATGCTAAAGAATACTTTGACAAGCAGAGACATGCAAATTATTGTTCCTCTGTATCAAGCATTGATAAGACCCCATCTTGATTACTGTGCCCAGATCTGGTCACCTAGGTTTCTTCTTGATGTGGAGGAGTTTGACATGATCTAGAGGCAAGTGACCAAGATGATAGCATGGCTATGGAATGAACCTTATGAGAACAGGTTGAAGATTTTTGGGCTGCATAAATTGGTTGATAGGCAGAAAAGGGGTGATATGATTGAGACATTCAAATTATGAAGGGTTTCTATAAGATTAATTCAGAAGATATTTTTGAGAATAGGACTGGTGATGGGAGGACTAGGGGCCATACACAGAAGCTGGGCAAGGGTGTTAGAGCTAGGTTTTTTACTTGGAGAGTGGTGAATGAGTGAAATAAGCTGGCAGAGTCTGTTGTGGGTGTCATGACTGTAAATGAGTTCCAGGCAAAGTATCGTAGATACTGTGTGCGTGTCGAATAGTAGTTCTTGACATGATGCTAGGGCCTCCCTCGATGAGTCTATGGACTCCTTGGAGTTGCCTGTAATAATAATAATAATAAATCTGGTAGGAACATTTTATTTTTGTTCAAAACCATTTCAACCTCTGCTGCAGACAATTATTCAAGAGTAGAACGATTTTTTTTTTTTTGTAAATATATTTCTATCCTATGTGTATTGATTGATATATGTAGTGCCTCCACATACCATACATATGCAAACTCTCACCACCACCTTACACAAAAACTTAGTCATTAGCACCCTCAAAAACAGTGCAGTAGTGATTTGCTCCAATGACCAAGCTCTTAAGCATGAATTATAAATTATCAGCAGGACTCATAAACAATGGCTATAGCAAAACTACTACATTACTAAATTCCTGACATGTACCCTCAGGGGATATACAGGATTACTATAATAGTACTACATGAAAAAGTTACCCTATTACTAATTTTCGATCAACAATTTTCCTCCAAATTAATCTGTTATCTGTCATGATTCCAGTATTTTCAGATTATATTTCTGTCTTTTAAGGCACTTTTTACTGTATCAATCCACCTAGATCAGGGTTTTCTTCTGGATCTTTTCCCTGCTAATCTGACAAAGAACACTTGTTTTGCTAATCTATCAATGGTAATAACTAACCAATTACCATTTGCACTGCTGGGACCTGTATCCAGGCACATTATGACCTTTGATGTCTTTGCACGATAAAAATTAAATTTAAAAAAAAAAAATGGTACCAACATACTGTCATCATCAAATTCCTGATGTATCTTCAAGGGATGTACAGGATATTATGATAGTACTAAATGAAAAATTTGCATCGGTACTAACTTCCTATCAACAACTTTCCTCCAAATCAATCTGTTATCTGTCAAGACTCCAACATTATCAGATCTTATATTTCTATTTTCTAAGACACTTTTTACTGTATCAATCCACCTATATCTTGGTCTTCCTGTGGGTCCTTTTCCCTGACAACCTGGCAGAGAACACTTGTTTTGCTAATCTTTCCTCTCCCATTACGTTCAAGTGACCATACCAACTGAGATTAGTTCTACTAATACATTCCTGAATGCAAACAACAGCAAGTTCTTTCCTAACATCCTCATTTTTAATGTGATAATGCCATTGATGCTATCTGTTCACTCCATTAATCTTTCTCAGAACTCTTATATCAGAGGTCTCCAGCCTTTGAAAGTGTTTTATTTCTAACCCAGCTCTCAGATCCATAATTTAAAATTGGTTTGAACACCACCGTCTATACAAGCAATTTAGTGTTTTGACTAATTTCTTTCTTATTCCATATAAATTTGTACAGCTGACTTCCTACCATACCAGCCTTGTTGATTCTGTTGTATATTTCCATATTTAATTTACCATCTTCACTAAAAATTGTACCTAAATAACTGAAATGTTTTACTTGTTCTATATGTTCACCATTCAAGATACAGTTGATGTTTTCAGTGTTTCTAACTATTTCATTGTCTTTTTATTCAAATTTATTACAACACTTACTCCTTTTAGTCAGGGAATCTTGAAGAGTTGTACTAGATTTATTCAGAAATATAACATCATAAGCATAAAGTAATGAGCTAATATCAAAATTGAGATTCACATCTCAATTTTGATATCAGATTTAATACCCACTTCATAATGTGATCCATATAGATAATGAATAACAGACGGGATAATATACATCCTTGTCTGACAACAGATTTAACATCAAACCATCTTCCTGTAGTTCTTTCAATACTAACAATGATGACTTACAACTCATATAAAGACCAAGTTTAGTTTGATATATTTTCCGATTTACACCATATAGCATTTTGAAAAGCATTCTTCTTTGTGCCTTGTGAATGCCTTTTCCCATATCAACATAACTTAAATACAAATGCTTGTTATATTCTCAAGATTTCTCAACTATTTGTCTTAAAGTGAAAATATGATCCTGACAACTTCTATTTGGCATGAATCCAGCTTGTTACTCACCAAGCTTCTCTTCCACAATTTTGCTTACCTGTGTCTCAAGTATACTTGCATTAATCTTACCAGGAACACTTAGTAATGAAATATCCTTGTAATTCTTGCATTTAGTTTTATTTCCTTTTTATAGATTTATGTATGAGAGCTCTGTTCCAATCATCTGGAATTCGACTCTCTGACCAGGCCTTCAGAATTATGTAATGCAGCTACTGTAAAACTTTTATACCTCCATATTGGAGCATTTCTGGCCAGATTTCATCTACACAAGCTGCCTTTCCATATTTCAGATTTTTGATGTCTTTTTCTCCTTAAAGTATGAATATGTATTCCTGACTGCATTACTGTGCAATTTTCTACCATCATGCTGACATGGCTTGTTTCATTTAACAGTCTTTCAAATTAATTACTCCAGAGATCTAGAACATCATTATCTCCAGTTTTCATGTGATCTTTATCATTCTGCTTCCTTTTACAGTACTTTTCTTCCATTTCAACTTTTTCAATAGCCTCCAGAATATTTTGCTATCGTCCTGATATTTATTTCCTATGTTCTTACCAAAGTTTTCCCATAACGTTTGTTTAGCTACTTTTACATTGTTTCACTTTCTTGACATTTTTCTCTGTATTCTCTAAATAGCATAAGCTTACTTACTTGCCAAGAACTTTCACTATGTTTTCTTCCTTTCCCTCATTGTCTCTTTAACTTCCTCAGTCCACCACGGAGGTCCTATTTTTCTATCCTTACAGACAACCTCACCATAGGGTTCTCTGGCTGAATCAATCAATGTTTTCTTCAGTATTTGACAGTGAATCTTCATGGTTGGGTTCTTGTTTTCACTCTTTCAGTTTTTTTTTGAATAATGTTTCTATATTTGAGTTCACAGCTCACATCTGATAGCTGTCCAACTTTGATTCATTTCAAGACTTTCTTACACACTCTTCTTTTCAATATAAAATTCAATTTTATCCTACTGAAAACTAAATAGGAGTCACTTCGTATTTCAAATGCTCTGTATACTCTTGTGTCTTAGACCAGTTTGAAAACATCAGTGTTGACAATAACATAGTCAGTGAGTCTTTTCTTATTCCTTGCTTCTTCACTCCGTGTGAATTTTTGTGTTGGAATGTGGTATTAGTAATAACTAGTCCATGTCCCAAACAGAAATCTAGCAGGTACTTACCATTATTATCAGCTTTGCTCTTTTCTCGAAATTTTTCCAAAACATTTCTGTATCTCTGGTAATCATTTATTACTTTGCTGTTTACATCTCCAACGAGGACCAACTTTTCCTTTTCATTGAGTCAGCTGCCTTCTCTAATGCCTCAGGAAAATTCCTCCATTTTTTCCTTGGTAGAACCTTCTGTGGCACCATAAGCACAAATAAGTCTCTTTATCCAGTTCCCCATTCTGATATTTGCCCACAACACTTTATACAGCTTTGATCCATCGATTACTTAAGTGGCTCCCTGACGAAAACAACTGAGGGTTTGTTTAACTAGAATTTCATGCCACAGCATGAAATTCTGTCATGTTGTACCATCATTGTACATTGTGGCTTAAGGCTTAATCCCAAATTGGCAGCCAATTCTTGTTCATTCAATATCCAGGTCGATACCTTATAGGTATCGACAAGAAAGTGAGGATTGGACGTTAGGTCAGAAGTTGCAGTCTGTTCTCCACATTCCTTAAAATGCTATGTGGAGCTCTCCTCCTAGTTTTATACAGCTTTGATCCTTAAGCACTCTAGCAAAAATACTGATCCTTAAGCATTCTTAACTTCTTCTTCTTTAGCTAGTTGAACCTCCAAGGTGCTTAGCTAAATTCCATGCACTCTCTTGAGCTTTTTCATTCTAGTTCAATTCCCATCTTATCCGAGTCTTTTTGGATATTATACTCCCAACACATCCATGGTCTACCTCTGGGTCGCTTTTCATCAGGCTTCATCTTGAATGCTTGTTTAGCTATTCTCTCCCTGTCCATTCTTTCCACATGTCCAAGTCATTGCAATCTGCTTGTTTGAATCTCATCAACTAGAAGTGGGATCTATAGAGTTCATATAGTTCTTGGGTATGTCTTCTCCATTCACCTGTTGTGTTATCTTTCATGGGTCCATTGACTTTTCTGAGGATTTTATTTTCAAAGATCTGCAGATCTTTTGCATCTTGGGGTATTATGCTCCAGGTTTCTTCTCCATATCAAACAATAGGTCTGATGATGATGATGGTCTTGTATATTTCTGTTTTAACTCTGCTTGATAAAATTTTGGAAGATAAATGATGTAGTGAATGATACGATCTATTGGAGGCGTGTATTCTAGCTTATATTTCTGTATTAATTTTATTATCTTGAGTAATCAATGTTCCAAGATATTCCAATGATAAAATGGTCATTTCCCCCTCAATTGTGATTTCAGCATACATTTAAATATCCAGTTTTGTCCTGGTTGATTTTTTAATCCTAGTTTTTCAGCAGCAATTTTGAGTTTTCTAAATATTCTATGTCTTCAGCATTTTTTCCAACCAGTCATATACATCTTCATATCCTAATATTACTGTTCCCTTTATGTTATTTTTTACAATTTCTCGAATGCATTTCTCTAATGCTAAATTAAAAAGGATAGGCAAAAGAGCATCTCCTTGTTTCAATCCTGTCTTAATATCAAAAGGTTCAGATCTAATTCCATTAGCTAATACAATGCTTCAGTTGTTAGTAGTGGAAATTTTGATTAGACATATTATCTTATGCTATTGGTAAAAATACTATTAATAAATTTTATAACACCATACCTAAAAAATAATGTCTGCATAAAAATTATGTCTATACACCAGGAGCATCAGAAACGGCAGAGTGTTTCGTTGGTGAATGTTTCGATCTAAGATTGACATTAGTGAAACATGGCTATCAGAGTTATATGTAGTAAATGGAATCAAATATTAAGGGTATAGTATTTGCAGGAAGAAAAAGAGAGAAGAAGAAGAAGAGGGATGGGTATTGCTCATGTTAACAGATGATTTGCAGTTGGGCATAGAAATTCATGAAAGCAATGGTAGTAAAAATGTCTCATGTAGCAGTGAGTTTGAGGCTAACAGAATGAAATATGTTGTGTGGTTTTGCTACCTGATGGTTATCTTCTGAGGACCATGAAGTGCATTCCCAAATTACCCTCATGGTTACTAACTGATTAATCATTATGAGAGACTTAAATTATTCAAATGAATAGTAGAGAAATCTCATGAAAAGAATGGAGGAAAATTGTTTGAGCTGTTGCGAGGCACTATCTCAAGAAGCATGTGAAAAAAGAAACTTGAGGTCAAAGAGTATTAGATCTGATCGTACTGTCAGGGGGGGGGCTAAGTTAAGAATGTGGTTATTTTGTAACCACTTGGTCTTACTGATCATGCTGTATTGTCCTGGGAAGTAGTTAGCTATACTGATATTCCAGTTAGGATAGGTTACATGTGGAATTACATTCAAAGCTAGAAATTATGAAAATCTCAGGAAAATACTATCTTTGGTCCCATGGTATTAGTTATTTAAAGGATATCAATCAACAGTGCATAGGTATGTTTGAAAAGGTGCTTAAATGAGATAGTATGTGAATGTCTCTAGAGTTAGAAGAAGAAATAGGGTGAGCGTGAAATGGTTGTGCAATCTTATTAAGCAAGAGATCCATAAAGAAGATGATGTGGAAGGAATATCGTGAGAATTAGAAGAGTTATGAAATATATAAAGTGCAAGCCAGAAAAGCTTAAGAGTATTCATTGGAAAGATTTAGAGTATTCTAAATCAGAGTGCGAAATGAAATTGGCTGTACAGGCTAAAGGCAACTCAGAAGAATTTTATCTTTATGTTGCAAGAGAAAGAAAAAAATGAATGTGGAAGAATAACTTTAGTGAATGCAGATAGTAGGTACCTTTCTGTTAGAAGCGGTTGCGATTGTTCAAATAATAATGCTTGCTTCACTTAAGATCTATCAACAGGTGTATGTAATGTGGTGCATAGTTCTACCACAATACTGTGAAGAGACCGAGATGCTTGAGAATGAAGTTCGAGAGCTGTTACATAATCCTGGATATGTATTTCTGCATTAGAGAGAGAGAGAGAGATGGGGTAGTAGCACATGAATGTTCAGCTAAATTTGCTTGGCCTATAACAAGCTTGCATAACTTGAATTTCAGATCAGGAAAGATCTCACTGGAATCATTTGTGATGGTTTCACATACAAGTGGTGCAAAAACCAGCGTGGCTTAGTACAGATCCATTGATATTTCTAGAGTGGTATTCATACTTCTGAAAATGGAAATTATACCCAAACCCTAGTAAAACAGAAGTTTCATTCTTATACTTGAACAAAAATCAGGTTAACAAAGAACTGATGGTCTATTTCTGGTTAAGTGGATAAGAGGGTGGTTTCTGGACAGATATCAAAAAGTGGTATATTGAGGGACAGAATCGAGGCGTAAACAGTGATCAGTGGTGTGCCACAAGGTTCAGTGCTGGGACCATTGCTGTTTATTTTGTACATAAATGATATAGGAAATGACCTGATGTGAAATTAGGTAGAGTAATAGTTAATCAAGGTTATGTGGAGAGCTTGCTGGAAGATTTAAATATGCTGTCAGTATGGGCAAAAGTTAATGGGTGTCAACTTAATGTTGAAAAATGTAAAGTTATGCATTCTGGGATAAATAGATTACAAGCTGTGTATCACATTGATGGCGCTGTACTCCCGGAAATAGATGAAGCTAGAAATTTAGGGGGTAGTGGTAGACATAGAGTTAAAGTTTAGAGGACATATTGCTAAGGTTGTTAAAGTAGCCCATAAGATTACTTGGCTGTTAAAGAACAGATAAGGAAGTTGTCATTCCTCTTTATAAGGCCTCGATATGCCCACATCTGGATTACTGTGCTCAAGTCTGGTCTCCTGGGTTTCTTGGGGATGAGGAAACGGTGAAGAGGATTCAGAGGCGAGTGACCAAGATGGTGAGTGGTCGTTAACATGTTCCTTATGAGGATAGATTGAAGGTGTGTGGATTTGAGAAGTTGGTTGATAGGAGAAAAAGAGAGGATATGATAGAAACATTTAAGTTGCTAAATGATTTTATAATAGATGCAGGGGAAATGTTTCAGCACTTCACTACAGGGACCAAAACAAGGGGGTCATCCCTGTAAGTTGAATAAAAGCATGGTCAGTAGGGGTGTGTGGACTAGATTTTTTGCTTGGAGAGTAGTGAATGAGTGGATTGGGTTGCCAGAGTCAGTTGTGAGTGCTTTTTCTGTTAATAGGTTCAAAGAGAGGCATAGTAGATTGTGTGGATAGATTGGGTCTCCTATGATGAGTCATTGGACTCCAAAGTGATGGATTTCCTTTAAACCACATCTCATTATAGCATCCAAGTTAAAAACATGAAACAACATGCTACAAAAACTCTACAGAACAACTTGGGGTGCCTTAGCAGCAAAGCTTTGCTCTACTGCTCTTGGTCTCATTTACTCTGCAGCTGAATACTGCATACCTGTAAGTCTGAACTGCACTCATGTGTAATTGGTCGATGCTTAGCTTTACACAGCTATGTACCTTATTTCTGGAACTGTGAAATCAACCTACTTGCTGCCAGTACCAAGTTACATCCCACCTCCATATCTCCTCAGATCCAACCAACCTTTATTGAGGTCTCATCAGTGGGTAGTGACCCTTCCCATAATGCATAGCATTATACAAGCCCGCAAATAGATGTGCTTTGTATTATAAAATACCAAGGCAAGTGATGTGAAGTCATTCACTTCTTCATACGTGTTGCCCCAGTCCTGGAAATAGTTCAGGTGCAAACTTGTTTGCTTACACTTGGATAAAGGATTAAACCAAGTATATAATTTCTTGGTATCTTTAATTTATAGTACAACCAAGTGAAAAAACTTCCAACAAGAACGTGCTTATAGAAATGGGTTGATAGCCAAGCTATACTTTTTAAAGAACAGCATTGGTTTATTAAAGGGAGGTCATGTTTTAGTAGTTTGCTTATATTTTATAATAATGTTATGGCTGAGTTGACTGAAGGAAATGGATATATAGTGTGTCTGTTTCTATTATGCTGTTGGACTTTGCCAAGATATTTGATTGGATCCCACATGAATGGCTGTTGCATAAACTGGATTGGAATTTAAACTGTTGACCAATTTAAGTGGGTTGCTGATGGATAGGTATTAGAAAATGGTATATGGGAGGTGTGAATTTAATTTAAGGTGACCAGTGGTCCCAGGGATCAGTCCTTAGACCATTGTCCAATCAGTACATAATGATATTGGGAAGGAGCTGACAGGAGATGTTCATTTGTTTCCTGGTGATGCAAAGATGGGCAGGGCAATTGAGGATGCGTCTGATATACAGCACTTTATAGAATGATATGAATAAGCTGAAACAGTGGAAAAATGTCAATTCGGTGTTAATATGTCTACAATTTATGCACTTTCTCACGATATGATTTCCAATGGCATATTATACTTGTGGGATTATTCTTCTTGGGGTGCTTAAGGATTAAAGTTGTATAACTGAGAGGAGACCTCCACATAGCCTTTAATGGAATGCAGAGAACTGACCAGGGCTTCTGACCTATGTCCAATCCTCACATTTTTGTGGTACACCCTATTAGGTATCTACCTGGATACTGAACAAATGAGGATGGGCTGTCAATTTGGGATTTAGCAGAATGAATTGAATTCTTATTGGCTTAAACCACAATATCAAATGATGGTACAACATGACAGAATTTCAAGCTGGCTGGGGCATCTCCTGGTTAAACCAGGCTCCTGTTGTTTTCAATATCACCAGAGTTCAAGATCGGTACTATCAACATAAGAAGCCTGAATGGCAAAGAAATGGAGCTAGCTGAGGAATTGAATAAGTACCAGATCAACATAATAGGGGTGACTGAAACAAAAGAGACAAAAACTGGTGATATCTTTCTGAGCAATAAATACAAAATGTTATATTCAGGCAATGACAGTCAAGGAAAAGAAGGAGTAGCCATTGTATTCAATGCTAAATATCAGGCTAATATTCTTGAATGGCATGCAATTTCAAGTAGAGTGTTGTGGGCATATCAGAATGGGAACTGGACAATGAGACTTATTTGTGCCTATGGTGCGACAGAATGTTCTACTAAGGTAGAAGCGGAGGAATTTTTTGAGAAAGCAACTGACACAATTTATGTCCTTGTTGAGGATCTAAATAGCAGAGTGGAGAAAAAAGCAAAGCTAATAATAATGGTAAATACTTGTTGAATTTCTGCTCAGGACATGGACTGGTTATTACTAACACAATGTTCTAACATAAATATGTGCACAAATTCACATGGAGAGAAGAACCAAGGAATAAGAATAGCCTCATTGACTATGTTATTGTTGATAGTGAGGTTTTCACCTTTGTGCAGGATTTGAAATTGTAAGTGATCACCATTTAGTCTTGAGAAGGATAAACTTGAAAATTTCAATTCAGCCAGAGAAGCATGTGGTGAGTTGTCTGCAAGGATAGAAAAATCAGAACTCCATGGTGGACACAGGAAGTTAAAGAGGCAGTGAAGGAAAAGAAAGTTCCTGACAAGGAAGTCAGCTTATGGTCTTACAGAATACAGAGACAAATGTAAGAAAGCTAGATACTATGTAAAACTAGCTAAACAAAGTCTTGGGAAGACTTTGGTAAGAACATAGAAAATAAATATCAAGAAGGTTGGCAAGATATTCTGGGGGTTGTTGAAGAAGCTCAGAAATGGAGGAAAGAGTGCTATTAAAGGAATTAGAGATGATAAAGGCGACACGAAAACTGGAGAAAAAGGTATCCTTGAAGTATGGAGTAATTACTTTGAAAAATTGCTAAATGAAACAAGCAGCGACAGCACAGTGATTAAAAAAAAAAAAGCACACAACAGGCATGAAATCAGGAATACATGTTTATACTTGAAGTAGAAAAAGCCATCAAATCCTGAAATGTGGAAAGGCAGCTGGAGTCGATATTTGACCAGAAATGCTCAAGTATGGAAGTCAAAAGTCTTATAGTGGCTGCACACTGCATGTTACAGAGGGATGAATTCCAGATGATTGGAGTAGAGCTCTCATAGTACCCATATATAAAAAGGAAAATAAAAACTGAATGTGAGAATTATAGAGGTATTTCTCTACTAAGTGTTCTGGTAAGATTAATGTAAGTATACTTGAAAAAGGTTGAGAAGGATTGTGGAAGAGAAGCTTGGTGAAGAACAAGCTGGATTCATGCCAAACACAGGCTGTTGGGATCAGATTTTCCTTTACGACAAATAGTTCAGAAATAATGAAATATAACAAAGATCCGTATTTAAGTTTTGTAGATCTGGAAAAAGCATATGGCAAAGTGCCAAGAGAGAAGCTATTTAATGCCCTGCTAACATCATACAACTGTAAGGTGTTAGTGGGGCATTATATCAATCAATACTTAGTCTTTATTTGAGTTGTAAGTCAGCACTTAGAATTAAAGGAAGTACAGGAACATGGTTTAATGTTAAATCTGGTGTCAGACAAGAATGTACATTATCCCTATGGATCACATTATTATGAAGGAAAGTGGTTAAACTTGATATCAGAATTGGAGATATGAATGTCATCTCTTTGCTTTATGCAGATAATGTTATACTTCTAAATAAATCCGCTACAAGTCTGCAAGATTTCCTGACTAAATTGGAGAACAGTTGTAATAGATTCGGTATGAAGGTTAGCAATAACAAGACAAAGACAATGAAAATAGGCAGAAGCATTGTGAAAATGTCAACTGCATTATGAATAGAGAACCTATAGAACAAATAAAACATTTCAGGCATGATTTTTAGTGAAGATGGTCAATTAAATATGGAAATAGACAACAGAATCAAAGCTAGTATTGTAGGAAGTCAACTGAATGAAGGCATATGATAAGGTGCCAAGAGTGAAACTATTCAAAATGCTACAGTTGTATGGTGTCAGTGGGGCTTTATATCAAACAATACTTATTCTTTATTTGAGGTATAAGTCAGCAGTTAGAATTGAAGGAAGTACAGTGAAGCAATTTATATGGAATAGGAGAGAAATTAGTTAAAATACTAAATTAGCTGTATACAAGACAGTGTATATAGCTAATTTTCAAAACGATTTTAACATATGGATCTGAGAGCTGGGTTAGAAGTAAAACACTTGACCAAAGACTAGAGATTGCAGATACGAGAGTCCCGAGAAAGATTAGGGGCATGAACAAATGGCATCAACGGCGGTATCACATTAAAAACAAGGGTATTAAGAAAGAACTTGACATTCTTAGCATCCAGGAATGTGTTAGCAGAGAGAGCTAATCTCAGGTGGTATGGTTCATTTAAACAGAATGGAAGAGAAAAGATTAGCCAAACAAGTGTTTTCAGAAAAAAGATCCAGAGGAAGACCAAGATATAGGTGGAATGATACGGTAAAAAGTGCCTTAGAAGATAGAAATATAAGATCTGATAATGTTGGAGTCTTGACAGATAACAGATTGATTTAGAGGAAAATTTTTTAGATAGGAAGTTAGTGAAGATGTAAATTTTTCTTGTAGTACTATCGTATTCTGTCCACTCCTTGAGGGTACATGTCAGGAATTTGATGATGATGTGATTATTCTTGGAGAAACTGATGAAGTTAGGGATCACATGTATGGTTGTTAGGAAGTGATGGTCACATTGCAAATACAGCTCAGAGGATAATTGCAGTGCAGTAATGATTTAACTTGTTAGGATGAAGAAGTCATTTTGTTTCCTTACTAGACCTTGATACAACTGTACCTGGACTACTGTGCTCAGATTTGGTATCCTGGGTTTGGAGGAGATAAAGAAGCTGTGTTAGAGTGCAAAGAAGAGTTGTCAGGATTTTGTGGATAGATTGACAGTTTATTGACTGGAGACATTGGTAAACAGGAGAATGAGGGCCAGTATTATGGTGGATTATCAACTGATGAAATTTTTCATTATATAGAACATGGGAAGTGAACAATAGGACATTTGTAGAAGTTAAGTTTGTGCGTGGTAAAGAAAAGGGAGAGCTAAATTTTTCTTTCACAGAGCACTAAGTGAGTTTAACAGTTACCTGTTGAAATTGTGAGTGTATTCAATTTGAATGAGTAGGAGAAGGTATGACAGCTGGTGTGGGTGATCTATGATCTCTTTTGATGAGTCTTTTGCAATCTGGAAGTCTCAGATAATAATAATATAGACTACAGTAGAACCATAGCCATTCCATTCATTAAATGGATATCAGAGATAATAAACAGAATACTACACAAATACAATCTTAATATCTCCTTTATTCTCCCTACAGAATTAAAGAACTTGTTTAATTCCTCCAAGGATTCCTCCATCCCAATACACCATGGGATGTACCAAAACTTATACCAAATGTTATTCACAGAATGCAGTTCTTAGAACATTTGAAAGGAGGACATATTGAACCACATCTGTAAGTTATATGAACATGAAAATTGATTTATTGTGTTTCTTCTAGTCATTACTTTTAACGAATCCTAAACCATGTGCTTATAGTGCTAAACGTTCCATATGGCAGAATTTTGTAAAAGATTTTTTTATCTTTTGTAAATAAAATGTTTGAGGGTGTGCTTATACCAAGTTTGGTTGATCATCCAATACATTTTTCATTATTGGCTCTGAACACCTCTTCAAACATATGTCATACATTCGTCAACTGTACTTTTCTCCTCACACAGCTCCACTCGCATATCATTCATGATTCTGTCTCTCCATCTCAAGTCATCATTGTCATACCTGGGCAACACTGACAACCTTTCCCAATATACTGTTATCGTTCACTCTTCTCAATAACCACCTGATATTCACCCTTACATGACCTTAATATGAAGAAAAATTGGCTAGTTGTTTTGGTTTATATTAAATTATAACTCTAACACAGTAGTTGTCCCCATAATTTATCATAATGAATTTGTTTTCATTTTGCTTTTTCCTCTTCTTTTTTTAAATTATTCGTCTATGTATTTTATTTTATTTTGCGTGACTAGATACATATTGTGATTTATTGTTTTGTTTCATCAAAATAGATGTGACAGAAAGGTGTTGAAATCGATTTGATAAATCTGGGAAATTAAATTTAAAAAAAAGAAGCCATTTTTGTTTACTGAAATCAGTACTATTTTTGCACTTTTGAATGTTGAAAAAAGGTGAAACCGACTTTCCCTTTTGGCTCTAATAATGTCATTTTTTTCCTGATTATAATTTGTTTTACTTGAATATATCATAATTCATGAATGCATGGAACAAATGTTTTGAGTTCATTGTGTGTCGAAGCATAATTCTTTCAGAGATAGTATAAAAATATACTGTCAAAGCTTCTTTATTTTTTATTTTTTGTATGCTAATTGTGTAGACTTTGGACAGTCATTATTCAACCTGTGGAAAGTATTTGGTTAAAAAGCTTAGAACAGTTTTGCTTTTTAACTTTAAGTTGGAGGCAGAGAGAACTTTGAAGTGTTGATCTTGTATGTTTTGTTCATGAAATTTGTGAGGATATTGTGTGATTCATTTTAAGAATTTCCAAAAGCTAGATAGGGCTAAACAAGACCTCCCCAGCTCCCTATAAGGGAGTAAAAGGCATTAGCTGATAGCTGAGCTGAGAAATTTTACAGATATATTTTTATGTGTATTTCACTCTTGTGCATGTGAGTAATAAATTTGGTGCATGAAATGTTATGATTAGCTACTAATACAGAGAAAAACCAGTAAAGTTACTTAATATTTAATTTCTTAGCAAAGTTTTATCCGAGTTTCTTGATTGTCTTCAGTGATAGTACTGAAAAGGTTATAAATAAGTCATATAAGTTATAGAACAGTTCTACAAAATGAAATACCTTTGCAAAGAAACCAATTCCTTAAAGTTAATTCAAAACTTTAAGATAAGTCTTTTCAGCTGCTGCATTCATGCGAGTATTAACCACTGTACTGGCCTTGCAGTATTTAAATGTCAGTAAATACATGGATGTGAAGCAACCATTGAAATTGAAATAGCGTTTGGATACTATATGGTTCTTCATATTTGTGCTGTTTAAATAACTGAATATGAAGCATAAACTATTTGATGTATTCTGTCCATGTAGCCATTTGGGTGGCTAATTAACATGCAATTTTAGTTATTTTGAAAAGATCTCTCTCACTCTCAAGGAAGCAATTACAAGAAATGTGATCTAAATACTAAGATCATCTTGTTTGGTGGTATTTTCCCATTATTTTTCTAAATTTGGCATTTCTCCTGATAGTAAAAATAGGCCATATTTAGTATATTTCCTAGAAGGAAAATAAATGATTGATAAATTTCAATTAAACCATATCCAACCTATAAACGCTTTCTATCAAATTACCAATATTTTCTGAAGTATTAGAAGTGATGGGGACTGGTGAAGTGTAACTTCTGTAAATGATTATCTTCATTGTTGTATTTACAGGAGATTTTGCTTATATCATGCCCACTTTTATACATATTCTATGATTAGAGAAAATTTCAGTGTGTAGTTTAGATATCTCTAAGACATTTTTGATAGTCTGAATACTGAATATAGCTTTTGGTCTCCTGATCCAAACACTTGCTCTGATCTAATGACTGAAATTATCCTTACTAGGATGAGTGCTTTTATTCCCCATTCCAATGATTTTTTCAGACAAGAGAAAACCCTGCCTCACTGCAATTTCGTGCTTGTGTATTGGCCGACATGTCACATATCATGAGTTCCTTCACTGTAACCAAATCTCTGTGTGTGTGTGGGGGGGGGGGTAATGTGTTTATTTTAGGATACAGACACTATATTGCAGAAGCAAGAGAAATTAGTACTTTTATTCTGTCACTAAATACATGGAGAGATATTTACAATCTATGTACTATATTTGGTTGGTATATATGAATCACTACAAGGGATAAATATGTGAACCATTATTATTGTGCCATGTGAGAGTGGGAAATACAGGGTAATCACTGCCTTGTGGAGTACTGCCTAGTGATCCAAATGCCAAACTTTGCAGGAATACATTGTGTGTAATGGGGAAACAATATCTGAGAAAAAAAGGTAGTTCCAAAATTCAACACTAAGGGCACTATATGATATACGGAATATAGATGAAATTTTTCTATGTATATAAGAAGGAGAAAAGTGATACAAGCATAAATAACACATTTTTATTCACTTCTATTATGAATTCACTGGCTGTACTGTTCAATATGCTGACCTCCCTGTCATATAACAAACTGCATCTTTAGCACAGCTGATCAAGATTGATGTTTTGCACATGCTGTATTCTACTGTCTTTCAGAGCTGGCAAGTTATCAGAATGATCCCGATAAACCCTGTCTTTGAGAAATCCCCAGAGCCAGAAGTCACAAGGAATAACATCTGGTGAATGAGGTGGCCCACAGTGGGAAATGCATGACTGAGCACTCTGACTTCTATGAAATGTTCTCAAAGAACATCCTATGGGTTGACAGATGTGTGGAGGGGCCGCTCCTGCATGAGAATGACCGAATCCATGCACAGGCACTGTTGTAACTGTGGCAGAACAAAATTATTTATAATATTGCGCTACCTCTCAGCAGTAACTGAGCAGGTCACAAGACTCATCTGGCATATGTCCTAAAAGAAGAATGGTCCAATGATAAACAAAGCTGTAAGCTCTCACCAGACAGTAACTTTTGGGTGAGTGCAAAGTAGTTTGTTGGATTGCATGCGGGTTTTATAGCCCTTCTGGGTTTCTTTCTCTTTTCTACATGGGCTGTTCAATAAGTAATAAGACTAATTGTACTGTGGCGAAACCACTCATCACAATATTAATTTTTGTGGAATAAATAAATGTTAACATGATACGTGAAGCTTTCGACAATGAAGCAATGTCGAGGGCAAGTGTTTTTCGCTGGCATAAAACTTTTTTTTAAAACTGGCATAAAAAGGAAGGCAAAATGTGGAAGATCTTGAACATGAGGGAAGACCTTCAACGTCCATCACAGAGACAATGATCAACACAGCAGCGATTATCATCAAGCACGTCAAAAGGAAGCGTCCATTGCTGAAGAATGGCTTCTTATTGCACCACGATAATGCAAGGCCACATATTGCTAGTTGTGTAGTGGACGTTTTACAGAAGAACAACACAGATATCCTACCACACCCTCCATACAGTCCTGATCTCGCACCGTGCGATTTCTGGCTGTTTCCTCAGCTCAAGAAACCACTAAGAGGCCGCCATTTCGAAAGCAACAAAGCATGTGTAAAAGCTATGGAGGCGGTTTTGAAAGAACTCTCACATGTGTTTAAGAAGTGGATGCAACGTTGGGACAAATGCATCGCGTCTCACAGTAGTTACTTCGAAAAAGACCATGTAAATGATGACGATTAAAAGTAATCTGTTTTCTGTATAAATATAGTCTTATTACTTATTGAACAGCCTATGTATCTCTTGGCACCACTCGACTCTGCTTGAGACACATTGGGCCTCTGTCTCACTAAAAACCTGTCAAATGATTTGACAGGTTTTTGTTTTTGCCTGCATTTTAAAATGTTTATGTCATGACACTGTCATTGAAATGGTTTTTGATGCGGTTTGCTACAGCTTTGTGAGGGTGATATCTTGCCACAAAACTTTGCACCTCACCCCATTTCGCACACGTTTCTTTGATCAAAGAACTAGTAACATCCGCAATCCCTTCCTCTGTGTCTGAAGACATTTCTCCACCTCCGTCTTTTGCTGCTCCTTCTGAAGGTGTTTTAGTTCTTCCATGGTGAGCTCATTCTCACCATGGAAGAACTAAAACCGGTGATCCTCCACATCAGCATTATCAACTTCCAAGCCCATGCTTTTGCCCAGAGACACAATATCATCAACAAGAGCAACATGCTCAGCCTCAATGTCTCTGTCTACTACACAGTCTGGCCACAATTTCCTCCAGGCCAAGTTCATCGTCCTGTAAGTCACTTGCACCCAGGCTTTGTCAAGGATGTTGAAGTGATTTTTCCAGAATTCTCTGAGTATTAATTCTGTCAGAGGTCACTTCAAAGCACCTTTGAAACAGTGCTTTGGTGTCGAGTTTCTTGAAGTTCGAAATGACCTGCTGGTCCATGGGCTGAATTAGAGAAGTTGTGTTATGGGGCAGGAACTTCACTGTGATAAAATCAGACTCCTCCACTAACTCGTCGTCCAAGCCTGGAGGGGGAGCAGGAGCATTGTCCATCACAAGAAGGCATCTAATTGGCAAATTTTTTTCTTGAAGGTATTTTCTCACACTTGGGGCAAAGACTTCATAGATCCACTCAGTAAACAATTGCCTGGTTGCCCAAGCCCTACTATTAGCCCTCCACATAACGGGCAATTTACTTTTCATCACGTTATTTTTCTTAAACACCTTCGGATTCTCAGAGTGGTACACAAGCAATGGCTTGACCTTAAAGTCCCACTTGCGTTTCCACATAGCAAAAGTCAGCCTGTCCTTCATTGGCTTGTGTCCTGGCAATGCTTTTTCCTCCTGAGTGATGTAGTTCCTCTTTGGAAAATTTTTCCAAAATAGGCCGGTTTCATCACAGTTGAACACTTGTTGGGTAAGAAAACCCTCAGCCTTTACATAGTCACTAAATTCTTGCACATATTTCGCAGCTTCTTGATTCGAACTCGCAGTCTCCCCCATGCCGAACCACACTATGGATGCTGATTTCCCCTCTTAAATTTCTCGAATCAACCTCTACTAGCTTTGAACCCATCAGTATCAGCACTCGTACCAGGGTTTTTCTTTAACAGGTCATCATGTTATCACCTTGCTTTTCACAAATTATAGCTTCAGAAACACTATCACCAGCTAACTGTTTCTCATTTATCCAAATCAGCAACAATTTTTCTCCTTCTTCATTTGTCTGTGATCTTTGTTTAGTAAGAACTATCACTCCTCTTACAACATCAGCTCTCTTGATTGCCTCTTTATTTTTGAGTATTGTACATTTCGTTGATTTCGCCATACCGAACTGCATAGCAAGATTCGAGACACGAACGCCAGTTTCGCTATGTGAAATGATTTCTTTTTTCATCTCTATCGTGGTTCTAACAACTTTTCTTTTCACTTTGTTGCTATCACTATTTTTCTGCAGTCCCATGGTGGCTTAATTAATAATAATTTATGAAAAAAAACAAAACACAAAGAAAATCAAGAAAACTCGCTGCACATTTGAGCAGGTGTCTACACTGAATGAAGGCTGCCATGTAACTGATGCTTTCCTGCCTTGCAGTTCAGCAAGCGGAGCACCTGGTTGCCGTTTGCCTGTTCGGGAACTGAAATTCTGTTCGGAAATTGGGGCATTTTTTGCTCGGAAAATATGTTCGGGAACTGAATTGTTTGAGAACAGAGACGTTTGACAACCGAGGTTCCACTGTACACAAATAATTTTTAGTTGTCATCAGGACTATTCATCCTTTCTCAAATCCTAAGTTTTTTTTTTTTTTTTTTTTTTGTCAGCAGCTCTTCTGTCTATCAATAATAGATATCTCACATAGGCTAGTATTATTTTGGAGATCAACAGATGCAATCCACATTTTATAATGCATAGGATTCCTTTTTATTCAGGAATAGGTAAATTTTTACTTACTATATCTGTTCTTTTAGAGAACTGGAATAAAAATGTTCCTATAACATGATAAACATTCTATCCTCAACAAATACTATACTGCAGAAGCAAGAAAAACAAGTAGCTTTATTGTATCAGTAATGAGATATTTACAATCTGTGTACTCTATTTAGCAATAAGACATTAATCTTAATGCCTCACACAAGCATTAAGCTGCTAGCATGAACATCCTCTCTCATATTTTCAGTTGCAGAAAATACATGTAAAAGCTGTTTAAAATGCTGTTATTGGATATGGAAAATACACAGTTTGTGTAAAGCAAATATTATAATAATGATAAGCTAATGACTTTTATTCCCTTATAGAAAGTAGGTGAGACCTTTTAACCCTATTTAGTTTTTAGGGCCTGAGTGGGCAGTACAATCTTTATTAGTAGCAAATCAAAGATAGCTGGCCCACGACTATCACTAATTATAGGCAGCAATCGATGAAGAGACTGGCGACAAGTGCTGCCATAACTTGAAAGCAGCTTCATTTGCATTTGAGATTTTTGATATCATTAAGACATTTCACAAATGTGTTAATGATATCATAACATTTCACAAAAGTCAAGTCTGCCAAAATTTGTGACTAATATGCTAAAATATGCTTTGTGAAAATTGTAATCTCCTGATGTGGAAGTGCATACATACAGTAAAGCTAGTTCCTGCTGGTAGTTTCTGCACATTAGATGCTGCCAGCATGATCATGTTAAACAAAACTTAAGTTAAAAATATGTGTACATAATGACTCAGAAAGCATTCCTGATTTCAGGTAATTCCTTCTTCATTGGAGCCTGGCACATTTCATTATGGTGCTATTGTGCCTCAACTGACTGCACATATGTCCCAACTTCAGCTGTCTAGTACCTCGGTAAGAGTATACATTAATATTCATTCTTTACTTATGTTACCATACCTTATTTAGGCTGTCTTGCATAAACTACATAACATTATTAAAAAAAAAAAAGTATGAATTTCATTTCTAATAAATCTTGGTTATTCAAATGTGCATAATTCTTTCATAATAGTACAATAAGTTCTTTGTTTACATGGATTTGAACTTGACTCACCCAATATTTAGGCATTTTCATTTTATTTGTACACTCATGTCAAATGTCAAAGTTACATGGTTAAAAACATTTGAGAAAAGTCTGACTGTTGGGCTAGAGTTAGCTGAGTCACTATATGATAACTTGTCCTCCATGCAATTCCTGTGTGATATGTTGTTCAGGCTCTCTCATGTAGTCTTGTTCTGAATTAACACAGAAAATAAAATGTGTGTTTCATTCATTGTGACTTTACTTTGATAGTGGTTTATAAATTTAATTGAGACCTATAATTATGTACATTTAATTCTGAATTTATTATTGTTAATGGATTTCTAATTAAGATATTAAAAATATACTGTTGTTAATATCCAAATAATAATCAAATGTTAGCCAACTATTTAGTTAAAGTGCTTTCTCATTATACTGGCAATACCCCTTTACACATAAAATGAACTCTTCCCACTTTAAAGCCAGTATAGAAAACCTCACACTCCAACCCACTGACATTATTATGGTCGGTTTTGATGTCTCCTCTCTGTTCACCAATGTTCCACTTTAGACTTATTCAAGCTGAATTTTATTACTATTATTATAAAAAATCTACATGGAGTCAGAGACTCATTGTGGGAGGTCAACTGTCATACACACAATTTATCATGCTGTGCCTTAAATATGTTCACTGTCTGCGCTCACCACACTCCCGGGCAATGCATTCCAGTCATTCGCCACTCTCCATGCAAAAAACGTGTTCCTCACCTCCTTGCTCACACTATCCTTGTACAACTTCCAGGAATGACCTCTTGTTTTCTTCCTACCTTCATCCATTCTATGTAAAATCTCCCCAACAATAATCTGGTAATAACCTCTTAACAGCTTATATATCTCGATCATATCTCCTCTCCTCCTCCTATTCACCAATTTCTGCAAATTGCATTCTGTCAATCTGTCTTCATACTCGACATTCCAGAGACCAGAAACCACCTTAGTCAATTGTCTCTGAACCTTTTGCAATACATCTTCATCTTTTTGAAAACCAGGTGACAATCCATATGTGGCCTGATCAAAGCCTTATACAAGGGAACCATAACATCCTTACCTCTACAAGTCAATTCCCTCCACATCATTCCATTATCCGCTGTTGTCCATTTCATTCTGATATTTCAGCATTGTTCCAGACGATTGGAGTAGAGCTCTCGTAGTATCCATATATAAAAAGAGAAATAAAACTGAATGCGAGAATTACAGAGATATTTCCCTAGTGATTGTTCTTGGTAAGATTTATTCAACTATACTTGAGAAACAGTTGAGAAGGATGATGGAAGGGAAGCTTGGTGAATAATAATTTGTATTTAGGCCAAATAGCGGTTTTCAGGGTGAACTTTTTCCTTTAAGACGAATAGTTGAGAAAGCTTGGGACTATAACAAGGATTTATATTTAACTTTCGTAGATCTCGAAAAGACATGACAAGGTAAGAGGAAAGCTCTTCAACATACTACAATTAGATGGTGTAAATGGGATACTATATTAAACAATATATAGTGTCAGTTTGAGCTGTAAGTCAGTAGTTAGAATTAGAGATACAGGAAGATAGTTTGTTTAATTAGGTGTGTGACAAGGGTGCACGTCATCTCCACTGTTGAATACTGTTATCTTCACAATTCATTATATCCTCAGTGAATACTGTTGTTTATTATCTATAAGGATCACATTATGAAGGAAAGTGTTATTATTGAACCTGATATCAAATTGGTGATGTTAATCTCACCTCTTTACATTATACAAATGATATACTTCTTAATAAATCTAGTACAAGTCTGCAAGACTAAATCGAATAACTTTTGTAAAAAAATTTGGTATGAAAATTGGCAATAAAAAGACGGACAATGACAATAGGCAGAAACATTGAAAACATCAGCTATATCTTGAATGGAGACCCTATAGAGCAAGCAATACATTTCAGCTATTTAGGCACAATTTTCAGTGAAGATGCCAGATTAAATATAGAAATAGACAACAGAATTAGTAAAGATGGCATAGTAGGAAGTCAGCTGAATAAATTTATATGGAATGAGAGAGAAATTGGTTGAAACACAAAATTGGCTGTATTCAATACAGTGTTCAAACCTCAGATTTAAATAGAATGGGAGAGGAAAGATTAGAAAAACAAGGGTACTTTGCTAGGTTGTCAGGGAAAAGACCCAGAGAAAGACAAAGATATAGGTGGATTAATACAGTAAAAAATGCCTTAGAAAACAGAAATTTAAGAGCTGATAATATTGGAGTTTTGACAGATAATAGATTAATTTGGAAGAAAATTGTCATTAGGAAGTTAGAAGTGATGTAACTTTTTCATGGTATACTATCATAAATATCCTGTATGCTCCCTGAGACTACGTTGATGATTAGATTTGTGTGGTGTGCAGTTATGGTTGGCAGGTTGAGGGATGCAATGATAAATCTGTAATAAGAGACTGGCATTTTTGTGGACGATCACAGCTTTATGTGTCTGTTCATGTGAAAATTTATTTATGATCTTACATTTGTTGAATGTTTGTTGATTGAAAATAAAATATTATACTGATTGAAAATATAATATACTATTTTATTATATTATATTGATTAATATAACTATTATGTTAATCAAATTGCATAGAAAATTACAATACAATTGTAATTGTATGTGGAGCTAGTCCTGAGCAACATTCCCCTATTCTTTTTATCTTGCCTGTCCTTCCTCATTACCTATCACCTTTATTCCTAGAAGAATATCCTCTTGAAGTTTGTCGAGTCTCAGTGAATTCCAGTATGATGCAATTTTATAGATCTTTCTAGAATTTGTGTAATTAAGACTTACTCTACCAAATGTGAATGTATCATATTGTCACATATCTGGGAGAGACTTATTCTTTGATGTTTATCTAACAGCCAAGAACACCTGACTATACCAGAAACATTTATTGTTTCTGCTGTTGTTGGATTTATTGAAATCTGTATGTCTTTATTAGATTTTGTTTACTGACATTGATGTCATCAAATCTTCGTTCTTTTTTTTTTTTTGAGCTTTTGAGGAGTTTTTTCCTGCAAGGCTCAAAAATAATTTAAAAGAAGAAAAACAACGAACAAACTATCTACACAGAACCAAGTGGAAACAACTATACTCATGTTTTTTTTAGGGGTCTGAAAATTGCTGCCTTCATTAGCAATATTATTATTATTACTTGACACCTCCAGGGAGTCCGAAGACTCATCGAGTGAGGACACCTACTCTATATCTCTCTGTCTTCACCACTCAATCTGCCAACTACATCAACAGCATCTACCACCTGCGACCACCACTGGTATTTCCTCAGACAATCGTAAACATCCATGCTGACAGCAGGATTCGAACCTGCAGCCTTTTGGCTGGAGAACGGATATGCTAACCGCTCTGCCAACCAAGCTGAAGCATTTGTTAAAATGTACTAAAATGTATTTTTAGCTAAAATTCACTGACATTGCCAACTTGGTGGGCCACGTGGTTTGCATATCCACATTCCATCCAAGAGGCTGTGGGTTTGAATTCCATCATTGGTATGGGAAGCCTGAACTGACTTGGAAAAAATTCCATGTTTGGTCTCTAGAGCGGGATTTCTGGACAGTGTGCATTCTTATTAAAAAAAAAAAAAAAAAAATATATATATAAAATTGAAAAAAATTAGAAAATAAAATCCTTAGCTCATCCATAGTATTAAATGTACTTTAAATTAGCAAATAACCTTTCGTGGTGGTAGAAAAAACACACATTAATCTGTAGATAGATTGTTATATATCTGAAAAGATCTAACAGCCAAGAGTATCTAATTATACTATAAATATTGCATCTTCCACTCTTGGAAATATTTATTGAAATCCCTGTGTCCTTGTAAGATTTGGTTTATTGACTTTGACGATATCACATCTCTAGCCTTTCGTTTTTTTTTTCATCCTTGGGAGTGATCTGTGCTGGACCAAATCTAGCAAATATAGAAAAAAACTCTACTTGTGTCTTTTCATTATAAAATTGTCACATTTATGAGCTAGGGCAGTAACACTATTTGCTAAAACGTACTCCAGATTATTTTTGACTTAAATTCAGTTACATGAATCTGTAGACATCCCAACATTTTGTTGTCTTGTGCACAATGAACTGTTGATTATTTCAAAGAACTTGCTCACTCTTCTCACCATTTTGTCATTTTTCAACAACAACAGATGAAAGAAAGAATCTGAAGTAAAAAAGAAAATGTTTGAGCCTTTTCATTCTTTAATCAATAGAACATTCAAGACTTATTTATGTATCATCTCTGTGCTCCTTTAAGTAAATCAGATTTCACTATTATATCAACTTTTAGAAAGGAATGCAAATTATACTTGAAACAAATTACTGCTGGAAGAAGTGAGAAGGTAAATCTGAAAACAAACCCCAACTCAACATCACCAGAGTTAAAGATCGGTACTATCAACGTAAGAAGCCTGAATGGCAAAGAAATGGAGCTAGCTGAGGAATTAGATAAGTACCAGATCGACATAATAGGGGTGACTGAAACAAAAAAGACCAAAACTGGTGAGATCTTTCTGAGCAATAAATACAAAATGTTATATTCAGGCAATGACAATCAAGGAAAAGAAGGAGTAGCCATAGTATTCAACACAAAATACAAGGCTAATCTTCTTGAATGGCAGTCAGTCTCAAGTAGAGTAATGTGGGCAAATATGAGAATGGGGAACTGGACAATGAGACTTATTTGTGCCTATGGTCCCACAGAAGGTTCTACTAAGGTAGAAGTGGAGGAATTTTTTGAGGCTTTAGAAAAAGCAACTGACACAATGAAAAAGGAAAAGTTGGTCCTTGTTGGGGATCTAAATAGCAGAGTAGGAAATGATTGTGAGACATACAAAAATATTTTGGGAAAATTTGGAGAAAAGAGCAAAGCTAATAATAATGGCAAATATCTGTTGGATTTCTGCTCAGGACATGGACTGGTTATTACTAACACCATGTTCCAACATAAAAATGTACACAAATTCACATGGAGAGAAGAGGCTAGGAATAAGAAAAGTCTCATTGACTATGTTATTGTTGATAGTGATGTTTTCTCCCTGGTGCAGGACACCAGAGTGTACAGAGGATTTGAAATTGGAAGTGATCACTATTTAGTCTTGAGCAGGATAAAATTGAATTTCATATTGAAAAGAATAACATGTAAGAAAGTTTTAAAGCGAATAAAAGTTGAGCAGCTCTCAGATGTGAACTGTAGACTAAAATACAGAAATATTATTGAAAAGAAAATGAAAGAGTTTGAGAACAGGAATCAAACCTTGGAGATTCAGTGGCAAACTCTGAAGGAAACATTGATTGATTCTGCCAGAGAGGCATGTGGTGAGGTTGTGTGCAAGGATAAAAAAATCAGAACTCCCTGGTGGACACAGGAAGTTAAAGAGGCAGTGAAGGAAAAGAAGAAAGCATATCAAAAGTTCCTGGCAAATAAGTCAGCTTTTACTCTTACAGAATACAGAGACAAATGTAAGAAAGCTAAACAGTGTGTAAAACTAGCTAAACAAAAGTCATGGGAGGACTTTGGCAAGAATATAGAAAATAAATATCAAGAAGGTGGCAAAATATTCTGGAGGTTGTTGAAGAAGCTTAGGAATGGAGGAAAGAGTGCTGTAAAAGGAATTAGAGATGATAAAGGTGAAATGAAAACAGGAGAAAAAGATATCCTTGAAGTATGGAGTAATTACTTTGAAAAACTGCTAAATGAAACAAGCAGTGATGACAGCACAGTGATAAAAAACACTGACCAGTCATGCAGTCAGGAATACATATCCATACTTGAAGTAGAAAAAGCCATCAAAGGCTTGAAATGTGGAAAGGCAGCAGGAGTAGATGATATTCGACCAGAAATGCTGAAGTATGGTGGTATAAGAGTCTTACAGTGGCTGCACTGCACTGCATTGAAAAGAAAATGAAAGAGTTTGAGAACAGGAATCAAACCTTGGAGATTCAGTGGCAAACTCTGAAGGAAACATTGATTGATTCTGCCAGAGAGGCATGTGGTGAGGTTGTGTGCAAGGATAAAAAAATCAGAACTCCCTGGTGGACACAGGAAGTTAAAGAGGCAGTGAAGGAAAAGAAGAAAGCATATCAAAAGTTCCTGGCAAATAAGTCAGCTTTTACTCTTACAGAATACAGAGACAAATGTAAGAAAGCTAAACAGTGTGTAAAACTAGCTAAACAAAAGTCATGGGAGGACTTTGGCAAGAATATAGAAAATAAATATCAAGAAGGTGGCAAAATATTCTGGAGGTTGTTGAAGAAGCTTAGGAATGGAGGAAAGAGTGCTGTAAAAGGAATTAGAGATGATAAAGGTGAAATGAAAACAGGAGAAAAAGATATCCTTGAAGTATGGAGTAATTACTTTGAAAAACTGCTAAATGAAACAAGCAGTGATGACAGCACAGTGATAAAAAACACTGACCAGTCATGCAGTCAGGAATACATATCCATACTTGAAGTAGAAAAAGCCATCAAAGGCTTGAAATGTGGAAAGGCAGCAGGAGTAGATGATATTCGACCAGAAATGCTGAAGTATGGTGGTATAAGAGTCTTACAGTGGCTGCACTGCATAGTTCAGAAAGCCTGGACAGAGGGACGAATTCCTGATGATTGGAGTAGAGCTCTCATAGTACCCATATATAAAAAGGGAAATAAAACTGAATGTGAGAATTACAGAGGTATTTCCCTACTGAGTGTTCCTGGCAAGATCTATGCAAGTATACTTGAGAAACGGTTGAGAAGAATTGTGGAAGGAAAGCTTGGTGAAGAACAAGCTGGATTCAGGCCAAATAGAGGCTGTCAGGATCAGATCTTCACTTTACGACAAATAGTCGAGAAAGCATGGGAATATAACAAAGATCTGTATTTAAGTTTTGTCGATTTGGAAAAGGCATATGACAAGGTGCCAAGAGAGAAGCTATTCAATACGCTGCAGTTATATGGTGTCAATGGGGCATTATATCAAGCAATACTTAGTCTTTATTTGAGTTGTGAGTCAGCAGTTAGAATTGGAGGAAGTACAGGAAGATGGTTTAATGTTAAATCTGGTGTGAGACAAGGATGTACATTATCCCCTCTGTTATTCATTATCTATATGGATCACATTATGAAGGAATGTGGTATTAAACCTGATATCAAAATTGGAGATGTTAATGTCAGCTCTTTGCTTTATGCGGATGATGTTATGCTTCTAAATAAATCCGCTACAAGTCTGCAAGATTCTCTGACTAAATTGAATAGCTGTTGTAATAGATATGGTATGAAGGTCAGCAATAAAAAGACAAAGACAATGAAAATAGGCAGAATCATTGAAAATGTCAACTGTGTTGTGACTGGAGAACCTGTGGAACAAGTAAAACATTTCAACTACTTAGGCACAATTTTTACTGAAGATGGTAAACTAAATATAGAAATAGACAACAGAATCAGCAAAGCTGGTATCGTGGGAAGTCAATTGAATAAATTCATATGGAATAAGAAAGAAATTAGTCGGAACACTAAATTAGCTGTATACAAGACTGTGTTCAAACCAGTTTTAACTTATGGATCTGAGAGCTGGGTCACAAGTAAAACACTTGAACAAAGACTAGAGACCGCAGATATGAGAGTCCTGAGAAAGATTAGGGGCATGACTGGCAATATCATATTAAAAATGAGGATATTAGGAAAGAACTTGACATTGTCAGCATCCAGGAATGTGTTAGCAGAGCTAATCTCAGATGGTATGGTCACTTAAATAGAATGGGAGAGGAAAGATTAGCAAAACAAGTGTTCTCTGCCAGGTTGGCAGGAAAACGACCCAGAGGAAGACCAAGATATAGGTGGATTGATACGGTACAAAGTGCCTTAGACGATAGAAATATAAGATCTGATAATGTTGGAGTCTTGACAAGTAACAGACTGATTTGGAGGAAAATTGTAGATAGGAAGTTAGTAATGATGTAATTTTTTCATGTAGTACTGTCATATCCTGTACACCCCTTGAGGGTACATGGCAGGAATTTGATGATGATGATGATGAAGTGAGAAGGAAGAGTGAGAAAGTGAAATTGTTAGAATGTTAACATAAAATGATAGTATACTGAATTAAGAAAAAGGGCTATGATTATAAATGATTTGATTCCGAAGCTGTGTGGAAGGAATGGTTATAAGTTTTTGGATGTGTGGAGAGTTTCTAGACTAGACTAAAATAAAAAAACAAAATTTTTTATTAACTCCTTATATTTTGCTGAATTTCAAATCGGCATCATCAGAGCAGAACATAACTTGCATATGCGACAGTGAGTAAGTAAATCAATACAATTGTAATGGACAAAAGATCTAAAGTCCTACTTTTGGCACCCTTTAATGTTGTAAATATATATATATATATATATATATATATATATAATAAAATAAAATAAAAATTACAGCTATGTGGGAGTTGCTCTTAAGATAAATCTCCCAAATTTTTGGCAAATTAATGCAACTATATTTGTTGAGGTTAGGAGAATTCTTCATAGACATGGCTGATTCATACCAGGTGTTTGCTGTTCATGTCTCCTAAGATAATTGGGTTCTGAGGAAATAAACTCAAGAGGAGAAAACCTGAGCAATTTCTTAGATGAAACAGGACTAATAACTCTCAACAGTGGAGAACCCACTTATCTCTCTCTCTCATTCTTATGGTGCAAAAGATATCCTAGATATTACTGCGGTGTCTCTAGATCTTCATGACAAAGCTATTTGGTCTGTTTGAAACCAGTAGGAAGCGACCATACCCCAATATTAACTAACCTGAACCTAAAATTGACCAGACCCACCCAAAAAAAGAAAATATCATTGGAACTTCCAGAAAACAAATTGGGAGAAATACAAGTATGAAGTAAACAAAATGCTGAAAGATCACACATACCATGATGACCTAGACAAAGACATAGCTTGGAAGAATACTATCCTAAATGCAGCAAAGAAAAGTATCCCAAAGGGTTATAGGAGAAAAGTTATATTTACACTGTTGAGAGTTATCACCAGGAACTTGCCAGTAAAATAACTAAAAGAAATGAATTATTTAACATCTTAAAAATTGGAAGCTCTCCAAAAACCAGGATCGAATACAACAAGACAAATGCTGAAATTAAACAAAAATATACTACATTACAAAGAACTAGGTGGCAAGAATTTTGCCACAACTTAAATCCAAACACTTCAGATACCAAACTTTGGAAACTGATGGCTAATTTACATAGAGACCTACCAAAAGCAAGTGAGACTAACACACTAAAAGGCCTGGATGGAAATATCAAATTTGGAGACAGGGAGATGGCAAATACCTTAGCCTTTCATTTTCAAAATATAAGCAAACTAAAGATGAATACTTGCAAAGATCATCAAATATCAAAACAGGCTGGACAGCAGAAAAATGCTGCAAATTTTCCAAAATAGATATAAAAAAGAAATTATTTTGGAATCCATTTACAATCTCTGAATTGAAAGATGCCTTGGAGAGACTAGTATAAATAAATCATGTGGACCAGATAACATACAAGGAATTATGATCAAGCATCTTCCTCTCCCTAGCCCTAGATTGGCTACTTTGCCTATATAACAATAACCTAAAACAAGGAAAAGCTCCAAAAGACTGGAAAACAGCCACAATCATACCAATTTTAAAGCCTAACAAACCTAAATACCAACCAGGAAGTTATTGACCCTCCAATGTTTGAATTGCTATCTAAACAAAAATAGTATACTACTAATTTTCAGGCTGCCTTTAGAAGAAATCATTCAACAACTGATTAACTTTTCTACTTAACCCAGTCAATTCAAGATAACTTCCAGATCAAACCTACCAAATCCACCATTGCAGCTTTTATAGATTTTAGCAATGCCTTTTGATAAGGTGTGAAGACAGAAACTCTTTTCCAAACTTTGTCATATTGGAATAGAAAGGAAAGTTCTAAACTAGATTAATGACTTTCTAAGAAATAGAACAATTTGAGGTAGAATAAATAATACCTTTTCCAAGAAAGTGAAAATAAGACAGGGACTCCCTCAAGGGAGCAAACAAAGTTTGAGCCTGAAAATATGTAAGGTGTTGTACTACCTTACCTCAGTGCTGAAGATATTTTCAGGCACAAACTGCGTTTGCTCACACTTGGATAAAGGATTAAACTAAATTTATTATAGTCTAACCAAGTGAAAAATTAACTTTCAACATCTTTCTCTAAATCAAGAGTAATTTAATAATAGGTGGCATACCTTTTAGCAACTCCTATAGGTAAAGATGAACTCTCCATTGCTTCTGCCTTGGTATCTTCACTTCTGGGCCTGGCTCCCACTGACGAGACCTCAATAAAGGTCAAAACCGGTCTGGGTAGTGGCTCTTCCCTTAATGCATAACATTATACATATCTGCAAGAGACGTGTTTTGCATTATGGGAGATACTGAGATAGGAGTGATGTTAGCTTGTTCCACCTTTGCTATGAGTTGCCTGGTGTTGTACTACCTTACCTCATTCCTGAAGATATTTTCAGGTGCAGACTTCGTTTGCTCACACTTGGATAAAGGATTAAACTAAATTTATTATAGTCTAACCAAGTGAAAAATAAACTTTTCACACTTTGATCTTTTGCCTTTCAGATGGATCACTATCTTTTTCCATTTACAGAAAACCAACAACACAGGAAGATATCTACATAAACAATCACGTCATCATCCAGTCCAACAGTATGATATTTTAAAAACACTCACACACAGAACCAGAGCCATTTGTTCCAACGATACAGCACAGATATTTGAGTCCACAGAACTCAAATATCTGTGCTATACGTTCTTTGCCAAGGGCTACAATCCCTACAAAATAGATAAAATACTACCTATCCCCATTACCCCCTCCCTCCCCTAATACACAGGAACACAACATCACCATTTTTATTCACTATGTCAGAGGTATATCAGAAAAGATAGCCAAAGTACTGATGAAACATGGCCTTCGTACCACATTCAAACCTCATGTTAAATTAGCAACTCAGATCTGCTCTGCCTAAGGATAAACTTCACTCTCTAGCACACCCTGGAGTGTATAAATTTCCTTGTGACTGCAATGTGGCCTACTATGGGCAAACAGGAAGATCGGTTAACATCCATCTGGAAGAACATAAAAACACATCTGCTACTATTATTATGACAAGTCAGGACTGGCAGACCATGCTTTGGACATCCCTTCACACGGGATTGGATGGAAGAAAATGAATGTGCTATTTAGAAGTTGTTACAGATCCGAAAGATTATTTTTTGAGTCAGCCATGGTTATTAAGAATTCTTCTAACCTGAACAAATATGGTTGCATTAATTTGCCAAAAATTTGGGGGACTGTTATTTTAAGAGCAACTCCCACATAGATATAATTTTTTTTTAATTTATATATACATGTGTATATATATATATACAGGTATCCCTTGATATATGCAGTTAATTAATCCTCGATGGACACCGCATTTATGAAAACCGCATTATTCAATGTTGAGAATTAATGGGAATAATTATAATGAATCTTGCAAAATATAAAAATTTAAACATCATTCATTTTTAAGGTGATGTGTATTTATATATTTTATTTATTCATACAGGTAGTCCTCGACTTATGACTATTCGCACTTACCACGACCAAAAATTATTATTAAAATTCTTTAATTTAACTTTGCTGCCAGCATATACATACATATATTACATTATTTTTGTATACATCCGCGTGGTTAGCCGAGTGGCTATTCGCTGTGCAACCATATGACTGGGAAAGCAGTTTCCTAGGTTCGATTCCCGTCGCCGACGTGAGAAGCTTAAGGATCCTTTTCAGACATAGCCAAGATAGCTGGCCTTGGGTGTGTACCGCAGGGTCCCCCCCCCCCCCTTTATCTGGGGTTTTCCTCCTGCAAGTAGGCAAACCGGCCCCGTGAACACACTCAGCCAAGACATAGGACACATCAGGAGGCATAGAGCTAGCCACGTTATCCTCAGGACGGGTACGGCTTAGAAGGGGGCTAAAGAGAGCTCCATAACAGTGCTCTTCTTCTTCTCTTCTTTTTCTTCTTCTTCCCTTCAAGTATTAGGGAAGACGAAGAAAAAGAAGACTTTTGTATACGCATTGCAGCGTTGCCATTAGTCAACAAGCAAAGCCTATCACCAATACACAGTGGGTGAATCATAGCTGCAGTTACGATTCACCCACTTCTAACTTATCACAGCCTTTCGCATGTTAGTTGCTAATCAGCAGTCGAAGTGTTCGTTTCTCTCGTTGCAATTTTTATATCTCGTAACCCTATCATGTCCAGTAAGAGAAGTAATACAACTGATGAAAATTGAACATAAAAAAGAAGGCGAGGAAAGCTTTAAGATTAGATGTAAAAATGAAGGTCATTAAAGCATATGACAAAGGAAAGAAAGCCGGTGAAATAGTACGAGAAGAAAAACTATCGCATTCAGCTGTTTCAACAATTATAAAAGATAAATCAAGAATAATGGAGGCAGCTGAAGGGGCAGTTAATATGAAATGTAGAATTTTAATGAAAAAAAAAGAGAAGGGCCAATTCATGAAATGGAGAAGCTTTTAATGATATGGATAGATGATCAAATCAACAAGAATATTCCTCTCAGTTTGTTTACGATTCAAACAAAAGCACACAGCATATTTGACAATTTAAGGAAACAACAAGAAGCTAAATATGGCGAGCATACATTTAACACTCGTAAAGGTTGATTTTATCAATTCAAAAGCCGATTTAACTTGCATAGCATACAAATAACGGGAGAAGCTGCTAGTTCAGATTTTGAAACTGCCAAAATTTTCAAGAAAAATCTGAAATAAGCACATATCAAAAATGGTGATTTTTGATATGTGTTTATGTATTTTTTTCTTAAATTTTTCTTTCTTAATTTTGTATTTATGTATATGTGCTAATAAATCATTTATAAATGTTTACGAAGTTTATACAATTTTAACTGTTTTAAGTTAAATAGAAACCTAATTTATGAAAATATTATAACAGAAATCAAACAATCAAGAATTTAAAAAAGTCCTCAACTTATGTCAGAATTAACTTACGATGGAGACGTTGGAACGAAACCCGTCGTAAGTCAAGGACTATCTGTATTTGTTACATGAAACTTATCTAAATATGTATTTTTTATTAAAAAACTTATCTAATGTAAATTGAACAGCGGTAGCTTTTTTTTTTCTCCATCATGATTTTACTCTGCACACTCAAAGATGCAGATGCCACTTTGCCTTGTTCGCGGTACTCAGTTGCTTTATTTAAAATGGCTCGTATAGTTGATTCACCAAAGCCTAGAGCTCTTCCGATGTTTGCTTTGCTTTCTCCATTATCAAACCTTTTAATAATGCCAATTTTAGTATCCAAAGTAATAAGTTTTCGTTTATTACTCTTTTACGAGGCTATGGTTATGAAGGATAATGCTTTACATAATTTGAAAATTCCGTAATATGCAGATAGGCCATAAGCGTACACTGTAATACATACACATATGCGTCTGTGCATGCCACGCTTTGCTGATAAATTGAAGCACTGAGACTGAGGCCGAGAGTGAGTTACTACATTGGAGCACGACTCGTACCACGTGATCTGATCGGTTTCATTGACCAAGTCTAATGCTTTGCTTATTTTCAAACTTTTTGGCCGCATTAATCAAATGTGATACCACATATTTCAAGTTTATGGTCACAATAATTTTTTGTCATCTAATAAAAACCGCATTAATCAAAGCCCCATATATCAAGGGATACCTGTGTGTGTGTGTGTGTGTGTGTGTGTGTGTGTGTGTGTGTGTGTGTGTGTGGCAAGTTTTTTAACTTGGGTATACTATATGTTAAAGATACCAAGCAATTTTATAAACTTATTGCTTGGTATCTTTAATATATATATATATATATATATATATATATATAAAAGGATAGAAAATAGGAAAAAAAATCCATATCCCATCCACTGTACAAATGTATTGTAGATTTACAAATAACCTTTTGTGGATGGGAGCCACATAAAAAAAAAAAAGGGGGGGGGCTTTGGCAATTTATGAGTTTTAAATTATTATATCTGGCATATTCTAATTTCTATCATAAAATATCAGTATGATTGGTAACATTTGTTGATCAAAAACTCGTTAAAATTTTTCCTATGAGATCCACCTTTCTTGCCTTCCTTCTCTACCATTCAGAAATAAAAAACAGAGCAAAACATTGCTCTGTTTTTTATTTCTGAGTCTATTTAGTTGTTTGCAATAACTATCAGTTTTAGGTGCATGCATTTCACACAGCAGTGCATGAATGTCTGTGTTCTTGTATAAGTGAGACTCTGGCTCATAAGTTTAAAAATTTTTTGATAATCTTCAAAGTAATTATCTTCACCTTCTTTTAATGCATTAATGCCAATTAATGTCTAATCTTAAAAGGTACCTGTGGCATATCTATAAACAAATTACACGATAACCACAGTAATTAACTTTTATGAAATGAAAGTATATAGATATTTCATACTGAAAATAACAGTATATAGTGTGTAGAACCAAGCAAATCAAAGAAATGGGAATACAATTGGTTTACCAATTAAAAACGGTTTCCACGTGCTAGAAATTAATATAAATAATATTAAAACTATTGATGTTTACATAAAATGTCTCTCTCTCTTTTATGTAAAAGAGAGAGAGAGAGAGAGAGAGAGAGACAATCATTCCGATTCAGGTCTGGCCAATGTAAAAGAGCTTCGCAACTTTCTTTGAAAAGGCATTCATATTTAAAACTGCTTCTATGGAGAAGATGAGCTTCATCCACTGGATACTGTGTTTAGTGTTAATACTATGTTGTGCTACACCAGACTTGATGTATTATATTTGAATGTATGAAATGTGAGACCACCATCCTGCTTATTGGAGGACTGAATAACAATGGTTGGGGGATTGCATGAGCACGAAGTGCACATACTCTAAGTTATAATAAATTTAGTTTAATCCTTTATCCAAGTGTGAGCAAACAAAGTTTGCGCCTGAAAGTATCTTCAGGACTGAGGTAAGGTGGTACACACCAGGGCAACTCGTTGCAAAGGTGGAGCAAGCTACCAATACTCCTGTCTCAGTATCTCCTATAATGCAAAACACATCTCCTTGCGGATATGTCTAATGTTATGCATTAAGGGAAGGGCCACTACCCAGACTAGTTTCGACCTTTATTGAGGTCTCTTCAGTGGGAGCCAGGCCCAAGCTGAGATACCAGGCAGAAGCATTCGCAGGTCATCTCTACCTATAGGAGTTGCCAAATGGTGTGCCACCCATTTTTAATAAATTACTCTGGATTTAGAGAAAGATGTTGAAAGTTTATTTTTCACTTGGTTAGAATATAATAAATTTAGTTTAATCCTTTATCCAAGTGTGAGCAAACAAAGTTTGCACCTGAAAGTATCTTCAGGACTGAGGTAAGGTGGTACACTAACCAAGTGAAAAATAAACTTTCAACATCTTTCTCTAAATCCAGAGTAATTTATTAAAAATGGGTGGCACACCATTTGGCAACTCCTATAGGTAGAGATGACCTGCGAATGCTTCTGCCTGGTATCTCAGCTTGGGCCTGGCTCCCACTGAAGAGACCTCAATAAAGGTCGAAACTAGTCTGGGTAGTGGCCCTTCCCTTAATGCATAACATTAGACATATCCGTAAGGAGATGTGTTTTGCATTATATAGGAGATACCGAGACAGGAGTATTGGTAGCTTGCTCCACCTTTGCAACGAGTTGCCCTGGTGTGTACCACCTTACCTCAGTCCTGAAGATACTTTCAGGCGCAAACTTTGTTTGCTCACACTTGGATAAAGGATTAAACTAAATTTATTATATTCTAACCAAGTGAAAAATAAACTTTCATACTCTAAGTTGTCATCACTGACAACTTAGAGTATATTAAAATTCTTGATGATTTTAGTCATCCTGCTGCCTTAGAAAAATGCCAGGCAAAAATCGTTTTCCACAAGTAAATTGCTTCTGGTTCCTCCTATGGTAAAATCATTTATTTAAAGAAAAGAAGAGCTTAATATTTTATATTAAAAAAAAAAAAATTTGAAAAATTTGTCTGTGACCTGCTTTAAATTACATAGTCAGATTATTAAACTTCTGATTGCCTAATAAAATATTATTATTATTATTACATGACACCTCCAAGAAGTCCAAAGACTCATTGAGGGAGGCACCTATTCTACAACTCCCCCTCTTCACCACTCAATCCACCAACTCTAGTGAACTGCATCATCTACACCGACACCATCTACTTACTACCACCATCCACTAGTATTTTCACAGGCAATCACAAACATTCATGCCCACAGCAGGATTCGAACCCACAGTTTTTGGGTAGAGAATGTATATGCTTACCACTTGGTCAACCAGGCTGACAATTTGAAACAGCATTCTGATAGTTTTAGATGTCATATGCAGCAGAAACAAACAAATATTAGCAGTTTGGTTAGTAACTTATGTTTGTACATGAATGTTAGGAGTACAAGAGACAAAGTGGTAGAGTTTGTTGCCTTGGTAAATATGTTGGGATCTCATATTATAGACATTATTGAGACCTGACTATCAAAGGTAGACATACTAACTGGTATTGAGTGCAAAGGGTACAGTATATTTAGAAAGAATTGAGAGGAGAGGACGGGATGGATGTACTGCTAATGATATTGGATGACTTGAATCTGGTTAGAGTTCAGACCTATAACTTCCATACTAGTAACAATTTTTCATATGGCAATGAGTTTGATGCCATCTAGTGTGAGGTGGAATCTCATAAGTTCAAATACATTGTCAGGTGTAGTTACCGACCTAGTAGATAGGTTATTAGTGATAAAGAAATGCATCACCGAATACAAATGATGGATGAAAAACAAGTAATTATAATGGGAGACTTTAATTATCTGAACATTGATTGGCTATCAGTAAAATCTCATCAGAAGAATGAAACAATAGATTGTGCTGTTGTGAGACAACTTCCTCTTCAGCATGTGACAGAATGAACTTGAGGTCAAAGAGTGTTAGATCTGTTGATATGGAAATATGACTTCTCCATTACTTTCACCTCCATATCACCACTTCTGGGTCTGGTTCCCACTGATGAGACCTCAATAAAGGTCAAAATCGGTCTGGGAAGTGACTCCCTCCCTTAAAGCATAGTATTAGACATGTCCGCAAGGAGATGTGCTTTGCATTATCGGATACTGAGGCAAGTGATGGGAACTTATACTACCTTTTCCATGAGTTGCCCCAGTCCTGAAAGATACTTCAGGCTGGGGTTTTTCCTCCCGCAAAGCAGGCAACCCAGTCTTAAGAACACGATGCTTCACATACAATTACATGTGATTGAGCGTGGGGGGGGGGGGCAACGACCCAACCTCATAGTGAGTTGTGAAACCCAAAAATGGGAATCCAAGGTCCTACATTAGGCTGTTATGCCAAAGAAGAAGAGAGTATGTTGTTCTGTGCCATGGTATCCATTATTGGATGGGAAGGATATTGGCTGTGCATGGGAAGTGTTTTGAAAAATACTTAAATGATGATGCAATATTGGAATGTGTTCATAGAGTATGAAGAATAAATAGGGTAGGAGTGAAATGGATGTGTAATCTTATTAAGCAAGAGGTCCGTAAAAGAAAAGATGTGGAAGGAATACTGTGTGCATAAGGATGAAGTAAGTTATCAAAATTATAAGGAGCTGTCCAGAAGAGTCACATCTGTTGTATAAAATACTGAATTTGAATATGGAAAGAAACTGGCCCTGCAAGCTAAAAACACTCCAAAAGAATTCTGTTATGCTGCAAGTCAAAGAAAGATGAATATGAAAGAATAACTCTACTGAATGCAGGCAGTATGCAGGTGACAGATGCAGAAGAGATGGTTTTAATAACGAGTGTCCATTTTGCTAAAAGTTATCAAACTGGTATATGCAACATTATGCTCACTGCTATCACTCTACTGGATGAATAATCTCAGATGTATGAGGAGGAGGCAGAGGTATTAAAGCTGTTGCACAAACTGAATAAGAATTCAGCTGCTGCTGATGATTTATGGTTTTAATGGTGCAAGGACAGCAGAGGTCATTCTGCACCATATCAAAGTTTATAGCAGTACACAAGGTAAGACTATCGCAAACATCCATGCCTGTAGTGGGATTCGAACCTGTGACCTGTTGGTTGGAGAGCAGATACACCCACTATGGTGGCCAAAGAATTCAGCAATGAGGACTGATGGTATATCAGCATGGATGCTGAAAGAGTGTTCAGCTGAATTGGCTATTCTTTTGTCTAAGCTATATAATTTGATCACAGAACAGGGAAGATTCCACAGGACTGGAAAGAATGTATGGTAATCCCATTACACAAGGGTAGTGCAAAGGTTGACGTATCTACCTATTGACCTATCAGTATCTCTAGAATGGTGCTGAAGATTTTGGAGAGCTGGTTGGGGATCACATACAGAAATGCGTTGTTAGCGAAACTATACTTTGCAACGAACAGCATGGGTTTACTATATGAAGGTCATGTTTGAGCAACTTGCTCACATTCTGTAATAATGTTACCATTGAATTAGACAAGAGGATGGATATACCATGATACTTTTGGATTTTACTAAGGCTTTTGAAAGAATACAGCATGGAAGACTTGCATAAACTGAAAAATATAAGGTTGGATGTGAAATATTGACTTGGATAAGGGGATGTTTGACCCATTATTATTCAATCTATATATTAATGACACGGGGAAGGATTTGACAGGTGACATATAACTTCTTCTTCTCTTCCGTCTAAGACGAGTTGAGTCTTCTCTATTTCTTGCTGTTCGAAAAAGTTCCTTATATGTTCTGCATCCCGAGATGTTCTTTATTAATTTCAGCCAGGTAATTCTTGGTCTTCCAGGTCTTCTTTTTTCAGTTGGAAAAGTATTGATTAGGACATTAGGAAGTCTGTCTGCATCCATGCATACAGTGTGTCCAAACCATCTCAGTTGTTGTTTTCTAATTTTTTCTATTATTGTCTTTTTATACAATAGTTATTGTCTGACTGTGATGTTTGTTTTCTTTTCTATCCAACTTGTTCTATTTATTTTTCTTAAGCATTTCATTTCAAATGTCAGCAGTTTTTTCTCCTCTCTTTTTTTAACTGTCCATTCTTCTGCTCCATAGATGACTGTTGGTATAATTATTGCTTCATATAATTTGATTTGTTTAGGTATCTTGTTTGTTTTCCAGATTTTTTGTAATTTTCCCATGGTGGTCCATCCTATCACTATTCTGTGTTTGATTGTTTTGAGTTCATCTATTGTTTCTGTTAGTTTTGATCCACGGTATATGAAGTTGTCTACTTGTTCTATTTGTTCTCCGTTTAGGGTGGCCGAGATGGTAGTTCTGTTCCTCCCTATTTTCATCACTTTTGTCTTTTGTATATTTATTGTCATGTCATATGTTTTACAGGTTTTGTTTAGCTTGCTGATCAACTTTTGTAGTTCATTTGGGGTTCTTGCAAGAAGGACGAGATCATCTGCATATTTGATATTATTTATGTTTAAACCATTGACATTGATTCCAGGCTCTTTGTCTATTGCTTTCTTTACAACTTCTTCTAGATATATGTTGAATAAGCATGGGGATAATGGGCATCCTTGCATTACTCCTTTTTGGATTTCTATGGGGTCTGTTGTGAGTGTGTCCTTTTTAATTATTGCATTTGTCTTAGAGTAATATTTTATCAGAAACTGTATTATATATTTGTCTATTGCTTTTTCTAGTAGAATTTTAAGAAGGATTTCTCTGTTGATGTTATCGAAAGCTTGTTTAAAGTCCACAAAACAACAATATAGTTCTTTATGGTCTTCCCAGCTGAGCTCTGCTAGTTGGTGCAATGTGAAAATTTGGTCTATAGTTGAATAATTTCCTCGGAAACCAGCTTGTTCTATGCCTATCATTTCTTCGTAGGTGTTTTTTAATCTATTTTGTATAATTCTTATGAGGGAGTAAATTGATTGGTCTGTAATTTCTGCAGTCTCTTTTGTCTCCTTTCTTGTATATTGGGATGATCTTTCCAGTTCTCCAGTCATCTGGGATCTCTCCTATTTGTAATATTTTATTGAATAGGGTTGTTAAATATTCTATTGATATGCTGCCTCCATATGACCACAGTTCAGTAGGGATAGTATCAATGCCTGGTGCTTTATTGTTTTTCATCTGTTTTATTGCGTATCTAACTTCTTCTTGTAAAATTTTTGGGTGATCATTATTTTCTTCTATTGTTGGCATTGTAGTTTTGTTTCCTTGGTGGAAGATAGTCTTAAAATGGTTTGACCAGATTTTTCTTATATATTCAATATTCCCGGTTTCAGTCATCTTGTTGTTTATCATTGTTACTGCTTTTGCTGAGAATTCCTTTGTAATTTCTCTTACAGTATCATGGAAGACTTTTAGGTTGTTTTGTTGGTATGCTTCTTGGCATTTCTTTGCTTTTTCTTCTAACCATTTTACTTTGGCTTTTTTTGCATAGGTTATCAACTTTATTTTTTAGTGCTCTGTATTTTTCTCTATTCTCTTCATTGTTTTGTTGGTTTACAAGTATCTTGGCCTCTCTTTTCTCTTCTATGGTAGCTATGATTTCTTGGGTTATCCACTGTTTGTTTATTTTGGGTTTGGAACCTAGAGTGGCTTTTGTAATTGATAACACTGTTTCTTTTCCTTCTTCCCAGTATTTTCTGCTGTTCTGGAAGATGGAGGGTTTTAATTTCAAGCACATCTGTTCTAAAAATCGACTTCTGCTTGAGCTATCTTTTAGTTTTGATAGGTTGATGTTTTCTTCTTTTCTGATATTATTTTTCCTGTTGAATTTTATCTTCACTTTGGCAGTTAATATTTCATGGTCAGTGTCAAAATCAAAGCTTCTTAATGTTCGTACATTATTTACTGATCTTTTCCATTGTTTGTTTATGATGATATAGTCTATGCAGTTCTTTATATTACCATCTGGAGATGTCCATGTATATTTATTATTAGGGCATTGATAGAACAGTGTGTTTGTAATCATTAGATCGTTTGCTTTACCGAAGTGGAGTAATTGTTCTCCTCTGCCGTTAAGCTCTCCGTATCCAAATTTCTCCATCACATCTTTTTTGTCTGCTGTGAATTGTCCTATTTTAGCATTAAAATCTCCCATCACTATCATGAGTTCTCTATTTTTGGGATTATCTATTTCCTGTTGTAGTTCTTCATAGAAATTTTCTATTTCTTCTTCTGAATGGTTACTGTCTGGTGCATATATTTGGATTATTTTAATTGTTTGACCTTTTTCTTTTGCTTGAAGTTTGGCTGTTATTATTCTAGGAGACACTGGGTTTATTTCAATTACTGAGTGTGTAAGTTTCTTTTCAATTAGTAATGCAACTCCTTCTCTGTGTATGTTATCTTTTCTTCCTGAGAAGTACAGTCTTCCTTCTGGTAAATCCATGAATCCATCTCCGCACCAATGTGTCTCTGATAAACCTAAAATACTCCATTTCAGTCTTTTTAAATTTTTCTGGACTAATTGTAATTTTCCAGGTCGGTATAATGATCTTATGTTGAGGGTGGCTACATGTTTCACATCCTTGGCTGACCACATTGCTGATTTCTCACCTACTCCATGTGGTCTTTGAGTAGGCACGTTGGTTGTCCCGTACGCAGTAGCACTATCTCGGTTTGTAGACTTTCTCCTGCTCATGAAAGTTACTGGCATAATAATGTAGCCAGTTTGCCATGCCTCTGCTACATCCTTTGGTCCACGGCTCTTTATTCTTTATTCAGAGCAACCCATTTGGGTTTCCGCCACCCGGGGGACGCGCCTGGTAGGAGTATGGTCTCCCCCAAGGACATATAACTATTTACCAATAATGTAAAGTTAAAGTAATCAAGAATATGGCTGATAATGCAGTACTTGCAGAATGATTTGAATAAGCTATAATTGTGGGGATGGGAAAATGACTCAGTTCAGTGTTAGTAAATGTAAACCCATGCACTTTGATGTGATGAGATCCAGTGTTGTATTATATTGGTGGAATTATGCTAGAAGAAAATAATCAAGTTAGGAAGTTAGTTTTAGTAGACAGGATGTTGAAGTTCAAGGGCCATGTAGCAAAGATTTCAAATACAATTCAGAGGATCATTGCAATGCTGAAATGAACCTCGACATGTAAAAATAAGAAAGTCATTTTGTCTCTTTACAAGGCCTTGAGACCCACATTTAGACTAAGTCAGGAGTACCCTGGTTTCAGTGATGATTCTGATAATGGAAAGAGTGCTAAAGAGAGTATTAAAAATGATATCAGGATTGTCGGACTGATTATGAAGGCAGGCTGAGAATTTGTAGACTGTGCAGACACTAGCAAACTGCTTGAGATATAATTGAGACATGCAAACTTTTTAGAGGATTATACAGGATAGCTAGATGGAATTTTTCATTTTATGGAGGTCAGGGAAAGCATAATGCAGGAATGGAGCATTACTAACAGAAGAATTGGAAATCAAAAACAGATGGAAAGAATACTGTAAGGAATTGTACAATGGAAGATTTGGATAAAGAAAATTTAGTGGAACCCTCTTACTAGGAAAATTCTGATTTGGAATTCCTTCACTTAGTCATGAAGTTGAAAGAGCAGTTAAGCAGCTTATCAGCATTAAGGCCCCAGGTGCAGGCAGAATCCTATCACATTTAATTAAAGCCACAGAGGATGGAGGAATAAGAGTGTTTCATAGATTGATTACAAAGATATGAGAGACAGCATCATGGCCTAGAGACTAGAAGTCTGTTTTCATATCTCTCTTCTTATGTAGTGGCATGCAACAATTATAGAACTCTTAGTTTAATATCTCATGCAAGCAAGATTTTATTGAAGATATGCTAAATAGGATTGAGGCAGAGATGCCTGAGGAACAAGCAGGTTTTAGGAAAGGTAAGGGCACCAGAGATGAGATCCTTTGCCTTAGACAGATCATAGAAAAATATAAAGAACTTAGATTTATACTCTTCTTAGACTACTCTTTTTCACTGTGTTCAGCATGTGAAACTGTGGGAAGTAAAAAAGAATGGGTTTTCCTCAACACACTATCAGGTTGATAGCAAACTTGTACAGGGAGCAAGAAGCCACGGTAAGAATAGGTGTTGGATTAACTGATTGGCTCCAGGTTGGAAAGGGAGTTAGGCAAGGGTGTTTACTCTCTCCTCACTTGTTTAGTATGTATGCTGAGGATGAGCTCAAGAAGGATTTAGGATAGGTGGTAGAGTGATCGGTAATTTGAAGTATGCTGATGATACCGTACTCCTCTAATTACAAGGATGAACTAGGACAAATTCTTGATAAAGTTAATGAAATGAGTAATAACAGAGGACTTCACCTCAGTCCTAGCAAGACAAAGATTATAGTTCTCAAAGGAAATACAGACAAAGAAGTTCTTGAGAAATAAGTGTACCTTAATGGAGAAAGAATTGAGGAAGTCAGCAAGTTCAAGTATCTGGGATCCGTTATGAATTTGAAGAATTGCTGTTCAGAAGATTAGGAATGGCTAAAACAACAGTCATTGTCTTGTCTAAAATCTGGAAGAATGGATCTATCTCCATGGGAACATGAGATTTTGGATACAGTTGTTTTTCCAACAGTGACTTATGGATGTTAGACTTGTAACCTAAAGAAGTCAAATAAGAAAAGGATAGGTACTTTTGAGATGTGGTGTTGCAGAACGCTGTTGAGGATATCATATACTGAAAGCATACAAATGAATGGGTAGAAAAGAAAAGTAGAACTTTAAGGCTCTTGAAGGATATTGACAGAAGAAAGTTAAAATATTTTGGACACATTGAAAGGATGACTTCTTAGAACAGTAAAGGAAGGTCAAGTTCCTGAAAAAAGAGGAAGGGGAAGACTATCAGTGAGATGAGATGGATGGATGATATGTGTGGAGTGACTGATCTTCAGGAAGTTGAAGTCTCCAGAAAAGCATACAACAGGACCACATGGAGAGGACTGGTGTGCCACATCACTGAGCATCAGAGTGACCATATGGCATCTGTGGTTGTCCAATAAACAGATAATGAAGATGGGGAAATGATGAGAGGGTATAATTGGGAGTTAAGAATGAATGCTATCAAAAAAAAAGGGGGGATGAGCTAGATTTTTCTCTCATGAAGTGGTGTGTGATTTGATTGAATTCTCATTGGATGATGTATTTGTATGTAATGCAAATGAATTCAAGAACTGGTATCACAGCTAGTGTGGTAATATTCCAGGTATGGAAGACAAGCATCAACAAATTAATATGAGTACAGATAAAGTGATTATTATGGGGCACTTCAACTATGGAGATATAAAATAGCCTTTCAGCGTATTAAATATGGAGATATAGATTGGAAGGAAGAGAGATCACATGGCAGGAAGGAAATGGAATTTATACATCTACCGGGCAATAATTACTTGAGGCAGCATGTGATGAATGGGACTTGAGGTGCAAGAGTATTGGACTTAGTCATAGCATCAGAAGCACTATCCATAACTAAGGTGGCCACATTGCCTCCAACTGAGGAAAGTGACGATGTGGTTTTGACTTGGGATATTGTAATAATTGAGGAATATTCTGTCAAGAAGGGATATATGTAAAACTACAAGGCAGGTAATTATGAAAAGCTTAGTAGGAAGGTTGAAACTCTTCCATCAAACCTTGCATAAAACCATGCAAGGGAAGAATGTTAATAGTGCATGGGAGATAGTTAAGGGATAGAGAAATGGCTGCATGATAATTCTGCTGGATTTTGCAATGACATTTGACTGAACAGCACATGGAACTCTGTTGTGCCAACTGCAACAAATGGAGATGGATATGACATTGGTTATGTGGCTGCTGGACAAATATCAGGAATTAGGATACAAAGAGCAAAATCCAGGTAAAAGCTGGTGATTAGTGGTGTGTCTCCAAGGTTCTGTGCTTTGTACATAAATGATGTAGGAAATTACCTGAAAGGAAATATTCAGTTGTTTGCTCATGATGTAAAATTAGGTTGAGCAATAGTGAATCACTGTGATCTGGAGAGCTTGTAGGATGATTTAAGTAGGCTGTCAGTATGGGGAAAGTTAATGGGCATCAGTAGTTTCATGTGGAGAAATGTCAAGTTATGCTATTTGTGATAGATTACAAGCTGTGTACCACTCTGATGTAACTGTACTCCAGGAAACAGATGAAGCTGGGGATTTAGTTGTGGTGGTGGTAGGCATAGAGTTGAAGTTTAGAGGACATATTGCTAAGGTAGCTCATAAGATTACTTGGCTATTAAAGAATACACTAAAAAGTAGAGATAAGGAAGTTGTTATTCCTCTTTATAAGGCCCTGATATCCACATCTAGATTACAGTGCTCAAGTCTGGTCTCCCGAGAGTCTTGGGGATAAGGAAGTGGTCGAGAAGATTCACAGGTGAGCAGCCAAGATGATTTGTCTGTGGAATGTTTATCCCTATGACGATAGATTGAGGGTGTGTGTGGACTGCAGAAGTTGGTTGATAGGGGAAAAAAAAAAAGAGGGGATATGGTAGAAACATTTAAGTTACTTAAAGGGTTTTATAGGATTGATGCAAGGGAAATATTTCAGCACCTGGCTGGGTGGTGAAGGACAGGTCAAGATGTCACCCTCTAAGTTGAGTAAAAGTTGGTTAAAAGGGGTTGCATGAAGGCTAGATTTTTTAACTTGGAGAGTCAGGTGTTAGCACTGTCTGTTAATGTGCTCAAGGAGAGGTATGATGGATTGTGTGGATACTTTGGGTCTCCCACAATGAATCTTCAGAATCCATGGAGGTGCCTGCACAATAATAATATGAAGACTCCTTCAACGAGTCCTGACTCCCTGGTGGTCTCTCATAATAATAATCTGATTTGGCCTTGTTATAGTGAAGACTCTTCCTGCTTGCAAATTGTGCTGCTCACAAGTATGCTTATCACCTTTCTGTTTATATTCCCCTCACAATGGTTTATTTATTATTATTTTTTTTTCCAGCTCTTGCTTTATCTCTACTCATCCACTTAACCCCCACTTGGCTTATTCTTGTGATTGTTGATATGCAGTATGGTACTGCTTCTCTCGAACAATCCCAGACCACTTCTGAGGTGCTGCTGACATTCGTTCCTTTTAGTTTCTCAAGCTGCGGCACTAATCCAAGATGCCTCCCAAGCCCGTCATAATTTCCAGCTTTATAGTTCAACATAAACCCTTTCTCAGCAGAGAATTCCACATGTTTAGCAACTTCCCAGGACAACACTTATGGTCACTCTTTCCATTTTGAGGCAGAGTGTCTATTGTTTATGGATATTTCTTCCAATATTATTGCCAGATTCAGCATTCTCAAACCACTGCTCCTCTTTGTGACCTGCTATTTCAGGTTATTATCCATTAGCAACTGCATAAATTCCACTTCTATCTTATGTTTTCCTTTGTTCAATCCAATTTGTTCCCATAGTTGTTATCTCCCATAATAATTGCTTGCCTCATTCATTCTGCTCATCTTCCAGTGTAGCATTCATATCTTCCTGTTGAGCTCCTGGTCTATAACGGTAGCCAAAATAGGTTGTTTAAGAGATGCTTATGCCATGAGAGGGTTTTTTTTTTTTTTTTTTTTTTTTTTTTTTTTTTTTTTAAAGAAAAGCAACCACTAAATTGTATTTCTTAATAATTCTGGAAATGGGTTCTGAGAATTCAGAAATGTATGGGATAGGAACTTGACATACTGTTTCCTTGTTATTTGTGCTAGGATTATAGGAATTAAAAAGTTGTTGCATGTTCCTTTCTGAGATGCCATTGAGTTTCATAGATCATTTAAGAGTTCCTGCTGCAATAGTTAAGGTAGAACTAATAGTATGCACATGTCTTAATAAAGTTTTCATAATTGCTTTCTTATGTGATGGATGGTGAGCTGAATTACTTACTGCTGAATGTAGAATCCAGTAAAAGTATGCTTTTGATAAACAAGTAATTAATTCTAATGGTGAATGGAGGAGTAGAATATCTAAAAAGGACAATTTGTTTTAAAAAGGACAATCAACTTTTACAGAGGTCACAACTATTAAACAAGCCTAACAAATTTTGTGTTAACAATGTAAATATCTTAAAAGCCCATGTATTTAATCCTAAGGAATTAACATGCAAGATTGTACAAAACAGTAAATGTTTAAATTGAAAGATTCAAGGGCAATGGCTTAGAAATCGGCATAGTATTGATGTAGGAATTGTATATAATGTAAGTGATTTTTAATGTGCTCAGAGTCAGCCTGATACCACCTTCAAGGTCATTGCTAAAAGGGTGGTATAGTTCTGAAGTAGTTCCACTGTTTGAAAATAGGATTAAGTGTGTATATTCAGTGGGAACTAAAGTGAGCTTTAATATGAAGGTCAAGGCGGTTTGTGCAGGAATGTTCGGGGGCCTCGACCCTTCATCCAGAGACCCGAGAAATTGTATAAAGGTCATCTAAGAAAGAAAAAAAAAAGAAGACGGGGAATAGAGGAAGAGAAGAGAGAACTTCAGATCGAGTCAATTCATCGTGTTCGTCAGTCCGGTTGAAGGCTGCGATGGACAGCCACGGGAGCCGTGAAACTACTGAGGGAGAAGAGAAGCAGGACTAGCATGCATTGCCAATAGGACAGTCTGCTAAGTGCCTTGATCGTCGGAACCCTTTGGCCAATTCATAGACATCGGGAAAAATGTGCTCCAAGCTCTGCACTTCATCCAAGTGAGACGATGGTGACGACGGAATCTTTGCATGGAAGTCAAAACCTGAAACGGATGGGAAGCCAAAGGAACCTAAGAAGGAACTAGGAACGGTGTATAATAGCATTAAAGAAGATATGCGAGTAAATTTTGTTGTGCTTGCTTATGATATGTGAAATTATTATTATTATTATTAGTAGTAGTAAACAAGACCTCATGGAGTCAAAGACTCAACTGAGAATCCATGGGACATTTATTGTGCTTGACATAGGTCATAGTTCAGGACTGGAAAGTTAAACTAAGAATAGTTTGTTCAAAAATATAGTTAGAATTACTAGTTATAAACTAGTAATTCTAACTATGTACACATATAGCATGATATTCCTTCTACTGAAATAGGCTGATAGTTTTTTTTGAATGCTGATATAATATGTTGCATGACTTCGTGCTTTACTAAATGTTGAATTGCTAACTTTTTAAGCTTAGAGTGGAATTAAGAGAGAACCTTTTCCTATTGTATGATTTTGTATAATTGCAGTTTAGTGTAAATAAATGTTTGTTTTACAAAGTGTACCGCCTGATCTTTATGCAATGTGCTGTTTCTAAATAAACACGAACCTGTGGGCGAAGGAATTTTATGTTAGCCATGACTGTTAAGAAGGGCTTTAGGATAATTTCAGAGAGAATTCTGATGGAAGTATAATAAATCTAATACCACAAGGAGAGCACTGGTGGCGCAGCCTATAAATCTAAATAAATTTCCAGAGTTCTCCCAGTATCGGAAACATACTAGTCCGTAGAGTAAAGTTAATAAATGAAAGAAGTTAAAGGATAAAGAGTTAATAAGTCAATAGAGAAAATTAATAAAAGTAAAAGTTGAGCAGAATAATAATAATAATATAATAGAGAACAAGTAATAGAGAAATAATATAAGAGAAAAGATCACATAGAAATATTACGTTCTCTTTTTTCCCCATGTCCATAGTAAATTTAATTCGTGGATGTAGATTATCTGTATAATAATAATGTCTAATATGTAAAGTATATATCACATATAAAAAGTATGTGCTGTATCTTCATTATGTGGCCGGTTAGCAAAAAGCCTATATAATGAACCCAAAATGAAGGCTGAGGGTGTATGGATGAGATTAGGATGTCTTCTAAATGAAAGTTAACAAGTATGGGGGAGAATGCTTCCCATTGCTGTTCCTTCAACTTGATGAAGGAAGAATTGTAAGCCACTTTGGCCATAGAAAAATGTAAAACTAAAACCTTAATAACTAGGGGTTCTGTGGTTTATCTAAGATACATAAGAAGGATGTTCCTCTTTATCTGATTGTTGACTACTTAGATTCGCCTACTTATCTAATAGCCACATTTTTATCACCTCTGTTGAAAACTTAGATTGGCAACTACTGCTCATTCATAAAAAAATTCTTGGGATTTTCTAGATAAAATTAAAATTGTTTCCCTCCAACCCACTGATATAATGGTTAGCTTTGATAAAGAATCTCTCTACAAATATTCCTCTTGAGCAGAGGTCGTCAACCTTTTCACTGTAAAAGGGCACCTTACTTCAATTTTCTGGAGGGAAAGTTATAAACTTAAAGTACATTCAATACATTTTTATTTTAAATGAATTTATTAATACAAAATTCTACTTACAAACTTAAGTATGTACTTAAAAAAAACCACATTAATGTGATAATTGCCACTGCAGATATTCAGCTAACTTATAATCTGGCACATAATTGGATTTTTCAGTTCTTAGGCAGTGGTCTAAATTAGAATCGTCGAGCCATTATCGATGCACTTCTGTTGCACTAACCTAGTGTATCTTGCACTTCCATAGTTTTCCCATTCATTTTTTCTTTCATTCTCCCTCCTGATGTACCACATAATAATCATTACTCCACTCACTTGGCTCACATTTTGGCCTCTGAAGGACGCTGTGTAAGTGCACTACTTCACTTCTTATTGTCATCTCATTATTCACATTAGTTTCAGCCACCTGTTTCATACTCTCATATTCATATTTCATTTACTCTATCCATATTCTCTACAGCACTTCTGCTGACTTTCCTTCATTAAGATTTGTCACTTCATTCTTTCACTTTCTACATGACTTGCATTTCTTGCATCTAAACATGAAATATTTATGATTTTCTCCCCCCTCCCCACCCTGCTCTCACTTTTGTACCATGAACCATTCACTCTTGGCAATGATTGGTTTATCTAAGATACATAAGAAGGATGTTCGTCTTTATCTGATTGTTGACTTCTTAGATTTGCCTACTTATCGAATAGCCAAATTTTTAGCACATCTGTTGAAAACTTAGATTGGCAACTTATGTGATGACCTTTGACTTGGCTTTGCAAGATAATTGTATTTTTTTAAATAACATTATTTAACATTGTTATTTAAATAACATTAGTGTTATAAAGAATCTTCATTATGTAAAATTTTCACATTTAAATACCCTAAACTAGTTCATGTTGAGAGCTGTGAAAATAAGCTTACAACATTGATGGCTCACTTTTCGTGCTTCATGACTGAAATGAAACCCAGAAGAGTGATACGTAGCTGAGCATGCTTGGATTGAAAAGAACTCTATAACATTGCTGTGGGAGAAATGAGATTTTTGGAACTCTCAAGTGGATATTTATGAAATATTTGAAGTAAAAAAAAAATGTTTAAAAGTTATCAGTAGTTATGTTATGACAATGACAACACCTTTTTTTTGGGGGGGGGGGGGGAAGAAGTACAGCATGCTTAGCTTTTAACTGCTGTGAAAAAACAAAGGGTCTTTCATACTGAAAGAAAATGTTCTGAACTTCAAAGGAGAGAAGAAAGTGAAGATGATTGGCTTACATATTATGACTTCAGAGAAAATCAGCAATTAAAACTGCAAGTATTTTTTGCAATTCTTTAAAAGTGAACATGTAAATGTTGTAATGTTTGAATTGAGGATTTTACACCCAGACGTTTTATTTCCAACTCTCTGGAAATAAAACTTGAATTCATTCAAGTTTTATTTCCTTGAATGAGCCACAAATTAGCTCGACAGTAAATGAAATGATGTTTTAAAATGACAGTGTAAATTATGCCAAAAAAAAAAAAAGCATGTAGAATGAGGCTGAAAATTCACTTGTCTCTGTTAACTCTCTTATGGTGAATGGATTTCTGAAGTCCTGCACCACCCAACTGTTCATCATGATATACACAAGCAACAATAAGTTTGTGTACTGCTTCTGTATCATGACAAGTAATTGTGCTCTGAAGATGCTGGTTAAAAATCCAGTGAAATATATCCTTATTTATTCTTTTCATGTTAATGTAATACAATTAAAATATAATATATAACTTGACATTTAAGCCAGAAATGTGACTTGTCTGCAAGGTTGGCATTTGATATGTTTTTTGAATTATAGAAATATAAAGTAATACTTTTGTTAATAAAGTAATACTATTATTGGTAAAATTTTCATTAAGATAATTGCTTTTTTTTAAAAAGGTAATATTTAATTAAATAGTTATTAAAATAGCACTCATCCGAAATATGTTTCACATTTGGGCCCTGTACACTACCCTGTCGGTGCTGGCAAGCATAGTGAAACCAGGCAAAAGCTGAATGATTTAAGGCAGTAAGACATGTTTACAGCAGAATTTTGTTCATACAGGATTTTCCCATTATTTACTCTTTTTTTTTTTTTTTCATAATTTCATGGAACATTTCTACATGTCAGATTCATTCCTTACTTTATTTTTGTCTCTCTCTCTCTCTAAGAATTTCTCCTTTGTTTGTTTCATTGGACATTTCAGATGACTGAAAACTAGTACTTTCTGTCTATAATTCTTTGATTCACCTATTGATTAAATTGTCCTATTGTCCAAAATTTTATTTTGAAATATTCTCCTGCATCATATTTAACAAGTTTTATGTTCATGCATTTTTATTAAATGCCACAACTATTATCTTTTCTCTTTATTATCGTGTATATAAATTATATTATATTTAAAAGGACCTTATCTTAACCATACGGTCACAGTAACCAGTTTTCTAAGTGAGGGGAAAAATTATACTCTTTTAGTTTGTCTCTTGTTATCACTTTAAATGAATCTTGCACACAAACAACAGCATAAATTATTTTTAATGATGAAAAATAACTTGAACTTCATAATTAAACGAGAAGAAATTTTATAGAAAATTTCATATAGAAATATTTTGTTTTGAATAATACTCAGATCCAACGATTTTCTCAAAGTAATTAGGATGTAAGAAGGCAGTCAGTAAAGCATTCTAGAACACACTCATTTAAATCATACCAGATAGTCAAGTTTTTACTGTAATAAAAGGATTGTCAGTGCAAGTTTCAGGAAGCCGTTTACTGAATTATGATTTCTATTGTAGTATGTCTCAGGAACTCATCCTGCCTACACTGGAACTCCAGCTGCGGCTACTGCTTCAATTTATTCTCAGCCAGCTCATCTTGTCCAGCCAATGCCCCTTCCAGATGTAAGTATTCATAATTGTGATTAATGAGAAGAGGGACTTGTATTTTATATAACATACCTTTTCTGATGCTAATATCCTGGTCTTTGTTGGCCATCAGGTGGATTGTCTGCTGTCCAAAACAGGCTGTGGTTTAAAGTCTCACAATGATTTTGGATGATGTCGTGAGTCTTTAGATGGTAAACAGTTTTTGTCACCTAGTTTGAAAATACCATCCTGCATATTGTAAGCTTAAATTGACTACAGGTGGGGTTTGGTCTCTGTCAAACAGGAATCTTGGATTATTCAATTCTTGGTATTGAACAATAGGTTTTCAACTGTTTGTGGGTTGAATTCACATTTATTTTTACAACATTTAAAAAAAAAGTTTGTATTAAAAAAAATCACTTATGTTGACATTTATATGTTAATGTGAGATCTGTGCAGGTTTTGTCATCAACCACCAGACATAGAATTAAATAGTGTATTTAAATTAATCATAAATATCGCTTGACAAAGAAATATTTTCATTTTTATCCATATTTTACCCATGCATAAGTAGATAAAAGCATGTACAACTTAAAATTATAAGCTTTTTTTTTATTTTTTTTTTATAGAGAGTAGTTTAGTTAAAATGTTTATCCATTTTCCCTTTGTTTGTTACTATGATACTTGAGAGCTCTATCAATGGCAGAAGTCATATTTTATATAACAAATGGTAAAATGATGTATTGACATATTGTTATTATATTCTGGATTTTGGTGGTAGGTGGAGTGGGATTGAATGTATACTTGATCTGTATTCTTTTTATCATTCATATACTCTTGCCTAAGTGAACAAAAGTTTGCTCTTGAAATATCTTCATCTTCTACTTACACAGTTAACTCTCACTACAGCAAACATGTGAGGAATTAAAAAAAAAAATAGTTTGTTATGGAAATTTAGCTGGATATTTTCTGTAGTCAGCACTAGAGTGATTGAATTTGCTGTGATGGTTAACTTTATATGTCAATAGCATGATGTCTCTGATCTTTTGCAAGGACATCAAAAAAATCCTCAGTGGTTTTCCTACTAATAAGTTCTCATCTCCCCAGATATGGAGAGATAGCATATAGAATCTTTGTGCTTTAGAATTAACACCCATCCTGTATTGTCTATACACTGTGCTGGTACTCATTTGGCATCCACCTAACAGTATGAATGCAATCCTTTATCCAGCCTATCCCTATAAAGGGAAATAAAAGTCTGCCATCACATTATCATCCTGTATCTCTCTCTCCTTGAAAATAATGGAGACAGTCACCAACAGCCAGCTTCTTTGCTACCTGGATCTATCTATTAATTACTGATCACTAATATGAATTTTGTTCTTCTAGTTAAGTGGCAGATCTGCTAGCTAACCTTGCCCACTTCTGTAAACAAAAATATTAGTTGAGAGGTTTTGATAGCACAGAAATTGATTGTTAATGCATTTTCCCATTATTTTAAAGAGAGGGAGAGAGAGCAATTCGAAGCTAATTTTATTAGTGATAAAAATTTGTAGCCCTTCGTAGGAATAGGTAGGATGTGAGCAAATTAATTTTCAAGCTACGTGATAAATATCAGTAGAATAAGAGTTAAAAAAGGTAAAAACGGGAGATGATTCTGAAGCACACTTTCAGAACCATGGGAAAATTGCCAACATGACCTGGAGACTTTTTGGCACCCAGGTTGGATAAAATTCTTCTGATCTGTTGCTGGCATACAATAAATGGGGTTCATTAAATATTATGAGTTTGTAACATCAGGAGGACATTAACTGAAATCATCAGTACAATAATTAAAGCAAAAAGTAAAAAAAGGGGATTTTTTTTTTTATGTGGGTGATGATACAAAAGAAATAGAAACATGGTTGGACAAAAGTGTTTGGTGGTGGGTATCTTTGGAAAGGGACCAGCCCTATAACTACCATACTAGGTCTTTTCAAAATTGGTTTTCAATGTGTCAGCAATTTTGCTTGCTATTATCTCAAACATTAGTATAGATAAAAAAAGAAAACTGTATTTTTACCTGCTGGAGATAGTAGTGAATACTAGCTGTGATATATATGATTATTTTCTTGAACAGAGGCATCAGTACACTTCTTGGCATCAGTACACCTATCATGGCTTAGGATAAAGAAGAATTTGGAATGTTGAATATTTCCATAGCTAAAGGAATTATTTCATTGATTAGCAATGACATCATCCATAGTGATGATTGTTTATATTAGTTGAGAGGTTTTGAGATAGCACGTTAAAGACAGCACATAGGCCTGATCCTTCTCATACCCGCAACTAGGCCAGGCATATCTCTTCGGAGTTCCTCGTGATCTCCCCCCACATTGCAAATATTTGGATATTAGAAAATTATAATCATGAGAAATGAGGTATAGAAATTATCATCTCGCTTTACATTCTTTATAAAATCAAACACATGGATGAGAATGACTGTGTAAATGTTGTATCATGAGAACAGAGATCAACTAGGTTGTAATCTGTTACTCAGATGGATCATTGGTGAGGAACAGGTCAGTAATGTTTGGGCAGTAGTTCTGATTATGTTTTCTTCTGATATGTACTGTTTGTGAACAATTCACACAAAAATCGTTAAAGACAGCACATAGGCCTGATCCTTCTCATACCCGCAACTAGGCCAGGCATATCTCTTTGGAGTTCCTCGTGATCTCCCCCCACATTGCAAATATTTGGATATTAGAAAATTATAATCATGAGAAATGAGGTATAGAAATTATCATCTCGCTTTACATTCTTTATAAAATCAAACACATGGATGAGAATGACTGTGTAAATGTTGTATCATGAGAACAGAGATCAACTAGGTTGTAATCTGTTACTCAGATGGATCATTGGTGAGGAACAGGTCAGTAATGTTTGGGCAGTAGTTCTGATTGTTTTCTTCTGATATGTACTGTTTGTGAACAATTCACACAAAAATCCTGTTATCAAATATCTCAACATTTTTATTTGCTGGATTTATGAAGGCAGATAATGAAAGCTATTTAGATTTATAAACATTAAAATCACAAAGATGACTTCATCTTTAGGAAATTTGGACTGAACAAAATAAAGATAGTCTCAACGGCTGCCTTGATGCTTCTGTTCTAGTGGCCTCATCACCACTTGAATTAGCACATCAATTTCATTCTCAAATATTTGACCAAGCACATGATTTCTTGTTTACAACTTAAACTAGCTTACATCTAGCAGCTAGATTCCCACCTACTCTTAACAAGGAACTTCAAAAATAATATATTCATTTCACAGAGTAATTCTTTTGGTCCTGTCGACTCAGCGAGTCCCACGATCTACATACCACTGAGAACACCAATGCCAGTGAGAAGAAATAAACCTCCCTATGGTGTGCATGCATAGGGGGTGTGGCAGGAGCCTTTAAGGGCACTCCTATTTCCTCCTGACATAGAATTTTGGTCTTAATTTCCTGTGATGGGCACACAGGTATGTCAGGGTGGGCGACCAACTCCACATTAAAGACGGCACATAGGCCTGATCCTTCTTGGACCCGCAACTAGGCCAGGCATATCTCTTCGGGTTCCTCGTGAGGTCCCCCCAGACCTACCTGGTATGACTAAAGTAGTGACAGGGAATTATTTTCAGTAGCTATCAACAGGCTCCCTCTCGTGATGTATGCTACTGAAAAAAAATATATATATATATATATATATATATGAATCCTGCTTGTTATTCAGTTTTACTGAAAAATTTCTCACAAAAAAAGTTGTGCTCTCTGCACACATCAGGCTTCCCCTGATGAGTTATAATGATAGTAATAGTAAGTAATCCCACCAGCTAGACCACAGCTCTATCCAACACATCTACCTCAAGGAGAGTCATGTTTACTCCTGCCAATTACCCGTGATCTTGATTGATATTCTTCCACTTAAACATTCAGATCACTGGGCAGAAATCCCATTGGCAGCAACACCTCTCAACAACCACTGCAAATTGCTTTGCTTTAATTAGACAGTCGGATTCCCCTGATTCATGCTAGTTCTGAGTCTGCTGTTAGTTGCCGGCCGAAATGGTTGCACCAGACAGGCCATCTAACACGCTGCACAGCTGAGGCATTCCATGAGAAGGCCCTGATGCTGGTCCGGACTTAACCATTCCATCACTGGACAGTTTCACCCAGTCCCGGTGCAGTGCCATACCCACTTTGTATCCCAGCCCGACCCAACCCGTCCTTGTCCTGAGGTTACGGATCCGTCTTGCCGACTTCCCTTATCTACATTATTCTATCGACTAGAGGCTGTTCACCTTGGAGACTTGCTGTGGATATGGTTATGGTCCGGCACGAAAATCTCACTCTCCCTCGGATTTTCAAAGGCCGACAGAGCCCTTGAAAATCCAAAGGAGTGTGTGATTTTCGACTTGAAAATTAAAAATCCATTTTTACCCAGAGAATTTTTTTTTTTTTTTTTTAATAAAAAAAAAAAAAAAAGGATACCCTTAGTTGAACACTGTGCAATATCAGAGCTAACAGGTGCACAGTTGTAAGCCACACATGATGTGCGTGATTCTTTTTGTGCGAACAGCCTTGGTACAATGTTGAATCAAAGCTTAGATAAGGGATGATAATTTGAAATGGAATTTTGTTATTTCCATACCTGTAATAATTGTTTTGATAATTCATTCATTGCAAACATTTCAATCAGAATACTTAAAGCTGTAATAATCCCAACAAGAATCCTTTTTGGTTCTTCTTTGACTGCAGAAGAATGAAAGAAGGAAATGTGAGATGAGTCCCGATTAAAGAATTACATTTCTTTAGAATTTATTTATTAATGTTTAGAAATTTTTTAGTTAAGAATTTGTTATTTTATATGATTTTTTTTGGTATTGTTCTTTGAGGAAAATTATTTTTTTTATTCATAGTACTTTCAGAACTATTTGTGGTGACTTGCATAGTTAATTTGTGTTGTGAAAGTATTAATTAAAGAGTAGGTGTATATAGTGTGGAAGAAAGGACCCCTCCCCCCTTTCTCTCTCTCTCACACACGCAGAAGCAGGATGCACTCTCTGTGTAAGGAAGGCATGTCCCCAATCCATAATGGCCTTGACCATTATGGATTGGGCATCCAGGCACAACCTGTCACAGTAAGTGACAGTTGGATTATTTGCTATCTGGTCAGTATCCTCATGGTGCATTGGCACTGAGGTTCAGTCACTTATATTATCTAGCATCTGGCCTGCAGAAGTGTTTTATATTGCCTCACCCTTAAATGGGAGTGATTTGGGGTCCATACATGTGAAGGCATTAAATGTAAGAAAGGTTGTTGAGGGCAGAAGACAATCATGCCTCCAATAAATGTTCACTGGTTATGAAAGTGATCCACCATAGTGAGTCTGTTAGTCATATCTTCCAATTAGGGAAGATTGTCTTCTACTTATCACATAATTCTTATGATTTGAGCCTTTTATCAGAATCACTACCCTAATCATGCAGAAAGATATCGTCTTCGATATTTATCTGAATATCCAAATAAATGTTATATCAAAACTTTATACAGTGGTATGAGATCATTCTGTTTCTGTGATATCTTGCTGTTTAAAATAGTGCTTTATTTAATGATTCTATCAATAATAATTTAAATTCAAGGGTAGTAGAGCAAGAAGTTTTCCACCCATCTAATCTGCATGCAATCTACCCTTACTTATTCTAGCAGATGGACAGAAAGAATATACAAATAAGTAAAAAAAAACCCTGGTAATAATAAATGTTTATCTTTTATTATGTATTGCAAATATAATAAGTTATTATACTGGCTCATATGAATTTCCTCCCAGCTATAACATTGTATTCAACCTATATTCATTATATTAAGCTTAATTCAAAGATCATTAGAAAAAAAAAAAAAAAACAGGTTTTATTTAGTCATGGATAACTACGAAGATAATGAAACCTACTAGTTTAATCACTAAAACTCGTGGCTTCTTCTGGGTAAAAAATACACAAAAATAAATGAAGTAAAGGCAAACATAAACTATAACATTACTAAACCAAATTATGTAGGAACCATTATAATGTAAACTGACTGAAACAATGTAGGAGGTGGCATGAATTAACTATTGTTCAACATTGTGTGCAGGTAGTTGGCTGAAAAGTTGATGTCTGACATATGGAAAACAGTGAACAGTGACAAGCAATTTCCAAATATTGCACAGGATTAATTCTTGATTCCTATAGTGTGCCTTGTGAAAAGATGACAATAATTCTTTAATATTTCAAGCAGTCAAGTTGTATTCTATGTAAGGCATGGAACTTATTCCACTTGATGTTGTATTGTGTGTGTGGGGGGGGGGGGGTGAAAAGCCAGGACTAAGTTGTCTTATCTGTTGTTGTCTCCAATGTGTTCTTTCTCCTTTATTTCAAAACTTCATAATGTCTGGTGTATGTAAGAAAGGTCCACAAGCGCATGAATATTATTGACCCCAGGATATTTATAGAAGACGGGGTGTTGTGGTCATCTTTAGGAGAACGAAGCAAACGTATAGTTAGAACAGGCTTGACAACCACCTGAATGTCATGAGCTTTAAGGAGACTAGTAATCTTAATAGAAAGTCTATTAGTGTAAGGGATGGAAACTGAAATCTTGTAGTGAATGTTACGATTTTGCTGCGAAACAGCATTAGACAACAGTTTGCATGTGCAAATTTCTAGAGTAGGCTTTCCTACTCATAAATGCCAAGTGAAAAGTCTTTTTCAGCATTTTTGGTAATTAAAACATCTAGGAAGGGTGGTTTTTCTCTCAGTTTTCAAAGTAAATTTTATTTTAAATTAAAGACTCCAAGAAATTATATTATTGGTTTCATCCTTTATCCAAGTGTAAGCAAAGTTTATATGTAAAGTAACTTAATGACTGGGCAACTCATATATATATATATATATATATAGAGAGAGAGAGAGAGAGAGAGAGAGAGAGAGAGACTAATGACTTCACATCACTTGTCTTAGTATCCCATAATGCAAAGCACATATCTTTACATACATGTATAATGCTATGCATTATGGGAAGGGTCACTACTTAGACCGGTTTTGACCTTTATTGAGGTCTCATCAGTGGGGGTGACCCAGAAGTGATACCAAAGTTGAGGTAATTCAGAAGTCATATTTCTATATACAAGTAGCCAAAAGGTGTCACATAAATACTCTGGATTGGATATAATGCTGAAAGCTTTCCCACTTGGGTATACTATAAATTAAAGATGCTAAGAAATTATATTCTTGGTTTAATCCTTTATTTAAGTGTAAGCAAACAAAGTTTGCATGTGAAGTAACTTGATAACAGGGCAATTTGTATATAGAGCCTAATGACTTCACATCACTTGCCTTAGTATCCAAGGTACTTCACATGCAAACAAAGTTTGCATGTGCAAATCAACAAGTTTAATGCTCTTTACAATAACAAGTTTGTTTTGACTGACACCTTACTTAATGAAAAAATATTAGTCATCATCTCCAAGTATAACTTGACAAAAGCTGATGCTAGTATATTAAAGTTTCATGTTTGCAGTTGGCCCCAGTACATTTATAAAGTTTAGGTTATTTGTAACATAGAAAAAGCCCTTTAATCTTTTTCTGACAACCTGTTGCAAACTACATCTGACTGAAGACTGCAGTTCTTCTCACTTTCTCAGAAAAAAGAGCTCTGTATAATTTAAGAAAAAACAAGAAAATTATTGTCATCAAAGCTGACAAGGTAATGCAATGGTTGTCATGGATACAGCAAGAAATACATCAGAAAATTATTCCACTAAGAAATGCATTGATCACATCTTAAACTGGATACAGGACTAAGAACATGCTATTCTCACACTTTTTACTCTGTGTATGCTTATATGTGTCAAGAGAAGAGTCACACAGGGATGTATCCACTTTTATGAATCATATACTTGGTAAACTAATAAAAGGACTATACACAGATGTCTGCAATCTCAGTAGTCACATGGATCTAATTGAAAGTATACTAAATTTATAATTCCTGTCTATATTTTTGATCAAGTTTCTTCATGCCTGGTAGCATCTGTTAACTGTTTGTGTTTTTCTGTCTATAAAGATAATGTTTGGAATGTTTCCAACCTCAAGATATTCTTTACTTATTTTCTCTTATAATGAGATTGGAAGAACGACGGTACATTGCGCCCTTTGATTGGAATAGGCCCAAGTTCGATTCTCATCGCGACGGGAGGAATCTTTATCTGGTCGATTTCAATTCGAAGGTGAGTTAGCCGATCTCATACGGAGGTAGCAGGGTTTTTTCTCCCGGAAACTCGGGTTTTTCATCCCGCATACATACAAATCGGCCCTTCAGAACACACGCAATTTACAGACAAAAATTACTAGTTGTGGTGGTGTTGGAGGTGGGCGGTAGATGGCGTTGATGGAGATGATTCGTAGTAGTGGTTAGGTGTAGAGACAGTTGTAGATGTCCTCCCGCGATGAGTCTTCGGACTCCTTTGGAGGTATCAGGAATAACAATAATAATAATAATAATAATAATGAGATCTGTGGAGTTTCCATGATTTTAAAATCATGTATATCACAGTAAAAATAATTTTTTTTTTGCACAGATATTTCATTTTATGTTCCATAAAACTTCATCACTATAAGGAAAGAATAAATGAAACAGAGTGCATGCATTGAATTAGAATGCCTTTGTATGTGCAGTTACGTGTTCATTATGATAAGAACTATCGTCTGTAGGGGGGGGGGGGGGAGCTATTTACTTCTGCCAACGATAACAATTTCCCAAATTTTAGGGATAGAAAGGCAATCGTTACAATATTAAGGTTTGGTCAGTGATGTAGAGCAGGGGTTCCTAACCTTTTTGGTTCCCCTTACCCCCTTGACTTTTAGTAAATTATCCGGTACCCCCTATTCATTATAATAAGAAATAAATAGTAATTAAGTTTTCATAAAAGCTTTATTCGGTAAATAAATCAATTAAATTATCATAAAATTGTAAACTCTTTATTAAACTACAGTAAAATCGACTAGTGAGACCCTTGATTCTGTTTCTTATCCACCAACAGTTTTATTCTTGGTACAGTTTTTGAAATAGATACCTGCATATCATGTTCAGGCTCCAGTTTATTTCTTGTTTTGGACTTGATTGAAAACAGAACTGAGAATCCTGATTCACATGATAAGTTGTTATAAATGGAATTATAGCCATGTAAGCACGTTTGGTGATAACGGGATATTCTTCTCCAAGTGTACACCAAAAATTTTGTAACTTCATTGATTGGAATTCAATTCGGAGTTTCTTGTTATTGCGGAGATCAATTAGCTCATCTTTCACTGGGTCGTTGTCACTGATTTTTTCTAAATCAATATGAAAAGGGTTACGTATCCAGAAGTCATTCATTTGGTCAGGAGGAATTATTCTTGCAAGTGCCTCTTTCAGAGTTTTTAAATGCAATATAATGCTATGACGAACTTCCTGTTTTAATTCATATGTCGGATCTGAAGTGATTTCATCAAGAGATTTGAAATTGGCAAAGTTACCTAACTCCACCCTTCTTCCCCAGAGAGTCAATTTTTCTTGAAATGATTATATCTTTTCTTCAGCCTCTGCGAGAATGATATCTGTACCTTACAGTGAAATGTTCACAGAATTAAGAATTCCAAATACATCAGAAAGATAAGCCAGAGAAATCTCAAAGTTTGGATCTTTGAAATATGAAGCAAAAGCAGATTCTTTTTCGACTAAAAAAATTTCAATTAAATTTCTAAGTTCAAAAACCCCTTCCTAAAACATTTCCTCTGGATGACCATCGTACTTCTGTATGAAGCAGCAGTACGGTATGATCTGCTCCAACCTCTTCACACAATGATTTAAACACATGTGATTCAATGATTTTGCTTTGATAAAATTCACAACTTGAACAACAACATCCAAAACTGCTTTCAAATTATGTGGAAGTGTTTTAGATGCTAAAGTATACCGGTGAAGGATGCAATGGCTTGTAAAAATATTTGGGTTGATTTCTTTAACAAAAGCGGTGAAACCTGATTTTTTCCTCAACATAGTGGGAGAACCATCAGTACAAATAGATTCTACTAATTCCCATGAAAGGCCATTTGAATCAAAAAAAATCATTCACCAAATTCATCATGTCCACTGCCTTTGTTTTTCTTTCAAGGGTTTACAAAAACGAAATTCCTCTTTTATTTCATTCTGATGTATATATCTAGCTGTGCACAGTTAGAAACATCGGTTGATTCATCTGTAAACTAATTCTTTCTGGACTTTTCTTGATTTCCTCTACTACCTGTACACGTATGTCTTCTGACATTTCTTGAATCTGATCACAAATTGTATTATTTGATAATGGTATTTGGGCAATTTTCTCTTTTGCTTCTTTACCACACATCAACTCAACCATGTCCACAGTACACGGCTTCACTAATGTCTCAGCAATTCTATATGGTTTATTTTCTTTGGCAACCCTCAATGCGACACGATAACTGACCTCCAGTGCTGGCTTCTTCGGGGTAATAAATCCATGGTCATGAAGTGTGATATTCTTACCAAATCATGCTCGTTTTATTTTAAACGAGCACTCTGACTCGTTAGAATGTTCGGGATGAACATTCTGAAGCTGCTCTCTCAATTTTGATGACATCATCTGCTATTTCTGAATATCTTGGAGCAAATGAAGCACTGTGGCTTTTTCACACCTTCTTTGTCAAGCACAAAAGTAAAACCATATTGCACATGTGAATCTTGGTAACAACATTTCTTTGGCATGGTCATTCCTTGGGTCTGCAAAAATGATATTTTTTTGTATATAAATTCTGATTTAACCTTTCATTTTAAAAATAAGCTAAAAAATAAATAATATTTTAATCTGTTTAAATCTTGATCTATCCTTTCATTTTTAGAATAGGCTAAAAATGAATTATAAGCTACTCATGATTAGATTAAAATTTAGTCGGCAAAAGTAATTTAGCTAACCTGTGTTTATCACTAAACGTGTGTACTGTGAGCATGTCAAAATGAAGCAGTTGGAGTGTGTGTACCATACAGTATGTCACACGCATGATGTGCAGATGCTGCAGAGGCGAGTGCCGATCTGGCAATTTCACTAGCTATCTTGAATCTTAACCATTTTGAATTAGCGGACCCTGCAGTGAGAAAAAAGTCTATGCAACCTCACTGTGTCCATGTCGGAAAAGAGACCTGAAATGTTGCTGGTGTGGCTGACAGACAGTACCAACATGGAATAGCCCCAAAATGTTGATAACATAACTATTTTTGGAATATATTAATAGTATAATATACTTATTTACCCTGATATTCACCGTAACCCCCTGGACAAGCTTTCCGTATCCCCGTGGGGGTACAGATACCCCAGGTTGGGAACCCCTGATGTAGAGCATCCGTACTTTCCTCGAATAAATGCTCATATTTACATGTAGTTCTTTGAAAGATTTGTGCTAACATCACCAGAGTTAAAGATCGGTACTATCAACATAAGAAGCCTGAATGGCAAAAAAATGGAGCTAGCGGAGGAATTAGATAAGTACCAGATCGACATAATAGGGGTGTCTGAAACAAAAAAGACAAAAACTGGTAAGATCTTTCTGAGCAATAAATACAAAATGTTATATTCAGGCAATGACAATTAAGGAAAAGGAGTAGCAGCCATAGTATTCAACACAAAATGCGAGGCTCATCTTCTTGAACGGTAGGTAGTGTCAAGTAGAGTGATTTGGGCAAATATGAGAATGGGGAACTGGACAATGAGATTTATTTGTGCCTATGGTCCCACAGAAGGTTCTACTAAGGTAGAAGTGAAGGAATTTCTTGAGGCTCTAGAGAAAGCTACTGACACAATGAAAAGGAAAAGTTGGTCCTTGTTGGGGATCTAAATAGCCGAGTAGGAAGTGATTTTCAGACATACAAAAATGTTTTGGGAAAATTTGGAGAAAAGAGCAAAGCTAATAATAATGGCAAATACTTGTTGTTGGATTTCTGCTCAGGACATGGACTGGTTATTACTAACACCATGTTCCAACATAAAAATATGCACAGATTCACATGAAGAGAAGAGGCAAGGAATAAGAAAAGTCTCATTGACTATGTTATTGTTGATAGTGATGTTTTCTCCCTGGTGCAGGACACCAGAGTGTACAGAGGATTTGAAATTGGAAGTGATCACTATTTAGTCTTGAGCAGGATAAAATTTAATTTCATATTGAAAAAGAATGACATGTAAGAAAGTTTTAAGGTGAATAAAAGTTGAGCAGCTTGGAGATGTAAACTGTAGACTAAAATGCACAAAGATTATTGAAGGAAAAATGAAAGAGTTTGAGAACAGGAACCAAACCCTGAAGATTCAGTGGCCAGCCTTGAAGAAAACCCAGATTGATTCAGCTAGAGAGGTATGTGGTGAAGTTGTCTGCAAGGATAGAAAAATTAGAACTCCATGGTGGACACAGGAAATTAAAGGGACAGTGAAGGAAAAGAAGAAAGCATATCAAAAGTTCCTGGCAAATAAGTTAGCTTTTGCTCTTAGAGAATGCAGAGTCAAATGTAAGAAAACTAAACAGTGTGTAAAACTAGTTAAACAAAAGTCATGGGAGGACTTTGGCAAGAACATTGAAAATAAATATCAAGAAGGTGGCAAAATATTCTGGAGGTTGTTGAAGAAGCTTAGGAATGGAGGAAAGAGTGTGAAAAAGGAGTTAGAGATGATAAAAAAGTGACATGAAAATGAGAGAAAATGATATATTTGAAGTATGGAGTAATTATTTTGAAAATTTGCTAAATGAAACAAGCAGTGATGACAGCGCAGTGATAAAAAAACACTGACCAGGCATGTAGTCACGAATACATATCCATGCTTGAAGTAGAAAAAACCATCAAAGGCTTGAAATATGGAAAGGCAGCAGGAGTAGATGATATTCGACCAGAAAGGCTGAAGTATGGTGGTATAAAAGTCTTGCAGTGCTGCACTGCATAGTTCAGAATGCCTGGACAGAGGGACGAATTCCAGATGATTGGAGTAGAGCTCTCATAATACCCATATATAAAAAGAGAAATAAAACTGAATGTGAGAATTACAGAGGTATATCCCTACTGAGCATTTCTGGTAAGATATATGCAAATATACTTGAGAAACGGTTGAGAAGAATTGTGGAAGAAAAGCTTGGTGAAGAACAAGCTGGATTCAGGTCAAATAGAGGCTGTCAGGATCAGATCTTCATTTTACGACAAATAGTGGAGAAATCATGGGAATATAACAAAGATCTCTATTTAAGTTTTGTCAATTTGGAAAAGCCATATGACAAGGTGCCAAGAGAGAAGCTATTCAATACGCTTTGTATCAAGTCCTATACTTAGTCCTATTTGAGTAGTAAGTCAGCAGTTAGAATTGAAGGAAGTACAGGAAGATAGTTTAATGTTATATCTGGCATGAAACAAGGATGTACATTATCCCCCTCTGTTATTCATTATCTATATGGATCACATTATGAAGGAAAGTGGTAATAAATATGATATCAAAATTGGAGATGTTAATGACAGCTCTTTGCTTTATGCGGATGATGTTATACTTCTAAATAAATCCGCTACAAGTCTGCAAGATTCTCTGACTAAATTGAATAACTATTGCAATAGATATGATATGAAGGTCAGCAATAAAAAGACAAAGACGATGAAAATAGGCTGAATCATTGAAAATGTCAACTGTGTTGTGAATGGAGAACCTGTGGAACAAGTAAAACATTTCAGCTACTTTGGCACAATTTTTAGTGAAAATGGTAAATTAAATATGGAAATAGATTACAGAATCAACAAAGCTTGTATGGTAGGAAGTCAATTGAATAAATTCATATGGAATAAAAGAGAAATTAGTCAGAACACTAAATTAGCTGTATACAAGACAGTGTTCAAACCAGTTTTAACTTATGGATCCGAGAGCTGGGTCAGAAGTAAAACACTTGACCAAAGACTAGAGGCCGCAGATATGAGAGTCCTGAGAAAGATTAGAGGCGTGAACAGATGGCATCAGTGGCAATATCATATTAAAAACGAGAATATTAGGAAAGAACTTGACATTGTTGGCATCCAGGAATGCGTTAGCAGAGCTAATCTCAGGTGGTATGGTCACTTAAACAGAGTTGGCGAGGAAAGATTAGCAAAACAAGTGTTCTCTGCTAAGTTGGCAGGAAAATGATCGAGAGGAAGACCAAGATATAAGTGGATGGATACAGTACAAAGTGCCTTAGACGATAGAAATATATGATCTGGTAATGTTGGTGTCTTGACAAGTAACAGACTGATTTAGAGGAAAATTGTAGATGGGAAGTTAGTAATGATGTAAATTTTTCATGTAGTACTATCATATCCTTTACACTCCTCGAGGGTACTGGAATTTGATGATGATTATTATTATTACGGGCAACTCCAGGAAGTCATTAGACTCATCGAGGGAGGCCCCAAATCATATTCATCACAACTATTCATCATTCATACAGTATCTATCATACCTCGCCTTAAACTCATTCACTGTCACAGCATCCACCACAGACTCAGGGAGCGCATTCCACTCATTCACTACTCTAAAAGTAAAGAACCCAGCTCTAACACCTTTACTAACCACACTTTTGCCCACTTTCCATGGATGTCCCCTAGTCCTCCCACAACCAGCCCTGTTCTCAAAAATATCTTCTGAATTAATTTTATAGAAACCCTTCAGTAATTTGAATGTCTCAATCATATCTCCCCTCCCCCGCCTATCAACCAATTTTTGCAACCCACAAATCCTCAACCTGTTCTCATAAGGCTCATTCCACAGACCTGCTATCATCTTGGTCACTTGCCTCTGAATCCTCTCCACCTCCTCCCCCCTCCCCATCTAGAAGAAACCTAGGTGACCAAATCTGGGCACACTAGTCGAGATGTTGTCTTATCAAGGCTCGATACAGAGGAACAATAACTTGCTTGTCTCTGCTTGTCAACGTATTCTTCAGCAACCAAGTGATTTGATGAGCTGATTTGGCCACTTTTGCAATGTGTCCCCTAAATTTCAATTCCTTATCCACCAACACTCCTAAATCTCGTGCCTCATCAATTTCCTGGAGCACAGTTCCACCAATGCAGTAAACTGACGCCAATCTTTTCACCCCAAAATGCATAACCTTACATTTTGCCACATTAAATTGATATCCATTCTCCTCAGCCCAGACCTCCAATCTATCCAAATCATCCTGCAAAATTCTGACGTTATCTGCATTCACTATTGCCCTCCCCAACTTCGCATCATCCGCAATTTAATTTCTTTTAAATTAAGTTTTAAATTAATTAAATTAATTAATGATAAAGAAATTTAATTTAATTTCTTCATCATTAATGAAGAAATTAAACAGCAGTGGTCCAAGAACAGATCCTTGTGGCACATCACTAGTCACAGGCCGTCTTGTGGACTCTACTCCTGAGTAAACCACTCTCTGATATCTCTCCGTCAACCACCCTCCTATCCATCTCACCAACCCTATGTCCATCCCCATATGCTGCAATTTACTGATTAGAATTCCATGTGGTATCCTGTCAAAGGCCTTAGCAAGGTCCAGTAGAATCACTGTAGACCCATTACCCTTATCCAGTTCAGCCGTCACTGTGTTATAATATGTGAGCAAGTTACTGAGGCACTACCTACCCTTCACAAAACCATGCTGTCCCCGATACAGTATCCCATTTTCTTCTATCCAATCTTGTATTTTCCTGTTGACTATTTCGCTAAGACCTTGATAATGATTCCTGTTATGCTGATTGGCTGGTAATTTTCAACAGCAGCCTTGGAACCACCTTTGTGCAGCGGAACTATTTTCCCCCTCTTTCCACCCCTTTGGACTAACCCAGACCCGAGGCTCAAGTTAAACAAAATGGTCAAGGGCACTGACAATTCTTTAGCTGCTTCACGTACGACACGAGCTGGTATACCATCAAATCCCACAGATGTATTGATATTGAGGTTCTGTAATAGTCTAGTTACCTCTACTTCATTCATCACAATTCCAGTATAAGCTGTTGGTTCTTCCATTCCTGCAAAGTCACCACCTGGATGATATACTCTTGCAAAGTGCTTGCTCAGTAATTCCACAGTATCGACTGATTCGGTTACCTCCCTACCCTCAGCATTTTTTAAGATCATTCTACCATGAGCATTTTTCCTTTTACTTGCAACATATTGGAAAAACTGTTTGGGATTCTCTTTAGCCTGCATGGTCAATTTTCTTTCGTAATCTGCTTTTGCTTTTCTTACCACCCTTGTTACCATCCTGGCCTGAGCTTTATACTGTTCTTGCGCCTGATGGTTACCTTTCTCCTTAAATTCCCTCCACAATTGTTTCTTTTTTTGCAGCTCAAGCTTAATAGTGTTATTCATTTATTTAACCCCTACTTGATTTATTATTCGGACTCTTGGTACACAGCCAACCATTGCCTCCTGCAAACAGTTCTTAACCACCTCCCATGAACTATCAACATCCAGCCCTTCCAGTTTTACATGCAATGGCACTGAGCCAAGCACACACCTAAGCTTGTCATATTTACCAGCCCGGTAATTCCACATGTACCCTGTCTTAATTGTAAATTCCATTCCTTTAGCCACCTCCCAAGTCATGACCTTATGGTCACTCTCACCAATTGGTGGCAACAGGGTCATGTTCGTTACAGCCACATTCTCGGTTGCAATTACAAGGTCTAGCACTCTCTGCCCCTGGTATTTTCCACTACATGTTGCCGTAGATAGTTGTCCCTTAATAACCGCATAAAATCCAATTCCTTCCTCCCATGTGCCCTCTCCTCTTTCCAGTCATTGTTACCATAATTGAAATCACCCATAATAATTACCCTCCTCCCACTCATTTCTTCTATTTGCCTATGCATACTATCCCCACCATCTATTCCATCAACTGGTCTATAGCAGCACCTAATTGTATATTTTGTTCTGCTAGATTCTATCTCACACCAAACAGCCTCAAATGTGCTCTTTTCTCTATCTTACAGTTCAACTTCTATACTCCTTGGCTGCAGCTCATCAGCTGTCATCAATAACACCCCTCCCCCCTTTTTATTCACTCTGTCACTCCTGAACACGCTATACCCGTCGCATTCAATCCCGCTAACGTTTTCATCTTCTGTCAGCCATGTTTCACTAATACCAACAACCTGTGGCCTGGAAGTGCCAACCATGGCCAAAAACTCTTTCTTCTTGTTCCTAATACTCCTGGCATTAGTGTACATGAATTGCAGAAGCCCATTTGTCCTATCCCTACTTTGATGCCTTATACTAACTATCCGATTCTGATTTGTTGTCCTTCATACTCGCTCGGGCATAATATACTCATTCATACACTCAACTGCCTCCCTAAAGTCTGCATACCTACTTCCCCCCCTCTTAATAAATCTAGTTTCCCTGAGTCTGTACATCCACTTCCACATCATTCGTCAACACTTTTTCAAGTCTCCGTACACCAGCTTCATTCAGATGTAACCCATCCATCTTATATAAGTCCTTTCGCCCATCGAACTCATTCCACACATCCACAAATTCCACACCACTCTCCATGCATAACCCACGCATAAAGTCATTGGCAATTATGGCCCTCCTAAACACTTCGCTGTAATACCGCGGTAAGATACTCACCATCCTAACTCTCTCACTCTTCTCTTTTGCTACTTCAAACAACTCCCTCACATCCTCTATCATTTCCATTTTGTCCTCTTTCAAATCATTTGTTCCTGCCACGATTATCATCTCTTTCACCCTCTGTTTTTGCAGTCGAATAGATTCGCTGACGTCCTTTATGTTTGCACCCGGCTGGTACGACTTCGTTAAACTCTCAACTATTACGCCTCTTAATAGCGAATCCCCATACAGCACTCGCTCCTTCATTTTATTGACGTTTACGAACATTCTATTATTTGCCGTCACAGACTTTCACTGGTTATTTGTCGGTACGTTCAGCACACATTTTTCCATACGCTCCAGTTGCCTTTTAGCTCTATGTATCGCACCGTTCAAACGGGCAATTTCACTACTCGCATTTATCTCACCATTTTCATTATCAATCAAATCATCAATTCGTTCTGTATTTCTACCCTCATTTACATTTTCAACGATGCTCTCACACCTATTTGGCACTACCACGCAATTCTCTAGCACACCACCATTTTCTACATTCTGACTATCGTTAACGATATCACTCTCGCCACACGAAACACGCTTGAAATCCTCATTCTCTTTACACTTTCTGCACATATTAACTCCACTATCACTTTCTAACCAGACTCCCACCGCTCTTCGCAAGGCATACATCTCACAGACAGCACATTGTATAAAATCGTTTACATCAAAACTCTTAAACAAACATGGCGACCTGGCCGCCATTTTTTTCTTTATCGGTGCGATATGTATGCTATCTTATCTTAAAATTAATAATTAAAATAACAGAAAACATGCAAAAATTGCACAGACACACCAAGAAACAAAAAGCAAACAATACTACTTAAAATTCTAGTAAAATTTCTACAGTTAACACAAAATACTACTAATCTTTTCAGGAGTTCTCGACATGCTGACGATCTAATCAGTGTGACACCAAGCGACGTTATCAAACTATAATATATATTTATAATTATATAAATATATATTATATTAAATATATATTATAAATATATATTTATATAAACTATAATTATAAAATATAATATTATGATTATATCAGGAGTCGTTGTCAAGGTCTTGGAGAAAGTAGTCAAGGGAAAAATACAGGAATGGATTGATGAAAATGAGATACTGTACAGAGGACAGCATGGCTTTGTGAAGGGTAGATCATGCCTCAGTAACTTGCTCAAGTTTTATAACAGGGTGACGGCTGAACTGGATAAGGGAAATGGGTTTACAGTGATACTGCTGGACCTGGCAAAGGCGTTTGACAGGATACCACATGGAATTCTAATCCGTAAACTACAACATATGGGAATGGATATAGGGTTGGTGAGATGGATAGCTGGGTGGTTGATGGAGAGATATCAAAGAGTAGTTTATTCAGGAGTAGAGTCCAAAAAACGGCCTGTGACTAGTGGTGTGCCACAGGGTTCTGTTCTTGGACCACTGCTGTTTAATCTGTTCATTAACGATATAGGGAATGGTCTAAGTGGGACAGTTCATTTGTTCGCTGATGATGCAAAGTTGGGTAGGGCGATAGTGAATGCAGAAGATGTCAAAGTCTTGCAAGATGACTTAGATAGATTGGAGTTCTGGACTAAGGAGAATGGATGTCAATTTAATGTGACAAAATGTAAGGTTATGCATTTCGGAGTGAAAAGATTAGCAGCAGTATACCACATTGGTGGAACTGTACTCCAAGAGATTGATGAGGCCAGGGACTTGGGAGTGTTGGTGGATAGGGAGATGAAGTTTAGGGGGCACATTGCGAAAGTAGCTAAATCAGCTCATCAACTCACTTGGTTGTTGAAAAATACCTTGACGAGCAGAGAAAAACAAGTTATTGTACCTCTGTACCGAGCCCTGATAAGACCTCATCTCGACTACTGTGCCCAGATTTGGTCACCTCGGTTCCTTCTTGATGGGGAGGAGGTTGAGAGGATCCAGAGGCGAGTGACTAAGATGATAGCAGGTCTATGGAATGCACCATATGAGAACAGGTTGAAGATTTGTGGGTTGCAGAAACTAGTTGATAGGCGAAAAAGGGGAGATATGATTGAGACATTCAAATTGCTAAAAGGATTCTATAGGATTAATTCAGATGATATTTTTGAGATCAGGACTGGTGGTGGGAGAACTAGGGGACACCCATGGAAGCTGGGCAAGAGCGTGGTTAGCAGGGGTGTTAGAGCTGGGTTCTTTACTTTTAGAGTGGTAAATGAGTGGAATAAGCTGCCAGAGTCTGTTGTGGGTGCTATGACAGTGAGCGAGTTCAAGGCAAGGTATGATAGATACTGTGAGAATGTTGAACAGCTGTGTGAACATGATGTTTAGGGCCTCCCTCGATGAGTCTAAGGACTCCTGGAGTAGCCCGTGGTAATAATAATAATAATAATTATTATTATTATTTTTTTTTTTTTTGACTGGTCCTTCTTTGTTGTCTGTAATAAGACAAGTTCTGTGAGCATGGTAAACACCAGGTACCAACCATCAATGGTGAAAGTTTATAATTTGTAAGGGGTAAGAGATTGTGAATTTGGTTGGGCTCTGAAATTATCAGCAAGTTTGTATTTCCTCATAATATTTTCTACATGTTCAGAAAAACCTTTAATATAATGTGTAGGAGTACTGTACACTTCTTCTTCCCTTGGATGTTGTTTTGGAAGCTATTATTTTCTATATTATTCTTGGGTTGTATGCATTTAGTAAAGCTGATAGTTTCCAGTCAGTTCTTGTCGGAGGAACAAATTTAGTGTGCTGTAGACTCCAGGATTTTTCAGTGATGTCTTTTTAAGATGGATGGTGAACAGATGCATTATGAATATAGCGATCTGTTAAAAGTTCAGTTTTTTGGTGGACAGAGGGCAAAAGTGATATCAATTTCCGATTTGATGCTATTGACATCACTGCATTCATTTTGTTTATGTAAATTAGTATGAAATTAAATATTCTGTTTGAAATTACCATTTTTAGTTGTGTTGTTAGTGCATATATATTGTCAGAACTACACAATTAATTGCTTGCTTTTATATGTATATATATGACTATGCATTGTTTACATATTATGTTGACGTGTGGTGTTAACATTTTATGAAGTGAATGTAGTAGATTTTCTTGTAGTTTACTGTGTCCAAAATAAGTATTATAGTAATGTATAAAATATATAAGTTACAAAACTCACTCAGTTGACTGAAAATGTGAGTTTTTACCACTTTTAAGCAAAGCACCGTGAAGATAACATGTAAGTGCAACAGTTTCCCTCACTTCACAACTGAAGTAAACCAAAAGTATCGTCCACACTGGGCAGGAATGAGTGAAGAGAACACGGTAACTAGTATACAGCTGGAGAGGATTGTTGTGTAAAGGAGAAAGATACAGATATGTAGTGATATGGAAGAGTTTTTAGAACAAGTGAGGAAAAAAGTTCCATGAGTAGCACTCTTTTAGAAAGAAAGGCGTCTTGAAAGTTATTTAGCTGTTGTATCACAAAGATAACTGAAATAAGTTGTGGAAGAATTTATAAAAACTTTGGAACTTGATAAATGAAGTTTCTCATATAGAAAGAGAAATGTTTATTGTATAGTAAAAGGTCCATTGGAATAGTAATGATTTAATGGCTGTTTTGGGAGAAGTAGATATTTCTCAAGAATTTCTATCTAGAAAAAAGAATAGATGACAAAATTTTAGCTATTACTAATACACAAGATGAAATTTTAAAGTCTGTTATTTTTTCTAGAGTATTTCTAAGCTTTTCATTCTCTTCATTAAAATTCTTTATCTGTGAAATCTTATTATTAAAATTAGTCTGAGAAAATTTTCTAATTTAGCAATTATCTTTTATTAGTTTCAGAGGTATTGATATCATCTGTGACTTGAATAGACTTTGGTAAATTAGGATTTAGAATCTGAATTAATGTCTCTTCCATCTGAGCTATCTGCAGTGTCTCTTCAGTAGTAGTAACACTTGGCTTATAAACAGTCCTGTTGAGTTTAGATTTCAAATCATTCCTAAACTGACAGAAGAGTTTTTTTTCAACATATATAGAATCCGATTCATCAATCCTAAAAGATATACAGATTTTTCAATTTATCATAAAATTGATGAATACATTCTTTATTGGTCTGATTTAGGAATGAATTTTCCACAAATTAGGACATAATTCTTCTTTCTTTGAAAATTCAGTAATTAAAATTTTCTTTTAATTCTGCATAGGTAGTTGCTTTTGTTGAATCTCCTGGAATTCTGAAGAAAATGTTTAGCCTTTCCTTTAAGTTTTAACCTCAAGACTAAAAGTAACTGTCTTTCCATCTAAGAATTGGATATAATTATAACCACTTCTTTGCTCCCCTCCTTGGGTCATTCTATAATATTAAAAAAGGAATGCAGAAGAGAGAATCTTGAAAATAGACTGGAAATACTGTGGATGTGTAATAAGGTTTATAAATGATTATACTCCATCCAGTAGAACAATTAGACAAAAATTCTTCTAGTAATTTCAGCTGTATTTATAAGTGCCCATTACATCATAGCAGCTGGAGACTGGAATTTTATTGAAACCCTCACAAAATAGGAGGATACCACCAGGAGTGGAAAAGCAGGATATGTACACTTAACATGTCTCGACAGTGCTCAACTAGTAGTAGTAGACAAGTGGAGGATTCGCAGTCCTAATCTCCAGGCTTACACATACATGAATCAAGGTATTGTACCTGCCTTGATCAAATTTATATCTCTTCTTCCCTTATAAATAGGATAATTCAGATAAAATATCTTGGCATCAACATGTTGGAATTAAACTAAATTTATTATTGGCATCAACATGTCAGAACATAATCCAATTCTATTTAAATTCCACTGCATGGAAAAAGTAGACATCAAATTTTCCATTGATCTTTTCAACCAAATTCCAAATCCTCTGTTCAAACTGGAATAATGTATCTGAAACTGGGATACATGGTTAAAATTCAAACAAGCAGCAAAACAGAATGTGATTGAGGGCTTTCCTCGAAAGAAAAAAAGTTATGCAATGGTATAGAATTGTAGTGACATCATTAGAAACATTAACATAGAGATAGAAGTGGAAAGGCAGAAACAAGTAGAAGAAAGAAATTTTAAAATAAGAATACAGCAGCACCTCGCAGATAGCCCTTCAGCTGCATTCTGCAATACTTTAAAATCCAATGTTTGGATTTTCAAGTATTTGCTGTCTGGTTCCATGGTTGCCAGACATTAGACACTTTCACCGGCCACCTAAAGTCAGAACACACTTCCTTTACTCGATTCACATGTCGTTCTTCTGGCAGTCTTTCCTTCACTGTTTACTGGAAATCAACACATACTGGCCAATATATACACATAAACTCCTACCTCCTCCCAACACAAAAACTAAGGGTCATTAATACACTAAAAAACAGGGCTGTGAAGTCCAATGAACAAGCACTTAAAGATGAATTAAAAGTTATCAGCAATACCTTCCTAAAAAAGTTACAGCCGAAATATTACCAACAAAATTCTGTACAAGACATCACTTAAAAACAAAAATAAAGTAGACTACAATAAAACTGTAACCATTCCATTCATTAAAGGAATATCAAACAAAATAAACAGAATACTACAGAAATAAAACCTTAATGCCAGCTTTAAACCTTCTGCAAAATTAAAGTACTTACTCAACTCATGTAAAAGGATCCACTTCCTCTATAATAAATTTAGTTTAATCCTTTATCCAACTGTGAGCAAACAAAGTTTGTACCTGAAAATATCTTCAGGACTGGGGTAAGGTAGTACAACAGCAGCAACTCATAGCAAAGGTGGACCAAGCTAACATCACTCCTATCTCAGTAGCTCCCATAATGCAAAACCCATCTTCTTGCGGATATGTATAATAGTATGCATTAAGGGAAGGGCCACTACCCAGACTAGTTTCGACCTTTATTGAGGTCTCTTCAGTGGGAGCCAGGCCCAGCGGTGGAGATACCACGCAGAAGCAATGGCAGGTCATCTTTACCTATAGGAGTTGCCAAATGGTGTGCCACCTTTTTTATTAAATTACTTAGATAAAGGATTAAACTAAATTTATTATAGTCTAACCAAGTGAAAAATAAACTTTCAACATCTTTCTCTAAATCCAGAGTGATTTAATAAAAAGGTGGCACACCTTTTGGCAATTCCTATAGGTAAAGATGACCTCGCCATTGCTTCTGCCTGGCTCCCACTGAAGGGACTTCAGTAAAGGTCGAAATTAGTATGGGTAATGGCCCTTCCCTTAATGCATAACATTATATGTATCTGTAAGGAGATGTGTTTTGCAATATGGGAGATACTGAGATAGGAGTGATTGTTAGCTTGGTCCACCTTTGCTACGAGTTGCCTGGTGTTGTTACTACCCTACCCCAGTCCTGAATATATTTTCAGGTGCAAACTTTGTTTGCTCACACTTGGATAATAAACTAAATTTATTATAGTCTAACCAAGCGAAAAATAAACTTTCAAGATTCACTTCCTCTGCTGGCCCATAATGGAGTAAATTGTATACATTTTACTTGTAATTTATCCTATATAGGTGAAACAGGACACACAATTCCTATCAGAAAAAAGGGACATAAACAGCACATTAAATTCAATTACTATGGTAAATCTGGCCTTTCGGATCATGCCCTGAATACTCTATATAGAATTGATTAGAAAAGCACCTGTTGTTTACATTCCACCAAAACGTTGTATATACGTAAATTTAAGGAGGCCTGTGAAATTCTTATCAGCCACCCTAATCTTAATAATGATGGTCTAAAAATCCCAAGAATATGAAAGGCACGTATGCTACCCACATAACCTTTCTGGTCTAAGATTATTTATAAATAGGACTGTACGCAATCCATGATTTTAACTCTAATATAACAACTCTCATGTCAAATCATTTAAATTACTGAAAGGTTTTTATAGGATTGATGCAGGGGAAATGTTTCAGCTGTGTGATACTGATGGAAGAACAAGAGGTCATCCCTGGAAATTAAAGAAGAGTGTGGTTAACAAGGGTGTCAGAACAAGGTTTTTTGCCTGGAGGGTGATAAATGAGTGGAATTCATTGCCTGACTTAGTTGTGAGCTCTTTGTCTGTAAATGAATTCAAGAAGAGATATGACAGATATTGTTTTGCTAGTTTGGGTCTCCCGCAAGAGTCTACTGACTCCATGGAGATACGCGTAATAAAAATTAAGACACCACTTTTGCTGTAATAAAACAGTCTATATGAAATTGTCCTCTGATGATATTATAAATTTCTTTATTTATGCTTATGGCTACATGAACTGGTAAGTGAAGCATACAATCACAATTTCCAGCAACAACTGATGAAAATCTTAACATATAAAAAGTTCATTACATAAAAGGCACAACCAGCTTTCTAAGTCTTTCCTTTTTTTTTTATTTTTTTTTAAATAAAGCAAAAGTAACTTGTCATAATCAAGCCAGGGGCAATTATCGTCCTACTGTAACGAGTATGACAAGGCTGCATGTTCTCACAACACTTCACAGCATAAATGTAGCTGTATCCTGGGTTTAATTATAGAGCAGTTGTGTCTTGTGTGAGAAAACTTGATCCATTAGAAGAGGCCCATTTCACATTACATCATCTTCTAACATGAGGAGGAGTTCTGTTGATACCATGACGAGGACTATGAGAGTGACTACGAGAATGACGTCTTTGTGGTGAGACGAGACCTTGATGTTCTGTTTCCTCCATAACCACCGGCACACCAACTACAGGTCAAGGTCCAGGCTGAAAAGCCAATTTAAGGCCTCATCCATTCCTTTGTGGATGTCATGTAGGCCATCACCGTGAAATTGGCGCCTTGGGCAGTCGTGCACAATATGATTTATCGTCTGAGCCACGGGAGAACAATCACAATAAGGGTGATCTGACAGCTCCCATTTATGTAGAAGGTAGCCACATCTGCCCTGACTAGTTCTGATCCTGTTTATTGATGACCGAATCTTCCGAGGAAGATCAAAACCAGGCTGCAGATCACAGGGATCTTCTACGAGGAAGCTGTTTGTTGGTAGATTGTTGGACCAGTGTTCTCTCCATATGTCAGATATTGATGGCAGTGCAGCTGAAGAGAATTCGTCCATGGACCAGAGAGGCTTTCTAGATTTGAGGCATAGACTAGGTGGGTTTATGAGAGTCTGATATAGGGGCAGGAGTGGGTTGTTCACTGCTTTATTAAATTCCTTAATCGAGGCCTGTCTTCTCCGTATGTGTGGTGGAGCAATGTTAGATAGAACAGGCAGCCAGATGAGAGAGGGATGCTTCTCACTGTCCCACTAATTGTGCACATGGTAGAGTTTAGCTGGATGTCTATAATGTTAGTGTGTGTACTTCTTTCCCAGACAGGGGCACAATATTCTGCTGCAGAGAATGTGAGGGCTAGTGCAGACGACCTTACGACTTCTGCAACACAACCCCAGGTTGTTCCAACAAGCCTTGAAATGATATTATTTCTGGTTTTAATTTTATTGGAGAGGTTGATGATGTGCCTTTTATAGGTTAGGCTTCACTTTATAGGTCCAGGCTCATCCCAAGGTATTTTGGGTGAGGCTCGTGTTCTACCATTTTTCCACAGAAAGAAAGGTTGTCCATTCGCCTCTGCATTGTACAGGTGGAATACTGAGGACACTGTTTTCGTTGGATTTGGCTTCAAGTACCACTGCTTAAAGTACTCTTCCAGGGTGTTCAGGTCTGTATTCAAGGTTGATTGTAGGTTGGTAAAGGAGGTGGATTGATGTAAGATCGCTAGGTCATCAGCATACATACTTGGTTGATCTGGTATGAGGTAGATCATACACATAGATGTTAAAAAGTATAGGGGATAACACAGAGCCCTGAGGAAGACCGTTGTGAAGGAATCTGGGCCTGCTCTTTTTTCCACCAATATGGACCCAGATCTTTCTGTTAGAGAGAATAGAATCAAAAAGTTGTAAATTTTTTTACACTTTATAATATTTATTGATGAAAGTGGCTCCAGATTTAAGTTTCTTCTGGAAGCCTGTTTCAATTTGAGTTGTCAGGACCAGGACCTGGTCACAGCAACTTCTTCCTGGCCTGAAGCCAGCTTGTTCAGTCGGGAGTGCTCTTTCGATGAGTGGTGAAATTCTTTTAAGGAGAATTCTTTCAAAGAGCTTAAAGGTGGTGCAAAGCAAGGAGATAGGTCACAGGTTTATCACATCATTTGGATCTTTCCCTGGTTTGGACACGACAATTATTTTGGCTTCCTGCCACAGCTTTGGTAGTTTGCCAGTCATGATGATTTCTGAGAAAAGGGCAGCCAGCCATGTTTGGCCATGTTGACCAAGATGTTTTAGGAACTCAGGGAGTATACCATCTACTCCTGCAACTTTGCCATTCTTGGTAAGTTTTAAGGCTATTTGTACCTCTTCCTGATATACTGGGTGTACAAGCTCAGGTTCCATCCTCAGGATTTGTCTGGTGGAAGCTTGTACAGCAATTTTCCTGGTAGAACTGGGATGAATCTTGGCGGTTTTCAATAAATGGTTAGCCATTTGATCAGGAGTTATCTCTGTTGTTTTGTGGCTCTGCTCCACCTAATTTTCTCAGAAGTGACCAGCTTCTCCAACTAGATGTGATGAAATCGAGTTCATTGATGGTTGAGATCCATCTTTCATTTCTGTTTTTATCCAGGGTTGATATGAGCTCCTTAGCAATAGTTGGATCTTCAGATTCCTCATATTTGGCTAGGAGTTCCTCACTTTCTCTACTCCAACATGGGATATATTGTTTTCTGTAGCCTCTAGGGATAGAGGCTTTTGCTGCAGATTTGAGTAGTTTAACAAATCTACAATAGCAATTAGGAGTTAGTGGAATTGCTCTAATGGTTTGCTCGATTTGTTTCTGAAATGCAGTCCAGTTGGACCTGCGGAGATTCCATCTAACGATTTGTGTTCTGCTGATGACTGGGATTGATGTTCCTATCTCTATTAATGTAGGACGGTGTTGACTATTAGGGAATCTGTTAAGGATGGTTCTGGTTGATGGTAGAGGGTGGTCTTCAGAGTCTTTAGTGACTATACACAGATCTGGGGTGTAGGTTCTGTTCCATCTAGCTGAGTAAAGAGTGCCGTCATGCTTGGTATCATAATTCAAACACATCTTTTTTGTATTTGGATTTAGATTTTTTGTATGCATCCAGGCATCCAGTTGGCTAGATTATTACCATCCCGGTTGTTAGAGGAATAGCTCCACATGGTGTGATGGGAATTGAAGTCACCAACATGGATAGCAGGGTGAGGAGGAGGTCGGTCCATCTGATCAGGCCAGGATTGCGATGGAGGTTTGTAGACATTGTATATGGTGATATTTTGAACTTTGATACCTATGGAGTATTCTGTATCAAAAACACTTTGGGTTATATCCTTGAGACCAGGCCGGATATAGGTTGCTAGGCCATGCTTGAGGTGGCAGTTATAAGACACGAGAATGAGTCCTGGGATCTTTAGTCTTTTGAGGGCTGTGTCAGGCACATGGGTTTCCTGGAGAGCCAAGACGTCAATTGCTTTATCTTTGGCTATTTTGCTGATAACTTCAGCTTTGGATTTAGATATCCCTTCTATGCTAAGGGAGCATATCTTGAGGTAGTGTTGATTAGGGGGACCGTAACATATTTTTCGAAGCTTGCCTTCACCTAAACAAGTGACACGATTCTTGTTATTCCGGGCGACGATCGAGCCGGCATGGAACTTTTTATGTTTTGTATTCATAATTGTGAGTAGTCCAGGAGGCTTGGAAACCTTTGAACGCCTATATTATAAATATAATATAGCTTTGATGTAGTTATTTTATTTAATTTTGAATTTTTTTTCCATTAGAGGTCAAGCTAGTAGATTAACTATTGATCAAATCATTGTTTCTTTGGCATACTGTTTGAAATGTAATATAGCTTCTTTCTGTGTGTGTGTGTGTGTGTGTGTGTGTATATATATATATATATATATATCTGTGTGTGTACACTCCATATGATGACCTTAATATAAAGGTCGAAACATCGGGAAATTAAAGTAATTATTTCTAATATGGTTGTAATTTCCATAATTTGTCTGAAATTGAATGCTGATCACATTGTAACACTAAAAGTTTTCTTCTTCAGATCTATCTTTCTATATTTGAAATCTCTCATAATAATTACTCGTTCTCCATTAATTGAACTTGTTTGCTATAAATCAGAGGATACAAAGAATGTTGATGGTAGCAGCAGTCTGTTGGCCTCCATCCGGTGGCCTTGAATGCCACTTTCACTGAACTATTTTTTGACTGCTGTTAGCAGCAGTACCCTTCCCCCCCCCCCCCCCCCCCCCCGACTTTTCTTTTCTATCCACCCTGAAAATACTATTCCCCTTGCATTCTATTCCATAGGTCATTGTCAGTCAAGTCTAGGGTGGCCAGATGTCCTGGACTGTGTGAGACAGTCCCGGATTTTAGTTCAGTGGCCCACTTCAGTATATGTCCCAGATTTTTTAAATAGTCAGCATGAATTTTGCTAGTGCCACAGTGTTGGAAGTTAGTTGGAAGTATTGTCTCTGAATATACTGCACATAATTTAGGTGCACTTTTGTGTTTGCAATTTCAATATTTATTTCAGTACTGTAATGTAGATTTATTGGTTAGTTTTTATGCATTCTATTCCATAGGTCATTGTCAGTCAAGTCTAGGGTGGCCAGATGTCCTGGACTGTGTGAGACAGTCCCGGATTTTAGTTCAGTGGCCCACTTCAGTATATGTCCCAGATTTTTTAAATAGTCAGCATGAATTTTGCTAGTGCCACAGTGTTGGAAGTTAGTTGGAAGTATTGTCTCTGAATATACTGCACATAATTTAGGTGCACTTTTGTGTTTGCAATTTCAATATTTATTTCAGTACTGTAATGTAGATTTATTGGTTAGTTTTTATGTTTACTTATTAAGGCCTGCGTTTACAATCATTCGATAAACAGCCTAATAATATTCAACCATTATAAAAGCGGGCCTTCCTTAACTCTTTCACTGCAAACGACACCAGTTGATGACAAATAAAAAATGTCATTTGACATCAAATGACATTTTTTATTTATTTTGAAAATATGAATTCTTTATTCAGACCACACTATTTAAAAGTGAAGTTTTTGGTATCCACACAATGTTAAAGTTTTAAACTCCACACCCCACGACGTAATCTTATTTTAGTTATGCAGTGAAAGGATCGATGATTTTATAGAACTTTCTATTTTATTATTGCAATTATGTTTTTACATTTATTTTTCTATTCCAATAATTTAAAATTATACTTTAAAAAATAATCTAGTAAATGTTAATAATTTGAGTTTTAATTTTTTTTCTTTCTAATTTTAATTTCAGAAATGGCCTCTAAGAAAATAGCTTGTAAATTTTTGTGAATTTAATGTTTGATTTATTACCCTGCAATTAGTTGCTTCAATCCACAAAGATGTGAAGTTGTTTTCTTATCTTATGAGATATTTTGACCAACAACATGGAATCCAAATCAAAGTTTTGGATTTAGTTTACTTTCCCAGAGAAAAAATCAGAAATGATTTCAAGTTCTATTTGGAAATATTACAGATGAACAGCTTGACAAAAAAATTAATTGGATATTGCACAGATAATACTAACTCCAATTTTTGTGGTCCAGAATGCAAAGGTAACAAAAATGTTTATTATCATTTAATTGGCCAATTAAAAAGACCGATCATTGGAGTTGGTTGCACTGCTGTTATCCACAATGCTGTTCAAATGCCTGCAGACATGCTTCCAATGGACAATGAAAGTATAATTGCTGAAATATATTATCATTTCTACATTTACACAGTTCGAGTGAAGCAATTTTGGATAGATGTTGCAATTGAATATCATTGACTGCTAGGTGTTGGAAGAACAAGGTGGTTAGCATAACTACCAGCTGTCGAAAGAATATTGAATTAGTTGTGCCACTGAAGGCATATTTTCTTTCTTGCAAAACATATCCTATTGTTTTCAAAAATTTCTTCTCGAAGAACAATCTGAATTTGCTGATTTTATTTTTTTTCTTTACATAACTAGTCATCAATATTCTTTCAAGCAATACAAAGGATCCAGGGAGAAAAATGAACATCAATGGAGATTTCAGATATAATGGTGGTCTATCCACAAGAACAACAGTTTGTGAAAGAATTTTTTGGGTTTCTGTTCCATCTGCATTTCATACTTGGAAAAAGTGCTAGTCACCTTTCTCCTTCTTACACACACAGAAAAATTACTACATCTAGATTTGGTATTTCAGACACAACCCCCTGTTGGTGACTTTTGGAACTATCTTTATTCCCTGACTTATTGCTTCCCCATGAAGCACAGCGTATTCCTGTAAAGTTTCACAGCATTTGGTTCACTGGTTGGTGTTCCACAAGGCCTTCAACAGGGATACTTTAATTTTAATTGCCCTGTATTTAAGATAAAACTAACCTAAATCTATTAAAATCACGTATAAACTATGTTTAATTCATCGCGTAACCAATATCATTAGTTTTTGTTTTGTTATTTTAAATAACGTAATTTTTTAGAGCATTCTAATTATAGGAGCTTCTGCTAGATGCCACTCCCATATATCACTGATAAAATGCATGATTTTTTTGTTGCACTATCCAGGTATTTGCTTACGCTTGGACTCACCGAACTTTATATAGTTTCTATATTCGGCATGAAACTCTTTGAGTTTCTTATTCGGCTATGAAACAATATGGGATGTAATATCCCTTAACATAAATGGTTTTTGGTCCCAGTCTGATAAACCCACTAATATACACTGGGTCCAAAAGCAAAGGGCAAAGTCCATTTTTACCTCTATATGAAAACATTTTCATGACTATAGCCAATTGTGGATATAAATTTATTGCCAGCATACTAATAAATTATATTACACAAAAAATGTGTTATAAATTTCATACAAATTAAATTGCAATGCATTTTTGGCAAAAGTTACAAATTTCCTAAGGACGTAGTTAAGGAATTATGTACAGTGCTTACAGAAAACTATGCAGAAAGCCATTTCAGTATAGAATGTGTCAATCCCGAACTGTGATGCCATGCTTAGCACCAAGTGATTGAGGAGTTTTTAGACAAACTGGTCCATTCCTCCTTCAGAGTAAGGGTAAGGACCTTGTTTGTTTCAGGAGGGGAATTTCAACCAGCAATGCATATCCCTATTATGTCCCAAATGTGTTCTATGGGGTTGAGATCTGGGGAGTGTGTGGGCCACTCGATTTGATTAATGTTCTCAGTCTCCAAAAATATCTCCACTGCTCGTGTACAATGTTGTGTGACACTGTTATCCATAAAAACAAATTCTTTACCTACAGTGGAACAGTTGAATATGAAGACTACAGGCATTGGGGCATATATGCCTACTGTTGCAGATGTGCCCAGAACTTGGATATAACTCTATGTGAGGTTCGAATCTATCTGGCAACATCAGTAATTCTGCAGCCTCCTTCAGGCTTTCCAATAATTCTTCCCTACATGAAATCATCTAGTGATGTCTTTGAGACATTACAAGACATCCAAGTTTGCAACTTTATTCCTTCACAAAAGAGTTTCCTTCAGATGCAGTTTGCTTGATACATCCTTTGCCTTTTATCCTGTTGAGTGCTACCACATGATCCTTTCGCATGGTATTCGAAAATCTGAATGTGCACTTTCTAGTCAAAATTGCAGTTGTAATCTTCAGAAAATGGTTTGTCCTTACATATTTGACACTAGTGTATAAGTAGTTTTAGTTGCAGAGTAAAAAATTTGTCTTAGCATTAATATAGCACACATGATAGTGGTTGTGTGGTATAGAGCACCATCCAATAGCAAGTTCTTCAACTTACTAGAGATGTTTTCTAATTATAATGCTAGTTGACCGTACTGTTCCATTCAGGCTGACACTTGATTAGTGAGATATTGTCCTGACTGGTGAGCTAGCACAAAATGTTTCATGCTCCATGATTACTTGTTTAGTTATCAAGGGTAATTTGGTGATACATTTCATCATCCTCAGCAGTTGACCAAGTCTGTATCAACACCCCACCATAAATTTTATCTTATTAACTCAACTTCATACCAGATTGCTTCAAATTCACTGCTGCCTGAGACATTGTTATATCTTTTCACAAGTTACTACCCAAACTAGACTCAAATCATCAGATGTCATTAGTAATACCCCTCCTGTCTTTCCTAAAAATATTGTACCTTTTACACTCCATTCCAGTCACAACATCTGACTCTGATAGCCAGGTTTAATTAATGCCAGCAATATTAAGCCATAATGTATTCACCAAAGCAACAAACTCAACTGCTTTGTTCCTGATGCTACTGACATTTGTCAGAAACATCAGGAATCATCAGAACTGTCAGTAGCATCAAAAAGTCTGAACTCATAGCATATGTTTCCATCCCTTCAGCAAATTCATAACTATCATCAATGACATTCATATCATCATCAGTTTCCATGTCACATTTGAACTTAAACACACATACTTGCTATTCCTCCAGTGATGATCTAAGTTTCCACAATCTCTGAATTAAATATCACCCTAATAAATAATTTCTCTAAGTTCATGATGCCAAATTCATTCAATTGTAGGCCATTCAATCCTGTTATACAAGTATTATCTACCATCAAACTCGCATTAATTTTCTTCTAAACAGCCTATGCATTGAATCATTTGCTTAAGAAGTGCTGTCGTATCTTGTTTTCAGTTCTGTCATATCTTGGTAATAATGGAATAATTTTTACTCTCACTTTTCTTTCTTTCCTTTTCCAGCAGTCCTTTCAGATCATCCCTGATGTTTAGCACTACTTACATCATTATATTCAACAAGCATTACTGTTTTTCTATTAGATTTGTTGTTACATGTTTAATTTTTTTTTTTTTCACTCCCAAGAATCTTGAAATAATGACTTCATCAAGCACAAATTTCATGAACAAATCACCTGACCATATTACTTCTTTTTTCCTTGCATTCCAATTGAGTTATATTATTGTTAATTGTGCATTGTCTCACCACCATCACCACACCATCAAATTCCTGACATGTACTCTCATGGAGTTTACAGGATATGATAGTACTACATGAAAAATTTACATAATTACTAACTTCCTATCTACAATTTTCTTCCAAATCAGTCTATTACTTGTCAAGACTCCAATATTATCATTATCAGATCTTATATTTCTATCGTCTAAGGCACATTGTACCGTATCAATCCACCTATATCTTGGTCTTCCTCTGGCTCGTTTTCCTGCCATCCTGGCAGAGAACACTTGTTTTGCTAATCTTTCCTCGCCCATTCTGTTTAAGCGACCATACCACCTGATATTAGCTCTGCTAACGCATTCCTGGATGCTGACAATGTCAAGTTCTTTCCTAATATCCTCGTTTTTAATATGATATTGCCATTGATGCCATCTGTTCACGCCTCTAATCTTTCTCAGGACTCTCATATCTGCGGTCTCTAGTCTTTGTTCAAGTGTTTTAACTTATGGATCTGACCCAGCTCTCAGATCCATAAGTTAAAACTGGTTTGAACACTGTCTTGTATACAGCTAATTTAGTGTTCCGACTAATTTCTCTCTTATTTCGTATGAATTTATTCAGTTGACTTCCTACCATACCAGCTTTGTTGATTCTGTTGTCTATTTCCAAATCATGCCTAAGTAACTGAAATGTTTTACTTGTTTCACAGGTTCCCCGTTCACACCACAGTTGATATTTTCAACGATTCTACCTATTTTCATTCTCTTTGTCTTTTTAATGCTGACCATCATACCATATCTATTACAACAGTTATTCAATTTAGTCAGGGAATCTTGCAGACTTGTAGCAGATTTATTCAGAAGTATAACACGTCCGCATAAAGCAAAGAGCTGACATTAACATCTCCAATTCTGATATTATATTTAATACCACTTTCCTTCATAATGTGATCCATATAGATAATGAATAACAAAGGGGATAATGTACTTCCTTCAATTCTAACTGCTGACTTACAACTCAAATAAAGTATTGCTTGATATAATGCCCCATTGGCACCTTGTCATATGCCTTTTCCAGATCGACAAAACTTAAATATAGATCTTTGTAATATTCCCGTGTTTTCTCGACTGTTTGTCGTAAAGTGAAGATCTGATCCTGACAGCCTCTATTTGGCCTGAATCCAACTTGTTCTTCACCCAGCTTTTTTTCCACAATTCTTCTCAATCGTTTCTCAAGTATACTTGCATAGATCTTGTGAGGAACATTTAGTAGGGAAATACCTCTGTAATTCTCACATTCAGTTTTATTTCTCTTTTTATATATGGGTACTACGAGAGCTCTACTCCAATCATCGGAACTTCGTCCCTCTGTCCAGGCTTTCTGAACTATGCAGTGCAGCCACTGTAAGGCTTTTATACCACCATACTTCAGCATTTCTGGTCGAATATCATCTACTCCTGCTGCCTATCCACATTTCAAGCCTTTGATGGCCTTTTCTACTTCAAGTATGGATATGTATTCCTGACTGTATGCCTGTTGAGTGTTTTTTTTACCACTGTGCTATCACTGCTTGTTTCATTTAGCAATTTTTCGAAGTAATTACTCCATACTTCAAGGATATCTTTTTCTTCCGTTTTCATGTCACCTTTATCATCTCTAACTCCTTTTACAGCACTCTTTCCTCCTCCATTTCTAAGCTTCTTCAACAACCTCCAGAATATCTTACCACCTTCTTGATATTTATTTTCTATGTGCTTGCCAAAGTCCTCCCATGACTTTTTTTTTAGCTAGTTTTACAGTGTTTTGCTTTCTTACATTTGTCTCTGTATTCTCTAAGAGCAAAAGCTGACTTATTTGCCAGGAACTTTTGATATGCTTTCTTCTTTTCCTTCACTGCCTCTTTAACTTCCTGTGTCCACCATGGAGATCTGATTTTTCTATCCTTGCAGACAACCTTACCACATGCCTTTCTGGCTGAATCAATCAGGGTTTTCTTCAAGGCTTGCCACTGAATCTCCAAGGTTTGGTTCCTGTTCTCAAATTCTTTCATTTTTTCTTCAATGATCTTTGTGTATTTTAGTCTAGAGTTCACATCTCCAAACTGTTCAACTTTTATTCGTTTTAAAACTTTCTTACATGTTATTCTTTTCAATATGAAATTCAATTTTATCCTGCTCTAGACTAAATAGTGATCACTTCCAATTTCATATCCTCTGTACACTCTGGTGTCCGGCACCAGGGAGAAAACATCACTATCAACAATAAAATAATCAATGAGACTTTTCTCATTCCTTGCCTCTTCTCTCCATGTGAATTTGTGCACATTTTTTTCTTGGAACGTGTTAGTAATAACCAGTCCATCTCCTGAGCAGAAATCCAACAGGTATTTGCCATTATTATTAGCTTTGCTCTTTTCTCCAAATTTTCCCAAAACATTTTTGTATGTCTATCGATCATTTCCTACTCTGCTATTTAGATCCCCAATAAGGACCAACATTTCCTTTTTCATCGTGTCATTTGCTTTTTCTAAAGCATCAAAAAATTCCTCCACTTCTACCTTAGTAGAACCTTCTGTGGGACCATAAACACAAATGTCTCATTGTCCAGTTCCCCATTCTCATATTTGTGCACATTACTCTACTTGAGACTGCCTGCCATTCAAGAAGATTAGCCTCGTATTTTGTATTGAATACTATGGCTACTCCTTCTTTTCTTTGATTGTCATTGCCTAAATATAACATTTTGTATTTATTGCTCAGAAAGATCTCACCAGTTTTTGTCTTTTTTGTTTCATTCACTCCTATTATGTTGATCTGGTACTTATCTAATTCCTCCGCTAGCTCCATTTCTTTGCCATTCAGGCTTCTTATGTTGATAGTACCGATCTTTAACTCTGGTGATGTTGAGTTGGGGTGTGTTTTCAGATTTGTTCCAGTAGCTGACTTTTCGCTATTCGCCCTGTTTCCCTGGCAAAAACAACGGGGGCCTTGTTTAACCGGGTGTCTCCCCAGCCGACATGAAATTTTGTCATGTTGTACCATCATTTTTTATTTTGGTTTAACAATAAGAATATAATTTGGTCGGCTAACTCTCAAATTGCCAGCCCATCCTCGTTCATTCAGTATCCAGGTAGATACCCAACAGGGTGCACCACAAGAAGGTGAGGATTGGACATTAGGTCATAAGCCCTGGTTGGTTCTCTGCATTCCTTTAAAGGCTATGTGGAGGTCTCCTCTCAGTTATACAGCTTTGATCCTTAAACACCCCGTGCATTGTCTCTTAACTACTAAATTAGATGAGTAAGCAGGAAACTGCTTCAACAGTTTCCTTCCTTTTTTGTTTTGTTATTTTATTTTATTTTTTTATATCCTGTCTGCGTTTCTTTAAATGATTCTCAACTTCTGTAATTCTGATTGATTGTCTAATGATTTGTTTTAATATAGATATTTGAAATGTCAAATTGTCCTTGCATCATTGGTGCTACAATGATTTTGCTTAGTGGGACAGAGGTTTTCACCTCTAGCATCTGTGTATCTTGTGCTTTTTGAATACTTTCCTCCGATGAGTTATTGGCGCCATTTTTTAGACTATCCTAAATTATCACTATATCTACATTTATATTACTGAATGCACTAAATACAATAAATCGACTAAAAACTACAAATTAATATTAATAGTAAATATAGACAAATTAATCCTTAAAAAACTCAAAAAAAAAAAAAAAAAAAAAAAAAAAAAAAAAAACCGAGTGGTGAGCCAGCACAAAATTTTTAAAGCTCTATCCATAACAATTACTTGTTTAGTTATCAGGATAATTTGGTGTTGCATTTTATCATCCCCAGCATTGGACCACTAGATCTATAGCAACCCCCCCCCCCCTCCCCATAAATTTCATCTAGTTAACCTCAATTTCACACCACATAGCTTCAGATTTACTGCTATATGGGACATTATTACTATTATTTCTTTTGCAAGTGACTACCCTGATTAGACTGAAACCATCAGTGCTGTACCCTTTATACCTTCATACTGATATAGCCAGCAATATCAGTATGAAATAATCAAAATCCCATAAATCTGCCTGGCACAAAATGGACTTGAAAATACTAGCCACTGGATCCAGTGTGATAGCACTAAGCTTTTGCATAGATTTATGTATAAATATGAATGTGCTGAATGCTTACTTGTGGACTGAACCTTAATTCCTATTCTTAAAGTTTGGGAAAATGTTATCCTCTATTAATTTTTTTTTTCTCCCTTCTCAGCCAATTGTGTTTTTATCCTAACAAACACATGCACACTCCTGTTTCTTTTGTTTCAACATTATTTTGTTTCCTCACTGTTGTTCTTCACCTACACTGATTATGTCTTATGGTGCAGAAGACATCAGTGTACAACAAATACTTTTTACTGTGGTATACATGTGATTTTATAATTATCATTGCATATCGATAACCAAAAGAACTCGTTATTATTATTATTACATGACACCTCCAGGAAATCCAAAGACTCATCGATGGAGGGCACCTACTCTACAACTATCTGTCTCCGCCATCTGCAATCATCATCTACGCCAATGCCATCTACTACCCACTACCACCACTAGATTTTCACAGACAATCACAAACATCCATGCCCATGGTGGAATTCGAACTCGGAGCCTTTTGGCTTGAGAGCGGATACTCGAACAACTCAGCCAACCAGGCCAGCACTCATATGCATATACAGGGCTTGACAAATACACTCACACCTGATTGTCTGTGGTGAGTAACTGCAGACTGAGTAAAATTAGAATATTTTTTTATTTAATAAAAAAACCTAAAATATCTTTTTCATCTTAAACACCGATTACAACATCACTGATCTACTTATAGAGCTCCCATTTGTTTATTGAGACAAATAAAAAATTGCATTATTAAAAATTTGGGATGGGGAGGGGCAAGTATATTTTTTGCATCACAAGTAGGATTTTGCACAATTTGTTGAGCCCATATAAGAAGTTATATTCACAATGTGAAGACTGATTGCAGGCAACCCAAATTATCTACACAATATCTATTGTACCTCTAAACTCATTGACAGATAAATCACTCGCTGTTCATTCTGGCAACCCACTCCGCCCATCAATCACTCTTCAAATGAAAATAATCTAGTCTTCGTATCCTTACTAACCAAGCTGTCACTTAATTTCCAAGGATGACCCCCTGCCGTTCTGCCCTTCTCACTGAGTGTTGAAATATTTCCTCTGCATCAGTCCTCTAAAAATCCTTTTAATGAGCTTGTCAACTGCTCTTTTACACAGCTCAACAATCTTTTGCAGTTCACTAGCTCTCCTCAATTTCTCGTCATTGGGAACATTCTACATATCACTCATCTTTAGTCACTCGCCTCTGGATCTTCCATCACTTCCTCATTACAAAGAAGCCCAGGTGACCAGACCTGAGCATGGTAATCCAGACTTGGCCCTTATCTGTGCTTGTTAGTGTGTTGTTCAATAACCAAGTAATTCTATTGGCTACCTTGGCCATCTTAGCAGTTTTATATCCTGTTAACTTCAGTTCTCTATCCAGCAATATTTCTAAATCCTTATGTTAATCAGTTCTTGGAGTATAGTTCTATCTATATGGTACACAGCTTGTAATCTTTTCATTTTAAAATGCATACTTTTCACATTAAATTGGTACTCATCATCTTTTCCCATACTGTCTGCCTATTTAAATCATCATGTAAGCTCACTACATCATATTGATTAATTGCTACATTCCCAACGTTGCATCAAATGCAATCAGTTGAATGCAAATTTCCATAAGACATGATTTCCGTTCAAATCATGTCTTATATAATTTCGTACAAATTAAACAGTCGTGGCCCAAGTACCACTGGTTGAATATTGTTGTACATAATTAAAAAAGAAAAAATCTAGCAGATAATTTTTTTTTCCAAAATTATAGGTTTCAAATATGCTAACTGCAAAACTTTTGCTATTTCTATAATTTGTTGTGTCTCTAGCCATGCCATCTAGATCTATGAACCTTGTAGTGCATGAAGATGAGAGACATTCCAAAACAATTTCCAAATGCCTTGTTTTTCTGGTGTAGGGTTCCTGAATTATCCTACCCTTATTCCACTTATGAGGCTGATGTGCTATTGGTATACAACCTGATTCTTAACAAAAATAAATTTACAATTCAACAGAATGTGTCTTCTAAAGAGTATATTATAAAGAAGTGAATTTAAATATTCTGTAAATTAAATTCACTTCTTTATAATATACTCTTTTAAATAATTTAATTTAAAAGAGTGTATAATGTAAAAGTGAAGACACATTCCATTGGACTGTAAATATATATTTTATTTTTTGTTAAGAATTGCTTCACACTTAAATAACACCCAAATATATTTAGTGTTCATTTCACCATTTCCAGATTTTCATAAAAGTTCCTTTATATATAATAGAAATAACTTTGTTACCAGATATCTTTGCAAGGAAAATTCAAATTTCTGTATGAAAATAAATGAAACATTTTTTACTTTATAACCAAGCAATTAATGTATGCCTTAAAAAATTTTATAAACCTAAATAACACCCAGAAATATTTAGTGTTTCTTCAAATGTTCAGAATGTGTTAAAAGTGAATCATTTCTTTTAGCTTTAATGCAAGTTCTCTTTTCTAAAATGTTTATTAATGGATTTGCATACTCTTGCATAAATGTACTTAAAGAAATCCTGTAACATGTTTAGGATCCTTCAAATACCAGTTTACAAGTTGGTGGTCCTGCTGCTGGAAATGAAGATTAATTGAAGATCCTTATAAATGACACTGGTAAGGTTTTTTAAGTTATATCAGTTTTAACTTTAGATCTTGGTGGGTAAATAAAATGTATGAATCTTATCAACCCATTCATTCTCCTGTTAAATAGACAAAGTATCATCATCATCATCATCATCAAATTCCTGACATGTACCCTCAAGGGGTGTCTGGATATGATAGTACTACATGAAAAATTTACATCATTACTAACTTCCTATCTAGAATTTTCCTCCAAATCAGTTTATTACTTGTCAAGACTCCAATATTATCATTATCAGATTTTATATTTCTATCATCTAAGGCACATTGTACCGTATCAATCCACCTATATTTTGGTCTTCCTCTGGCTCGTTTTCCTGCCAACCTGGCAGAGAAAACTTGTTTTGCTAATCTTTCCTCGCCCATTCTGTTTTAAGTGACCATTTTGTTTTAAGATACCACCCGAGATTAGCTCTGCTAACGCATTCCTGGATGCTGACAATGTCAAGTTTTTTCTTTATGTTATTCTTACATGTTATTCTTTTTAATATGAAATTCAATTTTATCCTGCTCGAGACTAAATAGTGATATCACTTCAATTTCAAATCCTCTGTATACTCTGGTGTACAGAGGATTTGAAATTGGATGTTTTCTCCCTGCACCAGGGAGAGAACATCACTATCAACAATAACATAGTCAATGAGACTTTTCTTATTCCTAGCCTCTTCTCTCCATGTGAATTTGTGCACATTTTTATTTTGGAACATGGTGTTAGTAATAACCACTCCATGTCCTGAGCAGAAATCCAACAGATATTTGCCATTATTATTAGTTTTGCTCTTTTCTCCAGAATTTCCCAAAATATTTCTGTATGTCTGACACTCATTTCCTACTCTGCTATTTAGATACCCAACAAGTAACAACTTTTCCTTTTTCATTGTGTCAGTTGCTTTTTCTAAAGCCTCAAAAAATTCCTCCACTTCTACCTTAGTAGAACCTTTTTTGGGGCACAAATAAGTCTCGTTGTCCAGTTCCCCATTCTCATATTTGCCCACATGACTCTACTTGAGACTGCCTGCCATTCAATACGATTAGCCTCGTATTTTGTGTTGAATACTATGGCTACTCCTTCTTTTCCTTAATTGTCATTGCCTGAATATAACATTTTGTATTTATTGCTCAGAAAGATTCACCAGTTTTTGTCTTTTTTCTTTCAGATACCCCTATTATGTCGATCTGGTACTTATCTAATTCCTCAGCTAGCTCCATTTCTTTGCCATTCAGGCTTCTTATGTTGATAGTACTGATCTTTAACTCTTGTGATGTTGAGTTGGGGTGTCTTTTCAGATTTGTTCCAGTAGCTGACTTTTCACTGTTCGCCCTGTTTCCCTGGCGAAAACAACGGGGGCCTTGTTTAACCGGGCGACGCCCCAGCTGGCATGAAATTTGTCATGTTGTGCCATCATTTTTTATTTTACAAATAAAAAATTGGACAAAGTAACCTATTGTTAAATCGGTTACTATTTTTTAATTTTGTTTTGATCACAGTTAAAAACACTGCTGAATATTAGCAGTTACAATAAAATCCAACAAGGACATCACTACCTGTTATTTATAGAAATTCCCCTGCTAATAGTGTCATCTCATCTCCCCTTCCTTTTTTTGTTAGGTCTAATGTCCTAACTTGGGCATTGGATCTAACACGAAAGGGAACATGAGATGTGATAATTTGGCTTGATGGAAAACTGATGAGATGAGGTGACTTGTTTCTTAGAAACCTGATAGTGTGTTTAATCATGTCAGCATTGTATGCTATGACTGCATGCGTTCTTCTGTCTGCTTTTCCTATTTTTGTAAGATGAAAAATCCAAGTTTCTGGGGAGAAACCCTACTACCTCTCTATGAAACCAATTATCTTCCCTTCAATTGAAATGTCCCGAGAAAGGTTCTGTGCATGCCAGATGGGATTGAAACTCAGGTCTTTCAAACCAAACGGTTTTGTCTGTAGACTGAGCTATGTAGGCTCTTGACTTGTCCTACACATCGTAAAATTTATACTGTAAAGATCACTTGGGATATATAGTATAAATTTCTTTTCACCTTTTTTTTAGGGTGGTGGGTGAGTTGCTAAATTTAATAATTTTGTAAAATTTTATAATGTTAGTTAAAATTGTGTTTCTTTATCATTGTACATATCATATCAATGTCAAAGTTACCTTTGACATTGATATGATCTTACAAATGCTGTATACATAGGCTGTAGCTAGTTCTTGTGAACCAGAAATGGCCATCTCTTTTTTGTTCTAGCCCTTGTTACAGTTTTTAATAATATCATTTCCACCAGGAGACCTAAGTAATCAAATCACAAAAAAAAAAATAAAAAAATAATTTTTAAGTTGCTCCTACCCATGAAAGGTTATTTGCAAACCTCTGTTACTTTAGCAATTTGATGATGGTCTAGCATTCATTTTAATTTATATGCTGAAAGGGTATACAGGATACTATGATAGTCCAACATGAAGTTTGTTATTATTAATTTCCTACTGATAGCTCCAAATTAGTTATTGTCAGGACTCCACTTTGTCAGATCTTTGGGTGTTTCTCATATCACCAGACACCTGTTTTGGTAACCTTTCCTCTCATGATCCATTCAGATGACCATATCACTTGAGATTAGCTCTGCTCACACATACCTGAATGTTAACAATGTCATGTTCCTTCCTACTATCTTCATTTTTAATATGATTTTGTCATTCATGCCATCTCTTCATCACCCTAATTTTTCTCAAAACTCTCATTCTTGGCTTTCAGTCTCTGGTGAACTGTTTTATTCACTGTCTTGTATTCATATAAGATAAGATAGTTCAGTATAAATTTTTTCAGTAGACTGCCATACCTAGGGTTACCATATTCTAAAATGCTGACATCCCATCGCCTGACCAACTCGTTCCAGACACAAACATCTAACACAAAAATAAATAAATATGTTTGAAATCTTTACCTTTGTAAGCTTTTCATTAATTAGATATGATGAGTATGCTTATTAGAACACACAAAAATGAGATTTTAAGTGTCATCATAAGTCTTATGAAACAAGAGTAGGCCTACATGAAAAAGAATTAGACTTATCACACTACATACATTACTTTGCTGGCCATGCATATTTTTCACTAGAACTAATTTTCTTTAGCAGTTCTTTGTTTCGACACAAATAGTCGAACATATTTTTACATGTAAAATGTCTGTAATTAAATTTAACTATAGCGAGTCCTTTCACAGATTCTATGGTAAGCCTATTTCTTTTCTTGGTCCACTGAGCTTGTATTAATGAAAAGAGAGCCTTTCAACACTGGCATTGTGACCTGGAATTGCAAACAGAAACTGAGTCATCTTTACAATTTCATTGTACTGTTCTTCACTCTTGCAGAATTCAATGTAGTCACACCATTTTTTCTGACTTGACACTTCTTTTTCATCATTATGAAGCAACAAGTCTCTTCAAGTTGGAAAATTGGTTTCAAAACATTTGCTGTCATCAACTTGTACACTTTGCTCCATCAAGAAGTGTATACACTTCTACACTTTCCCAGGAGAGTTGTTTAAGACCTAGCCACTTAAAACAGTAAAATTCATTAAACTGTTGCATCCACATGTTCAAATAGACTAAACACCCTACATAGAGTGTTTCCAGATTACACCAAAACTTTTTTACCCCAGATTTGAAGCCATCACTTTCATTTTCTTCAACATGTCCTTTGCTTTCAATGGTACGAAATGTTCATTTTTCCTTTCCTGAAGAAGATCATGTAATGAAGATAGTATTTCCATTACATCAATAAGGGAATTGTCTTCTTTCTCTAGCCTGCTAATATGTGAGTGGAACACACCAATTAGAGACTGCAAATGCCATAGATAGATTTCACTGAAAGGGTCTTCAGAAAAGTTCTTTATTACAGCTGGTGGTCTATTTTGAGATAAAAAGAATGATTTAAGAGCTGGATACATTTGCATTAGTCTTTGAACAGCAGGGTACAAGGATAGCCATCGTGTTTTACTGTGATTTAAAAGTTGCTGGTATTCTATATCCACAAACTCACAGAACTTCTTGAGAGACACCACACGGACAGTGTATATTAAAAATTAATTACATATTTTAACTATTAAAGTTTGTAGGTCAATGTCAAGCAGGTCTCTACCATGTTGGATGCAATTATTAAGGTTGTGTGCATGGCATCCCACTCTGACCAATGATTGGTCACCCATCCTCTTCAAGTTGCCTTGACCTCCTGCAAGACCCCCAAACATGGGGTCTTGCAGGAGGTCAAGACCCCATGTTTGGGGGTCTTGACCTCTTTTCACCCCCAAAAGTAACACATTTATTTTGAAGTCCCAAATTGTTTAGTATTTCACTGACATAAGTTGAAATAGTTTCTGCAGTTTCCTTTGGTTTGCTCTCAACATTCACTATTTTAATCTGTAAACCTCCATTCTTGTAGTCAAAATATTGAATAAGGATAGGAAATACTTTCACTACCATAGTTACTAGCATCTATTGAAACACCTATAAAGGGAATATCTGCCATGGATTTGATTATAGTTTCTATCAAATGGAGAGCAAGAACAGAATTTACGATGGCTTGTGTTTTTGTGCGACCACCCGACACTTTGGCTGCAATTTTTGAATCGCTGAAAATTTGTTTCAACAATCCAGGAGCACAGTCCATGGAATTGTAACTGTTGTGATGAACAACAGTATGATATGCAAGCCCCCCCCATTCAGCAGCACTTACACTGTCTTCCAATTCTGAATTTGGCTTGATAAAATAATCACTTAATTTTCCTGTTGAACTCTGTCCCCTAACACACTTTAAATGCTTTTCTGTTTTTGCATGTAGTTCCAAGTCTCATATCCCATGCTGTGTGACTGAAACATATGTACCAGGACCGCATACAGTACATTCAGCCTCCCATGGCTCACATCCAGGGCAAAAACATGGAAAATTTTCCCTATGATTATCATTGAAGGAGCACTTTCTTTTAGCTTTAGACATCCTTCAGATAATCTGAAATAAATGTAAGTAAGATGATATAAAATTATATCGTAATGTTTAGATAGGTCTACATAATGGTTATGTCATAACCTAAAACGTGGTATATATTTTAATTCTAATATAATTTGATAATTTAATATCTTACTTACTTGGTAAGGTCATTAATACTAATTAAGAATGAACAAAACTAAGGATGCATGTTGATTTCCACTTCAAACACCACCACTATCATTGCACACAGTAACGCCATTAATGTGAGGCCAGCGAGAAAGAGCGAAAAGTTTAAAAAAAAAAAAATGAGTGTAGATATCTAAAAGCGCAATTCGATTAGATTATTGATTCAATTGTTCTATAATATAAACAACCGCCTGCATTCTTGTTTCAGCAATGTTACCAACACAGGAGAAATGCCTGGGGAAAAAATCTAAAATGCTCCTACAGAAATGCAGACAAAACTGGTTTTTTTTTTCATAAATGCTGACGTATGGTAACCCTAGCCATACCATACCAGCTTTGCTTATTTTGTTGTCTATTTCCATATTTAATTTGCCATCTTCACTAAAAATTGTACCTAAATAGTTGAAATGTTTTGTGTATTCTGTAGACGTCTCATTTGTTGATTATCATACAAAATTTATTCAGTTGGTTATGTAATCATGCAGACTTCTATTGGATTTTTTTAAGAGTAACATGATCTGAAGAGAGTGGAAATTCTTTTTTCTTTATGAACAATTGTTCCAACTATCAGGTCAGGTGAAGCAGAGCTCCTCATTTCTTTCCATCCTCTCATATTCTTTCTTTTTTCATGAACATTTTCAAGCACAAGTTTCTTTTTTATAAATCTTTCCTGGCCTTTCTGTTCCATTCTGTGTTTTTCTCATAGTCATCCCTTCTCCCCCATTTTCATTTTATACATTCTTTTTGAATGCATCTATATGTTCAAAATATAATAACATTGAATAAATATGCATTGAAAATATGGGTGTGTAAGAAAGTTTTGAAAACAACTATCAGAGGTGAACTGTGGACACATACACAAACATTATTCAAGAAAAAAAAATTGAAAACAAGAACCAAATCAGTTCATTTGCAAACCCTGAAGAAAACATTGACTGATCCAGCTACAGGCATGTAGTGAGGTAATATGCAAAGACAGAAAAATCAGAACTCCATGGTAGACTCAGGAAGTTACAAGGCAGTAAAGGAAAGGAAGGATATGTCGAACGTTTGGGCAGGTTAGTCAGCTTGTGCTCCTAGAGAATACAGAGAAAAAAATGTGAGAAAGTGAAGCACTTTATCACATTTTGTAAACCTAGCTAAACAAAAGTCATGGGCACACTTTGGTAAGAACATAGAAAATAAATATCAGGAAAGTGGTAAAATATTTTGCAGCTATTGAAAAAACTCAGAAATGGAGTTTTTTCAATGGAGGAAGGAGCACTGAAAAAGGAATCAGAGATAGTAAAGATGACATGAAAACTGAAGATAAAGATATAGTTTAGATGTTTACAGTAATTACTTTAAAAGATTGCTAAATAAAGCAAGCAGTGTCAACACAATGAAACAAAACATTCAAAAGGAATGCAATCAGGAATATATATATATATATATATATATATATATATCAGTACTTGAAGTAGAAAAAAGGGATCAAATTACCTGAAATGTGGAAAGGCAGCTGGAATAGATGATATTCAACCAGAAATACTGAAATATGGAGGTCCAAAAATTTAACAGTGACTACACTGCATAATTCAGAAGTCTTGGTCAGAGAATCAAATCCAGATGATTGTAGTAGAGTGTTTATAATATCCATATATATAAAAAGGGAAATAACACTAAATATGAGAATTATAGAGAATTTCTCTAATGAGTGTTCCTGGTAAGATTTATGCAAGTATATTTGAGAAACAGTTAAGAAAAATTGTGGAAGAGAAGCTTGAAGAACAAGCTGGATTAAGGCCAAATAGAGGCTGTCAGGATCAGATATTCACTATAAGAAAAATAATTGAAAACTCATGGGACTATAACAACGATCTGTATTTCAGTTTGGAGAAACTGTAGATTTGGAAAAAGCTTATGAAAAGGTGCCAAGAGGAAAGCTGTTTGTAATGCTCCAGTTATGTGATGTAAATGGGACATTATATCAAGAAATACTTAGTGCAATGGTGTCCAAAAGCTAAGGATGAACTACATTTTTACCTCTAGATGAAAAAATTTTCTTGACTACAGCCAAGTGTGGACATAAATTTATGCCAGCATACTAATAAATTATATTACACAAAAAATGTGTTATAAACTTCGTACAAATTAAAATAATTTTTTGCAAAAGTTACAAATTTCCTAAGGAACCTAATTAAGGAATTACGTACAGTGCTTACAGAAAACTATGCAGAAAGACATTTCAGTATAGAATGTGTCAATCCCGAACTGCGATGCCATGCTTAGCACCAAGTGATTGAGGAGTTTTTAAGCAAACCGGTCCATTCCTCTTTCGGAGTTAGGGTAAGGACTTTGTTTGTTTCAGGAGGGGAATTTCAACCAGCAATACATATCCCTATTACGTCCCAAATGTGTTCTCTATGGGGTTGAGATCTGGGGAGCATGTTGGCCACTCGATTTGATTAATATTCTCAGTCTCCAAAAGTATCTCCACTGCTCATGTAAATGTGGACGTAAATTTATGCCAGCATACTACTAAATTATATTACACAAAAAATGTGTTATAAACTTCATACAAATTAAATTGCAATGCACAGTTTGGCATTGTCATCCATAAATATTAATTCTCCACATGGAACATTAAACATCATATTGAAGATCTTCATTGCAATATCGTTCACCAGTCAAAGTCCCTTTTTCCAGCACATATATGCTTCCATTAAACATAATGCCTCCACCACACTATAACCCCCGACACCTTCATATCTATCCATTTCAAGAATGTTCTTATAATGGTAAGCAGTATAACTTTCATGTCAGATCAAGTGTCATCTAGAATTGGAGGAAAGACTAAAATGACTCTCAACTGTAAAGAGTACATTACTTCATTGGTATCTTGTCCAATTTTTATGGATACAACACCACTGAAAATGTGCTCTGTGATGAGCTGTGGATAATGACACACAAGTGACAGGCCTCTGGGTCTACTTGTTGCAGCTTGTCAAGATATCTGCATACCTGTGCTTGAATGGAGCTGACTTGCAAGTTGACCTGCTGTGGTGCGTCAATTACGTTTTACTGTTATAACCAAAAATCTGTCTTCATGCTCCAGTGTAGAGCAATAGCAACCTCTTAGCAAACATCTGAAACAGATTCCATTGGTTTGAATTGCTGTCCAGACTCTGGATAGAATGCTATGTGAGATTCCAAACATTCTTTCAATATCAGTAATTTTGTGGCACTCTTAAAGCTTTCCAATAATTCTTCCTTGTGTGAAATCATCTGGATGATGGTCTTTGAGACATTACAAGACATCCAAGTTTGTAACTTTATTCTTTCGTGAAAAGAGCTTCTTTCAAACACAATTCGCTTACCTCAGCCTTTTGTCTTTTATCCTGTCGAGTGCTACCACATGAATCCTTTGTCTGAGATTCGAAAATTTTCATGTGTACCCGCTTTCTACTCTAAATAGTCAGTTATACAAATTGCCATAAAATAATTCATCTGAATTTGCACTTGTAATCTTCACAAATAGTGTTCATCCGTAGGTTTTGGACACCAGTATATTCTCTGTCAGTCTATATTTGAGTTGTCACTCAGCAATTAAAATTGAAGGAGTTACAGTAGTAAGGTTTGTTAAATTAGGTGTAAGACAAAGGTGTGTGTTATCTACACTGATATCAAAATTAGATATCAGTGTAGATAACTGATATCATATGAATCTGATTTATTATTTCCTCTCCCATTCTGGGAGAGGAAATAATAAATCCAGTATAAGTCTGCAAAATTCCCTGATTAAATTAAATGACTGCTGTAATAAATTTGGTATGAATATCAGCATTAGAAAGACAAAAAAAAAAAAAAAAAAGAAAATAGACAGGAACATTGAAAACAGCAACTGCACCCTGAATGGAGAATCTATAGAACAAGTAAAACATCCAGCTATTTAGGCACAATTTTTAGTTAAGATGGCAAATTAAATTTGGAAATAGATAGCAGAATTAGCAAAGCTGGTATGGTAGGAAATTAACTGAGTAAATTTATGTGGAATAAGAGAAATTACTTAAAACACTAAACTAGCTGTATACAAGTCAGTTTTCAATCCAGTTTTAACTTATGGGTCTGAGTGCTGGGTTAAAAATAAAACTCTTGATTAAAGACTGGAGACCACAGACATGAGTCATCCTGAGAAAGATTAGGATACTGAACAGGTGGCATCAGTTGTAGTATAACATTAAAAATGAGGATATTAGGAAAGAACTTGACATTGTTAGCATTCAGGAATGTATTAGCAGAGCTAATCTTAGATGAAATGGTCACTTAAACAGAATGGGAGAGGAAATATTAGCATAACAGGTGTTCTTTGCCAGGATGGCAGACAAAAGACCCAGAAGACTAAGATCTAGGTGTATTGACATAGTAAAAAGTGCCGTAGAAGACAAAAGTACAAAATCTGATAATTGTTAAGTTTTTTCCACTTGGTTATATACTTGGTTTAATTCTTTATCCAAGTGTAAGCAAACGAGTTTGTGCCTGAAGTACTTTCAGGACTGGGGCAACTCGTGGTAAAGGTGGTACGACTTCACATCACTTGCATTAGTATCCCATAATGCAAAGCACATATCCTTATGGGTATGTATAATGCTATGCACTATGGGAAGGGTCCCTACCTAGATCAGTTTTGACCTATATTGAGGTCTCATCAGTGGGAGCCAGACCCAGAGGTGTCACATCTTGTTATTAAATTACTGTGGATTAGAGATAGGGTTCTTACACTTGGATCAAGGATTAAACCAAGTGTATAATTTCTTGGTATCCTTAATTTAAAGATCTGATAATACTGGAATGCTGACAGGTAAAGGTTAACTTGGAGGGAAATTGTTGATAGGAAGTTAGTAATAATGTAACTTTTTCATATAGTACCATATAATATACCATATAATAGTTGTGATGAAAATGATTTGGGGCCTCCCTCGATGAGTCTAATGACTCCCTGGAGTTGCCCGTAATAATAATAATAATAATATCCTCTATATATATCCCCTGAGGCAGTATGCCAGGAATTTGGTGATGATGATGATATTCTTCTTGGTATGCTTCTTAAATTCATTCTCATTTGTCTAAACCACTTCATGTGGAGTTCATAAGATTTTTTTAAACACTTTTCTAGTGGGAAAACATCCCTAATATTTTGTATTCTCTGTATTCTTGCTTTTGTCAACATTGTCCTTAAGACTCTCACATCCATCACTTCTACTTTTTTTTTTTTATTAAGTCTGCATGTCTTTGCTGCATCAGATAAAATGGGTAAACTTATCAAAAGCTTAAACTTCAGCAGAAATTCATTGTCCCAAAGTAAACTATTAGTTATAGTATTAAATACCAATGAGTACTCCTTTATCTCTTGATTTACCCTTCCATCACTGGAAAGCACATTTCCCAAATATATGAAATTTTCACTGTTGTCAAGACTTGTTCACTGAGTGACTTATACATTTTCTCTATGATTTAAACCATGCTTTCACTCTTCTTTCTGTTAATATGTAATCCATATTGTTTCATTTATTGTATTTCTTCAGTAGGCTGAATGTGCTCATATCACATCTTCAGATGTTACCTGCAATCATAACTGTTTCTCCTTTCAGATGATTAATTGTACATAGGTTATTCATCATTACAATGAACATCAGTGGAAATAAGGCATTTCCTTGTTACAATCTATTATTAAGTATAAACCACTCTCATTTACCAAAATTAGTCTTCACACAGGCATACATTTCACATACATATTCTTCACCATATTTACTTTGTGTGTGTGTGTGTGTGTGTGTGTGTGTGTGTGTGTGTGTGTGTGTGTGCATATCTTTTCCAAACTCTCTCAAGCAAAATTGAAATTAATAGTTGATCTCCTCTTTTTTAAAATTGAAATACTGTTCCTCTCTTAGACCTTTCTTTGTTTATCCCTTATTCTTGTATTATTATTATTATTATCATTAGACTCATCGAGGGAGGGCACCTGCTTTATAACTCTGTCTCCACCACTCAATCCACCAACTAACCGCAACTACACCAACGCCATCTACCGCAGTCCGCCACCACCACTAGTATTTCCAAATACAATCACAAACATCCGTGCCCACAGCGGGATTCAAACCCGCAGCCTTCGGATCATTCTAAAGATGTCACAGAACCATTCAATCGTAAACTGTCAGAAGCTCTGATTAGTTCAGTAGACAAATAACTTCTCATAATTTTTTTCATTCTTCATCTTACTTGATGATTCTCAAATCTCTGATAGTCCTATTTTCCCTATTATCTTTCTCATCTCTGTATTTATTCATTCCAGTTTATTTCACTAGCTTTTATATTTTGTTTAACAGATTTTTGAAAATTTTTTTTTTTACTTGGCTATACTATAATCATCATCATCAAATTCCTGCCATGTACCCTCAAGGGGTGTACAGGATATGATAGTACTACATGAAAAAATTACATCATTACTAACTTCCTATCTACGATTTTCTTCCAAATCAGTCTGTTACTTGTCAAGACTCCAACATTATCAGATCTTATATTTCTATCGTCTAAGGCACTTTGTACCGTATCAATCCACCTATATCTTGGTCTTCCTCTGGATCATTTTCCTGCTAACCTGGCAGAGAACACTTGTTTTGCTAATCTTTCTTCGCCCATTCTGTTTAAGTGACCATACCACCTGAAATTAGCTCTGCTAACACATTCCTGGATGCTGACAATGTCAAGTTCTTTCCTAATATCCTCGTTTTTAATATGATATTGCCATTGATGCCATCTGTTCATGCCTCTAATCTTTCTCGGGACTCTCATATCTGCGGTCTCTAGTCTTTGGTCAAGTGTTTTACTTCTGACCCAGCTCTCAGATCCATTAGTTAAAACTGGTTTGAACACTGTCTTGTATACAGCTAATTTAGTGTTCCGACTAATTTCTCTCTTATTCCATATGAATTTATTCAATTGACTTCCCACCATACCAGCTTTGCTGATTCTGTTGTCTATTTCTATATTTAATTTACCATCTTCAGTAAAAAATCGTGCCTAAGTAGCTGAAATGTTTCACTTGTTATACAGGTTCTCCATTCACAACACAGTTGACATTTTCAGTGATTCTGCCTATTTTCATTGTCTTTGTCTTTTTATTGCTGACCATCATACCATATCTATTACAACAATTATTCAATTTAGTCAGAGAATCTTGCAGACTTGTAGCGGATTTATTTAGAAGTATAACATCATCCGCATAAAGCAAAGAGCTGACATTAACATCTCCAATTTTGATATCATGTTTAATACCACTTTCCTTCATAATGTGATCCATATAGATAATGAATAACAGAGGGGATAATGTACATCCTTGTCTCACACCAGATTTAACATTAAACCATCTTCCTGTACTTCCTTCATTTCTAACTGCTGACTTACAACTCAAATAAAGACTAAGTATTGCTTGATATAATGCCTCATTGACGCCATGAAACTGTAGCGTAATGAATAGCTTCTCTCTTGGCACCTTGTCATATGCCTTTTCCAAATCGACAAAACTTAAATACAGATCTTTCTCATATTCCCATGCTCTCTCGACTATTTGTCGTAAAGTGAAGATTTGATCCTGACAGCCTCTATTTGGCCTGAATCCAACTTGTTCTTCACCCAGCTTTTTTTCCACAATTCTTCTCAATCGTTTCTCAAGTATACTTGCATAGATCTTGCCAGGAACACTTATTAGGGAAATACCTCTGTAATTCTCACATTCAGTTTTATTTCCCTTTTTATATATGGGTACTATGAGAGCTCTACTCCAATCATCGGAACTTCGTCTCTCTGTCCAGGCTTTCTGAACTATGCAGTGCAGCCACTGTAAGGCTTTTATACCACGATACTTCAGCATTTCTGGTCGAATATCATCTACTCCTGTTGCCTATCCACATTTCAAGCCTTTGATGGCCTTTTCTACTTCAAGTATGGATATGTATTCCTGACTGTATGCCTGTTGAGTGTTTTTTTTTATCACTGTGCTATCACTGCTTGTTTCATTTAGCAATTTTTCGAAGTAATTACTCCATACTTCAAGGATATCTTTTTCTTCCGTTTTCATGTCACCTTCATCATCTCTAACTCCTTTTACAGCACTCTTTCCTCCTCCATTTCTAAGCTTCTTCAACAACCTCCAGAATATTTTGCCATCTTCTTGATATTTATTTTCTATGTTCTTGCCAAAGTCCTCCCATGACTTTTGTTTAGCTAGTTTTACACACTGTTTAGCTTTCTTACATTTATCTCTGTATTCTCTAAGAGCACAAGCTGACTTATTTGTCAGGAACTTTTGATATGCTTTCTTCTTTTACTTCACTGCCTCTTTAACTTCCTGTGTCCACCATGGAGTTTTTTCTATCCTTGCAGACAACCTCACCACATGCCTCTCTGGCTGAATCAATCAGGGTTTTCTTCAAGGCTTGCCACTGAATCTCCAAGGTTTGGTTCCTGTTCTCAAATTCTTTCATTTTTTCTTGAATAATCTTTGTGTATTTTAGTCTACAGTTCACATCTCCAAGCTGCTCAACTTTTATTTGCTTTAAAACTTTCTTACATGTTATTCTTTTCAATATGAAATTCAATTTTATCCTGCTCAAGACTGAATAGTGATTGCTTCCAATTTCAAATCCTCTGTACACTCTGGTGTCCTGCACCAGGGAGAAAACATCACTATCAACAATAAAATAATCAATGAGACTTTTCTTATTCCTTGCCTCTTCTCTGCATGTGAATTTGTGCACTTTTTTATGTTGGAACATGGTGTTAGTAATAACCAGTCCATGGCCTGAGCAGAAATCCAACAAGTATTTGCCATTATTATTAGCTTTGCTCTTTTCTCTAAATATTCCCAAAAATTTTTGTACTATAAATTAAAGATGCCAAAAAATTATATTCTTGGTTTCATCCTTTATCCAAGTGCAAGTAACTTCACGATTGGACTACTTTTATATAGAGGCTGATAATTTCACATCAGTTGCCTTACTATCCCATAATGCAGTGCACATATCCTTAGAGGTATGTATAATGCTATGCATTATGGAAGGACCACTACCCAGACCAGTTTCAACCTTTATTGAGGTCTCATCAGTGGGAGCTAGACCCAGAAGTGATACCAAGGGCTAACCACATTGCTGTTGATTGGAACATTTCAACCACCCCTTATTTAGCATACTTCTGAAAGAATCAAATTATGGTCATCCATTCGTGTGGATCACTGAATAAAATCCAAGGGCTCATTATAATTACTTAATAGCAGAATCACTTATGTTAATTTTTTTATTTGTAGAATTTTTGGCTATGTTTCATAGCCATTTTCAACATGATTATAGGAAAATAATCACAAAAAAAACTTTACTTCATTTTAAAGTATATGATATATGCATGAGACTCTGTAGCTCAATCGGTATAGGTGAAGTCCTTTGGTTGGAAAGACCTGGGTTCGATTCCTGTCTATGACGTGAGGAACCTTTATTTGGTCTGTTTCGACTAAAGGTTGAATTAACTGGTTTCATATGGAGGTAAAGGGTTTTTTCACCCAGAAACTCTGGTTTTTCATCCCTTAGAACAGGGAAACCGGCCCTTTGAACACAGACGGATTACAGTAGTGAATACCTATGACAATATGTGGAAGAGATAGGGTCTCTTCCACATATTCCATCATGCCTCACTACATGTTTATGCCTGTAGTTAAGCATGAGTCACATCACGGTAATCAACCTCCTGGTTAGGAGACGACACATGAATAGGCATGGGATATTATATGCACAATCGGCTCAGGAATAGCTCTATCTGTATTAATAGATATCCCAAAATAATTACAATAAATAAATTAGTTAATAAAATATTTTAAAATATGAACAGTTAATTAATTACAATTTACAGAACACATGAATGGTAAATATTAGTCAGTATAACTTCCCAAAATTGTGAAAGTTTAAGGCAATCGTTTTTGTTAATGCTTGGACTGTGAATGTGTCTTTATGGCTTTCTTTGTATATGGTCTTTCCAGACAAAAATAACTTTTATGTAACACTCTGGTTTCATTCTACTGAATCCTGTGTTTTGTAGATAATGCATGGTTTATCTAAACCAGATATGTTGTGTTCTTTAAGAGAAATATATTCTTAATGTTCTTCAAGATGAATTTGTGTAGAACGAGCAATCTGTCTATAATAACATGAGCTACAAGAGAAGGGGATTCTGTAAACTTAGATCGGTTGAAGTAGTCTTGCTATTTTTTTCTGAAAGTCCTTTAACTACGGAAGACAAATTTTGGTAACTTCTTGAGGTGGGTTAAATCCCACAGCCGTAATCGATTATTTTATCTATAGTTTTTCTATTATAACCATTAGAGGTAAAGGTCGCTCTGATAATGGACTGTTATTTGTTTAGAAGAGAGTCTATAGAACATACTTTAGATGAAAAAACATTGACTATGTTTTTTCATCTAAACCATCAATTTGGTACAGCTATGTTAATATTTTTGCAGTATGGAACTCCTCCTTGTCTGATCTTCATGAATTTCTTGAAAAATTCAATTCAACAAACCCGTGAAGTAGAATATAACAATTGTTTTCCTTTTCTGTATATTTTCATTTTACATCAACCAAATGGTAGCTTGTAGTTCTCAGTATATAGAAAACAAACTCATACTGGTAAATACATTGATTCTAACTCACATCATCACCCTTGTTAGAAATATGGTGTAGTCAAATCTCTAGTAGACAGAGCCCATAAAATATGGGGACATTTTCAATCCAGTCTTCAGAATGATATAGTGGGTAAAAATTCATCTATTCCTGAATAAAAATGAATCCTTTTATAAGGGATAATTCTCGAATAGGTGGATAATTCTTTAATGTACGGAAATTATTTATATGTACAGGGTGGCCCATACATCACAGATGGGTTTAAACATTTAATAACTTTTTTGATTTATTAATTATTATTTTTATTTATTTTTTGTTATAATGAAATACAGAACCTCAATTTTTTAAAAAAAATTAGTCTAAATTAAAAATTAGTTTAAAATTGAAAACCCATATCACATAAATGCCTTCCAATTTTGGTTTCACAAAGATGGGTTCTTTCTGTAGCATGTTCCATGACAGTTGTTAATGTTTCTGGCTGCAGCATCCTAATTTCTGCATGAATGTTGTCCTTCAGTTGTTGGATTGTCTGGGACTTGTTCATAGGAAGAAGTTGGACACATCAGATCTGGAGAACGTGATACCCAATTAATTTCAGATCTTTGTGAAATTATTCATTTGCCAAAAATGTGCCTAGGAGTCCGGTTGTGGCTCTTTATTGTTGGGTTATGAACTTTTCCATGATTAATTTCCCAAATTTTCCTTAGAATACCTAAAAAAAAAAAAAAAAATAAAATGAAATAAATAATAATAAAAAAGTTATTCACATTTTGAACCCCTTCAAGACTTATGAGCCACCCTGTATGTTACTATGTAAAAAAGTGTATGTGATCATTAGTAAAAAAAGACAATTCTTAGAAAAGAAAGCAAAAAATAAATAAATAATAGAAATAAACACACACACACACATAAGCACAACAAATTTTCCAAGATGATTTCTGTTTCATCAACATGTGTATTACTGCCACACGTCTAGATGAATCATCTGATCAATGTTATTATTTCATTGAATAAGCCCTTCTTATAGTTATTTACTCAGCTTCCAATATATATATATATATATATATATATATATATATTAATGTTCATTATTTACTCGGCAGAACTGTATATAAAAAAGGAAATTAAATGACTTTATACCGAGAATGACAAATTTATTTTTAAGATACAACTAGTTTCGTTGAAATACAACTTCTTCAGGTATCATTGGTAAAGATTAAAATAAAAATAACAGACACATGAAAAAATACATTAACAGAACTAGTATAAAACAAGTACATTTAAAAGGAATGCATGCTAGAGTTCCAACTGAAGTTGATTACGTGCCTGAGCTGGTATTAGTGCGCCAGTATTGGACAGTGGCAATGTGCGCATCAGAAATATTATAGCTAAGGCTGTTATTAACATGAGATGAATCAAGTGATATTTCTTTAGATTCAATTATTCTTCTTTCCAGTTCATCATAGCACACATGGATATTACAGGTTTTTTGCCAATCAACGATGTGTTGGCAGCCATCATCTGCATTGACGGAATAGAGAACGTGGCTAGAGAGAGCACTGGCTCTTGTTCTGTTGTAAGAAATGTCTCTTTGATGTTCCTCCATGCGTAAAAGGATGGATTTAGAAGTTTGGCCATAATATGGCTTGCCGCAATCACACAAAATTTTATAGACTCCTGGATACTGAGTAGGAAGATGTTTCATTTTAGGTCTACTTAGTATGGAGCAAAGTTTAGGGAACGTAGTGAAGCAAGTTCTAATGTTGAATTTCTGAAGCATTTTTGCCAGTTTCGGGGTGAGAGAGCTGATGTATGGTAACAAAATAAAACCTCTTGGTGGAGAAGAATCTTCAAGAGCAGTTGAGTGGTGGACAGAGAGAAATTTATTAATCTTTTTAAGAGAGAATCCATTGTTAATGAAAGACTTTTTAAGAAAATTGAGTTCATATTCAATTTCTGTTTCATCTGTTAATAAAGATCTGGCACGATGTGCCAGGGTTGAAATAATACCAAACTTTTGTGGAGGGTAGTGATGGGAAGAAGCATGAAGGTATCTGTCTGTGTGAGTGGGTTTTCTAAAAATGGAGATTTTGATGTTCTCAACGCATCTCGTAAGTTTTAAGTCCAGAAAGGGAAGACATTTGTCGGATTCTAGTTCACAGGTGAAGTTGATTTTCTGATGAAACTTGTTGAGGTGGTCCAGAAAAAAGGTTGAGGTTGTTGATACTGTGTTCCCAGATGAGAAATATATCGTCAATGGCACGATACCAAACTTTAGGTTTAAGAGGTGAGGAATTAATAGCTTTTTCTTCAAAATCTTTAAGAAATATGTCAGCAAGAATCGGAGAGAGCGGGCTGCCCATAGCTAAACCTGAGTTTTGTTTATAAATCTTGTTATCATATTTGAAGTATCCTGAGTTTACACAGTGAGAAAGTAAGGAGAAAAATTTCTTGGATAGTTTCCTCTGGAGAAGGTATAGAACTTCTTGAGTAGGGACATTCGTGAAGAGGGAAACAATATCGAAACTTGTTAAATCTGATGTGTTGAGTTTGATGTCTTTAATTTTTGAGACAAAATCAGCAGAATTTTTTACATGAGAAAAGGAAGTACCACAAAAGTTTTTTAAAAAGGATGCGAGGTATTTTGAGAGGTTGTAAGTAGGGGAGTTTATGCCTTCAACGATAGGGCTAAGAGGAGAGTTTAATTTATGGATCTTAGGGAGTCCATATAACCTAGGAATTAGAGGATGAAACGACCTAAGGGAAAGATGGATGTTTCTAGGTAACTCTGAGGTAGCTTTCAGTAAATTGTTCGTCCTATTGTGCAGTTAGTAGGATCACTATTTAGTTCAGAATAAGTGTCAGTGTTTAGAAGTTCTAAAATTTTGTTATGATAATCTGATATATTTAAGATCACAGTAGCATTCCCTTTGTCTGCAGGGAGAACAATGATGTCGTTATTGTATCTCAAACTTTTAATAGCTGATCTCTCAGAATGAGAAATGTTATCAGAAGGTGGTCTTGCATGATTTATGGTGAAAATAGCTTCCATACGAAGGTTTGCTTCTTGGATGTAATAGGGATGCAGCTTTTTCTATCTTTGTTAAGAATAGTTCTTTAGGTACTGAGGTAGGAGCTATAACAAAATTGAGACCTTTAGCAAGTACACTTTCTTCTGCCGTTGAAAGTGGATGGGAAGAATTATTAATAACTTTTTTTATATAGGCAGAATTAAGAGTGGAAGTGTGACGATCCTGCATACATTTTAAAGAATTGAATTTTTTGATGAGAATAATTTTGTTAGAGTTCTAGATATTAGAGCTTTTAGAGTGCAGAAATCTTTTAAATTGTTCCAAGATGAAGAGTCTAGAGAAGTAGATAAACGGACTTCAAGAGCGTTCTTCTTAGAAAAATAAGCAGCTAGACTACATTTTGTATCAAAAATCCGTTCCGATAAAAGCTCTAGTTTAGCTCTGTGGAAAATTCTTTGAGCTCTGGCAGTTGTAATGGATTCTTTAAAATTAAGAAATCGTGGAATAATAGAATGGAACTTACATCTTTTGAGAAAAATACTAGCCTGTTAATGAATAATACAACGGACCTGAGATTTTTCTGATAATCTTTGATACATTCTCTTCTCCGTCAACACAGATGATGGCCACCAACACATCGTTGCTTGGCAAAAAACCTGTAATATCCATGTGTGCTATGATGAACTGGAAAGAAGAATAATTGAATCTAAAGAAATATCACTTGATTCATCTCATGTTAATAACAGCCTTAGCTATAATATTTCTGATGCGCACATTGCCACTGTCCAATACTGGCGCACTAATACCAGCTCACACACGTAATCAACTTCAGTTTGAACTCTAGCACGCATTCCTTTTAAATGTACTTGTTTTATACTAGTTCTGTTAATGTATTTTTTCATGTGTCTGTTATTTTTATTTTACTCTTTACCAATGATACCTGAAGAAGTTGTATTTCAACGAAACTAGTTGTATCTTAAAAATAAATTTGTCATTCTCGGTATAAAGTCATTTAATTTCTTTTTATATATATATATATATATATATATATATACACAGCTGCTGTTTAATATTGGATAGTTTTATTTATTTGTCCATCATAAATGCATGTCTAAATGTTCAACAATAACCATGGGTTCAAACCCCGTATGCATCTGATACCATCTTGATAAGATTCTTCCACTGCATTCTCTTTTGTGCAAGATGACTCAGTTTGTGTATAGAGTTTTCACATGGGGCGATGACAACACCATTTGTCATCTTGACAAAGGGTGTTGTCAGGACGAACAATGGGGCGATGACGTCATCGCCCCATTCCCTGTTTGGTCTTCCTCTTTTGTTCTTTCCTGCAATCATTCTAAACAGCAACATTTTTAAATTTTCTCTCGTCATTCATTCTACATATATGGCCAAATAGACATGGTTTCCTTTTGATTATTTTCTTATCAGGTTTTCTTTTGGTTGTATTCATCTATAGATTTCCTCATTGTTCATTCACTTTCTGGATCCAGGTTGTCCTCAAGATATTTCTATAGCACTTCCTCTCGAATGCTAATATCCTCCTTTCAGATTTTCTCATGAGTACCTAGGCCTCACATCCATAGAGCATGCTGCTGAAGATACAGGTTTCCACAATGCACAGTTTAGTGTTTATCTTTATAGCTTGGCTCTTCCATATTTTGTCCGTGGCTTTTAAGATAGCTGTTGCTCTGGCTATTCTAATTTTTATCTCTTTCTTTGGATCCAAGTCATGCATTATGTGGTATCCAAGATATGTGAAGTGTTCCACATTTTCCAGTTGAAATCCTTCAATGGTAACTTTGTTCAGTAACTCCTGTTGTCCTGATATCATTGTTTTAGTTTTTTCAAAATTAACATTTAGTCCATATCATTTTTCTTCTGTGTATAGTGTTTGCAGTGTCCTTTCCAGCCTTGCTGCATCTTCTTCAATCAGGACGATGTCATCTGCAAAGCAGAGGTAGTTCATTCTCATTCCATTTATTGATATTTTTGCCACATATGACTAGTGGCAAACCAATCTCCAGTCACACCTGCTATCCTGATTGTTGCTTGTGCTTGGCTGTTTATATCTTCCAACAGGTGGATCAATTTATTGTCCACACCATAGGACTCTAAGAGAGTCCATGTTATATTTTGGTCAATATTATCAAATGCTTTTTGGAAATCCACAAAACAATAGTATATCTTTTTGTTCTTTCTTCGAGCCTTCTCTGCTATTAGTCTTAGTGCAAGTATTTGTTGCACTGTACTTCGATCTTGTCGAAATCCGGCTTGCTCATCTAGAAGATGTGCCTCCATATGGAAGCACATCTTCTGGATGAAAGTGCTGTTAGTGTTTTCATCAGCACTTTGCCAAGATGACTCATTAATGCAATAGTTCTGTAATTGGTGCATTCTAAAGCACTGCCTTTCTTATGAAGAAAGGCAGCCAATTTCTTAAAGAAACTCTTGTTGTTCTTGAGATGTTTTATAGCCTTATTCATCTCATCTTCCAAGATGTCATTTTCAAAGATCTCTGCCGGTGGAGAGATTGCTTTTTGTCCTTTGATTACTTCTGTTGCAGTATTATTTAGTTGATTTTTATATAGTTCACCGCAATATCTTGTCTATCTGTGTATGATTTCAGTCTTATCCATCAGTACTTTACCATCTTCATCTTTGACTGCTACTGATCTTGTTTGCCACTTTCTATTGACATTTCTTATAAGTTTATAGACCTCTCTAGTTTTGTGTTCTGCATAGTACTGTTCAATGTCTTTGCATTGGTCCTCCAGCCATTTGGCTTTATCAGACTTTGCTGCTTTCTGTACTTCATTGCATTTTTGATGGTATAACTGGCTGCTGCCTCTTAATTATCTCTTTTAAGTTTCAGTTCTCTTTTCTATTGTACCAATTTCAGGGTTTCCTGAGTTATCCATTTCTTATTGATCTTCTCTCTTTCAGGAATTACTTCTTTTTTTTTTAGTACTGTAGTCAGTCGTTCTGCTCTTGTGTTTATATTTTGTTTTTCACTTGTGGTCTTAAGCTTAGTTTTCAGTATGTTTTGATATGCTGTTCTTAGCCTGTCTTCATTTAGTCTTGAGATGTCTCTAGCCTTTTGGAACTTTCCTTTGTATTTCAGTTTTAGTTGTATATTCGCAATCACTAAGCTGTGGTCCAAATCAATATCAGCTCCATGGAATGATCTGTACTGTTGAACTGATGTTCTCCATTTCTGATCTATTAATATCAGGTTGATCATATTCCTATGCCTACCATCGAAGGAGCACCATGTCCATTTACGACAAATTCCAGAAGCATCTCTCTACTTTTTCCATATCCAAATTTTTCCATAATCTTTTCCCATCCTGTGTTACTTCTGCCAATCTTTGCATTCCAGTCTCCTGCAATGATGAGTATATCCTGTTTAGGTACTTCATCAATTTTAGATCTCTGTAAAATCTCTCAATGTATCTGCACCCTCCACAGTGGACACATATACTTGAATTATATATGCTCCATCCCATGAATGGAGCATATATATCCATGCTCCATCCCAGCAACTTATTGGACACAAATACATAATATAACAATTGTAAATTATTAGTAATTCATTTGCCTCTAATGGAACTATCTCTTCACACCTGTTCTTTCGCTTCCATATATTTGCTAATCATTCTGTTGGTTGACATATTTAAACCTTTTTATAATTTAAATAGATATCCACAAAATATACGATTCTCCTTATTAATAAAGAAGCCATGGCTTCATTTCAGTGACATAAATTACTTAAAAATAGTGGATACGAAAGATCCAGCATTATTTCAAAGCTGAATGTATGTAGAAACAATGAATTCCATAATTTCCGCAGAGAGTTTATGAGAATGCAATCCTTAAGTGGTGCAAGCTAAGTTGCCTTAGCTTGCACCGCTTAAGAGTACATGGATGCTTGGGCAGCAGTCGTGTTCTTTTAAGTTAGTACAGAGAAATGTGAAACCCCTCAAATCATATGTAGAAGATAATTTCCTTGTCATCTCCCCAATCCTGGCCAACTTTTGTCACTTGCTTCTTTCTTTTTTTCAGTCAGTTATAAATATGCGATTATATTGAACTGTAGTTTACAGCAACTGTGTTTTGATTTCTTCTCCAGATTTCTTATGTATGTCATGCAATAGGTCTCACGAAAGTGACTGCTGTCACTAATAAAACCATTCCTACATTGAGGAATTCACAGGCGAACCTGGTACATAATACTTTTTTACTTAATAACCAATTGCTACTATTGCACTGGTCATATATCACATGTTCTTCTTTATTGAATTTAGGCATAGTATTTAAGAAAGTGATTAACTCTTGATATGCAACCAAAATGATTTATGAAAAATTCTCCAATTTCTTAAAGAATCCCAATATTAAGCCACTTCAACTAATATTGTTTACTTCATAGTTTTGTTCATTTTTGTTATATAAATAGCATACTTCTGATCTATAATGTGTATACTTCTGATCTTTTTTTGATTCTGATTTTGTTCATTTTTGTTATATAAATAGCATACTTCTGATCTATAATGTGTATAACTGACAAATGTACTTAAGCAGCTCTCTTATGGTCAGTTTACCTTAATGTTTCCGTCCTCCACACTTTTGAAATCTCCTTAAACTGTAATTGTTTTCAATTACAGTTTAAGGAGATAGCTATCCCAGTTATTTGTTGGGATAGCTATCGTCGTCATCATCATCAAATTCCTGACATGGACCCTCAAAAGGTGTACAAGATATGATAGTACTACATGAAAAACTTACGTCATTACTAACTGCTCAATAATTTTCCTTCAAATTAATCTGTTATCTGTCAAGACTCCGAAATTATCAGATTATATTTCTATCTTCTAAGATACTTTTTACTATCAATACATCTATATCTTGGTTTTCCTCTGGGTGTTTTTCCTGCCAAGACAGAGAACACTTGTTTTCCTAATCTTTCCTCTCCCATTCCATTTAAGTGATCATACCACCTGAGATTAGCTCTGCCAACACACTCCCGATGCTAACAATGTCAAGTTCTTTCCTAATATCCTGATTTTTAATATGATATTGCCAATGATATCTGTTCACGCCTCTGATCTTTCTCAGGAGTTTCTAATATCTATCATCTCTAGTCTTTGGTGAAGTGTTTTATTTCTAATCCAGCTCTCAGATCCATAAGTTAAAATTGGTTTGAACAAACACAGTGTTGTATATAGCTAATTTAGTGTTTTGACTAAATTCTCTCTTATTCCCTATAATTGTATTCAGTTGACTTCCTACCATGCCAGCTTTGTTGATTCTGTTGTCTATTTCCTTTAATTTACCATCTTCACTAGAAATTGTGCCTAAGTAGCTGAAACATTTTACTTGTTCTATAGGTTCTCCATTCACAATGCACTTGAGATGTTCAATGTCTCTGCCTATTTTCATTGTCTTTGTCTTGCTATTGCTGATTTTTATACCGAAGTTATTCAATTTCATCAGGAAATCTTGCAGACTTGTAGTGAATTTATTTAGAAGTATAACATCATCTACATAAAACAAAGAGTTGGCATAACATCTTCAATTTTGATATTAGGTTTAATACCACTTTCCTTCATAATGCCGGTCTGGTTGGCTGAGTGGTTAGCGTATCCAATCTCCATTCAAAGGTCTGCAGGTTCGAATCCTGCAGTGGGCATAGATGTTTGTAATTTTCTTTGAAATTACTAGTGATGGTGGTGGATGGTAGATGGCGTTGGTGTAGTTGCAGTTTGTGTAGTTGATGGAAAGAGTTGTAGAGTAAGTGTCCTCCCTCGATGAGTCTTTGGACTCCCTAGAGGTGTCACATAATAATAATAATGTGATCCATATAGATAATGAATAACAGATGGAATAATGTACATCCTTGTCTGACACCAAACCATGTTCTTGTTCTTCCTTCAATTCTAAATGCTGACATACAGCTCAAATAAAGACTAAGTATATTGTTTAATATAATGCCCCATTGACACCATATAATTGTAGCGTTTTGAATAGCTCTTCTCTTGGCACTTTGTCATATACGAGGGTGGTCTAAAATGTTCTCAACCTAACAATGAAAAATCGAATTTATAATTTCGAAATTATTTTTATTTTTCAACATAATCTCCCTTAAGACTAATACATTTATTCCAGCGATGCTCCATCGCTATTATCCCATCTCTATAGTGGTTCTCAATAAGATATTCAAAATACCGCTCTATAGCTGCAATCACCTCTTGATTTGAAAAAAAAAAAAAAAAAATTTGACCAGCGAGGAAGAGTTTTAGTTTTGGGAAGAGATAGAAGTCAGAAGGAGCTAAATCTGGGGAATAGGGTGGATGTTCCAACAATTCATAGTGCAGATCCCTTAATTTTCCACATTGCCAAAACACCGTTGTGGGCAGGTGCATTGTCCTGATGAAAGATGATTTTTTTCCTTCTGCAAACCAGGTCTTTTTTCACGAATTTTTTAGTCTAGTCTGGTTAAAAAAATCGGAATAATATTCCCCAGTTATTGTTTTGCCCTTTTCAAGATAATTAATAAACAAAATGCCTTTAGCATCCCAAAACACCGATGTCATGACCTTTCTTGCTGATGGAACTGACTTTGTCTTCTTTTGCGCTGAACAACCAGCTTCTGTTCGATGTTTTGACTGCTGTTTTGATTCTGATGTGTAATGGTGAATCCAAGTCTCATCCATAGTAATAAATCGACGCACAAAATCAGTTCTATTCTTGTTAAAACTTTCCAAGCACTGTTCAGAGATTTGTGTGCATCTTGATCTGCTGTGAGCACCCATCTTGCGCAAAGATTTTTCATGTGCAATTCTTCATGCAAAATATAGCCTACATATTATTTGAAATGCCTATAGTCTCAGCAATTTCATGCACTTTGACTCGCCGGTCATCCAATACCATATCATGCACCAAATCAATGATTTCTGGTGGTGTTACACTTTTTGGATATCCTTCATGTGGATCATCTTCTAGGCTGGTACTGCCACATTTAAACTCGGCAGCCCATTTCTGAATTGTCAGAAATGAAGGAGAAGAGTGCCCATAAACTTTTATGAACTTTGAATGAATTTCTTTTGGCATTAAACCTTCTTTCACAAAGAATTTTATAGCTGCACGATACCCAATTTTATCCATTTCAACACTTTTGCTTCAAACAGCTGTATAAAACAAACTACTTGATAGAATGACTTGCAATTTTACATGGATGCTTATGACAGATGTACTAACTTAGAAGAAAAAAAAAAACTTGCTGATAGTGTTGCCATCTATGGTTGAGGCTGAGAACTTTTCAGACTACCCTCGTATATGCCTTATGCAGGTCTACAAAACTTAAATAGATCTTTATTACATGCTCATGATTTCTAAACTATTTGTCGTAAAATGAAAATTTGATCCTGACAGCCTCTATTTGTTCTGAGTTGAGCTTGTGCTTCACCAAGCTTTTCTTCCACAATTCTTCTGAACCATTTCTCAAGTATACTTGCATAAATCTTATCAGGAATACTCAGTAGGGAAATATCTCTGTAATTCTCACATTCAGTTTTATTTCCCTTTTTATATATGGGTACTATGAGAGGTGTACTCCAATCATCGGAAATTCGTCCCTCTGTCCAGGTCTTCTGAACTATGCAGTGCAGTCACTGTAAGACTTTTATGCCACCATACTTCAGCATTTCTGGTCGAATATCATCTCCCGGTACTACCTTTCCAAATTTCAGGCTTTTGATGGCTTTTTCCGATTCATGCATGGATATGCATTCCTGGTTGCATCCCTGTTGAGTGTTTTTTACCACTGTGCTGTTCAATGCTTATTTCATTTATCAATTTTTTGAACATTTACTCCATACATCAAGGATATCTTTTTGTCCAGTTTTCATGGCACCTTTATCATCTCTAATTCCTTTTACAGCACTCTTTCCACCATTTTAGAGTTTTTTTAAGAGCTTTCTAGGATAGAAATGATTAATATTGAGCATTAACATTCACATCATTACAAAAAGATTCCATTGAACTATCATGTTTCACTAAAACAAGTGGAAATGTTACAAAACAGTTTTCTTTTTCAGTTGACTTTGGGAATTAAAATTAGCTTCTTTTTTGTTAATACGAATATTAACTGACAAAAGCAAAACCTTACACTGGTATAAACAAAGAGGTATACAGAAGTGTAGAATCCAGGAAAAGCTAGTGACTAGTGGTGTGCTACAAGGTTTTCTGCGAGGACCACTACTGTTTAATTTGTTCATTTGGAGAGCTTGCAGGATGATTTAAATAGGCTGTCAGTATGAGCAAAAGATAATGGGCATCAGTTTAATGTGGAGAAGTTATACCTTTTGGGATAAATAGATTACAAGCTGTGTACTATGTTGATGAATCTGTACTCCGGGAAATAGATGAAACTAGTAATTTAGAAGTGGTTTAGAAAACATATTGCTAAGGTAGCATAAGATTACCTGACTATTGAACACACTAACAAGTGGAGATAAGGAAGTTGTTGGTCCTCTTTATAAGGCTTCGATATGTCTAGATTTGGTCTCCTTAGGATGAGGAAGTTGTTGAGAGGATTCAGAGGTAAGTACACAAGATGGTGAGTGGTCTGTGGAACATTCCTGATGAAGACTGATAGGTTTTTGGCTATAGAAGTTGGCTGATAGACAAAAAAAAAAGTGGGGGGGGGGATATGATAGAAATATTTAAGCTATAGGATTGATGCAGAGGAAATGTTTTGCCACTTGGTTATAGGGGCAGAACAAGAGGTCATCCCTGGAAGTTGATTAAAAATGTGGTTAGTTAGGGTGTGAGGACTAGATTTTTTACTTGGAGAGTTGTGATTGGGTTGCCAGAGTCAGTCATGAGTGTTTTTCTGTTAATGGGTTCAAGGTGAGGTTTGATAAATTGTGTGGATAGTTTAGGTCACCTGCAATGAGTCTTTTGACCCACTGGAGGTGCCCATAGTAAGAATAATGATAAATTGGAGCAAGTGAGGTGGATATGAATGTGGTAATTTTGATTAGAGGGTGGCTGATGTATAAATATCAATGAGTGGTTTATGGAGGAGTTGAGTTCAAGGCAGATGACTAGTGGTATACCATAAGACTCGGTACTTGGTCCTCTTTTGTTTAATTTGTATATCTGATAAAAGAAATGGTCTGACAAGAAATATTCAGCTGTTTGCTGATGATGCTAAACTGGGAAGAGCAATTGCAAGTGATGTAAATGAAGGTGACGTAGAGATCCTGCAGGAAGACTTAAACCGATTAGCTGTATAGGTAAAGGTTATAGTAAATGGCTGTTTAATGTGGCTAATTGTAAGGTGATGCACTTTGGGGAGAGATCCAAAGCTGTGTGTTCTATTGATGGAACTGAACTGCAGGAAACTGATGAAGTCAGGGACTTGAGTGTGATTGTGGACAGGGAATTGAAGTTTAGAGGACATATTGCAAAGGTAATCAAAACAGCACATTAGACTATGTGATTGTTGAAGAACACACTAACAAGAAGAGATAGAGAGTTTATTTTCCCCCTATGTAAGGCTACATCTAGACTACTGTGCACAGATCTGGACTCCTGGATTCTGTGGGGATGAACTTGTGGAAAGGATGCAGAGGCAAATGGCAAAGATTGTGGCAGGTCTTTAGAATTCTCGTTATGAGAAAACTGACAGTCTGTAGGCTTCAAGAATTAACTAATAGGCAAAAAAGAGGAGTTAGATAAAAGATAGAAATTATTAAAGGAATTTTATAGAGTTGACACTGAAAACGTTTTTCAGTACATGGCAAGACGAGACTGAACAAAGAGTCACAAGTGGAAGTTGTGTAAGAGTGTAGCTGAAAAGGGTGTTAGGACTAGATTTTTTGCTTGGAGGGTGGTGAATAAATTTAAGGAAAGGTATGATAGGTATTGTTTGAATAATGGATCTTCCATAATGAGTCTTCTGATTCCATAATATCCACTATGGATATTATAATTCCATAGTGGATGTTATCTAGTCCTACAGCAGCTGATCAGCATTGAAGCAAAGCAGCTTTCAATGTTTTTTGGTTGTTGTTCTGCTTTTTTTAGGAGTTCTAATTTGGGAGAGTAAGAAGATGTTGCAGAAGTTATGGCAAATCCATTTGAGTGAGCAATAACATCCATTCTGTTCCATATTAAAATGTTATGCAGTGTCCTTCAATTTCTGGACTTAGTCCGAATCCTCTTTGGTGATGCTTAATCTGGTCATCACAGAAGATGCGAAACGATGCTAATCCTTTTGGCTCTCACAGTGGATGTCTGAGTATGAGCATGAAAGAAATTAATTAAGTTTAATTTTTTTAGGAGTTCTAATTTGGGAGAGTAAGAAGATGTTGCAGAAGTTATGGTAAATCCATTTGAGTGAGCAATAACATCCATTCTGTTCCATATTAAAATGTTATGCAGTGTCCTTCAATTTCTGGACTTAGTCCGAATCCTCTTTGGTGATGCTTAATCTGGTCATCACAGAAGATGCGAAACGATGCTAATCCTTTTGGCTCTCACAGTGGATGTCTGAGTATGAGCATGAAAGAAATTAATTAAGTTTAATATTGTAGGGTATCTGTAGAAAAAACTGTAGGATTTCCTGTGACCTGCTCAGCTGTTTTATTCTCATCAGATTTTGCCTTCCTTACCATACTGGTCACCTTTCTTGCTTGATCCTTGTACTGTTCATGAGTTTGCTCTTCACCTTTCTCCTTATATACCCTCCACAGTATTTTCTTTTTCTGAAGCTGGTGCTTAATGATATTACTCACCCATCTAACTCATACATGATCAACTCTCCTTACCTGAGCTACACAATTGAATATATTATTAAATCACTTAAGGAATTGAACAACTTTCATACGAATATAAATTAAATTATACTTTAATAAATATTTCCAATATTTCGGCAACTTCACGTTGCCATCTTCAAAAGGAACTTACAAAAAAGGCACGTGCATGTAGTCACTACAAAACAGTAACTGAAAATGAAGTGATGAAGCTACTGTTCTCCTAAAAGTCCTGATGATGCCCTCTAGTGGGCTAAGTAGGTATTCTTGGCCATTGGACTGAAGGTCTGCTTCCCAAATTTAGGGCAGTGGCATACAACCAAATTTGTTGAGGTTTGGAGAGAGTTTCTTAGGGCTGAGGCTGATTCCAATAAATAGTCTTTCAAATTTGTATTTGCTACGGTGTATTACTGTAGCTTTCTTCCACCGTATTTTGTGGCTATTTTCTATTTTCTGAATACACGCCACAAAATACGGTGGAAGAAAGCTAATACAAATTCAAAAAACTATTTATGGAATCAGCCTCAAAAAACTATTTATGGAATCAGCCTCAGTCCTAAGAAACTCTCCAAACCTCAACACATTTGGTTGTATGCGACTGCCCCAAATTTGGGAAGCTTACATCAGCAGACCTTCAGCCCAACGGCCAAGAACATCTACTTAGCCCACTAGAGGGCACCATCAGGACTTTTAGGAGAACAATAGCTTCATCACTTCATTCTCAGTTACTGTTTTGTAGTGCCTATGTGCACATGCCTTTTTTGTAAGTTCCTTTTGAAGATGGCAACGTGGCGTTGCCAAAATATCGGAAATATTTATTAAAGTATAATTTAATTTATATTCATATCTACGTTGTTCAATTCCTTAAGTGATTTAGTAATGCAAAACCAATGTATAAGCCTGTCTATGACAATCGAATATAGCTTCCTCTCGATGCACCTAAACTATCTCCTGTTCACTACTAACATCCTTCCCTTGTAGGGTTATGTAATAATGTTCTATGTGAAATCTTATGAAATGGTTTTGCGAAGTCTAGCAATATCAATGAGTGGCCATATCCCTTATCCAACTCCATTGTCACTTTATTATAAAAAGCAAGTAAACAACTAGGACTAGATCTACCTGCCACAAAACCATATTGTCCTTTATAGAGTATCATATTCTTATCTATCCAGTCCTGAATTCTCTCTTTCATCAATTTCTCCAATCCCTTAACCACCACCACTCCTGATTAGCCCATAATTGGCTACTTCTGTCTAGGAGCGTCCTTTATGTAATCGACTTTTTTGCCCTCTTTCCACTCCATTGGCATGTTCCCAGTACTGAGGCTTAAAATAAACAGCTTGGTCAAAGGAGCTGAAAATTCCCTTACACAATCTCATAATACATGGGACGATATGCCATCTGATCCCATGGCTGTGTTCGTATTTAGGTTCTGCAATTTAAGCACCTCCATTTCTTCAATCTCTATTCCTATCAGTCAATGTCACATCTTGCTGTGTCCCCACATAAATGGTACACTCTGGCAAAATTTTCACTCAGTAATTCAGCTGTTTTATTTATGATTCTGTTACCTCCCCACCATCAGCAGTTTTTAAAGACATCCTTCCATAGTCATTCTTACTTTTACTTGCCACATAACAAAAGAATTGTTTAGTATTTCTTTTGACTTCATCAGCTAGCTACTCTCAAATGGTATGGAAGGCCATACTAGTCACCCTTCTTGCCTACACAGTATACTTCTCATGGACATGTTGATCACCTTTTCTTTATAATCCCTCCACAACCTTTTCTTTGTGTGCAATGCCAGCTTAGTGAAGCCATTCATCCACCTGGCTTATCCTTCTTACTCTAGATATACGTTCAGATACGGCTTTCTTCAAACACTTCATGACCACCTCCCATGCTCCAACAATATCTCTTCCTTCCAAATTTTTATGCCATAGCTTCTGCTGATAGCATACTCCTCAGCTTGTCATAATCACCTGCATTACTTCTTAACAGAAAATTCTGCATATCTGGAAATCTCACAGTTCTCTGATGCAATGATCAGATCCAGCACTCTTGAACGTCGTGTCCCTTCCTTTACATTGCCTCAGGTATTTTATCTCTCAGCAGCTGTATAAATTCCATTTCCTTCCCTGCCTGTGGCCATTCCTTCTCAATCTATGTCTCCATAGTTGAAATCTCCCCATAATAATTACTTGACCTGCACTCATGCTAATTTGCAAGTGCATACCATTTCCATTCCCCCCCCCCCTGCCCCCTTGCATCCCAGATTATAACAGCAAGCTATTACTTATTTAGTCCTGTTGGCCTCTATCTCACACCAGATAGCTTAAAATGAACTGCCCTCTGAATCCCTGTCTTCATGATGTACTTCTACTCATTTTGGCTTTCATTTCTCTGCTATCAAGTTGAGAATTAATGCAGTCAAGAAAGGAGTCAAAGCCAAGTTTTTCTCTTATAGAGCAGTGTAACTGGAATGGCTTGCCTTTTGAGGGTTGTGAGTGCAAATAATCTGAATGAATGAATTCAAGAGAAGATATTATGTAGTGTGAGTGATATGTGGCCTCCCTTAATGAGTTCCTGACTTCCTCTGGATGTAGGAGACTTATCCTTTTGAAAGCCATTTAAGAATCCAAAAACTCCAATAAATTGCAAAGGCTCGCTGTCTGTGCAAGATGTTGGAAGAAATGGTTAACTCTGTTTTTTGAGTATTAAGGCTTTAGTGCTGGTTTAAGCACTAATTAGGTTTATGGAATGAATACAGCACAGAGAAATAATTAAGCACAACTTTATAGTTTCAGTATTTCATGTCACAGAGACATTTTCTAGGATACAATAAAAATGTAGTGTAGTAGCGCACGAAAACACACAAAATAATAAGTAGAAGATATTAGACAAGAGGCCCGAAGTCCTATAAGGGGGGGCACCCTCTATGGTCACTGGTGGCTAGCCATGGTGTTGGACAGGATGTTTAAGAATTGATGTTTCGTAAATCTTGGGTTGTTTAAACACAGTGATATTTATAATAGGTTTTTTAAAATCTGCTGCTGATTCTAACAAAAAAAAAAAAGTATTTTTTGTAGTGAAGCATTTTGATTCTGTGTAAGATATCCAAGGAATGGTCAGCTAAAAGTGACTGACCATATAGTTGGCATCAGATGTATTTCTTGTGTTCTTCATGGCATCAGATCTTCCAGTTTGTCCATATTATGAAAACACATGGAACGGAGAGAGTGGACTTCAAATCAGGTTTGAAAACAGTGCAGAGTTTTTTTTTTTTTTTTAATATATAAGGGAATAGTAATAGCATTACTATAATCTATGTTGAGAGGGATGCGGGGAACAACTTTGTTAATCTTTTTGGGATTGTAGCCATTGGACAGTTCTGTGATGGAGGTTCTGTTGACAAGAGTTTAAATAATGCCACATCGTTTGGGAGGTGAACTGTAAACTGAGAAAGAGCCATTGGGAACATGCGATGGGAGTATAGAAAACTGGATTCTCTCTTTCTGTTTAAATATGATATAATGCCAAGTAAGGTGGCAAAAGTGAAGATATCATTGGTGTCTTGGTGGAAAACATTTGTAACTAAAGTTAAAGTGTCAGAAAGGAGGATATTAGTAAATAAAGAATGACATCAAACCGCACCATGATATCAGTATTATTTTAGTTTTGTATAACGATGATATCACTTCTATCCTCGTTACAAGGTCCTTAAGCTGTAAATAATGTCCTCTGTGTGGATGACTTGACTGACTTCTGTTCTTGCAATATGAAGGTCAGCAAGCCACTGTTTCTTCCTGGGTGTTTGCCAACAGGTTTAAGTTTTCAGAACACAAGAGTTTGTGTGCTACTTCAAATGTAGCTTCACCCTGACTAGGGCAAACAGTAATAAGATTATAAGTTGGATATAAAATTGTTCATTGTTTTATTTATAAAATAAATATTTATATTCTTTTCTGTAATGCTGGTCTTGCTTAAGACCATCTGGGTGGTAACAGTATGAAATTATCTGTTACAGGCTAGTTTTCTCTGCTAGATTTCTTGCATTAAGAATTCAAAATTTTAGATTGATTGCTATTTAAGCATACACTATCTACCAATAATTGTCCTGGCAATTTACAATTGATACCAGCAGGCGAACCCTAATATTGGGTATGTCCACCTTTGGCTTGGATCACCTCCTGCACCTTTTGAGGGAGGCTATCCACCAATGTGTGGTAGACATCACGTAGAATTTGTCGAAATTCCACCAGCAAAGCAGCAGTAAGTTTGGCGACAGATCAAGGATGTGCTGCTATGGACTTCAGTTGTCTCTCCAATTCGTCCCATAAGTGTTTTGATGGGACTGAGGTCAGGACCCTGCACAGGTCAGGGTAGTCGTTTAACATCCATGTCTTCATAACAGCGCTTTGTGCCATTGCCGTCTTGATAGTAACATGGGTCTGTTCCATAAAAACTTAAGAGTGTTAGCAGTGCCTGATTATCCAGAATATTAAGGTACTGAGCTGCTTTCATGGAACCACGAACAACGACCAATGGTCCCACTCTAAACCAGCTGAATGCACCCGACACCATTACTCCTTCACCACAAAACTTTACTGTGGGTACACCACACTGCAGTAACAAGCATTCACCAGGCTGCCTCCACACCTTATCATCAGATCGAAACAGGTGAACCTTTATTCATCATTCCAGAGTACCATTTTCCACTGGTCAGTTCTCCAGTTAACATGCTCTTTGCACCAGGCAAGACAAGTCGCCCTGTTTGTTGTTGTTGTGATGTTCCGCTTGTGTGCTGCTGCTGCTGCTGCTCTTCTGTGGAAAACCCGGTAAATGGAGTTCTTTTCGTACAGTATTAGTGCTAACTATGATGTTACTGGCACTCTGGAACTCATCACCGATAGTCTGTGTGATTGTAGCCAGTTTTTGCGTGCTACCCGTTTTAACACCATCCTGTCAGTCATTTTCGGCAGCCACCCTGGGTGATTTCCTGCACTAGTGACTCCAGAATCCCATCTGTTGATGACATTGCCAGCTGTTGATTTTGGATGCTCCAGCCTGAGTGGCAATGACACATACGTACATGCCACCAATGTGACAACTTACAATAACACCTCTCTCTCTCTCTCTCTCTCTCTCTCTCTCGAAGTCACTAAGTTCACATCATGTTGCCACCACCTGTATTCCACTAGTATGATGAAATACTGCTTCCTACTATTTGTATACCAGTTTTTATGTTATAAACCTGGAATGTTCTATAACTTCCAATAATAGGGGTGTCCTGACAATTATTAGTAGATAATATATATTCATAACACTTTTCAACAAAGTCAGCCACTGGAACAAATCTGAAAGCACATCAGAACTCAATATCACCAGAGTTCAAGATCAGTACTATCAACATAAGAAGCCGGAATGGCGAAGAAATGGAGCTAACTGAGGAATTAGATAAGTACCAGATACACATAATAAGGTTGACTGAAACAAAAAAGACAAAAACTGGTGATATCTTTCTGAGCAATAAATACAAAATGTTATATTCAAGCAATGACAATCAAGGAAAAGAAGGGGTAGCCATAGTATTCAATACAAAATACGAGGCTAATCTTCTTGAATGGCAGGCAGTCTCAAGTAGAGTAATGTGCGCAAATATGAGAATGGGGAACTGGACAATGAGACATTTGTGTTTATGGTCCCACAGAAGGTTCTACTAAGGTAGAAGTGGAGGAATTTTTTGATGCTTTAGAAAAAGCAAATGACACGATGAAAAAGGAAATGTTGGTCCTTATTGGGGATCTAAATAGCAGAGTAGGAAATGATCGATAGACATACAAAAATGTTTTGGGAAAATTTGGAGAAAAGAGCAAAGCTAATAATAATGGCAAATACCTGTTGGATTTCTGCTCAGGAGATGGACTGGTTATTACTAACACGTTCCAAGAAAAAAATGTGCACAAATTCACATGGAGAGAAGAGGCAAGGAATGAGAAAAGTCTCATTGATTATTTTATTGTTGATAGTGATGTTTTCTCCCTGGTGCAGGGAGAAAACATCACCAGAAAACCAGAGTCTACAGAGGATTTGAAATTGGAAGTGATATCACTATTTAGTCTTGAACAGGATAAAATTGAATTTCATATTAAAAATAATAACATGTAAAAAAGTTATAAAGCGAATAAAAGTTGAGCAGCTCTCATATGTGAACTGTAAACAAAAATACACAAAGATTATTGAAGGAAAAATGAAAGAGTTTGAGAACAGGAACCAAACCTTGGAGATTCAGTGGCAGTCTTTGAAGAAAACCCTGATTGATTCAGGCATGTGGTGAGGTTATGTGCAAGGATAGAAAAATCAGACCTCCGTGATGGACACACGAAGTTAAAGAGGCAGCGAAGGAAAAGAAGAAAGCACATCAAAGGTTCCTTGCAAATAAGTCAGCTTGTGCTCTTAGAGAATACAGAGACAAATGTAAGAATGATAAACACTGTGTAAAACTAGCTAAACAAAAGTCATGGGAGGACTTTGGGAAGAACATAGAAAATAAATATCAAGAAGGTGGTAAGATATTCTGGAGGTTGTTGAAGAAGCTTAGAAATGGAGGATAGAGGGACGAATTCCTAATGATTGGAGTAGAGTTCTAATAGTACCCATATATAAAAAGGGAAATAAAACTGATTCTGAGAATTACAGAGGTATTTCTCTACTGAGTGTTCCTGGTAAGATTTATGCAAGTATACTTTAGAAACGGTTGCGAAGGATTGTGTAAGAGAAGCTTGGTGAGGAACAAGCTGGATTCAGGCCAAATAGAGGCTGTCAGGATCAGATATTCACTTTATGACAAATAGTTGAGAAGTCATGGGAATATAACAAAGATCTGTATTTAAGTTTTGTCAATCTGGAAAAGGCCTAAGACAAGGTGCCAAGAGAGAGAGAAGCTATTCAATATGCTACAGTTATATGGTGTCAATGGGGCATTATATCAAGCAATACTTAGTCTTTATTTGAGTTGCAAGTCAGCAATTAGAATTGAAGGAAGTACAGGAACATGGTTTAATGTTAAATATGGTGTGAGACAAGGATGTACATTATCCCCTCTGTTATTCATTATCTATATGGATCACATTATGAAGGAACGTGGTATTAAACATGATATCAGAATTGGAGATGTTAATGTCAGCTCTTTGCTTTATGCAGACGATATTATACTTCTAAATAAATCCTCTACAAGTTTGCAACATTCCCTGACTAAATTGAATAACTGTTGTAATAGATATGGCATGGAGGTCTGCAATAAAAAGACAAAGACAATAAAAATAGTCAGAATAATTGAAAATGTCAACTGCATTGTGAATGGAGAGCCTGTGAAACAAGTAAAACATTTCAGCTACTTAGGCACGATTTTTAATGAAGAAAAACCCTGCTGTCCATGCCCAAAACCAGCTAACTTGGCTATGTCTGAAAAAGAAGTGTCTCGAACCCAGGACACTACTTTCCCAGGCATATGATTGTGAGGTGCATAGCCATTAGGCTAACCACATGGAATATCATTAACAAAACTAGATATGTAAAATGCCAGTCCAATTAAAGGAAAAATGGGATAAGATTATAAGTTGTATCTGTGGATACAAAATTTTTCCTTATATCTTATTTATAAAATGATAAATATTTATATTTGTTATTCTAATTCCTCAGGGGCTCACTTTAGTGAGTATGGGTGTGGCAACCCGAGGTACCTGATGCTGGACCATGCCTTACTTCATGTAATATACATCTGTTATATTATCTGTAGACTGGTCCCTCCTCTTCCTCCCTTGATTCTTTCTTTCTTCTCTTCTTGCTCCTTCCCCCGAATGCTATTAGAGTATTCAAGGGGAATCTTTCCTAATTTTCTATGTCATTTCGTCTTGTGCTAACAGGACATTATCAAACACTGTAACATGATCAGGCCATCAAAAAATGTTCATACCGCATCGTCCGTCATGCGGGTTACCAAGGGACGCGTTCAGGTTTTAGGCAGAGGGACCCGTTTGAAAAATATGTTACAGTCTCCTTTAGACACCACTTCTCAGCACTCTGCTAGAGGAAACTTCATCAATGGGCCCACTACCCGTTTGGGGAGGTATTTAGGGGCAGCGCAAAGCAATGGTTCTGCAAAAGGATGGAAATGGCAACGACCACAGACTATGGCTTTAGGCAACCGGAACATCTCTCTGACAGGGAAGGAGTTGGAACTGATTGAGGAAGCCAAGCGCTACCGGATACACTTAGTCAGGCTTTCTTCAACCAAGAGGAGAGGCTCTGGAACTGTCGACCTGGAAAAGGGGTGGAAGCTCTACTACTCTGGTGTGAGCCCGACAATGTCTGCTCAGGCGGGTGTGGGGATACAAGCCCCCAGCTGTCAGACTGTGTTGTTGAGTGGATCCCATTGGGGGGACGGGTATGTATGTTAAGGCTTCAGATGAAAAACCATGTGTTACAAAACAGGGGGTCCTTTTTTATTACTTTTTTTCTTTTTATTTCTATCTTATTTCTCTTTGTCGTACAGTAACTTTGCTGTTTCGTGATTCTATCCCTTTGCTTGATTAAAACCTTACACATTCAGATCCTACCTGCTGTGCCGTTGTTATAAAAGGCTTCTTTCTTATTTATTGTCTAATTTTATTATTACTAGCGTTGCAAATGTCAATTCTATCGCGCATATGTCTCTATGTAGAGTAGACTTGCGTTGTAGTTATGCGTTCCACTTTAGTAATAACAGACTAAGCCTTATGTCGCGTTTCGTTTATGATTTTCTTATTTAACTTAATCTTTAGGGGCCACCAGAAGATTATCCGTTCCCTGAATCCTATATATTATCCTTGATACTCAAACAAATTTATTTTTTGCTGCACCAGTTTGAACATTAAAGTTAGGGATAGACTCTAGCTTTGGGATAACTACAGAATCACAGGTGTTACTAGCAATATATTTAAACTTCTAGAAACTTGGAATCTCTGGCATAATTTTATTCTTGTTTGCAGTCGTGCCCTTACTTTTAGTTGGGGTATTCCCGCCACTCACACTTACTCAGGTTCGAATTTTATGAAGGGTCAGAGTCAGTCAACGTGATCAGATACACATACATTTATTTAAAACCAATTGAAAATACTACACAAATTAAATTAGTTATTAAATTCTAAGGATAAAACATTATCTCTCATTCACTCTTTCAGGCATTAATCAATTTCAATGTTCTATCTTAAATATCTGCAATTCTATGTCTTAATATTTCAGTACACAATATTACATAATACACTTGCGATTACAATTCAATAATAACACTAATTTCAGAATATGAGCAAAATTCCAATATCTTAACCACTCAGAACATATTACACTTAGAGTTTGCAATTTACTTTACACATGAAATTCAAATTATCAGTAAAACTCAATACTTCATTAACTCAGTATACGTTACATTAAAGTTTCAATTCAATTTTTTCATTAAGGCACTTTAACGCACTGTTCGAATTCTCTTAGAACAACCAATACAGAATCTCTATTGGGTTAAAAGTTCCAAAAGTTCGTCTCAGGAAAGCGTAATCATTTAGATTCAGGTTTAAGCTTTCCACTCTTTCTTGCAATACAATCTCAAATTCCACACTTTAATTTGTAAGTCAATCTCAAAGGCTAGAATAAGTGAGAGTACTTATCTAATTCTTTTGTCCTTGGATCTTGCCGTCCTTTGTTTTCGAATCTGGATTTCTCAATACGAATGCCTCGTGGTTTACACGTGCTCACTAGTTCCTGCCTAGATTTTCGTAGTATGGACTTCTACTACAGCCAACGATTTTGTCTTGCCACCTCTACAACGGTGCCATTGCTGGAACTTCCTGAAGGTCAGCTCTTAAAAATAAAAGCTGAACCACGGTGAACGCTTGTAGCACACAGGGAGAAATACCGGAACGAACAAAACGGGGCCAATGATTTATGTCAACGTTTCTTCTCATTGACAGCCCACGCCTGAACTTACTGAACTCTACTCTGGTGCCATTGTTGGAACTTCCCGAAGGTCAGCTCTTAAAAATAAAAGCTGAACCACGGTGAACACTTGTAGCACACGGGGAGAATACCGGAACAAACAAAACACGGGGGATTTCCTTCCATGTTACGGGTTATATACCATCTTCACAAGTGCCACCTTTTCGCATTCGAAACTTTCCACCTCTTTACTCATTGGTCTCCGTTCGGGTGACTACCGATTTTCATATGGGACCTTTTCGGTTCGGGGAAACGTATGAGTCAGCGTACTTTCTAGGATATAGTGCCCTCAGGTATTTCTCTGACCTTACTGCATTTTTGGGTGATTTTACCTTATATCGTTGAAATAATTCGCATTCTTTCTTTACATTATTTCGTTAATTATTCTCTCTTATTCTGCCCTCTTTTCTGACCTATATTTATTCTAAAACACTCAGGTATAAGTTTCAAAATTCACAAAATCATTATACAGAAGGTGGTTACAAATAAAAAAACATTTTTCCTGCTAAAGGATAAGTATGTAATTTTAATTTTATGTAGAATTGTTAGAGTCTGGAATGGTGATGTCAGAAAATTCTGAAGGCGCCGATTTCAGATCTAACACATGATTTGGCTGTGGTGCAAGCCTATGCACCTAATCTGGAGTCAGAATACTCTGCCTTCCTAGAGGAAGTGGATGCTGCTTTTGACAGGGTGGCAGACGTGGAATCAGTCCTGCTAATGGGTGATTTCAATGCACATGTTGGAACAGATGACCAGACATGGAGGGGGTGTGGTTGGGAGGAATGGTGCCCCTGACCTTAATGCGAATGGGTTGAAATTATTGGACCTCTGCTGTACTAACAGCTTGTCCATAATGAATACCTTCTTCCAGCACCGAGAAGCCCATAGGTATACCTGGTACAGGGATACACTAGAACAAAGGTCTCTGATTGACTTCTTTATAGTCTCAGCAGACCTATTTTCCTCAGTGTTGGACGTTCGTGCGAGAAGAGGGGCAGAATTGTCAACTGACCACCACCTTGTTGTGTGCACTCTACAGCTTCAGAAACCGTAGAATGCACACTCTACGGCTTCAGAAACCAGATGCTACCATCAACGCTGGTAGGCCTAAGCAGCTATACTGCGTGAAATGGGAGACATTGGAAAATGAGGCTGTGAGGAAGAATTTTGCAGATGACATTTTTCCAGGTTCAAAGAGATTCCCAAGCATACTGCAGATGTTGAGGAGGAATGTAAGCTGTTCAGAACAGCTGTCACTGCCTCTGCACTCTCATAGTGTGGCAGAAAGTGGCTCGGCGTGGCAATGGGCAGTGAGAAAAGGACACCTTGGTGGAACCAAGAAGTCCGAAAAACTGTCCGGGCAAAAAAGGAGTCCTACCTAACATGGCTTAGAGTCAGGTCACCTGAGATGCGTTTGCGGTATGCTGAGGCACAAAAAGCTGCTGCTAAGGCAGTAAAGACAGCAAAGCAGAAGGCTTGGGAATCCTTTGGAGAAAGATTAGACTCATCCTATGCAAATGCAAACAAAGTATTCTGGCAGACCATCCGCCGCCTTCAAGGGAGGAAATCGTGCACAGCAAGGGCAATTAAGGCCTCTGATGGTGCACTTTTAACAACCGAGAAGGATATCCTCCACAGATGGAGGGAATACTTTGAGAGCCTTCTTAACCCGGGTGGCCCAGCAGTTGTGGACATCCAAGAGGTGCAGATCGGGGCAATGACTAGTCTCACAGCAGAAGAGGTCCATTTAGCAATGAAATCGCTAAAATCGGGCAAGGCTGCTGGCGATGATGAAATTCGGCCCGAAATGCTAAAAGCCTTAAATCGAGACGGTGTTCTCTGGCTGACTCAAGTGTGTCAGGCTGCTTGATATATGGGCGAGCACCAAAGCAATGGCAGACAGGCATAATAATACCAGTCTTTAAGAAGGGAGACCAGAAGGATTGCAGTAACTATCGTGGCATCTCTGTGCTCAGCCAGCCTGGGAAAGTGTATGCTAAGTACTTGGAAAGACTGTGCAGGAGCATAGTTGAGTCAAAGTTCCAGGAAGAAGAATGTGGTTTTCGTCCTGGTAGAAGCACAACTGACCAAATCTTCACTTTAAGGCAAGTCTTTGAGAAATCTTGGGAATATGCCAAGAATGTCTACACATGTTTTGTGGACTTGGAGAAGGCATATGACTGGGTTCCTCGGGATAAGCTTTGGCAAGTAGTACAGGAGTATGGAGTGGATGGTCAACTATTAGCTGCCATCAAGTCCCTGTATGAATGCCCAGAGTTTTGTGTCAGGGTAAACAGCACGAAGTCTGAACCTTTCACAGTCTCCATTGGCCTCCGCCAAGGGTGTGTTCTGTCACCTCTCCTTTTCATAATATTTATGGACTGGATTGATAGGCACAGCTGAGGCAGTGAGTGTGTCAGAATTGGAAAATGTAGCATTGGACGTCTGCTTTTTGCAAATGACCTAGTTCTGCTTAGCTCTTCCACAGATGACCTCCAGCGGACCCTGGATAGGTTTGTAGCTGTTTGTGCAGACGCCGGAATGAAGATGAGTGTGGCCAAAACTGAAACATTTGTGGTCTCAAGACAACCATCCCAGTGCACTCTAAATGTAAGTGGAGTCCCAATGAGACAGGTGGAGAAGTTTAAATATCTTGGGTCCATATTCACGAATGATGGAAAATGGAACGTAGAGCTAGATACTCGAATTGGCTTAGCAAGCTCAATATTGCGGGAGCTTGGCTGTTCAGTAGTATTGAAGTGGGAGTTAAGCCAGAAGGCAAAGCTGGCTGTCTTCAATACAGTCTATGTCCTCATCCTCACCTATTGTCATGAGAGTTGCGTAATGACCGAAAGAATGTGGACACGAATCCAAGCGGTTGAAATGAGGTTCCTTCGAGGGGTTGCGGGGCTGACAAAACTCACCAGAGTCAGAAGCTCTGCAATTCGGGAAACCCTCAATACTCAACCGCTGCTTCTCCGTGTTGAGAGATCACAGTTACGCTGGTACGGGCATCTGGTCAGAATGCCGCAAGAGAGGCTCCCTCAGCAGGCCCTCTTTGCCAAGCCAGAGGGTGGGAGGCCACATGGAAGGCCAAGGACTCGCTGGATAGATTCTATCCAAAACCTTGGGTGGACACATTTGGGGAATCCCACCAGAACACCTGAGCTTGGTGGCAGAGGATCGTGACCATTGGGAGTTCCTCTTGCAGCTGTTGCCCCCACAACCCAATTAGGAAGAGTGGGCCTTGAAGATGTATATATGTATGTATTCTAATGTTGGCCTTTACTGAAGACCATCTGGGTGGTAACAGCATTAACTTATCTGTTGGAGGCTAGTTTTCTCTGTTGGATTTATTGCATTAAGAGTTTAAAATTTTAGGTTGACTGCCATTTGAAATTATGTGCATTAGTAATATACTTTACAAAATGCTAGCAGAACTTTGAAAATTCAAAATAAGTTTTTTAAATTCTTCATAGCATTTTTCCCCACTTTTGTGTGCTATGTTTGTTTTAGAGTTAAGCTTAATTCTTCTTCTTTTTTTTTTTTATTATCTAGAGGCATTGTCAAATTTATAATACTTTTTTTTCCCTTTGAAATATACACAGAAAGTGGAATTTTATAAAGAAAAGAACAAAAATTTTTTTTATTGTGGAACTTTTCAAAACAGGCAATGTAATATGGATATCTGTAATTTAAGTAGAACAAGTTTTTACACATACTGCTGGTGATTTTGTTTGCATTTTTTGATGCTGGCATAAATGACATTGTCTAACATGTAGATTTTCAAGTGATAGTCTTTTCTGCATGCCTGGACTATGTGAATTATTCAAGATTTCATATTATTTGAATAAATGAAAAAGGATTTTTCCACTGGTAAAGCAGTAAATAACATCAAAATTAATTGGTTGTCAAAGTGATAATCATTTGATCATTATTGGCTTGTACTTTTCAATATCACATTTTGCTTTCAATGATCTGGTCAGGGTATTTTTTAACTTCTCTGATGAACATTTCTCATGGCCTGCATTCATTACTAAATGTCTAATTCACTCTTATCCTCTGAAGAGGGGGAATTACCTGCTGAAGAATGCTTCTTCAGCAGTGCTTTCATATTGTCATTATTTCTTTGGGTAAAACAGCTTATATAATGGCTATATTTTTCATGCCTTTTTAACAATTTTAACTGGCACCACCATATGAGAAACCAACACATTTATCATGTTGTATTTGATATTCAAATCAGCATCTTTGGAGTACAGAACCACTGGTCACAAAACACCAAGCGAGTAGTGGAAATGTTTCAAATTGTAGTAGGAAAAGAGAAGAATTGAAGTCTTAGTTTGCATTTACCTTCAAGCACTAGATATGTATCTGACCATTAAACTGAAAGTGGTCTTAAAATAAGTCTCCCAAATTTTGGACAGATTGATGCAACAACATCAGCAAGTATACTTCTTGAGAAGATTATTATTATTATCTAGACCTCCAGGAAGTCAAGGACTCATCGAGGAAGGCTATAAATCACTCAAACTAGCTATCATACCTTCTAATTCATTCACACTAGTTGCACTCACTACCTCTAAGGGCAAATTATTCCACTCACTCATTGCTCTCTGGGAGAAAAACCTAGTTCTTACTCCTTTCTTGACTGCAAATAAATTTAACTTCCATGGATGCCCCCTGTTTCTCTTTCCACCTTCCATATAATTGAAAATTTCATCAATTGATATCCTATAACACCCATCCCCTCTTTCTCCTGTTAACCAGAGGCTGCAATCCAGGTACTTACAATCTGTTCTCATAATATAAATCCCATAATCCAGATATAATCTTTGTAACTATTCTTTGCACCCTTTCCACAGCTTCTTTATTCCCTTGGAACCTGGGAGACCAAATCTGTGCACAATAATCTGGGTGTGGTCTTATCAAGAGGCAAAATGACTTCCTTATCTTTACATGTCAAGGTTCACTTCAACATCGCAATTATCCTTTGAGTTCAACTTTTGCTATCGTGAACTTTAAATTCCTTGCCTCTTCAGTTTCTTGTAGCATAACCCCACTAATATAATATGCTGCTGGAACTCTAATCACACCAAAGTGCATAACTTTACACTTACTAACATTAAATTGACAGCCATTTCCAGTCTATTCAAATCATTTTGTAATTGCTAAATATCAATAGCATCCCTAATTGCCCTACTTATCTTTGCATCATCAGCAAACAATTGCACATCTGATGTTAGATCCTTCCTGATGTCTTTAATGTATAGATTGAATAATAATGGCCCAAGGACTGAACCCTGAGGTACACCACTGGTTACCTTAAATCTGGCAGATTCACACTCACTGTATACCACTTTTTGATATCTGTCTGTCAACCATTCCCTGATCAAAGTCAAGAGTTTATATTCTAATCCCATATTCTTCAGTTTATGCAACATCCTTTTGTGTGGTATCCTATCAAATGCCTTAGAAAAATCCAACATTATCATAGTGTATCCATTTCCTTTATCCAACTCGTCCGTAACATTGTTATAAAATATGAGCAAATTGCTAAAACATGACCTTCCTTTAGTAATCCTATGCTGTTCCTTGCAGAATATAGCATGTTTGTCTACCCATTTCTGTATGCGAGTTCTTACCAACTTCTCTAAAATCTTCACTACCACACCAGAGATACTGATAGGTCGGTAGTTAAACACATCAGTTTTTGCACCACCCTTGTACAATGGAACTATCACACATTCCTTCCATTCTGAGCCGAGACTCGTTATGCAAACACGTGAAGGTGTAGCCAATTCAGCTGAACATTCCTCTAGCAAATGGGCTGATATTCCATCTGTCCCTATAGATAAATTCTTATCCAGGTTATGCAACAGCTCTTCAACCTCATTTTCATGAATCTCTAACTCTTCATCCAATGTAGCACTGTGCACCATGTTACATACACCTGGTTATATATCTTAGCAAAGTGAGCACTCATTAACTGAACAATCTCATTGGAAGATAGGAAGAATGTTTAACTGCTGATGCCGACTCAAAAATATGGGACACCAAAATTTCACAAATCCGATATTCTTCATCCAGTAGTTGATTATGGATAGCTGATTTATAAACTTGTGAAGCATTTCACAACATCCACTCATTATCCTTCACAGGTGACTTCCTTTCTTTTATTTATATTTATATATATATATATATTATAAAGTTCATTTTAAAACTAGTGAAGAAAATCTCACCCTCAGCTTTGATGTTACCTCTGACTCTGAATTACTCAGAATCATTCATGCTGCTGTTTTAATATAGGGGGGGGGGGCATATAATTATCGTGGAACTCTATCCCTTTAGTCATCTTCTACATAGAATATAGTAAATATCAAGTATAATGAAATGTGGAAAATTCCTGACCTAAGTACTATAGAACTAATGTTGCTATTGTAAGCTGACTATTACAAACAGTAAAAGCTCAAAACCTTCACATCAGCAAACTGTCCTAGCAAACGATCACTATCAGTAAACTGATAAATGGACGAAAATCATATATTGATGACAGAAACCATACACAATAGCACCCGAGAGATATGCTAACCAAAACAAAATATTGTTTTAAGCATACGCTAAAACAATATTCTGTTTTGTGTTCAATATACAATTTCCTGCCATTTTGTTGCTTCTGCTTCCCTCCATTTCTTATATTCTGTTTTGCACCATTTCCTTTCTTCCATGGGAATGGAGACCCCCCCCCCCCCCCCCAATTTCACTATAACAAACTATTTCTCTGGTCTGTAGAGGTTCACTATCACAAGCATGTACTGTAGTAAACAGATCCAGGTCCTTGATAGCCACACCAAACCTCGCATTCTAGTTGCGTTATGTTAAGATGCTTTGTTGATGTGTTTTCTACTCGGCCCTATGATGCCAGAGTAAACTAGGTGTGATTATTAATAACGAGAAAACAAAGGTAGTGAAAACAAGTGATAAAAGTGACTCCTCTCTCTTTCTTAAAGGATTTATTATGCAGCAGGTCTCTCACTTCAGTTATCTTGGCAGCTTTGGTTAACTGATACTGGTGAAGGGAAGAATGATATGAGTAGAAGATTAGGGAGAGTATTCAAAAAATTACATAAAGTTTGGAAAGACAGCAGAATATCAGTAAAAACAAAACTTAAAATCTATAATAGTCTGGTTCCCTCTGTTTTGCATTATGGAACTGAGACACAAGAATTATGTAAGAGTGATTGATCAAGTGTTTAAGGGGCATTTTGGGGATAAGATCGCTTGACATGTATAATGAGATACATCAGAGGGGTGGTCAACCAGTGTTTAGCTATCCAAATGTAGGACATTTTGTGTGAAACAAAATTGTTGAGTGATCTAGAAGTTGTTAAGAAAAGAGATAGGTCTCAAATGAGATGGTTTGTCAAAATTAAACATACCTAAACAGAATTGGTGTTCAGTGTCATGAAGCAAAAGTATATAATCAGGACAGATACATCTGGAGATGGAAGATATTTCGTCTGGTCAGATGTCTGTGACTGTTGGTTACTTGAGGAACTTGTATGTACATAACAACCAGCATCAAAACTGCACTATAGAAAAAAGAACTACATAACAACACATCTTTCAAATGTTCCACTGTCATTTACAGTGAAAGATATAAATATTCACATCATCATCATCCACCCCAACAATGTGATATTTAAAATGACACAGACGGCCACAGATGTTCCATTTGCTACACACACACACACATGCCTGCATGGTTTTTCATCTCTCAAAACAGCTAGATTTGGCCAGAAAACATGCAAAATTAATTGACATACTGGTCACATAATCACTTCAGCTATAATTCCAATGAAGGTCATGGTGCTGTATAAATATTATCTTCAACTCCTTTTAAATTACATCAAACTAATAATCTTTTTTGCTCTCCTAAGGATAAACATCCTTTACTATATATCTAGGAGTGTGTAAAGTGCAATCTCTCTCTCTATAGTATAATATGAGATATGTATAATGAATAGACTCTACACATAAAATTACGTAAATTAAAAAGCATTTAATATGAGAAAGCCTATATTTCATGATTATTACCTCTTCCCTTCTTCATACGGAGAAGGGAAGAGAGAGAGAGAGAGAAATCATTTGGATCATTATAAAGTAAGATTAAATGAAAGAGATGTTTTCATTTCTTCTTGCTTCTTGTATATTTATGAATTTTTTTTTTTTTTTTTAACTGATCTGAGATCAGCATTGTAATACTCTTAGGGAACTAAGCCCTAAAAAGGTTTAATATATAAACAAAAAGTTAAATTATTAGCAACAGTTTATAAAGTCACCAGTTTGGGAAATTTTTGAGGTATGCAAACCATCATTGCAATTCAGATTATGACACCCTGCATAGTATTCATTGAAGACGTGCTCAAATTTGAACGTCTTTTCAATGAAAGCTATGCAGGATTCTCAGGATAAGTAAAAATTAAAACAGATGTAACTTATATATTCAGCCATAACTATACTCTCATTAGATTTGTTAATTATGTAAGCATGAATAAACCATGAGATGGCATTATCAGTGAGAAAAACTAATACAGGCATACTAATTATTAATAATTACCATTTAATGGTATTAACTCCAGGTCTTGATATTTATATTATTATGTTGATTATATTGTGATAACTAAAACAAGATTATTTATTTTGCAAAATGTAAAAAAAAAAACATGTTATATTGTTACATTTAATTTGTTTATACATAATAATACAATTTGGAAATTTGATAGGAAAGTAATGAAATCCCAAAAGTGATTTTCCCAATCAGTGAGAAAAACTAATACAGGCATACTAATTATTAATAATTACCATTTAATGGTATTAACTCCAGGTCTTGATATTTATATTATTATGTTGATTATATTGTGATAACTAAAACAAGATTATTTATTTTGCAAAATGTAAAAAAAAAAAAATCATGTTATATTGTTACATTTAATTTGTTTATACATAATAATACAATTTGGAAATTTGATAGGAAAGTAATGAAATCCCAAAAGGGAAACCCCATATATTAAAAATATGGAGAATGTGGGATATTGACTACTTAGTTGACCTAAGAAATACCTATGTTACCATCATTCTGGTAAGTCAGAGTTCTTGTATGGAGGGATGTTTGATGCACACCTCCACACAAGACTGCCTGTAGTCACTTTGAGTCAGTATTATGAGAATTCATGATAAGTCATTTATCTGACAACATTAAGTTAGAAAGTGATACATGCCTGTAGTCACTTTGAGTCAGTATTATGAGAATTCATGATAAGTCATTTATCTGACAACATTAAGTTAGAAAGTGATACATGCCCCAAACAAGATCATAGTGGATGAAAAGTTTCTCACTTATTTCTGAAATCTCAGTGTACACAAAAGAAATGTGAATCACCTTTTATATGTAACCCCCCCCCCCCCATGAATTTATGCAGTGCACAATTAGCTAGATAGTAATAATAAGAATAAAAGTACTTATATAACAGAGAATTATAAGTATTTTAAATACAGTGTTTTTGTTTTCAGATCAAAAATTGCAAATTATCAAAGTGCAGGAATTTCTGGCATTGTTATGCAAGTGAGTGACAAAGGTATACTACTGTGACGTTCTTAGTACTACTGTTGCGTTTTAATTTGCAATGCAAAGTACAACTGTACATCTTAGGAGAAAAATTAATGTTCACATTTGAAATGTTATCTTTATTTTGATACTGTTCCTAAAGAATATTTTTAAATCAGAGTGTTATTTTGTAGAACTCGATGCTGTGTGTTTTAAGAAATGCTGAGATGAGCATGTGGAGAATTATTTATGAACTGAATTGTCAGTATGAAGTTTTCCAGGATCGCTGCTGATCTTGCAAGCCACTGTAATATAAACTTCTTCCTAAAGTGTTTTTGATGAGACTTGAAGAAAAGATCCCTCTTGGGGGCTCTGTTTATTTTAAACTGTGCCACAGCATTATTTTTTAAGATTTTGTTGTTGTGGTTAAAGCCCACGTTTAGCTGTTTTTAGATAGCACATTTTGATTAAAGTGCTTTTCTTTTTTAAACAAACTGTCAAAGCAAGTCTTGTGAAATGTGGTGTCCAGTACTGTAACTTATCTTGTTTAGTGCCTTGTCCAAAAGCGTGTTAATAATATAAGAGTAAGTAGTTAGTAGATGTGTTGTGGTTTTAGCTTATATGTTTTCATTATCACTTCTCACTATCTGAGAGTTAGATATTCCAGTAGTGAGGATTCATAAGGGGAAGAAAATAAGCATCCTCAGAGAAGAGCTTATTTTTGACATTTTCATCTCATCAGAATACATAAACAGTCAGATGTTTGTATTTCTTTTTCTTTTTTCCTGGTCTGACTGAGCTGGTAAGGATGTGCTGTACTTCTGTGCCTTGTTATGACCTGCCAGTGCATTGTACATTGTGGCATTAGCTGATGAATATGTGGCAAGTCATTGTGATTTAATAAGATGGTTTTGTAAGGGGAAAGGGGTAATTTTTTGTGCTTCTGTTGCTAGTAATTACATATGTATAAAATTGAGATATCAAATATTGTTGCATTTATGAAGGAATAAGGTACATAGCACTCATAAATTTCCTTTATAGTCTAAGGAGAAAAAGAATAAAAAGAAATTATTCCTATTTTGAATTGTTAGATTGGATTAATATTTAACATTTGAAGAGAGATGAAATATTTGTAAGAAATATAAGATTATTATGGCACTGCCACATTACCACCTAAACAACTGCTAAGTGGTTATTTTATTGTGTAATATACATTATTTTTGAAACAGAGATTACAAAGGAATAATGTATGTTTGTTAAAGTTGTCTGATTCTTGGTGTACATTTTGTATAAAAGATTTGAGAATAGAAAAGCTTTCTATAGTGTTATTATGGATTTATGACTACTGTGCATTGGCTAGATATTTTCGAAACAAAACTGCTAATTTTGGGACCATTAAAATCTTTTCAGTTTAGTGTGTGTGTATATACATACAGATACACACTTACATATTCTATGTATGTAAGATTAAGTTACAAAAAAAAAGTACATCTAAGTAATAAAGTGCACTTTGATATAGATATTTTGCATCACAATATTTCTTATAGTTGACGTTTACTGAGTAAATTTTTTTTTTTGGTTAATTAAAAACAGCAAAGTATTTTTTTTTTTTTTTATTGGTTTCTTATCATTGTCATTTCTTATACACTCTTTCTTATAAGGTCAAGGGAAAGAAGTGTTGCACAATTATATTTTTGAGTTGGTTGACAGGCTTTAAAAAAAATTATATATCATTTGAAGGTTCTTTTCATATATAAGTAAAAATCAAATTGATAAATTTTAAGAGTTGTTTTTTCATATAACATTTTGTAGCATATACAATTCTCACTGTGATTGGTTTTACAGAAATTAATTGGATTTTCTCCACTCGTGAAATATATAAGCAGGAAGTTGTTTTATCAGCGTTTACAGTTAGAACAGTCATAAAAAAACAATACATTTATGCCTTCTACAGAATATATGTATGAACATTTCTGCATTTGGATCAGTGTAAATAGGAGTCTCTTTTAATGTTGGATTTCTCCAAATGCTTGCTTTAGGTGGTAACCACTCCATTACAGTAGACAGTTTTATTATTTCAAAGAAATACAATACAAGTGGTTTCTGTTTGAAATATTGCATTTGTCTTCCATGGCTGAGGTGTTTTGGATGGGGACTTTCATGGTGCCTGCTGTTTATTGTACATTTTGTATGTTAAGTTCTACTCTGGTTGAATTTAAATATATTTTTTTTTTTTAGAAATATATACGTGTACACCTAATCCCAAAGATTTCTGTATAATAATAAAAATGATCCACTTACCATGTCTAGTGTGTACATGTTTAATATTTGTAATTTCTTTTACTTGTATGTTTAACTAAAGGCATAAGTCATCACCCCTTCACATATCATTTATATAACTTTCCCAAAGAAGCAGTCTTATACTGGTATCTACACAAGTACCAGGAAAATAATAGATCAAGAGTTTTAGGGTTTTGTATTTTTTTGTAAATATTGAAGACATATTGGTTAACTTTTAAAAGTATATTGGATCACACAACATTCCATGTACAAGAATATGGGAATACATTGTAGAATTTGTTGTGTTTTCAGTAAAATTTCTGGATTCTAAATTCATTGACTTCATGAAATTAACTTTCAGATGTTTGACATGTGAATATATATAGCTCACTTTATCAGTGAACCATTTTCTTAAAGTGCTTCTTTGTACATAGGCTGTAATAACAAGGATTGACATCTCATTCCATATTATACACATCAGAGCTCCTTGTTTCTTCTTTTGCATGTAAATGCCTTAATTCTCTCTTTAAATTTGCTGAGTTCACTTCATATCAATAATTTAAATAGTTATACTGAGAATATAATGAATCTGGAGGAGATTGAAAATATAAATGCAGTCCAGTTTGTCAATTCTTGTAATTATGTCCTATATATATACACACATACATTATTTGTGTATGTGTGGAAGTGAATTTATTTAGATTCTGGATATTGGTCAATAAATTGGCTATGTTATACAAAGCTAAGATGTACATAAAATACTTGGCAGTTTTGTGCAACTGTTAGCTTTATATACATCTCTCCCCTCTCCTCAATTCAAATGCATAATAGGAGATAGATTTGTATGCAGTTTGTGGTATTCAAAATGAAGAAATGTATAACTGTTGTTTATAGCCTCTGCCTGTAAATTTTGTTGTACAGCTGCCAAGAATGTTCCCTAGGTTTTCTTGACCAAGTTTGGATCTAAGACCAAAGTTCTCTTAACAGGTTGATAGATTGTATGTTTTATATGCAGAAAGAATTATTGTTCTAGATTTAACATTATTTTTGCTGATTTTTTTTTTTTTTTTTTCAGTTATTGTAGTGGATACAGAGTGTGCATTTGTAGCCTCAGCTAAACAATAAAATAATAATAACCCACACTAAGAAAAACACTGAAATGAATGTTGATAAATATAAGAGGCCTTTACTGTTTTTATACCTGGACTCTGTTGAATGCTGTAATTTTTTTCCCAAAGAAAATTTTGGAACTGTTTAATTAGTGGTAAGCAGTCAGCATGACTGCAAAAAAAAAAAAAAAAAAGCTCAAAGGAGAAATAAAAAAAAAATCATTCTAGTTTTTGAGGTATTTATACATGACTGAACTTACAACATTACTTAGTGAAATACATAGCATAATTTTCTTTTGAATAGCAGCTAAACAAAATATTGCAAGTTATGGCCTAAACTTATTTCCAGTTATTTATTCAGATAGTTTCATTTTATTAATGTAGACTGACAGTCAAGTTATCATAATTCAGTTTCCAGCACACTATAGTTGACTCTCATTATAATAAACTCGCAGGGAGCATAATAGTTTGCTGTGGTGAGTTTTCTTTCATGATGTTTTCACATATGGGACATTTTGATAGTTTATGATAGTGAGCGTCACTGTATTTTGGCATGCCAAAATTATAAAAAAATAAAAAGTGTATGCTTTTGTAAATTGCATATTAAAAATGACAACACAAAATAAGAAAATAATATTTATTAACTTATTTGCTGATATTTCGCTGGTATTATATCCAGCACCTTCAGAGCAAACAATTTGGTATAACAGTGGGACTAATTTTAAAAAATTGTAACAGACGACACAAGGAACTAAAGTCCTAATTAGGCACACACCATCTATGTTAGGAAAAAAAATATGCGTGTTGTCCATTATAATTTTTTTTAAACTAGTCCACTGTTATACCAAATTGTTGTTTTGCATACTGTGATAAACTGTTTTTGTGTGCTCTAAAGAAAAATATTAGTGTTGTCCATTATAATTTTTTTAAACTAGTCCACTGACAAACTGTTTTTGTGCTCTAAATATGCCAGATATAATACCAGTGAAATATCAGCAAATAAGTTAATATTATTTTCTTATCATTCTGTGTTATCATAAATACCATACTATGAACACATAAGCCTTTCCACAAGTTTACATATTAAAAGTACATGGTAACATTGTTGTGAAGATTACTTCATACTAGATGAGAATTTTAGTTTTTCAGCAACTTTTAATAAACAATAACGTTACTTAAATTAAGGGGATATTAAATCCCACATAGTTTTAAAACCGAATAAGAAACTCAAAGATAGGAATCAGAGAGTTTCTTGCCGAATATAGTAAAACTATAAAGTATCGGCGACACTAGCGTTAGCCAATGCAAGTGACCCTAGTATGCAGTACAATACCGGACGACTCGTTGCAAAGGTGGGGGAAGTTCAGATCGCCATTCTTAGGTATTTTCCATAATGTAAAAACACATTTCCTAGGAAATGTATGCTGTTATTACATTATGGAGGGAGGTCACTACCGGCAAGAAACTCTCTGATTCCTATCTTTGAGTTTCTTATTCGGTTTTAAAATTATGTGGGAATTTAATATCCCCTTAATTTAAGTAATGTTTTCATTGCCGAAATGAAGCTTATTAGCTCTTTATACTTAAGTAACTTAATGGTTGCACCTGTTTGGAAAACTCGTTCGCAGAGTATATAAGTTCTTTTCGCTATACACTTTGGTATTAGGTCTAGCTACTCACTGATGAAGCCTCAAAAAAGGCTGAAACCGGTCTGGGTAGTGATGTAATAACAGCCTCCATAATGTAATAACAGCATACATTTCCTAGGAAATGTGTTTTTACATTATGGAAAATACCTAAGAATAGCGATCTGAACTTCCCCCACCTTTGCAACGAGTCGTCTGGTATTGTACTAAGTACTAGGGTCACTTGCATTGGCTAACGCTAGTGTCGCTGATACTTTATAGTTTTACTATATTCGGCAAAAAACTCTGATTCCTATCTTTGAGTTTCTTATTAGGTTTTAAAACTATGTGGGATTTAATATCCCCTTAATTTAAGTAATGTTTTCATTGCCGAAATGAAGCTTATTAGCTCTTTATACTTAAGTAACAATAATAACGTTTTCATTTAGAAGGGTGGTCTGAAAAGTTCTCAGCTTAACAATGAAAAAACGAATTTATAATTTCAAAATTATTTTTATTTTTCAGCATAATCTCCCTTAAGACTAATACATTTATTCCAGAGCCATTATCCTGTCTCTGTAGTGATTCTCGATAAGATTTGCAAAATACCCCTCTACAGCTGTAATCACTTCTTGATTCAAAGAAAAATGCTGACCAGCAAGGAAGAGATAAAAGTCAGAGGGAGCCAAATCGGGAGAATAGGGTGGATGTTCTGACAATTCATAGTACAGATCCCTTTATTTTCCCATTGCCAAAACACCTTTGTGGGCAGGTGCATTGGCCTGATGAAAGATGATTTTTTTTTCTTCTGCAAACAGGGTCTTTTCTCATCATCTGGTTAAAATCAGAATAATATTCTCCAGTTATTGGTTTACTCTTTTCAAGATAATTAAAACAAAACAGTGGACAAAAAGCTTCTGTCCACTGTTTGGATTCTGGTGTGTAATGGTGAATCCAAGCCTCATCCATAATAATAAATTGACGCACAAACTCTGTTTTATTCTCGTTAAAACGCTCCAAGCACTATTCAGAGATTTTCATGCCAGTGTGTTTATGATATGCTGCGAGCAAGTGCAGCACCCATCTTGCACAATATATCCTACACGTTCTTTTGAAATGCCTATAGTCTCAGCAATTTCACACACTTTGACTCGCTGGTCACCCAATACCCTATCATGCAGATCAATGATTTCTGGTGGTGTTACACTTTTTGGACGTCCTTCATCATCAAGGCTAGTATGGCCATGCTTAAACTTGGCAGCCCATTTTTTTTTAATTGTCAAAAACGAAGGAGAAGAGTGCCCATAAACTTTTATGAACTTCAAATGAATTTCCTTTTGAATTAAACCCTCTTTTACAAAGAATTTTATAACTGCACGATACTCAATTTTATCCATTTCAAGGGATACAGACATCTGTATATAAACCAAACTACATGATAGAATGACTTGCAATTTCACATGGATGCTTATGACAGATGTACAAAGTTAGAAAAAAAATCTTGCCGATAGTGTTGCCATCTATGGTTGAGAACTTTTCAGACCACCTTCGTACCTTCATCTATTATATTATAAAACCTTTTTTTTTTCTTATGTTTAGAAAAATCAGATATTCTGTTTATTCCATTGTTTTGCAATTTTTTATTTAATGACAGACAAATGTTTTTAAATATTCGATTAATTCCATCCAGTTGGTGGTGTGAATTGATACTATATAATATTATTTTATTTTATTTAAGCACAAGAATGCTCCCTTCCAACTTGCAGTCCTTGTTTATACAACTTCTCTTTCTTAAATCACTTGCACTTACTTGACCAAAAATGATGGAAATTGTCTGTCATGTGCTTCATTATTGTATTAAAAGAAGATTTGGTTTAGACCAAGCTTTTCAAACCAGCAAGTCTGCAGGGAGCATGCAGTCTTCTTGCTTTTTCTTTGAAGCAGCTCCTGCCAACATGCCTTACGTTCATAATCACTGTCCTAATTCAAGTTTTAAAAAAATGGTTATGCAAACTTAAATTGTAAGTTTTAAAATTTTGCATATATTACATTTTGGTATACGTTTTTGTTGTAGCTATATCGGCTAAATGTAATGGAAATCACATATGTAATTTTTTGATTTCTTTTGGATGCAGTTTTATAAACTCAAGTCATACCGATTAATGCAAAAAAAAAAAAAATTTTGCATATATTACATTTTGGTATACGTTTTTGTTGTAGCTATATCGGCTAAATGTAATGGAAATCACATATGTAATTTTTTGATTTCTTTTGGATGCAGTTTTATAAACTCAAGTCATACCGATTAATGCAAAAAAAAAAAAAAAACCTGTAACGTTAACTAAAAATTGAAAGGGTGAACTTGAATGATGAATATTATTAATGGCCAGCAGACATATGCAGGAGAGGTAGTGATAGTACCTTTCAAAAGACAAATTTTTCAGTCATAATTTTATTCATTGACAATTAATAAAAATATCTCTGCAGTGAAGGAACCATTACCATACAAATATGTATAGTATCTGGTAAACATATGTTGGGTTCGCTCAGTTATGTGCTTGCAACTAAGTGAAAGGCATGATGATGTCATCACAGTAAGCTGCGGTTAAGGGTGTTTGAAAAGCTAACTACCCTCTTTTTTTTTTTTCCAGAAAAAAACAATGTATTTTTTTAAATTGTTAGCAGATTTACTCTTTACCTGCTAAACATCTGAAAACTCGTAAATTCATTCCACAAATTTTACAGATTCTAGGTCCTTGTAAAAATGTTGGAGAAATGCTAAGTCATATTCATTTGTTTCAAATTTCAATTCACAGTAGACAGGCTTCTTGAAATAGCCTATGCATACAAGCCTATAAAAAAAAATTAAAAAAAAAAAACATTTTAAGATTTGAAGGTACTTTCATCAATTTTCTGCTAACTTTTTAAACTGGGTATGGTTTAATTGCTGAATGAACATTAAAGTATTCACCTAAAATGCATATATTTCCATAAATTATAAAGATATCTTAAAAAATAGCACTAAAAGTTATAGATTGCTCTTTATCTTTTAACAGATAGCCTATCTGATGTTTAAATTCTTCATAAACTGTTTCTGAAAGTAATATATATTTTTTATGCCCAATTGTGGATGAATTTGACTAGAAGATAGGTTGCAGACTGGGTAGCAGCATCTAGAGTTAGCTGTTGATAACCGACCCTCTGCAGTGTTTATTGTTTTTGAGATGATTGAGGTATGGATGATGAAGTGAGAGTTGACATGACTTTTTTTTTTTTTTTTTTTACAATCAGAATATTGGCTGTTAGATAGATGCCCAATGAAGCTTACATCTTTAACAAATACCATCTATGTCAGGGAAAAATAAAATTCGCTCATGAAAATTGTAAACCTAAAGTGCTTTATTACTGCTAAGGGGTTAGAATGCTTTTGAAACATACTCTGGAAACCTTGCTGTAGAGCCCAATAATGGAAATTGATCAGTCTATTTCAGGTCTCCAGTCAGTGAACTGGTTGTCATCTTACACCAGGCAGTGAAATTCGTCTTCCACCTAAAACCATTCATACATCCATGCTCACAGTGGGATATGCACCCACAACCTATTGGGTGGAGAGTGTGTTACTGCAGCTAGAGAAGCAAAGCCAGCATAAATTGTGAAAATTGAAGTTTCAAGGAAAGTGTGGTGTTTGTGTAATTTAGATAGATAGCAAAAAGAAACTTTTTTTTAAAAAGAAAAATGACTAAAGATAGATGTCATATGAATGCAGCATTGCATGACAAAATTTTTAAACTAGAGCAAATCCTGAAGAGGAAAGATTTAGATCTGATGTGAATGAATAGAATGAATAACAAAGGTTTTACAATATCAGATGTAAGTCTTCTTGTCTAGAGTGAATAACAAAGGTTTTACAATATCAGATGTAAGTCTTCTTGCTGGAATGATGTTGGTAAACAATGACATTATCCAAACTGATCATAACAGCAGAAGGCTTAACTAAGATCACAAATTTTGTTTTTAAATTCCTGAGGGTTTCTAATATAAGTTGAACTTTTCCTTTAGAAGTAGCTGGTAATATGGACAAATATTTTGATAATTATAATAAGTAGGACAAGTGATCGAGTTAATGAATGTGTTCTATCTTAATGAAATACCAGGTTTGTCGGTCTTAGGGAAAACAATATAATCTTGGAGGATGTAAGAAGGTATTATCGTATATTATCGTGTATAATGTGAAAAATTTATGGTAAAAAATACTACTTAAAGTTAGGAGTTCGCATTATAAGCGGATCTTAAAAAATATAACATCTTATTAGACTTGCACACACAATATATACTACCTAATGTCTATGCAACCAAAACTACTTGACCCACTCGCATTCAGCAACCGAGCGCGCATCGTATCTGCACATAAAGCTAGTAATGTAACTGTGCTAATATCCCGCCAGGGGGTGGGATATTAGCACAGTTAGGTATATTGGTTTAATCACAGTTCATTTTAAATATTATTTGTTAAACAAACCTAGCCTGAAAATGAGCCAACAGAAACGTAAACGTTCATCTTTTGAAGCAGGATTTAAATTGTGTGTCATGCAGTTTGCAGAAGAACATAACAGTGTTACTATGAGAGAATTTGGTGTAGCAGAGAGTAATATTAGACTTTGGCATAAGCAAAAAGACAGCCTTGAAAAAATCCCCAAAACGAAACATGCCCATCATGGAGATGTAGCATCCTTTCCAGAACTCGAAGAACTAAATGAATGGATTTTGATGCAACGACAAGATGGCATTATAGTAACAAGAAATGAAATTCGTTTTCGAGCTCTACAACTCAAGAATGGTAAATTCAAGGACACACCAGATATTTCATCTTTCCTTGCTTCACCTAGGTGGTGCAACAGATTTATGGAATGCAAAGCATTAACATTACGACACTGAACAAAAATTGTGCAGAAGTTATCAAAGCAGCTTTAAGAAAAAGTGGAGTCCTTCCATAAAGTTATCATAAAATTACGGAAGTGTCACAGATATGAACTTTTCCAAATTGGCAATATCGATGAGATGCCCATGTACTTTGATATGCCTGGGAATCTAACAGTAAACTAAGTTGATGAAAAGGGTGTCCTCATAAAAACAACAGGACATGAAAAAACGCATTTTACTGTTGTTCTAGCATGCATGGCAGACGGAACCAAATTAAAGCCGACAGTGATGTTTAAAAGGAAGAAAATTCCGAAGCATATGAAATTTCCACCAGGTGTCATTGTTCGCTCCAATCAGAAAGGTTGGATGGATGAAGGTGTACATTTGTGGCTGGATCAAGTATGGAACATACATCCAGGTAGCTTGTTACATCAACAAACCATGCTAGTCTAGGATATGTTTCGGGCGCATTTGACGGAGGCAAGCAAAGAGAAAGCAAGTGAGTTACGTACAGACCTAGCCGTCATACTGAGTGGTCTAACTTCTGTTTTGCAGCCGTTTAAAGATCGCTTACGTGAAAAATGGGGAGAATGGATGTCATCTGGTTTGGTGAAGATGACAAAGGGTGGGAATTTGCAGAAGCCTGAGATCATCCTAGTCACCAGCTGGGTCAAGAAGCATGGGATTCGATACCATCTGAAACGATTCCACGCTCATTTCTTAAATGCTGAATAAGTAATTCAATGGATGGATCCGAAGATGACGTCATATACGAAAGCGAGGATGATGCACAACAAAAGGGAGAGCATGATGACGAAATGCCTAGATGAATTTATAAATGAAATGTTTGATGACTCAAAAGATGAATTTAAAGGATTTTGACATTTTGTTTTAAAATAAATATTTCTTTCGTTAATTTGTATTGTATTATTTATAATGGAATTAACAGATCGCATTATACGTGGACATGGCATTTTAGGGCTAGTTTTCAAACGAAATTTCTAGTTCGCATTATACGCAAAAATATACAGTGTTTGTCTTTTAAGTCTTCATCCACATGATTTGTTATGTATTATTATTAGTATGTCAATCAGATAGGCTGCTCTCACCACCTTATAGTTTCTTAATCATATCATACCCAATAAAGTACATTCCTTCATTTCTCACATGCAGCATTTTTCAATTTCAAGACGGTATTTTTTTTTAAATGAGAAGAGGAATCCAGTGTATTATAACAATAATCATTATATTCACTGTCTGTCTATCACCCTGCCACACACACACACACACACTCTAGCATCATTAACTACTTGTCAGCAATAAAATATTCTGCCTACAGGATTCAGTATCATCTGTTTCTTTTTCTTATCTCAAATTTCAATAGTATGGTGTGCCAATTACAGACACTTGTGTTACATCTCCATAAACCACTTTGTTTCATATCACATTTCATTACACAGTAATCACACGAACCAAGATAATCACCAAATGTTTCAACCTTCACATTAAGATCACCTGATCTTAATATGATGGTCAACCATTAACATTACTAGTTTGACCTCCAGTGGGGGGGGAAACAATATTATTAGTAGTGAGGATAGAAAATTGCTGGAGAAAGAGAAATTATGTGGGCTGAGAGTGGTTGATTAGAATTTCACAGGCTTCTTTAAATTTGTGTCCATTCCAAAGTTTGGCACAAACAAATTTCATTAATTGGAAAGTCCATCACATTAAGATCACCTGAGTCTTAGAATAGGAAATTGGTGGAGAAACAGAAATTATGTGGGTTGAATGTGTGTGTGTCATCCATATTCTTGAGAGTGGTTGATTAGAATTTCACAAGCCTCCTTAAATTTGTGTTCATTCCAAAGTTTGGCACAAACACAAATTTCATTAATTGGAAATCTCCCCCCCACACACACTTTCTTTATGATTTGCTTCAGTGTAGTATCTGGGGCATGATCTTTCATAATTACAAAATTTAATTTTTCATTTTTCTGGATTGGAATCATATATCCTCTTTCACCTGTGTATGACAAGTACTGAATCCAATGCACATGTAACTTCCCAAGGAGACAAGGATTCTTAGAGGAGCTAAACTCCTATAAAATTAAAGCTCTTTAATTTTGTAGGAGGAGTTAAAAGTGACATTAAGGTTGTTTGTGTAGTTCTGTTTGTTCTTTATCATATGATATATGTCATCTTGTGAAGAATTTTATTGATATTCTTCTTCACAAGACTACAATTATAGCCATGGGGGAGGGCTATAACCATTGGTGGTTATAGCCCTCCCCCCTTTGTTTCCAACCTTCTCTGTTGAAAGCTTCCCTGTGCCAGCATTCTCCAGCCATTTCCACTAAGTCATCCTTCCATCATATATTGCTACCACAATGTCTTTGTCCATCTATCACTTTTTATATGTGCAATGTCCTACCCACCTCCATTTCAGTTTTAAAATCTCTTTCCTTATATCCAACATTTTTGTTTCTTTTCATGTCATTCCTTATTTTGCCTTAGTCCTATATGAATCGTTGGGTCATTCATGACTGGTAGGTGATACTCTTTGCTAGATTTTATGTTACTGCACAAGAATCTTTTCAATTTGCCAAAAGCCACCCTGCCTAGTTGAATTTTTCTCTTTATTTCTCATAGGTATACGAGGGGGTACCCAAAAATAACAAATCTGAACTTGGCGTGCATATTTTCTACAGATGATGCTGCTAGGCATCATGAGTTTGCAGTTTTCCGTGCCAGTCTGGCAAGTGGTATCATCCTGTGTGAACTGGTTTGTTGTTCAGGCTTCTTTTTTCTGTTAGTGCTTAAAAGCAAGTTTGGTGATTTTGTGATGGCTGACCACAAGAAACAGATGAAGCTTCAGGTAAAATGTAGGTTTATTAGTGGTTTTTTCCTGTTTTGAAATATTTTTTTTCCATTTCAAAAATAGGAACATTCAGTTAAAGACCAATCGCAATCTAGCTGACCTTTGACAAGCAGTAATGATGAAAACATCGAAAAGGTTTACCAGGTAATCACTGAGGAAGTTTCTGAAGAGGTGAATTTTAACAGATTTGAAAATGAAATGTGTGTCCACTAAATTTGTGTCTTGTTTGAAAAAAGAAAAAAAAAAATTGTGAATGTTTTCACGATTTGAGGGAGCATGTTCTTAATGACCAAAACTTTCAAAAGTTGTGACTGGGGATGAGTCTTGGTGCTAGGGTTATGATCCAGAAACAAAAGTGCTATTACTACAATATCATCAGCATATTGTAAATGATTTAGTTTATTACCATTGATGTCGATCTCTTTGTCTCTCCAGTTTAGTTCACTCAGGGCATTGAATAATTTGGGCAAGATAGTATCTCCTTGGTATACTCCTTTATTTATTTGGAATGAGCTGCTTTGTTTATATATATAAGGATACTAGCAGTTGCTTTTTCATATCTTTTGTTTATTATCTGTGTATAATTTAGGCTTATTCCATATTATTGTTATTACTACCTGAGATCCCATGGAGTCAGACTCATCTAGGAGGTCCTTTTATCACACACAGCTCATCATACTGCACTTTAAACACGCTCAAATTCTCTGCAGACACCACACTCTCAGGCAAGGCAATCCAATCATTCACAACTCTGCATGCAAAAAACCTTCCCACTCCCCTGCTAACACCCTATTTATACAGTTTCCAGGGATGACCTCTGGTTCTCCCACTTTTTTTTTGTCAAACCTCTCTAACATTGATCCTATAACAGCCCCTTACTAACTTGTAGGTCTCTATCATATCTCCCCTCTTCCTCCTATTCACCAGACTGTAAATTGCACTTCTCAGTCTTTACTGACATTCAACATTCCAGAGGTCAGAAACTACCTTAGTAAGTGTCTCTGGACCCTTTCCAACATCTCTTTGTCCTTTTGAAAACCAAGTGACCAAGTATGAGCACAGTAGTATATGTGTGGCCTAATCAAAGACTTATACAATGGAACAAGAATCTCCCTACTTCTACAAGTCATTGTCCTGCATCATTCCCAGAAGTCTTCGTGTTGTCTTCACAATTTTGGCAATGTGTCCCCTAAATTTCAGATCCCTATCACCCCAAGATCTCTTATTTCCTCCACCTCTGACAATATATCCTCACCAAGCATAAATTCTGCATCCCATTTTTTCCCCCAAATTTTAAAACCTTACATTTTGCAACATTGAACTCACATACCCATTCCTATGCCCAATCACTCAATTCAAGTCTTCTTGTAAAGCCACATCTTCCCTACTCTTAATGGTTCGTCCCAACTTGGCATCATCTGCAAACAACTGAATATCTCCATCCAAATCTTCGCCAGTATCATTAATATACAAGTTAAACAGTAGTGGCCCTAAAAACAGATCCCTGAGGCACACCACTAGTACCTTTCCTTTTCCTGGATATTGCTCCCCCATACACAACTTGCTGATACCTATCAGATAGCCAAGCTCCAATCTAATGCACTAATCTAAAATCCAACTTAACATGCAGTAATCTATCAAAAACTTTTGCAAAATCTAAGTATATTACTGTATATCCCTTTCCTCTGTCCAAGGAAGCAGTCACCTTATTGTAATAAATAAGTATATTACTAAAACATGACCTCCCTTTAGCAAATCCATGTCCATCAAAGATAATACCATTGTTGTCAACCCAATTCTGGATCCTAGTTCTCACAAGCTTCTCCCACAACACCTGACACACAGATAGGCCTATAATTGAATGCTTGAGTTCTGTCACCTCTCTTATGAAATGGCACAATCTTGCCCTCCTTCCACTCTGGAACTTGACCCAGTTCCAGAGTGCAAGACTTATATTAAAAAGATATGTCAACTCCCTGGCACATTCCTTCAGAATACATGGTGATATATTATCAAGTCCCACAGCCTTATTAACATCAAGTTTGCTCAACTCCCCATACATCTCTTGCTCACTCAGTCAGTCTCCATCATCAGCTGCTCTCAATCTCTCCATGAAGTCACATTTACAAGAATTAAAGACCTACTGCTCATTAAGTATCTCCACTATATCTTCCATAATAGTTGCCCTTATACCATTTTCTCCAATCACTGTCATCCTTCCATAATCTTTTTTTTTTTTTTTTTTTTTTTTTTTTGCTGGCTACATATCAAAAGAACTACCTAGGATTCTTTTTAGCCTCATTAGCTAACTGCTGCTCATACCTCACTTTTGCTACCCTTGCCTGGGCTTTGTAATCCTCATGGAATTGGTTATTACCACTTCTCTTATGCTGCCTCCATAATGCCCTTTTTCTCTGTATCACATGCTTCATCTCTTCATTCATCCATTTCACGCCTACCTTATTTAACCTTCTGACCCTTGGAATACATTTAGACACTGCTTCTACTAGATAGTTCTTGAAAATCTCCCAAGCTGCTTTGATCTGTTTTCAGCTAACTCATTCCATGCTATTCCAGCAAGCTCTCTCTCCTGAGCTCTTCATACCCCCACACCCCCCTTGTAGTTCCACATAAACTGTTTTCTCACAGGGGTCCTTGCACTGCTGGCAACCACCCAGGTAATCACCTAATGGTCACTCTCACCAATTGGAGGGTGATCAGACACCTCATTTATAATTACATCCTCTGATGAGATAATCAAATCCAAGACTCAATCCTTGTGTGCCCTCTGTTACATACTGTCTGAGGTAGTTCTCTCTCAAAAACTCAAGAAACACATTTTCTCTACTTCCAGTTGCTATCTCATCATCCCAGTCTATATAGCCATAATTAAAATCACCCATAATGATCATCCTTTTCTTATTTGCTTGGCTAATTCGATTATACATTTCACAGTCACTGTCATCTACATTACTAGGTCTATAACAACATCCAACCAAGTATTTGATTCCATTCACCTCTATTTCACACCAAACTGTCTCAAAACCACTGGCACTATTTCCCTCTTCCATCTCTACTTTGTGTGGACATAACTCTCTCTATCATCGATAGCACTCCTCCTCCCTTTTTACCCCTTCTACCTTCATGAAACATATCATACCCTTCCATCTCTATTCCTATCAGGATGTCGTCGTCATCCAACCATGTCTCACTTATTTCATATTTCCTCAGATTTTAGCTAATTTCGAGGTAACTAATATATGGCATAGAAATACTGCCTTTAGAAATAGTGGTATCTTCGTTATGTCGTTGATGAGGGTTAAACAATAATTTGTCTATAGTCTTCTTTGAGTAGCCATTAAGTAAGAATGTCCCTTGAAATCGACTGAGTTCATTTTAGTTCTATATCCTCGAAATTAGCTAAATTTCTATAACATCAAGACATTCTTCACACCTCTTCCTGAACTATGTTCGATCTTAAGTCATCCTAAAACTAAACACAATAATCTCAAATATCTTGGTCTTTATAAAATTCTTTGCGACTGTGGTAAACTGCACTTCGGACAGACGGAGAAATCAGTCGAACTACGTTTAGAAAAACATCAATGAGACATCTACTACAGTAGAACTCATGTCATTGCCTTGTCTAGCTATGTTTTATTTTCCGCTAATTCGAATAAAGAAAACCTTCAATATCCGATACTCTGGGATAGAACTGACAACATTCACCATTGTTGTGACGAGGTAGAGAGAAAAATTATAGAATCTAAAGATATAATACTCAACCCCATCCATATTGACAACAATCTAAGCTACAGCTCTACTATTCAATATTGGTGTGCTCGAGATCTCATGTGCACAATAATACAACCAGAGTTTGTTCTTCCTTTTGAAACGCTAAGCTGAAATCTCTACAGTTTGTTTGTTTGATATGTCTCTTAGTTTTGTTTTTAAAATACCAGTTCCTTTCCAGTTATGATGGTATTTACTTGATGTGCACCTGAAAGTCTAGTTTTAGACGAAACTAGTCGTGCAAATAAAGTTGTATTTTAACCTTGGTTCAAGTCATTCAATATTATAGAATACGTTATCAAACTGAGTATATCTACCATTGAATATACATATATATTTTAACCTCTGTTCAAGTCATTCAGTATTATAGAATATGTTATCAAACTGAGTAAATCTTCAATTGAACACACACACATATATATATACATGGAAATTAAACCTAGACATTTACGGCAGGAATGGAGAATTTGATTACAGCTTTTGAAACGAAAATCCTTAGAAAAATATTTGGACCCGTGAATGATTAGGGTCTCTGGAAAATCAGATACAATCAAGAGTTATATCAACTTTATAAATAACCCATAATATTCATTGTAATCAAATTAAGAAAGTTGCAGTGGACAAGACATATTTTTCATATGGAAAATAACAGTATCCTCGTGAAACAATCAATAATAAAATTATTGGTAAAAGACCAAAAGGAAAACCTAGAACAAGATGGATAAACACCATTAGTCAAAATAGAAACAATATACTATGGTGTCCAAACTGGATAAGTAAAGTAAATGTATTAACTTCATTTAGCCACCATTAATGCTGTTTCTTGATAGTGATATCTCACTATCAATTAAATCAAGAAACAGTGGTGGCTAAATTGGTAACTAAAATTATTGCCTGGAGACATCAAATAGATTGTTTTAGAACTTGAAACGGAATTTGTGGATAGATACTTTTGATTAGGTATAGGGTTTACCAAAGCTCTAGTTTTGTTATAAGTATCTATCCACAAATTCTGTTTCAAGTTCTAAAACAATCTATTTAACAGTTGACCAACTCGGTGATACTAGGCATACTGTGTCTTTGTAGATGTTATAAATGTGTGTGTATTCGAGATGACGACTTTAATTGAGTTATTACTCTAACATGGTAGCTGTCTCCATATTTTACATTAATAAATCACTTTCATACTTGTCAGTCATAAGCCTATTTTCCATCTCCATTCCTTTGAGTGAATAACACCTGTGTATTGAATACTTTGGCAAAATTCGAAACTAAAGTATCTATTTATATTATTCAACTCTGCTGACATTCTTAATCTATGATGTGAGCAGATTGCTAAAGCAAGACTACTTTTTGATGTGTTGTCCTTTGTAGAGATCACTGTGCTAACTACCCACCTCTGGACAAGCTTTCCCATGACCATTCTGTACAGAATCTCAAGTCAAGCCAGATCAGAAGCATTGCTAATTCTCTTGCACATTCCTTTACCACATTTGTGAACATTCTATCCTGTTTGGCACTGTATCTGAATCAAACTCCTATAATAGTTCAATACTTTTAACTTATCAACCCTTATCCTTTCTTTATCAGTTCTCTATCAGCATCCAGAGAGCTAATGGATCTGTCTAGTGCATTGACAACTACCTACCATCTGCATTTGTTAAAGTTATTCTTCCATAATAATTTTTCCTTTTACTGACAACATACCACAAAAATTCCATCAGATTTTCTTCTTCAGCTTATTTCTTTTAGTAGTCTGATTTTGCTTTTCTCATCGTAGCTGTAACTCTTTGCTGCATTTTTTTTTAATTTTTTTTTTTTTTGAACCTTGCTTCTCTTAACTCACAAACTTTTTTTATGCAGTTCTTGCTTAAAGCTTTATTCATCCATTTAATTCCCATGCCACTGATTCTCCTAACTGCTATTGCATTTAGATATAACTTCTCGTAGACAGGCTTATATGTTGTTTATGCATTACTAAATCACTTAAGGAATTGACAATGTAGATAAGAATATAAATTAAATTACACTTTAATAAAGATTTCCAATATTTTGGCAACATCACGTTGCCATCTTCAAAAGGAACTTACAAACTTACAATAAAGGCACGTGTAGGTAGGCACTACAATACAGTAACTGAGAATGAAGTGATGAAGCTATTGTTCTCCTAAAAGTGCTGATGATGCCCCTAGTGGGCTAAGTAGATGTTCTTGGCCATTGGGCTGAAGGTCTGCTGATGTAAGCCTCCCAAATTTGGGGCAGTCTCATACAACCAAATTTATTGAGGTTTGGAGAGTTTCTTAGGGCTGAAGCTGATTCCATGAATAATCTTTCGAATTTGTATTTGCTATGGTGTATTACTGCAGCTTTCTTCCACCGTATTCTGTGGCATGTATCCAGAGCATGGTCTGCAAGACCAGAGTGGCTGTACTTGTGAAAACGGATGTAGTCCTTGTGTTCCGAAATTCTGATATTCGCTGTCCTGCCTGTTTGGCCAAAGTAAGACAGTTTACAGCTGCAAGAGACCTGGTATACACCAGGTAGGTCTAGGGGAAGTGGTTGGTCTTTAGTGGAGCAGATAAGGGATGCCAATTTTCTGTATGGTCTGTAACAGGTCAAGTCATGTTTTTTTTAAGATTTTGGTAATTTTTTCCGAGGTGCCTCGGATGTAGGGAATGGTGATGGATTTAGAGTAATCCTTGTTGTGGAGGGGGGGGGGGGGGGGGGGTTGTGGTTTGTAGGTTTCAATATTTTTCGGATTTTTGGGGGGGGGGGGGGGGCATTGGCTGTCCATATGATTTCTGCCCCTTAGCCTCTGCCCCACAAAAACCAAAGGTCTTCATAAAGAAATTGGCCAAGGGTGGGGAGAGTGGTGAACCCATGGCTGTCCCCTCTATTTGTTTGTAGAATTTTCCCTGCCAAACGAAATAGCTTGAGTTTATTGTGAACTGAAATAGGGCTGAGATATCGGGAGAAAATTTAGTTTGGATTAGCTCTAAAGTTTCCTTGAGTGGGACATTTGTGAATGAGGAGGAGATGTCAAAGCTGACCATTATGTCAGTATGTTGGAGTGTAAGGTTTTCTATGCTGGCTTTGAAGTGGGCAGAGTTTTTTTTATGTGTGATGGTGTGTTGCCAGTATAGTGTGTAAGCACTTAGGCCAAATATTTAGCTAATTTGTACCTGGGGGAATCAATGTCATCCACTATGGGACATAATGGCACATTTTCTTTATGTATTTTTGGGAGTCCTTAGGTAGTACTTAACCAAAAGGACTACACAGGTAAGCTTAATGCTCTTCTATTAGATCGGGCTACTTACCTCCCTATCGAATACAATCCCACCAACTCACAAATCAGAAAATTTAACAGGCTCCTTAAGAAAATCACTTTTTGGCCTGTAGAAGTTACCAACAGATTAAAGCCGTTTAACTCTATGCCCCCCCCCCTGTATTGATGGACTTTATGAACACATGGACTACATCCGTTTTCAAAAGTACAGCCACTCTGGTCTTGCAGACCATGCTCTGGATACACGCCACAGAATATGGTGGAAGAAAGCTACAGTAATACACCGTAGCAAATACAAATTCAAAAGACTTCATGAAATCAGCCTCAGCCCTAAGAAACTCTCCAAACCTCAACAAATTTGGTTGTATGAGACTGCCCCAAATTTGGGAGATTTTAGCAGACTAAGCATCAGCAGACTTTCAGCCTAACGGCCAAGAACACCTACTTAGCCCACTAGGGGGCACCATCAGGACTTTTAGGAGAACAATAGCTTCATCACTTCATTCTCAGTTACTGTGTTGTAGTGCCTACGTGCATGTGCCTTTTTTGTAAGTTCCTTTTGAAGATGGCAACATGACGTTTCCAAAATATCGGAAATATTTATTAAAGTGTAATTTAATTTATGAATTTAGGGAGACCCAATATCACCAAGCATTTTCATCGCACAGTTAGAAAGAACAATGGATAAAATGAAAAAAGATGCCAAAGGAATATCTATACAGGGAATGAGAATTAACAATCTGAGATTTGCAGATGACATTGTTATTATTGAAGAAGACGAAAGAGAACTACAAAAAACACTGAAACCGTTAAATGAGGAAGGGAAGAGATTTGGACTTGCTATGAACTTAGAAAAAACAAAGAAAATGGTATTTGGTGAGAAGAACACGAAACAAAAGATACAAGTGGATGGAATTGATATAGAAAATGTAGAACAATTCACATATTTGGGAAGTAAAATGATGTATGATTTGGACTGTAAAAAAGAAATAAAGATCAGGATTGCAAAGGGAAGAACAAATCTGAAGGCCATGGATAACATCTGGAAAAGTAAAGTGATCAATCTGCAAACAAAACTAAGAGTATTGGAAACATGCATCTTCAGCAGTGTACTGTACGGATCTGAAACATGGGTAATAAATAAGGAATCAAGAAAAAGTATTTTGGCATTTGAAAGAACTTGTTACAGGAAGATTCTAAGAATAGGCTAGGTACAGAAAATCACCAATGAAGAGCTCTATCAGAAGATACAACCAAAACAGAATCTAATTGAGAAGATTATAAAATGGAAGCTGCAATTATTTGGACACATCTGTAGAATGAGTGAAGACTGGAAGATAAAGACATTTATGTTTGGTATTTTGGATCAAACAGAAGAGGTAGACCATACAGAGAATGGATAGACGATATAAAAGACTGGTGTGGAATGGGTGTACAAAAACTGCGACACTGTGCACTGGACAAAGAAAGGTGGAAGAAGATAGTGAAACAAGCAGCAGACATCAACGGGCAGTGAGCCCATGGTTTGTGATGAATTCAATTTCTTATCTACGTTGTCAATTCCTTAAGTGATTTAGTAATTAGATATAACTTCTTTCAGATTATCCTCCTCCAACTGCCTATGCACTGCTTCTTCTGTACACTCTCTCATATCAAGGGGATATTTCAAACTGTCTTCTTTTTATGATTACTGCCACCCCCACTCGTCCATAGTTCCAATATCACAAGAATTGTGATCTTCTAAGTGAAAACTGCATGTTCATTTTCATGAACTAGATGCATAACATAAGTCACTTTATTTATAGATAGATTCTCAGATGCTATTAATAGAACCAATGTTCTTGTGCCATGAGTCCTGTTCATCACGTGATGCTTAAGGTAATTATCCTTCAGTAACTATAAATTATCTTTCTCTTTACATTACAATGATTTTAACTATGAAACTGCTGCAATGTAACATAAGAACTATGTGTCTCTGTGGTATGCAGTACTCTTCAGTTAATCAATGTTGTATTTTGTCCAGCTAACCTCAAATCCACTCACTGCCTGTTCTGCCACCACCATATTCAAGATTTCTACTTTGGATGGATTTAATTCCTCTACAGTACTCTTCTGTCAGTAATAAAACAATAAAGAAAGCTGATCAATTTGGATAAGAAATTAGGAAAGAAATAGTTTGCCAGACTTGGTACTCTTCAGGATATACACAAAAAATAAAGTCCGCAAATGGCTTTAATGCTGAAAGAATGTTAAATTCTCAGCTGATACGTAGCTGAAACACATCTTTTGAAATTCCTGTAGTCTCAGCAATTTTACGCACTTTGATTCGCTGGTCATCCAATACCATATCGTGCACTTGATCAATGATTTCTGGTGGTGTTATGCCTTTTGGACGTCCTTCACGTGGTCATCTTCAAAACTGGTACAGCCACATTTAACTCTGCAGCCCCATTTCTTAATTGTCAAAAACGTTGGAGAAGAGTGCCCATAAACTTTTATGAACTTCGAATGAATTTCTTTTGCCGTTAAATCTTCTTTTACAAAGAATTTTATAGCTGCACTCAATTTTATCCATTTTAAGGGATATAGACAGCTGTATAAAACAAACTAGAATGACTTGCAATTTCACCTGGATGCTTATGACAGATGTACAAACTTAGAAAAAAAAAATCTTGCTGATAGGGTTGCCATCTATGGTCGAGGCCAAGAACTTTTCAGACCACCCTCGTATAACTTGAAACTTCTGTTCTTGAACCATGCTTGTGGAGAGGTATCTTTTGCCTTCTTTCCACTCCTTAGGTACCTTCCCCATCCCACTGTAAGACTTTCATTAAATAACCGAGACAAGGGCATGGCTAACTCTTTTACACATTCTTTTAAAATATGTGGTGATATGTCATCTATTCCCACAGCCTTATTAATATCTAATCCAAGCAACACTTGATACACCTCTGATTATTTCACCTTTAATTCTCCTAATCCTTACCCTTCTATGTTACACGGTATTATTCTCACCACTATGATATACACTGATGAAGTATTCATTAAATAATTCCACTATATCATTTGCTTCCATAATTATTTTTCCTCTTGATTGCCACATAGAAGAAAAATTCCCTTACATTAGCTTTCATCCGACTGGCTAATCTCCTCATATATTCTACTTTTTCTTTTATAACCATACTTGTCACATTTGTGGCTTCCAGTTTATTTTCTTCATGCTTCTGTTCAATGTACATTTCGTTCTTACTGTGTGTGCATGTATTTACATTTGATGGAACAGATTTACTGGGCTATGTGACATAATAGAAAAAACTTAAATGACTAAAAGCAGGGAATCAAAAAAGTTGTGTTCAGATAATAGTCTCATTGTCATTTCTCAACTCTTAAATTTTTCCCACACACACAGATGTGTGTGTGTGTTTCTCTCTCTCTCTCTCTCTCTCTCTCTCTCTATATATATATATACACACACACACGCACAAGTTATCTTATAGTCGGCAGTCCACATGTTAAGCAACTTCTCATTATCAGAGCAGAAGGGCACAAGAATTGCAGCAAACATTAACCACTCATAATGATTAGATGTTATTCCTATCAAATCAATTTCATGAAATTCCAACTTGGTTGATGGAGTAGCAGAGTATCTGCTCTTCAACCAACAGGCTATGGGTTTTAAATCCAGTTGATTGATGTTTGCAATTATCTATAAGTGGAAGCTAAATTTCATTGTCCAGTGTGAGACCACCACCTTTGATAATTGGAAGCTTGAAAAAGTTTGTCTGGTCTCTAGAGCAGGGTTTCAGAATTATGTCAAAAAAAAAAAAACATCCCCAATCCTTCTTATTTCACCACTTAAGACTTGAACAAAAATTTAAGAAACTACTGAACTCAAGAAACAGCTAATCAGTAACACAAAAAATAATTCAGTCCACTTGCTTTTTTATATCTTTTGTTTACTTTTAAAAGTACTCATGTAGTTCACAGTATTATTTGATAAACTTTTATTTACTTTCCAAGTACACTTGTACTGTCAGTGAAAAAAAAAAAAAGTGACATTTTGACTATTATATTTTTATACACCACGAAGAAATTCATAGCTTAATTACTTTATTCTTCACATGTACTTGTAAAGTCAATTTTGGAAGAAATCACATTTCTATGCTATGTATAATTAATATACATATATACCTTCACATAAATATCACTGCTATTTCAATGATTTAACAAGTCAACCTCAGTTATAATGGATTTCTAAGCCAAAATTTTTACTAGCAATAAAAAATCTGTTCTAATTTTTAAAAATTATGTACAGTTCACAACGATTAAATGTTACCAGTCAGTTGAATTTACTAACGATGCAAGATACACAAGTTTTGATATGAGAGATTTTGCAATGTTCCCTGGTTTGAATAACAAAATGATTGGAATGCATTTGCTTGTACATTCTATTCTTGATAAGCTATAATGCAATTGTTACTGAGGTTCTTACTTTCATGACTGATGCAATCACAGGTCAAAGTTAGTATGAATTGTAATAGCAGGTCACTAACAAATGACCTGCTATCACTCCAAATAAAGCTCCCAAAAAGTTTCAAGACTGTAACTCGGCAATATGATGTGCTTGTAGTTTTGGTTAAGAAACAAAGCTACAGCTGCCTTTTCTTTTTTAATAACTAACATTTGGTTTTCATTTTTATTATGCATAAGCAGGTGAAGTTGTATCAGTACTTTGCCAATTTACCAACTCTCGGCAGAACTTTTCTTTCTCAAAGATTTACAAATTTAGAATCAAAAATTAAAAAAAGTTATATAATACATGTGAAACTCCTGCCATTCATTAATGTTTGTTCTTTTTTCACTGTAACAGATCTGTGACGAGATAAAAATAACTGACCTTAAAATTACTATCCTGATGTTTTAACCTGCACATCAGTACCATCCATGCAGTATTTACATCACCCAATGAATAATAATAATTTCTAAGACTATGGGATTATTATTATCTCTGTTCTACACATTCCACTATCTTTACCACTTAATCCTCCACCTATACACAATAGCACACTATCCAGCATCTACTACTACTCACAATAGCATTTTCTATTTGCAAATTGAGAGATCCCTGGCTGATTTAGGATGAAAAAAACCTGCTACCTCACCTTCAACTGAAAAAAGCCTATATAAAAAATTCTTCTTGTTACAAGAAGAATCAAACTCAAGCCTTTTCTGATCAGAGAATGCAATGTCCTGTAATTCTTCCAATTGTGGAGATACTTAAAATATGAAAACCAGACGTATGTTCACATCACATGTATTTACACTAGATACTGCCAATTTTACAGTGCTAAATACAGCCAATCACTCACATATTTTATTAAAATAATAAACTTCTAATTTCACTACTTTACAATATAATTTTCTTCAGAAAGTTATCAGATTAGAGAAATATATAATAAAAGATCTTGGAACTCTTATCAATAATTATTTTGAAAATATAGCATTGTAGCATTGAGTCAACTGCATGACTCAAATATACGCCATTCTTTGTTGTGAACAGCTTTTAGGTCTGACATATAGCACACTATCCAGCATCTACTACTACTCACAATAGCATTTTCTATTTGCAAATTGAGAGATCCCTGGCTGATTTAGGATGAAAAAAACCTGCTACCTCACCTTCAACTGAAAAAAGCCTATATAAAAAATTCTTCTTGTTACAAGAAGAATCAAACTCAAGCCTTTTCTGATCAGAGAATGCAATGTCCTGTAATTCTTCCAATTGTGGAGATACTTAAAATATGAAAACCAGACGTATGTTCACATCACATGTATTTACACTAGATACTGCCAATTTTACAGTGCTAAATACAGCCAATCACTCACATATTTTATTAAAATAATAAACTTCTAATTTCACTACTTTACAATATAATTTTCTTCAGAAAGTTATCAGATTAGAGAAATATATAATAAAAGATCTTGGAACTCTTATCAATAATTATTTTGAAAATATAGCATTGTAGCATTGAGTCAACTGCATGACTCAAATATACGCCATTCTTTGTTGTGAACAGCTTTTAGGTCTGACATATTACATAGACAAACAAGTGACACTCAATCATGTAGGATGAGGTCCTGGTTTCCATGCATGGAGGTGGATAACCTGTTTTTTTTTTTTTATTATTACTGCATGGTTAAGTGCAGTAATACACAAAACAACCACAAAGTCCAAAGACTCTTTTAGGATATCCATACTATCCATACAATAGCTATTATATCTCTCCTTGAATGAGCTGACCAACAAAGCACTCACAACAGACGGTGGCAATCCATTCCATTCATTCCCAACTCTGCAAACAAAAAAACACACATCCTTACTCAATTTCCAGGTATGCTTCCATTTGTATTACTAGCCAAGTGCTGAAATATTTCCTCTTTATTAATTAATCTTATAAAAACCTTTTAGTAACTTTAATGATATTATCCCCCTCTTTTTTTGCCTATTCAGGTATGTAACCTTTGTAACCCATAAACCTTCTTAGGAAGCATTCCACATACCACTCATCATCTTAGTCACTTGCCTCTGGATCCTCTCCACCACTTCCTCACCATAAGAGGCCCAAGTGACCAGATCTCAGCACAATAATCCAGATGTGGCTGTATCAAGACCTTATAAAGAGGAACATTAACTTCCTTATCTGTTTATGTGTTCACATAAATAACCAAATAATCCTGTGAAGTACTTTGGCAAGCTTAGAATATGCTCCCTGAATTTCAGAGAGCATATTCTCCATCTACCAACCACCAAATCCTTAACTTTAATTTCTTGGATTACAGTTTCCTCAATATGGTACACAACTTTTACTTTTTTTTTAATCTCAGAGTAAATAACTTTACACTTTTCATACTAAACCTGGCCCCTATTATCTTTAACATTATCATTTACATACAAGTTAAGAAGTAGTGGTTCAAGCACAGAGCCTTGCACCACAACGTTAGTCAGTCACCTGCTTTTTCTGGATTCCACTTCCACTTTAGTATCTACCCATCAGCCACTCATATCCATCCTCATTTTTTCTGATATGAGCAAGAGTTTACCCTGTCAAATGACTATACAAAATCCAACAATATCCTTGCATAGTCATTTCTTTTAACCAACTAAGCCATGCTGTCTCCCACCATGGAGTATGATATTCTTATCCTCCTATTCCTGAATTCTGTCTCTGACCAACTTTTTCAATATCCCATTATGCTTAATTGGAATACCCACTGATCTATAATTTGATACCTTCATTTTGGAACCTCCTTTACACAATGGAACATTACCAGAGCTAACACATAAGTTAAACAGCCTTATCAGAGGCAATGACAATATCTTTGCACATTCTCATGATATACGAGCTGATATTCCATCTAATGTCACAATGGTAATTGTATTGAGATTCTGCAATATCCTAAGTGCTTCCAATTTATCAACCTCTATTATCACATCAGCCCCATGGGGCTTGCAACTTGCAGGCACGGGCATGGCTAACCCGGGGTCGCAGAGCTAAGTATGATCTATTTCAAAGCTTTTGGTCATACTTTTCTCAAACTCTTCCACTTCTTGCTTCTACCCTCATACTAACACTCTTCCTAATGAGGATTCTTTACTTAAAACTTTCTGTCTGTCTCTTTTCTTGCTTACTAACCTCAGGAGGAGGTCCTCCATTCTCCCTGAAGCTATTAGAGTACTCGAGGGCTAGAGGTGTTTCCTCCTCTTTCAACTAACCACTAATAGTATAGTAGTGGGCAGCAGCGCTACTTGTATTAACCTCCTGTAGCATACATGTTACAATACTGCGATGTGGAAGACAAGGGGAAACCACCACATTACATTCCCAAGTAAAAGCAGCAATGGAAGTTAAAAATGAAATCAAGATTGGCGATGGAGCCTTCACTGAAGGAGTCATGCCCGGCAGGAGAAGTAACCGGGCTTCTCAGGTCGACAGCCAACAAAATCCTGGTACTTATTCAAAAATGAAGACAAGAAATAAGCTGAATATTGGAACATGGAATGCAAGAACACTGCTAGAACCAGGTAAAACGGAAAATGTGAAAAAAGAAATGGAAAGACTTGAAATAAACATTCTGGGCATTAGTGAGACAAGACGGGAGGGACAGGGTGATTTCTGGAGTGGAGAATTTCGGATAATATATTCAGGACAAAAGAAGGGCGAGTCAGGTGTTACAATAATGCTTCACAAAAAAGTTGGAAAGTTAATCACTACAATAATTAACTATAGTGACAAAATCATGGCGATAAACATTCAAAATGAACCAGTAAACCTCAATATTATAATGGTCTATGTGCCAACATCACAACATAGCGATGAAGAAATAGAAGAAATTTATGAACAAATGGAAGAAATCTGGAGCAGCTTTAAAGACAGACAATACAATAATAATGGGAGATTGGAATGCTATAGTGGGAGAAGAGAGAATGATAATGTTTCAGGAAGATTTGGTCTTGGACGTTGGAATGAAAGAGGAAAGTAATTAGTAGAATTTTGTACACAAAAACAGTTAGTTATAGCAAATACACTATCTCAAGTTCCAAAAAGAAGAAGATACACCTGGAAAGCACCTGGGGATTCAAATAGATTATATATTGGTCAAGAAAAGATACAGAAACCAAATAAAAAATTGCAAAAGCTATTCAGGTGCCGACATTAGTAGTGACCATAACCTTCTCTTAATGAAAACAGAACTGAAACATAGGAAACAAATCCAAAGATACAAACCAATAAGATGGAACCTTGAAAAATTAAAGAGTAAAAAAGTAAATAGATGATACCAAGAGGCAACTGATCATAACATTCCGGAAAACATAAATAGTCAGAATAATATTGAAAACCAGTGGAATATGATTAAAGAGTTAATTACAAATTCATCAAATCAATTATTGAAAAATGCAGAAAAAGAAAACATTGGATAACAGATAAAATACTTAGCCTTATGGATGAAAGAAGAAAATATAAAAATGCTGTTAAAGAAGAAGATGTGGCCAAATACAAATATCTTAAAAATCAAATTACAAGAAAATGCAGACAAGCCAAAAATGAATACCTGGAAGAACGGTGTAATAACATAGAGAAAGCCTATAAAGAAATTAACAAACTAACTTTCAAATTTAATAAGAACAGCAAAAACAATGCCATCAAAGATGAAAATGGAAAATTACTAATAGAATCTGAGGATATATTAATGGAATGGAAGAATTATCTTGAAAAACTCTATAATGGCGACGAACTTGATGTTGATATCAGCATAGAAAATCAAAATGAAGATAATCTAGGACCCTCAATAATGCGAGAAGAATTTGATAAACCACTGTCCAAAATGAGTAAGGGAAAAAGTCCAGGTGTATACAATATTCCTTTAGAACTGCTACAAAATCTAGGTGATGAGACAAAAACCTTACTCTATCAATTAATAGCCCAAATCTATGATAGAGGAGAAATACCAAAGGAGTTTAATAAATTTAGTTTAATCCTTTATCCAAGTGTGAGCAAACAAAGTTTGCGCCTGAAAGTATCTTCAGGACTAGGGTAAGATAGTACAACACCGGGCAACTTGTTTCAAAGGTGGAGCAAGCTTACTTCACTCCTATCACAGTATCTCCCATAATGCAAAACACATCTCCTTGTGGATATGTATAATGTTATGCATTAAAGGAAGGGCCACTACCCAGACTAGTTTCGACTTTTATTGAGGTCTCTTCAGTGGTATCTCCACATCTGGGCATGACTCCCACTGAAGAGACCTCAATAAAGGTCGAAACTAGTCTAGGTAGTGGCCCTTCCCTTAATGCATAACATTATACATATCCGCAAGGAGATGTGTTTTGCATTATGGGAGATACTGTGATAGGAGTGAAGCAAGCTTGCTCCACCTTTGAAACAAGTTGCCTGGTGTTGTATTATCTTACCCCAGTCCTGAAGATACTTTCAGGCGCAAACTTTGTTTGCTCACACTTGGATAAAGAATGAAACTAAATTTATTTTAGTCTAACCAAGTGAAAAATAAACTTTAAACTTTCACCAAAGGAGTTTATGAAATCAACCATAATACCAATACTAAAAAAGAATAATGCAAACAAATGCAGCCAATTTAGAACAATAGCTTTAATCCACGTTAGCAAAATTCTGCTAAAAATTATTCAAAATAGAATTTATTCAAAAATAGATTGTCAATTGGATGAAGACCAATTTGGATTTAGATAGAATAAAGGAACAAGAGAGGCAATACTCTGTTTAAGAACAATAATAGAGAGCAGATTAGACCTTAGTCAAAATACTTACATTTGTTTCCTTGATTTAGAGAAAGCATTTGATAAAATAAATCAGCAAATACTCCTTAATTGTCTAACTAATATTGGCATAGATTTGAGGGATAGGAAAATAATTTATCAAATTTACAAAAATAAAAATGGACGAATTAAAATCAATAATAAGGAGAAAATAATAAATATCAGGAGTGGAGTAAGACAAGGATGTATACTTTCACCACGTTTATTTAATTTATATATTGAAAAGGCCATTCAGGAAACTAAAGATAAAATAAATAGTGGCATAAAGATAAATGGTGAGCAAGTCATGTGTATAAGATTTGCTGATGACATAGCCCTTGTAGCAGAAAACAGAAGAACGTTAAAAACAATGCTAGAATTACTAAATAATAACCTTGAAAAATATAAAATGAAAATCAACACAGATAAGACTAAAATAATTGTTACAGGCAAAATCCCTATCAATACAGAGCATATAGACATCAGCAGGAAACAAATAAAACAAGTGAAAAGCTTTAAATATTTAGGTAGCCTAATAACAGAAGATGGCAAAACAAGAAAAGACTTAAGATCAAGAATAAACAATGCAGAAGCCCAATTCTCTAAGATGAAAAGCATTTTAACAGGAAATCTCGACCTACAATTGAAAAAAAAAAATAGTAATGGGTGTGAAACCTGGATTCTAGGCAGAGAAGATGTAAGAAGATTGGAGGCTTTTGAAATGTGGTGCTGGCATCGCATGAACAAAATAAAATGGACAGAAAAAAAATCAAACCAACAAGTCCTGAGAGAGATAAACGAAACAAGAACTCTAATAAAGTCGATCAAAATTAGAAGGGATAGGTGGTTTGGACATATACTTCGACATGATGGACTTGTGAAAAGAATAACTGAAGGCAAAATAAAGGGGAAAAGCTTTCTTGACCAAGTCAAAGACAGCATGGGTTTGAGGAGTTACCAGGAGGTTAAGAAGAAAGCCAATGACAGAGCGGAATGGAGGAAATTGAGCTGAGCTACCTTTCCCAAGACTGATGCAACTGATGAGATTATCACATCATTCCTGTTGCATTTTTCATAGCAACATCCTCACTTGAATGCCTGACCCTTGCAACAAACTTAATTAGTTTGTTTCTGCCATGTTGCTACCAACATCACTTAAAGTTAACCTTTCTTTTGATTGCCTCTTTTCTTTCATGTTCAACATGCTGAGGTGTTCATTTCTTAAGATTTCAAAACTTCTTCCAGTTTGACATATACAGACTTTATTACATGAACAACAACAACAAAAAAAAATCTTGATATGATAAAATTCAAAGTAGATTAAAAATGAAGAAGACACCTTTGATATATGGTAAGGAAATGGAACCTTTATATTTGACTTCAGTGAGGTCATATGTAGGTCTCTCAGAGAACAATGACAACCATTTTGGGATATTTGATGGAAAGGAAAGTTAAGTTTGTTATCCCATTTTTTTGTCTCACCATCATCTTTAATAATGTGTCAAGTTTTTTTGTTTTTTTTTAAGTTGGGATAATTCCTAACTTTCGTAATGGGTGATGAAATGAACTGGCAAGTGGATATATTCCAGTATGGGATGGTTTCCTTATATAGATATCTGAAAGTATTGCTTCATGTGCTTTTTTTGCTAATTAAAATGTCTGTTAGAATATGTTCCAAGTAATGAATGTGTTATCTACATATTGCTAGCATATCTATGGTTTTAAAGTAGTTCATAACAAAATTTTTCAATGTATAACTTAAGTAATAGAGGGGAAGAGAAGGAGTCCAGAGCTAGATCATATTTCTAAATATGAAATTTGCCTTTTTTAAATGAAGGCTGAATGAAGACACTGCTAATGAAATTTTGCGGTTTATCTGATAGGGAAAAAACTCTTCCTAAAGAATTCTTAAAAAATTCAGGATATTACTTCCAGGTCAACACTGGATATTTTAGCAAGTTTAGATGTGGTGCCATTTTTTATCTGTGTATTGTTTCCAGCCATCCAAGCCAAAGCCGTGTGCAATATGAATCACTATAACAATTCTTATCGGCACAGAAACATTTATTTCCCACACACTACCATAATTTCCTGTCCTCTATCTAAGCCCTGGTTCTGCCACATCTGTGCCAAGGCTGTAAAAAAGAAGAGTCAGGCATATAGCAACTGGCTTGCATCCAAAATTCCATCTTCTCATACTGCTTACACCAATCTGGGATAGCTGCAAAAAAAAAAAAAATATCACCATATCAAAAACTGACTCTAGGAGAGCTAAAAGCAGGAAACTTGCATCCTGTCCAAACAGTAGTCATACCTTCTGTACTCTAGCCAAAGCTATTGGCTGTAACTTCTACTGAACACTACTCCCACCACTATTAATACACCCAGATGGTACAATTTCATCATCACTCTCAGAAAAAGCCAACCACCTGGCTCTCTACTTCTTCAATTCTTACATAACTGATCACGGTAAATGTACTGTTGTGTCCTGAATAAACTAAGAAATGTTTTGACATGAATTATTCAGGACACAACTTTATTTAAACATGGGCAGAGAATGTGGCATGTTGGCAATAGATTAGAAAGATAACTTTATGTATATAAATCAAAATTATGAGCGAGAAATTGTACAAAAATGTATAAAAATGTCTGTAAGACCTAACCTGTAATGCATGTGGGTCAGATATAAAAATTAATTAAAGCTGTTAATTCTATTTAAGAACCCCATTTCATGTATTATAAAGTAGCAAAGCCTGTGAGCCAGAGTTCAAGGGTCACTTTTAACCGTCCTGTGTTATGCATACCAAAAGGGGGGGTAGTTATAGGAAAGAGAAACTAAAGCACCTTCCAAGAAGAACACAACATGTGCACGTGCGATATTATAGAGGGAGCTGGACGCCATGACGTAAACCCACGTGACTACGTGGGTTTACGTCATGGCGTCCAGCCGAGAAACATCAAGAAGAGAACGAAAACAAAAAGGGCAAGCAAACCCCACTCAAGGCTTTTTTTTGGGTTCTTGTTTCCTGACCTCTCTCAGACGTAGGGTCCAGTCTGCTCCGACGGAGAAGTTCCTGGCTGGCCGTGGAAGGCATTGGTTCATCTGTCGCAGCGTTTGAGAACAGCCTAGCTACCTCCTAAGACTAGGATAGCTGTGTGATGTCGTGCGACGGAGGAACCAAGCAGATGCCGTCCGTTCTGGCTATGCTCCCGAGCCATATCCCTTTTCCCACCGAGGTTCTGACCATATAGTTGATCAAAGGTGATCAGACGGAAGGCAAAGTGAAGAAGCCTTGATGACCAGACAAGGCAAGAAGAAAGATATAGCATCAATACAGAGACGGTAAAGTAGACTTTAGTATTGTGATTTCCAGTTAAGAAAGTGTGTGTTTCCCTAAGAAATTTTGTGAAGTGGACTGATTTTATGGAACTTTAAGAACTATCTACAACTTGGCCCAGGCCCATTTGTTTGAGAATTATCTGCTAACAAGGCCATGTTTATTCTGCAGGAATTAATAGTAAATGTGTAGAATGATATAACCAATGACCACGTGAATGTAAAAGGTGTGTTAGATATTAATGAGATAAAGTTAAGATACTTATAATGGTGGTCTATACAAGATTATATGTTTTGTATATTAGTATTGAACCAAGGATCTTACGAACAATTCAGATTAATTAGTAATAATGCTTACTTGTATGATTTCTCTATTTTATTAAACATGTTTCTTAGTACCTGCCTGACCTGTTGTTAATATATGAATTCAAACAGCCACTCATAAAAATATTGACGAACTTAGCGGGAAGAACCCACATGTATGATTAAACAAAGCGAGCCATGACTGCATGCAAGAAATTAGAGTACTGAACATGAGTTTTATTGTAGTTTAATCATTGTGTACCATTCTGAGAGAGCCATCCTGGGTAAGAGTCGCATCTATCCTCGGTATTGGCTGGCACAGTTATAATATAAATTTTGTCAATGCTCATTGGGTGGACTTTTTCAGAATGATGTGTAAATGGTCACGTCCCACACAAGGACAAAGCCCTAAACACTAAGTAACCTAAACATGGTTAAACTATAGAGAGGCCAATAGGACTGCTTATTAAAAAGGGGAAGATTTAAATAAAGAACGGAATAAGTGTAGTATGTCTTAAAATTGAAGATTATATACGGGAATAAGAGATAAGTTTAACAGGGAAGTAATAAGAATAAAAAGCATATAAGAACCGATAAACAAAAAAATGACATAACAGTACCCCCCTCCCCCCCAAACATTCCAAACACTCAATAATACTGCATTTGATCTTTTGCCAGAAAGATAAAGAAAAATTCTGCTTAAATTGGATACCAAAAAGTCTCCAGGCCCTGATGGCATTCCTCTGATTGTTCTAAAAGTCTATGCTCAAGAGTTGACTCTCACTCTATGCTGCCTATTTACATTTTCTCATTCCACTATTATCTATCCTGCAGTCCGGATATTAGCCCGTATACACCCTATTTCTATGAAGGGTGACAAATCTTACCTTCAAACTACTATCCAATTTCTCTCATTTCAATCCTTTCTAAAGGAATGGAAAGAACCATTAACACCCAATTTCTAAGCTACCTTGAAGACTCTCAAGACTAATAGTACCATCACTGCTGATCAACAGGGGATCCACTAACTTACATCACCCATCTCTGAACAAACACCACTTGGTGAATCTCAAGTGGCTGCCCTTGATGTCTCCAATGCTTCTGACAGAGTTTGGCACAGTGAATGGATTCTTATATCTAACTATACAACTAATGATAGGGTCCCACAAGGCTGTGTCCTTCCTCCCACACTCTTCCTTCTATATATAAACAATCTACTCCAGCTGACTACCAATCCAAGACACAGTTTTCCTGATGACAGCACATTGCACTCCTTTTTGTTTAACAAACCTTTCACAGCATAAATCAACACAACCTGCAGAACTCTAACTTCTACTACCTTAAATTCTGATCTTCAAAACATTCATCAGTGGGGTTTGGATAACCTTGTCAACTTCAATGCTAGCAAAACACAGCTCTTCATTATTTCCCACAAAAAAAGAACCCTTTTCTTCCAATCTTACCCTCGATGATAACCAAATCTCTCTCTCTTGACACAAGCATACCACAAATACTGCCTCCCATACATCCAAAAAATTAGGTTCTCTCTTTTGCCTGAAGAGTTACTTCAACTCCAAACAGTTCATAACAAATCACTAACCTCATGACCACTGAATACTGCAAAAAAGAGCTAAGAGCTCTGTAAATTGCTGAATACAGAAAAGGGCAGTTAGATTGGCTGATAACCCGTCTCTCACTAATACACTCTACTCATTTTCATAAAGGCGTTCAGTTTCTACAGCCTGCATCTTCTACGAATACCTCTATGGCTGCTATTCTTCACAATTGGCATGAGGAATTTCCCCACCCAAACACATGCAACAGCCAATCAACACTCGCTCACAGTTGAACTCCAAACCCACATAACAAATTTCTCATCCTTTTCATTCATCCCTTTCACTGCTAACCTCTGGAACAGCCTCCCACCAGGTATTTCCCAAAGAATGCCATCCACAGCTTTTCAAATCAAATGTGAATAAGTTCCTTTATCCAATACAGCCTTCAATCATTCCTCTTCACATGGAAAGGCAAATTTTATATCCAGACATATGGTCTAGCCATCAGCTTGGAAAAATCTGAACAAAAATTTTTGTTGCAACTATTTTAAAACCACAGGTATGGTGACGATACACAGATGACATACTGATTACCTGGAACATATTCTAAAGACAAACAGTTTTGTCTGTTTCCTAAATAGCTGTTATATAAAAGTACAATTTACTCTAGAAATTGAAACAGATAATAGACTTCCATCATTTGACATCTTACTCAGCAAAAAAAAAAACAATGAATATCTTCAGATGGCTATAGGAAACCATTCTATTTGACAACATATCATTATCCACAGCAAAAAAGAAACTTTTCTTCGTTACAAGAGGAATCTTTATATGGGCCTTTTTTATTTGAAGGTGAGTTAGCTGATCTCATATGGATGTATCAGGATTTTTTCTTCCAGAACGTGTACAGGAAGAAAAAATAATAATTGTAGTAATTGTTATAAATTTAATAGTAATTGTAAATAAAAAGTAATTGGGCTTCAGAACACATGCAATTTACAGACAAAAAATACTGTTGGTGGTAGTGTAGTAGGGGTGAGGATAGTTAGATGCGTGGAGTAGAGTGCCCTCCCACGATGAGTCATGCAGTAATAATAATACCCAAGCAATGGTGAATAAAAGGAAAAATAGAACTGTCTCACTACCAATATCTTCACAAAAGATCATAAAATGAAATGGTCATTCAAATCATGCCTTACTGAAGATAACATCCTATTAAGGGCTTTCAAGGAATTAACAGAAATCACCTGTAACATATCAGCCCTCCATTATACTAATAATCTAAAAGTTATTCACAACAATGAACTCCTTCCAAAAATATGCTAGATGATTCATATGGTTATCTCCATGCTATAATGCTGGATTTTTAAAAATAGATGTTATGGTTCACACAGCTTTTATTATACATTTCTCTAGTCTTGCTAACTTCTTGAAGATGTTATCAGTTATAATATAACAAAAATGTAAAAGTTTATTATTTTAATAAAACAGATGGGTGAAATACTGTAATCTTGGAAGCATGACATTTTACTCTTTTGTTGATAAAGCTGGGTTCAAATCTAGTCTAGAATGAGGATAAGATGTGAAATACTTATACAGGCTTTTTTTTTTATCTGAAGGCGACCTAGCCATATGCAAGTGAACAAGGTTTATCCTAAAAACTTGAGTTTCTTACTCGATGAAGCAGATAAACTGTTCATAGAATATACACATAATTAAAAGGCCCGATATAGCAAAAGTGTGACAGCTTTTGATGTAAATTTCAACCATTCCAACCCAATATTATTATTATTTTCATGACCTCCTCTGCACATTCTCACAGGCAATGCATTCCATACTCCTACCACTCTCCATGCAAAAAACGTTACTTACCCTTTTACTCACTACTCCCTTTTCAAACTTCCAGGGGTGGCTCCTTCCTCTCATTCTACCATATGAAAAATATCCTAAGTGTTAGCATGATAATAATCACCTCCTTCTTCTTCATCTCCTCTTCAATGATTAGACATTTGCTTGTCCCAGCCTCACTGGTCTTTCCATCTTATCACCCATCTTCCTCTCTTTCTTTCCCTTTGGTCTATATCTATCCACTTCTTTTGATAGCTGATATCTTTCCTTCCTAGATAGATGTTCTTTCCATTTCTCTCTATATTCCTTTTTCCTTAATGTTATAAATATTTAGTTCTTATATGGTCTAATTTTGTGTATCCTTTAATTGTTCTTAAAAATCTCATCTCTGCAGTTTGTACTTTACTTTCATCTTTCTTTTTAACTGTCCATGTTTTTGAACCATATAACAGTGTGGGAGTGGTCATTACTTCATAAAATTTTAGCTGAGTTTCTCGTCTTGTTTGTTATTCGGTGTCTTTTTAATTGTTACACAGATTTTCTGAAATTTCTGTATTTTTTCATCATCTATACCTTTATCTTTTAGATATGTTATTATGCAGCCTAAATAATTAAACTGTGTTATCTGTTGTTCTATTATTTTATTTTCTATAACTACTTTTGATCTAACATAATCCCGACCTCTAAATGCCATGACTTTTTTTTTTCTTTTGTGAAATTTTTAAATTGTATTGTTGGCTTATTTTGCTTAATTCATAAACTGATTTTTGAAGGTCATCTTCATTGTCTTGTAATATAATCTGATCATCTGCATACAGCATTGTATTGATAACAGTTCCTCTGGTTAACTGGATACCTCATTTTATTGTTGTTTTTCATATTTTGATAATCTGATCGATATATATTGAATAGAGTTGGAGATAAGCTACATCCCAGTCTGACATCCTGATTTATTTCAGTCTCTTCTGTTAATTTATTACCTAACTGTATTTTTGTATCTTTATATAAACTTTGTGCAGCTTGTACCAAATGTAATGGATATTATTATTTGACACCTCAAGGGAGTCCAAGACTCATCGAGGGAGGGCACCTACTCTACTACTTTCCATCCCCACCACTCAACCTCATCATCTACACCAATGCCATCTACTGTCCCCCCCCCACACACACACCACCAATACCACTAATATTTTCACAGACAATTACAACCATCCATGCCCATGGTGGGATTTGAACCCACAGCCTTTTGGCTGGAGAGCAGATATGCTAACACTTGGCCAACTATCCTTGTTTTTTTTTTTTTTAATTATATTCCATTGTTTTTTTCTGGTATTTTATCAAAAGCTTTCTTGTAATCTATAAAGGCCATATGAGTCTAAATTATTTATATTGTTTTTGTTTTTTTTTTGAAAGAAAGTATTGGTTATTTAAAAATTATTGAACGTACAGAAGTCTAATAGTTCTTGACCACTGTTTTTCATGCAAATTTCTCCATCTTTTCCTAAGAGCTTTGGGATTGGATTATTTCCAACTGTAGCATTAAAGATCTCCTGCTATTAATATATAGTCATTTTTATTACATTTATTTAACTGTTTTTGAAGATGATTCATGGACCAGAAAGGGTTTCGGGATTTTAGGTGAATACTAGGTGGATTTATGAGAGTCTGGTGCAGGGGGCGGAGTGGGTTGCTCATTACTCTATTAAATACTTTAATCAAGGCTTGTCTTCTCCATGTATTTGGTGGAGCAATGTTTGATAGGACAGGCAGTCGGGGGGGCTTCTTAGTGTCCCACTAATTGTGCCCATGGTAGAGTTTAGCTTGGTGTATATAATGTTAGCGTGCACACTTCTTTCCCAGACAGGGACACAGTATTCTGCTGCGGGGAATGTGAGGGCTAGTGCAGACGACCTTAAGACATCAGCACCACAACCCCAGGTTGTTCCAGCAAGCCTGAGATGATATTATTTCTCGTTTTAACTTTGTTGGACAGGTTGGTGATGTGCCTTTTATAGGTTAGGCTTCTGTCCAGGCTCACTCGAAAGTATTTCAGGTAAAGCTCATGTTCTACCATTGTCACAGAAAGAGAGGTTGAGATGTCGATTCGCTTCTGCATTGTTCAGGTGGAATGCTATGGACACAGTTTTTGTTGGATACTTCTTCCGGTATACTCCACCAAGTAAGTATGAAGCACCCCACCTGTGAAGCCCAAATTTTAAAATATTACATTTAGTTGCAATAAACTGACATCCCTATTCATTTGCCCACCTTTCCGGCTTATTCAAATACTCTTGAAGAGCTAAAACATCAGCACTCCCATGCATCACATCATCTGCAAACAACTGAACCTGTACCGAAGCCTGTGGAACTCCCCTTCTAACTTTCCTACTCTCTGATACTGCTTCCCTATATACAACTCTCTGATATCTATCACTATCCTTTTTCCACTATCATATTTCCTCCTACTCACCACATAATAGAAAAACTCCTTGGGATTTTCCTTGGAATGCAGGGCAAGTCTCCTCTCATATTAATTTTCCTCTCCTTACAATACTAGTCACTTTCCTAGCCTGATGCCTATATTCCTCATGCAGCTGTTCACCACTCTATATGTCTTCTATAATCCTTTTCTTCTGCAATTCCCCTTTTATTTCTCGTCATCCATTTGACTCCAAACTGCTATTGCTGTCAACAATTTTTTGTTAACTATCTCCCACGCATTAATAATCCCTCGTCCTTCAATTTCTTTCAATTATATTACTGCAAGCTGGTTTCTAAGTCTGTGATTCACCTGCCACATATCAGATCCTCTGATGCTATGACCAAATCCAAAACTTTCAATTCCCATGCTCCTTCAAACCACATGCTGCCTAAGACAGGTGTCCCTCGAGAAATCCAAAAATTCATTTCCTTATTGCTGCATGCTGTCTCCTTTGCCTAGTTTATATTGCTATAGCTGAAGTCCTTCATAATGATCACTCACTTTGCACTTGCCAAACTAATTTGCCTACACATTTCCTACTTATCACCATCTATATTCCCTGGTCGGTAGCAACATCCTACTAAATATCTTGTCTAATAAACATCAATCTCACACCATATCTCTCAAAGCCAATAGTGTGATTCTCCACCCTAAGAGGGCACAATTCATTTCTTATCATAAGTAACACTCCACCACCACTTTTACCCTCCCTATCCTGTCAAAATATGTCATATCCTTCGATATGTTAGAATATCCTCCTCAGTTAACCAAGTTGCACTGATACCAACAACTTTTGGAGAGATTGAGTCAATCAATGCTACAAAGTCATTCCCTTTATTATTAATACTACTAGTATTTGCACACAGAAAAACCTGTGCACTGCCAGTATTCATCATCATGCGTATCAAGGATTTAGGCCTAGCATGGCCTGTTCCGGCCTTAGAAGTCATCGTTTAACAGGACGTCCTGGTTTTCTTTTTCCTAATGGCTTATACTTTAAGGCTTGTTTTGGTAATCTTTCTGTTTTCATTCTTTGAATGTGTTCCATCCATTTATGTTTATATTTTTTAATTTTTTCTATTAGTGGTTCTTGGTTTAATTCTTTCATAATTTCTTCGTTTCTTTTGTGATCAAATAGGGTATACTTTGCAGTTTTTCTCATAAACTTCATTGCTGCTGTTGTTAATCTTTGTCTTTTTGTTTTATTGTCCAGATTTTGCTTCCATACATTAAGACTGGTAGGGCTAATGTATTGTATACGTTTAGTCTGGTTTGTTTTTGAACTAGGTTTGGTTTAAATATAGAATTAATTTCACCTGTTATTTTTAAATATTTTGCAATTTTTACGTTTATATCTTTTTCATATGTGATCATACATCCTAGGTAGTTAAATGAATTCACCTGTTCTAAGATCTTGTTATCTATTACTATTTTAGTTCTTGTTGGATCTTGTCCTTTAAAGGCCACAGTTTTTGATTTTTCTGTTGATATTATCATACCATAATCTTTGGCTATCTTATTTAGATCTAAAATAGCTTTCTGTAAGTTATCTTCAGAATTTGTAATTATTATTTGGTCGTCTGCAAAGAGGAGAGTGTTTAAGTTTACTGTAGGAGAAAGTTTAATTCCTTGATGTAAATTTTTATTCCATTTTATTATTATTTCATTTAAGTAGATATTAAAAAGAGTTGCTGAGAGGGGACATCCCTGTCGGATCCCTTGGTTTATCTTTCTTGTATATGACAGCTCGTGATTTAATCGTATTTGTATTTGATTATTTTCATATATACTTGTGATAGCTTTTAGGATATTATTTGGTATTTGTCTTTCTTTTAATATGTTAAATAATATGTTTCTTTTAACTTTGTCAAATGCTTTTTCAAAGTCAATAAATGCAATATGTGTTTCTAAATTGTATTCTCTTCTTTTCTCTATTATTAATTTTAGGCAAAAGGCCAGGTCTATATATGATCGTTCTTTTCTAAATCTATTCTGTAGTTCTAAAATAAAGTTTTTGGAATATTTCATTAGTTTGCTATTTAAGATTCTGCTATATATTTTGTAACAGGAATTCAGTATACTGATACCTCTATAGTTTTTAGAGTAATCTCTATTACCTTTTTTAAAGATAGAGAAAAAAGCAATCACAATTGCTTTTTTCCATTCTATTGGGGGGGGGGGATACCAGTTGAGTAAATTTTATTTAAAAATAATAAGAGTCTTTCTTTGAATCTTGTTCCAGCGTATTTATATAGTTCTGAACCTAGCTTATCTTCTCCAGGTGATTTTCCGTTTCTTGTTTCTTTCAGGCTGACTTCTAATTCTTCTTTAGTTATTTTCTTTTCATTTTTGTTAATTGTTTGCCAGTTGTCTTTTTTTACAATATATGTCTGTCCACAGTTCTGTGTAGTAATTTAGAAATTCTTCTAATTTCAATTCAGTGTTTAATTTTATGTTTTCTTTGGGATCTGCATTTAAGTGTGTCAAAATCTTATATACATTGGGTCTTATTTTATATAAATCATGTTCTAAATTAGAAACAAATTTGTTCCATGATTCTCGGTCTTTTTCTGACTTCTCTTTTAGCTATGGCTCTTATTCTTTTATATTCTATTTCATCTTCTACTCTTTTACTGCTTAACCATTTGTGATAGGATTCTTTTTTCTTTTTGATTATTCTTATACCATTATTATTCCCCTCATACTCCAACTGGTTCTGTAATATAATGTACACCCTCTCATTTCTCAAGCCACTACATTCCACCTGTGCAATTCTAGTTTCCTTGCCCTGACACTTGCTTGCCCAGAAAACGTCTCCCCATATGCCTGTGCCATTCTGCATTTAAATGTAATCCATCTCTTGCATACAACTCCCTTCTGTCCCCAAATGTATTCTATGCATCCACATATTCCAGACTTCTTTTCCTGCACATTCTTGCTATTATGTCATTCTTTATAACTTCTCTTCTCCTCAATTCTACATTATCATGCCGGGGCAACACATTCACTATCTTTTCTTGAACACATTTACGCTGCATTATTTCTAACATCAACCTCAAATCTTGTGCTACATGATTCACGCTACCTCTCAGGTCATTCATCCCAACCATTACTAACATCTCCTCCACATTTTCACTCCTCTTCACTGCCAGTGTCACACTTTGTCATCCCACCAGGCAACTACTCCTCTGCTCTGCATGTAACTCAAATTATCAGATCTCGATACATGGCATTCTGAACAGATTCATTCATCCTTCTCTCTGGCATCCCTGACTTTTACAGCTTCCAATCTCTCATCTCTCTACCCCTTATTTCCAGTTTTCTCTCTTCCACTGTTTCTCCCTTGCTCTCTGATGCTGTTCTCTTACACCTACTCTCATTCTTCTTCTTGCACTAGCCAACCACTCTATCCTCCAAAGGAAATGAAAGGAATGAAGACCAAAACGCCCTCCTCAATTCAGTCTTCATTCCTTTCATCTCCTTTCTCAGCAGCTCTATTTCTCTCTCTCCACGCATCCTGCTTTCAATTAATGCAGCATTGTACCAAGACATGGTATGGCAAAACAAACAAAAAAAAATGAACACAAATTTTCAAAAGATCTAGAATACATCCAAGAACCACAAATCCCAATAGAAGGCAATGAAGACATAAGTATCAATGTTCACTATAATTACAACTACTATCAGTATTGTAAGAATCCATGTATCTAGTATACCAAAATCTGTAATCCACAACTAGAATTGCAGGCTAACCTTAAGACCCTCACCTTTATATATATATGTGTGTGTGTGAGAAACTGGATGAATTCCCCCCCCCCCCCTCAATGAGGTGTCAGTCTAGTCCAGAAGTGTAGTTTAGTTGTTATGTAAATTCTGACAAATTTAATTTTGTTTTAAAGATCCAAGATTAAGTAAACAAGCACTTGAAGTATCTTTGTAACAATAGTGGCATGATGGATTAACTTCTGCTACTTCATTTACACTGATGCAATCAAGAAAAAATTATAACAAAAGTATAAATGCAGTTGTAGTGAAGGTGTTGGAGAGATTGGTTAGGAATAGAATACAAAGATTGGGTTGATGGACATACTATTCTTTATGATAGTCAGCATGGATGTGTAAAGTGTAGGTCTTGTTGTAGCAACTTACTTGTATTTTATGATAAAGGTGTTAGATAAGGAAAAATCATATACAGTGATGTTCTTTAATTTTGCAAAAGCATTTCATAGATTACCACATGATAAGTTGCTGTATAAGCTGCAGGAGGTGGAAATAGATAGTATTATCATTAGTGTTATCACCAGACCTCCATGACATCAACAGACTCATCATGAGATGTCCCATTCCTACATGCACAGCTCAATGTGCCTCGACTTAAATGCATTCACTATCCCTGCACACACCACACACTCATGCAATGCATTCCAACCACTCTCTCTCCCCATTCTCCATGCAAAAAAATTACTCATCACCCAGTTGCTCACACCCACCTTATACACCTTCCGGGATGGCCTTTCTTAATTAATTTCTTACTAATTTGGTAATTACCCTTTACCAATTTAAATGTCTCCCATCTTCCTTCTATCCACTGTGATTTGCATTCTCTCAATCTGTTTTCATATTCCAGAGACCAGAAACCAACTTAGTCAATCATCTCTGGACCTTCTCCAATATCTCATCATCTTTTTAAAACCTGGTGACCAAATCTGTACACAGTAATCGATATGCAACCTGATCAAAACCTTATATAATCATATTATAAGGATCAAAACATCCTTACTTGTACAAAACAGTGTTCTTCGTATCATTCCCATAATCTGCTGTCTTGTCCTCAGAATTTTAGCAAAATGTCCATAAAATTTCAAGTCCCTGTCTACCATAACTCCCAAATCTTTCATCTCCTCCTCTAAAATATCCCCACCAATCCTCCTGCACTGCATCTCAAATTTTAAAACCTTACAATTTGCTAAATTAAACTGACATTTCCACACACTTGCCCATTCAGACAGTCTATTTAGGTCATCTTGCAAAGCTACAACATACAACATCTGCTCTACTTTTTATAACTGTCCTAATTTGCATCATCTGAAAACAACTGTACATCATCATTTAAGCTATTTTCAATGTTATTTATATACAAATTAAACAACAATGGCCCAAAAACAGACCACTGGGGTATGCCACTAGTGACTTTTGTCTTCTGGGATATCACTTCCCCCCCCCCCTCTCACCCCATACACAACTTTGATACCTATCAGACAGCCAATCTCTAATCCAACACAGTAATCTACTATACAATTCTACCTGTTCCAATTTATAAGGGTGTGCTGAAAAGTTGTGATATTCACCATGAAGGATTTGGGGTAGAACTATGCAACTTACACATTATTCTACTTATTCCCCATGAAATGTTATACAATTATTACAATGCTGCTGCATCATTTGCAATCCTCTGAGAAAAAAGCCTTTCCCTTGTTGCACCAACCAATCCTCAGAGGCAGATATCACTTCATCATCTGGGTAAATTTTGTTCCTTTCAAGCATTTCTTTAAATTTGGGAATAAGAAATAGTCAGATAGTGCCAGGTCTGGCGAGTATGGTGGGTGAGGCAGATAGTAAAAGCGCCCAAGTTGTGTATTGTCTGTTAAGTTTCATGAGCAGTGTGAGCAGGTACGTTGTCCTGCAAAAGCAACATGCCTCAGTTCAGTTTCCTGCAGAGTTTTTCCTTCAATTCCTTCAGAGCTGTTGAATAAGGATTACACCATCCATATCCCAAAAGACAATGGCCAGAACCTTTCCTGCTGACTTTTGAGTTTGGAACTTCTTTGTACCTGACTTCTCAAAATGACCCAAAATCCCTTGAGATGACAGCACACATTCTCTCTCTTTTGGTTGGCATTCAAACATTGGGAAGGGGGGGGGGAACCCACTTCACTGAGAGCTTCTGCATGTCCAGATGTTGGTGAATTATGACTCCCTAACTTGTTCCCTGGATATCCCCAGAGGCTTTGCAATGTTTCTAGCTGGTATTCATCTATCATCAAGAATCATTATGCACTGCATTGATGTTTTCAGGTGAGATCATTGTGGAAGGTCTTCCTGACCTGGGGGCATCTGTTGCCTCAGGATGCCCAGTCTTAAACTATGCCATCCATCTGGCAACTGTTGCATATGTAAGGGCACAGTCCCCTAATGTCTCACACAAAGTTTGGTGAATCTCAGTTGCAGACTTTTCTTGTAGCACAAAAAACTTCATGATGGCCCGCACCTCTACCTCTGACATATCTTCTTATATAACCTAAAAGAAAAAGAACAAATTATTACAATTTGATAAAATACGGAGGCTCAAGGATTTTAAAATATGTTCGTTCTTGTGGTTATATTAGGTGCTTTAATATCATTTTTCTTCTAGGTGTTTATCAGAACTTTTCAGTTTCCCTTGTAACTACTAGTTTGCCATGTGATTCTTTCGAAAGCCTTTACAAAATCTAAACATACCACTGTGTATGCATCCCCCTTGTCCAATGTATTTGTCACCTTGTTAAAATAAGTAAGCAGACTGCTAAAACATGATCTTCCTTTAGCAAACCAATGCTGTCCATTAAAGAGAATTCTACTGTGTCCACCAAGTTCTGAATTCTTGTCCTCACTAGCATCTCTAACACTTTGACCACAACTTCAGACAAGAAGATTGGCCTATAATTCAAAGCCTTAGTCTTATCACCTCCTTTATGAAGTGGAACAATTTTGCCATCTATCCATTTCTTTGGGACCTGGATGAATCTAAGATGCATGTTGAAAATGTATATTAAAGTGCTGTTAACTCCCTGGAACATTCCCTCAAGACACATGGTGATATACCATCAAGTCCCATGGCCTTGTTGACATGAGTTTACTCAATTCTTCATATACTTCCTGCTCGCTCACTATCAGTGGTTTCTCTCCCATCCCCACTGCTCTCAAATCACAATCACAAAGATGAAATAATTTAAGGAACTACTCATTTAACACTTCTACTATATCCTTCTCAGTGTTTATCATTCTCCCATTAGCAGTGGCCAACAACATCATCCCATTCATTCTTCCTTCTACTAGCCACATATAAATAAAAAACTCCGTAGGATTTCTTTTAGTACCATCTTCTGACTGCCACTCATATGGCACTTTTGATACCCTTACTAAATGACGCACCTTCCTTGCTTACTCTTTGTACTTCTCATGTAGCTGATTATCTCCACTCATCTTGTGTCTCCTCCAGAATGCCTTTTTCTTCCAGATAGCATACTTCACCTTTTCAGTCATCAATTTCACACCTACTTTATTTAATCTTATAGTTCACTTGCAACTCTCTCACAAAAGTTCTGATACAGCTGGTATATTGATTAGATGGAGTGGTGATTAGCTCTTTGAATGAAACCAGCAAGTTGTGTATGATGAAGCAGTGTCTCAAAAAAAAGTGGGTAACCAGTGGCATGCCCTAAGGTTTTGTTCTTGGGGCCCCCTGTTTAACTTGTCTGTAAATGATATAGCATGTGGACTTACTGGGCATCTTCAGTTGCTTACTGATGATGCAAAGTTGGGGAGAATTATAACTTTTGACTTGGACAAAGGAGTTGGTTTGCAGTTTTAATATTAATAAGTGTAAGGTGTTCATATTTATTAAATTAGGAAAACAAAACACACGTGTTAAAAAGATTATTTTACTGATTAATAATAAAATAATAACTTTACGTTTCGACCCCTGTATTGAGGTCATCTTCAGAAGGATACATTCAGAAGTATAAGAACAAGCTACATGCTATTGCACTCTATACAAGTAAATTACATCTACATTGTTAACTAATCTTTTTTCTTAGCCTGCCCTCTAGTGAAAAAAATAAAAAATAAAATAAGATTAATAAAAAATAAGTAATAAAAAAAAAGGAAAAAAGATTAGTTAACAACGTAGATGTAATTTACTTGTATAGAGTGCAACAGCATGTAGCTTGTTCTTATACTTCTGAATGTATCCTTCTGAAGATGACCTCAATACAGGGGTCGAAACGTAAAGATATTATTTTATTATTAATCAGTAAAATAATCTTTTTAACACGTATGTTTTGTTTCCCTAATTTAATAAATATGAATGCTGATCACCGTGTAACCTTAAAAGAAAGTGTAAGGTGTGTTGCATTTTGGGGCATAGAAATATAAGGCTCTGTACTATATCGATAGTCCTGTGCTGTAGCAAGTGGATAAGATTTGAGATTTGGGAGTGATGGCTGACAATAGACTAAAATACTGTAGCAAGTGGATAAGATTTGAGATTTGGGAGTGATGGTTGACAATAGACTAAAATTAAAGTGCATATTGCAGGTGTTACAATATGCACTTAAGGCTGCACATTGTAGTGCCACTATGATAAATAGTACTCTAACATGCAGGTATAAAGGAGGCAGTGTGTCACTGTATAAAGCACTGGTCAGACCACACTGTGCTCAGATTTGGTCACCTGGTTTTCAATGTGATTGATGCAGAAACATTTTAGAGGGTCCAGAAATGAACGACTAAGACAATATCAGGACTCTGGAATGCTGGCTATGGAGAGAGGTGAAGAAATGTGGAATGCAGAATTTGGTGGATAGGAGGGGAACAGGTGATGTAATAGAGACATTTAAGATAGTGAGAGGGGGAAGAACCAGGGACCATCCCTAGAACTTATGTAAGAATGTGGTGAAGAGAGGTGTGAGGAGTCGTTTTTTTTACATGGAGAATTAGCAGTGAATGGAATGCATTACTGGAATGCGTGATCGATATTTCAGGGTATTCACCAGAGGAAGCATCAGTAAACAGAGAGTGCTTAAGAATGGATTACCTCAGGGCTCAGTGCTCGCACCATTGCTTTTTTTAGCCTTTACATCGCAGATATTCCTGAAACAGCCAGCAGGAAGTTTGCTTATGCAGATGATCTAGCTTTGGCGATCAGCGACAAATCTATCAAAAGAACTGAAGAAATATTGACAAATGATCTGGCGGCTTTATGGCAGTTCTATAAAAAATGGAGATAACACCAAATTCTGGTAAAACCGAATGTTCTTGCTTTCACCTGAACAATAGTCTTGTAAATCAAAAACCAGAGATATATGCTGATGGAATATTAATTTCGTTTAATCCAACACCTAAATATCTGGGAATAACTCTGGACAGAACTCTGACATATAAACAGCATATGATTAATATCACTGCTAAAGTTCACACCAGAAATAACATAGGTCAGAAGCTTTGTGGTACTATATGGGGCTCAAGTGTCACAACTCTGTGGTGCACTGCAATGGGTCTAGTTTAGAGTGCAGCAGAGTATGGTGTTCCTGTCTGGCTCAATAGTTACAATGTCAATAAACTAGATACTCAACTTAACTCTAATCTGCATTTAATAACAGGTTGCATTAGGAGTACACCCTTACAATGGCTCCCCACTTTGAGCCATATTGCTCCTCCAGAACAGGAAGACAGGAAGCCTTGCTTCATGAATATAAAAGAATTTTAAATAACCCAAATCTCCTAATACATGAATTTATTCCAGATGCTTTATCCAACAGACTAAAATCCAGAAGACCTGCCATAAAAACCGTCCATAATCTTGTTAGCCAGAATGACAGTATGGTGAGTAGGTGGGATGTACTGTGGTCCCAAGCAGTATCACCTGAAGTTCGCAATCACATAAACATCTTCCAAAAACCATCTGGATTTGACCTGCCCAGGAATATATGGATGATGGCTAACAGGATTCGTACAGGCCATGGTGTATGTGGAAACTTACTTTCAAAGTGGGGTAAGATACCAAATCCCCACTGTCCCTGTGGAGCCGAGACCGAAACCATTTACCATATACTACAGGAATGCGAGCTGACAGCATATCTAGGTGACTTTAAGGATATCTTTGACCTATCTCCAGAGGCGATCAACTGGACCAAAATCTAAATGTTAAAATATGACTAATCTTCTGTCTGTTGCTTGTCATAAATTTCATATTTGTATTTGCCTGAATGTAGACTTTTTTTTTTTTTTAATCATATATGTGTATCTTATCTATACTCATGTGTATTACATCTTATTGTCTTTTAACCATGTACAAGCCATACGATAAATAAAATAAATAATTACTGGAATATGTTATTAATGCAGAGAATGTTATGAATTTTAAGATTCAATAAGCAAATATGGTGCCCATTAAATGAACCTCCAACAATGAGTCTGCCAATGCCATGGAGGATGTAATTATAAGCTAAAAAAAAAAAAAAAGCCATTTTGGAGTTACATTTTGAATACATTCCACAAAGTATAGACTTTTTATGTAGCAGATGTTCATAATATTCCTAAAATTACTAATACAGAGCTTGTGTCTTTTTCAAAAAATCTAACATTATGATATAAATGAAGAAAACCTTCACATCAGCTGTGATCAAGTGGAAGCATGCACATTTATTTGTTGTTTCAAACAAATTGAAGTGCTTTTCAAATGCAATGTCTTAAACTAAATGAAGTGTTGGAAGTTGTGGCATTATTGATGATGAAGTAAAGCTAATGTAATATCTTCTTTTATTATTATATGGGCTCCTCCATGGAGCCCTTAGACTCATTGTGAGAGGTCCTAAACATCATGCCAAGTACTATCCAATATTTGCACACTAACTGTCATACTGTGCTTTGAACTCATTCAGTCATGGTACCCACAACAGACTGGCAACCTATTCCACTGATTCAGCACTCTCCAAGCAAAAAAATTTAGTTCAAACACTTGCTAACTACACCAGTTTTCAAGGCTGGCTCCTAGTTCTCCCACCAGCAGACCTGTCCTGAAAAATTTCCTCAGTATTAATCTTGTAAAAATCCTTCAGGAATTTGTATGTCTCAATCATATCACCCCTTTTCTGCCTGTCAACCAGTTTTTGTAACTCACAAATCTTCAACATGTTCTTGTAAGGTTCATTCCATCGAACTGCTACCGTCTTGGTCACTCCCCTCTGGATCCTCTCCACCTCCTCCTCATCGCCAAGAAATCCAAGTGACTAGATCTGTGTGCAGTAGTCAAAATGGGCTTTTACTACTCAATAAAGAGAGAGAGAGAGAGAGAGAGAGATAATAACTTACTTGTCTCTTCTTGTCAGGTTATATTCTTCAGTAACCAAGTAATCCAATGAACTGCTTTAGGGATGTCTGCAGTACTCTCTAAACTTCAACTCTGTCCACTAACACCCCTAAATCCCTGGTTTCGGCAATTTCCTGGTGTACAGTTCTGTCAAAGTGGTACACAGCTGGTAATCTTTTTGCCCCAAAACGCAAAACCTCACATTTTGCCTTATTAAAATGACATCCATTCTCCCATGCCCAGACTATCCAAAATCATCCATATTAACTTTTGTGGTACCCATTTTTGTGGTTCCTCTTAGATCCTTTCCTTATATGGTTAATGTACAAATTAAATAGTAATTGCCCAAGAACAGAGCCCTCTGTCACACCATTAGTTACAGGCTTTCTTCTGGACTCTAATCCCGAATAAACTACTCTATTATATCTTTCCTTCAACCACCATATTATCCACTTGACCAACTTTATATCCGTCTCCATGTCCTGCAATTTACAGATTAGAATTCCATGGTATCCTGTCAAAAGCTTTTGCAAAATTCAGCAGTATCACTCTAAACCCATTACCTTTATCCAACTCAGCGGTTGCTGCATTATAACATGTGAGCAAGTTACTGAGGCATACCCTACCCATCACAAAACCATGTGGCCTCCGTTAAACAGTATCCCATTTCTGTCTATCCATAGTATCTATTTACTATCTATCTACTTACTATCTTAACTCTCTCACTCTTTCCTTTTGATACTTCCAGTAATTCTTTCATATATCCTCCATCATACCATACTTTTTTCCTTTCATATCATTCATTACAGCCAAAAGAAAATTTCAACATGCAATAAGAAACCAAAATGAGGTACATACCACATATCAACTAATCTGACACCACTGGCTAATGTAGCTATTACTAGCTTTTACTTCTGTAATGAAATATTTCAAGTTATGGCAGTTTTAATTCCTGAGGTTAATAATTTAACAATATTGTTTCATCAAAGCAAAACTTATAAAAGTGTGTCAATATTCTAAAAAGACAAAATTCTGTACTGATGAGACAAGTCTCATGAAGTTAATTTTAAAATTATAGCATTTTTCTTCACATTTTGAAATGAATTTTATATTCATACAAGGAAAAAAGATGAAAATAGAATACAAGCAGCTGAAACAAAATTTCTTGGAGCAATTAAAGGATGTACAAGAATGGAGACAATACAAATTGATGAAATAAGGAAGAAATTACAAATGCAGGCAATAAATGATAAAATAAAGAACACCAAAAGGATTGAACAGAACATGTACAACAAATGGAAGCAGGAAGACTACCAAAGGAAATAATGAAATATAAACCTAAAGGCAAAAGAGATATAGGAAGACCTAGGAAGAGAATGAAAGTAGATGTCTGATGCCTTTAGATGCCAAAACAGACTTTTAGCTTATATCTCAAAAAAAGAAGGTGTTAAAAGAATGCCAAACTTATTAAAATGAGCAAAAAAATTAAATTATTTTACAAACAGTGAATTTTAAATTTGATCTTAAAAGTTACAATTTTTAATTAGTGTCACTTTTCTTCTGGACTGCTGATATACACCAGATGATAATTTGGATATGAAGACAGGATATGATGATTTGGATATCAAGATATGAAGGGGTGCTTAAGGGTCAAAGCTACATAAGTGAGAGGAGACCTCCACATAGCCTTTAAAGGAATGCGGAGAACCAACCAGAGCTTATGACCTAATGTCCGATCCTCACCTTCTTGTGGTGCACTCTGTTGGGTATCTACCTGGATGCTGAATGAACAAGAATGGGCTGGAAATTTGGGATTTAGCCGACCAAATTGTATTCTTATTGGCTTAAACTAAAATACAAAATGACGGTACAACATGACAAAATTTCATGCCGGCTGGGGCGTCACCCGGTTAAACAAGGCCCCCCCCCGTCGTTTTCGCCAGGGAAGGAACCAAGGCGAATGAAGTCAGCTATTGGAACAAATCTGAAAACACATCCCAACTTAACATCACCAGAGTTAAAGATTGGTATTATCAACATAAGAAGACTGAATGGCAAAGAAATGGAGCTAGCTGAAGAATAAGATAAGTACCAGATTAATAGGGGTGACTGAAACAAAAAAGACAAAAACTGGTGAGATCTTTCTGAGCAATAAATACAACGTTATACTCAGGCAATGACAATCAAGGAAAAGAAGGAGTAGCCATAGTATTCAACACTAAATACGAGGCTAATCTTCTTGAATGGCAGGCAATCTCAAGTAGAGTGATGTGGGAAAATATCAGAATGGGAACTGGACAATGAGACTTATATGTGCCTATGGTGCCACAGAAGGTTCTACTAACATAGAAGTGGAAGAATTTTTTGAGGCTTAAAGAACGCAACTGACACAATGAAAAAGGAAAAGTTGGTCCTTGTTGGGGATCTAAACAGCAGAGTAGGAAATGATTGTCAGACATACAAAAATATTTTGGGAAAATTTGGAGTTGGAGAAAAAAGCAAAGCTAATAATAATGACAAATACCTGTTGGATTTCTGCTCAGGACATGGACTGGTTATTACTAACACAATGTTCCAACATAAAAATGTGCACAAATTCACATGGAGAGAAGAGGCAAGGAATAAGAAAAGTCTCATTGACAATGTTATTGTTGATAATGATGTTTTCTCCCTGGTGCAGGACACCACAGTGTACAGAGCATTTGAAATTGGAAGTGATCAATATTTAGTCTTGAGCAGGATAAAATTGAATTTCATATTGAAAAGAAGAACATGTAAGAAAGTTTAAAGCGAATAAAAGTCGAGCAGCTCTCAGATGTGAAATGTAGACTAAAATGCACAAAGATTATTGAAGAAAAAATGATAGAGTTTGAGAACAGGAACCAAACCTTGGAGATTCAGTGGCAAGCCTCGAAGAAAACCTGGATTGATTCAGCCAGAGAGGTATGTGGTGAGGATAGAAAAATCAGAACTCCATGGTGGACACAGGAAGTTAAAGAGGCAGTGAAGGAAAAGAAGAAAGCATATCAAAAGTTCCTGGCAAATAAGTCAGCTTTTACTCTTACAGAATACAGAAACAAATGTAAGAAAGCTAAACAGTGTGTAAAACTAGCTAAACAAAAGTCATGGGAGGACTTTGGCAAGAACATAGAAAATAAATATCAAGAAGGTGGCAAAATATTCTGGAGGTTGTTGAAGAAGCTTAGGAATGGAGGAAAGGGTGCTGTAAAAGGAGTTAGAGATGATAAAGGTGACATGAAAAAGGGAGAAAAAGATATCCTTGAAGTATGGAGTAATTACTTTGAAAAATTGCTAAATGAAACAAGCAGTGATAGCACAGTGGTAAAAAACACTCAACAGGCATACAGTCAGGAACACATATCAATACTTGAAGTAGAAAACGCCATCCAAGGCTTGAAATGTGGAAAGCAGCAGGAGTAGATGATATCCGACCAGAAATGCTGAAATATGGTGGTATAAAAGTCTTACGATGGCTGCATTGCATAGTTCAGAAGGCCTGGACAGAGGGACGAATTCCCGATGATTGGAGTAGAGCTCTCATAGTACCCATATATAAAAAGGGAATTATAACTTAATGTGAGAATTACAGAGGTATTTCCCCACTGAGTGTTCCTGGTAAGATTTATGCAAGTATATTTGAGAAACAGTTGAGAAGAATTGTGGAAGAAAAGCTTGGTGAAGAACAAGCTGGATTCAGGCCAAATAGAGGCTGTCAGGATCAGATCTTCACTTTACGACTAGCTGAGAAATCATGAAAATATAACAAGGTGCCAAGAGAGAAGTTATTCGATATGAGGTAGTATGGTCACTTAAACAGAATGGGCGAGGAAAGATTAGCAAAACAAGTGTTCTCTGTCAGGTTGGCAGGAAAATGACCCAGAGGAAGACCAAGATATAGGTGGATTGATACGGTACAAACTGTCTTAGACGATAGAAATATAAGATCTGATAATATTGGAGTCTTGACAAGTAACAGACTGATTTGGTGGAAAACTGTAGATAGGAAGTTGGTAATGATGTAAATTTTTCATATAATACTATTATATCCTGTACAACCCTTGAAGGTACATGGCAGGAATTGGATGATAATTGCTATGTTCTGGTTACATTGAAGTTATTTTTATTTTGAATGGTTTTGTCTGCATCTGCAGGTCTGTCACAATGTCTGCTGTTGAATTGCAATGAAAGAAACTGTTTATTTTTCTTTGGTTTGTGCTTTTTTGATATTGTAAATTAATATAATGTCAGTAATGAATTCTAAGCTTGTTTAAATTATGACTATTTTAGACCATGTTAACCAACAGTTTCCATGAGCATGAACAATACTGACTCTAGGAACATTAGTCTAACCATCTCAACTTCTTGTTTAGGCTAATAAAATAAAATAAATGAAGCTGGAAGGTAAAAGATTGATTTTCTAACAAAAATATAAATCAAAACCTGGAGTTCTGAGGATTTAGTGAAGGTTGTACTCCTGCCAAGTTATTACTTGGCAGGAGAAACTGCCCATACATTTTAGGGTAACATCCCATCTTCAGAATAACAAAGTACAAATATTAAATTGAAACATGGTGCAGCACCACATCATGTTGGACCTATAATACATTTCATTTTTAACATTATTTATAGAGAACTTTTGCTGAATACTCCAAACAAGCTAGTATATAACTAAGGTTGACTTTGTACACTGATACAATGAACAATGAAATACATTAAAACAAGAATAAGAAAAAAACCAGTAATGGTACTTTTCCCAATTTAATACAGGGCTATAACAGTTCACACGTAATATTTATATTAAAGAAAATAGCATCACAGAATGCATCTTTCTATCAAAATATGTTGATCATCACACCTCACCAGAGTTATCTTTAATAATTAAAGAAAGCCATAATTTTTTTTATACACTATATGCTAAAACACCAAAAAAGGTAGTGTCAAGAAATCACTATATATTTAGTGAAGTAAGATAAAAGATCATATTTATAATGAAGCACAGAAACAGCAAATGAAAGATTTCAAAGAAACCATACATTCTAATTTCTGAGCAATATGATTGCATTACTTTAACTTTCAACAAGTTGTTTTCCTCGTCATGGTCTAAATGAAAGACAACTTTTTTAATTGAAAAATATTGTATTTTCTATTGACTTACATATTCATTTAGAAGATTATGGAATCTTCATGAAGAAGGTAAAACCTAAATAATCCATGATTATAACAATAAAAATTACAAAAATGAATTATTATACTGAAAGTCAAAATATTTCTCCTGTAAAGGAAAAATATTCTGACTTTCATTATAATAGCCTTGTTATGTTATGTGTATAATATAACAAGGCTATTCACTCAAATTCATTATTAGATTATATTCTCAGATATTAAAAAACTCTGGTTTATTTAACACTTTTTTTTTTGCAAGCAGAATATATGAATCTTATATTTGACTTAATTCTAAAAGATAATGTATCCAAAGTTTTTTCCCCCTTCCAAAATGAGGTAATAATGCTATCACTACATTTATTAAATGCATATCCCATCACAAATATCTTACTGGAAAGACAGTACAACAGAGGTGGACAATCCAGACTGCAAAGAGGACTTTGGTTAGGCTTGCTAAACGAATTTACAAGGAATTTAATTTTATCATTTAATTTGGAAAAATTATAATTACTTTTAGTTGTTTCTTTTTCAAAACAACTAAACAGTGAGAATGTTTTTTTACAATTTCTCCACTATCCATGAAAGTTTAAAGTTTTTCCTATAATATAAATTAAAGATGCCAAGAAATTATATTCTTGGGTTCATTCTTTGTCCAAGTGTAAGTAAAGTTTGCATGCGAAGTAACTTCATGACAGGACAACTCGTCTGTAGAGGCTATTGACTTCACATCAAATGCCTTAGTATCCCATAATGCAATGCACACACCCTTGCAGACATGTATAATGGGAACAGCCACTACCCAGACCACTTTCGACTTTTATTGAGGTCTCATCAGTGGGAGCTGGATCCAGAAGTGATACCAAGGTTGAAGTAATGCAGAAGTCATATTTCCATATACAAGTAACCAAAAGGTGTGTTAAATTCTGAATGAAAGAGAATTTATTTCATAATTATTTCATTCAGATTTAACAAGTAACAACATTCCCAGAGCTAATAATTGTGCATCAGAGAATAGAAAGCTGAATGTAAATTACCAACCGTTTATAATTCAAGTATTTTTCTCTATCCATTTTACTGTTGTCGGTCGTTGTTAAATTTACCAGAAGTTAAAAATATGTGAACCTTGTGTTAATGTGTAACTATCTGAGTCATAATGCAAGCTAGATAATCGGATTAAGCATTGAAGACCTGAGGTGAACACGTGCACCAGAGTTGAATTGCGCGCGGAAGTTTCCGGTGAAGCACGCTGGGTGAAATTAGGTGACGAGAGCAAAAAGGGAGAAGAACAGGACGTAGGAAGAAAGACATCGCGCCTCGGATATATAGAGCTTGGCAGCACTAGCTCGGGACTTTTTCCTTTTTCTTCGTTCTACAGATTGGAGTTCCAGGATTCCTGAGGAAGGTTGCAGAAGCACGCTTACATATAGTGAGGCAGCCCACCAGTCAAGCAGCAGTTCAGCGAAGACAGACTTCGGCCTTGCAGAAGACACAGCGCAGACCGACAAGTTATGCCGAACCACTTGATCCGATAGCAGCAGGCTAGAATGGCTTACATCGAAGGAGGCGAACCGTGTCCAAGCCCTTCAGATAAAATTAAGCAGACGCATGATTACTGAGACGAAAGCACTCCATAGACGAATAAGAAGAAGATGAAGTACTTCTGGAGTCCCTGGTAATCTTAAAATTTTGTACTATTAAGCTTAAGTTCTAAGAGGGATTATTCGTGTTCATGCAAGGAACTTTCTAGTTAATCAAGTTACATTAAAGGAAAGGACTTTAGGGCTAAAGCAAGGAGAAAAAGGGGGAACTGTATGTTCTAGAAAAGAAGGTTGTATAGGAATTTGTTTATGTTTTGTGGTGTACGTAGTCTGATAATTCATTAAGCCTCTGGAAGTGTTAATTCCTACTAGAATGTTAAGCTACAAGTTGGAACTCTTATTTAGTTTCAATTGAGATTTTGAGGCATGTAATGTTAAGGGTGAATTTGTATTACTTAAATAATTGAATTCAATCTGAAGAATAGTTTGGTTTTTAACTAGAAATTAATGATACCTGTACTTTGTCTGATTTGATAAATAAATGTCTTTTTTTTTTTTTTTTTTTTTTTTTTTTTTTTTTGTCAATCTAACAACTTGCCTGATTTTAATTCTATTGCACCGCTCATAAAAGCCAGACCCAGTGCAGAGGTTAAGACATAAGGGTCACTACGACTGAAATGAAATATAAGTTTTGTATGATTTAAGTACTCAGCAAACTAACCAAGGAATTAATTAATAGTGCACATTTCTGGGTGCTAATTCTCTGATGCTGAGTTATTCTCCTGTCTAGAATTTAGGATTGCGCAGCACAAAAATATAAATTTTTCCTAAACTTGAAAAGGGATTACCACCAGAGTCGAAACAAAGGAATTGGCTCTACCCAAAGGCAATCCCTTTGTCTTTCAAACTTTGTACACTGATCATTAGATTAACTAGTGGCCTACAGTTGATAGTGCAACTGCATAGTAGTAGATTGGATAAATCAATCAACACAGCTAAGATTGATGACAAAGATAAAGTTAATGATATAAAAATAGAAAATCTTAATTTTATAAAAGACAAAATAAGGAAATATTACAGGTGTCACACCTTATTATTGAAATACCCTGGATTAGAGATAGATGTTGAAAGTTTTTCCAGTTGGTTATGTTATAAATTAAAAATACCAAGCTTACACTTGGATAAAGGATGAAACCAAGAATATAATTTCTTGGTACATAACACATTACTCAAAATGTATATATACTTGTGATATACCTAAAACGTTCTTGCTATGAGAGTCCTGAGAAAGATTAGAGGCGTGAACAGATGGCATCAATGGCAATATCATATTAAAAATGAGGATATTAGGAAAGAACTTGACATTATCAGCATCCAGGAATGCGTTAGCAGAGCTAATCTCAGATGGTATGGTCACTTAAATAGAATGGGAGAGGAAAGATTAGCAAAACAAGTGTTCTCTGCCAGGTTGGCAGGAAAACGACCCAGAGGAAGACCAAGATATAGGTGGATTGATACGGTACAAAGTGCCTTAGACGATAGAAATATAAGATCTGGTAATGTTGGAGTCTTGACAAGTAACAGACTGATTTGGAGGAAAATTGTAGATAGGAAGTTAGTAATGATGTAATTTTTTCATGTAGTACTGTCATATCCTGTACACCCCTTGAGGGTACATGGCAGGAATTTGATGATGATGATGATGATGACTCTTTCTTCCATTTCTAAACTTTTTCATTAGTCTCTGGGACATATTGCTGCCTTCCTGATATTTATCTTTTCTTACTAAAAGATTCACATCACTTTTTGTTTTCTTTTACGATAACAATTTTTCCCACTTTCCACTCCTTTTGGACTTACTGTGTTGCAATACTCATGTTAAAGAGGTGTGCCAAGGGTGTTGTTAATTTCCTAAAGCATTCCTTTCAAACATGTGGTGATATATTATATAATTTATGTAATATATTATATACGAGTTTATGTAATTCCTCATAAACCTCCAGCTCACTCTGCTGTACAAGTGAGCAAGTGATTGGAGATATCAGTTTAATGTTGCAAACCAAATGAGCTACAGAGACTCTTCCATGTAGATATTACTGTCATCAATAACCTAGTCAATAAGACCGTCCTTATTTCTATATTCTCCCTATAAGAATTTGTGCACATCTTTATGTTTGAACATGGTATTAATAATGACTAGCCATTCTGAACAGAAATTCACCATTCTTTTACTAGTAATACTAACTTTTTCCTTGGCTTTAAATTTTCTTAAACATTTCTTTTGTCTTGGATTCAATTGTTTCTCTCTTGTGCAGATCAACAAGAACCAAATTTTTTTTTGTCAGTTGCCTTCTCTAATGACTTGAAAAAAGCCTCTACATTAGTGAATCATAGGTACAAATATGCTGTCTGATTCCCTATCTAGAAATTTGCCAACATTGCTCTACTTGAGTTGTCTGCCATGGAAGTCCTTCAGTTTAGATCATAATTTTCAGCTGAAAATTATTATCTATTTACAAGCAAGTCATTGGTAAAATAAAATAATATAAATTACAAGAAACATGCATTTTATTATTTTTTTTCTCCATTGCTAACTGATTCGAAATTATAAGTCTAAAGGCAATTGTATCGTTATTCACATCTGTGTATATGAATACATATTTATTAATAAATTTATTTTTTTAAAATACCCAACAGAATGAACCAAGAACACAAGTCAACAAGGTTTTGGTAACCTGACTGAAAACTAGCTTCTTTAGTTAACTGACATGCTTGTAAGATTTGGATTCAAAAATTTTGCTTTACACCACAATTTATAAAATAACTGTCATTAACAATATGAGAAATGGTAATTATTGTTACCTTGTTATGTAAAGAACAACAGAATTTATTAATTCCTATATTTTTTTTTTTTACCTTGTTACAAAGATAGTAGGGAGGGTAAAGGAGAAGAGAGAAAAGATCAAGCACAATATTCAAAAAAAAAAAAAAAAAAAAAAAATATATATACATATATATACACAGCAATCCCTTGATTAATGCATCATTTTTTTTCGATATCCAAATTCGATTAGTGCACCTATATACATCTTAAAAATAAATGTTACAGATTTTTAAAATTTTAGATCTATACATTTTTTATGGCTAACTATTTAAAAAATCACTCACCAGGATGAAATAATTTAGATACCAATTTGAAATATTTTACAAATATTTGTAGTATGCTATTAAATTATTTTTTAATGGCATACTACACTATTTCCATGTACACTATGTTCCAAATTTACTGCCAAAATTTATGTCGTCTGCTTTACATCGCATTTTGCTGATCATATCATGTGCAATTGTTTTTCCTTACTTTTTTATTTTAAATTATTTTCCTAACCTTTAATCATGAGTAAAAGAATTTGTATACTATTGCAATCAACAAATATTTAATGTCGATGAAACCGGCCTTTTTTTGGAAGTGAATGCCTTCCAAGACTTTTCTGGCCAAATCAGAGAAATCTCAGCCTGGTTATAAAGTCGTAAAGTCGAATCAAATTACTGCTAGCAATATGCGAGCCGTTTCGAAGCGCGTTCTTCCACGTTGTGCAAATGATTTTAGAGGCTTTTCAAATGAATCTAAGTGTTAATTAAATCTCATTCTGAGAAGTTGAGTGATTCTGACCTGCTAAATTTAGATACACAGTGGGAAGATCCTGAAGAATATGAAGAAAATTTAATCACTGACAAGCCCAAAGAGGTTTCACAGAAACTATCTGAAAATAGTTTTTGTACAATTGAAGTTTTTAAGCAACAATGCTTAGAAACTGACCCTGGTGAAGAGAGAACCAGTAATTGCAGAAGAGGCAATAGGGCCATACCGTCAGTTGTATGAAAAAAAGAAACAGAATGCCCGCCAAACTATGTTAGCTCAATTTTTTGTTAAGAAGCAGAATAATAAATTTATATTCTGAATATGTTTTATTGTCTTTCAGTTTCGTGGTTTTCCTTTAACTAGGCCCTGAGACATACCCTAATTCTTATTAAAAAAAATTAAGGGTCAAAAAAGAAATCTGAGGAACGAATTATACATTTGCCCCATAGGTTATTATATTCGATTAGTGCATTTTCGATTAATGTGCCTGTTTTAAAGAATGCATTAGTTGCACTAATCGAGGGATTGCTGTATTCAAAACATGGTATGAATCATGCAAATCTGTGTTTACTTACTCATGTCTTGGTCAATGCTGAGTAAACAGGAGAATATACTATTAGAGATCAAGGGAAACAACGGTCAGGCTTTTTAATTCAAACAGAGGGTTGCATTACTCATTCATTATTAGAAAAATAATATTTATGAACACTTAATCATGTTTACTTCCCAAAATTTTGAGACAGGCATGACGAGATCTGGATTGTGTTGTAGTTTCACAAGTTTCAAGGAAAAGAAGATCAAATTTAAATCGAATGGAGTGGAGAATCATGGTTTAGTTTCAAAGAATTCTGTGCCTAGTGTCTATCTATGGTATGGGAATTGGCCCAGACCTATCAGATTTCAGGAATTTAATGTACAGGTATAACTCGGTTAATGTTACCTCTGGTAATGAAGCCTCGATATAACAAAGTCTGCAATTTTAAGGTCAATACCCAGCAATCATCCGATTGCTGAACGACGCTGATCCAAATACTCCCAAGCTGTGGGTGTGTCTGTTTTAACAGTTTTGTGCATCATCCGCATTAATTAAGTCGTTTCTTACACCTCGTAGGGTGTGTTTCAGTGTGGTGCACTGCAATAAATGACGTATGTTCTCTGATAGTATTATTGTAGATAGTGTAAATATTAATTGATATTTTTTATCCATTTAGTTAAAATGTCAGAATCAAGAAAAAAGCAATTTCTTTAGAAACTAAATTAAATATCATACAACATGAAGAACATCCGATGTGGCACATTCTTTATGATTAGCACAGCCAACTTTAAACCATACTTGGTCAATCAGAAAAAATAAAACAGTCTGCTCAGAATTGTACAGATGTTAGAGCAGCAAAATTAACTCGCTTAAGGAGTCCAATTTTAGAAAAAATGGAGAAAATGTTGTTTGTGGATAGATGACATGTCACAATGTCATATACCTTTAACTCAAATGGTGATGTAAGAAAAAGCATGATTTTTGTTTAATCACCTGAAATTTAAACAAACTGAAGAAATTGCAGAAAATTTTTTCTCTTCCCGTGGTTGGTTTGAAAAAAAAAAAAAAAAAAAAAAATGAGCCAGAATTCATAGTGTAAAATTATTAGGAGAAGCTGCAAGTGCAGATGCTGAAGCTGTGAATAAGTTTCCAGAAAAACTAAAGGAAATAATTGAACACGAAAAATTTTCATCAAATTTGGTGTTCAATGTTGACGAAAGCAGTTTGTTCTGGAAACGGCTACCATCAGAAAGCTTAATTTCTATTGAAGAAAAATCAGCGGCTGGTTCAAAGCACTCAAAGACCATTTAATTTAAAATCACCAGAGGCATTTGGATCAAATGCCTCTGGTGATTTTAAATTAAAATTGTTATCAGTTTACCATTCGGAAAATCCGAGGACGTTTAAAGGTAACATAAAAACGAATTTACCAGTAATATGGAAAGCTAATAGAAAAGTGTGGATTACAAGGAGTTATTTACTGATTAGTTTGTTAACCATTTTTGTCCAGAAGTGAAACGGTATTGCCAAAGAAATAATTTTGAAGAAAAAGTTCTTTTGTTGTTGGACAACACCCTGGGACATCCTACTGATCTTAATATGTTAGACACATGCATTCCTGTCAAAGTTGTCTTTCTTCCAGCAAACACAACTTTCCTGATTCAACTGATGGATCAGGGAGTAATAGCAACATTTAAAGCTTATTATCTGCGTGATACATTAAGCAATTTAATTGAAGCAGAAGATAAAGAGCAAATGTCAATTAACTTTTTGGAAAAACTACACCATTAAAGAAGCAATTGAAAACATTAATAGCTCTTGGAAAGAAGTCACTCAGAAATGCTTAAATGGAGTTTGGTGCAAATTATGGGCAGAAGTTGTACTAGAAGAAGAAAATAACATTCAAGAGATTAGAAATGAAGTTATCCAGATGGCTCAATCAATAGGTTTCGAAAATGTTGAAGAAGAGGATGTAAGAAATTTATTAAATGCAGAAGATGATGGTTTTTCAGTGGAAGATTTAGAAAAACTTGTTAGCAACGAAGCCAAAGAAAATGAAGGCAAAATTAAAGAAGTTCCTACCAAAAAAGTGTTAGCAACCAAAGATTTAAAAAGGTGCTTGAATGACATTGAAAACGTTTTAAATTTTTTCAGTGAAAATGATCCTGATTTAGGAAGAAGTGTTATTGTTAAGCAATCAGTGTTAAATGCAATAAATTTATATAGGCAATTGCTAAATGAAAGAGAAAAAAAAGCATAAATAATTTTTCAAAAAAAAAAAAAAAGTCTTTCATTTTCTTTATGTACGAACATATCCCTATTATAGCCATAGTATTTTTACCTCTGAGAATGAAGTTTCACATAACAAAGTAATTTCGTGGAACGCATCCTCTTTGTTATCGAGGGTATACCTGTATTTCTAATTTTGCTGGATTCTAACTTAGCAAAATGGCCTATCTATCCAAAATAAAAAGTTGACATAAGTAAGGTAATTGATAGACACCAGGCAAGGAGAGAGCTGGTAATTTATGCTTGCTGGATGGCAGAAAAGAAGACAGTTTCTGAACTGGTTTGAAGGTAATGCATAGATTATACCTGTGCAGAACCTGTGACTGAGACATGAGCAAGTAAACAAATACTACACAACTTGTTTTGAATGTTGTCATTCTTCTCTTGTCTTCTCTCCCTGATAATGTTCATGTAATAAGGAAGAAATATTAATATGTTACTCAAGAAATATTAGTAACAAGCATGAGCCATGCAATATGTCTTTACTTATGTCTTTGTTACTGCTGCTTATTAATGCAATAAGGAAGAAATACAGAATTCATAAATTCTATTATTCACTACATGGGTTGACTTTTAATAACAATATAAATATTCTTTTAAACTGTCTTGTTATGATATCATAAGCATGTGTACGTGTTTATTCTTTTAATGTTACATGGTGATCAGCATTCATTTTGTTAAAATTATGGAGACTACAAATGTGTTAGGAATAATTACTTTAATTTCCTGATATTTTGACCTTCATATTAAGGCCATCATATGAAGTACACACACACACATATAAATATATATATATATATACAAACAACACAAGCCACATTACATTTCTAACAGTAAACCAAAGTGACAATGGTTTGAATCAATTGTTATTCTACTTGCCTGACTTCTAGTGAAAAAATAAAAAAAACTACATCAAAGCTTAACCCATATTACATAAAAGTCAACTACATAAAAGTCAACCCATATTCTATTTATAACATCATCAGAGAACAAATTCATATAACTACACCAAAGATACACCAAAACATAGTATGAATGAAAATTTAAGAAGGCCTGTGAAATTTTTTATCAACCTCTTCTTCTTCTTCTTCTTCCTAACATGGAATATAGGCCATGTGGCCTGTTCCGGTCTCATGCCATCTCTTTCTTGGTCTTCCGATTCTTCTTTTTCCACTTATTTTGTATCTGTATAATATTTTTGGTAGTCTGCTCTTGTCCATTCGATTTAAATGTTCTAGCCATTTTTGTTTATACTGTCTTATGTAGTAATTAATTGGTTTGATTTTTTGGGATTGTAAGATTTCTTCATTTGTTTTGTGGTCCCACTTGGTATATCCAGCTGTTTTTCTGAGGATCTTCATTTCTGATGTTTGAATTCGTTTTTCATCTTTCCTTTTCATGGTCCATGTTTCGCTTCCGTATAGTAGAGTTGGTTTTGACAAGACATTATATAGTCTGATTCTAGTGTGTTTTTGTACCAGGGATGGCTTAAATATATTGTTTATTATGCCATTTACTTTGACAAAGTTTGATATTTTAGTGTCCATGACTTTTTCTTCTTCGTATGATAGATCACATTCCAAGTATCTGAAAGTGTTTACTTGTTCTAGTATTTTATTATCTATCACTATTTTACTTCTTATTGAGTTTTCTCCTTTGAATGCCATTATTTTTGTTTTTTCTTTGGATATTGTCATATTATATTGCTTTGAGATATCATTTAATGATTTTAATGATCTTTGTAAGTCATCTTCTAATGTAGCTAATACTATTTGATCATCTGCAAATAGTAGTGTATCTATCTTCATTTGCGGGGGTCATTTGTATACCAAATGGGTTATGCTGTTTCCAGATTGTTAATATTTCATTTATATATTGAAAAGCAGAGGTGAGAGGGTACATCCTTGTCGTACTCCTCTTGATATATCTTTCCATTCTGAGGTGTGTTCTAATTTAACTGCTATTTTATTTCCTGTATATATTTCTTGAATAGATTGTAAGTTGGTTTGGTATGTTTAAATTGGTTAATATTTTAAACAATTTTTGTCGACTAATTTTGTCAAAAGCTTTTTCATAATCAATAAACGCCACGTGTTTCTTTTTGAAATTCTCTTCTCTTTTCTATTAATAATTTTAAAGTAAAAATTGGATCTATGCAGGATCGGACTTTTCGGAAGCCATTTTGTTCTTCTAGTAATTTGTTTTCTACAATGCTGCTTAATTTCTCTTTTAATATTCCTGCATATATTTTATATCCTGTATTCAGCAGGCTAATTCCCCTATAATTATTGCAATTGTCTTTATTTCCTTTTTTATAGATTGGGATGACCAGTGCTTTTTTCCAAGAGTTAGGGGTTTTTCCAGACATCCAAACCATATTAAAAAATTTCAAAAGTCTTTCATTAAATTTTTCACCTGCATTTTTGTATAGTTCTATATTTATATTGTCTTCTCCTGGCGTTTTCCTATTTTTCATCTTCTTTATTATATTTTTCAGTTCTAGCATTGTGATATTTTCTATTAGGTCATTCTTTGTCTTATAAAATTTTAATTCATTGTTCTCATCTGTCCAGAGATTTTGGAAATAGGTCACCCATTTTTCTAAATCTATTGTTTGTATTTTTATCTTTTCTTTTATTTCTTTATTCATGTATTTTATTACTTTATAGGTTTTGGGTTGTGGCTTAAATAAATCCTTTTCTAGTTCTGTTACGAAATTGTTCCATCTTTCTCTATGTTTTTTCCTTACTTCTCGTTTTGCAATTGCACTATTTCTTTTATACTCTATTTCTGCTTCTATTGTTTTGGAATTTAGCCATTTCTGGTAACTGTCCTTTTTGGTTTTTATTATATTTTCTATTTCTTTGTTCCAGTCTTGTAGTCCTCTTTTTCTAATCCATTTGTGCTTTATTCCTAAGGTTTCTGTTGCTGCTTTTGTGAGAATTTGTTTCAAACTTTCCCATTCATCTTCTATGTCACTTGATTCATGTATGGTTTCTGTTTTTAAGTTTGTGCATTTTTGATATTGTAGTCTAACTTGAGGATCCTGTAATGAAGAAATTTTGTAGCTTGGCTGGTAAGAATTTTCAATTCTATGTGTTTTTAGCCACTTTGGTTTAAACGAATTTTTGCTGATACCATATAATGATCAGAGTTTAATTCAAAGCCTCGATATGCTCTTACGTCTAAAATTAACTCCGCTAATTTAAAATTTGTGATAACGTAGTCGATTACTGATTTGCATCCTCTGGCTGACCAAGTATATTTATGTATTTCCTTGTGTTTAAACATTGAATTCATTATTCTCTTATTATTATAAATGACAAAATCGAGGAATCTGCGACCATTTTGATTACATGTATCTTCGCCAAATTTACCTATGTTTGTTTTGTATTTTTTGTTTCCTATTCTGGCATTTAAATCTCCTGCTAGCAGTAAATAGTCAGTTTTGTTTGTTTTATCTATGGCATTCTGTACTTTATAAAATATATTACTGTCTTCTTCTTTTCCCTCTTCTGGTGCATACGCAACAATTATTGTTATGTGGCCTCTTAATGTCTTGAGTCTAATTTCTATTAGTCTTTCATTCAAATAGTTGTAATATACAATATTGTTCTTTAGGGATTTATGTACCATAATCATTATACCTGCTTTTGCTCTTTCTTCACCCCACTGTAGATTTGTATATAGTTGTTTGTTTCTTTTGTACCTTTTTGTTTTTTCTTTGTTTCTGTTACTATACATATTTTTATGTTAGCTTGGTTTAGTTGTTTATCAAGTTCTTCTTCTTTGTGTGCAATGCTTCTCACATTCCATGTTGCAATCTTCATTATGTGTTCCTTTTTCCAATTTCGTTTACCGTTTCCTGGGTTGTGGTCTTTTCCCTGACAGTCCGTCCGGCTTTTCTTTGCATGAAACTTGAAAGTATTTTGAATTTCCCCAGGGCAGGTTACTAACCTGTGGTTGGGTAAGTCCAGTGGTAGGGCTGCTACCTAATGCCTCTGGACAGGCAGATCTAACAGCATTTACTCTGTTAGGGTGTTAAGGTTATACCGCCCATACTCGGTCGCCAGTGCCTCGTTTGTACTTTTAGAACAGGATGGACCACGGGAGGGTGAGGTTGACATTTGAGTGAGAGAGGCTATGTATTGCGCTTCACCACCCCTTCCACCTCTTTATCAACCCCTTCCACCCCTTTATCAACCTAATTTTAACAATAACGGTTTTTTAAAAATTCCAAGAATATGGATGGTACATAGTCTACCCACTTAACCTTTTGGTCTAAAAGTTAATTATAATTAGGACTGCAAGCAATCCAGGATTATAACTCTAATATGACACTCTTGTTAATTTATGGATTAGGCCACTACTTTGCTGTATTGTATTAAAACTATTTATATCAATTTGTTTTTTGAAAATGTTATAAATAAAATATAGCTTTGATGTAGTTTTTTATTTTTTCACTAGATGTCAGGCAAGTAGAATAAGGATTGATCAAATCATTGTCACTTTGGCTTACTGTTAGAAATGTAATATAGCTTGGAGTAAACACACACACACACACATATATATATATATGTGTGTGTGTGTGTGTGTGTTTACTCCATATGATGACCTTAATATGAAGGTCGAAACATCAGGAAATTAAAGTAATTATTCCTAACACAGCTGTAGTCTCCATATTTTTCTAAAATGAAAAAATGTGTCTGTGTGTTAGATGTTACATGCAGAAAATATGTAGAGTTGCTAGTTGTATATTTCAGTCGCATTTAGTTTTCTGTTAAATTATGAGATAAAGTCACAGCTGTGAATTAACAACACTTTTTTTTTTTTTTTTGGGGAGGAATGCCTTCAACAATATTATTATTGTTGCTATTATTTATATGGGTACTCCATGGGGTCAAAAGACTTAATTGTAGGAAACCCACTTTATCCATTAACACAATACCTATCATACATCTTAAACATATTCACTGTTGGAGCACTCACAACCTCTAGTAATCCACTCCACTCATTTACCACTCTCCAAGTAAACAACTTAGTCTGCACACTATTACTAACCACACTCTTAGAAAACTTCCAAGAGTGATCCCTTGTTTTTGTCCTACTCCCCATGTATTGAAAAATTTCTTCTGTGTCAATCTTATAGAATCCCTTTAGTAACTTATAAGTTTCTATCATATCCCTTCTCCTCTGCCTGTCAGCTAAACGCAGCAACCCACAAACTCTCATTATATTCTCATATGAAACTTTCTGCAGACCTATCACCAGTTTAGTCAATAGTCTCTGAATTCTCTCCACCACCTTCCGAATCCCAAGAAACACAGGTGACCAAATCTATGCACAGTAGTCAACATGTGGCCAAACCATAGCCTTATGAAGAGGAATAATAACCTCCCTATCTTTACTTGTTAATGTGTTCTTCAGCATCCAAGTAATCCTTTGAGCTATTTTGTCAACTCTTGCAATATGTCCTCTGAATTTCAATTCTCTATCTACCATTACCCCAGATCCCTAGCCTCATCAATTTCCTGTAAATTAGTACCATCAATATGATACGAAGTATGTAATCTTTTCATTGCAAAGCGCATTACCCTACATTTTGCAACACTGAACTGACGACCATTGTCCTTTGCCAACACTGTCAATTTATTTAAATCATTCTGTAAGATATCTACATCACCTTTATCAAATATTGTCTTCCTTAGTTTTTCATCATCAGCAATCAACTGAATATCCACATTCAAATCTTCCACTATATCATTAATATACAAATTAATGAGTAGTGGTTCTAGTACAGGAGCCTGGGGCACTTCACTAGTCACCCTCATTTGCCTTGATTCCACTCTACCATGCTCTCTGATGTCTATCCATCCATGCCACCAGCCTCATATCCACTCCCATTTGCTCCAACTTATGACAGTTTTCCATGTGGTATTCTGTCAAATGCCTTTGCAAAGTCCAGCAGTATCATGGTTTTAACCAACACTCCAGAGATACTTATTAGTCTGTAATTTGCTACTTCGGTCTTGGAGCTATCTTACGCTCTTCCCACTCCTTGGAATCTTGCCAGAGCTGACTTAAACAACTTTGTCAGAGGCACTACCAGTTCAGGCCCATTGCTATATTCACATTAATATTTTTTAATATCCTGAGTACCTCCAGTTCATCTATCTCATCTCAATGCTCACATCAGTATCTGTCATCTCAGTAACTGCAAAGTCACTATCTATATGATATACCCTTGCAAAGTGATCACTTAGTAACTTAACTATTTCTTCTGCTTCTATCACTTTCCTAACATCAGCACTGAGTAAAGTTATCGTTCCATAATCATTCTTTCTCTTATATGCTATGTAGTAAAAAAAAAAACTCTTTGGGCATTTTTGCCAAATTTTGGTCTAATGACATTCATTCCATGTAGTTTCTTATGCCATGGCACTGCTCCAAGTTGGTCATAATTGTCAGCTTTGTAGTTCCACATATATCCTTTCTTCATTGAAATTTCCACATCATATTAACATTAATAAATAACAGAAAAACAAGCTTATCACTGGTTGTCATTTAGAAGATCAATATTAAATATGGGCACGGTATATCCCTTGCACAACATGTAACATAATGATGGCAGAATATTTCTCTTTCCATAATTAGGCAGTTGTTTTTTTTTTTTTAATTTATTTATTTTGAGAAAAAGAAAGAATAAAACAGAGTACCAAATAACCCGTATCAGCAATGAAAACACTATGAAAGCGAGACTTCTATTCTTGTACTATTCTAAGAAGTAAATATTCCTGATAAAGAAAAAGATGAACAAAGCACGAAAAATTTCTATTCTAATCCAAGTCATAACTGCATTTCATAATATAGTCAAGAATCAGATCTAAGTAAGCTTAATGAACTTGATATTTTAAGGTATGAAGGTTTCCTTTATGTGTACATATTTGAACATGAACTTGTCAGCAGTGTTCAAAGAACAAAGTTGACAGGTATGTGGTGAATGGCCTGAGGAGATCAGCCAGAAGATCAAGTGGTACTATATAAGATAGTGAAACCAATTTTAACATATAGATCTGAAAGAAATAACACAGCCAGTCAAAGACAGATCACATATATGAGATTTCTTGAAAACAATTAGGAGTGAGCAGATGACCTGAATGTCAAAAATATATAAAAAATAAAGATATTCACATTATTATTATTCAATAATGTGTAAGCAGAGCTGATCTGAGATGGTATTGTCATTAAAACAGAATGAGATGTGAAAGAAAAATAAGCAAAATTATGGTTTGAAGCTAAAAGTAGGAAAAAGACAGACCCAATTTAAAGGGAGGAGGAATGACATAGTCAGGAATACTCGAGGAAATACCTGAAATGTAAAAGCTGATCAAATCAGAACACTAATAATAGACCATTCTAGAAAAAAATTGCTGGTAATAGACAGAATTAATATTCTGCTACCAATCACTTATCAATGGTTTTCTTTGAGAATGATCTAATATCATAATGGTCTGGGATACTGACTTATTATTTTCATAAGTACATGTGATTTAATGGGGTGCTTAAGGGTCAAAGCTGTATAACTGAGAGGAGAGCTCCACATAGCCTTTAAAGGAATGCGGAGAACCGACCAGGGCTTCTGACCTAATGTCCAATCCTTACCTTCTCGTGGTGCACCCTGTTGGGTATCTACTTTGATACTGAATGAACGAGGATGAGCTGACAATTTGGGATTTAGCCGACCAAATTGTATTCTTATTGGTTAAACCAAAATAAAAAATGATGGTACAACATGACAAAATTTCATGCCGGCTGGGGCGTCGCCCGGTTAAACAAGGCCCTCGTTGTTTTCGCCAGGGAACAAGGGCGAACAGCGAAAAGTCAGCTACTGGAACAAATCTGAAAACAAACCCCAACTCAACATCACCAGAGTTAAAGATCGGTACTATCAACGTAAGAAGCCTGAATGGCAAAGAAATGGAGCTAGCTGAGGAATTAGATAAGTACCAGATCAACATAATAGGGGTGACTGAAACAAAAAAGACCAAAACTGGTGAGATCTTTCTGAGCAATAAATACAAAATGTTATATTCAGGCAATGACAATCAAGGAAAAGGAGTAGCCATAGTATTCAACACAAAATACGAGGCTAATCTTCTTGAATGGCAGTCAGTCTCAAGTAGAGTAATGTGGGCAAATATGAGAATGGGGAACTGGACAATTTGTGCCTATGGTCCCACAGAAGGTTCTACTAAGGTAGAAGTGGAGGAATTTTTTGTTGGGGATCTAAATAGCAGAGTAGGAAATGATTGTGAAACATACAAAAATATTTTGGAAAAATTTGGAGAAAAGAGCAAAGCTAATAATAATGGCAAATACCTGTTGGATTTCTGCTCAGGACATGGACTGGTTATTACTAACACCATGTTCCAACATAAAAATGTGCACAAATTCACATGGAGAGAAGAGGCTAGGAATAAGAAAAGACTCATTGACTATGTTATTGTTGATAGTGATGTTTTCTCCCTGGTGCAGGACACCAGAGTGTACAGAGGACTTGAAATTGGAAGTGATCATTATTTAGTCTTGAGCAGGATAAAATTGAATTTGATATTGAAAAGAATAACATGTAAGTTTTAAAGCGAATAAAAGTTGAGCAGCTCTCAGATGTGAACTGTAGACTAAAATACAGAAAGATTATTGAAAAGAAAATGAAACAGTTTGAGAACAGGAATCAAACCTTGGAGATTCAGTGGCAAACTCTGAAGAAAACATTGATTGATTCCGGCAGAGAGGCATGTAGTGAGGTTGTGTGCAAGGATAAAAAAATCAGAACTCCCTGGTGGACACAGGAAGTTAAAGAGGCGGTGAAGGAAAAGAAGAAAGCATATCAAAAGTTCCTGGCATATAAGTCAGCTTTTACTCTTACAGAATACAGAAACAAATGTAAGAAAGCTAAACAGTGTGTAAAACTAGCTAAACAAAAGTCATCGGAGGACTTTGGCAAGAACATAGAAAATAAATATCAAGAAGGTGGTAAAATATTCTGGAGGTTGTTGAAGCTTAGGAATGGAGGAAAGGGTGCTGTAAAAGGAGTTAGAGATGATAAAGGTGACATGAAAAAGGGAGAAAAAGATATCCTTGAAGTATGGAGTAATTACTTTGAAAAACTGCTAAATGAAACAAGCAGTGATGACAGCACAGTGGTAAAAAACACTGACCAGGCATGCAGTCAGGAATACATATCCATACTTGAAGTAGAAAAAGCCATCAAAGGCTAGAAATGTGGAAAGGCAGCAGGAGTAGATGATATTCGACCAGAAATGCTGAAGTATGGTGGTATAAAAGTCTTACAGTGGCTGCACTGCATAGTTCAGAAAGCCTGGACAGAGGGACGAATTCCCGATGATTGGAGTAGAGCTCTCATAGTATCCATATATAAAAAGGGAAATAAAACTGAATGTGAGAATTACAGAGGTATTTCCCTACTGAGTGTTCCTGGCAAGATCTATGCAAGTATACTTGAGAAACGGTTGAGAAGAATTGTGGAAGAAAAGCTTGGTGAAGAACAAGCTGGATTCAGGCCAAATAGAGGCTGTCAGGATCAGATCTTCACTTTACGACAAATAGTCGAGAAAGCATGGGAATACAACAAAGATCTGTATTTAAGTTTTGTCGATTTGGAAAAGGCATATGACAAGGTGCCAAGAGAAAAGCTATTCAATACGCTGCAGTTATATGGTATCAATGGGGCATTATATCAAGCAATACTTAGTCTTTATTTGAGTTGTAAGTCAGTAGTTAGAATTGAAAGAAGTACAGGAAGATGGTTTAATGTTAAATCTGGTGTGAGACAGGATGTACATTATCCCCTCTGTTATTCATTATCTATATGGATCACATTATGAAGGAATGTGGTATTAAACCTGATATCAAAATTGGAGATGCTAATGTCAGCTCTTTGCTTTATGCAGATGATGTTATACTTCTAAATAAATCTGCTACAAGTCTGCAAGATTCTCTGACTAAATTGAATAGCTGTTGTAATAGATATGGTATGAAGGTCAGCAATAAAAAGACAATGAAAATAGGCAGAATCATTGAAAATGTCAGCTGTGTTGTGAATGGAGAACCTGTGGAACAAGTAAAACATTTCAGCTACTTAGGCACAATTTTTACTGAAGATGGTAAATTAAATATAGAAATAGAAATATTAATTAGAAATAGAAGTCAATTGAATAAATTCATATGGAATAAGAAAGAAATTAGTCGGAACACTAAATTAGCTGTATACGAGACAGTGTTGAAACCAGTTTTAACTTATGGATCTGAGAGCTGGGTCAGAAGTAAAACACTTGACCAAAGACTAGAGACCGCAGATATGAGAGTCCTGAGAAAGATTAGAGGCGTGAACAGATGGCATCAATGGCAATATCATATTAAAAATGAGGATATTAGGAAAGAACTTGACATTGCCAGCATCCAGGAATGCGTTAGCAGAGCTAATCTCAGGTGGTATGGTCATTTAAATAGAATGGGAGAGGAAAGATTAGCAAAACAAGTGTTCTCTGCCAGGTTGGCAGGAAAACGACCCAGAGGAAGACCAAGATATAGGTGGATTGATACAGTACAAAGTGCCTTAGACGATAGAAATATAAGATCTGATAATGTTGGAGTCTTGACAAGTAACAGACTGATTTGGAGGAAAATTGTAGATAGGAAGTTAGTAATGATGTAATTTTTTCATGTAGTACTGTCATATCCTGTACACCCCTTGAGGGTACATGGCAGGAATTTGATAATGATGATGTGATTTAATAGAAAGTGGTTCACTTCATCCATGTTATTGAGAAAAACAAAACATATATTAATTTCCTTAATTTTGAATGAATTTATTTTATTTAATTTCAGTTTTAACTAAAATTCTTTAACAAATAAATTCAAAAGCTTGTCCACCTCTGCCTTACTTACAAGATATATAGCAGCTTTTTTAACTGCTGATATATCAATTAAAACTAAGATATGAGCAAGCCATTACTGAGGTATATGTATCAAGGAACTTACCAGTGACTGAAACACAAAAGAACTAAAGAAGAGTAAAACTGAAAATAACAATGTAATGCTGTACAAAAATATAGAATTTAATTCAAATTATAACATAACAAGGTATATAATTTAACTCACTTGTTAAGGTTAAGACAACAATAATTGCAAACAGGAAAATGTTACAATAACATTACAATATTTCAGAAGAATTAAATCTACTGACCTGTTTTTTTTTTTTTTTTTCAGAGAATCTTAGCCTCATATGATCTGCAGTAGATGTTATTTGAAATATAATTCAAAAATAATAATTTTCATAATCTTATTTTCATACATATAGATCTAATATCACATTCCATTAATTTATTTCTAGAAATTTTCTCAGGAACTTTCCCTAAGCCTAAGAACCCAACTTCTTGCATCTGGCTTGCTACACATAGCCATAATTACATGCTCTCCTTGTTTTTTGTTTTTAGAACCAAGGCAAAGTCCAGCTGCTGTATTATACAGTGGGGTGTTTTTCTGGAAAACAAATTTTAATAAAAATATCAACAGAAAACTGACATTATTTTTTAGTAAACAGACATGAAAGCTAATTACAATTAAAACATCTTTAATTAGTACATTTGCAAAACAATAATAAATGAATCAAAAACAGTGCTTGAAAATGATTTATCACAGTCACAGCTATGTCTCCCAAGCGAAGTAGCACAGCAGCGTTATTTGGCTTAATAAGAGTCTACTTTTATTACAAGAATCATCGGAGACAAAATTTAACCAGCTATGAATCCTTTCCTTTAGTGTTACACAATGATCAGCATTAATGTCAGACAAATTATGGAGACTAAGCAACCATGTTAGAATCAATTACTTCAATTTCCCAACATTTCAACTCTCATATTAGGGTCATTATCTGGAGTATACACACATATATACATACATATATATATATATATATATACACACATATATACATACATATATATATATATATATATATATATATATAAGAGACAAGCTATATTACATTCAAACAGTATGCCAAAGACACAATGATTTGATCACCTGCTATTCTACTGACCTGACCTCTAGTGCTGAAAAAAAAACTACATCAAAGCTATATATTCTATTTATAACATCATCAGAGAACAAATTCATATAGAATAGTTTTATTACAGCAAAAGTGGAGTCCTAATTTAAAATGAGAGTTGCTATATTATAGTTAAATGTCCCAGGATTACTAACAGTCCTATTTGTAATTAACTTTTAGATGAAAAAAAGGTTACATGGGTAGAATATGTGCCTTCCATATTCTTGGGGATTTTTAGACCATCAATATTGTTAAGATTAGGGTGGTTGATAATTAATTTCACAGGCCTCCTTAAATTTATGTTCATACCATGTTTTGGAGTAATGTAAAAAGCATGTACCTTTCCAATGAATTCTATGTAAGGTATTCACAAGGCATGATTAGAAAGTCTGGATTTACCATAATTATATTTAATGTGCTGTCTATGGTTTTTTTTTTTTTTTTTTTTTTTTTTTTTTTTTTTTTTTTTTTCCAGATAGGAATTTTGTGTCCTGTTTCACCTATATAGGGCAAATTACAGATGCAACGAATACAGTACACTCCAGGGTGGGCCAGCAGAGGAAGTGAATCCTTGGACAAGTTGAATAACTTCTTTAATTTTGCAGGAGGTTTAAAAGTTGGCATTAAGGTTGTATTTCTGTAGAATTCTATTTATTTTGTCTGATATCCCTTTAATGTATGGAATAGTTACAGTTTTATTGTAATCTAGTTTATTTTTGTTTTAAGTGGGGTCTAGTGAAGAATTTTGTAGCCATTTTTTAGGAAGATAACTTTTAATTCATCTTTAAGTGCTTGTTCACTGGAGCAAATCTTCAAAGCCCTGTTTTTTAGTGTGTTAATGACACCTAGTTTTTGTGTTGGGTGGTGCTAATATTGCTAGTATGTGTAGGTTTCCAGTAAACAGTGAAGGAAATACTGCCAGAAGAAACAAGTGTGACAAGTGTATCTAGAAAAGGAAGTGTGTTCTGCCTTTCAATCTCAATTGTGAATTGTATGCATTTGTATTGTTTGTTTAGGTGGCTGAGGAAAATGTCTAATGTCTGGAAGCCATGAGACCATATAGCGAAAACATGGTCAATGTATCCAAGCCAGATTTTGTGTTTTAAAGTAAAGGAATCTAGGGCATGTTGCTCTAGATAACCCAACTAATCAGATAAAAAAGAAAACAGAAAAATTACTTAAATCAGTCACTTCTTGGCCTGAGAATACAGTTAAAAAACTACTTCTGCACTGTGCCCACTACCTGAGAATATACGGTTTACCAAGATTCACAAGTAAAACGTACCACTCCGGTCAAAAGTTGAAGGTATAGACTGGTCCAATTATCATCTAGCCAAGAAACTACCGTTGACAGTCAAGGAGTTGATGTCATTCCTCCTCCTATATTAAAAATACACGATGCTTTGTAAACAAAATTAAAGACATTACACCGGAAAAAGGTGATTTATTAGTCAGTTTTGATATCTCTACCCTTTTCACAAAAATCTCAATCAATGATACAATTCTTCTTTTACAGAACAAATTCAAGCCTTATATCACAGTACTCTTGGCACATACACTAAGTTCTGGCTATTTTTATGTGGCAAAACACTTTCTAACTAATAAAAGAAGGCACAGCCATGGGCTCACCGCTATCCACCCCCCCCCCCCCAAAAAAAGGTTGCTAAGTTTTATATGGAAGCTTTTGAGCAACATGCTTTAGATTCCTTTACTTTAAAATCCAAAGTCTGGCTTAGATATGCTGACAATATTTTTGCTATCTGGTCCCATGGTCGCCAGACATTAGACATTTTCCTCAGCCACCTAAACAAACAACACACACACACACACACACAAGCTATAATTCACAACTGAGAGTGAAAAGCAGAACATACTTATTTTTTTGTCAACACTTCTTACAAGTCTTCCTTCTGGCAGTCTTTCCTTCACTGTTTACTGGAAGCCTACACATACTGGCCAATATATATACATATAAATGCTTACCACCACCGAACATAAAAACTAGGTGTCATTAACACTAAAAAACAGGACTTTGAAGATTTTCTGCAGTGAACAAACACTTAAAGATGAATTAAAAGTTATCAGTAATACCTTGCAGAAAAATGGCTACAGCCAAAATACTATTAAAATAAATTCTTCACTAGACCCCACTTAAAACAAAAATAAACTAGATTACAATAAAACTGTAACCATTCCATACATTAAAGGGATTTCAGACAAAATAAACAGAATACTATAGAAATACAACCTTAATGCCACCTTTAAACCACCTGCAAAATTAAAGAAACATAAATGGCACATTAAACATAATAACTATGGTAAATTCAGCCTTTCTGATGATGATGATGCTCTGCATACCCTATATAGAAATGACTGGAAAGGCACCTGCAGTTTACATCATACCAAATGTGGTATGAAAATAAATTTAAGGAGGCATATGAAATTCTTATCAACCACCCTAATCTTAACAATAATGGCAGTCTAAGAATCCCAAGAATATAGATGGCACATATTCCACCCATTCAACCTTAAGAGTTAAATATAATTAGGACTGTAAGGAGTAGATGATATTCGACCAGAAATGCTGAAGTATGGTGGTATAAAAGTCTTACAGGGGCTGCACTGCATAGTTCAGAAAGCCTGGACAGAGGGACGAATTCCCGATGATTAGAGTAGAGCTCTCATAGTACCCATATATAAAAAGGGAAGTAAAACTGAATGTGACAATTACAGAGGTATTTCCCTACTGAGTGTTCCTGGCAAGATCTATGCAAGTATACTTGAGAAACGGTTGAGAAGAATTGTGGAAGAAAAGCTTGGTGAAGAACAAGCTGGATTCAGGACAAATAGAGGCTGTCAGGATCAGATCTTCACTTTACGACAAATAGTCGAGAAAGCATGGGAATATAACAGAGATCTGTATTAAGTTTTGTCGATTTGGAAAAGGCATATGACAAGGTGCCAAGAGAGAAGCTATTCAATACGCTGCAGTTATATGATATCAATGGGGCATTATATCAAGCAATACTTAGTCTTTATTTGAGTTGTAAGTCAGCAGTTAGAATTGAAGGAAGTACAGGAAGATGGTTTAATGTTAAATCTGGTGTGAGACAAGGATGTACATTATCCCCTCTGTTATTCATTATCTATATGGATCACATTATGAAGGAAAGTGGTATTAAACCTGATATCAAAATTGGAGATGTTAATGTCAGCTCTTTGCTTTATGCGGATGATGTTATACTTCTAAATAAATCCGCTACAAGTCTGCAAGATTCTCTGACTAAACTGAATAGCTGTTGTAATAGATATGGTATGAAGGTCAGCAATAAAAAGACAAAGACAATGAAAATAGGCAGAATCATTGAAAATGTCAACTGTGTTGTGAATGGGGAACCTGTGGAACAAGTAAAACATTTCAGCTACTTAGGCACGATTTTTACTGAAGATGGTAAATTAAATATAGAAATAGACAACAGAATCAGCAAAGCTGGTATGGTTGGAAGTCAATTGAATAAATTGACTTCCAATTCATATGGAAGTATATGGAATAAGAAATTCATATGGAATAAGAGAGAAATTAGTCGGAACACTAAATTAGCTGTATACAAGACAGTGTTCAAACCAATTTTAACTTATGGATCTGAGAGCTGGGTCAGAAGTAAAACACTTGACCAAAGACTAGAGACTGCAGATATGAGAGTCCTGAGAAAGATTAAAGGCGTGAACAGATGGCATCAATGGCAATATCATATTAAAAATGAGGATATTAGGAAAGAACTTGACATTGTCAGCATCCAGGAATGCGTTAGCAGAGCTAATCTCAGGTGGTATGGTCACTTAAATAGAATGGAAGAGGAAAGATTAGCAAAACAAGTGTTCTGTGCCAGGTTGGCAGGAAAACGACCCAGAGGAAGACCAAGATATAGGTGGATTGATACAGTACAAAGTGCCTTAGACGATAGAAATATAAGATCTGATAATATTGGAGTCTTGACAAGTAACAGACTGATTTGGAGGAAAATTGTAGATAGGAAGTTAGTAATGATGTAATTTTTTCATGTAGTACTGTCATATCCTGTACACCCCTTGAGGGTACATGGCAGGAATTTGATGATGATGATGAGGAATCTAGGATCATAACTCTAATACAACACTCTTGTTAAATTATGGACAAGGTAACATCTTTGCTGTATTGTATTAAAATCATCTATATACTATGATAAAAATGAATTAAGAAGAAGGGCTACGATGGCAAACAATTCGATGCGCAGGCTGTGTAGAAGGAATGGATGCGAGTTTTTAGATGTGTGGAGTGAGTTTGAGGGAAGACTGGATTTGTATAAGAGGAACAGCCTACACCTGAATGCATTTGGTATCAGGAATCTAGAAAAAACTAATAACTGGTATGAGACCTAACATACAGAGTCAGGGAAAGTAAATTATAAAGGGAGGAATGGTGTAAATGTGAGTGTAAGAGTGACAATGTTATATAACTGTGTTAATGACAGGAATGGGCTTTGTCATGGAAATATTGACGAGAAGAGAATAATTTCAGGTTTGCGTTCGTCTGGTTCGGACCCATCAATGTGTGCAAAGATGTCTACATGTGTAAGGCATTAGAGAAGAATAGAGATCTGCAAGTTGTCCAACTATGTCAGGCAGACTGCAGACAAGACAATACAAAAGAACAAACAGGTAGATTATTATGTCTGTATACGAATGCTAGGAGTATCAGAAACAAACGAATAGAGTTTGTTCCTTAGTCAATATGTTGCGACCCCAGATTGTATGTATTAGTGAGACCTGGCTATCAGAATCAGACCTACTAACTGGTTTCGAGTGTCAAGGGTACAGTATTTTTAGCAAGGATAGAGAGGATAGCAGAGAAGGGGGCGTGCTGCTAATAATTTCATGTGGCACTGAGTTCGAAGCCATCTGGTGTGAGGAGGTGGAATCTAACAAGATCAATTACATAGTGGGGTGTGTTGTTACAGACCTGGCGGATTGATTGCTAGTGATGAAGAAATGCATCACGAAATAGAAAAGATGAGAGTGAAAAGAGTAATTATAATGAGAGACTTTAATTATCCAAATATCAATTGGGTAGCAGTAGAATCTAATGAGAAGAATGAAAATGCATTTATTGAGCTGTTGCGGGACAACTTCCTCAAGCAGCATGTGACAGAAGGAACTCGAGGGTCAAGAGTGTTAGATTTGATTATAGTGTCAGAAGGCATTTCATTTAAAGACAAATATTCTGCCTCCGGTTGGTGAGAGTGATCATGCGGTACTCACTTGAGAAGTGACTAAGTTTATGAATGTTCAAATTCAGAAAAGGTTACATGCTGAACTACAAAGCAGGAAATTATGACCAATTAAGGAATATACTGAGATCAGTGGAATGGGATCCGTTGCTGGATGGAAAGAATATCAACAGTGCATGGAAAGCATTTAAACAATACTTAAATGATGCGATATCAGAATGTGTCCCAAGAGTTCAAAGAATAAATAGAGTAGGAGTAAAATGGATGTGTAATCTTATTAAGCAAGAGATTTGTAAGAAAAGGACAATGTGGAAGGAATACTGTGTGCACAGGGATGACATCCATTATGAAAGTTATAAGCAGCAGGCTAGAATAGTCACAACTGTTGTACGGAAAGCAAAGTCTGAGTATGAAAAGAAACTGGCTCTGCGTGCTAAAGACAACCCAAAAGAATTCTATCGATATTCTGCAAGTAGAAGAAAGAATGAATATGAAAGAATAACTCTTCTAAATCCTGATGGACCGAGGGTTACAGATGCAGAAGAGGTTGTTCAGCTAATGAGTGCCTGTTTTGTTAAAAGCTATCAACCTGGTGTATGCAACATTGAGCTTACTGTTACCACTTTACTTGATGAAGAAATGTAGGTGTTTGAGGACGAGATATTAGAGCTGTTGCACAAATTGAATAAGAATTCAGCAATGGGGACTGATGGGATATCAGCACGTGTGCTAAAAGAGTGTTCAGCTGAACTGGCCATTCCTTTGACCAGGCTGTTTAATATGAGTCTCAGAACAGGGAAGATTCTGCAGGAATGGAAGGAATGTATGGAAATTCCATTGCACAACAAAGACTGATGTATCCAGCTATCGACCAATTAGTATCTCAGGAATGGTAATGAAGATTTTGGAAAAATTGGTTAGGGCTCGCATTCAGAAATGCATTGACAGTGAATCTCTAATTTGCAATGAATAACCAGAGTTTACTAAGGGAAGGTCACATTTTAGAAACTTGCTCATGTTCTATAACAATGTTACCATTGAACTAGACAAGGGGAAAAAAAAAATAACAAGTGGCGTAACACAAGGATCAGTGCTTGGTCCACTGTTATTCAATCTGTACATATGATAATGGGAAGGATTTGACAAGCAGCATACAGCTATTTGCTGATGATGCAAAGATAGTAGGGTAATCAGGAATGCTGCTGATATGCAGTACTAGCAGATTGATTTCAATTGGCTGGAATTATGGGCATGGGAAATGGGTGTCAGTTCGATGTGAGTAAATGTAAAGTCATTCACTTCAGAGTGATTAGATATTCAATGTGGTATTATATTGGTGGGATTAGGCTAGAAGAAACTGATGAGGCTAGGGATCTTGGAGTGTTAATAGAGAGGAAGTTGAAGTTCAGGGACCACATGGCAAAGATTGCAAATACAATTCAAAAGATAATTGCAATGCTGAAAAGAATATTTACATGTAAAGATAAGGATGTTATTTTGCCTCTTTACAAGACCTTGATAAGACCTCACTTGGACTATTATGCACAGGTCTGGTCTCCTGGTTTCCATTGTGACTGATATACTGGAGAGAGTACAAAGGAGTGTGTTAAAAATGATATCAGGAGTGTGGAATACTGATTATGAAGACAGATTGAGAATTTGTAGACTGCAGACACTAGCAAACAGGAGAAAGAGGAGTGATATGATTGAGACTTACAAACTTGTGAAAGGGTCATATAGGATTTCAATTGATGGAATTTTTCAAGGCCGCTAAGACGGGGACCAGAGCTAGGTGAGGGCTAGATTTTTCTCTCAGAGGGTGGTGCATGATTGGAATGGATGGCCATTGGATGTTGTGAGTGCAAGCAGTATGAATGATTTCAAGAATAAGTATGATAGCTGGTGTGCGTGTGTGTGTGTGTAGTATATGGCCTCCCTTGATGAGTCTCTTAGTAATAATAATAATGAATTTGTTCTCTGATGATGTTATAAATAGAATATAGCCTTGATGTAGTTTTTTGCCACTAGAGGTCAGGTCAGTAGAATAACAATTGATTAAATCAATGTCACTTTGGCATACTGTTTGAAATGCAATATAGCTTGTCTCTGTATGTGTGTGTGTACTCCAGATGATGACCTTAATATGAAGGTCGAAACATCAGGAAATTAAAGTAATTAATTCTAACTTGGTTGTCTCCATAATTTTTCTGAAATGAAATCAACCTGATATGAAACCTATTAAGTTAAACATTATCTATCTCGATAATATTCAACTTAAAATATGCTCCTTTCCAGGACACTAGAACGATCAACAAGCAGAACCATATCTCTTTTTTGGGGTCAAAATCATGCGTCACGTGGCAGCCAAGATATGTGAAGTGTTCCACATTTTCAATTGAAATCTGTCTATCGTAACTCTGTTCAGTAACTCCTGTTGTCCGAATATCATTGTTTTAGTTTTTTCAAAGTTGACATTTAGTCCATATCTTTTTCCTTCTGTGTATAATGTTTGCAATGTCTGTTACAGCCTTGCTATGTCTTCTTCAATCAGGACGATGTGATCTGCAAAGCAGAGGTAGTTTATTCTCATGCCATTTATTGAAATGCCTCCACCTTCTTCTTTAATCTTATCTAGTGTTCTTCCCAGATGTGTGATGAAGATAACTGGTGATATTGGCTCCCCTTGTCTTGTGCCTTGACTAATGGCAAACCAATCTCCAGTCTCACCTGCTATCCTGATTTTTGCTTGTGCTTGGCTGTTTATATCTTTCAGCAGGCAGATCAATTCATTGTCCACACGATAGGATTCCAAGACAGCCCATGTTATATTTTGGTCAATATTATCAAATGTTTTTTGGAAGTCCACGAAATAGCAATATATCGTTTTGTTCTTTCCTCGAGCTTTCTCTGCTATTAGTCTTAGTGCGAGTATTTGTTGCACTGTACTTTGATCTTGTCGAAATCCGGCTTGCTCATCCGGAAGATGTGCCTCCATATGCCTTCAGGCGTTCTGTTAGTATTTTCATCAGCACTTTGCCAAGATGACTCATTAATACAATAGTTCTGTAATTGGTGCATTCTAAAGCACTGCCTTTCTTATGAAGAACAAGCAAGACCGATTTTTTCGGGGGCATATCCTGATCTCCATATTTCATTAGATAGCTGATTCTCCCCCATATTTTAGCAACTAGCCTATTATGTTGTCATTTACAGGACTCTTGTTGTTCTTGAGATGTTTTATAGCCTTATTCACCTCATCTTTCAAGATGTCATTTTCAAAGATCTCTGCTGGTGGAGAGATTGCTTTTAGTTCTTTGATTACTTCTGTTGCAGTATCATGAAAATACAAACTAAATTATCAATTATAAAAACTTTAATTAACAACTACCTATATTTCCCTAATGTTACACTGGCAGCAGAGATCACAAAACAATGATATGTGCATGCAGGCACTCATACTAAGCAAATCAGCCTGAAGAAAAGCAACTGAAGTCGGCCCTAGAGTCCTTTAAGATGCCCCCTAGCAGACTAAATTGGGTTGTCTTGGCTGTTGGTCCGATGATCTTAGAATGTATGCTTCCCAAATTTGGGGCAATCTCATGCACTGAAAATTTGTTGAGGTTTCAGAAGTTTTTCAGAGCTGCAGCTGATTCAAGGAATATGTCTAGTCTGTTTGGTCATAGTAGGACAGTTTTCAACTGCAAGAAACCTGGTAAACTCCATGTAGGTCTAGGGGAAGTGGTTGGTCTTTAGTGGAGAGGATAAGGGATGCCAATTTCTTATGTGGTTTGTAACCAGTTGTGAGGTCATAGTTTCTTAAGATTTTTATTTTTTTGGATTTACCCGAGATATATGGAATGGTGATAGATTTAGAGTAATTATGGGGGGTTGTGGTTAACTGGTATTAACATTTTTTGGGGTTGTTGCCATTGGCTAAGGTGTTAAGGATATGGTTAAGTTCAGCAGTTAGGGCATTGTCATCTGAACTGATTAATTTTACCCTGTTATATAGGGTTTTTATATTACATATATTGTTTGGGGGGGGTGACTACTGGTGAATTTATCAACCTGTATGTGTAGATTTTCTGTAAACAGAGAAAGCAAGGGATCCATCAGGCTAATGTGTAATCAGAGTGTCTAGGAGAGAGAGACTATTGTTGCTTTCCTTTTCCAAGGTAAACTGGATACTGGGGTATTGATTGTTTAAGTGTTGAGAAATTATGGAGTGTATCCAGGCCCTGCGGCTAAATGGCGAACACATCATCCACACAGTGTAACCAAACAGCGGGTTAATGTGGGGTAGAGTTTAAGACTTTTTCTTCAAAAGGTCTCCATAAAGAAGTTAACCAGGGATGGAGAGAGTGGAGAACCCATGGCTGCTCCCTCTATCTGTTTGAAGACATCATGTTGGAGGCTTAATGGATTTTTTACAACACTCAGAAAGGATTAAAAAAGAATTTAATGCTTCCTATATTTCGTCCTAGTCACTAGGACATCGACGGGGATTACAAAAATAACTAATGTAACATGTACACAAATATCAAACAATACTCAGCCCAACCACGTGGGTGACACTTAAGTCCTATCTAGGTAGAGGGCCCTCTAAGGGCGGTTGTAAGTGGCCTGGAATGTAAGGTGGGACTTCTGGTGATGAGTGTTTCCCAAATCTTCGGAAGCTTAATGCAACCGTATTTATTAAGGTTTGGTTGAATTTTGAGAGCTGCTGCTTCTAAGAAAAGTCTCTCTTTCTTGAATTTGCTGTGATGGAGCATGGTGGTTTTCTTCCATGATACCCTGTGGGTGGTGTCCAAGACATGGTCCGCCAAGCCTGAATGACCATAGTTGTGTTTACAGATGTAAGACTTGCGTTCCTCTAGGCAGATGGATGCTGATCTGCCTGTCTGTCCAAAGTACGCCAGCTTACAGGAACAGGGTACTTTGTAAACTCCAGGCAGAGAGATAGAGAGAGAGAGAGGAGGGAGCTGATCTTTAGTAGAACGGATAAGGGTAGCAAGCGGAGCCTCGACGTAGCCAATATCCTCGCGGATTCTTCGCCTCCAAAAAGTAATCTATCGTACGCCCAACGCACAGCTCTCCTGAAATTACGGAAAGATAAAAGTATCGTCATCACCAGAGCGGATAAGGGTTGCCACAGTCGTTCTTAATACCAGTGAATACAATCGTAAAATGAACATTATCCTCCGCGATCACGCTACCTACATCCCGCTAGAACACGACCCCACAAAAACACAAGTTAAGAAATTAAAAATCTTACATAAAAAAGTATCTTCCTTGCCTCCTGACACCACGAAAAAACTTAAACCTTTCCGCTCCTGTCCCCCCCCCCAATATACGGTTTACCAAAAATACACAAACCCAATTTCCCACTCAGACCTATAGTAGATGCCACCAATGCACCTTGCTATAGACTGTCTAAACAGCTGGCCAACTCTCTGACCCCCCCCCCCCTCACTGGAAGATCCTCTTCCTATATAAAAAACTCGACCCACTTTAAAGCCCTCGTAGAAAATTTAACCTTGAATAACACAGACATATTGGTAAGCTTTGATATCTCCTCTTTGTTTACTAATATTCCCTTAACTGACACCTTAACTCTCTTAGAAAACGTTTTTCCATCTGACATCTCAGATCTCTTTTCCTTTGCCATTAACTCTGGGTATTTTTCTTGGAAGAACAAAATCTACAAGCAGATAGAGGGAACCGCCATGGGTTCCCCCCCCTCTTGCTAATTTCTATATGGAAGATTTCGAAAAACGAGCCATAGACTCAGCCCCACTCAAACCTTCTATCTGGCTAAGATATGTAGATGATGTGTTCTCTATTTGGCCTCATGGCCCAGACACGTTAGACTCCTTCCTCAGTCATCTCAATAGCCTACATTCAAGAATCCAGTTTACTATGGAAAAGGAAAAGAACAATTGTTTACCCTTCCTAGACACCTTAGTCACACGCCTGCCTAATGATGCCACTTGCCTTCACTGTATACAGAAAACCCACACACACAGGCAGATACATTCACAAACTCTCCCACCACCACCCCTCTCAACAATATGGCATTATTAAAACTCTTACCAGTAGAACTCACAATCTTTGTTCCAGTGAACCGCCCTCACTACTGAGCTTAACCACACACAACACCTTCCTCTCCAATGGCTACAGCGATCACAGTATCAAAAAAATAATCAGTTCCTCCCCCATTCTCCGTCTTTCGCGTCAACAAGAATTTAAAAATGCCATCACCATACCCTACATCCATGGCACATCCGAAAAAATAGCCAAGATTCTAAAAAAGTATAACCTACACACAGCATATAAGCCCCGCCGCAAACTTGCTACCCTTATCCGTTCTACTAAAGATCAGCTCCCTCCTCTCTCTCTCTCTCTGCCTGGAGTTTACAAAGTACCCTGTTCCTGTAAGCTGGCGTACTTTGGACAGACAGGCAGATCAGCATCCATCTGCCTAGAGAACACAAGTCTTACATCTGTAAACACAACTATGGTCATTCAGGCTTGGCGGACCATGTCTTGGACACCACCCACAGGGTATCATGGAAGAAAACCACCATGCTCCATCACAGCAAATTCAAGAAAGAGAGACTTTTCTTAGAAGCAGCAGCTCTCAAAATTCAACCAAACCTTAATAAATACGGTTGCATTAAGCTTCCGAAGATTTGGGAAACACTCATCACCAGAAGTCCCACCTTACATTCCAGGCCACTTACAACCGCCCTTAGAGGGCCCTCTACCTAGATAGGACTTTAGTGTCACCCACATGGTTGGGCTGAGTATTTTTGATATTTGTGTACATGTTACATTAGTTATTTTTGTAATCCCTGTCGATGTCCTAGTGACTAGGATGAAATATAGGAAGCATTAAATTCTTTTTTAATCCTTTCTAAGTGTTATAAAAAATCCATTAAGCCTCCAACATGATGTCTTCACAGCACTTAAGCCTCTACACATGAATCTGTTTGAAGAATTTTCCTTGCCAAAAATGAATTCACCTGAGTTCATGGTGAACGAAAATAGGGCTGAGATATCGGGAGGAAATTTGCTTTGGATGAGGTCTAAGGTATCATTGAGTGGGACATTGGTGAATAAGGAGGTGACATAAAAACTGACAATTATGTCAGTGTGTTGGAGTGAGAGGTTTTCTATACTGGCTCTAAAGTGGGCTGAGTCTCCAGTATATTGTGTGAGCACTTTGGCTAAATGTTTGACTAATATGTATGTGGGGGAAATCAAAGTTAAAAGGTTTTAGTCTGTTAGCCACTTCCACAGGCGCCAAGTAGTAACTTTCCTAAGGAGCCTATGGAGTGTTCTGATTTGGATGCGGGTGGGATCACATTCTATAGGTAGGTAGAAAGATCTAAAAGTAAAGAGGCAAGGATCATCCAAAGATCGACGTTCAGTGTAGTTGCAAGGTCTACTTCTAACACATGAATAGCTTTGTTGATGTCAGCCAAAAGAATTCGGGTGGCAGCAATCTGCTCCACAGAAGAAGGAAGCTAGTGTATCTGTATATGCGGAGAGCTTTTGGCGATGTAAATCATTGTGTAAGTTTCCCACAATTTGGGATCACATTATTACCTTTTACTTGTTATGTAATATATGTATAATATATGTTATGTATTATTTATATATATATATATATATTCATATTTATATATACTGACTATAACCAAGACTAGAATAACAATTAAATTTATTCAAAAAGCAACGTGTTTCATCGGATTGTCTGCCTCCTTCAGGCGTGGGAACATAGAAAGCAAATAAACACAATAAGAAACATCGTATCACTATAAAAACGACTATTATAAAATTCAGTTAGCTTTGAACTGTAGCTACAGTCCATGTTGAAGTTCTATTGTTAGGTAGCTGTGTGCGTCTGATTTCACGAGTGTGCCAATATCAGATAGCAGAGCTGAAAGTGTCTGGTAGATTATAGCTAAGGTTATTTTATTTATGTGATGAGTGTCCATAACAATTTCCTTAGACTCGACTATGCAGCGCTCCACCTCGTCAAGGCATATACGAAGGTTTGAAGTTGTTATAATAATAATATCATCATCAAATTCCTGCCATGTACTCTCAAGGGGTGTACAGGATATGATAGTACTACATAAAAAATTTACATCATTACTAACTTCCTATATAAATTTTCCTCCAAATCAGTCTGTTACTTGCAAAGACTCCAACATTACCAGATCTTATATTTCTATCGTCTAAGGCACTTTGTATCGTATCAATCCATCTATATCTTGGTCTTCTTCTGAGTCATTTTTCTGCTAACATGGCAGAGAAGACTTGTTTTGCTAATCTTTCCTCGTCCATTCTGTTTAAGTGACCATACCACCTGAGATTAGCTCTGCTAACGCATTCCTGGATGCTGACAATGTCAAGTTCTTTCCTAATATCCTCGTTTTTAATATGCTATTGCCACTGATGCCATCTGTTCATGCCTCTAATCTTTCTCAGGACTCTCATATCTGCGGTGTCTAGTCTTTAGTCAAGTGTTTTACTTCTCATCCAGCTTTCAGATCCATGAGTTAAAACTGGTTTGAACACTGTCTTGTATACAGCTAATTTAGTGTTCCGACTTCTCTCTTATTCCATATGAATTTATTCATTTGACTGCCTACTATACCAGCTTTGTTGATTCTGTTGTCTGTTTCCATATTTAATTTACCATCTTCACTAAAAATCGTGCCAAAGTAGCTGAAATGTTTTACTTGTTCCACAGGTTCCCCATTCACAATGCAGTTGATATTTTCAACAATTCTACCTATTTTCATTGTCTTTGTCTTTTTAATGCTGACCTTCATACCATATCCATTACAACAGTTATTCAATTTAGTCAGGAAATCTTTCAAATTTGTAGCAGATTTATTTAGGAGTATAACATCATCTGCATAAAGCAAAGAGCTGACATTAACATCTCCAATTCTGATATCATGTTTATTACCACTTTCCTTCATAATGTGATCCATATAGATAATGAATAACAGAGGGGATAATATACATCCTTGACTCACACCAGATTTAACATTAAACCATCTTCCTGTACTTCCTTCAATAATAACTGCTGACTTGCAACTCAAATAAAACTAACTATTGCTTGATATAATGCCCCACTGACACCATATAACAGTAGCGTATTGAATAGCTTCACTCTTGGCACCTTGTCATATGCCTTTTCCAGATCGACAAAACTTAAATACAGATCTTTGTTATATTCCCATGCTTTCTCAACTATTTGTCGTAAAGTGAAGATTTGATCCTGACAGCCTCTATTTGGCCTGAATCCAGCTTGTTCTTCACCAAGCTTTTTTCCACAATTCTTCTCAACCGTTTCTCAAGTATACGTGCAAAGATCTAGCCAGGAACACTCAGTAGGGAAATACCGCTGTAATTTTCACATTCAGTTTTATTTCCCTTTTTATATATGGGTACTATTAGAGCACTACTCCAATCATTGGGAATTCGTCCCTCTGTCCAGGCTTTCTGAACTATGCAGTGCAACCACTGTAAGACTTTTATACCACCATATTTCAGCATTTCTAGTTGAATATCATCTACTCCTGCTGCCTTTCCACATTGCAAGCCTTTGATGGCATTTTCTACTTCAACTGTGGATATGTATTCCTGTTTTTCTCATGAAAACAGGAGAAAAAGATATCAAGGATATCTTTTTCTCCTGTTTTCATGTCACCTTTATCATCTCTAACTCCTTTTACAGCACTCTTTCCTCCATTTCTAAGCTTCTTCATCAACCTTCAGAATATCTTACCACCGTCTTGATATTTATTTTCTATGTTCTCGCCAAAGTCCTCCCATGAATTTTGTTTAGCTAGTTTTACACAGTGTTTGGCTTTCTTCCATTTGTCTCTGTATTCTCTAAGAGCAAAAGCTGACTTATTTGCCAGGAACTTTTGATATGCTTTCTTCATTTCTTTCACTGCCTTTTTAACTTCCTGTATTCTCCATGGAGTTCTGATTTTTCTATTCTTGCAGACAACCACACCACATGCCTCTCTGGCTGAATCAATCACGGTTTTCTTCGAGGCTTGCCACTGAATCTCCAAGGTTTGGTCCTGTTCTCAAACTCTTTCATTTTTCCTTCAATAATCTGTGTGTAATTTAGTCTACAGTTCACATCTGAGAGCTGCTCAACCTTTATTCACTTTAAAACTTTCTTACATGTTATTCTTTTCAATATGAAATTCAATTTTATCCCGCTCAAGACTAAATAGTGATTGCTTCCAATTTCAAATCCTCTGTACACTCTGGTGTCCTGCACCATTGAGAAAACATCACTATCAACAATAACATAGTCAATAAGACTTTTCTTATTCCTTGCCTCTTCTCTCCATGTGAATTTGTGCACATTTTTATGTTGGAACATGGTGTTAGTAATAACCAGTCCATGTCCTGAGCATAAATCCAACAGGTATTTGCCATTATTATTAACTTTGCTCTTTTCTCCAAATTTTCCCAAAACATTTTTGTATGTCTATCGATCATTTCCTACTCTGCTATTTAGATCCTCAACAAGGACGAACTTTTCCTTTTTCATTGTGTCAGTTGCTTTTTCTAAAGCATCAAAAAATTCCTCCACTTCTACCTTAGTAGAACCTTCCTTCTGTGGGACCATAAACACGAATGTCTCATTGTCCAGTTCCCCATTCTCATATTTGTGCACATTACTCTACTTGAGACTGCCTGCCGTTCAAGAAGATTAGCCTCATATTTTGTGTTGAATACTATGGCTACTCCTTCTTTTCCTTGATTGTCATTTCCTGAGTATAACATTTTGTATTTATTGCTCAGAAAGATCTCACCAGTTTTTGTCTTTTTTGTTTCAGTCACCCTTATTATGTCGATCTGATATACTTTTCTTCAGCTAGCTCCATTTCTTTGCTATTCAGGCTTCTTGTTGGTGATGTTGGGTTGGGGTGTGCTTTCAGATTCGTTCCAGTAGCTGACTTTTTGTTGTTTGCCTTGGTTCCCTGGCAAACAACAACGGGGGCATTGTTTAACCGGGAGACGCCCCAGCCAGCATGAAATTTTGTCATGTTGTAGTGTCATTTTGTATTTTAGTTTAAGCCAATAAGAATACAATTTGGTCGTCTAAATCCCAAATTGCCAGCCCATCCTCGTTTGTTCAGTATCCAGTTAGATACCCAACAGGGTGCACCATGAGAAGGTGAGGATTAGACATTACGTCATAAGCCCTGGTCAGTTGTCCACATTCCTTTAAATGCTATGTGGAGGTCTCCTCTCAGTTCAGATAGAGGGGGCAGCTATGGGTTCTCCACTCTCTCCACCCCTGGCTAACTTCTTTATGGAGCCCTTTGAAGAAAAAGCCTTAAGCTCTGCCCCACATAAACATGCTGTTTGACAATGCTGTGGGGATGATGTGTTCGCCATTTGGCTGCATAGCCTGGATACATTCAACAATTTCTCAACACACTTAAACAATCAACACCCCCAGGATCCAGTTTACCTTGGAAAAGGAAAACAACAACAGTCTCCCTTTCCTAGACACTCTGATTACATACCAGCCTGATGGTCTCTGGCTTTCTCTGTTTTCAGGTAATTATATCAGCAGTCACTCCCCCTGCTCTAACAATATGTAATTATAAAAACCCTATATAACAGAGCAAAATTAATCAGTTCATATAACAATGCCCTAACTACTGAACTTAGCCATATCCTTAACACCTTAGCCAATGGCAACAACCCCCAAAAAATGTTAATACCAGTTAACCACAACCCCTGTAATTACTCTAAATCTATCACTATTCCATATATCTAAGGTAGATCCAAAAAAATAACAAAAATCCTAAGAAAATATGACCTCACAACTAGTTACAAACCACATAAAAAATTGGCATCTCTTATCTGCTCCACCAAAGATCAGCTAGTTTCCCTTGATCTACCTGGAGTATAGCAGGTCCCTTGCAGTTGCAAACTGTCCTACTATGGCTAAACATAGAGGACAGTCAATATCAGGATATTCGAACACAAGGCCTACATCCAGCTCCACCAATACAGCTACTCAGGACTTGCTGATCATGCACTGGACACTCACCACAGAATTTGCTGGAAGAAGGCCACTTTATTACACTGCTGCAAGTACAAGTATGAAAGATTATTCCTTGAATTAGCCTCAGCTCTATAAAACTTCCCAAACCTCAACAAACTTGGGTGCATAAGACTGTCCCAAATTTGGGAAGCATACATTCTAAGATTCTCAACCCAACAGCCAAGACAACCCAATTTAGCCTGATAAGGGGCACCTTTTAGTACTTTAGGACTGACTTCAGCCTCATTTGCTTAGTGTAAGTGCCTGCGTGCACATATCATTGTTGTTATCCCTGAAGATGGGAATGTAACATTGTCGAAATATAGGTAGTTATCAATTAAAGTTTTTATAATTAATAATTTAGTTTTTTACATTGTCATTTCCTAAAAAATTATAAAGTATGTCTAACCAACATGTAAGCTTCTCTACAAGAATAAAATTGGTGGACCATTAAACAGACAATAAAAAAAAATATTGCTATAATTAAAATCTAAATCCTGGACCTTTTTTTTACAACTGCTGCCAAGCCCATAAGAATAATCTGAACCATAATCTGAATTAGATTGATTTTCACTGTACTCTATCAATCGTGATCAAGTTTTAACAATTACACAGTCATCTAACTGTGCAGCCTAGAAACATGGATTTGTCACCATACAATGTACCACCTTAACAATCATGTAGTAGTGAAACCCATTCAAAATTTTAATGGACAAAAGAACTTGGTGTCCTCCGATAGATAAAAAGAAGTTTATGGCTATTAAGCTGCAGTTAGTGCTCAACATTAGAGGGTGCCAAGATGGGACACTTCAGCTCTTTAACCCATTATAATTTTGAAATAAATCAACTACCACTCGACTGTTAGTGTCTTTTGCATTGCAAGGAGCTTTGTGATCAGAAATTGCTGGTTTGAAATCTGATGAATTATTAACAGCTTAATAAATCTTATTATTATTTTTTTTCATGTGGTTAGTGTATTTATACTATTAAACAGTAAGATGAATCCTTTATTTCTAATGTATGCTTTTTTTTATGCATGTCTTAGGAGATTTATGTGTAGCTATGAAAGCAGCATATAATAATCTCAGCCCCTCTTTAACATTTAAAAAAAATATCATCTTCTTTTAATGGAATGATGTAGCAATTATCTTTAAAAAAAGAGTGTTACTTGTAAAATGCGTTGAGAGTCTAATTGTATTGCACTTGAGATGTGTTAGGATGACAAAATTTCACATTTAGTACTGCTAAATTCTGGCAATATAGATTGGAATAGACAGAAAAAAGAAAATGAATTTGAGTTCTTGAGGACCAACCATATTAGTTCGTATGATGGAGGGCACACAAGGCTCAAGAGTCTTAGATGTGATTGAGAGGTAGTGCCTCTTCTTTTAGTGAGAGTGATCATGAGAATCATCTGGATAGCAATAACCCAGATGAAGATACCTATGAGGAAAGGATATCTGTGGAACTAGCAGACTGGTTATTATGAAAAGCTTCAGAGAGATAGAGTGGAGCTACTGCACGGAATGAGATAGATGAATGAAGAAATTAATTATGCAATCTGGAAGAAGGCAAACAGTGGAGGCAGCACAAGTAACAATCAAGAGTAAAAAGAGCAAGCCAAGAAAAATCACAGCGTTCTTTCAATATATTATAAGTAGAAGAAAGAAAGATTATGGTAAGATGATGTTAACTGATGAAAACAGTAGACTGGTAACTGCTGATGAAGACATATTTGAGGTATCTAGTGAGAAATTCAAGCTATTTCACCCACATAAGCTTGAGTACAGAGGAAATAGGAGCAGACTGATTGATGGTGAGTGAACAAGAGATATATGAGGAATTAAGTAAACATGATGTCAATAATGCAAATGGATTCTGCTGACATATCACCATAGGTCTTGAGGGAACATTCCAAGCAGTTAACAGTGGCCTTGGTGTACCTGTTTAACAAAGAGACAACAGGATAGTTCCAAAGGAGTGGAAAAAGGGCAAAAGTGTTCTGCTTCATAAAGGAAGTGATCAGACTATGGCTTCTAATTCTGGCAGTGATGTGGAGGACACTAACTTGTAGAAATAAGGAGATTTTGGGTGCACTGTATAAGGCTCTGATTAGGTCACATATGGACTACTGTGCACAGATCTGGTCACCTGGTTTTCAAAAGGATGAAGAGATACTGGGAAGGGTCCAGAGGCAATTGACTAAGGTAGTTTCTGGTCTCTGGAATGTTAAGAAGATGCGATTTGCAGAGTCTAGTGGACAGGAGTATGAAAATAGGTGATATGATAGAGATATACACATAGGTAAAGGTATGTATGAGTTGATAAGGGATTCTTATAGGATTAACATTGAAGAGGTTTCTCGAAAAATGATGGGAGATGGTGGGAAAACGAGGTCATCCATGGAAGATGTATTAGGATGGTGTCATAGCAGGTTTTTTGCATGGAGAGTTGTGAATGATGGAATGCATTGCTTGAGAGTGCAGTGTCTGCAGAGAATTTGAGTGCATTTAAGGCATGGTATGATGAGCTGTGTGTGTATGACAAAGGGACTTCCCACGATGAGTCTTATGACTGCATTTGAATTACAAAAAATAATAACCATTGTTTCTTATGAATTCTAAGAGCACATTATCTTATTTACTTGGCTCTGACAGACACGAATAAGAAAACCCATCTTGTTTTGAATGTTGTTAACTTATCTCTTCTTGATAATGTTCTAATAACATATACAGCAATCTCTCGATTAATGCTCCTAATGCATTCTTTAAAACAGGTGTATTAATCGGAAATGCACTAATCAAATATAAATAACCTATGGGAAAAATATAATTCATTCTTCAAATTTCTTTTTTTGACCGTTAATTTTTTTTAATACAAGAATTAGGGTATATCTCAGGGCCTAGTTAAAGGAAAACCATAAAGCTGAAAGACAATAAAACATATTCAGAATATAAATTTATTATTCTACTTGTTAACAAAGAAATGAGCTAATGTAGTTTGGAGGGCATTCTTTTTTTTTCATACAATTGACGGTATGGCCCTATTGCCTCTTCTACTACTTCTGCAAATTTTACTGCTTCTCTCTTTATCAGGGTCAGTCTAAGCATTGCTGCATAAAAACTTCGATTGTACAAAAAATATTTTCAAATTGTTTCTGTGAAATTTCTTTTGGCTGACTGTCAGTGATTAAATTTTCTTCATATTCTTCAGGATCTTCCTGCTGTTCATCTAAATTTAGCAGGTCGGAATCACTCAATTCCTTAGAATGAGATTTAATTAACTCTTGGATGTTATCATTGTCAATCTCATCAAAACCCAGTTCATGCCCGATGTTGGCAATTTCCTCAACAACATTAACCATTTCATTTGAACAATGAAATTACTGCTAGCAATATGCGAGCACTGGAAGCACATTCTTGGAAGAATGTGCTTCCAAGCCGCTCGCATATTGCTAGCAGTAATTTCATTCCAAGATTGATGAATATTTTCAATAGCAGATTTAACATTAAATTTCTTCCAGAATTCTCTCCAGATATTGCTTCTATTGCCTGTTTAAATGTTCTTCACAAATAGTATGCCTTAAAGGTTGCGATAATCCCCTGGTTCATAGCTTGTATGAGAGAACCTGTATTTGGTGAAAAAATATCACTTTAATGTTCTCACAACATGAATCAAGAAAAGTAGGGTGACCAGGTGCATTGTCTAAAATAAGCAGAGCTTTAAAATCAAGATTATTTCATTTGCAAGAATTCTCAACTGTTGGATGAAAATAACTTGTGAACCATCTATCGAATAAAGCTTTAGTAATCCATGCTTTCTTGTTATAACTTCCAAATAAGGGAGGGAAGCTTGATTAATGCCTTTGAGGGTCCTAACATTTTGTGCGCTATAAACTATCATGGGTTTTAATTTTAGATCACCTTCAGCATTGTCACCAAATAGAAGAGTCATTCTATACTTTGCGACTTGATAACCAGGCTGAGATTTCTCTGATTTGGCCAGAAAAGTCTTGGAAGGCATTTGCTGCAAAAAAGGTCAGTTTCGTCATCATTAAATATTTGCTGGTTACAATAGCCCCTTCTTCCACAATTTTTTAAAAATTTCTGGATACTTTGCAGCCATCGCCTTATCTGCACTTGCAGCTTCGTCTGTGATTCGAACATTATGTAGGCTATTTCTCTTTTCGAAACGCTCAAACCATCCACAGCACAGCACTCATTTTTCTTTATTATTTCAAATTTCAGTGAGATTACTTTTCGAATCTTTTTCATACTTCCACTTTTTTGCTCACTAATTCTTTTACTCCTGATTAAAGGTTACTCATGAAAATACTTTGAAATAAAAAAAGTAAGGAAAACAATTGCAAAGGAGACATGAGATACGATCAGCAAAATGCTATGTAATTAGCAGAGGACATAAAATTTGGCAGTAAATTTGGAACAGTGTACATGGAAATAGTGTGGTATGCCATTAAAAAAGAACTGTAAAATGTTTTAAATCAGTACCTAAATTATTTCATCCTGGTGAGTGATTTTTTTTTAAAATAGTTAACCATAAAAAATGTATATAGGTGCACTAATCGAATTTTAGAGGTGCATTAATTACATCTGTGTATAGAGAAAAACTATGCACTAATTGAAAATGCAGCAATCAGAGACACATTAATCGAGGGATTGCTGTGTGTGTGTGTGTGTATAGCAATACTAGCTTACCATATTTACATATTTCCATTCTTGGGAAGCACCCATTTCATGGCACTTAGCTAATCTGGGATATTGTTCTCCAGCATCTAAACATAACAGTTCAGCTAACCTCAGGTCACGTTTCTCAGTTTCAGACCACAACTGATGAAAAAAAAAATAAAAAATAATAAACAAATATATATATATATATATATTTCACTAGTATTATATATACTAGTGAAATATATAATACTTAAAAAACAAACAGGTAAACTAATTAAAAAAATAAAAAATAACTTTATTTTGGTGGGCTTTCAAATTGTATCTTTTATATTACCAGTGTATTATTATCACAGAATTATTTTTCAAATGATTTTAACATTAAAATTTTTCTGGATAATATCTTGTCTTCGTAGTAAGGGGGAACCCTAGCAACTGTTCTTTTTTTTTTTTTCAATGCAACTACCTGATCTCAGTGTGTTTTAAAATATTTGTATGTACATACATGTGCATGCACACAGAGAGAGAGAGACCTTACTAGCTGCATTAGCATGGTGTCAGTATTTTGCTGATATAGTAAATTTTCTCATTTTAAGAAACTATTGAAACTTGGAAAATTTTAAAATGAAAAATATTTAAAAGATTAAAAACTAGAATGCAGAAACTGAAAAGAATGTAAAGGCCTTGGAAGTAAAACATAAAAATATATACGAAATATATATAATGAAAGATAAAATCAATTTATGGGTGAAGTGAGGCAATTTCGGGAAAGCAATCCCTTAAATTTTACAAGATTTACAGTGTATTTACTAATCCTATTACATCATTTATTACTGGATTTATTCTCATCTTTTAATAGTATCCTAATATATTTGCACTTTTTACTCCTTTATTCATATCTGTTTTATATTTAAAAAAACTCGACAGTGCTCCATTTTAGTATTTTACCTATCACTAATATCAAACTCATTCTTCTTCTTCATCATCTGCAATCTCCTCTCCATATTTCAGAGATTGTTATTGCCAAACACACAACTAAGATAGGCAATATATATGATCATGTCATTCAATTTTTATTTTATTTTTAATTAAAAAATAGAGCTGCAGTCATAAAGACCTGTTTTGATCTAGTGTGCTCCATAACATAAAGGTTTTGCTTTTTATATTATACTCTTTACATTAATTACAAAAAAATTTCAGACTAAAGTTCACAGAAAATATCCAGTTTTGTTTCAATTAAATATGTATTCCCACTAACAAAAAATTGGGAGCCAATTGCTTTTCAACATGCCTCATATTGCTAAGATTTTTCAATAGCCTCCAGAAGAATTTCTTATTTTGCAACCTTTGTGATATTTATTTTCATGATCTTATGGAAGTCTTCCAATGACTATGCTTTAGCTAGTCTATTATACAGACACTTCACTTTCTTGCATTATTTTCTGTATTCTTTCATAGCACAAGCTACTTATTGCTAAGAACATGAGATATACTGTTTTTTTTTTTGTTTTTTTTTGTTTTTTTTTTTTTCCTAACTGCATCTTTAACTTTCTGAGCCCACCACAGAGTTACAATTTCTTTATCCTTGCAGACCTCACAGCATGCCTCACTGGCTGAATTAATCAACATTTTATTCAGTGTCTGTCAATGATCTGTGATGGTTAGTTCTTGTTTTCGAACTCATTTGTATATTTAAGTGTAGAGTTCCTCTGAAAGCTGCTTACCTTTGCTTTTTTTAAAATTTTCTTTTCGATATGATATTTAATTTTATCATACTTAAAACAGAATGGTATCACTTCCTATTTTAAATCCTCTATATACTCTTGTGTCCTGATATTGTTATCAACAATAAAATATATAAGGAGACTTTTTTCTTATATTGTGTCTTCTCTCCATGTTGTATTTCTGCACATCTTTATGTTGGAACATGATATTAGTAATGGCTAGTTCATATCCCGAAAAGAAAATCCAGAAGGTACTTTCATTAGCTTTGCTCTTTTCTCTAAATTTTTCCAAAACATTTCTATATTGATGGTAATCATGTCTTACTCAACTGTATAAATCTCTAACAACCAACTTTTTCTTTGTGTCAGCTACCGTCTTGAGAGCCTCGAGAAATTCCTCCTCTTCTTCTTTAGCAGACTTCTGTCGGGCCATATGCACAAATAAGTCTCACTATCAATTCTCCATGCTGATATTTGCCAACAACGCTCTTCTTGATGCTACCTGCTATTCAAGATCATTCCAATATAATAATAATACTTAATAATACAAAAAATAACAAATTAGTAAAACTAGTAAAAAAAATATTTAAAAAAAAATCCTTAGCCAACCCACGGTATTAATGTACTACTGGTTTACATGGTGCCTTTTTTTTTTTTTTTTTTTGTAAAATAGTAGGTGTCTTGCCAGTAGGAAAAAACTGAAAATTAAGATGACTTATAGTATCTCTGAACCTATGGTTCATGTAGCTCCTTTCTGTAATTTTTTAGCATAAAGTAATAAGCAAAGCTTTATTCTTTGGAGTGCCCCACACACTAATTGTTCTTGTGCCACAAGTCTCTTTAAATTAGGAAAGTAATAAAAAGACCATTAGCGAAAGCAATCATAAATCAGTATCAATCAATGCCCACCATTTCTATTTTGGCAGTAGAATCATTAGGAAGTCTCCTGGAGGTTAGGATTTCTCAGACCTGATGTACAAGATGATGAAATAAAATAAATCAATAATGAATAAGTATGATGGTGAGGATAAGTAGAGAATGAGAATAAAAACTGGATAAAAAAAAATAAATAAAAATGGGCCGGACGGACATAAAAAGGTACATTAAAACTCTAAGTATAAGAAAGACAAATTTAAGACCTAAGAACTTCAAAACTGCAATAAAATATATGATAAAAAATGCAATAAGTGCAAACATATCAATTTACAGGGTGAAAATAAAACCATTTTGGAAAAAACCTACTGCATTAGTGATCAGCTATTTCTATGATGTTTTGATAGATGGAAAATGTTGCATACATCTTTGTGTTATGGAGGTGCATAACCCGAAAGATAATGTAGGAGCGGTAAACAGTGATGGTGGTGCAGTGTGTTTTTATTGCTATGGTTTCAGATATTCTTAATTTTATTTCATTTTTTTTGAAAGTTGAGAACTGTCACGTTCTATTTTGAGGCTATTACACTTAATGGACAAAATATTAGCGATACCTACCTAATAGCATGTCGGTAGTGCAACATGCTATTGCGAATAATGGCCTGTACTTTCTGAGGCACTGATTCCATCAGATGCTGGAGGGTTGATGGAGGTAATCCTCCTTATCTCCAAGGAATCCAGGTGACCAGACCTGAGCACAGTAATCCAAATGTGGAAGTATCAACGCTTTATAAAGGGGAATAATAACCTCTTTATCTCTGGATGTCAGTGTGTTCCTCAACAACCGAGTAATCCTATGTGCAATCTTGGACATCTTAGCAATGTGTCCTCTAAACTTCATCTCCCTATCTACCAACACCCCCAAGTCCCTAGCCTCATCAATCTCTTGGAGTACTGTTCCATCAATGTAGTACACTGCTGGTAATCTTTTAATCCCAAAATGCATAACTTTACACTTTTCCACATTGAACTGACATCCATTACCTTTTGCCCATTCTACCAGATTATTTAAATCATCCTGCAAACTTTCAACATCAGCTTGATTTTTTATTGTGCTACCCAAATTAGCTCTGATAATTAATTTTATTAAGTCTCAGATGTCTAGAGGAGTTAATTTTTTGTGTGTGTGAATCAAGGGTCATTTTGCAAAAAACTGTAGACTATGTCCAGTGTTTTGTGGATGTCAACATGGCAAAGAGAGATGACATCAAAGGATATGAGAATACTGTTGGAAGAAAGGTGGTTTTTTTATTTGTCCAAAAAGGTGATTCATATTTTTGATCATGAATCAATAGAGTTTGAATTGACAGATTGCATTTCAATACTGAATATGCACAAAATTTCATAAATTTTCTAAACCTACGATTCAAAAGATCAGGGAATATTATCAAAACGAAATTTATCATAAACATACCAATATAGTGAAATATATATACAGTAAAACCCAGGTTTTACATTCCCGCAATTTATGTTTTCCTGCCATTTACATAATTTTCCGTTGGTCCCGTCTTAAGGCCTATTTTTATGATATATTGTTTTCCCACCATTAACAACTTGACGTGGACGCTATTTCTCATGATTTGCATTTTTTTTTTTTGGTTGGCAATACTGATTTTCGAAACGATTTCTACGGAAATCTACACATTTCTGTTCCCAGATGGCATTGCTTTTGGCTGTAGTTTCGTTTCCACCATCACGGTGACCTGCACACTTGCAGCAGTAATGTAGTGATGAACAATACCATGATTTTTCAATCACAGTATGAATTGATATTGCAGAATTTCTGCTACGTAATTTAGTGTGTGAAAGTTGCTTTCAAGTTGCAGTGGTGGATTATCCATGTTAGTAACATGGAGGAGAAAAAAAAGACAGAAAATGTATTTCGATAGAAGAAAAGATGGCAATTCTGTGACGTGTAGATTGGCATGCTGGAACACATGTGCATTTAGCAAAAGATCTTGGACTCTCCATGTCCACTTTGAACACGATAGTAAAAAACAGGTCAAGCATTGAACTCAATGCAAAGCAATCAGGCGCTATGTCAAAAAAAATAAAAAACCGAAAAGCAAAAAACAATCAACAATTAAAGATTTTTTAAAATAGATAAATGTAAGTAATTGTAAATTCATTTATTTTCAGTTATTAAATTTTGTAATCAAGTATGTAGACTCATACTAGCAGTAAGTCATCTTTTAGCCTTTTTTTAATGTTTTTTTTTTACATTTCCTGCTATTTACACTTTTTTCTATCAGTCCCCTGAAAAGTGTAAAAAAGGGGGTTTTACTGTACTTTGATTCATACCATCCCTACACTATAAAAAATCAATTGCCCTCTCTTAATTCATGTATACATATAAATACATGACACTTAACAAATATTTCAATCTGGGAATTTCCTATTTCCAGCAGATCTAAAACAGAGTCTATCCCCAACAATTAATAAATTATGTCAAGTTGAAGAATAAAATTAGAGTTGCCATCAGGGTGACCACATCTAGTACTTTCGTACTAGATCTAGTACATATAATAAATAACAGAAAAACTCACGTAGAAATATTATTTAATGGTATAATTTTCGCCTGTGTGTCACAGGCATCTTCAGTACAATTAATTGTACTGAAGATGCCTGTGACACACAGGCGAAAATTATACCATTAAATAATATTTCTACGTGAGTTTTTCCGTTATTTATTATGTATAGTTATGTCTACTCACGGTTTACCTCTTTTAAAACTTAGATCTAGTACATTTTATAAATTTTTAGTGTTCTAGTACGTTCTCCAACAGATCTAGTAATTTTTCCTTTCCAAATAATAATAATAACAACATGAGAGTTAGACATATGAGTTGAATATTTTTCTCTCCCCCCAACCTCCCCATATGTCACATTCAGTGACACAAGATACGATTTCTCTTTTTTTCCTACCCCTCTCACTGTTGCTAGTCTTCTCTCTTTCTCCCACGATCCCGTACTCAGGCAATACGACTGGCATTAGCCAATGAAATTATATTCTTCATTGTTCAAAACTTCTCACGCGTTATAAGAAGTCCAGTGTTTTTATTAATTTTATTAACAAAAACTTGTTTAATTCTTCATCGAAAATATTATTTAGATTTTACTTTTAAACATGGACAAGTGACAAGAAAAATGTTCTAAATTTAAATTTGATTCTAAATCTCAGGAGAAAATGTGTAGTGTATGAGTCAGTAAAGTACATAAACGAGCTATTGAAAGTGAAGATATCAATGACAGCCCTTCCAACTCACAAGAAACCACTTCTCACACAGGTAATTCAGATGAAAGAGAACGTGATGCTAATTATGATTCAAATTCAGGTTTGCAAGGCTCATCTAAAAAGATGAAAAAATCATATAAGCAAAATTTCAAAGAAGAATGGTTGGAGGATCCCTTTCTTAAATCCTGGATTTATTCAGGTAAAAGTAAAGAACACACTGCTTACTGTAAATTTTGTGATATAAGCATTAATGGTAGCAAATGTCTAGATTCTACATTTTAGAATGTAGAATCTAGACATTCTACATTCTTCATTGTACATTCTTCTTTTAGATTCTACATTTTAGAATGTAGAATCTAAAAGAAGCTCACCAGGTATAATGTCATTGTTTAAATCCAGTTCCAAATATCAGTCAAAAAAATAAATTAAAGTGGCAGAATTAAGATTATGTGCATATGATGCAGACAGGTCCTTTCCGTATAAGGGTGCAAAGAACCCGGGCGGCACAATTTAGGGGCGAAATAATCGAACACATTCATAAAAAAATAGGGAATAAATAATACACTGAACTGTTTGTGTATTTGTCACCTTCGAATGTGAGAGATTTCAGTGAGGGGCTGAGTCGCTGGGTAGTTAAATAAATGGTACGAGCTTCAACACAACTTACTTTAATCACTGCTCTCAGCACAGTGAACAAACATTCTAGGAATCTTTTGAGTTTTCTTCTTGATGGACCTGTGTTTCACTTATGATTTCTCCATGAGTGCAGGTCACAAAGATACCTTCAACGATCTCGATCCTCTCTCTCTCTCTTCCATGTTATCCCCATAGATTTCACTAGTGGATCTTCTCATCTTGTAGGTGGTCTTACTGGTTTTCTCTTTATTCTTGTTGCCAGTTGGATATTCTATATGTCCATCTGTTATTCCTGAGTCTGCCGATGTGACCTGCCTATCTCATCCTGCTTTCATATACTGCAGTTACCATATCTTTTATGCCTGATCTCTTTCTTAGTTCCGTGATTCTAACATGTTCCATTTTGTTGATGTTACAAATCCTACGTTCCATTGCACGCTAAGTTATTATGAGTGTCTCTTCTTCTTTTCTTGTCATGTTCCATGTTACATTACAGTAGTATGTTTGTTTATTACATAAAAATAAGTTTTTTTTTACTATTTGTATTTTTTCTTTATTTTAATATACATTCCTCTTAATGTACAGTATAATAAAATGATTTGTAACGTGTTATTGTACTTCGGGATCCTTTAATTTTTAATGAAAAAAAGGGGGGGGGGGGCAAAAATTTTGCACTCAGGAGTCGCAAACCAACGGAACGGCCCTGGATGCCGAACACAATTTGCTTTTGTGGCTTATGGATATTCTTCCAACTCTATTGAAAACAATTACTCCTGATAGTGAAATTGCTAAGAAATACAGTGTGGATGCACTAAATGTAACTATCTTATAAAAAATAATGGCTGTAGATTCACGCAATGAAATTTCAAAAACCTCCTTTGATGAATGGACTCCTTTTGACAAAAGAAAAATTGAAACATTCATCAGCCACAGATTTTACTGTTTCTGAAGAGTTAATTAATATAGCAAAATCTGATAAAAATAATGAATAAATACTTCCAGTATTTTTCTTGTGGATGGGAATCCCTGCATATATGTAAGTAGCATAATAAATAACTGAAATTTAATATTACATTATTTTAAACACTAAAATGAGACTAAAAATTATATAGTAAATTAATACACATGAAGTGCTAGAGTTACAATTGAGACTTCTATTATGATGATTGACAACTGCAGCTCTTGGATTCATAGATGACTGACTACAGTGAGATGAGTTTGACTTTTTTTCTTTTTCATATTTGTTATACATGTGTTAATTTAGCAGTTTTACATTGAGTTCATCTATGATAATAAGGTAATAATACCGTAAAATGCCCTAAATAGAGTGAATGAAACGAAAGCAAATAAAAATTTAGTACTTTTTTTTGAGATCTAGTGCCTTTTTCCTGCATGAATTAGTACAAAATATTTTTGCTGAGTGGTCACCCTGGTTGCCACCACTCGAGATGAAATAAATACTCTCTAAAATAAAATTTTAGAGAAAATATACTGTAGAGAGAAATACTGTATATTCTTCTTACTATTAAGAGAGACATCGAAGGAGTTAGGGAGACTCAGGCAGGTAGTATGTGGCCTCTGGCCACCTACTACCAGCACCTACTACTTGCAGGCATAACATTCAATGGCAGTCCAATCCAATCACACACAACTCTATGGGAGAAAAATCTAGCTCTTGCTCTTCTTCATGGCATTCATTTCAATTTCCAAGGATACCCTCTCTTCCTTTATGCATTTTTAAAACTCTCCTTTGCACTCTCTCTTATTCCCGACTATATCAGAATATCACAGTGGAAATCAAGAGACCAGACCTGCACACAATCCAAGTGAGGTCTTATCAATGCCTTGTAAAGAGGCAAGATTTCCTTATTTTTACTTATCAAGGTTCATTTCAGCATTGCAATTATCCTTTGAATTGTATTTGCAATCTTTGGTATATAGTCCTTGAACTTCAACTTCCTGTCTACTAAAACACCAAGATCCCTAATCTGATCAGTTTCTTCTAGCATAATCTAACCAAACTTAATATGACATTTGATATCAAATCAGACCAAAGTGCATACTTTACATTTACTTTGACACTTACAACATTGACTTGACGGTCATTTTCCCATGCTCACAATTCCAGCCTATTCAAATCATTATCCATGATTTGGTCTGCTGGTCTTAATGGAACACCTAGTTTATGTATCTTGGAAAGACAATATAGTCTAGATGGATGAGCATAAAAAAATTTCCGTTTTTTCTTAAATTCTTCATCCCAATTGGAGATACTCTCAATGAATTTATTAACTTGTCTTGAAGTTGAATCACATGAGAGAGGACAACAAGTAGAGAAGTCATGTAGCATTAAGGAAATGTTCCTAAAATATTTTTACATTACTGCTGCATTGCCCTTGTCATAAGATTATTATTATCACTTCTCAGAGAATGAAGTGCTTTGAATTTTGGTGGAGTTAGGTTAGAAGTGGTGGTTTTGCTATGAAAAGAATCATGTTTGAAAATGTATTTTATTGGGAGTCTCAGAAGGAATTTAACATAGACTTCTGTCTCATCATCATCTTCTTCTTTCTAGCGTTATGTCCCGCTTGGTGCAAGGTCTACTACAATTATTAGGATGTGACTTTGGGAGACCCCCAACCAGCTTGTCACAGAGGCTGATGTTGGGGAATACACATCCTTGTGTGTGAATGAGCATATGAAGGTGAAAAACAATCACAAACAACCATGCCCTAGGTGAGATTCGAACCTGCAGCCTCCTGGCTGGACAGCAGATGCACTAAACACTCAGCAAACCAGGCTGGCTCTCATCATCATCAAATTTCAGTTATGTACCCTCAGGGGTGTACAGGATAATTATGATAGTATTACATGAAAAAGTTACACAATTACTAATTTCTGTCTACTAAATAAGTTACACAATTACAATTTTCCTCCGAATTAATCTGTTATCTGTCAAGACTCCAACATTATCAGAGCTCGTATTTCTATCTTTTAAGGCACTTTTTACTATATCAATCCATCTAACCTGGGTCTTTTGTATGCCAACCTAGCAAAGAACACTTGTTTTTCTAATCTTTCTTCTCCCATTCTGTTTAAGTGACCATACCACCTGAGATTACCTCTACTAACACATTCCTGCTGAATGCTAACAATGGCAACTTCTGTCTCAATATCCTCATTTTTAATGTAACACTGCCATTGATGCCACCTGTTCACTCCATTAATCTTTGTCAGAGCTCTCATATTAGATGTCTCTGGGCTTTGACCAAGTATTTTATTTCTACCCCAGCTCTCAGATCCATAAGTTAAAATTGGTTTGAACACTATCTTGTATACAGATAATTTAGTGTTTTGACTTTCTTTCTTATTCCATATAAATTTATTCAGCTAACTTCCTACCATACCAGTTTACTAATTCTGTTGTCCATTTCCATATTTAATTTACTATCTTCACAAAAAATGGTGCCTAAATAAAGGAAATGTTTTACTAATTCTATAGGTTCACCATTCAGGCTGAAGTTGATGTTTTCAATGTTTCTGCCTATTTCATTGTCTTTTTATTGCTAATTTTCATACCAAATTTATTACAGTTATTCAATTTAGTCAGGGAATCCTCCAGACGTATACTGGATTTATTCAGAAGTATGACATGATCGCATAAAGTAAAGATTAACATCACCAATTTTGATATCAGATTTAATACCACTTTTCTTCATGTGTTCTATATAGATAATGAATAACAGAGGGGATAATGTACATCCTTGTCTGACAGTAATAATGTGCACCCATGTAGCACACCTGATTTAACATAAGGCACTTTTCCTGTGCCTGCTTCGATTCTAACTATTAACTTACAGCTTAAATAGAGACAATGTATTGCTCGATATAATGTCCCATTTAGACCATATAACTGTAGAGTTTTGAGGTTCGTTCCTCTTGACACCTTGTCATATACTTTTTTTTCCAGATCAACAAAACTTAAATACAAATCCTTTCATATTCCCAAGATTTCTCAACCATTTGTCTTAATGTAAAAATTTGATCCTGATAACCTCTATTTGGCCTGAATCCAGCTTGTTCTTCACCAAGCTTCCCTTCCACAATTTTTCTTAGCCATTTTTTCTTAAATATACTTGCATAAATCTTACCAGGAATACTTAGCAGTAAATACCGCTGTAATTCTGAAATTTATTTTTCTTTCCCTTTTTATAGATGGGAAGTGTGAGAGCTCTGCTCCAATCATGGAACACATTATTATATCATTTTTATGCATTTCTGATTATTATCTTACTGTAATTTGTATTTGTCTTACTGACATTATAGTTTTATTGAACCTGATTTTTTTTATTTTAATTTAATTAATTTTTTTATTGCTGTTATTGTACTAAAGATGCCTATGCTACTTAAAATAAAAAATTAAACACAGAAACTTACATGAAATAAATTTAATAGCTGTAAAATTTTTACCAAATTAATTTTTTTATTGTTGTTATTGTACTAAAGATGCCTATGATACTTTGGTAAAAATTTTACAGCTATTAAATTTATTTCATGTAAGTTTCTGTGTTTAATTTTTGAAAGTGATTATTATTATTATTATATGGGCACCTCCATGGAGTCCAAAGACTCATCACAGGAGACCTAATCTATCCACACAATCTATCATACCTCTCCTTGAACCAATTAACAGAAAGATTACTCTGACTCTGGCAACTGATTCCACTCATTCACCACTCTCTAAGCAAAAAATTTAATCATCACACCCCTACTGACTACACCTTTATTCAACTTCCAGGGATGACCCTCATGTTGTAGTCCAGCTAGCAAATGCTGAAACATCTATCCTATAAAATCCTACAAGCAACTTAAATGTTTCTATCATATCCCCTCTTTTTCTCCTATCAACTAACTTCTGCAATCCACACACCTTCAATCTATCCTCATAGGGAACATTCCACAGGCCACTCACCATCTTGGTCACTCGCCTCTGAATCCTCTCCACCACTTCCTTATCCCCAAGAAACCCAGGGGACCAGTAATCTAGATGTGGACATGTCAAGGCCTTATATAGAGGAATTACAACTTCCTTATCTTGACTTGTTAATGTGTTCTTCAATAGCCAAGTAATCTTATGGGCTACCTTAGTACCCTTAGCAATGTATCCTCTTCGCTTTAACTCTCTGTCTACCACCACTCCTAAATCTCTAGTTTCATCTATTTTCAGGAGTATAGTGCCATTAATGTGATAAACAACTTGTAATCTATTTATCCCAAAGTCATAACTTTACATTTCTAGACATTAAACTGACACCCATTAACATTTACACCATTAACAAAAAAGCCCATACTGACAGCTTATTTAAATCATCCTGCAAGCTCTCCACATTGCCTCGATTAACTATTACTCTACCTAATTTTGCATCATCAGCACATATTTCCTTTCAGGTTTTTTCTATATCATTTATGTATAAATTAAACAGCAATGGTCCCAGCACTGAACTTGTAGCACACCACTAGTCACCTGCTTTTGCCTCGATTCTGCCCCTCCATATACCACTTTTTGTTATCTGTCCAGCAACCAATCTCTTATCCACTTCACCAGTGTCATCGATTCCCATTTGTTCCAATTTGCATAACAGTGTTTCAGTGGTATTCTGTGAAATGCCTTTGCAAAATGCAGCAAAATCATCGTGTAGCCATTTCATTTATCCAACTCAGCTATTATTCTATTATAAAAAGTTAGTAAATTATTAAGACATGACCGACCTTCACAAAGCCATGTTGATCCTCATACAGTATTATATTTTTATCTACCCATTCTTGAATTCTCTTTTTCACCAATTTAAATAGGTTAAAGCAGTAACTTGCAAAGTGGTCACTCAGTAACTCAACTATTTTAACTGCTTCCATCTCCTCGTGACCATCATCACTCATTAAGGTTAATCTTCCATAGTCATTCTTTCTCTTACTTGCCACATAACGAAAGAACTCTTTGGGATTTCCTTTGGCCTGCTCTGCTAAATTCTTCTCATAATCTGATTTTGCCTTCCTTGCCATGCTGGTCACCTTTCTTGTCTAAGCCTTGTACTGTTCATGAGTTTGCTGGTCAAACTTTATATACCTTCCACGGTATTTTCTTCTTCTGCAGCTCGTGCTTAATGATATTACTCATTCATCTAACTCCTACCCGATTAATCCTCCTTACCTGAGGTATACAATTTAATACTACTTCCTCTAGATGAACCTTAACTATATCCCTGCAGTGTTTCATGCCATGGTACAGATTTAAACTTCTTCCTAAGCATGTCATAATCACCTGCCTTGTAGTTCCATAAATACCCCTTCTTGATAGAATATTCCTCATGTTTTACAATTTCCAAAGCGAAGACCGCATGGTCACTTTCACCAATTTGAGGCAATGTGTCAACTTGGATAGCTGACAACATTGCCTCATGACAAAATGGATAGCTGTTCTGATCCTATGGCCAGGTCCAATACTTTCCCATCCCTAGTCCCCTCCATCACATGCTGCCTTAAGTATTTATCTCTCAGCAGGTGTAAAAATTCTATTTCCTTTCTGCAATGTGATCTTTCTTCCTTCCAGTCTGTATCTCCATAGTTGAAGTGCCTGATAATAATCACTCGACCTATACTATAGTCACTTTGAGCAGGCCAAAGGAAATCCCAAAGAGTTCTTTCGTTATGTGGCAAGTAAGAGAAAGAATGACTATGGAAGATTAACCTTAATGAGTGATGATAGTCACGAGGAGATGGAAGCAGTTAAAATAGTTGAGTTACTGAGTATACTCATCACTGTACAACCAACAAATGCTGTTAGCTGTCAGCCAAGTCTCACTTCTCACTAATGTCTATAACTTTTGGCAATGTTGCACTAATCAATGCCAAAAAACTCGTCCCTCTTGTTCCTGATACTTCTGGCATTAGTATATAAAAATGGCAACATCCCTTAATTTCTCCATCCACCTTTACTTTCTGACTTGACTAACTATTCAATATTTTTGCTTGAGAGACTAGATTCCTCACTTTGTCATTCTCACACTCACTAGCTTCATGGTTATCTTCACACAAACTCATTTGCTTCCACTCTACAAAGATTATTATTACTATTATCACTATTATGTGACACCTCCAGGGAGTCCAAAGACTCATCGAGGGAGGGCACCTATTCTACAACTCTGCTTTTCCAGACTGTCTCTAACTGAAAATAATGTACTTTTTTTTTTTTTTTTGCAAGGCAACCAGGCCAGCAAAATGTTATATATAAATATATACTGTATATATTTATATATAACATTTATATATATTTATATTATTATTATATATATTATGTATATTTATATATACCATATTTTTCTGTGCATAAGATGATACTGTTTTCTAAAATTTTTAGACCAAAAATTGGGGGTTGTCTTATACACGGGGAGTAACTGGTTGAGAGACCTGCGGTTGGTTGCCTTGGCAAAACTACCAGTACCTTGTCTCCGCGAACAGGCTTCCGCCAATCACTAGCCTTTGTTAACTCTGTCGATTGACATCATTAACGGCTGATTCTGAATAAACCAATCAGAACTCTGAAAGCATTCATATCTGCAACTGTTGGCAGGGTAAGTTAATGCATTAATATTTTGAGCACTAGAAATGTCCGAAAATAAAAAAAAAATTGTCATATTCTTCAAAATTCAAGTTAAAAGTCATCAATTAAGCAAAAGAACATGGAAATAAAGCTTCAATGAGACGGTTTGGACCTCTTCCCATTGAGTGTATGATTAAATAGTGGAGAATACAGGAAGAACAACTACTCAAGATGCCAAAAAGAAGAGGGCCTTAAGAGGAAATCCAGAAAAATGGCCAAACTTGGAGCAGAGACTTAAGACTTGGATTATGGAGCAGCGCCAGAGTGGGACATGTGTGTCAACCAAGCTTATTCAATATGAGACAAAAAGGTTTGCAAGAGAAATGAAAATTGTTGATTTCACAGGAAAGGCAAAATGGTGCTTCAATTTCATGAAGAGAAGGATTAGCTCAGAAAATGCCACCAGCTAATGAGGATAAAATTAAACAATTTTACTCCTATGTCATAAAACTTCAGAGAAAGCATGCTTTTGAACCAAGTCAGATTGCAAACATGTATGAGGTGCCTCTCAATTTTGATGTGCCTTCCAACAGAACTGTTGATATGAAAGGGGTCAAAACATTTCAAGTGGTCATGAAAAGACACACCATACTGCTGTCCTTTCATGCTCTGCAGATGATATCAAACTGCCTCCTATGCTCATTTTTAAGAGGAAAACGTATCCTAAATACCACCTGGCATTCATATCCAAGTTCATGAGAACGGCTGGATGAATGAAGAGAGCATGGCTATTTGGTTTGCAAAGATTTGGTCCAGAAGACCTGGAGGGCTCTCGAAGAGGCCAGCTCTGCTCATGGTTGATCAGTTCCGAGCACATTTAACAGAAAAGACAAAAAGGGTTGCAGTGGATTTGCAAACACAGCTAACATTCATTCCTGGAGGACTTAAAGGTCAGCTACAGCCACTAGATATTTCTATCAACAAGCTCTGATGCAAAAAGCATCAGAAAAAGTAGGTAATAACTTGACACTAACAAGAAGAGTAAAAAAAAAACAACCATTACTGAGGAATGCAAATGGGTCCTAAACTCATGGAATGGATCAAGCAAGAGGTGGTTGTTTTTCTTCAAGAAATGTGGAATCAGCAATGCCATAGATAGAACTGAGGATGATCTTATATATATATATAAACAGTGACTCAGAAGACAGCAGTGATGCAGTTGAAGAAAGTGATACGTCTGGAACTAATAGTGATGAAGAAAATGATATGCCCAGAACTGAGAGTGATGCATAATTTCTTAGTATATATCTTAAAAATATTACCTAATTACTAAATATACTTTGAATATTTAAAAAAATATCAAATGCGTTCTGTTTTATGTTTAAAATATTGATTTCTTAATTTTGGGTTCGAAAAAGTGGAGTTCATCTTATACACGGAAAAATACGGTAAGTCAAAAAAAAGATCATAAGAAGAATAGAAGCCTTCTATGTCAAATTATATGATGATTTCCAAGACTTAAACCAGTATAAAAACAAAAATGTGATACTCAAATGGATGAGGAAGAAATGTGCCCATTAGTTTTATAAGAGGTTCAGCAGAAATTTGCGGAAGCATTAGTGGAAAGGTGACTATGAGATACCTCACATTCGTTTTCAAACATCATTCCCCCTAATGTCACCAGTCCTTTACAATTCCAGGTCTTTTTTCAGCTCACTCCCATAATATGTTGACCATTCACACAATCTTCCCTTTCAACATTTTTTAATATTACTTTCATATATCTTCCCTCTCTCTCTGTCATGCACGCACACACACACACACACACACACACACACTGTGTTTTCAACCATTTAAATCATTACTGTCATCTATTATAAACATTTCTTTCATTCATTCTTTCTGCTCCCTCTTAACCTTAGTTACCACCAACTATTTGCACTTGGGAAAACATATTTTATTGCTCTTTTCTGTATTTCTCATTTATCTATATATAAACTAAAAGTACAAAATGTGAGGAAAAAAACATACCTGTCTTTTTATCATTGCACATTTCTTCAGAACTAGAAGAGACCCTTTTGTTGTTACATCATCTTCTGCCTCTATACACAAATCTGTTCTTTTTAACTGGATCTAAACTCAGAGTTAAAGACAAAGATGTATAATGAGACAATAACTTACTAAAGCATTATTTTTTTGAAGTAATGTTTATAAATATATACTTAGTACAATCTTCTTCGATAGCAATTATTTGTTGTCTACACAAATAAAAGACTAGGTTATAAACTAATAATCATTTATACACCATGTCATTAATAACATTAATTGATGATCACTGTGTTACTGAAAATAATGAAGTACTTAGATCTAAATATTGGAACGTAAGCAGACAACATAATGATAAAATTATACAGTAACAGAATAACACTCAAGTTAGGAAAATAAAAAACATTTATTATTTATAGAATTTTCGGCTAGATTTCCTAACCATTGTCAATACACATGAAAAGAGATGAAAATAATAAGAGCAACACAAATTACAAGTGCATGACAATGTATGCTATCAACTGCAGGAGTATAACTCCATCTACAAATATTAGAATTTAAAGAAATAAATTTTAATAATTACAATATTAAGAAAGACAGGAATGAGGACTGTTACTCAAGATGACTTCCCTAAATTGGGAAAGTTTTTAAGTCAATTCTTTTTGTTGAGGTTCAGACTGAATGTGAACTTCAAAACTTTCTTTATGTAATCTTTCAAGAAGAAAATAATTTTTGTGTAGTACTTTAGTTTTGTTCCAATGAATTCTATGCTTTGGAGATAAGGCATGACTGGCTAAACCAGACTTATCAGACACCTGAAGTAAATTATACTCCTGATGTTCTTCTAGATGCAGCTGATCAGAACAACTCGTCTACCCATAAATAACAAAGGACATGTATTATCCAGTAGACACAGAATTCGTTGGAACAAAATTAAAGTACTACACAAAAGTTATTACTTTTCAAAAGATTATATAAAGAAAGTTGTAATGCTCACATTCATAGTTCAAACCTAAACAAAAACAATTGCCTTTAATTTTCCAATTTTGTGAGGTCATCCTAAATAACACTCCTCTTTCCTGTATTTCTTAATATTGTAATTATTTAAATAAACTTATTGTTTTGAATTCTAATATTTGTAGATGAAGTTATCCTTGTGCAGTTGATAGCATGCATTGATAGGCATATGCAGTTTAAGTGTTGTTCTTATTGTGTATATTTCTTTTCAACTGTATTAATTGACAATTGCTAGGAAAACTAGCCAAAAATTCTACAAATAATACATATTTCTTCTTTTTCTTATTATTTCCTTACCTCCATAGAGTCACAAGACTCATCACTGGAGGTCAACACTAGTCAACATAAAGTCTATCATACCACTCCTTAAAATTATCGACAGTCTGCACGTTCACCTCCCTCTCAGGCAATGCATTCCATGCTCCTACCATTCTCCATGCAAAAAAAAAACTTACTTCTTACCCTTTTACTCATCACCTTTTGCAACTTCCAGGGATGGCCCCCATGTCCTTGATTCTTTCCCTCATTCTACCACATGAAAAATATTCTCAGTGTTAATATGATAATAATAACCCTTCAACAGCTTAAATGTCTTGATCATATTCCACTTTGCCTTCCATCCATCAAACTCTGCAGTCCACATGCCCTCAGACAATCCTCATAATAAACTTTGTACGGTGTCCTGATATCATTTTTGTTATCCATCTCTGTACCCTCTCCAAAGTTACTTCATCACCTTCAAATTCCAATGACTAGATCTGAGCACTACATGATGATGATTATTATTATTTTCCTGACCCCCCCCCATGGAATCACAGACTCATTGTGGGAGGTCAACACGGATGAACACAAACTCTATCATCTCAGGCAATGCATTCCATGTTCCATGCAAAAAACTTATTATCCTTTTATTCACCACCTCCTTTTGCTACTTCCAGGGAGGGGGCTCTTATCCTTGTTCCTTTCCCGAGAGGGTTCTACCATATTAAAAATATCCTCAGTGTTAATACAAAAGCAATCCTTTAACAGCTTGAATGTCTTGATTATACCCCCCTTTGCCTTCTATCCATCAAACTCTGCAGTCCACATGCCCTCAGACTATCCTCATAACCAACATTGTAAGTCCTGACATCATTTTTGTTATCTGTCTCTGCACCCTCTCCAAGGTTACTTCATTCCCTTCAAATCCCAGTGACCAGATCTGAGCACTGAAATCCAGATGTTGTCTGATCAAAGCTTTATACAATGGGACCAGAACACTTTTATCTCTCATGGTCAATGTTCTCCTCAACATTGCCACAATTCTCTGAGATGTGTTCACAACCTTTGCAATATGTCCTAGGAACTTCAAACCCATATCATGCAACTTAAAAATCAAGTTATGTGGCATCCTGTCAAATGACTTGGAAAAATTCCCCCCCCCCCAAAAAATAATAAATAAATAAATAAAATAAAATAAATGACAGTGTATGGCTTACCCTTGTTCTTAACATAAGAATTATTCTGTTAACCTATATAATAATTTTATCATAATAAGGTATGGTAAGAACTAAGATACCGATGACTAACTATATCAAATGTAAAGTCTTCTTCTTCTTCCTAACATGGAATTTAGGCCATGTGGCCTGTTCCGGTCTCATGCCACCTCTTTCTTGGTCTTCCGATTCTTCTTTTTCCACTTATTTTGTATCTGTATAATATTTTTGGTAGTCTGCTGTTGTCCATTTGATTTAAATGTTCTAGCCATTTTTGTTTATACTGTCTTATGTAGTAATTAATTGGTTTTAGTTTCAGGGATTGTAAGATTTCTTCATTTGTTCTGTGGTCCCACTTGGTATATCCAGCTGTTTTTCCTGAGGAACTTCATTTCTGCTGTTTGAATTCGTTTTTCATCTTTCCTTTTCATGGTCCATGTTTCGCTTCTGTACAGTAGAGTTGGTTTTGACAAGACATTATATAGTCTGATTCTAGTGTGTTTTTGTACCAGGGATGGCTTAAATATATTATTTATTATGCCATTTACTTGGACAAAGTTTGATATTTTAGTGTTTATGTCTTTTTCTTCTTCGTATGATAGATCACATCCCAAGTATCTGAAAGTGTTTACTTGTTCTAGTATTTTATTATCTATCACTATTTTACTTCTTATTGGGTTTTCTCCTTTGAATGCCATTATTTTTGTTTTTTCTTTGGATATTGTCTTATTATATTGCTCTGAGATATCATTTAATGATTTTAATGATCTTTGTAAGTCATCTTCTGATGCAGCTAATACTATTTGATCATCTGCAAATAGTAGTGTATCTATCTTCATTTGCAGGGTCATTTGTATACCATATGGGTTATGCTGTTAGATTGTTAATATTTCATTTATATATATATTGAAAAGCAGAGGTGAGAGGGTACATCCTTGTCGTACTCCTCTTGATATATCTTTCCATTCTGAGATGTGTTCTAATTTAACTACTATTTTATTTCCTATATATATATTTCTTGAACAGATTGTAAAAGTTGGTTTGGTATGTTTAAATCGGTTAATATTTTAAACAATTTTTGTCTACTAATTTTGCCAAAGGCTTTTTCATAATCAATAAACGCCATGTGTGTTTCTTTTTGAAATTCTCTTCTCTTTTCTATTAATAATTTTAAAGTAAAAATTGAATCTATGCAGGATCAGCCTTTGCGGAAACCATTTCGTTCTTCTAGTAATTTGTTTTCTACAATGCTGCTTAGTTTCTCTTTTAATATTCCTGCATATATTTTATATCCTGTATTCAGCAGGCTAATTCCCCTATAATTATTGCAATTGTCTTTATTTCCTTTTTTATAGATTGGGATGACCAGTGCTTTTTTCCAAGAGTTAGGGGTTTTTCCAGACATCCAAACCATATTAAAAAATTTCAAAAGTCTTTCATTAAATTTTTCACCTGCATTTTTGTATAGTTCTATATTTATATTGTCTTCTCCAGTCGTCTTCCTATTTTTCATCTTCTTTATTATATTTTTCAGTTCTAACATTGTGATATTTTCTATTAGGTCATTCTTTGTCTTATAAAATTTTAATTCATTGTTCTCATCTGTCCAGTGATTTTGGAAATAGGTCACCCACTTTTCTAAATCTATTGTTTGTATTTTTATCTTTTCTTTTATTTCTTTATTCATGTATTTTATTACTTTATAGGTTTTGGGTTGTGGCTTAACTAAATCCTTTTCCAGTTCTGTTACGAAATTGTTCCATCTTTCTCTATGTTTTTTCCTTACTCCTCGTTTTGCAATTGCACTATTTCTTTTATACTCTATTTCTGCTTCTATTGTTTTGGGATTTTGCCATTTCTGATAACTGTCCTATTATATTTTTTATTTCTTTGTTCCAGTCTCGTAGTCCTCTTTTTCTAATCCATTTGCACTTTATTCCTAAGGTTTCTGTTGCTGCTTTTGTGAGAATTTGTTTCAAATTTTCCCATTCATCTTCTGTCACTTGATTCATGTGTGGTTTCTGTTTTTAAGTTTGTGCATTTTTGATATTGTAGTCTAACTTGAGGATTCTGTAATGAAGAAATTTTGTAGCTTGGCTGGTAAGAATTTTCAATTCTATGTGATTTTAGCCACTTTGGTTTAAAACGAATTTTTGCTGATACCATATAATGATCAGAGTTTAATTCAAAGCCTCGATATGCTCTTACGTCTAAAATTAACTCTGCTAATTTAAAATTTGTGATAACGTAGTCAATTACTGATTTGTATCCTCTGGCTGACCAAGTATATTTATGTATTTCCTTGTGTTTAAACATTGAATTCATTATTCTCGTATTATTATAAATGACAAAATCGAGGAATCTGCGACCATTTTGATTACATGTATCTTCGCCAAATTTACCTATGTTTGTTTTGTATTTTTTGTTTCCTATTCTGGCATTTAAGTCTCCTGCTAGCAGTAAATAGTCAGTTTTGTTTGTTTTATCTATGGCATTCTGTACTTTATAAAATATATTACTGTCTTCTTCTTTTCCCTCTTCTGGTGCATACGCAACAATTATTGTTATGTGGCCTCTTAATGTCTTGAGTCTAATTTCTATTAGTCTTTCATTCAAATAGTTGTAATATACAATATTGTTCTTTAGGGATTTATGTACCATAATCATTATACCTGCTTTTGCTCTTTCTTCACCCCACTGTAGATTTGTATATAGTTGTTTGTTTCTTTTGTACCTTTTTGTTTTTTCTTTGTTTCTGTTACTATACATATTTTTATGTTAGCTTGGTTTAGTTGTTTATCAAGTTCTTCTTCTTTGTGTGCAATGCTTCTCACATTCCATGTTGCAATCTTCATTATGTGTTCCTTTTTCCAATTTCGTTTACCGTTTCCTGGGTTGTGGTCTTTTCCCTGACAGTCCGTCCGGCTTTTCTTTGCATGAAACTTGAAAGTATTTTGAATTTCCCCAGGGCAGGTTACTAACCTGTGGTTGGGTAAGTCCAGTGGTAGGGCTGCTACCTAATGCCTCTGGACAGGCAGATCTAACAGCATTTACTCTGTTAGGGTGTTAAGGTTATACCGCCCATACTCGGTCGCCAGTGCCTCGTTTGTACTTTTAGAACAGGATGGACCACGGGAAGGTGAGGTTGAGGTTTGAGGCTATGTATTGCACTTCACCACCCCTTCCAACCCCAAATGTAAAGTAATAGGTTTTAATACATGCATAAAAACAAATAAAATATCAGTTATGTAAAGAATACTGAATAGAAATAAAAAAATAATAGAACTCAGTAAAACTCATTGAGTATGTACAAACTAAATTCTGGTCAGAAATTGCTTCTTATTTTAGAATGTCAATGGGATGTACTCAATATCAACAAGTTCCTTTTGGTAAAGTTCCAAGTAATGGAGTGCTATTAGAAGTTGGTTAACAGGCAAGGGTTAGATAAATGTGTGTATATGTGTGTGTGTGTGCGTGCGCGCACTATACTGTTGGCCTAGTTGAGTTGATCATGTTCTTTCCTAAATATTTCTGTTTAGGAAAGAACTTGACATTGTCAGCATCCAGGAATGCATTAGCATAGAAAATCTCAGGTGGTATGGTCACTTAAACAGAATGGGTGAGGAAAGATTAGCCAAACAAGTGTTCTCTGCCAGGTTGGCAGGAAAAAGACCCAGAGGAAGACCAAGATATAGGTGGCTTGATACGGTAAGAAGTGCCTTAGAAGATAGATATATAAATATAAATATATGACAATGTTGTAGCTTTGACAGGTAACAGATTGATTTGGCAGAAAATTGTAGGTAGGAAGTTAGTAATGATGTAAATTTTTCATGTAGTACTATCATATCCTGTACACCCCTTGAGAGTAAATGTCAAGAATTTGATGATGATGATTTCTGAAAGGCACAAACATCTATAGGCAGTCAATAATTTTCATGCCTGGTGTGAAACTACCATCCTGCTTAGAGGCAGCCTGAAGTGATTAAAAGTATCATCTTTGATTTCTAGAGAGGAGGGGAAGCATGATTATCCCACCATAATTCCCATTCAAGGTACTAAATATATCATAGTTTCCCAAATTTTCACTGAGATTTGATATGCACACAAGTTAGGTAAATACACACTAAAGCAGAACCTATCTGTACACTGTCATTTTATAAACAATATAATGCTGAGCTGAGACTTAAACTGGCTACCTGGCTAGAATAATGAAAGGATGAAGACTTTATTAATAATGTTCATAAAGCAAGTCTCTCTGGATACTAAAGTCAAGTTAAATGTAGACAAAGATGTAATCAGTCAAAATTAAGTGACAGGTAGAAGGCATTGACTTTTATAGGTGAATATCATTGATCCATATTAAGCAGAGAGAGCACAAATTGCAAACGTGAGAAAAATGAAAGTATTGTCTGCCAATCAGAGCCAAATACTATATATTGTCTATCATAAGATCTAAAATGTTGGTTAAGACTTGGGCTATATAGACTTACCTGATAACGATATAATATCTGAGGTTGCATTCGTTTCCTTTCTAACAACCAATTTTTGGACTTCAAGAAATCAGCTTTTTTAATTTTGCTATCAGATTTTGTTATAGGTGGGGTCTGTTCAGGATAGATAGTTTTTATGTACCAGTCAAATGATTTGCACCCTAATCTTTTACGCAATAAAATACGATCTGTTACATCACCATACCATTTATCTCTAGCATCTGGTCGTATTTTGAAATAATTTTCCTGCAATGCAATGGTAAATCATAAATAAATTCTGCATAAAGAGCAAATTATTAATAGCAATTATAAATCTTATATGTAATATTTAAAATAAAATTATAAATTATATAATACGGCCTCCATTAATCTTAGATATAACTAATGCATTAAAGCAGCATTAGTTGAAAGGTTTTAGTCAAAGATGAAATATTTATTTCAATTTATACTTTATTATCATTATTTATACGGATAGTCCTTGGAGTCAAAAGATTCATCGAGGGAGACGCATCATACATCTCCTTAAACTTATTCACTGATGGGGGTGCTCACAACCACCTCAGGCAATTCATTCCACTCATTCACCTCTCTTAAAGTATAGAATCTAGTCTGTGCACCCTTACTAACCATACTGTTAAACACCCCCTTGTTTTCCCCCTACTCCATGTATTGAAAAATTTCTTTATTTAAACTTATAAGTTACAATCGTATCTTATCTCACAATCTTATCTCCTCATCAGCTAAACTGCAATCTACACATCTTCAATCTATCCTCATAGGGAACATTCCATAAACCTGTCACAAGCTTAGTCACTCATCTCTGAATTCTTCCCACCACTCGGTTTCCTAATCATGCAGGTGACCAAATCCGTGCACAGTAGTCAACATGTGGTGAATCATAGCCTTATAAAGAGTGATAACCTCATTATCTTTACCTGTCAATGTGCTCTTCAATATCTAAGCAATCCTCTGAGCTATTATGCAAACTCTTGCAATATGTCCACTGAATTTCAAATCTCTATCCAACATCACTAATAGATTCCTAGCCTTATCAATTTCCTATAATCCAGTACCACCAGTATGATATAAATTATGTAACCCTTTCATCCCATTATATTGCATTATATTTTACATTAACATTTACAACATTAAATTGAAAACCACTGTCCTCTGCCCACATTCCCAATTTGTCTGTCACTCTGAAAGATATGTATATAACCTTTATGAACTATTGCTCACATACTTTTGCATCATTGGCAAACAACTGCATCTACCCTCAAATCTTCTGCTGTATCATTAATGTACAAATTAAAGAGTAGTGGTCCTAGTACAGAGCCATGGGGCACTCCACAAGTCACCCTCATTTGCCTTAATTTACCCCACTATACACAACCCTATTATATCTGTCTATCAGCCAACCCCCCCCCCCACCAGCCTCATATCCATTCCCATTTGCTCCAACTTATGTAATAGTTTTCCATGCAGTATTCAAATTGCTTTGAAAAGTCCAGCAATCATGGTGTAGCCATTTCCTTTATCCAATCCACTGTCACCTTATTCTAAAATGTAAATAAATTACTCAGGCAGGACCTACCTTTTACAAAGTCATGCTTCTCCCTATAGAGTATCATACTTCTGTCCACTCATTCCTGAATTTCAATTTTAACTACTTTTTCCAATACTTTAACCACCGAATCCAGAGATACTAATTGGTCTGTAATTTGCTACTTCTGTCTTGGGCCAATCTTTATATAATGAAACTATCTTACCCTCTTTCCACTCTCTTGGAACCTTGCTAGAACTGACAGATTAAACAACTTTGTCAAAGTCACTGCCAGTTCATTTGCACATTCTCATAGCACACAAGCAGACTTATCATTCAGGCCCACTGCTGTATTCACATTGGTATTTTTCAATATACTGAGTACTTCCAGTTCATCTACCTCAATGCTCACATCAGTCTCTGTCATCTCAGTAACCGCAAAGTCACTACTTATATGATATGTTCTGGCAAAGTGATCACTCCAGTAGTACTGTCATATCCTGTACACCCCTTGAGGGTACATGGCAGGAATTTGATGATGATGATGATGATGATGAAGTGATCACTTTGTAACTGAACTATTTCTTCTGCTTCTGTCACTTTCCTACCATCAGCACCACATAAGAAAGTAACAGAAGCAGAAGAAATAGTTCAGTCATTCAGCGATGAAGAGAAAAAATGATTATCTTTCCATGATATAACCACAAGAACATACGAGAATATAAGAACATAAGATACATTCATAACTCTGCTATTAGTATATTTCTTTCTTGTGGTTATAACAGTTGCTTTAATATCATTTTTGTTCTAGGTGTAGCAGTATAAAGTACTGCTTTATACTGCTACACCTACATAGCAAATCCACTACATGCCGGCCTGTAGTGGATTTGCTACATGGTTGGCCAAGTGGTTAGCGTATCCACTCTCCAGCCAAAAGGCTACGGGTTCAAATCCCGGTGTGAGCATGGATGTTTGATTGTCTGTGAAAATACTAGTGGTGGTGGTGGAAGGTAGTTGCAGTTCGTTGTAGTTGGTGGAGATGGAGTAGCTGTAGAGTAGGTGCCCTCCCTCGATGAGTCTTTGGACTCCCTGGAGGTGTCATATAATAATAAATAATAATAATCATTCTTGCTCTTACTTGCTGTGTAGTTGATTTACTTTGGCCTGCTTAGCTAATTTTCTCTCAAAAACTGATTTAGCATTCCTTACCCTTCTTGCTTGTGCTTTATACTGCTACATTTAGAACAAAAATGATATTCAAGCAACTGATATAATCACAAGAAAGAAACGTACTAATAGCAGAGTTATGAATGTATCTTATATTCTTATATTCTCGTATGTTCTTGTGGTTATATCCCGGTGTGAGCATGGATGTTTGATTGTCTGTGAAAATACTAGTGGTGGTGGTGGTGGAAGGTAGTTGCAGTTCGTTGTAGTTGGTGGAGATGGAGTAGCTGTAGAGTAGGTGCCCTCCCTCGATGAGTCTTTGGACTCCCTGGAGGTGTCATATAATAATAAATAATAATAATCATTCTTGCTCTTACTTGCTGTGTAGTTGATTTACTTTGGCCTGCTTAGCTAATTTTCTCTCAAAAACTGATTTAGCATTCCTTACCCTTCTTGCTTGTGCTTTATACTGCTACATTTAGAACAAAAATGATATTCAAGCAACTGATATAATCACAAGAAAGAAACGTACTAATAGCAGAGTTATGAATGTATCTTATATTCTTATATTCTCGTATGTTCTTGTGGTTATATCAGTTGCTTTAATATTATTTTTGTTCTAGGTGTTTATCAGAACTTTCCAGGCTCTCCTGCATAATATTATTAATGTGTGCATACACACACATGCACATGTGTGTGCATATAGAAAGTTTTTTTAACTTGCTTATACCATAAATTAAAGATGCCAAAAAATTATATTCTTGGTTTTAAATCCTTTATCCAAGTATAAGGAAACAAAAAAAATTTGGCGTGAAGTAACTTCACAACTGGGCTACTTGTATATAGAAGCTAATGAATATATATCTATTGCCTTATTATCCCATAATACAAAGCACGTATCCTTACAGACAACTATAATGCTATGCATTATGGGAATGGCTGCTATCCAGAATGATTTCAAACTTTCGTCTGTTGAGACCTCAATAAAGGTTGAAACTAGTCCGGATAGTGATTAAGATTTTTTTTTAAATTCTTTAAAAAAAGTACGATTGACACATCAAAAAATTTGAAAATTTAAAAAAGAACACGATCTCAAAACCGCAACTTCCTACCGAAACGGTAGTTAACCTGTCATCACTTAGTGTGAAACCTGAAGCACTCAACGCCCTCGCACGTGGCCACAACTTCGCCATTGCGCCCAGAAGAATACCTGCTGAGGATATTATGATATGAACTGAACGCAGGATTCGACACCTTCCAAGCCACGTCGCCAACGATATTAGGCTGGATGTAGTTTATGTTCTGACCAAAGCTAAACCACCTAAAACCAACATGCCCAGTAAAGAAATTAAATCTCTATTAGAATTAAAGAAAAACAAGAAAATAATAATCACCAAAGCTGACAAAGGGAATGCCACAGTATTGCTTAACCAAAAAGATTACACAGGTAAGCTGAAATCTCTATTGTTAGATCGGGCCACTTACCTCCCTATCAAGTACAATCCCACCAACTCACAAATTAGAAAACTCCACAGGCTCCTTAAGAAGGTCACTTCTTGGCCTGTGGAAATCACTAACAAATTAAAGCCATATAACTCCATACCCCCCCCCCCCCCCGTATTTATGGACTCCCAAAAATTCACAAGGAAAATGTGCCATTACGTCCCATAGTGGATGGCATTGATTCCCCCCCCCCCCCCACATACAAACTAGCTAAACATTTGGTCAAAGCTCTCTCACACTATACTTACTGGCAATACACCTTCAATACATAAAAACCTCAGCCCACTTCAAAGCCAACATAGAAAACCTTACACTCAAACACACTGACATAATGGTCAGTTTTGATGTCTCCTCCTTATTCACATATGTCCCACTCAAAGAATCCTTAGAGCTAATCCAAGCTAAATTTCCTCCCGATATCACAGCCCTATTTCAGTTCACAATGAACTCAGGCTATTTTGTTTGGCAAGGAAAATTCTACAAACAAATAGAGGGGACAGCCATGGGTTCTCCACTCTCTCCATCCTTGGCCAACTTTTATATAGAGACTTTTGAAGAGAAAGCCTTAAACTCTGCCCCACAAAAACCAACCGTTTGGCTTCGCTATGTAGATGATGTATTCGCTATTTGGCCACATGGCTCTGATGCACTCCTCTCCTTCTTAACACACTTAAACAACACCCCGGAATCAAATTCACCCTGGAAGAGGAAAAAAACAACAACTGCATTCCTTTCTTAGACACACTAGTCACCCGCCAGCCTGATGGAACCTTGGTTTTCTCAGTATATAGAAAACCCACCCATACAGGCAGATACATTCACCAATAATCCCACCACCCCTCCTCACAACAATATGGAGTCATTAAGACACTACACAACAGGGCTAAACTTATGTGCTCGAATGACAATGCCCTAACCACAGAACTAAACCACATTCTCAACACTTTCTCAGCCAATGGCAACCCCCCCCCCCAAAAAAAAAAATCCAAAAAATATTGAAACCAGTAAACCACAACCTTCCCCCCCCACACACACACACAACAAGGATTACTCTAAATCCATCACCATACCCCATCCGAGGCACCTCGAAAAAATCAAAAAAATCTTAAAAAACATAACTTCTTGTTACAGACCATATAAAAAATTGGCATCCCTTATCCGCTCTACTAAAGACCAACCTCCCTCCCTTGACCTACCTGGTGTATCCCAGGTCCCTTGCAGCTGTAAGCTGTCCTACTTTGGCCAAACAGCAAATATCAGAATTTCAGAACACAAGGACTACATCCGTTTTCACCAATACAGCCACTCTGGTCTTGCTGACCATGCGCTGGATACCTGCCATAGAATACGGTGGAAGAAAGCCAGGATAATACATCGTAGCAAATACAGATATGAAAGGCTTTTCATGGAATCAGCTTCAGCCTAAGAAACGATCCAAACCTCAACAAATTTGGCTGCATGAGACTTCCTCAAATTTGGGAAACCTACACCAGAAGACCTTCAGCTCAATCGCCCAAGAATACCATCATTGCCTGCTAGAGGGTACAATCAGGACTTTAGGAGAAATAATAGCTTCCTACTTCTTCCTCACTTACTTGTTTTGTTGTGCCTGCGTGCACGTGTCTTGTACTTAAGTGCTTGAAAATGGCAACATGACGTTGCCGAAATATTGAAATATATTAAAATTTATTTTAATGTATATCCTGGTACGCTGTAATTCCCTTAAATTATATAGTGAAAATGCATAACCAACGTCTAAGCCTTTCCACGAGAACAAAATAATCTAATATACATTAGTACATCAAAAACATAAATGAAAATTATGTATAAGGCTGTATAAGGTTAAACAATGCATTATCTGGACATAAATAAAATCACAGCAAGGGTTACAACAATACATGAGGTTAAAGTTATTCACAGGTAATCAAAGATAAAATCAATGTATATATACAAAAATCAAGTTAAACAATGTGGCTTCCACATAATAAAAAAGCTACAGCAAAGGCCACAGAGGTTACAACAGTCAAAGTCAATTAGTAGATGATATCAACAACATTAAATTAAACAATGTAGCATCTACATATAAACAGAAGTACAGCAGAGGCTACAGCAGCACACAAGCAGTTGAGGACAACTTAGCATATAACATAAATGTACAACTGTATGTACAAAGATCAAATTAAGCAGTTAGCATTCACATATAAATAAAGCCACATCTAAGGTTACAGATAAATAGTTGAGGTGATTTATTGAAGAATATATATGTACAAAATTTAATTGAACAATGTGGTATCTACATATGAGTAAAATTACAACAAAGCTTGTAGCAACTCCACCATAGTAGGTCCCAAGCCCAGTTGAGAAAGGAGAAGGGTTTGGCAAAGGACTAATCCCCCTTTCCAATAAAAACTAAATGATTATGGAAACTAAGAATCCTGAACCATAAATGATGAAAGGAACATAATACTCTGCAAAACACCAGACAATGACGATCTTAGCTGAGAAGTAAAAGCAGCAAAAATGAAGTCTCAGAGTGAAAGCCTTTTGGAAGCTCTAAGATGGAAAAAGAATTAACTGGTGTCACCAAAACATAACTAAAAATCTGTAACATGGAATGTAAGAACCTTATATGAAACTGGAAAAACAAGACTATCTCAGAAATGGATGCTTAAGATATACACATCTTGAGAATTATTCAGCTCAGATGGATAGGTTTTTGACAGATGGTAACTGGAGATAATGAATGCAATAAAGAAACAAAAATCCAGAAAAGCATGTGGAAATGACAACATATACACTGAATTACTAAAAGTAGATAAGGGCACTGATGTAAATGAATTAATTAAATTATACAATCTAATTCTGGAAACAGAAAATATCAGATCAGTGGAAGGAAGCAGTGACAGTGTTGTGTCCTGAATAAGCATTAAAAAGGTTTATATTAAAATATTCAGGTCACAACATTAATTCTACTCAGGCAGAGAACATGGAACGTTGGCAATAGAAAAAATAAATTGTTTGTGAACACAAGTCAAGATAAAGTTTAAGGAATTGTATAAAATTGTATAAAGTGTTTAAATATAATCTGTATTAAGTGTGGGCCTGATAATAGAAATCCATGTAAGCTGGCAAAAATCCGTTTGGAAAACCAGCCTCTTGCACTGAAATAGTAAAGCCTGTGAGTCAAGGTTCAAAGGTCACTTTTACCGTCCTGCATTATGAAAATATTGGAAAGGGAAACCTAAGCGTCTTCCAGGAATAGGAGGCAGACACACATGCGAAAAATTAATAGAGGGAGCTAGTGAGATTGACGTGGACACACGTGACCGAGTTGGCGCGTGTCGCAAATATCGAGATTTAACGAGAGGAGAAAATTGAACAAAAAGGCCTTGCATGAAGATTCGAGCCCTTATCTTTTTTTTCCTGGATTCCTGATCTCTCGGAGTGGTCCTGCTCGTCGTAGGAGGGAAGTCCCTGCCCAGTCGCGGAAGGCACTTAGTTCGCCCGTCGTAGTGTTCGTATTGGGCCAAGCTATGTCCGTGTTCTAGGATAGCTGTGATGTTGTCATACGACGGAGGGACTAAATTGAGCCGTCCATTCAAGGCGACGTTACCGTGCCACCTCCCATGTTTCCCTCGGAGATTCTACTCGAGATCTACGGAATATATCCTCCAAAGCGATTACATTTGAAGGCCTTGATGATTAGACATGGCGGGAACAAGTTTTAAGAGGGACAGAAATGGTAATGTAGACTTTTGAAATACTAATTCCAGTTGTAAGAAGAGAGTGAATTTCCTGTGTGAACGTTTAAATTGGACTGAACTTAAAGAACTGTAAGAGTAGCCTACAACTTGATATGTGCCCGAGACAGTGTTAAGAATTGTTTGCCCAAGAGGCCGAATAGATACAAGATCATGTTAAACTAAAAGTGTGATTGTGCTGAGGTGTTCACTGATAGCCACGTGTATCCGAATGGCTTAATGATAATCCATGAATTGTATTTTATGATTGTATTTAAGGTTATTAAGATTTTGTATGTGTGATAAGTACAAGTTAATTAGAGCTTTTGATCCGAGTTGAGTGCAACCATATTATCCTGTTTTGAAATGTATTATAGTGTATCACCTTAAAGTTAATTAAATTGTTTCATTCATGTACTTGCCTGATCTGCCTATATTATATGAATTCAAAACTACTGCTCATAAAAATAACAACGAACCAAGCGAGATAAACCCATGAATACTAATGCATTAAGTAAGCCGTGACTGTAAGAAAGAAAAGGACAAGCAAGGGGGAGATAAATTTATGCTTGATCAAATAACATTAACTCTCTAAAGGAGTCACCCTGAACAAGAATCCTTTCTACCTAGGTATTAGCTGGCGCAGCATAAAATTAAATGTGTTAATACTTATAGGGTGAACTTCTTCAGATTGTTTGTTTAGGACATAGAGAGGCCAATAGGACTGCAAAGCACTGAAGGTGAGAATATTTGATTGTAGAGTTTAAATTATAAGAGATAAATGTGTATAAGTAAGGTACAGTGTTAGACAAGTTTTGAATTTAAGAAAGATAGGATGTTGGATTAGTTAAGAAAGGGTAGATAAAGGGCAAATAACTAATTAAGTAAAGAAAAAGCAAACAAGATAAGAAAAGGTCTCAACATAAATGGTGTAGCTGGTAGGATAAAGGAAAGATATAAAACAATAGAAGTTAATCTAAATGATTAAAGTACAAACATATTATAACAAATAAGTAGAGAGAAAAATATTATAAAGAAACGTCGCAACAACAGTGAAAATACCAAAAAAAAAGGAGACCTAACAAAATGTGAAAACTGGAGCGGAATTAGCCTTCTATCTATGCCAGGAAAGGTATTTAGCAGAAAAGAACAAGCTGGATTCAGGCCAAACAGAGATTATCAGGACCAAAGATTCACTTTAAGACAATGGGTTGAGAAACCATGGGAACATAACAAGGAGGAGACAGGACACAAAATCCAAGTTCCCGAGATGATAAAATATCCTGCCACTAGCACTAAGGCTGAAAATTATACACATGTCCAGACAAGGCTTAGACAATTCCTCCTTATAACAGACAAAATTTGAATCTAGTTCCCATAGGCAAGTGATATGAGGAAAATCCTACTTGGCCATGCAGATGGTAAATTAAGACAAAGAAATATGATCTAAGCAATCAATTAATTAGCAATTTTCTGATTATTAAAAAACTGTTAAATTCAATAATTACCTTATATTCATCCATCCACACATGAGCCACTCGTAAAGAATTAATTGTAAGTGTATCTTCTCCACCTGGAGAGCCATAAGGTCGTCTTCGACGGAAAACGTGGCCAACATGGGAGCAGGGCAATATTTCTAATCTTCCTCCACACATCCAGATCTGAAAATTGTTTTATAGATTTTTTTTATTTTACAAAGATTCTGCTGATTGTGACAGATAACTATAATAGAAAACGTTTTTTTAAAGAAATACAGTATGATTATGTTGAAAACAAACACAAATCTGGGAATATATTTGCTTCATATCATACAAGAAATTCTTGAATTAGAAGTAAACTGTCTTAGTTCATACAATGAAGAAGACTGCACATAAAGTTATCCATTATCTAAAGGAAACATTCAGTTATTCACTGATGATGCAGAATTAGGTAGAGTAATGTGTAGAACTTGCAGGATGATTTAAATAGGCTGTCAAATGGGAAAAGATAATGGGTGTCAGTTTAATGTGAAAAACTAAAGTTATGCATTTTGGGATAAATAGATTACAAGCTGTGTACCAACTTGATGGAACTATACTCCAGGAAATAGATGAAGCTAGGGATTTACGGGTGATGGTAGACAAAGATATGCTTAGATGAAGTTTAGAGGTCATATTGCTAAGGTAGGTTCATAAGATTACTTGAATATTGAAGAACACATTAACAAGTAGAGATAAGGAAGTGTTATTCCTCCATATAAGGCCTTGATACACCCCACATCTGGATTACTGTACTGAGGTCTGATCTTCTGGGTTTTTTCCTGGGTAGAGTAATAGTGGGGGTTGAGGAATTTGTGGAGAGAATTTATTAAGAATCCTTTAACTGCCGAGAACGTATTATTATGGGAATAATACACGCCTGCTTTGCTGAGCCAGTATATGTATGGTGTACTCTATCTATTTTGATTAATTTCTACATAAATTAATGTGTGTAATTTGCATAATCAAGTGGACACCCCTTGATTATGCAAATTTTATAAAACACTATTATTGCCATTTTTGTGAGCGAACAAGTGTATATCAAGAATGTATGATGCTGTCCGGACTTCTTACTTCAGTAAGAATTTTAAATGATTTTATTTATAAATTTTTTGCAAAATTAATTCAGCACATGGGACAATGTCAGTAGAATATAAAATCAGCAGTTAAAGGGTTTATAGAATTGATGCAAACAAAATGTTTCAGCAAATGTTTTAGCTAGAGGGGGCAGAACAAGAAGTCATCACTGAAAGCTGATTAAAATTGTGGTTAGAAGGAGTATGAAAACTACATTTTTCACCTGGAGAGTTGTGAATGAATAGACTAATAACTGACTTGGTTAATCCATTCAGTGTGGATAAAATGGGTCTACTATTGGAGATGGGTCACTTTTGGATTCCATGGAGGTGTCCGTAATAATAATATTTTAAACATGACAAAAATATTTTTTCCTCGTGTTTAAAAATTCATTTTTTTTATTTAGATATTTTTAATTTTCTTAAAAGTTTTAGAAATGTATATTTAAAATTTTTATTATTAAAAAATTAAAATGTTTTTGTTTTAAAATTGTAAAACTATATGAAAAATTTAAAACATTTTCTAGTTTTCTATAACTTGACAGTTATCCAGCCCATAGAGAGAGTGACATGTTATTAGTTCTGCATTAGTTACAAATTGAATTGTTTCTAATGATTTAGTGTAGTGCCTGTGTGCTTATCATAGTTATAATTTTTGCTCTGAAATACTGGATAGAAAACCATGAAATATTAATAAGTTCAATAAATTAATTTTTTTTTCCTCTCTTGGTGTTATTTATACCCTGAAGCGATATTATGATTAATTAATCAAAATATCATATCTGAAATTATCCTTCTTTGAATAAATTTTTCTCTCCATCACAACTAAAACATGAAATGTTCCAGTCTTAATTTTCCCATTAAAAGATGTTTTTCTGGTAACTATAAAAATGCTAATGATTATATGTTGCATTATCTGATAATGGAATATTATGTGCTAATCCTAATTTTTATTTTATTCATATTGGGTTCCCTCATTCCTCATCTGTCCCTTAGGACTGGTTGAGCCCTCCTAGTGAGGGATTAAGTATGTATTTCTGACTGTAAATCTGTGTGTGTGTGTGTGTGTTCACAGGCCAGTTTGCCTGTTCTGAGAAATGATAAACCCAAGCTTCCGGGTGAAAACAACCCTCTACCTCCTAATGAGACTGGTCAACTCACTAGTCAAAAGAGACCAGATAAAGGTTCTTCATGTCATCGACGGGAATCAAACCCAGGTCTTTCCGACCAAGGGTTTCATCCATACCAACTGAATTACGGAGGCTATGCTAATGCTAATAATAATATTGCAATATTAGATAATACATGATATACAGTACTTGCACAAAAAACAAAGGAGCCTCCATAGCTCATTCAATTACAATAATGCCCTTTGGATGGAAAGAACAGGGTTCAATCTAGGCTATGAAGAACCTTTATCAGAGTTTTCAGCTGAAGGTAAATTAGCCAGTTGCAGTTGGGTTGACAGAGAATCTCTACCAATGAACAGCATGAGTTTATTAAGGGAAGTCATGTTTGAGCAAATTGATCACATTCTATAATAATAATTACCACTGAGTTAGACAAGAGGGAAATGGATACACCATGATACTTGTGGATTATGCTTAGGCTTTTGACAGAATAAAGCATGGAAGACTGTTACGAAAATTGGAGAATATGGGATTGGATTATAAACTATAGGCCCATATAGATAAGAGGATGACTAACTGGAATATCAAAAATATATGGGGAATGTGAATCTGAAAGATTGAGGGTTTGCCACAAGGATCAGTCCTTGGTCCACTGTTATTCAATCCATACATTAATGACATTGGAAAGGATTTGGCACATGACACAGATATTTGCTGATGGTGCAAAGAGAGGTAGGGTAATCAGCAGTGCTGCTGATATGCAGTACTTGCAGAACGATTTGAATAGGCTGGAATTGTGGGGATGTGAAAATGGCTGTCAGTTCAATGTTAATAAATGTAAGGTCATGCACTTTTGTGTGATTAGATTTCCAATGTCATATTATATTGGTGGGATTATGCTAGAAAAAACTGATTGTTCCAAGGATTTTGGAGTTTTAGTAGACAGGCAGTTGCAGTTCATGGGTCATATAGCAAAGACTGTAAATACAACTCAGAGAGTAATTGCAATACTGAAACGAACCTTAACATTTAAAGATAAGGAAGTCATTTTTGCCTCTTTACAAGATCTTGATAAGAACTCACTTGAACTATTGTGTGCTTGTCTGGCCTCCTGGTTTCTGTGGTGATTTTGATACAATTAAGAGAGTGCAAAGAAGAGTGTCAAAAATGATACCAAGATTGTGGAATACTGATTATGAAGACAGATTGAGAATATCACCCTTCTTTCTCCTTTTTGCTGCAGACAATAGCAAACAGGAGTGATAATATTGGGACTTACAAACTTCTGAAATACAGAAATTCCATATAAATTCTGCAGGTTTATACAGAATTTCTGTTGATGGAAATTTTTCATTTTATGAAAGGCGGGGAAAGGATGCAAGGGCATCCTTAGAAGTTGAGAATGAATGCTGTCAAGAAGGAAGTGAGGGCTAGATTTTTCTCTATATGATTGGAATGGATTCCATTGGATGTTGTGTGTGCAAGTGGTGTGAATGAATTCAAGAACAGGTATGACATCTGGCGCAAACAGTATGGTCTCCCTTGTTGAGTTCCTAACTCCCTGGAGGTCTCTCTTAATAATAATATTTATAAAAAAGTGGCAGGCTTTTTCCTGCCAGAAACTTGGGTTTTGCATCCTGAATAACAGAACACCATACAAATGATAACCATAATGCACTATACAGATATTATTAACCATCCCATCAGAGCATTAATTAAGTTACATAGATGCCAAGTTGCTTGGTTAAGATAGGCCATTTGAGTCTAACTTAAGTCTGAATTGGTATTTGGAAAACAAAGCTAGACAATAACTGGATGTTGACCAGCTGTTGGGTCATACAAGTTTAAAGTGAGGTGGGTATGGTGGACAATTCAGGAGATGCACTGTCCTTAAAAGTACCTAGAAAAGAAGTATAAACAGAAAAGAAATTATTAGAATGGTGTGTGTATGTTTGTGAGAGAGGTGTGTGTGGGGGGTCATTTAACCACACTATACTTTTCTGTATTTCTGTATTTTTAAAAAGCACGAAGTAGTGGCTCTGTTATCAACAGCAAATTCAATTTATGAATCACTGTACTATACTACTACTACTACATTTTTCTTACATTCTATTTGGCATACCTTATTATGATTACTCTTCAGTAACAGCTTATTGACTGCTTTGCTGTCTCTCATTTTTCTGCTTATTTTTCTTATTTTGTTTGTGGTTTTCTAAATGTTTCTCAACCTTTTCTAACTTCCAGGTCAGTTGTCTAATGTATTTACCTAGAAATTTCACGTCAAGTTATTTTCAATATTTGTTCAAAGGAGAAAAGGTTCTCATCTCTGTCACCTATGTCACACTTTGCTTCTGACATCACTCTGTTGGTCTAATGGGATTTTTAGTGCCATTTCTGCACGCTACCCTAAATTAGCAATATCTCTTCAAATATAATAATATAATACACCAAATATAATAACATACTATATCAAATGCAATAAACAAACTAAAACCAAAAATACCATGAGGGGAATCTAGAAAGTTCTGATAAACACCTAGAACAAAAATGATATTAAAGCATAATATATGAAATGATATTAATATAACCACAAGAAAAAACATATGATGATATAAAAATATAAGAACATAAGATAACTTCATAACTCTACTATTAGTATGTGCTTTCATGTGATTATATCAGTTGCTTTAATATAATTTTTGTTCTAGGTGTATCAGTATAAAATGCAAGCAAAAAGGATAATTGTATGGTAAGGAATGCTAAATCAGTTTTTGAGAGTTTTTGCACAATGTTCGGGAAGACCCTCCATTATTGATAATGAAGAATTCCATACTGCTGTTGAAAATAATTCTACATTAACATGTCAAGAACTTTCACAAAATGTTTAATGTGAGTGGTGAAATAATTCGTTTACACTTGCATCAACTGGGGAAATCATGGAATCTAAGTGAATGGGTTCCCACGTGTATAATCAGATGACAATAAACTTCAAAGGCTATCAATTTGTTGTTCACTTCTTTCACATAATAAAAACAAGCCGTTTTTGGATTACTTGCTCACTTGTGATGAAAAATGGATCTTCTACTCTAACAGGAAGTGAAATTATCACTGGTTGTCACCAAACAATCCGGTATTGCACACTTCAAAGGCAACTGCTTCATCCCCAGAAGACTATGCTTTGTGTGTGGTGGACTGGAGCTAGTATTGTATGCTACGAGTTTCTCGCTGCATGCCAAACAATTATAGCGGATATCTACTTGATGCAACTCAAGCATGTACAGGATGCGTCACTTCAGAAACAGCCAGGACTAGTTAATTGGAAGAAAGTGCTATTGTTACAGGACAATGCAAAACCTCATACTGCAAAACTTACCAGTGAGATGATTTCTGCTTTAGGATGGGAGATACTCCCTCATCCTCCATATTCTCCAGACATTTCTCCAAGCGATTATCACCTTTTTTTTTTTTGGCACTAAAGAATCACATGAGAAATAGAAGTTCTGCAATAAAACAGAGATTGCAGCAAGGTTGCTAGGTTTATTACTTCTGAAGACAAAACGTTTTATGAAAGTGGAATTTACAAACTTGAATCTCTTTGGGAAAGAGTTGTATTATTGTGAAGGTGCTTATTTTAATGAATAAAACATTTAATGAAAATTTCTGCAGATGCTTAATTTTTATTATGAAAAACCTCACAAACATTTTTGGTTACCTGACAGTATGTTCTTTCTTGTAGTTATATCAGTTACTTTAATATTATTTTGTTCTAGGTGTTTATTAGAACTTTCCAGACCCCTCCTCGTAAAATACTCTAATTAACCTAAGAAAACATTCAATAAATGAAAAAAAAAAATTGCTTTTCTTACAGGAGCATTAAACAAACTGTCCTTAGTTAATACAGCCTCAAGCCCAAACTCTAATGGTGTTTATAATGACCAGTTCTTGTCCTGAACAGAAATCCAGTAGATTCTTACCATTATTATTATTACCTTTTTTTTTCTGAAAATTTTCCCAAACATTTCTGTATGTCTGGTTTTCATTTCCTATTCATCTATTTATATCTCCAACAAGTACAAGATTTTCTTATTTTCTTTATATCTTTGTCTAGATTTTTGTTCTCGTTTTCTTCAGCTGCTCTTTCTGACCCCTTAACTTCTCTACTAGGACTTTTTTATGGGACCACAGGCATAAGTCTTATTATTCAACTTCTGATTTTAAAATTTATCCAAATTTATCCACACACTGTTTCAAAGTGCCCACCATTCAAGAAGTTCATTTTTGTGTTAGGTGTTAAATATTACAGCTACCCCCTTCCTTTCCTTGATCACCAATGCCTGAATATAACCAGTGTCTCACTTGTTTTTGTTTCAATCTTAGTAATATCAATTATGTCAACATGATATTTCTCTCTATTATATAGTGAAACTTCACTATAACTAAAAATTCACATGCATACCACAGTAATTAAATTTTAATAATATGTAGATATTTCATCTTAAGTATCTTAAGACATCATCAGTATGGTTATTACAAACAATACTAGGAATTACATTCAAAGGAACAGTTAGTGTGCATGCTTACATTGGAATCCCTGTATGTGTATTTTTGGGTCCTCAATGTGCTACTGTATGCATAGAGGGATTCCAATGTAAGCATGCACACTAACTGTTCCTTTGAATGTAATTCCCAGTATTGTTTGTAATAACAGTACTGATGATGTACTAAGATACTTAAGATGAAATATCTACATATTATTAAAATTTAATTACTGTGGTATACGTGTGAATTTTTAGTTATGATATTTCTCTAATTCTTCTGCATGGTTTACTTCTTTTAAGTTGTGCAGAGGTCTGGTCTCCTGGATTTTGGAAGGAATTTGAGGGAATAAAGAAGCTCTAGAAAGTCTAGAAAGAAGATTTACAAAAATAATACTGGGATTATGGAATGCAGATTATGAGGACAGATTAAGAGTATATGAACTGCAGATAGTAAACAGGAGAAAAAAGAGGAATGATATGATAGAGGTCTATAAACTTTAGAAAGGATGTTACAGGATATTGGTTAATAAAATTTTGTTTTATGGAAGGTGAGGGAGAAAATAAGGGGAATCTGTGTAAGTTAAGTTTGTGTACAGTTAAGAAAGCAGTGAGAGTTAGATTTCTGTCTCTCACAGAGCAATGATTGAGTAAGTGCAACAATTTGACTGTAGAAGTGGCAAGCAGATAATATGAATGAGTTTAAGAGAAGGTATGGGTGATGATGCATGACCTCCTTCAATGAATCCTGCACTTCCTGGAGGTCTCTAATATTATTATTATTTAGTATTTAGCAATATAACTGTAAATATATTATTAATTTAGGAGAGTCTTAAAAATGGCACCAAAACCCCATCAAACAAAGTGGTGTAAAAAGAGCAAGTTACTACAAATGCCAGAGACTAGAACCTTTGTCCTGCTTGGAAGAAGCATTGCTGCAATGACCGATGATAAAAGCAAGGATATTTTTATTGGGAAATTCGAAATATCCAGATTAAAACAAATTATTAGCCAAATGATCAGTTAACTAGAAAAAAGTTTAGAAATGTTTATATAAATTCCAACAGGATAAGAAAAATGAGCAATAGGAAAAGTGCTGAAATAGTTAAGATAACAATGGCCACTAGTAATAACAATGATAAGTCATTTAGAATGAAAGAAAAAAATAAGTAATATAGTATGATAATTCTCTGATGAAATTTGACTTGCTGACAAAGCCATGACTTTGAACTTTGTGGGAGCAAAATTTAAAGATGCGATAAATGTAATAGAGAAACAGAGAAGAAAAGAGATGGTAGTGCTAGTTCAAACTAATGATTTAAGTAGTGATATAGTATGAGAGAGGATATGAAAAGATTGCTGAAAGAAGCAAGAAAGAAAAGTGAGAGAGAGTAAAAATTGCTAGCTTATTACCAAGATACAACAGCAGAGTTAAGAGAGAAGACTATGATAGTAAATGATTCAAAATAGAGTTCATAGAAAAAAATGCATGCGAGATTTTGGATGGGCGGAGTGAGTTTGATGGTAGAAGAGACTTGTATAAGAGGGATGGCCTGCACTTGAATGATTTGGATCAGGAGCCTGGAGAAGTTTACTGAGATGAAACCTAATGCAGAGAGTGACGGAAGCTAGATCATCATAGGAAGAGAGTGAGAATGTGTATGTATAAGTTCAGCTATAGCATGCAATAGCTGAACTTATATAAGAGGGATGGCCTGCACTTGAATGATTTGGATCAGGAGCCTGGAGAAGTTTACTGAGATGAAACCTAATGCAGAGAGTGACGGAAGCTAGATCATCATAGGAAGAGAGTGAGAATGTGTATGTATAAGTTCAGCTATAGCATGCAAACATGAAAATGATATGAATGTCAGTGAACATAGTTATGAATCTGGTGAAGGGGAAGTCCTAAATTTGGACTTTTTAGTGTGTGTGTGTGTGTGTGTGTGTGTGTGTGTGTGTGGAAAAAAGAGAGTTGTTCAACTAGGTCAAACAGACTGTAGATGTAAATATACAAAAAAAAGCCAGGAGTAACTTGTTAAATGTCAATACACAAATTCCAGGAGAATCAGGAATAAAAGGGTTGAGTTAATTGCCTAGGTGAGTATTGTATCCTAAGATTGTTGCCAGTAGTGAACCCTAGCTATCAGAGTGGGTTGTTGTAAATGGAATCTCTTGTAAAGGGTATAGTGTTTTTAGGAAGGAGAGAAGAGATGGGGAGGGCTACTACTACTAATATCTGATGATTTGAGTTCCATTTAAAGTAGAAACTCATAAAAGCATAGCATTAATAATGTTCCAAGTAGCAGTGAGTACGAGCCATATATGGTGTAAAGTGGACAAAATATATGGTGAGGGTGCTAGTACAGACCTGGCAGTTCAGTTGCAGGAGAGACAATGAAATCCATCACCAGATTACCCTGATGGGTACTAAAGGAGTAATCATTACAGGTGACTTAAATTAGCTGAGCACTGATTAGATGACAGAGAAAACACAAAATACAAATGAAAGAGAATTCACTGAGTTGTTGCAAGACAACTTCTTAAGTGGCATGTGAAAGAAAGAACAGAAAGTCAAAGAGTGTTAGATTTGATAACAACATCAAATGAAGTTTCAGTTAAGGATGCGACTATTCTACTATTAGTTGGTGATAGTGATTGCCATACTGACCTGAGAACTATCTAAGAATATGAATGCTCCTCCATGAGCTGAATAGTTCCTCTGGACAGTATCAAGAATTTTTATGCAGGTTTTAGGTGCACCATTTCAAATGTGTGAAGAGTATTCTAAGGATGGGTGAATATGGGATTTATATAAGGTTAGTAGCTGGGTAGGTGGGTGTGAAAGAGCTTCTTAAGCAGAAAGAAATGCTAGCTTTTTTTTTTAGAGGTAGAGGAAGCTACTGATGTGATGTGCTTGTGTCAGTAAAAGATGGAGGTAAATGTCAGTCCAAGGAGAGAGAGAGAGATTCGATCCTGTCTAATGATGTGTATATTACTGACTGTCAGTTGTCTCTTCATTGGATGATGCTCATGATTAGAGATAATCTTGGGCCAGCTATTTCTTAGTCAAAACAGCTTCGTTTACTCCCTATAAGAGAATAAAAAGCATTAATTGATTTTTTTTTTTTCAAGGGAAGGCAAGCTGAGATCCCTTTTGCAAGAAATAAGGCAGCATTGAAGGTTACCTGGTTATCCCTGCCCCACTGAAGGATAGTATGGAGATTAATGTTTAAGGCAGTAGTTGCTGATGATCTTGATGTTAGGAATGGCTGAGAACTGCATGGCTTGTCAAAGGAGTGGATGAATGGAGGGTGCTATCATTGGCAAAGCTGTGGATAGGATTTCTGGTGATTGAGAGCAGGTCATTTATGTATAAGCAAATGAGGGTAGGCAATAGAATGGAGCCCTGAGCCACTCCATCATTGGTGATAAAGTTGGAAGAGAGGGTGCTGTCTGCCATGACACTCAGTGAATGTCCAGAGAGAAAGATGGCTATCTAATTACAGAGAGTGACAGGTAGACCAAAGGAAAACAGTATGGGTGTTTTCACCCATATCAAAGGTTTGGAGTGTCCAGTGGTAGGTGATGTAGACTAAGAGATCAGCAGAGGCTCTGAATTGGCAGAATCCACATTGGTGGGCACTGATTAAGTGATGAACTTCTAGGTAATGAAGAAAGTGACTACTGATAACTTTCTCCATTATTCTGGAGAGGATTGTGGTGATGGTAATTGGTCGGTAGACTTTCTGTCCGTGCAGTTAGCCTAATGGCTTTTGCCTTCCCATATCCTAGGTTCGATTCCCGTCAATGACGTGAGGAGCTCAAGGATCTTCCTCAGCCATAGCCAAGTTAGCCGGTCTTGGGCGTGGACAGCAGGTTTTTTTCCTGCCAGTTCATCTGGTATTTTTCATCCCGCAAGCAGGCAAACTGGTTCGAGGATACACACACACACAGATTACAGTCAGGAATACTGACCAGCCATAGGTCTGATTCGTCAGCCTATGCCAGTTCCGGAGCCCGGATAAAATTTGGGGGGACTAGATGGTACCTTGAACTCCCGTATAAAAAAAAGGGGGAACACTTTATCATCATATGGAATTTATTTATTTATTTTTAGTAGACTTTCCGGGTTTCTTTTTTCTTTTCTTCTCCCTTTTTTGAAAATGGTTGTATATGAGCTTGCTTTCATGTGATGGAATAGCTGCAGATGAGTATAGAAGATTAAAAAGATAATAGAAGGCAAGTGTTAGCTCTGGAGTACTGTTTGAGTACTACTCAAACATGGAAGGAGGTGATTTGCCTTCATCATCTATGCAGAAGTTAGAGTAAAAAAATGATGCCAGGAGGTCAGCTATATCTTCGAGTGCTGTAACAGTGGTACCATCTGGATGAGAGAGGTGGAAGTACAAGTGAGCAGGTTGCATCTGATGGCTTTTGTGAGGAACGAGAAGGCACAGCTCCCATTTTAATAAGATAAAAGTTTTCTGATATGGGTCTTAATGAAATTAGATTTGGATTTGCTGAGAGTTGTTTTATACTTATTGTGTGCCTTGGAATGGGCTGAGTATGAAGCTGGATTCTTAATGCATGCTGCTTATGGTAAGTAGTTTTTTTTTTCTTCTTCAACTGCTTTCATACATCTTCTGTTGAATTAGGGATTGGAAAGTGCATGGTGATTTTGGGTGGAATGAAGGATGAAAACCTTCATGCCAGTGTGGATGATTTCTATGACTCGCTCACTGCAGGTATATTGGTGAGAAAAGTGGAAGCAACAGTCATGCATGGAAAGGAAGAGAAGTAATTCTGAAGGTCATCCCACTGGGTACCTTTATAGTGCCAAAAGACACAAGATTGGGTGTAGTCAAAGTTGGGACATTCTGTGAGATTGAAAACTTGCATAAAATTGTGGTCTGAGCTCCTAAGAGAAGAGAGCTGCAGTGTATCTGGAAAGAGAACTAGTTTTAAACAAAAAAAAAAAAAATCAAAAAAAAAAAATCAAGAGTATTGGGAACTTGTGAAGGGGATTATCATCGGATAGGTAGGTGTACAATTTACATTAGATCACTTTTTATAGCAAAAACCTCCACATCATATTCAGCTTGATTGGTAATTTTGGAGAAGGGAAGCCAGTTGGAGTTGAGGACGATACCAACTATTTAGATAGTTGGCTTGCAGATGGTCATACTTCAAGGAAAGAAAGGTGAAGAGATAAGCCTGGTTTTCAGGTTTTCAGAATTTGGGAAGCAGTAAATACAGATGAATGCTACTGAACGGGACAAGGAAATCTTGAGCCAAAAAAAACCAAAAGAAGAAGATTCTTAATTGGCATTCCCTGGCATGCAATGCCAGAATGCACAAAGCACAGATGAATCGTGAAGAGTATAATTTGGGCACTGAAGGTGAACTGTGGTTGATGTAGCTGCAATTTGGGTTCCTGTTAAGAGAAGTAGGTTTGGTTTGAATACCTAAGTGATAAGAAGCATCGTTTATATTGGAATGAATGCCAGGGATGTTTGTAAAGTGGATGTGAAAATGATTTTTTGGTAGGGATTCTGGTATGTTTGGAATATTGTGTTTGATGTGATTTATTTGAATAAATTGGAGATTTGTTTTGATCAAAGTGTTGCCATCATTGTTTATTTGTTTCATTTTTGGTTTACTGTTCGATGAAAGGAAAGAGTGGAGACATGCAGTGGGAGGAGACAGACTTTCGAACATGACACCCATATAGAAAACGACCAGTCTCCTTGCCATTCCATGGCCACAACAGTGCCTCCCACATGTTACTAGTACTCAGACTCACACTCCAAGCATGACTTGCTGAGTATGTGGTAATGGGATTATGCCAGTTAAGTTAACTGGTTAGCTTTCTGACTCAACGTTGACAAGTTTGAGCCCGTATATTATCTGAGCAGTGGTTGTTACCACTGTAGGAATGTACCCTTGAAATGAAGGTGGTTCTGGATCTCTAAGTTATGTCCCTTATCAATATCACTCACATTGCATGGAGAAGAGAGGGAGGAACAGAGACCAGAACCACTGCTCTAGAGGTCAAACATAGCCATCACTATTTCAAGCCCCTAATAAGCAGAGTGATGGTGTTTCATCAGGTGATGAAGGTCATCTACCACCTAGGGTCTAGTCGGCATATCCTCCAACTAGGAAGATATCCTTTTGTAGCGGGAATGCTCACTGCACTTTAATTATACTTATAATTTTGTCATTATGCTGTTTGTTTACATCTCAATATTTAAATCCATTGGTATCACTGTTTTTAGAGTATCTTGCATTGATAGGTGCATGTAACATTATGTGTGTGTGACTAGTAGCTAGATAAATCAATAATTCCATTGCAGAGTAATGGAATTACAATGAATGTTCACAATCACCTACCATATTTATTTTGGGCTTTCTATGTGGCTAAAAGAATCCAATGAAGTTTAATATAGTGCTGTGAGAATAGCAAAACATTTAAAAAATACCAAAGAAAGACCAATTATTCCAACTAAGATTATGCCTTTCGAATGATGAAATACTTGTGGAAAGGTATTGCAAATGATGTGCTTTGCTAAAAATAATACTTATTATTACAGGCAACTCCAAAGAGTCCTTAGGCTCATCAAGGGAGACCCTAAACATGTCAAGAACTATCCAACATTTGCACAGTATCTATCATACTTTGCTTTGAACTCATTCATTACTCTCCAAGCAAAAAACCTAGTTCTAACACCCTTGTTAACTACACTCTTGCTCAGTTTCCATGAAAGGCCTCTAGTTCTTCTACCACCAGACCTGCTCTGAAAAATTTCCTCCAAATTAGTATGTCTCAATCATATCACCCCTTTTCCACCTATCAACCAGTTTCTGTAACCCACAAATCTTCAACCTATTCTCATAAGGTTCATTCCATAGACCTGATACCATCTTGGTCACTCACCTCTGGATCCTCTCTGCCTCCTCATCACCAAGAAACCCTAGTACCCAGATCTGCACTCAAGATGGGGGTCTTATCAAAGGTTACTTAACAATAATCTTTTTGTCTCTGCTCATCAAAGTATTCTTCAGTAACCAAGTGATCTGATGAGCTGCTGTAGCCACTTTTGCTATGTGCCTCCCCTAAACTTTAACTCCCTATCCACTAACACTACCAAGTCTTTGGCTTCAATTTCCTGGAGTACAGTTTCATCAATGTGGTATACAACTGGTAATCTTTTCACCGCAAAATGCATAACCTTACACTTTGCAACATTAAACTGACATCCATTCTCCTTTGCCCAGTCTGCCAATCTATCCAAATCATCTAGCAAAATTTTGACATAATCTGCATTAACTATTGCTCCACTCAACTTTGCATCATTGGCAAATAGCTGAACAGTTCCTCTCAGATCCTTTCCTATATCATTAATGAACAAATTAAACAGTAGCGGTCCAAGAACAGAACCTCTGAAGCATGCCACTAGTCATAGTCCTTCTTTTGGACTCTACTCCTGAATAAACTACTCTCTGATATCTCTCTATCAACATCCCTCCTATCCATCCCCATGTGCTGCAGTTTACTGATTACAATTCCATGTGGTATCCTGTCAAAGGCCTTTGCAAAGTCCAGCAGTATCACTGTAAACCTTTATCTAACTCAGCTGTCATTGTATTAGAAAATGTGAGCAAGTTACTGAGGCATGACCCCCTTCACAAAACCATGCTGCATCCCTATACAGTATCCCGTTTAAATCTATCAATTCCTGTATTTTGCTCTTGACCATTTCTCCAATACTTTGACAACAACTTGCAATATGCTGATCGGTCAGTAATTTGCTACATCAGTCTTGGAGCCTCCTTTATGCAATGGAACTATTTAACCTCTTTCCAACAACTGAGGACTAACTCAGAGCTGAAACTTAGATTAAACAATAGGGCCAAGAGCACTGACAATTCCCATGATGCTTCACAGCGTGGGAATTGGCATAACCTATGCATCAAGTCATTCACTATTATGCCCATCTTCTCAGCTCTAGACTGTCATAACACGGCAACAGACTCACTATCTTAACTTTCTCACTCTTTCCTTTTGCTACTTCCAGTAATTCTTTTATGTCCTCTCTTTCATGCCATATTTTTCTCCTTTCAAATCATTCGTTCCAGCCACTATAATCATTTCTTTCACCCTCTCCTTTTGTGCTCTAATAGCCTCACTAACATTAAGTACGATTTTGTCAAACTTTCGTTGATCACACCTTTTATGAATGAATCACCATACAACACTTGCTCCTTGATTTCTCTCTCTCTCTCTCGGTCAAATCCTCATTTCTCTTATCTCACACCTCTTTCTTTCTGTTATCTCGGTTGCTGGAGTGATACACACTCCAGCAACCGAGCTATCTCCCCTCACTGCAGCCAACTATTCATACTTTACATTAGTCATACTATGCTTTTGTTCAACACTTTTACTCTCTCTCTCAATCGTGTCACATTTAATTTCACTCTCAATCCTATCTGCCATCACACACATTTTCAATCATATTCTGAGTTCTATCAACTATTTCAATCTTGTGACCTGAGACACACTTTTGATCCTCCCTCTCATAGCATTTTTGGCACATTTTCCCACCACTACTGCTTTCAAACTGTACAACTTATAAAATTTTCTCTAACATTCTATTTAAGAGACTTTATCGCTATGTAGAGAATGTTATTGGCGATTATCAGTGTGGATTCCTTCAAGGAAGATCTACAAATGATCAGGTTTTTAATAAAAGCCAATTACTTGAAAAATGTAATGAATTTGGAATTGAAACACATCATCTTTTCATAGATTTTAGAGCCGCATATGATAGCATAGATAGATCTAACTTATTTATTGCAATGGAGGAACTACAGATTCCACAAAAACTTATTGCTTATGAATAAACTTAAAACTTATGAATAAGAAATATTCATTGTCAAATCAAAATTCAGAACATGTTGTCTGATCCAATATATATATATATATATATATATATATATATATATATATATATATATATATAAAATGGTGTTCGGCAAGGGGATGGCTTAGCTTGCTTACTGTTTAATATAGTACTTGAAAGGTTTTCAGAGATACTGGCATTAATACAAAGGGAACTATTTTCTACCAGTCAGTACAAATTATGACATATGCAGACGATATCAATATTATAGGAAGGACATGAAAAACAATGGAAGAACCTTTCATCAGTTTAGAAAAGGAAGGAAAGAAGATGAATTTGCAGATTAACCAAGAAAAAACAAAGTATATGCCAGTAACTAGAAAGATTTGTGATAGTAATCCTTCTCAAATTGAAATTTGTTCCTATAAATTTGAAATTGTATATAGTTTTATATACTTGGGATCAGAAGTTAATTGTAAAAATGATATCAGTACTGAGATTCAGAGAAGTATTCTTTCTGCAAATAGATGCTTTTGTGGAGTTAGGAAACACCTAAAGTCATATCTGATCTCAAGAAAAACAAAGATAATGATGTACAAAGTATTTATAAGACCAGTGTTAACTTATACCTCTGACAACTGGGTATTGTCAATGGCAGATGAAAGATTGCTAAGTCTCTTTGAAAGAAGAGTTCTCAGATATATTTTTGGAGCAGTACAGGAGAATGGTGTGTGTGGAGGAAAAAATATAACCATGAACTATACAGATTATTTAATGAGCTAGACATTATTAAGTACATAAAAATAAATAGATTAAGTTGGGCTGGACACATTATACGCATGGATAGTAACAAAATAGCTAAGATGTTTAATGCCAACCCGGAAGGAAAAAGAAAAATCGGAAGACCTAAATTAAGATGGAAAGATGGAGTGATGCAAGATATAAAGGTTTTAGGAGTCAAAAATTGGAGGAGTTTGGCATTGAATAAGGAAGGCTGGCAAAAGTTTCTGAAGAAGGCCAAGGCCCACATAGGGCTGTTGAGCCAATGATGATTGCTTTCAAACCAAATTCCAGCTGCCTTCAGTAATACATACATTTCACAAACACTGCACTGCATGAAGTCCCTTTGATTAAATTCTTTAAACAATGACGACTTGGGCACCATTGCACGGTGAGTTATGTTCTATGCTACATAACTTACAGTGCAAAAAGCCTCATTTAATGATATTTAAAACAAAGCATTTAACTTAAATACTTTTACTATTAGAAACTATGGTTTCTGAGTATAACATGATTTGAAAAACGTGAATTTCTTTAGCTTTTTTTTTTTTTTTTTGTAATTAAAAAATTACTCCAAGCAATTTTGAAATAATTTTTTTTGCATTTTTTTTTATTTTTAATAATTATTTGTGATTACATTTATAGCAATCTTTAAAAATGCATAGTCACTGACTAATAAAATAAAAACAATAATGGTCAAATTAGAATCAATACCTATTATATAAAATATACACAGAACATCGAGGTCAAGACAGTTTTAGATATAAGATGTGCATGTGCACCCACATACACTGCTGCATTAGATATACACACAACATTTATTTGCTTACAACAAAATGGCTGCAAGGCTTAACTTATAGCTAAGCCTTGTAGCCTCTTGCATGTGGAAGTGATATAAAAATAAAGTATAAGCTAAAGGTATTATTATGCTACACATTACAGATATATCACTATCTCTCCCCCACACACACACTGCTCAGTAATTACTTTTTTTCTTACATGCATGGTCCTACAGATGATGTTAAGCTTTGTACTTTAATTAAGTTTGGTTTAGTTTAGTTTAAAAGTATTATATGGCTCAACTTTACCCTAAAGGATATTTCTAAGTTTTCTCCTCCCCATATATCCATGCCTTCGTCATATTCTCCAAGTTCATGAAAATACTTTTTTTCCATTGCAAACAGTCCTCCAGCCATAGTAGGAGATCTGCAATAAATTTTATCCAATTCTAGTTAAAAATATAAATCACAATCTAAAAATATAAAAGACTTATAAGCATTAAAAAAAATTTCCCTCTTGGTAGTTCATATAAATTACAATGGTAATGTTCACTTTTCATCACAGGAACTTCCGGTAACACGGAATACCATTGTAAAATGGTATTCCGTGTTACCCAAAGTTCCTCTAAAGAATGAGAAAGGTTTATTGTAAAAGTTACATTTGCTACTAAACATCTTAGCATACCCTTCAAAATAATGAATTATACTTGAGATGAGATTATATGCTTGTGACTTCTGTTTGCATATAGAGGCTAGTGACTTCATAACAAATGTGTCAGGATTCCATAATGCAATGAACACTTCATTTTGGATGCATTTACTGCTATGAAGAGTCACTACCCAGACAAGTTTCAAGCCTTTTACTGAGGCATCATCATCAGTGGGCACAGATCCAGGAAGACACTAAGGTTGAATGAATGCAGAAATCATATATTTTCCATGTACAAATAGAAAAAAGGAGTATCATCTTATTGTTAAAATACCCTGGATTAGAGATAGATTAAGAAGTTGTCGAATGAGTTTTTCACTTAGTCAGAAAGTCAGAAATTTTGTACAGTGATTCATTGATACAAGGGGTCCTTGAGGAAAGTGTGATGAAATTGTGATTTCCTTTAGTCAAGATAAAAGATACGAGTGATGCTAAGGATGCAGAAAATTAAGGTGAAAAGATGTTTATTTTGGCTGGTACAAATGATTTAGCAGGTAACAAGTGTGGTGTGTGAGAAGACATGAAAGAGTTCCTAGTGCATGTGAAAAAGAAGATCAAGAAAGTAAAAGTTGTGCATCTGTTCTATAATGACGAATGAGTCAGTGTGCAGATTGTGTAGGAGAAATGGTGTGGAGTTTGTGGAGTGAGTTTGATGGAAGGAAGGATTTATACAAGGTGGATGATTTGCATCTAGACAGATTTCATGTCATCAAGAGTCTTGAGAAAGTCTTGTTCAGTGAGAGTTTGGAATATACAAAGGCCTAAAATGTTTAGGGGAATGCAGGTGAGTGTGGGTCTAGGCAACCTAGAGATTAGTATGAGGGTTGTTTGAAAAGTTTGGTAAAAAAATAAGTTAAACACATTTTTTGGGGAAAAAATCATCTTTATTTCTCAACATAGTCTCCATTGAGGTTTACTCATTTATTCCAGTGAGTTTCCAGTTGTTTCATCCCATATCAAAAGTAGGATTTGTGAAATTGTGCAAAACAGTCATTGACAGCCTTGATGGCATCCTCGTTCGAAGAAATTGTTTTCCCACCGAGCCAAATTTTTAAATTTAGAAACAAGAAGTCACACGGGGCCAAGTCCGGAGAATACGGTGGATGTGAAACCAATTCGAACCTCAATTCATGCAATTTTGCCATTGCGATGGCTGATGTGTGGTTTGAATTGTCTTGATGAAAGAGCACTTTTTTGTGCGCCAATCTTGGCCATTCTTCAGTTCTTCTTCTAAACGGTCCGACAATGACGAATAATAGACTCCTGTTATTGTCTTACCCTTTCCAAAATAGTCTATCATGATAATTCCTTGGGAATCCCAAAAAACAGCGGCCACCACCTTCCCAGCTGACAAAATGGTCTTTGCTTTTATCTCTTTCATGATGAAAAATGTGAACATGGTAATTTTAAATGTTTGCCAAACGAGAACTACGCATCACAAGTGGCTAAAATTTTGCCAGGGGTCATGAAAAAGATGATAAGTGCTGACAGTAGTATGAATGAATTGTGTCCCCGTCTATTGGAAATTTACCAAACTTTTCAAACAACCCTCGTAAATGGGAGAGTGATCACACGATGCAAAAGGTAGTATCTCAGGTTAACTTTAGTCGGCTAAGTAACACAAGGTAAGGGAGGTTGTAGGATGAAGGGGATATTGCAATTTATGTTTACTAATGCTAGAAGTATTTCAAATAAGGTTCGGCAGTTTTTCACATTGGTTAGCACAACTTGACCAAAAGTTATAGGCATTAGTGAGACGTAGTTGACCAAGAATGATACAACCATAAGAACAGAATGCAAGGGATATAGTTTCTTCAGAGAGAACAGAAGGAACAGTATTCCTCTGCTAAAGATAGCAGAGGAATTATTATCTGACACCTCCAGGGAGCCCAAGGACTCATTGAGTTAAAGCCAAAAAAAGTAGAAGCACATTAGGAGGGGGGGGGGATTTAGAGAAAAGTTCATTTGAGGAATCTGGTATGAAACAGAGGCAAACAGGGCTAAATATGTAATTGGCTGTTATTATAATCTAGCAGGTATATGGGAGAATGCAGATAATATACACTCGTAAATTAACACAATGAGTACAGGTCAAGTAATTATTGTGGGTAATTTCAATTATAGGGACATAGTTTAGGAGGAGGAATGGTCACAGGCAGAAAAGGAAATGGAATTTATACAGCTCTGAGAGATAATTATCTGAGGCAACATGTGATACAGGGGATGCAAGGGGACAGTGTGCTGGATCTGATTACTGCATCAGAGAACTTAACATTAACTAATCTAGCTACCTCTGCTTGGAGAAAGTGATCATGAAGTCTGACCTGGGATACTGACAGATATGCAGAATTTTGTATTGCAAAGAGATATATGCGGAATTACAAAGCAGGTGAATTTTTATAAGCTGAGGAGACAGTTTTCAGCAGAACAATGACATAAGAATTTGGAGGAGGAGAGATGTTGTTGGTGCATGGGAGGTGGTTGGTTAAGGGGTGTTTGAAGAAAGCAGTATCTGAATGTATACCTGGAATTAGAAAGATGAATAGTTTCATTAAGTTTCATTGGTGAATCTCAAGTGGTTGCACTTGATATCTCCAAAGTTTTTGACTGGGTCTGGTACAAATCTTACTAAACAAACTTCCAGCATTTGGTCTCCCACAACTTCTGCAGTTGGATTGCCAGCTTTCTGTCTGGATGCACACTATGTGTGATGGTGGATGGTTTCTTTATCCTCTCACCATTCAACTAATGCCAGGGTTACACAAGGTTCTATTCTCTCACCAACCCTCTTCCTTCTATATCAATGACCTACTTCAGTTGACCTCCAACCCAATATACAATGTTGCAGATGACAGAACATTGCATTACTCCCTTTCATTTGATAAACCTTACTCTACACAAATAGCATTAACCTACAGAACATCAACCACCACTGTCCTCAATTCTGATCTCTGAGCAATCCTACAATGGGGTTGTTCAGATAACCTTGTCAATTCCAATACTAGCAAAACCAAGTTCTGTCTTATTTCATACAAAAAAGAAACAATTTCTCCCAGTATTATCTTTGAAAACACTCAAATTTCCAGGCAAGATGAAATTTCTCTTCTTGGAATCACCCTGACATCAAGCCTCTCCTGGAGGAGGAGAGATGAACATATCACAACCATTGCATCCTTGGCTTCTAAAAAAACTAGGATCTCTCTTTTGCTCAAGATGGTGCTTCATCTCTGAACAACTGTTAACCTTATACAAATCATAAATCCACCCAGCTATTGAATAATGTTCTCACATTTGGAGTGAGGCTCTTAAGAGCTCCCTCAAAATGTTGACTCAATAAGAGGAGGCAAATTAGATTGATTAAAAACCCATCTCTTACCAACTCACTCCTCCCACTTTTGCACAGACGTTTAGTTTCTGCAATTATTGATGCTATTTCAGATGTTCATCTGAAATAGCATCAATAATTCCTTTCCCCACTCAGTACTAAGTCGAATGGAACATGTGCAGCTGCCACCCAAGATCCCTTTCATAGTACATCTTAAAACCCACAGAACATGATTCTTTTCCTCCTCCTTCATCCCTGCTACTGTTGTATTGTGGAACAGTCTCACTCCTTATGTGTTTCTCAAGGAATACAATATACAGCCTTTAAAATCAAATGTAAACAAGTTTCTCCTTTCCCAACCCAACCCATACATGGCACTAACCATGTTTGATTGATTGATTAGTCAATCTCTTGTGCATGGGTTCAACATAAAAAGTAGGAGTTACATACAAAAAAAAAAAAAAAAAAGCTATGGAGTAATTATAAAAAAAAAAGTGATCAGAATGCCCATGAGCAGTTTAGGTGTAGGAAAGAAGGGTAACTGGTAAGGAAGGCAAAAGCTAATTATGAGAGAAAGCTAGCTGACGAGTCAAAAGAAACACTAAAGAGTTCTTTTGCTATGTGGCTGGTAAACAGAGGAATGACTATGGAATGATGACTTTAAAAAGTGCTGATGGGGATGGGGGAGGGTAACAGAACCAAACAAAATAGTTGAATTACTGAGTGAGCATTTAGCAGGGGGGGGGGGGGGTGTACCATCTAGGTAGTGACATTGAAATGCCAGATGTAACATATTGCAGAACAAATGCAGCCAAGGGATTAGATGGCATATGGGCCATGTATTACGAGACTTTGCAAGGGAATTATTAGCTCCTCTGCCCAAGCTGTTTAATTTGAGCCTCAGTAGTGAGAGGGTCCCATTGGAATGCAAAGAGGGCAAAATAATCCCAATGCATAAAGGAGGCTTCAAGACAGAATTAGCAAATTATAGTCCAATCAGCATCTCAGCAGTCGTGGTTAGGGTATTGGAGAAATTGGTAAAAGAGAAAATTTAGGACTAGGTGGATAGAAATATGATACTCTATAAGGGAACAACATGGTTTTGTGAAGGTTAAGTCTTGCCTTAGTAATTTGCTTACTTTTTATATCAAGTGACAATGGACTTGGATAAGGAAAATGGCTACTCAGTGATATTGCTAGACTTTGCAAAAGCATTTGACAAGATTCCACATAGAACTAATGGTGGTGAATGTGAATCTTGTGATTTGGATTAGAGGATGGCTGATGGACAGATATCAAAGAGGGATTTATGGAACAGTTGAATCCAGGAGAAGGCAAGTGACTAGTGGTGTACAACAGGGGTGAGTACTTGGTTCTCTGCTGTTTAATTTATATATCAATGATAGAGGAAGTGATTTGACAGAAAATATTCAGTTATTTGCTGACAGTGCTAAACTGGGAAGAGCAATAGTAAATGAAGATGATGCAGAGATCCTGCAGAAAGACTTAAACAGACTAGCAATATGCCGGTTTATTGTGGCCAAGATGCACTTTAAGAAGAGACAGAAGCTGTGTACTACAGAGTGACCATAATTAAAGAGGAAGTGTACAGAGCTTTTAGCAAAAAATGTATTGGATGAAATTCAACCAAACTTGGTGTGAGTACACTCTGGAGCATGGGGTTTTTATTTACAGAAGATGGAAATAGTACAAAATTCTGCTACCAGGGGACATTGGCACTATAAGCAAATGGTTTGGGATTCATTAAACAGTGATGGCTAGAAGAGACACAACATATCAATTTTCGTATTCATATAACTTACAGATACAGTTCAATATGTCCTCCTTTCAGATGTTCTAAGAACTGCATTCTGTGAATAATATTTTCTACAGTAGAATGCAACTGGTGTTATCTTCCATGGTTGCTAAATCAAGAACGTGTCATTCACATGCCACACATCTCAGACGGCCCCCACAACCAAAGGTCACAGAGTTGAGATCAGGCAAATGAGGTGGCCATGCTGTGGGAAATGCACGACTAATCACTCTGTGTTCTGTGAAGTGTTTTCATACATTTGCTGTACCAGCAATCCAATGTGAGGTGGTGCCTCCATCAAATACAGTCAAGTTCAAGGCATTTTCACTGGTGCAGTTGTGGAACAACAAAGTTGTACAGCATCTCTCAATACCTAACAGCAGAGACAGTACAAGTCACTGGTCCTGTTGGGTAAAGTTCTTTGTAAATGCAGTGAAACAACACCACACTATGACTTTTGCTGAGAGTAAAGAGGTCTGATAAATCACATAAGGGTTATTTGCAGCCCAAATGTGATAATTATGTGAGTTAACACTACCATTCAGATAAAAATATGTCTCATCACTCCACAAGATCTTTCAATTACATGCATCATCCACTTCCATTCAAGGTAAGAACGTCAAAGCCAACTGCAGTCGAGTTTCCACATCATCATGAAGCTAAGTTTGAGTAATAGATCTTGCAGTGGGAAAAACCTCAGCATTTGACATATATATACATCGTGTGTGTGTGACATGATATACATAGGATTTTCCATACAGTTTAGTATGGCATGTCCAGTTGCCTTGATATTGTCCAAGCACTGCTAGACCATGTGTGTTATTCATTCTGTGTTCCACAATGGCAGTTGCACCTTCGTCAACTTGCTGAGGAATAATATGCTTACCCCCCCCCCCTTGTTCTGGCCTCACTGCTAAAGATCTACTATTTTCAAGTTGTAAAATCATTTTTTTAAGATTTGTTATTGTTACTAGATCTTTTCTCCTATCCTTCAACTAGCAGAATTCTCAAAGCAAATCTTAAAAAAATGATTCATAGCATTTCGGTCTTATCAGAATGACATGAATCCATTTCAGTCTTCTTATATCCACCAACTCATCAATAGAAACAGTGAGATGATGCAAATATCACATGCTTTTAGCACCAAATGTCCAATGATGACTTATTTTGTACTATTTTATTATCTTCTGTAAAAAAAACTCCATGTTCCAGAGTGCCCTTACACCAAGTTTGGTTGAATTTTGTCCAATACATTTTTCACTGCAGGGCTCTGAACCCCCTCCTCTTTAATTATGGCTAATCTGTATATTGATGGAACTAAAGTGAAGGAAACTGATGAGTCCAAGGACTTGCATGTGATTGTGAACAGGGAGTTGAAGTTTAGAGGACATATTGCAAAGGTAACCAAAACAGCAAATCTGATTAGGAAGAACACACTAACAAGCAGGGATAGAGAGGTCATTGTTCCGCCATATATATATATATATATATATATATATATATATACATACAGGGTGTTCGGGATAAATTTGACATATTTATAATTAATTATATTTTTCCGTAAGTTACATGTATTAACACACACTTCTCTTCATTTAAAAGTTTGGACCCTTCTTCATTCATATGCAAGATGTCAGAAAGGATGGATAGCTGGAACCCACCTGAATCATGGAAGAGAATAACTTGTATCATGATGATTCGTGCCCGCCATCAAAATAAGGATATTACGACTGCTGCCCAATGCTCCCTGAATACAGTAAAAACAATCAGGCATGAACTAGAGACTTGCAATGGTGACTACGAGGATGTAGCAAGAAGAAAGATCCCTAGCAGACGATCTGATTGCGTTCGTACAGCAGAATTCCTCGCAAATCTGCAGGAACAGGTGTTGAAGAACCCTGGCATTGGAATTCGGGCTTTGTTCGTGGAGTTGCTAACTGTAGTCAAGCCCTGGATAACAAGGGTAGCCAATGGTAGGCCGTATGTATGGCAGCAGGATTCGGCCCCTTGCCACACCTCTGGGAAAAGTCAAAAATGGTTGTCTGAAAATTTCTACGACTTCACCAGTCCAAATGTTTGGCCTCCAAACTCCCCAGACCTTAACCCCATGGATTATTTTGTATGGGGCGCAGTTGAAAAAGACACCAATCGCACTTCCAGTAATACAAAAGCCCAGTTAATGGATAAAATTAAAACAGTTTTTGCGGCCCTTCCCAGGGAGACTGTAGCATCAGCTTGTTCGAGGTTCCGAAGCAGAATTGAAGCTGTGATCGATGCTAATGGTGGTTATTTTGAGTAAATCTTGTTGATAGTATTGTAATTAACTCTGCCTGTAATGTTTTTTTGTCAATTCATTAAATTTAATAGATACAAAGAAGATTTTCTTTTTCCTTACGAAACTGTCAAATTTATCCCGAACACCCTGTATATATATATATATATATATATATATGGCGGAATTAAAGTTCCCCTATATATATATATATAGGGGAACTTTAATAAGACTACATCTGGACTCTTGGATTCTATGGGGATGAAGAAATTGTGAAAAGGAATGGGTGGTCAGAGGTAGTTGTGGGTGCTTCATAAGGAGAAGTATAATAAGTAATGTGTGAATGATAGCTAGTATGTGAATAAATGGATCTCCCACAATGAGTCTTCTGACTTCATGATGAGGATAATCAGTGGCAGCTGGTGACAATAAAAACAGGTGGAGCCAAGCTCTCGCCACCAAACAAAAACACTTAATAACAAGAAACGTTTTTCCAATAAACTATCAATTTTGTTCATAGTTAAAATGTATTGTTTATGGACGTAATAAAAATTTAAACTTTAAAATAAATTATAACAAAAAAGACAATAACGAGAATAAATAATAAGACAATAAAAGAATCGCACGCTATTTACATACAAACACAGTGACTGGGCCAGACTGAATGGGCCCCAAAATAAGAGTTGTGCCCAGTAAACAAACACACTTGCTAATGCACGTGTTTCACAATCAAACAATCGGGCGCTATGTACGTATGTGCCAACACATTGACTGGGCCAGACTAAACTGGCCCCAAGATAAGCGTTGCGCCTGGTAAACAAACACAATCACTAGTGCACGTGCCTCATACATGCCCTATGTTCTACACATATAAAATAGGGCCAGCCGTGGCTGGCCCCAGAAACCGTACTAAGTCGCATTATACAATATTGCCATAAAATACTACAGTAATTTTTTTATTAAACAATAAAACTTGTTGGAAATAGATCAAAAAATAATAATTACCAGAAACATATTTTTTAAAACTACAATTATTGGGCTAATTACACAAATATAGGTGGGGCCCAGTCCCTATAGACGAGCCACCCGTGAGGATAATAATAATAATAAGCAATTAATTATGGCAAAATTTGAACTATGTTGGAAAATAACTTTATTGTAAAATAAAACAAACTATTTACCCAGTTAGTGAGGAAATTTTATAGTATAGACAAAGATTTTGCAGCTAATGCCAGGTGGGAGCAGAACACAGAGGCAACCCTGGAAACTGACTAGAGGTGTGAATGTGAATCTCATGAGGTCTAGGTTCTTCTCATAGCATGTGAGGTTGTGGAAAGGGTTATCGTTCAATATTGTGAGTTCACCTTAAATGAATATGATGAAAGAGAGAGATATAATAGGTATGCAAGTGTATGAGTGTCTCAAGGAGCACACTGTCATTGAGTCTTTGGACTGCCTGGAGATGCATTCATAATAACAAGACCATCATCTAAAGTACACACATATATACAGTTAGGAACAAGTTACATTACAATTATCATCCTTTCAGGGATTTATGCCCAGTGGCTTGTCTGACTTCTATATCCTTGAACTGGGCCATATCGAAGTATCTTTTTGGGAAGTTGTGAACTGTCCATTCTTTAACCTTTTAAGCAGTAGCATGCATGTGTGTGTGTGCATGCGTATGCATGCATGCATGCATATGTGTCACCATGCTTCTACTCCAAAAACAATCAACATATATGAGATGTGGCTATTAAATAACAAGACTGGTTGCAAAAATGTGGTTTATTATTACAATTGTACAACTTAATTGTTATCCCTTTCAACATACTCCTCTCCTCTATCTATAACACCATTGCCTACGAATTTTCCATTGTTGGAAGCAGTGCTGCAAGTCATCAGATGTTATCTGCTTCAGTAGCACTGCTGTTTTCTCCTTTACCTCATCCACTGACATCAGTGGTGTGGTAATGGCTGAATGGGTACCAGAGGGTCAGACAGTTAACCAACATTATTACTTTGAGGTTCTAGCCAAGCTGAGAGAATGAGTAAGTGAGGAAGAAGAGACCAATCTATTAAAGAACAACGCCTGGATTCTCCATTAGGACAACACTCCAGCCCACAGTGCATTGTATGTAAAGCAGTATCTGGCTGATAAGAAGATCCCAGTGTTGGACCATCCACCTTACTCGCCGGACTTAGCTCCATGCAACTTTTATCTTTTTCCAAAGTTGAAATCTGCATTGAAGTGCACCAATTTTCAGTCAGTGGATGAAGTAAAGGAGAAAACGACAGCGCTACTGAAGCAAATAACACCCGATAACTTGCAGCACTGCTTCCAACAATGGAAAATTCGTATGCAACGGTGTATAGATAGAGGAAGGGGAGTATGTTGAAGGGGGATAACAATTAAGTTGTACAATTGCAATAATAAACCACATTTTTGCAACCAGTCTCGTTATTTAATTGCCACACACCTGTATATTTAACTATTTTAGTAAAGCCATACATGTATGTTTTTTTTTTTTTTCAGGGAAGCTCTGCAGTCCCTTAGCAATATTTCCAATTTTCTTTTTTCATGTATTTATACACCACAGAAGGCGAGATGCATTTTTAATTCACTGCCTAAAAAGTTAAATATCTTCTGATGTAGATACACAGTATATTTAAGTATTACTAATTTAGTCGGCCAATGACTCAACAATCTCTTTGAGTACTGCTGCAACCTTTGATTTTGGTGCAGTATGAGCTTTAGTGTCCTTGAGCCAATAAACTCCCAATTATCAATCCTGACATCTGGTGGTGGGGATAACTTATAGCCAAACTAGCGTTGCATTTTTTATGGGTGGCTGGAGATCAATTTCAATTATAATAAATTTAGTTTAATCCTTTATTCAAGTGTGTGCAAACAAAGTTTGTGCCTGAAAGTATCTTCAGGACTGGGGTAAAGTGGTACAACACCTGGGCGACTCCTTGCAAAGATGGGGCAAGCTACCAACACTCCTATCTCAGTATCTCCCATAATGCAAAACACATTTCTTTGCGGATATGTATAATGTTATGCATTAAGGGAAGGGCCACTACCCAGACTAGTTTCGACCTTTATTGAGGTCTCTTCAGTGGGAGCCAGGCCCAAGTGGAGATACCAAGGCAGAAGCATTAGCAAGGTCATCTCCTCCTATAGGAGTTGCCAAACAGTGTGCCACCTTTTTATTAAATTACTCTGGATTTAGAGAAAGATGTTGAAAGTTTATTTTTCACTTGGTCAGACTATAATAAATTTAGTTTAATCCTTTATTCAAGTGTGTGCAAACAAAGTTTGTGCCTGAAAGTATCTTCAGGACTGGGGTAAAGTGGTACAACACCGGGCGACTCCTTGCAAAGGTGGAGCAAGCTACCAACACTCCTATCTCAGTATCTCCCATAATGCATAACACATTTCCTTGTGGATAAGTATAATGTTATGCATTAAGGGAAGGGCCACTACCCAGACTAGTTTCGACCTTTATTGAGGAAGTCAGAATGTTTTTTCATGCTAATGAAGGTTGATCTAGCAATTTCTATCTTTCTTAATATTTCCTTATCATATTTTCCATTCTCTGTAATTGGCTGACCCAAATATATATGACTCTACTTTATCTAAAGTATTTCTATTAATATTAATATTTATATTAGTTATATTTTTAATTTATATTAAAAAACCAAAACCATACTGGTTTTGGTTTTTTTTTTGAAGTTGAAATTAAGTCCATATTTTTCACTTAGTTTCAGTGTCTCTTCCAGTAGGTTTTGAAGATCTTTTATTTTCAGCCAGCAGTAACATATCATCTGCATATCTTAATTTCTGCATCTACTGTTGACTCCTTTAAATTCTGCTAATTCCTGGAAGATATTTTCAGTATAGAGGTTAAACAATACAGGAGAAAGAACAACCTTGCCTGAAAACATTTTTTACTGGGAAGTCCTCCAAGGTTTCTCCTGCAATTTTTATTATATAGATTTATCAGTATCTTTGCCCTCTACTGCTAATCTTTTTTATGCATTCTATCAGTTGTTCTTCATGTTCTACATTGTCAAAGGCCTTTGTGAGTAGTCAATAAAATATAATTAGACTTCTTTCTGCTTCTCGAGATATCTTTCTATAATAGTTCTAACATTAAAGAGTCCTTCTCTAGTCTCTTTATTTTCCTGAAAACCAGATTGTGTCTCATTAATTTCCAATTTCATTTTATGTTTATTTCTTTCTAGGATGATATACAGCATAACTTTTGCCATCCAACAGATCATTTCTAAACAGACTCTTCATATTTAACTGTCTTAGAATTTTTTAGATATTGGTAAGAATGTCAAGTGCTTCAAATCTTTTGGCAATTATCCAGTTTCATATATTTTGTTAAATATGTCAGTTAGTGATTTTATGGCCTTATGGCCTTAGGCATTCTGCCATAATTCTATCTGTTCATGGAGCTTTTCTTGATTTCAGTTTCCTAATAGCATTTATTACTTCTCAGGTAAGAATAGTACTCCCTCCAAATTTTCTTGCAGTGGCTTATCTATTCTATCATGATTGTAAAGTTCCTTTGAATACTCTACCCATCTATCAGTTATTTTCTCCATTAGGATGTTACCACTGGCATCTTTAATGCAATGAGAGTCTATCCTTTTCCAAGATTTGCTAGTTAGCTCTCTAACTTTTTTATGAAGTTCTCTGGTTTTGTGTTTTTTGTCCAAAAGCTCAATTTTCTTGCATTTGTTGTTGAGCCATAGTTCTTTTGCAATCCTTGATCTCGTTTAAGTTCTTGAATTCAGGAAGATTTCTGTGTTTCTTTCTTTCCGCCATCATTTTCGGTATTCTTGTCATTCATCAGGGTTTACTCATCTTCTCAAATTAGGGAATTGTTTGTTTTACTGCCTTTTTTATGCCCTCCTTAAAATTCTGCCATCTACCCTCAATCTCATCTTTAGGGTAAAGATACCTGGTGGAATCAGGAATGTTAACAGCAGAGGACTGTGTCAGTTCCTTCAAAAATTTATCTTTTATTTCTTGATTTTTAAGGGAGCGATGATCATATTTTTCTATGTGTAGAGGTTTCATTGTTTTAATTTTATTGTTGGTTTAATGACTACAAGGTTGTAGTCATTAAACTAGTCTGATCCAATATCAGCCCCCAGGTATGTTTTGGCTTGTAAGATGTAATTCTGAAATTTTTTTTTTAATCATTATATAGTTGATCTGGTTCCTATAGATGTCTCCATGCTTTTCCATGTATAAAGTCTTCTAGGAGGTTGGCTAAACAAAGTATTTGTTATTAGCAAATCATTTTCTTCACAGAACTATATAATCTTTCTCCTCATGGATTTCTATGTCCCAGGCATTGCAGGAAGAGATCTTTTCCTGCAGTGCTTAGATCTCCCATAACAATAGTTATGTCATCTGATTTGGCATTGTTAAGTGCATTTTGAATATCTTCATAGAAGCGTTCTACATCTTCATCTGGGTAATCAGAAGCAGGTGCATATATTTGGACGATAAAAATATTAAAAGGTTGGGCTGCAATTTTTAATGCAATTGCTCTGTCACTTATGGGCCAAAATCCAAGTAAGGATTGGGCAATCTTACTTTTTAGTGCAAATGATGCTCCATTCCTCTGATTGTCTCCCCATGAATATATAATTGAATGACTCTTTCTGTTTATTTTTCCACTATTAGTCCATATAACTTCACTGCTACCAGCAATGTCAATTTTCATTGTTTAGAGTTCTCGTATAAAGATTATCTAACTTCCCAGCTTCATGTAAGGTCCTTACATTCCAAATTGAAAGATTTAAGAGAAGATTCTTAGTTTTCAGACATGAAAGATCAGAAGATACCCTCCTCAGAGGGTTTAAGGTATCTTTTTTCACATGCTATTTTCATAGTACCTGTCTTACATTCTCCAGTTTCTTTCACTTCTTCCCTGTAATGTTTCCAAGAAACCTCATCTCTCTTGCTTAAATCCGACATGGTTTTCTGTTTCATGGTCCAAACCACATAGTTTGAGGTCGTGCCTTTGTTACCATTGTTAAATTAAACTTTGGTCATCTGTTAACTATCATTCCAGTCTTCAAGTGCAACAAGGAAGAGACACTCTCCTTCACTACAGCATAAAATGCTGATGCCCTCACTTAGTTTTGCATGTCAGTCGAGGCACAGTGCTGGCAGGCACCTCTGCCTGCTCAGCAGTTGATGCAACTGCTGAGCAGGCAGAGGTGCTATCCCAACTACCCATACCTTACACCCTTTAGGTATGATTAAAGCAAAATAATTCACAGGAGTGGATGATACTGAAAATGCTGGGATAATGTCAGTGATAAGGAGTGCATGCGTTAAATGTATCTATTCCTTATGCTGCTGCTCACACCCTCCTTATACAACTTCCAGATATGTCCCCCATGTTCTATCCCCTTCCTATGAAAAATTTCTTCCACAATAACCTGGTAACAACCCTTTACCAACTTAAATGTCTCAATCATATCCCCTCTCTTCCTTCTATTCACAAGGCTTTGCAAACTGCATTCCTTCAGTCTGTCCTTATATCTAACATCCCAAAGACCAGTTACGACCTTAGCCTACTCTGGATCCTTTCCAACATACCTTCATCACCATGAAAACCAGGTAACCAAATCTGTGCACAATAATCCACATGAGACAGGTGAGTCGATAGTGATAGTTAATTACTAGTAAAGGATTGAAGGAGGTGCTAATGTTGTATCTTTTAAGAACTCGTATTATTTTTACCACGGTAGTATTGTGAGTTCTAATTTATGAATTACCAAGTTACAGCCAAAGCAACCAAAGCTATGAGGTCAGTGTATTAAGTCTATTAATTGTGTCTGTTCTTCTAGATGGTTTGTTCCAGTCATTCTTCAGCTCGCTGGACATCATTAGGTGCTGTATGGTCACTTCTTTCCTTGGTAATATTCCATTAGTCCTTGGCAGGTGGTCCTGTCACATCTCTTTCTGAAGACGTGAACTCCTCTCTGAAGATCAGCCACTCCAGACACACCATCCATACATCTCATTGAAGGTCTATCCCTTCCTCTTTTTCCATGAACTTTACCTTTTATTACTGGCTTGAGAAATCTTCCTTCCATTCCTTCATTGTGTCCAACAAGGAGTAGACCTGCAATATCTTTAAGGAGCCTTAGATATCTGCCAATCTTTTCTAGCATCCACCAATCCATTTGACTACCTTTCAGCATATATCTTAGCAGCCTTTTGTAACACCACATCTCAAAAACAACTATATCAGACTTCTTTAGCTTCAAGGTCTCACATCCATACGTTGCTGTTGGAAAAATAGTTGCATCTTGAATCCCCAAATTTGTTCCTGTGGAGAGAGAGATCTATCCTTCCAGATTTTAGTCAAGTCTCTGGCTGATGTTTTAGCCATTTCTAGCTTCTGATGTTTTCTGAACAGCAATTTTTCACATTAATAACAGATTCTAGGTATTCAAACTTGTTGACTTTCTCAATTCTTTCTCCGTTAAAGTACACGTTTTTTCTCAAGAGCTTTCCTATCTATATGCCTAGATAGTTTGTTTGCACAATGAAAAATCCACATTTCTAGGAGGAAAATCCTGCTATGCTACATGAGATCAGCTAACTCGCATTCAGTTGAAAAGTCATTATAAAGGTTCTTTACATACTAGATGGAATTTGAACTTAGTTATTTGAACCGAGATGTAATAGATGGCAATGGATATTTTACCTCAGGCCATTATGAAAAAAAGTTGCATCAGATCAGTTTTTATATGAAACAAGAGAGAAATCAGCCACAAGACCAAGCTAGCAGAATATAAGTCAGTACTCAAACCAATTTTAACATATAAACTGGAGAGCTCAGTAGAAACAAAACAGTAATCAAAGACTAGAAACCACAAATATGAAAAGTTGGCTAATATTTCATTATGGTACTTTAGGTAGGAGATGAATTTCATTGCCTGCTATAAGCCTACTGTTCTGCTAATTGGCAACCTGAAGTGGCTTGAAAAGTTCCATGTTTGGTCTTTAGAGCAGGGTTTCCAGACTGGAAAAATAAATAAAAAATTACACAAAAATATATAAAATTGATAAAAATGAAACAAAAAAAAAAGAAGAAAAATCCTTAGCCCACACATAGTACACATGAATGATAGGTTTACTAATAACCTTTTGTAGGTGGGAACCACAAAAGGTCTATCTTTCAATAACAACACAAAAGCGTAATATACAAGGCAGAACAGATATCAATGAGCCAGAAACTATTTGATTAAAATACAAGTAACCCTTGTATAATGTGGATGTTAGGTTCCATCGAAAAGCCGTGTTATATAAATCGCGTTATGTGAGACTTAGATCACATAGAAAAAGTAGGGTTATGTTCAGAAAGCGTTTTTTTAATATATAAACAACAATGACATACCCAACAAAAAAATTTTTTATTTAATTCAGGTAATTCATGTAAGTTAAGAAAATATATAAACTATGAAACAAATACATAGTATAAAATTATAAAAAAAAATGCAAATTGTATGTAAACTTCATTGCACATAATGTATAAATGTTTTAGGCAAAATAAAATAAAGTGCATATTTTAATCTTCATCACTGTCTTCAAAACGAACATTTCGTAGATGTTCTTTATTTACGAGTGGCCTGATGTCGTCATCACTTGAAATCTCTTGGACATCATTTGTACATTCTCATTGCATACTTCGGCTGCTTTAGTTATCAAGTCAGTAAATAACTTGCTTACCACTATGCTGAAAATATTTATTAAGTTCATAATATGGAGCTAAACAAATATCCAACTGTCTCGTGAATTTTCTGGAGCTCACCATTGATGGATCATCATCCGTAAAATAACTTTCCAACTGTCTTGCCAAGTCCAATTCTTCTGCTAATTTCTTTAAACTGAATTCCTTAACGGATTCATCATAATCAGAATTTTCGGCAGAACTTTCCCTTCCATTTGGTTCGACGTAATCTATTAATTGTACTAGTTCCTCCTCGTTTAAATCTATTTCCCCATCAATTAATTCATTAATTTCATTTTCAATCGTATCACAAAAGCCCTCTAGGTGGCCATTACTATAAAAATAAATTTTTTACATAAAAAAAAAAGCATTATATATATTGTATGTAACTCACCAGAAAATAAAGGGCTCAGCTTGAGATTAACACACTTATGATTTTTAATGTGCTTTCCTGGCAGAAAATGAAGACAATTTTCAACAATAAACACTTTATATGGTAAACAATTGACGTACATGCTTGCCAAAGGGTATTTCCTCTAATATAAATTCACTACTTATAACTACATGCGCGATATGGGCTGATGCAAATTTAATGAAGATAAAATTTGATTTTTAAGTCGCGCGGTGAAAAATATTTGAAACGATAAAGGGTTACTGCAGTTTGTAGACCATGTTTTTATCGAAACCATGTTGTATAAGTACCATGTTATACGAGGGTTACCTGTACTCAGTTTTCTTAAAAACTGTTATTCATTTATGTTAATTAGAATTGTTTTAAGAGTTGTGTATTTCTTCAGATATTTTTATGCCTATTAAATAAATATCTTTCAGTATCTTGCAACATTTCCATGATGAAGATTTGATTACCAATACACTGAAAAATCATTTTTTAAAAAAAAATCATTTTTTTTGGTTAGGTATGTGGAATCATTTTTTCTTTTTACTTTTATAATTATACTGGCTGTTTAGTGCATTTGGGAAAATGACTGGATATAGGGTCCAATGACTGGAAAAAGACCTGAGTTTGATTCTCATCATGATGAAAAAATTATGGGCTTTTTCAACTGAAGGTGATTTAGCCAATTTTCTATGGTGGTTAGCAGAATGTTTACCTTCTGGAAACTTGAGTTTTTCGTCCAGCATATAGCTAAATTGGTCAGAGAACACATACAATTTAGACAAATACCAATAATAGAAGGTTGATGACATAGTATGTAGATAGTGTATAAAGTAGTGTTGATGCCCTACCATGATGCATATTTGAAGATGGTGCATAATAAATGATGATGATGGAAAAGTGATCAAATGTTTCTGAATTATTAAAGTGTGAAATATGTAATTATTTGTTATGGATTTTAGTTGCTAGAATTTTTTTAAAATGTGAAATATGTACTCAACTCTATTGCAAAAAAAAAAAGAAAAAAGCGATTATAGGGAGCTTGCTTGCTTTAACTACTGAAAAGTTGCAACCAAAGAAATTCATTACATCAACTAACTGTAACAAACAATTCCTTCAGTCCCAACACTCAACTGAGAGTTGATTTTATCTCACAAGAATTCATTCAAGAAAAGTATTTAAAAATATAATACTTACACAATTGGCTTTATGAAGTCTTCTTTGCTTTTCAGCTGAGCTGGAGGAACAGAGTCCCATTTAAAATGTAGTCCCCAGTTGAATCCACCTCTAACAATGGGAGAGGCTGTATACTCAAATGTATCTGCATTTATTATATCAATTATTGGACATACTACTGTTGTTCGATTACCCTTGATGCGATCTAGAAGTGGCTCTAACCAGCCATTATTTACTTCACAGTGACTATCCAGAAATACTAACACCTAAATGCAAGAGCAAAGATACATATCGAAACATAAAATTCCTATAATGTTTGATGTTCACAATTAAAAATCTTTCATACATAAGATCAAAGGAATTTCAAAGCACACTTTTGAAGCAATGAATTAATTCATTATACAACTAATGAGTATAATTCTTTCATCAGCATCAATTTCCTGATATGTATCCACAAGTGGGGTGTTGAAATTACAATGACAACACTAGTGGATTAAGTTTACATTATTATTAATATCAACAATTTTCCTCCAAATCAATCTATTACTTGTGAGCACTCCAATATCATATCTAACATTTCATGTTTCTAAGGCACTTACAATTAATACACCTAGACCTTGGTCTTCCTCTGGGTCTCTTTCCTGCCATCAAACACCTGTTTCACTAATCATTCCTCACCCATTCTATTTAAATGCCCATACCACCTTAGATTAGCTCTGCTAACAAATTCTTGAATGCTAATAATGTCAAGTTCCTTTCTAATATTCATCATTAAAATTATGGAAACAACTACCACATTAGAGTAAATCATCAGTTTAATATAAACCAAAATAATCACTCGACATTCACATTAAGGTCATCTGGATATACACATATATACAAAGAAACAAGCTGCACTACAATCTAGATGGTATGCTAAAGTTACATTGATATGGTCAACTGTTAAAACTATTGGCCTGACTCTGTTGGAAAAAAAAAAACTTACTGCATATATTACACCATATATTCTGGGAGAGTGGGGTAATAGTTTTTTAACAGTATCCTCTTACTAAAACTAAAGTTATTATATATACTATTGCTAAAACTATTACCCCATTATGTCTGTTCTCTCAAAATAAATGGTGTTCCCAAGACACATAAACAACGTTCTGCTTTGGCTGATAGTTGAAGGTATAGACCAGAGCTTCTTCAACTTTTCCTACTCGTGACCCTTTTCATCCGAGAAATTTTTTATGTGACCCTGGATATACAGGTATTAAAAATACGTATACAAATCAAAGATTAACTGATAATAAATCATAAAGAAATTTATTTTAAAACAATTCTTCAGTATACATATAATTTTACCACTCACATAAAGAATTACAATACAATAGTCTCGAATCTGAGCCAAGGTGTTTCTGGCAGCATTCGTTGACATGACAGCATGTGCAGTGCAAAGTGCGCATGTTGTGTGTTCAGAACCAAGGCTGCAGTAATGTAACAAGGATGAGCACAGCCAGAAACACCTTGGATTCATTATGTGTTTGATTTTGAATTCATTTTTGGTTGTTGCATTCAGAAACTTTTTACTGTTGCCAAATCTTTTGCGACCCCATTTGGGGTTGCGACCCACAGTTTAAGAAGCTCTGATATAGACAGCCCAAATTATCATCTCGCCAAGAAATTAGCGTCAACACTCATGGAGTTGGTAGGTCATTCCCCCTCCTATATAACGAACACACAACACTTCATACACAAAATTAAAAATATTACACTTGGTAAAGTTAATTTATTTTATTAGTCAGTTTTGACATTTCTGCCCCTTTCACAAATGTCCCAATCAGTGACACAATTCTTCTACAGAACAAATTTCCACCCGACATTACATTCTCTTTGCCCACGTACTATGTTCCGGTTACTTCATGTGGCAAAATAATTTTTACACACAAAAGGAAGGTACAGCCATGGGCTCGCCACAATTCCCCCCCCCCCCCCTACACACACACACAATTGTTAACTTTTATATGGAAACGTTTGAGCAACATGCTCTAGATTCCTTTACTTTAAACCTACAGTTTGGCTTGATACATTGACGATGTTTTCGTTATCTGGCCACATGGCCATCACCTTTCTCAGTCACCTGAACAAACAACATGAGCTCATACAATTTACTATTGAAATTGAAAATCCGAACTGCTTCTTTTCATGGATACACTGGTCACAAGTCTTCCCTCAGGCAGTTTATCCTTCACTGTTTACTGCAAGCCTACAGATACTGGCCAATGTGTACATGCTGAAAACAGAGCTATAACAATTTGTTATAATGAACAAGCTCTTAAACAAGAATTACAAATTATTAGCAATGCATTCATAAATAATGGTTATAGCAAAAATACCATCAATAAAGTTCTGCATAAAACTTCATCAAAAAAATACATATAATATAGATTACAGTAAAGCCACAGCTATCTCATACATTAAAAGGTTATCAAAAAACATAAATAGAATTCTACACCATTATAATCTTAATGACACTTTTAAACCACCTATAAAATTAAAAAACATATTCAACTCCTCTAAGGATTCTCTACCCCCCCCCCCCCACCCCATTGGCTCACCCTGGATTTATCCTATCTATTACACTTGTAACTTACCTTATATTGGTGAAACAGGACATACAATCTCTATCTGTAAAAAGCACACAAACGATACATTAAAATTTAACAATTTTGGTGAAGCAGGCCTCTCAAATCACGCTCTTAACACCCTACACAAAACTGATTGGAAAAGTATGTTCTTTACATCGAACAAAAACTTGGTATGAACAGAAATTTAAAGAAGTCTGTAAAATTCTGATTAACCATCCTAATCTTAACAATAATAGTGGCATAAAAATCCCAAGAATTTGGATGGCATACATTCAGCCCCTTAATTCAAGTTTTCCAGCATACCCTGACTTTAGGACTCTAAGCAACTATTTCAGCATTTATGGGCCATCATCCACACTGTTCTGTTTTAATTTATATGTATACTTATGTGAGTAACTTTGTAGGAACATATTGCTCTCTAACTTAATTTATTTTTATCACCAAATAGATAATGATAATAATAACAGAACTCTAGCATTGATGTAGTGTTTTTTTTTTTTTTTCACCAGAGGCAAGCCAATAGTTTTAATAGTTGACCAAATCAATGTAACTCTAGAATACTGATGTAGTGCAGCTTGTTTCTTTGTATATATGTGAATACTCTAGATCAGGGGTCTCCAAACTATGGATTGCGGGACAGATGCAGCCCGCAATATGATTTTATCCGGCCCGCCAATTGGACTAATTTTTACTAAGAATCCGCAAAAAAAAAGCACGAGGTGTTGATAGATTTCAAATGCATTAATTAAAATTGTGTTCAAAATATATTCCTGAATAGCAAAAAGTAACCTTAATTCAAGTTACGGTCTTTCTGACTGTAAAAGGTTGGTTAAAATGGACTAATGAAGAAAAAAATTTGAATTTTACAAAATTTTACAAGCAAATTTGAAGAAATTTGCTTGTAAATTTATCTCTATATTTGGTACAACGTATCTTTGCGAACAAACTTTTTCCCGAATGAAATATATCAAGTCAAAATACAAGGGCAAATTTATCTGATGAACATTTAAAATCGCTACTTGTAATTAGCACTTCAAAATTTGAACCTGAGTTTAATAAGATTTTAAAAACACAAACACGTTACATCATTCGCATTAATGATTTTATTATAATTTGTAATAAAAATATGAGAATTTGCTGATAGTGTTCGTTGTCATTAATATATGATAATTTAATCTCACATACTCTGTAATCAGTTTTTATCTGCTTTCAATAAAACTCGTATATCTAGTTCTACAGTTTTTTTTTTTACTACGGCCCACTGAACAGTGCTGAAGTATCCAATGTGGCCCTCACAGCAAAAAGTTTGGAGACCACTGCTCTAGATGGTGACTTTAATGTGAAGGTCGAAACATTGAGTTATTATTTGGGTTTATATTGAACTGAAGTTTTACGCTAACACGGTAGTTGTTTCCATAATTTTTATGATGAATTCTGATCAACATGTAACCATGAAGAAAAGGATTTCTTTCTAGGATCTTCATTTTTAATATGATTCTGCCATAGATGCCATCGATTCATTTCCCTAATTTTTCTCAGAATCCTCATATCTGTGGTCTCTAGTCTTTGATCAAGTGCTTTATTTCTAACTCAGCTCTCAGATCCATAACTTAATGGTTTGAACACTGTCTTATATACTGCTGGTTTGATGTTTTGACAAATTTCTCTATTATTCATTGTAAATTAGCTACCCACCATACCAGCTTTGCTTATTCTGTTGTCTATTTCCAAATTTAAACGTCCCATCTTCACTAAAAACTGTGTCTTAATAGCTGAAATATTTTACTTGTTCCATAACATATGTTTTATTCGTTTTAGCCTGGCTGGTTGAGTAGTTAGAGTATCCGCTCTAGCCAAAAGGCTGCGTGAACGAATCCCGCTGTGGGCATGGATGTTTGTGATTATCTATGAAAATACTAGTGGTGCTGGTGGGAGGTAGATGGTGGTGGTGTAGTTGCGGTTTGTTGTAGTTGGTGGATTGAGTGGTGGAGACAGAGTTGTAGAGTAGGTGCCTTCCCTCGATGAGTCTTTGGACTCCCTGAAAGTGTCATGTAATAATAACAATAATAATAACCATAGGATCTACATTCAGAATGCAGCTGAAGTTTTCCATGTTCCTGCCTATTTTCATAGTTTTGGTCTTTTTATTGCCGATTTTCATGGCAAATTTGTTACAGCTGTTATTCAAGTTAGTCATAGAATCCTGGAGACTTGCACTAGATGTGTTTAGGAGTACATCATCATCTGCATAAAGCAAATAGCTATGTTTCACATCTCCAATTCTAATATCAGGCCTAATGCTGCTGTCTCTCATAATGTGTGCATCTTTGTCTAGTTCCTGATTTTCCTCTTCTTCTTATGGTGCTATCTTCTATCGAAGGTCAGCGACCATCTTGGCAAACAAACTGCATTCTTACATTAATCTGAGCAGTTGTATGCTGCTCTTTCCTGTCCATGTCGATGTTGTCAAACCAAGATATTCTTTTTCTCCCTCTAGCTCCTTTGCCTTCAATTCTTCCTACCAAAATAGTTTGTAGAAATTGGTATTTGCCGTTTCTCATGATGTGGCCAAAATATGATGTTTTTCGTTTTTGATTATTTGTATGAGATCTTTGGCTTTGCCAATGGATTTTAAGACATCTTCATTGGTAATTGGAGATGGTAACAGAGGAGGTGAGAGAAGATGCACCTTGGACAATGTTGTATGCAGATGACATCTTGCTGTGTGTAGATTCAAGAGAAGAAGCGGAAACTAAACTGGAAAGATGGAGAAAAGTACTGGAAGAGAGAGGTATGAGACTGAGCAGAAGTAAGACAGAGTATATGTGTTGTGCAGTGGGCGGTGGCCAGGAGACAGATCTGAAGCTGGAAGGAAATGTCATCAGGAAGGTGAGAGACTTTAGATACTTAGGTTCAACAGTGGAAGAAGATGGAGGAGCTGAGAAGGAAGTGGGATGCAGGATACAAGCAGGTTGGAGGAACTGGAGGGAGATGGCTGGAGTGTTATGCGATAAGAGGGTGCCGATCAATCTGAAAGGCAAAATTTATAGGACAGTAGTGAGGCCAGCTATGACATATGCTATAGAAACTGTGGCCCTGAGGAAAAATAACATCAGCAGGATGGAAGTAGCAGAGATGAGAATGCTTAGGTGGATGTGCGGTGTGAACAGAAAGGATCATCTGAGAAATGACTATGTCAGGGGAAAAGTGAAAGTTACAGTGAAAGGATAATCTTCACCCTTTAGCATACCCTGGAGTGTATGAGATTCCTTGTGACTGTGATTTGGCCTACTATGGGCAGACAAGAAGATTTGTTAACATCGATCTTACATAACATAAAAAATACATTCGCTACCATCACTATGGCAAGTCAGGACTGGCAGACCACACGATGGACACCCCTTCAGACAGCATTAGATGGAATAGAACTAATTTGCTATTTAGAAGTCGTCAGAGATCTGAAAGATCATTTTATGAGTGAGCAATGACTATGAAGAATTCTCCTAACCTGATCGAACAAGGTTGCATTAATTTGCCAAAATTCTGGGAAACTGCTATCTCAACAGCAACTCCCACATGCTGCAATACTGTAAAGCTGTAATACTTTTTACAACATTAGAAGGCACCAAATTAGGACTTCAGATCTTTTGTCCGTTACAATTGATATTGTTTCACTTACTCACTGTCCTGTATACATGCTGTGTTATGCTCTGAAGATGCTGATATGAAATTCAGTGAAATATAAACAAGTTAATAAACATCTTTTTTTATAAAATAGTTCATTTGGTGTTAATACCATTAAAATTAAGTTATGCATAATCTTCAACGATTAAGTTATCTGTTAGACTTCTTCAGAATTTGCCATTGAGACACCAAGGTTTGGTTCTTGTTTTCAATTTCTTTCATTTTTTCCTCAATAATGTTTGTATAGTCAAGTCTACACAATTTACCTGTAAAAGCTGCTCAACTTTAATTCTTTTTAAAACTTTCTTACATACTGGGTCTTTTCAATCTGATATCCATTTTTATCCTGCTTTGTACTAAGTAATGATCACTTCCAATTTCGAATCCTTTGTACACTCTTGTATCCTGAACCAGTATGATGATATTGCTATCAGCAATGACATAGTCAATAAGTCTCTTCTCTCCATGTGAACTTGTGCACATCTTTATGTTGAAACAGTTAGTAATAACTAGTCTGTGTCCTAAGCTAAGTTCAGTAAATACTTACCATTATTATGAGCTTTGCTCTTTTCTTCAAATTCTCCCAAAATGTTCCTATGTGCCTGGTGGGACTCATTTCCTATTCTGTTATTCAGATCTCCAATGAAGACTACTTTTTCCATTTTCTTTATGTCAGGTGCCTGCTTTAATGACTCAAAAAATTCCCCAACTTTTTCCTTAGAAGAACCTCCTATGGGACCACAGGTTTCATTGTCCATTTCCCCATTTTGAAGTTTGCCCACATAACTCTACTTGAAACTGTCCTCAACTCAAGAAGTTTGTCTTCATGTTTAGTGTTAAATGCTATTGCTACTCTTTCCTTTTCGTGATCATTATTGCCTAAAAATAAAATCCTGTACTTATTATTTAGTGAGATCTCAACTATTTGTGTCCTTTTTGTCTCAGTAATGCCAATTATGCCTACATGGTACTTTTACAATTCTTCTGCAAGTTTGTTTCCTTTTCATTTATACTCCTTATATTGATGGTTCTTATCTTCACTTCTTCTGATGGTGGGTTTATTCTTCTTCTAGATGTTGAGTTGGAGCTTGGAGCTTGTTTATTTCTTTAATTTTAAAGTTTATTTTAAATTAATTCTAAAGTATAATTCTTTATCTACATTTTTTATATATTTTTAAATTAAAAGTATCACTATATTCTTAGTATCAAAATAAATGAAAGAATGCTCTTACAGTCTTCCAAAACAACAGGTAATTGTTAACACACACACGTGTAAATCCTTATATAATTCAATAATGACTTAACATATGGAGATTGGGGGGGGGGGGGGGAATGTGATGTGTATTACTTGAACATTTATTCAAGTAAAATACACACTGCCTTAATTACTTTTTCATAAAAATCTAATTTCTGTCGTTTGGCTTTTAAGCAATAATCTTAAAACAATCTTTGTAAAAACTTTTCTAATACATTTTATTGTAATATATTATTATAATATGAACTACTAATAACATAGACGTGCTTAAGAATGGAATTTAATTATTTAAAGTGATATGTGTGGCTTTTGTGCCACAACCCTATTATTACTGCATAATCCAGAAGCTGTTTCAGAGATAAGGAGTGAAAATGGTGAGGCTGATCTGAACAGTAATACAGGCAGCCCTCGGTTTACGACAGTTCAATTTACAGCGATTCACAATAATGCTGGATGCCTGCACGTGCTTTCTTACTGTAGTGTGGTTTGACTGAGAAATGACGCTAGCAGACACTCTAGTGTTTGAGTGTTTACCAAGCTGCTACGACGTATATGTATCAAACCTAGTTTTACTATAGAATCTACCTAATTGTTCTATTTAATTTTTTTTTACATACATACCTATTTAAATTGATAAAGTACATAATTATATACCATGTCTGATAAAACAAGTGCAGAAAAGTTAGCAGAACTTGGTGTTAAGAAGGCGTGGAAATCAATCACACTTAAAAAGAAGATGGAGGTGGAGGTGATTCGAAGAATGGAAGATGGGCAGACACGTGCTAATGTCTGTAGAAGTATGAACTTACTCCATCGACTATTGCTACAATTATGAAAAATGCAGATAGAATAAAACAGTTTGTGCAACAATCTATGGCAGTACTAAATGCAAACCATGTAAGTTATAGTAGGGGAAAACTTCATGAAAAAATTGAAAAATTATTATCACTATGGATGGATGATGGGGTACTTAAGGGTCAAAGCTGTATAACTGAGAGGAGACCTCCACATAGCCTTTAAAGGAATGCGGAGAACCAACCAGGTCTTCTGACCTAATGTCCAATCTTCACCTTCTCGTGGTGCACCCTGTTGGGTATCTAACTGGATACTGAACGAACGAGGATGGGCTGGCGATTTTGGATTTAGCCGACCAAATTGTATTCCTATTGGTTAAACCAAAATACAAAATGATGGTACAACATGACAAAATTTCATGCCGCTTGGGGGTGTTGCCCAGTTAAACAAGGTCCGTTGTTTTGGCCAGGGAACCAGGGCGAACAGCGAAAACTCAGCTACTGGAACAAATCTGAAAACACACCCAACTCAACATCACCAGAGTTAAAGATCGGTACTATCAACATAAGAAGCCTGAATGACAAAGAAATGGAGCTAGTGGAGGATTTAGATAAGTACCAGATCGACATAATAGGGGTGACTGAAACAAAAAAGACCAAAACTAGAGAGATCTTCCTGAGAAATAAATACAAAATGTTATATTCAGGTAATGACAACCAAGGAAAAGAAGGAGTAGCCATAGTATTCAACAGAAAATACGAGGCTCATCTTCTTGAATGGCAGGCAGTGTCAAGTAGAGTGATTTGGACAAATATCAGAATGGGGAACTGGACAATGAGACTTATTTGTGCCTATGGTCCCACAGAAGGTTCTACTAAGGTAGAAGTGGAGGAATTTTTTGAGGTTCTAGAGAAGGCTACTGACACAATGAAAAAGGAAAAGTTGCTCTTTGTTGGCAATCTAAATAGCAGAGTAGGAAGTAATTGTCAGACATACAAAAATATTTGGGGAAAATTTGGAGAAAAGAGTAAAGCTAATAATAATGGCAAATACCTGTTGGATTTCTGCTCAGGACATGGACTGGTTATTACTAACACCATGTTCAAACATAAAAATGTGCACAAATTCACATGGAGAGAAGAGGCAAGGAATAAGAAAAGTCTCATTAACTATGTTATTGTTGATAGTGATGTTTTTTCCCTGGTGCAGGACACCAGAGTGTACAGAGGATTTGAAACTGAAAGTGATCACTATTTAGTCTTGAGCAGGATAAAATTGAATTTCATATTGAAAAGAATAACATGTAAGAAAGTTTTAAAGCGAATAAAGGTTGAGCAGGTCTCGGATGTGAACTGTAGACTAAAATAAACAAAGATTATTGAAGGAAAAATGAAAGAGTTTGAGAACAGGAACCAAACACTGCAGATTCAATGGCAAGCCTTGAAGAAAACCGTGATTGATTCAGCTAGAGAGCATGTGGTGAAGTTGTTTGCAAGGATAGAAAAATTAGAACTCCATGGTGGACACAGGAAGTTAAAGAGGCAGTGAAGGAAAAGAAGAAAGCATATCAAAAGTTCCTGGCAAATAAATCAGCTTGTGCTCTCAGAGAATACAGAGACAAATGTAAGAAAGCTAAACAGTGTGTAAAACTAGCTAAAAAAAGTCATAGGAAGACTTTGGCAAGAACATAGAAAATAAATAACAAGAAGGTGGCAAAATATTCTGGAGGTTGTTGAAGAAGCTTAGAAATGGAAGAAAGAGTGCTGTAAAAGGAGTTAGAGATTATAAACATGAAAACGGGAGAAAAAGATATCCTTGAAGTATGGAATAATTACTTTGAAAATTTGCTAAATGAAACAAGCAGTGATGACAGCACAGTGATAAAAAACTCTGACCAGGCATGCAGTCAGGAATACATATCCATACTTGAAGTAGACTATCAAAGGCATGAAATGTGGAAAGGCAGCAGGAGTAGATGATATTCGACCAGAAATGCTGAAGTATGGTGGTATAAAAGTCTTACAGTGGCTGCACTGCATAGTTCAGAATGCCTGGACAGAGGGTCGAATTCCAGACGACTGGAGTAGAGCTCTCATAGTACCCATATATAAAAAGGGAAATAAAACTGAATGTGAGAATTACAGAGGTATATCCCTACTGAGTGTTCCTGGTAAGATATATGCAAGTATACTTGAGAAACTTGTGGAAGAAAAGCTTGGTGAAGAACAAGCCGGATTCAGGTCAAATAGAGGCTGTCAGGATCAGATCTTCACTTTACGACAAATAGTTGAGAAAGCATGGGAATATAACAGAGATCTGTATTTAAGTTTTGTCGATTTGGAAAAGGCATATGACAAGATGCCGAGAGAGAGAAGCTATTCAATCCGCTACAGTTATATGGTGTCAATGAGGCATTATATCAAGCAATACTTAGTCTTTATTTGAGTTGTAAGTCAGCAGTTAGAATTGAAGGAAGTACAGGAAGATGGTTTAATGTTAAATCTGGTGTGAGACAAGGATGTACATTATCCCCTCTGTTATGCATTATCCATATGGATCACATTATGAAGGAAAGTGGTATTAAACAGGATATCAAAATTGGAGATGTTAATGTCAGCTCTTTGCTTTATGCGGACGATGTTATACTTCTAAATAAATCCGCTACAAATCTGCAAGATTCCCTGACTAAATTGAATAACTGTTGTAATAGATATGGTATGAAGGTCAGCAATAAAAAGACAAAGACAATGAAAATAGGCAGAATCATTGAAAATGTCAACTGTGTTGTGAATGGAGAACCTGTGGAACAAGTAAAACATTTCAGCTACTTAGGCATGATTTTAACTGAAGATGGTAAATTAAATATGGAAATAGACAACAGAATCAACAAAGCTGGTATGGTAGGAAGTCAACTGAATAAATTCATATGGAATAAGAGAGAAATTAGTTGGATCACTAAATTAACTGTATACGACAGTGTTCAAACCAGTTTTAACTTATGGATCTGAGAGCTGGGTCAGAAGTAAAACCCTTGACTAAAGACTAGAGACTGCAGATATGAGAGTCCTGAGAAAGATTAGAGGCGTGAAAAGATGGCATCAATGACAATATCATATTAAAAATGAGGATATTAGGAAAGAACTTGACATTGTCAGCATCCAGGAATGCATTAGCAGAGCTAATCTCAGTTGATATGTCACTTAAAGAGAATGTGCGAGGAAAGATTAGCAAAACAAGTGTTCTCTGCCAAGTCAGCAGAAAAATGACCCAGAGGAAGACCAAGATATAGGTGGATTGATGTGGTACAAAGTGCCTTAGACGATAGAAATATAAGATCTGGTAATGTTGGAGTCTTGACAAGTAACAGACTGATTTGGAGGAAAATTGTAGATAGGAAGTTAGTAATGATGTAAGTTTTTCATGTAGTCCTATCATATCCTGTACACCCCTTGAGGGTACATGGCAGGAACTTAATGATGATGGATGGATGGATGACTTGAATCAGAAAAACATTCCTCTGATGCAGGCTGTTATAACTAAGAAAGCAAAAACAATTTTTGAGGATCTTAAAAAGATCCTTCGCTTCCATCTGTCTTATTGAGACAGATGGAAGCAAAGAAACATTTTTAGGAAGCAAAGGTTGGTTCATGAGATTTAAGTCTCGAAGTAAGCGCCATAGTGTCAAATTATGTGGTGAGGCGGCAAGTGCAAATGTTGTGGCAGCAGCTGCTTTTCTTAAAGAATTTCAAGACTGTGTGGAACAAGGAAGTTATCCTCCTGATCTCATTTTTAATGTTGATGAGACTAGGCTCAACTGGGAAAAAACTGTAATCATGCACCTTCATTTCCTATGAAGAACATTCCGCTCCAGGTTTTAAAGCTGCAAAAGATAGACTTATGCTTTTGTTTGGTGCAAATGTTTCTGGAACTTTGATGCTTAAACCAATGTTGGTGCACCATTCACAGACACCATGCGCCTTCAAGATTCTAAAAGCCATGCTGCCAGTCTATTGGAAAAGGAACAAGAAAGCTTGGGTTACACAAGACATTTTTATAGATTGGTACACAAAAATTATTTTAGTCCTACCGTGCTTCGCTTCTGTAAAGAAAATGATTTGCCAACCAAGGCTTTACTTATCTTGGATAATGCCCCAGGAAATCCTCAAAACCTTGTTGAAGTAAGAACACCATTGGATGTCAAGATTATTTGCATGCTCCCAAACACAACATCACTTTTGAAACCGATGGATCAGGAGATTATATCAATCTTCAAACCCTATTACCTCCATATAACATTTATGGAAATGGTAAGAGTCTTGGACACTTCAGGAAAAACTATTAAAGACTATTGGTGGTCATTCGATATTTTGAAGGACATTAACAACATCAAGGCAACTTGGAACAAAGTGTCAGCAAAGTGTTTAAAAGGAGCATGGCGAAAACTTCTTCCAGCATTCATGCATGACTTCGAGGAATTAGAGCAAGAGAAAAATGTTATTGAAAACATTACCAAGCTTGCGCGAGAGGTGGGATTGGACGATATTATAGCTGAAGATGTGACAGAAGTCTTAGAGAGCCATGATAAACCGCTTTCCAATGAAGACTTAAAAGAATTAGCCGAACAATTATGTCAGCATCCAAAGGAAGAGAAAGAAAATGAAGGTCTTCTGAGAGATATAAAAACGGCCAATTTACAGCATATCCTTGCAAACATAGAGACATCGACTGATGAACTCTGCGAAATGGATCACGATTGGGAACGGAGTGCGAACGTAAAAAGGAGGATAATTGCATCTATTCGACCTTACACTGAACTCCTTAAAGAAAGAAAAAGAAAATCTAGGCAGTTAATACTGGATACTTTTTTCAAAAAAAAAAAAAATGCAGGCGATCTGAAACCAGGAACTTCAACATAGAAATATGTAATATCTTTTTGAAGTTTCATATTTTGAGTATATAATTTTGTTTTGTGTTCGTTATTAATAATTTTATTTTAACAAATATATATGTATGTATTGTCAAAGCTTTAAAGATAATAATGTTACACATACTTCATGTGCATATTTTTTGACTGTGAGGAACATAACTTTGTACCTTCCATTAAAATTGGGTTCGTTTTATGCCGATTCAGTTTACGCCCATTTTTCAGGAACGGAAGTGAAGCGTAAACCTAGGTCTGCCTGAATTCAGTTATTTGCAGATAATACAAAGTTGGGAAGGGTAATAACCAACATTTTCAACATAAAACCTTGCAAGACCCATCTAAATTAACTCATTCTATGAGCAAATGACAAAAAATGTCGACCCAATGTTGCGAAGTACAAGGTTATTCATTCTGGAATGAGGAAATTGCAAGCAGAGGATTTTATTAATGCTAATTCCTAAGATGGCCAATAAAGCTGGCCGAGTGGTTAGCATATCCACTCCAGCCAAAAGGCTGTGGGTTCAAATCCATGCATGGGCATGGATATTTGTGATTGTCTGTGAAAATACTAGTGGTTGTGGTGGGCAGTAGATGATGATAGTAATTGCGGTTCGTAGTAGTTGGTGGAATGAGTGGTGGAGACAGAGTTGTAGAGTAGGTGCCCTCCCTTGATGAGTCTTTGGCCTCCCTGGAGGTGTCACATAATAATAATAATAATAAAGCAGGAGAGACCTGGAGAAATGGTAAACCAACAGTAAAAGCTTAGGAACATCAGTAATCACATTGGATAACTGCAGTGTTGAAGAGGAGAGAGTAACTTGTAGGAGTAAAGAAGTCAATCTTCCACTGTACAAGGCTTTGATAAGACACATATCTTGATTACTGTGCTCGGATATAGTTAACGGAGTTCAGAGAAGATGAAAGATCCAACAGCAGGTGCAGTTTCCAAAGTGAGTAACAGAAGAAAGGTCACATGATAGAAATACATAACTTGGTAAGGAATCTTACAGCACAGATACAACATATTTGACAGCTCATAGCAGGTAGGTAGAGAGAGAGAGAGAAAATCCAGGATCAGTCCTGATAATACATTTAACTTATTAGTAAAAGGTCATTTAGTTAAATTTAAAACCCATTTGTCATGCACAGAGCTAGGTGGTTGTAGAGAACAACAGTTTCTTTGTTCTGAAGAAGGAGGTTAATATTACACCAAGAAAAAGACAGAAGATAGTCATATATCATTGTATGGAGATTCTATTATTAGAGGTGTGATGACTAATAAAGTGAGCAAAACATGCTTTCCTAGTGGAACAATGAAACAAATAACTGATGTGCTGCAGAATAGTAAAAACAGGACATCAAAATTAGCAGCAGTCGTGGGCTCAAATGACTTAGTTGAGGGAAAAAAGAAATGTCGATAGAGACTTGAGGAAGTTGTTCAATTTGTATATCTATGGAATGAATTTGAAGGAAAGTTGGAATGGTTTAAAGTTGATGGATTGCATTTGAATGGATTTGGTGACAGGCATTTATAAAGGCTATTGTTTTCTGAGAAGGCACAGAGTCAAGAAGTCTAATAAAATGATCAGAGTCCACTTGTGAAGCAGGATAAGCACAACTAAATGGATTGTACAACAGGAGGAAGATGGATGTGAGGTTGAAGATGTGGTTGCAGCAGCAGCAGCAGCACAGGGCGATGGAATTCATAAAGGTGGGGATGAGACAGGTAGGAATGGAAATCAGAGTCAACATCAGGAAAACAGGAATGGTCAGACCGAAGAGAGAGGTGTGGTATAGCAGCTAGAATAGACAATGTTAGTGCTGGTAGAATGTCTTCAAAAACAGGGAGTGTGTTGCACCCATATAACACCTCCAAACCAGCCTGGAAGTTATCTTCTTTCTTAGCACCCATTAAGGATAAATTGTCATCTCTGTCCTTATCTGATATTTATCAAATACCCTGTTTATGTAAACTTTGCTACTTTGGACAGACTGACCATTTGCTGAGATCAGAATCCAAGAACATGAAGTATAAGATTTCTGGAATCAAAAGGTTCAGATCTTGCTTCTCATGCCATCAACACTAGACAAAGAGTTCACTAGAATCAAGCAAAGATGCTGCACTATAGTAGGTTTAAATTTAATTATCTATTTCTTGAATTGTGTGAAGTCCTACACCAATCCTAATCTTAATCAAACAAACTGTATGTTTATTTCTAAGTTTTGGAAAGTAATAGTAGTTAATGGCATGTGTGCGCGTGTGTGTGGGTATGTGTGTGTGTGTATGTGTATATATATATATATATACACACACACACACAGTCATCCCTCGACTTACGCCGGGGTTCTGTTCCATCCGGCAGGACATAAGTCAATACATTAAATCAACAGAGTTATAGGGGTTACAGACTTAAGTATACTGTCATTTTAATTTTTAAACCTTATAAAACTGTACTGTGCATTATTGCTTATAAAACAGGAGAATAATCACCCAAATCTTCCTCCACAATCACATCTTCATTACCGTCCTACTGGAAGGATGAGGCTGTGATTCTTCTGGTGTAACCTTTGTGTTTTTGATGAAAATGTCCAACGTGCTTTGCTTATTCCTCTTCTTCTTTGCATCATAAATTTGTTTATAGAAAGCAAATGCATCATGCACTTTCCTTTGTACTAATAAGTAGCGTTCAACAGTGGGGTTCATATCGTCAGCCATTTTGAGAATATAGCTAACTGCTGAGAACATTTCTGCAAAAGCCTTCACTGCAAATTGTTTAACTACCTCTTCTTGTTTCTCTTTTCCCTCTTCTTTTTCTCATTCTTCATTGGTCAACTCTTCAGGGGCGCAATTTTTATGAGCTGAACCATGTTGTCATCATTCACTTCGAGATTCAGATTGTTTGCTAGGACCACTATTTCTTCACTCAATTTACAAAGGTCTTCATTTTTTTTTATCAAAACTTCTAAAATCATATACAAACCTTTTTAATGTCTTTTTCCATATGCCACTCATACATTGAGAGGTCACTTTGTCCCAAGCTACAGCAATATTTTTAATAGCATGATAAATATTGAATGCTTTCCAGAATTGCATGAGAGTCTGATCATTTCCTTTAATGGCAGAAATGGCTGGTGAAAAAAAAAAAAAAAGTTCTCCATAGATAATAAGCTTTAAACACTGCAAGAACTCCCTGATCCATCGGTTTGATCAATGAAGTAGCGTTTGGAGGGAGAAACATGACCTTGATCTTGGAGTGAAGATCACTGATGTAAAGTGGATGACCTGGAGCATTATCTAGAATTAATAAAATTTTAAATTCTACATTTTTTTTTCACACAATAGCTTTCCATTTCACTCGCATAACAGTTGATTAAGGCATCCTCTAACAATTTTTTGAGTCACCCATGACTTCTTATTGCTGCAATAATGAACTGGAAGAGGATGTTTCCTAATGTTTTTGAAGGCTCGTGGATTCTCACTGTGCCATATCACAAATGGTTTCAGTTAATATCCAGCCACATTACCCCCTAACAGAATCGTAATATGGTATTTAAGAGCTTTGACACCAGGCATATATTTTAGCTTTTTGTGGATGAATGTTATGTTTGCTTGGGCGTTTTTCCCAAAAACAAGGCAGTCTCATCCATATTAAATATTTGCTGTGGCAAATAATTTTCCTTGGTAATAATTTTATCCAATTTCTCAAACTTCTTGGGAGCCTTCTCAACAGCACTTGCAGATTCACCATACATTTTCACATTATTCAGCACAAAACACTGCTCGAATCTCATGAACAACCAAAAGAAGGGCTGAATTTGTAGTCGTAATCGGGCCCTGCTTCCTCTTTCAACATGTTGAAGAGACTTAGTGCCTTAGCAGTTCTGGTCATAGTGCTAAGAGGCATGTGCTTTTGGTTCAGGTCCTCTATCCAAGATGCAAGCAGATTTTCCATATCACCGACAGGACCTTGTTGTTGCTTCATCACTATCGTCGATTTAATGGAAGCAGATCCTTTCACAGCCTCTACAATTTTATTCTTATTTTTCAAAATGGTCTTCACTGTAGAATGGGACCATCCAAAGTCATGTGCGATCACATTGACGGGCTTACCTGCTTTATGTTGCTTTATAACTACTTGCAACTTCGCTTCAAGATCAACTGCTAGCCTCTTTTTCTGTAATTCTTCACTAGGTTTTTTTGATTGGGTATGTAGGGTCCATTTTTCACAAAATATCGTGAGATATTTAACGATAAATACACAGATAACCTATTTCTCAAATCCAAAATCAACAGAGAAACTGTTGAAGACACGTGCCGATTGCGGACTGCTGAGGGAGGTTGCCGCTGAATGCGCTGTCGCAACAATGCATCACTGCGCATGATGCATTGATGCTAAATAGAAACCTTTTTACTTTATGCTCACTTGCGTCTTCTTTGAAAGTATAGTCGAAAATGTTATTATGCTGACCTGGTTGGCCGAATGGTTAGCGTATCGGCTCTCCAGCCAAAAGGCTGCGGGTTCGAATCCCAATGGATGTTGGTGATTATCTGTGAAAATACTAGTGGTGGTAGTGATGGTGGGCAGTAGATGGCTTTGGTGTAGATGATGAGATTCATTGTAGTTGGTGGATTGAGTGGTGGAGAAAGAGTTGTAGAGTAGGTGCCTTCCCTCAATGAGTCTTTGGCCTCCCTGGAGGTGTCATGTAATAATAATAATAATAATAAATAAATATATATATATATATATATATATATTATTTTAATTTTTTTTTTTTTTTGAATTACATAACTATAGCTTTTTTCCTGAATTAATAATGATTCCTCATACTCACACAGGCTGCAAAGAGATATGTGGAAGTCTGCACATGTCATATGACTCATTCTTGTATTCATATTTTAAACGTTGTAGCAAATTGTTCTCTTTTCTCCCTGAATGATGTTAATGTCACCTACCCTAATCATGTGGCATCCTCTCTTTGAGAGGGTTGCAAAAGGTGATATGACGCGACGTGGTGTTCCATTGTCTTCCTTGCCATAAGTATTTATCACAATTGCTTCCAATTGCAAATCAGTATTGTATTGCAAGATTATATTTCCCAAGTAATTGAATTCTGTAACTTCTTCTATTTTATTGCTAAGCATAATTTTGATTTTTGAATGGTGTTTCCTCACACTGCCATAGCTTTTGTTTTTGTTTCAGAGATTTTCATTTTAATTTGTTTTGCTATTTCATTTAGATGGTTTATTTAGAGTTTATCTTCTGAACTTGAAATTAGTACTTCATCATCTGTATAAAGTATTGTATTTAACTGTATATTTGTTAGTTTAATTCCATCTTTGATAGTTGTTTTTCATTCTTTTAGGATTCTGTTTATATAAATGTTGAACAGAACTGGAGATAAGCCACAGCCTTGTCTTACTCCTTTATTTATAGTTATAAGTTTTTGTAATGTTCCATCTGCAAATTTGATGCAAATTTTTGTTTCTCTCATTATCATCATCAAATTCCTGACATGTACCCTCAAGTGGTGTACAGGATATGATAGTACTACATGAAAAATTTACATCATTAGTAACTTCCTATCTAGAATTTTCCTCCAAATCAGTCTGTTACTTGTCAAGACTCCAACATTATCAGATCTTATATTTCTATCGTCTAAGGCAGCGCTTCCCAAACTGTGGGCCGCGGCCCCCCTTGCGGGCTGTAGGTTTTGTTGAGGGGGGGGGCGTGAAATAATGAAAACAAATTTAAAATGTTTTAAGACTAAGTAGATTTTTTTATTTTAAAAGAAAAGTATTTAACTTTTATTATTTCTTTTTTGTTATTTTTTATATTTTAATGGAAAAATGCACACATCGGTGTTGGTTCACAAACTTTGCTTCCTGCGTATTTCGGCGCTTAATGAATATTAGTAAATATTGCTTATTCATATGTTTCATTTCAAAGCAGTGGTTAATTGTATTTACTTCGAATGCTCTCCAGGGAAGCTCCAAATCTTCCTGTCACTTTCATCACGCGTTTGTAATCAGGGACTGTTGATATTGATTTTATATACATATCAAAACTCGTTTTATATTATCACTGTCATCCGAGCTAGTTTTCTGTTACCAATAAAAGTTTCGCATATACTTCACACATGAAAAAAAGCTTAAACAAGTTCATGTGGGGAGATAGTAACTCGCTTGCAGTGGTAAACAACACACCCTCCTTAACAGTCACTATACTGCAGAGGCAATAAAAACAAGTACTTTTATTATGCTAGTGAATAAGGTATGAGCAGTCTGTGTAATATATTTCTCAACAAATAGTGCAATTAGAGACAACTGGGATAAAAACACACTAATTAATGAATCACATGTCCCCTCATACAGAAACTATGCTGTATAGACTGAAACAAAACCATATGTTGCATGGACAAACACAGAGTCTAACTAAAAACTATTGTTATTAATTAGATGTGCATGAGTTCGATTTCCCAAGGCAGCAATAAAATTCAACCGAACGTTTTATCGTAAAAGTGTTAAAACTAAGTAATATATATATATATATATAATGAATGTTATGGCAGTTTCACATATGCAATTCGGTTGAAGAGAGTTAGCATTTTAACTCAATTGTTAGCTATGCTTTTATCTTTCGGTTGCGCGATCTTTTGTTAATACCGCACCAATCATATGCACGTTTGAATAACCTGCCTTTGCTGTCTGTTTCGCGTTAGGCTTAATTACTGTAAAGGGAGAAAAGTCACAAAAGAGAAAAATGTTCCTGGTCCGGGGATTCCCTTATTCAGGTAATATTCACTAATTTCATGTTATCAGTCTGTGGTGTGCAAGTATCAGTAAGTGGTGATATTATTTGATCGATTCTACGTTAAAAAATTTAACCCTGAGATGGATAAGTGGCTGATAAAAAATTAAAAAAAATTCCCGCGAACAATCAGAAGAAGCAGAAACGGACTCAAAAAAAAAAAAAAAGGACAGTATTTCATATTTTACCAGAACAGCCCGCATCGTCTTCAGAACCAAACAGTAAGAGGCAAAAAATGTAATATTTGCATTTAATTTTTGCAATATTTGCTGTGAATGTTTTGTATTGAATATAAATACAATAAATATAATAATAATATATCTCTTTATTACGATTTTTTTTCAAGGGGGGCCGTGAAATATTTTAATTTTTGCAAAGGGGGCCCTGAAATCCAGAAGTTTGGGAAGCACTGGTCTAAGGTACTTTGTACCATATCAATCCACCTATATGTCGGTCTTCCTCTGGGTCATTTTCCTGCCAACCTGGCAGAGAACACTTGTTTTGCTAATCTTTCCTCACCCATTCTGTTCAAGTGACCATACCACCTGAGATTAGCTCTGCTAATGCATTCCTGGATGCTGACAATGTCAAGTTCTTTCCTAATATCCTCATTTTATCTAATATGACATTGCCATTGATGCCATCTGTTCATGCCTCTAATCTTTCTCAGGACTCTCATATCTGCGGTCTCTAGTCTTTGGTCAAGTGTTTTACTTCTGACTCAGCTCTCAGATCCATAAGTTAAAACTGGTTTGAACACTGTCTTATATACAGCTAATTTAGTGTTCTGACTAATTTCTCTCTTATTCCATATGAATTTATTCAATTGACTTCCTACCATACCAGCTTTGTTGATTCTGTTGTCTATTTCCATATTTATTTAATTTACCATCTTCACTAAAAATCATGCCTAAGTAGCTGAAATGTTTTACTTGTTCCACAGGTTTCCCCATTCAAAACACAGTTGACATTTTCAACGATTCTACCTATTTTCATTGTCTTTGTCTTTTTATTGCTGACCTTCATACCATATCTATTACAACAGTTATTCAATTTAGTCAAGGAATCTTGCAAACTTGTAGCAGATTTATTTAGAAGTATAACATCGTCCGCATAAAGCAAAGAGCTAACATTAACATCTCCAATTCTGATATCATGTTTATTACCACTTTCCTTAATAATATGTTCCATATAGATAATGAATAACAGAGGGGATAATGCACATCCTTGTCTCACACCAGATTTAACATTAAACCATCTTCCTGTATTTCCTTCAATTCTAACTGCTGACTTACAACTCAAATAAGACTAAGTATTGCTTGATATAATGCCCCACTGACACCATATAACTGTAGCATATTGAATAGTTTATCTCTTGGCACCTTGTCATATGCCTTTTCCAGATTAACAAAACTTAAATATAGAGCTTTGTTATATTTCCATGCTTTCTCAACTAATTGTCGTAAAGTGAAGATCTGATCCTGACAGCCTCTATTTGGCTGTCAGCATCAGATTCTTTTCTTCCACAATTCTTCTCAACCGTTTCTCAAGTATACTGGCATAAATCTTGCCAGTGTTGGATTCTGATTATATAGAGATTGGAGTAATTATTATTTGTTTCAGAATCCAACATGATCTTCCATCACACAGGCTAGACTTGTAAATATTATTTAATGTAATTCACTTGTTTATATTTAATGTTCATATAACTACCTTTAACCTTATTTAATATTTAATTATTTAATCAAGGATATATGTATTAATAATGAAAAGACTGTATTGAATATTATTAAGCTATTTTATTTATTACTATGTTAATATTATAAGAATTTGTATTTGATAATTTAACTGCGCATTAATTGAAATGTAGATATTCTTATTTTGTTCCTGTTTGTAGAAGTTTAGCGTTATGCAATACCTCAATTTTATTATATTTTGTTTGGTTGTCATGGAAACGTATGTAAGTGAGCGAGCACGTTTTTGGAACACCACGTGAGAATGTTTATTGAAAAGAGTTTTAGAACAGAAATCACGTGAACAATTTAGGCGGGAAGAACGGATATAAAAAGCGAGGAACGCTGGAAAAGGGAGAGCATTAGAGATTTATAAGAGAGAGATTAGCATTAGGTAGGAATCGGAGCATTCGGGAATCACAGTGTGATAACAGCGAGTCGGCAAGTCACTCAAGCAGCTAAATAAAGTCTACTAGTCGAGAGGCGGTTAGCTAATAAGTTGTAGAATAACAATTATAGCTACGGAAAACAGCTGAGTGACTACTAAGTAGACTAGCAATACCTGAGTTGAGATTTAGTTTCAGGGCCGACCTTTCAAGGACACACGGAAACTTGAAGCATAGCACGAAGTAACTAGAGAATAATTAGAGGCAACAAAGTTGAGTTTAATGATAGCGGTGTTAAGAATTATGGTACCTAAAGATTAAATTGATGTCGAAGGAATAGGCAACTGTGCATATTAAACTTCAAGTTAAAGAATTATTGTGTGTTACCTTAGTACAAGAGTTGTTAATAGAACACTGAATTAGTTAAGTGATGTCAATTGTAGTGCAAGCGGTTTGATCTGTGCAAGAACGTTTGATTGTGTGTATTGTGACCGTTAATTAATCCTACCAAACTATTTTGGTAGGAAGAATTGATGGCAAAGGAACTAGAGGAAGAAAAAGAATATCATGGTTTGACAACATCAAGACGTGGACAGGAAAGAGCAGTGCACAACTGCTCAGATTAGCACAAGAGCGCAGTTTGTTCGCCAAGATGGTCGCTAACCTTCGATAGAAGATAACACAATAAGAAGAAGAATTAATCCAGTTATTTCTAAGAAGAGAATTTATTTAAATGAGTGCCGTTAATTGATTAAAGTGTATACAGTTACAAAAAGTGTTCGCACATAAGTATATGAAGAAGGAAAATTGGGTAAGAATATTCCAACCATTAATATTCCTATGCAGAGATATGAGTGTGTTTCTTCCTAGAATATCCCTATACTAACAGTAACTGTTGCAGAGGTTAGCTGAAGCGTAGATTTAAAAGTGTAAGCTTGTGAAAAAGTATTGCAACCAATAAATTGTATTTGAAACTTAAAAAAACTATGAGATGTTAATGTGAATGATCACTAAGGAATTTTATGACATTAAGCTTTATTAAGTGTTAAGTGAACTGTGTGAAGACTGTATTTCAGATAATGACCAATGCCTGAGTTTGTATGACTGTATTATCAGAAGAGCTAAAGTGTCTTTATTAAGTGAACTGTGTGAAGACTGTATTTCAGATAACTGACCAATGCCTGAGTTTGTATGACTGTATTATCAGAAGAGCTAAAGCGTTTGTAATATCTTAATTAATGATTTTTAACGTATGTGTATAATTTGTGATTTTAAAATTAAATGTTTGTTTTTGTTAATCAAAAGTTGTATTTTGCCTGAATCTCTTTTACTGCACCATCCATAAAATATTCGAACCAAAGCGGGTAAATTAAATAAGATAAATATTCTCAGCCAGTATATATAATATTAACACCTAAAAGGAGAGATAGTTGTGAGTTGGTTTATCTTCAATACTTTAACTAATTCAGATATAAAGTGGCGCAGTCTTTAAATATAAATTTTCTTTATATTTGAATTAGAAATCAACTTACAACTTATCAATTGTTTAAGAACATCATAGTGATTAACATGTCAGATCCAAGGTAAAGATTTAGAAGTAGGATCCAACACCAGGAACACTCAGTAGGGATATACCTCTGTAATTCTCACATTCAGTTTTATTTCCCTTTTTATATATGGGTACTATGAGAGCTCTACTCCAATCGTCTGGAATTCGTCCCTCTGTCCAGGCCTTCTGTGCTATACAGTGCAGCCACTGTAAGACTTTTATACCACCATACTTCAGCATTTCTGGTCGAATATCATCTACTCCTACTGCCTTTCCACATTTCAAGCCTTTGATGGCTTTTTCTACTTCAAGTATGGATATGTATTCCTGACTGTATGCCTGTTGAGTGTTTTTTTACCACTGTGCTATCACAGTTTGTGTTTCTCTGTATTTTATTGCTTTAACTAATTGAGGAGGTATTTAATCATCTTATAACATTTTCCAGAGTAGATTTCTGTTCATGTTATCATTTGCTTTTTCATAGTCAATAAATAGAAGGAAAGTGGGCAGGTTAAAAGAACCATCAAGGTACTGAAACATCCACAGATTATCATTGATATAAGTAGTCTTATATAATCAACTGTTTGGCTTAAAAACTGTCAGAAAGAACATCTTTTGCAGATGTTCTTTCATCAGATAAACAACAATCTGATGGATTGCTTTCTGACTTCAGTCTATCATAAACCAACTTTTCTGGGTCACTAAAAAAAAAAAAGACCATATCCAGCTTTTCAAGGTAAGGACAACACTACCCAAGGGATACAATGAGATCTGATGCCATAAGGTGGCATACTGTGTGTGTGTAGAGTGAATTTATCACTCATGAAGGATAAGTAACTTTTTCGTATTTTAGTTGATAACAGCAAATGTTAGTAGAGTGAGCTGTACTGATGGTAGGATAGAAAATGATGTTATTAATGTCAAATGTGCAGCCATGAAAATAAAAGAAAACGAAATGGACATTATTATTATGTAACACATCTAAGGAGTCCAAAGACTCATCAAGGGAGGGAACCTACTCTACAACTCTCCATCTTCACCAACTACAGTGAAATACCTATCATCATCACCTACTGCCACTAGTTTTTTTTTTTGTCTATAAATTGTGTGTGTGCCCTCAAGGCCGATTTGTCTATATGCAGGATGAAAAACCCGAGTTTCTGGGAGAATAAACCCTGCTACCGCCATATGAAATCGGCTAAACACCTTCAATTGAAAAATCCCATATAAAAATTCCTCTCGTGATGACAAGAATCGAACTAAGGCCTTTTCCAATCAAAGGGCACAACGTATTGTCGTTCTTAAATGATATAGGAAATAACCTGAAAGGAAATATTGAGTTGTTTGTTGATGATGCAAAATTAGTTAAAGTAATAGTTAATCAAGGTGATGTGGAGAGGTTGCAGGATGATTTAAATAGGCTGTCAGTATGGACAAAAGATAATGGTGTCAGTTTAATGTCGAGAAATGTCAAATTATGTATTTTGGGATAAATAGATCACAAGCTGCATATCATATTGATCACACTGTACTCCAGGAAATGGACTATGAAGGCACTTAATTAACAAAGAAATAGTGCAGCTTGAATGTTATCCTTCACAGGACGAAACACAAAATTGAAAAAAATTGCAGAAGTGGCAAGAGATTAGCAGGGCTGAAAAGAGAAGGAAGCGGGTGGTCCAAAATAATAATAAAGACTGAGTGAACAAACAAGAAATACAAGTTAAGGAGAAAATTATATACGGAAACTTGGTGATCAGGGGAGTACTTAATGAAAGTGCGAAAAATCGTATTTCCGTGGTGCAGAAATTCATGCCACCCAGATGCTAAGTGGAAGGAAATGATTGTTTTGGTTGGCACAAATGATTTGAGAGGCGAGAAGTATTCTATGAGAGGCGATGTAAAGGAGTTGTTAGAAAAGGCAAAACTGAAGAGCAAGAAGGTGAAAATTGTGATATGATAGTGGCAAACTGAGGAGGAGGAGAGCATTGTTAGCTAATGAGTCTATACATGCATAGGTTGTGCAAAAGGAATGATGCAGGATTTGTGGATTGTGTTTGACAGAAAGGATTTGTACAATCCTGGTGAACTGCATCTAAATGAGAGAGAGAGAGAGAGAGCCTTGTTCACCAAGCATGCTGAAGTGCAAATTCAGGAAAACTTAAGCAATTAGGGTTGAAGCAGGTGAGCTTATGTTAAGGCATCCATGAGGCTAGTGAGTGCGAAAATGACCAAGTGCAGAATCTAGTCTCTCAAGCAAAAATATTGAACAGGGTAGTCACAATTCAGAAGTAAAAGTGGGTGGTAACCTAAAGGGATGCTGCAGTTTCTATATACTAATGCCAGAAGTATCAAGAACAAGTTTTTTTTGGCATTAGTTAGTGCAACCTTGCCAAAAGTTATAGGCATTAGCGAGACATGGCTAACAGCAGATGATGTAGTTACAGGGATAAAATGTGAAGGATTTTATATTTTCAGGGAAGATAGAGAAGATAGGATAGGGAGTGGGATACTGCTGATGATAGCAGATGAATTGCAGCCAAAAAGAATAGGAGATAGATGGGAGGGTGGCTGTTGATTTGAAGCAGTCTGGGTTGAGATAGTAAGACAAAATATACATTTGGTTGTTCCTACAGGCCAGAGAGTTCCACGGATGATCTGGAAGACATGCATCAGCTAATTATTACGGGGACTTCAACTATGGAGATATAGACTGGAAGAAAGAAAGATCACATGGCAGGAAGAAAATGGAATTTATACACCTGATAGATAATTACTTGAGGCAGCATGTGATGGATGGGAGTAGGCATGCGAGAATACTGAACCTGGTCAGAGTATCAGAAAACAATCCATAACCAAGGTGACCACATTGCCATTGATTGGTGAAAGTGACCATGTGGTCTTGACTTGGGAGATTGTACAACATGAGAAATGTTCTGTCAATCACCTGGCTTGTATGTGGAACTACAAGGCAGGTGATTATGACAAGCTTAGGAAGAAGCTTAAATCTGTGCCATGGCATAAAACACTGAAGGTAAGGATGTTAGCAGTGCATGGGAGATATTAAGGATCATCTAGAGCAGGGGTTCTCAACCTTTTCCAGTGGCGTACCACTATATTTAATTCAAGATATTATTTAATTCAAGATATTAGATGTACCAGTAAGGCAGTGGCTCACGTACCACCAGTGGTACGTGTTACTTGTACCATAGGTTGAGAATCCCTTATCTAGAGGAAGCAATATTAAATAGCTTTTAATTTTTCAGGAAATGACAACATATACTAGATTATTAATTATAAAAAAAACTTAATTAATACTTTCTTATATTTAAGCAATATTACATTGCCATCATTAGGGATTACAAAAAAATGATATGTGACTAGGGTGTTGATTGTTTAGATGTGTTAAGAAATTGTGGAGCACATCCAGGCCATGTATCCACTTTCTTCAAAGAAGAAAAAGCCTTAAACTTTGCTCCATATAAACCTGTTGTTTGACTATGTTACGTGATCAGGTGCTGTGTTCTCCATTTGGCCGGAAGGGCCAGATGCACGCCACAATTTCTTAGCACCACTAAAAATCAACATCCCAGAATCCAGTTTGGAAAAGAAAAACAACAACAGTCTCCCATTTGTTTGTTAATGATGCAAAAGTAGTTAAAGTAATAATTAATCAAGGTGATGTGGAGAGGTTGCAAGATGATTTAAATAGGCTGTCAGTATGGACTAAAGATAATGGTGTCAGTTTAATGTTGAGAAATGTCAAGTTGTGCAATTTGGGATAAATAGATCACAAGCTGTGTATCACATTGATCACACTGTACTCCAGGAAATAGATGAAGCTAGAGATTTAGGGGTGGTGATAGACAGAGAGTTAAAGCTAAGAAGATACATTGCTAAGGGTGCTAAGGTAGCCCATAAGATTACTTGGCTATTGAAGAACACATTAACAAGTCAAGATAAGGAAATTGTTATTCCTCTTTATAAGGCCTTGATACGTCCACATCTGGATTACTGTGCTCAAGTCTGGTCTCCTGGGTTTCTTGGGGATCAGGGAGCATTGCAGAAGATTCAGAGGTGAGTGACCAAGATGGTGAGTGGTCTGTGAAATGTTCCATATCTAGATAGATTGAGGGTGCAGAAGTTGGTTAATAGGAGAGAAAGAGGGATATTATAGAAACATTTAAGTTGCTTAAAGGACTGTATAGGATTGATGCAGAAGAAGTGTTTCAGCACTTGGCTGGAGGGACCAGAATAAGGGGGGTCATCCTTGGATGTTTTATAAAGGTGTGGTTAGTAAGGGGTGTGAGGACTAGATTTTTTGCTTGGAGAGTTGTGAATGAGTGGAATGGGTTGCCAGAGTGAGTTGTGAATGGTTAATGGTTTATTTGTTAATGGGTTCAAGAAGAGGTGTGATAGATTGTAATGACAGTTAGTTTGCATCTTCTGTGGTGAGTCTTCGGACTCCATGGAGATACCATACAATAATAATAAACTTCTGCATAGCTGTAGTTTTAAATTTGAAAGTTTATTCAAAGTGCTGAAGCCTTACTCCACTGGCTTAACATAAATCGGAATGTCATTCCATTTTCCAAAGTTTGAGAAATTGTTATCCTCAACTGTATTCAATATTTTTTAATACAAACATACTAATAGTGTACTAATTATATAAAAAAAGGCTTCAATTCTAATAGGTCTTTTTCAATACTAATAGTGTTTTATTCTAGCTCCTGTGTGACTGCATGTTTAGAAGGAATCTGTAATGCATGCATTTTTCTACTCTTTTGTTTTCATATTTCTTTTATTGTTCTTCAATTCACACCTGATGTTTCTGATAAATAAAATGAAATAGTGAAATACTGATTAATAAATAATATTAATTTTACTGTAGCATATTTTTTTGTTTAAATATTCATAACATTTTACCATGTTCATATGAATAATAAGTTTCAGCAACAACTGGGTGATGAGCCTGATTGTCCTATTAGCTAATTGGCTGTCAACTTGTTTAGATCAAAGTTTAAAAATAGTTCTTGCATATATATAAAAGAAAATATGATAAAAAAAAGGGTAAAATAACTAAAATGTCCCAGTTAGATTCTAGTTTGAGAAGACTTTCTAGCACACAAAATAAAATATTATATGATAAAAAGAAGGTTAAGTAATTATAAAATATTAAGGTTAGGTCCAAGTTTTAATAAGTATTAATAATGTATGCAGACAGACAAAACTGTACCTCAAACTCTTTAGGCAGAGTAAAATCTGACCATAGTCTTAGAATTCTTGATACTGTGCAACCACATTCTTTATTTGCTCATTTCTTTTTACAATCTTTTTGCATAGGTTCTACCTTATGTTTCTTTGGCTAGTTTTAACCTGAAGAATAGTATCCTCATATTGTCACACTGTTCCTTCCATATCTTATCTAGCAATGAAAACATCGACACTTTCCTCTAATATACGACATCCTCAAATTTTTTGAAAAACATTGTTTTTGTTATTCAGTTCATCCAACAAAAGTTCATGTTTCCACCTTACTGAGAGACAAAAGCCAATCCTATGGTGATTGGCATCTATTACTTGACTGTACAATCAACATTACTTTACTGCATTGTATTGGCTCTGAAGACCTGGTTAGCTTTGATCCAGCAGCTTGATTTGTTGGTCGTCAAGCCTTAAAATCAGGTCAGTAGATGAGAGGAGTTATATTGAAAGGAATACATGTAATTTGCTGTCACCTATTGACAGCAAATCTAGTTGGCTGTCGTGCAGTCATCTGTGAACCAAATATTAATAAATATTTAGTATCTCCTATATTTTCTCAAATTCTCAAGATTGTTGTTTAGTTAGTTTTGGATATAACTTGTTTCTTACATTTTTATCAATATTCTATTCCTGTTGGACATATGCTAATATTGCTCATCAAAAATTTTCATTATGTTTTCTTACAGGAATGCTGCCATAGATCAAATCCCAGTTTAGTTTTCTTTTTCCTTTTTTTTTTGTCAGAAATTTTTCTTATACTTCTTTATTACATATTTCTTATACTAAGTCCATTAATGTTTTCTCCAAATTTTGTCATTCAATCTCTCAGATTTGGTTCTTGTTTTCAAATTGGTTTATTTATTTTCATTTTTTTACCTTCCTTAAAAAAAAAAAAGAGTTAAATTTTGGTTCTTTATTCTTTGATTATTTATCCTGTTTTCAATTTAAAAAAATACTTTTTCAAAATATTGCTATATTTGTATTCTCAAAGGAACCAAATATTTCTAAATATAATACCATAATCAAACAGACTCCTAGGAAAAAAAAAGACTTACTTCTCCAGTAGCATGAGATGCTCCAAATATGCGTGCTCGGACCAGACCTGACCTTTCTTGAGTTCGCACTAAACGAACATTTGGTGAAAGGTGCTTTTTAACATAAAGCATAAGCTTTTCTTTCAGATCAACTACAATAAGACAAATTATAATTTATATTCAGTTTAAGCCAAAATGGAATTAAGTTACTCTTTTGATAACATAAATTCATAAAATAAATCACAATTGTGAATAGTACCAGGAATGTTTTATCAATAATTAATGTTGGTAAAAATTGTGAGTAATTAGTAAGTACAGAGGTATGATAGACTGTGTAAATAATGATTAGTGTAGGTCCCCTCCAATGAGTCTTCAGACAGTGGAACTGCCCACAAAATAATGAACTCCACAATATATCTAATTTCAAGAAAGGAAAATTTATAGAAGCAAATTAATACTTTTATATAAAGAGGGAAAAAAAAAAAAAAAATATATATATATATATATATATATTGTAATTAAAATCAAAAGCCAAAAGGCTAGTTTTCTGGCAATTGAATAGATATTAAATGGATAAGAATCCTATATTATTATATAGCCAGTAAGTGAAACTCAAGATCGATAACTACGATCTATGAGTTTCAACACCGAAAAACTACCGCCGAAGGCAATTCGAAGCAAAGGTGGGGCAAGCTCCCTCACTATTCTTGATATTCTCTCATAATGTAAAACACAGCTCCTAGGAGATGTAATACTGTCATTACATTATGAGGGGAGGTCACTACCCAGACCGGTTTCAACCTTTTTTGAGGTCTCATCAGTGAGTAGGTAGACCTGGAAAATATCAAAGCTTAGTAAAAAGAACTTACATACCTGAGTTTCACTTACTGGCTATATAATAATATAGGATTCTTATCCATTTAATATATATATATATATATATATATTAAATTAAATAATTTAATATATATATATATAACAAATTAGGTTCAAAGCTGCATTGTGTTTGGTCGGTGAATTTAGCACTGTTGTAAAATTGGTGATTTTTATCTGTTTCATTGCATTTTTACTTTAGAAAATTAGTGTTTTATAGTATATTATTGTACATGTTAGTGTTTTTAGTGTATTTGTGTTTTATAAAAATTTTTTGTTAAGATATTGCAGTATTAAATATAGTTTAAAATAGCACCAAAATGCAAAAGAAAAATAATGCTACGAGCAGCAGCGAAGTCAAGAATAAGAAGGATGGCCTCACTAAAAGGATAATGAATATATTGAGGGGTTTATGAAAAATAAATTAATCTCCAAAATAGCGAAGTTAAAGCAAATTATTAGAGAGACAATGCAAGAATTACAGAAAGTAGAGTGGCATTTGAAAGAGCACAGGGAGGATTAAAAAAAAAAAAACAAAATAAGAAACAACAAAGCACAGAATCTGGTAAGTTAGTAACAAAAATCAGGTAAGTAACATTGATTGTAAAAAAAAAAAGGATTTTATTTGGTATGATGACTATCATAAAGCATGCTGTTGATGAGTGGGTTATAACCTCAAGTTTTCCCATGCCAAAAATTAAAAACATAGCATATGCAATCGAAAAACAGAAAAGAAAAGTAAACAAGATCATAATTGTAGCAGGTACTAATGAAATGACTTAACTGGCGATAAGTTCAGTATGAGAGAGGACATTAAAGGTTTGCTGGAAGAAGCAAGAGTGAAGAGTGAGAAAGTGAAAATTGTATTACCTTGATATGATAGTTAAGAAGGATTAAGAGGAATGGATGCAAGTGTTTGGATTGGATTTGTATATGAGGGATGGCCTAAACTTGAATGCATTTGGTATTAGGAGTCTTGAAAAACTAATAACTGGTATGAGACATAACACAGTAATTTAGGGAAACTAAACTATAATGGGTAGAATGGTGAGAATCTGTGTGTAAGAGTGACAATGTTATGTAACTATGGTAATGATGGGGAATGAGCATTATCATGGAAATGATTACAAAGAGAGAATGATGTCAATTTTGTGTTTGTCCAGTTAAGACCCATCAAAAATGTGCAAAGATGTCTGTATATATCAGGCACTAGAAAAGAACAGAACTGCAAGTTGTTCAACTGTGTTACACAGACTACAGACAAGAGTATACAAAAGAACATGCAGGTGACTTATTATGAATGTAAACAAATGCTAGGAGTATCAGAAACAAAGGGGTAGAGTTGCTGAAAGTTTTTCCACTTGGTTATACTATAAATTAAAGATGCCTAGAAATTATATTCTAAACCACGAATTTAATCCTTTATCCAAGTGTAAGCAAACAAAGTTTGCACGTGAAGTAACTTGACAGATCATGTTAGCAGATGAGACATCGTTCTCTTCTCAGCAAAACATTCATCTCTTGCCATATCACTTTCTGCATTTTTGCAGGATTACAGTAGAGGTATGCTTCATAACCCTCATAAGCTGTTGCATCCATATGCAGCATAGTCAAACCTGTTTTTTTTTGGCAGTCAAATACATCTTCTGTATTGTCATAATGGTTAATAGTCCAACACACAAACATCCTACTGATCCTGTGTGTTTTTAACGTGGTGAACATAGCTACAACCTTGTGAAGTGCTATTACATCTACATGGTTCTCGTAATCTCCCCACTGACAGGTTAACCCTTACAGTTAGGCAAATCTCTCTACTGATAACACATGAATGATGGCTGTGTACAGTGTAATGGAATCAGGCTCATCCAATTCTGTGAGAAGTGTGGGGGTGTGTGGAAGTTGAGCAGTATTTATGATAAGACTCTGTATATAAGATGAACTGTGTCCGGACAGTTCATCTTATATACAATGACAATGCATCGCGGAGAAAATTTATTGTGGAGACTAATCATTGTGAGGAAAATTAATCACATGAAAATTCATCGCAGATATATGTGAAAAAAAAATTTTTTTTTTAATTTATTATTATTATTATTATGTAACACCTCCAGGGACTCCAAAGACTCATCAAGGGAGAGTGTGCCAACAGTATCGAACAATTGAATCCCGTCCAACTACTAACTGCGCTCAAACTTGCATAACTTTTTGCATGAGCCATTAGTAGCAGAGGCTCTATCAATCGACCAACCTTTACGCATAAAGTTATTCATGTTCTTTCTTACTACAAGCTCTGTAGATGGAATATTAATTGTTACAGAACTGGGATAGGATGGTGAGGGAGAAAGAGCACCATATTTAAGAATATATAGGGAGAACAGTTATATCCAACTAATATCATGGCAATCTTAAGACACAGCTTTTAGCCTGATGATTGTTAGATTTATTTTCTGGTCAGGGGCGCACCGGCAATATGTGCAATGCACACAGGCACCAGGATAGTAAAGGCACCAAAGATTTCAGGCGAGGAGGAAATACTTTAAAAAAATATTATTCATTAATTATATTAAAATAAATTACATTTTTGTTTAAATTTTAATTATATTTTATAGATGTCTTAAACAAATTATTTATAATCACTTATTTGTTATTATTCCTTAAGATCTTATTTTATTCTGATCCTAGTTCTAACAAGTAGTTTAGTGTAAACAAGTAAAAACTTGAACTAGCGTGAGTTTACTGTTTACAGGATGATGCGTGTTTGAATTTGTTTACTCTTGTTCCAACTCGCATTTAGTCTAAACATATATAAGAAAATCTGCTGCAGTTTTTAACTTTATTCTATGTTCTGCTGATAACAGCAGAACATAGGCAACATCTTGCAATGTACCTGAATCGTCATAAGAAAAATTTAAATCATTTGAACAATTACAAAAAATGGACAGAATTAATTACATCCTTAAAAAATAAACCTTGTACTGATCATTTGCAACAAACAGTTTTAGATAATGAAATGAAACGTTGGTATGAAGTTATAAAAAGAATAATTTTTGTAGTACAGTTTTTAGCCAAACAAAATCAACAAAATCTAGCTCTTTGTGATAAAAGTAATTAACTTTACGATCGCAACAATGGCAATTTTTTAAAATGCATTGAGATGTTAGAAAAGTTTGATTCTTTTATATCGGAACACATGCAATATAAACTTTAAAAATATGCCCTCCTATTTAGGAGATAAAATTCAAAATGAAATACTCACTTTATTGGCATCAAATATTAAAAATAACGTTTTTATAAAGTGCTTTTTTTTTATTGGGGGGAGGGGTATAGGGGAGCCAACTAAAGTTTTGCACACAGGCGCCTGACACTACTGCCGCATCACTGTTCTGGTATGTCAAAAAAAGATAGTGGCATTGTTCTCCAGAGTGATAATCTTAAGTGAAGAAATATGAAAGGCTCTTTTATTTGCATTGGTATTAAAAACTACAATTATACGATAAAACAAGTAGCAAAAATAAATGTAACTTGTAGGTAACATAATATAGATTCCAGTTACCGAACAAACGGCAAGCAACTGTGTTTCTGGCAATAGGTAATTGAACGTAGCTACATATGCGAGGTAATCTTGTTAAGAGTTCTCATCAGCGTGAAGCATTATCGCACCTTCTAATGGATATGACAGCCAAATGCACTTGATATCCATGTTTTTTCAACAGGTGGTCTGACTTGTATCCAGGATTTGCTGGATGCATATATATGTCCCGTCCGGTTGGGAGGTTAACCCTGCAGAGGTCACAGCCGAAAAAATTACAGCTTAGGTCGTGATGATCTGAGAGATACATTCATTACTAGTATGTGATGAAATGCGATAAAACTTTAAAAAAAACACTACAAATATAATACATGATAGTTTATTTATTTTCAGTTACAATCTAAAAATTATTGTATCGGAATTAATCCGATAAACATCGGAGTTTGTGGTATCTTTCAGATACAATTTACTATCAAATATCACACACCTCTACATAACACATGTTAAACTAAACAGACTTCAATTTTTTAGCAAATAACGCTTTCAGCAAATATTTTCTGCAATGATTTTCTCTGCAATAAATTTTCCTCTTGATGAATTTTCTTCTCAATGAGTTTTCCCTGCGATGAATTTTCCTCCCAACGAATTTTCTCTGTGATAAATTGTCTGTGAACCAAGATGTGTTCAAGATGTGAACAAGATATGAGATGTGTTTATAAAATCAATAATCATTTTTAGGGTGAAAGCTGGTTTGTTTTAGATCAGTAGTCCTTAACCGGTGTTCCAAGGAACACTTGTGTTCTGTGAACTGGTTACAAGTGCTCCACCGGTGAAAGATGTCACATGACAGTTCTGAGTGTAACTGGCTACTCTCATCATAACAACTGAAGACTGCTATGTGCATTGACTTCTAAACCAATAGACTGGTAAGCTCTATTAAAGGATTTGTTACCCTTGCAAAGAAAATAAACCCAAATATTATATCTATGCACTGTTTTTTTGCACAGAGATTCCCTAGTTTCAAAAACATTACTGACAATATTAAAACCTGTACTAGACCAAGTTGTAAATATGGTAAATTACATCAAGTTAAGACCGTTAAAAGCACGCCTTTTTTAAAAAAAACTTTGCATATCTATGGAAGCCAAGTACGAATCTTTGCTTTTGCACACTGAAATAAGAAAGTTACAGGGATAAAGTGCTATTCCGAATTTTAGAACCTTAAGAATGAATTATTTCCACATCCACTGATATTTTGTCAGCTTTTTAGAAAAAATTATCTCTTTTTTTGAAAAGCGCATATCAGAAATAAATACAATAGATATGTTTCCTTTGCTCCATAATAAAAATGCCAAGGGAATTATTTCCGTTATAACAGAACATTTAACATTTAACATATTGGAAGAAAAGATTTCAAGTTACTTTCCTTCCTTAAATACACACAATTATAACTGGATACGAAATCCATTTGGCACAGTTAATACATCGAGTTGCGAATTTTCGTTACAAGAAGAAGAGGAACAATTAGATACCTTGTCAATGGATCATACTCTAAAAATGAAATGCTCTGAAATAACTCGAGGAATTTTGGATTTTTGTCCAAGCCGAATACCCAGCTCTCTCCACAAGGGCACTGAAAATTTTGTTAGTTTTCAACATCATATTTGTGTGAGCTCGGTTTCTCAATATTAACCAACATAAAAACTAAAAAGTGTGAAAGACTTAATAATATAGACAAAGATAAGAGGGTAGCTATATGACATATTAGACATGATATTGCTGAAGTTTGTAAAAGCAGACAAGCTCAAGTATCGCATTAAAATAAGTTCCATTTTTATAAAAGGCAAGTCTATGCATATTTTTATTGTTAGTTTTATAACCCTAATGCTATTGGTGGTCCCCCAAATTTTTCTTATAATCAAAAGTGTTGTGTGACTTCAAAAAGGTTAAGAACCACTGTTTTAGATTATATTATTAGAGCAACGAAAACTACAAGATTAATGTATTATTTCTATAAACTGCATATGCTTTCTTGTCAGTTTGATGTGTTAAGAGGAACCTTACCAAAAGTCTGGTGGTGAAGGGCAGAGGGTAGTAATATAACTTTAAGTGTAATGTGTTTATGACAGATAACACTCAAAATTGTTATTCTAAATGAAAATTATTTAAAAAAATAATAATAAATAAATAAGGAGCAATCTCTTGTTGGTTAAACTTGATTATTATCAAAGATAAATATCCGAATGGGGTGAATTCTTTTTTGGTGTGAAAAATAAGATATGTTTAGTGAAACCCTCATGGTAGTAAATCTAGACATCCCCAATGAATTTATATAAATGTAAAAAATTTTAAATTTTTACTAATGTATTATAATGTTCTATTTAAGTTAAAACTAAAATTACTGAAAGAAAAAAATCACGACAATTTTATCATCATCATCATGCGTATCAAGGATTTAGGCCTAGCATGGCCTGTTCCGGCCTTAAAAGTCATCGTTGAATCGTTTAAGAGGACCTCGTGGTTTTCTTTTTCCTAATGGCTTATACTTTAAGGCTTGTTTTGGTAATCTTTCTGTTTTCATTCTTTGAACGTGTTCCATCCATTTATGTTTATATTTTTTAATTTTTTCTATTAGTGGTTCTTGGTTTAATTCTTTCATAATTTCTTCGTTTCTTTTGTGATCAAATAGGGTATACTTTGCAGTTTGTCTCATAAACTTCATTTCTGCTGTTGTTAATCTTTATTTGTCTTTTTGTTTTATTGTCCAGATTTCGCCTCCATACATTAAGACTGGCAGGGCTAATGTATTGTATACTTTTAGTCTGGTTTGTTTTTAAACTAGGTTTGGTTTAAATATAGTTAATTACACTTGTTATTTTTAAATATTTTGCAATTTTTACGTTTATATCTTTTTCATATGTGATCATACATCATAGATAGTTAAATGAATTCCCCTGTTCTAAGAGCTTGTTATCTATTACTATTTCACTTCTTGCTGGATCTTGTCCTTAAAGACCATACTTTTTGATTTTTCTGTTGATATTCCCATACCATAATCTTTGGCTATCTTATTTAGATCTAAAATAGCTTTCTGTAAATTATCTTCAGAATTTGTAATTTTTATTTGGTCGTCGGCAAAGAGGAGAGTGTTTAAGTTTACTGTAGGAGAAAGTTTAATTCCTTGATGTAAGTTTTTATTCCATTTTATTATTATTTCATTTAAGTAGATATTAAAAAGAGTTGCTGAGAGGGGACATCCCTGTCGGACCCCTTGATTTATCTCTCTCGTACATGATAGCTCGTGATTTAATCTTATTTGTATTTGATTATTTTCATATATACTTGTGATAGCTTTTAGGATATTATTTGGTATTTGTCTTTCTTTTAATATGTTAAATAATATGTTTCTTTTAACTTTGTCAAATGCTTTTTCAAAGTCAATAAATGCAATATGTGTTTCTAAATTGTATTCTCTTCTTTTCTCTATTATTAATTTTAGGCAAAAGGCCAGGTCCTTTTCTAAATCCATTCTGTACTTCTAAAATAAAGTTTTTGGAATATTTCATTAGTTTGCTATTTAAGATTCTGCTATATATTTTGTAACAGGAATTTAGTATACTGATACCTCTATAGTTTTTAGGGTAATCTCTATTATCTTTTTTAAAGATAGGAATCACAATTGCTTTTTTCCATTCTATTGGGGGGATACCAGTTGAGTAAATTTTATTTAAAAATAATAAGAATCTATCTTTGAATCTTGTTCCTGCATATTTATATAGTTCTGAACTTAGCTTATCTTCTCCAGGTGATTTTCCATTTCTTGTTTCTTTCAGGCTGCTTTCTAATTCTTCTTTAGTTATTTCCTTTTCATTTTTGTTAAATGTTTGCCAGTTGTCTTTTTTTAAAATATTTGTCTGTCCACAGTTCTGTGTAGTAATTTAGACATTCTTCTCATTTCAATTCAGTGTTTAATTTTATGTTTTCTTTGGTATCTGCATTTAAGTGGTTCAAAATCTTATATACATTGGGTCTTATTTTATATAAATCATGTTCTGAATTAGAAACAAATTTGTTCCATGATTCTCTATGTCTTTTTCTGACTTCTCTTTTAGCTATGGCTCTTATTCTTTTATATTCTATTTCATCTTCTAATCTTTTACTGCTTAACCATTTGTGATAGGCTTCTTTTTGATTATTTCTTTGATTGTATCATCCCAGATCTTCAGTTTTTTCCTTTTATCGAATTTTTTGGCCTTTCCTAAGCTTCTTTTATTTGCTGCTGCATTTAGTATTGTTTTTATATTAACCATTCTATTTCTATTTCTTCATTTTATCTAGATATTGAGACAATTTTATGAAATAAATAAATAAAAATTATGGAATTTTATCACTTATCCAAGCATCTTAATCATATATGTGCATCAGTGATCACTGCTTTTGATATTAGTCAGATTGTGACAGAAAATCATGACTACATGGAAAAGATTCTAATATACAGTCAATTCCTATCATATCAAGACGTACAGGAATTAAAAGAATAGTGTGTTATATAGAATATGCTATTGTAAATTTCCTTTAGTACATCACTGATGCTGTGGGATTTTGGCAAGAGGAGCTTTTTCCAAAAATGTGTTATAGTAGGTTTACTAAAAGTGTTTACTTATTATTATTATGTGACACCTCCAGGGAGTCCAAAGACCCATCGAGGGAGAGTGTACCAACAGCATCGAATGATTGAACCCCTTCCAACCACTAACTGTGCTCAAATTTGCTTAACTTTTTGAGTGAGCCATTAGTAGCAGAGGCTCTACCAAACGACCAATCTTAACAGAGAGTTGTCTGTATTTAAACATTTAATTTTAAATTTTTACTAATGTATTATAATGTTCTATTTAAGTTAAAACTAGAATTACAGAAAGAAAAAAATCTCGACAATTTTATGAAATCAGCTGACTCACTAACAGCTGAATTTTGTTGCATAACATACAGGATTTAAATCCAAGCCTTTCCAAACAAAAAACAGATCCAGCTGTTTATATATTCATAATTGGAAATGTCATATTACTTTCAATTTCTTTAGAGAAAATACAGTGAATGCTGTATTATCCAAATAGCTTGGAAAATGCATGTTTAGAAAGTGATTTTATCCTAAGTGGCTCCATAGTACAAATGGAAGAACAATGGTGCATTGCATCCTCCAGTTGGAAAAGGCCTAAGATCAGGCCCATGTCATGATGAAAGAAATCTTTATATGGTTTTTGCAGTTGAAGGTGAGTTAGATAATCTCAATATGGAGGTAGCAGGATTTATTCTCCCAGAAACTCGGGGTTTTCATCCCACATACAGGCAAATTGGCCTTGAGAACCCACACAATTTACAGACAAAAAAATATGAGTGGTAGTAGTGGACAGTAGATGATGTTGTATACAGATAATGATGGTAGTAGCAGTTCTGTGTGTAGCTGGTGGATTAAATGGTAGAGACAGAGAGTGGCCTCTCTCTCTCTCGATGAGTCCTTGGACTCATTTGAGACGTCACATAATAATAATACAGCCCCCCCCATCCCTTAGAATGTTGCCTTTCCCACAATACACAAGTATATGCTAAAGTGGTGCACTCGTATGTCAAATACGCAAATATTGTCATTATAATATTAGTGCCTCTTGGTCACCTCACAAATTTCATAAAAACTATAAATTTGTGATGCATACAGAATAACAAAATTATTATGACAAAAAAAATGACACCTGAACTTTTGTTTGAAATATGATATATTAGTTTCTTAAAAGTAATACAAAACACTTACAACAACAAACAAATAAGTATTTACAAAGGAAACCAAAGCAAAAACACATCACTTTCATCTTGTTCTTGATGCAGGCACCTGGACTGGATGGTATTCCAACAGAATTGTAGGATTGAAGAGGAGAAATGACTATACAATAACTGAAACTATTTATACAACCTAATATTAGAAATAGAGGAAATCCAGGATGACTGAAGAGTCAGTAAAATCATCCCAACAGATAAAAAAAGGAGATAAAAGAAAATGCAACAACTATAGCCCCCATGTCATTCCTGAGCCATGCTTACAAGATATTAGAATAATTCAAAACAGAGAATTTAAAAAAAGATTATCAAGGAGCAATGGAAGAAGAAGAAGAACAAATGGGATTCAGAGATGGAAGAGGAACCAGTGATGCAATCTTAGTCTTACTGAGACTAAGATTGCATCAATGATGGTAGAAGCAAAGAATCTTTTTGTATGCTTTATGGACTACAAGCAAGTTTTGATTCTGTAGAAAGATACTGTATGATAGAAACACTGCATAAAAAAAGGACTAAAACTTTATATAATCAATATAATCAGAAAGTACTATAAAGACAGACAATAGTAAAATTCAAAAATATTGAGATAAGTGAAATCCCATCCCAGAGGGAAGTCATGCAGGGCTGTCCCTTCTCTCCATACTTGTTCAACCTGTTCCTTCCAGAGAATCCTTGGAGAATTGCCTGGGAGTCAATAGAAAAAAAATCACCTACTTAAAATATGCAGATGACACTGTTCTGATAGCCAATAACTCAGAGAACCTAAAATCAATGATTATTTAATCTAAATCTAACCAACAACAAATTTATTTATTTATTCTTATGGCAAAAGCAGCTACAGGTCGATGTCCAGACCAGAAAGCCAATCCAGGACCTCATCTGTCACCTCGTGGATGTCCTGGAGGCCACCACCATGAAATCCGAGTCTTGGGCAGTCATTCACAATACGAGTGATCATCTGGGTCACAGGGGAACAGTCACAATAAGGGTGGTCTGATAGTCTCCATTTATGCAGTAGGTAGCCACATCTGCCCTAATTAGTTCTGATCCTGTTGATAGATGACCAAATCTTCCTAGTAAGTGCAAAACCAGGCTGCGGAGCACAGGGATCTTCAACCAGGAAACCATTTGTTGGAAGAATGTTGGACCAGTGATCTCTCAACATGTCAGGTGTTGATGGTAAGGCAGATGAAGAGTGTTCATCCATGGACCAGAAAGGTTTTCGTGATTTTAGGCGAATAATAGGTGCTTATGAGAGTCTGGTGCAGGAGCAGGATGTTCGTTACTTTATTAAATACTTTAATTAAGGCTGGTCTTCTCCGTATATTTGATGGAGCAATGTTAGATAGGACAGGCAGCCAGGGGAGAGGGGTGCTTCTCAGTGTCCCACTAATTGTGTGCATGGTAGAGTTTAGCTGGGTGTCTATAATATTAATGTGCACACTTCTTTTCCAGACAGGGACACAGTATTCTGCTGCAGAGAATGCAAGGGCTAGTGTGATGGCCTTAAGACATCGGCACCACAACCCCAGGTTGTTCTAGCAAGCCGTGAGATGATATTATTTCTCATTTTAACTTTGTTGGACAAGGTTGGTGATGTGCCTTTTATAGGTTAGGCTTCTGCCCAGGTTCACTCCAAGGTATTTCGCATGAGGCTCATGTTCTACCATTTTGTCACAGAAAGAGAGGTAAATAGTAAAGGGGGATAACACAGAACCCTGTAGAAGACCATCATGGAGGATTCTGGGCCTGCTCTTTTTTCCACCAATATGGACCCGGATCTTTCTGTTGGAGAGAATGGATTCAAAAAGCTGGAAAGTTGTTTTGCACCTTATAATATTGTTTAGCTTTAGGAGGAGGCCCCTGATACAGACTGTGTCATAAGCTGATGTTAGGTCGGTGAAAGTGACTCCGGACCAACAACAAATACAACTTGGAGATAAATCTCAATACAACAAAAATTATGGTAATAGGCAAGTGAAAAAATATGTCAATGTTACAATAAATAATAAAAGAATAGAACCAGTGGACAGTTTCAATTATCTCAGATCATTAATCACTGAAGATCTATTATATGAAAACTATGAAACACAGAATCAGTCTAGGATGGTCAGCAATGAACAAGTTGAATACAATATGGAGAAACAAAAAATTTAACCATAGCCTAAAGACTAAACTCTTCAATTCAATGATCCTTCCTATGGTACTGTACAGAGCAGAGAGCTGGATCACTGGCAAACAAGAAGAAGACAGATTAAAAGGGATTGAATCAAAGTGCTTAAGAAAAATCAACAGCACAAAATGGACTGAAAAAATGACAATTGATGTAAGGAAAGAGTTGGGTTACATTGATAACGTCCTAAATAGGCTACACAAAAAACAGTTATGATGGTTTGGGCACACATAGTCAGGATGCGCCAAGAAAGACTGCCTTGTGTCCTTTACAGAAGGGTTGGGAATGACTGAGAAGAAGATCTACTCAGGCTTGACTTCATTCCAACAGATGGCAAGGCTGGCAGAGAATAGAACACAATGGAGAAAAAGAATCCATGGAACACTCAACCCATCCTGAAGGGATGAGAATAATGATGATGATTGCAACTGAAGCTTGAGCTATGAAATGGCAATTTTTCCTCACAGTGCACAAATGACAGTCATTGCAGACAACCTGTTGTATTTGTCAATTTCTTTTTGCAAATGAAATCCAAATTAAATTGTGCAGTTGACAAAGATTTAATGAAAGAATAATAAATATACTTTTGTGGAAAACTTCTGGTATTGAGACCACATTATAAGGTAAATAGCGAGTTTAATAAAAATAACCAATTATAAACCTACAAGTTTCATAAGTCATCAGGAGTACTAGCAAAAAATGTAGGGCCAGGGGAGATCCACGTCTCTGAACATGTAAAAGACATTGAAAAAATAAGACTGCAAACATCAGGCTTAGTATCCCACACAACTACTAAGCATCAAGTCATTTAGTAATAAACAAAAATTCTTTATACTGATCATAATTATTTTATAAGAAAGTTCAAGGAAGTCTCGCAAATGCTAAGGATCCCCACACAACGTAATAACAAAATTCAAGGCTTAATCTTACAACAAGTTTGGTCTCATTAAAAATCTTACTGCCACAGACCTAGGATATGACATGTGCAATGCCACAGAACGCGACAGCAATAACTTGAACACGCATACAGTAATGAATTTAATGTTTTTTTTATTCTGGTTACTTATTTGTGTGTGTGCCAACTGTAAAGTTCTGATAAGATTTAATATGTGTAACTAATTGTTTGAAGTCCTTTGCTATGAACAACTTTTTGCTAGTACCCTGATGATGTAAGTCTGATAAATTATGAAACTTGTAGGGTTATGATTGTTTATTTTTATTAAACTCATTATTTACCTTAAAATGTCGTCTTATGTTTTCAATAAATGTACTTAATAACTAAACAAATCTGGTTAATCATTGTCTGGTGTGAGATCACTGCTCAGATTACTGATGACCAGACCTGAAGTGGCTTGAAAAACAGTTCCATGTTTGGTCTGTATAGCAGGATTTCTGGAACATGTAAAAAATCAATAGAAATATATTATAAAAAATAATAATAAAACAAAATAAAATTACAAAATTAATTAAAAAAAAAAATAGAAAAAAAAGTGTTAACCACAGTACTAACATAATATAGGCTCAGATTTCCTAAGTGGGAATCACAAAAAAAATATGGACAGTTTCCTTTGTATGTACACATATTCATTGGATGTTGTAAGCATTCTATATTAATTTTTTGAAAAAACTAACATTTCCCATTCCAAAGAAATGCACAGTTCAGGCGAATCTTTTCCATCGTTTTCTTTAATTTTTTTATAATCAATCATTTAATTTTTCTCTATGCATTATTTATTCTTATTAACAGAACCATACTTACCGATGTCATATGAACATAAATAACCCTCCAAAAGAGTAATGATACTTCTTATAGTTTTTTTTTTTGTAATATTATTGTAACATTATTAATGTTTCTAAGTGCAGAAAAAAAACAATTTTCAACACTGGAAGTTTTTTCACTTGGTTATACTATAAAGTATAGATAGTAAGAAATTATATACTTAATAAATTTAGTTTAATCCTTTATTCAAGTGTGAGCAAACAAAGTCTGCACCTGAAAATATCTTCAGGACTGGAATAAGGTAGTACAACACCAGGCAACTCGTAGCAAAGGTGGACCAAGCTAACATCACTCCTATTGCAGTATCTCCCATAATGCAAAACACATCTCCTTGCAGATATGTATAATGTTATGCATTAAAGGAAGGGCCGCTACCCAGACTAGTTTATTATTTCCAATATTATTTCCACTATTCCGAAAAAGGAATAGTGGAAATAATATGTTTCAAGAAGGAATAAGTAAAGAAAAGGGAAATCTTGAAACTAAGTTTTTATAAACTGGCCAAGATATATTCAAGTAGGAAGGAGCTTGATTTTGTTTTGTGTGAGGCAGTAAAAAAGAATTTTAAAGGGATCCAAAAAAATTACCAGGCAGAAGCAATGGCATGTCATCTTTACCTATAGGAGTTGCCAAACGGTGTGCCACCTTTTTTTTTTATTAAATTACTCTGGATTTAGAGAAAGATGCTGTAAGTTTATTTTTCACTTGGTTAGACTATAATAAATTTAGTTTAATCCTTTATCCAAGTAATTTAATAAAAAAGGTGGCACACCGTTTGGCAACTCTTATAGGTAAAGATGACCTGCCATTGCTTCTGCCTGGTATCTCCACCTCTGGGCCTGGCTCCCACTGAAGAGACCTCAATAAAGGTCGAAACTAGTCTGGGTAGTGGCCCTTCCCTTAATGCATAACATTATACATATCCGCAAGGAGATGTGTTTTGCATTATGGGAGATACTGAGATAGGAGTGATGTTAGCTTGGTCCACCTTTGCTACGAGTTGCACTACCTTACCCCAGTCCTGAAGATATTTTCAGGCGCAAACGTTGTTTGCTCACACTTGGATAAAGGATTAAACTAAATTTATTGTAGTCTAATCAAGTGAAAAATAAACTTCAAATTACATACTTAGTTTAATCCTTTATCCAAGTGTAAGTAAACAAGTTTGTGCCTGAAATATAATCAGGACAGGGCAACTTGTATATAGAAGCTAATGGCTTCACATCACTTGCCTTAGTATCCCAAGTGATGTGAAGTAATTAGCTTCTATATGCGAGTTGCCTGTCCTGATTTTATTTCATGTGCAAACCTGTTTACTTACACTTGGATAAAGGATTAAACCAAGTATATAATTTCTTGGTATCTTTAATTTATAGTATAACCAAGTGAAAAAACTTCTACCAACTTTCTCCAATCCAGAGTAATAAGGTATTAATAAAGTGTGACACCTTTTGGTAAACTCGTATATGAAAATATGACTTCTGCATTACTTCAACCTTGGTATCACCTCTGGGTCTGCTCCCACTGATGAGACCTCAATAAAGGTCGAATTGCAAATGTTAGAAGACTAGAAAATAGGGCCACTCTCCTTTTCTTCTAAAGCCATAGTAGTCAAAACCATAAGACTTCCAGTCTTAAAATTCTGCTATTTAAGAAATACAGCTTCAAAAATCCATAAAATGTTGCTAACTAATCATGCATGTGCAGACCTTCTCCGGTACTACCTGGGTTTTCATCTTCTCCTGTTTGAAGGTCCAAAAGCTGAGATTGTTCCTGAATACTACATTACTCTGTGCTTAACTCTAAGACTACTAAAACACTTTGGAATCGACCTTCTTTTCATTAAAAAAATTAAATTTGGTATAAAGAAATCTTTAATCTCTTTTGCTGCAAAGTTCCACAGTTGGGTACTGACAACAACATTTTGTTTCATAACTTGATGAAGTTCCAAGGGTACCCAAACAAGAAGGATCTTGCTTGGAGAATTGCATATGGCCGCCTTCCAGTCAATGCCATCAAATTGAGGTACTTTAACATCGGAGATCCAATCTGTGACATCTGTTACCAATTGGAAACAGTAGGACATGCATTCTACAGCTGCCCTCTTGCTCTGCATATTTGGAACAGATTATGTAATGTGTTGGCCATTCCACTATTTACAACAGAAAAGGTTATTTTTTTTACAATACCCACCACTTGTCAGCAATGGGAAGAGAATTTTGATTTTTATAATTAATGAATTAAAATACCATTTATGGGAGGTTAGGAAAAAACATGGATTTGAAAACCAGCAATATGACATCCAAATGCTTTATAATATTGTATTCTGGATATTTTATTTTCAGTCAGACATTTTTGTATTTAAAAAGAAGCATTCTAGAAGATATCAAATTTATCACTAGACAGTGTAGACCACCCACATTATGCAATATTCACCACGGAGAGAGAAATTTCTGTCTATTCTTGCTATGAGAAGTTTTTTAAATATTCCATCCTCTTAATTATTCAATGTAGCCTTATAGTCAATTGCAGGGATGACTTGAGAGCAATCCCAGGCAGGGAAGGCTAACCCAGATGGGACTGACCACCTGGGTATCAGTCACTCCCCTCACTTTCATATACATGCTTAGTCTCTGCAATTTGTATATTCTATAAATATTTCCATGAAAAATGTTCATCTGAAACAGCATCAACAATTCTCCCACTCTGTACTTTATAATATTGTATTGTGGAAATTTTATTTTCAGTCAGACGTTTTTGTATTTAGAAAGAAGCATTCTATGAGATATCAAATTTATCAATAGATGGTGTAGACTACCCACATTATGCAATATTCACCAGGGAGAGAGAAATTTCTATCTATTCTTGCTATGAGAGGTTTTTTAAATATTCCATCCTCTTAATTCAATGTAGTCTTATAGTCAATTGCAGGGATGACTGGAGAGCAATCCCAGGCCGAGAAGGCCAACTCAAGGAGGTTAACCCAGATGGGGCTAACCACCTGGGTATCAGTCACTCTCCTCACTTTCACATACATGTTTAGTCTCTGCAATTTGTATATTCTATAAATATTTCCATGAAAAATGTTCATCTGAAACAGCATCAACAATTCTCCCACTCTGTACTAGGTCCATTGGAACATGTACAGCTGTTGCCCAACATCCTTTCACAGTACACCTTGAAACCCACAGAATGAGTTTCTTTTCCTCCTCCCTGCTGTACTGTGGAACAGTTTCCTCCCCTGATGTATTTTCAAAGGCTACAATATACAGGCTTTTAAATTGAATATCAATAAGTTTCTCCTTTCCCAACCCACTACCCATATATGGTACTAAAGAACTATAGATCAGCCAACCTTTCAGATATATGCCCAACATAAAAAAATAAAAAATAAATAAAATAAAAAAAATAAAAATAATAAAAATGGAAACATGTAGATGGGGAAAATGAACAGTGTGAGAAAATACACATCATTTCTTGCAATTAGAAATTTCTTTGTGAATATTTGGTATAAAAGAAATCTTTGTATAGTTACAAAGTGAACTTTGTAACTATACACTACAAACTGTTAAACTGTGATATTTATTTGTAAAAAGGTCTCCCCTCAAATTTAGCTATATTTCTGTAACTTATAAAACTTGAAAGAAAAGGTTGAACTTTCTGAGACCCTCTTATGCTAATAAAGAACTACAGTCTTGTGTACAACAAGCAATGATTTTACTTTCATTTTTACTGCCACATTATTTGCCATTCTAGGCAAGAACACCTATTGTGTTGATTAGAACAAAAGACGTTCAGAAAGTTGGAAGTTTAGGGGGAGAAATATAGTTTAAAGGAATTCTTAAGCCCAAAATGTGAAAAAAAGCATTATTAAAGGAAACAAACAGTTCTAAAATTAATCTTTAAAAGAAGCTACATTGATATGTAAATAAAAGTGATAAGAAGAATAATATAGTTTCTCCTGAAGTAATGACCAGTTCCTTTTAATAAGTTAAGTGGCAAACTTATTCTAGTTAAATGTTGTGAACTTTTGAGGATAAAGAAGTTTCTAAATAAAAAAATAAAAAAAAAGGAAGTTTAAAATTATCTTTGTATTCCAAAAAATTAAAAAAGGAACTGATATGTCAAAGAAGACATGAAAGAGGAAATATTATTTTAATCAAGGAAGATTGTACACAACTTATATTTTTGTTTTCAAGGAAAAACAGGTATGAGTTAATTATATTTTAATGGCCATTTTTGAGAGAGGAAGAAACTGTGTTTGTAAGATTAAAGTTAATTGCTTTTGTTTGTGTCTTCTCATCAAATCTTGAAAAGAAATAAACCTTGTGTGATGTATATATTCTTTACATGATGTTAATTTTGTGGGTCCTTAGAATATGTTTTAGTTATAATACAGAATTGAACAGTGCTCACGAAACAAACATTTTAAACACACACACACTGTTACACCTATGTAGTACATAAATTTATATTTTATATTAATATTACTTGTCTGTAAATAAAGGTATTAATTTTGAATTTACTCTGTCTCCCATTCGATCTCTTTCATTCTTAAATCAAATTAATTGTATAATAAAATCCAGGGGTGCTTAAGGGTCAAAGCTGTATAACTGAGAGGAGACCTCCACATAGCCTTTAAAGGAATGCGGAGAACAGACCAGGGCTTCTGACCTAATGTCCAATCCTCACCTTCTCGTGGTGCACCCTGTTGGGTATCTACTTTGATACTGAACGAACGAGGATGGGCTGGCAATTTGGGATTTAGCCGACCAAATTGTATTCTTATTGGTTAAACCAAAATAAAAAATGATGGTACAACATGACAAAATTTCATGCCGGCTGGGGCGTCGCCCGGTTAAACAAGGCCCCCGTTGTTTTCGCCAGGGAACCAGGGCGAACAGCGAAAAGTCAGCTACTGGAACAAATCTGAAAACAAACCCCAACTCAACATCACCAGAGTTAAAGATCGGTACTATCAACGTAAGAAGCCTGAATGGCAAAGAAATGGAGCTAGCTGAGGAATTAGATAAGTACCAGATCGACATAATAGGGGTGACTGAAACAAAAAAGACCAAAACTGGTGAGATCTTTCTGAGCAATAAATACAAAATGTTATATTCAGGCAATAACAATCAAGGAAAAGAAGGAGTAGCCATAGTATTCAACACAAAATACGAGGCTAATCTTCTTGAATGGCAGTCAGTCTCAAGTAGAGTAATGTGGGCAAATATGAGAATGGGGAACTGGACAATGAGACTTATTTGTGCCTATGGTCCCACAGAAGGCTCTACTAAGGTAGAAGTGGAGGAATTTTTTGAGGCTTTAGAAAAAGCAACTGACACAATGAAAAAGGAAAAGTTGGTCCTTGTTGGGGATCTAAATAGTAGAGTAGGAAATGATTGGGAGACATACAAAAATATTTTGGGAAAATTTGGAGAAAAGAGCAAAGCTAATAATAATGGCAAATATCTGTTGGATTTCTGCTCAGGACATGGACTGGTTATTACTAACACCATGTTCCAACATAAAAATGTGCACAAATTCACATGGAGAGAAGAGGCTAGGAATAAGAAAAGTCTCATTGACTATGTTATTGTTGATAGTGATGTTTTCTCCCTGGTGCAGGACACCAGAGTGTACAGAGGATTTGAAATTGGAAGTGATCACTATTTAGTCTTGAGCAGGATAAAATTGAATTTCATATTGAAAATAATAACATGTAAGAAAGTTTTAAAGCGAATAAAAGTTGAGCAGCTCTCAGATGTAAACTGTAGACTAAAATACAGAAATATTATTGAAAAGAAAATGAAAGAGTTTGAGAACAGGAATCAAACCTTGGAGATTCAGTGGCAAACTCTGAAGGAAACATTGATTGATTCTGCCAGAGAGGCATGTGGTGAGGTTGTGTGCAAAGATAAAAAAATCAGAACTCCCTGGTGGACACAGGAAGTTAAAGAGGCAGTGAAGGAAAAGAAGAAAGCATATCAAAAGTTCCTGGCAAATAAGTCAGCTTGTGCTTTTAGAAAATACAGAGAGAAATGCAAGAAAGCTAAACACTGTAAAACTAGCTAAACAAAAGTCATGGGAAGACTTTGGCAAGAACATAGAAAATAAATATCAAGAAGGTGGCAAAATATTCTGGAGGTTGTTGAAGAAGCTTAGGAATGGAGGAAAGAGTGCTGTAAAAGGAATTAGAGATGATAAAGGTGAAATGAAAACAGGAGAAAAAGATATCCTTGAAGTATGGAGTAATTACTTTGAAAAACTGCTAAATGAAACAAGCAGTGATGACAGCACAGTGATAAAAAACACTTACCAGGCATGCAGTCAGGAATACATATCCATACTAGAAGTAGAAAATGCCATCAAAGGCTTGAAATGTGGAAAGGCAGCAGGAGTAGATGATATTCGACCAGAAATGCTGAAGTATGGTGGTATAAGAGTCTTACAGTGGCTGCACTGCATAGTTCAGAAAGCCTGGACAGAGGGACGAATTCCTGATGATTGGAGTAGAGCTCTCATAGTACCCATATATAAAAAGGGAAATAAAACTGAATGTGAGAATTACAGAGGTATTTCCCTACTGAGTGTTCCTGGCAAGATCTATGCAAGTATACTTGAGAAACGGTTGAGAAGAATTGTGGAAGAAAAGCTTGGTGAAGAACAAGCTGGATTCAGGCCAAATAGAGGCTGTCAGGATCAGATCTTCACTTTACGACAAATAGTCGAGAAAGCATGGGAATATAACAAAGATCTGTATTTAAGTTTTGTCGATTTGGAAAAGGCATATGACAAGGTGCCAAGAGAGAAGCTATTCAATACGCTGCAGTTATATGATGTCAATGGGGCATTATATCAAGCAATACTTAGTCTTTATTTGAGTTGTGAGTCAGCAGTTAGAATTGAAGGAAGTACAGGAAGATGGTTTAATGTTAAATCTGGTGTGAGACAAGGATGTACATTATCCCCTCTGTTATTCATTATCTATATGGATCACATTATGAAGGAATGTGGTATTAAACCTGATATCAAAATTGGAGATGTTAATGTCAGCTCTTTGCTTTATGCGGATGATGTTATACTTCTAAATAAATCCGCTACAAGTCTGCAAGATTCTCTGGCTAAATTGAATAGCTGTTGTAATAGATATGGTATGAAGGTCAGCAATAAAAAGACAAAGACAATGAAAATAGGCAGAATCATTGAAAATGTCAACTGTGTTGTGAATGGAGAACCTGTGGAACAAGTAAAACATTTCAGCTACTTAGGCATAATTTTTACTGAAGATGGTAAACTAAATATAGAAATAGACAACAGAATCAGCAAAGCTGGTATCGTGGGAAGTCAATTGAATAAATTCATATGGAATAAGAAAGAAATTAGTCGGAACACTAAATTAGCTGTATACAAGACTGTGTTCAAACCAATTTTAACTTATGGATCTGAGAGCTGGGTCAGAAGTAAAACACTTGACCAAAGACTAGAGACCGCAGATATGAGAGTCCTGAGAAAGATTAGAGGCGTGAACAGATCATGCCTCAATGGCAATATCATATTAAAAATGAGGATATTAGGAAAGAACTTGACATTGTCAGCATCCAGGAATGCGTTAGCAGAGCTAATCTCAGATGGTATGGTCACTTAAATAGAATGGGAGAGGAAAGATTAGCAAAACAAGTGTTCTCTGCCAGGTTGGCAGGAAAACGACCCAGAGGAAGACCAAGATATAGGTGGATTGATACGGTACAAAGTGCCTTAGACGATAGAAATATAAGATCTGATAATGTTGGAGTCTTGACAAGTAACAGACTGATTTGGAGGAAAATTGTAGATAGGAAGTTAGTAATGATGTAATTTTTTCATGTAGTACTGTCATATCCTGTACACCCCTTGAGGGTACATGGCAGGAATTTGATGACGATGATGATGATGATGATAAAATCCAGTGGTGGCTCGTCCAAATGCAGCTCTTATGGGCAAGCCGCCACTGATAAAATCCCAGATCCAAATCTGTGTTATTAAATGAAAATAAACCACTCTGGTATACCATGGATGGATGACAGTATGATTTGCATTAGGTCATTGCTTATAGCAAAGACTTCCACATCTTGGTCGGCGGTCACTTAAGAATGATCTCACTATTTGGATACATGGATTGCAGATTGTCAAGCTTTGTGGAGAGGTCTCTGACTGGTTATTAGAATTTGTAGACTAATAAATGAGCAAATGAATGTTACTAAATGGGATGAGGAAACCTTGAGCCATAGGAGGTGAAAAGCAGGGGATTCTAAGTAAGCCATTCTCATAAAGGCACAGGTGCCATGCTTGTAGTGAAATGAATCATGAAGTAAGTTGGGCTGAAAGCGAAGAGTAATTTTTATTGTGGAGACTCTGATATGATTTGTATGTAGTGAGTGATTAGTCATGTCTTTTTTTGTTGGGTTGGTTTTTTTAAGTAAGAGCTATATTTGTTGCTGTGTCACTGGAAGTGACCTTATAATAACAAAGTTAATATTATATATTTTTTTTTATTAAGAATTGAATGACTAGAACTGAGATTTAAGTAAAAAGGTTTCAATATAAAAACACGACTAGTTTCGGCCTGTAACAGCCTTCATCAGGTGACATTATAAAAGAAAGGAAAAAGAAAAAACACTAAACACTGAAGGTTAAAAGACTATGAACAACATAGAGCGTCTCTATAGATAATTAGCATGAAAACATTGTAGTTGTATTTAAAGCTGTTCAGAACAGCTTTCTTTTTTCTTTCTTTTATAATGTCACCTGATGAAGGCTGTTACAGGCCGAAACTAGTCGTGTTTTTATAGTGAAACCTTTTTACTTAAATCTCGGTTCTAGTCATTAATTCTTCATAAAAATATGTATGTTAACCGAGTTAATGATCATTCTTTCAAATATATATATATAATAAAGACTTAAAAACACCTCTATTATTTTTATATATATATATATATATATTATTATTAAGAGAGACCTCCAGGGAGTCAGATACTCATCGAGGGAGCCCACATACTACACCAGCTATCATATTTATTCTTGAATTCATTCACACTGCTTGCACTCACAACATCCAAAGACAATCCATTCCAATCACGCACCACCCTCTGAGAGAAAAATCCAGCCCTCATGCCCTTCTTGGCAGCCTTCATTCTCAGCTTCCAAGGATGCCCTCTTGTCCTTTCCCCACCCTCCATAAATTGAAAAATTCCATCAACTGAAATCCTGTATGACCCTTTCAGAAGTTTGTAAGTCTCAATCATATTAACCCCTCTTTCTGCTGTATCTGCAGTCTACAAATTCTCAATCTGTCTTCATAATCAGCATTCCACAATCCTGATATCATTTTTAACCCTGTACTTTGAGCTCTCTCTCCAATATATCAGAATCACAACGGATGCCAGGAGACCAGACCTGTGCACAATAGTCCAAGAGAGGTCTTATAAAGGCTTTGTAATGAGGAAAAATAACATCCTTATTTTTACTAACCATGTGAACGTTTGTTTCAGCATTGCAATATTTTCAGTTGTATTTGCAATCTTTGCCAAATGGCCTCTGAACTTCAACTTCCTATCTATTAACACTCCAAGATCCCTAACCTCATCAGTTTCTTCTAGCCTAATTCCACCAATATATTCCTCCTCCTATCCTCATCTGTCTAGGACGAGTTGAGTTCCCCTCCTAATGAGGGGTTTACTGGCATATTAATGCAGTCGGTTCACCACTCTTCTGCTGCATCCCCTAGGGTGATATATTTTTGACCATATCCGTGCGTGTTCACAGGACCGGTTTGCCTGCTTGCAGGATGAAAAACCCTGCTATCCACACCCAAGACTGGCTAACTTGGCTATGGCTGAGGAAGATCCTCGAGATCCTCACGTCTCCGACGGGAATCGAACCTAGGACACTCCCTCCCCAGGCACATGGTTGCAAAGTGCATAGCCACTAGGCTAACCGCGCGGACACCAATATATTACGAAATTGGATATCTAATCATGCCGAAATGAATGACTTTACATTTATTCACATTGAACTGACACCCATTTTCCCATGCCCACAATTCCAGCTATTCAAATCCTTCTGCAAGTACTGCATAGGAGCAGCATTCCTGATTACCCTACCTATCTTTGCATCATCAGCAAATAGCTGTATGTCGCTTGTCAAATCCTTCCCAATATCATTAATGTACAGATTGAATAACAGTGAACTAAGCACTGATTCTTGTAGTACACCACTTGTTACCTAAAACCTTGCAGACTCAGATCCCCCATATACCACTTTTTGATATCTGTCAGTCAGCCATCCTCTTATCCATGCTAATATTGTATAACCCAAACCCATTTTCTCCAATTTATGCAACAGTCTACCATGCTGTATTCTGTCAAAAGCCTTATCAAAATCCTAAAGTATCATGGTGTATCCATTCCCCTTGTCTAGTTCAATGGTAACATTGTTATAGAATGTGAGCAAGTGGCTAAAACATGACCTTCCCTTAGTAAACCCTGGTTGTTCACTGCAAAGTAGAGATTCACTGTCAATCATTTCTGAATCCGAGCCCTAACCAATTTTTCCAAAATCTTCATTACCACTCCTGAGATACTAATTGGTCGATAGGTGGATACATCGGTCTTTGCACCACCCTTGAGCAATGAAATTACCATACATTCCTTCCATTCCTCCGGAATCTTCCCTGTTCTGAGACTCATATTAAACAGCCTGGCTAAAGGAATGGCCAGTTCAGCTGAACGCTTTTTATCCCATCAGTCCCCAGTGCTGAATTCATGTCCTCTCTCATAGTGAACTTATCGCCAGTTAAATTGTTTGTACCTACTACAACTACGATTTCATTTACTTTTCTTTTCTGTTTTTGAATTGCTTGCTTTATATATACATATCAGGGGTGAATATTCCAGGTGTGCGGTGCTCATCCACGAAATATCAGTATCACCGATATTATATTTTTGCATTTATTCCCATTAAAGACTACCCCAATTGTTTGCAGACTTTGCGTGATTCCTAAAATTGAACACAATATACTGTACTAATGCTTCATTGTCCTCTTCACAAGGATAATAAAGCATTAGTGCTTCATGAAGAATGCACTTTTTGCCGCGTAAACAATGCATTGCATTCTCATTAATAGCCCGGGTGTGCTTTCAAAATGCATACACCTTTGAGCCATTAGAAAAGATGTAAAGAGGGTGCAGCATGTCAAATTCTTAGCTTCTTATTATTTTTAAACAGCTGAGAAGGCAGGTCTAGGCGAGCTAAAATTTTGAGCTCACTCAGCACCTAGCGGCTGTGATTGGTTATTGTGTCAACCAATCCAATTGAATGTTGTCACTTGTCACTTACTATATCTGATGGCTTTATTACAAACAGATGTTAGGCATGTTTTCTGGAACTGAAAATTTGAAAGAAGTTGTTAGAATAAAAATGCTAATTGTTTTTTCTTTTGCTTGTGCAGTATAGCATCTGTTGAGGTCGCAAAATTATTTTAATGGTATAGACACATTTTTATTCTAGTTTTAGGAAACAACAGACAGTAAAAAATATCTATTCCTGAATAAAAATGAATATTCTGTGTATTATAAGATGTTGTTGATCTACAAAAAAATACCAGCATATGTGAGATTGATAAGACAGAACAACTGCTGATACTAAAAAAAAAATAAATAAATAAATAAAAAAAACAATGAATTTAGGATTACCGAAAGTGTGGATAATTCTGATAATGATCGGATGTTATGTATACTCAGCCTCAGTAAACAAAATAAAAATTCTTGGAAAAGGGAGCGAAATATACACAAACCAGAGAAATACACATAACGTGCAACAAATTTTACGAACTGATTTGCTGCTCCATCAAACCATATTTATTCCTGCAATACTCTTTTCCTCTCATAAGTTTTTTTTTTAATTATGCTATCATAAATTCACTTATTCATGTTTAGAATTTATAGGATCGTGCTATTTGCCCTACCCAGCAACTTATAGGACACACACATATCACAAATGATAATTATTAATTATTCTTTACCATTAATGAAAGTGTTTCTACTCTTTCATTAATACTTATAAATGATGGTTCACATATTTTCATCTGAGTATTTCAAATATAGCAACCAAATGTAGCATTCTCCTTCATTGTTGTTTTCTAATCAATTCTAAAACAGATTGTTCCCCCACTCTACACAGAGGTATTCAAAGTTATCCTGCAATTAATTGTACTGAACCAATTAAGATGAGTGCTGATGCACTATGCCCTCTCAAAATTTTCATACATCGATAAAATGCAATCCCACAGTCATGGACATCCACGAGGGGGGTGGGACACTTCACCTCGGGATCGATTAAAAGTTTCCACAAATTATAATCGTAAAATTGATTGAGATATGTAATCTTACACCCTCAACCCTGAGAACGCTTTGTCTGTCTTAAAATTTTATTATGGGTTGGCCTGTTGCGGGGTAGCCATAGAACATGTGGCTTCCTGTTTATGATTCATCTTTTTCTAATTTGTGAACAGTAACCGGTTAGCTTGCCCGCTGTGTCTAGTGAGTTACAGAGTGAAGTGTGAATTGTAAACTTAAAACCAAGTTTTAAAACCATGAGCCAATGCAAGTGACCCTAGTACGTAGTACAATACCAGACGACTCATTGCAAATGTTGTCCGGTATTGTACTACGTGTGCTAAGTGATCGCCGATACTTTATAGTTTACTATATTCGGCAAGAAACGCTCCGATTCCAATCTTTGAGTTTCTTATTCGAATTTAAAACTATGTGGGATTTAATATCCCCTTAATTTAAGTAATGTTTTCATTGCCGAATTGAAGCTTATTAGCTCTTTATACTTAAGTAACTTAATGGTTGCACCTGTTTGGAAACTCGTATCGCAGAGTATATAAGTTCTTTTCGCTATACACTTTGGTATTAGGTCTAGCTACTCACTGATGAAGCCTCAAAAAAGGCTGAAACCGGTCTGGGTAGTGACCTCCCTCCATAATGTAATAACAGCATACATTTCCTAGGAAATGTGTTTTTACATTATGGAAAATACCTAAGAATAGCTATCTGAACTTTCCCCACCTTTGCAACGAGTCGCCCGGTATTGTACTACGTACTAGGGTCACTTGCATTGGCTCACGCTAAGTGATCGCTGATACTTTATAGTTTACTATATTCGGCAAAAAACTCTCTGATTCCAATCTTTGAGTTTCTTATTCGGTTTTAAAACTATGTGGGATTTAATATCCCCTTAATTTAAGTAATGAAATAACTTAATTTAGGATTAATTAATTAGCTGATTTTTAATAAAATATGCCGGTTAATTTTTTAATATATGAAATTGTGCAAAAACTATTAATTCTGAATACCTTTTTTTCCACAAGAATTAAAGATCATTAAAATCGATGTAAAATGAAACTAATGTATTCATAGTTTACATCGACAAATAATTACATAAAAAAAAGCTAAAAGACATTTATTGATGTAATTATTTAATTAAATCAATAATTATAAAAATTTACTGATGTAATTATTTGTCTCCAAGCTCCCCCCCCGGAAAATTTTCTGTGGACGCATGTCCATGCATACGGTCAAATTGACGTGAAATTTGTAGCACGGGTTGCATAACCCACATGACAGCACACCCAACCGAAATGGTCATGCGACACCACTGATATATATATATATATATATATATATATATAATGTGCAAAATTCTATTATGATATTTATAATACAATATCAACTTCTTTACAATACAAACACAAAAGATGCTCAAAACCAAAGCCATCTATTAGTTGAGTAACATACTAATTTTCTAATTATATTTACTCATCCACGTCAACTTATAAGAATACAAATATATATACATAATTATATTTTACTCAGTATTATATCAGGATGACAAATTAAATGAAGAAGTCAACTACGAAATATCTGAAGTACCACAGATTCTACCAGAAGAAGTTATGTGGAGCATCCAAAGCTTGCAAAATGGAAAAGCTGCTACTGACCCATCAGTCTACTATTAGTGGTTTACAAAGTGTTTACAAGTCTTGGCTCATAGGCTTTGTACAATCCTAGACCTAGCACAACCAAAAGAACAATCAGGTTTTCAAAGTGGCTTTAGTACAACGAACCATATTCAAGTTTTACAATAGATTATCAAATGGGGTAATGAATATCAGTTACCATTATGTCTTGGTTTTATTGATTATGAGAAAGCCTTTGATTCAGTAAAAACTTGTGCAATACTTAAAGCATTACGAAACCAACAAGTGGAGGAGCCACACATCAAGACCATCAAATCAGCATACACCAATGCCACAGCAGCAATTCATTTCAATGGAAACACTGAAATGAATTATTCACAGCATGCCTAGAAGAAATATTCAAACTTCTTGATTGGGAAGGCCTGAAGATAAACAGATGATATCTAAACCATTTACGCTTTGCAGAGCATAGTTATCTTTACTTCAACAGCACTTGAATTACAAACTCGTATCCATGAACTCCAAATTGCTAGCAAAACAGCAGCCTAAAGATAAACCTAAAGAGGACCCAAGTTATGTTGAATAGCTATGTCCAACCAGAAATAATAAAAATCAATAATGATGAAATTAAATAAGTAGATCATTACTTAGGACAACAGATATCACTGGAACAAAATATCAACTAAATTAAAAGATGCACGATGCTTGGTTGGAATGCAATTGGAAAATTACATTCAATATTCAAAAGCCAACTATTGTAAAATCGCGAGTGAAAGGAATTTTATAAATAAATACCTTTTATACTGATTTTACAAGTAAGCTAAATCCAACTAAAAATACTTGTGTGTTAATATAGAAATTTGATGTGAATTAAATTGGGAATAATGAAATTTTTGTTTGATATTGTAAAAACAAAGGGGTTTGTATAAGAACAAAGAAATATACATTGAGGTAAATTGTCTATAAGTATACCTCTAGTCAAGCAAAAGTTCCAGACAGATAAGAGGATTAATTTGTGACCTAAGACTAACACGAATGCAAGGTCAAACATGACATGGGAGTTTCCCGTGGACACGCAAGGAGGAGCGATGGCACGGAGTGCAGAAGAATTAGGTGCCGGGTAAAAACAATGACGTAGTAGGGAGAATATCACAGCAGTGAATATATAGAGCTTGGCAATGCCAACTCGGAGGCTCTTTTTCCATCTTGTTCCTGTAGTTCCAAGAGAAATAAGTTCGAGTGCGATCGAGAAGGATGATGTTCATAGGCAGCTATGCGGTCAGACAGAGATTCAGTGTGAGCATAGGCCTTGGCACAGCAGCATAATCAGCGTAGACCGAAATGATATGTGGAACCACGTGGACCAATCCCCGCAGACCAGCTTCGCCTATATTGAAGGAAGTGAATTGTGAACATATTCGCTAGCCAGTCCTTTCTGAAAGCAGTTAACTGGACGAAGAAACAACGAGCTGTAAGAATAGAGCAGATGATCGAAAGAGAAAGCCAGAGTGATCCTAATGCCCCGGTAACGTAAGAACTTTTTAAATCTTTTGTATATACAGGAATGTTAGATTGTAATGAAGACAGGAACTGATAAGTTATTGGACTTTTAAAGTGTAATAGGACTTTAGCATCTAAACCACATATAAAATGTTTTAGCTCTGTGTATAAGGACTTGAAAGGTGTTGTGATATAATATATAGTTTTGTTGTAGTCAGTAGTCTCAATGGTCTCAACTTGTTCTCAATAGTTATTGAGACCAAGATTTGGTAAATGATTACCTAAGAATGTTAAGTAATTAGAAGAATTTCATAATGTGTTTAGTATTAGATATTGATTCATGTTGAGAAAGATTAAGAATGCCCAGGTTACACCTGCATGATTGAATTAGTTTAGTTAAGTAATTGTCAGTGATTGTACCATAATTTTTAATGAATAAATCCTTTCTTGTCAACTTAATATCTTGCCTGATCTATGGTCTCAATGCACCACTCATAAAGTAGAACCGGTGCGAATCAAAAATCTTGGGGATAGTCATGACTGCAGTAAAATTGAGACATAAGTTTTGGTGAAATTTGGAATAGTAATTGTATGAATATTGTGGCATTCTGAGTGTTTTCTCCCAGACAACGAAGCTTCTCTAGTCTAATAATTTTGGATGGCGCAGCATTAACAAATAAATTTTTCCAAAATTAGAAACAGGGGTTAATACCAGAATTATAACAAAGGGATTGGTTCTAGCCTGAAGCAGTGTCTGTTAACAGTGCGGTGCACCATCATTCAATACGTTTATAGCAGCAAGCAGATAGAGAAATAATAAGATTTGTATGAGTAAGGAATTAATAAGACTTAAGAGAGAATTAAGAGAGACAAATGAGTAAATAAGGTAGATAGGTAAAGGTATATATCAAATTAACGTAATTTAACATTGGAGCAGCCGGTAGATTAATTGAAGATGTAGTAAGATCTGAAAAAAATAAATATAAAAAAAATTTTAAATTAACAAAGCCAACATAACTTAACACTATCATTATTCCTGAAGAGAAAAATTTTTAACCAATGTATTCTTCCTATATTGACATATGGCTGTGAAACATGGACACTAAATGCAAAGGAAATTCAAAAATTAAGAACAACATAAATTAGCATGGAAAGAGTTATGATCGTTATCACTAGACTGGATCACAAAAGGAATATGTGGATAAGAAATCAAACCAAAGTCTCTGACAACATAGGAAGAGTGTAACATTTGAAGGGCTGGGCAGATTGCTCAAGGACAAGATCAATAATGGATAAAAGAAGTACTGGATTGGATTCCACAAGAAGAAAAACGACCACGACACTGATCTAAATCATGGGGGGATTGATGATATCATCAGATTTGCAGGAGTGACATGAGAAAGGGGAGTCATGGACAGACAGTTTTGGAGTAATCTTGAAAAGGCCTTCCAAGATTACTTCAGTGGATTGACAATGGCTGATGATGATGATGATGATATATATATATATATACACACACACACACATACACAGGGTGGTTCAAAATTCCACATACAAACTTTGAGGGGAGGTAGAGAACATCAAAGTCAACCATATTCAATAGGAAAGCATGACTGGAAACGCAAACTCGAAAGTGATAGGTAGCACTGTTTGCCAGCGCTCCAGGTGAACAAATGGGGCTTCCTCATTCAAGCTTTTGAAGTCGTATGAAGAACATGTTTTTCATACGACTGTTTTCATACGAACATGTTTTTCAGCGTTCGTTTTACGAACGCTGAGATGGTAAACATGCACCTCATTTACCATATTATGCATCCATCTACAATTCAACTGTTCAGTTATGCCTAATAAATTTTTTTTACACTACTTACTGCCTTGTGTTATTTCTGTATCTTTGTATCCCTGTTAGTACCTTCTGGTCGCTTTTCCTATGTGAATATGGTTGATTTTGATGTTCTCTACTTCTCCTCAAAGTTTGCACGTGGAATTTTGAACTGCCCTCTCTCTCTCTCTCTCTTTGTGTGTGTGTGTGTGTCAGGGGCATATATTCAGGGTGTGCGGTGCACACCCACAGAATAGCAATATCACCGATATATTTTTGCATTTATTCCTGTTAAAGATTCCCCAAATTGTTTCTTGGCTTTGAGTGATTCCTAAAATTAAACAGAATATACTAATGCTTCATGAAGAGGATACTTTTCAAAGTGCAAACAATGCATCATATTTGCATTAGTAGCCTGGGTGTGCAGTCACAAATATGGACACCTTTGAGCCCTTTAGCGGAGACAGATGGCTTAGCTAAATTCTTAGCATTCCAGTGATTTTAAATCACAAAGAAGGAGAGGCAGGGTGTGCACTGAGACAGTAGCACCCAGAAATCAGTGGCTGTGACTGGTCATTGTATCAACCAATCCAACTGAACGTTGTCACAGCCACTGATTTCTGGGTGCTACTGTCTCAGTGCACACGAGTTGCTGTTTTTGTTTTTTGAGTTTCATTTAATTTGCCTGCAAGAAGTGTGAACTGACAGTTTAGGACACTGATATAGACAGGTTTTTAAAATATAATTTTCTATAAATAATTTATTTATAACTTTTATGCAATATTTACAATGGAAAACAGTGTTGACAATCTACTGAATCATGTTGGAGGCTTAATGGATTTTTTACAACACTCAAAAAGAATTAAAATAGAATTTAATACTTCCTATATTTCGTCCTGGTCACTAGGACATCTACGGGGATTACAAAAACAATTAATGTAACATGCACACAAATATCAAACAATACTAAGCCCAACCACGTGGGTAACACTAAAGTCCTATCTAGGTGGAGCGCCCTCTAAGGGTGGTAGTAGGTGGCCTGGAATGTAAGGTGGGACCTCTGGTGATGAGTGTTTCCCAAATCTTTGGAAGCTTAATGCAACTGCATTTATTAAGATTTGGTTGGTTTTTGAGAGCTGCTGCTGCTGCTTCTAAGAAAAGTCTCTCTTTCTTGAATTTGCTGTGGTGGAGCATGGTGGTTTTCTTCCATGATACCCTGTGGGTGGTGTCCAAAACACGGTCAGCCAAGCCTGAATGGCCATAGTTGTGTTTACAGATGTAAGACTTGTGTTCCTCCATCTGCCTGGAGGAACACAAGTCTTACATCTGTAAACACAACTATGCCCATTCGCCTGGAGGAACACAAGTCTTACATCTGTAAACACAACTATGCCCATTCGCCTGGAGGAACACAAGTCTTACACCTGTAAACACAACTATGGCCATTCAGGCTTGGCTGACCATGTTTTGGACACCACCCACAGGGTATCATGGAAGAAAACCACCATGCTCCACCACAGCAAATTCAAGAAAGAGAGACTTTTCTTAGAAGCAGCAGCAGCTCTCAAAAACCAACCAAATCTTAATAAATGCGGTTGCATTAAGCTTCCGAAGATTTGGGAAATACTCATCACCAGAGGTCCCACCTTACATTCCAGGCCACCTACTACCGCCCTTAGAGGGCGCTCCACCTAGATAGGACTTTAGTGTCACCCACGTGGTTGGGCTTAGTATCGTTTGATATTTGTGTGCATGTTACATTAATTGTTTTTGTAATCCCCGTAGATGTCCTAGTGACTAGGACGAAATATAGGAAGTATTAAATTCTATTTTAATTCTTTTTGAGTGTTGTAAAAAATCCATTAAGCCTCCATCATGATGTCCTCACAGCACTTAAGCCTCTACACACGGAATCTACTGAATGTCTCATTTTCTGTCAAAGTTTTTGCAGATTGTATGATTGTAATTGAAGGCAGTAAGTCTCATCCTCTTCTTCCAAATTTACTATTATATTTACACTTCTGAGTAATTCAAATATACCAACCAAATACAGCATTCTCCTTAATTATGGTTTTCTAATATATCTTAAAACACACACACTGTCCACACACACTATACAGATTTGGTTACAATTAATTGATAAATTAAAGTATTCAAAATCATCCTACAATTAATTGCATTACATCAATTAAGATGAGCACCGATGCACTCTTAAAACTTTCATATATCGATAAAAATGCAATGATATGGTCAAGTTGACATGAATTTTGTAGCATGGGTTGCATAAGCCACATGACAGCACACCTAACCAAAATGGGCACATGACACCACTGATATATAACACATAAATAAATATTTTTGGATAAAAAATAAAAATGCCATCTATGAAATTACAACCAACAAAATTAGAAGTTAGAGAATATTAGGTCTGAGAGAGAGACGATTCATTTGAGGCTGTCTGGTATGAGATAGAGGCAAATAGGACAAAATACATTGTTGGGTGCTGATATAGACCAGGGGCTCCACAGGAAGATGCAGATGCCATGTATTGGCAAATCAGCACAATGAATGTAGCTGAACAATTATTATAGGAGATTTTAACTATGAGGACGTTGATTAGAGGGAGGGAGGGGGGAGCACAGAAAGATGGTGAGATTTATCAATTTCCTTTGTGGGTGTTGGATTTGATAATAGCATCAGCAGATGTATCCATAACCAAGGTGGGCACTTTGCCTCCAACTGGGGAGAGTGACCATGCAGTCTTGTTCTAGGAAGTTGCCAAACACATGGAGTTCTCTGTCAAGATGGGGTTTATGTTTGATTATAAGCGACTCAGAAGTCATCTTGGAACAATGCCACGGCTTGAGAAGCTACAAGGAAAGAATGTCAGTAGTGCACGGCAAGTGGTCAGAGATGGTTTCAGACTGCATACTCAAGGTCAGGAGTATAAACCAAGTTGAAATTAAGTGGATGAGCAAGGATATAAAGAAAGAGCTGCAAAAAAAAGGAAACATTGTGGATTAAATATAAAGTAAAAAGAGATCAGCATAGATCATGAGCAATACAAAGTGCAAAAAAGAAGGGTGACTAGTATGGGAAAGCAGGCCAAATCAGACTATCAGTGATAATTAGCCAAACAGGCTAAAGTAAACCCAAAAGAGTTTATTTGTTATGTAGAAAGTAAGAGGAAAAATGACTTCAGCAGAATAACTTTAAACAATGCTCGTGGGAGGAAGGTGACTGAACCAAATGAAATAGATGAGTTGCTGAGTGATCATTTTGCAAAGTTTATCATCTAGGTGGTGATTTTATAGTTGCTGATGTTACAGATGCATATCAACAAGAGGTATTCAGCATATCAAAAAATACGAATGTGAATACAGCAGTGGGATTGGATGACATATCAGCCTGTGTACTACGTGAATGTGCAAGAGAATTGGCATTGCCTGTGATGAAGTTTTTCAATCAATGTCTCATTTCTGGCAGGGTTCCAAGGGAGCGAAAAGAGGGTAAGACATTCCATTGCATAGAGAGGTAACAAACTACAGACCAATTAATATATCAGGAGGGGTTGTTAAAGTATTGGAAAAGTTGGTGAAAGGTAAAATACCAACAGTGGGTGGATAGGGATGCAATACTCTATAGTGGGCAGCATGGCTTTGTAAAAGGTAGATCCTAACTTAGTAAACTTATTCACATTTTATAATAAAGTGATAGCAGAATTGGATAAAGGTAATGGCTACACCATGATGCTGCTTTGCCAAGGCATTTGACAGAATACCACATGAAAAACTATTACAAAAACTGGAGAGAATGCAAATGGATATGAGGCCAGTAGCATGGATAAAGGGAATGGCTGATGGACAGACACCAGAGAGTAGTATATGGTGGAGTGGAGTCTAGGAGAATGATAGTGACTAGTGGAGTAACTCAGGACTTGGTACTAGGGTCACTACTCTTTAATTTGTAAATCAATGACATAGGGAAAAATTTAAGAGGGGATATTCAGTTGTTTGCTGATGATGCAAAACTGGAGAGAGCATCATCAAATTCCTGCCATGTACCCTCAAGGGGTGTACAGGATATGACAGTACTACATGAAAAAATGAAAAGGAGAGAGCAGTAGTTGAGAGAGCAGTAGTTGATAAAAGTGATGTAGATATCCTGCAGTATGATTTAAATGAATTGGCAATGTGGGCAAAGGATAATGATTGTCAATTTAATGTTGCAAAATGTAAAGTTATGCACTTCAGATTGAAAAGGTTGCATATGGTGTATCATACTGATGGTATCAGATTGCAGGAAATTGATGAGGCTAGGGACTTGGGAATAATGATGGACAAAGAGTTGAAGTTCAGAGGACATATTGCAAAAGATGGTAAAATAGCTCAATGGATTACTTGGATGTTGAAAAAAAAACACTAACAAATAAAGGTAGGGAAGTTATTATCCTTCTTTATAAGCTATGATTCATGTCATGTACCCTCAAGGGGTGTACAGGATATGACAGTACTACATGAAAAAATGAAAAGGAGAGAGCAGTAGTTGAGAGAGCAGTAGTTGATAAAAGTGATGTAGATATCCTGCAGTATGATTTAAATGAATTGGCAATGTGGGCAAAGGATAATGATTGTCAATTTAATGTTGCAAAATGTAAAGTTATGCACTTCAGATTGAAAAGGTTGCATATGGTGTATCATACTGATGGTATCAGATTGCAGGAAATTGATGAGGCTAGGGACTTGGGAATAATGATGGACAAAGAGTTGAAGTTCAGAGGACATATTGCAAAAGATCGTAAAATAGCTCAATGGATTACTTGGATGTTGAAAAAAAAACACTAACAAATAAAGGTAGGGAAGTTATTATCCTTCTTTATAAGCTATGATTCTGTCACATCTTGACTACTGCTCACAGATTTGATCACCTGGGTTTCTTGGGGACCAGGTGGTGGTTGAAAAGATTCAAAGACGAGTGACCAAGATGGTGACAGGTCTATGGAATACTCTCTACGAGGATAGGCTGAAGGTCTGTGGGTTACAAAGCATAATTGATAGACAGAAAAGAGGGGACATGATAAAAACTTTTAAGATATTAAAGTTTTACAAAGATGCAAGTAAAATTTTTCAATATATGACAAACAGTCAGAGAATTAGGGCCATCCATGGAAGTGTGGTTAGTAGGGGTGTGTGGACCACATATTTTGCATGGAGAGTGGTGAGTGAGTGGGATGAATTGTTAGAATTGGTTGTGAGTTCCTTGATATTGAATGGATTCAAGGAGAGGTATGATAGGATTTGTGAGTATGATGGTTGATTTGGATCTCCCACAATGAGTCTCTGGACTCCATGGAGATGTCATAAATAATAATAATAATAATGAATCAGCCATTTAACCAACATATATTTCTACTGATATCAGCAAGATGCTGGTGGATAAACAAGAGAAGAAAAAAAAACATAGAAATTATCAATATTTAGCAAGCATGAGTGAGGAGGAAAAACACTCAAGGGCACAATACAAATAAATGTATCCATTTTTAAATTTATCAATTTAAATAGGATTGTAAATTTTAACATACTACAGTAAAATAAGCAGTTTTCAACTAATTTTTAAATGCTTTATATATGGAGAAAACAAACTTATTTTTGACTGTGAGCAGTATCAACCAGTTATTACCTAAGTTTTATTCATCACAATCGGACAAGCTGAGCGAAGTTATATATACCTAGTCTAGCCACAAATACTGTAACAACATGAACAGCACATAAACTTTAATTTATCAGTAAATCATTTACAGCTTTCAGCACATGCAAACCACATGTATAAAGTGCACATAGCAGCACTCAACATTCAAAATGTTCCCCTTTGCCCTCATGCATGCCTGAAATCTGTGAGCCAGATACTGATGCCGTCACACAAAACGTCCAAAGGAAACGCTACCACTGCTTGCTCCAAATCCACCTTCAGGTTGGCAGTGCTGGGGTGTCATTTTTGCAGGCTACTCTCAAGCTCCAGCCACAATTTGAAGTCCAATGGATTCAGATCAGGACTTCCAGATGGCCAATTCCTATGGTGATATGTGGTCAGGCACATTCATCTTCAACCACTGTTGTGTGGTCCTTGCCCTGCATGCAGCTGCTGAGTCTTGTTGGAATGTCCATTGCCCAAGAAACAAGGTGTTGTTCAGTGGCTATACCTCAGGTTCCAGCATGGTGTACTGATACGTCATCCCCCACTAAACTATCACTGATGAGGTGTGATGACCTCTCTGAATCATGGGTGCTATGGTGCATGCTATGCAACCATCTGGGGCATATACCTAATCGTTTTGGCAGTTAAATAACTCTCTAATGGTAAAAATCTTCTCATCTGTGAAGAGGATATCTCTGTGTCTGTTGTTCTTGTACCATCAGAGATGTGCCTTTGATTTTATCACCCTTTGCTGCATAAGTTGAGGTGTTAGAAATTGTTCAGTAGAACGACAATAGGCTCTCATCTCCAAGTCATCTGTTAGTACATGTGATATCGTTCCTCTCTCTGCAAAACATTCATCTAATGGGGTATCACTTTCTGTATTCTCACAGGATTACAGTAGAGGCATGCCTTCACAGAACTCGCAAGCTGTTGCATCCTAATGCAGCACGGTCAACCTGTTCTTCGGCATTCAGATACATCTCCTGTATCATTAAATGGTTAATAGTCCAATACACAAACATCCTACTGATCCCAAGTGTTTTTAGCATGTTGAAAGTAACAAATGGCTGCATTCCAACCTTGTGCTATTACAGCTGCATTCCAATGCATGTTAACCTGTACAGCTAGACAACTCTCTCTCTCTACTGATAAACACAAATGTTGGCTGCATGCAGCCAATTATGTGAGCAGCATAGGGGTGTGCAGAAGTTGTAGCAGTATTTATGTCAAGACTGTGTATATTATCTAACCTTCAATCTACCCCCAAGCACTAATGTACTAAAGGTTAATATCTTTCATAAATCTAAAGGTTCACTCTCACTAATGAATATTTTAAGATATATCACTTGTTAAGTTCACACACAGAGAAAAAACTTAAATTCATCATAAATATGTACAGACCTTCTTCACTATAATCATCAACTAGAATAATTTCTTTTAACAAATATGAAGGTGTTCTTTCCAGTACAGTATGGACAGTTCGCAACAGTGTTGACCAAGCTTCATTGTAAAAACAAATAATCACACTTGCACTAGGAAGATCAGATGGATAATACTTTGCTTTACATCTATAAAATGAGTTCATTTATATAATTTTAATTAAGCAGCAGAATTGTAAATATCACAATAAAATAAAAGATACCAATTTAACACTTCAAGAATAGTATATTAATATATTCAAAATGAAATTAGATATTCCTGTTTCAATTTTTTTTTTTTTCCCCTGCATTGAGATTGCTGTCAGTATCTATACAAACTAGCTTCCAATTGATAAGGCCCCAATAAAGTTAGAAATTAGTCTGGGAAGTGAACTCTGCATTGAATGGATAGCAAGTAAAACTTGTAGGGAAAATCGACTGTTATCATTATACTTATTTAGTTATGAAAATACTTTATAAGCAAACTTCTGTTTGCTTATGAATATATAGATGAAAAATATGGAAGAAAACAAAAATACAATTTCTTATCAAGTATGGTATCCAACCAAGCAGTAAATCTTGTTATAAGTTTATGCATAATATAAAACCTAATTCTTAAACCTAATTATTAAAAATGTCAAACATTGAAACCACCAAATGTACTTGATCATTCATTGTCTGTTATTCAATTCATTATATCAAAAAGCTTCATATCAAGATTTTGGATTACTTAATTTCCTGGAAATAAATTTTTAAAAAATTAAAATAAGAAGAAAGAAATAATCAACAAATTATTACTTAATTGCTCACAAAAAATCATAGAATCACAGAATTCACTCTTAAAGATGAAGTTAAAGATAAAATAACAGTTATTACACAGACATTACCAAAGAATCTGAAGACTCAGTGCGAAAAACTCAAACTGAAAAAAGCACTGATGACTACTTTTGGTCAGCCTAGTCCACTCATTCACTGTTATCCAAGCAGCTAATCTAGTCTCATAGCCAAGCTAACTCCTGGGGTGGGAGTACTCCCTCCTTTTCCCTCTTGTAATATATTTTCAATATAATATTGAAAACTTTCTTCAAGTATCCTATAAAACCTACTTAGTAACTTATATCCTCAAATGTTGTACACCACAAGATTTCAACCCCCTTCCTCAGAGGAAAGAACATTTCACAGACCTGGAAATATCTTGGGCACCTATCTCAGGATCCTCTCGTCCCCAAAAATACCAAGGCAACTATATCTATGTATAGTAGTCCAAGTATGCTCATATCAAAACCTTATAAAGTACCTTTTCTATATTTGTCAGTATGCATTTAGACATCCGAGTGATCCTTGAGACTATTCTAACCACTTCTGCAACATATCCTTTTAGCCATTTCAACTCCCTGTCCAGCATTATTCCTAAATTCCTACCCTCATCACTTTCTTGCAGTTTAACCAACATAATGTGCAGTTTAAAATATTTTCATCCCAAAGTGCATAAACCTCACACTTTGCCAGACTGAACTGGCAACCATTACCCTTTAGCTCATGCACTATCAGTCTGTTTAAATCATCTTGCAATACATGAACAGTAACTATTATTTAGCAAAATTTTGTTCCTCTTCTGCACCCTCTTGGGTTACAAATAATAAATTAAACTTGCCAAGTAATTATATTCATGTTTTGTCCTATATCTAAGTGTAGGCAAACAAAGCTTGCACATGAAGTATTTTTCACAACTAGGCTATTTACATATACAGGCAGATGACTTCACATCAATTGCCTTAACATCCCATAATGCAAAGCACACATCCTTTGGGTGTGTATAATGCTATGCATTATGGGAAGGGTCACTACCAAAACTGGTTTCAACCCTTTATTGAGGTCTCATCAGTGGTAGCCAGACCCAGAAGAGATGCCAAGGTTGAATTATCTACATCTATCTCTAATCCAGAGATGGTGTGAAACACCCTTTTGCTGCTTATATATGGGAAATATATGATTTCTGCATTAATTCAACCTTAGTATCCCTCTGCAAACAGATTCAGGTCTCATCTACACTGATACTGATAAAGCTGAGGCAATAGCGAATCACCTTGAAGATCAATGCAAACCCGCATACGATCACCTTGACATTAGTCATATCTACAAGATACACCGTAATGTCAGATATTCGCTCAAGTCTGCTCCTACACATTCTACTCAAATTACACCCACCTCACCTGCTGAAATATATGCTATTATTCAGAAATCCAAAAATAAAAAGGCTCCTGGACCCGACGGTATCTCCAACAAAGTTATAAAACTTCTACCTCGCAAAGCTATTGTTCATTTGGCAAACATAATCAACTCCATACTTCACCACAAGTATTTCCCTTCCTACTGGAAATTGGCGTACATTGTTCCAATTCATAAATCTGGAAAGGATCACACTTTGCCACAGAATTACAGACCAATCAGTCTCATCTCTAATCTCGGAAAAATTGCTGAGAAGGTAATTCTTACTAGGCTTCAAGATTCTGTACTCCGGTTAAACATCCTGCCTGAGGAGCAGTTTGGCTTCAGACAGTTGCATAGTACCACACAACAAATACACAGATTGGTGGAACATATCATTACAGGTTTTAACTGGCATCAATGCACTGGGGCTGTTTTCCTAGACTTAGCCAGTGCATTTGACAAGGTTTGGCATTATGGTTTGCTACACAAGCTTATATCATCCAGTGTTCCAATCAGAATCATTCAACTCATCAAGACGTACCTCTGCGATAGGCGCATGCAAGTGAGATTAAGTGGAGTAGTGTCCTCACAGAAACACATCTTGGCTGGAGTTCCACAAGGGTCCTTACACCAATCCACCAATCCTATTCTCCCTATACCTGCATGATATACCACACAACCCATTATCTTCAATTAAAGCTCTTTACGCTGATGACACAGCGATATTGGCCAGATCATTAAAGCCTCACTTAGCCATCAAGAAACTGCAAGAAAACCTACTGCAAATAGAACAATATTTTGCCAAATGGCGACTCCAGGTGAATCCTCAGAAGAGCGTAGCCGTCTTATTCTCTAGAAGATCAGTGCTTCCCAAAGAAGATATTCTCCTCTTTAACACAAAAATTCAGTGGAAAACAGAGATCAAGTATCTCGGTGTAGTAATGGACAGTAAACTGACTTTCAACTCCCATATCAAGACTCTCTGTGCAAACACATCCAAAACCATAGCCCAGCTCTATCCTTCTATATAAACAGAAAGAGTAAACTGAACACCAGAATCTAACTTCTCATATACAAACTGATGGTTCGTCCAATACTCACCTATGCCTCACCGGCCTGGAGCCATACTTCAAACTCAAATATCATTAAATTACAACGCATTCAGAACAAGTGTCTTAGAATGATCCTGGGCGCTCCATGATTCATCCGAACTGTCCAACTGCACCGCGACACGGAGGTCCCCTATATCTACACCTTCATGCAGACTATAGCAACCAAATTCTTTTCAAAAGCAACTGTGCATCCTAACAGACTGATCCAACTGGCCGCTGACTATGATGCAATGGACTATTCTAAGCACAAAAGACCTAAAGCCATCCTCAACCCCTCACTGAGGATTAATCTCCTAGCCCACTCAGGGCGAGCAATATAGCTCATAAACTCTTTCTACTCACAGTATCTATTAAGATAGCCGGGAATACGAAAAGCTTTTGCTTCACCCGTTAAGCGAGTAATGTTACTAGTTACTAACCTTAGTATCTTTTCTGGGTCTAGCTGTCACTAATGAGACCTCAACAAAGGGTTGAAACCAGTCAGGATAGTGACCCTTCCCATAATGCACAGCATTATACATACCTGTAAGGATGTGTATAATGCTATGCATTACAGGATACTAAGACAAATGATGTGAAGTCATTGGCCTGTATATGTAAATAGCCTAGTTGTGAAAGATGCTTCACAAGCAAACTTTGTTTGCCTACACTTAGATAAAGGATAAAATAAGAATATAATTTCTTGATAAGATTAATTTAGTAGCTATTATTCTATATCACCTCCATCTCTACACTTAACTCTAGGTCACCTCTCATCACTTTGATTAATTAACTATGGTCTTCCCCAGTTCAGCATCAAACAACTAGATACTTCTGATATTATTAATAAAATTAAACAGCATTCAGAGTACAAAGCTTTATAACATGCTACTGGTCATTTGCCTTCATCTTGATTCTACTCAGCATTATACTACCACTTTACATCTGTCCTTCAGCCATCCTCTCATGACTTTCAACTTCATATCCTTCCATATTTGCTCAACTTTATACATCAACCTCTCTATGTGGTATCCTTGCCTTTGCAAAATCCATTAGTAATATTTCATGGTATAATTTATATCATTTTACGTAATTTGTTAACCACTGTCATGGTACATTACAACCTATGTGCTTGAAAAAAATCAAATGGCAACAACATACCAGCAAACTATGGATATGATTTCAGGTAAAAGTCATTTATGTATAGGAGAAAAAGAAGGTAGGTGATCTAATTGAAGCCTGAGGTACATTTACACTGATAGATAAATGAGAAATCTAAAGAGAGAATACCATCTCCCATTACAAGCCATGAATGACAAGAGAGGGAGGAGGGGAGGGGAGAAACACTGGCTACTAATTTGCAAAAGTTAGCAAGGCAATCATAAAATGGTAGTTCACTGGGCATCCCTCTGTACCAGACCCTATCAAGTGTATCAGTGTCTGGATGCAAGTGATGCAGGCAAAGATCTGCTGTAGATTAGTAGCAGAATCTGCACTAGTACAGTACACCCACAGATGCGAGACTCTTCGCCACTTCTGCGCATGTCTGAAGAAGAAGAATCCATTCCGATTAGGGTAATCAATGAATTCGTGGGATGAGTGTTTATTATTATACATTGGAAAATTAGCTTTTCTTTTATGAAAATTCTAGTTCTTAAAGTGGTAACTACTTTGCTTATACAATAGTTGAAAAAGTTACGTGTAACACGTGATTTTGCATGTTGGTGATCAATTCATACATCCTTTATTTCTTTCTCCAAGAGTAGTCAGCATGAACTGACTACTCTTGGCAATCTGCCAAACCCAGCTCTCTGAAGTTTGGGTGTACAATAGTTAACTGGTGACTCTTCAGGTGATGAAGTTAATAGTTAATGAATAAAATATTATTCATTATTTTAGAGGACAATGAATGATGAGATGAGAGCAATAAGTTGATGGTTTAATGATAAACTTTTTTTTTTAAGTGGCAGGGGGGAGAGACAAAATGGGTTGAATGTTGGCTAGCTTCCATGCTGTTGGGTAGATGCCAGCTGAGAATAATGGAGATGATGTTGAGCAGGTATAAATTCTGGCGCACAGAATTAATACCTACCCTACAGTATTATTATTATTTTTTTTTTCCATAGGTTGTTCAAGATGCCCATATCTTTCTGGGAGAATATCATAGAAGCAATGCATTGTTCCTGGATGGTTGGAGGTAATATTGCTTTGGCTATATCTGTAGGAGTTGGAGAAGAAAAACGATGCAGAAGGTTAGTTTTGTCCTTAGGTGATGTGATGTTACAGTACTGCCAAAGCTGAAGTTTTGTCCCATGCTATTTATAGTGTGCTGATTCCCCCAACCAAACTTCATCACTCACTGAAAAGCTAAAGCTCAGTTATTAGGCAAGAATTCTGAATGGAATGAGAAATAAAGGTCTTCATTCCAATATAGATAATTTCAGTAGCATGATCAGAGACTGACAAGAAAATTAAAATATGATTTGGATCTCTCTCTGATGCATAAATTTGAATCCCGAGAGTGGAAACAGTGGTCTGATTTTGAAAAGGAGAGGTAGAAGTCCCAAAGGGCATCTCACTTTCTACTATTGTAATATCAATAGAAAAGTGAGAGTGGCTGAGAGAAGAAGTCCACAATCTTAAAGGTTTTTTCATATAAGATTGTGGACTGAGTTAACAAAAAGAGGGATGACCTAAACAGTATGTTTGGACAAAGAACTGGTTAAGACAACATCTAACACTGGATGAGAGATGTGAATATTCTGGTTGGTAGCTGGACAAAAAATACCTCATTGTCTCTATCAGCTTTGATCAGCAGAATTTGAAACTGGGAACTAGCTGGAGTTGTGGATAGTAATGGCACCATGAAAGATCAGTCCACTATTTGGAGTGATCTTTTATCATACTGAAGGATAAAAAGTCAAAGAGGCTAGAGTAATTTTCAAAATTACAGAAGTGGTAAAGACAACAGATGAACGATAAACAATGGGGCAAGGCATACCAGACCATATGGATGCAGAAGTATCACTTGAGTAAAAGGAATCAATCTCACAGAGTAATTTGGACAGTTCAGATGAGAGAAAAACCAAAGTTTAGATTTAATTATGTTTGTAAGGTGCAGATCATTTAAGTTTGCATTTGCTGAGAATGCTGTTTTTATGATAAAAAATCATAAAAATATAGTTATTAACTAGATATATTTCACTGGACTTCAAACCAGCAACCTCAGAATACAACTACTTGTTACACTCTACACATGACCATGAGTAAAGGAAACAGTTCAAATTGTAATGGAAAAAACACCTCAAGCTCTAATTTGGCACTTTCTAATGTTGTACAGAAAAAGTTATCCCAGTTATGCTGAAGTTGATCTTAAGATTACGATCTCTCAAAAATTTGTCAGATTCATCATCATCATCATCATCAAATTCCTGCTATGTACTCTCAAGGGGTGTACAGGATATGACATGAAAAAATTACATCATTACTAACTTCCTATCTACAATTTTCCTCCAAATCAGTCTGTTACTTGTCAAGACTCCAACATTATCAGATCTTATATTTCTATCGTCTAAGGCACTTTGTACCGTATCAATCCACCTATATCTTGGTCTTCCTCTGGGTCGTTTTCCTGCCAACCTGGCAGAGAACACTTGTTTTGCTAATCTTTCCTCTCCCATTCTATTTAAGTGACCATAGCACCTGAGATTAGCTCTGCTAACGCATTCCTGGATGCTGACAATGTCAAGTTCTTTCCTAATATCCTCATTTTTAATATGATATTGCCATTGAGGCATGATCTGTTCACGCCTCTGATCTTTCTCAGGACTCTCATATCTGCGGTCTCTAGTCTTTGGTCAAGTGTTTTACTTCTGACCCAGCTCTCAGATCCATAAGTTAAAACTGGCTTGAACACTGTATTGTATACAGCTAATTTAGTGTTCCGATTAATTTCTTTCTTATTCCATATGAATTTATTCAATTGACTTCCCACCATACCAGCTTTGCTGATTCTGTTGTCTATTTCTATATTTAATTTACCATCTTCAGTAAAAATCTTGCCTAAGTAGCTGAAATGTTTTACTTGTTCCACAGGTTCTCCATTCACAACACAGTTGACATTTTCAATGATTCTGCCTATTTTCATTGTCTTTGTCTTTTTATTGCTGACCTTCATACCATATCTATTACAACAGCTATTCAATTTAGTCAGAGAATCGTGCAGACTTGTAGCGGATTTATTTAGAAGTATAACATCATCCGCATAAAGCAAAGAGCTGACATTAACATCTCCAATTTTGATATCAGGTTTAATACCACATTCCTTCACAATGTGATCCATATAGATAATGAATAACAGAAGGGATAATGTACATCCTTGTCTCACACCAGATTTAACATTAAACCAACTTCCTGTACTTCTTTCAATTCTAACTGCTGACTTACAACTCAAATAAAGACTAAGTATTGCTTGATATAATGCCCCATTGACACCATATAACTGCAGCATATTGAATAGCTTCTCTCTTGGCACCTTGTCATATGCCTTTTCCAAATCGACAAAACTTAAATACAGATCTTTGTTGTATTCCCATGCTTTCTCGACTATTTGTCGTAAAGTGAAGATCTGATCCTGACAGCCTCTATTTGGCCTGAATCCAGCTTGTTCTTCATCAAGCATTTCTTCCACAATTCTTCTCAACCGTTTCTCGAGTATACTTGCATAAATCTTACCAGTAACACTCATTTGGGAAATACCTCTGTAATTCTCACATTCAGTTTTATTTCCCTTTTTATATGTGGGTTCTATGAGAGATCTACTCCAATCATCGGGAATTCATCCCTCTGTCCAGAGCCTTCTGAACTATGCAGTGCAGCCACTGCAAGACTTTTATACCACCATACTTCAGCATTTCTGGTCGAATATCATCTACTCCTGCTGCCTTTCCACATTTCAAGCTTTTGATGGCTTTTTTTACTTCAAGTATGGATATGTATTCCTGACTGCATGCCTGGTCAGTGTTTTTTATCACTGTGCTGTCATCACTGCTTGTTTCATTTAGCAGTTTTTCAAAGTAATTACTCCATACTTCAAGGATATCTTTTTCTCCTGTTTTCATGTCACCTTTATCATCTCTAACTCCTTTTACAGCACTCTTTCCTCCATTGCTAAGCTTCTTCAACAACCTCCAGAATATTTTGCCACCTTCTTGATATTTATTTTCTATATTCTTGCCAAAGTCCTCCCATGACTTTTATTTAGCTAGTTTTACACACTGTTTAGCTTTCTTACAATATTCTCTGTATTCTGTAATAGTAAAAGCTGACTTATTTGCCAGGAACTTTGGATATGCTTTCTTCTTTTCCTTCACTGCCTCTTTAACTTCCTGTGTCCAGGAGTTCTGATTTTTTTATCCTTGCACACAATCTCACCACATGCCTCTCTGGCAGAATCAATCAATGTTTTCTTCAGAGTTTGCCACTGAATCTCCAAGGTTTGATTCCTGTTCTCAAACTCTTTGATTTTCTTTTCAATAATCTTTCTGTATTTTAGTCTACAGTTCACATCTGAGAGCTGTTCAACTTTTATTCGCTTTAAAACTTTCTTACATGTTATTATTTTCAATATGAAATTCAATTTTATCCTGCTCAAGACTAAATAGCGATCACTTCCAATTTCAAATCCTCTATACACTCTGGTGTCCTGCACCAGGGAGAAAACATCACTATCAACAATAACATAGTCAATGAGACTTTTCTTATTCCTAGCCTCTTCTCTCCATGTGAATTTGTGCACATTTTTATGTTGGAACATGGTGTTAGTAATAACCAGTCCATGTCCTGAGCAGAAATCCAACAGATATTTGCCATTATTATTAGCTTTGCTCTTTTCTCCAAATTTTCCCAAAATATTTTTGTATGTCTCACAATCATTTCCTACTCTGCTATTTAGATCCCCAACAAGGACCAACTTTTCCTTTTTCATTGTGTCAGTTGCTTTTTCTAAAGCCTCAAAAAATTCCTCCACTTCTACCTTAGTAGAACCTTCTGTGGGACTATAGGCACAAATAAGTCTCATTGTCCAGTTCGCCATTCTCATATTTGCCCACATTACTCTACTTGAGACTGACTGCCATTCAAGAAGATTAGCCTCGTATTTCGTGTTGAATACTATGGCTACTCCTTCTTTTTCTTGATTGTCATTGCCTGAATATAACATTTTGTATTTATTGCTCAGAAAGATCTCACCAGTTTTGGTCTTTTTTGTTTCAGTCACCCCTATTATGTCGATCTGGTACTTATCTAATTCCTCAGCTAGCTCCATTTCTTTGCCATTCAGGCTTCTTATGTTGATAATACCGATCTTTAACTCCAGTGAAGTTGAGTTGGGATTTGTTTTCAGATTTGTTCCAGTAGCTGACTTTTCGCTGTTCGCCCTGGTTCCCTGGCGAAAACAACGGGGGTCTTGTTTAACAGGGCGACGCCCCAGCCGGCATGAAATTTTGTCATGTTGTACCATCATTTTTTATTTTGGTTTAACCAATAAGAATACAATTTGGTCGGCTAAATCCCAAATTGCCAGCCAATCCTCGTTCGTTCAGTATCAAAGTAGATACCCAACAGGGTGCACCACGAGAAGGTGAGGATTGGACATTAGGTCAGAAGCCCTGGTCGGTTCTCCGCATTCCTTTAAAGGCTATGTGGAGGTCTCCTCTCAGTTATACAGCTTTGACCATTAAGCACCCCTTTGTCAGATTCATGAACCTATACTTGGTGAGGTCAGGAGAGTGTCTCATAGCCATTGTCGATGCTCTAAATACCTTCTCTGACCTATAATGATTTATGTAGCACTTTTTTTTTTCACACTTTTTTTGGAATAAAATCAGAGTAATAGGGACCAAGAGAGATTATTAAAACCATAAAAATAATCACTGTGCTCATCAATGAAATGAGAACAGTTGATTAAAATATGTATATGATAAAACGTGTAGAAAGACATGTGTTCATTGTACATGTTGTTTATTTTTTGACGGTATATATTAGAACACAGAATAATAAGTAAATAATTATTTATTGACTTCTGGCTGATATTTCGCTGGTGTTATAATCAGCATCTTCAGAGCACAAAAACACAGTTTGTCACAATACGCGAGACTATAACAACATGGTGTAATCAACGGACTAGTTAAACAAAATTGTAGCAGCAACACAAAGACTAAAGTCCTAATTTGGCGCCCTCTTTCTGGAAAAAAAAAAAAAAGTGCAGCTACCACACAAGACTGGAGTCCTAAAAAAGAGAAAAAAAGAAAAAAGCCGGTACTAGTTTTTTCTTAAGATGAGTCTCCCAGATTTTAGGCAAATTTATACAGCCATATTTGTTGAGATTTGGAGTGTGTTTCAGGGGTTTCTGTTGCCTCTAAGAACAATCTCTCCGACTTGTAGGAGCTTCTGTACAGTACTTTTGTTTTCTTCCAGTTGATCCTGTGTGCAGGGGTATTCAAAACATGGTCTGCTAGGCCAGACTTGCCATAGTGATAATTCTGGATGTATCTTTTTATGTTCACTGATGCAGATGTTCACAGTTCTTCCTGCTTGACCGTAGTAGTCTTGATTACACGAGCAGGGTACTTCGTAGACTTCTGGATGTGATAAAGGAGGAATGCTCTCCTTGGGTGACGGATAAGAGTTGCTAATTTGACACACGGTTTGAATACGGTGCGTAGTTCATGTTTATTAAGAATTCTAGAAATCTTTTCGGATGTGCCTTTAATGTATAGGATGGTGACTGTTTTGTTGCAGTTCTCTGTGGTGGATAGTGGGAGGGATTTCTTAGGAGCGTTTAGTATTTTGTTTATTTTATGGGGATTATAGCCATTGGCCAAGAAGGTGTGGCGTAAGTGAGCCAGTTCAGCAGCAAGAGCATTGTCATTGGAACAGATTGCTCTCGTTCTGTGGGTTAGCGTTTTTAAAATACCATACTGTTGAGAAGGGGGGGATGGTGTGATTGTTTGTGTAAATATCTCCCTGTATGTGTGGGTTTTCTAAAAGCTGAAAATGATAAGGAACCATCTGGAAGACGTGTGATGAGTGTATCCAGGAAGGGCAGACAGTTATTAGCTTCCAGTTCCATTGTAAAGTGGATTTTTGGATATTGGCTATTTAAATGTGCTAAGAATGTTTTTAATGTCTCTGGGCCATGTGGCCAAATAGCAAGCACATCATCAATATAGCGTAGCCAAAGTGTTGGTTTGAGTGGCTGTATTGATAGCTAGTTTTTCCAGGTCTTCTATGTAGAAGTTGGCTGGGGGGGGGGGGGACATGGCTGTCCCATCTATTTGTTTGTATATTTTCCCTTTCCATGTAAAATATCCTGCATGCATTGTGAATTTGAATAGTTCAAATATATCAGGGGGGGGAGTGTGACTTCCACAACGGCGTAAGGGTGTACTTTGTTTGTGAATTTTATAGTATAAATAGTCCCACAATTTATAAATAAATAGTATAAATATTAGATGGTATAAATAGTCCCACATACAAACTGGCTGGACATTCAGCTAAGCTACTATCCACTCTCAAAAATAATTCTCCCTCCTTTGTCAAAAATTCAGCCCACCTAAAAGCATCTTATAACACCATACCCTAAAAAGCTCAGACTTAATGGTGAGCTTGATATCACCTCACTATTCACAAATGCACTAATAGAAACCCTCAATCTACTGAAGTCACACTTTCCCCCTGATATATCTGAACTATTCAAATTCACAATACATGCAGGATATTTTACATGGAAAGGGAAAATATACAAACAAATAGATGGGACAGCAATGAGCTCCCCCTTTCCCTCCCTTAGCCAACTTCTACATAGAAGACCTGGAAAAACTAGCTATCAATACAGCCACTCTCAAATCAACACTTTGGCTAAGCTATGTTGACGATGTGCTTGCTATTTTGCCACATGGCCCAGAGGCATTGGAAACATTCTTAGTGCATTTAAATAGCCAACATCCAAAAATCCACTTTACAATGGAACTGGAAGCTAATAACTGTCTGCCCTTCCTGGATACACTTATCACACGTCTTCCAAATGGTTCCTTATCATTTTCAGTTTTTAGAAAACCCACACATACAGGGAGATATTTACACAAACAATCACACCATCCCCCCTTCTCAACAGTATGGTATTTTAAAAACGCTAACCCACAGAGCGAGAGCAATCTGTTCCAATGACAATGCTCTTGCTGCTGAACTGGCTCACTTACGCCACACCTTCTTGGCCAATGGCTATAATCCCCATAAAATAAACAAAATACTAAACGCTCCCAAGAAATCCCTCCCACTATCCACCACAGAGAACTACAACAAAACAGTCACCATCCCATACATTAAAGGCACATCCAAAAAGATTTCTAGAATTCTTAATAAACAAGAACTACGCACCATATTCAAACTGTGTGTTAGAATACGGTGCTCTACAAAGCACCCTGCTCGTATAATCAAGCCTACTACGGTCAAACAGGAAGAACTGTGAACATCCACATCAGTGAACAAAAAAGATACATCTGGAATTATCACTATGAAAAGTCTGACCTAGCAGACCATGCTTTGGATACCCCTGCACACAAGATCAACTGGAAGAAAACAAAAGTATTGCACAGAAGCTCTTACAAGTCGGAGAGATTGTTCTTAGAGGCAACAGAAACCCTGAAACACACTCAAATCTCAACAAATATGGCTGTATAAATTGCCTAAAATCTGGGAGACTCATCTTAAGAAAAAACTAGTACTGGTTTTTTTCTCTTTTTTAGGACTCTAGTCTTATGTGGTAGCGGCATGTTTTTTTTTTTTTTTTTTTTTCCAGAAAGAGGGTGCCAAATTAGGACGTTAGTCTTTGTGTTGCTGCTACAATTTTGTTTAACTAGTCTGTTGATTACACTATGTTGTTATAGTCTTGCATATTGTGACAAACTGTGTTTTTGTGCTCTGAAGATGCTGGTTATAACACCAGCGAAATATCAGCCATAAGTCAATAAATAATTATTTACTTATTATTCTGTGTTCTAATATATACCGTCAAAAAATAAACAATATGTATATGACAGTTAATGCAGAGCCACAGTATTGACACATGCATGTCATCATCCCTCTATAGGAGAGTGTGTAACATATAGCATCTATGCACAGCTAAGCAAGAACAATGTCCTCTTTGCAAACCCTGTGCTGATAAGAATGCCACAGTTTAATTTCAGGTTTAATCTGGTATCGCTTATTATTCTTCAAATTCCATTATGTCTGCCACTGAGATATTAATTTTTTCTTATTATAATCCACCTGTAATCCATGTATGAAAAAGGAAGATGATGGTATCCTAGGAATGAGCGGACCTAGTTGCAACATCTGCAGCTGCATTTCCTCTAATCATAATGTGGCTACAGATCTAATACAGGCAAACATCCAGATGGAGCCTCCTTATCTGATACAACAAATGTCTATGAGACCGCTGCATCTTTTTAGCATAGCACACTTTAAATGCTAGAAAACTTGAATCAGTGTAAATAATGCACCTTGGTAGACTTTGAACTTTATGTAATTTATAACAAGCTCTATGGCATGCAACTCAGTAATATAATTAATACAGTATGGTAAAATCTGATTAGACAGTCTGCTGTCTGAAAAGACAACTACAGATACCACGAGCAATTCTTAACTGGAACTCTGTATAAGGTACAAATTCAGAGTATTTTGCCTGTGTGTTTGAAAGAGATGCTGGAGATAGAAGAAGGGATGGAAAACATTTCACTAATTGGAACAAGTAATGGAAAGCAGTAGTGCCATAGTACATCCATTATTCTACTGCAGTATTTTACAGGAATAGTCTAAGTTATTTGAACTATTAAAAAAAACAACCAGAATTACATCTAAAGGTCAACAGCACGATGCTCGGTGTTAGTTACTGCACACAGAAATAAACTTAGTGTAACTAGCATTTTTAAAAGACAATTGCAACATACATACATTACTAACAAATGGAAATCTGTGCAGTCATTTTACAACTAAATGCAATTTTTCAGTTGTAAACACTTCACAATTGAAAGATTTAGTTGAAAGAGGAGGTCCTTTATTCACATAAAATTTCAATGTTTGACCTTCAGGTCAGGTTCAGTTAGGGTTTGGAAATACCTATCTGTTTAAGTTAGTTTCAGTTTGACTTTAGAACAGTTTCAGATTTATGTTCAAACTCGTTTGGTCTTTGAATGATGTATAAATATTGCAGCATAACTCTTTCCATTTTTATTAAGCAGCAGCAAGTCTAGATCTCAAACGTAGATTTAAATGTATGCGAGTTTCTTGATTTTCACTTTATTAAAGTTAATATAATTTCTTATTACCTCATTATTAAGATTTTTCTATCTATCCCATGGTAGATAGAAAAATCTTAATAATGACTACAGGTTTTTTATATCCTAGACATTTTTTTATTTCTCAATTTGTATTTATGACCACACATGCACACACCTATGGCTGATATGTCATCAACCTATTAAGCATTTTATATTTTTAAATTTCTATTGATAATCTATCCCCCCTCCATTTCTCTACCCATTACTTATCCTCCTCATTCTCCTAAGTTAAAGCACCTCTGTAGTGCAATTGAAAGAACAACAGTACATCGCACCCTTCGATTGGAAAAGGCCCAAGTTTGATTTTCATCATTGCACAATCCTTATGCAAGTATACTTGAGAAGGATTGTGGAAGGGAAGCTTGTTCTTCACCAAGCTTTCCTCTCATCATGATTTTCATCATGACAAGAGGAATCTTTATGTGGGAATTTTTCAACTAAAGGTGAGTTAGCTGATCTCATATAGAGGTAGAAGGATTTTTTATGCTGCATACAGACAAATTGGCCTTCAGAACACACACAATTTACAGACAAAAATATCAGTGGTGATGGGCAGTAGATGGTGTTAGTGTAGATGATGATAGTAGTGGTAGGATTAAGCGGTGCAGATGGAGAGTTGTTGAGTAGGTGCCCTTCCTTGATGAGTCTTTGGACTCCTTGGAGGTGTCATGAAATAATATTTTTTTTTTTTTTTGCTATCCTAACCAAGGTTACAGAGAATAACCTTTAGAATGTAGTTAAAGAGAATTACACCATGGCAAACTATTTACCATAACATGCTATTCCTGTAGTCCCTTTAAGTTCTCTACTAAGAGTTGACTGTATAAAAATTGTAATTTAATATTTCCAGATGGTAGTACTGCCTTGTTGTTCTGATTAAAATGATGATAAACTGTGAATGTTACTGCATATTTGCAATAATGTTGACAGTTTGTTATATCATTTTTTTTTTTGTAATAACAACAAAAAAAAAGTTGATAACAATTAAGTACATTCAGAATAAAGTTTAATCAGTTCATTAATGGCATTAATATCACTAGTTTCTATATAACGTAATTACGAACTCTCATAATTTCACTTTCAACATTCTTATTTCATCTTTTCAGTAGTTATGTAAACTGATTTTTTTTTTTCTACTGAACATATCTTTAACATATAATAAGAAAAATATGAGAACACATGTTACATTAAGTACATTAAATTTCCCACTATGATCCATATTTGTTAGAACTTCATTAAATATCCCAGCCAGACTAATTTTTTTCTAAGAGAATTCATATATCAATTAGAACTAATCACAACCAACTAATCCCAACCATAAGTCGTTATTAATTAAAGTTTTTTTTAATTAAGAATTTAGTTTATGTTGTCATTTCCTAAAAAATTAGAAGTATGTCTAACCAATGTATAAGCTTATCTACAAGAAGAAGTAAACCCAACCACATATATAATAGTGAGCTAATCATGCCACCTGAAATGAGCAACTTCAACAGGAACACATAATTAAACTCCATAGTCAACTCTTCAAAAGTTTGTCCAAAGTTAGAATCCTATATGAATTATTAATGAAGCAATTAAGGCTATGAGACCAGCGTATAATGTCTTAATTGTCATTCTTATGGTGTGCCTGTTTTGTGGGATGAAAAACCTAAGCTTCCGACAAGCATGACGTAGTGAAAGTACATTGTTCAACTGGAGCAGTTATTTTCCAAAGAAATGCCAAATAAATTTTGAAACTAAGTAACTGCTTAGCTAAATTCTTGGTATTTGAATTATAAAAAGGCTTTAAACATAAAATACAGTTGCAATTACGAATATTGCATCTAAATAAAACTTTCTTTAGTGAATTTCACAAAACATACTAGTGTTTCATGCAAACAAGAGGTTTAAGTGTGAATGTATTTTGTGCTTTATGTTATACTAGTGTAACATGTGGTACAAAACACAGCCTGGTGTGAATGGAGGAGCTCAATGGCACTGTTTTGGACAACTGAAAGGAAAGAAAGGACCTAAAAGAAGTAAATGGAATGAATGAACGATGCTGAATTGGAGGATGCAGGAGTTGAAGTTAGAATGGGATTGAGCAGTAGCTGTTCAACATCCACAGTACAACTTCATAACATTACTAATTGTCAAGCTTCTGTAAAGCAACATTTGGAAAGTTTTTGATGTTCTACAGAAATGTAAAAGCAGTTGGACAGATATGGGAAATTAATCAACAACTGCTCAACAGCAAATCTGCATACAATTCAGCTTGCTTAGAATCTCAACAATTTCAGCTGCACTCTGCGATAAAATAACTATTAATACAGAAATTATTTAGAAAATTTTATTTATCTACAAAAAAAAAATTAATCAAAACCACTTACAGAGATGGTCTTGTGTCAGGTATGTAGCGACTATAGCCAAGCCTGTTACTAATGAGGACATTAAATGCATGTCGTTTATATCCTTCGTCTTTTATATGCTGATCTTCAGGGCTTCTGATTACACTTAAGTGCAACAAATCACTAACATTCATCAATTTCTTATCATTGTAACTCTGATGCAATTGTATACTGTCATGATGCAGGTCATCTATTTCATTGTTATTAATCATATTTTGTTCTCTTGGGTATAGTGGATATTTGGAAAGGAAATGCTTGTGCCTTTTCATCTTACTCTTTTCATCACTCAATTCATCACTATCTAATGGTAATTTAATCCTTGGTCTTAGCTTCCATTTTGTATTTCGTTCAGATAAATGGCTAATGCTGGAAGTTCTTGAATGAAGGTACATGATCACAGCCCAAGTAAATGATGTAACAATAATACCAAGAAAGAAAGACTTATAGCGTAATGACATCATTATGTATAGAAAAATATAACAAAGCTCATATATACTATTTTCAGTTTTAACTGTAGATCTTCATGTTGCATCATAAAACATTCTATTCAGATAAAATATACATATACCAAATTTTATCTTGTCTTCCTCTTTCACATCTGAAAAATAAAAAATTTTAGGAAGATTCCATTACAAAATGACCTACTCAACATACTGTGACCATTTACATACAGAATCAATACACAAAATAATTTTAAATATTTTGTTATAGTTATTTTAGTCTCAAGCCATACTATAAATATTAAAGATAAATATATATTAAGACCCAGGTAACAAGAGCTTCAGAACAGTAGCATAAATTTACAAGCTGCTTTGTCTGGTTAGATCATAAATGGCTGTAGGTAGTTTCTGTTTTGAGCTGTTTGTTGTTTAGAGTATATTTGTCAGTGTCTTTGAACTGTGATTAAATGGCAGCCACTGTAAGTCTATTTGCTGACATTTTATTGTCCAGCCCAGAGCCATTCAAGGACTATATTTCGTACATTTTACACTGCATATACTACAAGAAGTGGCATGCAGTACTTGCAGTATGTCTGTATCCCGACAGAAATGTGACAGGTAAGAGACAGGGGAGTGCATGTATGCATGAAGAGGAAATGAGAAGAGCTATGCAACATTGACATTAGCACTTATTTAAGTTGCTACAGTAGCAGTGTGTCAGAAACAAGTGAATGCTGAGAGAAAGAGAGAGAGAGAGAGATGAGTAGTGTGATCCAGGGTGAGGAAAATGAGTATCACATGAAAATGGATATTGCATCAGGCAGTGTAGTAGATTTAGAGGATGGTAACAATTGGGTGGGTGGACGTTGAGCAGGAATATTGAGAGAGAGAGAGAGAAGTGGAATGTATAAAGAATGAGTTCAAAAGCATGAAAGGAAAGATTAGGAGAAAAGCTAACTGATGTGAAGCAAACAAAAAGGGAAGTGAGATAGAGTCATGGGAAGATAGAAGGAGAGAGAATAATGGAACTATCAAAAGGGACTGAAAGAATGGCAAGATAGGAAGGAGCTAGGAATGGAGAGATAACAGGAAGACAGGTAAGTGGAAGTGCAAAATAGAATATTAAAGGAGCACTTACCTGGAGGAATGACAGGGAGTGTGACTATGGCAATTAAAAGAGGTGAAAGAGTGAATGAGATGTGATGGTGGGTACAAATGATATGATATGTAGCATGAATTGAGTAGCGAGAGACTTCAGGTTTATGTTTGAGGTTGTAGAGCAGAAGGTGTCAGAGGGAAGACTATTATTATTTTTATTATTATACAGGTATCTCCATGGAGTCAGAAGACTCATTGTGGAAGATTCATTATTCACACATTAGCCATTACTTACACAATACTTATCATACTTCTCCTTACCCTCGTTTACTGATGAAGCATCCACAACCAACCCATTCACCATCCTACAAGTAAAAAATCTAGTCCTAACACCTTTGCTAATCACACTCTTACACAACTTCCACTGGTAACCCCCTTTCTCTCCCTTCTTGCCATGTACTGAAAAAGTCTTCAATATCGAACCTATAAAATCCCTTTAATAACTTAAATGCTTCTATCATGTCTCCTCTTTTTCATTAATCAGTTAATTTTTCAAGCCTACAGACCATCAATCTATTCTCATAGGGAGCCTTTCACAGACCTGCAACAATTTTTGTTACTTACCTCTTGATCTTCTCCACCACTTCTTATCACCAAGGAATCCAGGTGACAAGATTCATGCATAGTATTTCAGATATATGCTTATTAAAGCCTTATATAGAGGGATATATATATAAGGCTTTAATAACCTCTCTAACCCTGCTTGTCAGTGTGTTCTTCACCAACACATAATCTGATGTGCTGTTTTGGCTACCTTCGCAATATGCCCTCTAAACTTCAACTCCCTGTCCACAATCACACCAAAGTCTCTAGCCTCATCAGTTTTCCTGCAGTTCAGCTCCATCAATATAGTACACAGCTTCTGATCTCTTCCCAAAGTGCATAACCTTACACTCAGCCACATTAAAATGACAGCCATTACCTTTGCCCATATTACTAGTCTATTTAAGTCTTTCTGCCAGATCTCTGCATCACCTTCATTTACTATTGTTCTTCCCAGTTTAGCATTGTCAGCAAATAACTGAATATTTCCTGTCAAATCACTTCCTATATCATTGATATACAAATCAAACAGTAGAGGACCAAGTACTCACCCCTGCTGTACACCACTAGTCATTTGCCTTCTCCTGGACTCAACTTCTCCATAAATCACTCTTTGATATCTGCCCATCAGCCAACCTCTAATCCAAATCACCAGATTCACATTCAACCCCATTGCGCCAACTTATGCAATAGAGTTAGTTCTATGTGGAATCTTGTCAAATGCTTCTGCAGAGTCTAGTAATATCACTGAGTAGTCATTTCCCTTATACAAGTCCATTGTCACTTGATTATAAAAAGTAAGCAAATTACTGAGGCAAGACTTACCCTTCACAAAACCATGTTGTTCCATTATAAAGTATCATATTTCTATCCAACTAGTCCTGAATTCCCTTTCATCAATTTCTCCAATACCTTAACCATCACACCTGAGATGCTGATTGGCCTACAATTTGCTACTTCTGTCTTGCAAACAGAAATAGAAAATTGTGGACTATTTTGCCCTCTTTCCATTCCAATGAGACCTTCTCACTACTGAGGCTTAAATTAAACAGCTTGGGCAGAGGAGCTGATAATTCCCTTGCACATTCTCATAATACATGGCCAACCAATATGACATCTAATCCCATGCCTACATTTGCATTGAGGTTTGGCAATATTTTAAGCACCTCCATTTCTTCAACCACTATTCTCCTGTCAGTAAATGTCACATCTGGCATTGCAGTGACCACCTAGATGGTGCACCCCTGCAAAATGCTCACTCAGCATCATCCTTCCATAGTTATTCCTCCTTTTACCTGCCACATAGAAAAATAACTCTTTAAGGTTTCCTTTGACCTCATCAGATAGCTTTCACTCATAATCAGCTTTAGCTGAAGAGGCCAAAAGAAACATGTGGAACACACTTCTTGCCTGTGCTTTATACTGCTCATGGACCTAGATTTAGAAATTACCTAGAAATATGATAATGCACAGTTGAGAAGAGCATCAATAACAAATGGCATGATAATGAGAATGTGGCAAAAGAGAGGCTTGGATTAGGTGGATGCTTGGAGTGCATCTGAAGATAGAAGAAATCTGTAGCAAAGAGATGGACTGCATTTTAATAAGGAAGGACAGAGGCATCTGGGGGAGAATGTTGTTCTTGGGACAAGTGAGCGAATATTAGTGCAGGGAAACTAGAGTTGTAAGGGTGAATGAAAGCAGGGATGGCCTGTTGTAGGAATAGGTATTGAGGAAATTGGGAGAATGTATGGTATTGCACTGTCAAATAGAGTCTGCAAAGAATAACAATAGGTATAGTAATAATGATGATGCAATGATGTTTCTTAATACAAATGCCAGGAGTATCAAGAATAAAAGAGATGAATAAGTGGCAGTGATAGCCTCAGCCAGTCTGAAGAATATTTGGGATAAGTGAAACATGGCTGATGGAAGATGATATACTGACAGGAAAAGAAGTAGAAAGAGTATTGTGTATTTCAGCAGGATAGGAGAGGCAAATACTGTGGTGGAAGTTAAGTTTTATAATTTGAGAAAAGGCCTGATAAAGAACTGGCTCTAATGAACATTTATTGTTGTAGGAACTTGTGAAAAACAGTCTGGTAAACTAATTAAGTACATGTGAAGCAAACCATTAATTAGAATGAGTCAGTGAGAAAATGACTTGATAAAAGTAAATAGATCTCAAAGTATAGTTTAATTTAGAAGGCCTTGGATCCAAATAGTATTTATAGTTTTTATAGTTCTTAAATTAATTTTATTTGTGATGTATACAGCTTTATTTAGTTTAATTTTTTTTTTATTTGGTCTTGAGTCAATCATTTCCTGAATTCTACAAGAAATGAAGTTAAGGTCATTGGATAGGATAGAACTCTTGTATATTTACCTGACACTCAGTGTAAAGTCTCTTTCTATATAAAGAGAGAGAGAGAATAACATAATTGATGCAGCCGACAGGATTGGTTGTAACTAATGTAAAAAAAAATTCATAATTATAAATTATGTCTATTTTTGCATCAGAAAACACCAAGAAAGTGTAACCAGCATGGTAAGGAAGGCAAAACTTCAATATCAGAAGAGATTAGCCCTGAGATCCAAGGAAAATCTGAAGGAATTCTTTCATTATGTGGCCAGTATGAAGAGAAATAACTGCAGAAGAATGACACTGTTAAATGAAAATGGGAGTAAAGTGATTGATGTAAAAACATAGTGGGGGTTGTTTATCAAAGATGGACATCATGGTTTACAGAAGAGATAAAAAAGTTTAGTGAAAGAAAAGATAATCGCATTTTGGAAACATCTACAAAACAAATTGAATACCTTTTATATTTATGAAGAATATAAAAGTATATGAAATAAAGTAAATAATGAGATAAGGAAAACCAAACATTGGAATAACTACGCCAAAGAATTAGTACATGATTTTTATGGTGCTCAAAGAAAAATCTGGAGAATAATACAGCATCAGAACAAAGAATTAAATGGTACTATAAAGCTAAGAAAGACTGGATTAGATAAATGGAAAAATTATTTTCAAAATCTATATACAGAAAAGAACAAAGATAATATAATCAACCATAATGGTGTTTATGAAGAACATAATTTAACTTTGAAAAAAAAAAAAAAACCAGAAAAAGATATTGAACAAACTCTCAAAGAACTTAAAAATAGAAAATCAGCTAGAACAGAAAAGATATTGAATGAACTATTAAAATATGGAAAGAGAAACAATTAGCAAAAGAACCATGCAATTTTCTAAGTATAGTATTTAAAGAAAGAAAAATACCAGATGACTGGTATTTTTCTTTCTTTAAATAGAAAAATAAAAATAGAAAGAAGATAGGACAAATCCAGAAAAATACAGAGGAATAAATCTACTCTGTACAACATTAAATTTATGCATAAAATAATTGGAAATATAATATAAAATATAACTGAATTATTAAATGAGCAACAAGAATTTAAGAAAAATAGATCAATAACATATGAAATATTTATATTAAAGCAAATAGAGAAATCAGTTGAATATAATAAACCTCTTTATGCATGCTTTATTGAAAATAAAAGCATTTCAATAGAATACAGTGAAAAGATATAATAACCATATTAAAAATGAGAAAAATACCAAAACAAATTTTAGAGCTAATTAAGAATATATACACATATAAGAGTTCTAAATAAATATAGAACAAGGACAAACTGAAGAAAAAAAATAACTAAAAGAATTAAACAATGATTCATTAAAGACCAGCTTAGTTAATTTAGTGAACAAAAAAAGTACACAAAATGGAAAAATGTGGAATATTCATATTCCACATTTTTCTAAGAATAATTGGATATGTTGATGATGAATTTTACTAGAAGAAAATGAAGATGACCTACAAAGATTACTAAATACATTCGATAACTGGATGCATTTAGTAATGCATCCAACATTTAATAGAAATAAATAGTTATTGCATCACACAAAATGAAGCAGTAAAAGCTAGTAGAGAATCTGGATGTCTTAACAGCTTCATCTGGAAGAATAAGAACATAAGCAAAGAAACAAAAATAAGAATCTATAAAGGAGTAATTGGCCTAATACTGATATATGTAGCAGAAACATGTGCAGCAACTGCACATGTTTCTGCTGCAAAAATCAAATAAATCAATGAAACTACTGAGATGAAAATATTCATAAAAAACTGAAAATGTAACAGTATTAAACAAAATCCATGATTCACAAATCAGAGAAAATTGTAAAATACAACCAATAAATGACTGGATCCATATGGAAAGAAAAATGGAACAATCATATAAAAAGAATGCAGGATAACATATGGGCAAAGAAAGTGAAGAACTGGATCTCAAAGGGAAAAAGAAATAGTGGAAGGCCAAGGAAAAGATTTGCAGGATTCTCAGACAGTGGTATTAAGTCATGCGCTGTGAAGGCCTGGTCAGAGGATTGAATTCCAGATGATTGGAGTAGAACTCTCATAGTACCCATTTTTAAAAAGGGAAATAAAACTGAATGTGAAAATTAAAGATGTAATTCCTTACTGAGTGTTACTGGTAAGATTCCCTCCACTTCTTCTTCATGTAGCTTCCTCAGTGAGGGTACAGTACCATGTCCTTCCAGTTCTCTCTGTTGGTGGCTTTCCTTTTTGTTTCTGCATAGCCATGTGATCCTGTCCATGATCTTATATCTTCAAGGCATGTCCTTTGTTTTTTGCCTCTTGATCCTTTTCCCATAATTTTTCTTTCTAAAACTATTAGTATCCTCTGTCCTGCTGAACCTCTCGGTACATGTCATGCCAATCTCATCTTTCTCTGGATCATTTCCTGTAATAAAGATCTCTGTGGTTCTCATTCTCTGTAGGACATCTGTATTTGTCACATGTTCTGCCCATGAGATTTTCAGAGCTCTCCTATAGCACCACATTTCAAAGGCCATTATCTGTTGCCTTACTCTCTTCTTGAATATCTATGTCTCACTTCCATATGTGAAAATTGGCCACACTAATGTTCTTGTCATTCTTTTCTTTGTCTCGATACTCACAGAACTTCTCCACAACAATTTCTTTTTTTTTTTTTTTTTTTTTTTTTTGCAGCTCCTACTTAATGATACTACTTATCAATCAAGTGACCATGTAGTTAAGACTGCATGGTCACTTTCCCCAATCAGAGGCAACATAGACATCTTGATTAAATATAGCTCTTTGGATCCTATGACCAGGTCCAATGTTCTCCCACTCAGAGTCCCCTCCATCACGTTGCCTCAAGTAATTATCTCTCAGTAGGTATAAATTCCATTTCCTTCATGCAATCTATCGAAAGCCTTTGAAAATCTAAATATAATAAGTAAGCAGATTGCCAAAACACAATCTTGGCTGTCCATTGAGGAGGATTCTGCTGCTACCAACCCAGTTCTGAATCCTTGTCCTCACTTGCTTCTCCAACACCTTGACCATAACTCGAGACAAACTGATTGGCCTATAGTTCGATGACTTAGTCTTATCACCCCTTTTTATGAAGAAACAATTTTGCCATCTTTCCACTCCTTTGGAACTTGGTCTAACCTAAGGCATGTTAAAATGTAAATTAAACCTGTTGTTAACTCCCTGGAACATTCCCTCAAGACAAATGGTGATATAACATCAAGTGCTTTGGTCTTATTGAATTACTGACATCAAGTATACTCGATTCCTCATATACCTCCTGCTCACTCACCAATCATTGGTTCCTCACCAATTCCCACTGCTCTCAAGTTTTGCATTACGTTACAATCACAAGGGAATACTTCAATGAACTGCTCATTAAACACCTCTACTATATCCTCCTCAGCGTTTATTATTCTGTCATTATCAATGACCAACATCACTCTCCCATAATCATTTTTCTTTTAACTGGCCACATATTGAAAAAAACTTCCTAGAAGAAAGCTGATATTCCAAGATATCAGCTTTTTTTTTTAGCCTCATTTGCTAACTGTTGCTCATACCACATTTTTGCTACCCTTACGATGCAAGTCACCTTCCTTCTTTTGCTCTTTGTACTCCTCATGTAACTGATTATCTCCACTCATCTTGTGCTGCCTTCACAATGCCTTTTTCTTCCAGATTGCATGCTTCACCTTTTTAGTCATCCATTTTACACCCACCTTATTCAATCTCCTGACCTTTGGAATGCACTCAGTCATTGCCTCTACCAGATACTTCCTAAGTAGTTCTCATTCCATGATATCACTGCAAGTCACCTTCTGAGTTTGTCATAATCACACAACTTATAGTTCCACATATAATCCTTTTTCACAAAAGTTCTCATATGGCTAGCCACCACCCGAGTGATCCCTTCATGGTCATTTTCACCAACTAGAGGATGATGTTGCATTTCATTTTTACAATATCTTCTAATAAGATAATCAAACCCAAGACCCTTGATCCATGTGTGGCTTCTATTATGTACTGCCCAAGGTAATTGTCCCTTAAAAAACTCAAGAAATTCATTCTCTTTGGTTTCTATTGCTGTCTCTTCATTCTAGTATATATTATAATAACTGAAATCGCCCATTATGATCACCATTTTCTTATTAGGCAGTCAATTTACCTACACGTTTATTTTTTGCTGCCTTCCATATTATTTTATTGTTTTATTATTCTTTATTGTATTATTATTTTATTGATTTGTATTTCATATCAGAATCCTCTACTATTACAAACTTTCAGTTAGTATTACAGATATTATTATTATTATTATTATTTGACACCTCCAGGGAGTTCAAAGACTCATCAAGGGAGAGTGTGCCAACAGCATCGAATGACTGGTCCCCTTCCAACTACTAACCGCGTTCAAACTTACTTAACTGAGCCATTAGTAGCAGAGGCGCTACCAATCGACCAATCACACACACATACACACCAGATATATACTTACACATAATCCAGTGGAGTCTTCATATAAAATCTCATATTCTTAAAGCTGAAAATGTGATACATTATTGACTGCCACTGATTAATTTTCTTTATAGCCTGTATTAGGAAAAGAGTAATTTATTGCAGTCTTGATCTCTTCGTAGCTGAAGATTAATAAACAAATTTTATTAGGCATTTTAATTTCTTTTATTAATTATTTCTAAATAATTGTAGACATTTAAAATGTATTATAAATTTAAACATAAAAGAATAATAGTATTTCTTTGTCTATTGCAGGGGGTGGGCAAATTCTTCGGTAATAAGAGCTGTATATAATACATTTTTGAATGTTCAAGAGCTGCAGAAAATATTATTTTAAAATTGTATTTATAAATAATACAAAATACAACTATATAGTAGTCCTACTCACCAAAGAAGAATATGTTTAATCTCTACTTGTTGAAATTGATTGATTCTTCATTTGTGCAGTTAATAGTTTAAAATCTGGCTGGTAGGATGTCAAAGCTGTTCTAAGAAACTCGGTGAGGTGGCTGTTAGTGAGGATAGCATGATCTTTTGATTTGACAAATTTCACTACAGAGAAGAGAGATTCCCAGCAGTAAGTTGTCCCAAAAACAGAGAGTAGTCAGAAGCCAGTTTTCTGAAGATTGGGATGCTTTGCTTCTGGGATTTGTTTCCAAAAGTCAGTTACAGACGAGCTTTTATGTACTAGCTTCAAACCCACATCTTCCTGCAGTTCAATAAGCTCTGTCTTTATTGAAACAACATCCGGGATAAAAGGTGCAACAACAGGACATCCATCGTTGATGACATCAATCACAAAAGGATTCACAAGAAATTCAAAACGCGGCTTTACCTTTTTTAGTTTCTTAAACCTATTCTCAAAATCATTATGAAGTGTTTCTAAGTTTCGTTCGTATTGTTTCAGTTAAAATCATCTTCCCATTTCTTGTTTGTATTTCCATTTTATACTTTTTTGTTGCTCGGTCATTTTAAAGAATGGTTTTATAACTTTCACTAAAATCAATCTTAATTATTTATTAATCAGTAAAGTACTTATCTACACTAAAATTCACAAGTTATGTTCCGCTACTACCACAAGCACATAACTTGTGTGTACTGCATGAAGAGTGATGACGCAGAGTCCAGGCAACAGAGGCAGTGGGTAATGCAACGATCATAGTAGTCACTTTTGGAACTAATTTTGGCTGGAGCGACACAGGTCATCAAATGTCAAAACACTTTTTACCAACCAAATACAATAATAAAATCCACATTAACAACCATTTTGGCCGGTACCATTTAAAAGCTAAAAATGTAAAGTTTCAAGATATGTTTTTTTACTTATATTTAAAGCATTTACGATATAAAATATTCTAACATCGGTACATACTATACTGCAGCTCAATATTGTCTCGGGAGCCACATGCAGATTGCGAGCCGCAGTTTTCCCACCCCTGGTCTATAGCAATCTTCAAAATATAAAGTTAAATTTGCACTTTTAGATGTAGGCTTTTGTGGTTAAGCAGTTTTGTAGGTAGTTATCGGTATTGAGACCACATAGTGATATAAAGAGTTTATTAAAAATAAACAATTAAAAAACCTGACAAGTTTTGAGGGTCGTAAGACTTACATCATCAAGGGTAATGGTACATAAAAGTTTTACACAATAAAAGCTTCTTCTTTTCAGCCATTTTTCTGTCCACTGCTGGACAAAAGCCTCCTCCAGTTCTTTCCACCTTTCTCTGTTCTTGGCAATGGTTGACCAATTTTCCCCAACAAAATTTGACAGTTCATCACTCCACCTTCTTTTAGGACATCCTTGGCTTCGTTTCCCTTCTTTTGGAATCCAGTTCGTTAGTATGGTGGTCCACCGCTCATCTTCTCTTCTGGAAAGATGTCCGGCCCATTTCCATTTTAGTCGCTTATGCTAGAGAATGATGTCAGTGATGTAAGTCTGGCTTCTTATCTAGGTGTTTCGCTTCTTATCTTTTAATGTGATGCCTAGCATCAACCTCTTCATTTTTCTTTGTTGTTGTTGCTAGTTTATTTGCCAGTGCATTAGTTAGAGACCAAGTTTCACAACCATACGTGATGACTGGAAGGATATACTGGTTAAATGTCTTTCTTTTTAAACAAAGTGGGACATCATTGCTTTGAAAAATGCTCTTCAATTTTCTGAATGCACTCCAGGTAAGTTGAACTCTCCTATTTATTTCTTTTTGGAGCCCACAGTTTAGATCAATGAGATGACCTAAGTATGTGTATGAAGAGACTCTTTCTAAGAAATTGTTTTCTATTATTATGTTTTTTGACATTATTATATGATGTTATTAAGTTTATTGACAATTAATTATACATATAAGATGTTTTTAATAACTTCACAACTGTTAAATATATTGATAAACCAGAATACCACTGTCACGTTCTGTGTGCTACATCCAAGATCCGTGGCAATTAAATTTTTGATTAAGGGAGACCACACTTGATTTTTATTGCATTGTGCAGGTATCCTAAGCATTTGTGTGGCTTCTTTAAATTTTCTAGTGAAACAGCTATTATCAATATATGACAAAGTACTTGATGGCCAGTAGTGGCTGTGTGGAATGCTAAACCTGATTTATGCTCCCTTCTTTTTTTTTTTTTGACGTCTTTTACATGTTCAGACATGTGGATCTCTCCCGACCTTCCCATCTGGTCTACATAGCAAATGCCAAAAGAGCAATGAATCTCACAGACACCTGGTTTTTTTCATGGGGTGATATGGTGGTTTTGGTGGATGTAGGAATCTTGATGTTTTTTGTAAAAGTAGAAAAGCCACCTTTATGTTGTACTCGCAGAGAAGCATAGCCACTTTGTCCATGACATTTTTGATGGACAGCAGCATGGCATTCTTGAAATCTTGTTTAAGCAAGGGAGTTGCAAGAGCTGTATTAAGAATAAATTTGCACTTGTTAACTGTAAATATTTTAAAATATTTACTGTACTGATTTAGCCAAGACCATTTTTTATATGAATTTCTTTTTCATTAATGTTGATTCGTATTGTGCACAATTGAGTACTTATTAATTCAGAGAAGTGTTTACATCCATGGAAATGTAACTTGAATTTCAAATAGTGGCATGAAGAAAGGAATATTTACATATTTATTGAATGGCTTACTTAAATGTGCAAATGTCATAATAGATTTCCAAAAATTATGAAGTCTAAAGTAATTATTTATATCAAGATAACTGAGTTCGATAGAAATCTATACTTCATACCCTGATTACCCTCAGACACACAAGTTCTTCAGGCAACCAACAATCAGAGTGGTCAGAACAAATTGAATATCTTCCTATTCCTGTCTATCCTAAGTATATACACTGCTGTTTCATGCCACCGAATGCTAATTCTGTTTAAATCTTGTTAGATATTGTCAATCCATCTAATTTGGAGCCTACCTCTTTTCCTAATACTCTCTGGATCACTCAACATAATCTTGTTGATCAACCAAATGTCCTACATTCTAACAACATGGCTGAACAAACAGTCTTTTCCGTCACACAAGATAGTGCCAAGAGGAGAATGACCATTCCTCCAACATATCTCAACATTATTCACCAAATAAAACCATCTTACTCCCAAAATACTCCTTAATACTGTTGATCAAAATTTACAAAATTTAAAAAACTTACACAATGTTCATGTCTCAGCTGAATAATGCAAAATAGAACCAGATTAGTGTAGATTTGAAGTTCTGTTTTTATTGATATTCTGCTGTCTTTCCAAATTTCCATAATTTTTGACCCCTTCCTCCCCAAAGTCATCCCTAACTTCTACCTGCTCATATACCTCACTTCACCAATATCAATCACACAACTACAAACATAAATGAAGTGAGAGACTTGCTCTATAGTACATTCTTTAAGAAAGACTGAGGATTCATGTTTACTACCTGTTTTCAATATATTTGCTTTCTCAACATTGATAATCAAACCTCTTTGACTCCCAGCATCATGAATTGCAGAAAATAAAGAAAATCCTTTCTTCCTCATTATTCATAAATAAGACCAAATCATCAGCTTAATTCAGATCAGATATTCTAAGATTCTTAGACCACTTTAATCCCTCGTTCTTCCCTTGCATACTCTTGTTCATCACAAAATCAATTTTAAGACTAAATAGCTAAGGTGATAAGACCCACTCCTCCTCCTCTGTCTACGACATCTGACAATAACATCTTTGACACCATTGTTCTACCGTGGATTTCACCATACCAACAATATAGTACTTAAAAAAATTACGTTTACTTACACACTAAATAACTCAGTCAACTCCCACACCTGTATAAAACAAAAACTAGAATTATTAATATATTATTATTAACTAAAACATGAAAAACATTAATGTCAGAATTAATATTAAACATGCAGAGGAAATAGCACACTTACATGCTTATCCTTCACAAGACCAAGAATGAAATCTAAAAGTTGCAGGAGTGAGAACAGAAAGAAGCAAGTGGTCTGAAGTAAAAATCGAGATTGTGTTAACAAATGAGAAAAAAACAAAAGTAGGAAAAAAATTATGTATGGGGGACTCCATGATCAGGGGGTACTTTACGAAAGTATAAAAAATCATGTTCCCCTGTTGCAAAAATTAATGATATTAGTCATGCCATCTGGATGCAAAAAGGTATGGCGAAAAAACTAATTGTCTTTATAGGCACTAATGATCTGAGAGGGTGAAAAGTATTCGATGAGGGAGGAATTGAAAGAATTGTTGGAAAAGGCAAAAAATGAAGAGCAAGAACATGAAGACTAAATTTGGCTACAATTTTAGCTCTTCTCTCCATCCCATCTTTTCTATTTTCCCTGAAAATACTAAATTCTTCACATTCTATCCCTGTATCTACATAATTTGTTGTCAGCCAAGTCTCACTAATTCCTAGAACTATTGCAAGGTTGCACTAACTAATGCCTAGAACAGTTGAGTAAAAGTTTGGTTAGAAGGCATGTGAGAACTAATCACCCTTCCCAGCTTCACATCACCTGCAAACAACTAAATATTCCCCCTGCAATTCATTTACAATGTCATTAATATAAAGATTAAATAATACCAGTCCCAGTACTAAGTCCTGTCAGACACCACTTGGAAGCAGTTTACAGGCAAGTAATACTTCTGCCTCATACATAACGCTCTAATATCTATCAGACAGCCAATCTCCAGTCCAATTCAGTAACCTGATATTTAACCCAATGTGCTATAACTTAAAATATCAGCTTATTATGTGGCACCCTGTCAAATGCCTTTGTAAAAAAATAAAAAAAGCACAATGTCTTTCCCTCAACTACTCGTTACTTTATTATAAAAGGCAATCAGATTACTAAAACACAAATGTGCTTGAACAAATCCATGCTCACTCTCACAGATAACATTACCTTCACTGCTCAATGCTGCATATTATCTTTCTTTCTCTCTCTCTCTCTCTCTCTCTCTCTCTCAGTAATTTCTCTAAAATCTTTACAACTCCTGATGATGAAATACACACTGATCTATAGTTTGATACTTCCATTCTGCCAACACCTTTAGCAATGGCACTATCTAACCCTCCTTCCATTCCTTGGGCACATTTCCTGTAGCCAGACTCTCACTGAAAAGCCAAGTCAATGAAAATGTCAGTTCTTTAGCACATTCCCTCAAAACCAGTAAAGTCTCATCCAGTCCCATTTATCGACATCCAGAATACTCAGTATTTGAAACACACTCTCCTCTTGCACTTCTATCCTTCTAGAGAAGCCCTTCTCATCCCTCTAGTATTAAAACCTACTTTTCTAGGATGAAATACCGCAATAAAAAGTTCATTAAACAATTCCATCATGTCCTCTACATCAGTCACTCTACTCCTACCATTATCTAATAATGTCAGTCTTTCACAGTCATTTCTACCCCTAGTGGCCATATAACAAAATAATTCCTTAGGATTTTCCTTGGATCTCAGGGCCAATCCCTTCTCACATTTAGACTCTCCAGTCTTATATTCTTCATACATTCACTCCCCCATTCCTCTTTTTATACCTCTTCCATAACCACTTTTTCACATGGAGTTCCTGTTTTATATCATTTGTCATCCACTTTATACCAAATTGTATTCTCTTTTTCACTCGAGATATACAACCTGCCATTGCTGCTAATAAATATTTCTTCACCAGTTTCCATACACTGATAGATATATTGTTTTTTTCCAATTCCTCCATCCATGAAAATGCCCCAAGGTGATTTAAGATTATTATAAACACCTGACTTACAATTCCACATAAATGCTATCTCAGTGACAATCGCATCAAATCCATCCAAAGCTCTTGCTTCGACTAAGTGTAGCCTCAGACATTTGTCTCTCATGGATTCTAGTAATTCCATTAACTTAGCACTATATGCTAATTTTCCCAATTGATACTGCTGTAGTTAAAATCTCCTATAACGACCATTCTTATTGTAATCACTAAGATGAAGTGCCTAAACATCTCCTACTCTTCTCCTCTATGCTCCCTGGCTTATAGCAACATCTCAGTAAATATCCTGTCCTGCTCACCTCCATCCCACACCATATGTTCTCAAAACCATTAGCGCCATTGCCCTCCAAGTCTTCCACTCTGAGAGGACACAGTTCATCACTTATCATAACACACTCCACCACCGCATTTGCCCTTCCTATCCTGCCATAAAATGCAATACCCTGCTACTTCTATTCCTCTCAGTATATCCTCCATCAACCATGTCTCACTAATCCCAATAACCTTTGAACAGGCTGAGGCTATAAGTGCCACCAATTCATCTCCTTTATTTTGAATACTTCTGGCATTAGTATAAAGATACATCAACATATTATCAGTGTACTATATCATTATTCCCTCCAGATGCCACTGGATTCTGCATTACACTACGTGTGTTTTTTACACACCCTTCTCCCAAGTGACTATCCCCACAAGAGGCCACTCTGCTACCATCTACCATGATGATTCTAATTTCTCTGCACCAACACTCTCACTTGTTCAGAGAATAGCATTCTCTCCAGATGCCCACATTCATCTTTCCCGCATTCAAATGCAAACTGTCTATCTCACACAGGTCTTTTTATACTCAAAATGCACTCCAGGCATCCATCCACATAATACAAGTCTCTTTTTTGACACATTCTGGCTATCATACTATTCATTACATGCTCTTCTTCTTCTTCTTCATAGCTATACATTATCATATCTGGGTAATGCACTCTTTTCTATTTTCTCTCTCTGCTGTACAAACTCAAATATGAACCTCAGATCTCTAGCCACCCAATTCATGTTTCCTCGCAAGTCATTCTTACCTACCATCATAATCATCTCATCCACTCTTTCATCTCACTTGCCATATTCACACTGTTTATCATTCCTCCATGTAGACATTCCTCTGTATTCTTTTTCACACTCCACAGATCATTGAATCTCCATACATCACACCTGCATTCCTCACTCTCCCCCCCCTCTCTGGCACTTTCTCTCCTTGCTCTCCCACTTATGTACCTTCATTTCATCACTCCAATCCTAGCTCTTGCATTGTCTTGTTTCTCTCTCATTTCCTCTCTTCCCCTGGTTCTCCTATTCTCTCCCCTTCTATCATTTCCATAACTCTCTCTCTCTCTCACTCCTACTCTCATTCATTTTGCATCCGTTTTTTGCATCCAGTCTCCTAATGTAATCTTTCATGCTTCTTAACTCATTCCTTATACGTATGTTCCACTTATTCTTTCAGTACATCTCTCTCTCTCTTGCTCTAAGCAACCCACTCTCACTAGACCCTCCAAATCAACACCAACAATGTCATCTTGCTATTTGTCTTACTCATCCTCAATCATGCTACTTGTCTCTTGGTTGGCATTCACTCCTTCCTGATGTAACAATATTGAAGTCTGTTATACTAATTTTTATATCACTAAGCTCCTTCCATTTTCTACATTTTAAGCAGACATGCCCTTCCAGGTCTCTCACCGACAACATTTTCAATTGCTGGGACACAAACATGCCGCAAGCACAGCATACTACAAAATTCCATAGTATGCTGTGTAAAATGTAGTCCTTAAATGGTGGCTGACTGGGCAATGACATATCGTCAAACTGAATTGTGGTGGCCACCATTATTCAAACACTGCACAAAGTACACTGACCAGCTATACTAAAATATTACATTCAAGTACAAATTCAACAAGTGCAACATATCCACAGATTATGTGTTCTATCTAGATTACTGTGTAAGGTGTAAGATAAAAGCAAACTGTGAAAATGTGGAATTTTCAGTTAAGACAGGGTATATGTGGAATTACCGTGCTGGTAAGGATGACAAGCTTAGGAGATTGCTTGGATCAGTGCCGTACCATGTAAAACTGCAAGGGATGGATGTTGGTTGGCATGGGAAGTGGTAAAGGCATGTTTGAGAAAGGTAATGGCTGATTGCATACCTAGAGTCAGGAGAGTTAATCAAGTGGGAGTTAAATGGATGAATAACACCATTAAGCTGGAGCTGCAAAAAAAGAAACAATTGTGAAGGGAATTTAAGGAGAAAGGTGACCTGCAGGCACACGAACAGTACAAGGCACAGGCCAGAAGGGTAACTAGTGTGGTAAGAAAAGCAAAAGCAGATTATGAAAGGAAATTAGCAGTGCAGGCTAAAGAGAATCCCAAACAGTTCTTTATATGCTGGAAGTAAAAGAAAATATGTATACAGCAAAATGATTTTAAAGAATGCCAATGATAGGAAGGTAACTGAATCAGTTGAAATACTAAGTGAACACTTTGCAAGAGTATATCATCTAGGCAGTGATATTGCAAGAATGAGAGAACCAATGGCTTATACGGGAACTGAGGTGAATGAAATGGAGGTGAATAGCATATCGCAGAACCTTAATGAATACATCTGTGGGATTGGGTGGTATACCAGCTCGAGTCTTACATGACGTGACAAAGAAATTGTCAGTGCCCTTGGCCATATTTTTAATCCAAGTCTCAGCTCTGGATTAGTCTCGAGGGGATGGAAAGAGGACAAAATAGCTCCTTTGCATAGAGGAGGGTCCAAGACTGCTGTTGCAAATTACCAACTGATCAGCATATCAGGAGTCATTCTCAAAGTATTGGAGGAGTTGGTCAAGAGCAAAATACAGGAATGGATAAATGGAGGGATACTGCATGGGGGGGGGGGGCAGCATAGTTTTGTGAAGGCTAGATCATGCTTCTGTAACTTGCTCACATTGTATAATACAGTGATGGCTGAATTGGATAAGTAATGGGTTTACACAGTGACTGCTGGACCTTGCAAAGGCTTTTGACAGGATAACACATGGAATTCTAATCAGTAAACTGTAGCACATGGGGATGGATACAGATTGGTCAGATGGATAGGAGGGTGGTTGATGGAGAGATATCAGAGTAGTTTATTCAGGAGTAGAGTCCAAAAGAAGACCTGTGACTAGTGGTGTGCCACAGGGTTCTGTTCTTGGACCACTGCTATTTAATTTGTTCATTAACAATACAGGAAAGAATCTGGAACGAACTGTTCGGTTATTTGGTGATGATGCAAAGTTGGGGTAGAGCAACAGTGAATATACATGATGTCAAAATTTTGCAAGATGATTTAGATAGATTGACTGGGCAAAGGAGGATGGATGTCAGTTTAATGTGGCAAAGTGTAAAGTTATGCATTTTGGGGTGAAAAGATCATCAGCAATTTTCCACAGAGTGGAACCATACTCAAGGAAATTGACGAAGCCAGAGATTTGGGAGTGTTAGTGGATAGGGAGTTAAAGTTTAGAGGGCACAGAACAAAAGTGGCTAAATCAGCTCATAAGATCACTTGGTTACTGAAGAAGACTTTGACGAGCAGAGACAAGCAGGTTATTGTTCCTCTTTATCGAGCCTTGATAAGACCCCCATCTTGACTACTGTGCGGAGATCTGGGTACGAGAATAAGTTGAAGATCTGTGGGTTACAGAAACTGGTTGATAGGCAGAAAAGGGGTGATATGATTGAGACATTCAAATTACTGATGGGGTTTTTACAAGATTAATTCGGAGGAAATTTTTTAATTTTCTATTTTAATTTTTTTATTTATAAAAGAACAAAAATTACATGATAATCACAGATATTTCATACTGAAAATAACAGTACATCGTCAGTGTGTGGAAAGTAATTATACTTCGCCTTATCTGACTCTTCGATTATCAAAATGGGAAATTACCATCACATGGTCAGATAAATGGTAATTATTACTGGTATTATGATATTACAACAACCTCTGTAGAATTGGCATTTGATGTATTACCATGTTACTAAAAATAAAAAAAACAGAAAACTCCCAATAAATAACTTTAATAGCAAAATTTCTGCCTGTGCTGTGAGTCATTTCTATCTTCAGTATAAAAATAGAACAGCATAACATATAAATATTCTAAAAAAACGCAACCACTATAGTAAGGTAACAAAATCACCAAGGAAACTCTCGCGCACACACAGTAACGTATCATATATTCGATTGAGTTAAATGGAGGGTTGATCTTTTGAAGGTCTGATAAATGGTAGATGTGTGTGTGTGTGTGTGTGTGTGTGTGTGTGTGTGTGTGTGTGTGTGTGTGTGTGTGTGTGTGTGTGTGTGTGTGTGTGTGTACACAAAATAAAATGAAACTAGTAGGAAGGATTGCTAAAAAAAGTACTATCACACAAACAAGAGATAAACATAGACCACTAGATCTAGTTTTTCAGTTTAGACAATGAACTAACACTTCACAAGTTTCCTTATAAAAATGTTCTATAAGGAATCTACTCTTCTGTAGGATTTCTTTTTTCCTTGACATACTGAAATCACTCTTATTCCAGAGGATACTGTGTTTAGCAGAGATGGACAAAGGAAGATCTTCCAGACTATCCAAAATAAGAACATGCCATCTGTTCACGCCTCTTATCTTTCTCAGGACTCTCATATCTGCAGTCTCTAGTCAAGTGTTTTACTTCTGACCCAGCTCTCATATCCATAAGTTAAAATTGGTTTGAGCACTGTCTTGTATACAGCTAATTTAGTGTTCCAACTAATTTGTCTCTTATTCCATATGAATTTATTCAATTGACTTCCTACCATACCAGCATTGTTGATTCTGGTGTCTATTTCCATATTTAATTTACCATCTTCACTAAAAATCGTGCATAAGTAGCCGAAATGTTTTACTTGTTCCACAGGTTCTCCGTTCACAATACAGTTGACATTTTCAATGATTCTGCCTATTTTCATTGTCTTGCCTTTTTAATGCTGACCTTCATACCATATCTATTACAACAGTTATTCAATTTAGTCAGGGAATCTTGCAGACTTGTAGTCGATTAATTTAGAAGTATAACATTGTCTGCATAAAGCAATGAGGTGACATTAACATCTCCAATTTTTGATATCATGTTTAATACCACTTTCCTTCATAATGTGATCCATATAGATAATGAATAACAGAGGGGGATAATGTACATCCTTGTCTCACACCAGATTTAACATTAAACCATCTTCCTGTACTTCCTTCAATTCTAGCTGCTGACTTACAACTCAAATACAGACTAAGTACTGCTTGATATAATGCCCCATTGACACCACATAACTGTAGCATACTGAATAGCTTCTCTCTTGGCACCTTGTCATATGCCTTTTTCAGATCGAAAAAATTTAAATACAGATCTTTGTTATATTCCCATGATTTCTCTACTATTTGTCGTAAAGTGAAGATCTGATCCTGACAGCCTCTATTTGGCCTGAATCCAGCTTGTTCTTCATCAAGCTTTTCTTCCACAATTCTTCTCAACCGTTTCTCGAGTATACTTGCATAAATCTTACCAGTAACACTCAGTAGGGAAATACCTCTGTAAGTCTCACATTCAGTTTTATTTCCCTTTTTATATGTGGGTTCTATGAGAGATCTACTCCAATCATCGGGAATTCATCCCTCTGTCCAGAGCCTTCTGAACTATGCAGTGCAGCCACTGCAAGACTTTTATACCACCATACTTCAGCATTTCTGGTCGAATATCATCTACTCTTGCTGCCTTTCCACATTTCAAGCTTTTGATGGCTTTTTTTACTTCAAGTATGGATATGTATTCCTGACTGCATGCCTGGTCAGTGTTTTTGACCACTGTGTAGCAATTTCTTGAAGTAATTATTCCATACTTCAAGGATATCTTTCTCTTCCGTTTTCATGTCACCTTTATCATCTCTAACTCCTTATATAGTACTCTTTCCTCCTTTGCTAAGCTTCTTCAACAACCTCCAGAATATTTTGCCACCTTCTTGATATTTATTTTCTATGTTCTTGCCAAAGTCCTTCCATGACTTTTGTTTAGCTAGTTTTACACAGTGTTCAGCTTTCTTACATTTGTCTCTGTATTCTCTAAGAGCACAAGCTGACTTATTTGCCAAGAACTTTTGATATGCTTTCTTCTTTTCCTTCACTGCCTTTTTAACTTCCTGTGTCCACCATGGAGTTCTAATTTTTCTATCCTTGCAGACAACCTCACCACATGCCTCTCTGGCTGAATCAATCAGGGTTTTCTTCAGGACTTGCCATTGAATCCCCAAGGTTTGGTTCCTGTTCTCAAACACTTTCATTTTTTCTTCAATAATCTTAGTGTATTTTAGTCTACAGTTCACATTTGAGAGCTGCTCAACTTTTATTCACTTTAAAACTTTCGTACATATTATTCTTTTCAATATGAAATTCAATTTTATCCTGCTCAAGACTAAACAGTAATCACTTCCAATTTCAAATCCTCTGTACACTCTGGTGTCCTGCACCAGGGAGAAAACATCCCAATCAACAATAACATAGTCAATGAGACTTTTCTTATTCCTTGCCTCTTCTCCCCATGTGAATTTGTGCACATTTTTATGTTTGAACATGTTGTTAGTAATAACCAGTCCATGTCCTGAGCAGAAATCCAACAGGTATTTGCCATTATTATTAGCTTTGCTCTTTTCGAAGGGCAAATTTTCCTAAAATATTTTTGTATGTCTGATAATCATTTCCTACTCTGCTATTTAGATCCCAACAAGGACCAACTTTTCCTTTTTCACTGTGTCAGTTGCTTTCTCTAAGCCTCAAAAAATTCCTCCACTTCTACCTTAGTAGAACCTTCTGTGGTACCATAGGCACAAATAAGTCTCATTGTCCAGTTCTCCATTCTCATATTTGCCCACATCATTCAACTTGAGACTGCCTGCCATTCAAGAAGATTAGCCTCGTATTTAGCGTTGAATACTATGGTTACTCCTTCTTTTCCTTGACTGTCATTGCCTGAATATAACATTTTGTATTTATTGCTCAGAAAGATCTCACCAGTTTCTGTCTTTTTTGTTTCAGTCACCCCTATGATGTCGATCTGGTACTTATCTAATTCCTCAGCTTGCTGCATTTCTTTGTCATTCAGGCTTCATATGTTGATAGTACCGATCTTTAACTCCAGTGAAGTTGAGTTGGGGTGGGTTTTAGGATTTGTTCCAGTAGCTGACTTTTCGCTGTTTGTCTAGTTCCCTGGCGAAAACAATGGGGGGGGGGGCCTTGTTTATAAATAAGAATACAATTTTGTCAGCTAAATCCCAAATTGCCAGCACATCCTCGTTCGTTCAGTATCCAGGTAGATACCCAAGAGGGTGCATGACGAGAAGGTGAGGATTTGACATTGGGTCCGAAGTCCTGGTCCCTGCATTCCTTTAACACGTTCATTGCCAATCACGGGATATCGCGTGATGTGAGTTCTCACCTACCGGCCGATCACGCGTTATCGCGTGGGCGTCGCTATCGAGTAAAAAAAATTTGCCCACCACACGAAATTCCAATTTTCAGCTTGGCAATGAACGTGTTAAAGGCTATGTGGAGGTCTCCTCTCAGTTATACAGCTTTGACCCTTAAGTACCCTGGCAGAAATTCTACTGTTTAAATTATTATTAATAAAGGCTTCACTGAAACCAACAGACACAAAATATGAGCACAATGTATTAAGGTCTTAATAGTCCCAATTTTTACTAGGGTTACAGTGCACTCTATATAATGGTCTGTGTGAGCTTTCTGAAACACTGAGAATTGTAGACTGCCAAATGTTCTAAATCGGGAGAAGAACAGTTTAGTACAGGCATGTTGTTGACATCTTTGCAGTTTGGGTTGGTTCTTCTCCCAATGTTTCTCCTGTCTGGGAGAAACACTGTTGAGGAGTCAAAGTTTGAAGTGTTCCATAAAGTCTCACTTATTTCTATAAGTTTTGGCTATGTTAAGCTAAATTGCCAAAAAACTCCTTATCCAATTTCTTTCTCTCACACTTGCTAACTAGCAAGTGTGAGAGAAAGGACTTCCCATCACTGTACTTTCAACTGTTAGAGCAATTTATGTTGAAAAACGATATATCCAGAGTGAATAACAACAAAAAGTTTAAGTTATATCAAATGCCACTGACATTTGATATAACTACAGGCAAAAATTTTACCATTAAAGTTGAGTTGTTCCATGTCTGTGTTTTATTTTATTTATTTATTTTTTTTACCATATGTCATCTGGTAAATCTAACAAATATCAAAATTTTACATATAGAACTGTGAGTGAGTGGAATAATTACTAGAATGTATTGTGAATGCTCGAGTGTTAAGGATTTTAAAGATGCAATGTGATAAACATGTTGATGATTTAGTAGATCCTTCCATGATGAGGCTGCTGATGCCATGGATGATGATAACACTAATCGGACACTTATTAGAAGATACAATGGTACCAGTGAACACAACAGGATGTTGCAATGTTTATATAATAATGCCATGCACATAAGAAATTGGATAAGGAGTTTTTTGGCATTTTAGCTTAACTTAGCCAAAACTTATAGAAATAAGTGAGACTTGGTTAAAGGAGGATGAAACTTTACAGGGAAAGAATGTGTGTATGTGGGAGAGGAAGAGGGATATTGGAAAGATAAAACATGACAGGACAAGGGAAAGTGTATTGCTAATGACAATAAAAAGATTGCACAAGCAAGAGCACAAATTTCAACAAGAAAGCACTGCTGAGAAAAGCAGTGCACTTTTTAGCTATCTGGTGTGAGATAAGGAAAAAACTACTCAAAACACATAGCTGGCTGTTATTATAGGTCAGAATTTTTATAATCCTGAGATGTGGATGACATGAATCAGCAAATCAGCTCAATGAGCATAGGTTAAGAAATTATGGTGGAAAGAAGAAAGGGAATGGAGAAATGGATATCAAATTTATGCAGCTACTGCAAGACACTTACCTAAAACAGAACATGACAAGAGAGAGACTCAGGATTTGAAAGTGCTGGATCTAGTGATTGCATCAGGATTTGCATTAACCAAAGTAATCACTTTGTCTTTGATTGGCATAAGTAATCATGCAGTGTTGACCTGGGTGTTAATTAAGTACGTGGATTTTTTGAATTAATAAGCAAAATATGTGAAACTACAAAGCTGGTGATTATGACAAACTCAGGAGACAGCATGAAACAGTACCACTACTTAAGAAGCTGCGAAGGAAGACTATTAGTAATGCATAGGAAATAATTAGGGTATTTAAGGAAAGCAAAGAAAGAAAGTAATAATGTCCTATTACATAAAGGATTCAAGATGGAGATAGCAAATTACACACCAATTAGTATTTCAGAAGTGGTAAAGAAAATTGCCACATCATGATACTACTGGACTGTACATAGGATTTTGATGGGATTCCCATCACAGAGTAAATGGGAATGCAATTAAAGTTGGTTGGTGACATGGATATAAGGAGGATGATGAACAAATTCAGAGAGTAATATTGAGTGAATAAAAATTAAACAGAAGGCAGAATACCTCTGTGCTTTGGCTGCTGTTGCAGTTCAATCTGTGTGTTAATGATACTGTGAAGATTTCAGGAGGAATATCCTCCTGAAATCTCTATATTCTCCTGAAAGCTGTATGCTGATAATACAAAACTGGGAAAAACAGGTGATGTAGAAGTTGTATAGAAAGATCTGAATAGATTGACAAATGTGAGCAAATGATAACCAATGTCAGTTTAATATGGCAAAGTATAATGTTAAGCACATTGGGGTGAAGAGATTGCAATGCATAAAACTGACTAGGCTAGAATTGAGGGTGTTAGCAAACATGGAATTCAGAAAGTTATTCAAGATTATTTGCAAAAATGAGGAAAATACCTCTAAGAATCACTTAAATGTTAACAAACACAGTACCAGCCAGGATATAAAGTGTTATCTATTATCCCTCATGAATATGATGGCATGGCATCTGAATTACTGTGCTTGATCACCTGGGTTTCTCAAAGATGTGAAATATTGGTTATGATTCAGACGCCTGAGACCAAAATGGTCTATGGAGTACTCCCTATAAGGATAGACTAAATTTGTAGGTTACAAATTTAGCTGATAGGCAGAAAAGAGAGTTATTATATAAACATAAAAGTTTTATTATTAGTATTTAAATTATACATATTTGGTCGTTTTATAATAGAAATACAATTTTATTAATTCAGACCAGTTTACAATAAAACTTATATTAAAACCTACCAGTTTCGCCAGCAAACTGTCTGGCTTTTTCAAGGCGTTTATGGAGAACTGTTTAGAATTACACCTTGATTTCTGTTGAGGTTTCCACCGGTTATTGACACTATTGTGGCTTCCTTAAATAAACAATGCCTGTAATCGTCGTCGAGATATGGCATGGAGCTGTTTTGCCAATCTATCGTGTGGTTAGACGTACAGAAATGATGCGCTAAGCCGGAAGAGATGCTTCTGTTGTGGTTTACATCACCAACATGTTCTTTTTGTCTAATTTCTAAACTTCGTTTGTCCGACGTAGACAAGACCACAGGAACAGGGAATGTAATATACTCCTGGATATTTGTAGAATGGCACTTTATCTTTTGGGGATCCTAAAACTTGTCTGATGTTGGTGGTTGGTTTGAAGAATACTCTGATGTTATGGGCTCTTAGTATTCTTGCTATTTGATAAGAAATTGACTTGATGAAAGGTATCACACTACAGTAGAAATGTGCTGACAGTGGGATTCTTCTTGTCTGGGGTTGTCATTGTACAGATATTTTTTGATGATATTTTGAGGATATCCATTTTGTGATAATGTGTTGGCTATTAGTGAGAGTTCATTCTGTGTATTCTCCTCTTCTGATATAAACTTTTTGGCTCTATGTTTCAACATGTGGATAATGCTTAGTTTGTGTGTCTTGTGATGGTTTGAAGTATAATGAAGATATCTTCCAGTATCTGTGGGCTTTCTGTAAATGGATAATTTGACACTGTTAGGTTGTTTTTTATCAAGATATCTAAAAATGCAGTTGGTTGGTGTTTTCCACTTCCAGAGTGAATTTTATCTTGCTATGTATTGAGTTGATTTTGTCCACAAACGATTTTAGGTTATCTAAGCTGTCTTGCCATATGATGAAGATATCGTCAACATATCTCCACCATGTAGATGGTCTCAGAGGGATTGCAGAGAGAATTTCTTTTTAAAGTTTTTCCATGAAAAGGTCAGCACAAGATGGTGATAGTGGGCTTCCCATTGCTAGGCCTTCTAATTGTTGGTATATGGTGTTGTTAACCTTGAAGAAATTAGATTGAAGGCAGTGTCTAAACATCTGTGTGATGTCTAGAGGAAAGAGATCTTGGATGATGTTTATTACCTCTTCTACTGGTACATTGGTGAAAAAGGATACAACATCTAGACTGGCTAGTATGTCTGTTGGTGCAATCTTAATGGCTTGGAGTTTATTTACAAAATGTTGACTATTCTTGATATAGGATTCTGTTGATCTTATTTTATTATTTAATAAGTTTGCAAGATGCTTTGCCAAAAGGTAGGTTGGTGATGATCTTCCATCAACTATTGGACGGAGAGGTATATCCTGTTTATATATTTTAGGTGTCCCATATAGTCTTGGAGTGATAGGATGTGAGGATTTTAGTGTTCTCTTCACTTCAAATCATAGACTCACAAAAAATGAATCTGACATTCTCAAAAAAGGTTTTAATTTCGCGATTACGCCCAAATACATTCCTAAAATGGATTTTATGTGTGGAATTGAAAAAGGCCTATATTCACTACCACAAAACGTGGCCGACACTATTAGATTCAAAAGTACAATAATCCTAGCCAAAGCCAAACAACCTGTTCTCAACACGTCTCCTTATGATAGAAAGGCAATTCTCAACTTGAAGAAAAACAAAGATATTATTATTACAAAAGATGATAAGGGAAATTCTACAGTTATCCTCAACTCTAAAGATTATTATGATAAGTTAAACGTATTACTATTAGACAACTCCTCTTATAAGATCCTAGACAGAGACCTCACAATAAAAATTCATAATGAAACAAACCAACTAATCAGAAATTGTAACATTTGGCCAGAAGTGAAGAGAACACTAAAATCCTCACATCCTATCACTCCAAGACTATATGGGACACCTAAAATAAATAAACAGGATATATCTCTCCGTCCAATAGTTGATGGAAGATCATCACCAACCTACCTTTTGGCAAAGCATCTTGCAAACTTATTAAATAATAAAATAAGATCAACAGAATCCTATATCAAGAATAGTCAACATTTTGTAAATAAACTCCAAGCCATTAAGATTGCACCAACAGACATACTAGCCAGTCTAGATGTTGTATCCCTTTTCACCAATGTACCAGTAGAAGAGGTAATAAACATCTCCAAGATCTCTTTCCTCTAGACATCACACAGATGTTTAGATACTGCCTTCAATCTAATTTCTTCAAGGTTAACAACACCATATACCAACAATTAGAAGGCCTAGCAATGGGAAGCCAACTATCACCATCTTGTGCAGACCTTTTCATGGAAAAACTTTAAAAAGAAATTCTCTCTGCAATCCCTCTGAGACCATCTACATGGTGGAGATATGTTGACGATATCTTCATCATATGGCAAGACAGCTTAGATAACCTAAAATCGTTTGTGGACGAAATAAACTCAATACATAGCAAGATAAAATTCACTCTGGAAGTGGAAAACAACAACCAACTGCATTTTTTAGATATCTTGATAAAAAAACAACCTAACAGTGTCAAATTATCCATTTACAGAAAGCCCACAGATACTGGAAGATATCTTCATTATCCTTCAAACCATCACAAGACACACAAACTGAGCATTATCCACATGTTGAAACATAGAGCCAAAAAGTTTATATCAGAAGAGGAGGATACACAGAATGAACTCTCACTAATAGCCAACACATTATCACAAAATGGATATCCTCAAACCATCCTCAAAAAATATCTGTACAATGACAACCTCAGACAAGAAGAATCCCACTGTCAGCACATTTCTACTGTAGTGATACCTTTCATCAAGTCAATTTCTTATCAAATAGCAAGAATACTAAGAGCCCATAACATCAGAATATTCTTCAAACCAACCACCAACATCAGACAAGTTTTAGGATCCCCAAAAGATAAAGTGTCGTTCTACAAATATCCAGGAGTATATTAAATTCCCTGTTCCTGTGGTCTTGCCTACATCAGACAAACTTCACAAAGTTTAGAAATTAGACAAAAAGAACATGTTGGTGATGTAAACCACAACAGAAGCATCTCTTCCGGCTTAGCACATCATTTCTGTACGTCTAACCACACGATAGATTGGCAAAACAAATCCATGCCATATCTCGACGACGACTACAGGCATCGTTTATTTAAGGAAGCCACAATAGTGTCAATAACCGGTGGAAACCTCAACAGAAATCAGGGTGTAATTCTAAACAGTTCGTGGAAAAACTTGATCCTCTCTCTCAATCTATCTGAACTACAGCTAGCCAGTAATCACATTACACGTCTACAACGCATGCGTGATAATGAATAAGAACAATAAGTCCTCTCTGTCATGCGAAACGTGTAACCATAGCTACTAGTTGGTTTACAACGTTTTTTATGTTCCTTTCAATTTGCATTTACTAGTTTTCATATCTCCGTAAATGCCTTGAAAAAGCCAGACAGTTTGCTGGCGATACTGGTAAGTTTTAATATAAGTTTTATTGTAAACTGGTCTGTATTAATAAAATTGTATTTCTATTAGTAGTATTATTATTCAGGCCTCCATGGAGTCAAGAGACTCATCGTGGGAGGACCTTCCTAGGAAACACTAAGCCTATCATACCACTCCTTGAACTCATTGACCGTTCTTGCTCTCACCACTCTATCAGGCAATGCATTCCATGGTTCAACCACCCTTCATACATAGAAACTACTCCTCACCCCCTTGCCCACAGCATCCTTTCGTAAGTTACTAAAAGAGTTTTAGAAAGTAGATGTTAAAGAAATTTTTTAATGCATAAATAAATGGGAGAGGTGGTGTCTCCCATGGAGGTAGTATAAGGAATTGTCAGCAAGGATGTGAAGACTAGATTTTTAGCATAGAGAGTAATGAATGGAGAATATGCCAGAGGCTGTCGTGAATGCTCTGTTTCGGCAACACTGATTGGTATATGCCTCGAACAATGATTTTTTTAACTCCATGGCTTAAGATGCCTGTAATAATATTCTTTAAAAGTCTGATTGATTTACTTTATATATCTCATATCACTAGTGCTTTATCTTTCAGGAGACTGAAAAATATTTGATTTCTTTCTCTCCCTCTCTCTTGGACTGCTTCTCAGAAGTTATACCAGATATATTCTGATTATGTCTCCATTGATATGGTTAGGACTGTTTTTCATTGTGACTATAGTTCGCCCACCAATTAGAGGTCCCTCAACACTTCTGCGCATGTCAGAAAAAGGAGAATCCATTCCGATAATTGGGTAATCAATCTGTCTTCGGGGATGTGTTTGTTTATTATTACAGGTCGGAAAATTTAGCTTTACTTTTACGAACATTGTAGTTTTTAAAGTGTAACTATTTTGCTTGTATGACAGTTGGAAAAATGTACATGGAGTATTAACAAAATTAAAAAAGTATAGCACAAAACAAAAATTTAACTAAGTTTATTTTTAAGAAAGTTTTCTATAAAGTAAAAATAATTATACAGAAAAACAGAAATTTTTTCAAATGAACTTAGATATTCTAAACTTACAGTTGAGAGAACTGAGACACTTTAATGTCCTAAATCGATTAATTATTTATGACTTGTTGCGACTCTTTTAATAAACCCATGCAAAAAAAGATTGGAAATAAATACCATTATCAAATCCTTTTAATTTTCATAATCATCTGAATCGGTGTCCGAATCGCCATCACTTTCACTTAAACTGATCACCAAAGGTTCGCATAATTCTTCGATAATTCCGTCTCTGTCCCAATACATATTTTCCAATGAGGTGACATGAAAGCAATATTTTCCCCAGTTTTGAACTGTAATACTTTGAATCGCCTGTTCTGAAAGCTTAAAAAGTTTGGACATGTCAATATCTCCAGTTACATTGCGATGGCGAATGAAACTTTTCACTTCTGCCCAAACATACTCAATAGTATTAATATCGCAATGATATGGTGGTAGCCTCAAAGGTAGAAATCCATGCTCTTTGAGCATCTTGTCGAATTTAAATAGTTTAGTTGTGGTGAGTTTCTTTTGACCAAATTAAGCAATTCAATTTTTCGCATATCTGTGGAATGAGAAATGTTATTTGCAGAGAGCCAATCCATAAGAACGTGCTTCTTATTAGACCATTTGGAACTTTGTTTGAGCGAATACAGTGATATGAAGCGTTATCAATTATAACAATAGCATTTTTAGGAAGGTTTGGAATCAGTTTTTCTTCTGCCCACTTTTCGAAGATCGTAGAATTCATTTGCCTATGGTAATTGGCTTTGTATAGTAAGTTTGAATTTGGTAAAAAACCCATTTCTCCACCCGCACATTTGTGTGCGGGTGGAGAAATGCGCAGCGAGGCATTTCCGGTTTGTAGCACTCCACATTCTTCTTTAGACTGCCAACATTTTCCATAAGTTAAATTACTATCAATCCAAGTTTCATCGAGATACACAATCGGTTTTTTCCTCCTCCCTGAAACGTCTTATTGCTCTCAAATACTGCATTCTAGATAAAACAATGTCACTTCGCTCCATGATAAGTTTCCTTTTATTCTGGGACTTTTTAAAACAAAATCCGATTTCATGAAGTATTTTCCTTAAAGTTTCTCTTTTCCAAGGAAAATTAATTTTTTCTTTAAGCACAGGAATCAAGTTCAGAACAGTTGGCAATCTTTTCTCGACCACGTAAAATTCGTGAATGGTTCTTCTTATAACGTCTACATCAAAATCATTCAAAGCTACGGTTTAGATGGTTTTCTTTACTCTGGAGCTTTTTTTTTTAGGAGATTTAAATTTTGGCTTACCTTCACCTTTTGATTCCCTACGAATTCTTTTAACAGTCGACCCCGATACGCCCGCAATTGCACTTGCACGTTTTATGACTTGAGAAAGGGGAACAAGGAGACAATTCTTTTTTGCAGAATGTCAGCACATTATGCAATATTCTTTTGCAAGAGCTACTGAAACGTTTAACAACAGAACTTGTTGACTGTACTGGATCCATCATACAAATTAATAATAAAAAAAATAATGCAAAAAAGCGACAACAAAAATCAAGCTAGTGCTAGTACAGCGACAGACAAGAAAGCACGTGATTTCGCATGTTGGCGACCAATTCGTACGTCCTTCATTTCTTTCCCCCCTTCAGCATGAATCGACTATTCTTGGCAAAATGCCAAGGAGAGATCTACAAACGGTGGGCAAACTATAGTACAGGTTTATAGCTCATTGTTATTTCTTGTATTATTTCATAAAGGGTATATAGTCATGCTTTACATATATTTTATGTTTCTGCTTTTGAATCAGCTTTGGTGTACACTGTTTATCAGTATTACTCTGCAAGCTTTTATAATAAGCTTTGTTTTTAATGTCATTATTTTTACTTATTTAGCTTAGTCTTTCATTTTAGATATGTTTAAAATTTTCATTAATTTTTCATGGTTTATTTTTTATTTTTTTTTGTCCTAGGTAGTTATTTGTAGCACTGATCATTTCTTCTATTTTCATTTCTTCTGAGAGTTTCTCTACCTAACTCTATTCAATAAGCATTTTATATATGTCATCTTCATATTTTCCCAATATTGTCAAAGTCGAATCTTTGCATCTTGATTTTGTATTTTTTGCCTAAATTTAATCTGCATCTCAGCCAAGAATATTGTACAAAGTTATTTTTTGCTTGGTTATCAAGTAAGTTATAATGGACAAAAAATTATATTGTTGTTTTAATCCTATTTCATAGCAAATCAATTGCCTTAATACCCCATAATGCAAAACCCACTGACTTTCAGGTATGTATAGTGCTATGCATTATGGAAAATGTCGCTACCTAGACTGGTTTAGATCTTTACTGAGGTCCTCTCAGTGGTAGCTAGATACAGGAAGATACTGAGGGGTGTGGAGATACTTCAAGTGCAAACTTTGTTTCTTTACACTTGGATATGGATTAAAACAAGAATATAATTTGTCAAGTATAATATATCATATTTCTTACAAATATCTCTGATCCAGAATATTTTTAAAAATATAGCGATACACCACTTTACCACTGAAATATGGAAAATATATGGCTTCTGCATTGATTCTACATTAATCCTGACTACGCTCCCTAGCAGAAAAATTCTTTATGAAGACATCTACGCATCCAAATCAACTAATACAACAAGCCAGAAACTATGACGGTAATGACCACTGGAAACATAAAAGACCGAAAGCATCTGCACATTGGCTTCATTGAGACCAAAAACATGGATGAAGGCATACAGGTACAGCCAGCAACAGTGAAAGACTATAGAAGGTTGACCAAAGAACTGGACGATAGAGGCATCCAGTATCATACTTTTGCGCTCAGCTCGGGAAAAAATTTAAAAATGGTCCTTCATAGTGTCTGTAAAGACATTGACACAGCAGAAATAGCTGCTGACCTTAATTCTCAGGATCTGCCTCCAGTCAAGGTCAGCAGAATGTACAAAGCAGACAATACTCCCATGCCATTAGTCCTAGTAGAGATTCATAAAATTTACAAAAATATCTACAACTTAAAAACATCGTCACACCAGAACCACTCCAGAAAAGATCATCTTCTGGGCAGTGCCACAGGTGCCAGAAGTTTGGCCATGCCCAGAATCTATGTAGAGCAGAATAGAGATGTTTGAAACGTGGGGACAGCCACCCAACCAATATCTGCACAAAGCTGAGGACCACCTCGGCCAAATGTGCCAACTGCGGTGGCCCTCATCCTGTGAACTACAAAGGATGTACTCAGCACCCAAAGAACACACGGATGGAGGCAGTCAATCAGCTCTCCTCCTACCGTATAAGAACACCAGAGGCCCAGGTCAAAACCGGAGACTCAGCGACCACAGTCGGAGACCTCCAAAAATAGAGACACCCAAACGCAAAAAAGAAGTTATGCCGATGTGACCCGTACAAATAGACCAATACCAGAACAAAAACAAAATCAACCAATAGCACCTAAAAATCTAACAGCTGTTATTACGGCCTCACTAGCAAACATGCTACAAGATTTCATCCTGTCAAACCCTACTGCAACCTCCACTAAAAGATTTCTTCACATCACACATCATCCTCACAGCTCTCATAAATGAATAATAACAAACTCATTCTAGCATCTCTTCAGATCGTTGCATGGAATGTAAATGGCCTCAAAAACAAAATTCTGGAACTCTGAGATTTCACATATAGATATCAACCAGATGTTATATTAATCAGTGAAACTCATTTAAGACCCTCAGACAATCCTAAAATAAGGGGTTATTGCCTATACAGAAACGTTAGATTACTCTACAGAGGCGGTGGCACTGCCATCTTCATTAAAAATTACATTAAGCACTACTCTGTGAGCAACCCTTCAACCACTAACCTTGAGATCACAGGAGTGGAAGTAGTCACCAGCTCCTCTGGCAAACTGAAAATCTACTCAGCTTACAACCCTCCCCAAAAATCTCTACTACACTCTGACCTGAATGCCATCTTATGCGTCAGAGATCCCACCATTATAGCCAGGGATCTGAACTCCAAGCACCCTGCGTGGAATTGCACACCCACCAACAAGAATGGTTGCATCCTTTCCAATTACTTAGGATCAAGCAACACTGTTGTGGCAGGCCCAGCCGAACCAACACATCTCAGTACATTTGGCACTGCTGACATCCTGGATATAGCTATCCTGCAGGATATCAAACTTCAATACAGTATCATATCTATGGATGAACTATCATCTGATCACAACCCAATTCTACTACAGCTAGGAAAACAAGAATACCTGTCTCCTCCTCCTCACTCCTACATAGCATGGGAAAGACTGTCAACAGCACTCAAGGATTATATTAGACCTGTTCCTCACATATGCAAAAGAAGAAGTAGAAACTGCAGTTACAAATCTCACACAACATATTAATTCTGTTATAACGGTAGCTGCCTCCTACAAATCTGCCCACAACCAGATCGTTTGCCTGAAGACATCATGAACTTGATCAGAGACAAAAACAGAGCTAGGAAAAGATTCCATAACACATGTGCACCACAAGATAAAACAGCTCTAAACAGGCTAAATGGGGCAGTAAGAGATGCACTCAAAGCTCAGAGTATGGGAAGAAAAGTTAGCCTCTATTTCACCTACTGATCACTCCATTTGGGGACTACTGAAAAATATCCGAAAGAAAGACAGATCCCTTCTCCCAATATTCTCTGTCCAGGGCCTTGCTCACACAGATATAGACAAAGCAGAAGTTATAGCAATTTGGATGAGCAATGCAGGCCTTCGTATGAAAACCTTGACTTTGATCACATATATAAGATTCACAGCAACGTCAGACACTCACTCAAACTTCCTGACATCAGCACTGACCATATTGCACCAACATCACCTGCTGATATATATGACATTATTAAAAAATTAAAGAACAAAAAAAAGCTCCTGGGCCAGATGGCATTACTAATCAGGTGATCAAACTTCTGCCCCGAAAAGCAGTAGTGCACCTGACCATAATTATAAATGCAAACCTAAGTCTTCACTATTTTCCTTCCACCTGGAAACTGGCCGATGTAATTCCTATACATAAGCCAGGCAAGGATCCTCACCTGCCTCAAAATTATTGTCCAATCAGTCTCATCTCCAACCTAGGCAAGATTGCGGGGAAGGTCATCCTCACACGTCTTCGAGCCTCAATAAATGAACTAGGCATCCTTCCTAAAGAGCAGTTCAGTTTTCGGCAATACCACAGTACTACTCACCAAATCCACAGAATAGTGGAATACATTACTACCAGCTACAACTGGCGTCAATAAACGGGAGCTGTTTTCCTTGACCTATCCAAAGCATTTGACAAAATATGGCATTTTGGATTGTTACATAAATTTATCTCAGCTGGTATCTCAATGAAATTGACACATTTAGTTAGTTCATATCTGCAAAACAGAACATTGCAAGTCAAGATTAATGGCACTACCTCATCCCAGCAACCCATCTTGGCTGGAGGGCCACAGAGATCACTACTGGCTCCATTGCTGTTCTCTGTATACATGTCTGATATCCCGCACAACCCAATGTCATCCATCATGGCCCTGTATGCAAATGCCACAGCATTATTAGTCAGATCTCTCCGACCACATTTCGTTACCACAAAACTTCAAGAAAATCTTCTAAAATTAGAAAGATGGTTCTCCAAATGGAGACTGCAAGTAAATCCCCTAAAAAGTTCAGCTATTCTCTTCACAAAAAGGTCAATATCTCCTGTAGGAGACATCTTATTATTCAACATCAAAATTCCCTGGCAGACGGAAACAAAATACTTAGGTGTCGTCCTCGACAAAAAATTAACTTTTAACCAACACATCAAGGCTACATGTACAAAGGCATCTAAAGCCATCGCTCAGATCTACCCTCCCTAATAAACAGAAGCAGCAAGCTAAACATCAGAATCAAACTGCTTTTATACCAGCTGACGATTCGTCCTATAGTTACTTATGCTTCTCCAGCCTGGAGCCACACCTCCACTACAAATATTATCAAATTGCAAAGTGTTCAGAACAAATGCTTGAGAATGATCCTAAACGCCATGGTTCGTTCAGAAATCATCAACTTCACCGAGATACAGATATTCCTTATATCTTCTCCTTCCTACAAACTTTAGCTGCAAAGTTCTTCCTAAAGACATCCACTCATCCCAATGATCTAGTTCAGCAAGCTGTAGCCTATGAGCCTATGGATACATTCAAACACAAAAGACCAAAAGCCATTTTCACTTCCTTCAGTGATGTATAATCTCCATGCCCATTCTGGGCGAGCAAACTGTTCATAATATTTTCCCTCACTGTGACTGTAACCGACAACGGGGAATATGAAAAGCTTTTCGCTTCACCCCTTAAATCATAAATGCCAATTGTCAACATTAATCCTAGCTTCCACTGAAGAGACCTCTATAAAGGTTGAAATTGGTCTGAGTAGTCGCCCTTCTCATTATGCATACCAACGTACATGTCCAAAAGGAAATGAGATTTGCAGTATGGGATGATATGGCAAGTGATGAGAAGTCAATGGCCTCTATATACAAGTAGCCTTTATACTTTAAGATTACATACATGTGTAATCTTGAAGATACTTTGCATACAAATTTTGCTTACCCATTTATCCTTGATTGTAGAATTAAAACAAGAATATAATCAGCTGAAAACAGTTAATGTTCAGAGTTCAATTCAGCACTTTGAAAATGTTTTAATATTTTTTAATGAAGTTTCTATATTAATATGTAATCAACAGTTCTCAGTAGAAGAGTTTGGAAATGTCTGGGTGTATTTGTGTTACTGAAAAACATGGTATTTGCAACCAACTAGTTTCATTTTCTTTACAGAAATCAAATAAGTGTAATCTGCTTTCATTTGTATTATCTATGATAAACTTGACTGTGAAGTCTGTCAATACCCAATAAAATCTCTACTGGGAATAGTAGGAACAGTATTTATCTCACTATTTATAAGAAGATAAAAAAAGAAAGAATTCAATATGATCTTGTTCTGGTTGTGAGGAGTCTGGTGCATACACTTGAATGCTTTTATATACAGTATAGTCCTTGTTTTTTTTTTTTAAACCGGTTTGGCTTGTTGGATATACTGCATTAATTCTTTCTCAATTGTTATTGATACTCCCTGTTCATACAGGTTAAATATTATAGCATCATATGACACGGTGCAATATATATAGAAGACAGGCAAGCATTAGAAGAATTGGAAGTGAAAGAATCAGAAATGTATCAGATATTGGTTGGGTTGGATGTTAATAAGTCTGTGGGAATGGATGATGATATATCACCATATTCCTAGGGAATGTGCACCACAGTTGGCTATTCCCTTGACCTGGTTATTTAATGAAAGTCTTGCGGTGGGTAGGGTTCCTAAGGAGTGGAAAGAAGGCAAAATAGTACCATTCAACAAGCATGGTTCTATGACAGAAGTCTCCAACTATAGACTAGTCTGTATAACTGTGGTTGATTAAGGTGTTGGAGAGATTGGTAAGAACAGAATACAGAATTGGATTGATGGACATACAATTCTTTATGATGGTCAGCATGGATTTGTAAAGGGTAGATCCTGTTTTAGTAATTTGCTTGCATTTTATGATAAGGAAACAGGTGTGTTAGATAAGGGAGAATCATATACAGTGATATTCTTGGACTTTGCAAAAGCATTTGATAGATCCCACATGATAAGTTGGTGTACAAGCTGCAGAGGATGGGAATAAATAGTATATTGGTTAGATGGATCAGAGATTGGCTCTGTGAATGATGCCAGCAGGTTGTGTATGATGGAGCAATCTCTCAAAAAAGGAGGGTGACAAGTGGCGTGCCTCAGGGTTCTGTTCTTGGGCCCCTGCTGTTTAACTTGTTTGTAAACAATACATCGTGTGGACTGACTGGGGATCTTCAGTTGTTTGCTGATGATACAAAGTTGGCAAGAATTATAAGACTTTTTACTTGGACAAAGGAGCAGGATTATAGTTTTAATATCAATAAGTGCAAAGTGTTGCATTTTGGAGTGCATAAATATATGTGTACTATATCGATGGAGCAATACTGCAGGAAGTGGATGAGATTACAGATTTGGGAGTGATGGTTGACAGTAGACTGAAATTTAGAGGGCATACTGCTAGTTTTTCAAAGGCTGCACATTTCTTCTGATTCATTATTTCATACTGTTGCTATGATAAGAAGTGCTCTAACATGTAGGGATAAGGAAGTGGTTGTGTAACTATACAGGGTGTTCGGGATAAATTTGACATATTTATAATTAATTATATTTTTCCGTAAGTTACATGTATTAACACACACTTCTCTTCGTTTAAAAGTTTGGACCCTTCTTCATTCATATACAAGATGTCAGAAAGGATGGATAGCTGGAACCCACCTGAATCATGGAAGAGAATAACTTGTATCATGATGATTCGTGCCCGCCATCAAAATAAGGATATTACGACTGCTGCCCAATGCTCCCTGAATACAGTAAAAACAATCAGGCATGAACTAGAGACTTGCAATGGTGACTACGAGGATGTAGCAAGAAGAAAGATCCCTAGCAGACGATCTGATTGCGTTCGTACAGCAGAATTCCTCGCAAATCTGCAGGAACAGGTGTTGAAGAACCCTGGCATTGGAATTCGGGCTTTGTTCGTGGAGTTGCTAACTGTAGTCAAGCCCTGGATAACAAGGGTAGCCAATGGTAGGCCGTATGTATGGCAGCAGGATTCGGCCCCTTGCCACACCTCTGGGAAAAGTCAAAAATGGTTGTCTGAAAATTTCTACGACTTCACCAGTCCAAATGTTTGGCCTCCAAACTCCCCAGACCTTAACCCCATGGATTATTTTGTATGGGGCGCAGTTGAAAAAGACACCAATCGCACTTCCAGTAATACAAAAGCCCAGTTAATGGATAAAATTAAAACAGTTTTTGCGGCCCTTCCCAGGGAGACTGTAGCATCAGCTTGTTCGAGGTTCCGAAGCAGAATTGAAGCTATGATCGATGCTAATGGTGGTTATTTTGAGTAAATCTTGTTGATAGTATTGTAATTAACTCTGCCTGTAATGTTTTTTTGTCAATTCATTAAATTTAATAGATACAAAGAAGATTTTCTTTTTCCTTACGAAACTGTCAAATTTATCCCGAACACCCTGTATAAGGCACTGGTCAGACCACACTTGGACTATGATGCTCAGGATCTGGTCATCTGGTTTTCATTGTGCTGTAGAGACATTGGAGATGGTCCAGAGACGAGTTAGTAAGACAATGTCGGGACTTGGAATGCTGGCTATGGAGAGAGGTTGAAGAAATGTGAATTTGCAGAGTTGGTTGATAAGAGGAAAAGAGGTGATATGCTAGAGACATTTAAGCTAGTGAGAGGATTTTATCAGATTAATTCAGAAGGGATTATAAAAAGAGTACAAGGTGAGAGGGGAAAAACCAGAGGAAGTTATGTAAAAGCATGGTGAAGAGGGGTGTGAGGAGTAGATTTTTTACATGGAGAATTGTCAGTGAATGAAATGCATTACCAGAATGTGTTGTTAATGCAACTTCCAACATCTTTCTCTAAATCCAGAGTAATTTAATAATAAGGTGAGACACCTTTTGGCAACTCATATAGGTAAATGTGACTTCTCCATTGCTTCCACCTTGGTATCACCACCACTGACAAGACCTCAATAAAGGTCAAAACCAGTCTGGATAGTGGCCCTTCCCTTAATGCATTATACATGTCTGCAAGGAGTGTGCTTTGCATTATGGGCGATACTAAGACAAGGAGTGATGAGTGCTTGGTCCACGTTTACCCTGATTTGCCTCAAGTTCTGAAGATACTTCAGGCACAAACTTTGTTTGCTTACACTTGGATAAAGGATTAAACTAAATTTATTATAATGGATATCCTTGTTTTTTCATTATATTCCATAGTTTTTCTCTGTGTATTTTATCAAAAGCTTTCTCGTAATCTATAAAAGCCATATAAGTCTAAATTAAATTTCTCGTATTTTTTCAATAATTTGTTTTAGTACATAAATATTGTGTATACATGATCATCCATGTCTGAAACCATTTTGTTCTTCTGAGAGTAGATTGTATGCAATATTTCTAAGTCTTTTATTCAGGATTTTACTGTAAATTTTGTAACCTGTATTTAATAAACTTATTCCTCTGTAATTTTCATAATCATCTCTGTCTTCTTACTTAAATATAGATATAACCTTAGCTTTTAAGCAATCTGAATGGAACCTCACATTTCCTCCAACAGTTATTTATTAATTTTAAAAATCTGTGATGTAAATATTCTCTGCCATATTTCCAAAGCTTTGTATTTATGCAATCTAATCTGGTTGATTTTCTATTGTTTGATACTTTTATTGCTTCTTTTAGTTCTTCCAATTTTAATGGTTCTATATCAATGCTGATTTCTTCATTATTATTTGCTGTTATTAAATTTGATACCATACCATAAATTCTTATAATGTTCTATCCATTGTTTCCCTTGTATTATGTTGATTTGTGTTGTATCTCTTTCTTTGTTGTTTAATTTCCTTAATATATTGTAGGCTATGTCTTGTCTTCCATGTTATGGCTTCTATTTTGTCAATAAATCTGTCCCAAGAATCTTGGTGAGCTTTCTCTACTATGGTTTCAGCTATATTTCTTTTGTTTTTGTATATTTCTTCTGTTTCCTTTGTAAGTTTTTGAAGGAGTGATTTGTATAGCATGTTTTTCTTTTATTGCATTTTCTATATCTGTGTTCCAGATTTTTAATTTTTTTTTCTTTTTAATATTTTAGTTTTCTTTCCAAGTACTTCAGAGGATGCTTTATGGATTAACTTTATTAAAGATTTCCATTCTTTTTTTTGTATCTTCACTGACTTGGGCTTCTTTTAGGTAATTTGTTAATCGTGATTGATATAGCATTATCAGTTTTAAAATGAAAGCATTATCAGTCCATTGCAAAGCATATGTAAATATATCAGTTTATTATTATTCAAATGAAAATTTAACTTTCTTTTACTTTGATTTCTTAGGAAAGGAGAAATAAAAATGCTCTTTTCCTCTCCCAGCAATGCATTGCTTGCTTTGATTATTTAAGGTAGGTGGACAGGGAGAAGTCTCACATAATTTAATCACATCACAGTGTTGTGATGCATTTTAAAATGGTCAACCAGTATAATGATTACATGGCTTGAATGGTTATTATAACTAGACCATCCTGCTATGATAAAAAATGTGTACCACCTTGAATGAGACCAATGCTCACTCTGGAAAAATGGGCACATCTGTTCTCCAACCAACAGCAGGCTGTGGGTACAATTCCTATGGTAATATTTATCTTGGTGAAAGTCTTTCCATAATGTTTGTTATGAGACCACCACTCTGATAACAACAGTGCCTGAATTGGCTGGCAAAAATTTCCTATTTAGGTCTCTAGATTAGTTTGTATAGACTTTCATGGGTAAGATATCCCTTATTAAAAAAACATGGCAGCTATTTTATGGAACGTTTCTGGACATAAAGTAAAAATTTTGTCAGAATGTGATACTGCTTTTATGGCAATATATTCCTATATTTTATTTCATGCCCCTTTTTAAAATTTGATATAAAAGTGTATTATGTCTGGCTTAATGTTTTGTTGTTTAATTGACTATGGAGATAAATGTTTTATTATGCAACAGTTGGGATGTCACTGTAGATATATATCGTACTAATATATATTAATCAGTTTTCATGAGTTGATGAAAAAAGCAGTCAGCTGCTATGGTACAAAAGAAATTATCATATTAATCAATTTTATATATATATATATATATATATATATATATGGAAATTGAATTCCATCACTGATCACTTTACTATTGTTAACAGGTATCAGTATATGGAGTTCAGCAATTCATCGTTTGAGGCCCAGAAACATCGTTCACAACATACCTATTATATCTCCAATGCAACCAAAATTTCACCATGGAAGTAAGAAACTAACCATTATTAACACAGTGACCATCATACCGTTCCTTAAACTTATTTACTGATGAAGAACTGACAAAACCTCAAGCAACCCATTCCACTCATTCACAACCCTTGTAAAAAAAAAAAAAAATCTAGATCTCACAATCTTGCTAACTGAAACTTTACAAGACTTTCAAAGATGTCCTCCTGTTTTGTCACCACCTGCCATATACTGAAAAAGTTCCCCTACCTCCATTCCATAAAATCTTTTTTTAGTCACCTGAATATTTCTATCATGTCACTTATCTTCCTTCTATCTGCCAAATTTTTGTAACTCACAAATCTCCAATCTAACCTTGTATGGAACTTTCCATAGGCTTGCCTCTGAATTCCCTCAATGACATTCACAACTCCAAGAAACCTGGGTGACTAAATCTGAGCACAATAGTCCAGAAGTGGATGTATTAGTCTTATAAAGAGGATTAATGATTTGTCTCTACTAGTTAGAGTATTTTTTTGACCATCCAAATGATCTTCTGAACTGTTTTGCAAATTTTTTCAGTATGACCTCTGAACTGCAATTCCCTACACTTCAAAGCAAAACATTTATATTTATAGGTATTATTTCTGGGAAAATTCCCATGTTTCTCTTCTTAAGAACTATTATTTTTACGGCCATTTTTGCCTGCTTCCATTTAGGAGTACCCCTTTTTTTAAAAGTCAGTGGCTTTTTACTCAAGAATTCTTAGGGCATTACATATGTTTTAGAGACAAATATACAGAATAATAGAGGAAGAAAATTTGCACATACCTTGTTTAGATGCTGTTGTTTGGTTGTCTTTGTTCTGCGATGTGCATACTTCTGCTGTTAAACTGTTAAAAGGGAAGGGGAATTTGGAAAAGTGGGAGAATTAATTTGAAAAAAACCGGGTTTTTTAAAAATAATATATACATATATTACTATTATTAAGGGCGCTTTTTTGAGGAAGGGGAAGGGTTTGTGGGAAAAGGGGCCAGGGAGAGTGAATCCTCTCATTTATATTTAGTTTATGTCTAAATGTAATCTAAACCTTGCTTTTCAATTTGATGAAACTAATAACAGTTTCTAAAACCTAGTGTATCGAACATTTTTTAATTAAATTAATAAAACAAAACATAGTAACTAATGAAACCTGGGATAAGGATAAATAAATACGGCTTCAATGATACAAAATTATGAACTCCCCCCCCACCCCTTATAACACATCAAAACTGACTACTTCAATTATCCCAATAGTTTAAAGTCCCATGAAATTAATTTCAAATACTATAGTATATATAAAATTAGGTTTCCACGTTTCATAGCAAATAAAATTCCATTTTAGCACTAGATGTATAAAGTTATAAATCAAAATGCGCTTATTTAAAATGTACGTACCACAAGCAAATTGGACATAAAAAATAAACAGGTTACAAATATTCCATTATTTTCTTAACATTGTACACGGTGAAGAGTAATAATTACACATGTAAATGTTGAACACGGTAACAGCAGACACAAAAACAGATAGCAATATCAGCAAACACGAAACATGCCGTACACGGCATTTAAAATAGCCACCTGCAGGTTTGATTGGTAATGTAAACAATTTTAGACAGGAACCGTATTATCAAAAATGAACTCATTTTAAAAGTCTGTTCTAATTTCTCATTGGGAAAAGTATTAATAACTGTAAGTCCATAGCTTCTGTCACACAACCCACTGGTTATGATTTCAAGCTCTGTGTGACAAAAAGTGGAATTCTCAACCTTTATAATCTAAAGCAACACATTTGTATAACAATAATATGGCGAGACTAATTTATTCAGGAACACATTGCGAGCGGGTCGACAGTGGCAGACAAAATTGGACACACCACTCCACTGCACATTTTCAGCACTAAAGTTTGCCGGCCTGGTTGGCTGAGTGGTTAGTGAATCCGCTCTCCAGCCAAAAAAGCTGGCTGGAGGGTTCGAATCCTGCCGTGATCATGAATGTTTGTGATTGTCTGTGAAAGTGGTGGTGATGGGCGGTAGATGGCGTTGGTGTACCTGTGGTTTGTTGTAGTTGGGGAATTGAGTGGTGGAGACAGAGAGTTGCAGAGCAGGGGCCCTCCATGGATGAGTCTATGGACTCCCTGGAGGTGTCACATAATAATAATAAAAATAAAAGTTGTTTTGAGAATATGTTCATTTTATTGAGATCGTGAGTTTGATAGGTTTGTAAGAGAAAAGAGTCACGAATGAAATGATATATAAATAAATATATGCCTTTCCAGCACAGTTGAAAGAACAAAAGATATCCCCTGCGATTGGAAAAGACCTGAGTTCGATTCTCGTCGAGACGGCAGGAATTTGTATATGGGCTTTTCAACTGGGGATGAGTTAGCCGATCAAATACGGGTAGAAGAGTTTGTTTTCCCCTGGAAACTCTAGTTTTTCACTCCTCATATCGTCTATGGGAATATACGCAATTTACAGACAAAAATTACTGTTGATAGTGGTAAGCGGTAGATCGCGTTGTGTGTTGATGACAATGGTGTTGTTGTTGTGGTGGTAGTAGTAGTAGTAGTACTTGGAGGATTAAGTAGGGAATTGGTGAATTGTGATACAGTAAACTGCCCTTCTGTGATAAGTCTTGGCAGTCTCACATAATAATAATATAATTGAAGTGATAAACATGTTTACACAGTTGACAGAATATCATACTTCGTTATTAGTACCAGTCACTCGCGAACAAATATGACAAATATAAGTTAGTCATATTTGTTCCTAACAGCTACTGATGAAACTGGAAATGACTGATTAAGCCAATGAGCGATCTATACTGCTTGGAAAGAAGTTAACGAATACCCCATGAGCAAGGTGCATCGTGCCATGTAACGAGTCACATGTTTGTAGCCGGTATAAATGAAGAATACGATGCTCCCAAATCATTGTAACTGTGTCTGGGTTAAATGGCTGCGAGAATAGAACTGGAGGATTTTAAAAGCGCCGTTGTGATAGGATGTCAGGCGACAGGTTAATCTGTTCGGCAAATTGTTGACAAATTAGGTCATCCCAGGTCAACAATCGATGACACAATGCTCAAATGGAAGCGCAGAGAGTCGACTTGCGAGTGCTGTCCACAGTGGACCACTACCAAACCTGTCCGTAAGGTGCTACGAAAGTTAATATGTAAAAAACGCCATTTCTCGGCTGACACGTTGAAAAATTCTGAGTATTGACTGAAACAGAAATCTGCTAAAACACATTCATAAAAGAGGCCCACAACATGGGTTTCCATGGTAGGACTGCAACATGCAAGCCCCTATTACCCAAACTAACATGTTGAATCGTCTTCAATGATGTAAAAAGCGTGTGCAGTAGGATATGGAAGCTTGGAAAGCTGTGTTATAGACCGACGAATCACGAGACACCCTCTAACGAACAGGTGGACGCGGGTGTGGGTGTGTTGGATGTCCAGTATGTGGCAGTGTGGTGGTATAGTCCTGTTTTTCCTGATTTGGGGCTCGGACCTATCTGATGCCATGAACACTGAACTTTGAAAGGTATCTGTACATTCTGGACAATGTAATGCTTCCTACTTTGGGACGTTTCTACAGAAATTACCATTGTCACTTTTAGCGCGACAATGCACTGTCTCATAAGACTGCTACTGTAACTGCATGATTGGTAGACATGAACATAACCACACTTGACTGCCTCTACACAGTGCTGATGTCATCCCTACTGAACATCTGTTGGATGAACATGAGCGTCGAGTGATGTCAGGGGGGGGTGTCCACCCCCGCAAGAGTCCCAGACCTCGTTACATGCGTACAGGAAGAATGGTCCGAAATTCCCATTGATCGCTGTCGTACGCTTGTGATAAACATGCTCCATAGGATTGCTGCAGTCATCGCAGCAAAAGGAGGTCCTACTTCTTATTAAGGTGGGTGGGCATCATGGCTGTTTGTTTGTTCCTCACATTATGGTGAACGTTGACTTCTTTCCAAGCAGTGTACATGACCTTTCACAGTGGTGACATATGTTCCAGTATGTATTAATGACAAGAAGCATTGCCCATGCGATATACCAGTACTACTCTTCTCTTTTCTACTCTTCTTCTCTGTAGTGTACAATATAGTAGTCTCAAAATATCCTGAAAACACAGCATTTCTCCATTTTGATCGAAATTCTGCTTTTTTTTTTCTCTTGTTCTGGGATAACCGCTTACAGTTCTGAGAACGGTTTAGAAAGGCGAGTATCAGTAAACGGGTGATATAATCAATCCAGTATTTTTTTATTTTTTGATCACATTTTCGAGACTTCAAACAATCTATAAGCCCATTAGTACTTTCCAAGGAATGCAGGAGAGGACTGAAAAAGAAATTAATTAACATTTTTCTTGAATAGTTGTAGATTTCATTTGTTTGATAATACTTCATGTGGAAGGTACTTCAAGAATGTAGCATTAGACAGAATAAAAGAGGAGAAGCAATATGGTGTGTTAGCGAGCATTTCCATGGTTATTGCTCTTGTTTCAACAGGTCCAACATACACTTGAAGAAAAATGGTTGTTAGTTCATACAGCAGTAACCATGGGAGTGTCTTTAGAACATAGTAGCAAAACATTGTGTCTGTGAGCAAGGCGTAGAGACTCTGTAAGGAGAGATCATTTATGAGTCGAATTGCTCTCCTCTGGATTATGAGAATTTTTGGAGAGGTTTCAGGACCACAGGCACTAGATCGCCAGAAGAGAGAGAAGTTGAATTCTAGTCGCCGATTAGATGAACTTTTACTAAGCCTTCTTTCGACCGGTTCTTGAGTTAGTCGATCTCTGGCACGGGCAAGCAGGTTTTTCCTCCCGGAAACTCGGGTTTTTCGTCCTGTAAACTCAAGAAAATCGACCGTAGAACCCACATTATTTCAGACATTAAATATATTGTGTTAGGGTTAGGCACCACGAGATGGCGGCACATTTGAGCCGTCTCTCTTCACTGCGTACCGCTTAATTAGTGATAGCCTTGGGCCATCTGTCTCTGATTGGGTACCAGTGGAGATTGAACTGCCCACTCAGTCTCCAAAAGTTAGATAGGGCTAAATGGCCTCGCCTACTCCCGTATATACGGGAATAAAAAGGCGTTAGCTGATTTTTTTTTTTTTTTTTAATTAATTAGGGGTACTTGGTAATAATGAAAATTTAAGAAGGGTACGTGGATATCTGAAGTTTGAGAAACACTGACCTAAGGCATGAAACTTTAGTGGATAGTTCTATGACTGAGAGATGTCCCTGCAGCAATTTCTTTGCTGACTGCAAGTTTCACGGCTGATGACGTGTGAGATGCTCAAACATTCCGAGACAGAGCTCATCGACTTTAGCCAAAGAGTGGCAGTGGCCTCCCAGGACGTTTTTCTGCTGTGGTTGCGCACTCAATGTTCCATTTATGAAAGATATAAGCAACGGTGGATTTCGGTATACTCAAACAGGTAGCAATAAAAAGAAAAGGACAGGAAGATGACAGATGTGACACTGCACTACCATCCAACGTTGGGATCTGTAAGTTCAACTGAACTTGACACCTTCACATTGAGTTCACTGCTAATCATACAGCAGATCGCGCCTGTTATCCTCAGACTTACGCACACATCCCCTAAATATTTACATGTTGTAGGATACGACGATCCTACAACATGCAAAGGACGAAAGTTGTCCGAATATTTTTGCCAACACAGTGTATGTAAAATACATGCCTCTTTGCTTTTTTCTTATACTTAAATATACAGTCTGGTTAGCCCAGTTGGACAACTTACCTCCCCCCCCCCATTATACACACACACACAAAATGCTAGGAAGAAGAAAAACTAGAAGAAACTAATCATGGTATGAATCATAAAGTTTTAAAAGATAGCAAGTTGAAGTTCAAGTGCTATATTCCAAGTATTGGAAATACAAATCAGAGAATAATTACAATGCTGAAACGAATCTTAACATGCCAAAATAAGGAAGCCATTCTACCTCTTTACTAGTCTTAGATGCGAACTCATCTTATCTAGTCTCAGATATGCTATTCTGGTGTTTCAAGTGATTCATGTGCGGTGCAGTGGATGCAAAAGAGTTTTAAAGATAATATCTGGACTGTGGAACAGAGACTGCGATTTTGTAGACTGCAGATACCAACAATAAGGAGAAGGAGGATTATGTGATGACACCAGCTAACATCCGAAAAAGATCTCAGAGAATTCCAGTGAGTGTAATTTTGTAATTTTATGGTGGGTGGAGAAAGGACAACTGTGCATTCACTGAAGTGGAGAAAAAACAGTAAAGAAAGAGATGCGAGCTAGATTTTTTTACTTCATGGATTTGTGTGCAATTGGAATGGACTATCTTAGGTTGTGAATGCAGGTAGTGTGAATGAATTATGATGTGGTGAGTGCGGTATGCAGCTTCCACAATAATCCCTGACTCTAGAGATCTTCTCTCTCAATAATAATAATAATAGTTGTTATTACTTATCTCTTTAACGTATTCGGAGAAATTTAGACTAAATGACGAAACTGAAGAAGGTAGCTTTTCAAAAAGCTTACAAGTTGCATCATTCAACACATTTATTTTTTATTATTATTATCCCAGGGTAATATTACATCAGATCATAGAGGTCTAATTCATGTATTTTATACAACTCCTTTTCTGGATTGTTATAAAGTTCACATTTGGAAATATTCATACAATTTAGTAAATGCATTGCCGATGCTTTCCCAATGTTTCAGATTTTGCAGATGGGAGAAGACTTTCATGCCATTGCTAAACTTGATTGGCCTTGTGTGGCCAATCTTTAGGTTAGGGATCATGGTAGTGGCACAGCAATTAAACTTGGAGTTGATGGTAGCTCCTGGTTTTTCTGCTGAATACATACCAGTGGTCAGTCGTGTCCTGGAGAATCGTTCCTTTTATATTTTCTTTTTGAGTGCTTTTAAAAAGATCGAAATCTGTGGTTGCAAAAATGGCTGCAACTTGATGTTGCAGCCATTTTTGCTACTTCATCTGCAGTTTCATTTCCCTTTAATCTCGCATGGAATGGGGTCCACTGGAAAATTATTTCAGAAACCTTATGTAGTTTGTTTATGTTGTTGCTAGTCTCTAATTATTTCTTGATGACTATTGTACCAGTTCTTAATAGCTTGAAGGGCTGCTAAGGAATCTGTGAAAAATATAAATTCCTTTGGGTTTTGTTTATCCAAATGTTGCAGTGCTGTGTTAAGGGCTATTAATTCTGCATGGTATGAGTTGCATCCAATACTATTAGTTGTTTTTAGTTCTATATTTTGAGAGCTATAGATGAGTATGCCACTCCCAGAATTGCTATTCTGATTTTTGGAGCCATCTGTGTAGATCTTTATTGAGTCAGATCCATAATCAATTATTTTTGAAAGAGCTAATGATCTCAACATTTCAGGGTTTTCTAGGCTTTTTTCTCATGTTTCCCTATTTCAAAATTGATAAGCTATTTTCTCTGTCTTGATTTGGAGGAAATGCTGGGTAGTTCGATATTTTATTTGGACAATTCAAAGGAATTTTATTTTCCATGATTTCATGCATAGTTGATTTTTTCTTCATTCTGTTTGTGGGTTGCCAATTTTTAAAAAAGTTCACTTGTTCGATTATGTCCAGGTTGGCTCTTTTTTCTACAAATTTAGTGAGATTTTCTTGCCACCTAATTTTTAAAGGAACCAGGTTGGATTCGAATTCTGCTATTTTTCCAGGAGTTGTATTCCTTAGTCCACATGTGATTCTAGCTGCATTTTTCTGAATTTTTATAAGCTTGTCTAAATTGGTTTGTGAAGTTGACTTTTAAGGTTTTAGCATCGGCTCCCCACTCTTTACCTGAGACATTTTTCATGATATTAAGTCTTCTATTTCCTCTGACTGCAACATTGTTGATATGTTTATTTAAGCTTAGTGATGGATCCAGAGTAACTCCAAGGTATTTTGGATTTTCATTAAATGTAATTAGTTGACTATTTAGATTAATCTTTGGTCTCCACTTTCTGAGGTGGTTATTAATGGTAAATACACAAATTTCTGATTTATTAGGGTTAATTTTGATTTTTTTGGTTTTCACAATATGCAGAAAAATCTTCAATGGCTTTGTTTAAGTGACCGTCTGCTGTTTCTAGGTTGTTGTGAGCTGAGAATAGGACCAAATCATCTGCAAACATAGCTATATTTGTTTCTTTATTTATATTTTTATCTAAGTCGCTTAAGTAGATGGAAAAAAAGAGTGGGCTCAAAATGCTGCCTTGAGGGAGTTCCTGTCTTATTTTCACTTTCTTGGAAAAGGTATTATTTATTCTATCTCGAATTGTTCTGTTTCTTAGAAAGTTATAAATCCAGTGTAGAACTTTCCCTTCTATTCCAAGATAACAAAGTTTGGAAAAGAGTTTCTGCCTCCACATCTAGCCAATGGCATTGCTAAAATCTTTAAAATTGCAATGGTGAACTAGGTAGATTTGGTCTGGAAGTTATCTTGAATTGTTTGGGTTAAGTAGAAAAGTTGATCAGTTGTCGAGTGATTTCTTCTAAAGGCAGCCTGAAAATGTGGTATTATACTATTTTTGTTCAGATAGTAATTCAAACTTTGGAGTATCATTTTTTCCATTAGTTTGCCTGGAATTGCAGTCAGTGAAATTGGTCTATAACTTCCTGGTGTGACTTGAGGTTTGTATAGCTTTAATATTGGTATGATTGTGACTGTCCTCCAGTCTTTTTGAGCTTTGCGCTTGTTTTAGGCTATTGTTGTATATGCGAAGTAACCAATCTAAGGCAGTAGATCGCTTTCTACTGGTTCTAAGGAAGATGTTTGATCATAATTCCTTGTATGTTATCTGTTCCCCATGATTTATTTATATATAGTCTCTCCAAGAAATCTCTAAATTCAGAGATTGTAAATCGGTCCCAAAATAATTTGATTTTATATTTTGGGGAATTTGCAGCGCTTTTCTGCTGTCGACTATTTTGATATTTGATTGCCTTTCCTAGTATTCATTTCTACTTTGCTTACATTTTGAAAATGAAAGGCCAAGGTATTTGCGATCTCCCTATCTCCAATTTTGATATTTCCATCTGGATCTTTTTAGCGTGTTTGTCTCACTTGCCTTTGATAAGTCTCTTTGTAAATTAGCAGTCAGTTTCCAAAGTTTGGTATCTGAAGTGTTTGGATTTAAGTTGTGGCAAAATTCTTGCTGTCTTGTTCTTTGTAATATATTATATTTTTGTTTAATTTCAGCGTTTATCTTGTACTCGATCCTGATTTTTGGAGAGCTTCGAATTTTTAAGATGTTAAATAATTCATTTCTTTTAGTTGTTTTACTGGCAAGTTTCTGGTGAACTTTTGTGTAGTTTGAAATAACCTTTCTCCTGTAACACTTTGCGATACTTTTCTTTGCTGCATTTAGAATAATATTCTTCCAAGTTATGTAGTCTTTGTGTAAGTCATCATGGTATGTGTAATCTTTCAGCATTTTACTTACTTCATCCTTGTATTTCTTCCAATTTGCCTTCTGGAAGTTCCAAATGATATTTCTTTATTGGGCGGGTCTAGTCATTTTTGGTCCAGATTGATTAATATTGGGTGTATGGTCGCTTTCTACTGATTCCAAAATAGACCAAATTGCTTCGTCCTGAAGATCTGGAGAGACTGCAGTAATATCTAGGGCATCTTTTTTACCATAAGAATGAGAGAGAGAGAGAGAGAGAGAGAGAGAGAGAGAGAGAGAGAGATAAGTGGGTTCTCCACTGTTTAGAGTTATTAGTCCTGTTTCATCTAAGAAATTACTAAGGTTTTCTCCTCTTGGGTTGATTTCCTCAGAACCCCATAACAGAAGTTTGCTATTCATGTCTCCTAAGATAATGGAGTTTTCTTCAATGAGATGGGATAGGCTGGAAAGATTTGGTCCAGGATTTTTAGGAAGATGATAACAATTGAATATGTTTAATGGCTTTTTACCTTGGTTCCACTGTTTGGATTCCTCGTATTTCAGATCCTTCTGCTACTATGTCTAACTCAACAGCTTTACATGACAAGTATCGAATTAGTGTCAGAAGCCGTCCTCGATTTTGGTCAGTAAGCCTATCTTGTCTTATGTTATCATAGTTTTAATGTTTATTTTACTGGTTTGTCAAAGTTTCGTTTCCTGGATGCAAATAATATCAGCATCGTGTTTGTCAGCTAGCAATAATAGTTCATTTATTTCATTTCATTTCATTCTTTCAAACATTTCCCCAAGGAATCTACGTGTTTGTGAAGTTCTGTAGAAATGGCGTTATGTCCAGCAGACTTGCTTGGTGCTAGTCTTCTGGACGAAATGCCATTCTACGTTTCAGTGTACAGAACAATCTTAGGCAGAGGAAAGTCATTTTTCTCACATCAAAGGGTTATTAACAATACAACTCAAGAAAATTGCTTTGAAACTCGAACTATTTCAGACAATAATATGTACGCATACAGGCCACTGGAATTTTTGACCTTTATGCGAATTTATGTAAACGTCATATACACAGCATTTTTCCAAAATTGTCGTTGTAGAGCATCACCACAACTATGCTCATGGTTAGTAATCGCCAATAGTGTTGATCAAATAGAAAAGTAAATTATCTTGCGGGTTTTCCGTCTGGCTGAAGCTGTGTTGAGAATAGTAGTGCTGACTGGTTTCTTAAAATACGAGATATCCTCGTGTTTAGTCATTTGAAAAATAACCCATTTTACTCTTCTAAGTGGCATAACTCAAAACTTCCTTATCGACTATACAAATATTGACTACTGAATTAGAAACTTTGATTTTGCATACAGACATGCAACAGCTAATATAGATGCTCTTCAATTTACTGTGCTTGGTTTAGTGAGATATTATTCGGGAAGAGCCTTCATTCAATGCTTTAAACCACATATGGGCAATCCCCGCCCGCGGCCGGATTCGGCCCTAATCTATTTCTGCTAAGTTTGTCTGATTCATGGTGGGAGAAAACATGGTATGTTCTACTAACTCACATTAAGCTGACGTCATATGACTTGCACAAAACACACTATGTTTTCTTTAACCAAGGTATCGTTCTCACTTTGACTAGCGGCGTGTGTGAACGTGTTACAGCTTATCAGTTCGGTACTTGCGTTGGCGTTGTTCTTTGTTCAGTGTCTGCATTGATGTTATGTTATGTTCGGTGCCTGCGTTGATGTGTTCTGTTCAGATAAGAGCTAAAAATTGTTATAATTTTCCTACTCTAGCAACTCATAAAAATATCCCTTATAATTATTATGGAGAAGGACTGAATTCACGAATAGAGCAATTTGATACAAGGTTTGCCGACTTCAAAAACAAAGACTCCACATTCGCTATATTTGCTCGTCCGATGGATGCTGATGTAAATAACGTGCCAGAAAACTTACAGATGGAACTTATTGAGCTTCAGGCGGATTTAGTGCTAATATCACAATTTAACAACATTGCTTTGACAGATTTTTATAAATTTTATTTGGTGGAAGAAAAATATACAAATTCACGCGCCTTTTCAAGAAAAATCATTTGTCTTTTCGGCAGCACATATCTGTGTGAACAGTTTTTTTTCGAGGATGAAATACAATAAATCAAAAATTCGGACAAGAATAACGGACGAAAACCTCGAAAATTCTATGCGATTATCCTTAAATAATATTAACGTCAATATTGATAGTCTCGTAGTTGAAGTACAAGGCCAATCTTCACATTAAATTGTTATGTCGTTCATTATATTATAAAATTTATGTAGAGCTTTATACCAAAGCATTATATTATATGAAATATGAAGTAGCAACTTGTTTTAATTCATATAATATTAATTTATTTTATTTAATAATTTGGTCCGGCCCTTGACTCGGAGACAGAATGATAATTTGTCCCCCGAACTAGGAAAGGTTGCCCATGCTTACTTTAAAAATTGCTGCACACAGGAAGTTCAGATTGTCAGTACAAGCCTTCACTGACGACGGCGATCTTGTTTCTGCAAACTATCTTAGGACAGGTTACGTCTCTTGGAAGATCAATATAGGTTATTTTCCAACTGATTAAACAACCGGGATATCTTATCTTTTGAGAAAACCCGTCAGCTCTGTTGCTTTCAAAATCTTGGCTCAAGCCAAATGGGCATCCAGCGACATTCTTAAATAGTTGCCTAGAACACAATGTGGCACATAACTAAGTATTTTACACATACGCTGGGTTCGTGGTGTTCGCGGATATCTGCATGAGGTTTTTAATTCAGTGGCCAATATGAGTATGTACAGAAGTAACTAATAAGCTGATAGCAGAGATAAGCGATAGACGATAGGAAAAGTAATAACAATGTATGCAGAAATTGAATTGCAGAGCTCTAATCATGACCTAATACTATTTAATTTGTGCATTAATGATATGATCGAGAGTGAAGAGAGAGAAGATGAACAGGTTGCTGATGATGCAAAGTTATGAGTGATCAAAAGTGACTTCGATCGAGACTCTGATAACATTTCAGGATGGCTTGCATTGATTAGCATTGTAGGAGTGGAGAAATGATGTTGATTTATTGTCACAAAGTGTCAAATGTTTTGCGTTATGGAGGAAAGGGGGGGTTGGTGTTATAATCATGATATTACAGTTCAAAGAACTAAAGATGCAGTATTCAATTATGGCCGAAGCAAATAAGACTATGAGGCTAGTGCATTTATTGCACGTGTTCTTCTGATCAGCTTGCCTGTTTTGCGAAATGAAAAACTCGAATTTACTGATGCTAGGGGAAAATCGCCTCCAAATGACAGCGCTTGGGCGATAAGGGATCTTAGTGCGATGTAGAGGAGAACTTTAGTGGAGAAGCAAGAGAAAGGATTATAATGTTGGAATGAGTAGGAAAAGGGGTTATTATTCCGTCTGAACTATTGGGAACAGGATTGATTTTCTTGGATCTCTGAAAAATAAGAAAGTACACAGATGACATCGAAATTAAGGAATGTATGCAATTGTGAAGATATCATATTGGGATGTGAGTTGCAAAGTTTGCTAAATAATTAGGAAAAAGGGACAGTAAGACCAAAGAAAAGATACAAGTTTACATTCTTGAAATCACCCAAACTGCCACACGGATAAAATATATTAAAAATATAAGCTTCGCATCCATGTGATTATTATAGTAATAAAAAAAAATCATCTAACGCCTTTTTATTCCCGCATATAAAAGCTAGGTAAGGCCGTTTTAGCTCTATCTAACTTATGGAGACTGAGTGGGCAGTTCAATCTCCACTGGTACTCAATCAGAGATAGCTGGCCCAAGGCTATCACTAATTAAGTGGCATGCAGTGAAGAGAGACGGCTGAATAAGTGCCGCCATCCAGTGGTCCCGAACCCTAACACTCCTATTTAATGTCTGAAATAATGTGGGCTTACGGTCGATTTTCTCGAGTTTACGGGACGAAAAACCTGAGTTTCCGGGAGAAAAAAACCGACTTTCCCGTGCCAGAGATCGACTAACTCGGGAACCGATCGAAAAAAGGCTTAGAAAAATTTCTTGTAGTCGCCGACTAGATTGAAACCAAAAAGTCTTCCTTCGTGCGGTCATGCGCCATGGTGTGCAAACGCCACATCCACTGAGGTACACAGGCTATCCAAATGTTATATTAACTCCAATGGACACATCGCATTGATGTAATTATTGACGTGCATACACATCAAGGCTCGTTCAGTGGTCGGGTTATTGAGGAAGAATGCGAAGAGAAAGGGAGTACGAATCATTTTCTCTTGTAACCGTTGCACTTGAGCCAGAATTAATTTAAGGAGAAATAGAAGAGGCAATTTGTGCAAGACCAGTGTCATTTAGTTCGAAAAGACACGTGTTTTAAGTGTTCTTCAAACACAACAAACATAATTGATTTAGAATGGAGGCCATGAAAACAATCAAAATTAATTCGGACACCAGATTCGTTGGGAAAGCGAGAACAGGAAAATGATGTCTCGCGTGAGTATTGGCGAACCTCCTGCGACATCTCACGGAGCATATTCAAACAATAGTCATTTCACGTCAATTTTGATTATAAATATAAATATTATGATTTTTCTCTTAAATTAAAAAAAATCTGCTAAATGAAATTAGGACTTAATAACTAAAATGTGTATTTCATAGATAGAAGGAAGTAGACAGTTGTGTGGAAAAACTTGCTAGCATGCAATAAACGCAGCTCTCTTCATCTGCATTTATGCTTATAGCCAATCCCCCAAACGCCTGTCAATTGCAATCAGTGCCGTAACCAGGGAATGTCCAAAGAGGTGTCCGCCACGGGCGCAACTAGTTTGGGGCGCAAAACATAAAAAATATAAAAAATAACAATAAATCAATAGATATAAATGTCTGCTATTTTTATATTGTATTTTTAATTTTCGGCAATACGCCACTTTAGACACAAATTCTGCAATTCATTTTGATGGGGTTAATAGTAAGTATTTTACATATTGCATTTAGTAAAATTTAACTTGTTGCATTTAAATTTTTCAAAATTTTTGTCTTTTTTGGGTTAGGGAGAGCCCAAGCTAGATACCACAAGCGCTTCAAATCCTCGTTACTGTACTGATTCCAATGATCAATTGATCTGCTTCTGTAAAGGGATTAGAAGCAATATAATTTGCATTTTATCAGAGAGAAATATAAGCTAGTTTATAAAAATAGACTATTGAATGACACAAATGTACAATGGCTATATGAACAAAGAATTAACCAATATCTTGATAAAATAAAACAAAATGAAGAAATAGAAATAGAATGGCTTAATATAAAAAACAATACTAAATACAGCAGCAAATGAAAGCTTAGGAAAGGCCAAAAAATTCAATAAAAGAAAAAACTAAAGATCTGGGATGATACAATCAAAGAAATAATCAAAAAGAAAACAGAAGCCTATCACAAATGGTTAAGTAGTAAAAGATTAGAAGATGAAATAGAATATAAAAGAATAAGAGCCATAGCTAAAAGAGAAGTCAGAAAAAGACATAGAGAATCATGGAACGAATTTGTTTCTAATTTAGAACATGATTTATATAAAATAAGACCCAATGTATATAAGATTTTGAAACACTTAAATGCAGATAAATCATAAAATTAAACACTGAATTGAAATTAGAAGAATTTCTAAATTACTACACAGAACTGTGGACAGACAAATATTTTAAAAAAGACAACTGGCAAACAATTAACGAAAATGAAAAGGAAATAACTAAAGGAGAATTAGAAATCAGCCTGAAAGAAATAAGAAACGGAAAATCACCTGGAGAAGATAAACTAGGTTCAGAACTATATAAATACGCAGGAACTAGATTCAAAGAAAGACTTACTATTTTTAAATAAAATTTACTCAACCGGTATCCCCCCCCCTCCAATAGAATGGAAAAAAAGCAATTGCGGTTCCTATCTTTAAAAAGGGTAATAGAGATTATCATAAATACTATAGAGGTATCAGTATACTAAATTCCTGTTACAAAATATATAGCAGAATCTTAAATAGCAAACTAATGAAATATTCCGAAAACTTTATTTTAGAAGTACAGAATGGATTTAGAAAAGGACAACCATGTATAGATCCGGCCTTTTGCCTAAAATTAATAATAGAGAAAAGAAGAGAATACAATTTAGAAACACATATTGCATTTATTGACTTTGAAAAAGCATTTGACAAAGTTAAAAGAAAATATTATTTAACATATTAAAAGAAAGACAAATACCAAATAATATCCTAAAAGCTATCACAAGTATATATGAAAATAATCAAATACAAATAAGATTAAATCACGAGCTATCATATACGAGAGAGATAAACCAAGGGGTCCGACAGGGATGTCCCCTCTCAGCAACTCTTTTTATATCTACTTAAATGAAATAATAATAAAATGGAATAAAAACTTACATCAAGGAATTAAACTTTTCCTACAGTAAAATTAAACACTCTCCTCTTTGCCGACGAACGACCAAATAATAATTACAAATTTTGAAGATAACTTACAGAAAGCTATTTTAGACCTAAATGAGATATCCAAAGATTATGGTATGATAATATCAACAGAAAAATCAAAGACTATGGCCTTTAATGGACCAGATCCAGCAAGAACTAAAATAGTAATAGATAACAAGATCTTCTCGACAATTGTTAAATGGATAAATAATTATAAAAATGAATTTAAGGAGTTGATATTTCGCTCATTTACTTTGCGGAATTACTCGTGAGTTTATGTTCATACTTTCATGCAGTGATTTCTGTACTCGGTGATGGGAATGAAGCCAATGAAATTTCGCACGCAATTCTGTGTGTTTTGTGTTATGAGAAGTTCGCATCGCCTAATTCTCCGCCACTTCAGAACTGTAGAATTAAAATACGAGCGGATTTTGGTGACGGAAACTGTAGAAGTATTATTTTCCGACGGTAGGGGGAAGGAGGAAGTAAAGAACAGCGCCAGTTCGCAGTTGTTTGTCAGACGTAAAATGTGTGTATTTGTAAGCTTTTGATTTATGTTTGATACAGTGGGTGCGTAGCGTTTTTTTTATTTTTTATTATTATTTATTAATATTGGAAAAGAAATGGATGATTTGGTTCTGCAGATGATGTGATTCGCCTTCTTCTTGCCAACACTGAACTGGAGTGAGAATTTGCTTCTGCTTTCCAATTTTCTATTTCGAAGGGGTTTGAGGACGGATTCACATTTTCCCTATTAAGGTAAGATTTTGATTTACTTCAGCGAGTATACAAGATTAAATTTAACTAATGCATGCTTGATGTATGACTATTTTGCCTATTTGGGATAAAGTTATAAAGACAGTGCATTATGCCCAAATTTCGTTTCTGTCAGGTGAATATTCCTTATAAATGTTAGAGGATTCGAACCTACTTCCTTCCAAGCAAAAGGCATCCGATACCGAGTGACCTCGAAAATTTCCTATATTGTGTTACAGAGAACAGATGGCATCATCGCATATCAGCGTGCGTTCCTCTCTTTTGATTGTATTATCCGAAACATTCCACCGGATTTTAAAACTCAGTAGCCAAACTTGTGAGGAAAGAATAGCTTTTTTGAATTGAATTTCTTCGTGAATTTTTGTAACCAGAAGTTCAGTTAGTTAGTAAATTACGTGGTTGGTCCGTGTGCATTTTTTTAAAAAAGGATTTGAATAGTGCAATGTTAATGGCGACGCGATATTTCTTCTTTGGTTGAAAGGATTTAGATTAAATGTAGGAATCGCGGCAGCGCGGAGATTGAAATCGGCTTCATGGGAATTGTGAAGACATAAATGCAATAAGAAAACATTCAATTATTTCCGTTTTCTTTTTTCTTTTTACAAGGGCATAATGATTGGCATTTAGAAGCAACTAATTAGTAAACGTGCAATTAGTTGGTATTCTTTATGAAGGGGATTTGGAGAAGAATTCAGAAGTAATATGTAATTAGAAAATATGCGTTCAAAAATACGGAACTAACTTTATGCTTCAGGTTTTCCATGAAGCTGAACAGTTTATCTATACCTCCGCCCTTCTTCCATAATAATTATTATTATTATTTTAAGGGTGTCTCCATGGAGTCAAAAGACTCATCGCGGGAGACCCGACATTGAAACACTAACCATTATTTACACAATACCTGTCATACCTCTCCTTAAATTCATTCAAGTTGAAGCATTCACAACCAGTTCTGGCAAAGCATTCCACCCATTCACAACCCTCCAAGTAAAAAATCTAGTCCTAACACCCTTGTTAACCACACTCTTACACAATCTCCAGGGATGGCCCCTCGTTCTCTCACATCCTGCATTGGTCTTAAGAATATCATCAGTATCAATCCTGTAAAATCCCTTTAACAATTTAAATACCTCTATCATATCTCCTCTCCTACGTCTATCAGCTAGTTTTTGGAGCCCACAGATCATCAATCTATCCTCATAGGGAACATCCCACAGACCTGCAATAATCTTTGTAACCCGCCTCTGAATCCTCTCTACCACTTCCGTATCACCAAGAAATCCTGGCGACCAGATCTGTGCACAATAGTCCAAATGCGGCCTTATTAATGCCTTATAGAGTGGAACAATAACTTCCCTATCCCTGCTTGTTAGTGTGTTCCTCAACAATCATGTAATTTGATGTGATGTTTTGGCAATCTTAGCAATATGCCCATTAAACTTAAGTTTTCTGTCCACAATAATGACCAGTGAACAGCTTTAAAAAAAAAAAAGTGCGGTTTTTAAATTACGGAAATTACACGTCTTTTCTTTATTTGCATTATTAACTTCTTTATTTACACGTTCTGATTAAAAATAATAATAAAAAAATAATTTCGTGATTTTGCTGTCGATTTTGGAGGAAGCGGGTTCTTGTTACTATTAGCCAGCAAAGGTTGGTCGATTGGTAAAGCCTCTGCTACTAATGGCCCAGCAAAAAGTTAAGCAAGTTTGAGCGCGGTTAGTAGTTGGAAATTAATCGTTTGGTGCTGTTGGCACACTCTCCCTCGATGGACTCCCTGGAGGTGTCACATAATAATAATAATAATAATAATAATAATAAAGCCAAAATATGTATCTCGTGTACTACGAGTAGAACTGCATAGGCTAATCGACTGAAAGCGAGTTAGCTGGTGTCATATGTTGGGGAGGCAGGGATTTCCAACTTTAAAATCCGACTTTTCATTCCAAAAAACAATCGGTAAATGCAAGCAATTAACATGTTGGAAAAGGTACAGAGAAGATTCATAAAGGTAGTCAGTGGTCTTTGGAATGTGGAGTACGAGGACAGATTGAGGAAATGTAGGTTGCAGAGCCTCGTGAATAGGAGGGATATGATTGAGACATGTAAATTGGTCAGGGGTTGTTATCAGGTAGACATGGAAGAGATTTTTCATAGAATTGGAGAGGGAAGTAGAACAAGAGGCCATTGCTGGAAACTGTATAAGGAGGGTGTGAGCAAAGGAGTGAGAAGCACGTTCTTTGCATGGAGAGTGGTTGGTGAGTGGGATGCATTGCCTGAGTGTGTTGTGGACGTTCTTTCAATTTTTCTTAAACTCATTCAATGACACCTTGAATGAGTTTAAGACGCGGTTGGATGAGCATTGTATGCAATAGTGAATACTTCCCACGATGAGTCTGTGACTCCATGGAGGTCGGGTGTTGATAATAATAATAATTTGAAATGCATCGAAGAAGACTAAAACATTTTAACTAGTATGAATGATTTCTAATAACTTAGCGTGGTTTATTTTTTATTTACCACACAAAATCATCTGTACATATTTTCTTAAAAATATATATAAAAAAAACAAGAAAAAGCAAAACCTTCGTTCGATGTGGCCTGATCACTTCATAGGTGTAGATGAGAATTAGTCTACAGCTTACGGGGAACTTAACTTATAATTTCCTCTCTTCATTCACCGTCTATTTAATTATCAGTCATTTACAATGTTGTACATATTTGTGAAGTGGAAGGGAAACCACGTGCAATAAAAGTGATGGAACTTTGTTTTAATTGTCACTTGTTTTCTACGATGTTCTTATCATATAAATAAACAACTCAAAATTAGATGCAAGAATGGAAGTTTTTTGGGGGAAAAAACTGCCCACAAATTAAAATGAAGAGTGAAGGTTTGAGTTATATTTCGAAAACGTTAACAAGGAATGTGGTTGGGATAACAAAGCTGCAGACTGTAGAAGTCAATTCCGAAAATGTAAATAAATTTTTGAACTTGCCTGAAAAGGAGTATCCTCCCATTCAAGAACTTATCGAAATGGCACATCAAGGGGCAATCGAAAAACTAAAAAGCGAAGAACGCAATCCTTTCCAAAACAGTATGGAAACTAATTGAACTGCGTAGTAAATTTGCTTTTAAATTGGGAGAAACGTTTTGTGGATAACTATAAAATTTAGGAATATGCTAGGATAATGAATAAATTAGGATATAAAATGGAGAAGTAATGCATAAACACCGATAGCCATTCTCCAGTGGGTTAAGGTCAATCCTTTGAACTTCAAACCTGCTAAAAAGATCTCCCTCCATTTCTTCTTACATTTATAACATTCAGATATGTAGACAAAATCATATATTTTCCCCCTTGGGTTGCCTTCAACTTCTAGCCTTTCCTCGCATTGATATATCCCACTCGCAGATTCTTGTACAGCTTCCAACTCCAGAAATCGACGCAATTTTATAATACCTTCATTGCATTTCGCGTTGACACTTCAAATACCTCTCCATACATGCCTGATGCTGTTCAGAAGAGGACATTGTACTTGACAGGTGATTTTTTTTTCCTTTTTCCACACACTCGTTCTAATCTTTTTCTCCCGTAGATGTTCTGCTTCTGCCTCTTGCCCTACTTATCATTTCATATTATCCTACAGCCCTCTCCTTCTTCACATTATTTTATTCAACGACCACAAATCCTAACTCTTCAAAAACACCCAGGTTCCTTCTTTGCTCCCTTAACGAATTAATTGCATATGACACTATTGTTCTAAACAGGTTTTGCAACTTTTAAAAATAGCCGAAAATATGCACAATTAGGTCAGGTTGTAGAGTACCGCGTTGTTACCGAGACAGAAGATAATGGTACTCGAATACTTAAAGCCACAAAGCGCGATGACGGGTAATATTAAGCAAATGAATGCATCTCGGTATACGCCTGACCATAGAAATTGTCGGCTAATGATAAGTGAGGAGCTAGAAAACAGCAGTGTACTTTTTGATTTTGTCGTTAAGATCGACAATAACAAAATGTTTGTTACTGTTCTTATGTCGAAAATGTAATTGTTTTATTACTGCATGCAATGTCAGATAAACAGTTTAAAATAATCTGCAGTTGAAGTTTGGGTAAATGTCAATAACAGACTGCATTGTGCAACTCGTTGCTGCGCTTTCTCGAACTATTTATCAGATCCAGTTATTTGACTGGTTTCTAAACATTATTCCATAAGTATTCTTCCAGTGGCGGCCCGTACATAAGCATTGCGGTACCCCCCAAGGAAAAAATTAAATTTTGTATATGTTTATAAATAATAACAATGCTTACAACATTATATAAATGCAGTATAACATGTTAAAGGTTACAGCTTATGTTTTGACATTGATTGAATAGTTAATAATTGGAACTGTTCGATTAACGCTTTAGATGACGAAACAAATACACCGCGATCTAACGGCGATATTCGTTTGCTCTTGTCATTGCACGTTACGTCATTTCCATCTGTAACTGCTCAACGGCAGTGTATTTTTAGTAAGCTTACGCGCCTTATTTTTGTGAGATATGAAACGTTTATTATTGGTGTGCGTTCGTGGTGAACTGTTTTTTGTAAATCTTATTTTATTTTTTTTAAATAACATAATTATTTATTTATTATAGATACATTGGTGTGTGTTCTGGTTAACTATTTTTTTGTAAATCTTACTTTATTTTTTTAAAATAACATAATTATTTATTTATTATAGATACATTGGTGTGTGTTCGTGGTTAACTATTTTTTTGTAAATCTTATTTTATTTTTTTTAAATAACATATACTTATTTATTATAGATACAAGGTTGAATTATGACCAGTGCCACTGTTGAAAATATGAAAATAAATGCACTGCGATCTAACGCCGATATTCGTTTGCTGTCGTTGCACGTTACGTCATTAGATACACTGCCGCTTGGGCAGTTGTATGCCTGCGCTCGTTATTTCTGTGATATACGGAACGTTTATTACTGGCGTGGTGTTCGTGGTGAACTATATTTTTTTGTAAATCTTATTTTATTTTGTTAAAATAGCATATAATGATTTATTTATTATAGATACAAGGCTGAATTATGACGAGTGTCACTGTTGAAAATATGAAAAGAATTATATTTTTTCAATTATCGTTACGCGAAACATGCACTGCGATCTAACGCCGATGTTCGTTTGCACTAGTCATTGCTATTGATACGAATATTTTATTATTGGTGTTTGTTCGTGGTGAGGATGAAATATTTTTAATAAATCAATTTTTAATATGTAAATTTATTTATTAATAAATTCGTTACTGATTAGGAAAAAAAGGTTTTTTGTGTGTGTGTGTGTGTGTGTGTGTGTGTGTGTGTGTGTGTGTGTGTGTGTGTGTGTGTGTGTGTGTGTGTGTGTGTGTGTGTGTGTGTGTGTGTGTGCAGCACCCCCACTTAAATTTTTCACCGGCCGCTACTGTATTCTTCTATAATAAAGCATCTCATTCAGCTTATTTAGTACTAGAAACAGTACCACATAATTCTCGTTTCAAGACCAAAAGCGAAAATTACAGGTATTGCAGATAAGTGGTAGACAAAAGTAGCTTGACATTTTAAGTAACAAAACTCTTCGTTACCGGCGAATGTATAGCCTAACGTCACAGAATGCCTTCGCAGTTACTACTACTTACTCGTGCAAGACATTGCGCAAAGAACTGTATTTACCAACATCGCTCCGCTGGTCCACATGTTGCCAATACAACCACAAAATAGTTTCTCAGCATCCACTGATATTAGGATACTGAGAAATAGTTTCTCAGCATCCTAACTGAAATTGCACCGATTACATGTTCTCTTAAGTAATTATAATGAATTTTCCTTTATTATAATATTATTTGCAACGTTTAATTTTATTTTTTTTAAAATAAAAAGCCCGTTTAGATCCCCCATAATCGATTCGAATCTTCACTTCAATTGAATCAAAAGATATATTTGCAAAAAAAAAAAAAAAAAAAAATTCTATATTTACCTATAAATAAATCGGTCCGACTTTTAATCTACACTTTAAGCGATGTTCTAAACATTTTAGTCGACTTGGCCATACAAATTATGTATAACTACTAATATAACTCTACTTCTGTTTTACGTTGATTTGATTTTTCTCGACTTTAGAAACAGTTAAAAGAATTCATCTCGGTTAACACTTTCATTGCCAAGCTGAAAATTGGAATTTCGTGTGGTGGCCAAATTTTTATTTTTATTTTATTTTTATTTAGTTAGCGATGTCCATGCGATAACGCGTGATCGGTCGTTCATTGCCGAGTTGAAAATTGGAATTTCGTGTGGTGGCCAAATTTTTTTCATTTTTTTCATTTAATTAGCGACGTCCACGCGATAACGCGTGATCGGCTGTTTGGTGAGAACTCGCATCGCGCGATATCCCGTGATTGGCAATGAACGTGTTAAGAAATAGTCGAAATTCATTTCTACATGGCTAACGCCATACAGGCAGGATTAATTCCTAGGATTTTTCTTTATTTCCTTTTAATAAAAAATTTAGAGAAAACCCGGCTATTCCTTGAAGCAGCTGCTTCATTAGAAAGTACCATAAAAATGGAGTCACCATAACTGCATTGTATACGTTACATGTTTTCTGTGCAAAAAAAAAATCGACCATTTATTTGTTATTTTGTGTTTCGAAACGCAGATATTGGAGATTGACTCGTGATAATGTGAAAGAGCTAATCCATTGAGACTTTATGCAATACTACGTAAAATAACATAATAGCCACGTTTAGAAATGAACGCCAAAAGAATACTTCGATATTTTGCGGACGTTTACGCCTTGCTGAATTGCGAGTGTTGCAAATCGCGAGAACTCGCTTGTCTGGATATCTTCCGCATCGGGAAGGCTATGGTATTTCAGTTCCAATTTTTTTTTTTCAGTAATTCATTTTTTAAAGTTGGTATTTCTGTCACGAGGCTTCGTTGAGATGGAACTAGTGAAACCATATTCGGTAACGATAAGATATATCTGATTACACAGTGCAGCTGAGTGTGAAGGTGCATTATTTATTATCAAAATCAATATTGAAAACACATTTGCACGTTATTTCCGTCATTGAAAAGATGTCGGTGGAGCGAACTAAACTGGAATCACTTGGTGAGCATTTCTAGAAAGATTTCTTGGTCTATATCTTATGATTTCACAGGACAGGCAGCTGATTGTGAAAGTGTTTCGATGACTGCTTGGTTGTCATCATTGAAACGAAGCTTAACCTCGTTTCAGAGATTGGCACCAACTTTCATGGGAGTCCTACGCTTCAACATATTTATGATGCAGTTTATCAAATTGGGTCGCAGTGGCAAAGTCTTAAAGTTTCAGCGTTAATCACCGCGCTATGTCTGTTAAACGTCGAGGTAGTGCAGATGGTGTGATCAGATGATCTGCTGAAGATCGAAATCGCTCATGGATCCCCCCCCCCCCCCAGGGAGGAGAAATGGGAAAACAAATGATAAGAGATCAATTTTAATTCATTGAACATGTCGACCATTTCACATCGGTAATTGGTCAGATTGCTTGATTGGCTAATCTGCTCTTGAAATGCTTGATCACCATTGCATCGAAATGCCAGAGTCTGCGGATTAGATTCCTACTGTCATATGGGTATTCGTAATAATTTTTTTGAATCGTGCATGACTTTCATTCCCAAGTATGAAACCAACTCTGCACTTATTGGATGACTGAAGTGAGGTGACGTCTTCAAGCTTCCAATTTATGTGGCAGACTATCAGAGGTGTGAAAACCAAAATGAATGCGAAAATCTTTCAAGACATTAAATTTATTTCAGTAAAGTTACAGCACAGTATGTATGATAAAATCCCTGGCAGGTGATTACATGGGGTCATAAGCATCTGCGCTCTTAGAATTTCTTAAATAAGAAACATGCTAGAAGGCCATTTATTGCAGGCCATCAACTGAATAGAAGTTTTTTTTTTCTTTTCCCGATTCCTCACATCCTTCAGGAAAAGCCACTCCATAACTTGCAATGTCAACGCAATAATCCAGTTACAGGATTTAAAACTCAAACCGCACGTATCTGGTGTACGCTGCCCAAAATACTGAAAATCATCTGCCGCCACGAACTCAGCTAAAGAGTGGACAGTCCATTGATTTACAATACCGAGAGTTTAGGCTAAAATACTTAACTGAAGCCGTACGTTGGTATAAAAATATACGGGGGGGGGGGTCTAGAAAGTTCTAATAAATCCCTAGAACAAAAATAATATTAAAGCAACTGATATAACCACAAAAAAAAAAAAAAAAAAAAAATACATACTAATACGAAGATATAAGAACGTAAGTTACCTTCGTCACCAGTAGCGCACTCAGGATTTAATCTTGGGGGGGGTGATAGTTAAATATGAGAATACACAATACGCATCGCATACGACCTATGACTGAGCATCTGCAATGATCGCTAATTCATAAGTAATATAGAAATAGAACACATGACGACACAACATGAATAAAAAAAATGAATTTTAATTAGGAAGAGATTTCTGGAAATTTTTCTAGTGTTTTTTTTCCCTTTGGGGGGGAGGGGTTGCAGGGTTTTTTCTCCCGAAAATTCGGTTTTTCATCCCGCATACAGACAAATCGGCCCTTCAGAAGACACGCAGTTTACAGACAAAAAATACCATGGTGGTGGACAGTAGATGGCGTTGATGTAGATAATGATGGTAGTATAGGTTCGATGTATTAGTGGAAACGGAGAGTTGTAGTGTAGGTGCGCTCCCTTGATGAGTCTCTGGACTTCTTGGAGGTGTAATGAAATAATATCTTGGTCTACTATGACAAGTAGTGATGAGAGCTTGGTCCACCTTTGCCACGAGTTGCCTCAGTCCTGAAGATACTGCAGGTGCAAACTTTGTTTGCTTACACTTGGATAAAGGATTAAACTAAATTTATTCTAGTCTAACCAAGTGGGAGAAAAACTTCCATCTTTTTCTAAATCCAGAATAATTTAATTTAATAAGATGAGACACCTTTTGGCAACTCGTATAGGTAAATATGACTTCTCCATTGCTTCTGCCTTAGTATCACCACCTCTGGGTCTGGCTCCCACTGAAGAGACAGACCTGAACAAAGGTCGAAACCGGTCTGGGTAGTGGCCCTTCCCTTAATACATAGTATTATACGTGTTCGCAAGGAGATGTGCTTTGCATTATGGGAGATACTAAGACAAGTAGTGATGAGAGCTTGGTCCACCTTTTCCACGAGTTTCGTCTGCCCTGAAGATACTTCAGGTGCAAACTTTGTTTGCTTACACTTGGATAAAGGATTAAACTAAATTTATTATAGTCTAACCAAGTGGGGAAAAACTTCCAATATCTTGGTCTTCTTTCTGACAATATTAATTTAACTCTGCCTTATACAATAAGATCGGCTTTTTTCCCCTCCTCGCTTAATTCTCACATCTGTAATTTCGTAAACCTGTGAACTTCGCTCGTGAGAGAGGGAAATCTACCGGAAGTTTTATTTAGTCGTATGCCAATTAAATGATATATTGGTGGCGCAGTCTGACAAATAAATTTCCAGTATTCATAGGCATTCGACTAGTAAATGAGAAAGGATAAGAGAAAAAAAGCGCATTAGAGAAAGTTATAAAGAATTGGGAATAGAATGAAGATAGAAGAAGAGTAAAGATAAAGAGATATTACATATATAGACAGAAAAAAATAATATACGTAATACAATGGCGCAGACAGTAGAAGATATTAAAATAAGGCACGTTCCCTCTGATAACGCCTACATCCTCTGTTAGAATGGGCACCAAGATCTCCCTATATTAATCCACTGGATTTTTTTTGTATAGGGGAAGCCGATGTTATGCTATAGGCTCTTCGTCAGAGAATCGTTGATGGTACAATGAGGAATACTTGGACTTCTCGGACGTGTATGGCAATCGCTCAGCCACGCTGTGCAGCATGTACTGGCCAAAGAAGCCCATTTTCTAACATTTGCTGTGATTTAGCCATAGGAAGTTGCTGTACCCGAACACTTCCCATGTATAGTACTACCTGAAATACAAACTTATTACCTTCTTACTGTGAATAGCGTGCGGTTTCACAATGTTATATCTACGTAGGTAAGCGTTTTGGTCCTATGTTTAGGCAACCTTTTTGTCATTAGAATCGCCACTAGAACAAGAACTCAGCTTGGCCAAACATTTTAAAAACGCCCTGTACATTACAGACATGCGAATTCGTACTTATTACTAAACCGAAATAATTCAAATATCATCTTCATTCCATGGGACATCAAGTGTGAAAGAAACAGAATATCAAGGCCGACTTACAATGTGGAAATGATTTGCATGTCGACAATCAGTGTTGTATTATGTAGAATTTCAATAATTCAAACTAGTTTTAAACACGTGTTCATTTTTACAACTTCTAAACGTAGAATATTGCAGGATTATGTTATGTGGTGTTCTCCCACTACTGGAAAGATTATTTAAACCCATTTTAACTCAGAGTAAATTAGATCTTACAAGATAGTACTTAGTGAATCAATGGTGGTTTGCAGTCGTCAGTACACATTTTATATAAATAGTGATAGAAGTTCAACAATAGCGGCGTAGACTAAATTTGTCATAAAAAGCGAAATTGAATGGTCAGTAATTATGTCGAAGATTTAATTGTCTTATTACTTAATGGAATGTCACATAACTTGTAACTGAAGCTTGGACAAATGTTAATACAAAATAGCAGCAGACACACATGCCATCGAGGAACACGCTGCTACGTTTCTAACCACAGGATATTCTTCCATACCAACAAATCTCATTCCTGCTCGTACGCTGACAAGAAACGGTACCAAATTATTCTCGTTTCGCTAGCATACGTTAAAATGCTCATTGAAGTAGGCCTGACCATTTAAGTAATGTTGCTCTTTGTTACCAGAGAAAGTATAATCTCCGTAACATTTCACAGAAATACCACAGATAGTGTCAGTTCTTGCTTGTGCAAGAATATGACTGCAAACATGGAGAACAGCATTGCCCACACCACATTATTATATAATAACGCAAAGGATTCGGCTAATCTGCATTTTTTTTATTACATCCACAAACTACCGTTTGTGCTAGTTGGCACTAACAACTTTCCGCTGCAACCTTCTTCACATTTTAAGAAACTTTAATTTTGCTAATTTTGTTCTAAATGAGTATTATATTTGATATTCGGAACACTGCTCGCAAAGGGGAAAAAAATTAATATTTTAACATGTCAGCAGGGCGATATAAATGATTCAGGAAGAACATGATTAATATAACTGAAGGAAAACATTGCATGAGAATGTTAAGTTAGGGTAACTTAGAGTCAGCGATCAGACTAATTGAGCACCTATATGAATTACTCTTTTGTGGGAATATAAACCTTTTGTTTTGGAAAAACTTTTATTGGGATTATATTGATCAAGTGTATATAATAAACAACTAAGTTATACCAACTAGTTTCACCAACTAAGTCTGTTGGCATCTTCAGGGTACATAACTGATGTAAGGCACTTAAAAGTAAAAAAATCGTCATTCCATACTTAGGGACAGTTTCAAATAAGATTGCCAGACTCCTTAGACCACATAAAATAAGAGTGGCCTTTAAACCCACAGAAACGATTACACAATTCTTAAGATCTCCAAAAGATAGCCATCCTTTCTCCAAATATGCTGGAGTTTATAACATACCATGCTCGTGCGGGTTGAATTACATCGGCCAAACTTCGAGGAGCCTTGAAATTAGGCAAAAAGAACATATAGGTGACGTCAATAATAACAGAGAAGAAAAATCGGGTTTAGCTTTTCATTTCTCAAGAACGAACCATACCATACCATAGAGTGGGATAGAAGCACAATTCCTTACATGGAGGAGGACTTCCGCTCCCGAATTTTTAAGGAGGCCACAACAGTTGACCGCTGTACACAAAACCTTAACAGGAACCAAGGACTAATCTTGCCCGTGATCTGGAAAACCCTTATCAGATCTTTCAACTCGCCAGAACTGAATTATAGTGCCAACTATAGAACGTTCCTAAATAACAAGTGAGATCATTCACGCTCTATGAATGTATTGTACGCGCTCTGTTCTTTGTTTAATATAATTGGAATCGGTTGATTTTAGTTTGTAACAGTTTTTTACTTTTTAGTGCCTTACATCAGTTATGTACCCTGAAACTGCCAACAGACTTAGTTGGTGAAACTAGTTGGTATAACTTAGTTGTTTATTATATACGCTTGATCAATATAATCCCAATAAAAGTTTTTCCAGAGCTTTTTGGTCAAGAAAATTAAACGTTTTTTAACATAAACCTTTTGTTTATTTCCTAAAGAGTGAAGTGTAACTTGTTTTTTTTTTTATCAAACATTTAATCATTTACACAAAAATGGTATTGCTTTGTCACGTCACATGTTTAAGGACACCAACAGTCTGTTTACCGAAACATAGGCAGATTATGAAAATCCAATTATCTTACGAACTTTGACAATAAAGAAAATATCTATTTAATATTTATAAATAAAATTTGGCGAGTCGTGGCGACTGCCAATTGAAATGTTCCCTCTTTGCATTTTTATTTATCAGCTTTCCAAATAACTTGGTAGATGTTCAAAAGGAATGACAATTTTTCTCGATTGGACTGAAGTAAAAGTGATCTTTTGAAGGTTTCCAAGCAGGAGAACGGGGAGAAATCGAAGGCAGAAATAAAATAAATCTATTGAATGTAGTCGATTTTTTTTCTTCATTCAAGGAAAACCCTCATCGCTGAATCGGTGCATAATTATCTTTTTTTGCGATCCCTCTGCGTGCGAAGAATCTGTACAAAGTACTAAATGGCATCACATAAGATATTTCACGTGCAACGTGAAATAATACCGAACAAACTCCTCTGTTCCTTTTGCATTTTGTTCCTGAAATAGTTTTGAAAAATGGTTTGCGTTCTTACTCTTCATATTAACTATTACATTGTACTGACTATAAATTAAAACTATTTTCACTTGAAACTATTATGCAGAATTCATTGATTTTTATCACGATAATCAGTTGATCCAAATTCCCTCTTTATCAAACCAGCAGACACCATTTTAGAAAGCGCAATACAATCGCTCCGCTCAACACAATACAGATCAAGTTGTAGACTTCTGAGGGGTTGCCGATGTGATTATTCGCATCATGAAGACATCGCGTAACACACTTCCATAAGTATTGCGAGACTCCAGCGTAAGCCCGGATATGCAAGATATACAGAGCGTATTCTTCACTTAATGGAGTTTGAGAGGCGCAAAGGATAAAAATGGTATCTCATGATGCAACTCTGCACATACGGAAAACCATCCGCACCTCATCCAGTATCGACATTACCTCCGACAGATTTCGTCTAGAATCATTTATATAAGGGATTTTCAACTGAAAGTGAATTATTCGGTATCTTGAAGAAGATTACAGGATATTCGTCCCTGAAACTCGAGTTCTTCACCCACAGAAACAACCTAACCACCTGAAGAAGAAGATACACGAAAAACGAACTTGAATACACTGACGTGTTAACCATAGTTTTTGGCTGAATATTCCCACCAGCAGTAATTTATGCCCAATCGCAATTCGATAATAGAAGTCGGTTAATTTCACAGGCGGCCAGCTTCCTAAATATTATGTGTCGTTTCTTACAGAAGTCGAAGTACACAAAAGCACCGACTAATGGCAGTAGCCCTTGCTCGTACAAGATCGATATTCATAAATACTGCCATAAATACAAATGGTAATCACTGGCTTCACTAGCTTAATTTTTCATCTTGATATAAGAGGATTTGAGGAGACGAGCTGTTGAGACAAACATGATGGTGAAAGCTCCGTGGCATCTCCATTTTCTGGTACGCAGATTTTCACTGTTCTGTATGTATGCCATGGCAGTATATGTTACTGACAAGAGTCCGGTGAACTCTTCCAAGAATTATCCATTCTACCAAAGATATATTCACTGTTCATAGTATCGTATTGTATAGCCAACTTTTTGTTAGCGGCACCTGGACCATCATCGTGTGGTATCCTGCATTAAGTCGCGCAACTTCTTAGGAGTTATCAAAAAAAAAAAAAAGCTGGATGGGTGAGGAATTGGTTTGATGCCTACAGATTAGTCAGCTGAGATTCAACCAATAATGTAATTGAATGTATCTGGATTGAGCTGAAGACATGAGAGATTTCACCGATGCAGGCCACATTCACTGGCTGTATTAGTCATTGGCTTACTGAATTCCAGTTCAGTGCTGACAGAGCATAATTGCTTTAGAGTAGTGGAAAGTAGGCTGTGTACAGGCTTAGTTTCTAGAGGTGGACCAAAATTTTATATTTAAGACACACATGCAGTCGTTAGTCTCATACTTTTCTGTACTTTTTTTTTTAAAGTTTTTTTTAGTGCGTGTACATATGTTATATACTTCACACTCATGTATACCGCGCCATTATTAAAACACTTCTGATCGGCTGACTTATTTTGGGAAGTACCACCGAGGTTTGCGATGACTGAAGTGACATTTACTATACGTGAAAATCTGAATTCTCGTGACGATCATGTGAATTGTTGCTGAAACTACCTTTCTGTTTCTGCTTGCGAGGAATATTTGAGGCAATCCCTGCCAGTAGAAGTGACATACGAAGACGTGGTGGAAGTGCTGTGGAAGCTCTCTTGGGCTTCGCCATTCGGGTACAACCTTACCGCTTCGCCACTATGTGGGGATGATGCTGAGGAGGAGCCTCGTTTTCGACATCTCAGCGATTTTTGGACTTTCCAGCTTTCTAGACGATGGCGCAATGAATTCTGCACCTGAAAAAAAAAAATAAATAAAATAAAATTATAATTCCTCATAGCTTGAATAAAAGTGAAAATCCGATGTTACCGCAGTAATCATTTTTCTGGCCATTATTATTAACAAAATCAGCTAATTTTGTTATGGAAAAATATTATGCAAAACAGAAGTTATGTAAAAAGCGAAACTAATCATGCAATCCATTTCAGTCAAGCAATATTGGAGAAAAACTAGTTCTCATTCCTTTCTTGACAGAATTCATTCTCAACTTTTATGGATGCCTTTTGCCCACCCTCCATGAAGTGAAAATTTCCATCAGCTGAAATCCTGTATGACCCTTTCGGCAGTTTTAAAGGTCTTCGTCATATCACTCCTCTTTCTCCTGATTGCTGGTGTCTGCTGTCCGCAAATTCCCAATCTGTTCTACTAATCTCATTCCAGGTATCCCGATATCATCTTTAACAATCTCCTTCACACTCCCTCCACTGTATCTGATGCATTACTGAAATATGCAGACAAAAATCCAGATGATGTCTACTCAAGATCTTGTAAAGAAGCAAAATGACTTCTATATCAGTATATACAGTATTTTGTAGCACTGAAACTATCGCCTGAGTTGTATTTGCAACATGGCCCTATAACTTCAACTAACTATCTACTAACACTCGAAGATTCCAAGCCCGATCAATCAGTTTCTTCTAGCATAATCCCACCAATATAATACACCATTAGAAATCTCATCGCACCACGGTGTGCACTACATTTACTAACATTAAACTGACACTTGTTTTCATATACAAACCCAGAAATTCAACTTATTCGAATCATTCTACAAGTACTGCATATCAATAGCACTCTTGATTACGCTGACTATCTTTGCATCATCAGAAAATAGTTGTATGTCGCCTGTCAAATCCTTCCCAATATCATTAATGTACGGATTGAATAACAATGGAGGACCAAGGACTAATCCTTGAGGCACATCACTGGTTACCTTGAATCTTGCAGATTCACCCCCCCCCATATATATATACGACTTTTTGATATCTATCAGTCAGCCATCCTCCTATCTATGCCAATAGCTTACAATCCAATCCCATATTCTCCAATTTATGAAACAGTCTTCCATGCTGCATTCTGTCAAAAAGCCTTAGCAAAATCCAAAAGTATCATTGTGTATCCATTCCCTTTGTCTAGTTCAATGGTTACATTATTATAGAATGTGAACAAGTTGCTAAAACATGACTTAGTAAACCCATGCTGTTCATTGCAAAGTAGAGATTCACTGTCAACCCATTTCTGAATTCGAACCTTAATCAATTTTTCCAAAATCTTCACCACCATTCCAGAGATACTGGTAGGTCAATAGGTGGATACATCAATCCTTGTACCACCCTTGTGCAATGGGATTGATATAAATTTTTCTCACTCCTGTGGAATATTCTCTGTTTTGAGACTCAAATTATATAGTCTGATCAAAAGGAATAGCCAGTTCAACTGAATACTCCTTTAGCATCCGTGCTGATATCCCATCAGTCCCAGTTGTGGAATTCTGATCGATCCTATTTCTATTTCATCCTAATAAAATTAGGTTTAGAAAAGTGAGGGCACTTGGCTTTCGTTTCCCCCATAAAGGCCTTGTTCTTCGATTATATTGTTTTGCCAGTAATGTCATGTTAGATTTATCTCTGAGATCATCCACACTAGCAGCTACCTTTTTTGCTATGTAGATAATAGCAAGAAGGTGGCCACTCTCAAACCATTAATAAATTTTTGCGATTTTTTGCTAAACCCTTTATTTATCAATGATAATTTGATCAAACATTTTTCAAATTAATTTCCATTTTTGTAGCTTCGCTTATTATAAATAATATCAAACTCATTATAAGGTTTAATGGAATAAATACAACACATATAAACACTCTTATATTTCGTCTATCATTGAGATATCGTGTGGGATATACCATCAAAATTGCACAAAATAATAAGTAAAAAGATTAAAAGCCTAAAGTCCTATGAGGGTCTCTCCATGGGTGCTGTTGGCTAGCCTTAGCTGTTGGGCGGGAGGTCGAAGAATTAAAGTTTCCCAAATCTTGGGAAGTTTAATACAGTCATATTTATTAAGATTAGGTTGGTTTCTTATATCTGCTGCTGACTCTAAACGTTCTTTCAAATTTATATTTATTGTGGGGACGCATGATAGTTTTATTCCATTTGATTCAGTGCAAGATGTCCAAAGCCATGCTCAGCTAGACCTGACTGACCATACTTATGGCAATAGATGTATTTCTTGTTTCTTCTAGGTGGATGTTAACACATCTCCCGGTCTGACTATAATATGTTAAGTTGTAAGAACAAGGAACCTTGTAAACACCTAAACAGAGAGAGAGAGAGAGAGATGGCAGAGGATCCTTAGGAGAGCCGAGAAGGGAAGCAAGCTTCAGATGAGGTTTGAATGCAGTGCAGGGATTGTACTTTTTTTTTATTTTTTTTTTAGAGTTCTGGCTATTATTGCCAAGGGGCCCCGGATATAAGGAATAACAATGCATTATATTCAGCGAGAGAGAGATATGAGGAACATATTTCAAAACAGTCCATTCATAATACATGAAAAATTTAGTTGTTTTGTAATAAAACGCTTTGATTTTTTTTTTTTTTTTTTTTTTTTTTAATAAGGCGACACGATCTAAATATATTCTAGTCACAAATTCCATGCTGAGATAACAATAATCTTACCTCTCCATTCAAAAAGCAGTACAGGACGGCCACTATGAAACCCTGGAAGACAGAATGGATGGTTACTTTGAACCCATCGTTAAAATCAGTTGTAGTAAAACACTTGACTACAAAAATAATCTACTTATGTTACGTTTTCTGGAAAGTAAATGACATCACATCATAAAACAAGCAATCAAACTAAACAATATATATTTGCATTAATTAATCAAGAAGTATTAAGCATTGTTTTAAGTTATCGTCTTGTTCGTGTGAATCCCCGCGAAAGAGTTTTTGTATGCTTTGCTGAAGCTGTCATAGCTAACAAGACTGTACAGTGTGTGTAGCCTTTTTAACCATGCATCTTTGTCTACCTCGACAGGAAGTGTTGGGCATGCCTAACCTTCCTGGAAAGGTAGGGGAGAAGTGTTTGTAAAAATCGATATTAATTTTTAAAGCTGCTAAAAGGAATAAATTATAAGCATGCACTTAACGAGTTTAGGAATTTCGGGTGAGTAAAAATATGGAGGAGATCGACTTTAATAGAATCTGAGGAGTTTTGCTGAATTAGACCGATAGCAAGGATAAGGAATCGATCGATGGAAAGCATTTACAGCTCCCGATGTTCTTGATGGAATCTGGGAAAGAAGATGAAGAAATTACGGGTTCATGCAATTTCTGCAGTTTTGTATTGTGAACCGAGTTAACGAAATCCCAAATCCTCCCTCTCCCGCAATTCGTTTTTCCGCTCCTGTTTCGACTTTGTAGCTGTAGAATTAAAATACAAGCCGATTCGTTGACCGCATGGAAGTTCGTAGGATAACTGATTTCGAATGGGGAGGGGAAAGAAGTAAAGAACGGCGCCACTTCGTGGTTGTCGTGCGTTTAACGGTTGTAGATGCTTGTTGTTCATGTGAAACGGTGGGGATGGTGTGGATGGACCGCTGCCCTGTACAAAACGGTGTAGTTAATATTTTTGTGGCTCCCCTGGTGGTAATGGAAGTTCCATGGATGTGGTTCTTCCTCCGAGTGAAATTCATTGAAGATTTTGTGCTTTGGAACCTTCGGAAGCTCAGGGGACGTTCATTAGTGGGTAAGATACGACTTGTTACCTTTTCTTTAGCAAGTAAATAAGAACTAAGTTGAAAAATTTAACGGAAATATGTACTTGTTGTGTGAGATAACAGATCGCTATCCTTGCATTTCAGTGTGTGTGTTTTGCTCCCTTGGGGATAGCTTTTGATCTCATTTGAACTGCAGAAGAGGGTTTTTAAGCTCAAAAGCTGAAACACGAATTAGCTAAAATCGGAAATCGTCGATAAATAGGTTTAACTGAAAGTTTCTTTAGTTAGTGTTTACTAAGTTAGGTAGTTTCCGTTCCACTGGCCAATCGCGATAATCCCTAGACGCTTGCTCTTCAGGTTAAGAGGACTCGAATCCGGTGTAATACGACGCGAGGAACATTCAAAGGACATCTCCGACTGAAACCGAGTTTTTCATTCCGCTTGCTAGTAAAACCGAATATTTATATATTTGTTAACCGGATATTTACTAATAAAACTGGGATATTTATGCAAAACCCCTGGAAATGTCTAAATTTTTATAGCAACCAAATTCCTTACTACTAGAACATGTCAGAATACTCTTTAAAAAAATAAGTGCTTTTCTAGTTCCGAAACTCACCTGTATTGATAGAAGGCTAGCTTGGATGTACAAAAATACCACTTCACCAGTTTTGTCGTTAGGAGTTGCAATTACCAAAATATACGTGATTCCCAACAGGGGAATAAGGACCAGCAATGCTTTGGCTGCCCTCCTGAAATATAAAAAGGAGAAAACCTAAGTGTTTGTTTATTCACAGAAATTCTTAGGTAGGTTTTCAAGTCGGGGTTTTTCATCCCGTGAAACATGCACACCACCCAAAGACCATTCGCACTTGATATACAATAATACCACACACGCACTGGCCTGATAGCCTTAACGGATTCAGTCGTAAATCTAAACTACTTTAGACCGAAATGTGAATTAAAATTTCGTTCTTGACGAGAGGAATTTTTCTCACCCTCTTTCATACGAGAGCTTTACACAAAGCCACCATTTCTTTCCTTCTATCACTACTCGATCACTTGGTTTTTTCCCCTTTTTTACAGATCAGCGTTCCCCTAATATGGGAACGCTGATCTGTAAATAAACTTATTTCTAGTCGTTGTGTTGACCGTCCTGTGGCTACATTTGGGCTGAATGTGTTAGTGACCTCCTTTGCAGCTCGATAGTGCCTATATCTGTTATGTTGTCTATGTGGGTCGTGACTGCCAGCAGGATGATCAAATTCGTTGCACTTAAATACTTTTTGTTGTTGCTAAATCTGATAATTTTCGTATTTACTTTACTAGCATTTGAGACAATGATGCGTTTTGTGCATAAATAAGAGTTTCTTTCTGGTCCCGAATCCTCATAGCCACTAATGATAATAGTAAACTGAATCGTTTATAACATTTCTACTGTTTCGAAAATGCACTTTAATCTGGGGTTCCTTGAACATCTGCATGAGCTTTCAGGCACTGCTAAAAGATCCTGCACGCTAAATTTCATCAAAATCTAAATTTCAGCTTCGAGCGAAGCGCTTGTGTCCGTTTACGGTGGACAAGCAGGTAAAAGAGCATTAACAGTTGTTTCGCAGTATCGTGAAACGAACCTGACCCTACGGGAAAATGATGCGCGTTTATAAAGAGGAGTGTTGCTCAACCTGCTGCGATAGTTGCAAATTGCATGACTTAGTTGATTATTACAACAGCAGCTCGTTCCTCAGCCATGCAGAATTTTAACAGCAAGATAACATGAGCATGCTCGTCATAACTTTTCGGTTGATAAGGGTTCATGTTTTTGTATTTCAAATTCTCTGAAACAAAAATAGACTGTTGGTGTCATATTTTACCAAAGATCACGGCTATCAGATTCGGTCGAGCTAGAGTTATGACGTATTGGTATAGAGGTGTTTCTCAACGTGGAGCAATTAGAAAATGATGTTGCATTCGTCACCTCATCACTGATATACTCAAAACACTCGCCATTGTCGGCGAGGGGCGGGGGGACATCAAAATCTTTGAGGCGTTGAGGTGGAGCATGATCCAAAGAACGTTGGGAAATACTGATATAGAGCAAAAGGACAAAGATGCTTCTGTTATTTATATGCATGCAGGTATACCGAAAAAAAAAAAATTGACACCGCTCCACTGTACGAAATGTATTACAGTACGGGACTTTCGAAGGAGTCGAAAGACTCCGTAGGAGATTCATGCCAACCACCATTCATGACGCGCACTGCACTCCCTCCCAAAACCACTCACTTTCAAAGCACTCCTTCCTTCCGCCATGCATTGAAAACCTTAACTGTCACATAAAACCACTGCAGTAACTCATTTTATCTCTCGACTTTGCCTTCTAACCAAATCTTCCACCCTACAGACCAGTTACCACACAAACATGGCTTCCTAACAACAACCATACCTGCAAGAAACGGAATATACTAAATCCTTCCAGACGGTGCCTCTTCGAACCTCAATTGAGAAGCATAACACCTTTAGTCGATGTTTACCGAATGTCGAAGTAATCCTTTGAGTTGTGCAATTTAGGGAGGAATGCAAGTGATCGTGGGTCCAGACAACCTAGAGGTTAGTTAGTGGGTAAGGTCGTATACCATACCGATGGAACTAAACTGAACTGCAGCAAATTGATGAGGCCAGTGAAGTGGGGATGATTGTGGATAGGGAGTTGAAGTTTCGAGAGCATATTGCGAAAGGTATCAGCTTTGTCTATCAGCTAATTTTTGAAAATTAGCTGATAGACAAAGAAGAGGAGCATATAAGTTACTAAGCATCAAAAGAAAAAAAAATCGGCTAATACTTTCTTATTCTGTATAGGGAGTAGGGCGAGGCCGTTTTAGCCCTATCTAACTTTTGGAGACCGAGTGGGCAGTTCAATCTCCACCGGTAGCCAATCAGAGATAACTGGCCCAAGGCTATCACTAATTAAGCAGCACGCAGTGAAGATACGGCTCAACCACTGTCGCCAACTCGTTGTCCTTAACCCTAACACAATATTTTAATGTCTGAAATAGTGCGAGTTATACGGTCGATTTTCTTGAGTTTATGGGAGAAAAAACACGCTTGCCCACGTCAGAGATAGACTAACTCGGGAACCGGTCGAAAAATGACTTAGTAAAAGTTCCTCTAGTCGTAGACTAGACTTGAACTCGAAGTCTATCTTCGGGTGGTTTAGCGCTGAGGAGTGCAAACACACACCACTTCCATTGAGCTATACAGGCTCTGTTATTAAGCAGATAATGGTTTTAGAAGATTGACACTTAAAACTTTTTTTTTCGGTGCTTGGCAGGAATACACAGAAAACAAGGGACACGTGGAAATTCAGTGAGTGTGGTAAGCAACGGTCTTAGGACTAGATTTTTGCTTGGAGGTGGTGAATCAGTGGATTGGTTGCCAGAGGTGGTTGTGAGTGCTTCGTCAGTGAATGAGTTTAAGGAGGGTATCGTGCGAATAATGGGACTCCAGCGATGAGTCTTCTGACTCCATAGAGACACCTGTATAAGAACTTTGCATTATGCTCATATGAACCCCATCTCCATCAATGCAACACGGCCAATCTCTTCATCCCAAAGCGCCATGATCCGCACATTATCTTCGTGTATCAGAGGAGAAAGATTTAGATGGATGTGGGTTTGAAATTTTTTATGGTCAGCTGTTTAAAACTTGGGAACTATTGGAAGGCTGTTAACAATATGAATAACAGCACTGTTCCAACTTTCCTGATGTTTTTGATTAGACTTGCCAATAAATTATAGCCTGCCTGGTTGGCCGAGTGGTTAACGTATGCGCTGTGGGTTCGAATCCCCGCCAGGGGCATGAATGTCTGTAATTGTTCTAATTCTTTGTGGAAAGGGCATCTGCAACCCTACCACTTCTAGCAGAAAGCTTCACTTCCAAAACCCAATTAGGCATGGGAGTGACCGTACGAGGTCTGAGTACGTCGCATGTATATAATTAAGAAGTTATATTATTTTATCCTTTGTCCAAGTGTAAGCAATCAAAAAGTTGCAAGTGAGGTAGCATCCTCACTGCTAGACTACTTGTATGTAGGGGCTGTTCGCATCACATTAATTTCCTATGAATCCCGTAATATCTTAATCAATTTCTTCTGTATTCCTTACGTGACAGGCTGTGCAGTCTAGTACTATAGTAACTTGAAGAAAGACACTTTATTAAGACTTCTTAAGCACTTTCGTGTAAATTTAGAAAACTCGTCCACTTACCTTTTTTATGAAATATATAAAAAGGATGCATGCCAAAGTTGACAGAAGTAGAAGAATGAACGAAGAAAAAAAGTAATGTGCATTTGGATTGAAGGTGGCAATGACTAAATGACTGTTTATGTTCGAATAGATTTAGATGAAGTGAAAAGAAATTGTGATGAACAGTGACCGCTGAAACTAAGATGAACTGAAGAAAATGCATCTCAGACACATTATCCGATCCGTGAAAGAGTGTAAGGAAGTTTTCGAGGAAGCAGCAGTCATGAGTATTGCGCTTCTTTTTTTATGGTATTCTTGCGGAATCACTCCAAATTATTAGAATCGCATTCATTTGGTGAAGGGATTTTTCTAGAAATAGCAAGTATTCAAAAGTTAAGTAACATCTTGAGTGAAGAGAACCTAATTTATTTAATGCTGTGTTGGCGATATTTCTGGTATGTTCATATAATAGTAAGGAACATCGGAGGTTCGATTTATTGCAAGAAGAGGGATTCCATCCTACTTAAATGTATGTATTACTGAAGGTCCAGAGGAATTTTTGTTTTAACAGAGGAATTAAGTTTTGCTAGCATAAGTAGAATTTAACTAAGTTGTCTGGACAGTAAACCAGGACGTCCTCTTTAAAGGGATTAACATAAGGGATTCAACGATGACTTCTAAGGCGGGAACAGGGCACACTACGCCTAAATTCTTGATATGCATGATATGTCTGGACAGTATTAAAATTGGTTTTTATTGGTTAAGATTTCATTCCCCCCCCCTTATTTTTGAGCTTCAAAAATGGGAGGAGAACAAAGAGGAATGCAGTGGACAGTCATCTGCAGAACGGTGCATGGGATCTGGAAGAAGAGAGTAAGAAGAAATGTGGTATTTCAGAATTAGTTGAAACGTTAGTTGGTACATCCGTCATACTTTTTTTGGTTAAAAAAAAAAAAATCGCAAGTCCAAAGGGCCGTGTGGGTTTTTAAAGGGTGGTGAATGCACAATATTATCTCCATACACGATCAAGTTGATGTTGAATATGGAAATATTTTCACTCTGATTTTTATATTTCGAAGCTAAAGAAATTTGTTTACATTAAAAGTCTGTTTTCACATTTCAAATCGAATACATAACATAAGGGACTCCCTTGATGAGTCCATTGCTCTCTGAAGGTCTTAATATCGAATATTTCGGATTGTATAAGACGAGGCCTAAATTTTAGGCTATTTTTAGGTTTTAAGCTTATGTCGGTTGAATAAGACGACCCCCCCCCAATTTCTTCTTTCTTGTATTAATGAAACGTTAGGTATTGTTGTTATATCTGTTATTTTTTGCATAGCATAGATTTAGTATTTACGCGAATTACCATTTTACCATTTACAAACGGTGGATCTATGCGCACCGTATCACTTAATATGTTGAGCAATTTTGTGATCAAAGCATGGAATAAAGTAAAAGTAGAGAATGTAATAAAATCATTTAAAAAGTGTGGTATCTCTAATCTTATGGATGGTACGGAAGATGATCTGTTGTGGGACACTGACGATGAAAGTGAAATCAATTCACTGGATTCGAACTGGGATCCATATGACGATCATTTAAACAATGAATTTCAAGAACTATTTTCAACAGATGAAGAAAATTAACATGAAAATTGAGGTTAATATTTGTAATATTTTAAATAAATTTATGTAACAAAAAATTAATCTGATTTGTTTATAAACACTGTCTATTTTCTTAGATGACGATGTATTTGAACTACCTAAATGTGCATCCAAGAAATTAAACTTCCCTTTTTATACTCGCCGTATAAGACGACCCATGATTTCGAGGGGCTTTCTGTAGTATTTGAGAGTCGTCTTATATGCCAACATATACCGGTAATAACTAATTAATTACCGGTATATCTCACTGAAGAAGGAAAAATCCTTCTTGAGCAAAATAATTGCACGCAGAACTTTTTTTTTTTGGTGGGGGGGGGGGGAGAGGAAGGAATCTGTTTTTCTAAATGTTGCTGCAAAAATTATGAAATCCTCTTTTCTTTCTTAATTTTATTTTTACCGTTTTTTTGTGGGGGGGGGGGGGGTTCAAGCTGTACCTTGTTTAAAATTAAAACTTCATGAAGCAGAAGCGTAACCAGAAAAACGTGAAACCTCGCAGTATTAATGTTGCGATAAGTTTCGAAAACTGTCGAGCGGTACTGAGGATTATACGAACTTCTATTTACGGCAATGCTGTGCAATACCAAATTCTCCCTCCACCTTTCTGGTTTGTGCACATTCTTTTTAACTTGAAATTAGAATATAAACGGAATGCGCTAACCTGTATTGCTTTAATTCCGCCGTGTTCGATGCGCGCAGTTTCGTGATGAGCACGAACATGATTTTCGCCAGGAAAAAGATGTTCACCTGAAATTAGAAATGCAAGCCGAGTATTAAAAAAAAAAAAGTAACGAAATACAGCAGTTATACACAATAATTTTCGAAATGAAAAACATTTGCCACCACGAATACAATATAAAAATCGATAATTTATGATTATTTAGCAATAAATATTTCCAAAAACATTGTCCCTTTTTAAAATAGCAAAAGATCAAAATAAATAAACGAATACGCAGTCCGAGACATTTTTGTAAGTTCTGTTTACTGAAGTATGAAATCAGTTTGAATTCCAGAACAGTTATCTGTTTTGTGAAGCTTATAAATTAAGATAAAAATCGCGCTGATAAATTCGAGGTACATTTTGGGATGAACACGCTCAACCATTGTATTCAAATCCCTTTCGTATATTAATAAATCTCATTCGTTTTACCTCATTGTTTTGCTTCTGTTCTTGGCAAAATATAGTTGTTTAATATAGATATCAATCAGAAGACCTATGGTTGGTTAAATACTTGCAGAGGAGTATCTATACGCACTGTACGTTAACCCACTTTCACGTACAGGTCACAGGAGTGACCACTTGAGGGTGCCAAGCCTGTAGAAGAAACCAGAACCTACGGCTTAGGTGCCGAGGGGAAACTAACATTGCACACCATTACGTGAAGCAAGTTCGTACGAATTGAATCCAAGTTCTTTCCTTTTCTTGTCGACATAAGGAAAATAATGATAACAGGAAGTCACAGGCGCATCGATCTCGATAGCAATAATGCAAGGCCGGATTTGGTAGTTTCCTGGGACCTGAATCCCCCCTCCACACACACACACTGTAACAGAGCAAGGGCCAAATATGCGGTTTACCAGGTGAACCTTGTTGCTAAATTACAAAATGAACATTTATGTTTACAATCTGCTGTTTTTTTTCCAACGAGTATCAAACATCGAACATTCATCACAATTGGTTAAATCTATTTGCTAGGGAACGTCTTTAACAAAACTTACCACCAGGATAATCAGGAGAGGCGTTATGAAGATGAAGTCGAAGTCATCTCTTGCCTGCCACGGGCATCTGAAATGAAATGTTCACTTTCAAAGCACAGAAAGGAAGTAATTAAATCAACTTAGTACAGAAAGGTGGCGCATAGTTCGAGGTTTATAACCAAATCATAAAATTTCAAAGGAAAAAAAACAAACAAAAAAACTTTGAGATATAAACTAAAAATAGACCTAACTTCGTCATTTAGGCAAATCTCTAAATAACACTACTAAGAATTATTGTGCATGCGATCAAATTCACATCTTCATCTCTTATTAGTGCTTTTTTTGTAGCACCCTGCTGAAGATTGCAATTTGAAATCATTATTACAACCAAAGGTTTTAAACCATTCCATTTGCTGTATTTTAAATGCCTTAAATTTCTGGTCTAATCCCCCCCCCTCCTTCCCTTTTAAATTTTAGTTAGCAAATTAGCGTTCGACTTTGGTGTTACATTTTTCATTTGTTATAAGAAATGTTTATATTTGATCGATGTATGCTGCGAACAATTTTATGTTACAGAATGGGTTTCGAATCAATCATTATGCTTGATATTTCCAAATAGTGAAATCATTTTCAAAAGATAGAAAATTACGTAAACTTAAATCGAAGCTTGTGATGAATGGATTAGGGACTAGAATAGAACAGTGAAGAAAAATATGCTGTTGGAAATGGAATACGTAGAACGTTCAAAGACCACTTTCTGTTTCAGATGTTGACTCAAGGAAATCCTTCACGATACTAAATAAATAATAAAAAACCTAACTCAGTGGTGAACTTGTTAGGCACTTCATCCGTGTAATTTGAGTGTCAGTAGCAGGAGGTACACGAAGACGAATTCAGTATCGCGTGTTTTATTTTAGTTTATGTAAAGGATAGGCAGATGCAGAGGAAGAATGAGCCAAAAGCAGAATATATGGGATTTTGAAGGGAAAAAAAAAAAAAAATCTCACAATCCGCGCCAGATGTGCAAGTGGACAGAAAATATTACCCTCATGATATGTTCATGTCTAGTGTGGAAGATATCCCTCCGATGTCAATTCAGCAGTCATACTCCCCCACCGCCTCCTCCGGGGTTATGGGAAGTCGGATTATAAGATTCTTGAAGTCTAAGAAATGAGCACAAATGGCAGCGCAACAGAACGGCGGTCTCTAAAATAATGCATTGGGAACGCACGATGTGTCATATGGCTAGCATGGATGAGTGGCGTAGCTCAAAAAACAAGCAGATATAGTGGACACAGGCGCGCACACGCCCCCACCACATTGCTCACACGTCATTCATGTTGCAATGATTACTTCCAGTAAAGGATCGTATCACACGATTCGAATCGTTTTGGTTCGACCAGCCCAATGATGACTTTCATTTGCTCTGTCGCTGGATCACAACCCAGTCGAGCGTCTGTGGTATGGGAAAAAAACTGTTCGCGGCGAGGGATCTGCAACATTCCACGACAACTGCAGAATGCGATTGTGTGGTGTGCATCGTCTAGCGTAGGGGTCGGCAACCTGCGGTTCCAGAGCCGCATACGGCTCTTTTCGTTATTAAACAATCTATTTTTGAATAATGCAAAATGAAAGTCATTTATTAAATTAGAAACTAAAAACCCTAAATATAGCATTTGCAATAAATTATGGACATTTTACATTTTACATTGGCGTTTGCACACCACCGCGCTAGGCCGCACGAAGGAAGTCTTGGTTTCGAGTCTAGTCGGCGACTAGAGGAAATTTTTCTAAGCCTTTTTTCGACCGGTTCCCGAGTTAGTCGATCTCTGGCACGGGCAAGCAGGTTTTTCCTCCCGGAAACTCGGGTTTTTCGTCCTGTAAACTCAAGAAAATCGACCGTAGAACCCACATTATTTTTTCAGACATTAAATATATTGTGTTAGGGTTAGAGACCACGAGATGGCGGCACATTTGAGCCGTCTCTCTTCACTGCGTACCGCTTAATTAGTGATAGCCTTGGGCCATCTGTCTCTGATTGGGTACCAGTGGAGATTGAACTGCCCACTCAGTCTCCAAAAGTTAGATAGGGCTAAATGGCCTCGCCTACTCCCGTATATACGGGAATAAAAAAAAAAGGCGTTAGCTGATTTTTTTTTTTTTTTTCATATTTTACAATTGAAAATAAAGGGTGTCCCAAAGTTCACGCAAGATTTAAATTTAGTGCCATTTGTGCGGTAAAGTGTTGCCAACGAGAAAAAAGTGACAGCTGACAGTTCAGGGTTATTAAAAATGGAGCGCTACACGAAAGAACAACGCATTTTCATTGTTGAGCAATATTTTAAAAATAATGAAGGTTTGGCAGCTACAGTTCGCAATTTTCGTACAAAATATGGTCGGAATAGTGATTTAACTTCATCAACTGTGAAAAGATTAATTAAAAAATTCAAGGAAACTGGATCAATTAGTGATCTTATACACTCTGGCCGTCCTTCAACAAGTCGTTCAACAGAAAACATCGAAGCAGTTCGTGAGAATGTTGCTGAGAGTCCAGGAACATCAATTCGGCACCGTGGTCTTGAATTGGGCATTTCGAGAAGCTCTCTACAGCGTATTCTCACGAAAGATTTGCATCTTTATGCTTACAAAGTTCAATTGACTCAAGAACTGAAGCCTACTGACCACACACACACAGCGAAGAGAGTTCGTTGAATGGATTATGGAACAACAACAAGTGGATGCTTATTTTTCGAACAAAATCATCTTCAGCGATGAGGCTCATTTTCATCTTGATGCCTTCGTTAATCGACAAAATTGTCGCATTTGGGGTTCAGAAAATCCACGAGTGATTGTTGAGAAACAAATGCATCCACAACGTGTCACTGTTTGGTGCGGATTTTGGGCTGGCGGCATCATCGGTCCATTCTTCTTCGAAAATGCGGCTGGTAAGGCAATAACAGTTAATGGTGCTCGCTATCGTGACATGATAATCCAGTTTTTTGTGCCTAAATTGCAAGATATGGATGTGGACGACATGTGGTTTCAACAAGACGGTTCCACATGCCATACAGCCCGAGAAACAATTCAATTACTGCATGAGTCATTTCCTGATCGTGTAATTTTCCGTTTTGGTGATCAGAATTGGCCGCCCAGATCATGTGACTTAACGCCGTTGGACTTTTTTCTTTTGGGTTTTTTTTTTTTTGAAGTTAAGGTTTATGCCAACAAGCCCACGACCACCCACGCCTTGAAGGAGGAAATTGAGCGCTGTTTCAACGAAATTCAGCCACATTTATGCAAAACGGTCATGGAAAATTTCGATAAAAGAGTGCGTATGTGCCAGCAAAGCCGTGGAGGCCATTTACCCGATATGCTATTCCATGCATAACCCTATACTGTATACTTTATGAATCAATAAGAAATTACAATTTTTAATTAAAAACCTGTGTTTTCTATCAAAATTACTTCTTGCGTGAATTTTGGGACACCCTGTAGTACATGCGATACTGAAAAATTTCATACTTTCATGTTTGAACTCTGAAATCATACGCGATAATCCTTCTTTACATTCGTCTTGGATTATCATGGATAATGCAAGAATTCATAAACACACTGATTTGTCAAATATTTGTTTTAATTATTCATGCCAATTAAAATTACTTAAGTTATGCTTTATGTTGTTTTAATTTATTAAACCAAATACCTCACGCTAGGCTAGCACATGTAGCGCTACGGTAGCGCTTACCTGTTTGAACGCGCCCCATTGTCTTCGCATATAGTCCTGGTGTGGTCTGTAAATCTGCTCACTTTGTTAAAATAAGTAAAGGTTTCGTAGTGGACGTTGCAGTGCTTTCATTTACTGGTGATTGTGTTAGGTAAAGTCAATATTATAACATTAAATTAAATATTAACAAAATAAAAATATTTTTATAGTATTTACAATGTCAGCAAAGAGGAGAAAGATAAAACAAGAAAATCAGCAGTATTACATCTCCTAGGAGCTGTGTATTTTTAAATTATGAGAAAATATCAAGGATAGTGAGGGAGCTTGCTCCACCTTTGCTTCGAGTTGCCTTGGTGTTGTACTACCAGGTGGTCACTTACGCTTGGATTCGCCGATATTTCTTCGGCATGAAACTCTTAGATCGTAGTTTTCGATCTTATAGTTTCGCATACTGGCTGTAAAATACTAAGGGATTTTTATCCCCTTAATTAAGTTCGCCAGAAAAAAAATAGCCGTTTGGCTTTTCATCTAAGAAAATCGGGAGTTTAGAAGTGAATGGACCGAATCCTACGCATTTGTAGCAAATACAGCAGGATTTCCAATGTGTTTAATACGCCATGAAAAGCTTTCAAACAATAAAAAATCAAATATACTAAGGCATTTTTTAAATAAACACGATAAATTTGACAAAGCATATCCACGGGAAGATGAAAGAAAAAAGTCAGTAGAAGAGTTGCAACTCAAAGTAAACCTAACTAAATGTTCATTTTCCAAATGGATAAAAGCATCAAGAAATACAACTATTGATAGTTTTGTGGCCGCTCAAGAAGTTGTTAAACGAGAAAACCTTTTACGGACGGCGAATATGTGAAAGAATGCTTTATTAAAATGTCCGAATTTCTCTTCTGCGATTTAAAAAAAAAAAGCGGAAATAATTACAAAAATAAAAGACATGCCATTATCTGCTAAGATTGTAAGGGACAGAACTATACAAATGGCAGAAGATATAACAAATCAGCAGGTTACAGATGTAAATTCAACACCAGGATTCTCCATTGCCTGTGAGGAATCATGCGATGTGGATGACATTGCACAGATTGTACTTATTTGTAGATACGTAAACTCTCAAGGACCTCAGGAAGAATTACTCGATATACTGCCACTTACAGGAGAAACTCGTGGAGAAGACATTGAATCTGCTGTTACCACTTGCTTGAAAAGTAAGAGTATTAATATTAACAAAATAATATCTCTTGCGACCGATGCGCCGAGCATGAAAGGTTCAAAAAAAAAAAAAAAAGGTTTTGTTTCTTTATTTATTTGTGCACAAACTTTTCCAAAAAAGAGATAACAGTAGTGATGGATTTGGTTGTAGAAATGGTTAACAAAATAATGGCAAGACCGCTACATCATCGGCAATTTTGTGAACTTCTTAAAGAAATCAATTGCGAATATTCCGATCTTCTTTGGCGTAACAGAATAAGATGGCTTTGCAGAGGTGCGGTGTTGATGCAATTTGCCACCTGCCTTGGAGAGGTTAAGTTGTTTCTAAGAAAAAAGACTGAATATGCACAGTTAGAAGATACTCATTGGTTACAAAAATTCTATTTTATGGTGGATATGATTTCCTATTTAAAAGCACTAAATAAGAAACTACAGGGAAAGTGAAATACAGCAGTTTTGCTTTTAGAAGTGATTTCGCTTGAACAGAATTATATTTCTTTGCAACAGACTTAGAGAAAGGCACATTATTACATTTTCCTACGTTGAAGAAATATCAACAAGAACAAGCTGATAATTCCATAAATTTAACCCTTTTCAAAGAAATTGTGGTAAATATGCGATCTGAATTTAATGGGAGATTTGAGGAGTTTAGAAAGAACAAGGCAACTATGTCATTTTTATTGCGACCACTTGAAATTAATCCTGCCGAATTAAAATTTTCACCTTCTGCTGGAATTGATGAAGCTGCATTTCAACTTGAGTTAGAGAACCTAAAAACCAAGGATTTGTGGAATTCAAAATTTAGAAATATTGAAGCTGACCTAGAGGAGTTGGAAAGAAAAAATCTACCCTTGCAATGCAACACAAATGGTCTGAAATAGAAGATCTTAAAAAGCAAGATCAGATTATATTTGACACGTGGAATTGTTTACCGGACACTTAAATTCAGTTAGAAACATACGCATTTGGACTTATATCGATTTTCGGATCGACATATTTCTGTGAGCAAATATTTTTTAATATGAATTTTATTAAAAGTAAGTTGAGAAACCAACTAAACAACGTGAGTCTTTCGTCACGTTTGAAAATGAAAATTACGGCGTATTCGCCGCATATTGAGAAACTATCCCAAGAAGTTCAACAGCAAAAGTCGCACTAAGAAGATATTTCAAATTAAAAAAATAGGTATGTTATTGTATTTTATACATATGTTTTTGTAAGGAGGAGGAAATATTTGTTTTATTATTTAATATTTTAAAATATCATATAATTTCGTGTAACATGCCACACCTGTGTTTTACAAGTATGATAACGTGTCACTGTAAAAAAAAAAAAAAAAAATTAACATAAATAATTAATTTATGTTAAATTAATTATTTATGTTAATTTATAAATAATTAAATTATTATAATTTAATTATTTATTAAAGAATAAATAATTTAATTATAATATTTTTCAATGTACGGTAGTTTCTAAATTTAAAGCAGTGATGAGCAATCAAATAGTAAATCAAATACTCGGTTCAATCCGCATAAAGAATATTTTATTTTTCTTTGATAAAGTATTAATTTATTTTCCATTTAGGTATATTTTAATTTTTTAACCTGCACAAATAAATCCGCATGTAAAAATCAACATTCATAAAACAGATTTTTAATTAAAATATACTAATTCTGCCGTACAAAACGAACACCCTGGATTGCACAAAAAAACCTGAGAGGGCTGCATGCAGCCCGCGGACCATGGGTTGCTCATCACTGCGTGCGGCTCCTTAAATTTTTTTTTAAAAGATATAATTTTAAAAATGGCTCTTCACTCCAAAAAGGTTGCCGACCGCTGGTCTAGCGTCTCAGTAGAATGCTTGCGACACTTAGAATTAAATCCTAAGGCCGGGCCCATAGTGTAGCCCTTGCTCACAGCTCGTTTCCGTTCCAAATACCCAACTTGTTAATCATTGATCCTCCGAATATCCTTCATTCGAATAACATCTGTTCCGTAGTCATACGGCAATTTAGAATATAGTTTTTTGGAATTCAAATTACAAAGGTGAATCACATTAGTCCATGACATGACAACATTGTGGTCAGGTTCGGAATACTTTCCTCGGCACTCGCGTATTTTTCAGTGTTAGCTCCTATTTCCTCGTGGCCAGGCATCGCCTTTTTTTTTTTAATGTTCACCTGAATGCTGAGAAATTCGATGTTGTGCTTCAGCGCATGTTTGGCTTCTCTTCAGTCTTCTCGCGGCAGTCGAAAGCAAGGTTAACACTGTTATATTACGATCTGCCTTATAGAAGTTATGGAAAAGGCAAACAAGACGAGAATTCTGAATTTTGAACTGCTGAAGTTCATATTATTGAGTACAATGTATTATCCTAAAGTAAACTATATCTAGTCTTTGGGGAATAACAAATGCTTAGGGAATTTATTTTTTCTTGAAAACTTACCCATCTGGCAAAAATGGATCTTTCCTGCACTGTCCAAAGTAGTTCTTCACTACGGCCCATACGGCTGAAATGATTGCAGGAATACCTGCAAAGAGACATTTTATTATTTTTTCTTTGGTGCTTTTACTGAAGACTAGTCCAATAAAAATTACGTCTACGAGAGTTAAGACTACGTTTTAATTAGAACACACTTTTATAGGTTTGGATTTTTTTTCATATTCCTGGGAATCTTCGTTCATAAGTCATTGTACAAACTAACTTTGATTCGGTTTCAATTGGTACGTGAATGCATCCACTTCATCTCCACTTACATGATACGGATAACGACCACTAGTTTATGTAATATTTTATTATGCATTTCTTGACTGACTAGAAAGATTATTAAATCAGATTTTAATATTATTCTGCATCCTTTCTCGGAGAGATATAAGCATAGGCGTGCCTCTGTTAGAGAAATGAGTAAAATATCGAAATAAATACTGTCATAATCTTTTAGATGGTTATATTTTTGATCAACTACAAAAGCAAGAAGGACAGACGAATGCTTCGATCGTGCATATTACAGTCGCCACATCATGACTGATATGCGGATGGTATGAAAACCAGCCATTCAACATTTCAAATATGAGTTAATTTAAGAGGTCCCCACTCCAACATCTATATAAAATGGTGCCTTAAGAGAACAAGAAGTCAAAATAATGGATTAGATAAAATATAAAAGTATGAGTTCGCCGATTCCCAAAAAATAAAAATGAACTGAAGTGCCTAATATTTAAAATAAATCAAAAGCAAGAGGTGTATTTGTTACCGAACTGGCTCAGAAACAGCTGCTCCCACCCTATTTAAAAGAGGGAATTTCATTTCGCTTTGCTCTTAATTGCATTCCAGTTAAATTGCTATCGCTCATTTGCTTGAAATTCCCAGAAAATAGTGGTTGGCATCGCTGCATTGAGAAGACAACTCACTCGAAATATTATAGGCACCGACTGCTTCGAAAAACAGAGAGACGTAGAATGCAGAATCAGATTTGTCCGTTTTCATTTTATCCTTCAGCAGAATGTAACAAGCTTTTCCGCAAGTGCTTGCAACTAGAAGATCAGAGCGTTCTTATATTGTATCCAGTTAAGGCCATAATCAATCCACTGTGGCACAGGAGACAGAAAGGGCAGCCTAGGCGTACAAAGAATTCATCTGAATGAGTTAAGGCAGCATGTTTTAAAATATACATTTTAGGGGTAGGATTTTTTTTTTTTTTGCCTATAATAAAAAAATAGTGAATTCTGAGATCTAAATGGTTGTTTTCTTGGCGTGCATATGGAGTTTTTTTTTTTTGTGGTTCTTACCCACGGCAGGTTTCGTAAACCTGTAGCGCAATCGTATACCGTGTGTGAAAACTAAGATTTTATTTTTCTATTTTATCAATTTTTATAATTTTCTTTGTATATTATAAATTTCTTTCCACATAGTCCGGAAACTCTGCTTTAGAGATAAACATAACTTTTTTTTTTTTTTTTTTTTTCACCACAGACCTCTGAGCGGTGGTCTTTCACCTAAAGACAATCGCAAACATCCATGGCAATTAAGACTGAGGTTTTGCTTAATAGAATCCACCTCGCTTTATTGAAACTGAATGAATCCTAGATGATACCGGTTGATCCTAACAGATCTTTTCACTTAGGAATTCCTACTGCATGTTTGTTTCCTTAATATTTCAATCCAGGGATTATCCATATCGGCATCGCTGCATTGAGAAGACAACTCACTCGAAATATTATAGGCACCGACTGCTTCGAAAAACAGACAGACGTAGAATGCAGAATCAGATTTGTCCGTTTTCATTTTATCCTTCAGCAGAATGTAACAAGCTTTTCCGCAAGTGCTGCAACTAGAAGATCAGAGCGTATGGATAACCCATAATCCTGGGATTATGGGTTATCCATAAGGGTGAATTAGAGATAGTATGCTGGCATTAAAATGCTAATCAACTGTTTCCTTTTAGATCTTATTTGTATAATGAAACGCTATTGTATGCCAATGCATTGCTGTATACGCTAATTTAGTATGTGTTGAAATTGCGAGCGAAGTAATTAAGGCTGAGACCATATTATGTCTCTTAACTGGAATGTTTTTCGAGCCAGCTTGATTATTTGCAGGATGAGAAATCCCTGCCATCTCCATACGAGACCAGACCGAAACTGTGGCTTGAAAGCCATCTTCTTGGTGTCTCAAATATCAAAAATACAGAGGAAAAAATAAGGTTTTATTTGTAATTCAAAATAATTCCATTTTAAATTGCTAATATTTGTATTGATTTTTAAACACCATTTGAATTCTTCACTCACTTACCCCATCCGATACTGAAGTAGACCCGGAATTTCACTTTGTCCACAGAAAATGTTTTCACCACCAGAATGTAGAGGTACAGTCCTTCGACAAACATCCAGAAGAAGTTGGTGCATATTAAATACGTCAATAATATTACCATGTAACACGCCACCTAGTGAAGAAAATGTTATTATACATAAGTGTCTAGGTTAAATAGTTATTAACAATTGAAAGGTACATGGGAAAAACAACTTCAGTCCAATTTAGCCTTCAGGCCATTATTTGTTTTTTTTAATTTTTAAGTACTAGTTAAATTAATTATGCTTAATATACATGAATATACCATATCTATTATTTTTTTATTTTGTTATGCTATGTTTACTTGCATTTTGACAACAAGGAAAATTTAATTATGTTTTTTTCGGAAATCAAAATCGTGGACTGAAGTTGTTTTTCCCCAGCACCCTTCAATTGATTGCTGTATTTAAACTGACTCCAGTTAGCATTCAAAGAGGGTAATGTCAACAAATTCACGAACTGTCCTAGCACACTCTAAAATATAATTTTTGTTGAAAAATTGTAGAAATTCAAATAATCTTATTCCTCCAATTACACATGGTGCCATGTGTAGCTCATTTTCTTTTCTATGACCCAGAATTTGACTTTCACATTTTCCATGGATAGATAACGAACCATCAACAAAACAAGTAACAAGGTCATCGTTCCATTCTGACCTTTTTTGTCTTTAATATTTCTACCATCCGCTGCTAAACAATTAAAACATGAAACATTGTTCCACTATTGAGAGAAATCTTAGAAGCGATGGCGAGTTTCAGTTCGAGACATCAGAACTTACCAAAGTGCAATTCAACTTCTACAAATATAACCCATACTGAACTACCGCCATTCAGGAGTGAATATATTAGATAGCACTTCCATTTTAATTTCATTAATAATCTTCTTCAATGAGTAAGTTAAAAAAGAAGCGAGAACAGGAAGCATCCCGATCACATTCCTCTATTTATGCAGTTCTAGAGTCTTCATTTCCTCCAAATTTAGCTGCTTACTCTGATTACAACGCCTATCCTTCCTGTGTATCCAGTCCATGTTAACTATTTTCATATTTTTAAGCAGTTTTTTTCCAATCTATGCGTTAAAATACCTTTTCCAAATATGCGCAACCAATGTTTACCCCAATATTCATTCTGTTTTCTGTGATTTGTCTTAGGACAAGAATTGCGCTTCCATAATTCCAGTGTTTTTTTTTTTTTTTCTCTCAAAATCCAAGCTGGTCTTAAGTTCCTTTCTGTTTAATTTCTTATCCCGTTCACACTATTTTGAGAACTTTGACGCATGTGGCAGAATGTTAACTGAAAAACGATTTTTGCGATTAGTAAGATTCCCTCTTTGGTACTGTCACGCTGCATTTCAAGCCTTTTTTTTTTTTTTTTTTTTTTTTTTTTTACCTTTCTGTAACTTTCTTAATTTCAAACAACTTGGATTTTATCGAGTCTACTTTATCAGTTCTGCTTTTGTCATCTTGTTCTGGTGCTTTTCTATTTTGTTGGTGAAGTATTCTACGAAACTTCTTAGTACCTCAGATCCTTAACGTTCACTTGAAGTGCCTTTTTGGTTTATTTTTACCCACCCACGGTACTAATGGATCGTAATTGGGCAGGAAGGAGGAAATCGTTCCTATCTAGTTTAAAGAGCTGCGGATTGTATTCCTTTAGAAAACCTCCAGAGGGCAGCAGTAGAAGGAAGAAACAAAGAGGAGAAGACATTCATTCTATGCACAAGTAAATCCTGTCCATTGAACAGTTCCTCAAAATTCTGTCTTTCTTGAATATTTCGGATCTGTCAAGATTCTTATCTTTTGATACCCCCCCCCCCATTACTGCACACTATTAATCTTCATGCTATGTGTTTTTCCTTCATTCTGGCATTTTCAATATCCTCATCTTTTCTGGGTCTGCTTTTCCTTCTCATCTGCACTCCCAAGTAATTCTGTTCTTAAACTTAAATAATCCCCTTTACTTTTAACGTTCTGTTTGTTTTTCCTTTTATTTTTCTTATTGGTCATTAAAAATACTTCATTTTCTACCCAAGGGTTTCTCGCTTCTTCTCTTACTTTGTTCGAGCATTTCTCTGCTGTTTTGCGTATTTATTTTCTTTATCTCCAAAAGGTTTGTTCATTTTTATTGTCATATTTTTATGATTTATTCATATCACAAACTTTTCCTTAATTTTTTTATTTCTATAGTTGAAACTTTAACTGTACTTCTCCGTGGTCACTGTTGACATTCTCCCCATTAAGTTTTACACGATTCAAGTTGGCTTGATAATGTCTGCTTTGTTATGTATCAATTTGCTATCTTATGAAATCTGTCTGTATTCTATGGAGAATACAGATGTTACTGAAGACCATTTTTAACCTACAAAACTGGACTAGTTTTGACCTCTTTCCTTTCTTGTAGCACATCCGAAATTCTCAACTTGTTTTTTCCTTCTCCAAATATCGCGTTAAAATCCCCCATTATCCACTTCTCGTTGCTTTCCATCTGGTGTATCACGTGATTCACTATCTCATTCTACTTCTCTTCTGTCAGGTGTTGGCACTTTTAATACAAAGGTTTTAGTTCTCTATTTTAACCTTTATTGTCTTTATTGAGATTGTGTGATGGAAAGATGGAAAATATACTTTGAGGGACTTTTGAATGAGGAAAATGCAAGGACTCACAGAGGAGATGGGCAGCCTTCTGAGGGGATGGTGCAGAACATCAATAGAATGGAAGTGACGGAGGCCATGAAGAGGATGAGGAATGGAAAAGCGGTGGGCTCCGACAGAATTCCAGTGGAGGCATGGAAGGCACTGGGGAAAGAGGGAATTGACCTGCTGTGGGACCTGTTCATGAAAGTTTGCCAACAGGAAAATATACCCGAGAAATGGAGGGAGAGTACTCTTGTTCCCATCTACAAGGGTAAAGGGGATGCACAAGACTGTAAAAATTACAGAGGAATAAAGTTGATGTCCCACACAATGAAGATCCTAGAAAGGGTTCTTGATGGTAGATTGAGGAAGGAGGTGGAGATTGCAAAGGAACAATTTGACTTCATGCCTAGTAGATCAACAACAGATGCTATCTTTGGGTTACGACAGATTATGGAAAAATATCGAGAGAAACAAAGGGAGCTACATCTGGTATTTATTGATCTGGAGAAAGCATACGATACAGTGCCAAGGCAAGAAGTCTGGAGGTGTCTGAGGAAGAAGAAGGTGCCGGAGAAATATGTCAGGTTGGTGCGGGAAATGTACAGAAATGTGAACACAAGTATTCGGACCTGTTTGGGACAGACAGAAAGTTTTCAAGTAATAGTTGGCTTGCATCAAGGGTCAGCATTAAGTCCGTTTCTGTTTAATATTGTGATGGAGGTGGTAACAGAGGAGGTGATAGAAGATGCGCCTTGGACAATGTTGTATGCAGATGACATCTTGCTGTGTGTAGATTCAAGAGAAGAAGCGGGAACTAAACTAGAAAGATCGAGAAAAGTACTGGAAGAGAGAGGTATGAGACTGAGCAGAAGTAAGATAGAGTATATGTGTTGCGCAGTGGGCGGCGGCCAGGAGACAGATCTGGAGCTGGAAGGAAATGTCATCAGGAAGGTGAGAGACTTTAGATACTTAGGTTCAACAGTGGAAGAAGATGGAGGGGCTGAGAAGGAAGTGGGATGCAGGATACAAGCTGGTTGGAGGAACTGGAGGGAGATGGCTGGAGTGTTATGTGATGAGAGGGTGCCGATCAATCTGAAAGGCAAAATTTATAGGACAGTAGTGAGGCCAGCTATGACATATGCTATAGAAACTGTGGCCCTGAGGAAAAATAACATCAGCAGGATGGAAGTAGCAGAGATGAGAATGCTTAGGTGGATGTGCGGTGTGACCAGAAAGGATCGTCTGAGAAATGACTATGTCAGGGGAACAGTGAAAGTTACGAACTTAGGAGCGAAAATACAGGAGGCAAGGTTGAGATGGTTTGGTCATGTGATGAGGAGGGAGGACGAATATGTGGGAAGAAGGGTCATGCAGATGGATGTGCAAGGAAGGCGGAAGCGTGGGCGGCCAAAGAAGAGATGGAGGGAGCTGGTAGAAGAGGACTTGAAGATGAAGAACTTGGATGTGGTGACAGCCCAAGACAGGAAGGTGTGGAGGAGACTCATTACAAACAGTGACCCCACTTAAGTGGGAGAAGCTGCGGAAGAAGAAGAAGAAGATTGAGATTGTCTGTAAAGAGATGGATAGGTATAAAATTGATATCTTGGGAATTACAGAGACCAGATGGAATGGAGAAGGTCACTTCAAAAGACAGGATGGTAAGCTAGTTATTTACTCAGGTGGTGACTCAAAATATCATGAGGTAGCTGTGATACTGAAGACAGCCCAGGCAAGAAGACGTCTTGGCCCCATAAATGATGGGATACTCTCCATTAGACTTAAGGCTCAGCCTACCAATGTATCAATTGTGGTAGTTTATGCACCCCACACGGATAGGCCTGAAGAAGAGAGTGAAGAATTCTATGAAAACTTACAAACTGTTTTGGACTGCTTACCAAGGAGAGACATACTCTACATCTTAGGAGACTTAAATGCAAAAGTGGGAAAGAGTATGAGAGTCAGGCCGGAGTGTGGAATGTTTGGTCTGGGTGTTACGCTGAAATCTCACCAGAAATGCTTTGGGAAGGAGTCAAGATGATAATACAGGATACAGCGAAAACGTATCTCGGCCCAATAAGAAAACTAAGAGACCCATGAATATCAGATTCAACATGGGAATTACTCAAAAAAAGGCGGTTGGAAAAACAAAGAGACACAGGGACCGAAGAATACAAGAGATTACATAGAGAAATCAGAAGAGCCATCAAGTAGGACAAGGAAAAGTTCTATACTAATAAATGTGAAGAAATAGAGTTCCAGATGAGAAGGCATAATTATAAAATGATGTTTTATTTAGTTCGTGACTTAAAGCACAAGTTTAAGCCTAAATTGAATGTCATCAAAGACAGGAATGGATCATTACTAACAGAAGAGTTGGAAATCAAAAACAGATGGAAAGAATACTGTGAGGAACTGTACAGCAGAGTGGATAAAGAAAATGTGGAGTTCTCCTACCAAGAAAATTTTGATTTGGAACCTCCTCCACTTAGGCATGAAGTTGAAAGAGCAGTTAAGCAGCTCAACAGCAATAAGGCCCCAGGTGCAGATGAAATCCCAGCAGAGTTAATTAAGGCCACGGGGGATGGAGGGATAAGAGTGTTTCATAGATTGATTACAAGGATATGGGAGACAGGATCATGGCCTAGAGACTGGAAGAAGTCAGTTTTCATACCAGTACACAAGAAAGGTGATATGAAGGCATGCAAGAATTATAGAACTATTAGTTTGATATCTCATGCAAGCAAAATTTTATTAAAGATCATGCTAAATAGGATTGGAGCCAAAGTTGAGGCAGAGATGCCCGAGGAACAAGCAGGTTTTAGGAAAGGTAGGAGCACCAGAGATCAAATCCTTTGCCTTAGACAGATCATAGAAAAATATAAAGAATTCAAACTCCCTCTGGTAATGTGTTTCTTAGACTACTCTAAAGCTTTTAACTGTGTTGAGCATGTGAAACTGTGGGAAGTAATGAAAAGAATGGGTTTTCCTCAACACACTATCAGATTGATAGCCAACTTGTATAAGGAGCAAGAAGCAACGGTAAGAACAGGTGTTGGATTGACTGACTGGCTTCAAGTTGGAAAAGGAGTTAGACAAGGATGTTTACTTTCTCCTCACTTGTTTAGTATATATGCAGAGGACATCATGCGTGAAGCATTGGATGAGCTTAGGACAGGAATTAGGATAGGAGGTAGATTGATCAGTAATCTGAGGTACGCTGATGATACAGTACTCCTTTGTAATGACATGGAAGAACTAGGACTAATTCTTGACAAAGTTAACAAAATCAGTAATAACAGAGGACTTCAACTCAATTCTAGCAAGACAAAGATCATGGTTCTCAAAGGAAAAACAAATAGAGACGCTCTTGAGAAACAAGTGTATCTTAATGGAGAAAGAATTGAGGAAGTCAGCAAGTTTGAGTACCTAGCATCCATTATTAATATGAAGAATTGCTGTTCAGAAGATGTCAGAAAAAGGTTAGGAATGGCTAAAACAACAGTCAGAGACCTGTAAAATCTGGAAGGATAGATCTATCTCCATGGGAACAAAGTTGAGGATTTTAGATGCAGTTGTTTTTCCAACAGCAACTTATGTATGCGAGACTTGGAACCTAAAGAAGTCAGATAAGAAACGGATACCTGCTTTTGAGATGTGGTGTTATAGAAGGCTGTTGAGGATATCATATACTGAAAGGCGTACAAATGAATGGGTGTTAGAAAAGATTAGTATGACTTTAAGGCTCCTAAGGATATTGACAGAAGAAAGTTAAAATATTTTGGACACATAGATAGGATGGAAGGAGGACTTCTCAGAACAGTAATAGAAGGTAAAGTTCCTGTAAAAAGAGGCGGGGGTAGACCATCAATGAGATGGATGGATGGCATGTGTGGAGTGACTGATCTTCAGAGAGTTGAGGTTGCCAGAAAAGCAAACAACAGGACTACATGGCGAGGCCTGGTGTGGAACATCACCGAGCATCGGAGTGACCATACGGCATCTGTAGATGCCCAGTGAACATAGAGATAGAGAGAGAGAGTTCTCTATTTTAACCTTTATTGAATTTCTGCCACTTTTACTATAAACAATGGAAAACAGATTTCGTGACTTACGTGATAGGAGTTATTATAGAAATTTCTGTCATGATATTAAGGACATCTTCAATATGTAGAATACAGACGCATGCCAACATAACAGGTAAAAATGAAAGAATGTAAAACTGAATCGTGAGTTTGCATAGAGCAGTATGATCAAAATGCCCCATTTTTAATCCCGTTGCTAGTTTTCATGACCGTCAATTGCGTGGGTTTTCTGTTCAATTGGTCTGTCTTGCAAGATAAAACTTTAGCCTTCGTATGATGTCTACTAAATAATCTTTAATTGACAAACCTTCCGAAAGGTTCGTTACGTCGTAGATTGGAGTCAGACTCCGGTCTTATGGCATTCCCTTACTATGAAGAATGTATATTGGGATTTAATTGGAGAATTATAGAGAAATAATATGTGTGTGTGTGTCTGAGAGAGAGAAAATCAGAAACAAGCTCGAATTGTGAGAAGTGAATGTGACCAGCAGTCGAAAGAGTTGGTTCGTATGAATGCAGCCAGTGTGTTTGGAAACGCCGCTCTGGTGCATGCTACACGTTTCATGTACACTGATTAAGCCGGTGCTGTAGCTAATAAGTTGGCTAGTAACGTTTTAACTTCATTTTTTGAAGACCTAATGTTTCGAGTAAAGGAAGGAAACATTCCTTTCCTTGTGAAATATATGGAATGCAGCTAGTAGTTTCACTCCGCTACATATTAATTTGCTGTATTGATCTTCTTGTAGAAGAAAATCCTTGAAATCACTGGAGGATAAGTCGATAACTAGTGCATGCACTTGTTCATTTTGAATGGTGGTGAAATTTTTACAAGCAGATAATTCTTCGAAGAACTGGCCCGAAGATTTTGTTCCATGTACGTTTTCACACACACACACACACACACACACACACACACACACACACACACACACACACACACACACACACACACACACACACACACACACACACATACTGTGTGTGTGTGTGAAAACAGGTGCTCGTTTCCTTTTACTTTTATCTTGAAGTGTTCAACTATTATTGGATGCAAGTTAAATTACCTTGCTTGAAAACACACTCATTTTTGTTATTGTAGATTAGTAAAATAGAAAGCTAACCTCAACTATCCGGTATGGGGTAGTAAAGAGAATTCTGCTTTACCCTACACTATCAAATGAAAAGAACAGAAAACCGAAAATCTCAACACCCTCTGAATTGTGACCACAACAGACATACTGCCTAGTGGACAACTTGGCCTTTGAGCTCTAACAGGCTGTGTTTTGAACTGTACGGCTGAGTATTTCTGGATGTGTAGACAGTAGATGAATTTGTGAAGCTCTGAGGCGGAGGAAGTTCTGAAAAAAATTCAAGACATCTATGGAATGCTTGCTTGTCGCTGATATATGCATTGTTTCGTATGGGGAGAGAAAATCATAGACATACTATGCAAGTATTGCGATCTCCAAACGGTCACCAGACTATCGACACCAACAATCGAAATTCTGTTTTAGACTACAGCATAAATGCAAAGCATTTTTTCCCCCTCTTTTGAATTGAGTTCCAGGTTTGATACAGTAGACTATCGACTATCCGGCCTAATGTGGAGGAAGGGCAGGCCGGATAACACAAAAGACGGATAGGCCGGAGTTTTAGGCCTACCTTTTCATACAAATACAAAAAGGTAGACCTAAGATGCAAGAGTCAAACCTTACAGTTTTTAGTTTTTGAAAAAGTCCTTGATAGATGACTGCTTCATCCTTTTAGCCCTCTTCCGCGACGCAGTGTCTCTCCACTTAAGCAAGCAGATGATATCAGCTGGCGTCTCTTCCTCCTGCTCACTAATGTACTGCAGCGCTGCTTCAATCGTCTTGAACCCTTCCGAATGTGGGATGAGATTTTTCTTCTTCTTCCCCCTGTGTCACCATTTCCACAATATCGTTGTCAGTTATTTCATCAACTTCGTCGTTTGACATCCATTCTGTAATGTCCTCTGCATTGACATCGTCACAGCTCGGTACATTTTTGAGCAACGAAACAAGTTTATCGTTTTCATCTTCCACTTCGGTTTCACACACGGGTTCAAGGTTGAAATGTCCACCTTCATGGTCCAAAAGAATTTTCCAAGACTTTACTAGTGATATGTTTCGAATCTCTTTACTAACAATTTACTAACGTGACCAGGAACAGTGGCAAACGTATTCCGCACTTGTGGACATCCAATACCCAACTGACGAAGCGGGGAAATCCGCACTTTGCATGTCTCAACTTGTGTTATGCACACGGCACGTAGGAGGATTGTAGCAGACGCCCGCTTGCAACGCTTGGCAAAGTAAATTACAGTACGTATCCCTCATTTTATCACGGAGAATTACTGTATTATTATAATTCTCCGTGATAAAATCCGGGCTCCGGATAGTACGGAGGCCGGATAGTCGAGAGTCTACTGTATAACTCTTCTCTTACCTTATGCACATTCAACCTTTCCGTGGGTAGGGCTGATACATGAAAAATGACTGGTAAGGTAACACACAGAGTGAACTCGAGTTGTTGGAACTCCAGGACTCGGCATAAAGTTCCAGATAAGTCATATGACCCTCGTATGAACAGGACAGGAATATCCTCGTGTCCTGTTCATCGTCATCGTATGTTACGTTTTCGCGTAGGCCTACACATTTTACTACGTAAGCTTCCGTAACCGATAATCCTGCGGAATAGGTTAGTTGCTCCTTATTCCCGGTAGTATCCCATGTCTGTCGAAGCGTGTGTTCGCGGGGCCGGTTTGCCTGCTTTGTGGGAGGAAAAACACCAGGATAAACTGGGAAAAAACTGTTCACGCCCAAGACCGGCTAACTTGACTATCCAACCGGCTATGGCTAAGGAAGATCTTTTAGTCCTGTTCATACAATATTAAAAAGAAAAAAAGTTCTTAGTTATGAGGTCTTGCTGAACATTTGATTAGTTGATTTAAGTCGATATATGTATAAAAGTTAAGCATATTTTCTAATGTATCTTAAGGAATATTTTCTGCAAATAAATACAGGCTTGCAGAAGAGCGAACAAAGGCTTACCATGATGGGTTCGGAAGAGTGACTCGTCTGGAGATTCGCCGTGATGATCCACGTGACATCGATGAGTGCGTAAGTGAGCATCAGATTGGTGTGGATCGTGTTGCGAAGACATCGCAATTCTCTAAAATAATAATGAATAAATGAAATAAAATACAAAAATTGAAAGTTTCACATTTTGTTATAAATGCAGGATTATCAAGAAATTTCTTTTGTGGTAGTTAGTTCTGCTCTGATCCTAATGTGAAATATTAGGACACCACTAACGTTAAAGGAACTCGAATTTTAGCAAGGAGCTCCATCGCATTGTGAACTCATCTTTGTACGTTGTGTTTAAATAATGAGTACGGAGATGTCCATATTAAAACATTCTTGCTAGTTAGTTTTCAATTAATCTTCCTTTTCTTATTTCTGTCTTCTTTAGAATCAGTCGCACGGAAACCAGCATTTGAACAACTAAAGCAGAATAAATCAGTATAATTGTTTAAGGTTCGTTGTGCTGGGGGAATTTACGTTTCTGGCAAAGAAGAATTGGACAAGTGGACATCGACCAGCGCTTTAGCAAAGGCAGTTTTTTTAGTTTAAAATGTTTTATTTTGTTAGTCGTTGAGATTATGCAAACAGCAACCCTAATATCATGTGGTGGGAGTGTTACGCCCAAACTGCGTTTATTCTCCAATTAACTGGGAGCTTCTGTATCTCACTTGGTGTCGATGGTGCTCTTTGGTTTGAAAGATTACGGTTCAAATCCCGATAAAAACTTTTATAAAGGCTTTCCAACTGAATGCGAGTTTGAGTGCTCTAGTGCAAAGATTTCTTCCTGGAAACTGATTTATCAACCCGAAAAACAGCCAAAACACATCCAATTTACAGGTGCAGCTCTGTAAAATACACTGGTCTTTAAAATGTATCTTTAAAAATATTCCGAGTTGTCGTGAGATGAAAGCGGTGTGAATTAGATAGACGCTGTCCTTTGTGGACGAAGGACACAAAGGACAGCGTCTATCTAATTCACACCGCTATCTAATTCACACCGTCTATCTAATTCACAAGGCAGGGAGTAGACAGAAGCTGAATGAGCGTCGTATACTCTACACAAGTAGAACCTGTTTTTTCATGAAAAAAAAAGCATGAAGTTACATCTGTTGTGTGGAATGTTAAAATCTCATTAACAAAAAAGAAAGAAAGAACTCGCACTTGGAAAAACACTGAATAAAGTACTGAGAAGAGAGCAAGTTTACTGCGATTTAGAAACAAAGTACCTCATTGGCATTAGTATAAAAGTTAATATAATAAAAAAATATATATATATATATATATTAAGAGTGAGTTCGTGTAACACTTACTTGAAGTAAAGAAATATCCAAAGTGCTAGAATGAGAGCTGCTAACGACAATCCATAGCCAACGTAGTAAACAGTGCTAGCTTCTTTTGTGTCCCACAGGGAAGCGATCTGTAGCGAATGAAATAAATCGCATTCGAGTGAATTCTGCGCACATTGAAAGTACATGAGATTAAAATATTCACCGTTACAAGAATCGAACACAATCAGCATATTTACATGAAATAAAAGTACTGAAGTACTGAAATTAATAATTGCTTTTATTAGAGCTCAAATGGTTCAAGTAAGGCATTAATCATCAATTCTTTCAAGGCTTATTATTTTTTTTATACATTTTTAAAAATATTTTAAATTCTGTATGCCATAACGCACTCGCGCTTTACGAGATAATACTTCTCAATATCGCTAAAATACCAGCGTAAAGTAATACACAGCGAATCAGTGGCGCACCCAGAGGGGGGGGGGGCAAAGGTCCGTGCCCCCCCCTCCAGAAAAAGGAAAAACACTACAAAATTTTCCAAAAATCTTTTCCTAATTAAAATTCATTTATTTTTAAGTTGTGTCGTGTCTTCTATTTCTATGCTACTCATGAATTAGCGATCATTGCAGATGCTCAGTCATAGGTCGTATGCGATGCGTAGGGTGTATTCTCAAATAGTCTATTCAACTCGCCCCCCCCCTAAGATTAAATCCCGAGTGCGCTACTGCAGTGAATGACAAGGCAGATCTACTCAACTATCTTGCGGAGAGGCTTTGTCTGAACTGTAATGGTGCCACCTGGAGGCGTCTCTCCAGAAATTGTTTGATGGCACGTTATGTGATTTCCAAGTAGTCGAAAGGATTATTTCGTAAGCTATCACTTTCTTCTCAAAACTTCTTTTGAAGTTAAGTTAAGATACGCAGTTAAGATACGTAGTGCATACCTAAAAGAAGAAGAACATAAAAGAAGTTTAATAATGATTTAATGTGATGGATGTGTTTCAATACTGCTACACAAAAAGTCAATATCTGGTGAAATATTTGAAACTGCAATTCTTAGATTTCTGCTTTGAAATGAAACTTATATGAATAAGCATATATTCATTAAGCGCCGAAATACGCAGGAAGCAAAATTTGTGAACCCGCACCAATGTGTGATTTTTTCCCATTTTCCCATTAAAATATAAAAAATAACCAAAAAGAAATAATAAAAATTAAATACGTTTCTTTTAAGATAAAAAATCTACTTAGTCTTAAAACATTTTCAATTTGTTTTCATTATTTCACGGTCCCCTCAACAAAACCTACCTACGGCCCCCAGTTTGGGAAGCGCTGATCTAGCGTTTGTTATAAAGTCAGACCATCCGATGGCGTAATAAGTCACACAATGACGAGGCGGAGAAGAAATTGCCTCATTAGTTGCAGTGCCGACATCGTAATGGCCAGAATGAATACTTGATCGCAAATGATGCGCATAATCATTGTAAGGCAATAAAAATCAATCATTTGTTAATTTGTTCTTACTTTACATAGTTACTTTGCATTTTTTCTTGGATTGCTTCGTGCAAAATTTAATATTTCCGTATGCACAAATTGTTGGATTTAAATAGCTCATACGTGGCTTTAAAACATATTTCTACTTATTAATAAGAAGTCAAATAACAGGAGAGAAGAAAAAATCTTTTGTTTAAGGAGCCTTTCGGGTCAGATTTTTCCTCAGCAAGTTATTTCTAGTTGTGACATTCGAGTTTATGGCTCCTGAAGTTGGTGTACTACAATTTATGTGCGTGTCTTTTTTCTCAGTGGTTGGTCGGTTATCCTGTCTGAAAAATTACTGCAGTAAGTAGATCACATTTTTACAGTTTCCCAATTAGATTTGCTTTGACATTTGTGTTCTTAAAAATCTGCACGGGATAAAGAAAATATCCTCCTAGAAAGTAGGTTCTACTCCCACGGTGGTCCAGGATGTCTGTGAAACGTCTTTGGGTGCAGTGCCCACCCAGAGGGGGGGGATGGGCCCTGGCTCCCCCAAAGAAAAGGAAAAAAAAAAAACACTAGAAAAATTTCCAAAAATCTTTTCCTAATTAAAATTCATTTTTTTTTAATTTATGTTGTGTCGTGTCTTTTATTTCTATACTACTTATGAATTAGCGATCATTGCAGATGCTCAGTCATAGGTCGTATGCGATGCGTAGTGTGTATTCTCAAATCATCTACTGAACTCCCCCGCCCCCAAGATTAAATCCTGAGTGCGCTACTGTTTGGGTGGTACGAAGCTATTCCATGTTTGAGCTCAGAACTGGGGCTCCAGGATTATCGATACAAGACACCACGGAGGCATCGATTCACTTCCTTTCTTCTATAAGACTCACAGAAAAATAGAGGACATTTGCATTAAGTTGCAATAAATAGAAGATAAACTACACCGTTGAAATACTATTTTTTTTTTTGAATTTTTCAAATGGGAGAGACCTTTTTTTAACTTTTGATGGTTACCAAAAATCGAACAATCGTACAAACTGGCCGCTGCTCACCTGTTGGTAGTGGTCGCGGAGGAAACGGCATCCACTGTAATTCCCTTTTTTCTCCCACTCTCCGGACTCCAGACAGTGTTTGGTGATGTTGCCTAGACGGGAAAAAGTTCTAATATGATGATAAATTACAAAGACATTTGAATTACTGCAATGAAAATCATTAAACAGACAATAAGTAAAGAGAGGGATTTGGAACCAGTAATCTATATTTATAGTTTAAAGAAAATAAACGCGTTCAAATGCAACAGGAAATGCGAAGTCATCACTTCAGATAGAAAGCTTCACATTAGATAAGTGTGAAACGGAGGCACACACTCGCAGTTGCCGTAACCTTATTTTGTACGATTTCATTTCCTTCATGTAAACATGAAGGATTGAACACATTAAACGTGTGTTCAATCCTTGAGTGAGGAAGAGCAGAAATTCTGTTCTTCTTTCACGTTACTTAGTGAATATAGAAAGAGGGAGCTGGGGTGAGTGATGAATGGTATTTAGCACTTTTGCTTTCACATCCTTGAAATCGTCGTTTCCTACTTGTTACGAGATAACTATCATGCAGACGATTACCCAGCAGAAATTTCCCCATTCTCCGTCCCATTTCATCGAGCGGACAATTATCGCCTTCGTATCAATAGAAACGCCTTCCACCATCGCTCATTTCGACATCCTGAGATAACTGAAGTTGGCGCTGTTGTTGTTTTGGCAACATAACTAAGGCACGAGTTCACGAAACTGTCTTCTGACTGTATTCTTTCGGTTCGCAGATCGAAGAAACAAGAGCGGATCTGTTTGAGACCGTTCAAAAGGTCTGCGTTTTAAGCTGCCATCGTTTATTTGCGAAATTTCTTGACACATCCTTCGCAAGGAGGCATTTTTGTTTAGTAAATCACTCGTGTATTAATATTTCCATCTCAGGAGGCAAAGACAGAGTAATCAACTGACGCACCAAGTAGCCTGTTTGGCTAAGTTCCAAAGGGGTTCTCGGATATTTAGATATCAATAAAACTGTAAGCGAATATCAACATGTTTGTGTTAAGGGCGAGTCCTTTTAAACTTCAGTAACAGCATTACAATGCTAAAGGACTTCATACCAGAAATTATTTCAATATTACACATTTGGATTTTAGTCGGGCATTCTCATAATCGTTTATATTGGAAATTAGGAATAAGATATACAGTAGATAGAGGCGTGTTAGGAGGAAAGGCATGTACGGTATTTGAATGATCGTGTTTCTGATTGGATTCTGCAAGCAGACGGATTCCTCAAGAAGCAGTATTCAGTCTAGTATTAATTTTTATCACTGAAATTGATTAAAATTTAAATTAAGACTAACAAGAAATGAAAGAGACATTAACAATGACAAGTAACGGCTTGTTGCTTCTGACAGATTTAAATGAAATATTGAGTAACGAAAATCCAACAGTACAGGTAGTCCTCGACATACGACGGGGTTCCGTTCCAACGTCTCCGTTGTAAGTCGATTCTGACGTAAGTCGAGAACTTTTTTAATTCTTGATTTGTTTGATTTCTGTTATAATATTTTCATAAATTAGGTTTCTATTTAACTTAAAACGATTAAAATGTATAAACTTATATAAACATTTATAAATTATTTATTAGCATATATACATATAAATACAAAATTAAGAAGAAACATTTAAGAAAAAATACATAAACACATATCAAAAATGGTGCACTTACTTTAATTTGAAATTCCTTTAAATATTAGTTAACATAAACAAAAAAAAACTTATTAACGGTGTCTTTACTTAAACAGGTCAGTAACTGTCACTCATTTGGACGATATGGTTATTTCTTGCGATCGGTAGTAGCTTTTTTAATCAGAAAATTGGTTAATGTTATCTGTTGGATTTTTTCCTTCATATATTTTGCGATAACATCTGACTGCTAATCGAATTTGTTTTTCGACTTTGGCGAAGCGATCAGTGTCTTGATCCATATTTTCGAGTAGCTGAAGTCCTTGGTTTAGTTTAGAAAATACTTCAGCTAATCCTTTTACAGTAAATTTTTTTAACGATTTCTCTTCTTCATCCATTATTCCTTTCTTCTTCTACAACTCTTTCGTTTTGGAAAATCAAGTCTTGATCAGTCAGTTCACCTTCTTCGTGATCTGTTAATTCTTCTATATCGTAATATTGATTCCTAGATCCAGTTTTCTTGCAATTTCAGTGATTTCTTCAGCGATTTGTTCTAACATACTATGCTTGTACTCTTCGAGTGTCTCCTGCGGTAGTAACTTCTTCCAAATTCCTCGCATACATTGTTCCAATACTTCCTTCCATGAAATTCCAATATTCTGGATACATTAGTTAATATCCTAATTTTTCCAAAAATCGCATAATGTTATAGCATCGTTGTCCATTGCTGTTATTGCTTGAGAAAATGTAGTTTTCAGATAATATGTTTTGAATGTAGCAATCGAACCTTGATCCATAGGTTGAATCATAGATGTTGTATTGGGCGGTAGATACATCACATTTATATTTTCATTCAAATCACCGATGTGAAGAGGATAGATGTCCTGGAGCATTGTCAAGCAGCAATAGAATTTTAAAAGGAATGTTTTTTTTGTTTTTTTTTTCAAGACAGTAGGTACATACTTCTGGAATATAAGAATCAGTCTTCGAATAAAACAACTGTCATCCAAGCCTTAGGGTTACTCCTGTAGTAAACCGGCAACTTATTCTTATAAATGTTTTTCAAAGCTCTGGGGTTTTGTAAACGGCAAACAAGAAATGGTTTTAATTTAAAACCAGCAGCATTTCCTCCAAGAAGAAGAAGCGTAATCCTATCTTTAAATGTTTTAAAACTAGGCGCCGATGTAGCTTTACTGTCAATGCAAGTTCGTTTTGGCATTCTTATCCAGAACAGCCCAGTTTCATCTACGTTAAAAATCTCCTCTGGCAAATAGCCTCATCTTTTATCATCTCTTTCAGATTTTTCTTGAAAATTTCGGCAGTTTCAAAATCGGACCTAGCAGCTTCTCCCGTTATTCTCATGTAAGTTAAATCGGCTTTTGAATCGATAAAACCAACCTTTACTAGCGTTAAATGTATGCTCGCCGTATTTATCTTCTTGTTGTTTCCTTAAATTGTCAAATAGGCTGCGTGCTTTTGTTTGAATCGTAAACAAACCGAGAGGAATATTTTTGTTGATTTGATCATCTATCCATATCATTAAAAGCTTCTCCATTTCATGAATTGGCCCTTCTCTTTTTTTTTTTTCGTTAAAATTGTACAGTTTATATTAATTACCCCTTTAGCTGCCTCCATTATTCTCGATTTATCTTTTATAATTGTTGAAACAGTTGAATGCGACAGTTTTTCTTCTCGTGCTATTTCACCGACTTTCTTTCCTTTGTCATATGCTTTAATGACCTTCATTTTAACATCTAAACTTAAAGCTTTCCTCGCCTTCTTTTTTATGTTGGAATTTTCATCAGTAGTATTACTTCTCCTACTGGACATGATAGGGTTACGACGAGATACAAAAATTGCAACGAGAGAAACGAACACTTCGACTGCTGATTAGCAACTAACGTGCCAATGGCTGTGATAAGTTAGAAGTGGGTGAATCATCGGCTATTGCGTATTGGTGATAGGCTTTGCTTGTCGACTAATGGCGACGCTACGATGCGTATACAAAAGCAATGTGATGTATGTATGTATGTATATGCTGGTGGCAAAATTAAATTAGAAAATTTTTAATAATAATTTTGACCGTCGTAAGTCGAGGACTACCTGTACACTATATTTGGATAAGATTCAACTCAATGCAAAATATAGCCAAAATATAGACAAAATATAGCCTCGGAGTTGTAGTTGAGTGCAATATGAAATTGTCTAAACAATATAATACGGCTACAAGAACTGCAATTGGGTTTTTCAGCAATTTGTAGCAACTGTTAGATTTAACTGCCTGTCGGCGCAAGGAAACATGCACGTTTATGCATAAACAAGTGATTAGTCTTAAGTCAGTAATTTCCAGAGAGAAATCTGAAAGGGATTCTCAGCAATGTCAGCAACCAATGCCGCGCCGTGGGTAGGAGGTGCCCTTATGCAAAACTTTTTCAGCGTCCTCATAAAATAAGTTTCCCTGAAAAATTTCTGCGAAAAATTTTACTTTGTTAAAAGTAAAAAACATAAAAATAAATTTTATTTAACAGTAGTAGAACATTGTAATCACTAAAATTCATTAATAAGGAATTTTTAATAATAAAAATTTTCAAAAATGTTTATTTTGTTAATATATAAATACAATAGGATATATATATAAACAAAAATTACTTTTATTTTAATATATAAGAAGAAATATTATTACATAACAAAGATAATTTGGAGATATGCTTTTAACTATATAACAATTAGGATAAATGTAGATTTATTTTACATATTTATCCTTTTTGCTTTAGCCGCCACAAAATTTTTAATATTTTTCATGCCTAATGAATCCATAATATTATTTTAAATTGATATAATTAATAAATCCGTTAGACGCTCTCCAGACATTGTTGACCGCAAATAATTTTTTATTAGTTTCAGTTTTGAAAAACTTCTTTTCCCTGATTCTACGGATATTGATAATGTTAAATAAATACGCACACAATCGCAGTATTCGGAAACGTGTCGGTTAATTTATTTTCGTATATATAATTTAAAACATCCTGAGGAGCTGACTCTTTTTTAATAAAACATTAATTCCTCAAATAAAGTCATACCATCAATAATTGTCGTTCAGTTTTAAGTGCAAATCTTTACAATGTTTCATTAAATCTTCATCGCTCCAATCTTTTAATTTGCTAATGTCTCTTATAATTTTAAAGTTCTCGCTATGTTGTTTTAAGCTTATGAATCTTTCCGTGACCGAAGTTATTGTCGTGTCTAAAATCGGGAAGAAAAAATGTATTTAAAAATTTTGTTTAGGAGCATGCTATCCTAAACAAAATTACAATAAATTTATATTTATATATTTATTATTTCCCGTGGTGAAATGGCGCTCCTCATCTTCAAGCGCCCTTTGTGTGGGGCGCTAATGCACAACCGCACGGCGCGGCCCTGTCAGCAACAACTGGATTGAGGCTTGAAAAAATGTACAGAAGCAGAATACAAAGGTAACAGACTTTTAACTGTTATAATCTAGAAGGCGAATCGCGACGTGAGGGAGGAAAATTCACCTCGCGTGGATTCAATCCGCTGACCGAAGTGATCGCAAAATGCTACTAAGACGCTACAATTAATATTTCACACAATCTTAGGATGTGCATTCTTGAAGGCGATAGCTTTTAAATATAGTGATAAAGTGGACTGTTTAGAATTTGGGCTACAACCAAAGCTATGAGGACAAGGTCATGAGTCCTTTTCTACTGAGCCTGATTTCTTTGTCAATGGGTTAAGGAACTGTGATAGTAAAATCACGGCATTCTCCCAGGATAACCTCCAGTTTGTAAAATTCATTCCAATCGAGAATTTGTTTAATGTATTCAAGCATGATATACATGCCAGTGCGAATTACTGCCCCAGCAGTAGCTTCAAATTGAACCCCATGTCTTTCAGGTGTTAGCAGAATGCCCTCCTCTTCTTATACATAACCATGTTGTTATTTGCGAACCAATGTCGAAAGTTTATCTGACACGTGATCTCGTCTTCTTGGGATTAAGTCAGTGTTTCCTAACGTGGGGCGTACGCCCCACAGAGGGGGGGAAGGGGCAATTAGAAAATGATGTTGCATTCGTCACCTCATCACTGATATATTCAAAAAACTCACAATTGTCGGCAATAAATTGTCGATGTTGCAACCCTGACTTTCCTAGAAAAAAAAGCAAGAAGAACTCTCAGAAAAGCAAAGATGAGTCTATTAGAACTTTATTCAACATAAAAGGAACAATGGCATCTCTTTCTGATGACACAGAAACGAAATACCGAAATTCAACTAGTTTTGAAAAAAAACTCACTGTTGCCCTTCCCGTCGTCATATTTAGTTGAATGTGGCTTTATTGCTGTCAATGACTTGCTACTGAAAACAAGAAATCATCTGGATATCACAAACCGTGAGGATTTGAGATTGAAAATGACTAAATTAATACCTCAGTAGTAGGGGAGGCACTTCTGACAAGATCAAGATCAAGATAAGATAAGGAATCGTGACGTGATTGGTTGATGACGTCATTGTGTGCATGGCTTCATGGGTCTGGAATGTTTGGAATTTCCGTGTGGGCAACTGTGTCACTGGCTTCAGCTCTTGTGTTTTGGTTCGCGTATGGGATTATGGGTGATGATAGAGATAAGGATTCGTGTTGTGATTGGTGGTGCAATTCTGACAAGATGAAGATCAAGATAAGATAAGGAATGGTGACGTGGGCGTGTGTTGTTTTCAGATGTAGTAAGTGACGTCATTTGTTATTTGTAAATAAATGTCGTCATTTGTTATTTGTAAATAAGTGACGTTGTTTTGAATGGAAAGGATGATATTAGTGGATAAGAAATCGTGTCGTGATTGGTGGTCACTTCTGACAAGATCAAGATAAGATAAGGAATCGTGACGCGAATGTTTGTTATGAGATGTAGATAAGTGATGTCATTTGTTAGTTGTAAATAAGTGAAGTTATTGTTTTGAATGGAAAGGGAAATATATTAGTGTATAAGTAATCGTGTTGTCATTGGTGGACACTTCTGACAAGATCAAGATCAAGATAAGATAAGGAAATCTGACGTGAATATTTGTTGTTAGTTGTAAATAAGTGACGTTATTGTTTTGAATGGGAAGGATGATTTTAGTGGTTAAGTAATCGTGTCGTGATTGGTGGGACACTTCTGACAAGATCAAGATCAAGATAACATTAGGATTCGTGACGTGAATGTTTGTTGTTATTGAGTTTGGAATGATAATTTAATTTAACTATATTCTATGTCACACAAACATACAGTTTTTTTTTCTTCTATAGATGGTTGTACTAATTTCCAATACATTTTGGGTATTTCTTTCCTGTTAAAGTGTGGGAATTCTTAGAGAAAGTCGTGATGGCTCTCGTGTTTCGAGTTTTTCTGAATATTTAATTATATACTTAAAAAACCTGTCCTTAAACACACACACATATACATATTAGATATAAAAAATCGCTAATGTATCCATGTTGATACTCTAATATATACCCTATGATTATTCTTATGGGAAAAAAAAAAACAATTCAGTATTAGAATTACGCTTACCAAACAACATGTGATCAGTTATGTTTAAGTTAAAAAAGTACTTACAGCTTTCCAGATGACTCTTCTAAATACGAATATTCCAAAATAGTTCAATTTTATATCCACAACACAACACAAACACAAAAACCACAAAGAATGAAATTTCTGTAAATACTGTAACCTGAACTAGTTACTTCGTCCTTTCGATTACGGACCGTAGATGGTGAGGTTTCGTCATTGCAATATCCCCAGCGAGCGCTTTTCTTCAAAGGGGATGACATGAGTCACATCCGTAAATTGGGGTATTGTTCAAAAGGTAGCATTTCCTCAAGTTTGGATATTTCTCAAATACTTACATATGACTAAGGGATTAGTATCCACATGTTTGAATGAAAATTATTCATTCTTCGTTACCGTCGGCATTCATTGGTGTAGTAAATTAATGCTTACATTTAATGTTAATTTAGATTGCTGTTTGAGTATGGAATTCTGACAAGTGAAATTATTATTTTTTTTTTCAAATTGATTCGTTATTTTCTGTATTTTACTTTTACAGGTCATATTCTAACAGAATAACTGAGCAGAATTAATAAATATATAAAGTATATGTGAATTTATTTTCCAACACTGAATATTTCTCATTAAGTCTTTTCTTAAAGTTACCCAACCTTGGTGGGAAAGTCTATGCGCCATTTTGTTTAGGGTAAGTGTTATTTCCGGTTTCGAATTCCGATTGCTGTTAGAGTATGGAATTCTGACAAGTGAAATTATTATTTTTTTTTTCAAATTGATTCGTTATTTTCTGTATTTTACTTTTACAGGTCATATTCTAACAGAATAACTGAGCAGAATTAATAAATATATAAAGTACATGTGAATTTATTTTCCAACACTGTATATTTCTCAGTAAGTCTTATCCGGTCGCCTTTTGTTGTACGTAGGTGAGAAATCGTGTGTTTTGTTTCGAACTCTTAGTTTCCGTTGGGAAATTACCAATATAACTATTAATTTTACCTTCGATTCCTTGTGCTCTTAACCTATTTCTGTAAGTAGAATTTATTTGTGAATTATTTTCCCACACTGTTAATTTTCATTAACCTTGTTTGTAGATAACGAACAAATAAGACTTTTAATTCAATGAATCAAAAAAAAAAAAAAATTCTCTGGTTACTTTGTGGCATGAAATTTCACAAGGAAAAAAAAAAGAAAAAAAAATGTTATCTTCCTTCTTAAATTTGTATAACATATACGACACCCAATTTGTTCATTTAAATTTTTTATTTTTCCCAAAAAAGTTATCAGTATCAATTGGATGTGATATAACTAAAAGATATCCGCAAACGATGAGCTCACTCATCTCCACTAGGCTGAGCAGACATCTTCTGGAGGAGAGGGGATGGTGAGAGACTAGGGTGATGGGGTTAGGTGGGGAGAGCATTGCAGGGAAGACATCTGTCACCCTCTGTGATATCACAGAATGAGAGACATATGTTCCCCAGAAATATCCAAACACATAACGACATTGTTGTCATGTTTTGTTTGGCTATGGAATTGTGGGTGATGTTTTTGAGATAAGATATCTTGGAATTTTCCCAGGGTGACACACATCCGTCATTGTCGTCATGGTTTATCCAACACCATGTAGAAACATGTTCGTGAATCATCTGCGCAAAAGTTTAATTTTGGAAGGAACGGTCAGGGTTAAGGGTCAGGTAAGCAGTACTATAAGGAAAAATAAACGAGTCAAGTGTCTTTGCAGTTACGACAATTCGTTCATCCTGTGAAGTTATCGTATTGTGTTGTGGTGATTGGTATCCAGGAAAGTAAAGTAAAGTAAAATAATGGGTGAGCCACAAAAGTCATTGAAATTTTCTTTCTTCAGGAAAATAGCACGAGACAAAACTCTTCACCTAGCTCTAAAAGGATGGAAACCGATTATTATTTTAGAAGACACGTACATTGTGATGTATTTATCCCGGACCACTTGGGAAAAATTACGCAGGAAATGGTCTGATATCCTCGGCTACTTGCAAAGAAGAGTTGACTACGAAATGGACCTCGGTGAGTGTTATATTCTGAAATGCCAAGATGGGGAACTAATACTTGATGATACAGGAGCTGATGGAAGTAAGGTTTTTTCTATTAGTTGTGAAGAAGCTGAGAGATTTTCAACAAAAATGTACGACATTGATAATCATTTACTATTTTTGGAAACTGAATTACCATCTGTTCGTATAATGGGAAAAATTATCGCCCAACATTTAAATTCATCAATGGTAAAATTAGACTTTCAAGATTTTATCCAATTCGATAAAGATTCTTTATTTTGGGACATTTACGAACATTTTACAAAAACTGTTTGTGTATATTTGCTGACAAAAGAATACACAGAATGTTTAGCGAGGCATGGTGTCATTTCCAGACTGACACAATATCAAACGTATGGAAGTGTGGTTACCATGATATCTGATTTAAAAATTCTTTTGCGTAACCAGCTATTTTGATGTAATGTAACCAAGAAACAGTGAGTAACAAAAATTTTATTCATTGAACTCTTTGGAAAATGTTAAGAGTCTAAACTAAATATTGTGAAATATTTTTAGGTAATTACATGTTTCGAATTTTTCTCAGTGAATATACTTGTAAATAGTATTTCAGCAAAATAAAATGTGCATTTGTAAACTTAAATGAACAAAGATGTGTGTTTTTGTTGTTGTGTTTTTCCACAGTGAATTTTTACTCAGTTATTCCGATTAGATCTTGATATTTAAATCCACAACTTTATATCTTAATGCAATTCTGTTTAATTATTTAAAAAAATCACAACTGTGAAATTAATGCCAGGACAGGAAAAAAAAAAGTGTTGAAAACGAAAATCCATGTATTGATTATTTTAGAAATTGTCTAATGCTACCTATTGACATTATTTGAGTTATCTGAAAACAAATCGTTCACATAATCGAAAATCCGAACTGTTAGAATTTGGTTATTTTTACTGAGAGAGAGAGAAAGAGAGAAGCACCTAATTAAACCAACAAAACGTGAGTTTAACACTTCTTTAAAGTTTGGCATAGAGAAAATGTTTGTACTCTACAGATAACACATATACAAATTTTACCTTTCCCTACACAAAGTAAGATAAAAACACACCAACAGTATATCCAACAGCATGTGAAAACATGTCGTTGAGTCATCTGCGCAAAAGGTTCATTTTTGAAGGAACGGTCAGGGTAGGGGATGGTAAGTGTAAACAGTACTATAAGAAAATACCAGAGAGTCGAGTGACTTTGGACTTAAGGTAATCGTTCATCCACTGCAGCTGCTGTTTTGTGATTTGTGTTTGGTATTGCAAAAATAATGGGTGAGCCACAAATTCTTTGAAAGTTTCTTTGTGAAAAGTTCTAATTGTTTAGAATTTTGTAAACGAATGTTACCATAAAGTATACGATCAGAGCTAATAATCAGTGAAATAATAATAAATAACTATTTATTTGTGGTGCCATATGAAGTAATCGAAGAAGAAGAATGAAGGAAAACGATTATGAAAAATCGACAGTGGGTGAAAAATACGAATTTTCAGTTATCATAGGGATAATTGATGTACAATTTTTGCTGAATAAGAGTTCAAATTTATTTCCTAAAGAAATTTGTATTTCTGATGGAATTAGTGTAAGATATGCAGTGACAAAATCACCTTGTAGTTGGAAAGAATTACCTGAAAGAGTTAAAAAACAGAATTCTTGGTTAATAAAATATAACCATCAGCTGAAGTGGGAAATTGGTTCACTAGCTTTGGACAAACTAAGAGATTGGATGATAGAATCAACATGCAAATATCATATATTACTTGCCAAAGGAAGAGAAAAATCAAAAACATTAACGAAGTTAATAGGGAGGCCTGTTCTTGATTTAAATGAAATTGGATGTCCAAAACGTGAAAACATAACGTGTACTTTTAAATGCTTTTGGAAACATAACGAAAGATTCTGTGCTTTTAATAATTCTCTGAAGTATACATATTGGGTTCGAAGAAATAAATACACAACCCTTAATTTTACTACAGTAATAAATTCTCAACGAACGCCAAACGAAAAATTAACTTTCAGATGAGAGTAACATTGTCAAAACCATACGATGGCAATTCCACAACCATGGAAGAACCTTTGATGTATTTTCAATTTATTTATTTTCTGTATTGTTAGATTCAGTAAATACAATTTGTAAATAATATTTCGTTCAATAAAATGTGTAAATTTAAATGAACAAATTGGGTGTCGTATATGTGTTATACAAATTTAAGAAGGAAGATAACATTTTTTTTTTCTTTTTTTTTTCCTTGTGAAATTTCATGCCACAAAGTAACCAGAGAATTTTTTTTTTTTTTTGATTCATTGAATTAAAAGTCTTATTTGTTCGTTATCTACAAACAAGGTTAATGAAAATTAACAGTGTGGGAAAATAATTCACAAATAAATTCTACTTACAGAAATAGGTTAAGAGCACAAGGAATCGAAGGTAAAATTAATAGTTATATTGGTAATTTCCCAACGGAAACCAAGAGTTCGAAACAAAACACACGATTTCTCACCTACGTACAACAAAAGGCGACCGGATAAGACTTACTGAGAAATATATAGTGTTGGAAAATAAATTCACATATACTTTATATATTTATTAATTCTGCTCAGTTATTCTGTTAGAATATGACCTGTAAAAGTAAAATACAGAAAATAACGAATCAATTTGAAAAAAAAAAAAAAAATTTCACTTGTCAGAATTCCATACTCTAACAGCAATCGGAATTCGAAACCGGAAATAACACTTACCCTAAAAAAAACGTCGCATAGACTTTCCCACCAAGGTTGGGTAACTTTAAGAAAAGACTTAATGAGAAATATTCAGTGTTGGAAAATAAATTCACATATACTTTATATATTTATTAATTCTGCTCAGTTATTCTGTTAGAATATGACCTGTAAAAGTAAAATACAGAAAATAACGAATCAATTTGAAAAAAAAAATAATAATAATAATTTCACTTGTCTGAATTCCATACTCTAACAGCAATCTAAATTAACATTAAATGTAAGCATTAATTTACTACACCAATGAATGCTGACGGTAACGAAGAATGAATAATTTTCATTCAAACATGTGGATACTAATCCCTCAGTCATATGTAAGTATTTGAGAAATATCCAAACTTGAGGAAATGCTACCTTTTGAACAATACCCCAATTTACGGATGTGACTCATGTCATCCCCTTTGAAGAAAAGCGCTCGCTGGGGATATTGCAATGACGAAACCTCACCATCTACGGTCCGTAATCGAAAGGACGAAGTAACTAGTTCAGGTTACAGTATTTACAGAAATTTCATTCTTTGTGGTTTTTGTGTTTGTGTTGTGTTGTGGATATAAATTGAACTATTTTGGAATATTCGTATTTAGAAGTCATCTGGAAAGCTGTAAGTACTTTTTTAACTTAAACATAACTGATCGCATGTTGTTTGGTAAGCGTAATTCTAATACTGAATAGTTTTTTTTTTTTCCCCATAAGAATAATCATAGGGTATATATTAGAGTATCAACATGGATACATTAGCGATTTTTTATATCTAATATGTATATGTGTGTGTGTTTAAGGACAGGTTTTTTAAGTATATAATTAAATATTCAGAAAAACTGGAAACACGAGAGCCATCACGACTTTCTCTAAGAATTCCCACACTTTAACAGGAAAGAAATACCCAAAATGTATTGGAAATTAGTACAACCATCTATAGAAGAAAAAAAACTGTATGTTTTTGTGACATAGAATATAGTTAAATTAAATTATCATTCCAAACTCAATAACAACAAACATTCACGTCACGAATCCTAATGTTATCTTGATCTTGATCTTGTCAGAAGTGTCCCACCAATCACGACACGATTACTTAACCACTAAAATCATCCTTCCCATTCAAAACGATAACGTCACTTATTTACAACTAACAACAAATATTCACGTCACATTTCCTTATCTTATCTTGATCTTGATCTTGTCAGAAGTGACCACCAATCACGACACGATTTCTTATCCACTAATATCATCCTTTCCATTCAAAACAACGTCACTTATTTACAAATAACAAATGACGACATTTATTTACAAATAACAAATGACGTCACTTATCTACATCTGAAAACAACACACACCCACGTCACCATTCCTTATCTTATCTTGATCTTCATCTTGTCAGAATTGCACCACCAATCACAACACGAATCCTTATCTCTATCATCACCCATAATCCCATACGCGAACCAAAACACAAGAGCTGAAGCCAGTGACACAGTTGCCCACACGGAAATTCCAAACATTCCAGACCCATGAAGCCATGCACACAATGACGTCATCAACCAATCACGTCACGATTCCTTATCTTATCTTGATCTTGATCTTGTCAGAAGTGCCTCCCCTACTACTTACCTCAAATAAAAACCCTTTGCGGCATGCATCAAGCTCAAGGATCTCATTAACTTGGATGTTATTTTCCCGAGTTGAGTTAGATTTATGTTTTCTAATATACAAAGTGTAATATAAAATTTATATTCATTGAAGAAAGTCAAATTTAAAACAGTTTTAAATTAGAAAACCTGTGTTCCGTTTTTATTTAAAGTACATATTTATATTGTACTTTTTCAGAACTTGGCTGACTATTATGCTAGAGGGGGGACATCAAAATGTTTGAGGCATTAAGGTGGGACATGATCCAAAAAAAACGTTGGGAAACACTGGATTAAGTGGTCAGGCGTGTACTTTATTTCTTATGTATGCCAAACTAATGCACGTGAGTCAGAAATTATCAGCAGAGATTAGTCTTGCTGGTCAATGCGCGCGTGCAACCTAAAACGTCTTCATTCATGGTATGTTATCTTGAGTGTCTAGTTGAATTATTCACGTGATCACGTCGGTGTAGGGATTTGATTTTTGTAAGTGCGCCTGGTGTGGAAATCCATCAGAAGACTTTACAACGCAGTGTTTCGACAACGCTTTTCTACAACGAAGCGCAAATGGCCGAAACGGCCAAAGAATGATCTGAGCGCCATCTGTATCAATGAGGATGCATGCAGTAACTGAGAAGAAACCTTTTCTAGTTTTTAACAGTTGTCGGGATCGATGAAATAGCAAACTAAATGCAGCAAGTCACCATTCAGAGGTAAAAGGTTGTACTCACTTGAGTAACAAGTGAGGCCTGTGAATGTCGGCCAGTTGCTATCACTGGCTCGATCTTCACTTGAGTATTTTAAGTAATGGGAACTCGTTTCTTCGTATTGCAATTTTAATGAACTTACCTCTGCTGTCATACTTGATGCCGTTAAGCTCGTGGAAACACGGTAGGACAGCAACGAGGCCGGCATTTGTCACAGGCCAACAGGACAGTCCATCCCAATTAATCCCGCAAATGGGATAGGAACCTGAAGAAAAAAAAAAAAAAATCCCGTTAAGCAGTCACTCATTTCATTAAAGAAGAAATAAAGAAATTTGCATTTCAGGTGCAATTGGCCCCAGTCCTATGCAGATACAGTATTTACAAATTCACCAAAAATTGACCCCTTCGGATAACACATCGCTTACTTGTTTATAACACATGGCCGATTCAAATTTTAGAATTGCTGATGTTTAAAATGATTAGAAACTCTCTTCTTGTTCGCACACAGGAACAGATTTGTCACGTTTTCCCCTCGCTCCCCGTTGAAAATCTCCAATTAAATGGCTTTATGGAAGGTGATCTGACTGACTTCGTTATGAGATGAAACAGGAAAACAAATGCAGCTTTAAATTATTCGCTTCATTCGCTTCTACGGATGAAAAGGCAATCACAAAAGAGGACTTAATAAGATGTAGAAAAGAAAAGGTACGGAGTAAAGGTGGAGCAAGTTGTTTAATAAAGCGGAACTTTTAACAGAATCGTAACTGTTGATTGCACTTTATGTTTTGTGAACAAGATTCGTAATTTTCTTTAATCTTCCTGAATGCCACAATTCTGAGCTTTTTATCGCGACAAGGACGGCGAGAAAGCTTGTCGGCCGTTTTCAGTCAACATCTCGCATGCTGAAGACTACGTTTTGTGTTTAGGAGTCATGTCACATGAACACGTTGGGCATTGTTTGGGTTCTTCTTGCTCAGTGGGCATATTTTCAACATCTCCCTCCCTCCCCCCTCGAAAGAACAGTCTTCCATGTGATGTTTCCAGTACCTTCCTCGGTACTCATGTTGCAGCTTTTCAGTCTCGTTTTATTTTTCCGTTTTGCTGTAAACTGAGTTCAGTTTTTGTGATTGAAAGGAATAAACACCTGATGACTTTGGTGGCAAATTGCTTACTGTAAATTTTTAAATAAAAATTTTCGCCCGAGTATCAAGGTAACCTTCAGCTTAAATGGAAATCTGTCGTTGAAATGAAGCAAAACAAACATAAAAGAACAAAATCTTGAAGGCGAAATCGTGAGTTAACGTAGTGCAGATGGTCGTATTGTCCTAACGATGTTAAAAAGAACGCCACGGGCAGAAATCAGAAGCAAATTCTCTCGTAAGTGAATAACAGTGAACCATCCAGTCTGTTGAAACTGCGATGGTGTGTTCATGTGTCTTTCAGTGCTTTCTGCAGTCACAACATCAGGCTTGTATTTAATGTAATTTTGATCTTGTCAAAGAAGAACTGATTAAAATTCCCACTTAGGCTTCAAGTTATCAATATATATATATATATATATATATATATATATATATTTTTTTTTTTTTTTTTTTTTTTTTACTGACCCACACACGAAAGGTCACATATAGCAGATCAGGGCCGCGTCTGTTGGCAAAAGGATAAGAAGAAACGAGGAATCTGTTCAGTTTGTTTGAACAGCTGAATGTAATGGAGAAGGCAGAGTGGGGGGGGGCAGTGAAGTTGGTTCAGCGAGTTTCAAGATGGACTGCAAAAAGGTGCTAGTTAGCAGTTGCTCTCTTTTAATGATTTTGAAGGAGAGTGGAGGAATAATAGTGGCCAATTCAGCAAAACGTTGTTCATGAAAGATCTAGAAGAGGCACAAGGCAGAAACTGAACGTCTGTGAGAAAGGGATTGAAGTGGGTCTGAGAGAGGGGGGGGGAGGATCATCGATTAACCATATTACTCCCTTCTGGACAGACGCGAGCAATCCTAAAGAGAATCTTGGTGCACCACCCCAAATAAGGGAGAAATATTCCATGGCTGGGCGGATTTGGGCTTTGTATAGAGTTAGTGACTATACAAAGTTTTTTGACCGCTGCAGAAGCTATAGTTGAAATATGTTTATGCCGGAAAAGATCGGAGGTGCAGGTCAGCCCAGAAGAGAAATCTGATTGTTTGGATATCTGGGTATTACTGAAGGTCAGGGGGAAGGATGCGAGTTCTTTTTTTCGAGAGATCAGGCTGGACTGAGTTTTGGTGGCATTAAGGTCTACGAGGTTGTCCTTGCATTATTGAAATATATCGAACCACTAAGCGTGGTGGATCTTGAGGATTTACTGTCATCAGCAAAACTATGAATAGGAGTGAAAGTCTGTGAGAGCACGTCGTTTATATACAAGAAGGAGAGAGGGGATGAAAGAACGTAACCCTGAGGCCTGCATTGGTGGGGAAATCTGAGATTAGCTGTAGATCGCGAGCAGCGGAATCCTTACTGTTGCACAATGATTAGTTAGTTGATACAAGAGTCGATTATTGATGACTTTATAATTTTTGAGAAAACAGAAGTGAGAACAATTGGACCATCATAACTTTCATTTCCTGGTGATGTTAACATTCTATGCATTACTGGATTGACTGAGATCCCATTTTAGCTTCGTTTTAGTTGATAGTATGACAGACTGCAAATGCTGACATCACAACGTCGATGTTCGTATCGACGATACCAGCAATCTTATAATGATAAAAATTAAAGTTAGAATTTGCTTTCTTTTAAGAACTAGCTTAATTGCAAGTGCAGGAAAATTTACTTGTGAAGTTTTAATGTATTGGTTCCCTACATTTCACTAATTTCGTATTTACGAGTAGGTTATGGTACCCAAAATAAATAACAAAAATGTCATGGGCAACCACAAATCAATGATTTGTTCATCACTTATAGGAACTAGATTGAAGACAGAAGAGGAGAACAGTATTTTTAATCGTTGGATTAAAATAAAATAATAATAATAAAGATAGATGAAAAAGTCGGTTCGACGAAGCCCTCCTTTTTGTTGGAAAGACGTGGATTTCGCATCCCACTAGGACGCAAAGAACGTTTATCAATGTATTTTTAGATAAATGTCAGTTCACCGGTCTCATACGGCGGTGGAAGGGTTTCCTCCATTAAAAAACAAGCAAAACCAGCTAGGAGAGCTGTAGCAATTTTGCATATCAATATCTAAATTGCTATAAATATAATTTGTAGCAATTTAGATACAAATATATATATATATATATATATATATATATATATATATATATATATATATATATATATATATATATATATATATATACAGGGTGTTCGGAATAAATTTGACAGTTTCGTAAGGAAAAAGAAAATCTTCTTTGTATCTATTAAATTTAATGAATTGACAAAAAAACATTACAGGCAGAGTTAATTACAATACTATCAACAAGATTTACTCAAAATAACCACCATTAGCATCGATCACAGCTTCAATTCTGCTTCGGAACCTCGAACAAGCTGATGCTACAGTCTCCCTGGGAAGGGCCGCAAAAACTGTTTTAATTTTATCCATTAACTGGGCTTTTGTATTACTGGAAGTGCGATTGGTGTCTTTTTCAACTGCGCCCCATACAAAATAATCCATGGGGTTAAGGTCTGGGGAGTTTGGAGGCCAAACATTTGGACTGGTGAAGTCGTAGAAATTTTCAGACAACCATTTTTGACTTTTCCCAGAGGTGTGGCAAGGGGCCGAATCCTGCTGCCATACATACGGCCTACCATTGGCTACCCTTGTTATCCAGGGCTTGACTACAGTTAGCAACTCCACGAACAAAGCCCGAATTCCAATGCCAGGGTTCTTCAACACCTGTTCCTGCAGATTTGCGAGGAATTCTGCTGTACGAACGCAATCAGATCGTCTGCTAGGGATCTTTCTTCTTGCTACATCCTCGTAGTCACCATTGCAAGTCTCTAGTTCATGCCTGATTGTTTTTACTGTATTCAGGGAGCATTGGGCAGCAGTCGTAATATCCTTATTTTGATGGCGGGCACGAATCATCATGATACAAGTTATTCTCTTCCATGATTCAGGTGGGTTCCAGCTATCCATCCTTTCTGACATCTTGTATATGAATGAAGAAGGGTCCAAACTTTTAAACGAAGAGAAGTGTGTGTTAATACATGTAACTTACGGAAAAATATAATTAATTATAAATATGTCAAATTTATCCCGAACACCCTGCCTATATATATATATATATAAGACTAACCCACTATAACCTAAAATGAATGTTATGAAAGTCAGTCTAGCCACATTGCGGGCCTTAAGGCACCGTAGCATGTGAAAACATGAACAGTCTTTGAGAACGAGAGAACATTTTTTTTTTTTTTTTTACTATTAAAAACTGTTTTGTTGTACTGTGACATCTGCCGACATTAGTGTTCCGATTTGAGATGATGAAAATGACGCAACGAATATCACAAGCGCGAAGTTTAATCCTAGAGATAGAGAGAGAGAAAAGCCATTTATGTTATTTTTTTTATTTATTTATTTCGTATGATACAACAGTCGTGAGCCCCTTTTACAAGGAGGTACGGCACCATATAAGCCCCCCCCCCCCTAATTTTATCCGGGCTGGAGACCGGCATAGCTGACGAATCAGGCCTATGGCTGGGTCTTAATTCCTGACTGTAATCCATGTGTGTGTGTGTGTGTGTGTGTTCACGATTTGCCTGTTCTGGGAACGAAAAACCCCGTACCTCCGTAGGAGACCATCGAACTCCTTTCGTCGAAAGAGATCAGATAAAGGTTCCTCACGTCGCTGACGGGATTTGAACCCGTCTTTCCGACCAAAGGGCTTCGTCTGTACCGACTGATCTACGGAGGCTCGCCATTTATGTATTCTGTTATTTCACGAAAATTCGTATATCGAAAGTGACGAAATTAATTGATTCATCGTGGTCACGGGAAGGGGATTTTTTTTTGAGTGTGATGCAACCTGATCAGAGATGTAAACGGTCGAAGCAAAAACGAAGTACTCACCGTTGGTCTCGAAGGACGAGTTTTCCAGTTGTCGACACTGCTCTTCAATGGACGAGAGAGAAACTCCGTCTTTAGTGACGAGCAGGTGAGCTGTGCCGTTTGCTTCTTGATTGGAATTCATCATCTTGCAGTCGTTTCTCGATCTCTATGCTGACTTCCTTCAAATCGAGAAAAAAAAAAAATTACTCCCCCTACTCTGGTTTGAAAGCGTTTCTCAAGAACTTCTTTTCTGAATGACGTTTCTTGCGGTGCGCCAATGAACGGATTTTCATATTCTGATGAAAACAATTTGCAGATAAAAGGCTCTCAGAGGATTTCCAAGCAATCTGAAAAGATATAAATAATCCCAACTGTAAGGAATATTCCATTAATTGTTTTTTTTTATTATTATTTCACAGGGATGTGCTGTTTACGACAGACTTTACAGTCGCCTATATTTGAAAAACACTCATTAAGCTTAAAATTCTAATTAAAGCAAGTCAATATGCATACACGTGTTTGTAGCGTTCGTGTAGGTTTTATATCCGACTTATACAAAAACGATTAGACTGGACAAACCAAACTATGTCTGCTCTTATTTTTGGTTATTACAGAAATCACATTTCTAACTGAATAAGCCTTTGTCTAGAAATTTACGCCCCCTAGTGAAGCATTTCTGTTGAATTATTTTTCATTCTGTTAAATATGCACAAAGAACAAATTGCTTTTGATATCCGAATCCTTCAGTTTTGAATGCGAGTTAGCCAGTCTCGTATGGAGATGGGACGGGTTTTCACCCGACAGAACAAACAAATCGGCCAAGGACTTATACAACTGAGACTTTCTTAAAGTATGTACGCACAGGATTAAGCGTCCTATCGTAGCATAAATTCGGGTATTCATTAAGCAAAATTACTTTGCTGTCAAGGGTCATTGATCCTAGCACTAAAGGCGAACGTAATATACGACTGAAGAGAACAGTTCTGTGGGGAACACTCAACAGTTTTAGCTTTGAGTGAAGGTCAAGTTTACAGCGAAGGCGTATGGAAATGGACACAGAATAAGCGAATCCTGTTATGAGGAAAAGCCAGTTGCAAATTTAAAAATTTCCAGAAATTATCCGGAACACTAAACTATGAGGCTGTGTTTAAGCCAGCTTTATCTTATCCAACAGAAATTTTAGGAATGATGCAGTTGATCAAAGAAACTAGGCCACTGATAGGAGAGTTCTGGGGATAATTAGAGGAGTGAACTAGTGACATCAGTGGCAGAATTAAAGTAAAATGGATATTATGAAGGAACTTGCGATTGCTAGCATCTAGGAATGCATTAGCAGAATTAATCTCAGGTGTTCTTTGCCAGTCAGGCTGGCAGGGAAAAGACCAAGATCTAGGTGGGTTAGCATCGTATTTGATTTAATTGAATAAAACTATGTTAATTAAGTCAACTGAATATTTATTCAAAATGTTAATTTATAATTCCCGGCCTCGTTGGCCGAGTGGTTAACGTATCTGCTCTCAAGCCAAAAGGCTGCGGGTTCGAATCCCTCCATGGACATGGATGTTTGTGATTGTCTGTGAAAACACTAGTGGTGGCTGGCGGTAGATGGCGTTGGTGTAGTTGCGGCTCGTTGTAGTTGGTGAATTGAGTGGTGGAGACAGTTGTAGAGTAGGCGTCCTCCCTCGATGAGTCTTTGGACTCCCTGGGGTTGTCATGCAATAATAATTTAACTATAAATACGATTTTATATTCTCAGTATCCTCCACCGTACCTCTGACCATGCACTGGCAACGAAAAGCAACGACCTCTTGCGCCAGCTACTTAAAGCACGAACTGTTAGCCGATTATTGTCACCTTTTATTAATGACATGATTTGAAGACACCATTTCATACATCTGGTTGAGTTGTCTTCAGTAAAAATCTAGAATCCATCTGAAAGCGTTCAACGAATTTTTTGCCAAAAGAAAATCCATGCGTGTGTGGGCAAACTTGCCTTTTAATATATTTAAAGTACTAAATATTAAGTTATTTGGATATTAATTAAAATTCCATTTTATTTCTGAATAAATTTTATAATATGAAAGGTGGGGTGACGTGTAAAAGTTAAGACAACTCGAGGTGGAATCCGCAATTAGTGTGTTTAGCGCTTCCTTCTTTTCCCCTTACGTCATTTACAATCTGAATAACAGTTTTGCTACGTTTCAGTTTCCTATGTCTTCGAAATCAAAGCACAAGCACATCATCTTTGTGTTTACGATAACGCTGTGCTTAACCCCTGAGGTTGAGTGGCGCTATGAAAACCGATTATTGCAGCGACTTGTTGTTGTAAGCATATATCTTTCGCACGTGTACTGCTGACAGCTGGTTCGTTTCTGGATTAAATTTTATTCTTTCTTGCAGATCTCTCCCCACCCCCATCCGGTGCTGCCACTTTCACTCTTGTTTGAAACAGTCAGGTGACATCATAATTACCCTGTCATCAAAAGTTTCACAAAACACGACGTCATTCCTTTTTATTCAGAAGCTATAAAGGAAATGTCGCCAACAGAGATGGAAGTTAAATACCCTACAGCAGTGTTTTCTAGAGTGTAGTACTCGTACGATGCCCCATTTTAAAATTATTTTTAATATTTTGTCTACGTATTGTTTCGCATAAGTGCAGATTTTTTCTATAATGTTTGGTTTGGTTTGGTTCTGGTAACACTTTTCGGCAAACTTAATTATTATTTTACATTTATTTCTTCGTGCCATGAATTCTGTTGAGTGCAGACAATTCGAAATACTGTTTATTTCAGATTTAGATTCAATCTCATCACTCAAGGATTTTTCTACAGATAGGCTTTCCAGATGTTTTTTCATGAGTTAGTAATACTGGTATAATTTTAGATCAGCGTCACATGTGATCTTTTTTGTAGTGTGTGACGCGATGTATGCACCTGTGGGTTTAAAATGGTTTACAAAAGTGCGAATCTATTTTACGCCAAGGAATAACGCAAAGTTGATGTTTGGCTTCATCTGCGCTCTCACGACTTTGGCTCTCGTTTCTTTACTTTATTATGTTACATTTTAAAAGTGGGAGGCTTTAAAACAAGCTCACTGCTCTTCTTAGGCTTGTAAGTCATTTTCAACTGTTGCGCAGCGATTCAACGTTACAACTCAGTAAGGACATTAGCAACTTAGTTACTCTAGGTCCGTGGTGGCGAACCTTTTTATGTGCGCGTGCCAAAAATTTACAAATCGACTTCCTGACGTGCAGGCGCTTGCCAAAAAGTTACCAATCGAGTTGCTGACATGCGGGGCAGTTTTTAATAGGGGAAAAATTAATAGAAAATTAATCAAACTTAATTTATTTATAAATTTATATTATTTTATAACTATTTATAATTTTATAAATAATATTTTATTTTATTTATAATTATGATTATAATTAAGAGTTACGGGAGCCTGTGTAGCTCAGTAGAAGTGGCGTTTGCACTCTACAGCGCTTGACCGCACGAAGAAAGGGTTTGGTGGTTCAAATCTAGTCGCCGACTAGAGGAAATTTTTCTAAGCCTTTTTTCGACCGGTTCCCGAGTTAGTCGATCTCTGGCATGGGCAAGCGGGTTTTTCCTCCCGGAAACTCGGGTTTTTCGTCCCGTAAACTCAAGAAAATCGACCGCAGAACCCACATTATTTTCAGACATTAAATATATTGTGTTAAGGTTAGGGACCACGAGATGGCGGCACATTTGAGCCGTCTCTCTTCACTGTGTACCGGTTAATTAGTGATAGCCTTGGGCCATCTATCTCCGATTGGTACCAGTGGAGATTGAACTGCCCACTCAGTCTCCAAAAGTTAGATAGGGCTAAATGGCCTCGCCTACTCCCGTATACGGGAATAAAAAGGCGTTAGCTGATTTTTTTTTTTTTTTTTTTTGATTAAGAGTTACAAAGATTATATCCGGATTATGGGATTTAAATTATGAGGACAGATTGCGAGTATGTGGATTGCAGACTCTAGTTAACAGAAGAGGGGTGATATGATCGAGGTCTATAAACTTTTAAATCGGTGTTATATAGCATTTCAAATGATGAAATTTTTCGTTATATGGAAGGCGGGGAGAGAACACGGGGGGAGGCATCCATGGAAGTTAAGGTTGTTCTCAGTCAAGAAAGGAGTAAGAGCTAGGTTTTTCTCCCAGAGAGCAGTTAGTGAGTGGAATAATTTACCCTTAGGGGTAGTGAGTGCATCTAGTGTGAATGAATTTAAGGGAAGGTATTGATAGCTGGGTTGGGTAATTTACAGCCTCCCTCTATGAGTCCTTGACTCCCTGGAGGTCTCAGATGATGATGATGATAATAATAATAATATTTATTTATATATAAATTTATATTATTCAGCGTAAAACTGAATTTTAATGATGTTGGTTTGAAAAAAAAAACGCTAGTGAGAAAAATATTTATGCATTGTAACTCACCATAGAAGTCAGCTGAGCAGGAGAAACAGCAGAAGGATGTCAGCTGAGCAGGAGAAACAGCAGAAGGATGTCAACTTGTCGGCGAAACGCCTACCGTATTTACTTGAATATAACTTGCCCTCGCGTAAAACTCGCACCCATGATTTTACTTCATGAAAAAAGACATTAAAAAGTTTTGCATATACCTGGCACACGAAAAATGTTTAAACATGTTCACATCGAGACGATAGTAACTCGCTCCCTGCGGTTAACAATACGCCCTCTCCAACAGCCATTATACTGCAGATGCAAGAAAAACAAGTTTTATTGTATCCCTGAATAAGGTACAGAGCCTTTTACAGTCTGTGTAATATATTTCTCAACAAATAGTGCAATTAGACAATTGGAATAAAACGGCGCTAACTAATGAATCACATGTCCCATCTCACAGAAACTATGTTGTATAGACTCAAGCAAAACTATATGGTGCACGGAAAACGCAGTATCTAACTAAAAAAAAATATTATCCAATTTTTCAATTACATGAAATAAGTGTTTTTTTTTAATTGTATTTGAAATTCTCGATGTTATTATGACAGATCACAAAGGCTAACTTCAAATAAAATTCTACCACGAATTGAAATATGCCATATAATGCGTGTGTGAGTTGGCCTACCAGCTCAAACGCAAACAAGCAGATAAAATTCAACCAAGGGTTGACTCTGTGTGAGTTGAGCCCGCCGGTAATGAGAAGTTCCGTTGGAACGATAAATAAAACCCCTGTTCTGAATGTGTTAAAACTAAGAAATATATATATAGTGAATGTTGTTATGGCAGTTTCAGATGATATGGAATTCGGTTGAAGAGAATTAGCATTTCAATTCAACTGTTCGCTTACCTTTGTCTTTTAGTCGCGAGATCTTTTGTTAATACTGCACCAATCATATGCACACCTTCATAGCTGCTCTCTCGTGTAAAACAAAATTTAACTTTTACGTATTGTAACAATTAAAGAAAATAGTTGAATAATTTATAAGCGTATAAAAGGATATCATCTGTAAATCGTTGACGTGCCAGCAAAATTCTCGGACGCGCGGCATAGGTTCGCCATCTAGTCTAGATGAAATTTAGGGAACCGAAATAACTAATTGGACACTCCTCGTTATTGCTGAACCCCTTGTAATGTTTGACTAGATGGGAGAAAAGACCGGAACTATTGCAAACAACGGAGACGCCTTGCGCGATTGATTCATCTACGTTAGCGCTTCAACAACCTTTGCTGGCGTAGTGATGTAAAAGAGTGAAGAAGGGTGAAAAAATTAAGAAAAACAAAAGTAACGTATTTTATAATTTTTAGAGGTAAATTATACCTGTATTTTCAAGAGCACTGTTCCACGGAACTGGCCACCATTCCTCCACTTTTCTTTAATACGTCCTGTTGGTCAACGTCCATTTTTTTGTAGCTTACATAACCAACTTCTCTTCCTCTTTCATTCTATTACTGGATCAGCCGCCTTCATACGGAGAACTAATCTCCAGCTGTTCAAGAAACACATCAAGATGTACAAAGTTTTTTACCTTTTGTATAATATACGTTAAAGATACCGAGCTATTTTAAACTTGGTTTTACTCCGTTTCCCAAGTAAGCAAATAGACAAGTAAGTCAAGTTTGCTCCTGCAAGACACATCAAGATGTACCTTGTTTTCTTTAACCACGAGTCACAAACGGCCCTGTTTTGCAACCTCTCGACTGGGATTGAGATATTTTTAAAGGATCATATGAAACGCTGTTGAAATTTTAAATGAACTTTAAAATAAATCTTTCATCAGTCTTGAGTCTGAGTATTCTTGGCCAGCCTGTTGAAATCAAAGCAATTGAATTCATAATTTGAGAAACGATGAAAATTACAGCAGAAATGAAATCATAAACACTTTCCCAGCAAATATTAGTTCCTACGTATATAAATGTTACACGACGATGAAGACAGATGCTTGGTATTTTACGTTTGACTGTGCTTGATAGTTTCAGCGTGTATAAAGATTTATTTAAACAGTGTGATAATAAGAAAAACAAGAAAAACAAAAATTCTTTCCACTGATATTCTCATTTTTTTTTTGTTCGAAATGTTTTTTCGAAAAAAATAACCTAAGGTTATGTCATACTTCATTTTGAAATCGGATTTAGTTTTCCCTAATGACTTGAAAAATGTTCTAATCGATTATCATATGGGTTCGGAGGTAAACATTTGGTCAGGTCGTGTTAGGAGTAAAAATCTTGATCCAATAAAGCTGCTCGTGAGTACATTTTTACTCTCATCCCGAGATGGTTTATTGTATTAATAAATTAATTGAAGCACTCAGGCCAGTATTGTCGTAGTGTGTTGATCATATCACACGGAATGTTTCAATGATGAGGTCAAACTTCAGATCTTCGATATTTCTCGTTCGGGGAAAACAAGAACACTCGTGTTTGAAAGTCTTTCATATGAAATTCCCCTGTGATGATATTTCTTCGTAAGCCTGAACTAATGCTGCATATCCAGATATTCCTTTTATAGCTTTTCAAAAGACAAACTGATCAGATTACTCCTGACGAGGAAGCTTTTAATTTCTATGTCAACTTTCCTTGAAAGTCTGAACTTCTTTGATACACGTAAATTGGTTTCATTAACTCGTATCTCCGGTAAGTGTTTTCCACTGCTTGTTTCCATAGTAACAGCACGACTAGTCTCGTCGGATTCATAAGAGTAGCTGCATCTTGCTCTTCACCGACTTTTTTTTCTTTCGAAGAACAGGAATAAACTGCTGCTTGAAGAAACGAGTGCATGCAATGTTGGATAGTTTTTTTAATTATTTTAAGATCCTGTTACAGTACTTTTGTTTTTTTTTAAAAAAAAAAAAAAAACCTGCTTAAATAAAGGAAAATTTCGCCAAAAATGCTACATGAAACGATAAGGACTCAGAAAAGTCGTAATACTGTTGTGCGGAAAAACACAACCAAATTCTTCTTTTTTTTTTTTTTTTAAATAAGAACGGAATTATCTCCAAGTAGAGATAGAACTGGAATAGAATTTTTAATTTTTTTTTTTTTAATAGTTGGCAAGATTGGTGGTAACAGGGAGAGGAGTGCTAGAACAAGCGAGGGCTGATCGTAAATATATTAGCAACCAAAATCGTTGTGTTGTTTTGTAGTAACCGCAAATATTTATTGACGATCCTTTTTGGTGTTTAAAAACGGTCCTTTAAAAATGGAACCAACGTGTTTTTTTAAATAGTTTTTAAAAAAGCCTATTCGTCCATTACGATTTGACAATCATTCTATTACAACTTTTGGAACATGCAAAGCAATGCCAAATGATCAAATGATTTGGCACGTGCTTCTTTCCTGTCAACCGAAAATGGATCGAAAAGTATTCCACTAACATTGAGTAAAAAGTCACACTTAGGAACTTGTAACTTATTACCAAATGAGAAGCCATAAAAGCCCACCGGAGCCTTGATTTCAGAGCCATACACAAATCGCAGATATCGGAGGAGAATTCTAGTATCAGTCTGTCTCTCACAAACTTAGGAATCCCACAGAGGAAAGGTTATGGTGAGTTAAAGAGTAAATGGCTAACATTGAATTTTTCAAGTGGCCTTCAGGTTTGCAGTCACCTGGGCGGTGGTCTCGCACGGGTGATGAAACACGAACATCTATGCCCAAGGCAAAATCTGAACCCGCAGCCTGTTGATTGGATAATGGAGAGGTTAACCACTTAGACAACCAGGACGAGGCATTAACTTCACATTTAACTAACTGGAATAATTGATTACTCGAAAAGATTTGTGCTGTGGACTCCTGAAACAAGGATATTCGACTATAAGGAGGAGGGCTTAAATAAGTTTAGTCAAAGTTATGCCGGAAGCCGTAGCATAGAAACTGTTAAGTTTTTTTTAGCTACCAGATTTCGCAGTTCCTATGAGAATATTCTTCAAGAGAGAAAAAAAATAAGAGATGCTTAATCTAAGGCTGTATAGTCCAGTGCACACGACGTATATATCCATAGCGCTGAGCCGCCTGAAGGAATTTCTTTTAAGACTCCCCCCCCCCTTCGACAGCTTCCTGAATTAGTCGATTTCTGGAAGAGGAAAGTGGGGTTTTGTCCGATAAATTCGACTTTTTAATCCCGAAAACAGGAAATTGACCATAGGATTCACAGTTTCTGACAATGTATAATAAACATTAATGTGTGTGTGTGTGTGTGTGTGTGTGTGTGTTTGTAGAGAGAGAGAGCAGCTATCTGGAATTGGTTCAAAGTGGAGACTGGCTGCTCTTTAATCTTCAAAAAAAAAAAATATATATATATATTTTTTGTTCCCACTCATCAAAGGTTATTGACAGTACATTTTGTACCATGGGTGGGCTAGGGATATTTTTTAATCAGTTATCTCTATTTTTTTTTAAATTTATTTTTACATAATGAAATTGGTCTGTAGTGCAGAAACCCTGCTCTGGAGACAAAACATGGAACTTTTTCAAGGCCTTGCATGAATGTCGCTTCGTCATCTCTCTCATGTGAGAGATGAAGTGAACCTTACGTATTAAAATAAATGATCTCAACTAACTATTGTCCAAAGATCGGACAACCGCATAAACTTATACAGATCTAAAATATTAGAATCTAAGCACGTTTGTAATGACTTCAACATAGTTGTACACCTTCTCCTTCATCAATAATCCCCTTGATGAGGAGCATCATTATAGAGAACATGAGAATGAAAAAAAAAAAAAAAAAACTTGTATTTATAGAAGGAACACAATAGGCTTAAAGATGCTCTGGTTTCAACCGCAAAGAAATTTTCGTTTCGTTTCATATTCAAATGAATTAGAAAAGTCAAAAAGAAGCTTCTCAAAGAAAATCATATTTTTAGATATCTATACATACTGGCCACTGAATTAGAAATCTTTATGCAGATGTATGGAAACGCCACTTCCATAGCGTATGCAAAATACATGGTTACTAGCGTCACCACGTGTTCTAGACCACTGTTTAAGAATGTTGCTGGTCAGAAATTGTCAATAGTGTTGCTCAATTGATCACAATAGAAAAAACAAAGCATCTTTCGGAGTTCGATCAAGGGCTTACTGTGAGTGCCTGTCTGGCTGATTTTGAAAACAGCACAGCCGAGTGCTTTCTCAAAAGGTGAGATAGCCCGAATGTTTGATCAGTGGAAAAATAACTGCCTTTACTTGTCTCACAGTCGGAACTCTGGCCCTAAGAGTCTGTTGGAACGAGATCGCCGTCGTCTGAGAAAGGCTGTACGGACAAACAGAATTGTGTGCAATTCTGTTGCGCACTTGACCGAAGCATTTAATGAGGGCCGTTTCGTGTCTCGCCGAACTATGCGCAGGGAATTGAAGGGGATCGGAATTTAAATGTCCAACACGATATTAAATAAAAGTTTTTAATTGAGTGGCCGTTATATGTAGTTGGACTTTTCATTGTAATTAAAATCTTTTGATAGCTATAGTAAGTGAGTGAGTGAGTGTTGAAATACTCTTCTTCCTTTCCTGTGACAAGGCGCTGTTTCCTGTTAAGGAAAATGAAAAATGTCAAGAAGTCTCATCGGCTGTCTTTTCACAATGAAAACAAATGAGTAGTTGTATTAAGAATGGCAGGCAATGATTCCTGGCAATGTCTTCAGGTGCTATAAAACCGTTGGTATGCCAGGAGAGCCCATCCCTCCCAACTGAATATCTGATGAATGTCAGTTGCGCAACAGGGTTTTACTGCTCTGTGCAGCGAAGAGTGCTCCGAATGATCAGTTTTTCATATTTTGTGAAAAATTTGTTACTAAGCCAACACGAAGAATATAAAAATTAACTAGAAGATGTCATTTCCGCTTTCTTGTTCGGATATCAGATCTTATGAGCTCTTCTTAGTTCTACCTTGTCTAGAAAAACTTTCTGAAGGAGAGCTAACCGGTCTCCCAAGAGAGATGGAAGAATTTCTCGCTTCTGGAAACTCGGGTTTTTCTTCTCACAAAACAGACCGATCGAGCAGAGAACACAAATGCACACAGCCGACAACGTGTTGACTTTATATATTACTAGGGGGATATCCCCCCCCTTGGCGCCTACGGCGCCCAACCCCCTGTGTTCCGGACTGGTAGGTCTGTTCTCCTTGAATTCCAAGGAATGCCTGTCCCTTTGGAATCTCCTGCTTACATCACTCATGAGATAAAATTACTCTGGTCGCTTTGTTGTTCAACTTCGTGCATACGAATATAAAAATTCGTATAGTCTGGAAGTTAAAGGCATAAATGCCAAAAAATAATATTTCAGCTGGTTCAGTAATAAGACTCAATTCCTTGATTTCAATACTGCTACTTTTATTTTCATCCGATAAACTTGTGAACTAGTTGCTATAACTCAATATTTTTTATTTACTTAAGTAATATCCAAGAAACATGTTTGAATTTGTGTGCATGCTGACAAACTCAACAGGACAAAAAATACAAAATCCAGTAATATTGTAATCATGGCAATGTTTCGTCTGATTGCAACCTGGCATCCTTAGAGTTCAACAGAACAACCTGATTTCAGTTTTGATAATTGAGCGTTTAAGGATTACTAATTAAAGCTTATAATTAATGTAATTTTCTGAATTATAGGTTATGGGTTACAATGCGTAATAATAATATTCGTATGAAGTCCCTGCCCCGTCCCTTTTTTTGGGGGGGTGACAGATTGATCCCTGCTGATGAGGGATTAAGTAATATATATATATATATATATATATATATATATATATATATATATATATATATATAGATCAGGTGAGATTATAAAAGAAAGAAAAAAGAAAAAACACTAAAACACTGAAGCTTAAAATAAACTATGAACATCATAGAGAGTCTCTATATATAATTGACACTAAATCGTTGCGGTTGTATTTAAAGCTGTTCTTTCGTTTGTTGTATTGTCGGGAAATTGCGTGCTAGTAGCGTCTCGTGAACGCCAGTACCTGATTACAGCTGTATGAGAATCTGGGAGGTTGAAGCTCAAGTTATTATTTAGATAAACAGGATTTAAGATGATTTCTCTAGATTCCACGATTTTTCTCTCTAGTTCATCATTGCAACGGAAGATGTTAGTAGATTTTTCCCAGCAGACTTTGTGACTTTGGTTTTCATCATTAGGATTAGCCGAGAAAAGGTTATGACTAGATAATGCACTGGCTCGCTGTCTCTTGTAAGTAATGTCCCTCATGTGTTCTTCCATGCGCAATTCGACAGATTTGTCTGTCTGCCCAAAATAAGGAATATCACAATCACACAATATTTTATATACATCAGGGTATTTGAGATGATGGTGACAAGGTTTTGGGTGGCTTATTAAGAAATGGATCTTTGGAAGTGGAGTGAACAAGGTTCTGATATTGTATTTTTTAGAACTTTTGCTAATTTATGTGAAACTGAACTTATGTAAGGAATAGATATAATGTCTTTGAATCTATTTGTTTCTTCTGAACGATGTCTAGGAGGATTAAGAAGGAATTTTTCAATGATTCTCTTGGAATATCCATTAACTTTGAAAAAAGTTTTGAGATGGTTTATTTCTGTAAGAAGTTCATTTGGGTCATCCAGAAGAGAACGGGCTCTATGTCCCAAGGTGGAAATTATTCCAAGCTTATGAGGAGGGAAGTGATGGGACTGACTATGCAGATATCTGTTGGTGTGTATGGGCTTTCTACATATCGATATTTTGAGTTTACCAGAAGAGCGGGTCAGTTTAACATCAAGAAAAGGCAGGGAATTATCTGTTTCAAACTCTGCAGTAAACTTAATACTTTGATGTCGGCTATTGAGATGTTCGAGGAAAACCATAAGGGAATCATGTCCATGGCTCCAAATAATGAAGACATCATCCACATAGCGTTTCCAGAGCTGACACCCCTACTGTACGTTGGCTCAAGTTTTATTAAGCCAAGAATCCTGCTCTAGAGCAAGTATCACACTCGTCATATTTATTACACGCTGAAATGTTAGTTTCACTTATTTGCCCATTCTATTAATGTTTCTCTAATTAGAGATGTAGGATTGGCATGCCCTTAATTTTTCAGACGATTTCTGTCTTGAGCAAGAATAAGAAAAGAAAAAAAAAATGCAGAGAAAAATCTATCTGATCTGCATTGCCATAATTAAAATTAAACGGGAATGTTCGCGCGCTACACAATGAACAATGCTGTAAAATTGTGTGGAGAAAAGGAAACTTGTTTCAAAATTCTATGCTGGACTCTTATTAGAAATGAATGGAATATCCGCATTCTAACATACTTACCAATAAGGCGAGGATTTCCTTTTTCTAAGCTGGACTCAAGGACAGTTTTCAAAGGTGAATCCTGAGCTTTGTTCTGATGACACGAAAAAGATGCTTGAAAGTGAAATGATCAAAACCACAGCTACACTGACGCGCAACACTTTACTGAGATTGTAGAATGCCTCTGCACAAATCGCTGAATCATAAATGCACTGCAAATAAGTCGGCATAAATCGAAACGGAAGGTGATTCTGTTGTTCTGCACTATTAATAGCACTGACATTGCCAATTAAAACGATTACGTGTTTGGAACACTTAATAACAAAGGTGTGCCCATCATCATTAGCAGAACCTTTGGCAGGATGAGTAGGAACATTTTTAACATTGGGACCTCAGCAGAACTTTAGAAAAAGGATTGGCGATGCCATGTCACTGTCCAACACATACAACTTAAGCCTTAAAATATTTCGGAAGCAATTTTTGAAATATATATTTTTAAGACAAATTATTATATATAAAATTATAATAGCAGTAAATATCATAATTTGATGTCGAAGAAATCCCTTTTTAATTGTTCTCTGTCTGCAGTGCAAAGTGAACCCCCCCCTCCCTTATTAGCATTTCTTGCTCTGTAAACCTCTTATTCATTAGGAACTAAATGATAGCTAATCTTAATTTATTTTGCTCAATCTTGCTTTCATTAATTTCGATTCCCCTTCTACAAAGCTGGTGTCACTTTGATCCGTCGGTGGTAAATCGCAAGTTCTCCCCAACTCGAGCAACTCCGGCTGCTGCTTCTTTAACTCCGCGAACAGAACGAACAACACCGATCTAACACGAATTCAACCTTAACATTTCTAATTAAAAACTTCGAAAGCTTTTGATTTTGGGAAATCAAAAGCTTTCGAAGTTTTTCGAAGGCTTTCGGAGTGTGCAGAAGTTTTTTTAGCCTTGTCATTTTTGGAAATGGATAATCAGCCCATCGTGACTGCCAATGATTCCGAAGACTTCTGGCAAGAAGCAAACAGAGACCGCCATCTCGTGATTTTAAACCCTAATTTTGTATATTGTTTGAACTAGCGCATTCTACAGCTGAATGTTTTATGAGTTGCATACAGCTAAGCTAAGCTCCGTACTTAAATCGCTGTGAATGATATAATTTGGTTGGAAAGATCTAGGTTCGAATCCAGTCCCGCCTAGAAAATGAAGTACCTTTTCATAAACGTTTTCAAGTGAACTGGGTTAGCTGTTCTCGTATTGAAACTCAGGTGTCAATAACTAGAATCGACCCTATAATAGGTTACCTATAATGGTGCTTTACGCGTTCTAGAATTATGGAACTAGCATCTGATAGAATATTAAAAAAAAAAAAAAAAAAAAGGTAATTTTTGTGTTTCATCAGTATTAGAGTTTACTGCTTATCAGTGATACGAGAGTGGTCTGAAAAGTTCTCGGCCTAACCATGAAAAAACGAATTTATAATTTCAAAATTATTTTTATTTTTCAACATAATCTTCCTTAAGACTAATACATTTATTCCAGCACCATTATCCCGTCCCTGTAGCGGTTCTCAGTCTGCAAAGTATCCCTCTACAGCTGCAATCACCTCTTGATTCGAAGAAAAACGCTGATCAGAGGAAGAGTTTTAGTTTCGGGAAGAGAAAGAAGTCAGAGGGAGCCAAATCTGGGGAATAGGGTGGATGTTCAAACAATTCATAGGGCAGATCCCTTAAGTTTCCCATTGCCAAAACACTTTTGTGGGCAGGTGCATTGTCCTGATGAAAGATGATTTTTTTCTTCTACAAACCAGGTCTTTTCTCATGAATTTTTTTTTTTTTTTTTTTTGTCTGGTCTGGTTAAAAGATCGGAATAATATTCCCCGGTTATTGTTTTACCATTTTCAAGATAATTAATAAACAAAATGCCTTTAGCATCCCAAAACACCGATGTCATGACCTTTCCTGCTGATGGAACCGACTTTGTCTTCTTTGGCGCTGAACAACCAGCTTCTATCCACTGTTTTGACTGCTGCTTGGATTCTGGTGTATAATGGTGAATCCAAGTCTCATCCATAGTAATAAATCGATGCACAGAATCAGTTTTATTTCTTGTTAAAACGCTCCAAGCACTATTCAGAGATTTTCATGCGAGTGCGTTTTTGATCTGCTGTGAGCAAGCGCCGCACCCATCTTGCGCAAAGCTTTTTCATTTGCAATTCTTCAAGCAAAATATATCCTACACGTTCTTTTGAAATGCCCAAAGTCTCAGCAATTTCACACACTTTGACTCGCCGGTCATCCAATGCCATATCGTGCACTTCGTGCAATTGATCAAGTGCACGACATGGCATTGGATTTCTGATGTTGTTACACTTTTTGGGCTCCTTCACGTGGATCATCTTCAAGACTAGTACGGCCACATTTAACCTCGGCAGCCCATTTCATAATTGTCGATAACGAAGGAGAGAAGTACCTATAAACTTTTATGAACTTCGAATGAATTTCTTTTAGCGCTAAACCTTCTTTTACAAAGAATTTTATAACCGCACGATACTCAATGTTATCCATTTCAAGGGATACAGACAACACTTTTAATTCACACAGCTGTATAAAACAAACTACTTGATGGAATGACTTGCAATTTCACATGAATGCTTATGACAGATGTACCAACTTAGAAAAAAAAAAAAAAAACTCTTGCCGATAGTGTTGCTATATGTGGTCGAGGCTGAGAACATTTCAGACCACCCTCGTATATGACATCCTTTGGCTCATCAATGTTATGGTTTTTATTATTATTTTCCGGTTATTATTTTCATAAATAGAATTTATTTATGAAAATAACGCTTGTAACATACATTCAAATTTTAATGACAATTACAAAAATGGCACATTTATTCTGTAGCATTAGGGTTATTCAATAAACCAGATCGCAATCTTGCTGTTTTCAGCCTGTACGAAGACTGCTTTCAACCACACTGGCTTCCTTCATTTTGACAAAAGGTTTGGTCCAACGTCTACTCTTTTTAATATCTGTGTGTCTGGGGGAAGTATATATCGACACTAACTGGAACATAGTCTAAACAGCCGTGTAATCGAACTATCAGAGAAAAAAAAAAAGGCGGGGGGAGACAACTTTTGAATTTCAGTTTAGGAATTATTCTGTGCTGCTAGTTAATGCTATTTTTATGGATTAACTAGTACATGGAGGGAGGCGACGATGTCGTACTCCTAGGGAATGTGGAAGCTCAAAATTAGAGAGCACGTGACAAGAAGTATTTCAGGAAAGTCACTGCAATAAATTTGTGTCTTCGTTTGGATGCATTCCACGAAAGGAAAGAAATCCAAGGCTTTCTTGTACATCAAAAATCCATTATACCGCATATTTCTTGTATTAACATTTATTTTGCTTTTAATCTCCGGTTATTATGCTTCCTTTTCCTCTTCTTTGTGCGTTAGAGCTTGTTATAATTCTTAAATTTATGAATTTTACCAACTCAAAAAGGTACTCCAAATCAACATTCTTTCCTCAGCTCAAGGTTAATTATATTAAATGAATAAAGCATTTTTGCTATATTTCACTGCTTGACTACGATTAAGTATACGCGCGCGCACACACACACACACCTGTTTCCGGCCAACCTTGCAGTCTTGTTGGCTGGAAACAGGTGTGTGTGCGCGCGCTCGTATACTTAATCGTAGTTAAGCAGTGAAATATAGCAAAAATGCTTTATTCATTTAATATGAATGAAGATTCATATTAAATGAATAAAGCCGGTGATGTCAGTATCTTTGTACTGGGATTGTCCTGAAGTGGACATCGATGCGTCCTTTTATCCCCACGGAATATACTTTGACCGCCATTTCTTGCCTGGGGATTGTCAGGGCTGTGAAAGTGATCTATCCCTATAGGTCTAATCAGCATTTTCTCCAACTAGGGAAGGCAATGCCTATAAGGCAGAAGTTTAAAAACAATAAGAAGTAATCAAGTAAGGCTGTAGGGCGGATATTCGTTACTTGAACAGCTATCAATGGTTGGATTGCAAGTTATCGATTCTTCCCCCACAACCGAATTTCCTCAATTGGAGATACCCATTTGAAGGATATTTATTCATTTTGAAACTGGCGAACAGCTCAACAAGTAACTTGAAGAGTTTTACCATCAACGACTTCGAATAAGTGTTACACGCGATGAAAAGGAAGTACAGACTTCAAGCCAGCTTTATTTTTCTTTTAACTGACACGTATCTGTTTTGGGTGAAAAGCTATCACAAAGGAAACATTAATTTTGAAACCGTCGTATATACTGTACCTTCGTTTTTTCTGCGATGTTTTATCAGCTTGATTAAGATATCGGTTTCAGTAATACACAGAGGCGTAGGAGGCTACGGCCAATGTGGCTTCCCGGCCATAGGCGCTAATTTTACATAGGCGCAAACTTTTTTTTTTTTTTTTTTTTTAAGAACGGCGCAATTTTTTTTCCTGGCCATAGGCACCAAAATTCCTCACGACGTCTCTGGTAATACATTTTAGAAGCAAGTGCACACAAATTACTGCTTACAATTCTTTGAACACAACTCTCGCATTAACTTCAATTTCTACTCCTGCAGTACGAGACAGTACCACATTTTTAAATGAACTGTGTTTGAAACACTTTCGGTAGTGTGTCCTCTCTAATTGGATACAATTACTACCACACTTTTCACGTGATAAAATCACGTGAAAAGCGTGGAAGCGAAATGCAAAAATTGAGCAACATCTTAACTTCCATTAGTTCGATAGGTTGATAATGCAGTGTATGTATCTTGAATTACTTTTGTCGTTTAAATATCCAAAATCCCTGACGCTCTGTCATCTTGAGGCTTCATTTATGCTCGGGTACCCTTTTCCACACTCACTTAAACTACCGTTACATTCTAATCTACAAAACAGCCTGTTAAAGATGAACACTTTACAGAAGAAACAGTTCCAATAAATGACTATTACACCCCAATTAGACAATATAGCGGCTACAAAATGGCTACGGGGAGTGAAATGTTTATCCGATCGTTTCAAGAAGATGCTGATTTTAATCACTTAACAACTAGTGGAAACAGCGATTATAAATTGAAAGAAGTAACGGGACATCAGAGCGAACTTTGACGGCCATAAAGGGCCACACGTGTGTGTGTTTGCTTGCTCGTAACGTTGAGCTAAGCAGCGCAGTACTAATATAATAATTACAGTTTCGCAATCGTAAAAGATTTAAACCAAACATGGCACACAAAAGCAAATCTCAGTAAACAACTTAGAATTTCTCATAACTGTTCGCCACTTCTAATATTCCCCAGAACCGCACTCATGAGCATTCTCAAAATGGCGACGTCAATAACAGAGCCGCATGGTGACGTACGAATTGCCTGCCCTAAGACTTTTCGTACGTCTTCTCAACACAAATTCATACAGAGAAGAGACGAAAATAAGACTCACTATATTATTGTTGATTGCGATATCTTCACACCGGTTCAACACAAAAGTATACAGAGGATTTGCAATTGGAACTGATTACCATTTAGCTTTGAGCACGGCAAAACTGAATATCATATCGAAAAGAGAACTATTTTTAAATTTTTAGTAAGTTTTTAGTATTTAGTATTTTAAAATATTTTTAAAATACTAAATTGAAATAATTAGTTGAAAACCTTTAGTGAAGTATAGTCTGAAATACAAAAAAAAAAAAAAAAAGAGTTAAAGATTCAAATCATGGAAATTCAGTGGCAAACCCTTAAGAAACATTCATTGATTCAGCTAGAGAGCCATGTGCAGAGGTTGTCTGGAAAGATATACAAAAATCAGAACTTCGTGGTGGACTCAAGAAGTCTAAGAAGCAATTAAGGATAAGAAGAAAGCGAATCGAAATTTCCTGGAAAATAAGCCAGCAATATGTGCTCTGAGAAAATAGAGATAAATGTAATGAAGCTAAGCTATGTGTAAAAGTAACGAAACAAAAGTCTTGGAAAACTTTAGTAAGAACAAAGAAAATGAATATAATAAATATCAGGAAGATGGCAAAATATTCTGGAGGCTATTGAAAAATGCTTAGAGATGGAGGAAAGAAGACTGTAAAAGAAATTAAATAAAGATATTCTAGATGTCCGGAGTAATTACTTTGCAAAATGAAACGAGCAGTGTCATCACAGTGGTAGAAAGCATTCTAGAAGAATGTAATCAGGAGTGCATATCAATACTTGAGGTAGAAAAAAAAAATCAAAAACCTGAAATGTGAAAAGGCTGAAGTAGATGATATTCGACTATAAATTCTCCAAAATGGAGGTTTTATAAACAATGGTTGCTCGGCATAATTCTGGGGACCCGGCCAAGAAGAAGATTGAATTCCAAATGACTGGAGTAAAGTTGCAACCACAATGTTGGTCAAGTGGTTTATGTATCCGCTCTCGACCACAGCTGGATGTTTGTGATTGTATTTAGGTGGGAGATCATCGCTCCGCTTACCTAATGTGGCTTGAAAATTCCGTATTTGGTCTCTAGAGCAGGGTTTTCTGATTCTATAACAATAAAATAAAATAAATGAGAGAAAAATTTCTTCAGCCTTTCAGCCTCCAACCCATCTGAAAAAAGGGAAATAAAACGGATTTGAGAATTACAGAGGAAAATCCCCAATGAGTTCAGATAAAATTTATTCAAGCGAGAAGTGACTTCAAGAAGTCTCTTCTCGCTTGTACGAAGAGAAACATGGGTAAGACGAAACTGTGTTAAGGCCAGATAGAAGTTGTCAGGATCAGATTTTCACTTTAAGACAGTGTTGAGAAATTGTGGAAATATAACAAGGCTCGACGATTAAGTTTTGTAGAATTGGAAAAGGTATATGACAAGGTGCCAAAAGGAAATTTTTTTAAAACACTAGGGTAAATGGAACATTATATTGCGCAATACGTGTGGTCTCTATTGGAGCTGAAGCTAGAATTGAGGAGGTATAGGAAGATGGGTTGAGGTAAAATTAGGTGCGAGACGAGGGTGCATATTATCTCCAACGTTATTCATCAACTATATGGATCACATTATGAAGGAAAGTGGCATTAAATCTGATATCAGTAGGAAATATTCAACACAGTTCTTTAGTTTATGCAGGTGTTATACCGCTAAATAAATCTAGTGCAAGTTTTCAAGATCTCAAATTGATTTTTTTAAAATATTACTTCCACAAACGAGAGGCAGCAGGGCCTGCAGTAAATAAATCGTGTGTGTGTGTGTATGTGTGTGTCGGCAAGTGAATAACTAACTTGAATAAATAAATACATTTGCTTATTTGGTAAGAAAATCAGCAGGCAAAATTCACGCTATGAAAATAAGCAGGAACATTAAACATTCAGCTGGTTTGATAATAGAGAAATTAGTTAAAACACTAAACTAGCAGTATTCAAGAATGATCAAACCAGTTTTAAGTTATGAATTGAGAAATGTAGTTTCTTTGATTAGACTGGAGATCACACATGTGAGTTCCGAGAACAGGAAAATGGAATCATTAAAACGAAGACATTAGGAAATGAACTTTACATTGTTAGCATTCAAGAATGCGGGAACAGAGCTAATTTAAGGTGGTGAGGGGGGGGTTATGGTCATCTAAATAGAACGGGAGGCGGAAGGTGAGCAAAACATCTATGATGTTTGATGCCTACATTGCAGGAAAATATCCAGAGAAGATCATGATGTACACGAATTGATGCAGTGAGGAGTTCGTTAAAAGATCGAAATGTAAGAACTGATAATATTAAAAGTAAACGACTGAAATGGAGAAAAACAGTCCGTAGAACAGTTGTTTTATATAATTGTCAATGTAATGTGAATTTTCATGTAGTACTATCATAATATCCTGTACTTTCATTAATGGAGGCCTTTAAATGATGCTGTCAATTCAATATACATAATTTGCCTTCCGAGTTAATTTAATGTTCATTAATACAGTAGACTATTATAAGTGCTGTATAACATATTCCCCAAAACGCTTTTATAGCAGATTGCTTTTGCACAACAAACACTTCTCACTGTATACCATTTAAATAAGGGACGTTTCCATAACTGAATATCTAATTTCTTCTTCTACTGCCAAATGACAATTTTTTGCAGAGATAGAATTGTCTTAGTCCGCTTTTGAATGCTATGAGAGGACAAGTGATTGCAAGAGTAAAATAAAGGCGAAAATATCCCAGAAAAATAGACAACAGCATGCCCATACATTAAAATTGACCCCCTGTGTACTTGCTGTACATTCCCCGGAATATTAAATATACACAAAAATTTTGCTCTCAGAAAGAAGCCAAACTATAAATTTCCAGTGGTCTCATTTGGTCCCTCTCTCTTGTTTGAGACTTCACCTGCACAAGCTTCACAGATATCAGTGTGTGTGTGTGTGTGTGTGTGTGTGTGTGTTAACTGGCAAATTCGGTTCATCGACTATAATGCTGTTGATTCTAACGCTTATTTATCATGTAAATGCATGCCTACGTGCATATATCATTCCCACGAGAGGCCACAAATACTGTAGGAAATCAGTGTCATGTAATGTATTTCGGTTTATTAATGCCGCAATATAGGTCAAAATGCCATCATCAAAATGCATCCGCATTTTGTGGATGCATATCGCAATATCCCTATGAAATCGAAATAAAAACACATAAAATCGCCTACCTTCGTTTTCGGGTGACCGACGAAGAAAGATATATGTAAATCAATGGAGAGGGCTCCAAACCTTAAAGACAGAACATTCACAGCGGAAAACCACCAGTACAATACAGCCTTGAATACACACACACACACATACACACAGACCTTGACAAGTACAAATGTCGCATTAGGTTATGATGATAGTGCTACCACCTATCTCTCTCTCTCTCTCTCTTTGTGTGTGTGTGTGTGTGTGTGTGTGTGTGTGTGTCGTATTGCGGTCGTGCTTCCTCGCTGCAGCTTCTGTGTTCTCGTTTTTCCTCTATTTTTACGGTTTTCGTCGGAACCGAGCAGAAAATATCGCAATCTGATTTCCTGTTGTCGCCAGCTGTTTGTTTGTTTTCCCCGCAGAACAGATAAAATGGTGTCAATACCGAGCGGAAACTGCAAATGAAATTCGTATAATAATAATAATAATAACAACAAATGCGTACTGGTAAACACTTTTATTTTCAGACGGGGTATTATTATAATTTGAAATAAACTCAAGTCATTATGATACGACATTTCTTTCAAATGTTTTGCTGTTTCAAGATTGTTTTGATAAACAAGTTCTAGCGATCAAAAGAAACAGACGCTCAGAGACGGAGTGACCCCAACGAAATATTTTCTCGATGGAAAGTGCTTTAAAAGATAAAAGGATAAACTGACTGAAAAATTATTCAGCTCAGTTTCTTTGTTAGATTTATTGTCTGTGGTCTTAAATTTCTTTTTTTCTTTTCAGACTGTGGAAATTCGTCTTTACGAAATGTCTCAATATATTTAAATTATCAAAATTACTTAAGTAGATTGATTTTAGACTTAAGAAACTAAATCACTTGAAAACGAAGTAATTTGCATATGTTAATTGATAAGTTATTCTAACTTATCGGCGAAACGATTTTCTGATATCTGCTATATACCAAAACCTGTATGGACACATTCTCGAATACCATGAGTACCAGTGGTGGTACAGAAATCATGCTCTGAATCACTTGTGTGGAATATTGGAACTGGGGGTGATCGTGAGAACCGACTTCTGGCGAGTGTTTGCCATAGGAAGGCGTCTGTCTTAACGTCAACAACCAGTTTGTGCATACGCAGTGAAATTAGAGCAGCTGACATTACAGGATAGAAACTTCATTGTGAAAAAGAAACCCGAAAAATATAGTCCATACACACACGCACGCACGCTAAAGGCTGAGTCTAAGTACATTAGTAATAGAATCGCGAGTGGGACGAAGGCTCGATAATGGATTAATCTTGCTCTAGAGACCAAAGACAGCATTTTTTAAACCATTTCAGCCTTCCGATAAAAGGGATGCACTCGGAACCGTTAATGAAATTCATCTTCCATCTAAGAAAACTGACTGGTTTGAATCCTTTCTAGGAGATGCGAAAAACGTTTATAAGGACATTTCAACTGAAGGTGAGTTAGCTTAGTCGTCATACGAAGGTGGAGATTTTTCATCTCGCAAAATAGAAACCAGCCAGAATAACACGTGCATGTAACAGACATAAAATGCAGATTCATAGCCTTGGTTGCTTTGACAATAATTCAAAAACAGTATCTCCTCTATACCCATGATGGGAGTTCGAACTCAGACTGTTGACAGATAGAGGACCAGCTAACTACTCCCCACCAGACAGGCAGTATGCTGTATCTTGCATCAATAGGTTCCCTCGGCTTGGAGTGCAGGGCGACCATCACTATAGAGGTTTGTATCATATTATATGCTGAGCTGCACAGTTTGTTTCCGTGAGAAGACAGCTGCACACTAGTCAGACATCAATCCAGCCAGTGCTCAAGTTTAGTTTGTGTGCTAGGGTGACCAATCATGAAATACTTCTTCAATCGGATGGACGTGCGTGATTACGGTGGATGTCAGCAGAATTCTCTTTATTGGAGTGCATCGTTTTCCGTCTATTGAGTGATACGTTACTAGCGTGTGGTGGAGATGCTTCTCTTGATTTCTACTAAAATCCATTGTCGAGTATCAACACATCCACACGGTGTGTTGATATTTGAACAGTTATCTGTACTCGTTTCCTTAGAACTGTTTTGGGTTCTGGGGAAAATGACTTTGCTGAGTATCAAGATGATAATGCACAGCGTCCTATTGGAAATACTCTGACACGATCTGATAAAATGATTGCAATCGGTGCAGAATCCCCGTCTGAACTCTTTTCAGAAGAGTTACAACATTGGTTGAGTACGAAACTAGTATGTGGTCCTACTTCAATACAGGAACTGAATTAATAAACATCCTAATAAACGGCGAAGTGTTTTAGTGGAGGAATGCACTAAAACACCTGACCCTTTATTAAGATGTGGTGTTAAATCTACCCAGGATAGCGACATTTCTAACTGATGGCAACGACAGACTAGCACTGTCAGTGTAATGACGTTTATGAAACACTCCTACCCAGAAAGAAGATACCAAGTACAACTACACTGATATTAGAGTAATAATGATTTTTTAAAAAAAAGTTAAGGCATGCAGAAACGGCTGTTTAGCTGACATTTTTGTTTTTATTGTTGAGAAGTAAATTATCTTCTAAAATGAGAACAACTAATTATTAAAAAGAACGATAGTCAAGTAATTGAAAGTGCAGACCTCTATTTCTCCATTACTCGGGGTTTTTAGCCTTTTTTATGATAACAAAAATCCCTTCTAACGAAAGTAATAAAAGGTTTGCTGATGTTGCAGTTTATCCTCTGTTAAGAAAGCCAACACATAAATATTCAGGCATTAAAAATAACTCAACCGATTGCGGTTATATGCAAATTAGGTGAGTCAAAGTTTTATGAACCATTACAGCAATCTTTGACAGCTTTGTCATCCTAATTAAAATATTTACAAAGCCGTTTTGAAATCTTATAGTAGCTATATTAATGTATGCAAAAAACGTATTGCTTGTAAATATGTATTTACTTTGTTTTATATGATCTACTCTCTCTCGCTCGTCAAGTCATTGCTAGCGGATCTTTCGTTGCCACAGGATTTACAGAGGTAAATCATCTTTGGCAGACTGGATATCTCTTGCTCCCCATGATGAATGGATTTATTCAGTGAAAAATTTGTCGCCCTAACACATTTTGCGACAAGAGAAGTTATCCAGTATATTAATATATCCAAAAAAAAAAATAGTATATTCAGTATATCTAATATCCAGTATATTCAGGAGAAGTCATCCAATAGATCGAAAAACGTACATGTCAAAATTCCTTTATTTCTTACCTATACTGCTATTTTTCTTCCTGCTTATTTCTGAGTGAGTTTGTTGTGCTAGAAGCAAAATGTAATCCGGCAGCAACAGCTTGCCTCGTTGCTTAACTGAGCAGTGCTGCTCTCCAGCCAATCAGTTGCAGGTTCGAATCCCTGTGCGAGCGTGGATGCTTGTTTAGGTGGCAGCAGTGGCGCACCCAGAGGGGGGGGACAAGGAGCCCGGGCTCCCCCCCCCAAAGAAAAGGAAAAAACACTAGAAAATTTTCCAAAAATCTTTTCCTAATTAAAAGTCTTTTTTTTTATTTATGTTGTGTCGTGTCTCCTATTTCTATACTACTAATGAATTAGCAATCACTGCAGATGTTCAGTCATAGGTCGTATGCGATGCGTAGTGTGTATTCTCAAATCGTCTACTCAACTCGCCTCCCCCCCCCCCCCAAAGTTAAATCCTGAGCGCTCGGCCCTCTCCGAGATTAAATCCTGAGTGCGTCAGTAGGTGGCAGTAGGTTTCATCACCAACTATGAGACTATCGCCCTGTTTATTGAGACGTCTCAAGTAGCTTGGAAGAAAAAGTTCCATGTGCTGTCTTCAGGATTTCTTAATTTTTTAAGGTGTAAGAAGAATGCTTAATGTACTGTAGATTCAGCCATTTGGGAATGGGGTTCCATTAAGACAGCTGCTTCAGAGATCGACTAACGAAATCATCTGGAGAAGTTGCTTGGTGATAAACTGAATTGGTCTCTCGATGTTGTGGCCTAAAAGTTACTTCAAATACCCGTCTATTTTTCCTTTTAATTTATTTTCACTCTAATTTCACATAGCCCGCAAAGTGTATTTTGTGCTCCGAAGCAAGACCACTTATTAGGTTTATTATTATTATTTTTTTATTATAGCTAAAGATTTGCTTGTTTGTCCCTCTTTAAAAACTACTTGTAAGTAAACTGTTTGTCTGCGCATGAAATTAATTCGTTGGTATGGGAGAGTGATCCCATATTGGCCCACATACTGGCAGCGAACTGTCTTGAATTTGCCTTTTACTTGCTTCATAGATTTTAAAAATAAAATTGATTAAATCTAATAAGGCCTTCTCATATTTCAAAGAGAGTGAAGTTCCATTGGGGGAGTCAATTTTATATGACCCCCCCCCCACGCGCGCACACGAAAGTCTTTTAGCTTGTACGAGTTTGGCGAATCGCAAAATATTTCCTAAAAATTTAATTATCAAAAATAATTACATATAAATATAGGCTAAATAGAATATACAGAATAAATGATTATATATATTTGTAGGTGAAAAACAGTATATACAGTATTCCCCCCTCTTACGCGCAGGTTCGCTTTCCACAGTTCCAGTTACCTGCGGTCAATCCCGGTCCGAAAATATTAAATCGAAAATTCCGTAAATAAACAAAGGGTCATGGGATCACTCTCCCAGCTAGGTACAAATAAATTCGGCCCTTATCCATCATCAACATGCTCGAATGTAATTCACAAGTCCAAACTTTTTCATTGCATGTTGAGTGAGCATGCCATTTTTCAGTAATGTAACGCAGTCGAGTAAGACGAATGAAAAGGTCTGGGTTCAAAGCTCACCTCGCTGTGGTTGCCATCTCATCCATCAATAATGCTCGCTTCATAACGTATCACGACACCAACGTATTTAGACAAGATTCATACACAGAACTCGCATACAACTCTTTTCTCTCATTTCTCCACTGTTAACATTCGTCCAGATTCCCTTGGCACTCGGTTCGTCGTACCAAAACAAGCATTTCATTCCGACTCTCCTCCACATAGCCATCGTGATACCCTTCATTATCTCCCCTGGCAAATATTCTTTTGACTATCAAAGATGGAGCCATACGGCTTCATTTCGGTTATGCAAAATAAATATAAATAGGTCCAACCTTATTTCAAATCCGAATATATGTAAAAACTTCTGAAAGTTTCGAAACTTTTACCAGAACTTATGAGGATACAATCCTCGGTATTGGAATTGCTTTAACTTTCACTACTTTAGACATGAGCGCTCCCTAAGCGTCCATTCGTTAGTGTTTTTGATGAAGGTTTTTCCACTGGCCTGACAGCTGTTTCGAAGTTGGTTCTCTTATAAAAGCCTTAAGAGGGCACAAACTCTTATTCAAAACCAAAGCAATCTGATGCCAGAGATTTGTATTTTTCACAAGTGAACTCTCAGTCAGCGCGTAATATTATTAACAAAGAAAGAACATACGGCTTTTTCGCCGATGTAAAATATACAGAAATAGGGGATATTTCTGTAATCCTATTTATTTAAACTCTCTGACGTTGGATTGCTTTGGTATTGAATGAACATTTTTGCACTCTGAAGGTTTCAGCCTGGTTTCTGAAGAGAACCAACCAGTTCCAAATCACTGTCAGGCCAGTGAAACCTTTATCAAATGCACTAAAAAAACGCGAATGTATGGACGATTGGGCGCTCGTGTCTTTTAAGTAGTGCAAGTTAAGGCAACTCCAATGCCGAAGATTGGATTCTCAAAAAGCTGTCTGGTCGAAATTTCTACTTATATTCTGCTTTAAAATAAGTTTGGATCTTTAATATCCACTTTTGCTATTTACTCTTTTGACGCATTTTTGTTTTTCATTCCACTACATTACTTAATAAGTCTGTTCGCAAGATTCCCTTCATTACCGCTTCTGTCGACCTCGTATTCCCAACCGCATAGAAACAAACAAACAATATTCTCTCGCCGCTCCTCCCACCATTGTAATGCAGAGCACGAATTATGCGAACTGTAAACCGAAACAGCAATTATAAACCTTCGAAAACGTCGTCTTTAAAAGGAGGAGGAGAAAAAGTGCAAGCGAAGGACTATGAAAAGAAACCGTTAACAACAACACGTTGTTCGATGCGGCCAATATGGTTGTTGAATCAGCAGAATGTAAGAAAACCCACGAGGTCAGGTGTTGTCAAAAGAAATAAATTACACGGTTGTCAGGCAAGACAAAGAGGACCTGCTGGGGATTTTTTCCAAGGCAAACGACGTCATGATGTCACTTTAGCTCATTATAAATAAAAGTTGGCTACATCAATAATATTAAAGAATTACTACACACAAAATAGTTTAATACTTTATGCGCTTTGAATAATTGAACAAGTTGATCACCTGAGATTATGCCTTAAAAGAACTTCTTCCACATGCACATGCTGGATGGCAATGCTATACGAGAAAATCTGCGGACGGACGTGTGGAATAACCGATGTAAACATTTTGGGCACACGTATTTTGTGAAATGCGCCTAAAATGAAACGAGGAGGTTTAGGAGATGTTCAAAAGTCATTTGGCACTTCACGCAGTTGCCTATGCATTGGTTATGATTCTTTCTTATTACAGTTTCTTTCTTTCAGTTACCATTCTGCTAAAACGATTTCTCCATCAGGTGAAGAGTCATAAAAAGTGGAATGGAAGTGGAGCAGAGCATGTGCGACACAAATACAATAGCCCAGACGTTGAGCGCATACAGATGACGTCATTTCATTCTAGATGACTGACATTGAAATATCACTTATCTAAAACCTTTGTATCTATTGCCAAAAACTCTGCAGGCTATAATGTACATTAATTCATTCTAATAGTTGACGTCCTCAGTGCTCATATCACAGTACTCGTATACTTAGCTGCCTCTGAACTGTTTTTCTTCTTACTGTTGTTACATCTCTCTGAAACTGGAAACGACTCCACACCGTCGAACTAACCTCCAAATGATGTTAGTTCAAGACCTGATAGAGAACTATTTCGATTATTCTTCTTCGTCAGTGCCCTTCTCAACAAGCAGTGACCTTTGTGTTTTCTGGTATGATTACTTAACCTCATCTACCTGTCCAGTGCAACAACTGAGTCCTTTATTCTTCTGAATCTCAGTCCTACCAATATGATTTAGACACTTCGTTCCAAATCAAGCGATATTCTGCCAGAACCAGTTGATATTCATTAAGATACACATTAAACAAGAGTAGCACACAAACACAGCTCTGTGACACTCCACTTGTCATCGTCATGTTTTTTATTTATTTTTTTTTTTTATTTTTGATCCAGTTTCTCTATATACACTCACTACTTTTCGGAGGTACTTTTCACTACTGTTCGACACTCATCTATGCCACAATCTGATTACTGATATAATTAATATAATCTGATTACTCATATACCGTACATATGCAAATAACCTACGGCACGTTATTCTATCAGAGGACTTTGCAAAGCCTACAGCTATCAACTTGTAGTCACTGCTCTAACCTACTTCAGTTGTCCCCATGTTTTATAAAATGCACATACAGAAATATAAGTAAGAAATCCCGTATGCACTGCAGCCTATGCGACTTTCTGACGATCTGTTTTCTCCTTTTCAAATATATGGAATATTTTGTATGACCTAGAGTAATTCTCCTTACAAATTACACGAACGGTCAGGGCCACATTTATACTTTAGGAGGCCCGAGGCGCAACATCATTATGAGGCCCTCAAAAGTAAGCATTTTTTTAGTTTATTGAAAATAAAAGTCAACATTTCCATAATAACTAATTTTAATAACTCATTTTAATAACACAATACAACATTGGTATACACATATTTGCATTTAAAAAAAAATGTATAAAAATAAATCAGTTCAAATTTAAACAAATAAGTTTTTTTTTTTTTTTCTGGCTTTGGTTTTAGCAAATATATCTAAAATGATATCATAATTAATCGAGTCCATCACATCTGATTCAATGCATAATAACGACAGGTCACTTGTTTTATTTTGGTGCAAGCTGCTTAAATAATTTTTTATTCGTTTCAACACTGAAAATGAGCGTTCAGCACTTGCATTTGAAATCGGCATCCTCAAAAATATTTTTAAAATTGTTTCTACGTTCGGAAAAGTAGACCTTAACCCATCGTTTATAAATTTGTACATATTTTTAATTGAAGAATTTTCTTCCTTTATCATTATTAAAAATTGCGTAACTTCATCAGTAAATTTTTCTGGATCAATATCAGTCCCGTAAGTTGTAAAATTTTATTAATACTAGTCTTGTACTTGTCTTGATCTATATCTTTCTTCAAAACAAAATGTCAAACATATCTAATATGTCGAAATAGCTTTTTGTTCTTTCATTAATTTCCAAAATTAGCTTATCGCAAATGACATTGAAAGTGTTCACTGCGAAATTTTCTTTCCCATGTAATATAATCTCATTGTTAGATTGTGAACCTTCGTCACTCATTTTTTTTTCGTTTTTTAACTCTTTCCTTTTCATCTTTAAATTTTGTCTCATCTGTTAATAAATTCGCTTCCTCATTTATAGCAGAAAAACTATTTTTTATATCTAAAATAAAACCAACTAAAGAGTGCTAACAAATTATTAGCTAACAACAAATCCATATCGGGATCTTGTAGAGATTTACTAGTAGCATTTTTTCGTTGTAAAATTTTGTCCCACACAACTGTTAAAATTGCTGTTTCTGGTTTGTCAAAATGTTCAGCCAATGATGAGCTCTCTAATTTAGAAATAGGTTTTTCATGAGGAGAAATGGGTAGTTCAAGTAATGCGGCTTTAATTTGTTTATATCGACGTTTCAAAAACCAATATAGCGTCAGCTCTTGCGGACCACCTCGTTTCACTTAGTCTTTTAGCTGTTAAAGATTTTTTTTTTTTTCTAAATGTTTAAGGAGTATACCCATCTTCTTGTTGAAGATGAGAAGTAATTATATACATTTTGAATAAAACAAAAATATTGCACTGCTTCCGGACAAGTTTCCGCGGCATAGTTGCCAATTAAATTTAAGGAATGACTAGAGCACGGTATATAATGTGCAGAGGGACTATGTTTTTTCAGCCTAGCTTGTAAACCTGTATAGATATCTTTCATATTGGCAGCGTTATCATAGCTTTGCCCTCTGCACATTTTTATATCCAAAGATAATTCTTCTAATTTTTTTAATACTACCTCTTCTAAATATAAGGAATTATGTTGTGTAATTTTGATGAACCCGATAAATGTTTCTCTAATGTCAGAATTTGCGGCAACATAGCTAGTTGGTCATTATGGGCAATGTCTGGCGTTGAATCCAGTATTATTGCAAAATAAGCAGCTTCCTTAATTTCTGATATTAATGTTTCTCTTGTTTTTTTAAGCTATTAACGCTATGAATTCATCACAAGTATGGTAAGAAAGATAATTTGATCTGCCAGAACCACAGGTGGCGTACATTTTCATGTGATGTTTTAAAAAATCATCAAATTCACTTAAATAATGTAAACACGATAAATAATTTCCGCAAGAATCAGAAAGAATATCATTTGTATTTCCTCTAAATGCTTGCCCTATTTTACTCAGTAACTTAATGGTAGTTGCTATTCTTTTTAAAACCTCTCTCCAATAATTTTCTTTAGATTGTATTTGTTTGATCAATTCGACTATTTACAGAACTTGATTTTCTTTTGCGATATGTGCACATCGCTCGTATATGCTCAGTAGAATGCTCGTGATCACATAATGTTCGTGTTATATTTCCACAGTCATTAAAACCATTCATTAAGCTATTATTTGACTTAGAAAACAATTTACAAACAAAGCAGTAAATTGCTTTGCTGGTTTCTGAAAAAATTAGCCACTCTCGTTTCTCCTTTGTTCCATTCGCCTTTTTACAATAAAAATGTGATATATTTACGTTTCTGACATATATTCTATTGCGTTCTGTGTATTCTTTTTTTTTTAAATTTTAGATTTTACCAACATTCTGGGGCATATTTATTAAAATATGTTCAATAAACTGTTCATTAATAGTAAGTGGCCACACTGCTATATTGGTAGGATAAGAGATAGCTTGCATGCTGGTAAGTACAGACTCCGATTGAAAATTTTCTTCAGAATTCTCTTGATTTGTTTCATTTATTTCTTTCTCTCCTTCTATGTTTTCCACATAATTTTGATGTTCTTCATTTTCACTTTCATCTCCTCCTGATAATGATACCAATGTTTTGTTTTCATTCCGAGAACTGCAAAGTACAACTTCAGTTCTACGAAATTCTTCATTTTCAGCACGCAAGAAAGACAAAATTGCCCCATTTTGACTATTTAGCTGTTTTTCATTTTCTCTAAGTCGTTTTCTTTTACTAGCTCCGGATTCAAATTTTCTTGGCATCATTATGTGTATTAATCTATCAAAAGCGAAATAAATATTTATTAAATCCAAAATAAACATATAAATAAAATAAACAATTACCTTAAAAGCTTAAAAAAAAACAAAAATAGAAACAGTAGTATCTTGGTTTTGTTAAAATAAACGAGTAACAGTAAAATAATAATAATAATAATTAACTGAATAATATATTACCGACTGCGACAACTACTTTAACCATATAATTAGGTATATACACTTGTATACAGTATGCTGCTTTACAAGTACTAGCCAAATAATGGTAAATGAACTATCAGTTTAATTACCGTTTTTTTGGAATTTCCTTTACTGTTCTACGATATTTGACCCTTTTGGTGCACAATTTATTTATTATGTCTCTCCCCAAAAATATAAACGAATTTCACATGTATACAATAAATATTAATATAAAAAAAATCTTGGTAATAGTAAACTAGCAACCTTGTAAGTCATTTTATGTAAATAAATGACTAACTTATATCGATGGATTATAAATAATTATGCAACTTCTACGATACTTTATATTTAATATTAAATTTTCTAAATAGTTTAAAATCTTTTAATGTAATTCTAAATATATATATATCATTAACACTTTTAAATATTCCATGTAATTGAATCATAATTAATTTAAAGAAAGATGCAATTAAAATCTTTCTGTGAAAGATTTCAATTGCAGTGTTTATTGATTTGAGAACGTTGATTTTGTTTGACAAGCTTCGTTGACAAGTAGCAACTATTATGACAAGCATCATAGTTGCTACAAAAATTCTGAATACCGAAAAAATATTAAAAGGTATGGTAATAATTTAGTATAAGGATAAAAGTTTTTTTTTTTTTTTTAAAAAAAGAATTTAAATGCAATCAAATTAAGCTTGCTAATCAAGGTAAAAATTGGAACTTCATGAACTGTAAAGTTCAGATATTCTCACTAAAAATAAAAATTTTGAATTTACAGTAATAAAAATTATAGCCAAAATCATATTTATGGAATTACAACATTTATTTATTACAAGATTTATTCAACTCCAGTTTTAATTTTTTTAAGTTGCAGTAATAAGCATAATAATTCCAGCTTTAGTTAAAACGTAGAGGCAATAAATAGTAACGATAACTTGATATGCTCGCTAACATCAACTTTTTTACTCGACATTTTACCCTAAAATGACTAGAATCTTGATGCACAAAAAAATGAACTGAAAAATCAATTTAATTTATAAATAATAATAAACTTGGAATTCAAATGCTCTATTTATGTGATATAGAAACTGCTCTTACCCAACTAATTAATACAAATAGCAGCAGCACAAAAAAACCTCTGTTGTCTCTGGAATGTGTTTCAAAATGATCACAAAAACTTTCTTTAACTCAAAAACTTATTTACTCTGTTTACAATTTCCACTTATTAAACTTCTAGTATACTTGTAAAGAGGCTAGCTAACCCTCTATTAAGTTACTTTTACAAACTGTATATCAACTTCAACTTCATATGCCAATAGATTCTCTTAATGACACTTCTTGTTACTGTTAATCTAAATCTTAATTGTAAAACGAAAACACATTATAAGAAGAATTGTACAAAGGTATATAACTTACAAAAGCTCTGTATCGCACATTCAGTCAAAGGTCTTGCACAAGATGTTCTAAGGCAATTCTCTCATCTCAGATCTTGAGCTTCCTTCAGGAAATCTTCAGAAATATCTCATCGGGAAAATAGCGGACTGTGAACTGCGCCCTGCGGTACTCATATACAGCTCTGGCAAAAAGGTAAAAAAAACAAACTTCCGAGTGAAGGTGCTTCGGGTAATTTGTCTTACCTTTTCTCCTCTGCTTGGGCTCGCTAAAAATGCCTGGACGACTGCCCCCTTTTTCTGCCGCATCCACTAACTCGAATTGCCGCCAACTGTCAACCGGGATTCCTCTCTGGCGTGGAAGCTTTTCTCCGGCGATTGGAACATCTCCTTTCGGCAACTCGAAACCTTCTCTTAAGACTGGAACCGGGAAGCTCCTCTCTGGCAATGTCTGGAAACGGGAAGCCTTCTCTCTCTAGCGACTTCTTGATCTGGGAAGTCCTATATGCTTAGCTCTGTCCCCTTTATTATGCCTTCTCTGAGACCTCGCACGAAGTTTGTAACCCCCAAAGAATTCGGCATGATTCTTTCATCTTAAGTTTCAAATGAAACTTAAGATGAAATCTTAAGATTGTTCTCTTCTATGCCTTCTTTTGATTGTAAGTTGCCGACCATCGGAAAGTTGTTTGAACCTTTCTGACTGACTTCGGAGGTGTTTACGTGCAGAGCTTGTAAGCCTTTCTCATACACACAAAATTTAATAAACAACCTTTCTAATGCCGCCATGTAGATCTATTACATACAGCTCTGGCGAAAAACATTGCCTTTGTTTTTAACACTCTAACATATTCTTATTAAAGAAGTATATACAGTTAATTTCCAAAGGGCTATTTACAAAAATATCTAATACAAAATATACAGAGATAAACAAGGTTATTTTTTACAACATTCGTATGGGACTTGACCTAAGTAAAAAATCGATGTAATGTGCTTTGGAATATTTAAGCTACAATCGAGTTTTTACATTATTGATAAGAACAATGGTCTAAAAGTCCAGGAAGTCCAGCGAAAACCATCTGTGACAAAATAAAACTAGTTTATTTATTTAAAAACACAAAAATACAAATTTATTAAGTATATCTTTATAGAATTCATAATTAGAAGGACTCTAATAATAATAATAATAGATTTCTACAGATGTGTCTCATCTTGTTTTGGTATTATCAAAATTATCAAGTTATTCTGAAGCATTATGAATTTTCTATTTTATTATTACCGCTAATATTTCTTCAAATGCGGCACTTTTTACAACAAAACTGGCTAAGATGTGTTGAATATATCTGTTCGCAAATATACTCAAAATCCCTTTGACCTAATAAAAAAATGCAGAATGCATTCTGCCTTGCTTCCTTTTTGCTTCCTTTCCTTGCAAAATAAGATTATATGGGTCGCAGATTTCCATTTTAGGAACGATTTTTTTTTTTTTTTTATGAACAACAAATGGTGTTAAACTGCATTACTGCGGGGGTTTCCGATTGTGAATCTTTTTTAATTTATATCCAATGGTATTTTATCAGAGATTCTACGTCTTTGTCTTTTGCTTAAAACTGCAACAGTACAGTTACTTTGTAAAAATAACGAATTCAAACAAAAAGAAAGTGCCCATATGTTATCTAGTAGTATTTGTGTGTGTGTGTGTGTGTGTGTGTGTGTGGTGATAATTTTGAGAGGGAGGGGGGGGGTATTAGCCATTAAAGGCGAATTAATTCTGTTATGAAAATTTCGGAAATAAAATTTCATTTTGACGCATGCACCTACACATGTTTCAAAAGATAAACTGTAGGGAAAATGTCGCTACTTCAAACTGCCGCATAATATCGAAATTAGCCGAAAATATGTACATAGCAGTTGACTTCATAACTGCCGTTTATTTTGATTTGTGGTGAGTGATTAGGGGGAAAACCAAGAAAGTTGAAATGCAAAAACCTACAGATTACGTTATAAAAATTATGCATTACATAATATGATTCAAGATTTACGAATAATAACTGCTTCGAACTAAGATTATGAATAAAATAGGAAACTTAATTTGGAACAGATAGAGGCTGTATTCATTTTTAGATTCGGATTTTCATGAATTTATAAAATAATTGTTTGACAAAAATAATTATCTTCAATCAAGTTCTTGGAGAATTTTAAAATGTATTGGCGATTAAAATAATTAACAAAAAAAATTGATAGTGACATTGATCTTCCAAAGTGATACAATATGAAGTGAAGAACGCTGGCATTAAAAACTATAATTATACGATAAAAACAAGCAGCAAAATGAATATAACTCATAGGTATTTAGTCTGATATAACTTGGATTCCGGTTACCGAGCAAGCGGCAAGCAACTGCGTTCCTTGCTGTATGCCACAGAACGTAGCTACTACATATACGCCAGGTAATGTAGTTAAGTGTTCTTTTCAGCGTGAAGGATTATCGCACCTTCTAATGGACATGATGGTCAAATTACACTTCTTATCCATGTTCTTTCAGCAGGTGGACAGAATATTATCCAGGTTTGCTGAACGTGTATAAACGTCCAGCAAAGAAATGGTAAACTTACATACATGAATTTTATGGAACACAGAGTTCCTGTTAGTTTTATATTCTAAGGAAAGAACAGCGTATTTCAAATGGAAACGGGAAGCCTCACAAATTTTTCAGCGGCCTGTAGTTTTTATATTATGAATTTAATATTTAAAAATAAGTATTTTATTTTGCAACTATAACTGCGCTGTTTTTTTTATTGTTCTTTGTGAGGAGTAAGGTTTTAAAATGAGCCCCTCCCCACCCTACAAAAGTGAGGCACCCATCTTGCGCCTAATTGTAAATGCGGCCCTGCGAACGGTTATTTTTCATTCAGAAGCAAATACATTCTTGTTACCATACTACTTAAAATGAAGTGACTAAGAAAGCCACGTGCTAAGATAACCACAGCAGACCATGTAATGGATATGAATGAATCTGCGTTAGGAGAAAGAAAATAATATTGAATGTCATCAATAGAGGGAGTCCTGAACATGAATTTGCGCTATTAAGCAAGCTTGAATTTAACACTGTCGCCACTTGTATTAAGGAAATATGCGAAGGAACTACCATGCTCTAACTTCGTGTTTCAGTAGTAACTGAAATGTTGGAATTGGTTAATTAAAATGAAAAGTTGAATTGATGAAGACAATAAGTTAGCGGCTTGGCTATATGAAACAGATTTCAAAGGGAGATTTTTTTTTTTTTTTTTTTTTTTTTTTGCAGAAGGAAATTTTATGAAAATAACAGAAAAGAATTGAATAGGTTAGTTCTACTGGCTGATTGCCGGCGATAATAATTTAACATCGCCACTTACAAAATTTGGCATATTTGGCCAGGAAGTGGAATGTAGTTCTAGTGGAACTGTTCTCAAGAGATGCAGAAGATGAAGGGATATATAACAAAACGGCTGAAGTTTAAGAGGGACAGCAACGGTGGTGAAATTCTTACAGGGAGTTGCGCTGCATTGAGACGGACACTGACAAGTAACGATAAGAACACGATCATCATTATTATTATTATACAGTTATCTCCATGGATACATGAATGATCGCTGGAGATTCACACAATACCCCTTGTTAAACTTATTCACCATTGAGGCACTCACAGTCACCTCTGGCACATTCACCACTTTCCGAGTAAGAACCTAGTCTGCACACCCTTACCAACCAGAATCTTAGACGACTTCCAAGTCTAAGATTCTGGTTTTCCTTGTTGACCCCTTGTTTTCTCCCTACTCCCCATGTATTGAAAAATTTCTTTGTGTCAGTCTTATAGAATCCCTTTAGTAACATAAGTTTCTGTCATATCCCCTCTCCTCCGCCTGTCAGCTAATCTCTGCAATTCACACACCTTCAGTTTATCCTCATAAGGAACATTCCACAGACCTGTCACCAGCTCGGTCACTCGACGCAGGTGACCAAATCTGTGTATAGTAATCAACATGTGGCCGAATCGTAGCCTTATAAAGAGGGATAATAACCTCCCTGTCTTTACTTGTCAGTGTGATCTTCATCATCAAGTAATCCTCTGAGCTATCTTGCCAACTCTTGCAATATGTTCTCTGAATTTCAATTCTCTATCCACTAACACCCTATCCTGTAAATTAATAACATCAATATGTGATACGAAGTGTGTGATATTTTCATCCCAAGGTGCATCACCTTGCATTTTGCAGCAATAAATTGATAACCGTTGCCCTTTACAACACTACCAGTTTCTTTAAATCATCTTGCAGGATATTTACATCACCTTTATCAAATATTGCCCTCCCTCGTTTTGCATCGTCAGCAAACAACGGAATACTCCCCCCCCCTTAAATCTTCCGTTATATCTATATTTTATTATTATGTCGGTATAATTGCACAGCAGCAAGATGTTGATTAGGGCCTATCTGAACTATTCTGCTTAAATCTGTCTGGAAGATGGAAATCCTGGAGGGGATCCCGAGTCGAATAACTGACTGCATTGGGAACTGTGGAATGTTAAATAAAAGAAGTGGGGGGGGGGGATTTGTAGCAAGGAGGAGGGGAAAGAGATGGGGGTGAATTATCAGATAAATGTAAAGAAGCGACTGTGCTGTGGAGGGAGTAGTTTAAGATTATCCTTATAAGCAGTCTGTTATAAGATTAGATTAGAATTTATTATGTCTGATATAAAGCCCCATTTATTAATTCTGTTTTTTTTTTTTTTATTATTCTAGTTCTCCCTACCCAAGAACTAATCAGTAAATCAAGCTGTCATAATCTTGAACTGTAATATTTCTAAGTCGAAAAATTTTTAAGCGTCGAGTGGAAACAAGCAGAAAAAGATCACGTGATGTTCAGCAATTATCTTCTCAATACTTTTCAGCGTTACCGCATATTCGGGCTCTCAAGGCTGGAGGCAACCTGTACCAGAAGCAGAAAGTCATGTGGTAACAAGTAATTAACCGTTGTTTGGCTTGATATTTTCCGAAATTCTGCTGACATGCGATGAAAAAGCGTATTCCTGTTTGCCGAGAGTGCTGATCAGATTCCTAGTCTGATGCGTACAACTTATGTCTGGGAATCTGATCAGGATTCCCAGACATTAGGATTTGGATTGTTATTGTCTTCTAATGAATTGACCGTACAGTTTATGTAGACGGCGCTAATGCAGCACTCTTCCGGGTGGCAGCGATCTTCTTTTCTCCCCCCCCCCCCCAAATAAGGAACATATGACGTGGAAAGGGAGTTTAAGCCAAAATTGCAGCAATCGCTCTCTGACATTAAACACAGCAAAAACCGCTTCTCCACATCCTTAGTGACATGCTTGTTGTAATTTACAGTGCAGTCTGGAAACGATAATTATTATATTGCTATCTGGTTGGTTGGAGAGAAGAGACTCCATCCATTGACAGCATCTCCGCTCGCTAATTTTGGTTAAAATCCTTCTATGGGATGTATGTCTTTGGTGATACTGATTTTGTTGGTGGGAGACCACAGTCCTTTTTTCGGACAACAGAAAAATAGAATATGTATAGGATAGAAGCATATAGATTCAACGTTGTCCATGGAGCAGGATCTTGATTAGCTAATCTGTTACTCTGGGTTTAAACGTTTCTTGACAGGATTCAAATATACAGTGTAATGTTAAACTTTTTGTATACTTTCATATGTAGTTCTGCGTCAACGAGTGTGAAAGAACCCCAAGTGCTTTTTCAAGGACGTACCTCCAACTAGTATTACCGAAATAATTAAATTTCTTTCTTGCCCACAATCATTATGAAGAATAAGTGTCTGCTTTCAAACTTCAGAGATGATTGTAGCGATTATGTATGACATTTTAAGAGCAATACATTTATTCAGTACCGTCGACAGGGTGTAGCATAGAGGCAGCCTGCCTCACGGCGAGGCTTAATAAGGGCGCTCGTTCAGCCATATTGCGGTAGGCTCTCCGTCGGAAGCAAGTGCGGAAAGAAGTTTTTCCAAGCTTAAACTGATTAACAATTATTTGCGAACAGCAATGACGCAAGAAAGATTGGTTGGTCTAGCAACTATATCGATAGACAGACATAGCTTATAATTTAAATTTAGAAACAGTAAATCGCACAATACAATAAACAGTTTTATTGTGCGATATCCCCGTAGAGCAGACATTTAATTAATATTATTATGCAATGGTTTTGCATTAATGTTTCTCTTGTAATAAAAACAAAATAGCAATTGGAGATTTTCTTATATTTTTGTCTTATAAATCCATCAGGGGCGATATTTAATTGTTTCCCCCTGGGCGTGATCTAATCTGGCGACGGCCCTGCATTTATTACTTTATTTTAATAAATATCTCCCACATGAAAGAAATCGTTAGAGAACCATACAAAATTTGGCTGGTATACAGAAAGTCTTCACAAGATTCCTTTAAATCCCCAGTTAAAGGAGATGTGATGAAAGTGTCAATCCTGTCATTGGATACGTTGTGAAGTTGACGCCATGGTTATCACCTAATCCGAGCACTCCACGTTTTCGGAAGCGGATGTATTACATATATTCTTCGCGTTTGATCCCAGCATAACGACCACATGAGCATAGAATTTTGCTGAATTTATAAATTTCCTCGAAACATAATGACTACGAGCGCACACTCTCACTGTGTTTAGGAGTTGTGTATTTACAGACACACAAGAAGTAAGATATTATTGCCGAGTGGTAAGCGTACCCGCTCTCCGACCAACAAGTCGCGGGTTCGAATCCCGCCTTGGCCATGGATATTTTGTAATTGTCTTTAGGTGGAAGATGACTTTCATCGCCCGGCATGAGACCACTGCCCCGCTTATTGGAAGCCTGAAGTGGCTGAAAAAGTTCCATGTTTGGTCTCTACAGCAGGGTTTCCGGATTAGGTAAAAAAAAATTACAAAAAATATTATTATATGGGTATCTCCATGGAGTCAGAAGACTCATCGCGGGAGACCCAAGCTATCAAAACCATATCTATCATACCTCTTCTTGAACTCATTTACAGACGAAGCACTCATAACTGAGTTAGGCAATGCATTCCATTCATTCACCACTCTCCAAGCAAAAAATCTAGTTCTCACACCCTTGTTAACCACACTTTTCCTTAATTTCCAGGGATGACCTCTTGTTCTTCCATCACTATCACACAGCTGAAACATTTCCCCTGCATCCATCTTATAAAAACCTTTAAGTAATTTAAATGTTTCTATCATATCTCCTCTTCTCCGCCTATCAACCAACCTCTGTAATCCACAAGCTCTCAATCTATCAATGTAGGGATAACTCTCCTCTGAGCTCTCCACCAATTCCTCATCTCCAAGGAATCTAGGCGACCAGACTTGAGTACATAATCCAAATGTGGACGTATCAACGCCTTATAAAGAGGATAACATTGACAAAGATGTGGAGAAAAATTCTTATCCCACTCACGGTACAAATGTACTATAGGTTTAGTATTAACCTTTCGTGGGTGGTAGCCACATTAAAAGAAAGATAGAAGCAATTTCGTTATTAGGTGTCCAGGACCACAAGCACTGTAGTGCTTGTGGTCCTGGACACCTCTGCCAATCGAGACTACTTTGATGGAAGATTTTTTTAATGGTTCTTTATTTCAAGCAACAATAGGAATGAGTAATTCCGTTCCACATGACATGAGTGTCTATCGAAGTTGGATTGTGGGACGAAAAGCAACAATTCTGCAGAAATTTTAGTACACTTGGTAATAGGAGAGATGAAAAGGGAGTGGTAATGAGGAGAGGAGGTTAAATTGATGCATCATGACCGCCGTCTGCCTTTTTTTCTTTTTTTTTATTTCAAGTCTGTCTGTAAGGATGGAAACTGAGGCGGGACATTTGTGGTTTCTTCAGAAACCACAAACATGGAAGGTGAGAGAGAGAGAGAGAAGACATTCACATGATATATTATTAACGCCATACACGGAAAGTCATAAAACTTATAATACAGTGCCGGGTTTGGGTGGATGGGAATATGGCAAAGTCCCCCAAAGCATTCGGCTTTACTGCTAAATAAATTGCGATAAGGATAGTCGAGGACTTTTAAAGGAATGGATGTACTCGATTTACAAATATCACGTGTATTTCTTCAATATAGAGTATACTTAATCTGTTTAAAGAATTTGCTGCTGAAAAATAAAATAATAAAAAACACTCTAAATGTCCTCCCCCTCCACATACACACACGTTGATGTATGATTTTTAATTACAAATAATACGTGTATCGGATGATACACGTATAACAGTGCTATTCATGAAAGCGTGGTGGTTAACGGATTGTATTTCGATTATAACAAACTCTGATCGCTACTTCAGATCGTTAATCGATTTATCAAATCGTAATCAAATATCTGTAATCTTTAAATAGACACAAATCATACCGATATATCCCCAGAGGATGCTCAGAAATTATATTTTGGATCTTACCACAACGGTATGCTGAAACTATATAAGGATATAATGTACAACCCCCCTGAATCCAGGCAATAAAAATAAATGTTGAATCAAACTTCAATTCGATTTCCATTACGAAAATCCTTGCCACTCAAATCGTTACTTATCAGTCAAGATTGTTTTTTCATGTGAAGTTATCCATGCAGTTACATTCCCGCTGCTGTTAGTGTTAATGCCATGGATTTCTTGTAAGATGGCTGCTAAATATTGAAGTGACAACGCATAAATCATTGTTTGTGAAATATAAGAACTATTTTCATTAACTAGCTTAATTGTGCAAATGTAAAGACATTAATAATGGAAATAATTGCGGGGGGGGTGAAGTCATCTGATCGGTTGCCTGGGCACATTCTTATTTTAGTTCTTATATATATATATATATATATTATTTTTTAAATTTTTCTTCTTCTTCTACATCAGGTTTTCGATATTTACCTCCTATCATTCTTTGAAGAGCACTGAAATTCTCTCTCTCTCTCTGATTACTCCTCACGCGTTGCATTCAGACCACATATAGGTGGTGGTCCACTGTCTGAGAGATTCCGAGATATCTGGGATGAGATACCTTCCTTCACCATACGCGATTCACTTATTCACCTCCGGTTGAAAAGGCTATTTATTCACTGAAATGCTCCTCATTTCACTGACTTGAATGGAACCACGCTTCAAGCATATGGAAAAGCTTTGAGGCGTACTGTCATGACAGAGCAAGCATAAGCACTGCCAAGGGCGCACAATCTACCAAGTCAGAATAAAGACAGCAGTAGTTGACGGCACGTGTTTTCTGGAACCTAACGGAAAGAGTGAACAACAGCATACCTAAGTAAGAAATAACAGAATACATAATTGTAGACTGTTGAGCTTAATGTGCTTGGATCGTCTTAACTTCATGTTCGTGTTTCGATTGGCGAGTCCTCTCTTAATAAAGGAATTACATTGAGATGTAACTAGAGAGAGAGAGAGAGAGAGAAATCAATTTTATACTTTGATGGTTAGATAATTTCAAGACACTTCAGACCTCCAATAAGCAGGTTGGTGGTCTCACACGGAACGATGAAAATCATCGGCCACTTGGACATTCACAAGTTTCAGTGTCCACAGCTTGTAGGTCTGAAGGCAAAAACACCCTCCATTTGGCCAACTACACGGTAGGCTGAAACATTTGCTAATTTCAGTTCATCACCTGAATATGAAGGACTGATCGCCAGTCGGCAGAGAGTTTAACTATTGGCTACATCAGCTTTACGCGACCTTCCATCATGTTTCATGCTCTCGATAAAACATGAACTTGGAAAACGCCAAGCTGCGTGGTTTCCTTTTAACAGATTCTTTTCTCTATTAAAAAAATCCGACTTTAAATTTGTTAACAAAATAAAAATTACATAAAATGTTCATATTCGTCGAGAGAAACAAAGGCGCGCTCAAAATATGCAGAAACCAAGTAATTAGCGCTAAGAAATATTCACACATTAGAAGGATGAATATATGGTACCGCATTCTAATTAGCATAAAGAAAATGAATAAATTTTGTTTTCACAATGTTTTCAGTCTAATACAATAAATAAATAAAAAGTCATAAGTTCTAAAACCGTAAGCCTCCGATTTCTTTTAACATTTGTCTGTTGAATTAATTGTTTCATACCTATTTACGTGCTAAATATTCTGAAGACAGATTAAACTTACCCAACACAGAAAAATATTGCCAATGGACAGCTGGTGTCGAACAAATGTGAACGCTCATCGCACACCGTCAAGCGACTAGCATGATCGAAGAAAAGCACCCTTTCCAACTCGAACACTATTCGCGCGCCCTCTAAACCTCGTCGTTTCATTGTAGTCTTTTGCGCATTGTGAAAGACTCGAGGTTGTTCAGTATATGTCTGTTGCGTAAACTACGTTAAGTTAAAACAACAAAGCGTATCTTCCAAAAGCACATAGCTGGTGAAATATTTTGGAAGTATAAACAGAAACATTTTCTACATATAAATAACGAACATGAACACACTGTAAACATTTACACAAAAGTGTAAGCATAAAAAGTAAGAAAGAGTATTTGAGATTAAGATTGTGCAGAGATTCTCATCTCATTTCCTGTTCATGTATTATATTGGGTGACCTCTTATGGCCATAAGGTGCGTCCAACCGTTATTTTTCATCGTTATGTTTTTAACGTTTAATCAGCCACATTGATCTTGGGTGTTCTAATGTGCTGCACACACTCGGGTCTGACTGATGACTAATATGGCGATCTGTGATAATACCTCTCCAAAACTAGATTAATTATTATTATTTGAACATCCAATTTAAATTCCAAAGCTATTGAATTGAAGCTACTAGGATATTAAAACTCTCTCTCTCTCCAATGATGAGTGAAGAATGACCTATCCCAGATCAAACATTGTATTGTATTGTATTTTTCCCTTCAGCCTATTGGCTGGTGGGGTAGCGAATATGCTACTATACTAGGGAGATGATTATGAAGCAAGGTGATTTCCCGTTGCCTTCCTTGCCATAAGTATTTGGGGTAACACACTGTAGCCGTGTGTGTGTGTTCACGTGACCGGTTTGCCTGTTATGAGAGATGAAAAACTCTAGTTACCAGGATTTAGATTTAGAGACCAGAAAAGGTTCCTGACGTCATAGACGGGAATCAAGCCCAAGTCTTTCCGACTAAATCATGTATTGTATATTTGTGAAAAAAAAAATTAACTGTTCACACTCTATTTTAACATTAACTAAGTGAAACAGGCAACTCTCAAAATATAACATTTAACACGGTTTCAATCAGGACGTTAGGGAGACATCATTGCAGTTTGCTTTGCTTTTTACAGACATTATTATGAAGTCTATTTTCGATAGCCGCTTGAATCGCAGCAGGCTGAGAGATTTGAAGCTTGATCCATTTTTGTCCTTTTCGTGAGTTCCTAATTCGGGTTTTTAGGCAACTGCTGACCTGGTGGGCCAAGTAGTTAGCGTATCTGCTCTCCAACCAGCAGGTCGAGGGTTCAAATCCCGCCGTGAGTATGGATGTTTGTGATTGTCTTTAGGTGGGAGATGAAATTCATGGCCCAGTGTGAGATCACTGCACAGCTTATGGGAGGCTGAAGTTAGAGTAGGGTTTCAAGACCATGTGAAAAATATATAAAATTAATAAAAATAGAAAAATAAAACCTTAGGCCATCTACGGTACTAATGTACTATAGGTTAACAAAAATACCTTTCGTGGGGGGGGGGGGATACATAAAAAAATGTATGCAACAGGCTTGGCACTACTCTGTGGCAATTTTTAAGAGTGATTATTTTTATGGCTATAGATGTGTGCTTATGGGGCCGGTTGACTTGTTTTGAGGGACGAAAAACGCGAGTTTGGAGTAAAAAACAAACCCTCCACTGCAGTATGAGATTGGTTAACTCAGTTTTAATTGAAGAGCCTTGATAAATGTTCTTCACATCGGAGAAGGGATTCGAGCGCGGGTATTTCCAACCAAAGCGCTCCGTCAAAAACTAACTGCGAGGTACGGAGGCTCCTGTTTGAAACTACAAGTGTAATGTCACGGAACAGACGAAAATAGCATAAACACACATTTTTTTTAAAAAATTCATTCTATTTTTAAATCATATCATAATAATGCTCACTGAAATTGTAGACTGAACAAGAGAAAATAGTTGTAATCATTACCGTTGAGTCAGAAGATTTTTCCAACTTCCTTGATAGGTCTACTAGGTCATTAAAGTCTGTTGTGGACTTATTGCAGTTTAAATAACAAATTGTACTCCGAAGTGCGGAGCACACAAATTTGAAATGGCACGAACCACAAACAGGTCCCAAGTGGCCGAAACTCGCTTAAAGATTTCGCAGCTGTTGTCTGTTATTTTGAATTACTGTCGAAGCAGCTAAGGCTATGAGGTGAGTCTGTTATGCCTGTTAATTGCGTGTGTTCTTCTAGTTGATTTGCCTGTTTTGTGGGATTAAAATCCCCAGTTTGCAGGAGGAAAATCCCCTCTCCTCCATATATGGCTGTCAGTCTTTTTATACATTTACATTCTAGATGAGACTCGAACTTAGTTCTTTCCAACTGAAGGAACAAACTCGCACTCTCTTTGTGATTCGCTACGAGTTCCTTTGTAAGGCTCGTGAAAAATTCGTTTGGTTTCTGTGACACATGAATCATTCCTCTTTAAATGCGAAACATAGCATATCAGGCAATTTCTTACCTTACAATGAAAACAGCCCAATTCATAGAAATTGGCGCTCGTTATTTGTTTTTGAATGAATCCATTTCCAAAATCGGACTCTTTCTCTTCCAACGGGCGGTTCGTTAACATGGCAGTCTACGGGAGACCAGAGCGGACGCATTTTTATGTGAGAGGTACCCCGTGTTCGTTCGCAACCGGATGTGATGTTACCAGAGTTGAGTGACGTCACGGTACGCAAAGTTGACGTCCCCGTGACATGCAGTACGGGAACTTGCCGCAGACCGTTGGTTAGGTTAGGCTACGTTCCGGCGAGATGCTTTCCTCCTCACCTAACCTAACCATCGATTACAGTTCAGTAGATAAATTACATTTGATTCGGTTAGGAGGAAAGCATCTCGCTGGAACGTAGCCTAACCTAACCAACGGTCTGCGGCAAGTTCCCGTACTGCATGTCACGGGGACGTCAACTTTGCGTACCGTGACGTCACTCAACTCTGGTAACGTCACATCCGGTTGCGAACGAACACGGGGTACCTCTCACATGAAAATGCGTCCGCTCTGGTCTCCCGTAGACTGCCATGTTAACGAACCGCCCGTTGGAAGAGAAAGAGTCCGATTTTGGAAATGGATTCATTCAAAAACAAATAACGAGCGCCAATTTCAATGAATTGCGCTGTTTTCATTGAAAGGTAAGAAATTGCCTGATATGCTATGTTTCGCATTTAAAGAGGAATGATTCATATGTCATAGAAACGTGCGGATCTGTGCTGTTTAAAATTTTAATCTGCTCGGTAAAAAAATAAATGAATAAAATAAAGGTGCCAGGTTCTTCCTTTGTGAGAATTACAACCCCACGAAAGCATAAACGAATGTCATTATCCTCAAACATGTGCTTAATTTTGAACTTTAGGGAGTTTATTAGGTTACCGACAATTCTAGAAATGCGAAATGTTTGCAAGACGTTGAGTAGTATGAAATGTCATTCATTACCTTAAGAAGAGGCAATTTTTTTTTTTTTGCATTGTCGAAAAATAATATTAATAAAAATTATTATTTTTCGAAAATGTTTTCGATTTAAGTTGTTCCGAACTTAAATCTGAACAACTGCCTCTCGTTAAATAAGATATTATTATTATTTATTATTATTATTATTATTATTTTCGGGCTACTCCAGGGAGTCCTTAGACTCATCGAGGGAGGCCCTAAACATCATGTCCACACAACTATACGACATTCTCACAATATCTATCATAACTTGCCTTGAACTCGCTCACTGTCATAGCACCCACAACAGATTCTGGCAGCTTATTCCACTCATTTACCACTCTAAAAGTAAAGAACCCAGCTCTAACACCACTGCTAACCACACTCTCGACTACTGTGCCCAGATTTGCTCACCTCGGTTCCTTCTTGATGAGGAGGAGGTGGAGAGGATCCAGAGGCGAGTGACTAAGATGATAGCAGGTCTATGGAATGAACCATATGAGAACAGGTTGAAGATTTGTGGGTTGCAGAAACTAGTTGATAGGCAGAAAAGGGGAGATATGATTGAGACATTCAAATTGCTAAAAGGATTCTATAAGATTAATTCAGAGGATATTTTTGAGATCAGGACTGGTGGTGGGAGAACTAAGGGACACCTATGGAAGCTGGGCAAGAGTGTGGTTAGCAGGGGTGTTAGAGCTGGGTTCTTTACTTTTAGAGTGGTAAATGAGTGGAATAAGCTGCCAGAGTCTGTTGTGGGTGCTATGACGGTGAGCGAGTTCAAAGCAAAAGCAACATGATAGATACTGTGAGAATGTCATATAGGCCCTAAAGATCATGTCCATGATGTTTAGGGCCTCCCTCGATGAGTCTAAGGACTCCCTGGAGTCACTCGAAATATAATAATAATCACACGACTTTTTTTTAATACACATAATGAATAACTAATAATGCAATATTTCTAGGTTATAGACCTGGGTTTGATTCTCGTAGTGACGAGGGGAATCGTTATAATCCAACAAAGAGTGTTGAATTTGCTCATAGCATCAGAAGGGATCTGCCAAGAATATAGCTTTTTTTTACCACCAATTGGTGACAGTGATCATGCTGTTCTTTCTTGGGAAGTATCTACTTGTATTGAAGCTCCGATTAAATCAGGCTCCATGCTGAATTACAAAGCTGGAAATTAATTGATCAACTTAGAAGAATATTATCTTTGGTCCCATGGTATCAGTAACTGAATGAAAAAAATTTCAGCAATGCATGGGAATCTTTGAAAAAGTTCTGGAATAAGGCGGTATCTGAGTGTATCCCTAGTGTTCGAAGAATAAATAGGTTGAGAGTGAAGTGGATGTCCAACCTTATTAAGCTAGAAATCCACAAGAAGAAGATGATGTGGAAAGAGTATTGTGAGAATAAGAGTGAGAGGAGTTATGAAATATATAAAACTCAGGCCAGAAAAATAACGAGTATTGTGAGAAAAGCTAAAACGGAGTATGAAAAGAAATTGGCCATGCAAGCTACAGGCAATCCAAAAGAATTTTATCGCTATGCCACAAGCAAATGCAAGAATGAATGTGGAAGAATAACTTTATTGAATGCAGATGGTACACGAGTGTCAGAAGCTAAGGAGATTGTTCAGTTAATGAGTGCTCACATTGCTAAGATATATCAACCAGGTGTATGTAGTACAGTGCACGATGCTATTGGTATGTTGGATGAAGAGTTAGAGGTTTATGAAAATGAGGTTGAAGAGCTTTTGCATAACCTGGATAAGAATTTGTCAATAGGGACAGATGGAATATCTGCCCGTTTGTTAAAGGAATTTTCAACTGAATTGGCTAGGCCTTTCACACATTTGTATAACTTGAGTCTCAGCTCAGGAATGATACCACAGGAATGGAAGGAATGTAATACAGTTCCATTGCACAAGGGTGGTGCAAAAACCGATGTGTCTAACTACCGACCTATTAGTATTTCTGGTGTGGTAGTAAAGATTTTAGAGAAGTTAGTAAGAATTCGCATACAGATTGGGTAGACAATCATTCTACACTCTGCAGGGAACAACATGGGTTTACTAAAGGCAGGTCATGTTTTAGCAATTTGCTCATATTTTATAACAATGTTACGGCCGAGTTGGATAAAGTAAATGGATACACTATGATAATGTTGGATTTTTCTAAGGCATTTGATAGGATACCACATGATAGGTTGTTGTGTAAAACTGAAGAATATGGGATTGGAACATAATCTATTGACTTGGATCAGGGGATGGTTAACAGACAGATATCAAAAAGTGGTATACAGTGGGTGTGAATCTACCAGATTTAAGGTAATCAGTGGTGTGCCTCAGGTTTCAGTCCTTGGGCCATTATTGTTCAATCTATACATTAATGACTTCAAGCAGGATCTGTCATCAGATTTGCATTTGTTTGCTGATGATGCGAAGATAGGCAGGACAATCAGTAGCATCCGTGAATATCAGGGATGCTACTGATATTCAGCAATTACAAAATGATTTGAATAGACGGGAAATCTGGGCACATGAAAATGGCTGTCAGTTTAATGTTAGTAAGTGTAAAGTCGTGCACTTTGGTGTGATTAGAGATCCAGCGGCATATTATATTAACAGGGTTATGCTACAAGAAACTGAAGAGGCAAGGGATCTTGGTGTATTGGTGGATAAGAATTTAAAGTTCAAAGGTCACATAGCAAAAGTTGCAAATTCAACTCAGAGGATAATTTCTATGCTGAAGTGAACATTGACATGTAAGGATAAGGAAGTCATTTTGCCTCTTTATAAGGCTATGATATGACCACACTTGGATTACTGTGCGCAGATTTGGTCTCCTGGGTTCCAAGGGGATAAAGAAGCTGTGGAAAGGGTGCAAAGAAGAGTTACAAAGATTATATCCAGATTATGGGATTTAGATTATGAGGTCAGATTGCGAGTATGTGGATTACAGACTCTGGTTAACAGGAGAAAGAGGGGGTGATAGATAGAGGTCTATAAACATTTGAATGGGTATCATAGCATTTCAAATGATGAAATTTTTTGTTATATGGAAGTCAGGGAGAGAGAGAACACGGGGACATCCATGGAAGTTAAGGTTGTTCTCAGTCAAGAAAGGGATAAGAGCTAGGTTTTTCTCTCAGAGAGCAGTGAGTGAGTGAAATAGTTTGCCCTTAGGGGTAGTGAGTGCATCTAGCATAAAGGAATTTAAGGGAAGGTATGATAGCTGGGTTGGGTAATTTACAGCCTCCCTTGATGAGTCGTTGACTCCCTGGAGGTCTCAGATAATAATAATAAATATGGGCTTTTTCAGTTGAAATTGAGTTAGCCGATCACATACGGTGGTAGCACTGTTTTCTCTCCTGGAAATTCTGGTTTTTCATCCTGCATACAGACAAATTGGCCTTCAGAACACACGCAACGTACAGGCAAAAAAAATGCTGTTGTTGGTGATGATGGGCGATAGATGGCGTTAGTGGTAGTAGTGTCGTAGTTGGAGAATTAAGTAGTAGTGGAAAGGATGAGATGTATTTAGCGAAGTAGAGTAGTGTCATCCCCCGATGAGTCCTTGTACTCCCTGGAGTTGTCACATAATAATATTGCATTGTTTTATGTAGAACTGGCATGGCCAATTTCATTCTATATGAGGGCCAATATATGATGTGTGATAGCATCATGGGCTGCACACTTTTAGACAGAACTTAAATAAAAATAAACTCTGCATTTTTTCAAGGCAGTAGTTATATGTATTGAATTACTATATTTGTTAAATCATTTTACTACTGGGAGAACAATATAAAATACTTGAAACTGAGTCTCTGATCACTGTAATCAGAGTAGAACAAGTGACTTTCAATGATGTGTTACTCTGGGGCACATAGAGATCTACCACTTCCACCACTACAACTAGCACAGAGAAGCAGTAGATTTTATAAATTGAGTAATCTTTTTAAAAGCAATTTTGATTCCATGTTGAGAATGTAAATTGTTTCCCTCATCAGAAATAATGAATATAACTAGTATTTATATATCAATCATAAAATCTGCAGTCGAAACTAATAGCTAAATTGATAATACATATAATTTAATATAGTTTTTATCCTGCCACGGGCCGCACAAAATCACATTACGGGCCACATGTGGCCCACAGGCCTGCTGTTGGCCACCTATGATGTAAAACATTATGTTGGAGGTTTAATGGATTTTTTACAACACTCAAAAAGAATTAAAATAGAATTTAATACTTCCTATATTTCGTCCTACTCACTAGGACATCTACGGGGATTACAAAAACAATTAATTTAACATGCACACAAAAACTTACAATACTAAGCCCAACCACGTGGGTGACACTAAAGTCCTATCTAGGTGGAGCGTGCTTGATGTAATGGTTAATGTCGAACGGGGGATCGGTCGCTTACCGTCGGAGGTAGCCAACAACATCAAACTCGACGTAGCCAACGTCCTCGCTCACTCTTCGCCTCCAAAAAGTAACTTATCGTATGCCCAACGCATGGCTCTCCTGAAACTACGCAAAGAAAAAAGTATCGTCATCACTAGAGCGGATAAGGGTAATGCCACAGTCGTTCTTAATACCACTGAATACAATCGTAAAATGAACATTATCCTCCGCGATCGCACTACCTACATCCCGCTAGAACACGACCCCACAAAAACACAAGTTAAGAAATTAAAAATTTTACTTAAACAAGTAACCTCCTGGCCCCCTGACGTCACGAAAAAACTTAAACCTTTCCGCTCCCGTCCCCCCCGAATATATGGTTTACCAAAAATCCACAAACCCAATTCCCCACTCAGACCTATAGTAGATGCCACCAATGCACCTTGTTACAGACTGTCTAAACAGCTGGCCAACTCTCTGTCTCCCCCTCACCGGAAATTCCGCATCCTATATAAAAAACTCGACCCACTTTAAAGCCCTCACAAAAAATTTAACCTTGAATAATACAGACATATTAGTAAGCTTTGATATCTCCTCATTGTTTACCAATATTCCCTTAACTGACACTTTATCTCTCTTAGAAAACGTTTTTCCCTCTGACATCTTAGATCACTTTTCCTTTGCCATCAACTCTGGGTATTTCTCTTGGAAGAACAAAATCTATAAGCAGATAGAGGGAACCACCATGGGTTCTCCCCTCTCACCCCCCCTTGCCAATTTCTATATGGAAGATTTCGAAAAACAAGCCTTAGACTCAGCCCCACAAAAACCGTCTATCTGGCTAAGATATGTAGATGATGTGTTCTCTATTTGGCCTCATGGCCCAGACACGTTAGACTCCTTCTTCGGTCATCTCAATAGCCTACATCCAAGAATCCAGTTTACTATGGAAAAGGAAAAGAACAATTGTTTACCCTTCCTTAGACACCTTAGTCACACGCCTGCCTAATGATACACTTGCCTTCACTGTATACAGAAAACCCACACACACAGGCAGATACATTCACAAACTCTCCCACCACCACCCCTCACAACAATATGACATCATTAAAACTCTTACCAAGAGAGCCCACAATCTTTGTTCTAGTGGAACCGCCCTCACTACTGAGCTTAACCACATACACAGAACTTTCCTCTCCAATGGCTACAGTGAACTCAGTATCAAAAAAATAATCAATTCCTCCCCTATTCCCCGTCCCTCACGTCAACAAGATTTTAAAAATGCCATCACCATACCCTACATCCGTGGCACTTCAGAAAAAATAGCCAGGATACTAAAAAAGTATAACCTACACATAACATATAAGCCCTACCGCAAACTTGCTACCCTTATCCGGTCTACGAAAGATCAGCTCCCTCCTCTCTCTCTGCCTGGAGTTTACAAAGTATCCTGTTCCTGTAAGCTTGCATACTTTGGACAGACAGGCAGATCAGCATCCATCTGCCTGGAGGAACACAAGCCGTACATCGTTAAACACAACTATGGACACTCAGGCTTGGCTGACCATGTGTTGGACACCACCCACAGAGTATCATGGAAGAAAACCACCATGCTCCACCACAGCAAATTCAAGAAAGAGAGACTTTTCTTAGAAGCAGCAGCAACTCTCAGAAACCAACCAAATCTAAATAAATACGGTTGCATTAAGCTTCCGAAGATTTGGGAAACACTCATCACCAGAGGTCCCATTACATTCCAGGCCACCTACGACCGCCCTTAGAGGGTGCTCCACCTAGATAGGACTTTAGTGTCACCCACGTGGTTGGGCTTAGTATTGTAAGTTTTTTGTGTGCATATTACATTAATTGTTTTTGTAATCCCCGTAGATGTCCTAGTGACTAGGACGAAATATAGGAAGTATTAAATTCTATTTTAATTCTTTTTGAGTGTTGTAAAAAATCCATTAAACCTCCAACATAATGTCCTCACAGCACTTAAGCCTCTACACAAAAAGTATGATGTAAAACATCAAGCAGCTCTTACTTTTTCAAATCAATCCATAGTTCGCATTCTACGCTACTGATGACCTGTAATATTTAGGCTGAAATATATGGCTCTTTAAATAAATATTACTTATTTCCTTTTGGTTTTCCTGTGAATTAAAAAAAAACTCATTGCTCACATATCTCTTAGAGAACAATTGATTCTTAGTATTCTGTAAATGCCTTCATGGCACACTCATATCACTACATAATTAAATTAATATTATTATTATATTCTCATTAATTTATTTTAATTTCTCTAATATGGTCATATCTTAGATTTTGTTCTCAAAGGCACTATATAATTCTATCGTTTCACCTAGATTTTGACCTTTCCGACCATCCTGCTATACTACATTTATTTTGTTAACCATTTTTCTCTCCCGTTCTGTTTAAGTGAACATTCTACATTGAATGACTATGCTCACTTGAATGTAAATGACCTTTATAAAGATATTATAAAAGAACAGAACCTTTGTTCTATTCTTTATTAATATAATAGCTTTATTTTAATACAATTTTGCCAGTGATGCCATCTAATTTTAATCCTAACTCCCATACCTATAGTATGAAATCTTTGAGCAAATGCTTCCTCTTTGACGCAACTTTATTTCAGAACTGTAAGTTAAAATCAGACGCATTCTTCTATGCATATAATATAGCATTTTGTCTAATTTCTCTCATCTTTCTCTGAAAAAGGTGGTTAAATTAATATGTATTTAGCTAACACCCCATATTTCAGCATTACTTATTTTATCTACTACCATATTTAATTGGTGATCTGCACTAATATTATGCTTAAACGTTTTTTTGTTCTAATGGTTCTCCTTTAAGAATGAAGATAATGATTTACATGTTCTGGTTTTTGCTGATTTACATACCAACACTGAACCATAAGTTGTTTGATTTATTAATATAGACTCCTCTAACGCCTTCATTTCCCATAGGATAGGTGAGGCCATTTTAGCACCATATAGCTTTTTGAGACTGAGAGGCAATCAATCGCCACCGATCAAATATACCTTGCTGAGGACTGTTACTATTTTTAAACTGTATCCTGTGAAGAAAGGAAGACAAATGCCACCATCTGGTTGTCTCCCCAATGCAATATGTTATAGTTCCAAATACTTTGGGTTCGACGGTCAATTTTCTTAAGTTTATGGCACGAGAAACCAGAGTTTCCGGGAGAGAAACTTGCATGCCCATGCCAGAGATCAACTAACTCAGGAACCCATAAAAGAAAGGGTTAGAAAAATTTGTCTAGTCAGGGGAATTGAACGTGTTCCTTTGGGCCTAGCAGTATGAATGCAAAACACATTTCCACATGGCAACACAGATCCTTAAAATAATCCTGAAGATATGAATTGAATTTATGTAGTATAACAAAAATAACAGAGTTGATTATCTCTGATTTAGATATCAGTTTTAATAAGCTTTCCTTCATAATAATGTGTGCTTTTGTCTTACACCTGATTTTACATCAAACCAGCTGCTGACTTATGACTCAGACTGTAAATTACTTTGCATAATGTCCCTTTCACACTATATAGTTGGGGCATTCTGAATAGCTCATCTCGTAGCACCTTATCATGTGCCTTTTTCAGACATACAGAACTTGAGTACATACCCATGTTATACTCCAACGAACCTTAATTATATATGTTAAAGTAAAACTTTGATTCAGATATATCCATATTTGGTCTTAACCCAGCATCCTTGCTTTAAATTTATCTTTCACAATTTTTCAGTATTTTCTCATGTATGTTTGCAAAAAATCTTACTGATAACACTAGGTGGTGAAATTTTGCATTCATCTTTATTTCTCTGTTTATATTTAGGTTCTGTAAGCACTGTAGCCACTCTAAAACTGTCATCTCCATATCTGAGTATTTCTGTTTATTCCTATACTCCATCCTTTTTACATTTGAGGTTACTAATAGCTTCATCAACTTCCACTACAAAAATACATTGATTACTGCATTCTATTTAATAATCATTCCCTAAATGGAGCAGGCGAAGCTCCTCCTTTAGCCTTTACTTTTTAACACTGAGCAGCCAGTCTGCATCACTCAAACCTTCACTGATATTGAGCCAAAGTTATCATTGAAGCAAGGCTTTTTAGGGAAGAGATAGAATAGAAGACAACTTTCGCAATGACATGGCTCTAAACTCTGAAAAAAATCTTTCACGCTAATTACCACAAATATGCAGAACATGTAAGTTCTACATGCATGTTCAAATTTCTGTAGCTTTTGCAATGATTCATGTTGAAGTTTCTGGAACAGAAACTATATGAAACTGGAATGCAAATAAACTTGATGACCAAAATTAATTACTGACAAGTTCGATTTTTGCCAGCTCAAGAAATTATCAAAGGCACTTTTGCAATACAGTCAGCAAAGACACAGAGAATGAAATGACCATGAGAACAAGAACCGTCATGTGCATGGAGGGTAACAGTGGCCTCTTTTCATGGTATTTTCTGTTATTCATGCTGATGGGAAGATATGGCAGTGAGCCAAAATCTATGTAAGATCATACCACCGTTGTTCTGTTTTCAGTTAAACGGATTCTGTAAAACTTGTCACTTCCAGGAACAGTCTCAAATTTAAACTGGAACGTGTGGAGTAGCCTGTCTTCTGCAATCATCTGATGAAACTATTTTCATCCACGGCATTTTGTGCTAGTCCGCTTTTCAGTTGTCCGTACATGATTTTTTTTTAATGACCAAATTTGCTCATCCAGTCAGTGCAAAATACTGAATCTTACATTGACAAGGGGCACTGTAAACACCTGACAGAGAGTGTGTGTGTGGGGGGGGGGGTTCTAGTGGTCCTTAATTTGTCTTAGGAAGGTGGAAACTTTGTTCAGAGGTTTGTACATTACTCTAATTCTGCGTTTTAGAAGAGAGTCCAGATTTGGTGAAAGATATGGTGCATGTATGGTACGATCGGGGTTTCAAAAAAATCCGTGATTCTATGATAAGAGGAGTAATTAATAAGAACTTGACTAAATGTTTCCCTGGAGCAAAAATTATTATTATTGAAGCTATCAAGATTCAAAATAGTTAAGAGTTTGTCATTTTGGCTGGCGATAATGACTTGAAAGGCGAAAAATATTTTATGTGAAAGAGTTATTGGAAGAAGTTAAAAACAAGAGCAGGAGGAAGAATATTAAGTCTGCTGCCACAGTACGATAAAAGCGAGTTGAGAAGGAAATGAATCAATGTGCAGGTTCTTCAGAAGGAAAGGTCATCTCCATATTTATACTTATGGACTGAATTTGACTGATGAAAGGACTTAGATGATGCTTGTGGACTGCACTTAAATGCAGAGTTAGGTGTCTAGAGGAAGCCTTTGTTCATGAGGGTATAGAAATAGTCAGGAAAACTAAAACTATTAAGATGGATGCAGATGAGTGCAAGCACTCATGAGATCAGTGAGTGTGAGAAGGAACAAAAAAAAAGGGGGAAATCCAACAGTCAGAAGTCTCCTAGAAGGGATATATTCCCATCCAAATTTCTGACCAAAATTTAATGGTGGAACATCAGGACAGTATATAAATCTGAGACAGCACATTAAATAGCAAAGTCGATGGATAGATACAAAATACAAATACATGTACTATGAAGTGAAACCAGATGAAATGGAACTGGTGAGATCATACTAACATCAAGCAAATGTCATATATTCTGAAAACTCCAAGGATGAAAAATATAGCAAATTGTGTCTCTCTGATGATGACAGTGGAGGCAAGAAAAGAACTATTAGAATGGAACCCAGTGCCGGAAAGAATAAAAGCTAGTTTCAAAAACAAATATAAAAATAAATTAAAGATTCCAAGAAATTATATTCTTAGTTTAATCTTTTATCCAAGTGTAAACAAACAAAGTTTATGAATGAAGTAACTTCATGACTGGGTAACTTATATAGAGGCTAATGACTTCATATCACTTTCCTAAGTATCCCATAATGCAAAGCACATATCCTTGCAGACATGTAAAATGTCTATGCATTATTGGGAAGGTTCACTACCCAGACCAGTTTTGACCTTTATTTGAGGTCTCATTAGTGGGAGCCAGACCTAGAGGTGATACCAAGGTTGAAGTAATGCAGAAGTCATATTTCCATATACAAGTAGCCAATTAGCTATCTCTAATCCAGAGTATTTTGTAATAAGGTGTGATACCTTTTGGCTATTTGTATATGGAGTTTGTATTACTTCAACCTTGGTATCGCTTCTGGGTCTGGTTCGCACTGATGAGACCTCAATAAAGGTCGAAACCAGTCTGGGTAGTGACCCTTTCCATTATGCATATACATTTTACATGTCTGCCAGGACATGTGCCTTGCATCATGGGATAATTAGGCAAGTAATGTGAAGTCATTAGCCTCTATATAAGTTACCCAGTCATGAAGTTACTTCATCCATAAACTTTGTTTGCTTACACTTAGATAAAGGATTAAACCAAGAATATAATTTCTTGGCACCTTTAATTTATAGTGTAACCAAGTAGAAAACTTTTGATATGCTCTATAAATAAATTTTAATTGTTACTATAATCAATATCTACGCTCTACAAACAGTTCTGATTGAGGAAAAAAATCTTTTTATGACCTATTACAGACAGAGTTAAACATGAGTTGCAAAAGAGATATGATCTTATTTCTGAGAGATAGAAAGGTAGGCAAAGACAACAATGGATATGAAATAAGGATAGGAAAAAGGACTAGGGGATAAAAAAATGTAATATTATTCAAGAACTTCTGCCTATTTATTAACTTAATCATACGAGTTACAACACTAAAACATAAGAATATGCATAAACAAACCTGCAACTTAGCAGATGGAAAGATTAAAAATCAAATAATTCATAGAGCTATAATTAAATTGTGCAGGATGAGCAGATGCATCGCCAACCACATGCTGGTAGTTGCAAAGATATTTAAATCAAGTAGCATATGAAAATTGTACGATACACAATTAAACAACTGAAGAAGTACTAGGGAAACAAGAGAGAATTCAGAAACAATGGATAATAGAAGGCAAGGAAAAAGGAGAAATTAGACAAACTACTCAAAAATCAAAATAAAGAAGAGGAAAAAGAAGAAATAAAATGCACAAGGAGAAAAATAGACAAGGTGTGAGAGATAAAAGAAAATTCGTTTCAGAACTATGTGACGAAACAAAACAGGATGCAGTAACCATATGAAATAAAGAAGATAATGGAACAAATATGAGGCGAAATTAATAAGGGATAATTAAGGAAATATACTAAAGAAGGAAAAAGACTTAGAGAAGACATGAAGAGAACACTTTCATTCAGAAAATACTAAAGTGAAACCCCAATACAAGAAACTATACTCCCAGAAAATACTGAAATGGAAATATTGAATATAAATACAGGAGAGATAACAAAAGCAGAAATAACTAAGTCAATAAAGACTCAGAAATATCAAAGCTGCAGGATAGACAATATACAATGTATGGAGACTCAACAATCAGGGAAGTACTTAACGAAAGTATGACAAAATTGTGTTTCCCAGGTGCAAAAATTCACGATATTAGCCACGCAATCTGGATGCAAAAAGGTAAGTTGAAGGAAATGATCATCTTGGTTGATATGGCTTTGCCAGCCTGGCTGGTCGAGTGGTTAGCGTGTCCGCTCTCCAGTCAAGAGGCTGCGGGTTCAAATCCAGGCGTGGGCATGGATGTTTGTGATTGTCTGTGGACCAGTGGCGGTGGTCGGCGTTGGTGTAGTTGCGGTCAATTGGTGAATTGTGAGTGGTGAAAGCAGAGTTGTAGAGTATATGCCCTCCCTCGATGAGTCTTTGGACTCCCCGGAGGTGACTAATAATAATGATATCAATGATTTGAGAGGTGAGAAGTATTCTATGAGGGAGGATGTAAAAAAGTTGTTAGAGGCTAAACTCAAGAGTGAGAAGGCGAAGCTTGTAAGTCTCCTACCACGCTAAGATAGAGGCAAATTGAGGAGGAGAAGGGCATTGATAGCCAATAAGTATATATGTAGATTGTGAAAAAGGAATGATTTAGAATTTGTGGATCTGTGGTCTCTGTTTGATGGAAAGAAAGATTTGTACAATGCTTTATGGAGTGCATCTGAATGGTTTTGGTGTCAGATGTCTGGAGAGAGCTTTGTTCACTGAGCATGCTAATGTGCAAATTCAGGGAAACTTAAGCAATTAGGGTGGAAGCAAGTGAGTTTGTGTGAAAGCACCATGAAGCAAGTGAGTTTGAGAATGACCAAGTGAAGAATCTAGTCTCTCAAACAAAAATATTGAATAGGGTGGTCAATTCAGAAAGTAAAGGTGGGTGGGGGAATAAAGGGATGCTGCCGTTTCTATATACTAATGCCAGAAGTATCAGGAACAACAGGAAAGAGTTTTTGGCATTGATTAGTGCAAACTCTCCAAAAGTTATAGGCATTAATGAGACTTGGCTAACAACAGTTGATGTAGTTACAGAGATTGAATGTGAAGGATTTAGCATTTTCAGGGAAGATAGGATTGGGGAGAGGATACTACTGATGGTAGCAGATGAATTGCAGCCAAAAGGAATAGGAGATACAGGACGGTGGCTTTTGATTTGAAACAATCTGGTATGAGATTAAGGCCAGCAAGACAAAATATATAGTTGGTTGTTGCTATAGGCCAGGGAGTTCCACAGATGATCTGGAAGACATGCATCGCCAAATTAGTAAGAGTACAAGTCGAGTAATTTTTATGTGGGACTTAAAACTGTGGAAATATAGACTGAAAGGAAGAAAGATCACATATGGCAGGAAGGAAATACAATTTATGCACCTGCTGAGAAATAATTACATAGGGCAACATGTGATGGAGGGAAATAGGGATGGGAGAGTATTGCACCTGGTCATAGAATCAGAAGAGCTATCCATATCCAAGGTGACAACTTTGCCTCCAATTGGAGAAAGTAACCATGCGGTCTTGACTTAGGGAAATTGTAAAACATGAATATTCTATCAAGAAGGGATATTTGTGGAATTACAAAGCAGGTGATTATGATATGCTTAGGAAGAATCTTAACCACCTTACCGGCCATTATGGATCAAATATGCATCCTCATACGCTTCATATCCATCATATATTTCAATGTAATATCAATGGTATTACAATTTTAATATGCACTTGGAATCCATGAAAACCTTGATGTCTTGGCCGGTAGTGCGGTTAAATCTGTACTGCATAAAACACTGCAGGGTAAGAATGTTAGTAGTGCATGGGATATAAGAGATAAGGGTCATCTAGAGGAAGCAGTATTAAATTGTATGCTTAATGTAAGGAGGGTTAATCGGGTAGCAGTTACTTGTATGAATAATATCATTAAGCACAAGCTGCAGAAGAAAATGCTGTGGAAGGTAGTATATAAAGAGAAAGGTGACCAGCAAACTCATGAACACTAGAAGCCTCAGGCAAGAAAGGTGACCAGCATGGCAAAGAAGGAAAAATCAGATTATGAGAAGATCCCAAAGAGTTCTTTCATTATGTGGCAAGTAAGAGGAAGAGTGACTATGGAAGATTAATCTTAATAAGCGATGTTGGTCACAAGGAGATGGAAGCAGATAAAATAGTTGAGTTACTGAGTGACCCCTTGGCAAGCATATATCTTCCTAGTGAGGTTACTGCTTTAATCTATATGACAGACACTAATGTGGGAACAGAGGTGGATGAATTGGAGATTCTTACGATATTGAAGAATCTCAATGTAAATACAGCTTTGGGATTAGATGGTATATCAGCTAGGGTTTTGCAAAAATGTGTAAGACAACTGGCAGTGCCTTTTGACTAAGCTGTTTAATTTAAGTCAGCTCTGGTAGAGTTTCAAGGGAGTGGAAAGAAGGCAAAATTTTTCCTTTGCATACAGGAGGTTCTAAGACTACAGTAACAAATTAGAGACCAATCAATATCTCAGGCATGGTGGTAAAAGTACTAGAAAATTGGTAAAAAAGAAAATTCAAATGGTAGATAAAAATATGATACCGTATGAGAGTCAACATAGCTTTTGAAGGGTCGGTCATGCCTTAGTAATTTACTAACTTTTTATAATAGAGTAACAGCTGAGTTGGATAAAGGAAATGGCTATGTGATGATTTTCCTGGAATTTGCAAAGGCATTTGACAGAATACCACGTGGAACACTGTTATGCAAATTAGAACAAATGAGGATGGATAGGACACTGGCTAATTGGATAAGAGGGTGGCTGCTGGACAGATATCAAAAAGTGGTACATGGAGGGGCAGAAGCAAGAAAAAAAACAGGTGACTAGTCGTGCCACAAGGTTCAGTGCTGGGACCATTGCTGTTTAATTTGTACATAAATGATATAGGAAATAATCTGAAAGGAAATATTCAGTTGTTTGCTGATGATGCAAAAATAGATAGGGTAATAGTTAAATAAGATGATGTGGAGAGCTTGCAGGATGATTTAAACAGGTTGTCAGTATGGGCAAAAGTTAATGGGCGTCATTTTAATGTCAAGAGATGTAAAATTATGCACTTTGGGATAAATAGCTTGCAAGGTGCGTATCACATTGATGGCATTGTACTCTGGGAAATAGATGAAGCGAGAGATTTAGGAGTGGTGGTAGACAGAGTTAACGTTTAGAGCACATAATGCTAAGGTCGCCCATAAGATTACTTGGCTATTGAAGAACACATTAACAAGTAGAGATAAGGAAGCTGTTATTCCTCTTTAAGGCCTTAATATGCCCACATGCTGTGCTCAAGTCTGGTTCCCCTGAGTTTCTTGGGTATAAGGAAGCGGTGGTGAGGATTCAGAGGCAAGTGACCAAGATAGTGAGCAGCCTGTGGAATGTTCCCTATGAGGATAGATTGAAGGTGTGTGGATAGCAGAAGTTGGTTGATAGGAGAAAAAGAGGGGATATGAGGGATATGATAGAAACATTTAAGTTGTTTAAAGAATTTTATAGGATATATGTAGAGGAAATGTTTCAACACTTCACTAGAGGGACCAAAACAGGGGTCATCCCTGGAAGTTGAATAAAGGTGTGGTCAGTAGTGGTGTGAGGACTAGATTTTTTGTTTGGAGAGTTGTGAATGAATGGAATGGGTTGTCAGAGTCATTTATGAGTGCTTTATCTGTTAATGTGTTCGAGGAGAGGTATGACAGATTGCATGGATATTTTGGGTTTATTGCAAGGAGTCTTCAGATGCCATGGAGGTGCCTGTATAATAATAATAATAATAATAATAATAATAATAATACAAGCAGAACTATTTAAAGCACACAATCATGTATCTAAAGAAATAATACTATTTATTTATTTCATATCCAAACACAAGTGGTACAGTAGTAAGTGGGACAACATTGTTTACAAGAAATTAGGATACATTACAAATGAGAACAGCTTAAATTTGGTAGGTAAATTACACAGGGACTAATAAGTAAAATATGAAAAAAAAAAAAAGAAACTATACATATGTTATATACAATAAATATGGTCAGATATTCCTCTAGTATCTTGTGCAATCAACTGCTCTATCTGTGCCGAATATAAGGTCCTCTTTTGTGCAAGGTGATTGAAGGACACGGGAAAGAAGGTGTTTCATGGACTGGGTCGTCCCTCACTCACAATTAACTGGTCCAGTGAGGTAGCTCCATTTGATGAGGTTTTGTTTGCAGCATCCTGTCATTCAAAGTCTGTTGAGGCTTTTCTAATTATTCCAGTCCAAGTGGGCACCACGTGGAAGATGTTCGACTGTTGGAATACCAGTATTATTTTCCAGGTATAGTGCAAGTCTTATCTTGTTGAAGATGACTTGCACTATTTTTAGGTGGTTCAACAGTTGCTAGGAAGCTATGTTGGGATCTTGGTATTTGGGGCACTGTGGTCTGGCCGAATAGTGGGTGGCATTCATTTGTCTGCTTCTTTCATCAGCTGGGAATGCAGCCCTTTGAATTAAAGGGGTTACAATATCATTCAAAGTATACAGGTCTCTTAGTAGTGTTGGTTTCAGGCATCCTGTAATTAAGTGGCAGCTTTCATTCAATACTGGGTCAAGTTTTTCAGCATGGCAGGATCTATTATTATTATCACCCAAGACCGCATGGAGTCAAAGACTTATCTAGGAGGTCCTCCTATTAACATATACACAAATCATCATACCTTGCTTTAAACACAGTCAAATTCTCTGCAGATGCTGCACTCTCAGACAAGGCATTCAGAACTCTGCATGCAAAACACCTGCTTCTCACACTCTCTTTATACAGTTTCCAGGGAGGAGGAGGACCTCTGGTTCTCCCCTGATCTCCCCCAGTTTTCTATAGAACCTCTCCAACATTGATCCTATAACAACCCCTTACTAACTTGTAGGTCTCTATCATATCTCCCCTCTCCTCCTATCCACTAGACTCTGTAAATTGCATCTTCTCAATCTTTCCTCATATTCGACATTCTTCCAGAGGTCAGAAATTACCTTAGTCAGTTGCCTCTGGACCCTTTCCAACATCTCTTCGTCCTTCTAAAAACCAGGTGACCAAATCTGGGTACAGTAGGGCATGTGTGACCTAATCAAAGCCTTATACAATGGAACAAGAATCTCCATACTTCTACAAGTCAGTGTCCTCCACATCATTCCCAGAAGCTTTTCTGTTGTCTTCACAATTTTGGGTATGTGTCCCCTAAATTTCAGATCCTTACACACAATCACCCCAAGATTTCTTATTTCCTCCACCTCTGACAGTATATCCTCACCAAGTATAAATTTTGCATCCCATCTTTGTTTCCCCAAGTTTAAAACCTTACATTTTGCAAAATTGAACTCGCATCCATCTCCATTCCCATGCCCAATCACTGAATTTATTCAAGTCCTCTTGTAAGGCCACAACATCTTCTCTACTGCATGGTTCATTCCAACTTTGCATCATCTGCAAACAATTGAATATCTCCATCCAAATCTTCGCCAATATCATTACTATACAAGTTAAACAGTAATGGCCTTGAAACAGACCCCTGAGGCACAACACTAATGACTTTCCTTTTCCTGGATATCGCTCCCCCATACCACTTGCTGATACCTATCAGATAGCCAGTCTTCAATCCAATGCACTAACCTAATATCCAACCTCATCCGCTCTAGTTTGACTATCAACTTATCATGCGGTAATCTATCAAAAGGTAATCTATCTTTGCAAAATCTGAGTATATTACTGTGTATTCCTCTCCTTTGTGTAATGAAGCCATCACCTTATTGTAATAAGTAAGTAGATTACTAAAACATGACCTCCCTTTAGCAAATGCATGCTGTCCATAAAAGATAATACCATTGTTGTCAACCCAATTCTGGATCCTAGTTCTCACAAGCTTCTCCAACAACTTAACCACAACACCTGACACACAGATAGGCTATAATTTGATGCTTAAGTTCTATCATCTCCCTTATAAAGTGGCACAATCTTATCCTCCTTCCACTCCTTAGGAACTTGACCAATGCAAGACTTGTATTAAAAAAATATGTCAAGGCAGGTGTCAACTCCCTGGCACATTCTTTCCGAATACATGGTGATATATTATCAAGTCCCACGGTCTTATTATCATCTAGTTTACTCAACTACCCATACACCTCTTGCTCACTTCAGTCAGTCTCTCTTCCTGATCATCAACTGCTGTCAATCTCTCCATGAAGTCACGTTCACAAGATTGAAAACCTTTATGAACTGCTCATTAAGTATCTCCACTACATCTTCCACAACAGCTGTCTTTATACCATTTTCTCTAATCAATGTCATCCTTCCATAATCATTCTTTTTTTTGCTGACTACATATTGAAAGAACTCCTTAGGATTCTTTTTGGCTTCATTAGCTAACTGCTGTTCATACCTCACTTTTGTCACCCTTACCACCCACCCTGCCTGGTCTTTGTAATCCTCATGGAATTCGTTATCACCACCTCTCTTATGCTACCTCCATAATGCACTTTTTCTCTGTATCGCATGCTTAATCTCTCTATTCGACCATTTCACACCTACCTTATTTAACCTTCTGACCCTTGGAATACATTTAGACATTGCTTTTGCTCCTACTAGATAGTTCTCAAAAATCCCCCAAGCTGCATTGATCTCTTTTCCAGCTAACTCCTCATTCCATGCTACAGCTGCAAGCTGTCTCCTGAGTTCTTCATAATCCCCCCCCCCCACTTGTAGTTCCACATATACCCCTTTCTCACAGAGGTTCTCACACTGCTGGCAACCATTCAGGTAATCACCTTATGGTCACTCTCACCAATTGGTAAGAGATTAGCACCTCATTTATAATTACATCCTCTGATGAGATGATCAAATCCAAGACCCTCAATCCTCGTGTGCCCTCTGTTACATACTGCCTGAGGTAGTGGTCCCTCAAAAACTCAAGAAACTCGTTTTCTTTACTTCCAGTTGCTATCTCATCTTTCCATTCTATATTGCCATAATTAAAATCACCCATAATGATCACCCTTTTCTTATTTTCTTGGCTAATTTGATTATACATTTCATAGTCACCATCATCCACATTACCAGGTCTATAACAGCATCAAACTAAGTATTTCATTCTGTTCACCTCTATCTCACACCATACTGCCTCAAAACCACTGCCACTATTTTCTTCTTGCATCTCCACTTTGTATGGACATAACTCTTTCTCTATCATTAATAGCACTCCCCCTTCCTTTTTTACCCTTTCTATCCTCGCAAAATACATCATACCCTTCCATCTCTGTTCCTGTCAGGATGTCGTCCTCCTCAGGATGTCTGGACCATACCGGGCAGGTATATTCAGCAGAAGAATATCATAGGGCTAAGGCAGAAGATGTCAGTGTGCTAGGGTCTGCATCCCCATTTGGAGAAGGTACACTTTCTTCGTATATTTTTTCTTGCATTCACTTTAGCCTTTGTTTTTCTATGTGTGTTTTATGTGAAAGAGTGCGAGTGAGAGTCACACTGAAGTAGATGGTGTTCCAGGAATGTTCTATATTAGAGCCTTCCCAAGAAATTCCTTATTGTTAAGATGGAAAAGGCCAGTCTGGGTTTTCAAGGAGGTTTGGTTTAATTGATTACTGCTATAATGTGTTGTCAGACTATTTAAGGCAAATTATAGAGTAGTTTCAATAGACTTGAAATTTTTTGATTGAGTAGCTATGACGAGGTCATCAGTATAGATAAAATTTCTAGTTCCTGGAGAGATGGGGAGATCGTTGACGTAGATGTTGAAAAGTAATGGTGATAACACACTTCCCTAGGGGAGGCTATTTTTTTTTAGAGATGCCAGCAGCTCTTCTTACCCAACAGGTCCATACCCACCTTCCTACTCACCAAAAAAGCATCTGTTTTCCAGGAGTGATTGGATCAGGAGGACAAGGCAGTAGTCGCTAGTTATTCTGTATATTTATTTCTGAGTGTGACCATAAACTATCTCACACTATCATATGCTACAGTTAGGTCTACAAAGACTGCTCCTGTGTGGCTAGTTTTTGCTCATAACCATTTTGTATATATTGAGTGAGGTTGAGAATTTGTGATGTGCAGGATTTGCCTGCTCATCAATAAGATGGAATTCAATTAGGGGTTGTATCCTATTCAAAATTAATCTTTCATAGTGTTTAAAGAAGTTGCTGAGTAGTGATACAGGTCTGTAATTTTTTGCTTCGGTTGGAGTTTTTTATGGTTTCAGTAAGGCCACCACTTTAACATGACTCCAGATAGTTGGTATCCTTAGTGTTCTGAGGTTTAATAACCACTCTTTAGTCCTGGATCCAAAATACTTAATTTGTTCATTACAGATATCAAGGCCTGCAGATTTTATAGGTTTTAATAGGTTTATGGCAGTGTTGAGTTCAGTGATGGCAAAATCTGAGTTATCTGGGGTTCTAAATATCTTATTTTTTGAGTGCTTTTTAGGGAATTTTTCATTCAGCAGCAGCTGAGAAGCAATTTTATTAGCTGTTACCTGTGGATGCTAATATGGCTTAGTGAAATCCTTCCTGATTCTGTTGTTAAAGTTCCATGCCTTTCTGCTACTATAGGTCATATCAAGGGCTTCTATTTCTTTTTTCCACGAGGAACACCTTTCTTCTGCCATTTTGGAGCATAGTTTTTCTCCTGCATGGATAGTCTCCTCTAAGAGGGGTTGTAAAGTTGTAATTAGCATACTGGACCACTGGAAAGGCCTGAAATGTAGTTTGTGCAGCATCCTTGGAGGGATGTGTTTGGAGATTTTCCTCAATATTTTTGTGAATTGAGGATATTCTCAAGGGTTTGGAGAGACTCATTCTATGCAGCGGTCAAGATCTTCCATGAAATCCTTCCAAGTAACTTTTTTGAAATTAAATCGTCATCTGTAAGGAAGTGTTAAAAAGGTTTTAAATCCCATTCTACACATTCAACATAGACCTATAATGTTTACCACATACTCAACCCAGCCATATAGGTCTATGTTGAGTATGTGGAATGGGATTTAAAACCTTTTTAACACAAATGTTGGATATTTTTGAGCTAACAAATATGAAGTCAGGATTATAGCCTTGCTTCCATCTGCCACTGTTGAACGAAGCAGAGAGTTTTGGATTATGTATCAGGTTTAGAGAAATATTTTCAGCCTATTTTCAACAAGTTCTCCATTTTCATTGGACTTTGTGTAACCCCAGTTAATACTATGGCTGTTAAAGTCACCTAATACAACATTAGTCATGTATGCATTATTATTGAGGAGGATGTCAGGGAAGGAGAAAGCTTCTTTTGGTGGTTTATAAACTGAGGTGATTGAGATATTTTTAAATGTGGAAAAGGAAGAATGGCCAGATGACTGGAATATAGGATTCTTGGTTAAAAATATCAAATTAAGGAGATACAGCAGAGCGCAAAAACTGGGGAGGAATATCTCTTCTAAGCACAGTTAGTAAAATCTTCACTAGAATAATATTAAAAAGAATGAAATATGAAATAGAATGTAAACTGAAGAAAGAACAAGCACCTTTCAGACCTAATAGATCATCCATAGACCAAATAATAACCCTAAGAATAATTATTGAAAAACTAACAGAATGGTATGGCATAGCAGCCTGCATGTTAGTTTCATTGGTTTCAAAAACTATTTGTTATCATAAAGAGAAATAATTATATATTACTTCTCTAGTAATTATATAGAGAAATTATCTTAAATGAAACACTGCGGCATACCAGAGGAAATAATTAATATAATTAATATAGCAAAAGCAATATAATCATTATAAAATCAAGATGATATGTAGAGGAAATTTAAGTAGAGAAATAAAAAAAAAAAGTGTAAGAGAAGAGCTTATTCTTGTCCCTACATTCTTCTTCTTAATAGTAATGAATTGGATGATGAGAAATACAATAGATAAAAGCATTAACATGCAGTAGGGATGGGTAAATAAACAATTTAGATTTCGATGATGATATGTTTCGTGAAAATAGAAAGGGTAAAAAGGAAGGGGGAGTGCTATTGATGATAGAGAAAAAGTTATGTCCATACAAAGTAGAAATGCAAAACAGAAATAGTGACAGTAGTTTTGAGGCAGTATGGCGTGAGATAGAGGTGAATACAATGATATACTTGGTTGGGTGTTATTATAGAGTTGATAATGTGGATGGTACTGATTATGAAATGTATAATTAAATTAGCCAAGCAAATAACAAAAGGGTGATCATTATGGGTGATTTTAATTATGGCAGTATAGACTGGGATGGTGAGATAGCAACTGGCAGTAAAGAAAATGAGTTTCTTGAGTTTTTGAGAGACAACTACCTCACACAATATGTAATGCCAGGCACACAAGGGTTGAGAGTTTTGGATTTGATCATTTCATCAGAGGAAGTAATTATAAATGAGGAGTCCAACCACTCTCCAATTGGTGAGAGTGACCATGAAGTGATTACCTGGGTGGTTGCCAGCAGTGCGAGGACCTCTATGAGAAAAGGGTATATGTGGAACTACAAGGGAGAGGGATGATTATGAAGAGCTCAGGAGACAGCTTGTAGGTGTAGCATGTAATAAGGAGTTAGCTGGGAAAGAGATCAATGCAGCTTGGGGGATATTCAAGAATTATCTAGTACAAGCAATGAATAAATGTATTCCAAGGGTCAGAAGGTTAAATAAGATAGTGATTGGATGAATGAAGAGATTAAGCATGTGATACAGATAAAAGGGGCATTATGGAGGCAGCATAAGAGAAGTAGTAATAACCAGTTCTATGAGGATTACAAAGATCAGGCAAGGCAGGTGACTTAGTTGGTAAGGGTAGCAAAAGTGAGGTATGAGCAGCAGTTAGCTAATGAAGCCAAAAAGAATCCTAGGGAGGTATTATTTCTGGGAAAAAGGGAGGTATTTCAATATGTAGCCAGAAAAGAATGATCATGGAAGGATGACACTGATTGGAGAAAATGGTATAAGAACAACTGCTGCAGAAGATAGTGGAGATATTAAATGAGCAGTTCATAAGTATTTCATTCTTGTGAATGTGACTTCATGGAGAGATTGAGAGCAGTTGATGATGGGGAGGAGAGGCTACCTGTAAGTGAGCAAGAGGTGTATGGGGAGTTGAGAAAGGACAGGGTTGGATATTAGATTACTGCATTGGATTGGAGACTGGCTATCTGATAGGTATCAGCAAGTTGTGTATGGGGGAGCAATATCACGGAAGAGTAAAGTCACTAGTGGTGTACTTCAGGGCTTTGTTTTAAGGCCATTACTGTTTAACTTGTATGTTAATGATATTGGCGAAGATTTGGATGAAGATATTCAGTTTTTTGCAGACGTTGCAAAGTTTGGATAAACTGAAGAGTAGAGAAGTTGTTGTGGCCTTGCAAGAATACTTGAATAAATTGAGTGACTGGGCACAGGAATGGGGAAGCGAGTTCAATGTTGCAAAATGAAATGTTTTAAAATTTGGGAAACAAAGATTGGATGTAGAATTTTTGGTTGGTGAGGATATATTGTTGGAGGTGGAGGAAATAAGAGATCTTGGGGGTGTTGGTGGATAAGGATCTGAAATTTAGGGGACATAATTGCCAAAATTGTGAGAACAACACAAAGAATGCTGGGAATGATGCTGAGGACACTGACTAATAGAAATAGAGAGATTCTTGTTCCAATGTATAAGGCTTTGATTAGGCCACACACATTAAAAACCAGATGAAATCAGTGCACAGTAGTCAAAAGGACAAAGAGATGTTGGAAAGTATCCTCAAATGTCTAATATGAGGAAAGGTTGAAAAGATGCAATTTATAGATTCTGGTTGATAGGAGGAAGAGGGGAGATATGATAGAGACCTATAAGTTAGAAAAGGGTTGTTATAGGATCAATGTTGGAGAGGTTGTACAGAAAATAGTGGGATATCAGGGGAGAACCAGGGGTCATCCCTGGACGCTATATAAGGGTGGTGTCAGCAGGGGAGTGAGAAGCAGGTTTTTTTGCATGCTGAGTTATGAATGATTGCAATGCCTTGCCTGAGCGTGTGGCATCTGCAGAGAGTTTGAGTGTGTTTAAGGTGCAGTATGATGAACTGTGTGTATGATAAAATGACCTCCTAGATGAGTCTTTTGACTCCATGGGATCTTGGGGTAATAATAATAATAATATCATAATCTCAACCAACACATGGCTTGGGTAGGACTGGTTATAGACCTAAAGATGAACTACTGTGTTTGTTTACAAATACCAGAAGTATCAGAAATAAGGGGGATGAAATGGTTCCAGTGATTGGGTTTATCTGTCCCAAAATTACTGAAATAAGTGAAACATAGTTGAATGAAGATGATAAAAAACGTGAATAGAAATGGAAGGATACAGTATTTTTTGCGAGGATAAAAAGGGTATTGGGAAGAGGAAGTGCTGCTGATGATAGCTGAGAAATTAAGTCAACATGAAGTACATGTGAAGGAAGGAAACAGTGGCAATGGTTATGAAGCAGTGTGGTGTATCATCGAGGTTTAAAGGAAGACATTTAGTTGGATGTTGCTATAGGCTAGGGAATGTGGAAGAAGATGATGAAGAAATGTATAAACAACTTGGGTTAGTGAACAAAAGAAAGGTTATTATTATGCGCAATTTTAATCATGGTGGTATAGACTGGAATGAAGAGAGAGCATTTGGGAATAAGGAAAATGAATTTCTTGAGAGACAACTATCCCAGGCAGCATGTAAAGAAGGGCATGAGGATTGCGAGTTTGGATCTGATCATATCGTCAGAGAATGCAATTGTGACTGTGGCTTCACACTCTTTCCTCCGGTTGGTGAGAGTGATCATGTGGTAATCACCTGGGTTGTGGCTAGCCATATGCAGATTGCTGTGAGGAAAGAATACTTGTGGCAGTACAAGGCTGGTGATTATGACAAGCTTAGGAGATAGCTTGGAGCAATAGCATGGACCAAAGAGTTCAACAGTATGGAAATAAATGCTGCTTGGGAACTAACAAAGAAATACATAACAGCATCAAAATGTGAATGTATTCTGAAAGCCAAAAGGCTGAATTATTTTTATTTAGCTTATGATGTACAGGTCTCAAGATATTACATACAAATTGTATAAAAACAGCATAAAAACATTCGCAAAAATTCTATTTAAAAGGGGTATAATACGTTGAAATAATTAAAAGTTAAAAAATCAGAACTTAATCCTTAAGTCTTGGATCCACTCCAACGATTCTGGGGTCAGTTAAAAAAAGTCCTCTTTAGTACCTGAGAATGAGTAGATAGGGCATTCTGTGCATTCACAGTTTGAGATATCGGACCATTTCCATTTATGCAGATGATTACATCTCCTGTGTCCTGTTCTGATCCAATTTACAAGTCCATACATGTCTAGGGAGATCAACGTCCTCCAGACGAGATGTTGGATTTGAAATGGGAATTTGAAAATTGGAAGTATGTTGAAGCCAATACTCTCTCTCTCTCTCTCTCTCTCTCCATGACTCGAAAAGAATGAAGTTCTGGTTGTTTGTTTGTATTGCACTCCTCCAGGCAGGGCGCCTGGTTTTAGTCTTTGCGAGGTGTGGATAGGCAAGGAATTGTTTCCAATTATTTTTGTCCATAATTTGCTTAAGGCTTGGGTCCTGTGAAGTGAGGAAGGGGCTGGAGTAGATCTTAGAGCACCAGAGATTATCCTCATAGTTTGATTCAGCTGGACATTAATTAAAGAAGCATGTGTGCTGTTATGTGATGATTTTATGTGTGATGATATTTAAATTTCAAACTTCTGTCTAGGGTAACTCCTAAGTATTTTGGATGATTGTTAAATTTCACCAGATTATTTCTGAAGTAAACTTTTGGGATATAGTTAGCCTGGATATTACTTAAATGAAAGGATGCGGCTTCAGTTTTGTTCAGGTTGGGTTGTTATCACCATCGTCTAAAATATTTATCAAGTACAGCCAGATCTTCAGTTAATTTGATTAAGATGTTTTCAGCGATATCGAATGTTGAGTTGCAATAGCAATATTATTATTATTATTATTATTATTATTCAGGCCTCCATGGAGTCAAAAGACTCATCGTGGGAGGTCCTTCCTAAGAACATAAAGTCTGTCAAGACTCATCGAGGGGAGGTTCCCCCCCCCCTAAGAAACACAAAGTCTATCATACCACTCCTTAAACTCATTGACCGTTCTCGCTCTCACCACTCCATCAAGCAATGCATTCCATGGTTCAACCACCCTCCATGCAAAGAAACCACTCCTCACCCTCTTGCTCACAGTTTCCTTTCATAACTTCCAGGGATGGCCTCTTGTCATCACTCCTTCCCGCTGTTCAACCAAGCGAAAGAACTCCCCAGTGTCAATCCTGTAACCATCTCTCAACAGTTTAAAAGTCTCAGTCATATCACCTTTGATATCATGAGCAATATGAAATGAAACACTTGCTTCACGGATGTCTTTGCACAAACTAACTTACTTCCAATAACCTAACTGCTTAAATTTCCCTGAATTTGCACTTCAGCATGCTCAGTGAACAAAGCTGTCTCTCTAGATACTTAACACCAAAACCATTTAGATGCCATCCATTTATCATTCTTACTTACCAATCTCATAATTTTTTGCATCCTGCTAACCCCCCCCCTTTCTCCCCCCTCTCTCTCTAAAAGTATCACTTATAATATTCTTATTCTTATTATCTGACACCTCCAGGGAGTCCAAAGACTCATCGAGGGAGAGTGTGCCAACAGCATCGAACGATTGGTTCCCTTTCTAACTAACCGCACTCAAACTTACTTAACTAAGCCATTAGTAGCAGAGGCTCTACCAATCGACCAACCTTAGCCGGCAATAAACAATGCAATATTGATATATTTAATGTATAGTTTTAATATTCTGATGATTAACAGAATGCAAATTGTGTTACACAAAAATTCTAATTTTAATTGCTAAAAGAGTAATTAAAAGACATACCTGGTTGTATATTTTTAGAAGATGGGGATGATGAAATATTTGGATCCAAACTTGATTGAGGTAAGAGAATGGTGTTGATAATGACACTTTGCAACACTTTTCCACTCACAGTCTATTGCGATCCTCCAGCAAGGACACAACATCAACTCTAATTGTTATAGTTCTTTCTCACTTTGCATCTTCCCAACAGCTGCACATTGTAAGTCAAACAATAATGGTCCCAAAACATATCCTTGTGGCACTCCACTAGTGACTTTCCTTTTCTGACTTCACTCCTCCATACACAACCAGCTGATACTGTTTAGTACATGACCTGCGGAAGGATCATCATTTTTTTTTTTTTGCCGGCCTGATTGGCTGAGTGGTTAACATATCAGTTCTCCAGTCAAAAAGCTGCAGGTTCAAGTCGCGCTATGGGCATGGATGTTTATGATTGTCTGTGAAAATACTAGTTGTGATGGTGGACAGTAGGTAGCATTGGTGTAGATGATGATAATAGTTGTGGTTGGTTGGTGGTTTTGAGTGGTGGAGATGGAGAATAGTGCCTCCCCCTCAGTGAGTCTTTGGACTCCTTGGAGGTGTCATGTAATAATAATAATAATAATATCATCTGTTTCAGTTTAGCTGCTAGCTCCTCATGTGACAGTCTATCAAAGGCTTTTGAAAAATCGAAGTATACCACTGTATACATGTATCTCCTTTATCCAGTGAAATTGTCACCTTGTTATAATACGAAGTAGATTGCTATAGCATAACTTCCCCCTAACAAACACATTCTAACTGTCATAAAGAATAGTGGTATTATCAACCCTTACTTGAATCCCACTCCTCACCAACCTCTCTAATACCTTAACAACTCCAGACAGGCACACAGATTGGCATATAATTTATAGCTGTCTTATCCCCCTCCCCCATTTTTTTTTTAAGTGGAACAATTTTTCCCACCTCCATTTGTTTGGGACTCATCGTATTGCAAGACTCTCATGTTAAACAGGCGTGCCAAAGGTGCTGTCAATTCCCTAGAGCATTCCTTCAAGACACACAGTGATATATTGCCAAATTTATCACTGTGTGTGCGTGTCGTGCTCAATCAGTTCCTCTACCATACCTGCTACACTCGATCTTCTCAGGAGGATGATATACACTGACAAATTTCTCATTGAATACTTCAAGTATATCCTCTGCATTAGTTACCAATCTGCCAGTATCATCAACTAGCATTCTTTCATAGTCATTTTTCTTCTACTTGCAATATATCGAAAGAACTTTAAGGATTTTTCTTAGCTTTTTTCTTTTCAGTTTGCATTTACGTTCATAATAATGATTAAACAGTATAAACAACACCTAGAGCCAAAATACATTTATCAATCTCACCAACATTTTGCCGATCCTCCATCCAGCACCACTACAGCACAATGACAACTGTGACAGGCACACAGCACCAAACCAAGCAACTGCAGAAACCACCCAAATTGCAACTGACACCCAATATCCCCACATGGAACTCTCAGGATGGATAACTATAAAGTTAATTTAGAGAAGTCCAGTTATGTCTTAAAATAATAGTCTCCCAGATCTCTGGTAATTAAGGCAATCATACTTGTTGAGGTTGAGAGAGTGCTTCATAATTGATGCTGATTCTAAGAATAGCCTCTCAGACCTGATGACTTCTATGTAATATAGATTTTTTCTCAATCTGATTCTATGTGAAAGAGTATCCAGAGCATGGTAGGTCAATCCTGACTTGCCATACAGATGATTTCAATGTAATTTTTGTGTTCTTCAAGGCAGTTGTTAACTGATCTACCTGTCTGTCTAAAGTAGGTTAAACTGCAGGCACAAGGAACTTTATACACTCCAGGATGTTCAAGAGGATGTAGTTGATCATTAGGAGAAGGTAGCTAGCTGAATGACAAATTTGCAAGTGGACATATCGTCGGCATACATGAATTTCCTTGATGTTGTCACTGGGATATCACTAATATACAAGTTAAAAAGCAATGGGGTGAGAACTGATCCCTGAGGTAGGCCATTTTTAATCTTAAAGAATTTACTTTTGGATTCATTGAGAAATACTTGAATCCATCTGTCTGCTAGTATTTGATTAAGTAGATTATCTAGTTTTAGTGATGGGATAGTTTCTGAGAATTTTAAAATGAGACTCTCTCTTCACACTGTGTTGTAGGTAACAGAGAGGTCCATGAATACTGCTATTGTTTTCAATTGTTTTTCAAAGCCGTTCTCTATGAAGGTTGTCAGGGCCAGTACTTGATCACAACAGCTTCTGTCAGGTTTGAAACCAGCCTGTTCTGAGGAGTTCTATTATGTATACTTGGAGAAATTCTGTTGTATATCATTCTTTCCAGAAGTTTCAGACAGATGCTTAGCAAGGTGATAGGTCGGTAGTTGGAAGGGATTGTGGGGTCTTTGCCAGGTTTTAAGACGGCAGTGATTTTAGATTTTTTAAAAATTGATGGAGCATACCAGAGTCCAGAATATTATTATACATAGCAGTAAACCATTTAATAGTTTTTGGACCGCAGTTCTTGATGAATTCAGGTTAGATGTTATCGAGTCCAGCTAACTTCCCAATCCTCAATTGCCTGGGTAAGTTCCTGGGAAGTAATAGCCTGAGATAGTGATGATGGCAGGGGATCTCTTTTAATATTTTTCAGTTTTTGTTTCACCTCTCTCGTGGCTACTTTATCTTGAGGACGTTTAGTCATTGAAACTATATGCTTTGTGATGTATGGATCTATGGTGAGCAGTTTACCAGAAGTTCTTGTATTAGGGTCAAGCTTCCTAATCAAGGACCAAGCTTTTCGGCTGGAATGAGTAAAATTAAAATTGTTCATTGTCTTATTAATCCATTTGTCTTTCCTAGTATTGTCGAGAGACTTCAGTAGCTCAGTGGCTACTTTAGGATTATTATTAGTAGAGAATTCTTTGTACAGTCTTTTACTGTCACTATTCGAGTATGGGTATAATCTCTCCTAAAACCTCTTTGAATGGTTTGTTTGGCAGCACCAATAATGATGCCAACAAATCTTGTAGTTGTTTGCAGTAGGCATTATAAATCTTAACAGCATCAACTTGTTTCTTAAAGGTTTCCCAATCTGCTTTGAGAACGTTCCACCTAGGTTTTAATACTGTTCTTATGACTGGAATATTTAGGCCTACTTTGTAGATTATAGGTCAATGTTGGCTATTTGGAAAATTGTCTAATGCTTTCCTAGAGATGGGATGTGGCTGCCATTATCATCTGCAGTACAGAAACACAAATCAGGGTTATATCCTCTTTCCCATTCTAGAGGAGTGAAAGCTCAGTTTATATTTGGCATCAGTGATCAGATAGAGGTTCTGATTTTCCATCCAGTTTGCTAGTAAGATGCTGTTTAGGTCATCCTCTCTGTAGCCCCAAAGGGAGTGATGACTATTAAAATCTCCCAAGATTATACTTGGATGCTGTTGTTGGGACAGTACTTGATCAGGCTATTTAACTAAGGGAGGTTTATACACATTGGTTATAGTATAACCAGATATTATAATGGATACACTATATATGCCCTTGCTGCTGCTTGGTTCATAGATCTTATAATTTGAAATGTCATATTTTATATATGTTGCCACACCATATTTGGAATGGTTTATAATATTAAACACATTATATCCATGTATTTTCCCTCTCATTAATAGGTCTAGATTGTCCTTAGTGTGAGTTTCCTGTATTACAACTACATCTATTTGATGGTAGTTCAGGATCTTAGTAAGAATTTTGCATTTAGCCTTACTTATACCTTCTATATTTAATTGGCATATTTTTAAGAGTGAGCCCATATTCTTGGTTCTCAGGTCTTCGGTAGGTGTATGTTGGTTATTTGAGAGCTTGTGTCCGTGAGTCCTACTAGGAGAGTACGGAACCATCTATCGCTGTAGACTATTTGGCGTTACCCAGGATGCACCACGAGGAGGCAGTCTACATTACACCCCCAAAAGGCTGAATGAAGGGCTTAAGCATGGAATCTGGAAGAAGGTACTTTGTAGGGAGTACAAGATGAATAATGATAATAATCAGTTTCATGAAGAGTATAAAGAACAAGCCAGGAGAGTGATTCAGTTTTAGTAAGGAAAGAAAAAGTGCAGTATGAGCAGAAATTGGAAAAATTGGGTGAAGAAGAACCCTAATTTTTAAATATGTGGCAAGTAGAAGGAAGAATGATCATGGTAAGATGATGTTAATGGATGAAAATTATAGAATGGTGACCACTGCCATAAACACTGTTGAGTTATTCAGTGATCAATTTATAAAGGTGCTTCATCCTGATCAGGGTAGAATCGTGAGGAACTTAAGCATAGATGACATAGGAGAGGATGGCTTAATTATTAGTGAGCAGGAGATATTTGAGGAAATAAATCTCCTTGATGTCAATAAGCCAATAGTATTTGACGACACATCACCACGCATCTTAAGGGAATGTTCTAGGGAATTGGTAGTAGCATTGGCATAGTTGTTTAATAAGATTCTTACAATATCACAGGTTCCAAGGGAGTGGCAAGAAGGTAAAATTGTTCCACCTCATAAAGGTGGTGATAAGGCTGTGGTTTCAAATTTTAAACCAATATATATATATATCTGCAGTTGTGGTGAAGATACTAGAGAGATTGGTAAGAAGTAGGATATAGAATTGGATTGAAAACAGCAGTATTCTTTGTGGTTATCAGCATGGGTTTTTTTAAAGGGGATATCATGTTTTATAATTTATTTATACACTATAACAAGGTGACAAATACCTTGGACAAGGGAAATGCATATGGAGGGTGTATGAATGGTGATATGTAGTCAGATCATATCGCTTTATTGACATCAAGTTTATTTATTTCCTCAAATGCCTCTTGTTCACTGACAGTTAAGCCATCCTCTCTTATTATTATTATTATTATTATTATTATTATTTTGACACCTCCAGGGAGTCCAAAGACTCATCGAGGGAGAGTGTGCCGACAGCATCGAACGATTGTTCCCCTTCCAACTACTAACCGCGCTCAAACATACTTAACTGAGCCATTAGTAGCAGAGGCTCTACCAATCGACCAACCTTCGCCGGCTTGTCCTCTACACTTAAGTTCCTCATAATTCCAACCTGATCAGGATGCAACACCTTTATAAAATGATCACTGAATACCTCAACAATGTCTTCTGCAGCAGTTACCATTCTACCATTTTCATCCATTAAAATTTTATTACCATGGCTATTCTTAAAAAGTGCAGTATTTCTGCTAATACTGCACTTCAGGTTTCCTTACTGAGTCACTCTCCTGGCTTGTTCTTTATACTCTTCACGTAACTGATTATTACCATTATTATTGTACTGCTCCAGATTTCATGCTTAAGTCCCACATTCATCCATTTTATACCTGCCTTATTCAGCTTTTTGACCTTAGCAGTGGCGAATTCTCCATGCTTGCTGCGCAAACTCATTAATTGAGAAAGAAGTAATAGTTATTTGTTAATAAATGCATGCATTTATAAGCATTCCATTGAGGCTTTTATTTTTATAGACAGAAGACGTCTTAAGCTTGCGCGGCAATAATTGAGCTTTGCGTTGTGTATCGAAGGCCGATGCTTGCTCGTCTAGTCAAAGCTACCTTGACTTGCTCAGTTGTAGGCGCTTCCAGATCCTTACTGCAGCACTGTGATTTTATGCACGTGCATAACCGTTTCCGCTCCCTTCACATCATCTTAAACACAAGGCCATATGCAATCAAAGTAGCTCTAGCCAGTGAGCTTCAGCCAGTCTTTACAAGTGTGCATGTTGCTTGGGAAAATTAAGTTACAACCAATTTTTTATGACAATGTTATTGACCAGTTCATAAAGAAGAACCGTAGGGTAGCATTTGTATTCAAGTGGCTAAATCGAAAAAGATAGAATATCATTTGTAAAATAAATTTATACATAAATAAATTTATTTATGTATAAATTATTTATTATAATTTATTTTAATACATTTATTTTTATTTATAAATAAATAAAAGTAAATGTATTTGTATGATTAAATGTACATAAATTTCTAAATATACAGTTTTAAATGGTCAGTAATTCATTATTCCGCTAATCACACCTCTCACTCCCTGAATGATAACAAGAGTAAGCGTGAATTTCAAGACCAGTATTCGCCCCTGGACCTTAGGAATACATTCACACATTGATGCTGTTATGTATTTCTTTGTTCAGGTCCCAAGCAACATAAATTTCTTTACTGCTCAACATCTGGTTTCATGCTATAGCTCCAGGATGTCTCCTAAGCTTGTCCTAATCACCAGCCTTGTACTTCCACATATATCCTTTCTTCACAGAAATCTGCATATGGCTGGTCACAACCCAGGTGATCACTTCATGATCACTCTCATCATCTGGAGGAAAGTGTGAAACTCCACTCAGAATTACAAACTCTAATGAAATGATCAGATCTGAAACTAGTGAACCTCACATATCCTCCTTTGTAAGCTGTCTGAGACAATCATATTTCAAGAACTCAAGAAACTTATATTCCTTATTCCCAAATACTATCTCTTCTGCCATAATTAAAACTGCCCATAATAATTACTCTTCCTTTGTTCACTAACCCCAGCTGTTTATACATCTCTTCATCATCACCATCCATATTCCCAGGCCTATAGCAACATCCAAATAAATGTCTTCTTGTCACACTCCACAATGCCTCATAACCATTGCCACTATTTCCCTCTTTCATGTCTACCTTATGTGGACATAATTCCCCTGCTATCATCATCAGCAGCACCCCTCTCTTCTTGTCATTTTTATTCTCACAAAAAATTCTCTATCATTCCATTTCTATTCTTGTAAAATATCATCTTCATTCAACTATGTTTCACTTACTCCAATGATTTTGAGGCAAATAAACTGAATCAGTGAAATCATTTGATCTCCCTGATATTTCTATACTTTGTAAACAAACACAGTGATTCATCTTTAGGTCTATAACCAGTCCTATCCAAGTCACTTGTTGTGAATGAAGGTACAGTTGGATGAACATTGTGTGCAATGGTGTATACCTCCCATGATGGGTCTCTGACTCTACGGAGGTCAGATGTTAATCATGATAATAATACAAAAAAAAGTCCAAATTGCAATGTACAATGAAAAACATATTGTAAGTAAAGAAATAAATCTTAAGATAAAAATAACACTACTCAACATCACTGTTAAAGACTATTCTATTATATCGATCTGAAACCTGATTTAACCTAAAGGAATTTAGATAAACTGGAGATTTACATAAATAGATGTCTTAAAAAGGTGATCGAAATATACTAGCTAAACAGAATTTCAAACAAGCATTATGGGACAAAACAAATCAATCTGACATCAAAACAGAAATAATAAAAAAAACAAAACAAAAGGAAGTGGATACACCAAGCAATCAGAAACCCAGATGAGGATATAGCAAAGACAGCCATGGAATTGAACACACAGGGAGGCAGAAGAAGGGGACACCCCCAAGATGACCTGGAGGAGAGTAATTGAAGCAGAAATGAAACAGCTAGAAAAATCCCAGAATTATATCAAACAAGAAGCAGTGAAGAGGAATGATTGAGGCTCTGTGCTCTGCAAAAAGCTTGCTTCTGTGCTGTTGGATAGGTGCGATATCTTGTAAAGGCAGTACAAGATGGGTATTAATACTAGAGCACAAGCTCTTAATACAACCGGAAGGATATCATCTGGACTAGACGAATTAATAGTATCAAGGCTATGGAATATTTTTCTTATGTTTTTCTGTTGAAAGATCAGAGGAGGCATATGATTGTTGAAGGAGTAGAGGGAGATTTGTCTTGGTGATCTGAACAAGAGGGTCTCCATAGCTCAGTCAGTATAGATGAAGCACTTTGGTAAGAAAGACTATTCTTACCATGGGTTCGATTCCCGTAAGTGATGTGAGGCACTTTTATCTGATCTCTTTCGATGAAAGGTGATTTAGCCAATCTTATATGGAGGTAGGGGGGGTTTTCGTACCCCAGAACAGACAAACCAGCCAGTAATTTACTGACAATTTACTGACAAGAATACTGCGAGATATAGGGGTAACTGCCTTATCCTTGTATTGCGATTAGGAAATCCAAAGATACTTGTAAGGCCAATGAGTGCTTAAGTGCCTATTAAAAGCCATTGATTGTTCTAAACAAGAATTGGAGAAGAACTATTTTGCTTGTATAACAGATGCTAAGAGCCCTGCCTTTATGTTGCTGTTGTTTCATCAGGATGAGAGAGAAGTAACACAGTAGGACAGACGTTTTTTCCCAAAACTCTTGCAAGTGATTAGAAGGGCTGATTGCTGTTTGAGCAGGAGGCAATTTTAGTTCATTTATACCTTACGAAGTCAGCTTTGGATTTGCTGATGCTGTTTTTACAGTTGTTATAGGCTGTAATGTAAGCTAAGTGAGAGACTTTTAGCTTGTCCTGTTCTGCACATTTGTTTGAAAATCAAGGCATGGAATGAGAATTGGGTATTTTGAAAGGAATGCGAGATAAGAATATTGTTTTGATGCATTGGGTGGTAGGTCAGCACCCTTCCTGGAAATGCTTGTAGGTTGATATTAAGAAAAAAAAAAGAAATTTGGACTTGAAAATACATTCATTATTATTATTTTTTCCTGAACTCCATGGAGTCATAAGACCTTGTGAATAATGAAAAGGTATGGTGTGAAATGCACAAAGTGTATTATACCGTATGCCCACAGATACGAGACCCTTCAACACTTCTACGCATATCAGAACACACGCATATCAGAAGAAGGAGAATCCATTCCGATAATAGGGTAATCAATCCGTCTTGTGGGATGAGTTGTTTATTATTGCACATCAAAAAATTAACTTTTCTTTTATGAACATTGTAGTTTTTAAAGTGGTAACTATTTTGCTTGTATAACAGTTGGAAAATTTTACATATAAAGCACGTGATTTCACATGTTGGTGACCAATTCGTACATCAGCTTATTTCTTTTTCCATTTCAAAATGAATTGACTCTTCTTGGCAAGTTGCCAGACTAGGGTCTCGGATCTGTGGTCGGACAGTAGCATTCCTTAAACTGACTATTTGCACATTTACCACTTTCTCAATGAATGCATTTCATGCTCTTACCATTCTCCATGCAAAAAAAAAAAAAAAAACCCTCTTACTCACTACTTCTTTTTACAACGTCCAGGGATAGTCCCCTCGCCTTTGTTTCTTCTGCTCATTCCACCATATGAAAAATCTACCCAGTGTAATTTTAATTAACAACTTTTCAACAGCTTTAAATGTCTCAGTCATACCTTCATCTTCTATCCACTAAACACTGTAAATTGCATGCCTTCAGTGTATCCTCATAATCAACATTTTAGCCCTGATATAATTTCATTATCCATCACTGCATGCTGTCCAGAGTTACTCCACCCCCTTCAAATACTAGTGAATAGATCTCAGCACAGAAATCTGGTTGCAGTCTGATCAAAGCTTTATACAATGGAAGAACACTCTTTCATCTCTTATGGTCAGTGTCCTCAGTATTGCAGCAATTCTGATATGCCTTCACAACCTTTGCAATATGTACTTTGCAATCTGAACTTGAAATTTTTATCTATAGTAATCCCAAGATCCCTTGCTTCCTCCACCAGGTAAGTACAAATTATTATTATTATTATTTTTACACCCTTCATGGACTCGGCAGACTCATCATGGGAAGTTCGTTCAATTGACAACATATTTATTATTATGTGATACCTCCAGGGAGTCCAAAGACTTATCGAGGGAGAGTGTGCCAACAGCATTGAACAATTAACCCTTTCCAACTACTAACCGCACTTAAACCTGCTTAACTTTTTGCGAGCCATTAGTAGCAGAGGTTCTACCAATCGGCCAACCTTTTCTGGCTATATCATATAGAATCTTAAAATCCTTAACACTCCTTGCATTAACTACACAGTCTGGTAATGCATTCCATTCACTGACAATTCTCTATGTAAAAAATCTACTCCTCACACCTCTCTTCATCACACTTTTAGATAACTTCCAGGGATGACCTTTGATTATTCCCCTCTCACTTTCTACTCTTTTTATAATCCACTCTAAATTAATCTGATAAAATCCTCTTACTAAGTAAAATGTCTCTATCACCTCTTTTCCTTCATATCCACGAAATTCTGCAATTCACATTTCTTCAACCTCTCTCCATAGCCAGCACTCCAAAGTCCTGACATTTCCTGTCACTCATCTCTGGATCTTCTCCAATGTCTCCACATCACATTGAAAACCAAGTGACAAGATCTGAACACAATAGTCCAAGTGTGATTTGACTAGTGCCTTATACAGTGGCACAACCATTTCCTTATCCCTACATATTAGAGTACTTCTTATCATAGCAGCACTACGACGTGCAGCCTTTGCAACACAAGCAATATGTCCTCTAAACTTTAGTTTACTGTTAACCATCACTCCTAAATCTCTAATCTCATCCACTTCTATAAATGCAACACCTTGCATTTATAGATATTAAAACTACAACCCTACTCCTTTGTCCAAGTAAAAAGTCTTTTCAAATCTTCCTGAAGGGAATTAACATCAGCAGTGCTACTTGTAATTCTTCCCAACTTTTCATCATCAGCAAACAGCTGAAGATCCCCAGTCACTCCACATGATATGATTTACAAACAAGTTAAACAACAGGGGCCCAAGAACAGAACCCTAGAGCACGCCACTGGTCACCCTCCTTTTTTTTTTTTTTTTGAGACACTGCTCCATCATACACATAGCTGGCCTGGTTGGCTGAGTGGTTAGCGTATCCACTTTCCAGCCAAAAGGCTGTGGGTTCGAATCCTGCCATGGGCACATGGATGTTTGTGATTGTCTGTGAAAATACTAGTGGTCGGAGTAGATGGCATAGGTGTAGATGATGAAGGTAGTTGCGGTTGGTGGAGATGGAGAGTTGTAGAGTAGGTGTCCTCCCTCGATGAGTCTTTGGACTACCTGGAGGTATTATATAATAATAATAATACACAACCTGCTGGTATCATTAAGAGAGCCAATCTCTGATCTATCTAACCAATATATTATCTATTCCTATCCTCTGCAGTCTGCACCCCAATAATGTGGTAATCAAATGCATTTGCAAAGTCCAAGAATATCACTGTATATGATTCTCCCTTATCTAACACACCTGTTACCTTATCATAAAATGCAAGTAAATTACTCAAACACGACCTTACCCTTTACAAACCCATTCTAACCATCATAAAGAATGCTATGTCCATCAATCCAATCCTGTATATAATTCCTTACCAATCTCTCCAACATCTTGACCACAACCACAGTTATACAGACTGTCCTATAGTTGGAGACTTCTGTCTTAGAACCATGCTTGTGGAGTGATACTATTTTGCCTTCTTTTTTACTCCTTAGGAACCCTACCCACTACAAAACTCATTAAATAACCAGGTTAAGGGCATAGCCAACTGTGGCGCATATTCCTTAAGAATGCGTGTTGATATGTCATCCATTTCCACAGCCTTATTAACATACAACCCAACCAACATCTGATTCTTTCACTTCCACTTCTCCTAATACCTGCCTCTTTTTTATATATTGTGCAACATCATTTATACCAGTATGATATATGCTGATAAAGTGCTTGTTCGTTAATTCTACTATATCCTTTCCACTATATTATTCTGCTGCCATGACTATCTACCAGTGTTAATCTGCTATAATTATTCTTCCTCTTGATAGTGGAAAAATTTCCTTAATTTAACATTGGCCTGACCAGCCAATCCTCTCTCACACTGCACCTTTTCTTCCTTTACCATACTTGTCACCTTTCTAGCCTGCGCTTTATACTCTTTATGGATCCGATCACCACCAACTGCCTTGTACCTCCTCCATAACATTTTCGTTTCCAGCACAGCTTGCATGATTTCACTGTTCATTCATTTCACACCTACTCTATTTACTCGCTTAGCCCTTGGTATGCAGTCATACATTGCTTTTGTCAGATACTACCTTGTGAGTTTCCATGCATTTTCAACATCTTTTCCGCTCAGCTCATCTACTCAATGTACTGATGTTAACTGACTACAGAGTTTCTTATAATCACCTGCTTTATATAAATACTTACACACGTATCCATTTTTGGCAGTATCATTTTCTTGTTTCATCACTTCCCCAACAAATACCTCATGATCACTCTTAACAACCAATGGCAGTGTCAACACTTCATTAACAACTACATCCTGTGAAGTTATCACCAAATCCAAAATATTAAAGCCTCTGGTTGCTTCAATCACATGCTGCTTAAGAAACTTATCTTTCAGAAATTATACAAACTCACTATCCTTGTTCCCATATACTATCTCCTCCTTCCATTATATATTCCTGTAATTAAAGTCTTTCATAAGGATTACCTTCTTTTTTGTACATGCCCAACTAATTTGTGTAAACATTTCACAATCAGTATTTCCTGCATTCCCTGGCCTATAACAGCATCCTCTCAGATATAAGCCTGTTTGTTTCAATTTCACACCATACAGGGTGTTCGGGATAAATTTGACATATTTATAATTAATTATATTTTTCCGTAAGTTACACGTATTAACACACACTTCTCTTCATTTAAAAGTTTGGACCCTTCTTCATTCATATACAAGATGTCAGAAAGGATGGATAGCTGGAACCCACCTGAATCATGGAAGAGAATAACTTGTATCATGATGATTCGTGCCCGCCATCAAAATAAGGATATTACGACTGCTGCCCAATGCTCCCTGAATACAGTAAAAACAATCAGGCATGAACTAGAGACTTGCAATGGTGACTACGAGGATGTAGCAAGAAGAAAGATCCCTAGCAGACGATCTGATTGCGTTCGTACAGCAGAATTCCTCGCAAATCTGCAGGAACAGGTGTTGAAGAACCCTGGCATTGGAATTCGGGCTTTGTTCGTGGAGTTGCTAACTGTAGTCAAGCCCTGGATAACAAGGGTAGCCAATGGTAGGCCGTATGTATGGCAGCAGGATTCGGCCCCTTGCCACACCTCTGGGAAAAGTCAAAAATGGTTGTCTGAAAATTTCTACGACTTCACCAGTCCAAATGTTTGGCCTCCAAACTCCCCAGACCTTAACCCCATGGATTATTTTGTATGGGGCGCAGTTGAAAAAGACACCAATCGCACTTCCAGTAATACAAAAGCCCAGTTAATGGATAAAATTAAAACAGTTTTTGCGGCCCTTCCCAGGGAGACTGTAGCATCAGCTTGTTCGAGGTTCCGAAGCAGAATTGAAGCTGTGATCGATGCTAATGGTGGTTATTTTGAGTAAATCTTGTTGATAGTATTGTAATTAACTCTGCCTGTAATGTTTTTTTGTCAATTCATTAAATTTAATAGATACAAAGAAGATTTTCTTTTTCCTTACGAAACTGTCAAATTTATCCCGAACACCCTGTACATATTCAAAATCTGTGCACGCTCTATAAACTTCTACACTTGTGGATGCAATTCCTTTGCAGTCATTAAGAGCACTCTCTCTCTCTTTCTCCTCGTTTCACATTTCTATGCTTCTGGAAAATTTGATATCCTTTTATTTCTATTCCTAACATCACATTCTCTTCAGACAACAATGTTTCACTTATTCCAATTATCTTTGGGCATACCGCCTCAATCAATGCAACATACTCAGCTCTCTTGTGTCGAATACTCCTTACATTTGAGTATAAACATAACAATCCCTGTGTATCTGAGGCCATTCTACCAGCACCAACATTCTCTATTCTAATTGCTATACCATCTCTCTCTCTCTCTTACCCTTCCCGTTTCCCTGATTATCCCATCTGTGAATTCCATATTTCAAAACTGCACATTTATCATTATTACAGTAACTTCCATGGAGTCAGAAAACACATTGTGGAAGACTCAGTCAATGGACAAAAAGTCTATCATGTTAAGCCTTGAAATCATTTACACTCCCTGCATTTGCAATGCACTCAGACGATGCATTCTACTGACAACAATTCTCCTTGTAAAAAAAAATCTACTCCTTACAACCTTCTTCACTACATCTTTATACAACTCCCAATGATGGCCTCTCATTCTTTTCATCTATTCTTTTTATTATAATTCCTTTTGTATTAATCTGGCAAAATTCCTTAACCAACTTAAGTCACTATCACATCTCCTCCTTTCATCCTATCTACTGCACTCTGTAATCTGCATTCTCTCAGCTGCTCTGCATAATGAACACTATATAATTCCAATATCACTTTGGTCATTCATCTTTTGATCCTTTCTAATATTTTCATATCACCCTGAAAACTAGGTGACCAAATCTGAATGCTACTCCATGTGTTGTCTGACCAGTGCCTTATATAGAGGCATCACCATCTCCTTATCCCTACATGTCAATGTAATTTTTATCATTGCAGCAATATGATGTGCAGTCTTCACAATACTTGCAATTTGTCCTCAGAACTTTAGTCCACTGTCTTCCATTACCCTAGGATCACAAATCTCATCCACTTCCTGAAGCACAGCTACACCAGTATAGCTCGTAGCCTTATATCTCTGCACGTTAAAGTGTAGCACCTTGCATTTATTAATATCAAAACTATAGCCCTGTTCATCTGTCCAAGCCAGTCTATTCAAACCTTCCTTTAGAGAATTAACATCAGCAGTACTCCTGATAATTCATTTAGTTGCATTAAACTAACATCACCATTCACTTTTAATCCTTTCCAGCTTATTAAAGTCTTCTAGAATCTAGAAGAACCAAAATATCAGCACTATTATTAATAACCCTCCCAAGTTTCACATCATATACAAACAACTGAATATCTTATAGTTCAGTGGCAATATCATTGACATAAAGAGTTTAACAGTAATGGTTAGAGTACCCCTGTGAAACCCATATATAACCTTCTTATGCCTGTTAATGTTCTTTATATATAACTCTCTGATATCTAGCAGAAAGCTAGTTATGAATCAAATCTATCAATCTGATATCCAAACCCATATCTTTCAATTTAAAAACAAACTTATCATGTGGCACCCTCGACATGCCTCAGCAAAAAAAAAAAAAAAAATAATAATAATAATAATAATAATAGATAAATAAAAATATATGTGTTACCCTTATCCCACTGCTCTTATTAGTCTATTGTAAAACGCAACCAGATAACTAAAAACAAGAGCACTCCTTACAAATCCTTGCTGGCATGCTCTCTAGAGCAGGGTATCTGGACTATGTAAAAAATATATTAAATATGCAAAAAATAGAAAAACATCTCTAACCCATTCATGGTACAAAAAAAAATGTACTATAAGTTTAGAAATAACATTTCATGGGTGGGAGCAACATTAAAAAAAAAGGGGGGGTAGGTTAATGCCACAATCAGTTTCACAGCATATTCCCTTAAAACATGTGGCAAAATTCCATGTAATCTCCCTCCCTCCCTGACTGACATCTAGTGTACTCAATTTTTAGGAATACATCCTCTTCATTCACTTCTAACGCTTCCCTCCTCCTTATTCCTCTAGGGACAAAGCCTGCTTTACCAGGATAGAAGATTCTTAATAAAGTGATTATTAAATCCCTTGACCATGTTGAAACTTTTTTCACTTGGTTATACTTCAAATTAAAGATACCAAGAAGTTATATTCTTGGTTTCATACTTTATCGAAATGTAAGAAAAGAAGTTTGGTGTGAGTTAACTTCACGACTGGGCAACTTGTATATAGAGGCTAATGATTTAACATCAGTTGGCTTAGTATCCCATAATGATGCACATATCCTTACAGACATGTACTGTATAATGTTATGCATTATGGTAAGGGCCATTATCCAGACTAGTTTTGACCTTTATTGAGGTCTTATCAGTGGGAACCAGACTCAGAAGTGATACCAAGGTTGAAGTAATGCAGAAGTCATAGTCTATTCATCTTCCAAGTCAAAACCACATAGTCACTCTCTCCAACTAAGGGACAGATGGCATCTCAGTTATAATCAGCTCTTCTGATGTTATGACCAAATCTAAAACTCTTGAATCTTGTGTTCCTGTTCCTTCTATCACATGTTGTCTAAGATGTTGTCCCTCAAGAATTCCAGAAATTCCATTCCCTTATTACTCATGCAATTTTCTCTTCCCAGTTTATACTGCTGTAGTTAAAATCTCCTATGACAACCATCCTTCTTGCACTTGCCAAGCTCAACTGCCTAAACATCTCCTGCACTTCACCTTCTATGCTCCTTGGCTTGTAGCAAAACTACACTAAATATCCTGTCCTGCCTACCTCTACCTCACATGATATACTTTTAAAACCATTAGTGAAATTGCCCTCCAAATCCTACACTCTGAGAGGGCATAAGTCTCCACTTATCATAAGCAGTACTCTCCCAATAGGTTTTTCCCTTCCTATCCTGTTAAAAAATGCTATACCCTGTTACTCTATTTCTGTCAGTAAATCATCTCCTGTCACCCACGTCTCAGAGATCCCAAAAATCGTTGGACAGGCTGATGTTATCAGAACTACCAATTCATATCTGTTATTCCAGATACTCCTAGCATTAGTGTAAAAAATAGAGGCATTGTCACCGTTTCTAAACCTATCATTATCCCCTCCAGACTTCACTATATGTAGCATTACCCAATGCATTCTCCCCCTTCTCCCAAGCACTATTCCCACAAAAGGCCACCCCCCCCTGCTACTATCCTGCCTGATATTTCCCTGTATTGACACACTGACTTGTTCGGAGAACATTTTCTCCAGATGCCTAAGTCCTTCATTCAAATGAAAGTCATCTCTTGCATACAGTTCCTTTCTGTCCTCAAATGCCCTCCAAGCATCCATGTATTCCAAGCCTCTCTTTTGACACATTCTGGTTATTATACTATTCATTACCAATGTTCTTCTCCCCAGCTCTGTATTATCATACCTGGGCAGTACACACAACACACACAATCTTCCCTCTCTGTCTTCTTCTGTACAACCTCAAGGCATGAACTCAGATCTCTTGCCACCTTATTCACACTGCCTCTCAAGTCATTCATGCCTACCATAATAATCATCTCATCCACTCTTTCACCACGCTTAATTGCCATAATCACAATATTGTTCCTCCGGGAAAACACTCCTCAGGCATTCTGTCTTGCATGCCATAGATCGAGTCTCCATGCATCACACTTCTTACCAATTTTTCTTTTTTGCTCACCTGCATCTCTCTCTCTCTCTCTCTTTCTTTGTTCCCCTACTTACCTGTTGTCCTGTCATCTCCCCATCCCTGGTTCCAGCACTCTCGTATTTTTCACATTCCTTTTCTTTTACTGGTTCTCCTATTCTCATCTCTTATATCATTCCTACAACTCTCTCACTCTCTCTCTTACTCTGATTCGCTTTGCATTCATTGTTTCCAGTCTCCTAATCTCTTCTTTCATGTTTCTCAACCCATTCCCGAGACATTCCAATTCTTCTTCTTTCAACATCCTTCTCTCTCTCTCTCTCTTTCTCTCTGCAAGTTGCCTACTTTTGCTCATCATTCATCCTCCCAGTTAACACCATTTTTGAAAAATTCACAATGTTTCAAACTTACTGTACTCCCTACTTTATTTTTTTCATTCACATTCTGCTCGTTATCCTCACCCTCGATCATGCTGTTTGTCTCTCCTGGTTGGTATTCGCCCTTTTTTGATAATGCTGCAACAGTCCCTTATACTAATGTCTAAATCACGAAGTTCTTTCCATTTTCTACATTTTCCACATATATGCACTTCCCAATCTCTCACTTGCCACATATCTGTCCAGATGCATACATGCTGGAAGTACCACATACCACAAAATCCTGTAGCGTGCTGTGTTAAATGCAGTCCTTAAATGGGGGGGGGGGGGGGCTTGGTTTTAGGCCATTGCTCAAGCTGCTGTCATTATTCAACTGCCAAAGAAATAAAGCACTAAGACCTGCAAATTATACTGAAATATTATGTTTTAAAGTACAGATTCCTCAATGACAAATCTGGAAATCTGTACTTTACATCCACAGACTATACATTACATTTATCATAATTTTCCATAATTTAAAGTAAAAAAAAACTCGAATAAAAATAACAAAAGTTCTTTTTTTTTGCAACTACATCTGAACACATCAGATTCTGACCTCGGCCTCTGCAAACCCCAAACAGAAATCCACTTTACTTTAATAGAGACTTGAACCATGAACCCTTAGGTTAAAAGCCTAATGCTCTACCAACTGAGCCATCCAGGCCTTCTGTATCCAGAGTTTGTTAACAGATCCACCATCATGGAGATATAGGCAGAAGGCTCAGTTTCTGCAGACCAACCATACTTCCAAGATATGATCCAGCACTGAATCTTGCATTTTATCTGTGCTATTTCAAGAAGAATGTCTGTATTCTCTTATGTCCTTTCATTCTTTATTCGTATCATTAGTCATCTAATTTCTTCTAGTGTAGTGATCTTTCTTTGTCTGGAGGCCAAAGGCATACACTCCTCTAAAATAGCCTATATGTTTTAATATTCAGCAAGAAAAGCTCAAGAACTAAGGAGGGGGAGGAACGTAGAAGACTAAGAATATCGTGCAACATATTTATACACCAGAAGAGAATCAGACAAAAGAATCATTATATAGCACCAGTATATTGCTGCTTTCAAGTAGACTGTTATAATAGCCTAATATAATTTAAACTTAATATAGCAAGATTGCAAAATATGATATATTTGGGAAAAATTATATGAAAATAATGAAAGATAGTCCAAATTAAACATCTTTGGTCATTTGAAAGTTAAGCATAAAAACTTATTGTTTAATATTGACCATATACAAATATTTTAACATTCTTTGCCTACCAGTTTCGCTAGCAAACTGTCTAGCTTTTTCAAGGCGTTGACGGAAAAGTATAAAAAAACACTAGTACATGCAAATTGAAAGGAACATTAAAAACGTTGTAAACACTCTAGTAGCTAAGGTTGCACGTTCGCATGACAGAGACTGAGTGGACTTATTGTTCTTAATCATTATCACGCATGCATGTTTGTTGTAAACGCATAATGTGATTACTAGCTAGCTGTAGTTCAGATGGATTTAGAGAGAGAGGATGAGGTTTTTCCATTAACTGTGAAGAATAGTACCCTGGTTTCTGTTGAGGTTTCCGCCAGTTTTTAACACTACTGTGGCTTCGTTGAATAAATGATGTCTATAATCGTCATCTAAATATGGCATGGAGCTATTTTGCCACTCTATCGTGTGGTTAGACGTATAGAAATGATGTGCTAAGCCGGAAGAAATACTTCTGGTGTGGTTTACATCACCAACGTGCTCTCTCTGTCTGATCTCCAAACTCCATGAAGTTTGTCCGATGTAGGCAAGACCACAGGAGCAAGGAATGTAATATACTCCTGGATATTTGTAGAATGGCACCTTGTCTTTTGGTGATCCTAAAAAATGTTTGATGCTGGTGGTTGGTTTGAAGATAACTCTGATGTTGTTGGTTGGTTTGAAGATCACTCTGATGTTGTGGGCTTTTAGTATTCTGGCTATTTGATAAGAAATTGACTTGATGAAGGGAATCACTACAATAGAAATATGCTGTGAGTTTGGTTCTTCTTGTCTGGGGTTGTCACTGTATAGATATTTTTTTGATGATGTTCGGAGGGTATCCATTTTGTGATAATGTTTTAACTATTAGTGAGATTTCAGTCTGTGTATTCTCCTCTTCTGATATAAACTTACGTGCTCTATTTTTCAACATATGGATAATGCTTAGTTCATGTGTCTTGTGATGGTTAGAATGAAAGTATCTTCCACTATCTGTCGGCTTTCTGTAAATAGATAAATTGACATTATTTGATTGTCTTTTTATCAAGATGTCTAGAAAATGCAGATGGTTGTTGTTTTCAACTTCCAGAGTGAATTTTATCTTGTTATGTATGGAGTTGATTTTATTCACAAACGATTTTAGGTTTTCTAAGCTATCTTGCCATATAATGAAAATATCGTCAACATATCTCCACCATATAGATGGTCTAGGGGAAGATTGTTGAGAGAATTTTTTTTTCAAGTTTTTTTCAACTCCCAGCACATTTCTACTGTAGTGATTCTCTTCATCAAGTCAATTTCTTATCAAATAGCCAGAATACTAAAAGCCCACAACATCAGAGTGATCTTCAAACCAGTCACCAGCATCAAACATTTTTTAGGATCGCCAAAAGACAAGGTGCCATTCTACAAATATCCAGGAGTATATTACATTCCTTGCCCCTGTGGTCTCACCTACATCGGACAAACTTCACGGAGTTTGGAGATCAGACAGAGAGAGAGAGAGAGCATGTTGATGATGTAAACCACACCAGAAGTATTTCTTCCGGCTTAGCACATCATTTCTGTACGTCTAACCACACGATAGAGTGGCAAAATAGCTCCATGCCATATTTAGATGACGATTATAAACATTGTTTATTCAATGAAGCCGCAATAGTGTTAAAAACTGGCAGAAACCTCAACAGAAACCAGGGTACTATTCTTAACAGTTAATGGGAAAACCTCATCCTCTCTCTAAACCCATCTGAACCACAGCTAGCTAGTAATCACATTATGCGTTTACAACAAACACGCATGCGTGATAACGATTAAGAACAATAAGTCCACTCAGTCTCTGTCACGTGAAAGTGCAACCTTGCTACTAGAGTGTTTACAATGTTTTTAATGTTCCTTTCAATTTGCATTTACTAGTATTTTTTATACTTTTCCGTCAACGCCTTGAGAAAGCTAGACAGTTTGCTAGCAAAACTAGTAGGCAAAGAATGTTAAAATATTTGTATGTGGTGAGTATTAAACAATAAGTTTTTTATGCTTAACTTGAAATAGTCATTAGTGAACTAGGTGTTTGAGAATGAATCATCAATAAGAAACAAATTATTGAAATTAATTGTTCTTTCTTACTTGCCATAATTTGCCCACTCTGAATGGAGTTCCCATATTCTACTATTGAAAACACTGCTTAGAAATTGTGTATTCATTAAGATTCTAGTGCTGGCATTTTTTAAGAAAAGGAAAGCAATTCATACTTTCTTGATGTGTTCAGGATATGATAAATACTCAGTTAAGTTTACATTAGTACTAACTTCCTATCAACAGTTTGGTGATAATCTGTTATTTATAAGATTTCCAGTATGTTCATCTCACCTTGTATTCTTCTAAGGCACTACTAACTGCATGAATTTACCTTGACCATGGTCTTCATCTGAGACTTTTTTGTTGCTGCCTTGGAATCAAACATGCTTTACAAACCTTTCTCTTCTCATTCTCTTTATCACAATACTGCCTCATATTAATTCTGCTCACACATATCCTTGAATGCAGAGAATATCACGTTTCTTCCTAACATCCTCAATTTTAATATGGTTTTTCCACTGATACAATCTTTTCACTCTTAATGTTAGAACTGTAATATCTCTATCTCCAGTCATTGATAACTGCTTTATTTATAACCTGCCCTCATCAAAATAAATTAAAACTGGTTTGAATACTGTCTTGTTTACCATCTCTGTTTATTCTATTGTCCATTTCTATATTCAGAAAGACAAAAGAAGAAAGATGAAAGTGCTACGAATGTAGCAGAAGTTTAAAAAGCAAAGTGTAGTTAACAATAAGGTGGCGAGTGGCGTTGACTGTGAACAAGCATGTAGGGCTAGCAATAAAATTGAGAGAGTGAATGAGAGTGAAAATATGATGCAAGATTTGAAAGTTGAGTTGGTTAAGATGAGCAAGAGATGAAATGGATGAGGAATGAAGTTAAGAGAATTTGAGATATGTATGGAAAAGTGAAAATGACAAAAACGAATAATATTTTTATAAAAGAGGTAACGAAAGACTTCCGAGTGGTGGTGTATGGCAATTCAATGATTAGAGGTGTGCTGGATGAGAGGATGTACAAAGTTTGTTTTACTGTAGGTAGAATGAGTAGAGTGATTGAGGCACTGGATGAAGTAAGTAAGCAAGCAAAAGAGTTGGTAGTTGTAATAGGGACAAATGACTTGACTGCGAACAAAGAACACGTCACATTGGATATTAGGAGGTTAAGATGGATAAAAGATAATAATGTGATAGGAAAGGTAATAAGCATGTAGCCCAGGTATGACAGTGGTTAAATGAGGCGGAGGGCATTATGAATGATATGATAGCAAAAATATTATTATTATATTATTATGTGACACCTCCAGGGAGTCCAAAGACTCATCGAGGGAGAGTGTGCCAACAGCATCGAACGATTTCCCCTTCCAACTACTAACCGCGCTCAAACTAGCTTAACTTTTTGCGAACCATTAGTAGCAGAGGCTCTACCAATCAACCAACCTTTGCTAGCATGTGTGAGGAGAAAGGAGTGCAATTTGTTAATGTGTGAAATAGTTTGAAGGATGAAGTGAACTGTATAAGAGTGATGGACTGCGTTTGAATAGTTTTAGTGTGAGTTACTAGGAGAGATTGCTGGAAGGTAGAGAAGTGAGTGCAGAGAATGAATCTGATTAAGTGGGAAGCAATGTGGAAGAATGGGAGAGTAACACAGGAGAGATAGAAGAAGTGATTATGAATTAAAAACTGAGTGGCATGAGTACAGAGATTGAGCAAACAGTGTGTAAGACCAGACAGCGAAACAGGGAGGCTCAGGGTGGACAGGGGAACACAGCATGAGAAAGGTTAATGCTCCAAGAACATGTGAATGCTCTTGGAGCATCAACCTTTGTTTCGTGAAGATAGAAAGGGTAAAAAGAAGGGGGGGGGTGCTATTGATGATAGAGAAAGAATTAACCAATACAAAGTAGAGATCCAAGAGGGAAATAGTACCAATGGTTTTGAAGCAGTATGGTGTGAGATGGAGGTGAATAGAATGAAATACTTAGTTGGGTGTTTGTTACAGACCTCATACTGTGGCTGGCAGTGACTATGAAATGTATATAATCAAATCAGCCAAGCGAATAAGAAAAGAGTGATCATTATGAGTGATTTTAATTATGGCAATATAGACTGGGATGGTGGGATAGCAACTTGAAGTAAAGAAAATGATTTTCTCGAGTTTTTGAGGGACAACTACCTCATGCAGTATGTAACAGAGGGCACACGAAGATTGAGTATCTTGGATTTGATCATCTCATCAGATGTTATTATAAATGGTGTCAAATCACCCTCCATTCGAGAGATTATGAAGTGATTACTTGGGTAGTTGCCAGTAGTGTGAGGATCTCTGTGAGGAAAGGGTATATGTAGAACTACAAGGCTGGTGATTATGAGGAGCTCAGGAGACAGCTTTCAGGTGTAGCATGGAATGAGAAGTTAGCTGGAAACTGGAAACAGATCAATGTAGATTGGGGTGGGGAGTATTCAAAACCTGTCTAGTAGAAGGAATGTCTAAATGTATTCCAAGGGTCAGAAGGTTAAATAAAGTAGGTGTAAAATGGATGAATGAAGAGATTAAGCATGTAATACAGAGAAAAAAGGCATTGTGGATACAGCATAAGAGAAGTGGTGGTAATAATCAATGCCATGAGGTAGTTGGTAAGGATAGCAAGAGTGAAGGATAAGCAGCAGTTAGCTAATGAAGTCAAAAAGAGTCCTCAGGAGTTCTTTCAATATGTAGCCAGCAAAAAATAATGATTATGGAAGGATGACACTGATTGGAGAAAATGGTATAAGAACAACTGCTGCAGAAGATAGTGGAGATACTAAATGAGCAGTTCATAAGTATTTCATTCTTGTGAATGTGACATCATGGAGAGATTGAGAGCAGATAATAGGGAAAGAGAGACTGACTGTAAGTGAGCAAGATGTATATGGGGAATTGAGCAAACATGCCAGGGAGTTGACATCTGCCTTGATATATTTGTTTAATATGAGTTGCACTCATATGGATATTAGATTAGTGCTTTGGATCGGAGATTGGCTATCTGTTAGGTATTAGCAAGTCGTGTATGGGAAAGCAATATTCTGGAAGAGAAAAGTCACTAGTGGTGTGCCTCAGGGTAGTACTGTTGCTGTTTAACCAGCATGCTAATGATGATGGTGACCTGTGACACATTTAGCAATGTGTCCCCTGAAATTTAGGGAACACATTGCTAAAATTGTGAGGACAACACAAAGAATTCTGGAAGCAATGCGGAGGACACTGACTTGCAGAAATAAGGAGATTCTTGTTCCATCGTATAAGGCTCTGATTAGGCCACACGTGGACTACTGTGCACAGATTTGGTCGCTTTGTTTTCGAAAGGACAAAGATGTTGGAAAGGGTCCAGAGGTGATTAACTAAGTTTCTGATCTCTGGAATGTTGAATATGAGGAAAGGGTGAGAAGATGCAATTTACAGAGTCTAGTGGATAGAAGGAAGAGGAGTGATAGAGACCAAAAAAGTTAGTAAGGGGTTGTTATGGGATCAGTGTTGGAGAGGTTTTTCAGCAAACAGTAGGAGATCAGGGTAGAACCAGAGGACATCCTTGGAATTTGTATAAGGAGAGTGTGAGCAGGGGAGTAAGAAGCATGTATTTTGTATGCTGAGTTGTAAATGATTGGAATGCTTGTCTGAGAGGGTGGTGTCTGCAGAGAATTTCAGTGTGTTTAAGGCATGGTATGAGCGCTATATATGACTAAAGGATCTCCTATATGCATCTTTGACGCTATTAAGTCTTAAGTTATTAATAATAAAAATAATATTTAATTTGCAATCTTCCCTACAAATTGTGCCTAAATACAACTGAAATATTTTTACTCATTCTGTAGGTTTACCGTTCACCATGCAGATGATTTTCAGTGTGTCTGTCTTTTTTTTTTTTTTGCTTATTTTTGTACCAAATTTGTCTAAACAGTTATTCAATTTAGACAGGGAATCCTGCAGATTTGTATTGGTCTTATTAGTATTACCCTAAGACCACATCTAGGAGGTCTTTTCGTCATACACATAGTTCATCATACTGGGCCTTAAACATACTAAAATTCTCTGTAGTCACCACTCTCTCAGCCAGGGCATTCCAATCATTCAGAACTCTGCATGCAAAAAAACCTGCTTCTCACTCCCTTGTTTACACTCTCCTTTTACAGCTTCCTGGGATGATCTCATGTTCTCCCCTGATCTTCCACCGTTTTCTGTAAAACCTCTCCAACACTCATCCTATAACAACCACTTACCAACTTTATCTATCATATCATCCCTCTTTAACATTCCAGAGATCAGAAAATATTTTGGTCAGTTGCCTCTGGACCCTTTCCAATATCTCTTCATCCTTTTGAAAACCAGGTGACCAAATCTGTGTATAGTAGTCCATGTGTGGCCTAATCAGTCTTATACAATGGAACAAGAATCTGTTTACTTCTACAAGTCAGTGTCCTCCACATCATTCCCAGTATTTGTTGTGTTGTCCTCACAATTTTGGCAATGTGTCCTCTAAATATTAGATCCTTATTCACCATCACCCCAAGATCTCTTATTTCCTCTGCCTCCAACAATATATCCTCACCAGGTGTAAATTCTACATCCCATCTTTGTTTCCCAAATTTTAAAACCTTGAATTTTATAACATTGAACTGCTATCCCTTTCTGTGCCCATTCACTCAATCTATTCAAGTCTTCTTGTAAGGCCATAAGATCTGCTCTACTCAACATAGTTTGTTCCCACTTTGCTCCATCTGCAAACAACTGAATATGCCCATCCAAATCTTCACCAATATCATTAACATACAGGTTAAACAGCAATGGCCCTGAAACAGATCCCTGAGGCACACCACTAGTCACTTTTCTGTTTGGGCATATTGCTCCCCCATACACAACTTGCTGATACCTATCAGATAGCCAGTCTCCAATCCAATGCAGTAATCTAATATCCAACCCCATCTGCTCAAGGTTGACTATCAACTTATCATGCAGTAATTTATCAAAAGCCTTTCTGAAATTTAAGTATATTTCTTTGTATCCCTCTCCTCTGTGTAATGAAGCTGTCACCTTATTGTAATAAGTAAGTAGATTACTAAAGTGATCTCCCTTTAACAAATTCATGCTGTCCATCAAAGATAAAAGATAATACCATTGTTTTCAACACAATTCTAGATCTTGGTTCTCACCAGCCTCTCCAACTTTTAATCACAACATCTGATACATAAATAAGCCTATAATTGGATGCTTGAGTTCTATCACCTCCCTTATTTAAGAGTACATCCTCTGCATAGGGTAAAGGATAAAGTATAATATGTGATTTTGATATCAGGCTTACTGTGTGTGTTTGAATCCTGCATAAATCATCAATGTTCATCCAACATCAATCGCAAATTATTATTATTATTACCACCCCAAGACCTCATGGAGTCAAAGACTCATCTGGGAGGACCTTTTATCACACACACAGCTCATCATACTGCGTTTTAAACACATTCAAACTCTTTGCATACACCACATTCCCAGGCAAGGCATTCCAATCATTCACAATTCTGCACGAAAAAAACCCGCCTCTCGCTCCCCTACTCACACCCTCTTTATACAGTTTCCAGGGATGACCTCTGGTTCTACCCTGATCTCCCACTATTCTCTGTAGAACTTCTCCACTATTGATCCTATAACAACCCCTTACCAACTTGTAGGTCTCTATCATATCTCCCCTCTTCCTCCTGTCCACCAGACTGCAAATTACATTTTCTCAATTTTTCCTCATACTCGACATTCCAGAGGTCAGAAACTACCTTAGTCAGTCTGCTTTGGACCCTTTCTAGCATCTCTTCATCATTCTGAAAACCAGTGACCAAATCTGGGCACAATAGTCCATGTATGGCCTAATCAAAGCCTTATACAACGGAACAAGAATCTCCCTACTTCTACACGTCAGTGTCCTCTGCATCATTCCCAGAAGCCTTTGTGTTGTCTTCACAATTTTGGCGATGTGTCCCCTAAATTTTAGATCCTTATCCACTATCACCCCCAGATCTCTTATTTCCTCTACCTCCAACAATATATTCTCACCAAGCATAAATTCTGCATCCCATCTTTGTTTTCCCAATTTTAAAACCTTACATTTTGCAACATTGAACTCGCATCCCCATTTATCCTTATGTGCCCTCTGTTACTTACTGTCTGAGGTAGTTATCCCTCAAAAACTCAAGAAACTCATTTTCTTTACTTCCAGTTGCTATCTCATCATTCCAGTCTATATTGCCATAATTAAAATCACCCATAATGATCACCCTTTTCTAATTTACTTGGCTAATTTGATTGTACATTTCATTATCACCACCACCACCATCCACATTACCTGGTCTATAACAACATCGCACCAAGTATTTGATTCCATTCACCTCTATCTCACACCATACTGCCTCAAAACCACTGGCACTATTTCCCTCTTGCATCTCCACTTTATATGGACATAACTCTTTCTCTATCATCAACAGCACTACCCCTCCCTTTTTACCCCCCTCACGAAACACATCATACCCTTTCATCTCTATTCCTGCCAGGATGTCATCCTCTTCCAACCATGTCGCACTTATTTCGACAATCTTTGGGTGAACAGACGCAATTAGTGCAACCATTTCATCTGCCTTGTTTCTTATACTTCTAGTATTTGTATACAAACACAACCACTCATTTCTGGATCTACAGCTAGTTCCACTGATACTACCACTCCCTCGATGTGATCTCTCCATGCTCGACTGGGGGCCATTTCCCTTTTTGCTTCTTCATTTTAAAACCCTTTTCAATTCCAACTGTTTCCTCTTGATCCCTGGTCATCCCATTCCTTTCCTGTCTATACATGCCCACCTCCTCTTGGAGCATCCACCTTTCTCATGCTGTGTACCCCTGTCCACCCTGAGCCTCCCCATTTCCCTGCTCCTCTTGCACACCCATTCTTTCATTTTCTATACTCATACCACTCACTTCCCCATTCATAACCACCTCTTCAATCTCTCCTGTCTTACTCTCCCGCTCTTCCACATCACTTCCCACTCGATCTGATTCATTCTCTCTATTCACTTCTCTACCTTCCAGCAGTAGTCTCTCCAAGCGACTCACACCATAACCACTCAAATGCAGTCCATCGCTCCCATACAGCTCACTTCGTCCCTCAAACTCATTCTACACATTAACAAACTGTACTCTCATCTGCTCATACATTTCAGCCAGGATATCATTCATAATCCTTGCTCTTCGCCTCATTTCACCACTGTCATACCTAGGCAACACGCTAACTACCCTTCCTGTCACACTATTCTCTTTTATCCTTCTAAGTAGCCTCCTGATATCCATTCTGACACACTCTTTGTCCTCTCTCAAATCATTCGTACCTATTAATACTATTAACTCTTTTGCTCGCTCCTGCCTCATATCCAATGCCTCAATCACTTTTCTTATTTTAGCACCTGGAAAACCTATCTTGTGCATTCTATCCTCCAGCACACCTTTCATAATGGTGTTGCCATACAATGCCACTCGCTCATCTTTCGTTAACTCTTTCATTCCATCATTATTTATTTTAATAGTTTTTACCTGAGTTTTCTTAATTTCATTCCGCATCCATTTCATTTCTTGCCTCATCCAATCCAATTCAACTTCCGAATCTCGCAACACATTCTCTCTATCATTCAATCTTTCTAACTTTCAACCCCCCTCTTCTCACTTTCACTCTCATTCATCTTTCTTTGTTTCCATAGTTTCGGTCCAACATGCATCCAACTTTCGCTATCATTCTTCCCATTTTCACACTCATTCATCTTTCTTTGTTTCTGTTCTTTCAGTCCGACATGCATCGAACTTTCGCTATCATCCATTCTTTCAATTTTTTTCACTTTTGATTTCTGCATCACGGCATTTCTAGTTTCGTTCTCTAAATTTTGTTTCCTTCCACCACTCTCACCTGACTTCCGTCCCTTTTAACATCCGTTATGGTTTTCAAATCGCTCTTTTTCTTTTTTACTGATTTTTTCTCCTCTCTTTCTCATCATCCTTCTCTTTCAAACGCGCACTCATTTTCCCCCGACAATCTCACTACTAACACTTTCTGTCATCAATTTCATATTTGCATTCATCAATTCCTCGTTCAGGTCATACTTCGCACACACACCCTCCTTCCATCCTCACCAACTATCCACAAATCATTTATGTAATCGAAAGAATACATAGAACAGACCTTACACTTAACGAAATGACAAATCTAAATTAAAGTCATGGAATGACAATGCCGCCATGTGATTTTTCCTGTTAAAGTTTGCGTGAAGAATGCTCCTGGTTCAGATAAGTTTTTTGACTAATTAACTGTAAGTAAATGTATCTTTATGCATAAGAGTTGGGGGGTAGAAGGTTGTGTGCTTTTTTTTTTTTTGCAAAGTTGAGTTTTAAGTTAAGTTTGTTTAGCACACTGATACAACATTATTGCAGTGAAAGGCAAGTCATTGTGTAAGTCTGCACGAAAGCCAAAGATTTCTCAAAGATAGTACGGTGCCATGATACATATGCATGGGGGGGGGTTGTATCGCGGATGTTTATATGGAGAGGCTGAATAAAAGAAAAGAATAAGTGTGAGTATGTAGGAAGTGCAGTATTCTGGTGGACGATGAAGCTTGTTTAATTATGAGTACGGAACATGCTGTTGTAGCTGACATGGCAGTTGAAGGTTGTGTGAATTTTCAGTGTGTGGAAATGATAGCATAAAATGGTTGACTGACAAAAGAAAAAAAAAAGTGCATTACGATAAAGTGGACAATAATGATGTCAAAAAACAAAGTACAGTTAAGAGTAAGGTGATGAGTTGGTTTGATGGTGAGCAAGTGTGCATGTAACTGGTGATAAAATAGCTACAGTGAATGATAGTGAAAAATATGGAAGCAAGATCTGAAAGCTGAGTTCGTGAAGCTGAGGTGGATGCACAGTGAAAGGAAGAGAATTGTAGATATGTATGGAAGAGTGAAGAAGACAAAAGCTAAGGTTGTCAGTATGAAAATAGTAACGAAAGACCCACGAGTGTTGTTGTATAGTGATTGGACTATTACAGATGTGGTAAGCAAGAAGATGTACAAGGATTATTTTCCTGGAGTTGAAATGAATAATGTAATTGATCCCTTTGATATGAGAAGTATGCAAGCAAAAGTACTGGTAGTAGTAATAGGAACAAAAGACTTGACTGAAAACAAGGAAAAAGTAAAATTGAATATCAGGAGGTTGTTGAGAAGGATAAAAGATAATAGTGTGTTAGGAAAGGTAGTCAGTGTGGCCCAGATATGACAGTGATGAAATAAGGCAGAGATCAATGGTTGTAAATGATATGTTAACAGAAATTTTTAAGGAAAAGGAGTGCAGTTTTTTAATGTGTAGAATAAGTTAGAAGGACGAATTGAACTGTATAAAAGTAATGGACTGCATTTAAATGGTTTTGGCATGAGTCATTTCAAGAGACTGCTGCTGGAAGGTAAAGAAATGAGGGCAGAGAATGAATCTGATCAAGCGATGGAAAAGAGTGGGAGAGTAAGGAAGGAGAGATTGTAGTTGTGCTTATGAATGAAGAAGTGGGCGGCATGAGTGTAGAGAACAAGTGTGCAAGACAAACAGGGAAATGGTAGAAACTCGGGGTGAACAGGGGAACAGAGCATGAGAAATGTTGATATCCACGAGGATGTGAATGTGAATATAGACAAGAAGGGAATGGGATGACCTGCGATGTAGGGAAAACAGTTGGATTTGAAGAAGATCCTGAGATGAATAAGGAGAAAAAGAAAGGGTTTGGGTTAAGTATGGAGAAATCACATCTAATAAGTGGTATTATCAGTGAAATATGTTATAGATCCAAGAATGAGCTGTTATGTTTGTATATGAATTCAGGAGTATCAGAAACAAGGGGAAATGGTTGCATTGATTGAGTTGCTCACCCAAAAATAGTTTGCACAAGTGAGACATGTTGGATGAGGATGACATCCCGACAGGAATAGAGATGAAATGGTAGGATATATTTTATGAAGATATAAAAAAGGGAGGTGGAGTGCTCTTCATGATAGAAAATGAGTTATGTATATACAAGATAGAGACGCGAGAGGGGAAATAGTGGTAATGGTTTTAGACAGTATGGTATGAGATAGAACTGAAGAGAATGAAATACCTTGTTCAATGTTGCTATAGACCTGGTAATGCACACACACACACACACACTGCACTGAACAGAATCTTGAAAATTCATTTCACCCAACAAGAACGCCTTTGCTGCTATTGTTCTACCATGCATTAATGGGATACCGACAATATCGAATTTAAATTAAAATACAACGTTTACTTAAAACCAAATAACACAATCTATCACTCACTCATATAAAATAAAAACTATAACGAATTATTAACTAAATTATGAAAAAATGAGTTATCCTTTGGCAGTGCTAACTAATCACTGACTTATTTAATGCCCCCCCCCCCCCTCATAGCCAGCCCAAATTATTATTATTATTGCTCCGTCCATGGAGTTGGCAGAAAAGTGCAAGCAAACAAAGCTCCGTCCATGGAGCTTTGTTTGCTTACACTTGGATAAAGGATTAAACCAAGAATATAATTTCTTGGCATCATGGAAGGTTAATTCAACTGACAACATGCTGAAAAGTTTTTCCACTTGGTTATACTATAAATTAAAGATGCCAAGAAATTATATTCTTGGTTTAATCCTTTATCCAAGTGTAAGCAAACAAAGTTTGCACCTGAAGTAACTTCGAGACTGGGCAACTCGTATGTAGAAGCTAATGACTTCACATCACCTGCCTTAGTATTCCATAATGGAAAGCACATATCCTTAAGGCCATGTACAGTCATCCCTCAATTTACGTCAGGGCTCCATTCTATCCGGCAGGGCATAAGTTAGTGGGATGTAAGTTGATACTTTAAATCAACAGTTATAGGGATTAGGGACTTAACTGTAATAAGTATAATGTCATTTTAATTTTTAAACCCATTATAAAACTGTACTGTGCGTTAGTGCCACTATAAAACAGGAGGCATAATCACCCAAATTTTCCTCCACAATTTCCTCCTGATTATTCCTCTTCTTCTTTTCATCATAAATTTGTTTATAGCAAGCAAACACATCTGTACTTTCCTTTCTACTAATAAGTAGCATTCCACATTTGAGTCCATAGCCATTTTGAGAGCATTGCTAACTTCAGAGAACATTTCTTCAAGACCCTTTACTGTAAGTTATTTAACTATCTCTTCTTGTTTGTCTTTTCCCTCTTCCTTTTCTCATTCTTCCTCTTTTGCAACACGTTGTTCCTCCAGTTCGAACAATTCTTCATTGGTCAACTTTTCAGGGGCGCTTTCTATGAGTTCAACTATGTCGTCATCATTTACTTCGAGATTTAGATTGTTTGCAAGGCCCACTATATCTTAACTCAATTTACAAAGGTCTTCATTTTTTTCAAAACTTCCAATGTGCACAAACCATTTTAATGTCTTTTTCTGTATGCCACTGATACGATGACGTCATTTCGTTCCAAGCCACAGCAATATTTTTAATAGCATGATAAATATTGAATGCTTTCCAGAATTACATGAGAGTATGGTAATTTCCTTCAGTGGCAGAAATGACTTGTGAGAAAGTTCTCCACAGATAATAAGCTTAAAACACTGCAAGAACTCCCTGATCCATCAGTTGGATCAATGAAGTACTGTTTGAAGGGAGAAACATGACCTGGAACTTGGGGTGAATATCACTGATGTAAGGTGGATGACCTGGAACATTATCTAGAATTAATAAAATTTTAAATTCTACATTTTCCTTCACACAATAGCTTTCAATTTCACTCAAATAAAAGTTAAGGCATCTGCACAATTTTTGAGTCAGCTACGATTTCTTCTTCTTCTTCTTATTATTATTATTATTACCCCAAGACCTCATGGAGTCAAAGACTCATCTGGGAGGTCCTTTTACCACACACAACTCATCATACTGTGCCTTGAACACGTTCAAATTCCTTGCAGACACCACACTCTCAGGCAAGGCATTCCAGTCATTCACAATTCTGCACGAAAAAAACTGCCTCTCACTCCCCTACTCACACCCTCTTTATACAGTTACCAGGGATGACCTCTGGTTCTCCCCCGATTTCCCACTATTTTCTGTAGAACTTCTCCAGCAATGATCCTATAACAACCCTTACCAACTTGTAGGTCTCTATCGTGTCTCACCTCTTCCTCCTGTTCACCAGACTCTGCAAATTACATCTTCTCAATCTTTCCTCATACTCGACATTCCAGAGGTCAGAAACTACCTTAGTCAATCACCTTTGGACCCTTTCCAACATCTCTTCATTCTTCTGAAAACCAGGTGACCAAAGTAAGGAGATTCTTGATCCATTCTAATCAAAGCCTTATACAACAGAACAAGAATCTCCTTACTTCTACAAGTCAATGTCCTCTGCATCATTCCCAGAAGCCTTTGTGTTGTCTTCACAATTTCGGCTATATGTCCCCTAAATTTTAGATCCTTATCCACTATCACCCCCAGATCTCTTATTTCTTCCACCTCCAACAATATATTCTCACCAAGCATAAATTCTGCATCACATCTTTGTTTTCCAAATTTTAAAACCTTACATTTTGCAACATTAAACTCACATCTCCATTTACGTGCCCAATCACTCAATTTATTCAAGTCTTCTTGTAAGGCACAACATCTTCACTACTCTTCATGGTTCATCCCAACTTTGCATCATCTGCAAACAACTGAATATCCCAAATCTTCACCTATATCGTTAATATACAAGTTAAACAGCAATGGCCCCAAAACAGATCCCTGAGGCACTCCACTAGTGACTTTCCTTTTCCAGGATATCGCTCCCACATACACAACTTCTTGATACCTATCAGATAGCCAGTCTCCAATCCAATGCACTAATCTAATATCTAACCCCATCTGCTCTAGTTTGATTATCAATTTATCATGAGGTATACTCTATCAAAAGCCTTTGCAAAATCTAAGTATATTGCTGTGTATCCTTCTCCTCTGTCCAGGGAAGTGGTCAATTTATTGTAATAAGTAAGTAGATTACTAAAACATGACCTCCCTTTAGCAAATCCATGCTGTCCATCAAAGATAATACCATTCTTGTCAACCCAACTCTGGATCCTAGCTTTCACAAGCTTCTCCAACAACTTAACCACAACACCTGACACAGAGATAGGCCTATAGTTTGATGCTTGAGTTTGATCACCTCCTTTATGAAGTGGCACAGTCTTGTCCTCCTTCCATTCATTAGGAACTTGACCAATGCAAGACTTGTATTAAAAAAATATGTCAAGGCAGGTGTCAACTCCCTGCCACATTCCTTCCAAATACATGGTGATATATTACCAAGTCCCACAGCCTTATTAACATCTATTTTACTCAACTCCCCTTATACCTCTTGCTCACTTACACTCAGTCTCCTTCCCATTATCTACTGCTCTCAATCTCTCCATAAAGTCACATTCACAAGATTGAAAGACCTTTATGAATTGCTCATTAAGTATCTCCAGCACACATTCTGCAACAGCTGTCCAGCTGTCTTTATACCATTTTCTCCTATCAATGTCATCCTTCCATAATCATTCTTTCTTTTGCTGGCTACATATCTAAAGAACTCTTTAGGATTCTTTTTGGCTTCATTAGCTAACTGCTGTTCATACCTCTCTTTAGCTACCCTCACCAACCAAGTCACCATCTTTTGCTGTCTTTGTAGACCTCATAGAATTGGTTATTTCCACTTCTCTTATGCTACCTCCAACAATGCCCTCTTTCATTGTATTGCATGCTTAATCTCTTTATTCATCCATTTCACACCTACCTACTTTATTTAACTTTCTCATCCTTAGAATACATTCAGACATTGCATCTACTAGATAGTTTTTGAAAATTCCCCAAGCTGCATTGATCTCTTTTCCAGCTAACTCCTCATTCCATGCTACACCTCTAAGCTGTCTCCTGAGCTCTTCATAATCACTGCCCTTGTAGTTCCACATATACCCTTTTCTTACAGAGGTCCTCACACTGCTGGCAACCATCAAGGTAATCACCTCATGGTCACTCTCACCAATTGGTGGATGATTTGACACCTCGTTTATAATTACATCCTCTGATGAGATGACCAAATCCAAGACCCTCAATCCTAGCATGCTCTCTGTTACATACTGTCTGAGATAGTTATCCCTCAAAAACTTAAGAAACTCATTTTCTTTACTTCCAGTTGCTATCTCATTATTCCAATCTATATTGCCATAATTAAAATTTGTCCATAATGATCACAATTATCTTATTTGTTTGACTAATTTGATTATACATTTTATTATCACCACCATCCACATTACCTGGTCTATAACAACATCCAACCAAGTATTTGATTCCATTCACCTCTATCTCACACCATACTGTCTCAAAACCACTTGCACCATTTTCCTCTTGCATCTCTACTTTGTATGAACGTAACTCTTTCTCTATCATCAATAGCACTCCCCCCTCTCTTTTTATCCCTTCTATCCTCACGAAACACATCGTACCTTTCCATCTCTATTCCTGTCAGGATGTCGTCCTCTTCCAACCATGTATCACTTATTCCGACAATCTTTGGGTGAACAGATGCAATTAATGCAACCATTTCATCTGCCTTGTTTCTTATACTTCTAGTATTTGTATACAAATATGCTAGCTCATTTCTGGATCTACAGCTAGTTCTACTGATACCACTCACTCAATGTGATCTCTCCATGCTCGACTGGGGTCATTTCCCTTTCTGCTTATTCATTTCAAAACCCTTTTCAATTCCACCTGTTTCCTCTTGATCCCAGGTCATCCCACTTCTTTCCTGTCTACACATGCTCTCACCTCCTCTCGGAGCATCCACCTTTCTCACGTTGTGTACCCCTGTCCACCCTGAGCCTCCCCGTTTCCTTCATTCTTTCGATTTTTTCCACTTTCGATTTCTGCATCACGCCATTTCCAGTTTCATTCATTCTCTCAATCTCGTTTCCTTCCTCTACTCTCACCTCACTTTCGTCCTTATTAACATTCATTATGGTTTTTAAATCACTCATTTTCTTTTTTACCAATTTTTTAACATTCTTTCACTTCTCTTTCACACCATCCTTTCTTTCGAATGTGCACTCATTTTCCCTGCGACATTCTCACTACTAACACTTTCTGTCATCAATTTCATATTTGCATTCATCAATTCCTCGTTCAGGTGACACTTTGCAAACACCCTCCTTCCATCCACCCTAAACATCCACAAATCTTTTATGTAATCAAAAGAATACATATACCACACCTCACACTTAACGAAACGACTGAAATCTAAGTTAAAGTCATGGAACGACTAAGCTGCCGCCATGTTTAATCTGCCAGTTAACACTCTAAAGTCTAATAATAACAACGAATTCATAATTAAGTTTAAGCAAAACAAAATACCCCATACTAATAATAATGGTAGCACACAACTTTTACAGCAGCTCTTACTCAAACAAACACTCATATATACTAAATTATTCCAAGAATACTTATCTCAATTTTGAGCTCTTCTTACACATGTGTGCCACGCTTGACACACGAGCGCCCTCCCTTATATTATATTATTGCTCCGATAATGAATTGGAAGAGTATGCTTTGTAATGTTTTTGAAGGCTTGTGGATTCTCATTGTGCCATTATCATAAATGGTTTCAGTTGATATCTAGCCACATTATCCCCTAACAGAATCGTAATATACTTTAAGAGCTTTCAAACCAGGCATAGGTTTAAGCTTTTTGTGGATGAATGTCTGCTCAGACAATTTTTTCCAATACAAGGTCTCCTCCATATGAAATATTGCTGTGGCAAATAATTTTCCTCCATAATAATTTTATCCAATTTCTCCAAAAACTCCTTGGCAGACTTCTCATCGGTACCGGCAGATTCACCATACATTTTCACATTATGCATCGTAAAATGCTGCTTGAATCTCATGAACCAAGTAGAAGAAGCGTTGAATTCATAGTGATAATCAGGTCCTGCTTTCTCCTTCAACATGTTGAAGAGAATTAGTGCCTTAGTAGTTATGGTCCATAGTGCTAAGGGGTACGATTTTATCCCTATTTTTTTAAAATGGTCACCACTGTAGAATGAAACCATCTGAATAATTGTGTGATCACATTGATGGGCTTACCAGCTTCATGTTGCTTCATAACACTGATGCCACTGATGTAGATGATTGGTGGAGATGGAGAGTTGTACAATAGGTGTCCTCCCGTGACGAGTCTTCAGACTCCTTGGAGGTGTCATGAATAATAATAATAATAACTTGCAACTTCGTTTCAAGATCAATTGCTTGCTTCTTTTTCTGATTCTTCACTAGGTTTTTTTGATTGGGCTTGTAGGGACCATGTTGCATAAAATATCGTGAAATATTTAATGATAAATACACAAATAACCTATTTCTCAAACACAAAATCAACAGAGAAACTGTTGAAGACACGTGTTGACTGCTGAGGGAGGTTGCTGCTGAGTGCATTGTTGCCAAATAGAAACCTTTTTACTTTATGCTCGCTTGGGTTTTGTTTGAAAGTATAGTCGAAAATGTTATTTATTCCTTTATGAGATCATGGACGTATCTTCGAATGGATAAGTCGAGGGATGACTGTATATTGCTATGCATTGTGGGAGGAGCCCTTCCCATAATGTATTCTCCCATAACGAGCCCTTCCCACCATAATACATTCCTTGGCCTATGACAGTATCCTATTAGATATACTAGCCTGTTAATTTCAACTTCACATCACACAGATCGTTTACTATCAATTTCCACACTTTCTGGACACAATTCCTCTACAATTATTAACAGCACTTCCCCCAACTCCTCTTTTCACCTTCATTCTGGAAAACCATATATCCTTCCAATTTCTATTCCTGACATTGCATGCTTCCCAGACAACCAAGTTTCACTTATTCCAATTACGTTTGGACATACTGACCCAATCACTGCAATAAACTGAGCTCTCTTGTTACGAATACTCCTTGCATTTGTGTACAAAAGATAACAATCCCTGTGTCATTGAGGCCATATTACCAGCACTGACCTTCTTTTTCTAGCTGCTATTTCACACCTCTCTGTTTGGTCAGACTACTTCCATTTCCCTGATCTTGATTCTGATTTCCATTCCTACCTGTCTGATCCTCACCTTTATGCATTTCATCAACTTGTGCTGCTGCAACCACATCTTCAACCTCATACACATCTTAAATACAATCTGTTTAATTGTGCTATCCTACTTCTGCATTAACTTCTTGACTCTGTGCCTTCTCAGAAAGCAATAGCTTTTCTAAATGCCCAACACAACCCTTTCAAATGCAATCCATCAACTTTAAACCATTCCAACTTTCCTTCAAATTCATTCCATAGATTTACTAATTGAACCCTCTTTGCCTCACACAACTTAGCCATCTTGCTTTTCACTATCTCTGCTCTCATTCTCATTTCACTATTGCCATATCTGGGCAACACGCTAATGACTTTTCCAACAACACTTATTCTTCACATGCCACAATAAAATGATAGGTATTGTATGAATAGTAGTTAGAGCTGATCTCCCACAATGAGTCTTTGACTACATGGAGATGCCCAAGAAATAATAATTATAGGTATTGTGTGAGTAACAGTGTTGGCCTTCTGTGATGTCTTCACACTCCACTGAGATGCCTGTGTAATAATAACATTACTCATCAAGGAATGCATAGGATACTGTAACATGATTAAGTTTATGTTCTACTTTCCTATCAAAAAATTACTCATTTGTCAGACCTATGGTATTCAGTGGCGGATTAAGGATAGTTGGGGCCCCTAGGCAAATTATATTTGGGGGCCCCAAAATAATAATAATAATAAAAAAATTAAAAATAAATAAAAGTTAGGTGGCAAATAAATGAAATTTTGTACTTTTGAATTTTTTGAATTTCTGGATTTTTCTGCCTGTTAAAGGGTTAAAGGATGATAAATAATAAAACTTTTTATCAGTTTTTTTTTTACAATTTTACAAAAAAGTTTTATAGTGTAGTGCAAGTAAAAAAAAAAGCTTTTTTTTTTACTTGCACTACACTCAAATAATGAAAACACAAAAAGTCACAACACTAAAAAAGATATTTTTGAAACAAACACCTCACTCTTACACGATTCAATAACAAATGAAGTTAAGGAGCAACCAAGCGAAACTTCCTATCTCGGCAATGCAATCAGTTTTTGTGACCTCGAAGCTGTCAACAGTGCCATGCACCGACATTGGTAATGCAGTTTAATTTAAAGCGTAGATAGTTCATGCTGTTCAAAATACGAAGCTTGTCAACCAGCACCGACATTGGTATTGTGGTATTATTTAAAGCATAGATAGTGCGCGCTGTTCAAAATACATATTAAAATGTAATAATTGTTTTGAAAAAATTTTTGCTTAAAACAATCAAGAATTTTATGATGTTTACCGAAAACATTAATCTATTTTAAAATACTATAGGAAAATGTCTTGGCTTGGGGGCCCCTAGGCACATGCCTCATTGCCTTAACGAGTAATCCACCACTGATGGTACTTCTTACTGCCTTTGTTCACTTAGATATCAGTCTGACTCTGAGTCTCTTTCCCGTTAGATTGCACAAAACACCTGTTTTGATATCCTTTCCTCTCCTGTTCCATTTAAGTGAACATACCATCTTAAATTAGTTGTTCTCATACATCCTTGAATGCAAACAGTGTCATGTTCCTTCCTTATATTTTCGTTTCTCGTGTGCCCACCTATTCACTCCTTTCATTTTTCTCAAAATCTCATATCTGTGGTCTCGTGTTTGATCAACAGTTTTATTTCTAAATAAGTTCTCATATTTAAGTTAATACTGCAATCAATACTGTCATGTATACTGATGATTTATTGTTCTGGCTAATTTCTCTTATTCATATAAATTTATTGACCTGGCCCCCACAATTTCAGCTTTGTTTATTCTGTTATCTGTTTCAGATCTTCAGTAAAATTGTGCCTAAACAGGTGAAATATTTTACTTGTTCTATAGTTTTGTGATTGAGAATGTAGTTGTTACTAATCTTTGTGATTTCAATACCAGGTTCATTGCCACTTTTCTTCATAAAGTGCTTTGTATTGATGATGAATATGAGTAGAGATAACATGCATCCTTTTCTTGCAGCTGATTTTACATCAAACCATCTTTACGGCACATCCTTCATTTCTAATTGCTGACAGGGTATGTTGTTTTCTGTAATTTTCCATTTCCATAGCATTTCAAACATTTCCTCTTAGCATTTAGTTGCATGCCTTTTTTATATCTACAAAACTTAAATACAGATCAGTGATGGCCCGTACATAAGCACTACAACACTGCAGCATCCCCAAAGTAAAAATAAAAAAATTAAATTTTGTTTGTGTTTATAAATAATAACAATGCTTACAACATTATATAAATGCAGTACAACATGTTAAAGGTTACAGCTTATGTTTTGACATTGATTGAATAGTTAATAATTGGAATTGTTCGAGTAACACTTTAGATTACAAAACAAATGCACTACGATCTAACGCTGATATTCGTTTGCTCTTGTCATTGCACGTTACGTCATTCCCAACCGTAACTGCTCAAATGGCAGTGTATTTTTAGTATGTTTACGTGCCTTATTTCTGTGAGATATGAAACATTTATTATTGGTGCGTGTGCCTGGTGAACTGTTTTTTGTAAATCTTATTTCATTTTGTTAAAATAACATATTTATTTATTATAGATACAAGGCTGAATTATGATGAGTGTCACTGTTGAACATAATATTTTTTCAATTATCGTTACACGAATCAAATGCACTGCGATCTCACGTCGATATTCGTTTGTTGTCATTGCACGTCATCATTAGATACACTGCTGCTTGGGCAGTGTAACTTATGCCTGCACTCGTTATTTCTGTGAGATATGAAACGTTTATTATTGGCACGTATTCCTGGTAAACTATTTTTTTGTAAATCTTATTTTATTTTCTTAAAATGGCATAATTATTTATTTATTATAGATACAAGGCTGAATTATGACGAGTGTCACTGCTGAAAATATGAAAATTATATTTTTTCAATTATCGTTACTCGAAATAAATGCACTGCAATCTAACTCCGATATTCGTTTGCACTAGTCATTGCTATTGATATGAAACTTTTATTATTGGTGTTTGTTTGTGGTGAGGATGAAATATTTTTAATAAAGCAATTTTTAATATGTAAATTTATTTATTAATAAATTTGTTACTGATTAGGAAAAAGTGTTTTTTTATTTACATTTTTTTTTTGTATATGCAGCACCCCCACTTAAAATTTTCACCAGCCGCCACTGATACAGATCCTCATTATATTGCTAATTTCTGAACTAATATTTGCCTTAAAATAAAAATCTGATTTTGACAACATTTGCTTGCCTTTAACTGAGCTGTTCTTCTCCAAGTTTCTCTTTCACAAATTTTTTGAGCCACTACACAAGCATGCTTGCATAAATCCTACCTGGTCCACTCAAATAGAGAAATGCCATTCTCATATTCAATTTTATTTCTCTTATTATAGATATTTGCTATGAGGGATTTACTCCAGTGATCCAAAATATGTCTGACCAAGCCTATTGAATTACACAAGTGCAGCCACTGTTAATTTTAATCAGAAATTGGTCGCACAGTGACCAATTTCTGATTAAATATCTACTCTAGCTACCTTCCCATATTTCAAGTTTCTTTTGGATTTTATTACCTTCAAAAAAATTTATTACCTCAAAAATTGTATTACCTCCTTTTATTAAGCCACCATAGCGCAATTGGAAGAACAACGGAACATTGCACCCTTCGATTGGAAAAGACCTGGGTCAATTCTCGTTGTGACGAGGGGAATCCTTATATGGGTTTTTTCAGTTAAAGGTGAGTTAGCCGGTCTCATACGGTGGTAGCAGGGTTTTTCGTCCCATGTACAGAGAAATTGGCCTTCAGAACACACGCAATTTACAGACAAAAAATACTATTGTTGGTGGTGATGATGGGCGATAGATGGCATTGATGGTAGTAGTGTCATAGTTGGAGAATTAACTAGTAGTGGAGAGGATGAGATGTATTTAGCGAAGTAGAGTAGTGTGCCCTCCTACAATAGTCCTTGGACTCCCTGGAGGTGTCACGTAGTAATAATAGTAATAGTAAAATACATATATACTCCTGGCTGTATTCCTCTTGCCTCTTTTCTAACATTTTTTTCAGTGCTACACTTTTCTCTCTCTTGAGCCTCATGGAGTCACAAGCCTCATTGTGGGAGATCAGTGTTAGTCAACAAAAAATCTATTGTACCACTCATTAAACTCATCCACTTTTTGCATTTTGAACCGTCTCAGGCAATGAATTCCATTCTCTTGCCATTCTCCATACAAAAAACTTAATTCTTATCCTTTTATTCACTACTTACTTTTGCAACTTTCAGGGATGGCCCATTGTCCTTGTTCCTTCTTCTTCTTCTACCATATGAAATATCTTCCCTGTATTAATCTGATAACCCTTTAACAGTTTAAATTTCCCAATCCCTCCTTGTCTTCTGTCCACCAAAGCTTTGCAGTCTAGGCGTTTTTGTCTATCATTTTTGTTACCTCTCTGTACCATCTTCAAGGTTATCTCCTTCAAATCCCAATGACTAGATCTGAGCACAGAAATCGAGATGTGGTCTGATCAATGCTTTATAAAATGGGACCACCACCCTTTTATCTTTTGTGTCAATATCCCCCCTTCTATACTGCAGCAGTTTTCTGAGATGTCTTCACATCCTTTGCAGTAATGTCCTTTGAACTTCATTCTATTTGACCACCGAAAATCCCATAATTCTTCTACTTGTTCCAATATAGCTCCACCGAGTGAGTATGAAGCATCCTGTCTATAGATCTCATTCATGTGCCCATCTCTCCACCTTATTCAAATGCTCATCATTATTCCAGACATACAGAATATTTGCAATTCTTATGTCACTTTTATCATCTCTGATTTCTTTTACAGTGCCCTTTCAAGGAAACTCCATTTCTACTACTTACAGAACATTTTCCAATGACTTAAGTATATTTTGTAGATAGCTTCATTACATTTTTCTCTGTATTCTCTCAGAGCACCTGCTGAATTGCTAGAAACATCTTAAGTGATTTTTTACAGGATTACCTCTAACTTTTCAACTATATAACTTTTCATGAAGTTTCGATATTTCTCTCATTACAATGAACTTTATTACATTTTTTTAAAATAAATGTTTATTATTATGATTATTTTCTTGATCTCCATGGAGAAACACGACTCATCGTGAAAGGTCAATGTGAGTCAATACAAAGTCTATTGTACCACTCCTTCAATTCATCAACTGGTTACACTTTCACCATCCTATCAGGCAATTCATTCTATGCTCCCACACCCTCCCCATGCAAAAAACATAACATACTTCTTACCCTTTTACTCACCACTTCCTTTTGCAACTTTCAGGGATGACCCCTCATCTTTGTTACTTCCCCTCATTTTAGAATATGAAAAATCTCCCCAGTGTTAATTTGATAATAACTTTTCAATTGCTTAAATGTCAATCATACCCACCGCTTCCCTTCTCTTCACCAGACTCTGCAGTCTGCATCCTTCAGTCAATCCTCATAATGAACACTATAAGTATTGATATCATTTAGTTATTCATCTCTATACCCTCACCAAGGTTAATTCATCCTCTTCAAATCCAGGGCACCAGATTCTGAGCACATAAATCGAGATGTGGTCTGATCAAAGCTTTATATGATGGAACCATCACCCTTTTATCCCTTGTGGTAAATATTATTATTACCCCTCAATGGAGTTGGCAGACTATGTCTTCATAACCTTTGCAATATGTCCTCTGAACTTCAAATTTCTATCTATAATCACCTAAAGATCCCTTGCTTCATCCACACTGGAGAGGAAAGATAAGACAAATTAGTTCCAATGTATAAATCAGGTTCTATTACAGTATATTTGGAGTGGTGGTTAAGGTTTTGAAGAAGTTGGTAAAAAACAGAATTCAGGACTAGGTAGGCAGGAATAATACTTAAGTAAGGTAAAGGTGCAATATGGTTTTGTGAAGGGTAGGTTTTTCCCTTAGTAATATGCCTACTTTTTATAATAAAGTAACAGTTCAGTTAGATAAAGGAAATGACTACTTAGGGATACTGTTGGACTTTTGCAAAGTCCCCTGACAGATTTACACACAAAACTCTGTTGCATAAATTGGAGCAAATAACAATAGATATGAAACTGGTAATTTATTTAAGAGGATGGTTGATGAACAGATATCAAAGGGTGATGTTTGGGAGAGTTGAGTCTAGGAGACAGCCAGTCAACTAGCAGTGTACTGCAGGGCTCAATACTTGGTCCTCTGCTGTTTAATTTGCACATCAGTGATCTAAGAAATAGTTTAAGGGGAAACATTCAATTTTTGCTGATGATGAAAAGATAGAAAAGCCAATGAAGATGATATAAAAATTCTCCAGGATGAATTAAATAGAGTGGCAGTATTATGCTAAGGTAAATGGCTGCCCACTTTAAAAGGCCAAGTATAAGGTTTCACTTGTGTACATCTATATAGTACACAAATGGAACTGAAATGCAGGAAACTGATATGGCAGCCCATTGTTGCTTCATCAGTTTTCCAGGGAATTACAGGTTATTGTGAACTGAGTATTGAAGCTAAAAGGACATATTGCAAAGGTGACCAAAACAGCAGATTACATGATTAAAAATCACACATTGACAAGCAGAGATAGGGAGGTTATTATGTCCCTTCATGAGGCTTTAATAAGGCTGCATTTTTTCTTTAATATTGAAAGAGGTCAAAAGTCCTAGTAACATGCACAATGATGCAATGTGTGTGTGTGTGTGGTCAGATGACAACTGAGATAGAAATTTATTGATTTTTTTTGAAGAGATGCTGTTGTAGTTGTTTGGGAATGCTTTTTTGAGGAAGGCTGTTCCAGAAAACAGAGCTGGAAAGAATAATAGACAAAGAGGAGAAGGCAATTTGGTGTATTTGCAGTTGTGCAGTAAAAGGATGCTGGGAAGCTGCTACTCTTGTATTAACAGGTACAGCAGAAAGTGAAGGAATGATGTTGCTAGTTACATGGAGCAGTGACCACAGAAGTACCTGTAGATTAGACATAATGCTGAAACACTGCATCTGTGAGGGGTTGAATTGAATCTGTACAAGGACTCATATGAGCCGAATTACTTGCCTCTGGACAAGTAATTCGGCTCATTAGGTGTTGCACCTAAAACTTCTCTTCAATTTAAGAGAAGTTTTAGGTGCACCACCCCAAACATTATTATTATTATTATTAAACAAGACCTCATGGAGTCAAAGACTCATCTAGGAGGTCCTTTTATCTCACACAGATCTCATCATACAGTGTCTTAAACACATTCAAACTCCTTGTAGACACCACACTCTCAGGCAAGGCATTCCAATCACTCACAACTCTGCACGAAAAAAATCTGCCTCTCACTCCCCTACTCGCACCCTCTTTATACAGTTTCCAGGGATGACCTCTGATTCTCCCCTGATCTCCCACTATTCTCTGTAGAACTTCTCCACCATTGATCTTATAACAACCCCTTACCAACTTGTAGGTCTCTATCATATCTCCCCTCTTCCTTCTCTCCACTAGACTCTGCAAATTACATCTTTTCAATCTTTCCTCATACTCGACATTCCAGAGGTCAGAAACTACCTTAGACAGTCGCCTTTGGACCCTTTCCAACATCTCTTCATCCTTCTGAAAACCAGGTGACCAAATCTGGGCACAATAGTCCATGTGTGGCCTAATCAAAGCCTTATACAATGGAACAAGAATCTCCCTACTTCTACATGTCAGTGTCCTCCGCATCATTCCCAGAAGTAGTCTTCTGGGAATGATGCTGAAGAGCATGAGTAGATTTTGTGATTAATGGTAAAGTTTGAAGAGAGGGAGCCCTCTACATTATTTGCAGAGAAAGCTGGCTGCTCAATTACAGAGAGAGAGTGCCAGGGAGAGCATCTGCAGTCATTACTATAGTCAATCAGGCCTTGCAGAATAGGCTCCAGTGCAGTAAATTTAGAAGAGAAAGATTGTTTTTTAGAATCAGCCTAATTTGTATAAATATGGTTGCATTAAACTTCCACAATATAGGAAACACTAATACTTAGAGATTTATATTCTTGGCTGCCAACAGGTGTCCATAGAATCCCTCCCCCCCATGTGTTGCCTGTGTGTGTGTGTGTTACACGTCCAGTGGTGACAACTGACCATGACAAGATTGTTCTTGCCCCACTAAAGAATAGTATGTAGGTCAGCGTTTCAAGCGCTAGTTGTGGAAGATCTAGTAGCCTGGATCCAGAGTACTGCATGGTTTGTCAAATGAGCAGGATCAGTGGAGAATACTATTATCTGCAAAGCTGTGGATAGGATTAGTGATGACTGTGAGTTGGTCATTTATGTACAAGAGCAAGAGAGTGGGTGATAGGACAGAGCCTTCAAACACTCCGGCATTGGTGAGGAAGCTCGAAAAGAGGGGGGGGGGGCATCTACCATGACTCACAGAGAAAGCCCAGAGACAAAGCCACATATTCAACTACAGATGGTAGTAGGACATATGAACCACTGCATGCCACTCAGGTTGCCTACATTTCATGGGAATGGTGAATTGATGAAGAGGATCCAGAAGTGAGTGACCAAGATTATGGTAGGTTTATGGAATGCTCTATATGAGAAGAGATGGAAGCTCTGTGGATTTCTAGCTGATAGGCAAAAAAAGAGAAGTATGATAGAAGCATATAAGTTATTAAAGGGGTTTTATAGGATTGACACTAAACACTTTTAGTAAATGTCTCCTTTCCTCATGTCAGGAAAGGAGAGAACAAGAAGCTCACTCTTGGAAGTTTTATGAGCGTGCAGTTAGCAAGGGTGTTAGGACTAGAATGTTTGCTAGAGGTGGTTGAGTGTTTCGTCTATGAATGAATTCAGTAAGAGATATTATTATTGTTGTTATTATACAGGCACTCTCCATGAAGTACAAAAACTTATCACAGGAAACTCAAACCATCCATGTAACATTAGTCATACATTTCCTTGAACCCAGTAACAAACAAAGTGCCCACAATTGACTCTGACAACCTATTCCATTCATTTACCACTCTCCAAGCAAAAAATCTAGTTCTCACACTCCTTGCTAACCAGACTCTCACCCTGCTTTCAGGGATGACCTCTAGTGTTGTTCATGCCTCGAGCTAAGTGCTGAAGCATTTTGCCCATATTAATCCTATATAATCCTTTAACTTAAATGTTTTTATCATATCCCCTCTTTTTTGTCTATAAAATTATACAACCTACAAACCCTCATAAGGAATATCCCATAGACCGCTCACTATCTTGGTCACTTGCCTCTGAATCCTCTCCACTACTTCCTCATCTGCAAGAATCCTAGACCTGCACACACTAATCCAGATGGAGCTGTATCAAGACCTTATAAAGAAGAAGAATAGCAACTTTCCTATCTCTACTTGTTATTGTGTTCTTTCAAAAGACAAGTAATCCTGTGGGCTACCTTAGCAACATGCCATCTAAACTTGAACTCTCTACCACCATCATCGAAATCACTACCTTCATCTATTTCTTGGAGTACAATTCTCAGTCAGGTACCACAACTTGTAATTTTTGTATCCTAAAATGTGTAACTTGACATTTCTTCACGATAACCATTATCTTTTGCTCATATTGACATCATCCCACAAGCTCTCCACTTCGCCTTGATTAACCATCACTCTACCCAATTTTCATCATCGACAAATAAGTGAATATTTCCATTCAGATGATTTCCTACAGTATATCATGTACAGATTAAACAGAAGTGGTCCTAGCACAGAACCTTCCAACGCATCACTAGTCACACTTGTTCATCTGGAGTCTGTACCTCCATATACCACTTATTTAGTGTCATATTCATCCCCATTTTCTCTAATTTGCATGACAGAGTTCCACGTGGCATTCTATCAGATGCCTTTACAAAATTCTACAGAATCATCATGTAGCCATTTCCTTTATCCAACTCAGCTGTACTCTATTATAAAAAGTCAGTAAATCACTAAGGCATGACTTACCCTTCACAAAGCCATTTGTGTCTCATACATTATCATATACTACTTGTGACTAGTCCAGATCATATTACTAACAAAGGTAAATGTCAGAGAATTCATTCTGTTTTTATAAATTTCCACTTTTACTGGAAAACTGAGAACTTTTACAGCATTTACATAACGATTTATCTGTTTTTATAAGATATCTCATGGAAAATGGAGGAGTTATACTGGAGGAAGTAGGGGAGACAAGAGATCTGGGGTTGATAATTGATAGAAAAACCTGAAATTTAGGGGACATATGGCAAAGGTGGTGAAGAATGATATGTGCACGTAAACACAAGAAAGATATTTAATTAACCAAATATTTCGGTCTGGAAATAGCAGACCGTCCTCAGTGGTATTATAAGAACAGTTTTTAAAAAATACAAACTAGAATACTAACAATGATGTTATATCACTAAGTATGAAATGGAATATTTTGAAGTAAAGACATGATTGGGAAAAAAATAAATAAATAAAATAAAATAAAAAAAATTAATGAGTAATCTTGATTAGACTTTCCCAGATTTTAGATATAGATATACAGTCATTATGATTCAGGTTGGGACGATGGAGCAAGGCCTCCACACTTTCCTTGAACAAACATTCGAACCTATAACGGGATCTATGTAAGAGGCGAGTCCTGGACCAAAAGATGCTGTGGTCAGTTTCAATCCCGTGTTGAGCCAATCCAGACTTTTCAGGTTTGTTGTGAAGAATGGAGGATTGTGCTATTTCCAGACTGAAATATTTGGTTAATTAAATATCTTTCTTGTGTTTACATGCATATATCATTCAGTCTTATGTCACAAGTATCCTTAAAACAGCAAAGGTGGTGAAAGTAACACAGAGGATTGCTGCAATAATGAGAAGGACACTGACCTGCAGAGATAAAACAGTTATCATTCCGTTGTATAAGCTCCTGATCAGACCACACTTGGACTATTGTTCTCAGATTTAGTCCCCAGGATTTGAAGGGGATAAATTAACATGGAAAGGGTACAAAGGCAGATAACAAAGATGGTTTCAGGACTGTACAATGATAGAGGGTGGTTGAACCATGGAATGCATTGCCTGATGGAGTGGTGAGAGCGAGAACGGTCAATGAGTTTAAGGAGTGGTATGATAGACTTTGTGTTTCTTAGGGGGGACCTCCCCTCGATGAGTCTTTTGACTCCATGGAGGCCTGAATAATAATAATAATATCCATCTATTCTTGAATTCTCTCTTTTTTACATATTTTTTTAATATTTTTACCACCATGTCTGAGATAGAACCTCCCTTATGCAAGGGAATTATTTTGTCCTCTTTCCACTTCCTTGGAATTCTAACAGAGCAAAGCTGAGACTTTAACTTAAATTTAGAGCCTAATCAGAGACATAGCCATTTCCCTTGCACATTCCTGTACAGTACGAACTAATATCCGATCTAATCCTATGGCCACATTTCCATTGAGATTCTGCAATATCTTTAGAATCTCCAATTCATCCACCTCTATTCTCACATCAGTCCCTATAACATGCTGTGGCATGTTATAGGGACTCAGATAACATCACATCATATAACCTCAGATAACATACCATTACTCAGTAATTCAACAATTTTATCTGCTTCTGTCAACTTGCTACCATCAGCACACATTAAAGTCATCCTTATTAGTTATTCTTCCCTTTACTTGCCACATAACAAAAGAAGTGGGATTTCCCTGCTTGGATAGTTTTTTCTCATAATCTGATTTTGCTTTACTTACCATGCTGGTCACCTTTCTTTCCTGACTTTTATACTGCTCATGAGCTTGTTGGTCACCTTTCCCCCTTATATATCCTCTACAACAATTTCTTTTTTTGTAGCTTCTACTTAATGATACTACTTATCCATCTAACTACATGATTAATCCTTCTAAACCTTGGGTATAATATGTGATTGTGGGAGACCATACTATGGCCAGACTGAGAAGTCAATCCTCCTACGGCTAGAGGAGCACCAGAGAGACATTTCATACAATAGAATCAGAGAAAGCGCACTCTCAAGTCGCATCTTATTCTCAGTGAACACGAAATAGATTGGAACGTTGCATAGTTGAATCCAAAGAAATTATCTTAGACTCTTCTCACATCAACAGTAACCTCAGTTATAGTCTACCTGACTTGCATAGTTCTGGCATATGCGTGAACTCACATGCTCGCATATGAACAACAATAGAACTACAGCACGGACTATAACGACAATTCAAACTTAACTTCAGTTTACTAGTCTGTTATTATAATGGCACAGTGTTTTTATGGCTTTTTCATTTACTTTAAGTGTTTCTACACCTGAAGTCATTTTTGACAAAACATGTTGTGTGCTTCATTAAATTAACATGTTGTCTGTTTCTCGGTTTCAGTAAGTCAAAAAAACATGAATACACACACACACACACACACACATATTAACTATCTCGCATGCACTGCTAACATCCTTGCCTTGCAGGTTTTTCTGCTTTGGTACACCTTCAAGCTTCCCCCTAAGCTTGTCATGATCATCTGCCTTGTAGTTCCACATATAGTCCTTTTTGATAGAATCTTCTCTGTGTTGCACCCTTCCAAGTCAGGACCATGTGGTCACTCTCTCCAGTCAAAGACAATGTAGCCAGCCATCTTGTTATGGACAGCTCTTTTGATCATAGGTTCTGAGTATCCCCTCCATCACATGCTGCCTCAAGACGTAATGATCTCTCAGTAGGTGTATAAATTTCATTTCCTTTTTGTCATGTGATCTTTCCTCCTTTCCAGTATGTCTCCATAGTCGAAGGCCCTTATAATAATTACTCAACTTGCACTCATTGTACTAATTTGCTGACGCATGTCTTCCACATCTTCTCTGGAATACCCCCTCCCCATCATCTTATAGCAGCAACTAACCAACTGTATATTTTGTCTTATTGGCCTCAATCTCACACCAGACTGCCTGTGGCTGCAATTCATCTGCTATGATCAGCAGTACCCCTTCTATCTTTTCTATCCTCCTCAAAAATACTAAACTTTTCACATTCTAACCTTGTAACCACATCATCTACTGTTAGCCAATCTGAAAAAACAAACCAGTTTGTGCAAACCAGTGCCAAGAACTCCTTGTTCCTGATTATTCTGGCATTGGTATATAGAAATTGTAGCATTCTTTTAGGGCCCCAACAACCTTTACTTCATGAATTAACTAGCCTATTTGATATTGTTGCTTGAGAGACAAGATTCCACATTTGTTGGTTAATCTCACACTCACTTGCTTCATTGGTGCCTCCACCCACCCTAACTGCTTGTTTTCTTAGTTTTTCTTACTCTTTCTCAACACCCAACACCAAAGCCATTTAAGTACAGTCCATAGCATTATACAAATCTCTTCATCTATTAAATCCACACCATAGGTCCACAAACCCTACATAATTACTTTTGAACACCATGCATATTAATTCATTTGCTATCAATGCTGCCCTCCTCAATTTGATTCTGTCACTGTGGTAGGAGAATTGACAAACTTTACCCTCTTTTTTTTTTTTTTTTTTTTTTTAAACCACAACTTCTTAACATCCCCCTCCCCATGGAATACTCCTCACCTCTCTGGTTGTTAGTGCCAACCAACACAGTTATTCTTTCACCCTTACTTTCTACACCCTGCTAGCATTACTAATCTTAATTTTTGAGCTAGGAAAACAAGATTTTGTTATGTACTTCTCTGATCATAGAATGTCTACACAAAATTTTCTCCTTACTTTGATTTTTTTTTTCATTTAGTCACGTGATCTTGATTCTTACCATGGATCTGCTTTTTTTCTCTTCTTAGTCCTACTAATCTCTTGATGTCTTATATATCTCTATATCATATATATCTCTTGGTATATCATATCTGTAAACTGATCTTCTACTCATTTCCTCTACTCTCTCTTAGTTCAAACTGTTGCTTCCACTATCTATTTAAAGAAAAAAGCAAGCCTAATTATTTTAAGATGGCAGTCCCACCACTAGGACACGTATCGTCATGTTAGTAACTTGACATAGGAAAACACGTATTACTTTCAAGTCTCAACGATATCCAAACAGGACATAAAATATGGGAAAAGACTGCAAATTGGAAAAGGTTAAGAAACTTTGGAAAAAGAAAAACATGGCAAAATATGCTACATGGAACAGTAGAAGCACAGCACATAAAGAAGAATTAGATAAAATTTTAAATGAAGAAAATATAAAAATTGCAGTTCTTACAGAAACAACTAATTATCATATCATATACAGCAGAGTGGACCTACAAATATGTGCAAAAGCTGGTGTGATGATTTGGGTCCATAAATCAATTAAAGCAGAAATAAATAATTATACATACTGGAACGAAAGAATAATAGTAGAAATACAAATAATATTAAATTAACCAAATTTAACACTTGTTGGAGAGTATGTAATGAAGAAGGAAAAGGTCAATATATTATTAATAATATTGGACAACCAACAATAAACAAAAATGGAAAGCGACTCATTGATTATATAATATATAATTTAAAAATAATGAGTACATTCTACAAACATATACATGGTGTGAAAGAGGACAAAAATCAATAATAGACTAATTTATTATTATTATTACACCCTCCATGGCAGACTCATCGTAGGAGGTTAATTCAACTGACAACATAGTTATCATATGGAATATAAAATCCTTAACACTCCTTAGGAAGTTAATTCAACTGACAACATAGTTATCATATGGAATATAAAATCCTTAACACTCCTTGCATTAACAACACATTCTGGTAATGTGTTCCATTCACTGACAATTTTCCATGTAAAAAATCTACTCAAACCCCTCTTCACCACACCTTTACATAACTATTATGGATGACCTCTGGTTCTTCCCTTCTCACCTTCTACCCTTTTTATAATCCCCTCTGGATTAATCTGACAAAGCCTTCTCACTAACTTAAATGTCTCTATCATATCACTTCCGCCAAACTCTATAATCCACATCTCTTTGAGCTCTTTACATAGCCAGCATTCCAAAGTCCTGATATTGTCTTAGTCACATGCATCTGGACCCTCTCCAGTGTCCCCACATCACTTTAACCACATTGAAAACCAGGTGATCAGATTTGAGCACAATAGTCCACGTGTGGTCTGACCAGTGCTTCATACAGTGGCACAACCGCTTTTTTTATCCCTCCATGTTAGAGTACTTCTTATCATAGCAGCACTACAATGTGCAGTCTTTGCAACACTAGCAATATGCCCTCTAAACTTCAATCTACTGTCTACCATCACCCTAAATCTCTAATATTATCCACTGCCTGCAGTACAGCACTATCTAGTACATAGCCTTATATTTCTGCACTCCAAAATGCAACACCTTGCACTTATTGATATTAAAACTATAACCCCACTCCTTTATCCAAGTAAAAAAGTCCATTCAAATCTTCCTGAAGGGAATTAACATCAGCAGTGCTACATATAATTCCTTTACAACTTTGCATCATCAGCAAGTAACTGAAGATCGCCAGTCAGTCCACATGATATATCGTTTACAAACAGCAGGGGCCTAAGAACAGAACCCTGGGCATGGCACTGGTTACCCCTCCTTTTTTGACACACTGCTCCATCACAAACAACTTGCTGGTATCATTCAGATAGCCAATCTCTAATCCATCTAACCAACATATGAGGGTGGTCTAAAAGTTCTCTGCAATGCTCCAGGGACATTATCCCGTCCCTGTAGTGGTTCTCAGTAAGGTCTGCAAAATACCCCTCTACAGCTTCAATCCCCTCTTGATTCGAAGAAATATGCTGACCAGTGAGGAAGAATTTTAGTTTTGGGAAGAGATAGAAATCAGAGAGAGCCAAATCTGGGGAATAGGGTGGATGTTCCAACAATTCATAGTGCAGATCCCTTAATTTTTCCATTGCCAAAACACCTTTATGGGCAGGTGCATTGTCCTGATGAAAGATGATTTTTTTTTCTTCTGCAAACCAGGTCTTTTCTCACAAAATTTTTAATCTAGTCTGGTTAAAATATTGGAATAATATTCTCTGGTTATTGTTTTACCCTTTTCAAGATAATTAATAAAAAAATGCCTTTAGCATCCCAAAACACCGATGCCATGACCTTTCCTGCTGATGGAACCAACTTTGTCTTCTTTGGTACCGAACCTTCTTTCCATTGTTTTGACTGCTGTTTGGATTCTGGTGTGTAATAGTGAATCCATGTCTCATCCATAGTAATAAATTAATGCACAAAATCATTTTTATTCTTGTTAAAATGCTCCAAGCACTGTTCAGAGAATTTCATACAAGTGCGTTTTTGATCTGCTGTGAGGCAAGCATGCCACCCATCTTGTGTAAGGCTTTTTCATTTGCAATTCTTCGTGCAAAATATATCCTACATGTTCTTTTCAAATACTTAATGCCTATAGTCTCAGAAATTTCATGCACTTTGACTCGCCAGTCATCCAATACCATATCATGTACTTGATCAATGATTTCTGGTGTTGTTACACGTTTTGGACGTCCTTCACGTAGATCATCTTCAAGGCTGGTACAGCCACGTTTAAACTTGGCAGCCCATTTCTTAATTGTTGAAAATGAAGGAGAAGAGTGTCCATAAACTTGTATGAACTTCGAATGAATTTCTTTTGGCATTAAACCTTCTTTTACAAAGCATTTTTAACCATTTCAACGGACACCGACAACACTTTTGCTTCAGATAGCTGTATAAAACAAACTTGATAGAATGACTTGCAATTTCACATGGATGCTTATGACAGATGTACCAACTTATAAAAAATAAACTCGTGCTGATAGTGTTGAAATCTATGGTTGAGGCCAAGAACTTTTCAGACCACCCAAGTACTCTCTATTCCCATTCTCTGTAGTTTGTACACCAACTTATCATATGGTAATCTATCAAATGCTTTTAAAAAGTCCAAGAATATCATTGACTATGATTCTCTTTTATCTAATACACTTGTTGCCATATCATAAAATGCAAGTAAATTGCTAAGACAGGACCCACCCCTTACAAATCCATGCTGACCATCATCAAGAATGTTATGTCCATCAACCCAATCCTGTATTCTATTCCTAACCAATCTCTCCAACACCTTGACCACAACCACAGTTATACAGACTGGTCTATAGTTGAAGACTTCTGTCCTAGAACCATGCTTGTTGAGGGGTACTATTTTGCCTTCTTTCCACTCCTTAGAAAGAAACCTACCCACTGCAATGCTCGTTAAATAACCAGGTAAAGGGTATAGCCAGCACATCCCTTAAGAATATGTTGTGATATGTCATCCATTCCCACAACCTTATTAACATCTAACCCAACCAATATCTGATACACCTCTGATTCTTTCACTTCCAGTTCTCCTAATAAATGCTACTCTTCTATATATTGCACAGCATCATTTGCACCAGTATGATATATGCTGATAAAGTGCTCATTCAATAATTTCACTATATCCTTTGCAGCTATTATTCTGCTGCCATGACTATCCACCACTGTAAACTTGCCATAATTATTCTTACTCTTGCTTGCCATATAGTGGGAAAATTCCCTTGAGTTAACCTTGGCCTGACCAGCTAATCTCCTCTCATACTGCACTTTCTCTTTCTTTACCATGCTAGTCACCTTTCTAGCCTGCACTTTATTCTCTTCATGAATCCAATCACCACTAACTGTCTTCTGCCTCCTCCATAACGTTTTCTTTTACAGCACAGTTGGCTCATTTTCACTGTTCATCCATTTCACTCTTGTTCTATTTACTCACTTAACCCTTGGTATTCAGTTATACATTGCTTTTGTCAGATATTGCCTTTGAGTATCCACGCATTGTCAACATCTTTTCCACTCAGCTCATCTACCCAACATACTGATGTTAGCTGACTACAGAGTTTCCTATAATCACCTGCTTTATATTTACACATGTATCCATTTTTGGTAGTAACATTTTCTTGTTTCATCACTTCCCAAACAGGTACCTAATGATCACTCACACCAACTGGTGGCAGTGTCAACACCTGTTTATCAACTACATCTTGTGAAGTTGTCACCAAATCCAAAACAATAAAGCCTTTGGTTGCTTCAATCACATGCTGCTTAAGATACTTATCATTCAGAAATTCCACAAACTCACTATCCTTGTTCCCATACACTACTCCTCCTTCCATCCTATATTCCTGTAATTAAAGTCTTCCATAAGGATCATCTTCATTTTATGCCCAACTAATTTGCCTAAACCTTTCAGTCAGTATTCTCTGCATTCCCTAGCCCATAACAGCATCCTATCAGATATACTGGCCTGTTTATTTCAACTTCACACCACACAGATTCAAAATCTATGCATGCACTATCAAATTGCAAACACAATTCCTCTGCAATCACTAACACTGTAATCACTGTAACTCTGCAATCACAGCACTCCCCCCCCCTCCTCTTTTCACATTTCTATCCTTCCAGAAAAGTATATATCCTTCTATTTCCAACATCACATCCTCCTCCTCAGACAATAAAGTTTCACTTATTCCAATTATCTTTGGGCATACTGACTCAATCAATTCAAGAAACTCAAACAATCCCTGTGAGTTTAAAGCCATTCTGCCAGCATCAACATACTCTATTCTAGCTGCTATACCACACCTCTCTCTCTTCGGTCTGACCACTCCCATTTCCCTGATTCTGACTCTGACTTCCATTCGTACCTGTCTCATCCTCAACTTTATGCATTCCATCATCTCATGCTGCTGCTGCAGCTATATCTTCCTCCTGTTGTACAATCTGTTTATTTATGATATCCTGCTTCACAAGTACACGCTGATCATTTACATTAACTTCTTGCCTCTGTGTCTTCTCAGAAAACAATAAACTTTCTAAATGTCCAACATCAAACCCATTCAAATGTAATCCATCAGCTTTAAATGATTCCAACTTCCCCTTCTGATTTACTCTGCAGGCTTATAAATTGAACCCCCTTTGTCTCACACAACTCAGCATCTTACTATTCATTATCTCTACTCTCCCTTTTCAATTCACTGTTGTCATATCTGAGCAACATGCCTATGACTTTCCCAGCAACACTATTCTTCTTTACCTGCTACAACCACTTCATCAAGTCACTATCAACATTCTTTTTATCCCCAACTAAGTCATTTGTGCCCATGACTACCACCAATTTTGATACCTGGTCTTTCCTTTTCTGCAATGCATCAATTATTTGCTTCATTGTTCAGGAAAGCATGTTTTGTACACTTTATTTGTAATCACACCTCTAACAATCAAGTCCCCATATCAATGATATATGACTATCCTTTAACTCTTTCTTCATAATACTAACTTCTCCTTCTCATTATCATCAGCCAATCTCTCCTTTAGATGTTTAATATCTTCTTCCAGATGTTTCATTTTCACTAACTCCTGTCTAAGCTCTCTTCTACTATGGTCCTGACACTTGCTCCCATTTCTAATCACTCTAATCTATCAAGACACTTTTCACATATGCTAATGCTCTCCTTCTTCTCATTTACCCAAACAGTCCACAGATCTTTCACATCTTGCAGTGCATACATATAGCAATTTTCACAACTTATCCACTGCAAAAAATCCAAGATAGAGCCAGACTTTCATACAAAAGCCTTCCATGCCACTGATGTACGTTTCTTTATGGACTTCATTTTCAGAAACAGTGTTTCTGAAAATGAAGTAGTGGTATAAAGTAGTAGAAAAACACAATATAAACAACAAGATATTTCAACAATAACACCATTGAAGATGCTTGTATCTAAACTGAAAAAATGCAGCATAGTTTGTGATAAAAAAAAATAATAAAATAAAGCCACACTATACACTCATGAAATTATAAACACTTTTCTTTAGCACAGCTCAAATCTACCATTATGTTCACTCGCCACACAACAAATGAAAAGCAGCAAACCTCTTCCCAGATGCCAGTCAGATGAATGCTAGAAATCGACACAGATCACTATTTAGTGCTGGCAAAATTAAGGTTTCCACCAAATTGGTTATAAAAAATACAAAAAAATAAACAAACTAGAGAAACAAAATCTAATTACAAAGCAGGATTATTAAAAGATTCATGTATAAGAAATTTATACCAACAGAGAATTAATAACTACTTAGAAAAATACAAGAAAATGAAGACATAAAGAAAGAATGGAATAATAATAATTAGTATTATTATTCAGGCCTCCATGGAGTCAAAAGACTCATTGTGGGAGGTCCTTCCTAAGAAACACAAAGTCTATCAAGACTCATCGAGGGGAGGTCCCCCTCCCCTAAGAAACACAAAGTCTATCATACCACTCCTTGAACTCATTGACTGTTCTCGCTCTCACCACTCCATCAGGCAATGCATTCCATGGTTCAACCACCCTCCATGCGAAGAAACCACTCCTCATCCTCTTGCTCACAGTTTGCTTTCGTAACTTCCAGGGATGGTCTCTTGTCATCACTCCTTCCCACTGTTCAACCAAGCGAAAGAACTCCCCAGTGTCAACCCTGTAACCACCTCTCAACAATTTAAAAGTCTCAATCATATCACCTCTCCTTCTTCTATCCACCAAACTCTGCAGTCCACACTCCCTCAGCCGATCCTCATAACTATCACTGTACAGTCCTGAAGCCATCTTTTTTATCCGCCTTTGTACCCTTTCCCCAGTTAATTTATCCCCTTCAAATCCTGGGGACCAAATCTGAGATCAATAGTCCAAATGTGGTCTGATCAGGGTCTTATATAACGGAATGATAACTGTTTTATATCTGCAGGTCAGTGTCCTTCTCATTATTGCAGCAATCCTGTGTGTTACCTTCACCACCTTTGCAATATGTCCCCTAAATTTTAGGTTTCTATCAATCATCAAACCCAGACCTCCGGTATAACTCCTCCCATAGAGAATGCAGTGTCCCATCGATGTTTCCCAAACCTCAAGACCTTACATTTTGCTGCATTAAACCAACACCCCTAATAATATAAAAGAAATTATTACATTAGCAGTATATGAAAGTCTAAGAACACAAAAAATATCATATAAATAAAAAATTACTTGTATGACACAATGAAATTAAAACAATAATTGAAAATAAAAAGCAGGCTTTTAAAAGATGGTTAAGTAGCAAAAAAAAACAGAAAGATGAAATTCAGTATATAAAAATAGACAAGCAATGGCCAAAAGAGAAACCAGAAAGAGACATAGAAAGCTGGGAAAAATTTGTATCGTTTCTAAAATATGACACGTACAAAATAAAACCCAGTGCATATAAAATACAGGAATGCAGATATAAAAGAAATTGCAAATATAAATTGTGAAATAGATTTAAAAGAATTCTTGGATTATTTTACTTTGAACAGACAAAATTAACATAATTGTTGAGGTATGATGATAAGTTGTGACAGAGAGCCAAAATCATGAATGGTATGCTGTTAGCATACCATTCATGATTTTGACCGTTCAAAATCCAAACTTCACTCCCTTCTCCTTGCTATACAAGGAGAAGGGAGTGAAGTTTGTCAATGTATGGCATGTGTTTGAGGAAAGAATGAAATTATACAGGCATGATCGGTTGCATTTAAATGGCTTTGGAGTAAGTGTACTGGAGAAAGTGTTGCTTGATGAAAGTACAGTGTGTGATGCAGGGAAAACGGAGAGTGGTACTAAAGAGACAGAACTTCTTCACGGAGACAGAAGAGTGGAAACAGTAGTAGTGTGAGGAACAGGGAAACAGGGGGTGTGGAACTCAGGTGGACAGGGAGATATGGCATAGGGAGAGTGGATGTTGAAAGTGGCAGTGAACGTGTGTATAAAGATGGTGATGTGGGTGGAGAAATTGAGACTGAGCAGTTATAAGTGGTGATAAAGGTGATTGGGCAGGTGTGTTATGGAAATCACAACAACACATGGCTTGCATAGAACTGGCTATAGACCTAAAAATGAACTGCTCTGTTTACAAATGCCAGAAGTATCAGAAATAAGGGGGATGAAATGGTTTCAGTGATTGAGTTTATTTGTCCCAAAATCATTGGAATAAGTGAAACATGGCTGAATAAAGATGATATCATAATGGGAATAGAAATGTAAAGATATAGTATTTTTTGTGAGGATAGAACGGGCAAGAAGGGAGGGGGAGTGCTGCTGATGATAGCAGGAAGAATTAAGTCCACATAAGGTAGAAAGGAGGAAATACTGGCAGTGATGAGACAGTATGGTGTAATGTGGACGTTGAGAAGAAGACATATTTAGTTGGATGTTGTTATAGACCTAGGAATGTGGTGGAGGTGGTGATGAAGAAATGTATAAACAACTTGGATTAGTGGTAATTATTATGGGTGATTTTAATTTTGGTGGCATAGATTGTAATGATAGAATTTGGGAATAAGGAAAATTAATTTCTTGTTCTTGAAGAGATAACTATTTCAGGCAGTAAGTAAAGGAGGGCACATGAGGATCGAGAGGTCTAGATCTGAAAATCCATATGGGGCCTTGATCAGGCTTCATGTGGATTATTGTGCACAGATTTGGCTGCCAGGTTTTCATAGTGACAAGGATATGTTGGATAGGGTCCAGAGAAGATTCACAAAGGTGGTCAGTGGTCTTTGGAATGTGAAGTACGAGGACAGATTGAGAGAAGGTAAGTTGCAGAGCCTCGTGAATAGGAGGAGGGGGGGGGGGATATGATTGAGACATATAAGGTAGTCAGGGTTGTTATCAGGTTGACATAGAAGAGATTTTTCTTAGAGTGGGAGGGGGGCATGTAGAAAAAGCAGTCATTGCTGGTAACTGTATAAGGGTGTGAGCAGAGAAGTAGGTTCCTTGCAAAGAGTGGTTGGTGAGCGGAATGCATTGCCTGAGTGTGGTTTAGATAGACACACTGAATCAGTTTAAAGCATGGTTGTATGAGCATTGTGTGCAATAGTGTATACCTCCCAGACTCCATGGAGGTCAAATGTTAATAATAATATTAAAAATTATACCAAAAACTTACAAAATGTTTTAAATTATATAATAACAATGGAAGAATTAAAAGATAATCTAAGTAAAATAAAAAAATGGTTAATCAGCAGAAGAAGATGGGTTAAACTCTGAACTGTCTAAATTTGCTGGAAAAAAAATTCATCAGAGATTATTAAAATTTTTAAATAAAATATATACAAATACCAATAGAATGGAGTACAAGTATAGCAATACTTATATTTAAAAAGGGAGAGAAAAAAAACATGCTAATTACAGAGATATTAGTTAATTGAATACATCTTACAAAATACACAACAGAATACTTAATTGAAAATATACAGTGAAAAAAATATTAGAATGTCAAAATGGATTTAGAAAAAGATGCTCTACAATGGATGCAGCTTGTTAAAACTCCTTATAGAAAAAAGAAGAGAATTTAATTTAGAAGCTCATCTTTTGTTTATAGATTATGAAAAAACATTTGACAAAGTAAAAAGATATACACTGTTTGATATATTACAAAGAATAAATATACTTAATATTTTACTACATGCAGTATTAAATGGGGTGCTTAAGGATCAGAGCTGTATAACTGAGAGGAGACCTCCACATAGCCTTTAAAGGAATGTAGAGAACTGACCAGGGCTTCTGACCTAATGTCCAAGCCTCACCTTCTCGTGGTGAACCCTGTTGGGTATCTTATATAATGAATATGGGTATCTGTATAATGAACGAGGATGAGCTTGCAATTTGGGATTTAGCCGACTAAATTCAATTCTTATTGGCTTAAACCAAAATACAAAATGATGGTACAACATGATAAAATTTCATGCTGGCTGGGGCGTCATCCGGTTAAACAAGGCCCCGGTTGTTTTCACCAGGGAAAACAGCAAAAAGTCAGCTACTGGAACAAATCTGAAAACACAGCCCAACTCAACATCACCAGAGTTAAAGATCGGTACTATCAACATATGAAGCCTGAATGGCAAAGAAATGGAGCTAGCTGAGGAATTAGATAAGTACTAGATCGACATAATATGGGTGACTGAAACAAAAAAGACAAAAACAAATTGACAAAAACTGGTGAGATCTTGTTGAACAATAAATACAAAATGCTATATTCAGGCAATGACAAGGAAAAGGAGTAGCCATAGTATTCAACACTAAATCTGAGGCTAATCTTCTTGGTAGGCAGTCTCAAGTAGAGTGATATGAGCAAATATCAGAATGGGGAACTGGACAATGAGACTTATTTGTGCCTATGGTCCCACAGAAGGTTCTACTATGGTAGAAGTGGGGGAATTTTTTTTGAGTCTTTAGAGAAAGCAACTGACACGATGGAAAACGAAAAGTTGGTCCTTGTTGGGGGATCTAAATAGCAGAGTAGGATATGATTGTCAGACATATAAATATATTTTGGGAAAATTTGGAGAAAAGAGCAAAGCTAATAATAATGGCAAATACCTGTTGTATTTCTGCTCAGGACATGGACTGGTTATTACTAACACCATGTTCCAACATAAAAATGTGCACAAATTCACATGGAGAGAAGAGGCAAGGAATAAGACAAGTCTCATTGACTATGTTATTGTTGATAGTGATGTTTTCTCCCTGGTGCAGGACACCAGAGTGTACAGAGGATTTGAAATTGGAAGTGATCACTATTTAGTCTTGAGCAGGATAAAATTGAGTTTCATATCGAAAAGAATGACATGTAGGAAAGTTTTAGAGCGAATAGAAGTTGAGTAGCTCTCAGATGTGAACTGTAGACTAAAATACACAAAGATTGTTGAAGAAAAAATGAAAGAGTTTGAGAGCAGGAGCCAATCCTTTCAGATTCGGTGGCAAGCCTTGAAGAAAACCCTGATTGATTCAGGCGGAGAGGTATGTGGTGAGGTTGTCCGCAAGGATAGAAAAATCAGAACTCTATGGTAGACACAGAAAGTTAAAGAGGCAGTGAAGGAAAAGAAGAAAGCATATCAAAAGGTCCTGGCAAATAAATCAGCTTCTGCTCTTAGAGAATACAGGGACAAATGTAAGAAAGCTAAACACTTTGTAAAACTAGCTAAACAAAAGTGATGGGAGGACTTTGGCAAGAACATAGAAAATAAATATCAAGAAGGTGACAAAATATTCTGGAGATTGTTGAAGAAGCTTAGAAATGTAGGAAAGAGTGCTGTAAAAGAAGTTAGAGATGATAAAGGTGACATGAAAATGGGAGAAAAAGATATCCTTGAAGTATGGAGCAATTACTTCGAAAAATTGCTAAATGAAACAAGCAGTGATAGCACAGTGGTAAAAAACACTCAACAGGCATACAGTCAGGAATACATATCCATACTTGAAGTAGAAAAAGCCATCGAAAGCCTGAAATGTGGAAAGGCAGCAGGAGTAGATGATATTCGACAAGAAATTGTCAAGTATGGAGGTATAAAAGTCTTACAGTGGCTGCACTGCATAGTTCAGAAGGCCTAGACAGAGGGATGAATTCCCGATTATTGAAGTAGAGCTCTCATAGTATCCATATATAAAAAGGGAAATAAAACAATGTGTGAATTACAGAGGTATTTCCCTACTAAGTGTTCCTGGCAAGATCTATCTATGCAAGTATACTTGAGAAAAGGTTGAGAAGAATTGTGGAAGAAAAGCTTGGTGAAGAACAAGCTGGATTCAGGCCAAATAGAGGCTGTCAGGATCAGATGTTCACTTTACGACAAATAGTGGAGAAATCATGGGAATATAACAAATATCTGTATTTAAGTTTTGTCAATCTGGAAAATGCATATGACAAGGTGCCAAGAGAGAAGCTATTCAATACGCTACAGTTATATGGTGTCAGTGGGGCATTATATCAAGCAATACTTAGTCTGTATTTGAGTTGTAAGTCAGCAGTTAGAATTGAAGGAAGCACAGGAAGATGGTTTAATGTTAAATCTGGTGTGAGACAAGGATGTACATTATCCCCTCTGTTATTCGTTATCTATATGGATCACTAAATTAGATGTATACAAGACAGTGTTCAAACTAATTTTAACTTATGGATCTGAGAGCTGGGTCAGAAGTAAAAGTTAAAAGAAAAATTAGAGGCATGAACAGATGGCATCAATGGCAATATCATATTGAAAACGAGGATATTAGGAAAGAATTTGATATTGTCTGCATTGAGGAATGTGTTAGCAGAGCTAATCTCAGGTGGTATGGTCACTTAAATAGAATGGATGTGGATAGATTAGCAAAACAAGTGTTCTCTGCCAGGTTGGCAGGAAAACGACCCAGAGGAACACCAAGATATAGGTGGATTGATACGATACAACGTGCCTTAGAAGATAGAAATATAAGATCTGGTAATGTTGGAGTCTTGACAAGTAACAGACTGATTTGGAGGAAAATTGTAGATAGGAAGTTAGTAATGATGTAAATTTTTCATGTAGTACTATCATATCCTGTATTCCCCCTTGAGGGTACATGGGAGGAATTTGATGATGATGATGCAGTATTAAATATATAGAAAGATAATGAAATAAAAACAAATGAAAAGATTGTCTGAAAAACAATCTATAAACTAAGGAGTAAGACAGGGATGCCCTCTATCTCCAACACTTTGCACATTTCTATTAATGAAATATTATTGGTGGGGCTAGTGTCCTTGGTGTATGTGGTGGTCGTGTTTAGTTAGGCTAGAAAACATGTTTTTAAAATAGTGTGACTTTTTGTCTCAAATTGTGCTGCACTTGTGCATCGGTTGGATACAAGTGTCCTTCAGTGGTGTTATTGTTCAGAACTATGTTGTATATATTGTGTTTTCGCTGCTGTTTGTTTCACTCCTTCAACATGTAAAGATGGTGTCCAACAAGAAACGTATGTCAGCGGCACGCAAGACTTCTACACGAAAGGCTGGCTCAGCGTTAGGTTTTTCGCAATGGATGCGTTGCAGAAACTGCTACATGTATGCGACGAAGAATGTGAAGGATCTGTGGTCGGTCTGGCTAAATGAGAAGAACGAAAATGTCGATGTATGTGGGAAGTGTCGGGATAGGCTGGAGCGTTTAGGAATGGAAGCCGACATTGTTACTGTAGCGGAAGAACTTCGGCAGGAGTTCATGAAAATGAAAAATGACCTTCATCTTCTGCATGAGGAATTGGAAGTGCTCAGTAAGGAGATACTGGAAGTTTAAAACTGAGTTTAATGTGTTAAACAGAGAAATTAGGACTATAGAGATTACTTTAGCTGAAGTAACTAGAACAGATTTACGTATGGGTGAGTCTTTGGTGAATGATGCAGTAATAAAGTATGAGAGTGATTGGGAGTCAACAAAATAAAACCACAAGAAGCCTAGAAGAAATGAGATGTCGTGAGAGTGGGGGGGGGTAAGTAATAGAACGTTGAGTAATGAACTGGGAGAGTCATGCTGAATAGCGTAGAAAATGAGTCCATGAGTGACGCTTGTGTGGATACTAAATTGGTGATATGGATAGGAGAATAACTCGGGGAGAGATACCAGAAGGTGGTGTATGGAGGAGCCGAATCCAGGATGAGGCAGGTGACCAGTGGTGTGCCTCAGGGCTCTATGCTTGGACCATTGTTGTTTAATTTGTATATAAACGATATAGGAAATGGCTTACAGGGAGATATTCAGTTGTTTGCTGATGATGCCAAGTTGGGTAGTGCAATAAAAAAAAATCAAGCTGATGTTGAAAGTTTGCAGGATGATTTAAATCAGCTGGTAGAATGGACAAAAGGTAATGGATGTCAGTTCAATGTGGTAAAGTGTAAAGTCATGCATTTTGGGATTAAAAGATTACCAGCTGTGTACTACATTGATGGAACAGTACTCCAAGAGATTGATGAGGCTAAGGACTTGGGGGGTGTTGGTAGATAGGGAGATGAAGTTCAGAGGACACATTGCTAAGGTGTCCAAGATTGCACATAGGATTACTTGGTTGTTGAGGGAACACACTGATATCCAGAGATAAAGAGGTTATTATTCCCCTTTATAAAGCGTTGATACTTCCACATTTGGATTACTGTGCTCAGGTCTGGTCACATGGATTCCTTGGAGATGAGGAGGCTGTGGAGAGGGTTCAGAGAAGAGTGACTGACTAAGTTGGTAAGTGATGTAAAAAATGCTCCCTACATTGATAGATTGAGAACTTGTGGATTGCAGAGGTTGGTTGATAGGCGGATAAGAGAGGATATGATAGAAACATTTAAATTACTGAAAGATTTTTTATAGGATTGATACAGGGGAAATGTTTCAGCTGTGTGATAGTGATGGAAGAACAAGAGGTAATCCCTGGAAATTAAAGAAGAGTGTGGTTAACAAGGGTGTGAGAACAAGGTTTTTTGCCTGGAGGGTGGTGAATGAGTGGAATTCATTGCCTGACTTTGTTGTGAGCTCTTCGTCTGTAAATGATTTCAAGAAGAGATATGACAGATATTGTTTTGCTAGTTTGGGTCTCCCGCGATGAATCTACCGACTCCATGGAGATACCCGTAATAATAATAAAAATTAATACAGCAGAACACCTTAATCAATCCAGGTATAGAAATTTCCCAGAATAACAAAATAAATATGCTATTTGCAAATGATCAGGTAATATTATCAGATAAGGAAGACAATTTATAAAGAGCAATTTATAATTTAACCATTATAGTAGGACAGTTTGGAATGAAAATAGATAAATAGAATATATAAATAAATAGAAACCCATAAATAAACAATGCATTTTGTAGACAAACTGGTTAGAGGTAAAATAGTTATTAATAATAGAATAGGTAAATACTTTATCTTGGATATGAAATATCATATGAAAGAGAAAAGGACATAAAATTAAAAATTCCAAACTTTTTGCAGATTGTAAGCCTAATAAATAGAAAACTCAATCCAAATATTGTATACAAAAAGAAACAGTTGAAAATATACAATACCTTGAACAGTGTCCACATTATTATATGGCATCAACATTTGGGCAATAAACAAGATAAAGGAAAAAAACAAGCAAAATGAAATTTGTGAGATGAACTGCAAAATATACATTATTAGACCAAAATAGTTATGAAGATATTTTAAAATAAAATCAATAGAGAAAAACTAAGCAATTACAAACAAAATTGGATAGAACATGTAAGCTGAATGGACAACAAGACTGAAACAGACCAATATGGTCTATATCCGTAATTATCATTATGATGGTCTCTCTATGTTTCTCCAGTTGTTTCAATTTTGCTCTTCTTTGTGTGAAGAATAACTCAAAAGCATGCTATTTCCTCACTGAGGTCTGTTTTGTTCTCCTGAACTTCCACTACCATACATTCTACAGTAACGCTGATATTAACATTTTATCGACTAACAAGTTCTTTGTTCTCTGAACCCAACTCACACTCAAAACAAACCACTGCAGTTTTGCTATTCTTCCATAAATCCTTCAACTTTCACAACACTTTCTTTCTCAAACACGTTACTCACCCAATTATAGGTATTGTGTGAGTAACAGTTAGTGCTGCCACTTTATTGAGATGACTGTGTAATAATAACATTACTAATTTTTAAAAGAAAAAAAGTTATATAAAGTTTGCAGAGTCCAAATGGCCAGGTAAAATTGTACATGCATTTATTGCTTAGAGCCTTTCCCTGTTTTTCATTATCAAATTTCTGATACATTCCTCAAGGAATGTATAGCATACTATTATAGTAACATGATTAAGTTTATGTTCTAGTTTCCTATCAACAAATTACTTATTTGTCAGGATGTCGGTATTGTCAGACCTATGACACTTCTCACTGCCTCAGTTCACTTAAATATCAGTCTGACTCTTGGTCTCTTTCCTGTTATATTGCACAAAACACCTGTTTTGATACCATTTCCTCTCCTGTTCCATATAAGTGACATACCATTTTAAATTAGCTGTGCTCATACATTCTTGAATATAAACATTGTCATGTTCTTTCCTTATATTTTCATTTTTCATATGCCACCTATTCACTCACTTCATTTTTCTCAAAATCTCATATCTGTAGTCTCGTGTTTGATCAACAGCTTTATTTCTAAATCAGTTCTCGTATTTAAGTTATATTTTATAACTTAAATACGAGATTGCAGTATTAAATGTATATTTAATACTGCAATCAATCCTACCATGTATACTGATAGATCATTGTTCTGGCTAATTTCTCTTATTCATATAAATTTATTCACCTGGCTCCCACTATTTCAGCTTTGCTTATTCTGATATCTGTTTCAGATCTTCAGTAAAAATTGTGCCTAAACAGGTGAAATATTTTACTTGTTCTATAGTTTTGCAAATGAGAATGTAGTTGTTATTAATCTTTATGATTTCAATACCAGGTTCATTGCCACTTTTCTTCATAAAGTGAATATGTATTGATGATAAATATGAGTAGAGATAGCATCCTTGTCTTACAGCTGATTTTACATCAACCCATCTTTCAGTACTTCCTTCATTTCTAACTGCTAACAGGGTATATGTTGTTTTCTGTAATTTTCCATATAACTAACATTTCCTCCTAGCATTCAGTTGCATGCCTTTTTCATATCTATGAAGTTTAAATATAGATCCTTGTTATATTGCTATTACTGCACTAATATTTGTCTTCAAATAAAAATCTGATCTTGACACATTTATTATTATTATTATTCGTGACACCTCCAAGGAGTCCGAAGACTCATCGCGGGAGGACATCTACTATACTATGCAACGGCATCTACTGCCCACCACCACAACTAGTTTTCTTTATCTGTAAATTGCGTGTGTTCTGAAGGGCCAATTTGTCTGTGTGAGGGATGAAAAACCCGAGTTTCCAGGAGAAAAAACCCTGCTACCTCCATATGAGATCGGCTAACTCACCTTCAATTGAAAAAGTCCACATAAAGATTCCTCCCGTCGCTTCGAGAATCAAACTGAGACCTATTCCAACCGAAGGGCGCAATGTACTGTTGTTCTTCCAATTGCGCTATGGAGGCGCTTAAATTTGTTTTGGCAAAATTTGTTTGCCTTTAACTTAGCTGTTCTTCTCCAAGTTTGTTTTCCACAGATTTTTTGAGCACTACTCAAGCATGCTTGCATAAATCTTACCTGGTATAATCAAATAGGGAAATACCAGTATTAGTCTCATTCAATTTTACTTCTCTTAGTATAGATATTTGCTATGAGGGATTTACTCCCGTGATACAGAATATGACTGTCTGACATTGAATTACACAAGTGCGGCCACTATTAATTTTTATAGCCTCATGTGTGACCAATTTCTGATTAAACATCTACCTCAAGCTCCCTTTCCATATTTCAGGTTTCTTTTGGATTTTACCACTTCAAAAATATGTATATACTCCTGGCATTCCTCTTGAATCTTTTTCTAACACTTTTCTCATTTAATTCTCTTTCAAAAATAGTAATTCTCATTTTCTTGACCCCTATAGTAACAAGACTCCTTGCAGGAGGTTAACAAAAAAATGTATTGTAACACTCATTAACCTCATCCACTGTTAGCATTTTGAAAACGCTCTCAGGCAATGCATTCCATTCTCCTGCCAGTCTCCATATAAAAAAACTTCTTTTCCTTTTACTCAGTATTTCCTTTTGCAACTTTCAGAGATGGCCCTTTGACCTTGTTTCTTCCCCTCGTTCTGTCACATGAAAAATATCCCCAGTAATTTGATAATAATCCTTTAACAGCTTAAATTTCTCAATCATACTCCACCCCCCCCCCCTCCCTTGTCTTTGTCACTGCAGTCTGCATACTCTCAGCCTATCCTCATAAACAACATTGTACAGTCCTAATATCATTTTTGTTATATTAGGATAATAAGGTTGCACATCCATTTCACTCCCAACCTATTTATTTTTCGAACACTACTGATACATTCAGATACCGCCTCATTCAAGCACTTTTTCAAAGATTCCCATGCAATGCTGTCATTTTTTTCCATTTAGTAACTGATACCATTGGACCAAAGATAGTATTCTTCTAAGATGATCATAATTTCCAACTTTGTTATTTAGCATGTAGCCTGATTTAATCGGAGCTTCAATACAAGTAGATACTTCCCAAGAAAGAACAGCATGATCACTGTCACCAATTGGTGGTAAAATAGCCATATTCTTAACAGAGATCCCTTCTGATGCTATGAGCAAATCCAACACTCTTTGACCTCGAGTTCCTTCTTTCACATGCTGCTTGAGAAAGTTATCTCGCATCAATTCAATAAATTTCTGTTCTTTCTGATCTTGAGATTTCTCTTCTACTCAATCAATGTTTGGAAAATTAAAGTCACACATAATGATCATTCACTTCGTACCCATAAGGCTAAATTGACGATACATTTCTTCGTCCCCTACAACTGAGCTGCCAGGTCTGTAGCAACACTCCACCATATATTTCATTCTGTTAACCTCCACTTCACACCAAATAGACTCAAACTCCGCTACATGGGACATTGTTACCATCATTGTTTTCTTGTATTTCTACCCTAACTGGACTTAAGGCATCTGATATCATTAGTAGCACCCTCCTCCTTTCCTATCTCTTCTGTCATTCCTAAAAATAGTATATCCATTACACTCGCTCCCACTTATCATATCTAATTCTGATATCCAGGTTTTACTAATGCCAACAATCTTAGGCCACATCGTATTCAATAAACTAGTTCATTGACAGTTAATTATGTGCTTATTATATTTTATTAATAAAAAAATCATAGTCATACATACTAAAACTAAACATTTTAGAATCCACTTATTAGATACTGAAGGAAATTCCCATAAAGTATCATACGCAGTGCCGCGCAGTGGGTAGGAGGCGCCCTAGTACAAAACTTTGTTCACCGCTCCCATAAAATAAGTTTCCATGAAACATTTTTGCAAAAAATTTTACTTTGTTAAAAGTACAAAACAGTTTATACGCATACATAAAAATAAATTTTACTTAACAGTAGTAGAACATTGTAATCACTGAAATTCATTAATGAGGAGTTTTTAATAATAAAATTTTCAAAAATGTTTATTCCTTAGTATATAAATACAACAGAATATCTTTAACATATATATATATATATATATATATATATATATATATATATATATATATATATATATATATATATATATATATATAGGTATATATATATATATATAGGTATATATATATATATATAGGTATATATATATATATATGTTACCAAGTTATTTTAAATATAAAATTGGTTTTTTACTCCATTTCCCAAGTAAGCAAACAGACAAACAATTCAAGTTTGCGCCTGCAAGTCTAGCTGACTCTGCACGTAGTGCAAGTCCAAGGCAACTCGTGGTAAAGGTAGTATAAGCTCTGATCACTGTTCTTAATATTTATCCCTAATGCAAAGCACATCTCTTGGAGGAGATGTATGGTGCTATGTATTAAAGGCAAGGAGCCACTACCCAGACAGGTTCCGACCCCTATCAAGGTCTCATCAGTGGGAGCCAGGCTAAGAAATACTAAGTTTTAAGTAATACAGAGCTTATAAATATTTTACCAGAATAAGTTACCATAAGGTGCTTTGACCTTATTAAATAAAAATCTCAGGATGAGAGATAGATGTAGAAAGTTTTTTACCTTGGGTATAATATATGTTAAAGATACCAAGTTATTTTAAATATAAACCTGGTTTTTTACTCCATTTCCCAAGTAAGCAAACAGACAAGTCAGTCAATCAGAGCTTATTCTACCTTTACCACGAGTTGCCTTGGACTTGCACTACGTGCAGGGTCAGCTAGACTTGTAACACTTGCAGGCGCAAACTTTATTGAGGTTTCCCACTTATGAGACCTGAATAAACGTCGAAACCGGTCTGGGTAGTGGCCTCTTGCCTTTAATACATAGCATCATACATCTCCTCCAGGAGATGTGCTTTGCATTAAGGGTAAATATTAAGAACAGTGATCAGAGCTTATACTACATTTACCACGAGTTGCCTTAACTTGCACTATGTGCAGGGGCAGCTAGACTTGCAACACTTGCAGGCTCAAACTTGACAGACTTGTCTGTTTGCTTACTTGGGAAATGGAGTAAAAAACCAGGTTTATATTTAAAATAACTTGGTATCTTTAACATATATATATATATATATATATATTAACAAAATAAACATTTTTGAAAATTTTTATTATTAAAAATTCTTTATTAATGAATTTCAGTGATTACAATGGTCTACTACTGTTAAATAAAATTTATTTTTATGTATGCGTATAAACTGTTTTGTACTTTTAACGAAGTAAAATTTTTCACAAACATTTTTCATTGAAACTTATTTTATGGGAGCGGTGAACAAAGTTTTGCACTAGGGCGCCTCCTACCCACTGCGCGGCACTGCGTATGATACTTTATGGGTTGTTTCCTTCAGTATTTAATAAGTGGGTTCTAAAATGTTTAGTTTTAGATTTTAGCTTTAGATTTTTTAGATTTTAGTTTTATGACTATAATTTTTTTATTAATAAAATATAATAAGCACATATTTAACTGTCAACGAGAAATGACGCCTTTTTTTAATTTAGTAAACTAAATGCTGTATATTTGTAAAATATTGTTGCCGTAATATGGCTGAACGAGTGCCCTTATTAACACGCAGGAGCTCGCAGCGGTAATTTTGCAGCTTACGACGCGGTATATCAGAGAGATACATTCATTACTAGTATGTGCTAAAATGCAAGAAAACATAAAGAAAAACACTGCAAATATAATACATGATGGTACAAATTAAGTGAATATTAAATCCAACAACATTTCATAGCCGAATATAGAAACTACAAGAGTTTCGTGCCGAATGAAAATTTCGGCGGGTGTCAGCATAAGTAGTACCTTATGCTTATCAATACCTTTGAAATGAAACTTATATGAATAAGCATATATTTACTAATATTCATTAAGCGCAGAAATACGCAGGAAGCAAAATTTGTGAACGAACACCAACATGTGATTTTTTCCATTAAAATATAAAAAAATAACATAAAAGAAATAATAAAAATTAAATGCGTTTCTTTTAAGATTTAAAAAAAAAAAGAACTACTTAGTCTTAAAACATTTAAAATTTGTTTTTATTATTTCACGGATCCCTCAACAAAACTTGCGGTCCCCAAGGGGACTACGGTCCACAGTTTGGGAAGCGCTGTTCTAGAGGCCTTTGGCTCTCTATTTCAGTAATACATGATGGTTTATTTATTTTCAGTTACAATCTAGAAATTATTGAAACAAAGAAATATAAAGGATAAAAATTTTTGTTACAAAATAACGCAAACATCGATAATGAAAGAAAATAAAACTAAACAAATGCATTTAGCATTAATTAATCAGAATCTACAATAGTTGGATTTACAAAACTGTCATAACAGTCATCGCAAACAATATTGCTATGCTGAAAGCATAATACTATGTACGATGCTTGCAAAAATATTTTGATAAGTGACTCGTTTTGGATGCATAGCACATAAAACGTCTTTTTCTGTTTGTCGAGGGAGCCGTATCTATGTCGTCATTAGAATTTCCTTCAAACTGTGTCTGAAATTGATGAAGTTGCAGGTGTAATGATCTATTCACACCTGTAGAGATTTCTTATTTTATTTTATTTGTTCTTACACTAACTGCATTACGAGATTTCTAATAAATATTATGCGCCGTACCGGGCTGATAAGTATGACAAGCTTAGGTGTGTGCTTGGCTCAGTGCCATGGCATGTAAAACTGCAAGGGCTGGATGTTGATAGTGCATGGGAGGTGGTTAAGAACTGTTTTCAATGGTTGACTGTATACCAAGAGTCCGAATAATAAATCAAGTAGGAGTTAAATGGATGAATAACACTATTAAGCTTGAGCTGCAAAAAAAGAAACAATTGTGGAGGGAATTTAAGGAGAAAGGTGACCATCAGGCGCAGGAACAGTATAAAGCTCAGGCCAGGATGGTAACAAGGGTGGTAAGAAAAGCAAAAGCGGATTACGAAAGAAAATTGGCCATGCAGGCTAAAGAGAATCTCAAACAGTTTTTTCAATATGTTGCAAGTAAAAGGAAAAATGCTCATGGTAGAATGATCTTAAAAAATGCTGAGGGTAGGGAGGTAACCGAATCAGTCGATATTGTGGAATTACTGAGCGAGCACTTTGCAAGAGTATATCATCCAGGTGGTGACTTTGCAGGAATGGAAGAACCTACAGCTTATACTGGAAGTGTGATGAATGAAGTAGAGGTAACTAGTCTATTACAGAACCTCAATGTCAATACATCTGTGGGATTGGATGGTATACCAGCTCGTGTCGTACGTGAAGCGGCTAAAGAATTGTCAGTGCCCTTGACCATTTTGTTTGATTTGAGCCTCGGGTCTGGGTTAGTCCCAAGGGGGTGGAAAGAGGGGAAAATAGTTCTGCACAAAGGTGGTTCCAAGGCTGCTGTTGAAAATTACTGCCCAATCAGCATAACAGGAATCATTATCAAGGTCTTAGAGAAAATAGTCAAGAGGAAAATACAAGATTGGATAGAAGAAAATGGGATACTGTATCGGGGACAGCATGGTTTTGTGAAGTGTAGGTCATGCTTCAGTAACTTGCTCACATATTATAACACAGTGACGGCTGAACTGGATAAGGGTAATGGGTTTACAGTGATTCTACTGGACCTTGCTAAGGCCTTTGATAGGATACCACATGGAATTCTAATCAGTAAATTGCAGCATATGGGGATGGACATAGGGTTGGTGAGATGGATAGGAGGGTGGTTGACGGAGAGATATCAAAGAGTGGTTTACTCAGGAGTAGAGTCCACAAGACGGCCTGTGACTAGTGGTGTGCCACAAGAATCTGTTCTTGGACCACTGCTGTTTAATTTGTTCATTAATGATATAGGAAAGGATCTGAGAGGAACAGTTCATTTGTTTGCGGATGATGCGAAGTTGGGTAGGGCAATAGTGAATGCAGATGACGTCAAAATTTTGCAGGATGATTTGGATAGATTGGAGGTCTGGGCTAAGGAGAATGAATGTCAATTTAATGTGGCAAAATGTAAGGTTATGCATTTTGGGGTGAAAAGATTGGCGGCAGTCTACTGCATTAGTGGAACTGTGCTCCAGGAAATTGATGAGGCACAAGATTTAGGAGTGTTGGTGGATAAGGAATTGAAATTTAGGGGACACATTGCAAAAGTGGCCAAATCAGCTCATCAAATCACTTGGTTTCTGAAGAATACCTTGACAAGCAGGTTATTGTTCCTCTGTATCGAGCCTTGATAAGACCCTATCTCGACTACTGTGCCCAGATTTGGTCACCTAGGTTTCTTCTTGATGGGGAGGAGGTGGAGAGGATCGAGAGGCGAGTGACCAAGATGATTGCAGGTCTGTGGAATGAACCTTATGAGAACAGGTTGAGGATTTGTGGGTTGCAAAAATTGGTTGATAGGCGGAGGAGGGGGGAGATATGATTGAGACATTCAAGTTACTGAAGGGTTTCTATAAAATTAATTCAGAAGATATTTTTGAGAACAGGGCTGGTTGTGGTAGGACTAGGGGACATCCATGGAAACTGGGCAAGAGTGTGGTTAGTAAAGGTGTTAAAGCTGGGTTCTTTACTTTTAGAGTAGTGAATGAGTGGAATGCGCTCCCTGAGTCTGTGGTGGATGCTGTGACAGTGAATGAGTTTAAGGCGAGGTATGATAGATACTGTATGAATGTCAAATAGTTGTGATGAATATGATTTGGGGCCTCCCTCGATGAGTCTAAGACTCCCTGGAGTTGCCCGTAATAATAGTAATAGTAATAATAGTATTTTCACATTGTTGTTCAGCACATGAATAATCGGACCATTTATATTTATATTTATGAGCTATAGTGATATCGGAGCTCGCGGTATCTCTCAGATACAATTTACTGTCAAATATCACAAACGTTTACAAAAAATGTGTTCAACCAAACCGATAGCAAAAAAGAAAAAAGTGCGTAATATCACTCATAACATACGCACGCGCAGCTAGTTATGACCCTCAACCTATACAATAAAATATCTATGTCAATTAACAAGTGTCTGTTAGATCTGCTGGAACCTACGCAGGCCCATATATTACAAATCTTTGCATAACACGTGTTAAACCAAACTGACAGCAACAAAAGTGCAAAATAGCACTCGTAATATACTCACGCGCAGCTACTCATGACCTTCAACGTATACAATAGATAGGTTAAAGCAGTGGTCGATATGAGATTGTTAGGGGTCGATTCGGGCTCAGGGATCGACAGAAAAATATAAGACATCATTGTATGGGTAATATTTAATTTGGTTAACTTGGATTACCTCCATGACAAAAGACGGAGGTGATGACAACGCAATTAAGAGTGAATCGTGGGATCAGTACCTCCATCTTACAAGTCCATGAATAGGACCTGTAAGATGGAGTAAGGTCATGAAAATAGTTACTGAGGCCAATCAAGTAGGCCAAAATGACGTATTTACCAATAAACGGATGTTGGTAGTTCCTGCCGGCCGGCGCAGTGGGAGCGAGATTGCAACACGTGCGTAGTTCTTATTTACTGATACAAGTATTCGATCCCAGTCTCATTTTTGCGCATCGACATACAAGTGAGCGTTAATGTTCTAAAATTCATCAACATACATATCATAATTCAATCGTTACTCATTTGCGAACTAACTTTCTCTATGTTGAAGAGTTGAGCAGCGCTGGCAGTAATACCAGTGATATTAATACCAGTAGTTTATTAATATCACTAGTAATACCAGTGATATTACTAGTGATAGTAGTAATAGTAATATAATAATATATACTATATTATACATACAATATATGTATAATATAGTAACTATAAAATAAACAGTCTAAAAACTCACATAAGCGTGAGTTTTTAGACTGTTTATTTTTTTTCATATTATAATTACGTAATAGTAAAATATAGGGTCTCGATAAAAAGTCAAGAAACGCTTGAAGGGGTCGACGAGCAAATGACTTTGGCTACCCCTGGGTTAAAGAATATTGAAAATTGAAATTTATGACTTTAGGGGTGAAGCAAGATGCTTTTCATATTCCCCGCTATCTGTTGTGGTTACAGTGAGAGTAAAATTTATGAGCAGATTGCTCACCCTGAATTGGCATGGAGATTATGCATCGCTATAGGAGGCTAATATAGCTTTTGGTCTTCTATATTTGAATATGTCCGTTGCCTCGTATGCTGCAGCTTGCTGAACCAAATCGTTGGGGTGTGTGGACGTCTTTAGGAAAAACTTGCATGCTAAGGATTGTAGAAAAGAGAAAATATAAGGAATATTTGTGTCTCTATGAAGTTGATTGTTTCTAACATACCACGGGGCATTCAGAATCATTCTCAAGCACTTGTTCTGCACTCGTTATATCTTGATAATGTTAGTATTAGAGGTGTGGCTCCAGGCTGGAGAGGCATAGGTGATTATAGGACGAATCATCATCTGGTATAGCTGCAATTTGATTCTGTTACTGAGCTTGCTATTTCTGTTAATTAGCGGGTAGATCTAAAGTCTGAGCTATGATTTTAGATGCCATTGCGCACGTAGACTTGATGTGTTGGTTGAAATATAGCATTTTGTCGAGAATTACACCCAGGTAATTTGTTTCTGTCTGCAAGGGAATTTTAGTATTGAATAGTAACACATCTCCTGCAGGAGACATTGGCCTTTTTGAAAAAAGAACGGCTGAGCTTTTCTGGGGGTTAACTTCCAATCTCCATTTGGAGAACCAACCCTCCAGCTTTAGAAGGTTTTCTTGACGCTTTCTGGTAACGAAATGGGGTCGGAGGGATCTGGTTAGTATTGCTGTATTGTCCGCATAAAAGGCCAAAATGGAAGATATCGGATTGTGTGGGATGTCTGACATGTATACAGAAAACAGCAGTGGAGCCAGTAGGGATCCCTGTGGCACTCCAGCAAAGATATGGCGCTGGGACGAAGTAGAACCGTTGATTGTTACTTGCATTGACCTATTCTGAAGATATGAATGGATTATATGCACCATTTTTAGTGAGGTTCCGGCTGAGAGAAGTTTGTGTAGGAGTCCAAAATGCCAGATTTTGTCAAATGCTATGGATAGGTCTAGGAAAACAGCTGTGTACTGGCGCCAGTTATAGATGGTGTGATATATTCCACAATTCTGTGGATTTGCTGGGTAGTACTATGGTGTTGCTGAAAACCAAACTGTTCTTTAGGGAGGATGTTTAGGTCATTTACTGAGGTTTGGAGTCGTGAGAGAATGACTTTCTCCGCAGCCTTACCCAGATTAGAGATAAGACTGATTGGACGATAATTTTGCGGTAGGTGTGGGTCTTTGCCTAGTTTATGTATAGGAATTACATCAGCCAGTTTCCAGGTAGAAGGAAAATAGTGAAATCTTAAGATTGCATTTATTATACTGGTCAGGTACACCAGTGCTTCCCAAACTTCTGGATGTCAGGGCCCCCTTTGCAAAAATTAAAATATTTCACGCCCCCCCCCTCGAAAGAAAATCGTAATAGAGAGATATATTATTATAATATTTATTGTATTTATATTCAATACAAAACATACACACAGCGAATATTGCAAAAATCAAATGCATATATTACATTTTTTGCCTCTTACCGTTTGGTTCTGAAGACGATGCGGGCTGTTCTGGTAAAATATGAAATACTGTCCTTTTTTTTTTTTTTTTTTTTTTGAGTCTGTTTCTGCTTCTTCTGATTGTTCGCGGGAATTTTTTTTATTTTTTATCAGCCACTTATCCATCTCAGGGTTAAATTTTTTAACATAGAATAAATCAAATAATATCACCACTTACCAATAATGGCACACCACAGACTGATAACATGAAATTAGTGAATATTACCTGAATAAGGGAATCCACGGACCAGGAACATTTTTCTCTTTTGTGACTTTTCTCCTTTTAAGGTCATTAAGCCTAACGCGAAACAGACAGCAAAGGCAGGTTATTAAAACGTGCATATGATTGGTGCGGTATTAACAAAAGATCGCGCAACCAAAAGATAAAAGCATAGCTGGCAATTGAGTTGAAATGCTAACTCTCTCTTCAACCGAATTCCATAGTGAAACTGCCATAACATTCATTATATATATATATATATATATATATATATATATATATATATATATATATATATATATATATATATATATTACTTAGGTTTAACACTTTTGCGAATTTTAACACGTTCGGTTGAATTTTATTGCTGCCTTGGGAAATCGAACTCACACACATCTAATTAATAACAATACTTTTTAGTTAGATAATGTGTTTGCCCATGCAACATATGGTTTTGTTTCAGTCTATACAGCATAGTTTCTGTATGAGGGGACATATGATTCATTAATTAGTGTGTTTTTATCCCAGTTGTCTCTAATTGCACTATTTGTTGATAAACATATATTACACTGACTCCTCATACCTTATTGACGGGCATAATAAAAGTACTTTTTTTTATTGCCTCTGCATTATAGTGGCTGTTAGGGAGGGGTGTTGTTTACCACTGCAAGCGAGTTACTATCTCCCCCACATGAACTTGTTTAAGCTTTTTTTGTGTGTGAAGTATATGCGAAACTTTTATTGGTAACAGAAAACTAGCTCGGATGACAGTGATAATATAAAACGAGTTTTGATATGTATATAAAGTCAATATCAACAGTCCCTGATTACGAATGCGTGATGAAAGGAAGATTTGGAGCTTCCCTGGAGAGCATTCGAAGTAAATACAATTAACCACTGCTTTGAAATGAAACATATGAATAAGCAATATTTACAAATATTCATTAAGCGCGGAAATACGCAGGAAGCAAAGTTTGTGAACCTACACCAATGTGTGAATTTTTCCATTAGAATATAAAAAATAACAAAAAAGAAATAATAAATAATAAAAGTTAAATACGTTTCTTTTAAAATAAAAAAAAATCTACTTAGTCTTAAAACATTTTAAATTTGTTTTCATTATTTCACGGCCCCCCTCAACAAAACCTACGGCCCCCAAGGGGGCCGCGGCCCACAGTTTGGGAAGCGCTGAGGTACACTACAACTTTCGGGGTAGCAGCTTGATCACCCTGTTTGAGATGCCGTCTAGTCCTTTATTGTTCTTAAGTTTTTTAATAATATCATATAATTCAATAGGTGATGTGGGTGCAGTATGGTCAGAGATGGTATCTGGGAGATTTAAAGCGTGTCTGTCCTGTCTGTGGATTTTGTACAAGTGATTTAAATCTAAGTTGTTATAAGAGGGCTTGCACTGCGCCTCTAGATTCTTTACTATGGCCTCTGCCTTATCTACACCTGTGTGAACTAAGCCCTGGTTTGAGATTATGGGGGAAGGGAACTTTTTATTTCCGAAGTTTCTCAGTAAACCCCAGATAGAGTGATCAATAGGTGAGATAGAGAATAACTTTTTATCCCAAACTTGGTTTCTATGTGTTTTAAGTACATCTCTTACTGCCCCATTTATCCTGTTTAGAGCTGTTTTATCTTGTGGTGCACGCGTGTTATGGAATCTTTTCCTAGCTCTGTTTTTGTCTCTGATCAAGTTCATGATATCTTCAGGCAAACGATCTGGTTGCGGGCAGATTTGTAGGAGGCAGCTTCCTTTATAGCAGAATTAATTTGTTGTGTGAGATTTTTAACTGCAGTTTCTACTTCTTCTTTTGTGCGTATGTGAGGAACAGGTCCAATATAATCCTTGAGTGCTGTTGACAGTCTTTCCCATGCAATGTAGGAGTGAGAAGGAGGAAACAGGTATTCTGGATTTTCCAGCCGTAGTAGAATTGAATTGTGATCGGATGATAGTTCATCCATAGATATGATGCTGTATTGAAGTTTGATATCCTACAGGATAGCTATATCCAGGATGTCAGCAGTGCCAAACGTACTCTGATGAGTTTGTCCGGTGGAGCCTGCTACAACAGCGTTGCTTGATCCTAAGTAATTAGAAAGGATACAACCATTCTTGTTGGTGTTTGTGCAATTCTATGCAGAGTGCTTGGAATTCAGATCCCCGGCTATAATGGTGGGCTCTCTGATGCATAAGATGGCATTTAGGTCAGAGTGAAGTAGAGATTTTTGGGGAGGGCTGAAAGCTGAGTAGATTTTCAGTTTGCCAGTGGAGCTGGTGACTACTTCCACGCCAGTGATCTCACGGGTTGCTCACAGAGTGGAGCTTAATGTAGTTTTTAATGAAGATGGCAGTGCCGCCGCCTCTGTAGAGTAATCTGTCATTTCTGTATAGGCGATAACTCTTTAGTTTAGGATTGTCTGAGGGTTTTAAATGAGTTTCACTGATTAATATAACATCTGGTTGATAACTATATGTGAAATCTCGGAGTTCCAGAATTTTATTTTTGAGGCCATTTGCATTCCAAGCAACTATCTGAAGAGATGCTTGAGTGAGTTTGTTTACTATTCATTTATGAGAGCTGTGAGGATGACCTGCGTTTCACGAAGAAATCTTTTAGTGGAGGTTTCAGTAGGGTTTGATAGGCTGAAATTTTGTAGTATGTTTTCTAGTGAGGCTGTAATAACAGCTGTTAGGTTTTTAGGTGCTGTTGGTCGATTGTGTTCTGGAATTGGTCTAATTGTACGGGTAACATCGGCATAGCTTCTTGTTTGCTTTTGGGTGTCTCTATTTTTGGTGGTCTCCGATTTTGGCCGCTGAGTCTCCGGTTTTGATGCCTGGGCCTCTGGTGTTCCTCTACTGTAAGAGGAGGTCTGATTGACTGCCTCCATCCGTCTGTTCTTTGGGTGCTGAGTACATCCTTTGTAGTTCGCAGGATGAGGGCCGCCGCAGTTTGCACATTTGGCCGAGGTGGTTCTCGGCTTTGTGCAGATATTGCTTGGGTGGCTGTCCCCACATTTTAAACATCTATATTCTGCTCTACATAGATTCTATGCATGGTCAAACTTCTGCCACCTTTGGCACTGCCCAGAAGATGATCTTTTCCGGAGTGGTTCTGGTGTGACGATGAGACCACAGACTGTTTTTAAGCAGCGCCGTACGGCAGGCTGTCTATATGCTACACCCTGTCGACGGTACTGGGCAAAGCACAGCATAAGAATGAATTCACGTTCTGTCTTAAACTAACAATTTCCACTAAAAATATAATAATTAATCGAGAATATTTATACAATTTTCGCTGAATCGATGCTTACTCTATGAAATAAAATCTGTGGTAATCTTGATAACGTTTCACTTCAAACAAATTATGAAAAACTGGTGACGTATTAAGTTAAAAATGTTGTTAGATTATTAAGAATTCATAATAATTTGACTGATTTAAAATTTCATTTTTATTGCATTAACTATAATTTGTAATTGCGGTATTTATATAGTACGATATATTTCAAGAATAAGAAAATTTATATATTTTTATTATTTCCCGTGGTGAAATGGCGCCCCTCTCTTCAAGTGCCCTTGTGCGGCGCACAATCTGCACAACAGCACGGCTCGGCTTTGTATGCCGGTCAGTTTTATATTTGTATATATTTATATATGAAATTTTGCTGAAAACTATTAATTCTGAATACTTATTTTCCCCAAGAATTAAAGATTATTAAAATCGATGTAAAATGAAAATAATATATTTATAATTTACATCGACAATAATTACATCAAAAAAATGCTAAAAGACGTTTCTTGATGTAATTATTTAATAAAATCAATAATTACAAAAATTATTGATGTAATTATTTATCTCCAAGCTCCCCCCCCCCGCTGGTAATTTTCTGCGGACGCACGCCCATGCATACGGTCAAATTGACATGAAATGTGTAGCACCAGTTGCATAAAGCACATGACAGCACACCCAACCGAATTGGGCACGCGACTCCACTGATATATGCGCACTAGTCCGCATGAAGATAGACTTACGTTCAAGTCTAGTCGCGAATGGAGGAACTGATTCGACTCCTTTCCTAGACCGGTTCCCGAATTACTTGATGTCTTGCACAGGCAGGCGAGTTTTTCTTCCCATAAACTCAAAATCAGCTGTAAAACCCACATTATTTCAGACAACAATATTCTCTGTTATGATTAGGTTCCAAGAGATGGCAACACTTGTTTACCTATCTCTTTATCAGTTGCCTCCCGCTTATAATTAGTGATAGTCTTGGGCCAGCTGTCTCCCATTGGGGTTCAATTCCCAGCTGGCTACCAGTGAGGATTGACCTGCTTACTCAGTCTCCAAAAGCTGTATAGATTTAAAAGGCATCACCTACCCCTGTAAGGGAAGAAACCCTTTAGCTTTATATATATATATATATATGTATGTTTTTTTTTTTTACTTAATTTTAACCTAATCGAGAAACTCTAGAGACCAAACATGCAACTTTTTCTAGCCAGTTTAGGCCTCCAATAAGTGGAGAGGTTGTATCACACCAGGCGAAGAAATTCACCTGCCTCCGTTACTTAGCATTGTTTTTAGATTTAACTGTATGACTGCTTTGTTTTCTCAAATATTTTGTTCAGTTATATTTAACTTATATTTATTTAAATTTTATCACATAATGAACAGTTTGAGATCAAAGTAAACCATGACGAATAATTCAGAATTTTCATACTCTGCGCTCGCTGAATGCAATTTTTCATATGCCAAATTGAGAAACTCTACTATGTATAAGCCTTACAAATTATTTGGGTGTGTACAATGCGTTGCCAAAATATTGGGTGAAATTGAATGCATAATAACAATCAACCAACGCTTTTATTCCCTTAAGGGAGTAGACAGTTTTTAACCCTATCTAGCTTTTGGAGACAGGGCAGTTCAGCCTCCACCGGTAGCCAGTCAGAGATTCATTGTTAAACATCAAAATTAATAAAACTGTTGCGTTCAGTATGTGTGTGAGAGCGCTTTAGCACTCGAGATGGAGTGCGACATCCATCGATACCAGTCGTGCTATCTCACAAAAACATAAGACGTCAGTCATCTTTAAACCGTTTTGGTTGTATTTTGAATACAAATGTTTATTATATATAAATAATATCTTTAAACGATTAAACAGGAATAAGTGAATAATTGTACAAAACATTCAGTTGCGTAATTATTTTTGACCCTCCATTTTAAAGCACTTTTTAAAAATCGATAAAAGTATTAGGTATCGATATCTAACACGAAGATGATAGGGATCTTTGTACTGAAAAGAGGAAAATCGGAATTAACAGATAAAACACGAATAACAGATGTGCATAGCAAGTTAATTGAAATGGTACAGAGTGTATTGTGCAGGAGAGATGTATTCTGCAGATATGTCTAAAATACTTTAGTTTCCTTTTATTTATTTTCTTCAATTACACACATATAGTACATATTTCTGCAATTTTATTCATTTGTTAGCTAATAGATTTATAAATAAAATAATTACTTCAGAGCCTGTGTAGCTCAGTGGATGTGGCGTTTGCATACCACGGCGCTTGGCCGCACGAAGGAAGACTTGGTTTCGAGTCTAGTCGGCGACTAGAAGAAATATTTCTAAGCCTTTTTTCGACCGGTTCCCGAGTTAGTCGATCTCTGGCACGGGCAAGCGGGTTTTTCCTCCCGGAAACTCGGGTTTTTCGTCCCGTAAACTCAAGAAAATCGACCGTAGAATCCACATTATTTCAGACATTAAATATATTCTGTTAGGGTTAGGGACCACGAGATGGCGGCACATTTGAACCGTGTCTCTTCACTGTGTACCGCTTAATTAGTGATAGCCTTGGGCCATCTATCTCCGATTGATACCAGTGGAGATTGAACTGCCCACTCAGTCTCCAAAAGTTAGATAGGGCTAAATGGCCTCGCCTACTCCCCGTATACGGGAATAAAAAGGCGTTAGCTGATTTTTTTTTTTATAATTACTTCATTTTTGTCCAAAATATCCAACCCCTCACAAAACGGAGATTGTGTGCCTAGAATGCCAGATTTTTCACAAGACTGGTTAGCCAGATTTATTTAAGAGGATTATGTCATTTGCAAAAAGAATTAGTTTAATATCTCCTATTCACGATGAAATATCATATTTTCTTGTTAATGTGTTTCATAAATAAGAGTAAAAATGGATAGCGTACAACTCCATCAAGTTAGTTGATAGCTTTCTTGGAGAGACTGAAACGTGGAGCAAGTTCCATCAATTTCATTCCTAATTCATCTTGGAAACAAAATTTCATGCTTTTTTTTTAATGTTATGCTATCGCTTCTTTGCGGGTTTTGCATTTTTAAATTCCTTTTTCTGGACATTTTTTGATGGCATAAATATACTGCAACGTTAACACTTTCATTTCCAAGGCTGAAAATTGGAATTTCGTGTGGTGGCCAATTTTTTTTTTTTTTTTTATTTAGTTAGCGACGTCCACGCGATGACGCGTGATCGGCCGTTTGGTGAGAACTCGCATCACGCGTATCGTTCATTGCCAAGCTGAAAATTGGAATTTTTTTTGTGGTGGCCAAATTTGTTTTATTTTTTTAGTTAGTTATTATTATTATTATTATTATTATTATTATTATTATTATTTTAACGGTGTCTCCATGGAGTCAAAAGACTCATCGCGGGAGACCCGACATTGACACACTAACCATTATTTACACAATACCTGTCATACCTCTTCTTAATTTCATTCACAGTTGAAGCATTCACAACCAGTTCTGGCAAAGCATTCCATCCATTCACAACCCTCCAAGTAAAAAATCTAGTCCTAACACCCTTGTTAACCACACTCTTACACAATCTCCAGGGAGGGCCCCTCGTTCTCTTACATCCTGCATTGGTCTTAAGAATATCATCAGTATCAATCCTGTAAAATCCCTTTAACAATTTAAATACCTCTATCATTTCACCTCTCCTACGTCTATCAGCTAGTTTTTGGAGCCCACAGATCATCAATCTATCCTCATAGGGAACATCCCACAGACCTGCAATAATCTTTGTAACCCGCCTCTGAATCCTCTCTACCACTTCCGCATCACCAAGAAATCCTGGCGACCAGATCTGTGCACAGTAGTCCAAATGCGGCCTTATTAATGCCTTATAGAGTGGAATAATAACTTCCCTATCCCTGCTTGTTAGTGTGTTCCTCAACAACCATGTAATTTGATGATGTTTTGGCAATCTTAGCAGTATGCCCTTTAAACTTAAGTTCTCTGTCCACAATAACTCCCAAGTCTCTTGTCTCATCAACTTCCTGCAGTTTAGTCCCGTTAATATAATAAACAGCATGCGATGTCATCCTCCCGAAGTGCATCACCTTACACTTAGCCACGTTGAGCTGACAGCCATTTACCTCAGTCCATATCGTCAGCCTATTTAAGTCATCCTGTAAAATATCCACATCATTTGAATTGATTATCGATCTTCCCAATTTTGCATCATCAGCAAACAAGTGGATATTTCCATTCAAGGTATTTCCAATATCATTGATGTACAAATTAGTTAGCGATGTCCACGCGATAACGCGTGATCGGCCGTTTGGTGAGAACTCGCATCGCGCGATATCTTGTGATTGGCAATGAACATGTTAAAGAATTTTAAGTTAAATTCACAATAAGGAAAAGATCGAGGCAAATTATAACAGTTTGGTAGATTTGCAACTGTGAAGTGATCAGGCATTTTTTGGTTTTTAAACGGAATTATTATTGCAATATTTTGTGATAAAACTCAGTTATGGGATAAAAAATTAACTGAACATTCATTCATTAGAGATCATTCATACTAATTAAAATGCTTCTTTCTCGGACGTACGCTGGGAAAACAGAAAATGTTAACCCTTCATAAACGTTGTGGGGGAGTCCTGAAGTGGAGATCTACCTGTATTTATATATGTATATATACGATTTTACTTGAAGGTAAGTGAGCTGCTGTCATACGGAATACGAAGACTTAATCATTTATTTGTTGTCTCCCGGAATTCTGTATTTCCACCTGAGACAGGCATATCATCCAGGGAACCTACGATTAACAGAAAAATATGTTCGTGGTTTGTAGCGGTGGTTACTGGTATATTTCGCGGGGATGCAAGTTAATTTCATTATGTTCTCATAGATGGCTTTAGGAAACATCTCATAGTATGTTTTCTAAAGATTGTTTAGTAATCTCTTTATTTTTTCCCCCCAGGGAATTAGGCAATGGGAGCTTGCATAGGTCAGTTGGTATAGACAAAGCCGTTTGGTTAGAGAGACCTGTATTCGAATCCCGATACGAAGGACCCTTTTTCACAGCATTTCAACTGAAGGTAAAAGATTTGCCGGCCTGGTTGGCTGAGTGGATAGCGTATCCGCTCTCCAGCTAAAAGGCTGTGGGTTCCAATCCCGCCATGGATATTTGTGATTGTCTCTGGAAATACCAGTGGTGGTGGTGGGCAGCGGTAGATGAGTTGGTGTAGTTGGGGTCAGTTGGTGATTGAATGGCAGAGACGGAGTTGTAGAAAAGGTGCCCTCACTCGATGAGTCCTTGGACTCCTGGAGGTGTCAAATAATAATAATAATAATCTGCTCTCACATGGCGGTGGGATGGTTTCTCTCACAGACACTCTAGTTTTTCATCATGCAAATTGCCCCAGTGAACACACACACACACACACACACACACACACACACACACACACACACACACACACACACACACACACACACACACACACACACACACATATTTCCACACATAAAATACTTACTCAGAGTCGGATGCAAGAGAAGGATGGCAATCGAGTTGTATCAAATTGTCTACAACTCCTGATTAGGGTACTTGACCTGTTTTGGATGGATGGAATTAAACAAAGCTGTATTAAACGTCAGTTAGGGATGATCAGAAATGACTGCCTAAAGATCATATGTATGAGGTGAATGACAACTAATCATTGAATTAAATAAACTGAACGTTCGTAGATAAAATTCAAGTACTGAAATCCTTATATAGTCCTACAACAGCAGGTTCAAACCCAACTAGTTTTCCAAACCACTAAACAGAACCGTCCATTGACCTTACAATCAAATTACACTCTTAGGATTACGAATACATGTCATCTAATTTGGATGTATAATTTTGTGCAAAGTCATTGGCTGCATTAACCCTTTAACGCTAGAAGCTCGTGCATCTAATACTGTCGCTCATGCACAGTAATAATTTAGATGATTTTTGCTATCTTTCTCATTACGAAACTTATTTTAGAAATAAATTATCTCAGAAACAATCATTAATTGCCTTATTTCTTGGCTAAACACGAAGTAACTTCTACTTTATGTTTAATCTTTAAGGGGCCATCCCTGGAAGTTACGAAAGGAAGTTGTGGGCAAGAGGGTGAGGAGTGGTTTCTTTGCGTGAAGGGCGGTTGAATAGTGGAATGAATTGCCTGATAGAGAGTGATGAGAGCTCGAATGGTCAATGAACTCAGGGAGGGATACGAGAGACTGTTTTCTGGGATGAGCCTCCCACGATGAGTCCTGTGACTCCATGGAGGCCTGAATCATAAAAATAGTAATTTGGTTTTGTATGATTGTTTCATGGAGAATCAAATACTGCAATATATGAAAATAAACATATTTACTGCTAGTTATGATATAACAATACATATTCAAAAAAAAATATATATATATATACTGTATATATATAACTAACTTCAACTCTGATCAGTATAATTGTATATGAACAAATATAAGAGTTTTAACTATAATGTCAAGAAGGTCACAGATAACTATATAATATTAGTTTTTTCTGTTAAAGCATTTCCTTATTAGTATGTTCATCATCATATCAGCAAGTGTTGTACAAAAGTTTGCATTTATTTGCAGTCAAGAATAAAATATAAACAGTATTAACTTGTAATTAACATACACAAAAAATGCTTCCATAGTACTATACCGCCTGAAGAAAAGCCATAATACGATTTAGTTGAGTCTAGAAGCCGACCAAGGAACTTTTTTCCGAGCCCTTCTTCGACCTATGTTAGTCGATCTCTGTTACCAGGAAGTTAAAAACTTATGTTTCCAGAAACTTGGAATTTTAATTTTGCAATCTCAAAAATTTCACTGTGAAACTCCACAAATGCAGAATATAATATGAATGTTAGGGTTTGGTTGGAAGCAATTGTCTGCCATATTCTACCTGGTGAAAAGGTTTGATTCATTGATAGCCTAGGTTTACTGTCCTTGTCTTTAAAAATGGAGACTACCCACCCTTCACAAAAAATGTGTGGTTAAAGGAATTCCATCCGCTTCCCTTAAGAAAAGAGGAGCTATTTATTTAATTATATCTATTTATTTAATATATATAATAGAGATTAAATATATGTATATATATTTATTTATTTGCCCTTTGTGGCAGCAGTATTTGATTCGTGTCATTTGGAAACTCCTTCCTCTCAGAATTCTTACCATCTAAAGAAAAGCCATCATACAATCTAGTTGAGTCAAGAAGCTGCTACAGAAACTTTTTTTCAGAGTAGGAACATTCTGGACGATGTCTATCGCCTGACAGACTTATAGCAATGGCAGTTGGCCCATAAAAAATCAGCTGATGCCTTTAATTCCCTTCTAGACAGTAGCAAAGCCTTTTAACCTTATCTAGCTTTTGGAGACGGAACTGATGAAGAGACTGGCAAACAAATACTGCCCTCTCTTGTGTCTAACCCTAATGGGATATGTTCTTGTCTGAAATAGTGTGGATTCTGTGAACACTCTGAAACTGGTCGAAGGAACTTGAACTTAAGTCTATCTTCTGGCGGCCTAGTGCAGCGGATGCAAGTGCCACTTCCGGCGAGCTATTGTCCATAAGGGTTGGCGAGAATACGCACGAGATGCTACAGTATTTCATCTAAAATAATAGGTCAGTGTAGCTTATTGGCCACTTACATGACTTTACTTCTACAAAATAAAGACATACAAATTTGATTCCACTTTCTGACTAAAGGAATTTATTTTCTACATTTTAAAGTGATTCACGAGTAATCAGTCTTTTCAGAACATGTAATTGAGGCTTGTTTTATAGAAGTAAAGTAATGTAAGTGGCCAATAAGCTTTCCTTACCTGCAGGATCAACAACTGAGGTTGTTAATCCTGCAGGTAAGGAAAGTCTGCTATAGAAGGTACCATTCCATACAAATAAATATTAGTTGGAACTATGAACCCCTCAAGGGCTCTCTTTATTGAGTATGGGAGTGGCAAAGCCGAGGTACCTGATGCAGCATCATGCCTTACTTCATGTCATGTATTATTATTATTATTATTATTATTCCTGATACCTCCAAGGAGTCCGAAGACTCATCGCGGGAGGACACCTCTACTACGAATCAACGCCATCTACCGCCCACCTCCAACACCACCACAACTAGTAATTTTTGTCTGTAAATTGCGTGTGTTCTGAAGGGCCGATTTGTATGTATGCGGGATGAAAAACCCGAGTTTCCGGGAGAAAAAACCCTGCTACCACCGTATGAGATCGGCTAACTCACCATCGCTTGAAATCGACCAGATAAAGATTCCTCCCGTCGCGACGAGAATCGAACTTAGGCCTATTCCAATCGAAGGGCGCAATGTACCGTCGTTCTTCCAATTGCGCTACGGAGGCGCTCTTATATCTATGGTATGGTATTATCTGTTGACTGGTTGCCTCCCATTCTTTCTTCTTTCTCCTTACCATTTCCCATTGCTATTCGAGTGCTAGAGATGAATCTTTATTATTTCTTTTCTTTTTATGCTGTGGGAGTCTGTCTTTGGTATTTGCTTCACCCAGAAGGCTAAGGTCCCCACACGACATGGGCAACATGCGATTAATTCGGGAAAAATCCTCCCAGATAGGTGAAAGGGCGTCTGCAAACCTGCAAATTTCTCCTTGCAATGACTTCATTCCAAATTGCTAATATGGTTGTTCCTCATAATAGATTTCATGCTGCATCGGTTGTTGCGAAGAAGAATAAGAGCCATATTGAGAGCTTAATCAGAGGGTCTTACAGTCTCGAGCCAAATTCAGCGATATTATGAACGAGGAATACAGAATGTATAGGACTAATCTATACATAGAGGAGAACTATACATAGGCACATGGAATGTACAGGATGAACAGTCAGTACTCTTGATATTGTGTGTAAAGAGTGGAGAGGTATAAAATTAACATTACGGGAATTACAGAGGCCAGATGGAACGGAGAAAGTCACTTCAAAAGACAGGATGGTAAGTGAGTTGTTTATTAGGGAGGTGACAGCATCATGGGGGTGGCATTGATATTGAAGACGGTTCAGGCAGGAGCCCTTTTCGGTTATAATACCGTTAATAATAGGATACTTTGTATTAAAATTAGGCTCATCCTACCAATGTGTCAATCGTGTTAGTTCATGCAGCCCACACATATAAGCCTGATGAACAGAGTGAGGAATTCTATGAAAACTTAGAGCTTTTTTTGAACTGCTTAACAAACATAATATACTTTGCATCATCTTAGATGACTTTAATGTAAAAATGGCAGAGTATGAGAGCTAGACCTGAGTTGGCATGTTTGGTCTGGATGGAATTACCACCAGTAGGGAACGACTTGAAATTTGTCCATGCTAACAGATTAGTTATTACCAATATCTGCTTCCAGAAACACCCACATCGAATCTAAACTTGGACATCTAATATTGATAGGCCAGATTGATTGCATCATGGCTTTCTGTCGGTGGAAAACAACCATGTGCATACTTGTCCTGGAGCAGGCTGTGGTACAGACCAGCAGTAGGAGCCAAAGTCAGACCAAGACTATTTAATGCAAATGAATATTAACTGGAAATTCCAGTTCATACTTGGAAACTTTCTAAGTCAGGCACATCCCAGTACTGGATGTCAGAGTAATTTCTATTGGGTTCAGAGAAGAAGCATCAACTCTGTTGGATGACCTTTTGGAAATTGATAAGGAGAATTCACCACAAATTCTTTTGGAAGGAGTATGGCTATAATACAGGATACAGCCAAGAAGTATTTTTGCCTAATAAGAAGACTAACAGACCCATGAATATCAGATTCAATTATAGGATTTAATTGAAAGAAGGAGGTTGGAGAAACAAAGAGACACAAGGAGTGAAGAACATAAGAGATCTCGTATATAGAGAAGTCAGGAGCCATCAGGCAGGACAAGGAAAATTTTATCCTAATAAACATGAAGATATTGAATTCCAGATGAGGAGGCACATTTAAAAAACGATGTTTCCTTTAGTTCATGACCCTGAGGAGCAAGCATATCTAAATGGAGAAAGTATTGAGGAAGTCAGCAAATTCGCATACCTGGGATACATTATTAATTAAAGAATTGTTGTTCAGAAGAAGATTTAGAATGGTTAAAACAACAGAAACTTATCCAAAATCTGAAAGGATTAATCTCTCTCTCCACAGGAACGACGTTGAGGATTCTGGATGTAGCTGTTTTTCTAACAGCAATTTATGGATTTGAGAATGATAGGAAAAGAATAAGAAAAGAAGTCTTATAGGAAAAGGATAGCTTTTTGTTATGTTTTTGAGATGTTATTATTATTATTATTATTATTATTATTATTATTACATGACACCTCCAGAGAGTCTAAAGACTCATCAAGGGAGGACACATACTAGTATAATGAAAAGCGTACCGACGGACAGGTGCTAAAAGGATCAGTAGAACTTTAAGGCTCTTCTAGGATATTAACAGAAGAAAGTTGAAATACTTTGGACACATTGAATGGATGGAATCAAAACAGTTATTATAGAAAGTAAAGTTCCTGGAAAAAGAGGAAGGGATAGACCTTCAATGAGACGGATGGATGGTGTGTCTGATGACTGATCTTCAGAGAACTGAAGACGCTAGAAAAGCATTCAAAAGGACTACATTTCGAGTACATGTCTGGTGTGTCACATCACTGAGCATTTCTGAAAATATGACCATAAGGCATCTGCTGATGTTCAATGAACAGATGGATGAATGAGTATAAACTGCGCCTTCTGTTTTCAGAGGGGTTCACAGGATTCAAATTAAATGAGAATGATAGGAAAAGAATAAGAAAAGAAGTCTTATAGGAAAAGGATAGCTTAACCGCTGAGGGACAGAAGGGGGACATCCGACTGTCTACTCCTTTTGGAGAATGAAAGGCTTTAAGATATTTATTTTTAACAGTCACCATAATAATCATAATGATAAAAGTCCATTTGTTCAAATTACTACTAAGAAATCGAAACTCATAGAAATAAATTAATTAAGCCGCTAATGACTTTTATTCCCGTTTAGGGAGTAGGCGAGCCCATGTTATCCTTATTTAATTTTTTGAGATTAAGGGTAGAAACTTAATATATAACTTCTTATTATTGTGCTATCTTCTATCGAAGGTCAGCGACCATCTTGGCGAACAAACCGCGCTCTTGTGCTAATCTGAGCAGTTGTGCACTGCTCTTTCCTGTCCACGTCTTGATGTTGTCAAACCATGATATTCTTTTTCTTCCTCTAGTTCTTTTGCCATCACTTCTTCCTACCAAAATAGTTTGTAGAAGTTGGTATTTGCTATTTCTCATGATGTGTCCAAGATATGATGTTTTTCGTTTCTTGATTATTTGTACAAGATGTTTAGCTTTGCCAATGGATTTTAAGACATCTTCATTGGTTATTTTTTCTGTCCATGATATCTTTTGCATTCTTCTGTATAGCCACATCTCAAAGGCTTCGATTTTCTTGATGGTTGTCGCCTTCAATATCCATGTTTCAACTCCATAGAGCAGAATAGACCACACGTAGCATTTCAGCATTCGGCATCTGACTTCCATGTTTAGGTCGTTATTGCAGAATAGTGTTCTTATTTTCATGAAGGACTGCCGTGCAACTTCAATCCTTGTCTTTATATCTATTTCTGGATCCCACCGTTCATTAAGCCAGCAACCAAGATATTTATATCTTGACACTTGATCAATATTTTTCCCATTGAGTGTCAGTTTCATTGATGAGGCTGGATGTTTGCTGATGATCATGTATTTTGTCTTGTTGATGTTTATATTTATTCCCATTCTTTGGCTTTCTATGTATACTCTGTCAACGAGTTTTTGGAGATCCATAATGTTATCTGCAATTAGCACGGTGTCATCTGCATATCGTAGGTTGTTAATAATCTTTCCATTTATTGTGATTCCCTCTGGACATTCTTCCAATGCTTTTTTAAAGATTACCTCTGCATATATGTTGAACAGGAGTGGTGAGAGCACACATCCATGTCTCACTCCTCTTTTGATGTTAATATCACTGGTGGTAATGTTGTCTAATTGAACGGTAGCTGACTGATTCCAATACAGATTTGTTATTAGTCTTATGTCTTGTTCGTCTAGCCTTATTTGTTGAAGGATTTCTATTAAGTTGGTGTGTCTGACTTTGTTGAATGCTTTTTCAAAATCTATGAAACACATAAAGACAGATTTCTGTTTTTCTATGCATTTTTGTATCAATATTTGGGTACAGAAAATGGCCTCTATAGTACCAAAACCATTCCGAAAGCCGAATTGTGTTTCACTTAGAGTTTCTTCACTTTTTCTATAAATGCGATTCTGAATTACTTTCAAAAATATTTTTAATGTTTGGCTCATTAGACTAATAAGTCTGAAGTCACCACAGGAATTCGCTTTGGGTTTCTTTGGGAGAGTGATAAATGTAGATTTGAGCCAATCTGATGGAAATTCATCACTTTCATATATTTTATTAAATAGTTTTTCAAGAAGTTTGATGTTATCTTCTATTAATTTTAAAAATTCTGTTTGCACACCATCTGGTCCACTGGCTTTTCCTGTTTTACTTGTTCGTATAGCATTCTCTATTTCGCATTTCATGATTGCTGGTCCTTGAATGTTATCTTTTATATTTATAGGCTTCTGTCTAGTATCATTGACAACAACAACAAAAATACTTGGGCTGGTTCATTCGTTTACTTTTGATAATTTCATTGTTTTAGAAACAACTTTTGGCAGTCGTTTCAAATTGCAGTCGATAAAATTTGGTGTGGAAGAGATACTGTTTTTTTTTTTTTTATAATTTATGAGCAAAGATGGTATCTTAATATCTTGCAAATTTGTACGATGTTATCTGGATATTTTGATTTGCGAGAGTTTTCTTTACGATATGAATATCTTTGAAAAGTGATAATTGAAACTGGGTCTTATTATTGTAAGGCATATTATTGAAAGACCATAGAAAAAAAGTTTAAGCCATGATTACCTTAAATAACAATGTACAGATGCCAAAATTAGGATGTAAGTTCCCTTAATGAAAAGTTGAAACTATATATGCTACATTTCTTTTTCTGCTGTTAATTACTGATATGCTATCAGTTAATTAAAAAAAATCAATACAGTGACGAAATTCGGCAAAACGATATTGATAAATTGTCAATTATCAGTTTATTTATTATTTATCCGAGAGTACGCACTTTTCTTTAAAAGCTAGGGATATTGCAGATCCAGTGATACTGGATAGTACATTTTATCCAAGTTCCAACCCATTTGTTATATATATATATATATATATATATACACACACACACACACACACACACTGTATAGTGTAACTAATCAACTGATACTGGATACACACAACACACACTATAAATATCCAGCTGATACTGGATATATAAGATTGATGTAGGGAAAATATTTCAGCAGTGGGATAGTGGTGGAAGAACAAGAGGTCATCCCTGGAAATTAAGTAAGAGTGTGGTTAACAAGGGTGTGAGGATTAGATTTTTCACTTGGAGAGTGGGGAATGAATGGAATGCTTTGTCTGATTCACTTGTGAGTGCTTCATCTGTAAATGAGTTGAAGAAGAGGCAGTGGTGTAGCTAGAGCTTTTGCCACCTGGGACAGTCCCTGAGTTTTCCACCCTTCTCAATACACACCAAAAATACTATAAAAAGGCAAAACGATGTACAGGGAAATAAATTAAAACAAACACTATGTTTATTTTTGAAGCAAAACTTTAATTTCAACATTCTAAAATGTCATTTTCTTGCTTTTCTGTTAGCAAAATCGTTGATGACATTGGCGAAGTCTATTTCATAGTGATGTAGGTAATTCTTAATCAATTTTATTTAGAAAAACTCCTCTCACAACTACCAACACTTACAGCAGTTGTGAGGAAAATTCACAGTAGTATTACACTATTTGGAACTGAGTTCTTGAGACTATTTTAGAATTAACTGCAAAAATTCAAAGCGCTGCCCCCTTTGTCCCCCCCCAGCTACACCACTGAGAAGAGGTATGATAGATATTGTGTGGCGATGAGTCTTTGACTCCATGAAGATACCCATATAATAATAATAATATATACTCACACACATACATACACAGTATATACCATAAATATCCAGCTGATACTGTATAGCACAAGCTACTGTAGACAAGATTGGAAAGAAGCCAATGAACACTGTTAGTGTGAAGAACAAACAGCCATTGCACACACACCTTAATATGATGTAGGACATGTTTTTTCACAGTGATGATTGTAGCAGCCCTATGGGGCATTCTTTTTACAAGCGTATGATAGCAATCAATGAGAATTTTGGAGTATTCTTCCTGTAGACATGTATTGAGCTCCTGGATTGTTGTGGGACAGACCTTCCTTGACCTCACCCAACACATCCCACAGATATTCAATAGGTTTGAGATCAGGGCTCAACACTTGAATGAATGTCATCACACTTGACTGGCCTCCAGTCAAGTGTGGTGATGTTCATGTCTACACATCATGCAATTAAATCAGCAGCCTTATGACAAAGTGAAAGGGACAGTAGTTAGTTCCATACAAATGCCACAAAGTAGGAAGCATTGCAATGTCCAGAATGTTCAGATACCTCTTCGAGTTCAGTGTTTGGGGTACCACAAACAGAGGGCAAGGCTAAACCAGGAAAAACAGGACAATACCATACCATCACACTGCAGCTTCAAATTTCATAGTTATGTACTCTGGTAAGAGTGCGTAACCCAAAATATCTCCTACACCCATACCTGTCTATCTGCTTGGCAGAGGGTGTAGAGTGATTCATCGCTTTATAACACTGCTTTTCCAGCTTCCCTGTCCCTCTGTACACACTCTTTCCATATTGCATGTTGGTGTGCAGTTTTGTGCAGATACATGTTCCAATCAATGCCTGGAACTTTGCATTCAATATGTCAGCTGATATTTTTTACATTCAGTGAGTGTGGTGGGGTGTCCACTGTGGGTAGCATTTGTAGTTGACTTTCTGTACTTCCATTTCAGTATTGGGGTGTCCATTGACTTCTTTCCAAGTAGTATATATAAATAGAGCATATGGAAATATGTGTATGTATATATGTACACATACACACACACACACAGTTAGCTTTGCATTAAGAACACCCACCTAATAACATGTTAGTCCACCTCTCTGTGCATTCACGGCTTGCAGATGCCTAGGAAGAAATTCCACAAGATGTTGAACATTCTCTATGCATTACTCGGCCCATGTCCACTGCAGCAACTCCATCAGTTTACGCTCATTCCGTGGAGTAGGATCAGCAGTTCTAACACCCTGTTCTAGCATATCCATACGTTCAATTGGGTTACAGTTGCGGGAAGAATTTTGGCGATAAGTCAATGTGGTGAATTCATTGTCATGTTACTCCAACCACATGATGTGATGAGGCTGATTACAAGGTGCATTGTCCTATTGAAAGATAGCACTGTGGTCAGGTAGACCTCCTTCAGATATGAATGGAGATGGTTGGCTAACAGGTCCTTGTAGCATTCACCAGTTCAGTGTTTGTGGGATGATAACCGGTGAATATAGGGCGTGCCAGGAAATTCTACCCATAACAACACCTCCACTGGCCTGCTGAATCCTATCTCTGCAATCATGGGATAGGGCTTCATGCTGTTTATGCCAAATGTGAAACTCTGCCATCAGCATGGCACAGCAGGAAACTGGACTCATAACTCCAGCTGACCTTCTTCCATCTGTCAAGGGTCCATTGCTGATGTTCCTTGGCCTATGTGAGACATTGTTTGCGATGCCTGGCCTTCATCATGGGTACCCTTGTTGGTCTCCGGCTGTAGAACCCCAGGTAAAGCGAGGTATGGTGTATGGTCCACGCAGAAATGGGTTGAACTGCCCAGCTATTGTACTGCTGTGTGACTTGCATGTCATTGCTGAGATACCAATTGTGACACGTGACACTTACTTCTAGGATCAACCATGTATGTCTGACCAATATGAACCCTTCTGCTGGATGTCTGTTCATGATGGTTAAACCAGTCCTAGTACAGTCTTGATGCAGTAGTATGGAAGAAACCAACGTGCGGGTGTTTCTGAAATGCTGTATTTACTCGACTATAACTCGCCCTTGAGTATAACTTACACCCCTGCTTTTACTTTATGAAAAAAAGCTTTTTCTTAATGTTTTAAACTCTTAAAGTTTAAAACGTTAAGAAAAAAAGATAGCGAATGTTGTTATGGTAGTTTCAGATATTTTGGAATTCAGTTGAACAGATTCAGCATTGCATCTTAACAATTGTCGGCTTGCCTTTGTTGTTGAGTTGCATGATCATTTGTTAATACTGCACCAATCATATGCATGAAGATGGAAGTGTGGGAGTGAGGGAGAAGAGGAAATGTGGGAATGAGGGCATCGACTTCTTCTTGATCATGGATTGCATGGAGGTGGATTAAGATTAAGAGACTATCATTAGAACTGTTGTGCATCTGGATTTTGAGAGCTTGGGACATGATTTCACCAGAAATAATTAATTTAATTACAGAAGCATTGTTGCTAAAAGATTCAAATATATCGATTATATCACGTGATAAAGGTGAACTGCTGATCGCGTAAATAACGTTGATAATTAAAATTTAAATGCATTCATTTTATAAATAATGTGAGCAATTATAAATTATAATGAATATGCAGATTTAATTATAAATGTCAATTTAATTTCTTCCTGAAAAACTTTAGTTTCCGAAAATCCTTGCATATATAATATCTCGCATCATGATTTTTTAACTTTAATTTTTGAGAAAAAAGTGTGAGTTACGAGCATATTCAAGTAGTAAATACAGTACTTGCACCTGCTCTCTGGGTCCCAACTTTCTGCCCATGGTCAAATGGCTTATATTACCATGATTCCCCATTACTGGCAAACACTTACTGATTACATACAGAGGATAGGTGTGCCCATTTATAGTAGCCACATGTGAGGGCGTTATCACACCAAATCCGGAGGGTGGATGTTCCTAATGCCAAGCCAACTCTGTGTGTGTGAGAAAGAGAAAGAGAGAGAATATAGCTGTATATCCAGCCAATACTGAATAGCACATTCTTTCAATTTGTATATATGCATCCTAACAGCTCACCTCTGTCCTCCAGTGCTTTATTATTCTTCATGACATTTGTTTGTGTTAAGTAAAGCAGAGTAAATATACCTATTTTAAAATGAAGTAAATGACAACAGATATATTTGGCATTAGACTTTGAGCCTCCTTTTCAAAGAGTTGCTTGGATGTTCACCAAAAGGAAATGTGTATGAGAGCAGCTGTGGAAATGGTTTCTCAAGTTCCATGTAATTTCAGTGTTAACTTGCTTCTGTTAGAAACCAGTTATTACTTATGTTGGTCTTTTTGCCTCCATATTAGAATAATTTATATCACATGTTGGCAAAGCCTCTGCAGCATCTAGTAATATACAGTGATACCTCGGCTAACGAATTTTTTGGCTAACGAAGATTTTTTCGCTGTTTTTCGGACTCGGCTAACGAATGTTTTAGTGGATGTGCGTGCTAACATGAACGGTCGGGCTATTCCAGGAGCTTATCTTTTCCATCTGTATGTGTGTGACAAAGAAATGAGCTGACCAGATCACATAGGGGAGACAGCGAGAAGTGAGACGCCTCATACCAGTGTCAGTACGGTGCACGCTCCATGAGGTTATGAATGCGAGAGGTAAATGTGATAGCAGTTATTCTTTACTTGACTAAATTCTACTATAGGGGATTAATTTATAATTAGTAAATTCTATTCTTATCTAATTAAATAAATAATATGCTATATGTCATATTTCTTTTATATTTTTCAGAAAAAAATTTTAAAAGTGAAAAAAATTTTCTTGACAATGGGTCCAAAAAAAGTCAGCGACAAACCCAAGGGAAGCAGAAAGTTGCTCACAATTGAGCAAAAGAAAGAAATAATTTCAGCTTATGAAAGAGGAGGAGTACAGCAATAAAAAGGGAAGAATGCCAACAGGTGACATTAAAAAAATGCTGCACTATTGGAAAGAGTTTCAGTCTTTGGCTACAAAGTGGCATCCCAACAAAGCTGAAATGAACAGACAGACTTTGTGCCTTGGTTGAAGACAAATGTCTGAATCACTTTAAAAACATTCTGAAAAAAAAGAGAAGTTCAATCAACTTTGGACAGATGTTTGGCTTTTCCTTTAGCAAAGAGACAGAGACTAGCTAGCTACTAAGGAAGAGGGGGACTTACCTTGAATAAACTTTGAAAATTTGGAAGAAGAATAGTAAAAACATTGTGTACATATTTTCAGTTTAATAAAGTGTATATACTAGTGTAAAGATTGTCAGTTTTTCATTCTACTTTCCATTCTCCTTCATCTAATTGGGTAGCTGTTCATTTCAGCCTTTGGTGAGTTTTTGCCCTTTTATAGTGTGCTTTTTTACTATTTTATAAAACTTATCTTTAAATAGTAGGCAGCATCCAGAACGAATTAAATGATTTTCTATAGAAACATACGGAAATCACGTTTCGGCTAATGTATGTGATTCTGGAATGAAATATCTTCGTTAGCCGAGGTATCACTGTAGTGATGTTCTTTGGTTTCAATGATCTGCATTAGAATCTTGTTTAAGAATGCAAAGAACCCTTATAAGGGTTTTTCAATAGAAAAAGAAATACCAGTAATCTCATATGGAGATTACTGGGTATTTCTTCATGCAAACCATCAGACAAATATATCTGATTAACAGATATAATATACCAGTCTTACAGCTTAATCTTCTTTGTGTTTTACAACATATTCAGTAATATGGCTCTCATTAGAAACATAAACATCAGTGTTGGTACCAGAACGAATTCACTTGTATATTAGAATAATATGTTACATATAAAAATTTAAAAGATGCATGCGTGTGTGTGTGTGTGTGTGTGTGTAATAAAGCTATTTTAATATTAATCTTGGAGAACAAAGGATGCACAGCATTTTGTTTATTAATATCGCGTGTACTGTATAGTGTATTGTGGTGAGAAAGTGAGAGCATGTATGTGTGTATACACACACACATCAGCTCATTCTGTGTTTTCTCTAAATTCAAAATTATAATAGGCAAATTATTAAACCATCAGTTTGTTAATATGTAAGGGTGGCCCGAAGACACCCAACAGTTAACACTAAATCTATTTTGAAAATTACATGAAATTTATCAAACAAAAAATATATTGAACAAAAACTTGCAATTAAAATTCCACTTGAAATTGATTACCTTACAGAAGATTCTTGTACCTCAACATATTTTTCCATTTTCTATTACTGATAGCATATTCTCTAACACAATTATTTGTTTGCATTGATTTTATCAAATTAAGATAGGATTCTTCTTATTTCTAAAACTGTCTACTTCAGCATTCCCTAGACACAGAAATCCATGCAGATCAATGGGTAAGAATGAATTGCCCCAAGATTGTGCCCTGTCAACCATTTCAATCTCCTAGTAAAGCTTCAAGTAAGTTACATACTTTGGCAACATTGTTCTATTCTATAAATTAAAAATACCAAGAAATTATATACTTGGTTTAATCCTTTATCCAAGTGTAAGCAAACAAAGTCTGCGCCTGAAGTATTTTCAGAACTGGGGCAACTTTTGGTAAAGGTAGTATGACTTCACATCACTTGCCTTAGTATCCCATATTGCAAAGCACATCTCCTTGCAGACATGTATAATGCTATGCATTATGGGAAGGGTCACTACCCATACCAGTTTTGATCTTTATTGAGGTCTCTTCAGTGGGAGCCAGACCCAGCAGTGATTGTTCTATTCTATGGTACTGAAGGGTGAAAGCTACACAGCTGAGAGGAGACCTCCATGTAGCCTTTTAAGGAATTCAGAGAACCAACTGGAGCTTCTGATCTAATGTCTAATTCTCACCTTTTCATGATGCACCTTTTTTAGGTATCTACCTGGATGCTGAATGAACAAGGATGGGCTGGCAATTTGGAATTTAGTAGACAAAATTTTATTCTTATTGGCTTAAACCAAAATGTAAAATGATGATACAGCATGACAGAATTTCATGCCAGCTGGAGCATCACCTGGTTAAAACAAGGACCCCATTCTTTTGACAAAGAACCAGGGTGAACAGTGAAAAGTCAGCTACTGGAACAAATCCCAACTCATCATCAACAGAGTTTAATATTGGTAATATCAACATAAGAAACATCAATGAAAAAGAAATGGAGCTAGCAGAAGAATTAGATAAGTACCAGATCAACATAATAGGCATGACTGAAACAAAGAAGACAGAAATAGTTGAGATCCTTCTAAGTGACAAATACAAATTGTGTATTTTGGCAATAACAATCAGGGAAAAGAGGGAGTAGTCATAGTAATCAACACTAAATGATGAGTCTGTAAACAATGAGTCTGTTGACTTCATGGAGGGTGTAATAATAAATATGAGGATAATCTTCTTGAATGGCAGACAATATCAAGTGGAGTGATGTGGGCAAATATCAGAATGGGAAACTGGACAATGAGACTTATTTGTACTTATGGTCTCACAGAAGGTTCTACCAAGGAAGAAATGGCAGCTGACACAATGAAAAAGGAAAAGTTCTTTTTTGGAGATCTAAATAGCAGAGTAGGAAATGATTACCAGACATATAGAAATGTTTTGGGAAAATTTGGAGAAAAGAGCAAAGCTAATAATAATGGCAAATACCTGTTGGATTTCTGTTCAGGACATAGACTAGTTATTACTAACACCACATTTCAACATAAATATGTACACAAATTCACATGGAGAGAAGATGCAAGAAATAAGAAAAGTCTCATTGACTATGTTATAGTTGATAGCAATTATTAATTATTCCTGACACCTCCAAGGAGTCCGAAGACTCATCGCGGGAGGACACCTACAACTGTCTCAACCACTACACCGAACCACTACTACGAATCATCTCCATCAACGCCATCTACCCCCCACCTCCACCACTACTACAACTTAGTATGTTTTGTCTGTAAATTGCGTGTGTTCCGAAGGGCCGATTTGTCTGTATGCGGGATGAAAAACCCGAGTTTCCGGGAGAAAAAACCCTGCTACCTCCATATGAGATCAATGTTTTCCCATTATTTGAGGAGACATGAGTATACAAAGAATTTGAAATAGGAAGTAATCACTATTTAGTCTTGAGCAGGATAAAATTAAATTTCAGATTGAAAAGAATAACATGTAACAGAGTTTTAAAGCGAATAAAAGTTGAGCAGCTCTCAGATGTGAACTGTAGACTAAAATACACAAAGATTATTGAAGAAAAAATGAAAGAGTTTGAGAAGAGGAACCATACCTTGCAGATTCAGTGGCAAGCCCTGAACAAACCCTGATTGATTCAGCCAGAAAGGCATGTGGTAAGGTTGTCTGCAAGGATAGAAAAATCAGAACTCCATGCTAGACACAGGAAGTTAAAGAGGCAGTGAAGGAAAAGAAGAAAGCATATCAAAAGTTCCTGGCAAATAAGTCAGCTTGTGCTTTTAGAAAATACAGAGAGAAATGCAAGAAAGCTAAACACTGTAAAACTAGCTAAACAAAAGTCATGGGAAGACTTTGGCAAGAACATAGAAAATAAATATCAAGAAGGTGGCAAAATATTCTGGAGGTTGTTGAAGAAGCTTAGAAATGGAGGAAAGAGTACTCTAAAAGGAATTAGAGATGAAAAAGGTGACATGAAAATGGAAGAGAAAGATATCCTTGAAGTATGAAATAATTACTTCGAGAAATTGCTAAATGAAATAAGCAGTGATAGCACAGTGGTCAAAAACACTCAACAGGCATACAGTCAGGAATAGATATCCATACTTGAAGTAGAAAAAGCCATCAAAGGCTTAAAATGTGGAAAGGCAACAGGAGTAGATGATATTTGACCAGAAATGTGAAGTATGGTGGTATAAAAGTGTTGCAGTGGTTGCACTGCATAGTTCAGGAAGCCTGGACAGAGGGACGAATTCCCGATGATTGGAGTAGAGCTCTAATAGTACCCATATATAAAAAGGGCAATAAAACTGAATTTGAGAATTACAGAGGTATTTCCCTACTGAGTGTTCCTGGCAAGATCTATGCAAGTATACTTGGGAAACGGTTGAGAAGAATTGTGGAAGAAAAGCTTGGTGAAGAACAAGCTGGATTCAAGCCAAATAGAGGCTATCAGGATCAGATCTTCACTTTACGACAAATAGTTGAGAAAGCATGGGAATATAACAGAGATCTGTATTTTAGTTTTGTCGATTTGGAAAAGGCACATATCAAGGTGCCAAGGGAGAAGCTATTCAATACGCGACAGTTATATGGTGTCAGTGGGGGCATTATATCAAGCAATACTTAGTCTTTATTTGAGTTATAAGTCAGCAGTTAGAATTGAAGGAAGTACAGGAAGATGGTTTTAATGTTAACTCTGGTGTCAGACAAGTATGTAAATTATCCCCTCTGTTATTCATTATCTATATGGATCACATTATGAAGGAAAGTGGTATTAAACATGATATCAAAATTGGAGATGTTAATTCAGCTCTTTGCTTTATGTAGCCGACATTATACTTATCAATAAATCCGCTACGAGTCTGCAAGATTCCTTGACTAAATTGAATAACTGTTGTAATAGATATGGTATGAAGGTCAGCAATAAAAAGACAAAGACAATGAAAATAGGCAGAATCATTGAAAATGTCAGCTGCGTTGTGAATGGAAATCCTGTGGAACAAGTAAAACATTTCAGCTACTTCTGCACGATTTTTAGTGAAGATGGTAAATTAAATATGGAAATAGACACCAGAATCAATAAAGCTGGTTTAGTAAGAAGTCAATTGAATAAATTCATATGGAATAAGAGAGAAATTAGTCAGAACACTAAATTAGCTGTATACAAGACAGTGTTCAAACCAATTTTAACTTATGGATCTGAGAGCTGGGTCAGAAGTAAAACACTTGACCAAAGACTAGAGACCACAGATATGAGAGTTCTGAGAAAAATTAGAGGCATAAACAGATGGCATCAATGGCAATATCATATTAAAAACGAGAATATTAGGAAAGAACTTGATATTGTCTGCATCCAGGAATGTGTTAGCAGAGCTAATCTCAGGTGGTATGGTCACTTAAGCAGAATAGGCGAGGAAAGATTAGCAAAACAAGTGTTCTCTGTCAGGTTGGCAGGAAAATGACCCAGAGGAACACCAAGATATAGGTGGATTGATACGATACAATGTGCCTTAGACGATAGAAATATAAGATCTGATAATATTGGAGTCTTGACAAGTAACAGACTGATCTGGAGGAAAATTGTAGATAGGAAGTTAGTAATGATGTAAATTTTTCATGTAGTACTATCATATCCTGTACACCCCTTGAGATTACATGGCAGGAATTTGATGATGATGATGACAAATAGTCGAGAAATCTTAGGAATAAACAAGGATCCTGAAAAGGCATATATAACAAAGTGTCAAGAGGGAAACTCTTCAAAACACTACTGTTATATTGTGTAAATGGGACAATATGTCAATTCAGTACATAGTCTCTATTTAAGCTGTAAGTCAGCAGTTAGACTTGAAGGAGGTACAGGAAGATGGTTTGAAGTAAAATCAGGTGTGCAACATGGGTACACATTATCTTTACTGTTATTCATTATCTATTTGGTATAGTAAGAAGTGTCCGTTTAATAAATTTATATGGAATAAGAAAGAAATTAGTCAAAACACTAAATTAGCTGTATACAAGACAGTGTTCAAACTTATGGATATGAGAGCTATGTTTGAAATAAAACACTTGCTTGAAGACTGTAGACTTCTGAAATGAGAGTTCTGAGAAAGATTAGTGGCGTCAACTGATGGCATCACAGTAAAAATGAGGATATTATGAAACAACTTGCCATTGTTGGCATTCTGGAATGTGTTATTAGAGGTTCCTCCCTCGCTCTGTTAACCATACCACCTAATCTCATTTGGTATGATTAACAGAACGAGGTAGGAGAGATTAGCAAAACAATCGTTCTTTGCCAGGTTTGCAGAGAAAAGAACCAAACAGAGGACCAAGAAGTAGATAGATTGATACAGTAAAAAGCCTTAAAAGACAGAAATATATGATTTGATAATATTGGAATTTTGACAGATAACCTATTAATTTGGAGGAAAATTGTTGATCGGAAATTAGTAATGGTGTAATTTTTTCATGTAGTATTATCATAATTAACCTGTAAACTCCCTGAAGTTGCATATTATTATTATTACCATGCAAAGAAACTGCTCCTATCAAGAATTTGATGACGATCTATTCTTCATTAAGATTGGCCAGTTATAGTCTTATTGACTTTTTAACATTGTGAAAGGTAAAGGTACAACATGTGATAGTAATTTCCTCCCATAACTGTATCTTCAAATTAAAATTCAGTGGATTTTGCACCTCAGACAGTTAGTCATGGCTGGTATAGTTGTTCACATGTAATATTAGGGTTTTTTCTAAGGAGTAATGCATACAACTTTGCCATTTAAGGGCAAAGTTGTATGCATATTCAGGCTGCATAATCTTTTAGAAGATAATGGATCAAGCAAAGTTTATTATTACCCCAAGACCTCATGGAGTCAAAGACTCATCTGGGAGGTCCTTTTATCACACATCTCATCATACTGTGTCTTAAACACACTCAAACTCCTTGCAGACACCACACTCTCGGGCAAGGCATTCCAATCATTTTCACAATTCTGCACGAAAAAAACTTGCCTCTCACTCTCCCTCACACCCTCTTTATACAGTTTCCAGGGATGACCTCTGTATTAGCTTTAAATTAACAGTTATCCATTATTCATTTTAAATAGCTACAAGATATTCCCAAGTTAGTCCTTGAGCATTTTGCACTCATCTGTGGACATTGTGTCAGAGCAGCAGCTGCAACATCAGCATTTTCAGTGGTTCTGATAGAAAGCAGTCTTTCTTAGTGCAGCAGGTCAGCAACAGTTTCATGTTTTCATGTTTCTTATTTTTAATTTATACATTTCTCCACGTTCTGCCTTAATGTGCCCTTTAATCATTGTTGGATTCTCCAGTAATTTTCAATGATAAACTCTTTGAGCACTTCTAATCTTGTTCATTATGTAATATTTATTTATTTTTATAATCTGATATAAAAAAATATATTTGATAATCCTAAACACAACCCAAACTTAACTTAAATACATAGTGGGGTGTTGTTACAAACCTAGTGGACCAGTTCTTGGTGACAAAGAAATGCATTACCAAATAAAGATGATGGATGAGAAACGAGTAATAATAGGGCACTTCAATTATGTGAATATTGATTAGGTGTTGTGATATCTCACATGAAGAATGACACAGAATTTATTGTGATGTTGTGTGATAACTTCCTCAAGCGGCATGTAACTGAAGGAATTCAAGGTAAAAGAGTGCAATAGGAACGGATGGAATATCAGCTGGGATGTTAAAAGAGTTAAGGTGAATTGGCTATTCCTTTTACCAGGATATATAATTTGAGTCTCAGAACAGGAAATATTACATAGGAGTGGAAAGAATGTATGGTTTAAATTAACAGTTTGTAGTCCTGTTGCACAAGGGTGGCATAAAAACTGATGTATCCAACCTGTCAATGTCTCTGGAGTGGTGGTAAAGATTTTGGAAAAGTTGGGCCCACATTGCCTTGATCATTAGCAAGCAACTGAATCTTTCCTTTCAGCTTATTTCCTATATTAATTCTGCTCTTCCATATACCACTTTTTGATATCTGTTCAGCAGCCACCCTCTTATCCACTTAACCAGTGTCATATCCATCCCCATTTGTTCTGATTTGCATAAGAGTTCCATGTATTCTGTCAAATGCCTTTGCAAACTACAACAGAATAATCGTGTGGCCATTTCTTTTATACAACTCAGCCATTACTCTATTATGAAAAGTTAGTAGATTACTAAGGCATGACTGACCTTTCACAAAGCCATGTTGACCCTCATACAATATCATATTTTTATCTACCCATTCTTGAATTCTTGTTTTTACCAATTTTTCATGTACTTTTACCACCATGCCTGAAATACTGATTCGTCTATATTTTGCTACTGTAGTCTTAGAACCTCCCTTATGCAAAGGAATTATTTTGCTCTCTTTTCACTCCCTTGGAACTCTACCAGACCTGAGACTTGTCAAACAAAGGCATTGCCAGTTCCCTTGCACATTCTTGAAAACCCTATCTGATATCTTATGTAATCCCACAGCTTTATTTACATTGAGATTCTGCAATATCCTAAGAATCTCCAATTCGTCTACCTCTGTTCCTACATTAGTATCTGTCACATAGGTTAAAGCAGTAACTTTATTAGGATGATATATCCTTGCAAAGTGGTCAATCAGTCACTCAACTATTTTATCTGCTTCCGTCTCCTCGTGACCATCATTACTCATTAAGGTTAATCTTCCATAGTCATTCTTCCTCTTACTTGCCACATAAAAGAACTGTTTGGATTTCCTTTGGCCTGCTCATCTAGATCTGCTCATCTCATAATGTGATTTTGTATTCCTTGCCATGCTGGTAATCTTTCTCTTTATATACCCTCCATAGCATTTCCCTTTTCTGCAGTTTATGCTTAATGATATTACTCATCCATCTAACTCCTGCCCGATTAACCCTCCTTATCCTAGGTATAGAATTTAATTCTGTTTCCACTAGATGACCCTTAACTATATCCCATGCATTACTAACATCCTTACCCTGCAGTGTTTTATGCCACGGTACAGATTTAAGCTTTTTTCTTAAGCATATCATAATCATCTACCTTATAGTTCCACAAATACCCCTTCTCAGTGGTTAAATTCTAAACAAATAAGTTCCAGGGCCCTATACAAAATAACCAATTGTATTTACTTTTGGATGCTATCCGGGGAGGTTCCAAACCTCCCCATCCCTTTCATCGTGCGTTCGTAATCAGGTGACTGTTGATATTGACTTTATATACACATTCAAAACTCTAAACAATTGTTGAAAAATAACACAATAATGTAGGCATAATTACCGTAAAGGGAGAAAAGTCACAAAACAGAAAAATGTTCCTAATACAAAAATAATCAATTGTATTTACCTTTGAATGCAATCCACTGCTCATCTCGAGTGTCCAGCAAGTCAGCAAATCTTTCCTTTTGTTAAGCATATTAATATTATTGCATTGCAACTGATGGGAATTCTTTGTTTCTGTGGATTCATTACAGACTTCTTTCTCTTCAGAAACTATGCACAAACTCATTACAAACTTGTTTTGTATTATCACTGTCATCTGAGCTATTTTTCCGTGTAAGGACGGTACCAATGTACTTATCCATAGTCAAAATACCATACTTACTCAAATATAACTCGGCCTCGTATATAACTCGCATCCCTGATTTTACTTTTTGAAAAAAAGAAATTATTAGCACATGAAAAAAACTTAAACACGTTCATGTCGGAGCGATAGTAACTTGCACCCGCAGTAAACATCACACCTTCTCCAATAACCACTATACTGCAGAGGCAAGAAAAACAGGTACAGTTGGGTCTCTTTTTATGTGGTAGATATGTTCAACAGAAAACTGCATATAAAAAATCGCACAAAAAAGGCCTAACTTACATTGAAAAATTAGGGATACGTTCCATAATTTTCTAAAACCCCATAAAACCGAAGCAATGAATTAAAATAAACCTAAAATCACATAAAAAAATTTATGAAAATTCAGGAAAATAAGAATGCCTAAGTTTGTTTTAACGCTTTATTCATTTAATTTTATTGAAAAGTAACATTTTTTTTTTTGTCATCAGAATTGTCATTGTTATCAGACAATATTCGGCAACGTTTGCAAACTAGAATCACTTTCATCACCAGAAGAGATAGTCAACGCATCAGATCTGTATGGTAAAGGCAATGGGTTTCTTCACAAACAGAATTAGCTTCACTCTCGTTCTGTGCTGATTTTTTTTCTTCTGATAATGTAATCAGTGATTAAACTTTGCGATGATAATTTCACTAATTTTTTATACAGCTCATGATATCCAGACATACAGTTCTTCAGCTCACGTTGTAATTTAAAGGCTCGTAAAGAATTTGTGTCATTAACAAGAAAATGATTTTCCAATTTATTGCACAGTTCGAGACCTTCTCGAATTATATTTGCAGTGAGGGGGAGAGGTTTTTCTTCCGCTTCACTATCATTTTCTGGATCTTTGACGATATCTAAAGTTAATCGATATCCAATAATATCACCGTCACTTAAGGCATTATCCACATGGTTGTTTCGAAACCGTAGTGCCATGATTTTTTAAAAGTAATAGACCTACAGATTTAAATTTTAATATGAATAAGAGACAAGGGACTTAGCTTAATTTTGGTGTTAAGAAATCTCTTATTGAAGGTGTTTGTGATTCAATTTATAATAATAATATAACTTTTTGATGATCAGAATGGGATATGTCAATGAAAATCAGCACAAATTAATTTAATGTTTATGTTTAATTAATTAATGATCAATTATTAATTAATAATAATAAATCAGCTCAATTAACAATTAATTATCAATTCATATATTACAAAATAACCAAGGTGTTCCATGAAATATAATAAAATTAGTTTAATCCTTTATCCAAGTGTGAGCAAACAAAGTTTGCGCCTGAAAGTATCTTCAGGACTGGGGTAAGGTGGTACAACACCAGGGCAACTCATTGCAAAGGTGGAGCAAGTTACCAACACTCCTTATCTCAGTATCTCCTATAATGCAAAACACATCTCCTTGCGGATATGTCTAATGTTATGCATTAAGGGACGGGCCACTACCCAGACTAGTTTCGACCTTTATTGAGGTCTCTTCAGTGGGAGCCAGGCCCAAGCGGAGATACCAGGCAGACACATTAGCAGGTCATCTCTACCTATAGGATCTCTAACCAAGTGAAAAATAAACTTTCAACGTGCTCCATGAAAATTTCAGGATTTGTGAAGTGTTCCGTCATAAGAAAAGTTTGAGAAACGCTGGATTACTCTATTATCGGAATGGATTCTCCTTCTGTTGACACGTGCAGAAGTGTCGAAAGGTCTCGTATCTGAGGGCGTAGTGTACTGCATAACTTCAAATCTGCATAAAAAGAGACCTGAGTGTACTTTTATTATGTCAGTGAATGAAATACAAGCATTCTGTGTAATATATTTCTCAACAAATAGTGCAATTAGAGACAACTGGAATAAAAATGACACTAATGAATGAATCGCATGTCCCCTCATACAGAAACTATGCTGTATAGACTCAATATGCTGTACTGGCAAACACAGTATGTAACTAAAAACTATTGTTATTAATTAGATGTGTGCGAGTTCACTCGCCGCAAAGCAGCAATAAAATTCAACAGAACCTGTTAAAACTAAGAAATATATATATATATAGTGAATGTTGTTATGGCAGTTTCACTTATTATTGGAATTCGGTTGAAGAGCGTTAGCATTTCAACTCAATTGTCAGCATGCTTTTATCTTTCCATCACGTGATCTTTTGTTAATACTGCACCAATCATATGCTCATCTTAATAACTTGCCATTGCTGTCTGTTTCACGTTAGGCTTAATTACTGTAAAGGGAGAAAAGGCACACAACAGAAAAATGTTCCAGGTTCAGAGGCCCGGTGCATAAAAAGTTCTAGGGATGGGCCCCGGCTGAATTTAACCACTGCCCCTTCTTTATAGAATATTCCACATGTTTTACAATTTCCCAAGTCAATACCTCATGGTCACTTTCACCAATTGGAGGTAATATTGTCACCTTGGTTATGGATAGCTCTTCTGATCCTATGACCAGGTCCAATACTCTCCCACCACTAGTCCCCTCCTTTACATGCTGCCTTAAGTAATTATTTCTTAGCAGGTGTATAAAATCTATTTCCTTCCTGTCATGGGATCTTTCTTCCTTCCAGTCTATATCTCCATAGTTGAAATCGCCATAATAATCACTTGACCTGTATTCATTGTACTAATTTGGCGATGCATGTCTTCCAGATCATCTGTGGAACTCCCTGGCCTATAGCAAAAACCAACTGTATATATTGTCTTCGTGGCCTTAATCTCATGCCAGTTTGCTTCAAATGAACACTGGCCCTCCTGCCTGACTCCTATTCTGTTTGGCTGCAATTCATCCGCTATCATCAGCAGTACTCTTCCTCCATCCTATCTTCTCTACCTTCCCTGAAAATACTAAACCCTTCACATTCAATCCCTGTAACTGCAAAGACACCAGTACTGAAGCCTCGACTTGGGGCCTTCCTTCAAATCAATATTTACATTGCAATACATGGGATTAGATATCAGGTTAGTAGTTGATAGATTGGAAATTATCTGATAGATATCAGATAGCTGTCTACATGAGATCATTATCAAGTTAAAGGAAAACCCTAAGTGGAGGCTTCAGTACTGGTACCTTTGCATTTTGACCTTTGTCAATGATATCAGTAGGTTGCAGAGAGAGAGATGTAAAGTTTGAAGAGTTTTCAGTAATAGCGATGACTTGGTAGTCCTTCAGGAGAATTTTAATCATCTTCTTCTCATTCTTCTATCATTATGTGGATGATTATGAGAATGAACTCTTTAGTTATTTCTGTCTGTCCCTAGAGAGTCCGAACAGTTTTGTTGTGTCACTTGTTGTGATTTAGTTTTCAGATCCGCTTTTATTTTGTCTATTCATCAAATTCTGGGCCGTCCTTTGGATGTTTTACCTTCCATCATTGTATACAGGACTTTACTTGGTAATCTTTCTGTGTCCATTCTGGTCTTCTTTCTTGGATTTTGTGTATTATTGTTATTTCTTAGTTATATTTATTTTATATTCTTTGATTTTATTATATTAAACTAAAGTTTTTATTCAAACACAGTAGTTATCTCCATAATTTTCAAAAATGGAAAGAAAGGATTGTTATTTCTTGTTTTAGTTGTTTCCTTATGTCTTTGTTTCTTAGACTATAATAAATTTAGTTTAATCCTTTATCCATACTGTACATCCAAATTTTATATACATCCTTCCTTTATTTTCAATATATTATTTCCACTTTTTTTATCTAATGGATATAAGAATTCTTTTATCAAAAGAGATTTGAGTAGTTTTAATATTTCTTCCTCTTCGAATACAGAAGAAATAATGCATATTCCTATCCCTTATGTGCAAGGCATTAGTGAAGCATAGCATAAGTTTTAAAACCACTAAATATTTTTGTTGCCTTTTGACCCATCAGAAAAATCTCCACCTTTCTCACTTCTCCAAAGGACAAGCTTCCACATCTCAGTTATCCATGTGTCTACCAGATTCCTTGCTCTTGTGATTATCTTATTTCGGACAAACAGGAAGATCTGCTTTTATTCGACTACAAGAACACAAGTCTTATATTGAATACCTTGAATCTGAAGAGTCTGGACTTGCAGAGCATGCCATCAACACTAGACATAGAGTTCATTGGAACAAGACAAGCGTCGGCTTTATAAAGAAACATGTGACTTCACTCTCCTAACTTAACAGATCCAATGGTCTACGTCTATTCCCCCTTTGCGGGAGATAGTAATTTTTAAATCAGGCCAATCTTTCCTGTCTTTTTTAATTGTGTGTGTGTGTGTGTGTGTGTGTATTTTTATTTATTTATTTATTTTAATTGTGTGTGTGTATATATATATTTTTATTTATGTATCTTTTTTTTATTTTTTTAATAAGTTAGAAAATTTAATGACCTTTTTTAGTTATCTTACATTAGCTAATAAGGTAGTGCCTTTTGGAATTGTCAGTTATTATTTAATTAGCTTTTTAATATGTACTGAAGATGCCTGTGATACTCAGGTTAAAATTCTACCTCAGTTAATTCCATTATTATAATTTTAATTAAAGTAGGAATGACTATGGAAAGATGACTTTAACAAGTGGTGATGATAGGGAAATAGCAGAAACTAATCAAATAGTTGCGTTAACCACGCTACCAGCCAAGACGTCTATAGACGTCAAAGTTATCATGGATGCAAAGTGCATATTAAAATTATAATACCATTGATATTACATTGAAATATATGATGGATGAGAAGCATACGAGGATGCGTATTTGATCCATAATGGCCGGTGAGGGGGTTAATAAGTGATTATTTTGCAAGGGTATACCATCTTGGTTGTGACATGACTAATTGGAGAACAGAGATGGAAGAAATAGAGATATTTGGATATTGCAGAACCTTAATGTGCAAACTTGGCCATGTGGTTAGATGGTGTATTGGCCCATGTGTTACAAGAATATGCAAGAGAATTAGTACCTCCTCTGACCAAGCTGTTTAACATGTTCACTGTCACTCATTTTGACAAAATGTTCCCCAGGTGATTCAGAATGGTCTTGCTTCAGTGCCTACATATATACAAGATTTGACTGTCCAGACCTGACTGAGATATGCAGTATAGAAACACATCGGTCTTACAAAGCTTAGAAGCGGAAGTAACAAATATGCAGATACTGGTTTGACGCTTTAAAGCATCAGTGGCATTCAATGTATTCATTTAAGCCTCAGTTTTGATAAGGCTGTTACAATGTAGTGGAAGGAGAACTAAATAGTTCCACTAAATAAAGGAGATTCCAGGTGAGAAGTAGAAAATTATAGGCCAATCAGTATTCTCATGAGTGGTGGCTAAGATATAGGATAAGTTGGTAAAAGTCTGAATTCAGGATTTGGTGGACAGAAATATTATTATTATTATTATTAAACAAGACCTCATGGAGTCAAAGACTCATCTAGGAGGCCCTTTTATCTCACACACATCTCATCATACCGGGTTTAAACAGATTCAAACTCCTTGCAGACACCACACTCTCAGGCAAGGCATTCCAATCATTCACAACTCTGCACGAAAAAAACCTGCCTCTCACTCTCCTACTCACATCCTCTTTATACAGTTTCCAGGTATGACCTCTGGTTCTCCCCTGATCTCCCACTATTCTCTGTAGAACTTCTCCACCATTGATCCTATAACAACCCCTTACCAACTTGTAGGTCTCTATCATATCTCCCCTCTTCCTTCTCTCCACTAGACTCTGCAAATGACATCTTTTCAATCTTTCCTCATACTCGACATTCCAGAGGTCAGAAACTACCTTAGTCAGTCGCCTTTGGACCCTTTCCAACATCTCTTCATCCTTCTGAAAACCAGGTGACCAAATCTGGGCACAATAGTCCATGTGTGGCCTAATCAAAGCCTTATACAATGGAACAAGAATCTCCCTACTTCTACACGTCAGTGTCCTCCTCATCATTCCCAGAAGTCTTTGTGTTGTCTTCACAATTTTGGCGATGTGTCCCCTAAATTTTAGATCCTTATCCACTATCACTCCCAGATCTTTTATTTCCTCTACTTCCAACAATATATTCTCACCAAGCATAAATTCTGCATCCCATCTTTGTTTTCCAAATTTTAAAACCTTACATTTTGCAACATTGAACTCACATCCCCATTTGCTTGCCCAATCACTTACTTTATTCAAGTCTTCTTGCAAGGCCACAACATCTTCACTACTCTTTATGGTTCGTCCCAACTTTGCATCATCTGCAAACAACTGAATATCTCCATCCAAATCTTTGCCAATATCATTAATATACAAGTTAAATAGTAATGGCCCTAAAACAGATCCCTGAGACACTCCACTAGTGACTTTCCTTTTCCTGGATATTGCACCCCCATACACAACTTGTTGATACCTATCAGATAGCCAGTCTCCAATCCAATGCACTAATCTAATATCCAACCCCATCTGCTCTAGTTTGACTGTCAACTTATCATGAGGTACTCTATCAAAAGCTTTTTGCGAAATCCAAGTATATTACTGTGTATCCTTCTCCTCTGTCCAAGGAAGCAGTCACTTTATTGTAATAAGTAAGTAGATTACTAAAACACGACCTCCCTTTAGCAAATCCATGCTGTCCATCAAAGATAATACCATTGTTGTCAATCCAACTCTGGATCCTAGTTCTCACAAGCTTCTCCAACAACTTAACCACAACACCTGACACACAGATAGGCCTATAGTTTGATGCTTGAGTTCGATCACCTCCTTTATGAAGTGGCACAATCTTGCCCTCCTTCCACTCTTTAGGGACTTGACCAAGTGCAAGACTCGTATTAAAAAAAATATGTCAAGGCAGGTGTCAACTCTCTGGCACATTCCTTCAGAATACGCGGTGATATATTATCAAGTCCCACAGCCTTATTTACATCTAGTTTACTCAACTCCCCAAACACCTCTTGCTCACTTACAGTCAGTCTCTCCTCCCCATCATCAACTGCTCTTAATCTCTCCATGAAGTCACATTCACAAGATTGAAAGATCTTTATGAACTGCTCATTAAGTATCTCCACCACACATTCTGCAACAGCTGTCTTTATACCATTTCCTCCAATCAGTGTCATCCTTCCATAATCATTCTTTCTTTTGCTGGCTACATATCGAAAGAACTCCCTAGGATTCTTTTTAGCTTCATTAGCTAACTGCTGTTCATACCTCTCTTTAGCTACTCTCACCAACCAAGTCACTCTCCTTGCCTGGTCTTTGTAGAACTCATGAAATTGGTTACTTCCACTTCTCTTATGCTGCCTCCACAATGCCCTTTTTCTCTGTATTGCATGCTTAATCTCTTTATTCATCCATCTCACACCTAACTTATTTAACCTTCTCACCCGTGGTATACATTTAGACATTGCATCCACTAAATATTTTTTGAAAATCCCCCAAGCTGCATTGATCTCTTTTCCAGCTAACTCCTCATTCCATGCTACACCTGCAAGCTGTCTCCTGAGCTCTTCATAATCACCCCCCTTGTAGTTCCACATATACCCTTTTTTCACAGGGGTCCTTGCACTGCTGGCAACCACCCAAGTAATCACCTCATGGTCACTTTCACCAATTGGTTGATGATTTGATACCTCATTGATAATTACATCCTCCGATGAGATGACCAAATCCAAGACCCTTAATCCTCTTGTGCCCTCTGTTACATACTGTCTGAGGTAGTTATCCCTCAAAAACTCAAGAAACTCATTTTCTTTACTTCCAGTTGCTATCTCTTCATTCCAGTCTATATTGCCATAATTAAAATCACCCATAATGATCACCCTTTTCTTATTTGCTTGCCTTATTTGACTATACATTTCACTATCACCACCATCCACATTACCAGGTCTATAACAACATCCCACCAAGTATTTGATTCTATTCACCTCTATCTCACACCATACTGCCTCAAAACCACTGGCCCCATTTCCCTCTTGCATCTCTACCTTGTATGGACATAACTCTTTCTCTATCATCAATAGCACTCCCCCTCCCTTTTTACCCCTTCTATCCTCACGAAACACATCATACCTTTCCATCTCTATTCCTGTCAGGATGTCATCCTCATCTAACCATGTCTCACTTATTCCGACAATCTCTGGGTGCACAGACGCAATTAGTGCAACCATTTCATCCGCCTTGTTTCTTATACTTCTAGCATTGGTATACAAACACAACAACTCATTTCTGGATCTACAGCTAGTTCCACTGATACCACTCACTCGATGTGATCTCTCCATGCTGGACTCTGGCCATTTCCCTTTCTGCTTCTTCATTTTAGAACCCTTTGCAATTCCATCTGTTTCCTTTTGATCCCTGATCATCCCATTACTTTCCTGCCTACACATTCTCTCACCTCCTCTTGGAGCATCCACCTTTCTCACGCTGTGTATCCCTGTCCACCCTGAGCCTCGCCATTTCCCTGCTCCTCTTGCACACCCATTCTCTCATTTTCTATACTCATACCACTCACTTCCACTCCTTCAATCTCTCCTGTCTTACTCTCCTGCTCTTCCACATCACTCCCCTCTCGATCTGATTCATTCTCTCTATTCACTTCTCTACCTTCCAGCAGCAGTCTCTCCAAGCGACTCACACCATAACCACTCAAATGCAGTCCATCGCTCTCATACAGCTCACTTCGTCCCTCAAACTCATTCCACACATTAACAAACTGTACTCCCATCTCCTCACACATTTCAGCCAGAATATCATTCATAATCCTTGCTCTCCGCCTCATTTCACCACAATCATACCTAGGCAACACACTGACCACCCTTCCTGTCACACTATTCTCCTTTATCTTTCCAAGCAGTCTCCTGACATTCATTTTGACATGCTCTTTGTTCTCTCTCAAATCATTCGTACCAATTAATACAATTAACTCTTTTGCTCGTTCCCTCCTCATATTCAATGCCTCAATCACTCTACTCATTTTACCGCCTGGAAAACATACCTTGTGCATTTTATCCTCTAGCACACCTTTAATAATGGAGTCGCCATACAACGCCACTCGCTCATCTTTTGTTAACTCTTTCATACCATCATGATTTATTTTATTAGTTTTGACCTGAATTCTCTTAATTTCATTCCGCATCCATTTCATTTCTTGCTTCATCCAATCAAATTCACCTTCTGAACCTCGCGACACATTCACTCTATCATTAAATCTTTCTAACTTTCTAACTCTCGACCCCCTCTTCTCACTTTCCCTCTCATTCATCCTTCTTTGTTTCCGTACTTTCGGTCCAACATACGTCCAACTTTCACTATCATTCTTCTCACTTTCACTCTCACATATCTTTCTTTGTTTCCGTACTTTCGGACTAACATGCGTCCAACTTTCGCTATCATTCTTCTCACTTTTACTGTCATTCATCTTTCTTTGGTTCAGTACTTTCGTTCCAACATGCATCCAACTTTCGCCATCAGTCATTCTTTTTTCGCTATCATTCATTCTTTCGATTTTTTTTACTTGCGATTTCTGCACCATGCCATTTCTACTTTCATTCGTTCTCTCAATTTCGTTTCTTTCCGCCTCACTTTCGTCCCTTAAATCCGTTACGGTTGTCAAATCGCTCTTTTTCTTTTTTCCTGATTTTTTAACATTTTTTCGCCTGTCTTACTCGCCATCCTTCTCTTTGAAACGTGCACTCGCGACACAATCGGTACTAGCACTTTCTGTCATCAACTTCATATTCGCATTCATCAATTCCTCGTTCAGGTCACATTTCGCACACACCCTTCTTCCATCCGCACTAAACATCCACAAATCATTTATGTAGTCGAAGGAATACATATAACAGACCTCACACTTAACGAACCGACTGAAATCCAAATTAAAATCATGAAATGACAATGCCGCCGCCATTTTTTTTTTTTTTTTTCTCTGCAGGTTACTAGGTCTAATATTAACGTTTTCGTATTTAGTTTAAGCAAGGAAAAAAATCCCACACTAATAATATCGGTAGCGTACAACGTTTACAGCCCAAAGTGAAGAGTAGGTCTTGCCTTAGTAATTTTCTTACTTTCTCTAATAAAGTAACTTTGGATTTGGATAAAAGAGATGCTAACTCAGTGAGACTACTGGACTTTGTGAAGGCATTTGATGCGATTCCATATGGAACTCTATGGTATAAACTAGAGCAAATGAGAATGGGTCTTGAAGCTGGTGAAGAATGGTTTGCTAATGAACAGATATTGTTATTTTTATTATTATTTGTCACCTCCAGAGTGGTTTATGGAGGAGTTGAGTATAGGGGCTAGGCATGTGACTAGTAGTGTACCTCAGGGTGTAGCACTTGTTCCTCTGTTGTTTAATTTGTACATTAGTGATATAGGAAATAATTTAGCAGAAGAGTGACCAATTTTGATATTCCAGTTGTTTGCCAATGATGCGGAACTGAGACGAGCCATAGTCATTGAAAGTGGTGCAGAAATCTTGTAGGATGACTTAAATAAGCTGGCAGTATGAGCAAAGCCCTGCCAGTTTAATGTGGTCAAGTGTAAGGTGATGCACTTTGGAAGGATGAGATGACATGCTATTTACTATATTGATGGAACTGAAGTGCAGACAGTTGATGATGCCAGGGACTTGGGAGTTATTGTTGACAGGAGTTGAAGTTTAGAGGGCATGTTGTAAAGGTGACCAAAACAGTACATCATATTACATGGTTGTTGAGGAAAACACTGACAAGCAGGGAGATTAGGAATGCTATTGTTCCCCTTATAAGGCATTAATAAGGCTACATCTGGACTGCTGCATACAAATCTGGTTGCCTGGATTTCTTGGCGATGAAGTGATGTTGAGGATTTAGAGACAAGCGTCAAAGATTGTGGAGATCTGTGGAATGCTCCCAGTGAGAATAGATAGGTCTTTGGGCTCCAAAAACTAGCTGATGGGCATAAGAGAGGAGATATGATAAAATCATATAAGTTGTTAAAAGGTTTTGTAGGATTGACACTGACTTTTTTTGGTACAATGCAGAAGGGGAAAGAACAAGGGGTAACCCTGAAAATTTTACAAGAGTGTGGTTAACAAGATATTAGGACTAGATTTTTTTGCTTGGAATGTGGTGAATGGATAAAATGTATTGCCAAAGGTAGTTGTGATGCTTTGTCTGTGAATGAATTTAAGGAGAGATACAATAGGCATTATGTGAATCATGGCTAATGTGTCAATATAAGGTTTCTTGCAATGAGTCTTCTTACTCTCCATGCAGATATCCATACGATAATAATATCACTTCCACACATGAGAAGCTGCAATTCCTATAGCAAATAAATATCATGTGTAAGCTGGGAATCAAGAGCAAAGTGATCTGGAGATGGTAGTACTTTGGGATATTTCATGGGGAAAGCTGTTCAATATAGCTGAGATAGAATAAAAGATGACCTGGTGTGGTAGGTTTGGTGAGTTCAGGAATAGCAGTGAGTCAGCATTTTGATTGTTCAATTCTTGAGAATACTTAAGTTCTTATGCAAACACAAACTCATCATTCTTAATTTGTTTTTTATTATCCTTAGCCTCCTTTTTTTCATATCTGTAAAAGCTTTTAATAATAATTTTAGCATTTATAGCTAGTTGTAATTCATATTTTAATTAAATATTTAATTAATAGTTGTTGCTTTTATCTATTGTACTATAATCAGATCTATTATCTTTCCATAGCATTACCATGACATATCCCTTTAAGACCTTTATTTATCCAGCTGATTCAATTTATAATAACATTTACTCATATGGATAAGCTTATTATTTATTCACATGCAGGTGGTTAATATTCCTTAATTTTGTGATATTATTATTATTATCATGAATGAAGTCACTCCAGAAATTTACTAGTGGTTATATTATCTACTCTTTCTTCAATATCTTTTATAGCAAAATCTCCCATTAATAAATGGAAAATTTTATTTTACTGATCACTTTAAGTAACTGGACTATAATATTATCTTTATTTTCTCTTCTGTGGTTATGTTATCACGGAAGAGAAAGTGATAATAGTAAGAGAAAAAGAAAGCAATACCAATAACCACAGAAAATTACTACCCCCCCTTGCATATTGTGCACTACTCCATCTCAAATTCTTGTTCCAAATAAATTTCAATGTATCATTAACCCAATAATCTTAATCTTCCCAAATAAGGAATAACATGTCCACTCCTCTTTTACCTATTCAGTCCCTTCTGATGATGTAAAAATATATTAGATATGATGTTCATCATATCTAAGTTACTGAACAGTTTTATAGAGCAGATGTTGAAGAATTCTTTTCAATATGTCATTAGATTCCAGTAAACAAGGAGTCATTCCTGGAAATTGTATAAGAGTGTGGTTAGCATGCATGTAAGGACTTGCTTGGAGAGCAGTAAATAGGTGGAATAGGTTTCTAGAGGCAGTTGTGATTGCTTTGTTGGTGAACAAGTTTAGAGAGAGAGATGATGGATGTTGTGTCAATAATGATTAGTGCAGACCTCCATGAGTCTTCAAATTACATAAGATACAATTATAATAATCTAATTAGCCCTGTGTACTTTGATATTGGAGCTTCTGTAGTTCAGTCAGTATAGACAAAGCCCTTTGGTTGGAAAGACCTGGGTTTGATTTCCGTCAGCAACGTGAGGAACCTTTATCTGGTCTCTTTTGACGAAAGGTGAGTTAGCTGGTATCATATGGAGGTAGGGTTTTTTTCACCTGGAAACTCGGGTTTTTCATCCCCAAGAACAGGCAAACTGGCCACGTGAACACACATGGATTACAATCATGAATATGTCCCAGCCATAGGTCTGATTCATCAGCTGTATGCCGGTCCCAAGCCTGGATAAAATGAGGGGGTTTGGGAAAGCAGTGGTGAACTACCCTGTAAAAATTTCACCAGGAACACTTTGTGGGCAAGAGTACATGCCTGCAAAGTCACCTAGGGTCGGAAACGACTGAAGGAATAAACCACCACCACTTTGATCTCTTGAACAATGATGTTCATCATATCAAAGTGCACAATGTTTGTTCTCTGGATATCCTTTTTTTTTTTTTTTTTGGTTTGCTGGATCAATATATATATATATATATATATATATATATATATATATATATATATATATATATATATATATATGAAACGTACTATTAACTCGGGGTTGGGATATGTTCATTTTTTAAATTAACTGACTTAAACCCGAGAATTATAACACAATGACATTTATTTGAAAAATTTATATATATATATATATATATATATATAAATAAAATTATAACAATCTGGAAACAGTATAACCCATTTTGTATACAAATAACCCACAAATGAAGATAGATACACTACTATTTGCAGATGATCAAATAGTATTTGCTACATCAGAAGATTGTCTACAAAGATCATGAAAATCATTAAATGATATCGCAAAACAATATAATATGACTATATCTAAAGAAAAAACAAAAATGGCATTCAAAGGAGAAAACGCAATAAGAAGTAAAATAGTGATGATAATAAAATATTAGAACAGGTAAATACTTTCAGATACTTGGGATGTGATTTATCATACAAAGAAGAAAAAGACATAGACACCAAAATATCAAACTTTGTCAAAGTAAATGGCATAATAAATAATATATTTAAGCCATCCCTAGTACAAAAACACAGAATCAGACTATATAATGTCTTGCCAACTCTACTATATGGAAGCAAAACATGGACCGTAAAAAGGAAAGATGAAAAACGAATTAAAACAGCAGAAATGAAGTTTCTCAGAAAAACTGCTGGACATACCAAGTGGGACCATAAAACAAATGAAGAAATTTTACAATCCCTGAAAATAAAACCAATTAATTACTACATAAGACAGTATAAACAAAAATGGCTAGAACATTTAAATCGAATCAACAATAGCAGACTACCAAAAATTTTATACAGATACAAAATTGAAAAAGGAAGACCAAGAAAGAGATGGCATGAGACCAGAACAGGCCACTTGGCCTAAAAATCATGTTAAGAAGAAGAAGAAGAAGGTTTGTTGGATTAGAAAATCAAGACCACTTTCTATGAGAAAAAAAGAAAACTGTCACTTCTGAAGAGACTAAGCTTGTTTTCAGTGGAAAAAAAATACTCTTATAAATGTTTTTCACATCTTAAAATGTGTTTTGAACCCAAGTGTTTCATCCAAAAGATGTCTTACTGACTGCATTGCAAAGATTTATTATGCATTACATTTTGTGCAATATTTCAGTTATTACTACCATTATAAATGTGAATAGAAAATATCAAGTTTATCAATAGTTCTTTGTTTGTAGCAACAGACAAGTCCTTCCTCCTCAAGTATCGTTTTGATTTTAATGCATTCTAAACTATCTATACCATATTCTTTCTCCTTTTTCTATTTAATTAAATTAATTAATTTTTTTAGTAGGAACCTACAAGCTCCGAGAACCTAATATTGAATCAGTAGTAGAAAAAGCAATACATATAGGCTACAGATTAATAGGCAAGTAAACTTTATTTATTCCAGTTCCTTTAAATTTTTATATTTCAGCATATCTGCACATATCATGTTTATAGATTTCTGTAATGTTTTTCCAATAATTGTTAAGCATATAGCAAGCTTATAAATAAAGAGCACTTCTGTTTTTATAAGCTCAAGCTATTATTTGTTCGTGAACTGAGAATAGAAGTAAAAGGAATTTGAGAAATATTAGATTTTATCCTGTGAAGTATATGTTTGGCAGAGGATAGCTAAACCGAGGATCGTTGAGAATGAACAAGGTCATGTGAGAAAAGTGGTGGCATTATGGAAAATGAAAAGTGGAGGAAGAATGTAACGAAAGATAGAGAAAATTTTTTCCCTGGGATTCAAAAAAAGGGGGCAGTTTTGATGTAGTTATCCTAAAGACAGAAACAGAGTGAGGCCCAATTCTCTCTCTATCCACTTTATTTCATTCCGCTTCTTCTGCTTGGAGAAGGTTTGTTTCCTGGGGGTTTAACAAGGAAGCAGTTGTTTCTACTTGTCATCCTCAGAGTGCAGGTAAAATTAGGTTCTGTTGTCTCCATCCTTCCCTATCTTCTGCTCTATTCTAAAATTGTCTTGTGATAATTTTGCATAGTGATGAATAGATAATATAGCTTCTTATTGGTGGCATTTTAATTTGAAGTTTCTTTTCTTTTTTTGTTTTGTTTTGTTTTGTATATTTAACACACATGTATCCCTTGCTGTACTCTCTTTCTTGAGTGCCATTTAAAATCACTGATCTTCTTGGACCAGTTGTCATAATAGACTAAGGGTGAAGATTAGTTGCCCCCCCCTCCCCCCACTTTCCAGACAAGTTAGAACTAAAAGGTCTCATCTCAATAATGGCATATTTTAACAGATTGTGTGTGTGTGTGTGTGTGTGTGTGTGCGATTTCTTTTTTTAATGCAGTATCACCAATAGCAGGTTGGAAACTTATAATAATTTTAGTACCACTTGTGGGTTAAAGGTTAGATTATATGGAAACTCTGTTCCAGTGAACACAACAATTTTTAAAAAATCTTGTTGCTCTAGTTAGTAAAGTGGTGATCTCATAAGATGATGAAAAACTTGTGCCACCTAAAGACTTTCACAAACATCTGTGCTATAGTGCTATTTAGAACTGTGGCATCTTGGCTGGATTTCAAATTTTTCCAGCCAGGCCAGATGAAAAATTGTTAACATAAAAATTTCAGCCCAGAAATGCTGTCAGTTAAAAATCAAATTTATCAGGTGAGAATATATTACAGAAAAATATGTGAATTACTTTAGTTTGGACAGAATATCACATTGTGAGAAGTATATATTGTCCTTATTTTGAATTACTACCAAAAAAATAAAATAAAATAATAATAATAAACCATTTGCATTCATAGTTTTAAAATGAATTTTAAAACTATGCATAGTTTTACTGAGCACTTTCATCCAATTAGATGAAAGTGCTCAGTACAGGATTTGATATAAGTGGATAAGCATTATTATTGAGTGGGTGACTTCCAGATATAGCAGTTCCCATTTACTTCATAGTCTGTGTACAGTTTTTCCTGCTGTTAAATACAAATGTGCTGTTACCTGTATGAAAGAAACAGGGAAAAATAGCAATTTGGATCAAAAGAACACAAAGGATTTGGTGAGGTACTGAATGTTTAATTTATGAAATGAATCAGATATTCCACATTCAGCATAAAAATATATTAAATTAAACATTATATTGCAATACAGTACCTGTTCCCCAAGTGTCTAGTGGTTACAGAATTATGACCCAATGGAATAGCTTCCTATGTCTAATGAGCATCTGCTGCTTCATTTACAGTAAGTCTAGTCTAGTCTGCCAAGGTCTTGTTTGATATTGTCAACACCTTGGATCACTGAATGCAATGATAATCAAGCAAATGTCCTGCATTTTGGCAAGCTGAGTCAATCTGTCCTTTCCTTACACAGCTAATGCTAAGATGCAGTTGACAACTCCTTTGACATATCATTATTCACAAAATCAAATCATCTTACTCCCAAGATAATTTTAAACAGCATTGAACAAAGACATCATGTCCTTATTATCACTCTTACCCAAGAGTGTGGAAGGCAGACCATAAGATGGCAGTTTGCTAAGTAGGTCCCTGTGCCAAATCCTATCAAATGTCTTTGAAATGTCGAGGTATATTTAAATATTTGTTTAAATTTGGTTTGCATCAAGGGTCAGCATTAAGTCCATTCCTATTTAATATTGTGATTGAGGTGAGAAAAGATGCGCCATGGACAATGTTGTATGCGGATGACATCTTGCTGTGTGCAGAATCAAAAGAAAAAGTGGTAACTAAACTGGAAAGATGGAGAAAAGTACTGGAAGAGTCTGAGCAGAAGTAAGTTAGAGTATATATGGCAGCCAAGAGATAGATCTTGAACTGGAAGGAAATGTCATCAGGAAGGTTAGGGACTTTAGATACTTAGGTTCAACAGTGAAAGAGGATGGAGAGGCTGAGAAGGAAGTGTGATGGAGGAACTGGAGAGAGAGATGTCTGGAGTGCTATGCAATAAGAGGGTGCTGATCAGTCAATCTAAAAGGCAAATGTACAAGATAGTAGTGAGACCAGCTATGATGTATTATGGAAACTAACATCAGCAGGGTGGAGGTAGCAGAGATAAGAATGCTTAGGTGGATGTGTGGTATGACCAGAAAGGATTGTCTGAGAAATGACTATGTAAGGGGAATGGTGAAAGTTACAAACTTAGGTGCAAAGATATAGGAGGCAAGCTTGAGATGGGTTGGTCATGTGACGAGGAGGGAGGATGAGGATGTGGGAAAAAAGGTCATGCAGATGGATGTACAGGGAAGGAGGATGCATGGGTGGCAAAAGAAGAGATGGAGGGAACTGGTAGAAGAGGACCTGAGGATGAAGAAAGATATGGTTACAGCCCAAGACAGGAGGATGTGGAGGAGACTCATTAAAAACGGCGACCCTACCTAAGTGGGATAAGCTGCAGAAGAAGAACAAGTTTAGTTCGTATACTGTCCAGACAGTGCAGTCACTTGAATTCATGCAGTTACTTGAATGCAGATGTAAGTGAATTAATTTAGCAGCTGCAGTTTTACAGGTTATAGCTAGACGAAAAAAAAGGAATATTAAATATGAGCAATATTACATTAGCAGTTTTAGCTCATTAATCCCTAGAATTTCCTATTCTAGAGCTTGGCATAATTTGTAGATGAACTACACTAAATAGCTTGCTATTTTTGCTGTTGTGAACACAGGTTACCATGTATATTGAGTCTGCTACTGGAAACTTTTGTGCAAAATGTTTTTTTATGCACACATAGACCTGCAAAAGAGGGTGCATTGAACTGAAGATAACACAAATTAGTTTGGTGGATAGAAGATGAAGGGGAGGGATGAGGATATGATTGAACTATTTAAGAGGTTGAAAGGGTATTGTCAGATTTGACACTGGGGAAATTTTTCATATGGTAGAACAAGGATAAGAGATTAACTTTGTATCAAAAAAAAGATGGATTAGTAAAGAAAAGTAACAAGTAAGTTTTTTGCATGAAGAGTAGTAGGAGCACAGAATGCATTCACTGAGAGTTAGTAAAAGTGCATTTGTGAATATAGTGATAATTATTATTTTCCTGACCTCCATGGAGGCACAATACTTTTCATGGGAGGTCAATACTAGTGAACACAAAGTCTACCATACTACTCCTTGAAATCACCCACAGTCTGCATGTTCACACCCTCTCAAGCAATACATTTCATGCTCTTACTTCTCCATGCAAAAGACTTATTTCATACCCTTTCACTCGCCACCTTCTTTTGCAACTTACAGGAATGGCCCCCTTGTTCTTGCTCCTTTCCTTCATTCTACCATATGAAAAATTTCAATGTTAATACACTAATAACCTTTCAACAGCTTAATTGTCTTGATCATATTCTCCCTTTGCCTTCTATTCACCAAACTTTGCAGTTTGCATTCCATCAGTCTATCCTCATGATCAATGTTGTACAGTCCTGACATAATTCCATCTCTCCGAGGTTACTTCATCTCTTTCAAATTCTGGTGACCTGATCCGAGCACAGAAATCCAGATATGGTTTTATCAAAACTTTATACAATGGACCAGCACACTTTTATCTCTCATGGTCAATTTTCTCCTCAACATTGTCACAATTCTCTGAGATCTTTTCACAACCTTTGCAATATGTCCTCGGAATTTCAGATCTCTATCTTCAATCATCCCAAGATCCCTTGTTTCCTCTACTTCTTCCAGTATAACTCCACTTCAAGTGAGTATGAAGCATCCCATCTGTGGATCCCAAATTTTAAAACCTTACATTTAGTTGCATTTAAATGATATTCCCATTCATTTGCCCTTTTCCAGTTTTATTCAAATCCTCTTAAAGAGCCAGATCATCAGCCCTATTTCTAATATCCCTCCCAAGCTTCACATCATCTGCATACAACTGAACATCTCCCTGTAGTCCTGTGATAATATCATTGACATAAAGTCTCTTTGATACTCCTGCATGTCTATTCATCTTCCAAGTCAAAACCACATGGTCACTCTCTCCAACTGGTGGGAGAGATGTCATCTCAGTTATTATCAACTCTTCTGATGCTATGACCAAATCCAAAACTCTTGAACCTCTTGTTCCCTCTATTACATGTTGTCTAAGACATTTGTCCCTCAAGAATTCTAGAAATTCCATTCCCTTATTTCTACATACATCTTCCTTTCCCCAATTTATACTGCTGTAGTTAAAATCTCCCATAGCAATCATTCTTCTTGCACTTGCCAATCTCAACTGTCTAAATATGTAGTCCAAACAAGTATATGAACTCTTCTATCAGGAAAATTTCAAAACTTTTCAAGTTCTGAGTATACATGTTGGAAAGATTACTAAGGAAAGAGGACTCTGCACAAGAAATTATAAGGATTTTTTTTTTTTTTTTGCTTAAATCTTGGTAGGGAAAGAAAATGTTGGTGAGAGTATCAGTATTCTTTGAATTGAAAGTGAAGTATAGCAGACACTGTTGTCACTAGAGGTTACCTGAACTTTTGCACCTCAGTTGGTGTAGACGAGACCTTATTGGAAAGACCTAGATTCAAATCCTATGATGTAAAGTACCTTTATTAGGTTTGGCTGCTCTTATATGGAGATAGAGGGGGTTTTCCCTTCCAGAGACTTGGGTTTTTCATCCCTCAAAACCGCAAACTGGCTCTGTGAACATACAGATCTACAGGCCTAAATACTTGCCTTTATGGGGTCAGCAGAGAAATGGCTTACTGGCTGCATTAATTCATTGTGACCACCTAATCAGGGGACTCATCCTAAGAGATGGTTGAAGAGAAGACTACATAGAAATCCTCTAAAAGCACTAGTGCCTTTATAGTATAGCAGGATGATAATTACTCTTTTCACTGGGGAGTGAAGACACACACGCACACACCAGTTTGAATCTAATAGAAAGAAAAATGTATAAAGACATTTTGACTGCAGGTAGAGTCTTCTGCACTTATGTGGAGGTGTCAGTGTTTTCCTCCTTGAAACTGGAGTCAGTATCTTCACTTGTAAAAAAAAAAAAAAACTGATTAAAAAAAAGCCTTACCATATAAACAACCTATCTAAAAACACAATACAGAATACACGATGCATGAAAACTTCAGTAGTCAGTCAGGTTGGTCACCTTTTTAAGCAGAAGGGAGCAGAAGTGATGAACATCATCAGCATTAATGCCTGAAGGGATGGGAAAAGTGATAGACACAGCTGGTTTGATATCAGCTTCTTGATTGGACAGAGACCCAATGATGTACACCTAGCATAAGTTGATTAGAACTGTAAATGAAAAAATATTGCTCAATATTCAGTATTTTTTTTAATTGAAAGTTTAAGTAAATTATGAAATTTGTTTGGGGTGCTAGTTCATTTTATATTCTAAAGACTATCTTTAAGGTAAAAAATTCTAAATATGTGATGTAGAATTTTTGTTGCTAACCTAAATTTTTGGTTTTAATTATAAAACCTAATTTTTTCTACATATATTTACAGTAGTTTAATTGGGAAAATTTCATGTAAATGACATTAATTTAAGCTAATGTAACATTTTGAAATTTAATCATTAATTCTAGATTATTATAATTTCATGCTTTCTAGTTTTTTCTTATGTCTGCATTTCTACATTTACTGGGAAGTATGGTTTCATGTACAGTTCTAGGCTACCTACCTAGGAGGCCTTCTGACATCAGATGGAAGATGCAGAAAAGATGTGAGAATAAGAGTAGCTAAGTGAAAAGGGTAGTTAATAAGAAAAGAACACAGTTAACATCAAAGAGTATGTCAGGACATACTTTGGAGTGTTGGCCATCTATGGGCAGGACATCAAGACTTCTAGCATTCAAGTTGTGTGGTGTTTGTGCCAAATGCTGAAGATAACATGAACAGAAAGAGTTACAAATGAAGAAGTATTAAAAAAGGCAGCTATGACATATGCTATAGAAACTGTGGCCCTGAGGAAAAATAACATCAACAGGATGGAAGTAGCAGAGATGAGAATGCTTAGGTGGATGTGCGGTGTGACCAGAAAGGATCATCTGAGAAATGACTATGTCAGGGGAACAGTGAAAGTTACGAACTTCGGAGCGAAAATACAGGAGGCAAGGTTGAGATGGTTTGGTCATGTGATGAGGAGGGAGGACGAATATGTGGGAAGAAGGGTCATGCAGATGGATGTGCAAGGAAGGCGGAAGCGTGGGCGGCCAAAGAAGAGATGGAGGGAGCTGGTAGAAGAGGACTTGAAGATGAAGAACTTGGATGCAGTGACAGCCCATGACAGGAAGGTGTGGAGGAGACTCATAACAAACAGTGACCCCACTTAAGTGGGAGAAGCTGTAGAAGAAGAAGAAGAAGAATGGAGGGAAGACTTGGTAGAGGGAGACCAAGAACCCACTGTATCCTGTGTCATCTCTTATCTAGGAGGTTGACTATGGACATAACGACATGTGATAAGGACCTTATCTTTTCCATATTGTCACATGTATTCATATCTGTAAATCCATATGTGTTCATGGGGCCAGTTTGCTTGCTCTGAGGGACGAAAAACTCAGGTTTCCAGGTGAAAAAACTCTCTATCTCCTTATGAGACTGGCTAACTCGCCTTTTGTTGAAAGAGACCAGATAAAGGTTCCTTATATCATGGACAGTAATTGAACCCAGGTCTTTCCAACAAAGGGCTTCTATACCAACTGAGCTATGGAGGCTTTAACCCAGTATATGAGTGATATCAAAAACTGATTAAATTACCAAACAGCACAAAACGGAAGATCACTACTGAGTTGATATTACCTGTAACCAATAGTTGAGAGAAGAGATGTACTGTTCCTGCCAATCCTTTGTGTTATGTTCTTAGTGTAATATTCCCCACCATTTCTTTAGTTCTGTTTCTTGTGATTTTCTTTTGTTATATCATTATTATTATATCTCTGTCAAGTCAAGACTCATCATAGGAAGGTCCATATTCTCATGCAAAAAAGATGATCAAATTGTGCCTTAAATCCATTCACAGTTTATGTATTCATCACACTTTCAGGCAATATATTCCACTCAACCACTCTCTATACAAAGAACTTGCCCCTCACAATCTCCTTATATAGCTTCCATAAATGCCTCTTTTTCTACCATTGGCTTTTCTAATCTATGAAAAATCTCCACATTATTCTGGTAACAATCCTTCAACTAATTTACACATTTCAATCACATCCTTTCTCCTATCTATCTCTTCCCATGTTCCATAGACTTGAAACTGATGTAGTGAACCCTCTCTGGACCCTCTATGCTGTTGTGTGTGTGTGTGTGTGTGTGTGTGTGTGTGTGTGTGTGTGTGTGTGTGTGTGTGTGTGTGTGTGTGTGTGTGTGTGTGTGTGTGCTGCATATCATCATCAGCCATTGTTAATCCACTGCTGGGTGAAGGCCTTTCCAAGATTACTCCAGAACTGTTTGTCCATAACTCTCCTTTCCCCATGTCGCTCCTGCAAATCTGATGATATCATCAATCCACTGTGATTTAGGTCAGCGTCGTGTCATTTTTCCTCTCATGGAATCCAATCCAGTACTTCTTTTGTCCTCCATTATGTTGTTTTCGAGCAATATGCCCAGGCAATGGCCGCTTCAGGTGCTTTACTCTTCCTATGATGTCAGATACTTTGGTTTGATTTCTTATCCACATATTCCTTTTTTGATCCAGTCTTGTGACACTAAACATACTTCTTTATCATCATCATCTAATTCCTGACATCTACCCTCAAGGGGGTGTACAGGATATGATAAGACTACATGAAAAATTTACATCATTACTAACTTCCTATCTACAATTTTCCTCCAAATCAGTCTGTTACTTGTCAAGACCCCAACATTATCAGATCTTATATTTCTATTCTAAGGCAGCGCTTCCCAAACTGGGGGCCGTAGGTTTTGTTGAGGGGGGATCGTGAAATAATGAAAACAAATTTAAAATCTTTTAAGACGAAGTAGATTTTTTTTATCTTAAAAGAAATGTATTTAATTTTTATTATTTATTTTTTGTTATTTTTTATATTTGAATGGAAAAAATCACACATTGGTGTTGGTTCACTAATTTTGCTTCCTGCGTATTTCGGCGCTTAATGAATATTAGTAAATCTATGGTTATTCATATAAGTTTCATTTCAAAGCAGAAAGTTAAGAATTACAGTTTCAAATATTTCACCTGATATTGACTTTTTATGTAGCAGTATTGAAACACATCCATCACGTTAAATTGTTATTAAACTTCTTTTATCCTTTTAATTCTTTCTTTATTACTAATCGTTTTACGTTTCATGTGCTTGTACTGCAAAAATACAATAACAATATATCTATCTATATAAAAATATGAGATAATGTGCCATGTCAAATGTGTATGTAAGATGCTAAAAATGTAATATTTGCATTTGATTTTGCAATATTCACTGTGTATGTTTTGTATTGAATATAAATACAATAAATATTATTATAATATATGTCTATATTACGATTTTTTTCGAGGGGCCATGAAATATTTTAAATTTTCCAAAGGGGGACCCTGACATTCAGAAGTTTGGGAAGCACTGGTCTAAGGCACTTTGTACCATATCAATCCACCTATATCTTGGTCTTTCTCTAGGTCTTCCAGCCAACCTGGTAGAGAACACTTGTTTTGCTAATCTTTCCTCACCCATTCTGTTTAAGTGACCATACCACCTGAGATTAGCTCTGCTAACGCATTCTTGGATGCTGACAATGTCAAGTTCTTTCCTAATATCCTCGTTTTTTAATATGATATTGCCATTGATGCCATCTGTTCACGCCTCTAATCTTTCTTAGGACTCTCATATCTGTGGTCTCTAGTATTTGGTCAAGTGTTTTACTTCTAACCTAGCTCTCAGATCCATAAGTTAAAACTGGTTTGAACACTGTCTTGTGTACAGCTAATTTAGTGTTCTGACTAATTTCTCTCTTCTTTCCATACTAAATTGTGTTCTTAATTTTTGAATTTCCTTTGCATTTAGTGTCCATATTTCATAGTCATATGTCAATATAGGAAGAACATTAGTTAAAAATGTTTCAGGCATAATGATAATTAGCTTTTAAATATTGACTAATTTTCCAAATGCTTTCCATCCAAGCATTGTACATCTTTTTAATGATATTTTGTTACATTGATATCTGTTGTCCTAAGTGTATGTAATGATTATTATTATCTGATCTCATTGTGGGAGGTACACATTATTGCACACAGGTCTCATCCAACTGTGGCTTATACTGATTCATTGTCTACATTCACAACACACTCAGGCAATGCATTTCACTCACCGACCACCCTCCATGCAAAGAAATTTTCCCCATTCCTCTACTCATATCCTCCTTATACAGTTTCCAGCTATGGCACCTCTTGTTCTATCCCCCCCCCTCCCATTTTATGAAAAATCTATTCCATTTCAACCTGATAACAACCCCTGATTAGCTTATATGTCTCAATCATATCCCTCCTTTTACTTCTATTCACAAGGCTTTGCAACTTATGTTCTCTCAGTGTGTTCTCATACTCCACATTCCAAAGACCTCTGACCACCTATGTGAATCTTCTCTGGACCCTTCCCAACATATCCACATCACCATGAAAACCCTGCAACCAAATCTGTGCACAATAATCCATATGAGGCTTGATCAAGGCCTTATACTATGGCATCATAACCTCTCTATTTCTGCATGTCAGGATCCTCCACAATATTGCCATTATCCGATGTGATGTCTTCACAACTTGTGCAGTATGGCCCCTGAATTTTAGGGCCTTGTCCATTATCACTCATAGATTTCTCATCTCTTCTACTTCCTTTAAAGTTTCCCCCACGAAGTGTATACTTTGCATTCCATCATTTCTTACCAAATCTCATGTGCTGACAGTTCCACTTATCTGCTCGTTCATGCAATCTATTCAAGTCCTCCTGTAAGGTTATAACATCTGCTTGACTCTGCATTGCTCTCTCCAATTTTGCATCATCTGTAAACAGCTGCATATCACAAGTTAAGCCCATCCCAGTATTATTAACATTCAAATTAAACAACAATGGTCCCAAAGCTGACCCCTGCAGCACACCACTAGTGACCTTCCTCTTTTGGGATAATGCACCCTCATATATGACTTCTGATACCTATGTGACAGCCAGTCATTGATCTAACTCAGAAGTCGGTTATCCACTCCCATCTGTTTCGATTTATTTAACAGTTTGTTGTGTGGTAGTCTGTCAAAAGCTTTTTCAGAATCCAAGTACACCACTGATATTTCCACATGACCTACTTGTTTAATTTCCTCATTATTGATTTTTATTATTTCTGGTTGGTCATAGCTATTGAACATTACTTGGAACTTCTTTAGGTTTATCTTCACCAGCTGTTTTGCTTGCGATTTGAAGTTCATGGATATGAATGTAATTCATGTGCACTTGAAATAAAGATAACTGTCATCTGCAAAGCGTAAATAGCTTAAATATCTTCATTTATCTTCAGACCTTTTCTCCCCAATCAAGAAATTTGAATATTTCTTCTGGGCATGCTGTGAATAATTTTGAATATATTGTGTCACTCTGTCTAATATTTCTCTGTATTTCCACAGTAGAGATGTTTCCATTCAAATGAATTGCTGCTGTTGCATTGGTGTATGCTGATTTGATGGTCTGATGTATGGTTACTCCACTTGCTGGTTTTGTAATGCTTTAAGTATTGCACGAGTTTTTATTAAATCAAAGGCTTTCTCGTAATCAATAATACCAAGCAGAACCATACTTATACTTTTCCAAGGTGGCGGCAGTGGAAGGGGGGGGGGCGATGCACTAGAGTATACTAGGCTCCCCTTACAAAATGAATAGATGAGAAATCAAAACAATCAATATATCAAAAAATTTTTATTACATTTATTAAAAAACGTTATTCTAAGTAAAGGCAATACATATCAAACACAAATGTTAAACTAGTGCTAAGTAAAGACACCACAAATGTTTTTTTCCTAGACTTCTCTTTCACAAATGTATCAATAATATCATCATAATTCAAATTATTCTCAACATCATTTTCACTAAATAACAATGATAAATTTGGCATTTTATCCTGATGCAAAGAGTTCATAAATAATTCTTCACCTTTTTAAGAACAGAAAATGAATTACCTGTTCGCAGTATGACCACAAACAAGTTGCAGATACAAAAAATATATGAAAATATATAGTATTTGCATTTTTTTTATTTAAAACAGGACATATGATCTATTTAGATATTGACTTGAAGCAATGACACCATTTTTCTGAGCTATTTATATATATTATAGTGATGTAGGAAATTTAACAGAAAACAATCATAATTTTTTTTATGTTCAATTTTAATTATTTATACTTTTAATCCTTCAGTTTTAAATCTCATTTTTTGGGGCCCTTAAATTGGCCCTAATTTTTTGGAGCCCCAGCTAGAGCCTCGTATGTCTGTGCATAAGTACGGCCCTGAAACTAAGACATAATGGTAACTGATATTCATCACATAGTTCAATAATCTGTTGTACAACTTGATTATGGTCCATTGTACTAAAGCCACTTCGAAAGCCTGTCTGTTCTTTTGGTTGTGCTAAGTCTACAGTCACACAAAGCATATGAACCAAGACTTTTGTAAACATTTTTAAACCACCAATAGTACTGATAGGTCAGTAGTTCTTCAGGTCTTGTACTTCACCTTTTTTTGTGTATCATAATTAAGGTATTCTTCTTCCATGTTCTTGGTATATCATTTTTCTTCAGACATGGGTAAATAGTTTTACCAAGATTTTGTAGATCATTTCCTCACCTACTTTTAGAAGTTCAGCTATAACTCCATCCTCATCTGCATCTTTTCCATTTTGTAAATTTTAGATGCTCCATATAACTTCTTCTGGTAGAATCTGTGGCACTTACATTATTTCATAGTTGTCTTTTTCTTCATTTGATTTGTCATCCTGATATAATACTGAGGGAAAATTCTTCAGTTCTTTTTGCTACAGCATATCTATCTCTGGTTGTAGTTCCAGCTCATAGTTTGACTGCAACTATCTGTTTATTGTTGTTCATCAATTGTTCTTTGACTTTTTTGAGACTATGGTTGTTTTCAGTTGTTTGTTGTATGAATTTACAATTCAATTTTCTTATTTCTTCTGATACATTTTGATTGTTTTGCACAATTCAGTATATTCAATTTTATTTTGTAGGTTATATGCTTGTTTCATTTCTCTTAGTTTCTTCATAATCTGTTTTGTTTCTTCAGAAATTTTGTCTTGTTTCTGTTCTTTGGTTCCAACTATTTCAGTTGAGCATTGTAAAACGTTTAGGGTAATCATATCATTATTTTCTGATAGATCAGAACTTCAACTTCCTGTCTACTAACACTCCAAGATCCCTAGCCTCATCAGTTTCTTCTAGCATAATCCCACCAATTTAATATGACATTGGATATCTAATCACTCTGAAGTGAAAGACTTTACATTTACTGACATTGAACTGACATCCATTTTCCCATGCCCACAATTCCAACCTATTCAAATCATTTTGCGAGTACTGCACAACAGCAGTATTCCTGATTACTCTACCTATCTTTGCATCATCAGCAAATAGCTGTATGTTGCTTGTCAAATCCTTCATAGTATCATTAATGTAGAGATCGACTAACAGTGGACCAAGCACTAATCCTTGTGGTACACCACTGGTTACTTTAAATCTTGCAGACTCACATCCCCTGTATACCACTTTTTGATATCTGTCAGTCAGCCATCCTCTTATTAATGCTAATATTCTATAACCCAAACCCATATTCTCCAATTTATGCAACAGTCTACCATACTGTATTCTGTCAAAAGCCTTAGCAAAATCCAAAAGTATCATGGCGTATCCATTCTCCTTGTCTAGTTCAATGGCAACATTGTTATAAAATGTGATCAAGTTGCTAAAACATGACCTTCCTTTAGTAAACCCATCTTGCTCATTGCAAAGTAGAGATTCACTGTCAGCCCATTTCTGTATGTGAACTAACCAATTTTTCTGAAATCTTCACCACCACTCCTGAGATACTAATTGGTCAATAGTTGGATACATCGGTCTTTGCACCACCCTCTTATCTGGAATACGAATTACCATACATTCTTTCCATTCCTGCAGAATCTTCCCTGTTCTGAGACTCATATTAAACAGCCTGGTCAAAGGAATAGCCAGTTCAGCTGTGAACACTCTTTTAGCACACGTGCTGATATCCCATCAGTCCCTGTTGCTGAAATCTTATTCAGTTTGTGCAACAGCTCTAGTACTTCACCCTTATGCAGCTGAGGTTCTTCATCCAGTGAAGATGTAGCAGTGAGCTCAATGTCTCTTACACCAGGTTGATAGCTTTTAACAAAATGATCACTCAATTGAACAATCTCTTCTGCATCTGTAACCCTCACGCCATCTGCATTTAGAAAAGTTATTCTTTCATATTCGTTCTTTCTTTTACTTGCAGCACATCAATAGAATTCTTGTGGGTTGTCTTTAGTATGCAGAGCCAGTTTCTTTTCATACTCAGACTTTGCTTTCTGTACAACAGTTATGACTATTTTAGCCTGCTGCTTATAATTTTCATAACAGACATCATCCTTATGCACACAGTATTCCTTCCACGTCATTCTTTTTTTACAAATCGCTTGCTTAATAAGATTAAGCATTCATATTACACATCCATTTGACTCCTATCCTATTTATTCTCTGAACTCTTGGGACACATTCTGATATGGCATCATTTAAGTATTGTTTAAATGCTTTCCATGCACTGTCGATATTCTTCCAATCCAGCAACCAATCCCATTCAACTGAACTCAGTATACTCCTCAGTTAGTCATAATTTCCTGCTCTGTAGTTCAGGATGTAACCTTTTCTGAATGGAACATACATAAACTTAGTCACTTTCCATGCGAGTACTGCATGATCACTGTCACCAACTGGATGCAGAATAAATCTTTAACTGAAACACAATCTAACACTCTTTGAGCTTGATTTCCTTCTGTCACATGCTGCTTGAGGAAGTTGTCTGGCAACAGCTCAATAAATGCATTTGCATTCTTCTCATGAGATTCTACTGCTACCCAATCAGTATTTGGATAATTAAAGTCTCCCATTATGATTACCCTTTTCTCATTCATCTTTTCTATTTGGTGATGCATTTCTTCATCACTAGCAACTGATCCACCAAGTCTGTAACAGCAACCCACTATGTAATTGATCTTGTTTGATTCCACTTCACACCAGATGGCTTCAAACTCACTACCCACATGAAATACTGTTAGTAGTAGTACTACAGTCATAGGTCTCAACTCTAACTGGATTCAAGTCATCCAATATCATTAGCAGCACATCCCCCTCTCTCCTATCCTTTCTATCCTTCCTAAATATAGTGTATCCTTTACACTTGACACTAGTTAGTTAGTATGTCTGTGATAGCCTGGTCTCACTAATGCCTACAATCTGAGGTCTCAATATATTGACTAAGGCAAGAAACTCTACCCCCTTTGTTTCTGATACTCCTAGCATTCATGTACAGATATAATAATATACCTGCATGTTCTTTTGTATATTCTTGTCTGCAGTCTGCATGACACAGTTGGACAACTTGCAGATCTTTATTCTTCTCTAGTGATTATTCGTGTTGACATCTTTGCACACGTTTGATGGGTCTGAACCGGACGAACACAAAGTCAAAATCATTCTCTCCTCATCGATATTTCCATGAAAACCCATTCCCATCATTGACACAATTATATAACATTGTCGCTCTTAAACCCAGGTAAGGTGTCCATCTTATGCAAATCAAATCTTCCCTCAAACTCGCTCCACACATCCAAAAACTTGCATCCATTCCTTCTACACATGACCTATGCATTGAAACGTTTGTCATCATAGCCCTTCTTTGTAATTTATGTTTATCATATTCATGTTTATCATGCGAAAGTGAAGAGCGAGGTAAAATACTGACGATTTTACCTCGCTCTTCACTTTCGCATCTTCCAACAACCCTTTCATGTCCTCTCTCTCTCTCTCGTACTGAACTTATCGCTAGTTAAGTTATTAGTACCTACTACAATTACGATTTCATTTACTTTTCTTTTGTTTTTGAATTGCTTCCCTTATATTCTTAATTAATAATTAATTTTTGCTCCAGAAAAAATCAAAATTATAACTCTCTCATCAATTGCATGTTTTATTATAGTCACCATACCAAATAACATCTTTCTTTTTACAAACAATGTCACTTACTTGATTTCCATCACTTCCTGACTTACCTGTTTCTGTGCTTTGTTGTTTCTTATTTTGCTGCTTAATGTTCTTTTTCTCCCTATGCTCATTTAAATGTCTGTCTACTTTTTGTAATTTTCATGTCATCACTCTGATGATATGCTTCAATTTTGCTATTTTGAAGGTTAATTCATTTTTATTAACCTTCTCTACATCTCCAATAACCTTGTTAGCAGGGCCAGCCTTCTTATTCTCGCCTGCGGTGCTCTTCTTAGCATATGTTTCTTGTGCATTTTTGGTGCCATTTTAAACTTATTATTGAAATATTTTAATAAAAATATGTTATAAAATACTAAATACACTAAAAACACTAAAATCTACACTAATATACTATAAAATAGTAATTTTCTAAGGGAAAAACACAATAAAACAGACAAAAATCACCAATTTTACACAAGCGCTAAATTCAATTCACCGACCAACCACAATGTATCCTTGAACCAGTTATTGCTGAGGATAAAGTCAATTTCACTAGTTTCTCCATGTCCACTTCCTATGTGTTTTTTTTTTTTTTTCTTGAAAAAAACATTCATGATGTACAGACTTTCTTTTTCTGCAAATTCTGTTAGCCTTGCTCCTCTATCATTTCTCATGCCATATCCAAAATTTCCCATTGAGCTTTCATCTGATTGTTGTATACCAATTCTATTAAAGCCTTCCATTACAATTCTGAAATTATGTTTTCATTTATTGTATAGTTTGAATACATCATGAAAGAAGTTTTCAATTTCTTCATCAGTATGACTTATTGTTGTTGCGTCGACTTGGATTGATCTTGAGAGCATATCTTTTTGAGATTTGGACAATACTTGCTATTTGATCTGATACACTGTCAAATTCTATTATGTTGTTCTTCAGTTTTTTGTTATTCCACTATTTCTTTCCTTATCTTGGCTTCTATAATACAGTATGTCTCCATTTTTTAATTGAAGAATTTCTTCACCATTACATCTAATTTTACGCAGTCCAAGAATGTCTCATTTTAGAGTCACTTTAGCTCTTCAGATAGTTCAATGGCAGCATTATCTTGGTTATCCATAGATTCTTAGCATCGTCTGCCTTCGTATTTAACTGCCTGCTGCCGTAGGTAGTAACAATCTGGCCTCCAAGAAATTATATTCCTGTTTGATGACAAGTTTTATTACAAGTAAATTAAGTAAGTTTTTATCTGTATGGAATGGTGTTACTTCTTTATGCAAATTTCACTCATCTTAGAAGATATGAGCCATAATTCACCATGTTGGCCCACTTCGGATTAGTGATTGGCAACATTTTCACCCAAAATTTTCAACATTTTTGGGATCATCAGTCCCAAAACCAATGACCCGTGGCTTTATTCAATATATTCAGAGCTGCCCTGATATCCAAATGGTCAGGGTTTCCCCCTTTCTGCCACCTGGGGACATGCTCAGTAGCTAGTATCAGCATTCATGATATGAAAAAGTCTGTAGCATTAAAATGATAACTTTTTTAATGCATACTTTGTTGTTATTTGTTCAATGTTAGTTTCATTGTTAATTATTATAATGCACATACTTTTTATATAACAGATACTGCTACTGTATATCACAATGAAGAAAATATTGGAAAAGTGATTAAAAAGTTGCAGTCCCATGGACTAAAGAGAGAAGATATTTTTATTACAAGTAAATTGAGTAAGTTTTTATCTTTATGGAATAGTGTTACTTTTTTATGTAAATTTCACTCATAAGATGTTGTGACTTATATCAGTACTATGGTTAAGTTAAGTGTTGTAGTTTGGTGTAAACCATCTGTATGTATTATAGATGTCTTACAGTATTTTATTTAATTAAGTCTATAAACTTAAATTTTCTGTTTGTGATTATCAGCTTTTCTTGTTAGTGCAGTTATATGAGGAGAGCACAATTGTTTTCCTAAATGATATATATTGTACATTGTTTATATTGTGGTTACATTATTATTATTGAACAAAATGAATGCAGTGAGAAATTCATTTGATTAAAGTTCATGTATCTGAAATAAAAACTGCAATTTAATGTTTTTGATGTAATCAAAAATAGTTAAATTTCATTAAAATGAAAATACTTCTTTTACCAAAAATATAAGATTTGAAGTTGAGCACTGTTTGAGGTTAATAAGTAATGGCGACTCATTTCTCTAACATGAAAATGACTAAATCAGAAACTGGAAGTATTACGTGTGCTATGCTGGAACATGCATGAGTGAAATGAACATGGTAACTAGGGAAACAGCTGAAAGAGAAATATAGGGAATTTTGGAAATAATAATGGAGAATGTTGTTTGAAATCTTATGTAGAAAGAAAAATAGTTAAAAGTTAAGTATTCTTAACTTAATATTTGATAGCTATTAGAGAAATACAGAAAATTTTGGGAGTCTCTGTAGCTCAGTCGATGTAGATGAAGCCCTTTGGTTGGAAAGACCTGGGTTCGATTCCCGTCTATGACTTGAGGAACCTTTATCTGGTCTCTTTCAACTATAGGTGAGTTAGTCGGTCTCATATGGAAGTAGAGGGTTTTTCGTCCCTCAGAACAGGCAAACCGGCCCTGTGAACACACACAGATTACAGTCATGAATACCTACAACAATATGTGGAAGAGATAGGGTCCTAACCACATGTTGTTATTCACCACATGAATGGGAGAAAATTTTGGAGCTTGATAATGGTGTCTTTCTTGTAGAAAGGAAATGTTTAAGTTATAAGTTATATTAAATGTTATGTTAGAAGAGTAATGATGCAAGATAATATGTTATACAAGTTGAGCTTTAATAGTTGTTTGTTTTTCCTAAGAAGAATAAAGCTATGAACCTTGAAAAAGATGATAGGAAAAGAGAAAGTAAGTGAAGACACCTGGTTTATGCATCTTTTAGAGGAAACTGGCAACTAAAATTTCAAGCGTTATCTGTTGTTCTTTAACTGAAACACAAGAGTGCTTGAATTTAAGGATTTATGAATCCAAGGTTGAACTTTCCATTTTCTTAATAAAAATAAGAATCTGCAGTTGTCTGTACATTTTATAAGAGAAGATGGATCTAACACAAGATTTGTGATTTCAATTCATGGTCAGCTCATTAAAGAAAGTAAGAACAGTTGGCAATATCATATCCCCTTAGTTGGATAAAGATGTTTTTACTTCGGAAGAAAAAGATAATTATTTTTCTTAATTTTCTGTTAAGAAGGGGTCCATGTGGTTAGCCGAGTAGCCATTGCCTTCGTAACCATATGCCTGGGAAAGGAGCATCCTGGGTTCGATTTTAGTCGCTGATGAGAGGAGCTTAAGGATCTTTCTCAGACATAGCCAAGTTAGCCGGTCTTGGGCATGGACATCAGCGTTTTTCTCCCCAGTTTATCTGGGGTTTTTTCTCCTGCAAGCACACACCCCATGAACAAACACGCACACGGATTACAGTCAGGAATACTTAAGTTCCAGCCATAGGCCTAATTCGTCAGCTATGCCAGTCCCGAGCCAGCCCAGATAAAATTTGGGGGAATTGAGATGCTGCCGTACTTCCCTATAAAAGGGGCCTCACGGCCATTATATCATCATATGCTATAATAATGTTAAGAAGGGATATATGTGGAATTACAAAGCATGTAATTACAATCACATGCTTTGTGGAATTACAAAGCATGTGATTGTAATTCCACAAGCTGAGGATTCAGCTTGCAATAGTGCCATGGCATAAGAATTTATAGGAGAAAGATGATGGTGATACATGGGAGGTGATTGAGGGGTGTTTACCTAGAGTTAGAAGGGCAAATCAGATAATGGATGAATAGTTTCATTAAGCAGGAGTTGCACATAAAGGAAAAGTTGTGCAGGAATTATAAAGAAAAAAGGTGATCAGCATACTCATGAGAAGTCCTAAGGTGAAGCCAAGAAGGGTTACTGGTATGGTATGGTAAGGAAGCTAATTATAAGAGAAAGCTAGCTGATGAGGCCAAAAGAAATACTAAAGAGTTCTTTCACTATGTAACAAGTAAAAGGAGGAATGACTATGGAAGGATGACTTTAAAAAATGCTGATGGTGGGGAGGTAACAGAAGCAAACCAAATAGTTGAATTATTGAGTGAGCATTTTGCAAGGGTCCACCATCTAGACATTGTAATGGTGATATTGTAATGCTGAATATGACATTGACTGATGGGAGAATAGAGGTTGAAGAAATGGAGATGCTTAAAATGTCGCTGAACTTCAATGCAAACCCCATGTATTATGAGAACGGGCAAGGGAATTATCAAGCTGTTGACCAAGCTGTTTAAGTATCAGGGAAAGTGCCAATGGAAAGAGGGCAGAATAGTCCCAACAGCATAAAGGAGGCAGAAGTAGCAAATTATAGACCAATCAGCATCTCAAGAGTAGTGTTTAAGGCAGGGGTTCCCAACTCTATGCCTGCGGGCACCATGGCGCCCGTTGACCAATTTGTGTGTGCCCGCCGCTGTTCAACCATGTGCCGTATAGTTTGAAATAATCACGCAACAATTCATGGCATGCTATATGACGCATGCGTTAATGACACATGACGAGTATTAAATGCATACAATGTAAAGTAGATGCGCATTCGAAGTTGTTCATTCCAGTTTAAGAACTGGAATATCATCATATTCTTCTAATTATGAAGCACTGGCCAGTGAAATGCAATGCCAAAGATCACACTAACTTACTTATATATATATATATTTAAATTTTTATATAATGTAAACTTTTAAGTAATTAAACATTTAATTATAATGTAAACTTTGTATGTATTCATTTAACAAACGAATTCAAAAAAATTGCTTGTAAAAATAGATGGTTCCCGTCACCATATTGGTATTTTAGAATGTGCTCTAGGAAACAAAAAGGTTGGGAACCGCTGGTTTAAGGTATTGGAGAAATTGGTGAAAGACAGAATTTAAGACTGGGTGAATAGGAATATGATATTATAAGGGACAATGTGGCTTTGTGAAGGCCAGGTCTTGCCTTTGTGATTTGCTTAATTTTTATAGTATGGTGATAGTGGAGTTGAATAAGGGAAGTAGCTGCACAGTGATATTGCTCTACTTTGCAAAGCCATTTGACAGGATTCCACATAGAACTCTGTTGCATAAATTAGAGCAAATATGAATGGATATGAATCTGGTGATTTGGAGTAGAGGATGACTAATGGAGATATCAAAGAGTGGCTTATGCAGGAAATAAGTCCAGGAGAAGGCAGGTGGCCAGTGGTGTATCACAGGTATGCCACTAGTCTTTCTAACTATTCTTATGTCTTAACTCTAGTACATGGCCAATACTTGGCTCTCTGTTTAATTTATACATCAGTGATGTAGGAAATGGCTTAATGGGATATATTCAGTTGTTTATTGATAATGCAAAACTGGAAAGAGCCATGGTAAATGAAGGAGATGTAGAGTTCCTGCAAGGAAGACTTAAATAGACTAGTTGTATGGGAAATGGCTACCAGTCACATTACACTTTTTCCAAATGTGTAATGTGATGCATTTTGGAAAGCAGAGATCATATGCCAATAGTACACAGCTTGTGATCAATATACTTGTAGATTGATGCAACTGAATTGCAGGAAACTGATCAGCCCAGGGACTTGATGGTGATTGTGGACAGGGAGTTGAAAATTAGAGGTATAGAAAAGTTCTTATTTCCCCTACATAAGGCCACATCCAGACTACTATGTGCATACCTGACCACCTGGATTCTGTGTGTGTGTGGGGGGGGGGAGGTGGTGGAGAGAATCCAGAGGTGAGTGACAAAGACCATGCCAGGTCTATGGAATGCACTCTATGAGAATACATTGAGGTCTGTGGGTTTCAAAAAACTAGCTGATAGGCAAAAAAAGAAGAGACGTGATTACAAACAAATTATTAGAAGAGTTTTTTATAGGATTGACACCGAAGACTTTTCAGTACATGGCAGGGAAGGAGAGAGAACAACGAGTCATCCATGGAAATTATGTAAGCATGTGGTTAGCAAGGGTGTTAGGACTAGATTTCTTGCTTGGAGAATAGCAAATGTTGAAAGTTTTCCCACTTGGTTATACTATAAATTAAAGATGCTAAGAAATTATATTCTTGGTTTAATCCTTTATTCAAATATAAGCATTATACTTGGATAAAGTATAATTCTTATACTCGGATAAAGTGAAAACCATAAGTATCTTCCCTTTCACGGATATTAGAGGGATGATAACGTGTACTGTTCTCTCTGTATCAGAGCATGCCTTGATATTGCTTTGTTCAGCAAATCAGGACTTGTTTATAAACAGTGCCAATCCCCATTGGTCTTTGGTCCAGTTGATGCAGAACCTGGCGGCTGATTTCAAATATTCTCTCCTGTAGTGCAGGATGGGGCATGCAGACTTGGTTGCCTACATCAGTGCTTCCCAAACTTATGAATGCCAAGGCCCCCTTTGGAAAAATTAAAATATTTCAAGTCCCCCATCGAAAAAAAAATCGTAATATAGACATATATTACTATAATATTTATTGTATTTATATTCAAGATTTCGCGTTTGTAATCTTTTTTGTGATTGATTGAAAAAACCTTTGAAATGAAACTTATATGAATAAGCATATATTTACTAATATTCATTAATCGCCGATATATGAAAGAAGCAAAATTTGTGAACCAACACCAATGTGTGAGTTTTTCCATTAAAATATAAAAAAGAACAAAAAAGAAATAATAAATGATAAAAATTAACTAAGGTTCTTTTAAGATTAAAAAAATCTACTATCTTAAAACATTTTAAATTTGTTTTCATTATGTCACGGCTCCCCTCAACAAAATGTACGGCCCCCAAGGGGGCCGTGGCCCACAGTTTGGGAAGCGCTGGCCTACATACAGATCACCTTCATGAAGTTCTGCACACAATGAAATAGATACTAACATTCCTCTAGCCAATGCAAGCTCAGATTGTAGCTGATTCAGGATAGCCCTCCTGTTTTGGCAAGTAAATAATCTGAGATATCAGTCATCCACTGTGGTTGTAGCCCTTGGCATTCCTTTACTTTAATTCCAGGATGCTGTTTGTGACTATTGGAATTGGTTCCAGTCTGTGAACTATGGAATAACTCACATGCAGTCAACTAGCTACCTCTGCCTGACTTTGACCAGGCTCTATCTTACGATGGCTTGCCACCTGAATTCATTGGTTGAATGATGTCTTGCAGCCACAACCAAGAATTTTTCTATCATAAAATGGGAAAACTGTTCTGGAATGCTTGCTTTTGTGCCATGTTTCATTTGCTTATACTGCTGATAGTGCCACTCATTTGTATATGATAACTGGACTTAGCATGACTTTTTTTTTACATAATGTACCTAACTTTCATTTTTTTTTTCTCCTGAGTTATTGCAATTTTTCTCTTTGTTTCTTAATTTATGAAATCCAGTGTTCAATTAGGATCAAACTTATGCCTTAAATTTCAGTATTGCAGTTTAATACCACTTACAGCCAAGCGAGAACACATAATCATTTGTAAAATTTCTCACATTCCAGCGATAAATTTTACACTGGAATCTTTCCTCTGGAGTGCAAAATTACTTTATCAAGCCACTTCAGGCCTCTTATAATCAGGTGGATATAGTTTTACACCATCATTTCCTTATATGTACTCTGAAAGTGATTTATGCCATTTGTGTTTGTACTCCACATCCAGACAGTAGTCTGGATGTGGCTTTGTGAAGTTCATATTTTTACTACTCTTCGGTCAGTAGTTTTATTTCAAATTAATCTGTCATTTGTTAGATCTTCAGTAATGCCAATTCTTACATTTAAATTTTATAATGCAGTGTTTTCCCAAATTTTCAGTATTTTAAAATTTTAGTAAGACAGACATTCCCACTCTTAGACAAAAGCAGTTTGGAAGAAGTTAAAATAATTCATTCAAACACAATTAATTATAAAGATATTTATTTTTAACATTTGCATTAAAATAAAATAAAGTTTGAATCATGCAGTTGGAACATGAACAACTAGGCATGGTTCTAATAGAGGTTAGTCGATAACACACCTAGAGACTCATTTTGTTTGGAACTTCCTATGGATTTTTAAGTTATTGAAAAATTAATTATAGAATAAACCTCCACTTATAGTATTTTTGTCTGTAAATTGCACATGTTCTGAAGGCTGATTTTTCTGTATGCAGGATGAAAAACCCCAGTTTCTGGGAGAAAAATTGCATTAATTAATTTACTTAATCCTGTAGTAGATTTGTTTAAGAGTAACATCTGCATAACATACATAACTGAGTTTAATACCATATTTTTCGATAGATAACGCACGCTTATCTATACAAAAAAGTCTAAATTCGTTAAAAATGAACATGTGCAGTATACATTTGAAAGGTATGAGAGGTAAATCAAATGTAATAACAAAACTAAGGTAGAAGTATTACTTAATATTTATTGAACATTACACTATTCAAATCCAAAAAATTCTTCATCAGACTCAATATTGAAAGAATCATTTGCGTTAAAAATTTCGTTTGGTATTTCTTCAGCTTCATAATCATTGTCACCGGACACCACTGCATTCCCTTGTGCTTTAATGAAACCATTTCTAACACACAGTTTTCACTTACAGTAGCCCAACTTTCTACAATCCATGTAACTATATCTTTATATGATGTTCTTTTCATCTGCCCTGTTTTGTTATATTCATGAATGCCATTCATCATCCAGTCTTCCCACTTAGCCTGCAAATTGTCTTTGAATGGTTTATTTACTGCAAGATCAAGGGGTTAGAGTTTTTTTGTTAAACCACCTGGAATGATGGCGAATTTGGAATACTTACAATTGTTTTAACTTCTGCTGTTGTCTGTGCCCTACACAAATCTGACACTAACAAAGATTTTGGGTTGAAAAATGCCATTTTTCTCTTTCACCACATATTCTCCAACCAAAATTTCATAACCTTGGAATTTATCCAACCTTTATTATTAGCAGTAACAATAATCCCCTTTCATGATTCCTATTTTTCTTTGCTATTTCTACCACTTCAAGCTTGAACTGTGCTGTGTAGGATTTTCTCCAAGAAGTACTTCTGTCTTCCATGGGTAATTCAGATCTAATAACAATGCAACTAGTTACAAGAGAACGATTACTAGCAACGCACGTGCTTTTAAAGAATTCCTCCGTCCTCTGTCTGTACTTCCTAACTCTACCGCTAGTTGGGGCATGCGTGTTATCTATACATCAAAAGGAGCGATGAAAATGTTGGGGATGTGTGTTATACATTAGGTGCGCATTATCTATCAAAAAATACAGTATATCTTATTTTGATAGGAGGTTTAATGTTACTTTCTTTCATCGTGTGATCAATACAGATGACAAGTAGTAGTAGTGGAAATAGCATGCAGCCTACCTTGTAAAATTGAGTGTAAGGTAGGGTGTTAAGAATCTCTCAACACTTAAACAATCAGAGAAATTTATGTTAAAACTGTGTTAAGTTTTTTATTTTCATTTTTTTTTTATTTTATGCATTTGCAATGTAAAATTTTCAGAATGAAACATTACAATCTTTAGAGGTACCTGTGGCATAATAAATTAATAATTTAACACGTATAAAACCAACAGTAATAACTTTAACGAATTACAAGTACAAATATTTCGAACTGAAAGTAACAGTACATCATCAGTGAAGGAATGGAATACAAAGTACAGAACATCTTATGCAACCATCAATAAAATAATTATTTTTAAAGAATTATTTAATATTATTTAATATTATAACTGTACTTTGTATTCCATTCCTTTAACTGTTTGTTTTACACTGATGATGTACTGTTACTTTTAGTAAGAAATATTTGTACTTTTAATTCATTAAAGTTATTACTGTTGGTTTTATACTTGTTAAGTTATTGAAACATTACGATGTAAGGAAACCTATCAATGTATTGGCATGTAAATACTCTCTCTCTCTCTCTCTCTCTCTCTCTATATATATATATATATATATATATATATGTGTGTGTGTGTGTGTGTGTGTATATGTATATATATATATATATATATATTGTGCAAGTGAGTGAATGAATGAATGCATGCATGCATTGGACTGAATTGCCAGCAACATAGAAGCATGACAGCATTATGAAAAACACAAAGTGCTATAAAATATTCACATATTCTTCTACCATATTTGTCAGCCAACACATTGAATGTAGAGTTCTGGGCATTGGATGGAACACAAACTGCACATTCAGAAGTGAGGCTCGCAACATGGGTTTCCATGGTAGGACCATAACATGCAAGCCTCACATTACCTGAATCAACATGAAAAGTCATCTTCACTGGTATAAAGAGAATGTACAGTGAGACGTGGAAGCTTGGAAAGTTGAGTTATTGAGTGACGAATCACACTACACCCTCTACTGAGCAGATGGACAGGTGTGGCGGATGCCAGGTGAAAGTCTCTTTCTTACCAGAGTGCATAACCCCAACTATGAAATTCGGAGGTGACAGTGTGACAGTATGATCCTGTTTTTCCTGGTTTGGCCTCAGACCTCTGTTTGTGGTGCCATGAACATTGAACTCTGATAGGTATCTGAACATTGTGGGTAATGCAATCCTGCCTATTTTGTTTGCAGCAGCCTTATGACATGGTACTGTAACTGCATGGTTTGTGGATGTGAATGTTACCACACTTGACTGGCCTCCGCAAAGCCCTGATCTCAACCCTATTGAACATCTGTGGGATGAATTGGAGCATCAGATGAGGTTAAGGGATATCCATCCTATTGTAAACTGTTTGCTATTACTTGCTATGCTATTTATAAGCCACCATTATTATTAATTACATATATATATATATATATATATATATATATTCCTTTCTTATTCTCACTATTCCATCTTACTATTGCATACTTAGTTTATCTACCTTTTGCACTACGAGTTTTATGCTTATGGATACTATAAAATTTATTTGATAAAACTGCGCCACCAGTATCTTATAATTGACATAAAACTCAGTAATACAGCCGGTTGATTTCTCTCTCTCTCTTTATCTAACACAAATTCCTTCAGTAAAACTTTACACAAACAGTCATGATCTATTTGCACTTAACTATACGCTTCGGCTATCTTACTTGGTTTCCCGCTCTTAAGTTCGTGTTTATTTAAGGACAGTGCATTGTAAAATAAACAATCAGGCGACACTCTATTGACATATAATTAAAACACATTTATTTACATTAAAAAAATAAAGCACATTAAATAAGCAATAAGGAGGTCACTCTCTCTCTACCTATCCTTATACTTTTGGTATAAAGAAACAAATTTTTCTCTTTTCAATATTAAGTGACTATACAATATAATTACTCTGTTACTTCCTTGTTTAAGAAAATCAAATTAAATTGCTGAGACTAATTTACTCATAAAGAGATTAGCTAGCTATGGCAAGTTATCTTACAATTTATATTCCAGTTAACAACAAATCAACAAATCAGAGTACTCTCTTATAGATATTTCTTATTACTATTTCTTATCAGTCCATCTATGACACATCTCCTAGATTACAAAAGAATGTACATAAAAAGATGGGACACACTTACAGAGGCTCTTTGTCACGACACCTTCCAAAGGTCCTGCATCAAAGTCTGTATGGTTTTTCTTTCATCTCAGGCCTTAGGTTTCCGTCAGGAGGGTCTTGCTTCAGGGGGGGCATTTCGTCGGAATAACAGCAGGTCTTGGACTGCAATCTTCCCGGTACTTAAAAGCTCAGGCAAGAAGTTTCAGCATACAGACTTGAAGATCGCTCTGCGGCTTTTGGCTTAGGTTGACTTCCCGCAGCGCTAGGACATCCGACCGGCACTTGGCATCGGCTTTCTCCCAATTTTTTTCCTCTGGCGTGGGTTCACCATAAAGTCTGGTTCTCTGCCGACTTCCTCTGCTCTCTCGGCAACTGGGCCTTGCCTCCTCTCTATCTTCGGTAACTGCACCTCGCCTCTCTCTTGTTTGGCTCAGTCCACTTTTATTTTTGCCTTCTCGGGACCTTGCCCCAAGGGTGGTAAACCCTGAAGAAATCTGCAGTTCTCCTTGATCTTTTTGTTAAGGCCAACCCATTCTTTCTTCTCCTCTGTGCACATTTTTTTCCTTGTCTTCTCTTGTTGGGCAGCGGAAACTTCTCTGAAACTAGCAGATCTCTTTAATACTAACTTTGAAGGTGTACATGAGCAGAGCTCGCAAATAACTTTCTCACACACTTAATCGTAAACAACTTTCTTGTGCTCTTATACATAGCTATTATACAAAGTTCCGATGGCAAAGCATTGCCTTTGTTTTTGACATTCTAGAAACTTTAGTTAAAACAGTAAATACAATCAATTCCCATAGGATTATTCACATTAATATTTAACATAAAATACATAGAGACAAACAAAGTTATTTTTGTAACAGTTCTTGTGAGACTTGACCTTAGTAAAAATCGATGTAAAGCACTTTGGTATGCCTAAGTTACATCGAGTTTTACACTATAACAGTCCAGGACTTCATTACACACTTACAGGAAATATGGTCCAAACCCATTGGTTGCTATTGTATACTTGTGGAAAAGTATGCCCTGTTAGATTCTTGCAGTCATTGCAGTGAAAGGAGGTCCTACATTTTATTAAGGTGGGCACCATGGATTTTTATATGGTGTCTGTTGACTTCTTTCCAAGAAGTGTATATGCAGTACTATATACTGTATGTAGTAGTGGCTCACTAGAATATTGCATTGGAGTGGGTATCTCCCAAACAGTTGGAAAGTGCTTTGAACATTGGCTTCTTCTGTACCATTCCCAGCAAGTTTGAGCACTTTTACCAGACAGTCATCATTATTATTTGTCACTGGTTTCTGCAACAGTGTATAACATCTCATCAACAGTGATAAACCATCTCATCTGTGAGCAGATGAGATGGTTTATCACAACAGTTGTGTGTTGGCCAATTAAATTCCACATCTATTTATCTTTCAAGACACAAACCCTTCTCAGTCCTTTGGAGACAGATTATTAGGACATTATGTTTTGCCAAAACATACTGCCCCTATTAAATCTGCCACAGTTCAGTCCTGAAGTCCAGAGATACCTTGATCAAATGTTTCCTGAAGGATGGAATTCCTAACCTAAATGCTGTGGATTTTTATTTGTCTAGCTATTTGTGATTATTGCTGTACTTTATCCCATTAGAGAGTGGGATGAATAGCAAGATTATAGTGAAATGCATCAGATGTTAGCTGAAAACTTGCAAATGCCTGATGCATTTGCAAGTGGTGAGCCTCTCAACAGCTGTGTGACTGTCTTTAAACACTTTCCCTGACGTATGTTCATCCTATAGCAGTTATTTTGCTGATTACCAAGAGATTTATGCTTATTTCTTGACATTTTATCTTCTGTCTGCATTGCAGGTTGTATGCATTAATGCTGTCACTGTATATAATGGGCTTCTCAAAATGCAAGTTTTCCAGACCCTTATATATTACAAAATTTTCAGTAGTTTATGTTATAGAATATAAAGTTTCATAGGTGCATGGAATCATATTGAATATGGTAATACACCCGTGATAAAAAAATATTTGCTTTGCTATATTTTCAGGCCCATCGGATCAGGGAAAATGTAAAGAAGCATTTCAGGCATCTCTGAAGCGGCTAGGAATTGAGTATCTAGACATGTACCTTATTCATTGGCCTGGTATTAGTAGACAAAAGCCTGACAGTCCACAAAATTCTGTGTTGCGTCAACAGAGCTGGCTACAATTAGAGGATTTATACAAGGAAGGTATAGTATTGATGTAATAAGGCATAAAAAAAGGTCATAATAAATTTTATTAATAAATCACTTCTATAATGCATTTGGATAACAATGATGCCCTTTGGTTCAGCTGCATGCTTTAATCCATTTTGTATTATTTATAATGGCTTCTGTCTGTATCTTGTTTTGATGATGGGAAACACTAGAAGAACTAGGAACAGATAGAACAAGCAAAATATGAAAAACATTCAAATCAATCCTTTAGTTGGTTGGAATCTATCTAGAATGTAAGGAATCTAAAGGAAAGCTCTTATCATGTGGTAAGAGCTGTTCATCTAAAGATGAGCTATATAATTTTGCATTTGTATAAATATAGCAGGATTTTTTTCTCTCAAAAACTGGGTATACCTGCAGTTAAGCCAAAACATAATTATCATAAAGTCATCATCAACATCAAATTCCTGCCATGTACCCTCAAGGGGTGTACAGGATATGACAGTACTACATGAAAAAATTACATCATTACTAACTTCCTATCTACAATTTTCCTCCAAATCAGTCTGTTACTTGTCAAGACTCCAACATTATCAGATCTTATATTTCTATTGTCTAAGGCACTTTGTACCATATCAATCCACCTATATCTTGGTCTTCCTCTGGATCGTTTTCCTGCCAACCTGAGAGAGAACACTTGTTTTGCTAATCTTTCCTCTCCCATGCTATTTAAGTGACCATACCACCTGAGATTAGCTCTGCTAACGCATTCCTGGATGCTGACAATGTCAAGTTCTTTCCTAATATCCTAATTTTTAATATGATATTGACATTGATGCCATCTGTTCACGCCTCTAATCTTTCTCAGGACTCTCATATCTGCGGTCTCTAGTCTGGTCAAGTGTTTTACTTCTGACCCAGCTCTCAGATCCATAAGTTAAAACTGGTTTGAATACTGTCTTGTATACAGCTAATTTAGTTTCCGACTAATTTCTCTCTTATTCCATATGAATTTATTCAATTGACTTCCCACCATACCAGCTTTGCTGATTCTGTTGTCTATTTCTATATTTAATTTACCATCTTCAGTAAAAATCGTGCCTAAGTATCTGAAATGTTTTACTTGTTCCACAGGTTCTCCATTCACAACACAGTTGACATTTTCAATGATTCTGCCTATTTTCATTGTCTTTGTCTTTTTATTGCTGACCTTCATACCATATCTATTACAACAGCAATTGAATTTAGTCAGAGAATCTTGCAGACTTGTAGCGGATTGATTTATTTAGAAGTATAACATCATCCACATAAAGCAAAGAGCTGACATTAACATCTCCAATTTTGATATCAGGTTTAATACCACTTTCATTCATAATGTGATCCATATAGATAATGAATAACAGAGGGGATAGTGTACATCCTTGTCTCACACCAGATTTAACATTAAACCATCTTCCTGTACTTCCTTCAATTCTAACTGCTGACTTACAACTCAAATAAAGACTAAGTATTGCTTGATATAATGCCCCACTGACACCATATAACTGCAGCGTATTGAATAGCTTCTCTGTTGGCACCTTGTCATATGTCTTTTCCAAATCGACAAAACTCAAATACAGATCTTTGTTATATTCCCATGATTTCTCCACTATTTGTCATAAAGTGAAGATCTGATCTTGACAACCTCTATTTGACCTGAATCCATCTTGTTCTTCACCAAGCTTTTCTTCTACAATTCTTCTCAACCGTTTCTCAAGTATACTTACATAGATCTTGCCAGGAACACTCAGTAGGGAAATACCTCTGTAATTCTCACATTCAGTTTTATTTCCCTTTTTATATATGGGTACTATGAGAGCTCTACTCCAATCATCGGGAATTCGTCCCTCTGTCCAGGCTTTCTGAACTATGCAGTGCAGCCACTGTAAGACTTTTATACCACCATACTTCAGCATTTCTGGTCGAATATCATCTACTCCTGGTGCCTTTCCACATTTCAAGCCTTTGATGGCTTTTTCTACTTCAAGTATGGATATGTATTCCTGACTGCATGCCTGGTCAGTGTGTTTTATCACTGTGCTGTCATCACTGCTTGTTTCATTTAGCAGTTTTTCAAAGTAATTACTCCATACTTCAAGGATATCTTTTTCTCCTATTTTCATGTCACCTTTATCATCTCTAACAGGAGAAAAAGATATCCTTGAAGTATGGAGTAATTACTTTGGGGCAAATATGAGAATGGGGTACTGGACGAATGGGATTTATTTGTGCCTATGGTCCCACGGAAGCTTCTTCAACAACCTCCAGAATATTTTGCTACCTTCTTTATATTTATTTTCTATATTCTTGCCAAAGTCCTCCCATGACTTTTGTTTAGCTAGTTTTACACACTGTTTAGCTTTCTTACATTTGTCTCTGTATTCTGTAAGAGTAAAAGCTGACTTATTTGCCAGGTACTTTTGATATGCTTTCTTCTTTTCCTTCACTGCCTCTTTAACTTCCTGTGTCCACCAGGGAGTTCTGATTTTTTTATCCTTGCACACAACCTCACCACATCCCTCTCTCAGAATCAATCAATGTTTTCTTCAGAGTTTGCCACTGAATCTCCAAGGTTTGATTCCTGTTCTCAAACTCTTTCATTTTCTTTTCAATAATCTTTCTGTATTTTAGTCTACAGTTCACATCTGAGAGCTGCTCAACTTTTATTCGCTTTAAGACTTTCTTACATGTTATTCTTTTCAATATGAAATTCAATTTTATCCTGCTCAAGACTAAATAGCGATCACTTCCAATTTCAAATTCTCTGTACACTCTGGTGTCCTGCACCAGGGAGAAAACATCACTATCAACAATAACATAGTTAATGAGACTTTTCTTATTCCTAGCCTCTTCTCTCCATGTGAATTTGTGCACATTTTTATGTTGGAACATGGTGTTAGTAATAACCAGTCCATGTCCTGAGCAGAAATTCAACAGATATTTGCCATTATTATTAGCTTTGCTCTTTTCTCCAAATTTTCCCAGAATATTTTTGTATGTCTCACAATCATTTCCTACTCTGCTATTTAGATCCCCAACAAGGACCAACTTTTCTTTTTTCATTGTGTCAGTTGCTTTTTCTAAAGCGTCAAAAAATTCCTCCACTTCTACCTTAGTAGAACCTTCTGTGGGACCATAGGCACAAATAAGTCTCATTGCCAAGTTCCCCATTCTCATATTTGCCCACATTACTCTACTTGAGACTGACTGCCATTCAAGAAGATTAGCCTCGTATTTTGTGTTGAATACTATGGCTACTCCTTCTTTTCCTTGATTGTCATTGCCTGAATATAACATTTTGTATTTATTGCTCAGAAAGATCTCACCAGTTTTGGTCTTTTTTGTTTCAGTCACCCCTATTATGTCGATCTGGTACTTATCTAATTCCTCAGCTAGCTCCATTTCTTTGTCATTCAGGCTTCTTACGTTGATAGTACCGATCTTTAACTCTGGTGATGTTGAGTTGGGGTTTGTTTTCATATTTGTTCCAGTAGCTGACTTTTTGCTGTTCGCCCTGGTTCCTATCATTAAAATATCATATCTTTATCATAAAGTCATAGCTTTAAATTATAGTTGACAAGAAATTATATTCTTGTTTGATCCTTTATCTAAGTGTAAGCAAACAAAGTTTGTGCATGAGGTATTTCACAACTAGGTTACATTTATATAGATGCTGTTGACTTCATCAGTTGTCCTAGATTTCCATAATGCAAAGCCTACTTTCTTTTGGACATGTATATTGATAGGTGTTAAAGGAAGGGTCCCTACTCAGACGGGTTTGACTTTTATTGAAGTCTTTCCAGCAGGAGCTGGACTCGGGAAGATGTCAAGGTTGAATTAATGCACAAATCATATTTTCCATATACAAGTAGTCAGAAAGGTTCATCACCTTATTATTAAAATACTCTGGATCAAAGATACTTGTAAAAAGAAAATTATTTCTACATTTAGCCTCTGTATACAAAACAGCCACTAGGCTGATATGTCACTCCAAAAATTTGTTTGCTTACACTTGAATGAAGGGTTAATTTCTTGACAAGTATAATTTACTTTGTAATTGAATGGAAAAGCATTCTACAAAAGTCATAGTTGCATTGGCATTATTATTAACAAGAAACAACAACAACAACATTGACTAACATAGGGATGGTCATCAGAAAATGCAAAGGAAATTACAGGGATATCCAACTATTACAAGCATTAGAAAAATTTTTCTAATGCTTATCACTTGCTAGCCATATTTTTTTTTTTAGAAAAATGCAAATATTAAATAAATATATTTGTATACAATAATGGATCATAAAAGTAACTTTTTATTAAATTATATATTTAGTTTAATCCTTTATCCAAGTGTAAGCAAACAAAGTTTGCACCTGAAGTATCGTCAGGACTGGGGCAACTCGTGGTAAAGGTGGTATAAGTTCTCATCACTTGCCTTAGTATCTCCCATAATGCAAAGCGCATCTCCTTGCAGACATGTATAATGCTATGCATTAAGGCAAGGGCCACTACCCAGACTGGTTTTGTTTATTGAGGTCTCATCAATGGGAGCCAGACCCAGTGGTGGTGATACTAAGGTGGAAGTAATGGAGAAGTCATATTTACCCATACGAGTTGCCCAAACGCATCACACCTTATTATTAAATTACTCTGGATTAGAGAAAGAATGTTGGAAGTTTTTTCACTTGGTTAGACTATAAATTATGTATTTAGTTTAATCCTTTATCCAAATGCAAGCAAACAAAGTTTGCTTACACTTGCTTTGCACCTGAAGTATCTTCAGGACTGGGGCAACTTGTGGTAAAGGTGGTATAAGTTCTTATCACAGTTGTCCCAGTCCTGAAGATACTTCAGGTGCAAACTTTGTTTGCTTACACTTGGATAAAGGATTAAACTAAATATATAATTTATAGTCAAACCAAGTGAAAAAACTTCCAACATCTTTCTCTAATCCAGAGTAATTTAATAATAAGGTTTGACACCTTTTGGCAACTCGTATAGGTAAATATGACTTCTCCATTACTTCCACCTTGGTATCACCACCACTGGGGTCTGGCTCCCACTGATGAGACCTCAATAAACAAAACCAATCTGGGTAGTGGCCCTTGAATAGCATTATACATGTCTGCAAGGAGATGTGCTTGGCATTATGGGAGATACTAAGGTAAGTGAGGAGAACTTATGCCACCTTTACCACGAGTTGCCCCAGTCTTGAAGATACTTCAGGTGCAAACTTTGTTTGCTTACACTTCGATAAAGGATTAAACTAAATATATAATTTATAGTCTAACCAAGTGAAAAAACTTCCAATAACTTTTTATTACAGTGGCTACATTTTGCTGATGTGTTAACTGGCATCATGACAGCAAGATATAGACTGATAGAAGCCATTCAAAATATTACAAAATGGAGTTGGGCACATACTGCAATATGATGACCACAGCTGTAAAATATGAGGTTCATACTGAGTGTCAAAAAGAGTACAGTTGAATACATTTAAAGAAAAGGGGGGATGACTACTTCCCCTTTCTTCTCAAATAGAAAAACAAGTAAATGTAGAAAGAACACACAGGATCATCTCTTTGTTGCTTTGTAGCAGGACATAGCCAGCAAGTTCAGATTTTTCATGGGTTTGAAACAGGATATAATCCATATGTTCTCACCTAGAAGAAAATTTGACTCAGTCTCTTTTTTTGTCTTTTTTTTTTGATAGAAAGAAATAAGTCAGTTTCTTGACTGTTGAGATGGAAGTGAAATTATAAACATCATCACAAATTCCTGCCATGTACCCTCAAGGGGTGTGCAGGATATGATAGTACTACATGAAAAATTTACATTATTACTAACTTCCTATCTACAATTTTCCTCCAAATCAGTCTATTACTTTCAAGACTACAATATTATCAGATCTTATATTTGTCTTCTAAGGCACTTTTTACACTATTGATCCACCTATATCTTGGTCTTCCTCTGGGTTGTTTTCCAGCCAACCTGGCAGAGAACACTTGTTTTGCTAATCTTTCCTCTCCCATTTTGTTTTTAGTGACCATACCACCTGAGATTAGCTCTGCTAACACATTACTGGATGCTGACAATGTCAAGTTCTTTCCTAATATCCACGTTTTTAATATGATCTTGCCATTGATGCCATCTGTTCATGCCTCTAATCTTTCTCAGGACTCTCATATCTGCGGTCTTTAGTCTTTGGTCAAGTGTTTTACTTCTGACCCAGTTCTCAGATCCATAAGTTAAAACATAAGGAAGACAATTGAATATGAATTTATTCAATTGTCTTCCTACCATACCAGCTTTGTTGATTCTGTTGTCTATTTCGATATTTAATTTACCATCTTCACTAAAAATCATGCCTAAGTAGCTGAAATGTTTTACTTGTTCCACAGGTTCTCTATTCACACCCCTCCATGTGGGGCACCTGTTCGTGGTGGTGGATGTAACCTCCCAATGATGGTACTGGCCCTTTTCATTCTTCCTCTTTTTCTTTGCTTTTCTTCCCGTATTCTTTGCTCTACTTCTCCTGAATCTTTTTCACTATCCTTTTTCCAGACCACCATCACCAGGATCCAATGCCCTGCCATGTTTGCCATGTGGTACGAAACGTGGACATCTGGAAAGGGGGATCCTGGTAATCTTGCACTACTTTGGCCCCTGCTTCGGCAAGACAGGTAGTCCTGGATGGCCCAGTCAGGATCAATCGGCTAGTGGGCTTGCCTGCAAGGGTCAACGGCGTTGCAGTAAGTCTCTCAACCCATGGTCCGGGGTCGGGATCCTAGATCTGCTGCAGTGCCAGTATTGCATCCAGGGTAGCCCTGGCTTTCCACCCCTGAGCACAGTCTTTGCTTGCTGGGTAGTGGGGGTCCATGTGTGGTTCCGTTGGTGGGTGGCTCTGGTGCCGAATTAAAAATTCCTTAAATATGAATTCTTCATCCTCAAATGTTTCAGGGACCCTAACAAAGTCCCAACCAAGTACTGATGATATAGACACAGCATATGGAAACAGAAGTAAGAAACAAAAGATATCAGATACTAACATAAATGTACACCTTTTTAATCATTCAAGCAACAGGTGAAAAACCAATTGGGAAAATGTCACCCTTCTTTATCCAGAAAGGTTTAGAAGGACTGGCCAAATTTGTCAAGAAATTGTGTTCTGGTGATATCCTCATGGAAATGTGCAAACAACATTCCGAGAAACTACTGAGAGCAACGACAATGGGTGGAATACAGATTGCAGTAACACCTCACAGAACACTCAATTCCAGTAGAGGAGTGATATCAGAATGGGATCTCCTTGAGGTTCCTGATGAGAAGGTATGTTCAGAGCTTAAAGATCAAGGAGTGACGGGTGTGACACATCCTGATACGCAGGGATGGTTGCCTGGTCTCAACCAAGAACATCATCCTTACTTTTGCTACATCTAGGCCTACGACATCTGTAAAAAGCAGGGTATCAGCTTTCCTGTTAGAATGTACATCCCTAACCCGCTGAGATGCTTTAAATGTCAAAGATATGGACATGCCCAAACTGCCTGTCGTGGTTCTACTAGCTGTGCTCGATGTGGTAGTAAAGAACATGAAGATAAATCTTACTGTGAAAATAAAAGCTAAATGTGTCAACTGTCAGGGAGATCATCCAGCATACTCTTGTGCATGTCAGAAATGGAAAGATGAAAAAGAGATACAAAAAATTAAAACAGAACAAAACATAACATATCAGGATGCAAAAAGAAAGCTAGCCACCATTACACCTGTTCTACGATCCTCTTATGCTGAAAAAGTAACAACTAAAAAAGTGACAACAGCAACTCAAACATGTATATGTATTCCACCATTTGATAATTTCACCATATCTGAACTTTACGATCGCAAGTGCTTCTCTGTTGAGCGCATTAATCACAAGACCTATGGCCTTACTCCAGAGACAACTTCAAAAATGGTCCCATTCAATGAAAACTCATCTGTCAAAAAAAATTATGGTGGAGACTTCACTCAAAGATAAACCACCAGACACTCGCACAGAAAAAATGGATACCTCGATACCCACTGAAAGCAAACTAAGCATACCAACTGACTCTAACACATTTGATGTTTTGAACACTCTACCAGAGGAAGAGATGAACACTGGCCATCCATACTTCCCTAAAACAGTGGATAAATATAAATCTGACAAAGATAAGCCCTCAACATCTCGGAAACCAGACAAGTCAATAAAATCAAAACAATAGGAAAATTTTTACGATGGAACTGTCGTGGGATCCGCCAGAATATTGACGATATCAAGATGTTGTTGCAGAAACGCAAACCTTTCTGTTTCTATCTACAGGAAACTTACTTAAGACCCAATGAGGACCGTACCTTTAGGAATTTCACTGTTGTATGTAAGGATAGAAATGGAGATGGTCCAGCCCATGGAGGAGTAGCTGTCCTAGTGGGCAGTCATATTCCTTTCCATCAGGTCCAACTTAATACTTCTCTGGAAGCGGTAGCGATTCGCTTCTCTGTGGGATTCCTTATAACAGTATGGTCAATTTATTTACCACCAAATGCTGAGTTAAATGAAATTGATCTTGATAACCTTATCTCGTAACTGCCTGAACCCATACTTTTGATGGGTGACTTTAACGGTCATAATACTGTATGGGGTAGTGCCAACACTAATAGACGAGGTCAAATCATTGAAAAAATTCTTGATGATAATAACCTTTCCCTTCTAAATAATAAACTCAATACTTTCTTCCATATGCCTACCTGCTCATATTCTGCAATTGATCTTACAATCTGTTCCCCTTCCATTCTTCCACTGCTCATGTGGGATGTTGAAGAGAACATATATGGAAGTGATCACTTTCCTGTTCTTTGTACAATGTCTTCACAGGAACCATGTTCACCCACATGGATACCTATATATGGAAAATGGACCAGGCTGACTGGAACACTTTCTCTCATCTTACAAAATTTAATGCTGATACCATCAGTCAAACACCTATCAATGAAGCTTTAAAATATATAACAGAATGCATTGTCCAGGCAGCAACAACTTCCATCCCCAAAACATCATCTCGATTTCCAGTCTATCCAAAGCCTTGGTGGAACCCAGAATGTCAGGCAGCCAAAAAAGGTCAACACAGAGCATGAAGCATATTTCATAGATACCCCACCACATCAAATTTAATAACTTTCAAGCATGCTCAAGCCAAAGCACGTTTTGTAAGACATCAGAATCAAAAACAATCATAGATCCAATTTACTACATCAATTAATCAAATGACCAGTCCAAAAATAGTATGGGATAAAATCCAGAAAATGAAAGGCAGATATAGTACACACTGTTTGTCACCTTAGACTATAATGGAAGTGTTCTTGCTGATCCCAAAGCTGTTGCAGATACTTTGGGAGAAACTTTTGCTAAAATCTCAGCAACAGCTTCATATTCTCTGGAATTTTTAATACTGAAAAAGCAGCGAGCAAAACAAAGGCTTAATTGTTCTACCAACATTCTTCAGCCATATAATCAGCCATTTGTCAAGGAGGAACTAAAAAGAGCTCTCCTACAATCTCACCCTAGTGCAGTAGAACCTGATGACATCCATTATGAAATGATAAAACATTTATTATACAATAGAATACTTGCAGAAGAAGAGTTTCCAAATTCTTGGCATAAGTCAATTGTCATTGCTATCCCAAAAGCAGGAAAAGATCCAACACAAGCAAATAATTATCGACCCATTGCTCTGACCAGCTGTCTTTGTACGATGCTAGAGAAAATGGGTTAATGCCAGGCTTCTCTGGTATTTAGAAAGCAATAGTCTTCTTTCCAATACACAATGTGGTTTCCGTAGACATCGATCAACTTTAGACCATTTAGTTCGGTTAGAAACTTATATAAGAGATGCATTTCTGAAGTGAGAACATCTTGTCTCGGTTTTTTTTGACATGGAAAAAGCTTATGACACAACCTGGAGATATGGCATATTAAAAGACCTCTATAACCTAGGTCTCAAAGGACACCTCCCTATATTTATTAAAAACTTTCTGTCCAGGCGAACTTTCCAAGTCAGAGTGGGAAGTACGCTATCTCGACCATATCTTCAAGAACAAGGTGTTCCCCAAGGCTCTGTCTTAAGTGTAACTCTTTGCTATTAAAATCAACTCAATCATTGAACAGCTTCCTCCCACTGTAGACAACGCTCTATATGTTGATGACTTCACAATATACTGTCACTCACGTAACATGAGGGTAATTGAAAGGCAATTTCAGCAAGCAATTGATCATGTCTCTCTGTGGGCTCTTAATAATGGGTTTAGGTTTTCAACAGAAAAAAGTGTCTGTGTACACTTCTGTTGAAAACGCACTCATCACCCAGATCCTGAACTAAGAATGGGACCTACTGTTATTCCAGTAACTACATAAACCAAGTTCTTTTTGGACTCATTTTTGACAGAAAACTGACATTTCTAGCACACATTCATCAACTAAGAGAAAAGTGCAAAAGAACTTTGAACCTCCTTCACGCTCTATCCTTTACTGGGTGGGGTGCTGATCGAGCTTCATTGCTCCATCTTTATTGTGTACTTATACGTTCAAAGCTGGATTATGGGTCCCAAGTCTATGGTTCAGCAAGACAGAGTAATTTAACCTAAGACGGTTGGATTCCATCCATCATCAGGGTATTCGGATAGCTACTGATGCCTTTTGCACCTCACCCACTGCAAGTCTCTATGTAGAAGAAAATGAACTGGCTCTATCACTTTGATGGAAACAGTTGTCTCTTAATTATGCCCTAAAAATAAAATCTCTCCCACATCACCCTACATGGAATAGTATCTTCTCTCTCATTGGGAAGCTCAATATCATACACATCAAACTGCTATACATCCTTTTGGTATGCATATTAAAGTAACTGCAAGCTGTTAGTATAAATGTTGACAACATTAGCTACACTAAACATAATAGCATTCCTCCATGGCAGGTTTGCACACCATCCCAACCTCTCACTTTGTCAGCTACAGAAATCTTGTACCCCATCATTCATTTACCTGCAGTTGTTTAATGCACACAGAACAGCACACACTGATTTCTTACCCATCTATACTGATGGTTCAAGAACTAACACCTCTGTTGGCTGTGCTGCTGTGTTTTCTGACATTATTATCTCAAATCAGATCCCACCAGACTGCAGTAATTATACAGCAGAGTTACATGCCATTTAGCTTGTACTTATGCATATAAAAGAAAACTGCTACCAAAAGTGTATCATTTATACAGACTCATTGAGCTCTTTACAGAGGCTATCTCCTCTCCTATGTATAATCCTCATCCAGTACTTTATGAAGTGCTATACCTGCTTCACAAAATGAAAATCCTTAATTTAAATTAAGGGGATATTAAATCCCACATTGTTTTAAAACCGAATAAGAAACTCAAAGAATGGAATCAGAGAGTTTCATGCCGAATATAGTAAACTATAAAGTATCAGCGATCACTAGCGTGAGCTAATGCAAGTGACCCTAGTACGTAGTACAATACCGGACAACTCGTAGCAAAGGTGGTAAAGTTCTGATCACTATTCTTAGGTATTTTCCATAATGTAAAAACACATTTCCTAGGAAATGTATGCTGTTATTACATTATGGTGGGAGGTCACTACCCAGACCAGATTCAGCCTTTTTTGAGGCTTCATCAGTGAGTAGCTAGACCAAATAATTTAAATAATGTTTACATTGCCAAAATGAAGCTTGAAAATCCTTAATTTCAATGTTCATTTCTGCTGGATTCCCAGCCACATCGGAATCAAAGGAAATGAAGCTGCAGATGCAGCTGCTAAATCAGCCCATACCTTCTCCACATACTATTTGACAGTTCCATATACAGACAACTTATAAGATCAAAGCTAATTGCTCAGTGGGAGTTAACATAGCAAGAAACATCAACAAATAACTTATATAACATTAAACCTGAAATTAAACACTGGCATTCTAAGTCAACGTACAAAGAGAAGGGAGGAGGTTGTCCTTGCTAGGATCCACATAGGTCACAGTCACCTTACACATTCTCATTTACTGAGAGCTGATGACCCTCCCATATGTGAAAAATGCAACACACATCTCACTATTCATCATATTCTGGGTAGATTGTCAAAAATTTACACAAGAGAGGAATGAAATTTTCACCTATCTAACCAAGCCATATACACTCAGGAAAATGCTAGTAGACTCAGGCAAATTGCATGATGTTTTTACTTTTTTAGGAAGAATTAATTTGTACAAACACATTTGACCATAAATTTTTTTATATGTAAATACCTTTTTTTTGCTTAACTTAACTTTTATATATATATATATTATTCATTACGTTAAATCTGACTAATTATGCATTACCATGGGCCTTGATCTTGTATATTTGTATCACCCTGCTGTAATTCTGTTAATATGTAAATACCATAATGCTAAACTTAAATTTTATATCAATGCTGTATATAATAATATATATAATAATTCCTTTCTGACTCTTGTTTGTTGTAATCTTACTAGATGTAGACACTGCTTTCCTTGACTTGTTTTGTATATACATATGTTAACCTATAGTTATCTATTTATGTACTGCTGAAACCTCTGCAGTAATTTTGTTTATATATATGTAGATACTGCATCACTTAACATATATTTTGTGTATGCATCTTATTTACTACTTTATTTTTCGAATAATCATGTAGTGCTATAGGACATCTTACCTATTTGTGTACTTTCTAGTAATTCTGTTTCTACTGCATTGCTAAATTTAATTTTCATCCATGCATATTTATAATAATCCCATTTTGCCTATTTTTGTACTGCTATAAAGGCATCTATTATAATTTTACATATATGTAGATACTGCATTCCTTGGCTTAGTGTTTCATATATTATGTATTAACTTATATTGTTAACTATTTTTGCACTACTGTGATAACCTCTGACCTTGTGTGTTGCTGTGCCCTCTGCAGCAATTCTGTTTACCTAGAGATGCTGCTTGTGAAACTAGATTCTTATATAGACATATTGTTTACAATTCTGTAAATGCTAATGTTGTAACCTTTAGTATGGCACAGTATGACCTTTGTAGTTTTTGTGCCAAATAAACTATAGACCAACCAACCAACCAACCATCTCCATTCACAACACAATGGGCATTTTCAATGATTCTGCCTATTTTCATTGTCTTTTTATTGCTGACATTCATACCATATCTATTACAACAGTTATTCAATTTAGTCAGAGAATCTTGCAGACTTGTAGCGGATTTATTTGGAAGTATAACATCATCCGCATAAAGCAAAGAGCTGACATTAACATCTCCAATTTTGATATCATGTTTAATACCACTTTCTTTCATAATGTGATCCATATAGATAATGAATAACAGAGGGGATAATTTACATCCTTGTCTGACACCAGAGCTAACATTAAACCATCTTCCTGTACTTCCTTCAATTCTAACTGCTGACTTACAACTCAAATAAAGACTAAGTATTGCTTGATATAATGCCCCACTGACACCATATAACTGTAGCGTATTGAATAGCTTCTCTCTTGGCACCTTGTCATATGCCTTTTCCAAATCGACAAAACTTAAATACAGATCTTTGTTATATTCCCATGATTTCTCCACTATTTGTCATAAAGTGAAGATCTGATCTTGACAACCTCTATTTGACCTGAATCCATCTTGTTCTTCACCAAGCTTTTCTTCTACAATTCTTCTCAACCGTTTCTCAAGTATACTTACATAGATCTTGCCAGGAACACTGAGTAGGGAAATACCTCTGTAATTCTCACATTCAGTTTTATTTCACTTTTTATATATGGGTACTATTAAAGCTCTACTCCAATTATCGGGAATTCGTCCCTCTGTCCAGGCTTTCTAAACTATGCAGTGCAGCCACTGTAAGACTTTTATACCATCATACTTCAGCATTTCTGGTCGAATATCATCTACTCCTGCTGCCTTTCCACATTTCAAGCCTTTGATGGCTTTTTCTACTTCAAGTATGGATATGTATTCCTGACTGCATGCCTGGTCAGTGTTTTTTACCACTGTGCTATCATCACTGCTTGTTTCATTTAGCAGTTTTTCAAAATAATTACTCCATACTTCAAGGATATCTTTTTCTCTTGTTTTCATGTCACCTTTATCATCTCTAACTCCTTTTACAGTACTCTTTCCTCCATTTCTAACCTTCTTCAACAACCTCCAAAATATTTTGCCACCTTCTTGATATTTATTTTCTATGTTCTTGCCAAAGTTCTCCCATGACTTTTGTTTAGCTAGTTTTACACAGTGTTTAGCTAGTTTTACACACTGTTTAGCTTTCTTACATTTGTCTCTGTATTCTCTAAGAGCAGTGGCTGACTTATTTGCCAGGAACTTTTGATATGCTTTCGTCCTTTCCTCACTGCCTCTTTAACTTTCTGTGTCCACCATGAAGTTCTAATTTTTCTATCCTTGCAGAAAACTTCACCACATGCCTCTGTAGCTGAATCAATCAGGTTTTTTTCAAGGCTTGCCACTGAATCCCCAAGGTTTGGTTCCTGTTCTCAAACTTTTTCATTTTTTCTTCAATAATCTTTGTGTATTTTAGTCTACAGTTCACATTTGAGAGCTGCTCAACTTTTATTCGCTTTAAAACTTTTTTAAAACTTGAACAACATCATTGGATATTGTTGTTCAAGTTGTGAATTTTATCAAAGCAAAAGCATTGAATCACTGTGTGTTTAAATCTTTGTGTGAAAAGGTTGGAGCAGATCATATCGTACTGCTGCTTCATACAGAAGTGTGATGGTTATCCAGAAGAAATGTTTTAGGAAGGGTTTTTGAACTTAAATTTAATTGAAATATTTTTAGTTGAAAAAGAATCTGCTTTTGCTTCATATTTGAAAGATCCAAACTCTGAGATTTCTCTGGCTTATCTTTCGGATGTATTTGGAATTCTTAAATCTGTGAACATTTCACTGGAAGGTACAGATGTCATTCTCGCGGAGGCTGAAGAAAAGATACAATCGTTTCAAGAAAAATTGACTCTCTGGGGAAGAAGGGTGGAGTTCAGTCACTTTGCCAATTTCAAATCTCTTGATGAAATCACTTCAGATCTGGCATATGAACTAAAACAAGAAGTTTGTGATAGCATTATATTGCATTTAAAAACTTTGAAAAGAGGCACTTGCAAGAATAATTCCTCCTGACCCAATGAATGAAGTCTGGATATGTAACTCTTTTCATATTTATTTAGAAAAAATCAGTGACAACGCCCCAGTGAAAGACGAGCCGATTGATCTCCGAAATAACAAGAAACTCCGAATTGAATTCCAATCAATGAAGTTACAAAATTTTTGGTGTACACTTGGAGAAGCATATCCTGTTATCACCAAATGTGCTTACATGGCTATAATTCCATTTATAACAACTTATCTATGTGAATCAGGATTCTCAGTTCTGTTTTCAGTTAAGTCCAAAACAAGAAACAAACTGGATCCTGAACATGATATGCGGGTATCTATTTCAAAAACTGTACCAAGAATAAAACTGTTGGTGGATAAGAAACAGAATCAAGGGTCTCACTAGTCGATTTTACTGCAGTTTAATAAAGATTTTACAATTTTCTGATATTTAATTGATTTATTTACCGAATAAAGCTTTTATGAAAACTTAATTACTGTTTATTTCTTATATTCTTTGAATCTGTATGGTAAACTTAAGAATTAATTTCTTATTACAATGAATAGGTGGTACCGGATAATTTACTAAAAGCCAAGGGGGTATGGGGACCAAAAAGATTGGGTACCCCTGATATAAGGGATGATTATATGGTTGTACATTTTCAGATGGCTGTCTGAGAGATGTTAAAGCTTTGTTGGGGAAAATGTTATAATGATTGAGCAAGGGGGGAGGGGTACCTTATGTTGAAGGGAATCTCAGAACATTTCTCATATTTTGAAGAAAGAGAGAGAGGTTCATTTCGTGAACCTCTCTCTCTCTCTCACACACACGCACGCACGCACACACACACCAAAATAACAAACATTTCAGCATTCTGTTGTTGCTGTAGTCACTCATCCCTGGATCCTTTTCAGGATTTCTACATCACATTGGAAACTAGGTGATCAGATCTGAGCACTGTTATCACCTGACCAATGTTGTTTGTTGAGTGAGATCTATAATAAATCTTGACTTCAGGTTTGTTGCAATAATAATAATGAGCCTGTTGACTTCATGGATCTTCATTCTTGATCATTTTATGCTTGATTTTGACTTTTAATCTTATAAATTGACAATTTAGCTCAGTTAATTTTTATTTAAAACAATTGATTTTTTTGTTGATAACAAATCAACAAAAATATTGTTGATGCAAATAAAATAAATAAGGTGAATTTCTGTCAAATTAATCTCCATTTCTTCTAACTTCACGTGATGTTTTGTATTACTTCGCTTCAACATTGTTTTCACTAATTATTATTATCCTAAAATCCCATGGATTCGAAGCCTTATCTAGGAAGTCCTTTGTCTTGCACACAGCTCATCATATCATAACCTTAAACACATTCAAATTCTCTGCAGACACCATTTTCTCAGGCAATGTATTCCAATCATTCACAATTCTCCATGCAAAAAACCTGCTTTTCATTTCCCTGCTCATACTTGCCTTATATTGCTTCCAGGGTTTACCTTTTGTTCTTCCACCATTTTATGAAAAATCTCTTCAATGTTAATCATATAACAATCCCTTACTAACTTGTACATCTCTTTCATAATCACCCCTCTTCTTCCTATTCACTGGACTGTAAATTGCATCTTCTCAACCATTCTTCATATTCAGCATTCCAGAAATCAGCTCTTAGTCATAAAAAAATATCTTAGTCAGTTGTCCCTGGATTCTTTCCAACATCACTTCATCATATGTGAAAAGAGACAAAGAGAATGCAAGGAGTGTTAAGGATTTTAAGTTCAGCATGATAAACGCCTGCCTGGTTGGCCAAGTGGTTAGCATATCTGCTCTCCAGCCAAAAGGCTGCGGGTTCAAATGCTTGTGCATGGATGTTTGTGATTGTCTGTGAAAGCACTAGTGATGGTAGATGGTGTTGGTGTTAGATGATGAAGGTTGGTGGAGTAGTGAGAAGAACAGTTGTAGAGTAGATGCCTCCCTCGATGAGTCTTTGGACTCCCTGGAGGTGTGATATAATGATAATGTGTTATCAGTTTTTTTAAAAAATTTTTTTTTATACAGTGAAACCTGTGGGATATCCATAACTACGGATATGTACATAATAGAAAAGTTATTTACTGCGGCATACATGTTATTCTGTAGTTATGTTGTCAGTTGAATAATCCTACAATGAATGTGCTGACTTTGTGGAGGGTGATGATGATGATGATTTTTTTTTTTTTTAAATTTAATATAGGGGATCATAACAGATTATACAAAAACTTAGCTATTTTTCTATGGATATCATGATATATTCTTATTATTATGTGACAGTATTATTGACTTGTCTCCCCCCCCCCTCAAGTTCTGATGATGTCATCGATATCAGTATCATTTTATAAATATAAATTCATATTTATATTTTTTCTTGAATGATGTCCATTGCCAAAAATTCAAAGGTTATTCACTGTTCATCTGCTCTTAAACAATTGATTTTTGCCAATCAAGGCAGAAATGTAAGGCAAAAAAGCAAGGTAAGAATTTTAAAAATGCAAAGATAAATTACTTGCAAATCATGCCATAATAAATTCAGACCATATTGTTTGTTTTTGCAGCAAAGATTTTTCTCTACTATCCTACTTTTGAATTTAAAATGAAACTAAGCTACTGTACACCCACAGATGCAAGACCCTTCGACACTTCTGCACGTCAGAAGAAGGAGAATCCATTCTGATAATAGGGTAATCAGTCCATATTGCAGGATGAGTTGTTTATTATTTCACATCAGAAAATTAACTTCTCTTTTATGAATATTGTAGTTTATAAAGTGGCAACTATTTTGCTTGTTTAACGGTTGGAAAATTTTACATATAAAGCACATGATTTCACATGTTGGTGACCAATTTGCACATCACCTTATGACCAATTTGCACATCACCTTATTTCTTTTCTCCCCTTCAACATGAATTGACTCTTCTTGGCACCTAGCCAACTGAGGTTCTCATATCTGTGATCGGACAATAGCATCACTCTTTTAAAGATGAGACATAAACCTAAGCAGCTATACATTCTCACCCAGAACACTCTTTTACAAATATCCATGTCTTACACAGGATTTGAAGCCACAGTCATTGCAGTAAGCAATGGCTTACTGCAAAGTAAGCAAGCAGTAGGTTTTATCAGCCACTTCTTAGTTACTTCCAGTACTATGCATTCAAATCCTGTGTAAGGCCACTTTCTACTTTTTCACCAATTTTCTGTTAGTTGAGGGGATTCTGCTCACTGGATTAGGTGAATTCTCTCTTATGTCAGCCTGGTTGGCCGAGTGGTCAGTGCATCTGCTCTCTAGCCAAAAGTTCTAGGTTCGAATCCAGCTGTGGGCGTGGATGTTTGTGATTGTCTGTGAAAATACTAATGGTGATGATGGTAGATGGTGTTGGTGTATATGATGATGGTAGTTGGTGGATTGAGTGGTGGAGACAGAGAGTTGTAGAGTAGGTACCCTCTCTTGATGAGTCTTTGGACTCCTTGGAATCCAAAGTAAAAAAATACCCACTTTTTGCTAGAAACTTTTATGCAGTGTCTCCCCACTCCTTTATCTGCAGGGGATACATTCCAAGACACGTACGGCTGAAACCATGGATAGTGCTGAACCCTATATATATATATATATATATACTATGTTTTTTCCTATACATAAAGGTTATGTATAGGAAAACATAAGGAAAACACCTATGATAAAGTTTAATTTATAAATTAGGTTCAATAAGATATTAACAACAATAACTAATAATAAAATACAACAATTATAACAACATACTGTAATAAAAGTTATCTGAATGTGAATGGAATCTTAGCAACCTCAGCATACATTTTGTTTTTTTATTATTTATTTATTATTTTATGAAGTTGAGAATTTTCACCTTTTTCACTTAAAAAGAAGCACTTTATGATTTCTTCTTGGCATATCCAAATTATTACCATCACTATTCTTGTGCTTTGGTGCCATTATTAATTAAGATAAGAGTTTCTTGAACACAAGCACTGCGATACCGTGACAATCAATCTGATAACCGAGAACCACTGAGAACAGTGCACAGTTTAAAACTTATGAATTGTCTATTACTAAAAGAAAGAGCCATATGGCTTCATTTCAGCAATTAAAATTACATAGGCAAAGTGGATATTAGATCCAACAGTATTTCAAAGTTAAACATTTGTAGAAACTATGAAAGTTTCGTAAGTTGATCTGAGAGCTTACAAGAATACAATCCTCGGCACTGAGTTGCCTTGCACTACTTGACTTAAGTAGCTAAGGCAACTTGGGGATGCCAAGGACTGTATTCTCATAAGCTCTCAGGTCAACTTACAAAACTTTCATAGTTTCTGCAAACATTCGGCTTTAAAATAATGTTGGATCTAATATCCACTTTGCTGATGTATTATAAATTGTTTATTTCTGTAATTTTCCATTTAATATTTTTGGACTGGGGTTGACTGTGGATAACTGAAATCATGGATAAGGGGGAGGCGACTATGGTACTTCCACAAATTAAACTCTTCTTCTACGTCAACATGATAACTTGATTCAGATGATTTTAAACAGGTATTGGTAATATATTCCCTCTAATATTTTTTACATCTGTGTGAACCTGCTACTGCTCTGAGCAGAAAATTTTTTCATCACCTGACAACTGCAACCCATTATAAAAGTGACGTCACATTTGTAGTGGGCTTTCAGTCCATCTCGCATAACTTCACTAGACCATTCTAGTAAAGCAGTCGCTCCAGCTAATCATATCTGTTTGAAAATAGGAATGCTGCCTATTTCATTCTTAACGATTCCTATTGGCTTCCCATGATCAGATTAACCTAACTGGTGTTATATATTTGCCGTGTGCGCCATTTTATGTCGTTGCTCTTCCTAAAATAATTTACTTCCTTTATGAATTTTCTTCTCTACAATAACTACAAGACTTATAAAATTTCCCTGACTCTAATATCTGTATCGCTTCTTACGTGTTCATTCTATAAGGAAAGCAAATTCTATATCTCTGGCCGATTCCTAATTTTACTCACGTGCTTACCTTGACTGTTAAAGGTTATTCCTTGCTTAAAGAAATGAATCCTCTAATTTCTTTCTGGGGCTGTCTCCTCTTCAGATATTGACAAATTTATTTTTTTAAAGCTGCGCTAGCCAATATCTTAGAATAGAGGGGGACTCTTATTCAGGGAGACTTTTCCAGACCTTTGGTGCACATAGGTGAATAAATTTAGTGCTTAAACTCATAAATTAAATGCTCTACTGTGGCTAAGTTAATTCTGGTTTGCAGTCGTAACCTCTATAACATGTTATGCCTTTCTTATAATCCCCCCCCCCACCTGCTATGGTTCAGATTAATGAGTGGTAGTTTTGGTTCATATCACAGGCAAAACTCAGGTGTAAAAGAAAAAACATATTTATTGGAATCTAAAGACATAATATACACTTAGACCAATCTCACTTTCAATTAGTTCAAGGACATGCTAAATCAAACTTTTTCAAACTGATTCATACTCTAATACATGAACAATAAATCCTTCTTTTGAGTTAGAGACTTAACACACATAATATACATATTATACACTTCTACTCAATTTTCTACCTACTGTTTTCGTCTTGCATGTTAAGCTAGTCACAATCATCTATAATCATTCCTAACAATTTGTCTTATGGATATCAGCCACTGCTAAATAATCACTTAAAGTTCTCAAATACTGTCCATACTCAATTAATACACTACAATGATCTTTCCCTTTTTCCGACTGGTTAATTATACAACAAAATCATTACTTTACCATTTCTTGGGGCAGGATCTCCAGGTCTGTCTGAACTGTCCTTCTTTGTTTGAATTACCTTTTGATACTTCCATAAGCCTGCATCCACGTGGTGGGTCACCATGGTCATCAGATTAAATTATACTCTACATCTGGCGTTTTTCCCTCATCTATTCTCGATCTGTTTCAGGCCATCCTCATTTATAGCTGCCGGTTCATAATATACGTCCGCGATAGTATTCTGTCGGAACTTTCAGCGAAGGCAGCATATGCCGACATCTCACGCTTTAGTACCGGCAGAAATTTAGACATTGAAGGGAAAGGCGCACCTTCCGATATCGAACTGCCGCCAAGAAACACCATCAGGAACCATCCGTCCACGAGAGAAGTCAAATCGTCATCCAGCAAAACAGGCAAAAAAAGCCTTGAGAAAGGGGTGCAAACCCTTTTTATTCTCTCTTCACTTCCCCCCCCCCTTTTTAGCACCCTCTTACTACTTTTTGCGATCTTTTCCCACCCGCTACGTTCTTCGTCCGTGACAACTTTGGCACATCGCGAGATCATAGCAGCGTCTTCCGGGAAACGAATGTGTGTCACTTTCCGAGAGTGCCAATGCCTCAGGCCCACCCGTGACCTTTGGACTAATGTTTACATCTAATTTACTCATTCATTGTATACATGATGCATTTCATATAATACTAATTTATACACAAAGTTCTTACATGGTATTACAATTCTACTAAAAGGAGGTAATTCTATTTCTATTTACAGTTAGTACTTTATTTCTTCTGTTTGAGTACAAGTTTTTTCTCTCAGCTGATTTTTCTGACTTTGTGCTTAAATTCATAAATCAAACCAATCCAATGGCATTTGATAAACCCATTAGAATATGCAGGGCAATGCATGAAGGAAAACAAAATCAACCACGTAAATAGTGACTTAGAACAACCAGTGTTTTTAAAAGAAAATTTCAGCTGCTCGGCAACAATTTAGTGTGCACAGGAACATCTCAGTTGATGCGCAACCATGTACCCATGCAGTTTAAAGGGAACATTGGATGTTGAATAAGATTGTTTTTTTTTTTTTTTGAAGTGCATTCCACTCATGAAAGACTAAACCTATCATACTTTGGTACCATCCCTTTTTCAATCCACTTTGGACCTCCAGTAAGTAGTGTCCTGGTGGTCTCATGCCAAACAATGAAAATCATCTGACACTTGAGAAACATCTGTGGTTGACTGACAGTGTTGACAGACAACCTGCAACTGGTTGGTTGGTGATCAGAAACACATCCACTCTGCTTACCATGCTGTGAATGTTAAGCAGAGTGAATGTGTAATAATAAGTTAATATCACTTATTTAGATTAATGGATGGTATTAACTATACAAATACAGAACAAATAAAAGAAAATTTTCAGTACTCTTGTATTTATTTCAGTAATTAAAATTTGTGATTGGTGCAAAAGTTGGAAGAAACTATTTTTATACATCCCTACAAATATTGGTATTTCAGGCAAAGTGAAGGCTATTGGAGTTTCTAATTATACAGTATTTCATCTAAAGGAACTTTTTGGATATTGCACTATAATTCCAGCTGTGTTACAGGTTAGTTCTGTTTTTCTAAACACTGATACTAGATACTGATAAATTAATACTAGATTTTATCTAGTATGACCTAGTTTGCATCCATAGTTTCATAGAACTTTGTTAATATAGTCACGATGATTTTAAAACAGGGTAATCAGAGCTCAGTAATCCATATGAGGCCTTGATCAGGCCTCATATGAATTATTGTGCATAAATTTGTTCAGTGGGTTTTCATAGTGATGAGGATATGTTGAAAAGGGTCCAGAGAAGATTCACAAAGGTGGTCAGTGGTCTTGGGAATGTGGAGTAGGAGGACAGCGTGAGAGAATATAAGTTGCAGAGCCTTGTGAATAAGAGAGATATGATTGAGACATATAAGCTAGTTGGGGGTTGTTATCAGGTTGAATGGAAGAGATTTTTCCTAGAATGGGAGAGGTGGGTAGAACAAGAGGCCATTGCTGGAAACTGTGTAAGGAGGGTGTGAGCAGAATAGTGAGGAGAAGGTTCTTTGCATAGAGAGTGGTTGTTGAATGGAATGCATTGCCTGAGTGTGTTGTGAATGTAGACACATTGAATCAGTTTAAAGAACAGTTGGATGAGCATTGTGTGCAATAGTGTGTACCTTCCATGATGAGTCTCTCACTCCATGGAGGGCAGATGTCAATAATAATAATACTAATAAAATTATTATTATTATTCAGACCTCAATGGAGTCAAAAGACTCATCATGGGAGGTCCTTCCTAGGAAACACAAAGTCTAACATACCACTATTTGAACTCATTTGACCATTCTTGCTCTCATCACTCTATCAGGCAATGCATTCCATGGTTCAGCCACCCTCCATGCAAAGAAACCACTCCTACTCCCTTGCTACAGCTTCCTTTTGCAACTTCTAGGGATGGCCCCCTTGTCATCGCTCCTTCCCGGTGTTTCACCAAACAAAAGAACTCTCCATTATCAACCCTGTAACTACATTTAAAAGTCTCAGTCATATCACATCTCCTTCTTCAATCTACTAAACTCTCCGCATTCCCTCAGCCAATCCTCATAACTAACATTGTACAGTCCTTAAACCATTTCTTTTCCTTTCTTTTAGGCTTGCACGGTGATCCGAATGCATTTTTGGAAATTATGGAGACAACTACCGTGTTTGAATAAAAACTTTAGTTTACTATTACTAAAATTTTACAATTCGACGTTTCGACCTTTATGTTAAGGTCATCTTCTGGAGCGTACAAATATACACAGGAAACAAGCTATACCACAATCATACTGGTTCGTTAAAGACACTGACTAACCGCTACCACAATTGTTGGCCTGACCTCTGGTGGGAAAAAAAAAAAAAAAAAAAAAAAATTATACATCAGTGCTGAAGTCCTATTATTTGTGTTGTCTACTATACACATATATTAACATTATATTAACATCATTCCAGCCAGTTGGAGTGGAATGGTTTCTAATAATAGCAGATTGGCTAGAGTCCTGACTTGTGTTGAATCTTTCAAATTAGGTTGGCTGAATGTGTGCCATCCAGATCCTTGGAATTTTCATACCATCTTTGTTGTTGATATTTGGGTGGTTTATCAGGATTTCGCAGGATTCTTTAAATTTTCTTTCGTACCATGTTTTTGTACGGTGTAAGGAGCAGGTGCTTTTCCAGTTGATTTGGTGTAAGGTGTTGAGTGCGTGGTCTGAGAGGCCTGCTTCACCATAATGGTTATATTTAATGTGTCTGATGTGTTCTTTTTTGCGTATAGGGATTGTCCGTCCTGTTTCACCAATGTACGGTAAGTTACAGGTGCAGCGGATGCAATAGACTCCAGGATGTGCTAATGGGAGGAGAGGGTCCTTAGAGGAGCTGAATATAGTTTTAAGTTTAGTGGGTGGTTTAAAGGTGGCATTAAGGTTATAATGTTGTAGGATTCTGTTGATTTTTTCCGATAACCCTTTAATGTATGGGATGGCTATGGTTTTACTGTAGTCTAGATTCGTTTTTGTTGTGGTTTTATAGAGTATTTTATTGACAGTATTTTTGTTATAGCCATTGTTTATGAATGTGTCACTAATGATTTTTAGTTCTTGTTTCAGGGCCTGCTGGTTAGAGCAAATAGTTGTGGCTCTGTTTTTAAGGGTGTTTATGACTCCATATTTTTGTGCTGGGTGGTGATATGAATTCGCATGTATGTATTGGCCCGTGTGTGTAGGTTTTCGGTAGACCGTGAAGGATAGATTGCCTGAAGGAAGACGTGTAACTAGTGTGTCTAGGAACGGGAGCGAATTTTGGTTTTCGATTTCGATGGTAAATTGTATGCGTTCGTGTTGTTTGTTCAGGTGGCTGAGGAATGTGTTTAGCGTTTGTCGACCGTGCGGCCAGATCGCGAACACGTCGTCAACGTATCTGAGCCAGATTGTCGGTCGGAGCGTGGCGGAATCAAGAGCCCTTTGCTCAAAGGTTTCCATGTAGAAGTTCGCGATTGGGGGGGATAATGGTGAGCCCATGGCCGTACCTTCCTTTTGTAGGTAGAATTTGTTTTGCCACACGAAGTAACCGGACTTTAGTACGTGGGCAAAGAGGGCCGTAATGTCGGGCGGAAATTTGTTTTGTAGTAGGAGAATTGTGTCATTGATGGGGACATTAGTGAAAAGGGCAGAAACGTCAAAACTGACTAATAAGTCGTCTTTGTCGAGTGTTATGTTTTTGATTATGTTTATAAAGTGTTGTGTGTTTTTTACGTAGGAGGGGGAATGACCTACCAACTCCTTGAGTGTTGCCGCTAATTTCTTGGCTAGGTGGTAATTGGGACTGTCTATTCCTTCCACTATTGGTCGGAGGGGCACATTTTGTTTGTGTATTTTCGGAACCCCATATATTCTGGGGGGGCGGGCGTAGTGGGGTTTGAGTTTTTTAACTGTGTCTGGTGGCCAAGAAGTGACGGACTTTAATAGTTTTTCTGTTTTGTCCTTTATCCTCTTTGTTGGGTTATAATTCACCATTTTATATGTGTTGTTATCGGCTACTAGTTGGTTCATTTGCAGTATGTATGTTGACCTGTCAAGGACAACAGTGGCACTGCCTTTATCAGCTTTTGTTATTATTATGTTTTGTTTGGCTTTTAACGATTTGATTGCTGCTAATTCTGTTTTAGTCAGGTTATTCTGTATGGTTTTCTTGGTATTTAGGACATTACTGGTTTCTAGTCGTATTTTTCCTATACGCAATCCCTATATGCAAAAAAGAACACATTAGACACATTAAATATAACCATTATGGTGAAGCAGGCCTCTCAGACCACGCACTCAACACCTTACACCAAATCAACTGGAAAAGCACCTGCTCCTTACACCGTACAAAAACATGGTACGAAAGAAAATTTAAAGAATCCTGCGAAATCCTGATAAACCACCCAAATATCAACAACAAAGATGGTATGAAAATTCCAAGGATCTGGATGGCACACATTCAGCCAACCTAATTTGAAAGATTCAACACAAGTCAGGATTCTAGCCAATCTGCTATTATTAGAAACCATTCCACTCCAACTGGCTGGAATGATGTTAATATAATGTTAATATATGTATATAGTAGACAACACAAATAATAGGACTTCAGCGCTGATGCATAATTTTTTTTTTTTTTTTTTTCCCACCAGAGGTCAGGCCAACAATTGTGGTAGCGGTTAGTCAGTGTCTTTAACGAACCAGTATGATTGTGGTATAGCTTGTTTCCTGTGTATATTTGTACGCTCCAGAAGATGACCTTAACATAAAGGTCGAAACGTCGAATTGTAAAATTTTAGTAATAGTAAACTAAAGTTTTTATTCAAACACGGTAGTTGTCTCCATAATTTCCAAAAATGCATTCGGATCACCGTGCAAGCCTAAAAGAAAGGATTCAGATCATCCATGGAAATGATACCCACAAGCGCTGCAATCGCTATGGTAAGCTAAAGATTCGTATTTCTCTTCTGATCAATCGGCTGGCCTTTTTAAAGAGATGCAGAGACAATAACCTCATTCCGATCTGCATCAGGCTAAAAAAAGAAAAAAAAAAAAAAAAAAAAAAAAAAAAAGAAATTTACATCTGCTAAGGCACTTCGTATCTATGACCACACAGAAAAAGCAATGCTTAGGGAACAGATCCAAACAGCCCGCCGAAACCTAGCTACAACACAAAATCTAGTTTCTGAATTACAATTAGAACTATCCAATTATGTCAACCAAGACATTCTACAAACACTTGAAAGAATTACTGACAATTCGGCCAAGCACACCCTGGAAAAGAACAAAGAAAAACTCGAGAAAAAATTCCACTGGTTGAAACAACGGCAAAATATGGCGGCCAATCAGAGGACTTCCTCCCCGAGAAACAACAATGAACAACAAACAAGGGAGACAAGGAGCGACCAACCACCGACAAGCAAGAACCATGTGATCAACTTATCAAGCCACACCCTGAACAACGGCGAACTCACGCTGCTGAATAAAGGACTAAACTACGCAATAGCGCCTAAAAAGGTAAACAAATAAGATTTTATCTACCACATTGAAAGAGGCATCAGATCCCTACCTAACAACATAGCAGACAAAATACGACTAGAAACCAGTAATGTCCTAAATACCAAGAAAACCATACAGAATAACCTGACTAAAACAGAATTAGCAGCAATCAAATCGTTAAAAGCCAAACTAAACATAATAATAACAAAAGCTGATAAAGGCAGTGCCACTGTTGTCCTTGACAGGTCAACATACATACTGCAAATGAACCAACTAGTAGCCGATAACAACACATATAAAATGGTGAATTATAACCCAACAAAGAGGATAAAGGACAAAACAGAAAAACTATTAAAGTCCGTCACTTCTTGGCCACCAGACACAGTTAAAAAACTCAAACCCCACTACGCCCGCTCCCCCAGAATATGTGGGGTTCCGAAAATACACAAACAAAATGTGCCCCTCCGACCAATAGTGGAAGGAATAGACAGTCCCAATTACCACCTAGCCAAGAAATTAGCGGCAACACTCAAGGAGTTGGTAGGTCATTCCCCCTCCTACGTAAAAAACACACAACACTTTATAAACATAATCAAAAACATAACACTCGACAAAGACGACTTATTAGTCAGTTTTGACGTTTCTGCCCTTTTCACTAATGTCCCCATCAATGACACAATTCTCCTACTACAAAACAAATTTCCGCCCGACATTACGGCCCTCTTTGCCCACGTACTAAAGTCCGGTTACTTCGTGTGGCAAAACAAATTCTACCTACAAAAGGAAGGTACGGCCATGGGCTCACCATTATCCCCCCCAATCGCGAACTTCTACATGGAAACCTTTGAGCAAAGGGCTCTTGATTCCGCCACGCTCCGACCGACAATCTGGCTCAGATACGTTGACGACGTGTTCGTGATCTAAAACCAAAATTCGCTCCCGTTCCTAGACACACTAGTTACACGTCTTCCTTCAGGCAATCTATCCTTCACGGTCTACCGAAAACCTACACACACGGGCCAATACATACATGCGAATTCATATCACCACCCAGCACAAAAATATGGAGTCATAAACACCCTTAAAAACAGAGCCACGACTATTTGCTCTAACCAACAGGCCCTGAAACAAGAACTAAAAATCATTAGTGACACATTCATAAACAATGGCTATAACAAAAATACTGTCAATAAAATACTCTATAAAACCACAACAAAAACGAATCTAGACTACAGTAAAACCATAGCCATCCCATACATTAAAGGGTTATCGGAAAAAATCAACAGAATCCTACAACATTATAACCTTAATGCCACCTTTAAACCACCCACTAAACTTAAAACTATATTCAGCTCCTCTAAGGACCCTCTCCTCCCATTAGCACATCCTGGAGTCTATTGCATCCGCTGCACCTGTAACTTACCGTACATTGGTGAAACAGGACGGACAATCCCTATACGCAAAAAAGAACACATTAGACACATTAAATATAACCATTATGGTGAAGCAGGCCTCTCAGACCACGTACTCAACACCTTACACCAAATCAACTGAAAAAGCACTTGCTCCTTACACCGTACAAAAACATGGTACGAAAGAAAATTCAAAGAATCCTGCGAAATCCTGATAAACCACCCAAATATCAACAACAAAGATGGTATGAAAATTCCAAGGATCTGGATGGCACACATTCAGCCAACCTAATTTGAAAGATTCAACACAAGTCAGGACTCTAGCCAATCTGCTATTATTAGAAACCATTCCACTCCAACTGGCTGGAATGATGTTAATATAATGTTAATATATGTATATAGTAGACAACACAAATAATAGGACTTCAGCGCTGATGTATAATTTTTTTTTTTTTTTTTTTTTTTTCCACCAGAGGTCAGGCCAACAATTGTGGTAGCGGTTAGTCAGTGTCTTTAACGAACCAGTATGATTGTGGTATAGCTTGTTTCCTGTGTATATTTGTACGCTCCAGAAGATGACCTTAACATAAAGGTCGAAACGTCGAATTGTAAAATTTTAGTAATAGTAAACTAAAGTTTTTATTCAAACACGGTAGTTGTCTCCATAATTTCCAAAAATGCAGTCCTTAAACCATCTTTGTTATCCGTCTTTGTACTCTTTCCACAGTTAATTTATCCCATTCAAATCTGGGGACCAAATTTGAGAATAGTAGTCTAAGTGTGATTTCATCAGGGTCTTATACAATGGAACGATAACTCTTTTATCTCTGTAGGTCAGCATCCTTCTCAGTATTGTAGTAATCCTCTGGATTACCTTCACCACTTTTGCAATATGTTCCCTGCATTTCAGTTTTCTATTAGTCATCATCCCCAGATCCCTTGTCTCCCCTACATCCTCCAGCACAGCTCCTCAAATCGAGTATGCAGCCTCAAATTGATGTATCCCAAACTTCAAGACTTTACATTTTGCTATAGCATATAAAGAGGAATAGCTGCATTTATTGACTTTGAAAAAGCATTTGACAAAGTTAAAAGAAACATATTATTTAACATATTAAAAGAAAGACAAATACCAAATAATATCCTAAAAGCTATCATAAGTATATATGAAAATAATCAAATACAAATAAGATTAAATCACGAGCTATCATATACAAGAGAGATAAACCAAGGGGTCCGACAGGGATGTCCCCTCTCAGCAACTCTTTTTAATATCTACTTAAATGAAATAATAATAAAATGGAGTAAAAATTTACACCAAGGAATTAAACTTTCACCTACAGTTAACTTAAACTCTCCTCTTTGCAGACGACCAAATAATAATTACAAATTCTGAAGATAACTTACAGAAAGCTATTTTAGATCTAAATGAGATATCCAAAGATTATGGTATGATAATATCAACAGAAAAATCAAAATCTATGGCCTTTAAAGGACAAGATCCAGCAAGTACTAAAATAGTAATAGATAACAAGATCTTAGAACAGGTGAATTCATTTAACTACCTAGGATGTATGATCACATATGAAAACGAAAAAGATATAAACGTAAAAATTGCAAAATATTTAAAAATAACAGGTGTAATTAACTCTATATTTAAACCAAACCTAGTTAAAAAAAAAACCAGGCTAAAAGTATACAATACATTAGCCTTACCGGTCTTAATGTATGGAAGCGAAATCTGGACAATAAAACAAAAAGACAAACAAAGATTAACAACAGCAGAAATGAAGTTTATGAGAAAAACTGCAAAGTATACCCTATTTGATCACAAAAGAAATGAAGAAATTATGAAAGAATTAAACCAAGAACCACTAATAGAAAAAATTAAAAAATATAAACATAAATGGATGGAACACGTTCAAAGAATGAAAACAGAAAGATTACCAAAACAAGCCTTAAAGTACAAGCCATTAGGAAAAAGAAAACTAGGACGTCCTCTTAAACGATTCAACGATGACTTCTAAGGCTGGAACAGGCCATGCTAGGCCTAAATCCTTGATACGTATGATGATGATGAATATTTTGCTGCATTAAACTGATTTCCCCATTCATTTGCCCATCTGTCTATCTTATTCAAATCCTCTTGCAGGGCTGCCATCTGCACTATTACTAATAACCCTTTCCAGCTTCACATCATCTGCAAACAACTGAATATCCCCTTGCAATCCACTGACAATGTCATTGATATAAAGGTTAAACAATATAGGTCCCAGTACCGAGTCCTGTGGGACCCCACTTGTAACCCTCTGCCTCCTTGAAACTGCCTTATCATACACAACTCTCTGATACCTATCGAACAGCCAATCCTGAATCCAGTTGACCAAGCTGACATCCAAACCCATGTGCTGCAACTTAAATATCAACTTATCATGTGGCACCCTATCAAATGTTTTCACTAAATCCAAGAAAATGGCAGTATATGCCTTTTTCTCATCTACTGCTCTTGTAACTTTATTATAAAAGGCTAGCATATTACTAAAGCAATAGCACCCCCCCTCACAAATGTTGACTCTCACAGATAACATTACCCCCCCCCCTCATCTGCCTAATGTTATATATGGTCCCTAACTAATTTCTCCAAGATCTTAACAACTACTGATGATACACAAACTGGCCTTTAATTAGACACTTCCAGTCTGCTACCGCCCTTATGCAATGGCACTATCCTACCTTCCTTCCATTCCATGGGCACCTTTCCTGTAGCCAGACTTTCATTGAAAAGCCAGGTCAAAGGAACTGTCAGTTCCTTAGCACATTCTCTCAAAACTTCTCTCATCCAGTCCCATAGCTTTACTGACACCCAGGTTATTACTCAGTATTTGGAACTCACTCTCCTCTTGCTTCTCTAAACCTCAAACCTGCCCTATCCCTCTAGTATTAAAACTTACTTCTCCAGGATGAACTCCAATAAAGTGTTTATTAAACAACTCCACTATGTCCTCTGCATCAGTCACTCTATTCCCATTTTTATACCACAATGTCATTCTTCCACAATCATTTCTCCTCCTACTGGTCACATCGCTAAAAAATTCCCTAGGATTTTCCTTGGATCTTAGTGCCAATCTCTTCTCATATTCCAGTTTGCCTTCCTTACCATACTAGTCACTAACCCGGACTGAGTCTTATATTCCTCATGCATTTGTTCTCCACCCCCCCTCCTTATATATCTTCTATAACCTCTTTTTCACCTGCAGTTCCTGTTTGATATTGTTTGTCATCCACTTTACACCAAATTGTGTCTGGTTCTTCACTTGTGGAATACAGCTTACTATTGCTGCTAACAAATATTCCTTCACAATTTCCCAAGCACTAATGATATCCCAGCCTTCCAATTCCACACTCCATGGAACTGCCCCAAGTTGATATCTAAGACCATTATAGTCACCCACCTTATAATTCCACATACGTTCTCTTTTCTTTGATACTCCTGCATGTCTAGTCATCTTCCAAGTCATAACCGCATGGTCACTCTCTCCATTGGGGGGGGGGGATGTAATCTCAGTTATTATCAGCTCTTCTGATGCTATGACCAAATCCAAAACTTTTGAACCTCTTTTTCCCTCTATTACATGTTGCCTAAGACATCTGTCCTTCAAGAATTCCAGAAATTCCATTCCCTTATTACTACATGAATTCGTCTTCCTAACTTATACTGCTGTAGTTAAAATCTCCCATAGCAGTCATTCTTCTTGCACTTGCCAAGCTGAACAGCCTAAACATCTCCTGAATTTCACCCTCTGTGCTCCTTGGCTTGTAGCAACATCCCACCAAATATCCTGTCTTGCCCACCTCTACTTCACACCATATACTTTCAAAACCATTCAAGTGGAGTCTTTGGAAGGCAGTGACACTGCCTTCCAAAGCCTCCACTCTTAGTGGGCATAAGTAATCACTTATTATAAGCAGTACTCCACCACTGCGTTTTCCCTTCCTATTACCGAAAAATACTTTACCCTGCTACTTTTATTCCTGTTATTATATCATCTTCCATCAACCATGTCTCATAGATCCCAATAATCTTTATCCAGGCTGATGCTATCAATGCCACCAATTCATCTCCTTTATCCCGAATATTTCTGGTATTAGTATGAAGCATAAAAATGCCACTGCTTCTATATCTCTCATTATCCCGTCCAGACTCCACTGGACTCAGTGTTACTTGATGTCGTCCCCCTTCCCCCAAGCACCCACACCCACAGGAGGCCATCCCTGCTACCATCCAACTTGGGAATTCTAGTTTCCCTGCAATGATACACCGAATCATTCAGAAAACAGCAATCTCTGCAGATGCCTACGTCCTTCTTCATTCAAATGCAAGCGGTCTCTTGTATACATCTCCTTTCTGTCCCAAATGTCCTCCATGCATGCACATATTCCAATCCTCTGTTCTGACACATTCTGGCTATTATGCTATTCATTATTACTGCTCTTCTGCTGAACTCATCATTATCATACCTGGGTAACACACACACACACACACACTATCTTTCCTCTCTGCATTTTCTTTTGTACAACCTTAAGCATGAATCTCAAATCTCTCTCACCACCTGATTTACACTGCCTCTCAAGTCATTCTCGTTAACCCAAAAACAACAACTAAACCTCTAAAAGCAGCACCACTTGTATTACTGAAAAAATATTTAGTAATAATAAAATAATAATAAAATATTTAGTTGGTTATTATTTTTATGGCTATTTTGCCTATTAATTTGCAAAAACCCACGTTTTTCAAATTAATTCTCTCACATTGCCTAAGCCCCCCCCCACTCCCCCTTTCAACACCATAACAGCAGAAGTATGCACACTGCAGAAAGAAAACAGACAACAACATCCAAGAAAAGATATGTGCGAATTTTCTTCTATTATGCTACATATATTTGTCTCTAAAATACATCTGCAGTGCTCTAAGAATTCTTGAGTAAAAAGCCAATGTCATTATAAAAAGGGGCACTCCTAAACAAAAGCAGACAAAATAGCCGTAAAAATAATAGTTTTTAAGAGGAGTAATATGAGAGCTTTCCCAGAAATAATACCTATACTTAGTTAGTATTTTTGAATTACTAAAAGGTGTAAATGTGCAAACCATTATTAATGAGCCATGTGAGATTGGCAGATATAAGGAAGAGAAAGAACAAGCATAAATAGAAATAAATACCTTCATCGCTAACAAACAAATTATTAATAATATGCATTTATGATGTCGTGTTTGTGTCTTATAAATTTTAATGAGCCATGTGAGATTGGCAGATATAAGGAAGAGAAAGAACAGTATAAATAGAAATAAATACCTTCGTTGCTAGCAAACAAATGATTAATAATATGCATTTATGATGTCATGTGTTTGTGTCCTATAAATTGCTGGGTGGAGCAAATAACATGATCCTATAAACTCTAAAATATGTATATTTGTGATGTATGATGAGGGAGAAAGATTTGTTTGCAAAATATAAACAACTAACCATTAATAAACAGTGTCTGTAGGTGTTTGGTAGCTCAGTAAGTAATGGTAGGGGGAATTATCCAGTGATATAATAATGTTGTTCAAGTGATTGATCATGGTGTGGCCAGATTACTTGTGTGTTGATGGAACAGCAAATCATTTTGTACAATTTGTTGTGCATGTTATTCTTATTTATTTCTGTTTTATTTATATTTTGTTTAGTTTTCTAAGAATTTTCTTTTATTCACTAATCAGTATACACATTTTACATAGTAATTTATACATAATTTCTAATCATCATTGGAATTAAATTATTCACCCTTTCACAAATCCTGTGGGATTCATTACATATTTTTCTTGTTCAGCAGCTTTTCTGTTTTATCAGTAATAGATATTTTGCATGTTTTATTTTACTCTTTTGTGGGAGATCAATGGATGCAGTCCATTTCTTATAATATGTACACATACCCTCCCATGTACATTATGCTGTATGCATACATACAAGCAAAACAGATTTATTGTAGCACACATGTGTTTACATTTGTCCTAACATCCTCTTTTAATTTTTTCATTGCAGAAAATATGTAACAGCTGTTTATAATGCAATCATTGTTTGTAATTATAGTATTGCATCAAGTGCACAATGGAAAATTCTGGGAAATGCCATCAGTGACCACAGACCCATAATAACAACACTAAACTTCAAGATTGAACAAGAACAGCAAAACAAAAGGACGTGGAACTTCAGAAAAGCCGACTGGACAAGGTTTACTCAAACCTTGGAGAGCCTCTGTCAAGATGAACCTGTCTCTGGAAACCTTGACAGCAAATTACAAATCCTTACTTCACACATCAGTAAAGCTGCCAAAGCAACAATACCAAGAGGCCAGCAGAAAAATACCTGGATACCATACTGGAAAGATCACAATATTGATTCAATGATTACAGAAAGAGACAATATCAATGAACAATTCAGAATTATTAAAACTGATGATTACAGAAAGAAATTAATGGACATAACACACAAAATAGAGCAGGAAATTTGGAAGTGCAAACAAGAGAAATGGGCGGAACTTTGCAGTAACCTGGATCCAAGAAAAGACAGCCAACACTGGAACATTATTAGAATCCTAGACAATATCAAAAAAGAGAACCGACAGAAAACAAACTTCATCATAAATGATGGGAAACAAGCTATTACAGATCAAGAAATTGCAAACACATTGGCAAAAACCTATTCAAACAACTCCAAACTTCAGTGTAACAGAGAGGACAAGCCCCTCAATAAACTCACAAGTAAAATGCTAAAACAAGCAAGAACATACCAAACTAATGACATCTTCTCCGAAGAATTTACACTAAGTGAACTAAATTCATCAATCGAGAAAACTGCACCTAATAAATCCCCTGGTAATGATCTTATCTTTGGTCATATGGTCAAACACCTTGGCAAAAATGCCAAAGAACAACTCCTGGACATTCTCAATACCTCTTGGCGAACAGGCAAACTTCCAAAAGAATGGAAAAAATCAGTTATTGTACCCATCCTGAAACCTGACAAAAATGCTGCAGAATGTCAAAGTTATAGACCTATCGCATTAACTAGCATACTTTGTAAAATTACTGAAAGAATCATACACTCCAGGCTTATGCACTGGCTGACAAAAAATAAGAAAATCAACTACTACCAAACTGCCAATAGAACTCGTCATTCGACAACAGATCAATTATTCCATTTCTGCCAAACAATAATAGACTCATTTCAGGAAAAACCAACAAAAAAGACAACTGCCATATTCCTTGATATGACTGCCGTTTTCGATCGTGTTTGGATCAAAAAATTGATACAAACAATACATGATATTGGAATTAGAGGAAACGCTTTAATCTGGATTGCTGATTTCATCAGAGGAAGAAAGATCAAAGTCAGAATCAATGCAGCAATATCAAAAGAGCAGAGAACCTGGGCTGGTGTTCCCCAGGGCTCAGTACTCAGTCCCTTACTATTCCTTCTATATGTCAATAATATTCATCCCTACCTTACAGAAGACACAAAAGTAACTTGCTATGCAGATGATATAGCCATCTGGCACACTAGTGCTAAAATCACAGAATCAGAGGAAATTCTAAACAAATCCATGAGAGGATTAGAAAAATGGTCAGACGAACTTAAACTCAAAATCAACCCAGACAAAACAAAAGTAAGTACATTTAGTACAGACAGGAAAAACAGACATTCCTACAATCCCAAAGTCATGATCAATAACAAGCTAATTGAAAAAGTCACAAATCCAAAATACCTTGGTATTACGCTTGATCAGGAATTACGTTTTGCACAACACATCTCTAACACTTCCAACAGAGCTCTAAAAAAATTAAATATACTGAAAAGGCTTTGTGGAACAAATTGGGGCGCAAAGCCAAAAATCCTCAAAACTACTTACACTACACTAATAAGGCCAATAATGGAATATGCAGCACCTATCTGGTCACCTTCGGCCTCATCGGTAAAGAAAAAACTAGACAAAATACAAACAAGCAAAAGCATCCAAGATTATCATTGGTGCAGTCTCATCCACTAACAACATCAGAGCCCAACAGGAATGTGGGCTTGACCTGCTGGAGGACAGACGAAAATTTGCCACCATAAAATTCATAAATAATATCAGAAGCTACCAAAGTGATCATATCTCCCTAAAAACTTATGAACATTGGAACCAAAATTGCAGACTTCACAGATCATCAACTTTACAATATGATGACACTATCAGGAAAGAAATAGGTCTTGATCAGCTAAATGTTCACATAAACAAAGAACCTCTATTTTCCAGTCCTTTACCTTCAAATACCTCCATAAATCTAATCCTTACCAAACTCTGTGCAAAAAAAGAACCAAAAGAAATGCTTAAAGAAAAAGGCCTAAATACCATCAACCTTCTTTCATCCTCCAAACAGGTTATTTGTAATACCAATGGATCATCAGACACCAATATGATTAATGGAGGCGCTGGTGTTCTCCTTCTACTCCCGAAAGGTGAAAAACTTTCAATAAAAGTTGGATCTGGGAGAATCGCTTCCAATTTTACCAGCGAACTCTACGCAATAAATAAAGCACTAGAAGCCTACTTAAATCTATCATCATCTCAACAATCTGAAGGAATTATAATTTACAGTGACTCAAGATCAGCTATAGAGGCAATCAAAAATGGCAATACCAAGCTCACACAAGACATCCATAAACTCTTAAATCAACTAAAGTGTTTAGGTAAAAGTTGCATTTTACAATGGATTCCTGCTCATGTAGGCATTGATCACAATGAAGCAGCTGATAAATTAGCAAAAGAGGCCAGAGAACTCAACCAAGAAACTCATATGATAACTCTTGCTGATGCCAATGCACTAGCAAAAGCTAAACTAATTCCATTGAAATCAGTGATACAACATCAAATTCCCGAGATCAATGCTGACAGAAGGACCTCTACCATGATAGCAAGACTACGAACAGGACATTATAGAGGAATGAAGATCAATACAGATGATACGAGAACATATAGAAACTGCAACAACTGCCCCAATACTGAACCGACACCCACTCATATCTTTACCTGTCCAGCAATTACAGCAGCCTTGCAAGAAATAGATCCTAATCCTGAACAACAGCTCTATACAAACAAAATCACAGACATAGCCAAAGCAGTACAAGGAGCACACGGAAACATCTAAGACTCTTCAAAGGACAAGACAACAACAACAACATTGTTTGTAGAAAGCAAATGATTTACGTCAACCAAATTTTCTAAAGCAAATAAAGATATATATAAAACTTTTAATCATTTTGAATCACATTTGAGATTTTCTATATCATTAAGACAGTTCACAAACACTAATTTCAGAAATAAAATTCTACCAAAAAAGTTGCAACTAACATATTGTATAAACTTTGTGAAAATTTGCTTGCCTGTCACTTAAGCAGCATACATATGGTAAAGCTCATTCCTGTTTGTTTATGCTGGTCAGTGTCTACATATGGACACTGACCAGCATAAACATGTTAAGCAATTAAACTGATTATTAACACATCACTCCTGTTGATAGAATACTACAAATGGATATAGATAAATTTATGTTTGTACTAATTTCTGAGCTCTGTGTAGGCATGTCATTGCAGAAGATTAAACTTACTTCTTGCTGGCTTTTGATTATTACTTGTCTTGCTATTTTCACTCTAGAGCAGACATGGCACAATACACGATATAGTTTCATATACAGTGTAAAAGAATGGGAATTGACATGGTTGTAGGCTTTGTTTCTGACATGCTGTTTGTAACTCATTTAATTTATACAAGGTATAAGTCATCACACTTGTACCTATATCTATATTCCATGTATATTATAGGTCTGTATTTTAGTTTGAATGACTGAAGCAGAGATTAGAATTTGATAGATATTTTTTTCTGGATACTTGATCCAGAAAACTTCACAGAGGTTTTTTTTTTTTCCTCGATGATGCTAATGTTTTGAGGGTTGTATTTTGATATCCATTGTTTATGAAAGCATTGGTTATAGGTTGCAATTTTTTCTTGTTTAGATGCATGGTATTTTTTTTAATACTATGGTGTCTCTAAATAGTGATGACCTTCACTGCATTGAGCCCTCTTGTCTAATGTGGATTTGTTCTTTAGTTAGAAAGACCTCAGTTTGAATCCAGTCTATGATGTGAAGAAACTATATAGTAACTTTTCAAGTAAAAATGAGTTAGTCCTTCCTGTACAGATGTGAAGGGTTTTCCTCTGAGAAACTGATTTTTCATCTCATAAAACATGCAAACTGGACAGAGAATATGTGCAATTAACAAAATTATATGAACGTGATATACTGGCTGTATGCATAAACTCATTTGCTTTGGCAGTAATTGTAATAAAATCAAATCTGACATGAATGTGATGCCTGATTCTAGTGGAATGCCTATATATGTCACTGATGTGCTATAGGTTTCTCAGCCTTGTTGGGGGGGGGGATAATATATTAAGTGTTTTATTCAAGAAAACTACAAACAGTAAACTGGACTTCAGTAATTTTCACTAATGCACACACATGAATAGATATCTACATTCTATATCTTCCCATGATGGGAAGATGAAGCATTTAGATATCCTGAGCAGTACATCCACAGATAAAGATAGGCAAAAATATAGATAGAGAAAGATAGAGCTCACTGCTGAACAAATCTTTCAACATGGAATTGGAACAATGGATCTTTCAGAAACAATGGCTATCAACATAAAACCAAGAATTTACTGTCATTGGTAACCTCCCTGTGAAGAATGTTTCTTTCTACCTTATGATGGATTGACTTATGCATCATATTTGACCTATTCCTCGAAGTCCATTCTCTTCCTCAGTCAGCCAAGCCAAAACATGGAACTATTGAAATATACCAGTGGATACAAAAAAAATCTAGTGAACAGAAGAACATGTCAGAAACATATCCTGCAACCACGTGAATGACAGAGCCCTTTTATACCATACCATATCTTCACTTTCAAGGCATCTGATGATAGAAAAACAAAATGTGATGCAGTGGGAAAGATCTGAAATGCTATATCATGGCTCTGGGAGTGTGGAGAGAAAAACTGTCAAATCTGCAGGCTCCTCTTCTGAGAAATGAAATCAAATTTAATCTCATTGATCTCCCATATGTCAGTTGATTTCATCAACCCAAAGTGCAAAACCCTGTAATACAATGCTGTGCACAGGTGAGCGCAGAGACAGAATTTGCTGTTTTAAGGATACTTGTGACATAAGACTGAATGATATATGCACATAAACACAAGAAAGATATTTAATTAACCAAATATTTCGGTCTGGAAATAGCAGACCATCCTCAGTGGTATTACAAGAACAGTTTTAAAAAATACAAGCTAGAATACTAACAATAGATCGTTAAAAATAGAACATGCCGTGTGATGTTATATCACTAAGTATGAAAAGGAATATTTTAAAGTAGAGACATGATTGGAAAAATAAAAAAAATAAAAAAATGAGTAATCTTGATTAGACTTTCCCAGTTGATATAGATATACAGTCATTATGATTCAGGTTGGGACGATGGAGCAAGGCCTCCACGCTTTCCTTGAACAAACGTTCAAACCTGTAACGGGATCTATGCAAGAGGCAAGTCCTGGACCAAAAGATGCTGTGGTCAGTTTCAATCCCATGTTGAGCCAATCCAGACTTTTCAGGTTTGTTGTGAAGAATGGAGGATTGATGTTCTTGGATTCTTTTTTGGTCCAGGACTCGCCTCTTGCATAGATTCCGTTATAGGTTTGAACGTTTGTTCAAGGAAAGCGTGGAGGCCTTGCTCCATCGTTCCAACCTGAATCGTAATGAATGTATATCTAGATCAAAAATCTGGGAAAGTCTAATCAAGATTACTCATAAATTTTTTTTTTTTTTCCAATCATGTCTCTACTTCAAAATATTCCGTTTCATACTTAGTGATATAACATCACATGGCGTGTTCTATTTTTAACGATCTATTGTTAGTATTCTAGCTTGTATTTTTTAAAACTGTTCTTGTAATACCACTGAGGATGGTCTGCTATTTCCAGACTGAAATATTTGGTTAATTAAATATCTTTCTTGTGTTTACGTGCATATATCATGCAGAGACAGAAGTATGGATAACAGTCATCGTACATCACCTAATACAAATGTAATTAAAATTCCATTTCTAGTATTCCAGCAACAAAAGTGTGGTAATCATATTAGCAGCTTTATGTATTTCCACCTGAATCACTGTTTATAAATTACTTGGTAAAGAACCATGAAACTGGATGGGAACATTGTTATACCAAATAAATTGTTTAACATTTTACTGGTTTTCAGAAATCATTGCCATTATAAACTCTCTCTCTCTCTCTCTCTCTCTCACACACACATACATATCCCTTTATTCTGAGAAATCATATGTATATTTATGTTAATCTTAGGTTGAAGTACATCCCTATCTTCTGCAGAGAGATCTGAGGCAATTTTGTAGTGACCAAAACATCCATGTTCAAGCATACTCATCTCTGGGCTCTTCTTCAGGATGCAGTCAGGTATATTTTTCTATATTCAAGTATTTCAAATATTTTTGTATTTCAAGTTCACTTATAAGAAGTGTGAAAACAGTATTATTGATGAAATCAATAGAAAATACAGTTACAGGTAATTAGCATTTATTTCATACTTTCACATGGCTAATATTTTTAAAAATGCAGTAGAATTCAAAAATTACTTTTTACCTGATGTTTACCTGCTGATCATTTCCAACATTCTTTGTTTATCAAACTACTTCCAAATTATACTTTTTTTTTCTTCAATTTATTATCATATGAGGATTGTTTGAAAAGTTTGGTAAATTTCCAATAGACAGCAATACAGTTCATCCATTCATACCAGTATTGGCACGTATCATCTTTTTCATGATCCCTGGCAAAATTTTAGCCACATTCGATGCATAGTTTCTTGTTTAACAAACATTTAAAATGATTGTGCTCACATTTTTCATAAAAATGGAGAAAATCGAGTTTCATGCAGTAATAAAACACTTTTATTTGAAGAAGTGGATGGCCGTGTAGATCAAAGCTGAGTTACATGCAGTTCATGGGGACTCTGCACCAGCATTAAGGACTATTTATTTTTGGATAAATGCATTTAAACGTGGTCGTAAGTCCATCAAAGATAAAGCATGCTCTGGACACCCAGCTGAGGTCACTACGATGTAAATGATTGAAAAATCCATGGTATCGTTATTGAAGAACTGCTGAGTGAAGGTGCATGAGATTGCAGAGATTGTAGGCATTTCAACTGAACTGGTGCATAAATCCTGCACAAAAAATTGCACATGAAAAAGCCACGTGCACGATGGGTGCCGCAATTGTTGACTGTCGATCAGAAACGCATGTGAAAAGACATTTCACCGGTGTTTGGTGATGTTTAATCGCAATTCGCAGGATTTTTTGTGTCGATTTGTGACTGTAGATGAAACCTGGATCCACCACTACACACCTGAGTCTAAGTAGCAGTCAAAACAGTGGACAGTGCCCAGTGAAAGAGCACCGAAAAAAGCAAAGACCATTTTGTCGGCTGGGAAGGTGATGCCCACTGTCTTTTGGGATTCCCAAGGAATTATCATGATAGACTGTTTGGAAAAGGGTAAGACAATAACAGGAATCTATTATGTGTCATTGTGACCATTTAAAAGAAGAACTGAAGAAAAAATGGCCATGATTGGTGCACAAAAAAGTGCTATTTCATCAAGACAATGCACTGTCCCACACACACACATCGGCCATCACAATGGCAAAATTGAATGAATTGAGGTTCAAATTGGTTCCACATCCACCGTATTCTCTGGACTTGGTCCCATGTGTCTTCATCTTCTTTCCAAACTTTAAAATTTGGCTCGGTGGGAAAACATTTTCTTCAAACAAGAATGTCATCGAGGCTGTCGATGACTATTTTGCACAATTTGACAAATTCTACTTTTTAGATGGGATGAAAAAATTGGAAACTCGCTGGATCAAATATGTAGACTTCGATGGAGGCTGTTGAGAAATAAAGGTGATTTTTTCCAAAAAAATGTGTTTAACTTATTTTCTACCACTTTTCAAACAACCCTCATATATCTTAGATACATCATATAACACTGGAAGTTGCTCATTCATTATTTGTCATGCAAAAAATTTACTTTTTATTTCTTTACTCAAATTACTCTTAAACAGTTTCTAGAGATAACTTCTTATTCTCCCAGTAGATGTTATATGTGCAATATTTTCTCTGTATCTGAACGATTTCTCACACTAACTTATGTGTCAATCATGTCATCTCCTCTTTTTTATCTGCTGAGCTCTACAGAGCTCAGTTCCTTAATCTTTCCCCAGTGCTGAACATTCTGGCAACTTGAGACAGTCACTAGCATGTGTCTGTGTTCTACTGTAATGTTTCTTTGTCATCCAGACATCCAGGTAACCAGACCTATACAGAAAAATCCAGATATGGCATTAATTGTAGTATACAGAGGAACTATTACCTCCTTATCTCTACTTGTCAGCATTCATTGCATTATGGTAACAATTTTCTGGGTAGCATTTACAACTTTTGCAAAGTATTCCCTGAGCTTGTTCTCTCTGTCCACTCTCACAACCCTCACCTCCTCCACCACTACAGTGTACCTCATTCCATCTTCTCTTCCCAGAAGCATGCATGACTGTTATAAAACGATCTGTTTTTATATTACCCTGCTTTGTCTTTATTCTCTTTACTTAATATTCGTGAGTATGGTCAACTGCCTTAACTATTGACTGCCAACATTTATTTACTTCTACTAGATCTTATGTTCTCATGCTCTAACAAATGGTCTAACAAATTTATTTGTTTTACGACCCAGTGCACCAGTTAGACTATCTATTGAGTGTGAGATTATCAGATTTTAAACTAAAGAAAGAGCAGATATTGTTTTTATTCCCCTCTTATGTTAATCTTTACCTTTAATCAGTCGTGGCTTACTTATTAATCACAAACTTCTACTTTAAGCAGGTTCGAAATTTTGTGTTCGGATAGTGCATCAACAGAATCAGTCCAATGTGTTGTTCACAAACCATTTAATTAAATCAAAAAGGAATATTTACAGTATGATTCACATTAATGTATATATATACATATACAATTTCATTACAGTTCTTTTGTTATTCTAAATTCTTCCTAATTCAAACTTAGTACTAATTTCCTTCCTTTAAAGCTAATTCACAATCTGTAATATTCTGTCAGTTACATCTACATTAACTCACAATAAGGCATACCTTGAGTAACCTTAATTCAATATCAATTTACTTTATCTTATTGTACTCATAAACAGACATTTTAAACGACTTGATGTACACTCTTTTTCGGAATTATCACATATATAACTACTTACAATTCTTGTCCAGCACTGCTTTTTACATGAATCTTGTTCACACATAAGTGTTCCTTCTTGTCTTTCTTTCCTTCTGCTGGCTGGTCTCGATTTTCTGCCAAATTTCTTCCTTGCCTGAGTCATTGATTATTCCATGCCTTATAGGACCCTTAATGTGGCAGCAATGTGCATCTCTTTCCTTTCAATTCCTGACAGCAGACATCACATGGCAGCAGACCCAGAACCTACAATTCTTCTCTTTACATTACCTGCAGCAGACCCAGGAAAGAGAGGGCTGAGAACACTGAGACAAATGATGCTTCTCTTTCAATGACCGACAACGGACCTAATGTGGCGGTGGACCCAGGTAAAAGAAGGTGAAAAACCCTAAACCCCCATTCCTTCTCAACGTTTTGCCTTATTTATGCCAAGACTTCCATTGTGTGCGTTTCTCGAACTTCCTATATATGGTCATGTATTTACCTTCGGACATGATGACATCATACTTTGCATGTCTTTTGAAATTGCCATATATGTCAATTCTTAGAATTCTTCACTATTCTTAGAAATAGACTTACTGATTAGACATGAGTTAACAGTGTTACATAATGACGTCATATGCCACATTATTTAACAAAAGCTCATTTAAGTTATTAGCATTTCTGTAAGTACATTCCTCCTAAAAAAACATGTAAAAGTGAACATGATAAGTTACATATCATATGAGATTTTACAACTTTACCTATTCAATCCAGTATTCTTATACAATAATTATCTGAATAGTTTGGGAAATGTCATCTTCAGACAGTGGATTTTCTCACATAATAAAAGTCCCTGGTATGTCACATTTCTCTTATGTCTGTGTGCTAAAGTGGTGTGTCATATATGTGATATGTGAATTTTGTTATCATAATGCTAGTGCTATTGGTACCATCATAAATCTCATTAAAAAAAAAAAGAATGAAATTATTAATTTGTAATGTGTATGGAAAAATGAAATGACTGATGAAGAGACAGGCAGCAATAAGTGTACTTTTGTTTGGAATGTGAAGTCTTAATGTCATCATCATCATCAAATTCCTGACATGTACCTCAAGGGATGCAGGATATGATAGTACTACATGAAAAATTTACACCATTACTAACTTTCTATCTACAATTTTCCTCCAAATCAGTCTGTTACCTGGCAAGACTCCAACATTATCAGATCTTATATTTTTATCTTCTAAGGCACTTTTGCTTCAATCTATATGTACCGTATCAATCCACCTATATCTTGGTCTTCCTCTGGGCCTTTTTCCTGCCACCCTGACAGAGAACACTTGTTTTGCTAATCCTTTCTCTCCCATTCTGCTTGAATAACCATACCACCTGAGTTACCTCTGCTGATGCATCACCTGAATGCTGACTATGTCAAGGTCTTTCCTAATATCCTCGTTTTTAATATGATATTGATGCCATCTGATCATGCCCCTATCTTTTTCAGGACTCTCATATCTGCAGTCTCTAGTCTTTTCAAGTGTTTTACTTCTGACCCAGCTCTCAGATCCATAAGTTAAAATTGGTTTGAACACTGTCTTGCATACAGCTAATTTAGTGTTTTGACTAATTTCTCTCCTACCATTCCTACCATACCAGGTTTGTTGATTCTGTTGTCTATTTCCATATTTAATTTACCATCTTCACTAAAAATCGTGCCTAAGTAGCTGAAATGTTTTACTTGTTCTATAGGTTCTCCATTCACAATGCAGTTGATATTTTCAGTGCTTCTGCCTATTTTCATTGTTTTTGTCTTTTTAATGCTGACCTTCATACCATATCTATTACAACAGTTATTCACTTTAGTCAGGGAATCTTGCAGACTTGTAGTGGATTTATTTAGAAGTATAATATCATCCACATAAAGCAAAGAGCTGATACTAACATCTCCAATTTTGATATCAGGTTTAATACCACTTTCCTTCATAATGAGATCCATATAGATAATGAATAACAGAGGAGGTAATGTACATTGTCTGACACCAGATTTAACATTAACCCATCTTCCTGTACTTCCTTCAATTCTAACTGCTGACTTACAACTCAAATAAAGACTAAGTATTGCTTGATATAATGTCCCATTGACAGCATTTTGTTCAAGGCTGGGTAACTGGGAGGAGACCTCCACATGGCCTTTTGGGGAATATGGAGAACCGACCAGGGCTTCTGACCTAATGTCTACTCCTCACCTTCTTGGGGTGTTGGGTATCTACCTGGATGCTGAACAAAAAAGGATGGGCTGACAATTTGGGATTTTACTGATGAAATTGTATTCTTATTGACTTAAACCAGAACTCAAAATTATGGTACAACATGATGGAATTTCATGCCGGCAAGGGCATCCCAGTTAAAAAAAGGCTCATGTTGTTTTCATCAGGGAACTAGGGTGAATAGTGAAAAGAGCTGCTGGAGCAAACTCCAACTCAGCATTATCAAAGATTGATATTGGCACCAGCAACATAAGAAGCATCAATGGAAAAGAAGTAGAGCTAGCAGAAGAATTGGATAAGTACAAGATTGACATAATAGGTGTTATCAAAACAAAGAAGACAAAAACAGGTGTAATTTTTCTAAGCAATAAATACAAGATGTGATATTCAGGCAATAACATCAGGGAAAAAAAAAAGGAGTAGCTATACAAGGGTGGTCTGAAAAGTTCTCAGCCTAACAATGAAAAAACAAATTTATAATTTCAAAATTATTTTTATTTTTCATGGTTCTTAGTAAGATCTGCAAAATACCCCTCTACAGCTGCAATCATCTCTTGATTCGAAGAAAAATGGTGACCAGCAAGGAAGAGTTTTAGTTTTGGGAAGAGATAGAAGTCAGAGGGAGCCAAATCTGGGGAATAGGGTGGATGTTCCAACAATTCATAGTGCAGATCCCTTAATTTTCCCATTCCCAAAACACTTTTGCATTCTCCTGATGAAAGGTGATTTTTTTCTTCTGCAAACAGGGTCTTTTCTCATGAATTTTTTCTTCTAGTCTGGTTAAAAGATCAGAATAACATTCCCTAGTTATTGTTTTACCTTTTCAAGATAATTAATAGACAAAATGCTTTTAACATCCCAAAACACCGATGTCATGACCTTTCATGACATCGGTGTTTTGGGATGTTACCTGATGGAACCGACTTTGTCTTCTTTGGCGCTGAACAACTGGCTTCTGTCCACTGTTTTCACTGCTGTTTGGATTCTGGTGTGTAATGGTGAAATCCATAGAAATAAATCAACGCTCAAAATCAGTTTTATTCTTGTTAAAATGTTCCAAGCACTGTTGAGAGATTTTCATGTGAGTGCATTTTTCATCTGCTGTGAACAAGCACGGCACCCATCTTGCACAAAGCTCTTTCACATGCAATTCTTCATGCAAAATATATCCTACACGTTTGAAATGCCTATAGTGTCAGCAATTTCATGCACTTAGACTCGCCGATCATCCAATACCATATCATGCACTCATATGGATCATCTCCAAGGCTGGTATGGCCATGTTTAAACTTGGCAACCCATTTCTTAATTGTCAAAAATGAAGGAGAAGAGTACCCATAAACTTTTATGAACTTCAAATGAATTTCTTTTGGCATTAAACCTTCTTTTACAAAGAATTTTATAACTGCACGATACTCAGTTTTATCCATTTCAAGGGATACATACAACACTTTTGCTTTAGACTGCTGCATAAAACAGCCTACTTGATAGATGACTTGCAGTTTCACGTGATGCTTATGACAGATGTACCAACTTAGGAAAAAAAAAACCATTTGATGGTGTTGACATCTATGGTCGAGGCCGAGAACTTTTCAGACCACCCTTGTAATATTAAATCCTAGATATGAAGATAATCTTCTTGAATGGCAGGCAATATTATTATAAACTTTCTGTATTTCTATTACCTTGCTTTGTCTTTTTTGTTCTTTACTTAAACTTTGTGAATTGTCCTGAACAGTCAACTCCCATTTATTTATTTCTATTAGACCTTATGATCTCACACTTTATAATCTAACAAATTTATTTGTTTTATGACTGCACCAGTTAGACTATGCATTGAGTGCAAGACTATGAGATTTTAAACTAAAGACAAATTAGATTTTAGCATTCCCCACTTATGTTAATCTTTATCTTTAATTAGACGTGGCTTGATTATACTTAAACCTTATCTTATTCAGGTTTGAAATTTTCAGGATAGTGCATTGACAGAATCAGTCCAATGTGTTGTTCACAAATCATATTTACATAGTTTGATTCACATTAAAATATATACAATAGCATTACAATTCTTCCTTATTCTAACTTAGTTCTAATTTTCTTCTTTTAAAGTTAAATCACAATCTAGAATAACCCACCTGTCATATATACACAAACTGACAATAAAGCATACCTTGAGTAAGCTTAATTCAATATCAATTTACTGTATCTCATTGTACCCATAAACAGACACACTTGATGTACATTCTTGTTCAGAATTATCACATACATAAGTACTTACAATTCTTGTTTAGCGCTGCTTTTTACATGAATCTTTTCTTCGCATGAATGTGTGCTTCTTTTTGTCTTTCTTTCCTTTTGTTGGCTCATTCTTGATTTCCCATCAAATTTCTTCTTTGTCTGGGTTGTTGATTATTCCATGCTCTTTGTGACCCTCCTCCTTCAATTATCTATAGCAGACCTCACATGGCAGTGGACCCAGGTAGAATATTCCAAAACCCAAGACTTAGGATGCTTATCTTTTGATTACCGACAACAGACCTCACATGATGGTGGACCCAGGCAGGAGGAGGTGAAACCCTAAGACAAAGTCCTTCTCAACGTCTTACTTTATATAGGCCCAGACTTCCGTTGTATGGTCACATATTGACATCCAATCATGATGACGTCATACTTTGCATGCTTTTGAAATTGCCATATATGGCAATCTTAGAATTAGACTTACTAATTAGACATGAGTTAACAGCTTTACATGATAACGTCATGTGCTACGTTATTTTAACAAAGGCTCATGATTAATTTATTACAAATGCAAGATTATTACAGACAAAATTTGATATTTCTTTAAGTACAATCTCCTTAGAGGAATATGTAATAGCGAACATGATAAGTTACACATAGTTACATATCATGAGAGGTTTTACAATATCAAGTAGAGTGATGTGGGTTAATATCAAAATGGGGAACTGAACAATGAGACTTATTTGTGCTTATATTACTACTAAGGAAGAAGTGGAGGAATTTTTCAAGGCATTAGAGTAGGCAGCTGACACAATGAAAAAGGAAAAGTTGATCCTTGTTGGATGGAGATCTAAACAGCACAGTAGGAAATTGATTACCAGACATATAAGAATGTTTTGGGAAAATTTGAAGAAAAAGAGCAGAGCTAATAATAATGGTAACTACCTGCTAGATTTCTGCTCGGGACATGTCATTACTAACACCATGTTCCAACATAAAAATGTGCACAAATTCACATGGAGAGAAGATGCAAGGAATAAGAAAAGCCTCAATGACCAGGTTATTGTTGACAGTAATGTTTTCCCACTGGTTCAGGACACAAGAATGTACAGAGGATTTGAAATAGGAAGTGATCACCATCTAATGTTGAGCAGGATGAAATTGAACTTCATTTTGAAAAGAAGGGTGTGTAAGAAAGTTTTGAAACAAATCAAAGTTGAACAGCTATCAGATGTGAACTGTAGACTCAAATACACAAACTTTATTCGAGAAGAAATGAAAGCGTTTGGGAACAAGAGCCAAACCTTGGAGATACAGTGGCAAACCCTAAAGAAAATTTTGATTGATTCAGTCACATAAGCATGTGGTGTGCTAATCTGCAAGGATAGAAAAATCAGAACTCCATGGTGGACTCATGAAATTAAAGAGGCAGTCAAGGAAAAGAAGAAAAGATATCAAATGTTCCTGGCAAATAAGTCAGCTTATGTTCTTAGTTAATACACAGAAAAATGTAAGGAAGGAAAGCATTGTGTAAAATTAACTAAACAAAAGTCTTAACAAAACTGGGAAGACTTTGGTAAGAACATAGAAAATAAATATCAGGAAGGTGGCAAAATATATGGAATTATTCTGAATGAATTAGAGATGACAAAGGAGACATGAAGACTGAAGATAAAAATATTCTTGATGTATGGAGTAATTACTTTAAAAGATTGCTAAATGAAACAAGTGACAACTTGTTTCATTTTCACCACGGTTGCATTTCCGATATGCAACCGTGGTGATGGACACAACTGAATATGAAAACAAAATGCACACACTATTACAAGATCAGTCAACATACAAAATTATAGATCACAATCCCACCAACACACAAAAGAATAAGGCACGAAAATTATTAAAAAAAGTCACTTCCTGGCCCAAAGACACAGTTAACAAACTCAAACCCCTCCATGTTAAAACACCGAGGATCTATGGATCACCAAAAATTCACAAACCAGGCACACCCCTACGCCCAATTGTGGACAGTATAAATAGTCCCACATACAAACTGGCTAGACATTTAGCGAAGCTACTAGCCACTCTCACTAACAATTCTCCCTCCTTTGTCAAAAATTCAGCACACCTAAAAAGCATCTTACAACACCTTACCCTAAAAAGCTCAGACTTAATAGTAAGCTTTGACATCACTTCACTATTCACAAATGTACCACTAATAGAAACCCTCAATCTACTGAAGTCACACTTCCCCCCTGATATATTTGAACTATTCAAATTCACAATACATGCAGGATATTTCACATGGAAAGGGAAAATATACAAACAAATTGATGGGACAGCCATGGGCTCCCCCCCTAGCCAACTTTTACATAGAACACCTGGAAAAACAAGCAATCAATACAGCCACTCTCAAACCAACACTTTGGCTACGCTATGTTGATGATGGGCTTGCTATTTGGCCACATGGCCCTGAGACATTGAAAACATTCTTAGCACATTTAAATAGCCAACATCCAAAAATCCACTTTACTATGGAACTAGAAGCCAACAACTGTCTGCCCTTCCTGGATACACTCATCACACGTCTCCCAGATGGTGCCTTATCATTTTCAGTTTTTAGAAAACCCACACATACAGGCAGATACTTACACAAACAATCACACCATCATCCTTCTCAACAATATGGCATATTAAAAACGCTAACCCATAGAGCGAGAGCAATCTGTTCCAATGACAAGGCTCTTACTGCTGAACTGACTCACTTACGCCACACCTTCTTGGCCAACGGCTACAATCCACATAAAATAAACAAAATACTAAACACTCCTAAGAAACCCTTCCCACCATCCACCACAGAGAACTACAACAAAACAGTCACCATCCCTTACATTAAAGGCACATCCGAAAAGATCTCAAGAATTCTCAATAAACATAAACTACGCACTACATTCAGACCATGTAGCAAATTAGCCACCCTCATCCACTCACCCAAGGACAGCATTCCTCCTTTATCACATCCAGGAGTCTTCCAAGTACCCTGCTCATGCAATCAAGCCTACTACGGTCAAACAGGAAGAACTGTGAATATCCGCATCAGCGAACATAAACGATACGTCCGGAATTATCATTATGGGAAGTCGGGCCTAGCAGACCATGCTCTGTATACCCCTGCACACAGGATCAACTGGAAAAACACAAAAGTACTACACAGAAACCCATATAAATCAGAGAGATTGTTCTTAGAGGCGACAGAAGCCCTAAAACACACTCCAAATCTCAACAAATATGGCTGTATTAACTTGCCGAAGATCTGGGAGACAGTCATATTAAGAAAAAACTAGCACTTTTCTAGGACTCTAGTAATATAGCTTTTTTTTTTTTTTTTTCAGATAGAGGGCGCCAAAATCAGGACTCTAGTCTTTGTGTTGCTGCTACAATTTTGTTTAAGTACACCATGTTGTTTTAGTCTCGCGTATTGTGACAAACAGTGTTTTTGTGCTCTGAAGATGCTGGTTATAATACCAGCGAAATATCAGCATCAAGTTAATAAATTAATTATTTACTTAGTTTCTGTGTTCTATTATACCATTAAAATAATAAACAACATATTTAATGAGCAGTTCATAAGGTTTGTATCATCCTTGAGAATGTGGCATCATGGAGAGTTTGTGATCATCATATGATGCTCGCAAACTCTCGCAAAATGAGAGACTGACTGTGAGTGAAGACGTAGCATATGGAGAATTATGCAAACTTGATATTATTAAGACTGTGGGACTTGATGATATATAACTGTGTATTTTGAAGGAATGTGCCAGGGAGTTGACATCCACCTTGACATATTTGTTTAATGTGAGTTTCATTGGCCCAAGTTCCAAAGGAGTGGAAGGAAGGCAAGATTGCTTCATAAAGGAGGTGACAGAACTCAAGCATCAAATTATAGGCTAAGCCAGGTGTCAGATGTGGTTAAAGTGTTGGAAAGACTGATGAGAATCAGGATCTAGAATTGGACTGACAACAGTGGTATTATCTTGATGGACAGCATGGATTTCCTAAAAGGAGGTCATGTTTTATTAATCTACTTATTATTACAATAAGATGACAACAGCATTGGATGCGGGAGATGGATACACAGTAATATACTTAGACTTTGCAAAGGCTTTTGATAGATTACCACGTGACAAGGTGATAGTCAAACTAGAGTGGATGGGATTGGATATTAGCTGGCATTTTGGATTGGAGATTGGCTGTTTGATAGGTATCAACAAGTTGTATGTGGGGGAGTAATATCCCTCAAGGGCTCACTTTAGTGAGTACGGGCATGGCGAACCCGAGGTACCTGATGCTGCACCATGCCTTACTTCACGTAATATACATCGGTTATATTATCTGTAGACTGATAATATAACCAGTGATAATATAACCAGAATACCCAATGCTATTAGGGTATTCGAGGGCCAGGGGCGAATCTTTCCTATTTTGCTATTTCATTTCTTCTCATGTGGAAAGGGCCTCTACAACCCTACCACTTTCTTCTTGCAGTGACTTCACTCCAAATTACTAATATGGTTGTGCCTTATAATGCATTTCAAGCTACATTGGTTGTCATGCAGAATAATCAGAGTCCATTCAGGGCTTAGTATATTACAGTCTCCATCAAAAATCAGTGATATTGTGAATGAGCAACACAGAAGATATAAGATTAATCTTAGAAGGGAATTTTACGTTGGTACGTGGAATGTTCGAGGTCTATAGATCGGCACTCTTGAGATTGTCTGTAAAGAGATGGATAGGTATAAGATTGACATCCTGGGAATTATAGAGACCAGATGGAATGGAGAAGGTGGTCACCTCAAATGACAGGATGGTAAGCTAGTTATTTATTCAAGTGGTGACTCAAAATATCATGGGGTAGCTGTGATACCGAAGACAGCTCAGGCAGGAAGCCTTCTTGGTTATAACTCCATTAATGATAGGATACTTTCTATTAGACTTAAGGCTCAGCCTACCAATGTATCAATCGTGGTAGTTTATGCACCCCCACACAGATAGGCCTGAAGAAGAGAGTGAGGAATTCTATGAAAATTTATAAACTGTTTTGGACTGCCTACCAAGGAAACATGCTTTACATCTTGGGGAACTTAAATGCAAAAGTGGGAAAGAGCATGAGAGTTAGGCCAGAGTGTGGCATGTTTGGTCTAGGTGGACGCAACACTCGTGGTGAAAGGCTGCTTGAATTTGCCATGCTAACAGATTAGTCATTACCAATACCTGCTTCCAGTAACACACACACACACACACACACACGATGGATCTATACTTGGATATCTAACATTGATGGGTCAAGGCACCAGATTGATTACATCCTGGCTCTCCAGTGGTGGAAGACAAGCATCTCTGATGTGCACATTTGTCATTGTGGTACAGACCATCAGCTAGTAAGAGCCAAAGTAAAACTAAGACTCTGAAAACTTCCAAGTCAGGCACATTTCACTAGATTGGAAGTTAGAATAATTCCTAGTGGATTCACAGAAGAAACATCAACTCGGTTAGATGATTTTCTGGAGACAAATGAGGAGAACTCACCATAAATGTTTTGGGAAGGAATCAAGGTGATAATACAGGATACAGTGAAGAAGTATCTCGGCCCAATAAGAAGACTAAGAGACCCATGGATATCAGATTCAACATGAGAACTAATCAAAAGAAGGCAGTTGGAAAAACAAAGAGACACAGGGACTGAAGAATATAAGAGATTACATAGAGAAGTCAGAAGAGCCATCAAGCAGGACAAGGAATAGTTCTATACTAATAAATGTGAAGAGATAGAGTTCCTGATGAGGAGGCACAATTATAAAAGGATGTTTTATTTAGTTCATGGTTTAAAGCAAAATTTTAAGCCCAAATTAAATGTCATCAATGACAGGAATGGAGCATTACTAACAGAAGAAATGGAAATCAAAAACAGATGGAAAGAATACTGCGAGGAACTGTACAGTAGAGTGGATAAAGAAAATGTGGAGGAGCCCTCTCACCAAGAAAATTTTGATTTGCAACCTCCTCCACTTAGACATAAAGTTGAAAGAGCAGTTAAGTAGCTTAACAACAATAAGGCACAAGGTGCAGATGAAATCCCAGAAGAGTTAATTAAGGACACAGGGGATGGAGGTATGAGTGTTTCACAGATTGATTACAAGGATATGGGAGACAGGATCATGGCCTAGAGACTGGAAGAAGTCTCTTTCATACTACTACATAAGAAAAGAGACATGAAAGCATGCAACAACTATAGAACTATTAGTTTAGTATCTCATGCAAGCAAAATTTTATTGAAGATCATGCTAAATAGGATTGAGGCCAAAGCTGAGACAAAGATGCCTGAGGAACAAGCAGGTTTTAGGAAAGTTAAGGGCACCAGAGATCAGATCCTTTGCCTTAGACATATCATAGAAAAATATAAAGATAATATGTTTCTTAGACTACTCTAAAGCTTTTGACTGTGTTCAGCATGTGAAACTGTGGGAAGTAATGAAAAGAATGGATTTTCCTCAACACACTATCAGGTTGATAGCAAACTTGTACAGGGAGCAAGAAGCCACGGTAAGAACAGGTGTTGGATTAACTGATTGGCTTCAGGTTGGAAAGGGAGTTAGGCAAGGATGTTTACTCTCTCCTCACTTGTTTAGTATGTATTCTGAGTATGTCATGCATGAAGCATTGGATGAGCTCAAGAAGGATTTAGGATAGGTGGTAGATTGATCAGTAATCTGAGGTATGCTGATGATACCGTACTCCTCTAATTACAAGGAAGAACTAGGACAAATTCTTGATAAAGTTAATGAAATTAGTAATAACAGAGGACTGCCTCAGTCCTAGGAAGACAAAGATTATGGTTCTCAAAGGAAATACAGACAAAGAAGCTCTTGAGAAACAAATATACCTTAATGGAGAAAGAATTGAGGAAGTCAGCAAGTTTGAGTACCTGGCATCCATTATTAATGTGAAGAATTGCTGTTCAGAAGACATCAGAAGAAGGTTAGGAATGGCTAAAACAACAGTCAGAGACTTGTCTAAAATCTGGAAGGATGGACCTATCTGCATGGGAACAAAGTTGAGGATTTTGGATGCAGTTGTTTTTCCAACAGCGACTTATGGATGTAAGACTTGGAACCTAAAGAAGTCAGATAAGGAATGGATATCTGCTTTTGAGATGTGGTGTTACAGAAGGCTGTTGAGGATATCATATACTGAAAGGTGTACAAATGAATGAGTATTAGAAAATATCAATAGAACTTTAAGGCTCCTTAAGGATATTGACAAAAGAAAGTTAAAATATTTTGGACACATTGAAAGGATGGATGGGGGACTTCTCAGAACAGTAATAGAAGGTAAAGTTCCTGGAAAAAGAGGAAAGGGTAGACCATCAATGAGATGGATGGACGGTGTGTGGAGCAACTAATCTTCAGAGAGTTGACGTCTCCAGAAAAACAAGCAACAGGACTACATGGCGAGGCTTGGTGTGGCACATCACTGAGCATCTGCATGACCATACGGTATCTGTGGATGTCCAGTGAACATATAGATTTTTTTTTTTTTTTTTTTTATTGTGAACATAATAATCTTATTTACAGAATTAACTGGTTTTTGGTTCTCTGCAGTCAGGCAGAGAGGTTACATGTTCATATTCTTGTTGAGGTATGTTACATCGAAGTCACTTAAAAGACAAATTACATTTTTTTTTTTTTTTTTTTAGATTAAAGCCATTAAGAGTTATTCTAACATGATACTGTATAAGATCATAAAAGTGGAAGAACATAGGAGTTTCTGTTGCACAATATTGTCTATTGTCTATTTACATGAGCGTGCCAGCTGAATAATTTTCGCACTGTTAAGCACAACAATCCTTCTTTTTTCCCCTTTCTTTGGGGGGGGGGGATGGTGTCACTTCTATGCTGGAAAGTGAATTATAATGCAGTCGCCCTGCTCAGCCAGGAGTTGATTCCGTGGATTCCAGTCTTGGTGGAAAAGATCTAAGGTGTTATTTTGCCTGTGGTGGTGATACTCGTGTAGGATCCGACTTCTCACCTTTTGTTGGAAGGCTGCAGTGAGTTGGTCAGTTGCCTCTCTCTGTGAAGTTGCTGTGCTGTCTGGTCTTGTATGTCTGAGGTAGAAGTTGTATATTACTGCTTTCGTGGTGATGAAAAAGTAGTTTCAGAATGAATGGTTATTTGACTCCGCATGGACGAGATTGAAATATTCCTCTTCTGTATGAAGACTACCACAGGTGAGAGCTGCCATTTCCCGAGACAAACTGATTGATTGGGTGTTGACTGGGCATTCCAAGTAGATATGCCGGACTGTTCCTAATTGGTAGCAGAACAGGCAGTTATCTGAGACGTTTGAGTTAAATTTTCGTAATATAGTAGGAGTGGGTAATATATTGTGCCACATTCTCCACTGAATATCTGCGTCAGGTTTGATGGCTCTTGTGCGATATGGTAGATCCCATTGAAATAGTGTTTGATCAGATGATGCAGTATTTTCCAATAAAGTGCTTTGGTTCGACTGTTGTGTTAGAGTGCTGTAGATCTTGTTGGTGTTGCTGGGTGTAAGTTTCTCCCATGAGTTATTGGTTTTTATCAGAAAGATGGGCGCCAGATCTCCTGCATTGGGAGGGCTAAGCCCCTCTTCTGTTATGCTATCAGGCATAGCGGCTTGAAAAGCAGCCTTTACTGTGTCTGCTCAGACTGATTCCCATATTCCAGGTTTTCGAGAGAATTTGGAAAGTGCCAGGTGAGGCTTGGAGAAAGAATGTCCCCCAAGATCCTCACGCTTCGCCAGCTCCATGGAGGAAAGAAAAACTCTTTCTGAGTGATCGGGCTTCTTACTGTCGTGTTGTGAAAGATGGGTTCCATGAGGATTTCAGGTAGGGATGCTGTCTTCACTGTGTGCTGGAGGTCTAGCTTCTTCCATCGTCGAAGGGCATCTTTGTAGAAGTTTGTTAAATTTACTGGCATTTGAGCTGTTGTCATTCTTAAGGTTGTGGAGAGAGAGAGAGACCTCTAGTGGCAGAAGTGAAAATATATTCAGTGGTGCATTTGTGTGATATTTCCTGTTGTATGGTATTCAGGAGAAATCGAGCACGGAACGTTGTTATCCTATTGTCAATGGAGGTCAAATTTTGTCCTCCATCTTTGAGAGAAGTACATAGCTTGGAGTATGAAAGCCAGTTTGTTTTGTTCCATATGAATCGATATATGGTTGACTTTATTTGTTTGATGAATTGCTCTGGTGGCGTAAGAATCTTTAGTGTATGCCAAAGGACACTGGTGGCTATTTGGTTAACGATTATTGCTCTCCCTCTTGTGGAGGCAGAGGCTCGTATTGCTGCCCACTTTCCTAGTACTTGCTTGAAACGCTTGTTCAGTGCCTCCCAGTTCTTATCCATATAAGAGGGTGTGTTTCCGAGGTAAATCCCCAGGTATTTGTTTCCCTCTGTGGACCAGGTACCAGACATTGGGGAATCCGTTCGGTTTTTCCATTTGCCACACCACAGTCCTGTGGTTTTATGTGTGTTTAGTTTCGCTCCTGAGGCTGCCTGATATTGTTGGTATGCCATCTGTATGTTATGGAAGTCCTCTTCTTTGTGGGTTATGATTGTAACATCATCAGCATATGCTGTCAGGGTTATGGTTTGGTAGGGAAGTTTAGGGTGGCATTCCCTGAGCAGCATGCTGAGTCTACACAAAAAGGGTTCAATGGCAATTGTGTAAAGAGGACCGGAGAGTGGACAGCCTTGTTTAATACCTCTGCTGTATGGTGCAGTTATGGTAAGCCTGTTGTTTATTTTCATGCAAAACTGTGCCTTGGCATACAACATCTTAATAGAGTGAATGATGCCTGAACCAAAGCCAAATACTTTCAAGCAGTTGAAGAGGTACAGGTGTTCAACGCGGTCGAACGCTTTTTCTTGGTCTAGTGTTACAAGACCCATTGTTTCACTGTTGTTGTTCACTAAGCTTATGAGATCCCTTATGAGGTGTAAGTTTTCGTGGATTGATCTTCCAGGGATGGAATAGCTCTGATGCCTATTTATAATTTCGCTCAGAGCGGGTTTAAGTTGTTGGTAATGGCTTTTGATATAATTTTGCAGTCGGTGTTTGTGATAGAGATGGGTCTCCAGTTTCCTAGTTTCGTCACGTCTCCTTTCTTTGGAATGAGTTTAATAACTGATGTTGTCATATTGAGTGGGAAGCCATTGGTATTCGCGTCGACAAAAACTCTGTAGAGAATAGGTCCCAGCTGTTCCCAGAAGGACTGGTAAAATTCAGTGGTGAGCCCATCTATGCCAGGAGATTTATCTTTAGGTAAGGAGGTGCAGGCTGTTTTCAGATCGTGTAACGTGATGGGGAGTTCTGTGTTACTCCTTGTTATTGGTGAGAGTCTTTTCACATCGGAGAGAATTATATTCATGGCCTCCATAGATGTTGAGTTGGCTTGGTACAAATTTTTGTAGTACTGCAAGGTATGTAAGAGGATTTCGTCATGATTTTCTATGATGTTTCCATTATCTGTTTTAATAGAAGATATAGTGGTGCACTCTTGTTGCCTTTTTTCTAGTGAGAAGAAATACTTTGTGGGGGCATCTGCGAAGTTAATATGTTTGCATTGTGCTCTTATTAGTGCTCCTCTTGCAGAGTGCTCTAGGTGTGAGCGTATGGTGACTTCTAGGGATTGGTATTCCTCAGATTCTGGATGATGCAATTGCTGTTGTTGTTGTTGCAAATTTTTAAGGACTGAATGCTTATTCAAATTTTTTCTGTGACTATATTTTTGGGTGAATACCCTAACTTTGGATTTAAAAAGTGACCACCACTCGGAAATTGATTGTGAAGTAGGTATATCTCTGATGAGAGTTTTGATATAGATTTTGGAGGTTCTGAGATATTCTGTATCTTTTAGTAGGCTGTTGTTAAAAATCCAGTATGCTCCTCCTTTGTGTCTGGTGTGTCCAGGAATGCAAATGCTAAGAAGGATGGAATCATGGTCTGATGCATGAGATGGATGGTAATCGACTCTCCTGATGTAGGGTATTGTGTGCATCGAAGTGTAGTATCTATCGAGCCGTGCCTGGTATAGGACCACCTTTGGCTCTCCAGGAGAACACTTTCTCATGTGGGTGCAAGTGTCTGAAGGTGTCAGTCAGCTCGAGGTCATTTATTACATCCTGGAGAAGCTGAGCTAGTGCGTGTCGATGTTCTTGGCATTGCTGTCTGTCCATTGCAGGATCCAGAGTGCAGTTGAAATCCCCTGCAAGTATGATGTGGTCATTCACCTTGCTGAGGTGGTTTCGCACAAACTCTAGTACCTGCACTGCAAGTTGTTCATTTTGTGGGATGTATATGTTAATGATATATATTTTCTTCCCTGTCTGAGTTGTAATGAGTGCATATATTGCACACCCAGGAAAGGTATCGATTATTTCTACTTTTAGAGCGCTGTTTTGGTGAATTCCAATGCTAACTCCAGATCCATGAAGTTGTATGGCAGGACAGTGGTGCATGGTATAAGGCCAGTTCTTCCAGTGTTGATATGAAGCTTTGCTGTTGCAAAGCTTCATATCAACACTGGAAGTTAGTTTCCTGCAGCATAACTATTTCTGGCCGGTGGACAAGGATATGCTGCAGGACCAGCCTGTTTCGCAGTGGTGTGGCACATCCTCTAGCATTTAGTGAGAGAAGGTTTACTGAGGTGCTCATTATTTTATGGTTTAGTTTTATTTGGTGCGGTAATCTTCACTTCCTTTACGGATAGTTACGCTGCCGCTGGGATTCAAGCCCGTTTATCAGGTAGTATATCCTTTTCCTGAGATTGGTGGTTTTTCTCCCTCTTTTTCCTGCCAGAATAGTTCTTAATTCTTCCAGCTGTGTGATAAGGCCACTGATGTCAGTGGTGTAGTCATAGGCTGTCAGCAGTTTTTGTGAAGAGCCTCGAACCTTTTTAAGAAAGCTCTGAAGCTGCTCATTTGTAAGTGGGCCTTCAGTGTGAGGAAGACCTGCATTTCCAGTTTCCTCTTCATCATCTGAGGACTCAAGAAGCTCGATCTCTTCATCCCCTTCTACAGGCTGTTGGGAGGGTTCCAGAATGCTTGGAGGCAAAGGTTCCCTGCTGCAGCTGCGCTGGTTTGTCTTTGGCTGTTTTTCCGTTTTTGTTTCTTGCTCCTCTTCATTAGTTAGTTGTCTGTGTTCTGTTTCCTCTTCTCTAGGATTGCTTTTACTCGATGTTGGTGGAGGTTCTTCCGAAAGGTGGGTTTCGTTAGTGCTACCACTTGATTTTGTCTCCCCGGCACTCGACTGAGAGCTGTTTCCTTGAGATCTTTGTTGTTTGTTAGGGATGCTCTGTTTTTTGGGGTTGGCTGCTTGCTGCTTCTGATTCTCTGATCTGCTAGGGTTGGTAGTATTGTTAACCGGTTTCTCATTTCTGGATATATACGGGCATAACTTCCTTACATGGCCTTCTTCGTGGCAGTAAAAGCACTGAGCAGCAACAGTAATATAAAAGGTGTAGGGTACTCCGTCTATTTCTGTGTTGATTATTTTGGGTATGGAGCCGATTGTATTGTCGCCAAAGTGCATTAGAGTCTGTCTTCTAAAGCTCTTGATGTGAGCGAATTCAGGCCTAGTTGTAGAGGCGCGTAGCGTTCGGATTTTACCTGTCACTGTGCCGTATTTTGATAGTAATCTGCGAAGCATTTGATGGCTTATTTCCGGTGGGACATTTGACACTGTTACTTTTGTGGGAGCAATTGCGATTGGTGAGACATTCACGTGGCATGCTCCGATGTCTATTCCCTTTTCAATTAATGTCTCAGACCAAGATGCGTTGTTAAAGTACATTTGTACGGTTCCGGCAATTCTTGAAATGTGAGTTATATTTTTTGGGGGAACATATTGGACTACTGCGTCTAGATATTTTTCCAGTGAGGTATTTTCAATTGCGAAAATTACAATTCCGTTGTCTCGGGAAACGCGGTTGGCTAGCTGAACGTTTGCACGTGCGGTGGTGGTTGTTGCAGTAGTATTAATTCGCGCGGAGGTATTAGCTACAATGTTGGCATAAGAGACAGAGAGTACTGACCTTTGTCCATTGTTGTCTGGGGGGCTGAGACTGATGTCTTTCCCTTTTCAGGAGCTGTGGCTGGCGTCTTTTCCTTGATCGGAATCCTGCTACCTTGGACCGATTCCTGCTGAGCTCAGGCGTGGACTGGCTGTTGGTGGTGATATGCTGGGGTTTTTACTGGCCATTGCTTCCGGCGAATAAGGGGAAACGCAAGCTATCACAAATTCCTGGCACTCGAAGACATGCCGTTGTAACAATAAGCACATGAACAATGATTTTTAAATTTTAAAATAACTTTTCCTAGCTTCGCAAATTTAGAAAACTAATTTTATAACGCGATAGATTAGGTGCTTACGATTATGTAGGTATAAACCAAAGTGAACATATAGATAGATAGATAGATAGATAGAGTAATATCCCAGAAGAGGAAAGTCACTAGAGGTATGCTTCACGGGTCTGTTTTAGGACCACTGCTGTATAACCTGTAAGTTAATAATATTGTCAAAGATTTGAATGGAGATTTCCCACATGTGTGAAATCTCACCACCATCTCTTTGATAGCATTTCTGTCTATGGCAAGTTATTTATTTTGAGAATCAGTCTGTTGATATAAGTTTTTTCCAATGAAAGTGTTTTATTCCTTTTGAAGTATGCCATAGATTGTAGAAAACTTGTTGTATTAAACAATTTTTACTTGTGTTTTCTCATTGTGGTTCATACTGGAAGTAAGATAATGAACAATATCAGTTACAGAAGATTAATATCTATAACTCTGTTGTTGAGTTTTTGCAATGCACAAAAGCTAATATTTATCTGGAAGAACACAGAATATTATCTGTTCTCTCAGCTTGTCCAAAGTATATAGTTTGCAGGAGTAAGGGATACTCTGCTGTAAATTCTCCATCATCTAAATCACCATGTTGATTTAGATGATGGAGAGGATCTTTTAGTGAACAGATAAGGAGCTAATTTTTGGTATTGTTTTAAAAAGGGTTGTATGTTATATCTTTTTAGAACACACAACATTTTTTCTGAGATATCCCAGATATAAGGGATGGTGATTGTTTTTTGTGCTCTGGATTTTGGGAGGGATTTAGGGAATGGGTAGACTGTTCCTCTTTTTTGTGAAGGAGGAAGCCATTGACTATAGTGTCCTCCTGGATGTAATTGATTTTGGTGGAAAGGCTAGTGTGGTCTGAGCAGATGGATCTCACTCTATTTGCTAAGGTTTTGATAATACCATACCTCAGGGAGGAGTAGTAATGTGATAGATAATGGCTGTGCCTTCTAGTGTGGGTAGGTATTCTGTAGACAGAAAAGGATAAGAATCCATTGGGTGACTGGAGTGTCAAGGAAAGGCAGAGTAATTTTCCTTTTCAGTGGTGAAGTATATCCTTGGATGTTGGCTTGCTGAGGTGTACTAAAAACATTTTCACCATAGCATATCTATATGATGGGTTTGAGAGTAGCAAATTAGAGCCATCTTTTCAAAATCTTCCAGAAAAAGATTGGCAGGGGAGGACTAATAGCTGTGCCTTCATTCTGCTTGTACATTTTCCTTTCCAAGTAAAATAATCAGAGTGCATGGTAAAAGTGAATATGTTTAGAAGTTTCTTTTGGGGTGGGTGTACATTAATGACTAGGGAGGCTATCAAAACTGACCATAATGTCAGTATCTTTTTTTAGGATTAAGGTCACTTTATAAGTAGGGGAACCAGTGGTTTCCACTATGGATCTTCTCAGGAGTGTGTTCTGTTATGTATTTCTGGTAATCCATAAATTGGATCATCAGATCCAATGGAATTTTAAAAAACCCTCTTTTTTTACAGAAGCAGATATAAATCTGAGAGACTATTTTTAGAATCTGTCGCATACTTCAACATTCTGTAAATCTAAACAAATTTGGCTACCTCACATTATCTGGGAAACCATCATCTTGAGTCCTTCAGCAAGATTCCATTACTGTACCTGTAGAGGGTGCCATTTAGGCCTTTATTAATCTTTATTATAATTGGTCTGTATTTGTCTAATTGCTAATTATTTCCTGTTGTGCTGCATGCACGTGTTTAGTGTATTTCTTTATACCAATGAAGATACCTAATTAATTTAATAGTTAAATAAATTAAGTACAACATCTAAACATCCATACCAGAAAATGTATGAGAGAAGCCACAAGTAATGACATTTCTTTTTTTTTTTTTAAAGTATATCACCAGTCGATTTTGATAATGCCTAGAGAGACAATTGCAACAAACTACTATTTCCTCTTGCTTTCTTCTCCCACAACAGTGGATCAATCAAATCTAATTAGATAATGCATACATGTATTTTTTATCAGTATATATAAATCATATGTAGACCTCTGAGATCCTTAAAACTGGTCCCTTGAAGGCATCCTACATGTTTTGAAAACAGTAGCACTAGCTGACTGTCATACTGAACATGTAAAGCTTCCTTGTAATAAACCCTTTAAATATTTTGAATTAACAGATAAAACACAATTTTCCTTTCTTGTCAAGATAATTATTCCTAACTTAAGCAAGAATTATGCATAAGTGACTTGTCCATTATTCCATTAAAACACAATAACAACTAAAACCAGCTCCATATTTATATCATAAAAACAATTATACTTGATTCAAAAATCAGTATGGTTCCCTTTTCTTCTATCTTGTCCTCTCATTTTAACTAATGTCATCTTTTCAAAAGCTCTTCACTTAATATAATACTCTTCTTTGGGAAATGCATCCTCTTGTAAAATAAGCTGTTTGTTCTCCAAACTCATCTAGAAATTTTAATATTTATTCTCCTTTCAACTTAGTGTTGTGATAGGCATTTCAAATATAAAAATTTTTAGGCAAGTTTTTGTTGTTTCTTTTTATAATAAACATTCCCAAAGTTCGCTACAGACTATACATAAGGATATTTTTTTTAAAATCTAACTTTAATTATGCTAGTTAAAAATAGATTGTTTTTAATACATATTTTAATATTAAATTATGTAACTTTATAAAGAACAGGCATTGTTAAATTAAAAAAAATTATATCTGGTTAAATAGCAGATATTTTACAGCATATTATCATCAGTACCCTTAATATTATTATATTTGAATCTGTTTGCAGCAAAGTTTACTTTTTGAATGGTGTAAAAATCATTCTTCATATTAACTATCCCTTTTTCTAAGTGGATTTTTTGGTAATTTTATCCAGAAGAAGCAGTCTGTGGAACTAATCAATTGGGAAAGGGGGGAACTGAAAAACAACTGGTGAATGTTCACAACTGCAAAACACAATATGCAAAAGCTTTGTATACTTCAGGAATAGTTTGTTATAATTGAATGATTTTTCTTCATTTATTTAGAATAGCATTGAGCTATTCTAAAGTCAGGACTTTTTGGTAGTTAGCTATATGAGGATATTGTTGCACTAATGCAGTTAGATAGGACCTGTTTTAGTAATGGTAGTTCAAAATATTTATTTCATTTTTAAGATTTCATGTTTTATTAATATAATTTACTTTGATTTATTACTGATATATATTTCTATTTTTTTATTTATATTATAATTAAAAGTATAGATGGGTTTCATTTTTGTTTATTTCCTTTGGCAACAAACAAAAATGTCATATATTGATCGTAACTGATTTACAAAAAAAATTTAAATAAGCCTCACGAATGCTTAGGATCCCTATATAATACAATAAATATTCATCAAAAATTTAACTGCCACAGACCTATGATATAACACACATGATACCACAGAATGTGATAGCAACAACTGGCAATGTTCCAACATGCATACAATAACAAATTTGCCATTTGTATTCTGGTTTATCAATTATATGTTACAGTTGTGAAGTTATCAAAAACATCTAATATGTGTAATTAATTGTTAATGGGCTTTTGTTGTGTAAAACTTTAGGTACCAGTACCCCTGATGATAATGTGACTTACGAAACTTGTCGGGTTTTAATTGCTTATTTTTATTAAACTCTTTAATAAGGTGGTCTCAATACTGAAAATTTTCCACAGAACTATTAAACCACAGAAACTTACTTTTGAATCCACAATATTTTTTATAGTTTTTCTGCTTTTAGCTAAAACAATTATGCAAAAATAGTGTGTTAAAATAAATAATATCATTATTATTTTTAATGTACAGTCAATTTTTAGTACAGCAAACTCATAGGAACCCAAGGATTGTTTTATGAATTTCCTTACAAGTAGCATACATTAATAAAAATAAAAAAATAAAATAAAAAGCACTCCTCTGTTCATCTGTGATGAATTTTTCGTTGGTGAGTAAAGAAATCAGAAGAAAAGTTTGGTTTAATTATTAGTTTTATTTATATAATGCTAATTCTATGGCTAGTTTTATATCTTTTTTACCTTATTTTGAACCATTTGGGCACATCAGTCTCTGGTTTGTTGATTATCACTGTTGTCAAAATATAGCCAATTAGGTTAGGATATGAGCACTTGGATGTACTGTGAAGTAACCAGCATTTACAATGTGGTAGCCTAAAATAAAATGCCCCACACAATGGTAATTGGCTTATTTTGTATCAAGTGATGGAAAATGTAGAATTTAAACCAGTGAATGGGTGGATATTGTGAAAATTTTGCAAGTTAGAAAGAAGCATTACAGATTTTTATTTTCCTAAATTATATAATTTCTTTGTATGAGAAACTGATGATTAAGAAAACATGTCACATATTTCCTCAGTTAGCTCTATTCTTTATTGGTTAATGGTCATGTATCACAGATTAAAAACACACTAATATATAAGTGAGCATATTGGTTTTAACCTTCACTCTCACACTATTTGTACTTCCAACTCTAGGGAGCATCTTCACATACTGCATCATTTCACTTCATCTTTTCACTTCTTCCCATGCATTTCTGATATCCTTTTTACATATAACCAACATGTGGCATCATCTTAAGTGGAAGCTTGGAGAGCTGTGTTATAACAAATAACACCACATCCTCTGAGCAGGTGGACGGGTGTGATGCCTAGTGACTATCTTTCACTAGAGTGTGTAACCCCCAGCTATGAAATTCGGAGGTGGTATTGTAATGGTATGGTTCTGTTTTTCCTGGTTTAGCCTCTGTAGTGCCATGATCATGGAACTCTAAAAGCTATCTGAACATTCTGTCTAATGCAATGCTTCCTACTTTGTGGTGTTTCTACAGAACTGTAGAAACTCTTTCAGTAAGACAATGCATTATGTCATAAGGCTGCCGCTGTAACTGCTTGGTTTGTGGACATGAATGTCACCACACTTGACTGCCTTCTACAGAGCCCTGAACTCAACCCTATTGAATATCTGTGGGATGAACTGGTGCATCGGATGAGGTCAAGGGATGTCCACTCCACAACAGTCCAGGACTTCATTACATGCCTACAGGAAGAATGGTTCAAAATTCTCATTCATAGCTATCATATGCTTGTGGAAAGTATACACTATAGGATTGCTGCAGTTATCACAGTGAAAGGAAGTCCTGTATTTTATTAAGGTGGGTGCCATGGATGTTTGTTTCTCACACTGTGGTGTCCATTGACTTCTTTCCAAGTCAAGTGGTTATATTATACTGCTTCATAGTTGCTTCAGTCATAATTCCAACCACCCTACCCTCTGTAAATTGGAACAATACATAAGTTGAAAGATTTTATTTCCTTATTGCCTAGAATAAATTAGAAATTTATTAAATTAGAATAAATAAATGTACTTTTATCTGGATCCAGTATAGTTTTCAGCATGCCAGATTAAATATGTTAAACTTTATATAAAGTAAATTTTTCTTTTCAAAAACATAGTTTAAGTTTGTCATGGTTTAATATATGAGATGTAATAATAATAATTGAAGAAGTGAATGAAGCTTATTAGCTCTTTATACTTAAGTAATATGAGATGTAGTTATTCATTACTTTCAAGAAGAAAAGATAAAATTTCTGATTGTCATACTGTTTATGTATGCTAATCTCAGACATTTTCCTTAGTTAATGTGTGACCCATCAATAGAAGAAATTGCTCAAGCACATGTGAAAAGTCCAGCTCAAGTTCTTTTACGGTGGGCTCTCCAACATGAAATGAGTAAGTGAATATAGATGTAAACTGTATTTATCCTAATTTTTGTTAATATAATGCATCCTCTTCCATTATTGCATTATTACAAAGTTGATCCAAAATTTCTAACAGTTAATGTGTAACTTTCTAGTGCAAGAAATTTTTGCACCATGTTATTCAGTAAAAGATCATTATTAAAAGTGCAGCTGATTGGGGTCTAACTTCTCTGAGTGGGCCATATATGGTGAGTTATTAGCATGGAATGTTAAGTAAATGCTGGACTCAAATTTTTGAATATAGTACTTGTGTTATTTTCCTACTTGGAAAAGGGGAGAATGAAATTTATTGTTATGGCTGGTACAAATCAGGTATCACTTGAAAACCTGTTACAGGACTGTTTTCTTTTTGCTACAAGGTGTTATTTATATTAGGCATGTAACAATACAAACAACTGTTATATTTGTTTGTCTGTATGCATATAACAGCTCTATTCTGACTGGATGGAATCTAATAAAATTTGGTATTTTAGATATGTTAAATTTGTCAGGTCATCTCACTTGTGGTTTCACTGTGCTTCTTTGATTTCTTGATTATTTCCATAATCCCACTGATGAGAGGTTGCAAAACTTATAACTCCTCAATGGCATATGGTCAAGAAGAAAGAAGGAACCTGTAGATATATATTTTTTTAACAGTTAGAGGTTGTAGTCCTTAGGGAAAACTGTGAGAGAAAGACTACAGCTGCTTGTGTTTTAGGTAGAGGAATGATGTTGGCCAATCAACAGAGCACTGCCTATATAAATATCTGTAGAATAGGCATAAAAGAGAAACAGTATGTCTGTGAGATGTGACTGGAGTAAGTCTGTGAGAGAAGGGTTACCACGTAAAAGAAACTTGTCTCTTCTCGACAGCATCAAGCAATTTTAAAGATGAAGCACCATTCCATGTTATTATCGGAGACTTCCATGGAGTCAGACTCATCAAGGGAGACTATACATCGCCTATGTCATCTATCATACCTTCTCTTAAATTCATTCACACTAGATCCACTTACTCACTGTTTTGCAAGAGAAAAATGTAACTCTCACCCTTTTCTTAACCACACAATAACTAAACTTCCACAGATGCCTCATTGTCCTCTCCCCTACATTTTATGTAACAAAAATTTCATCGGCCAGTCTCCTATAACACCCTTTTAGAAATTTATAGACTCTATATAATTAATATATATTTTATGATAATATATATAATATATATGATTAATATAATTATCTGTATAATTGTATACTAATTTATACGTAAGAAATAATGTAAAATTCTCTATATATAAAATCTGTCAATCATGTAGACTGTGGCCAAAACATGCTGCTAGTTTTCAAGATAAAGAAAGAAATTTTTCACAAATCTTGGCAACAAACAGCTACAATAAACTGTTTGATTAAATAAAGTCTAACATCAGGATACACTTTTAGAAAAAATTTAGACTACCTCATGGGACTAAATAATGTTGACTTAAAAATGCATATTATTGAAAATTACTCTAAATGTTTTATATTTTTTATATTATGTCTCCATTATATTCTGTATGTATATGTGTGCCCTCATTTAATTTTTTAGTGACTAATCACCTACATTTGTATTTTTATAATAATCAGTATGGCTATGGCCCCTGGTTACACACATTGTATGGTTCCTTCTAATGTATTTCCATTTTCTCTTCTTCATTCCTAAGTCTGTTCTTTAACTCTTAATCTCTATATTACAAGTTGAAAAATAATTGTAGGATTTTTTTTATAACATATGTAGTATTATGAGTACTTTTTACTATATTATTATCACTTGTATTGTTCTAAATATATCTTGCATCTATTGTATTATATTTTCATTTGTAGTGCTTCTTCAGTGTTAATAAATTTCAATTTCATTTTTTTTCAATTTTTATTATATCAATCCTCTTTCTCCTGTCTGCCAGTGTCTTCAATCTACATTCTCAATCTGTCCTTACTACTATACATTTCTAATATCTGTATAACTCAATTTTTCCCAGCTTCTTTATCCCCTCATAACTCAGGAAACTAGATCTATGCACAGTCCAGGTGCAGTCATATCAAGGCCTTCTTCTTCTTCTTTAGTATTCTGCAATTGAGCAGGTTCTGTTCTTCTTTTAGTAGCAGAAACTTTCCTTCCACTCTCTTCTGTTCTGAGCCTTCTCTTTCAAGGTTGTGTACCTGTCTCCATTGAGCATGTCATCTAGCATTGTTTTCCTTACTCTTCCTCTGGGTCTTTTTCCATCTATTTTTCTTTCGATAGCAACTCTGATGATTCCATTCCCTCTCAGAATATGTCCGATCCAGTTTCCCTTGCTTCTTTTTATCCTCCTTAACAGACTTCTTTCTTCTTCTACTCTTCATTAGTTATTTTATCTGTCCATTTGATTTTTTCCGTCCTTTTCCAAATCCACATCTCAATGCTTTCCAAAATCTTAATTTCTTCTTTCTTCAGTGTCCAAGTTTCAGATGCATAGAGGGCAACACTCCACACATAACATTTTATTAGTCTTTTCTTTAGGTTTCCATTCATTTTACTTCTGAATAAATTCCATTTTCTAAATTAAGGAGATAAAAATCCCTTATTATTTTACAGCCAGTATGCGAAACTCTAAGATCAACAACTACAATCTAAGAGTTTCATGCCGAACTATCGGCGAATCCAAGTGTAAGTGACCGCCTGGTAGTACAACACCAAGGCAACTCGAAGCAAAGGTGAGCAAGCTTCCTCACTATCCTTGATATTTTCTCATAATGTAAAAACAAACAGCTCCTAGGAGATGTAATACTGCTTTACATTATGAGGAGAGGTCACTACCCAGACCGGTTTCAACCTTTTTTGAGGTCTCATCAGTGAGTATTATGAGAAAATATCAAGGATAGTGAGGGAGCTTGCTCCACCTTTGCTTCGAGTTGCCTTGGTGTTGTACTACCAGGCAGTCACTTACGCTTGGATTCGCCGATAGTTCTTCGGCATGAAACTCTTAGATCGTAGTTTTCGATCTTAGAGTTTCGCATACTGGCTGTAAAATAATAAGGGATTTTTATCCCCTTAATTTAATTAATTTCCCCAGGAAAAATAGCCGTTTGGCTTTTCATCTTAGTTATAATATAATATAATATAATATAATATATGGGTACACCTTTCTGGCATTCGTATAGTGAAGGTATATATAAGTTCTTTTCACTTAAACTTTGATATCAGAAAACAGATTAGGCGGAATGAGTGGATTAATACTCTTGGAGGGTAATGGATAGCAATGCTGTAGCCAATGAAGTTCTAACTGAGGCTCGGCTATTGCTGTTATCCTCCTGCCATGATCAGAGCTTTAATAGCTCAATAACACCTTATCCCTACACTGTCCTCTACAGATAACGGGGAAGTTGAAAAGCATTCTTGCTTCGCCCCTTTAAGCCAGTCCTTATAAGAACTTTGATATCATTCAGTCTAGCCACTCACTGATGAGACCTCAAAAAAGGTTGAAACCGGTCTGAGTAGTGACCTCTCCTCATAAAGTAAAGCAGTATTACATCTCCTAGGAGTTGTTTGTTTTTACATTATGAGAAAATATCAAGGATAGTGAGAGAGCTTGCTCCACCTTTGCTTCGAGTTGCCTTGGTGTTCTACTATCAGGCGGTCACTTACGCTTGGATTTGCCTATAGTTCTTCAGCATGAAACTCTTAGATCGTAGTTTTCGATCTTAGAGTTTCGCATACTGGCTGTAAAATAATAAGGGATTTTTATCCCCTTAATTTAATTAATTTCGCCAGGAAAAATAGCCGTTTGGCTTCTCATCTTAGTTATAAAATTCCATTTTCTATTAAAGGCATCTCTTCCCATTGCTATAATAAATTTAGTTTAATCCTTTATCTAAGTGTGAGCAAACAAACTTTGTGCCTGAAAATATCTTCAGGACTGGTAAGATAGTACAACACCAGGCAACTCGTAGCAAAGGTGGAGCAAGATACCAGCAATCCTATCCCAGTATCTCCCATAATGCAAAACACATCTCCTTGTGGATATGTATGATGTTATGCATTAAGGGAAGGGCCACTACCCAGACTAGTTTTGACCTTTATTGAAGTCTCTTCAGTGGGAGCCAGACCCAGAGGTGGAGATACCAGGCAGAAGCAATAGTGAGGTCATCTTTACCTATAAGAGCTGCCAAACAGTGTGCCACCTTTTTATTAAATTACTCTGGATTTAGAGAAAGATGTTGAAAGTTTATTTTTCACTTGGTTAGACTATAATAAATTTAGTTTAATCCTTTATCCAAGTGTGAGCAAACAAAGTTTGCTCACACTTTCTCTAAATCCAGAGTAATTTAATCAAAAGGTGGCACACTGTTTGGCAACTCCTATAGGTAAAGATGATCTCACTATTGCTTCTGCCTGGTATCTCCACCTCTTTGCCTGGCTCCCACTGAAGAGACCTCAATAAAGGTCGAAACTAGTCTGGGTAGGGGCCCTTCCCTTAATGCATAACATCATACATATCCGAAAGGAGATGTGTTTTGCATTATGGGAGATACTGGGATAGGAGTGCTGGTATCTTGCTCCACCTTTGCTACGAGTTGCCCGGTGTTGTACTATCTTGTCCCAGTTCTGAAGATATTTTCAGGCGCAAACTTTGTTTGCTCACACTTGGATAAAGGATTAAACTAAATTTATTATAGTCTAACCAAGTGAAAAATAAACTTCCCATTGCTATTCTTGCTTTTATGTCACTTTTACACCTTCCACCACTGCTAATAACACTTCCTAGATATTTAAATATCTTTACTTGATTTAATTTTTCCCCATTTATTCTGATATCCATATCCATATTTGCCTCTTTCCTTGCTATTTTCATCACCTTTGTTTTTCTGATGTTAATTTTCATTCCATAATTGATACAGGATTCCAGTAATCTGTTCAACAGATGTTGTAGTCCTGTTTCAGTGTTTGATAGTAATGGCTCGTCATCTGTGTATCTTATTGCAAATATCTGTCTACCTCCAGTCTTTATTCCTTCTTTCAAATTCTCCAGTGCTTCTTTTAGCATTGCTTCGGAATACATGTTGAACAAAATTGGTGACAGAGAACAGCCTTGTCTTACTCCTTGTCCAATGATACCTGGTTCTGTTGTACCATAAATGTCTCTCACCATGGGTTTGTCCCATATATAGTGAGATAATTAGCCTTCTGTCTTTCCAATCTATACCAATCTTTTCCATTACTTCCACCATCTTATCCCATTTTACATAGTCAAAAGCTTTCTCAAAATCTATATAACAGATGTTAACTTCTTTATTCACTTCTAGACTTCTTTCACTTACTATTCTTAACAGTCCAATCGCATCTCTTGTTCCCCTACCCTTCCTGAAACCAAACTGATCTTCTCCAAGAAATTCTTCATGTTAAGATTCTCATAAGTATTTTTGATGTATGGGAAATGAGGCTTATTGTTCTAAAATCCTTGCAGTTCACTGCATTACTTTTCTTTGGTATAGGTATAAATATTAAGGTCATAAAATCTTTTGGTAGTTCTCCTTTGTTATAAATTAAATTTATTATTTTGGTTATTTCTTCAGTCCCTTTCTTCTGAAGTTGCTTCAGGAATTCTGCAGGTATTTCATCTATTCCTTCTGCCTTTCCACATTTTAGTTCTTTAATGGCCATTTCTACTTCTGTCTTCAATATCTCTGGGCCTAGATCATCGACATTCACCTTCTTTATATCTTCTAATGGCAACTCATTTGGTCTATTTTCCTTTCATATAGATCTTTGATGTATTCCTTCCATCTGATTAGGATTTTATCTTCTTCAGTTATGATTTCTCCATTCTTATTTTCTATAGCTCGAATTCCATTTCTCTTGTGATTCATCTTTCTTGCTTTTTCATATAAAAGATCATACCTTCCCACTCTCTCATAATTTTCCATTTCTTCACATTGTTTTTTAAGCCAATCTTCTCTACTTCTTTCTGCTTCCCTTCTGGGATGTCTTTATTTTTCCATTTTCTTCTTTTTTTCCAATTTTTTTACCTTTTTAGGAAATTGGATTTTATCTACCACATAGAAAGAAGCATCAGGTCCCTACCTAACAATATAGCAGATTAAATACACTAGAAACTAGTAATGTCCTGAACACTAAGAAAACCATACAGAACAACCTCACAAAAACAGAACTAGCAGCAATTAAGTCATTAAAAGCCAAACAAAACATAATAATAACAAAATTGGATAAAGGCAATGCCACTGTCGTCCTTGATAGGTCAACATATGTGCTTCAAATGAATCAACTAGTAGCCGATAACAATACATATAAGCTGGTAAATTATAACCCAACAAAAAGGATAAAGGATAAAACAGAGAAACTACTCAAGTCTGTCACTTCTTGGCCACCAGACATGGTTAAAAAACTCAAACCCCACTATGCCCCCCCCCCCAGAATATATGGGGTCCCAAAAGTAGACAAACAAAATCCCTTCGACCAATCGTAGGAACAGACAGTCCCAATTACCACTTAGCCAAGAAATTAGCGGCAACACTCAAGGAGTTGGTAGGTCATTCCCCTTCCTACATAAAAAACACACAACACTTTATAAACAAAATTAAAAACATAACACTCGACAAAGATGACTTATTAGTCAGTTTCGATGTTTCTGCCCTTTTCACTAATGTCTCCATCAATGACACAATTCACCTACTAAACAAATTTCCACTCGACATTATGGCCCTTTTGCCCACATACTACAGTCCAGTTACTTCGTGTGGCAAAACAAATTTTACCTATGGAAAGAAGGTACAGCCATGGGCTCACCACTACCCCCCCCCCCCCCCCAATCGCCAACCTACATGGAAACCTTTGAGCAAAGAGCTCTTGATTCCGCCACGCTAAGACCAACAGCCTGGCTTAGATACGTTGACGACGTGTTCGCGATCCGACTGCACAGGTGACAAACGCTAAACACATTCCTTAGCCACCTGAACAAACAACACGAACGCATACAATTTACCATCGAAATTAAAAATCAAAATTCGCTCCCGTTCCTAGACACACTAGTCACACGTCTTCCTTCAGGCAGTCTATCCTTCACGGTCTACCAAAAACCGACACACACTGGCCAATACATACATGCTAATTCATACCACCACCCATCACAAAAATATGGAGTCATTAACACCCTTAAAAACAGAGCTACAACAATTTGTTCTAACCAGCAAGCCCTTAAACAAGAACTAAAAATCATCAGCGACACATTCATAAATAATGGCTATAACAAAAATACTATTAATAAAATACTCCATAAAACAACAACAAAAACGAATCTAGATTACAGTAAAACCATAGCCATCCCATACATTAAAGGGTTATCAGAAAAAATCAACAGAATCCTACAACATTATAACCTCAGTGCCACCTTTAAACCAGCCACTAAACTTAAAACCATATTCAACTCCTCGAAGGATCCTCTCCTCCCATTAGCACATCCTGGAGTCTATTGCATCCGCTGCACCTGTAACTCTTACCGTACATTGGTGAAACAGGACAGACAATCCTTATACGCAAGAAAGAACACATTAGACACATTAAATATAACCATTATGGTGAAGCAGGCCTCTCAGACCACACACTCAACACCTTACACCAAATCAACTGGAAAAGCACCCGCTCTTGACACCACACAAAAACCTGGTATGAAAGGAAATTTAAGGAAGCCTACGAAATCCTGGTAAACCACCCAAATATCAACAACAAAGATGGCATGAAAATTCCAAGGATCTGGATGGCACACATTCAGCCTACCTAATATATAAGATCTAGCATAAGTCAGGACTCTAGCAAATCTTCAGCTAGTATTAGAAACCATTCCATACCAACTGGCTGGAATGTACAAGTATAATCATGACGTTAATATATGTATATAGATAGATACTTGTTGTTGCGCCCAATGTATTTCTACACCCAACAGATAACACTCTAGCGTTGATGTATAATTTTTTTTTTTTTTTTACCAGAGGTCAGGCCAACAATTGCTGTAGTGGTTGGTCAGTATCTTTAACAAACCAGTTTGATTGTAGTGTAACTTGTTTCCTGTGTATAGTTTTATGCTCCAGAAGATGACCTTGACATAAAGGTCGAAACGTCGAATGTAGATTTTAGTTATATTAAACTAAAGTTTTTATTCAAACACGGTAGTTGTCTCCATAATTTTCAAAAATGCATACTATTCTGTATCATCTGAAAAAAAAAGTCCATGTTATTTGACACAGACAAGGGCTCCTGTGTCCAAGAGTACCTTGTATGGAATTTCTAAAATAATTGCATCTACAATATTCAGAGACTCTGAGTTAATAGACTAACGGGCAAGAATATAGTATTGGTAACATGAACTGAATTGCTATTCTTGCCATTTTCTGAATAATGCTTCTGGTGTTTGAGTTTATAACACATTTAATTTTTTTTACTAGAACTAGAAGAGTTTAAATTAGATTTAGAATTTATGGAGTCCTGAAAAATCAGCAGGGAAAACTTGATATGTGACTATTTTCATTACATTTGTAACATTGCAGATTCTCTCTGTTGTCATTGTTAAAGCCATTTCAAAATTGAAAAAAAAAAAGTTCTTTCTAAGAAGTCATATCAAATCTATAAATAGTGTCCGTGAATCAGTCATAAAACTAAGACAGTTTCCTGAACGCATTCATGAATTTTTCAGAGAGTAGAACTTATAATTTTACTTTTAGAGTAAGTAACAACTGAGTATCTGTTCATTTACCAAGAGACTTAATATCAGCAGTTTCAAAAAAATATACTGATGTTTCCTGAGGTTTGCCATTAAAAGTATGGATTAATCTTTCCAAATTAGTAAGTTGCAAAATTTTTCATTTTGGAGAGAGAGAGAGAGAGAGAGAGAGCAAAATCATCCACATTTTCATTAGCCATTGAAAATAAAGATTAGGAGGGGAAAAAAATTAATAATGGTATTATTTCTAAATTTTTGTTTCTTTCCAGCATATACATATATATATATATATATATCCTTACTTGAAGAGTATTAGTTTTCACAAATCTTAAACCTGATGTAGCACATTCACTTATCTAAGAGTCTTAAACAGAAATTTTTTGTATATTGCAACAGAAATGCAATATACAAAAGAAACATTGTTTAATGAATATTTAAAAATATACAAATATAATTATTTCCATAAAATTTGTTTAAAAAGTTTCATAAGAGATATACTTTCTCCCTCACGCTTGCATACACAAATTTCATTTCAGAAATTAAAAATAAATAAGAGGATATTCTCACAACAAAACAAAGAAAACAGAATTCTTCAGTTATCCTTTCATGGGGAAGCAACTTGGGCTTTTCCCTACATTAAATACAGTCAGTTCCAAAATGAGAACCATTTCACTCTGTCTCAAAACTAAAATGTTAGTGATTCTGTCATAAAAATAAGAGCATTTCCTTTTGTTTCCTGAACATATCAATGAATTTTTCAGAGGGTAGAATTTATAATTTTGCTTCTTTTTTTTTTTTTTCCTGTGAAAGAGTTAAGACTAAGTAGTGACTGGAGTGAGCACAGGATGAATAAAGCACAAAATGGACAAAATTATTAAAGGAATTCACTTTTTTCACACTACTAATGTTCATCCTGTTAAGACAAATATTTGAGACCTTCTAGATTTCTTGGCTGTTTGGGAATATTTTTGAATGACGTTGATTCATAATATTGCAGAAATATGAGTTTTTTTTTTTTTCAAATTTTTTGCTAATGATACAGAGTTAATTTATTGTATTTATTTGTTTTATAATTGTGTGAGATAGACTGAGATATTTAGGCTTATGTAAAATGTGTATATTTCCTTAAGTTATATATTGTGAGTACAACAGAATGTTGGCGGGTCGTCTTTGTTGAGTGAGCTAAGTTTGTGTGATTTTGTCCAGTGTAAAATTTTGTTTTAAAATTGTATTGATAGAAGATCAGAAAATGCAAATATCAGTGATGATACTGGCAGTATGGTAGCAGAAAGTAGAAGGCCTGAATAAAGAGATAGCACACTTGAACGTATTCCTTCACAGGACAGAGTGCAAGATTGAAATGGCTGCAGAAACAGCAAGAGATTAATCAAACTGAGAACAGAAAAAAGCAGGAGTCCAAAGCCAAAAAGAAAATTGTAAGAATAAACAAGACAAAGAGCATAAGCAGATAATTTTTTACAGCAATTCCAAGATAAGGGGAGTACTTTGTGAAAGCATTACAAAATCTTATTTCCATGATATGAAAATTAATAATATTAGTAATATTGCTGTGAGAATGCAGAAAGGGAAGATGAAAGAATTTATTGTTTTGGCTGGAACCAACGACCTGAGAGGTGAGAAGTATTGTATGAAGGTTATTGAAAGAAGCAAAAAAACCAAACGGAGAAGGTGAAGTTTGTAAGTCTACTGCCATACTATGATAGAGGCGAAATGAGAAGCAAGGTGATAGCTAATGAATCAATACAGAGGTTGTACAGAAGGAATGATATAGAGTTTATGAACATATAGCCTGAATTTATTTTGCCACCTTCTTGATATTTATTTTCTATATTCTTGCCAAAGTCCTCCCATGACTTTTGTTTAGCTAGTTTTACACACTGTTTAGCTTTCTTACATTTGTCTCTGTATTCTGTAAGAGTAAAAGCTGACTTATTTGCCAGGAACTTTTAATATGCTTTATTATTATTATTATTATTATTATTATTATTATTATTAATAATATATTATTAATAATTTTGAGGGACGAAGTGAGCTGTATGGGAGCGATGGACTGCATTTGAGTGGTTATGGTGTGAGTCGCTTGGAGAGACTGCTGCTGGAAGGTAGAGAAGTGAATAGAGAGAATGAATCAGATCGAGAGGGGAGTGATGTGGAAGAGCAGGAGAGATTGAAGGAGTGGAAATGAATGTGGAAGTGAGTGGTATGAGTATAGATAATGAGAGAATGGGTGTGCAAGAGGAGCAGGGAAACGGGGAGGCTCAGGGTGGACAGGGATACACAGCGTGAGAAAGGTGGATGCTCTAAGAGGAGGTGAGAGAATGTGTGGGCAGGAAAGTAATGGGATGATCAGGGATCAAAAGGAAACAGATGGAATTGCAAAGGGTTCTAAAATGAAGAAGCAGAAAGGGAAATGGCCCCAGTCCAGCATGGAGAGATCACATCGAGTGAGTGGTATCAGTGGAACTAGCTGTAGATCCAGAAATGAGTTGTTGTGTTTGTATACCAATGCTAGAAGTATAAGAAACAAGGCGGATGAAATGGTTGCACTAATTGCGTCTGTGCACCCAGAGATTGTCGGAATAAGTGAGACATGGTTAGATGAGGATGACATCCTGACAGGAATAGAGATGGAAAGGTATGATGTGTTTCGTGAGGATAGAAGGGGTAAAAAGGGAGGGGGAGTGCTATTGATGATAGAGAAAGAGTTATGTCCATACAAGGTAGAGATGCAAGGGGGAAATGGGGCCAGTGGTTTTGAGGCAGTATGGTGTGAGATAGAGGTGAATAGAATCAAATATTTGGTGGGATGTTGTTATAGACCTGGTAATGTGGATGGTGGTGATAGTGAAATGTATAGTCAAATAAGCCAAGCAAATAAGAAAAGGGTGATCATTATGGGTGATTTTAATTATGGCAATATAGACTGGAATGAAGAGATAGCAACTGGAAGTAAAGAAAATGAGTTTCTTGAGTTTTTGAGGGATAACTACCTCAGACAGTATGTAACAGAGGGCACAAGAGGATTAAGGGTCTTGGATTTGGTCATCTCATCAGAGGATGTAATTATCAGTGAGGTATCAAATCATCCACCAATTGGTGAAAGTGACCATGAGGTGATTACTTGGGTGGTTGCCAGCAGTGCAAGGACCCCTGTGAAAAAAGGGTATATGTGGAACTACAAGGGGGGTGATTATGAAGAGCTCAGGAGAGAGCTTGCAGGTGTAGCATGGAATGAGGAGTTAGCTGGAAAAGAGATCAATGCAGCTTGGGGGATTTTCAAAAAATATTTAGTGGATGCAATGTCTAAATGTATACCACGGGTGAGAAGGTTAAATAAGTTAGGTGTGAGATGGATGAATAAAGAGATTAAGCATGCAATACAGAGAAAAAGGGCATTGTGGAGGCAGCATAAAAGAAGTGGAAGTAACCAATTTCATGAGTTCTACAAAGACCAGGCAAGGAGAGTGACTTGGTTGGTGAGAGTAGCTAAAGAGAGGTATGAACAGCAGTTAGCTAATGAAGCTAAAAAGAATCCTAGGGAGTTCTTTCGATATGTAGCCAGCAAAAGAAAGAATGATTATGGAAGGATGACATTGATTGGAGGAAATGGTATAAAGACAGCTGTTGCAGAATGTGTGGTGGAGATACTTAATGAGCAGTTCATAAAGATCTTTCAATCTTGTGAATGTGACTTCATGGAGAGATTAAGAGCAGTTGATGATGGGGAGGAGAGACTGACTGTAAGTGAGCAAGAGGTGTTTGGGGAGTTGAGTAAACTAGATGTAAATAAGGCTGTGGGACTTGATAATATATCACCGCGTATTCTGAAGGAATGTGCCAGAGAGTTGACACCTGCCTTGACATATTTTTTTAATACGAGTCTTGCACTTGGTCAAGTCCCTAAAGAGTGGAAGGAGGGCAAGATTGTGCCACTTCATAAAGGAGGTGATCGAACTCAAGCATCAAACTATAGGCCTATCTGTGTGTCAGGTGTTGTGGGTAAGTTGTTGGAGAAGCTTGTGAGAACTAGGATCCAGAGTTGGGTTGACAACAATGGTATAATCTTTGATGGACAGCATGGATTTGCTAAAGGGAGGTCGTGTTTTAGTAATCTACTTACTTATTACAATAAAGTGACTGCTTCCTTGGACAGAGGAGAAGGATACACAGTAATATACTTGGATTTTGCAAAAGCTTTTGATAGAGTACCTCATGATAAGTTGACAGTCAAACTAGAGCAGATGGGGTTGGATATTAGATTAGTGCATTGGATTGGAGACTGGCTATCTGATAGGTATCAACAAGTTGTGTATGGGGGTGCAATATCCAGGAAAAGGAAAGTCACTAGTGGAGTGCCTCAGGGATCTGTTTTAGGGCCATTACTATTTAACTTGTATATTAATGATATTGGCGAAGATTTGGATGGAGATATTCAGTTGTTTGCAGATGATGCAAAGTTGGGACGAACCATAAAGAGTAGTGAAGATGTTGTGGCCTTGCAAGAAGACTTGAATAAATTGAGTGATTGGGCAAGCAAATGGGGATGTGAGTTCAATGTTGCAAAATGTAAGGTTTTAAAATTTGGAAAACAAAGATGGGATGCAGAATTTATGCTTGGTGAGAATATATTGTTGGAAGTAGAGGAAATAAGAGATCTGGGAGTGATAGTGGATAAGGATCTAAAATTTAGGGGTCACATCGCCAAAATTGTGAAGACAACACAAAGACTTCTGGGAATGATGAGGAGGACACTGACGTGTAGAAGTAGGGAGATTCTTGTTCCATTGTATAAGGCTTTGATTAGGCCACACATGGACTGTTGTGCCCAGATTTGGTCACCTGGTTTTCAGAAGGATGAAGAGATGTTGGAAAGGGTCCAAAGGTGACTGACAAAGGTAGTTTCTGACCTCTGGAATGTCGAGTATGAGGAAAGATTGAAAAGATGTAATTTGCAGAGACTAGTGGAGAGAAGGAAGAGGGGAGATATGATAGAGACCTATAAGTTGGTAAGGGGTTGCTATAGGATCAATGGTGGAGAAGTTCTACAGCGAATAGTGGGAGATCAGGGGAGAACCAGAGGTCATCCCTGGAAACTGTATAAAGAGGGTGTGAGTAGGGGAGTGAGAGGCAGGTTTTTTTCGTGCAGAGTTGTGAATGATTGGAATGCCTTGCCTGAGAGTGTGGTGTCTGCAAGGAGTTTGAATGTGTTTAAGACCCGGTATGATGAGATGTGTGTGAGATAAAAGGACCTCCTAGATGAGTCTTTGACTCCATGAGGTCTTGTTTAATAATAATAATAATAATAAAGATTTGTACAATGCTGATGGACTGCACTTAAATGGATTCAGAATTAGATGTTTGGAGAGAGCTTTGTTCACTGAAAGTGTGGAAACAAAGTCATAAAAACCAAAGAAATTAGGGTGGATGCAGGCGAATGTGTATGTGCGTGTAAAGGCATACATGAAGCAAATGAGTGTATGAATGAAAACAAAAAATGCAGAATCTAGTTTCTCAGGCAACAATATCAAATGGGGTAGTCACTTCAGGATGTAAAGGTGGTTGGGACCTAAAGAGATGCTATGATTTCTATATACTAATGCTAGATTAGTTTTCTGGTATTGGTTAGTGCAGCCTTCACCAAAGGTTATAGGTATTAGTGAGACTCCAGTGACAGCAGATGACGTAGTTAGAGGGATAAATTATGTGATGGATTTTAGTATTTTCAGGGAGGATAGAGTAGACAGAACAGGTGTTATCAACAGTACCCTGAGGGTACTGTTGATAACAGAAGAAGAATTGCAGCTTACAAGCAAAGGAGTCAATCAGGCAGATCTGGTGTTGAGATTGAGGCCAATTGGAAAAAATATAAAATTGGTTGCTGCTATACATATGTCAGCAGATGTATGCATGCAAGTGGAGTAATTAGCCTCTATCTCAACACCAGATCTGCCTATGAGAGACTTCAACTTCAGACACAGATTGGAAGGAGGAAAGATCACATGGCAGGAAAAAAATGAATTTATACATTTACCGAGAGATAATTACTTGAAGCAGAATGTGACGGAGGGGGACTCAGGGTATGAGAGTGTTGAATCTGGTTAAAGGATAAGAAGACCAGTCCATAACTCAAGTGACTACATTGCCTCCAATTGGGAAAAGTGATCATATGGTCTTAACTTTGGGAGGTAGCAAAACATGGAAATTCCAGTTAAGAAGGGGTATATGTGGGCCTACAAGGCAGCCTGAAGCAGTACCATGACATAAATATCTGCAAGGGAAGGATGTTCACACTACATAGGGAATAGTTAAGGGGTATCTGGAGGAAGCAATATCACACTGCATAACCAAAGTAAGGAGGATAAATCAGGTAGGAGTTAGATGTATGAGTAGTATCATGAGGTATGAACCACAAAAGAAAGAAAATGTGAAGAATATGGAGAAAGGTGACTAGCTAATTCATGGAAGGCAGAATCAGATTATGATAAGAAATTAGCTGAGCTGGCGAAATGAAATCCCAGTGAGTTTTTATGTAGCAAGTAGGAGGAAGAATGACTATGGAAGGATAACTTTAATGAATGCAGATAGTAAAGAGGTGACAGAGGCAGACAAAATTGTTGACCTACTGAGTGACCATTTTGCAAGGGTGTATCATCAAGGTGAAGATATTATTATCGCAGAGGTGACAACAGATTGATGAATTGGTTCTTGGGATATTGCAGAATCTGAATACAAATACAGCAGTGGGATTTAATGGGATAACAGCTCGTGTTTTAAGAGAATGTAGGGGAACTGGTGATGCTTTGAGTAAGGCTGTTTAATTTAAGTCTCACTGTTGTCAAAGTTCTAAGAAAGTGAAAGGAGGACAAATAATTGTTTTGTATAAAGGAGGATCCAAGCCTGTGGTAGCAAATTATAGACTAATCAGTATCTCAAGGGTGATGATAAAAGTATTGGAAAAGTTGATCAAAAAGAGAATTCAGGAATGGGTGGAAATTGCAGATAATAATATGATACTCTGATGGACAGCATAGCTTTGTGAAGGGAAGGTCATGCCTTAGTAATCTACTAACTTTTTATAATAGTGACAGCTGAGTTGGATAAAGGGAATTGCTACACAATGATACTGCTGGATTTTGCAAAAATGTTTGACAGAATACCATATGGAACTCATCATCATCAATTTCCTGATAAGTACCCTCAAGGGGGGGGGGGATGTTCAGACTGCTATGACAGCCAAGATCATTAAGTTTACATTATTATTAATCTCCAAATTAGCCTATTACTTGTCAGCACCCCAATATTGTCATGTCTAACATTTCATTCTTCTAAGGCACTTCTGACTGAGTCAATCCACCTAGATCTTGGCCTTCCTCTAAGTCTCTTTCTTGCCATCTTAGCATCAAACACCTGTTTTGTTAACCTTTCTCACTCATTCTATTTAAATGCCCATACTACCTTAGGTTAGCCCTGCTTACACATTCTTGGATGCTAACAATGTCAAATTCCTTTCTAATCATTTCATTTTTAATATGATTCTGCCATTGCTGTGATCTGTTCACTCTCCTAATTTTTCTCAGAACTTTGCATCAGCAGTCTCCAGATAAATAAAATTTTTGATTTAGATTGTAATATAAAAAGATGTCCATGATCTTCATTTAATTCTGATTTGATTTTAATTAGATTACTTTTAATTTCAATCTAGTTACAAAACAATATTAATAATTCTGCACTAGTTGAGTGGCATTGAATGAAATTTTGTTATGTAAGATCTCTATTGAAAATCTGGCAAATAACAACCAAAAATGACCAATATGTCATAAATACAATATAAATTTCTTATAATAATATCACCATTCTACAGATGTGATGACAGTTCCTCTAAACCAACGCTTCCCAAATTGTGGGCCATGCCCCCCCCCCTTCGGGGCCTTTAGTTTTGTTGAGAGGGCCGTGAAATAATGAAAACAAATTTAAAATGTTTTAAGACAAAGTGTGGCATGTCAAATGTGTATGTAAGATGCTAAAAATGTAATACAGTCATACCCCGAAGTTACGCGGTAGGCGAGACCAACAAAAAGCGCATAAGTCAAATTCGCATGACTCAGGGTATAATTTTGCATGTACTTTATATATACAAACATGCAATTGGGACCAAAGGTTTACAAAAACACCTATATTTTTTAAGAAATATAATCATAATTGTAGTTTTTCATACATAAAAAAAAAGAAAGTTATTTCAATGTTGATGATTTCATAAAATCTAATAGATTTGTCTGATGGCATAATGTCTTTTTCTTGTCACGCAAAATTTCTTCATAGCAAGCTAATGATTTTTTTGTGCTTTGTGGCTACAATTCATTCCTTGTTAGAATGTATGCCCTTCAAAATCTGTAAACCTTTCTTTTATGATTGTTCTTACTGTGGATTCCTGTAGATTGAACTTCTTTGCTAGCTCACAAATTTTCATTCTGCCTTCAAAATCCTTAATGACGTTGAGTTTTGCTTCCAAAGTCAATGTTTTTCTTTTCTTGCTAGCTGTAGAAGAATCGGACTTGCTTCTTTTGGACAACTTTATTATTTTTTGTGTGATAAAATTTTTATCAAGAACATAACATTATACAATCGCAAGGTTTGTAGACTAAAAATTGTGTATGAATGGAGACCGTGCGAAACATATCAGTGCTTGTTCACAGCATGTGCGACACTGGCGAATGCAGCCAGTGCCGGAAAGATACGACTAGTGGTGAGGTGTGAAGTGGGATGGGAATACGTGCATATAAGAAAACCACGTAACTCCGGATTCGCGGAAGTCGGGGTATGACTGTATTTGCATTTGATTTTTGCGATATTCGCTGTGTACGTTTTGTATTGAATATAAATACAATCATTATTATAATAATATATGTCTGTATTACAATTTTTTTTTTTTCGATGGGGGCTGTGAAATATTTTAATTTTTCCAAGGGGGCCTTTACATCCATAAGTTTGGGAAGCGCTACTCTAAACAATGGAAATACAGACAATCAAAAATTCAACTATGAACAGAAATTCATCTGTACTACTGTATATAAACAATATTTAATTGCTGGATGCTGCAGGGCAATAACTTTTTGCTGTTGATATAGTCCTAGGATCAAGACTAGTAATGAAAGAAATCCCCACTATAATTCAATTTATTTAATTTGAAATAATACATTTATTTAGTTTTTCTTTTTTCTTTCTTTTTTTTTTTGCTATAATTGGATTTGTTTTATTGACAAAATAATTGGTTTAATTCACCTTCTGAAAAGTCCTTAAAGGGGGGGGGGGAGATCTTGCCAACTGCGGTACAAATGGTGCACTATTGAGTCTCATGACTGCACTATGAAGGTGTTTGTAGATCAAGGCTAATTCAGTCCACTTTCAATTATCTTCACTGAGTTGCTGAGATTGGAAATAGTACTTTTTTTTGATTTAAAGTTTGTAATTATTATAATTTGTAAAGAATTATATCACATAAAGTGGAGAATTATAGATGTTGTTTATTTGCAGAATGGAAAACCTTGATATTGCCATACGAGATTAGCTACCTAACCTTTAGGATTACTACTAAACTTTTCAAGTAATTTCAATGAAAACTATTTTAATGGCAGAATTAGGCAAACAGATTTTTTTCTGTAGTATGTATACCAAAAAATGGCTCAAGATTCAAGTGTTGTGATAATGAATAGTGTTACTCTTTGTAACACTATTCATTTGTAACAAAAATTCTATTATGAAATACACTTTTTATTTATATTCAGTTAGTGTAGAAGGCTGCACAAGATTCCTTAATTAGCCTTTCAAATTTCTAAGGGCTACAGTAAAGTGTCATTCTGTTTGATGATTAGCAACATGGTAGATGCCTAGATTTGCCATGTTCTTGAAAACAGACATAATATCCATGTGATGTTCATCTTGTTGTATCTCTACAGTATGGCCAGTCTAATGGATTGAAGCATGATAATTGTATAAATTCTTTTATCTCTTTCAGGAGATCATGGATAAATATTTTGTAGAAAGATGACAGTTTCTTTATCAGAGAAAAGAAGTGGTATAATTAAACTTCTTAAAAGATGTGAACAACTTTCTCCTCAGATATGCATTTTACATACAGAGTTGTTACGCAAATGTTTTCAGATGAGGCATATTCGTGCAAGGATGTGTGTTTAGTTATTAAAACAACATCAAAAGCAAACTTAAGTCAATAAGGATAACCATTGCCAGTAGTGAATTACAGGGACAACAATTGTGGCATATTCAAAGGCAAAATTAAAACCTGCAAAGATCATTTCTAGCAGAGTTACAAAAACAGCTTAATTAACAAGCATTGTAGCTAATTTCACATTCTATAACTAATTAATATTTAGTTATAGTTACTATATATATTAAAAAAAAAGGAAGGGATGATTTGTTTTGGTGGTTGCAATGTTTTTGGGTATGTTGTACTTTTGCTGTAAAAACTATGGCATGTTTGCCTTCATAAATATTTTTATAATTATATTATAGTTAAGGTTTGGTGTTAATATATTCAATTATTGAATAAATAAGTCAATTTACTCAATAATTCGTATTTATAATATATTCTTTGCTCCCATCAATGCAAAGCTTGATTAAAATCAGAATCAATAAAAGTGAAACTCTAGCATAGCTGGGTACTTGAAACATTAATACCTTAACTCTTTCTTTTAAGGTTACACGGTGATCAGCATTCATATTAATTAAATTAGGGAAACAAAACACATGTGTTAAAAAGATTATTTTACCGATTAATAATAAAATAATAACTTTACGTTTCGACCCCTGTATTGAGGTCATCTTCAGAAGGATACATTCAGAAGTATAAGAACAAGCTACATGCTGTTGCACTCTATACAAGTAAATTACATCTACGTTTGTTAACTAATTTTTTTTCTTAGCCTGCCCTCTAGTGGGAAAAAAAAAAATAAATAAACAAAAATAAAATAAAAACTACAATAAACTCTGCTAAAGTCCTCATGTACTAAGATTCTTCTGGAATTATACAGTTATATTACGATTATCTTCTGGATTTGTACAGGTTGCTATTGAATGTTCAAGGGAAAAAAAAAAAAAACACTTCACTAGATCTTGTATTGAGATTTTTCTTTGTGGTTGCTATGAAGGTTGTAGATGGGTCCTCCACATTCTTGGAATTGTTAGACCATCATTTTTATTCAGATTCATCAATTCTGTGGTATGTTTGGGGTGCGTGGTCAGAAAGGCCGGTTTTTCCAAAATGGAGGTATTTTATGTGATGTTTGTATTCATCCTTTCTGATTGGGATGGTTCGTCCCGTTTCTCCTATGTACAGTATGTTACATGTGCAATCTATTTTGTAAACCCCTGGGTGGGCTAAGTGTGGCAGGGGATCCTTGGAAGAATTGAGTAGGTGTCTTAATTTTGTCAGGGGTTTGAAGGTGGTTTTGATGTTGTATATTTACATGTTGTTTTTTGGTGTTATATATATATTTTGATGTTGTATATATACAACATAAAAACCACCTTCAAACCCCTGACAAAATTAAGACACCTACTCAATTCTTCCAAGGATCCCCTGCCACACTTAGCCCACCCAGGGGTTTACAAAATAGATTGCACATGTAACATACCGTACATAGGGGAAACAGGACGAACCATCCCGATCAGAAAGAATGCACACAAACGTCACATAAAATACCTCCATTTTGGAAAAACCGGCCTTTCTGACCACGCAGTCTAAACATACCACAGAATTGACTGGAAAGGTACCAAGTCCCTACACTGCACCAAAACCTGGTTTGAGCGGAAATTCAAGGAAGCATATGAAATGCTCAAACATGATCCGAATCTGAATAAAAATGATGGTCTAACAATTCCAAGAATGTGGAGGACCCATCTACAACCTTCATAGCAACCACAAAGAAAAATCTCAATACAAGACCTAGTGAAGTTTTTTTTTTTTTTTTTCCCTTGAACATTCAATAGCAACCTGTACAAATCCAGAAGATAATCGTAATATAACTGTATAATTCCAGAAGAATCCTAGTACATGAGGACTTTAGCAGAGTTTATTGTAGTTTTTATTTTAATTTTTTTTTATTTTATTTTATTTATTTTTTATAGAGTGCAACAGCATGTAGCTTGTTCTTATACTTCTGAATGTGACCTCAATACAGGGGTCGAAACGTAAAGTTATTATTTTATTATTAATCGGTAAAATAATACTTTTAACACGTGTGTTTTGTTTCCCTAATTTAATTAATATGAATTAATACCTTAACAATGAAGCTTTTGTGCATAGTTCTGTTATGCAAACTGCAACAAATGAGGATGAATATGAAACTCGTGATATGGATAAAAGGTTGGCTGATAGACAGATACCAAAAAGTATTATATGGAGAAGCAGAATACAGGAGATGGCAGGTGACTAGTGGTGTGCTGCAGGGCTCTTTGCTTGGACCACTGCCGTTTAATTTGTACATAAATTATATAAGAAATAATTTGAAGCTTGATATTCAGTTGTTTTCAGATGATGCAAAGTTGGGTAGGGTAATAGTTATCAAGGTGATGTAGAGAGCTTGCAGAATGATATAACTAGACTGACAGCATGGGCATAATATAATGTATGTTGATTTAATGTGGAAAAGTACAAGGATACAAAGGTTACAAGCTGTGTACCACATTGAGGGAACTGTACTGCAGAAAAATTGATGAAGCCAGGTATTTGGGGTTAGTAATGGATAGAGAGCTTAAGTTTATAGGGCATATTGCTAAAGTAGCTAGGGTAGCTCACAGGATTATTACTAGGTTGTAAAGAACACACAAGGAGAGATAAGGGAGTTATCATTTCTCTTTTATAAAGCCTTGATATGACCACATCCAGATTACTGTGCTCTGGGCTGATCATTTGGTTTTCTTGGAGATAGGAAGTGACAGAGATGATCCAGAGGTGAGTGGTCTGTGGAATGCACCTTATGGGGATAGATTGAGGGTTTGTGGGTTGCAAAAGTTGAATGATAGGCAAAAAAAAAAGAGGGATATGATAGAAACATTTAAGTTACTTAAAGGATTTTATAAGAAATATTTCAGCACTTGGCTAGAGGGGACAGAACAAGAGGCCATCTCTAGAAGTTAGGTAAAAGTGTGGTTAGCAAGGATGCGAGGACTACATTTTTTTGCTTGGAGAGTGAATGAATGAATGGAGTGAGTGCTTTTGTCTGTTAATATTTCAAGGACAGGTAAAATAGATATTGTATTGATAGCTTGGGTCACCCATGATGAATCTCAGGATTCCATGGAGGTGCCCATGTAGTCATGATGATAATAATTTTATCTAATGGAAGTTCTTAGTTTTGAAAGAAAACACACTCAGGCAAATCTATAGTTCTCTAATTCCATTCTTTTTATTCTCTCCTCTTTAAAAGAAACTCACTTTCTTATTCTAACAAAACCAGAACAACTTTGCAACTGTTCCTAATAGTTGTGCTGCTTCAGACTGTCATTTAAACTCAGTAGTATTCTCCTTGTACAGGATGAAATAACATGTAAAATTAATTTTCAGATAAAGAAATTCTTTGCTAAGTTTGTTTATTTAAGTAAAAAAATGATAATTTCTTGATGTATGTTGGCCAAAATTTAGTGGAGTTCTTGAACATGAAGTTGCCATTATGAAACATTGCTGAGTTGTTAGTCATATTTTACAAGTTACTGTTAATAAAGTGATTTATTAACATAACTTTTATTGTCTTTATAGAATTCAGAATAAATGGATTTAAATATAATGATAAATGAAATTTCAGAACAGAGTATTAAAGAAACTGTGAATGAAGGTCTGGGCAGGATGGGGGGGGGGGTGAAGAATTTAATTATATCAATCTTTCAGTTTTTTTTTAAAAAATATTATTATATGATTGCTTGATACATAAATTAGTTATTAAAGCATAAAATGTGTATCTGGTTGAAATTCATATACTCCATATCATTCATGTTTGAACATATGTGATAACTGTAGTCCATCTGATAGAGGCATACTTAACCCTTCATCGATGTGAATTCTAGTGTATTAACATTTTTGTTACTAGGGCTGTCACAGCTGCATTATCAATCTTTCTATCACTTATTCTTATACTATTGTTTTAATTGTACTGGGTATGCTTTGAAGACAATTAAGGAAAAGGAATTTTATTATTAATAAAAATAATGTATGACTTCATTAGTCTATTTTTAAGATAACTGCCAGAGAGGATGGTCACAATGGAACGAAGCACATCATTACTTCTTAAAGATGGTTCTTTATGAATACTAAGAATTAAGTATCAAATTTAGCATTAAACGAGAACCACACAAGCATGTGATTCCACATGCTATGATAATCTAAGTCTGCTGTTTGCATTTCAGAGTGCACAGAAATTCTTTGTTGTCCCCTAGTTTAAACATGGTGTGAAAGTGTCATTTCTGGATTCCAAACATCGCTCAAGTCAAAAGTAATTTTCACAGCAAAATATTTGATAGTTACAGTTTTACTTTTTTGTAAACAGAAGAATGCCCAGAATTGTAATTCATATATAATCTCTCTATCACTAGCACACCTCAATTTGTGCATTGTGCTCATGCATTCAATGATAAAGTGTATTTCTGAATGACAAACTTTTGGCTGGTATTTAATTTGTAAAACTGTTTCATTGTGTGCACAGTTATCAAAAGTTCTCATTCCAAGTCTTACAAAGCTAACAGGATGACAGCTCCTTTGACCTGGCTTTTCAATGAAAGTCTGGCTATAAGAAAGGTGCCCAGGGAATGGAAGGAAGGCAAGATAGTGCCATTGCATAAGGGCGGTAGCAGACTGGGAGTGTCTAATTATAGGCCAGTTTGTGTGTCATCAGTAGTTGTTAAGATCTTGGAGAAATTAGTGAGGGACCGTATACAGCATTGGGCAGTGAGGGTAATGTAATCTGTGAGACTCAACATGGATTTGTGAAGGGGGCACTCTGGTTTTAGTAATATGCTAGCCTTTTATAATAAAGTTACAAGAGCAGTAGATGAGAAAAAGGCATATACTGCCATTTTCTTGGATTTAGTGAAAACATTTGATAGGGTGCCACATGATAAGTTGATATTTAAGTTGCAGCACATGGGTTTGGATGTCGGGTTGGTCAACTGGATTCAGGATCGGCTGTTCGATAGGTATCAGAGAGTTGTGTATGATGAGGCAGTTTCAAGGAGGCAGAAGGTTACAAGTGGGGTCCCACAGGACTCGGTACTGGGACTTATATTGTTTAACCTTTATATCAATGACATTGTCAGTGGATTGCACAGGGAATATTAAGTTGTTTGAGGATGATGTGAAGTGTTATTAGTAATAGTGAAGATGTGATAGTCCTGCAAGAGGATTTGAATAAGCTAGACAGATGGGCAAGTGAATGGGGGTTTCAGTTTAATACAGCAAAATGTAAGCTCTTGAGGTTTGGGACACATCGATGGGATGCTGCATACTCTATTGGAGGAGCTATACTAGAGGAAGTAGGGGAGACAAGAGATCTGGGGTTGATGATTGATAGAAACCTGAAATTTAGGAGACATATTGCAAAGGTGGTGAAGGTAAAACAGAGGATTGCTGCAATAATGAGAAGGATGCCGACCTGGAGAGATAAAAGAATTATCATTCCATTGTATAAGACCCTGATCAGACCACACTTAGACTATTGTTTTCAGATTTGGTCCCCCAGGATTTGAATGGGATAAATTAACTGTGGAAAGGGTACAAAGGCGGATAACAAAGATGGTTTCAGGTTTGTACAATGTTAGTTATCGGCTGAGGGAATGTGAACTGCAGAGTTTGGTGGATAGAAGGAGAGGTGATATGATTGAGACTTTTAAACTGTTGAGAGGTGGTTACAGGGTTGACACTGGGGAGTTCTTTTGCTTGGTTGAACAGTGGGAAGGAGTGATGACAAGGGCCATCCCTGGAAGTTATGAAAGGAAATTGCAAGCAAGAGGGTGATGAGTGGTTTCTTTGCATTGAGAGTGGTTGAACCCTCTACATCAATGGAATGCATTGCATGAACCATGCATGGTGAGAGTGAAAACAATCAATGAGTTGAAGGAGTGATATGATAGATTTTGTGTTTCCTAGGAGGGACCTCCCACAATGAATCTTGATAGACTTTGTTTCCTAGGAAGGACCTCCCGTTGATGAGTCTTTTGACTCCACGGAGGTCTGATTAATAATATTACAGAACTTGTAAATTAAACTGGACCTTGCATGCAGTTGTATTTTCTTAGATAGACCAATGGCTGTTCATTAAGAACTAGTCAGAGCAATGTCATATTATTGAATGAAGACTGTAAGTAACCATTAGTATAATCTAATTTTAGTTGGTATGTTTTATTATAAAATTACTCAGTTTTTATTATATCCACTAGGTGTAATCCCAAAAACAGAAATTCCAGAAAGGCTCATAGAAAATATGCACATATTTGATTTTAATTTAAATGCAGATGAAATGCAGAAGCTGAATGCCCTTGACAAAGGATTTCATTATTGCTGGGATCCCACAATTATTCGGTAAAAATAAAATTTGTACTCTATTTTTAATCTACAAAAATCAATGTCTGATAATCTCTAGGGATATTAGAAAATATTGTAAGGTGTCAGTAAAATTTATATGTCAGATTTATATTTCTCATCATAACTTTTTATAACTAAATATTTATTATAATTTCCATATAAGAAAGAGACAGTACTATACAAACCACAGAAAATACAAATACCTGGCATTGGTCCACATAACCAATGCTATTCTAAGCTCACAATAGACAGAATTTCCTAACAAATGATGTCACATTATTACAGAAACTTTTTGATTTGTATTAAAACTAATAAGTATATTAACAGAAGCTAAATCAAATGCATATTATGAATCAGCTGTAAAGATATGGACAAAATAACGAAATTTGTTAGCTATAACAAAAGAAGTGAAAAAAAATTAAGGGATGGCAAGGATGATTTAAAGCTTTGATTATTTGCACTACACACTACTTGACCCGGGGGAGGTGGGGAGAAGTGATAAAATTTTACTACAAAGTGATAACTTTGTAGAGAAAACTGTATCCAGGATCAGTAAACAAAGAAAATTGATGACAAATAGAAGAACAAAGGACCAACAGGAACTATACATAAAGTACAAATGCTTACCCATAAATGTTAATTAACCAAATATGTGCATAATGTATTAAAAGCAAAAATAATCTGCTAGCTTTAACAGTCAGTTGACTTTATAACTGGTTATCTCCAGTTACAAAAGAGGGAGGGTGTGCAAATGAGAAACAGCTAGACTACATCAGTCAGCTGTTCCAATAAAAGTTCCAAATTTGTGTGGGTAACAACTCATTTTTTGGTTGAAAAACATTCTTTTTTAGAATTTAAAGATTTAATTTGTTATGAAGATTTCAGGTAAGTAACATTTTGAAATTTTGAATTTTTATTTTTATAATTTCATGCTTTTCCAGTTCTGTCTCCTCCCACTACTGTTTGCATGTTTTTGTTTTGTGTGCTCTATCTATGATTTCTGCAATCCTTAGTGCTTTGTCATCAGTGTTTTTTGTCATATTCTCTGTTGTTGACAGCTGCAATTTTCTGCCAAAATATATTACTCTTCAATAGAATATTATGTTGTCTTGGCTATAAAGAACACTTATTAGTTTCTTCCCCCAAAGTATTTTTGTTATATAACGGAATTTGGATGTTTCATTCACATGGATGTAAATTTGACTTGCACTTCTATCAGTACAAATATCTAAAATGAATGCCCCCCAAGTTAATTTTTTTTTTTCAATTAAAGGACAAATTAATGTGCTTTGGCAGGGGTGAGCAAGCAGTGATCCCAATAGATCTGCTAAACCTTGGTCAGGTAAAAGTTTAAGAAGCCAACTGAATGTCAGTGCTTTCCCAGGTATTTATTTCCTCTAATTTGTATCCCTAAATTCACTAAAGCAAGCCATATTCTATAACAAACTACAGTGAACCTCATTTTATGATTGGCTCTTCATAATAAAAAAATATTTCAGCAAATGATAAAAGTATGTACTTTGCAGTGTGATTACTAACCTACTTAAAGCATGTTTTGGCTGATGCAATTATAATCACTGATTACTATTGTGTATGCAAGAAGGAGGTTATTACAATAGGAGCATTTGTATTGACCATGTTCATGGGAAGGTGTGTGTGTGTGTGTGTGTGTGTGTGTGTGTGTGTGTGTGTGTGTGTGTGTGTGTGTGTGTGTGTGTGTGTGTGTTGGGGGGGTGAGAATTCAGCAACTGACTTGTGATCACTCTTCCTTTCCTTGAAATGATTGTTTGTGTAAATGGTTAATCATATTACATAAACAGCATTGCTGTGTGTTTCGAAGAAAATTTCAATTAAACTTAATAGTGAAAAGGTATGGTGGTAATGCTGAAATTAGTGCATCGGTGTGGGAATTAGTTTTCTCCCATTCATTTAATTTTTACCATAATTAAAGAGAAACCCCCAAGAAAACTAAAGTCCAATGCAGTGGGAGGAACCTGATTGTACATGTTACTGTGGATAAAAGAAAAACAGAAGAATGGTTGTACAATTCCAGGACCATATATTTGCAACAGCTTCTTGATAGGCAGTATGATGACTTTAAAGTCAGGAAGGGTTGGTTCGACTGCTTTAGGAAAGATATATTAAAAGACATGGATAGGCTGTCGTTGCTATTAAAGAAGCAGATGAAGCTTTTATCAACGTTCCAAGAGTTCATCAAGAAAGAGGGCTGTCTTCTGCAACAGGGGAGGGGAGCACAATTTGACTTCACTACAGTAAAATTTCGCCCACCCAATACAAACCCTATGCTCCAGCAAATGATTTCCATCTTTAAAAAAATTTACACAAAGATATGACAATAGAATAAAATCTAAACTAGAGGGGATGCAATCCTGTGAAGCTGGATTTAGAAAGAATTACAATTCTTTGGACCATATTCACACATTAAGAAAGCTCATTTAAAAATCAATTGAATGCAATAAACCCTTATGTCTAGCCTATACAGACTACGAAAAAAGCATTTGATTCAGTTAAAACATCTGCAACCCAGAGAACTGAGAAACCATATATTGAAACACTAAAATATATTTACAATAATGCAACTAATGTAATTAAATTATATAAAAACAGTGAAAAGTTTCCAATATAAAAAGGAATCCGGCAAGGCGACACCATATTTCCCAAATTATTTACAGCTGCACTAGAGGAAGTCTTTAGAAGCCTTGATTGGGAAACAAAAGGAATAAACATAAATGGAGAAAGACTGCATCATCTGCAGATGATGTTGTCCTAATAGCAGATAATCTTGAAGATCTGGAAGAAAGACTAAATCAGCTAAATGAAGCCTCCAGAATAATTGGATTAAAAATAAATTGAGAAAAAAAAAAATAATGATGAATAAATGCATAAACCATAGAACTGTTAAAGTTGAAAATAATGAAATAGAACAAGTTACTTCATATGTATATTTGGGCCAATTGTTATCCTTTGAGGATTACCAAACAAAAGAGATTGAACGAAGAATTCATCTTGGATGGATGGCTTATGGGAAAATCAGAGACATATTCAGAAATAACATCCCTATCAACCAGTGCATACTTCCTGTCCTAACATACGGAAAAGAAACATGAACTTTAACAGAAGCCCTAAACAAAAAGCTGAGAACAACACAGCATCACATGGAGAGAAGTATGTTAAAAATAACGTTAAGAGATAGGAAGACAAATACTTGGATAACATCTGAAACAGGTGTCATGGATATTGTAAAATACATTAAACAAGCTAAGAGGGGAGACCAATGGATGGAGGAAGACCGAGAAGAAGGTGGAGGGATGAACTGGAACAAATTGTAGGAGTGAAATGGATGGGAGAGGCAGAAAACTGAGTGGTCTGGAAAACCATGAGGGAGACCTTGGACACCAGCAGTGGACAGAACCAAAAGGTTGAAGAAGAAGATTTGACAAGTACTTTGAAGCCAGAGACAGCATTGCCTTCAAGGGCTGTCTCCTTTGAAGGAATTCTGGAAAAATAAGTTTAACAGTTTAGATCAGGGGTCGGAATCCTTTTCAGACGCATGGGCTGCATTCAACTTTTATTTTTAATAATTGGACTGCAAGCGCTTAATTAAGAGAAAACAGTGAGTGACAAAAATACTTAAGTTATCAATTTTTATTATATCAATCTTAAAAAACAAAAATATTTCAAGTACGAGATAAATTACGACATTCTTGTAATGATGTCTGATATTATATTCTTTCATAACAGCTATCCTTTTATGACAAATAAAAGGGTCAAAGCTGTATAACTGAGAGGAGACCTCCACATAGCCTTTAAAGGAATGTGGAGAACCAACCAGAGCTTCTGACCTAATGTCCAATCCTCACCTTCTCGTGGTGCACCCTGTTGGGTATCTACTTGGATACTGAATGGACGAGGATGGGCTGGCAATTTGGGATTTAGCCGACCAAATTGTATTCTTATTGGTTAAACCAAAATATAGAATGATGGTACAACATGACAAAATTTCATGCCAGCTGGGGCGTCGCCCGGTTAAACAAGGCCCCCATTGTTTTCGCCAGGGAACCAGGGCGAACAGCGAAAAGTCAGCTACTGGAACAAATCTGAAAATAAACCCCAACTCAACATCACCAGAGTTAAAGATCGGTACTATCAACGTAAGAACCCTGAATGGCAAAGAAATGGAGCTAGCTGAGGAATTAGATAAGTACCAGATCGACATAATAGGGGTGACTGAAACAAAAAAGACCAAAACTGGTGAGATCTTTCTGAGCAATAAATACAAAATGTTATATTCAGGCAATGACAATCAAGGAAAAGAAGGAGTAGCCATAGTATTCAACACAAAATACGAGGCTAATCTTCTTGAATGGCAGTCAGTCTCAAGTAGAGTAATGTGGGTAAATATGAGAATGGGGAACTGGACAATGCGACTTATTTGTTCCTATGGTCCCACAGAAGGTTCTACTAAGGTAGAAGTGGAGGACTTTTTTGAGGCTTTAGAAAAAGCAACTGACACAATGAAAAATGAAAAGTTAGTCCTTGTTGGGGATCTAAATAGCAGAGTAGGAAATGATTGTGAGACATACAAAAATATTTTGGGAAAATTTGGAGAAAAGAACAAAGCTAATAATAATGGCAAATATCTGTTGAATTTCTGCTCAGGACATGGACTGGTTATTACTAACACCATGTTCCAACATAAAAATGTGCACAAATTCACATGGAGAGAAGAGGCTAGGAATAAGAAAAGTCTCATTGACTATGTTATTGTTGATAGTGATGTTTTCTCCCTGGTGCAGGACACCAGAGTGTACAGATGATTTGAAATTGGAAGTGATCACTATTTAGTCTTGAGCAGGATAAAATTGAATTTCATATTGAAAAGAATAACATGTAAGAAAGTTTTAAAGCGAATAAAAGTTGAGAAGCTCTCAGATGTGAACTGTAGGCTAAAATACACAAAGATTATTGAAGAAAAAATGAAAGAGTTTGAGAACAGGAATCAAACCTTGGAGATTCAGTGGCAAACTCTGAAGAAAACATTGATTGATTCTGCCAGAGAGGCATGTGGTGAGGTTATCTGTAAGGATAAAAATATCAGAACTCCCTGGTGGACACAGGAAGTTAAAGAGGCAGTGAAGGAAAAGAAGAAAGCATACCAAAAGTTCCTGTCAAATAAGTCAGCTTGTGCTCTTAGAGAATATAGAGACAAATGCAAGAATGCTAAACACTGTGTAAAACTAGCTAAACAAAAGTCATGGGAGGACTTTGGCAAGAATATAGAAAATAAATATCAAGAAGGTGGCAAAATATTCTGGAGGTTGTTGAAGAAGCTTAAGAATGGAGGAAAGAGTGCTGTAAAAGGAATTAGAGATGATAAAGGTGACATGAAAACGGGAGAAAAAGATATCCTTGAAGTATGGAGTAATTACTTTGAAAAACTGCTAAATGAAACAAGCAGTGATGACAGCACAGTGGTAAAAAACACTGACCAGGCATGCAGTCAGGAATACATATCCATACTAGAAGTAGAAAAAGCCACCAAAGGTTTGAAATGTGGAAAGGCAGCAGGAGTAGATGATATTCGACCAGAAATGCTGAAGTATGATGGTATAAAAGTCTTACAGTGGCTGCACTGCATAGTTCAGAAAGCCTGGACAGAGGGACGAATTCCCGATGATTGGAGTAGAGCTCTCATAGTACCCATATATAAAAAGGGAAATAAAACTGCATGTGAGAATTACAGAGGTATTTCCCTACTGAGTGTTCCTGGCAAGATCTATGCAAGTATACTTGAGAAACAGTTGAGAAGAATTGTGGAAGAAAAGCTTGGTGAAGAACAAGCTGAATTCAGGCCAAATAGAGGCTGTCAGGATCAGATCTTCACTTTACGACAAATAGTCGAGAAAGCATGGGAATATAACAAAGATCTGTATTTAAGTTTTGTCGATCTGGAAAAGGCATATGACAAGGTGCCAAGAGAGAAGCTATTCGATACGCTTCAGTTATATGGTGTCACTGAGGCATTATGTCAAGCAATACTTAGTCTTTATTTGAGTTGTAAGTCAGCAGTTAGAATTGAAGGAAGTACAGGAAGATGGTTTAATGTTAAATCTGGTGTGAGACAAGGATGTACATTATCCCCTCTGTTATTCATTATCTATATGGATCACATTATGAAGGAAAGTGGTATTAAACATGATATCAAAATTGGAGATGTTAATGTCAGCTCTTTGCTTTGTGCTGATGATGTTATACTTCTAAATAAATCTGCTACAAATCTGCAAGATTCTCTGACTAAATTGAATAGCTGTTGTAATAGATATGGTATGAAGGTCAGCAATAAAAAGACAAAGACAATGAAAATATGCAGAATCATTGAAAATGTCAACTGTGTTGTGAATGGAGAACCTGTGGAACAAGTAAAATATTTCAGCTATTTAGGCACGATTTTTACTGAAGATGGTAAATTAAATATAAAAATAGACAACAGAATCAGCAAAGCTGGTATGGTGGGAAGTCAATTGAATAAATTCATATGGAATAAGAGAGAAATCAGTCAGAACACTAAATTAGCTGTGTACAAGACAGCGTTCAAACCAGTTTTAACTTATGGATCTGAGAGCTGGGTCAGAAGTAAAACACTTGACCAAAGACTAGAGACTGCAGATATGAGAGTCCTGAGAAAGATTAGAGGCGTGAACAGATGGCATCAATGGCAATGTCATATTAAAAACGAGGATATTAGGAAAGAACTTGACGTTGTCAGCATCCAGGAATGCGTTAGCAGAGCTAATCTTAGGTGGTATGGTCACTTAAACAGAATGGGCGAGGAAAGATTAACCAAACAAGTGTTCTCTGCCAGGTTGGCAGCAAAACGACCCAGAGGAAGACCAAGATATAGGTGGATTGATACGGTACAAAATGCTTTAGACGATAGAAATATAAGATCTGATAATGTTGGAGTCTTGACAAGTAACAGACTGATTTGGAGGAAAATTGTAGATAGGAAATTAATAATGATGTGATTTTTTTCATGTAGTACTATCATATCCTGTACACCCCTTGAGGGTACATGGCAGGAATTTGATGATGATGATAAGACACAGGGGCATTTTTTTGAAATTTTTCAAGAAATATATATCCTCTGAAAATAATAGTTGATGTTATTGAATTATATTAAAAGACGGACCAGGAATGCCACTACAAAACTGTGCCAAAATCTCGATTGTCGGCAGATGAAGTTGCCTTTGTTATCCCCACCCATGATAACTCGTGCCAAGTTGCACGGCGATATCATGAAGTATAGGTATAAAAATATTTTAAATTTATTATTCATATTATGAAATGTATTATTTAAATAATTTAGCATACGGGCCACATGCCATGTAAGTATGGTCAACCTTTTATGGGCCGCCAAAAATGCAGGTTTGGGACACATGCTGCCCACGGGTTGCCGATCCCTGGTTTAGATTATGTAATATTTATTGTGAATTTTTAGAACATTTCTGCCTGGTGTCTCACAATGGAGCTTCAAGAAACTTATGGCCTTCAGTCAGCTGCGAATTTGACAAAGTTCAGGGTGAAAGTATAATTCTAGATCATGGATGAGTTGACAACAGAGGCTCTTCAATAAGAACAGAAGATTTTAAACTTAAAGGAATTGAGCAAAATCACTGTTTACAACAGTATGCAAGAAATTAAGGACATTTTCTGCATAAGGCAGTAACAAACCCAGAAATAGAAATCAATGAACTAGCTATTTCTATTTCTGGGTTTCATACTGCCCTATGCAGAAAATGTCCTTAATTTCTTGCCCTGTTGTGTAACAGGGTGAACTTGCTCCCCTTTATTTAAAATCTGTTCTTATTGAAGAGCCTCTGTTGTCAACTCATCCATGATCTAGAATTACACTTTCACACTAAAATAGAAACCACTGAACTAGCTAGTTTGAAGATGAGCTGTTGTTATTTCAAGGACCTCCATTTGTTGCTCTCTGAATGTACCAAAAAACAGCAATCACAATACCAGATTCTGACAACTGAACTGAAGAAAATTCTCCAATACCACATTGCAATTGCAAATAATTTTAAGAAGCAGCGTTTCCAGTCTTATGATTAGTTTAATGTTTATAACCTCCTTTCTCCTCATGTTTTAAATCTCACCTATAAAAGAGAGGGGAAAACAGTTATGGAAAAAAAATTCAACTTCTGGGGTACTGGAACAAATTATCAAAATACAATGAATTATTGGGTTCACATTACAATATTTTCACATAATGAAGGGGGGGGGGCTATTTTCTGGATGGTACAGCAAGAATCTACTAGCTTTTTATCCATTTTCTTCCAGATTAATTTGATGTGTTTCAAGACTCCAACATTGTCACATCTTTCATTTCAGTTCTTTAAGTCAATACTAACTGCATTCGTCATCGTGAATATAGTTTTCTCCATTTTTATCTTCCTAGCATCAAATATCTGTCTTGTTAACCTTTTTTCTCTCATTCTGTTTAACTGACCATTGTCTTAAATCAGTTACATTCACATATTCTTGAATATTAAAACAACATAAAGTTCCTTTCTTGATATCATCTCTAGCATTTACTCTAGTTATCTCAAATTTACTTGGGTTTTTATGCCAGCTTTGTCATCTGTGATTCCGTTTACAGTACTCTTTCCTACACTTCTAAGCTTTTTTTTTGGACAGCCTCCAGAACAATTTGCCACCTTTGTGATATGTGTTCTATGTTTTTAGCAATCTTCTCATAAAGAAGTACTTTTAAAAACAGCTAAACTTACTTGTCCCCCCCCCCCCCTTTAAGGGCACATGCTAATTTATTTGCCAGAAATTTTCAGTGTTTTATCAGGACTGTGTCTTGAATCTCTATTCACATTTGTATGTTCATACAAACAAACAACTTCGCTGCATGCTTCATAGGCGAAAATCCATCAACATTTTCTTCAGATTTTCAAGTACATTTCTTTCCAACATATTATTCATCATCATCATCATCAAATTCCTGCCATGTACCCTCAAGGGGTGTACAGGATATGACAGTACTACATGAAAAAATTACATCATTACTAACTTCCTATCTACAATTTTCCTCCAAATCAGTCTGTTACTTGTCAAGACTCCAACATTATCAGATCTTATATTTCTATCGTCTAAGGCACTTTGTACCACATCAATCCACCTATATCTTGGTCTTCCTCTGGGTCGTTTTGCTGCCAACCTGGCAGAGAACACTTGTTTTGCTAATCTTTCCTCTCCCATTCTATTTAAGTGACCATACCATCTGAGATTAGCTCTGCTAACGCATTCCTGGATGCTGACAATGTCAAGTTCTTTCCTAATATCCTCATTTTTAATATGATATTGCCATTGATGCCATCTGTTCACACCTCTAATCTTTCTCAGGACTCTCATATCTGCGGTCTCTAGTCTTTGGTCAAGTGTTTTACTTCTGACCCAGCTCTCAGATCCATAAGTTAAAATTGGTTTGAACACAGTCTTGTATACAGCTAATTTAGTGTTCCGACTAATTTCTTTCTTATTCCATATGAATTTATTCAATTGACTTCCCACCATAACAGCATTGCTGATTCTGTTGTCTATTTCCATATTTAATTTACCATCTTCAGTAAAAATTGTGCCTAAGTAGCTGAAATGTTTTACTTGTTCCACAGGTTCTCCATTCACAACACAGTTGACATTTTCAATGATTCTGCCTATTTTCATTGTCTTTGTCTTTTTATTGCTGACCTTCATACCATATCTATTACATATTATTCTTTGCATCCTGAAATAGTATAAAGATATTCACTATCTAAAACAGCCAATAAGATTTGTATTTCTTGTGTGTTCTTCTCTTCATGTAAATTTATGTGCATCTTTATGTTGCAATATTGCATTTGTAATGACTAATCCACATCCTAAACAGAAATCCCTGCAGGTACTTATCATGGAAAAATCTGTTAACATATAATTTAAATACCTGCAGATCTTAACTTCTGGGAAATGCTTAAAAAGGGAAAGATATAGTTAATGTTGGAGTTGGAAGAAATCATGGGAATATTAAAAGGATTTGTTATTAAGTTTTGCAAATCTGGAAAAGGACATTGTTACTTAAGTTATAAATCATGAACATTGGAGTTCTAATATCACATTTAAATTCCTTATGTGTACGGGATATTATGATAGCACTACATAAAAAAAGTTACATTGTTACCTAACTTCTCATTGACAATTTTTGTCCAAATTAATTTGTTATCTGCCAAGACTCCAATATTACCAGATTTGTATTTCTCTCTTCTAAGGCACCCTTTACTGTATCAATTCACCTAGATCTTGGTCTTAATCCTGTTGAAGAAGACTTGTTTTGCTGGCCTTTCCTGTTCCATTCTGTTTAAGTGGTCATGCTAGCTGAGATTAGCTCTGCTAACAACATCAAATTCTTTTTTAATATGATACTGCCACTGATGCCATCTGTTCACTCTCCTAATCTTTCTGAGAACTCTGTGATCTTCAGTCTTTCATCAAGTGTTGAATTCCTTTCTAATATCTTCATATTAGAAAGGAACCAATACCTACATTCATGCCAATTTATTTAATCAGTAGCATCTCAGAAATATATATACTCTAAGACTACCAGAAAGCTATCAAATAGCACAGTAATTTTGGAAAAAAAGTGTTAATAGGAAGCTGGAATGGGAATACTTTATCATTCACACCATATTATGATGGTGCGAATGAGAGAGCATGCATAAGCAATGCACAGAATAATCACATTTTTAAAACACCAGTAAACATATACATGTATATTCGTTTATACTATTTAGCTTCAGTTATCCAAGAATAACTTAATATATAATGGATGAGAGAATCAAATAATGTAAGTATAATTATCTCACTTGTAAAGTGTATAAATGTGTAGTCATAAATTAAAACACAAAATTAACAGGTATAACAAATTTATTATTGTAATAAAAAAGGTCAATACAAATGATGGATTTTATCCTGTTTACAAATAGTATGCCATATTTTTGGCAATTTCAAATATTACAAGTAATAAAAACAGTATCCAAACTGGCACGCTTACAAATTCTAACATTATCTGCAATGTTCTCACAATAAAATAATTATATACATATCTAGAAAATTAAAAACTACTTACAAATAAATAAATCATTTTGCAACAATCCTAATATTCATATACCTGAGTCAGAAAAAAAAACTTTACAAAATCAAACATCTTTTATCACAGTAATCCCAAGATTAAATTTGCTTTTAAAAATTCAAAATATATTAATTATGCATTGTCTTACATATAAAACGTCGCCATTCAGTCATATGAATAATAATAAAATTTAAGAAGCAATCTTTAATGCTTCATAAATACAAAAATTCGACTAGGAAATGCAAATTTTTAAAGAATATAGTTGTTTAAAGTTCTACTAGAAATTTTTTATTCATAAACAAATATCAAAAAGGTCTTACTAAACTGCTATGCAAAATAGATTTTATTTTTTTTTTTTTGCATTCATTCTTTCACATACTGCATTTGGGAAGTAAATTACTTATAATCATAAACCTTTCCCATACTGTAATAAAAGTATATCAAATATAGCCCAAATTAATTTTTTGTAGCCCACTGCATGTTTATGAAGCTAAGGAACCATCTTAGTAACTTGAATTTATTTATTTTTTCTTGATGCAGCATACGATCTTTTTAGAAAAATGTAGGAGATTAAAATGTTATTGTTAGAACTGCAGAACAGTAAAAGGAAGGTTGATAATCTGTCACCATATTCCCACGCTATCAACTGGAAGGCAAGATTGTTTAATGAACAGTCTTACCTTCCAGTATTTAATAGATAGCATGAAATTCAAAACCATTCACTGAAGAACTTGTTTTCAGCAGGTGCATTTCCTGAATCGGTTCTAAAGAGGACATATGAAATTATTTTAGTGAGCAATAAAAAAGAGAGAGAAACTGACTTTTGAAGTCACAACTGCTCTTGACAAAAGTACAAATACTGTTAATGTTGTGTGCCTCTGAAGAATTCAAATTCATAACTGTAAATATAAGCATGATAACCACCACCCATGGAGATTTTTCAATTGTGTGATTGTAGTTTCAGAAAAATATGATTTAGTATATTTGATTTCTATAGTGATGCTCCTTCAATGACTAGGAACAGAAGCAATTTTCTGGCTCACTTACATAACATATAATTTGATCATAACTATATAATCTGCCATACTATGTGCACATGTTTCAGCCAGCAATGATTTCCATCATTTTAAAAAGTAAGTTGGAATTTACAAAGCTGGCATGCTGTACTGAAGTTCACTGGCACTTTTGAGTTTTGGAAACTACGATAGTAATTATTTACCTTAAAATGAAAAGATACACAGTTAATAACGATAACATCAACTAGAAATAATAAATCTTATATTCAGTATTCAGTTATAGTTTTCAAGAAAAAAAGAAAGTTAAGGATCCTTGGTTTTCGCATATGTCGCCAGACAATTCATTGCAGAGTGTAAATTGTATAAAAAAAAATAGTACATATCTCTGCAAACTACTATTTTCACTTAGGATAGGCAATAAAATACTGAAAAAGCTGATATAGCAAAAGCAGCATTGAACTTTCTTGTGATTGAGATGCTAAAAGTTATAAATTGAAAATTTCATGCCATCAGATTTTATTTTTACATTACTGTTGTTTTTGCTACTTAATGATAAATTATTAAATGAAATTTCAGAGCAATAAATATGTCAAAATTTCAAAAACCCACTGCCTATACTTGCTGTGTTTTGAACAAAACAAGTCATGTATCACATTAATATAATTAAAAATTGTCTTAAATTTATATGTAAATATTCTATTCAAGTAAACAATTTTTTGAACCATTAATAAAAACAATGAAAACAAAATTATTGTACTGTATCAAACAAAACTGAAAAAATATATCTAAAATAAAATCTGTTATATTAATAAATTATTACAACTTTACAAGATGAAGTTTTCTTTGGTATTTCAGAAAGATAGTGGTTTTCATTTATGTAACATATCTTTGTAATAACTCCAGAAATTAAGAAAGTAGCAAACAAGTCATCTAGTGAATAATGAGATGATGTTCACATTGAAATGATGCATTTTTATGATTAGTGCTTAAACTATTATGAAGGGGCAGTCATAGTTTAGGAATGACTGTTTCTAAATCATTGACCCCACACCCACGACTGCTTCATTTTATTCCGTTCAAAAAACAAAGCCCAAATCAGATAAACTTTATATCCCTCTCAATGCAATTGTGTGTGTGTGTGTGTGTGTATGTGGGCAGAAATAAAGAAGTAATCTGTTGATTTTTGTGAAGAACGCATTATAGCAAGACTGTTCCAGAAAACAGAGGTTAGTGAAATGAAAGATGAATAAGAGAGAGAGTAGCAGGTTCTGGTGAGTTAGGCAGAAATGTAAATAGATGTTGAGCAGCTGTCATGTTACCGTAAGTTTAGCAATAATGGATGCCATTTCTTCTGAACACAACCTATAGAAATATCTACAGAAAAGACAATCAGAAACTGACCATCTAAGAGAGAGAAAGAGGAATTTGGTACACCATGTCAAATATGAGAATAGTATTCTAAGGTGGAGGCAGATTTGGTGGCTGAACAGATAATTTCCTGAATGAAAAAGAATTACAAGTTTTTTGGAAGTTGAGAATGCTACAGAAATGTGTTTCATGACAGGAAAAGAGAAAGTATCACTCGGAAAAGAGAATTCTTGGCTATTCAGCTGAGTATCGTCAAAAGTAAAGGGAGGTTGTTGGTGCAAGCAAGAAGAAAAATTTGTGGTATGGAAACATAGAAGGAGGCTAAGTTGTCATCATCCCATAGAAGGATGGTATGGACATCTTGAAGCTTGATATGCTTGAGCACCAGGAATAAAGATTGTAGTCATCCTCTAGACTATGGATAGGGTTTAAGGACAGTGAGCGAAGACAGTTTATGAAAAAAGAGAGGGTTAGTGAAATAAGAGTCCTGAGGGACACTTGTATCAGTAGGAAAACATAAAGAGAGAGAGAGAGCACCCTCAACCATTGCATGCAGTGATTGACCCAAGAGAAAACTGGCAATCCAATTATAAGGGTGGATGGCAGTTTGCTGAGAAGCCTTCAGTGTCACAAGGCAACAAACGTTTCTCCAAACCTTTTCATGGCATGTATACAGAAGTGGATGATGAAATATTGGTTGTCTTAACTGGTGAAATTCATATTATTAGTGGTAATTGATAAGTTGACTGTTGATGACCCTCTCCATTACTTTAAATGGAACTGAGGTGAGAGCAATAAGTTAACAACAGATGCTTCTCTCTTTTTTTTAAACAAACAGGTTGGTCAGTTCAGGAGCAAAGTTGGTGGGATATCGTCAGGACCAGAAATCATTTTGTAATTAGATGGTTAAAAGTTCTTCTGCCCTTTCTGGTAGACCACAGGATACATGTGGTGCAATGTTCCAGGTACATGGGAGGTCATTTGTCTTATATCAATACAGGATTTGGAAGAGAAAAATAATGCTCAATAGTCTGTTTTACCTTTTGGTAAAACAAACTATTGAGTTGCAAGGGTGTCTTCTAGATAAGGGATAGAGAGAGAGGTGGGAGTAGATGGGCAGAAATTGTACCTGACAGCCTTTGCAAGGAACCAGAACACTGCCATTTGTGTAAGACAGAAATTTTCTACATGTAACTCTTACAAGGTCAGACTTAGTTTTCTTAATGAGTGTTTCAAAACTAAAGAAGTCATCTGTGTAGACTGCCAATAAAGTTAGTTTTTGTCTCTTACGATGTGCTAGGCTTTATTATTATATTATCTAGAATGATTTTAATCTGTATTGTTGCAAAAATTATATGGACACTTCCACATTAATATATATCAGCAGTAAACCACATGCCATGAGATGTGCTAAGTAACTGTCTACTATGCTGGAAAGAGAATACAGCGTTGGATTCTTTAACCATGAATCCAACAAAAATGTCACCAGAGGTTGATATGTTCATCAGTCAATTTTGTGCACAATTAAAGCATCTGAGATTAATGCTGGCTTGGTTGGCAAAGTGCTCAGTGTGTGTTTTTTAACCTATAGGGCTTGAATCCATTGACAATGGATGTTTATGAATGTCTTTAGGTGATGAGGCCAACACTTGTTTTATCGGAGCCTGAAGTTATTTGGAAAAAGTGCTCTGTTATTTAATAATAATAAAAACATGGCCAATGTCATTAAAAGAAAGAAATGGTGGTGATGAAAACAAAGAGTGTTGTGCACACTTTCCATTATATACGAGTCTGTTCTTGAGCAAGAGTTGAGAAGCCAGAGGTTTGTGGCAGAATATGCTGAACTCCAAAACAACTGACTGGTTTGAATTCTGTGATGCAGACTCCATGATAATTGAAATATGGATTTGACAAATAGTAAAGTCAAGATAGTTATGGAGGAGGGGGGGGGGGAAAGAAAGCATGTCAAAAGTTCCAACAAGCAAGTGAGCATGTATTTTAAGGGAACACAAAGAAGCAGTTTGCAAAAAAACAGCGATGGGAAATGTAGGAGGTAAATAAATACCAGGAAGGAAACAAAAAATTTTCTTAAGGCTATTGAAAAAAGCTTCAAAATGCAGGAAACATTACTATAAAAAGATATAGATTGTTAGTAGAAAATATTCAGGGACTACGAAAAAAAACCATCAAAAACTTTGAAATGTGGGAAGGCAAAGATGATGCATAACCAGATATGGAAAAATAAGATTGACAGGGGCTGCACTTCATAATTCAAAAGGCATGGTCAAAAAGTCCAATTCTCTTTAACTGCAGTAAAGTTCTCAGAATATCTATTTCTAAAAAAGGGAAATAAAAAAACAATGAACATTCCAGGGAAAATTTATGAAAGCAAAACTAAGAAGAGACTTAAGACAAATTGGAGGATTGACTGGATTATATTTTTCATTTTAAAACAAATAGTTGAGAAATCATGGATCAAGCAATACATCTTAGAATTCAGAGGTACAGGTAGCATTACAAATAGTTTTGTACCAGTGTTATACAATCTATATGGATCACATTATGAAGAAAAGTGGCATTGAACCTGATTTTAATCTCAGTTCTTTACAGGATTAAGTTACAGGATCTGTCAGGACTCAAACAATGTTTGAGTCCTGACAGATGTCAAACTAGAGAAAAACTGTCAACAGGAAGTTAGTAATAACTAACTTTCATTTAGTAGGGAGGTCAAAATATAAAACCCAACAATGTTTGAGTCCTGACAGATGTCAAACTAGAGAAAAACTATCAACAGGAAGTTAGTAATGACTAACTTTTCATTTAGTAGTATCATGGTATCCTGTACACTCTTTGAGAGTACATATCAGGAATGTGATGATGACCTATTTACAGAAGCAGATGTTTCCATAACAGGCACAGGTTCTATGTTTTTAGTAGCTCATTTGTGACACCTGCATTGCTACTTTCGAATGTGTTTCAAGCAGTTTTACTGGTTAGTTAAATACTGTCTCCCTCATCTTAATATCCAACTCCAAACAACTGATTTAACCCAAACAAAACACCAGTCATCAATGCTGCTACTTACATTAAAAGAAATAGACTAAATATCTAGATTGTTACATGTCATAATTAACTACTTAACAGATATTTGACCTTGTAACGAAAGAAAACTATCAGCTCACAAGCATAAGAGATATCAGACATACACACATGTATACAATATGAGTTCAAAATTGTGTGATGGCTCTGTAGGGTCATGGACAATTCATCGCAGAAAATGTTATTTGCTAGAAAATTGAAATGATATTGCATTGATATTGATATATATGAAAAAGTAAAATGCAGTGCAAGATAAATTTCACAAAATATTATTTTATTATGTATCTACTGCATGGTTAGCCGAGTGGCTGGTTGGAAAACATCAACTGATATCCAAAATTTACATATGCCTAGGAGAGGAGTGTCCTAAGTTCGATTCCCGTCGCTGACATGAGGAGCTTAGGATCTTTCTCAGACATAGCCAAGTTGGCCGGTCTAGGGCGAGGACTGCAGGGTTTTTCCGCCTGCAAGCCAGCCTTGAGAACATAATGCTTCTACAGACATAGGATACACTAGGAACCACCTTATCCTTGTATAACAGTTGTGGTTATAAGGAATAGAAACCCTCAACACCATAAAGGTAAAAGAGGGAAAGATCTATGTATTATTTATTTAGATTTTCGTAATATTTTTATTCTTATACAGTGAAAGTAAAATTCTATTGATCAGTGAGTTTCCTAATTTCTGTTTCATCTTAAAAAGGTATAAATATTCTTTCTTACTTTGATAAACAGGTTCTGTTGATGGAATATTAATATTTACAAAACTGGAATAGAGTGGTTTAGGGAGAAAGGACACCATATTTAAGAATGTTTATTATGCAAACTGTTTACTGTTTTTCGTGCACATAGACATCCATCCAGATGTGATATATATATATATATATATATATATATATATATATATATATATATATATATATATATATATATATAGTATATGCATGTTTTATCTGAACTAATTCAGAAGATGAGGTGTTTCAGTTACTGAATACACATGTATTTTGAAAATAACTCCACATTTCCAAATTAGGAAAGATATGTTTACGCTGTTATCGTTAACAGAGCTAGTTTAAGATCGTTGGTGCACTTTTTGAGTAATTATATTAAAGAAAATGATAATAAAATTATGTAAATCAGTACTAGCTGAATTGCCATCTGCAGCTGCAATGCTAGTCTTTACCTTTTCCTCCAGTGCTAGTATTTTCAGACGAAGAAATTCATGTCTCACCTAATAATAATTACAAACATCTATGTATTGCGAGTTTCGAATCCACAGCTCATTGAGGGTAGGTACACTATCTAGTCGGTTGTTCATCATCACGGTTTATTTACAATTTGTAAATAGGAAAACAAACTAAATAAACAGGAATAATTATTATTATTACACACCTCCAGGGAGTCCAAAGACTCATCGAGGGAGGGCACCTGCTCTACAACTGTCTCTGCCACTCAATCCACCAACTGACCACAACTACACCAACACCACTAGTATTTCCAAGGACAATCACAAACATCCATGCCCACAGCGGGATGTTTGTGATAAGAAAAAGTTAATTAATATATGTAGCTTTCCAGGCATCTCTGTTTTGAATCAGTTGAGTTATTGCTCGTGGAGAGAGAGAGTATCTGTGCTGATAAGGTGGTTAATATACTACCAGAATTGTTTAGTTGAGCTTCCTCTCCATCTTTGTCCATTTGAGGGGAGGTGTATAAAAATAAGATGTCAAATTATGGAGGAGGATGTCTCAGTTGATATCTGCATTGGGTTTCAATCAAGGGTTTTTGGTTTGCCTCTTCTAAAATACTGGAATTATCGATATGATCCTTCCAAGAGTAACCGAGTAAAGGTCTTAAGCAGGTTGTATTAAAGCTATTAATGATTTTTATTGTTGCTTTTTGGGTGGAACCATTCCATGTTTCTCCACGATACAAATTAGGCTTTACAAAGCAACCTCAGAGGTTGCTTTGTAAAGCCTAATTTTTGTTTCCAACATAATGAGGGACAATTTTGATATATTTCTTAGATTGCTGTGTTGATTGAGAGTTTATATTTTCTTAATAATATGTCATATACACTATTATTTATATTTGAGCCAAAGTATTGGAAGTCTCCTACTTTTTTCCTAAAACGCTGATTGATGGAACCTTGTACTATATTTGTGAGTATTTTAGTTTTGTTTCATTTAACTGTCAATCCAAATAGTTATGCAGCTTGACATAATTTGTCAACGTGTTGTTGTGCCTTGGTTAAATATGAGTCTATTAATACCATATAATCTGTAGCTGAGGTTGTTAACGACATGATATTTCTGATTACAGTTTGCTTTCGAACGGTTCACAGGAGAAGTAATTAATTACGTATTTCACTTTGGGAGCATCTATCTATATATTTTTTTTTTCAGTAAAAAAGACTAAATATAAAATTTCTTAGTGTCATTAAATACTAGTATTGAAGCAGCAGATTTACTTATGCTGATTTACATCATTATGATAGCATTTACATAATTTTATTATCATTTTCTTTAATATCTACTCAAAATTGCACCTATGATCTTAAACTAGCTCTGTGTTTAGACATCTTGCACGGTGCGACAGCAGCATGCAAGATGTCTTTACTAAGCAGGAAAAGTCCAGTGATTTTCAAAATGTACATGTATTCAATAACTGAAACACATCACACCTGGATAGATGTAAATGTGCAGAACAGAAAAACAGTGAATGGTTAGAATAAATATTCTTAAATATTGTACCCTTTCTCCCTAACTATTAATAGAAATAATTGGAATATGTAAATATGGTGCTCTTTCTCCGTAACCATCCTATCCCAGTTTTGTAACAATTAATATTCCATCTACACAGCCTGTAGTAAGAAAGAATATTAATAACTTTATACGGAATAAAAAAAATTCACAACACTAAGTATAATCGAAAGTATCTGTGCTGATAAGGTGGTTAAATATACTGTCAGAATTGTTTAGTTGGCCTTCCTCTCTGTCTTTGTCCATTTGAGGGGGGTGTATAAAAATAAGATGTCAAATCATGGAGAAGGAGGATGTCTCAGTTGATGTCCAAGCCAATTAGATAAAATATTTCTTTCTTTTTTTCATATATAGGAATGACATGAAACATGATTACAAATTTTTTTGCGATTAATTGTCTGGACACTGGCTCTGTATGTATATCTCTTGGCCTTGTGTCCATACCAAATAAAACAGTAATTATCTCTAAATGTATTCTTCTTCTGTTAAATATGAATGATAATTAGCATTTCTATACTTATAAAATGCTGCTACTTAGTTCTGAAATCAGTAATCTGGCTCCCCACCCCCAAAGTCATAATTCATTTTGCCACTAATTTGTTGAGGTGGGAGAGTTTTAACATTTTTATCGAGTTATGATTTAAATACCAGCTAGCACGAATCTTCTTTTTAAGATTATTTTCTTGATAAGTATGAGATCTTAAGCCATCTCTGTATTTATGATAAAAAAAAGAGGAACATAATATTAATTAATACAATGGACCATATTTGTTAACATTCAATTTAAAACACTAGCTTTTCATATTTGCTTCTTGCATTCTAAAAATCAATGATATTTTGCAGTGAGAACATTGATAATTTAGTTCTGGACTATTATTGGCTTAAAAAATTTAGCACCTTAATTTATTGGCACACTAAAACATTTGATACCTTTTTTTTACAAAGATACTAGCTTTTAATTAGCACATTCTTTACAGTCTTTAGCTTATCAACTCTTTTCTGCAAATGAGCATTGGCTGTATCTAGTTCCTCTATTCTGGCCTGAGCTTCTCTTAGCTAAAATAAAATTATTTATTCTATGTAAATTACTTATTTGAAAGCATTTTGAAATTTCAACTTTAATAGAAAATAACTTCTTTATACATTCAGCTCAACTATAATAAACACTTATTTTTAGAGGTACCTGTAGCATAGTATAGTTATTAAAAGAACACGTAAGACCACAGTAAGAACTATTCAATTAATAAGGTACAGATATTTCATACTAAAACTAATAGTACATCTTCAGTGTCACACGAACAGTTATAGGAATGGAATACAAGTAACGAACATTCGGTGGAGCACCTATTAAAATACAGTTGTTGCTGCGTGCTAGGGAATGATAGATATAGTTCTAGCACAACACAGTATTAACACTACTCATAATTTGCAGTGGGATAAAGCTATTCTGCTCCATAGATGCAGGTTCAAATATGAACGTCTTTTAAAAGAAAGTTGTGAAGCTATTTTACACTGACCGAATTTAAATCTAAATGATTGTCTCTTTCTCTTGAAGATCTGGGAGACTTTTATTTTATGTAATTAATAAAAAAGCCAATTATCTTAAATATTAATTAATTAATATTTCTATCATTTCCTAGCACGCGGCAACAATTGTATTTTAATAGGTGATCTACCGAATGTTCGTTACTTGTATTCCTATAACTGTTTGTGTGACACTGAAGATGTACTATTAGTTTTAGTATGAAATATCTGTATCTTATTAATTAAATAGTTATTACTGTGGTCTTATGTGTTCTTTTAATAATTATAATAAACACTTATAGCGAATTTGTCTATTATAATAACCAACTATGAAAAAATTCCTAGGATCAATGCTTCCAAGGAAAATTACCATGCCAACCATCCATTACAATTTTTTTAGTCTCTAAGTTTGCTATAGTGAGAATTGACTGGGTATTTGCAAAGAAATGATATTATCTAGGAGAATAAGGAAACATCATCCCTTTGTAGATGTGGTAAAAACTACTGCTTTCTGTTTAAGGATATAGGTTTGAATCCAGTGTAAGTGCAGCCGGTATATTTTCAAAAGCCTGCTGTTCTAGACATGATCCTTGAGTTTATAAGGCTTGTTCTTAAAATGAAAACTAGAATGCCTTTGTTCTATATACTGAATTTCTTCTGTAACTTTTTTTTTTTTTTTGCAGCTGTGCTGAATGATGCTATTCATCCATTTTACTCCTACCTGATTTATTCTACGAACCATGCACCTCTTCTAATTCTCCTTCCTTTTCCAGGGAACTACTCCAAATTGCTTTGGAGTAGTTCCCTGAATCCCAGCCTTGTGAAGATCCACTCATACGATGCATTTTGGTGACAATGCTGCTTTGAATCAACCAATGGGCAGTATTATTATTATTATCTAAGACCTCATCGAGGGAGGCTGTAAATTACCCAACCCAGCTATCATACCTACCCTTGAATTCATTCACACTAGATGCACTCACTACCCGTAAGGGCAAATTATTCCACTCACTCACTGCTCTCCGGGAGAAAAACCTAGCTCTTAACCCTTTTTTGACTGAGAACAACCTTAACTTCCATGGATGCCCCCGTGTTCTCTCCCTGCATTCCATATAACGAAAAATTTCATCATTTGAAATGCTATAATACCCATTCAAAAGTTTATAGACCTCTATCATATACCCCTCTTTCACCTGTTAACCAGAGTCTGTAATCCACATACTCGCAATCTGTCCTCATAATCTAAATCCCATAATCTGGATATGATCTTTTTAACTCTTCTTTGCACCCTTTCCACAGCTTCTTTATTCCCTTGGAACCTGTATTGGTTCATTTTATTGGCTCAGTTTATTTACAATGTTGCTTATAACTGTTATTTTATTGTGGTTAATAATGGCAGATAAAATTCAAGGTAAGAGTGTTGTTGCTCCAGTGAAAAGAAAACTTGTAAACCTATTACATTACATGCTAAGATTTAAATTTAGTGATGATGAGAGAGGTTGCAAGCTACTTGCACTTGAACTTTCTTGCACTTTGTTATTTAAAAAAAAAAAAAGTTAGTTCTTAGTGAGTGAAAAGTGCTACACTAGTTAATACTAAAGTTATCCATAAATGGTAAAGTTATCCATAATACTAAAGTTATCCATATCTTACTGTTGAAATGGGAACTTTTCATGGTAGAATGACAGAATTGGTTGGTGTGTTCCCTTAAGCCAAGCTATTCAGAATAACGTTTTCATTTATGAAAATTATTCCAAATTTTTTGATTGCAGTCTGACATAAATGCTTTATAGATGCACAGTATGACTACTTAAAACCATTATTAAACCATTACATGCATGTGGGGGGGGGAAGAAGGCAGTAACTCTCATTATATGATGATCGTCTTGAACCTAACATGTTGTATGACCAGGGTATGCCTTTACTCTGAAATCCTCAGTGGCTACATAATTTCCCTTTTCTTCTCGTGACATTATGGGATACTTAAAAATCGAGACATAAGTGGAAAAACATTATAATAGTAATTAATGACAGAAGTCACTTGCATAAAATTGTTTATTGGTAGAATTTTCACTGTTTCATAGCCATTTTCATTACAGCATAACCAAAAACAACAATTAAATTGAAAGTACATGATGTTATATGCACTATCAACTATAGGAGAATAACAGAGCAGATAGAAAGAATAGCTATGGTGTCTTCCATTTCCCCTACTCTAGCTGATTACTTTATGGAACATTTTGAACAATATATTCTTCATGAATTTCTTGAGAAAATTAATTCAGTAAACCCAAGAATCCAATTTATCTTGGAAGTAGAGGATAACAACATCATCTTTTTCTGGGCATTCTCATTCTTCGTCAAATAAATGGCATCTACAATTCTCAGTATATAGAAAACTAACTGATACTGCAATACATTGATTCTTCTCACATTCACTGTTGTAAGAAATATAGTGTAGTCAAATCTCTAGTCAACAAAGATCATAAAATATGTTCAACCGATTCTCTTCTGAACAAGGAACTGTATTATAAGAGCTACATTTACTTCTAATGGTTATAATACAAAAACTATCTGAACTAATCAATTATGGCCTTCATCGTAACCCTCCTCAAGAAGAAGTTTCCAGAAAGAATAGCAAGTCTTAACCAGATTGGCCTATAAGTCTCTTTTCCGTCCAGTTTGTCAACTAAATACTTATTTTCTAAATTTTGGGAAATTATCCTAACTAATACTCATCATTCATGTGTTTCATCATAATTAATGATTTACATTTTTTTTCTTTATCAATTAATGTAGATGAAGTTATTCTCCTGCAGTTGAGAGCAGGAGCATATATAACATTACACACTTTCAATTTGTTGTTCTCTTCCTGTAATGTATTGAAAATGGCTAAATTTTCATTATTTAGAATTTAAAAATTCTAAATATGTGACTTCTGTCATTAATTAGTATTACAATCTACCCTATGTCCAATGAGCTGATTTACTGATGCAAGTAATTCACACATCTCACTCCCTGCTCCCCCAGCATACACTAACAATTTACTATATACTAGCGGGGATCTTCCCTTCTGACCCCCCCCCCCCCGAATTCCGGACTGGTAGGCCGGTTCTCAAATTTTGAAGACTCAAAAGGGGGGGTCCGCTCCCCCAGACACCACCCCCCAAGTTCCAGACTGGTAGGCTAGTTCTCCTTGAATTCTGATGACTAATTTTGAAGACTGGAAAGGGATCCACTTCCCCTGAGTTCTGGACTGGTAGGCCGGTTCTCCTTGAATTCTGATGACTCTAATTTTGAAGACTAAAAAGGGGTTTCTGACCCCCCTGGTGCATACAGCCCCCCACCCCCCCCCACCCCACGAGAGGCCAGTTTAATTCTGAAGACTCGAAAGTGGGGGTTCGCTCCCCCAGGCGCCAACCCCCCCCCCCTGAGTTCCGGACTGGTAGGCCAGTTCTCCTTGAATTCTGATGACTCTAATTTTGAAGACTGGAAAGGGATCTGCTCCCCCCCCAAGGTGCCAACCCCCCCTGAGTTCCAGACTGGTAGGCCGGTTCTCCTTGAATTCTGATGACTAATTTTGAAGACTAAAAAGGGGTTTCTGACCCCCCTGGTGCCATTCCCCTCCAGAAAACCAAAGGCCTTATCTTTGCTCTGAAGGAGGATTGGGCCAATTTGCCTCAAGAACTCCTGAATCACTTGGTGCTAAGCATGGTATGGCATTGTGAGAACTGCAATGCAGTTTGGGGTAGACATATTCCATACTGAAATGTCTCTCTGCAAGCTCTGTACATTAATTCCTTAACTATGTCCTTTCTTTTAGTGTTACACAGTGATCAGCATTCATTTTTGAAATTATGGACTCTACAACCGTGTTAAAATAACACAGTTGTAGAATCCATAATTTCAAAAATGAATCCTTAACTATGTCGTTCAGAAATTTATAACTTTTGCCCAAAATGTATTACAATTTTGATTTGTATAACATAATTTATTAGTATGCTATCAATAAATTTATATCCAGATTTGGCCGTAGTCATGAAATTTTTTCATTGCCAGGTAAAAAATGTACTTTGTGCTTAGGTTTTTGGACACCAGTGTATATTTTTTTTAGTGCATTTGATAAAGGTTTCACTGGCCTGACAGTTGTTTCGAACTGGTGGGTTCTGTTCAGAGACCAAATAATATGCTAAAGAAAAAGAGGTTTGTATTCTCATAAGCTCTCTGGGCAAATTTTTGAAACTTTCAAAGTTCCTACATACACTGGGCTTTGAAATAACGTTGGACCTTTCATGTCCACTATGATTATATAATTTACATGGTCAAAATGAAGCTATGTGGTTCTTTCTTTTGATAGTTTGTCTTATTGGCTTTTATCCCACACTAGATCATTCCACATGCACTGCCTCCCTCAACTCTTCTAAACTTGCTGGTTACAATGCTTCTGTTATATTAACACCAACCCTCTTACGGCCTTCTCTATCCTCCCTGAAGATACCCTACTATCTAACATTAACTAAATGTTATCTGTAGAAAATTTAGAGCAAAACTGTACATGTAATTAAATTTCAGGTGTCATACAGTAAAACTTCAAAAGATACATACTTCTCTAAGTAGCTTTCTTTTTTCTGCTTTAAGGTCATTTTCTACTAATTCAGCACCTTCTGCTGATTCTTTAAATCGTGATACTTGTCCTTCCAATCTTGCTACCTATTAAAAAAAAAAAAGAAATGTATGAGAAAGTGAATAAGTATCAACTGCAAAATAATGAAACTGTTCAGTACAGGATTAAGTTTTGTCATTTTATTATTGCTGAGGAGCCTAAGCAAGTGGTTCCAACTATGAACATACTCTGTCTCATAGTTATGTTTGCTCAAAATATTCAGCTGTGATAACCCCTTCATCTCCTCCTAAAGCTGCATGAACATTCATTCTACTTCCTACCCCATAAAGCATTTTTTGCCCAAGACAAGATATTGATTCATATCCTGTCTGGGAGAAGAAATATTTATGATGGGTTTTCAATTAAAGGTGAGTTATCTGGTCACATACAAAGAAATCAGATCAAAGAGTATAATGTCAAATTATACTCTTTGATCAGATTTGAGTATAAATGTCTTTATACTCAAATCTGATGACAAATTATTTGACCATGGAATCATAGCAACACATCCACCATATGACATCAATTATCTTATTATATTATTACCAAGAAAGGCCTGTAGTATTTTTAAGTTAATATAATATTACATTCAACAGTTGTAAGTGAAATATGGAAACTGAACATTTTAAATAATTAATATCTGGTATTCGATTTACAGCAGTGAGCAAATATGCAAACAAAACATTCACTATGCCACTCACTAAGTAGTACAGATAAATGAGCTGTCAAATAGCAATCCTAATAGCATAGCCATACTAAAGGTTTAAATATGGCTGTGTTGTAAAAAAAAAAAAAAAAAAAAAGTCTCAATAAAGAAATTTCATGATTATCCCCCCCCCACACACACACAAAGTAGAAATTATCTAAATTGTTGCTATTATGATGTTTAGATGAGGCTTTAATACATTCAATAGTGGGTGCACTGACAAATACATGCCAGCATGGGAAATTGTCAAACATGTTTGCATATTGAGGGGGGGGGGGGGGCTGGGAAAACTATTCTTGAAAACATCAAGAGGTGTAGATGTCCAAGTCAGTAAAAAATAAAAAAAATAAAAAAAAACCCTCAAATCTCTGAACTTTCAGAAGAATGGAATGAAATCAACTGTGTAGAGCAAATAATGCTGTTCTCTTCTCCAATACCACACAGACATAAACAAAACAAAGCAGAGGTTTTATTTTAGCAGTAAATTACAAAAACAATAACTGATTTCAACAATCTCATATTCTACAATGTATGAAGAAAGAAAGAAAGAAAGGGCTGCTTGAATTTTCAGAGTTTCTTTCCAAGAAATGCAAAAAAAGCTTCTGTAATATTTTTATTTAATTTTATTTTTTGAAATCATCTGAGGTAAAAAAGTGGAATAAGATTATTATTTTCCTGACCTCCATGCAGTTACAAAACTTATTGTGGGAGGTCATTACTATTCAATACAAAATACCAAGAAGGTTTATGTAAAAAAGACATGAAAACATCATGAATCAAGAAACATGGTTGTTTTATAAACATAACAATGAGTGTAGCATTCTGTTTGATTTATTCTCAATTGCTGTGGAGGAGGAAAATAAGAATAGAAACTCAATCCCTCAAATTTAACATTAGCATTCAGCACAAGTATATAAAATCACTATAAGTTCAATGAACTGGCTAATAATTCAAACGTGAAAATTCTTCTTTCCAAGGAATCAAGTGGTCCCCTCCCACCCTTTTTTCAAAGAGATGTTTTATTAAATTTAAAAAAAAAACTTCAGTTTTTTTTTTTTTTTTTTTTTTTTTTTTTTTTTTTTTATGTTTCTGCATTCATCTTATTTGGAAAAAATAAACAATTATAACAAACAAAAATGTAACAATTGCATTTGTTTTCTTTGTAGGTCATGCAGTATTATAATCATAAAATTCAAATCTTATTAGGTATACAGAAATCAACCAAGTTCTGTAATTCATCTGAAAAAGCTTGAAATATGAGTGAAAAGAAAGAAAAAAAAAAACAGCCTAATTTTTTTTTTTTGTTATGTGAAATCCCAAATATGGACATTCGGAAAGAAAGCATGCAAGGCACAAATAACACATAAAGAAATAAAATGAATAGCAAGAAAAATGTTATTCAGCAAAATGATAACTGTTAATAATAAATGCAGTAAATAAGTTGGTGCACCAACAAATTAACTAGGAAATGAAAGTTTATACTAAGAAACAGAATTTTCTTTCATTTATGTAGTACATAAATCAGTGATATGTATTAAGCCTTAATTAATTTGTGTAATTACTGGAATCTTTTAAAAAGCAAAAGCAAGCAAACCAGAAAGCAAAAAAGTCTACATTATGAAATTTCTCGCTGTAACATAGTGCAGATGACAAAAAATAGACCTTACATGTGAATATTTATAGTTCTGCATATAAATTAACAAAATAATTTACTTTGGAAAGTTAGAATAAACACTGATATTGCACAGCTAAGTAGCCAAAAATGAGAGCTACTGCTATAAAACAAAACAAAAGATAAAGGATAGCAATAGTGTGATCCCATAATTTGTACTCATAAAAACTAGCTGTCGAAAATTTATTTTAATACTGAGTGCAAAATATAAGTTATATATTTTGCACCTAACTTATATAGAATTTCATCACTATGAAATTCCATAGTGGTGAATTTCAAGGTGTTCTTATTGTTTTATTACCATGCATACTTCTCATATATAAAGTGATGGCTAATGTTAAAAATCAGTAATGAAATTCATTACACAGTTTAAAAAATAAAAAAAAAAACTTACACAGCCCTGCAATGTTATAATGTCCGTTTCTGCCTTTTTGAGCTCATATTTATATTCCCCAACTTGTTTGTTGGCTTCTCCTAATGGAAGAGAAATATAAACACAAGTTATTATCAAACTAAAATTACCATGCAAGATGATTTTTTTATCTTAATCAAAACTAAAATAAAGTAAAAATAAAATAAACCTTTACATTTCAGAAATATAACATAACATGGATTTAAAAGTCCACTTGTATGGTGTTCAAGAAATTTTAAGTTAAACTACAAAACTATTTTTATGCAGTAAATGTGATGGGTTTTATTTTATTTTTGTGTGTGATTCCCATCCACAAAAGTTTATAAACTAGTACATTTTATATTATTACATTTATGTATAGTACATTTTGTATTATGGGTGGGCTAAGGATTTTTTATTTTTTGCCATTTTTAGCAAGTTTATATATATATATATATTTATATAGTGCAGAAACCTTGCTCTAGAGACCAGACATGGAACTTTTTCAACTATTCCAAGCCAATGATTTATATTTTATGTAGTCTGGAAACCTTGCTTTAGAGACTGACCAAACATGTAACTTTTTCAGCCTCCCACCCTCTCTTAAAATTTCTATAATACAGGCAATTTGCCATACTGTGAGCATTGTCAGATTAATACAATATTACAAATCACCAAGAAATCTAGATCAAATTATTTTTTAGGAATTAGTTGAATATGGGCTAATTCTTAATCTTCGATATAAGTTATGATTTTTATTTTTATTTTTATTTTTTTTTTATAAGGCAGAGAGAAAGAGAGGATGATGCAAAACAGAAATTACCTCAGTATTAAGCTTCAAAATGAATGGAGAGATATCATCAGAATTGGAGGATTTAAAAAAAAAAAAAAAAAATTCCAGATTAGGTGCGAATGTCTGATATCCTTCTGGTGATAAATCAAAGGCATTATTAATTTGTTGTATGCTTGGAATAACACTGTCAGATTTATCAATATGAAAGCTGTAAGAAAAGCAAAAATACAGAAGACTGGCTTGAGCACAGTTGGAAAACAATACAGTATGAGTATCATACTGTAGTGTTTTGAGTATCATCTGGATAAGACTCCAGAACATTTCAAAATCATTTCTGATGATTATATGCAAAGAATGCAAGCTTTTTAGCATAGGCAATAAAGGAAGCTGGGAATTTTGATTAAAGACATGGACAACCAAAGCATAGATAAGACAACACAATTTCATGTAAAAATCATGGGGAAATAAATTTTTCTAAAAAAAAAAATAAAAATTACGATGCAATTTTATGCACTACAAGGTGTGGTACAACAGCTGTTGGCTAACACTTTAAGCATTTGTAGCAAACCTTCAGCTAACACATGATTAAATATCAGTAGCCTGTGTTCAACAGATGAGTTAATGTGCATATTGTGAGTGCAAATTTTTATACATTGAAACTGACACAATGAAGCAGAGAAAAGCAATAAATATCCATGCAAAGAACAGTAAAATTGCTGTAGAAACACTCAAAATAATACAAAATGTATAAAAATGATGCAGTCAATTCCATGAGGGGGAGGCTGTGAAAGACTATCTTAGAAGTAGCTGCCCTTTGAAAGCATGTACAGATGAAAATGTTGAATCTGTTTGTCAACTATTAGGTGAGGATATTTGCACACAAGATTTGTTACTCACTCTGATGACAAAGTAGAAACAGGATTTGGTCATTTTGTATCAAGACCTTTGAAGAATGGCAGAAGAATATTAATATTTTTTGGAACAAATTTGTTACTGGTGCCAAAAGCCAAGAAGCCCTGTTTTCAAAAATCTCAAGTGAAAATGATGCTAATTGTCTATTTTGATAAAGAAACATCACGAATCTGACTCTAATAGTCAAAACGTCAATGTGAAATTTTATAAAGACACTTTTGCATTACCTACTACAAAGAATGAATCGAGTGAGACTGGCATTGTACCAATCCAACAGTTGGTTCCTGCATCATGACAGTGCATCTTCACAATGCTGCAGTTGTGAAGCAATTTTTGGCAAGCAGGAAAGTAGTGCACTTCACCACCCACCCTACTCACCAGGACTTGCTCCAGCTGATTATTTTCTTTTCCCAAAATTGAAATTTTCATTAACACGTTCATTGCCAAGCTGAAAATTGGAATTTCGTGTGGTGGCCAATTTTTTTTAATTTTTTTATTTAGTTTTTATTGTGCTCAAAATAAGTTAAATATATTATTTATATGCTTTTATTATTATGTACATAGGATTTATGTACATAATAATAAAATTTATGTACACTGTGCGCACTGGCTAACATAAACAATAGACAATGGCTGGCGGCCATCCCCACTCCACGAAAGTCGATCCCTTCCCTAGTGGCCAATATAAATATTATGCGCCGTTTCGCTGTGGCCACTATACTATTCCACTTAGAAACTTGATAGCAACGTCCACGCGATAACGCGTGATCGGCAATGAATGTGTTAAAAGGTCATCATTTCCAAACACTAAATGAAATTAGGATGCAGTTACACAGGAGCTGAAGAGCATTCCAAAAAAAAAAAGTGTTTCTGGATGGCATCAACAAATTGTCTAAACACGCAAACAAGTGCATCAGTTTATGAGGTGTCTACTTTGAAGTGTAACCTAAAATTAGCATAGTATATTCATTAAACATTGTTTTATATCATCATCAAATTCCTGATATATACCCTACTTCTGATCAAGAATTTTCCTTGAAATTAATCTGTTATAGGTCAAGACTCCAACATCAGATCTTATATTTCTGTCTTTTAAGGTATTTTAACTGCATCAATCCACCTACATCTTGGTTTTCCTCTGAGATTTTTCTGCAAAAATTCAAAAGAACAGTAGTTTTGCTGATCTTTTCTCTTCCATTCTGTTTAAGTGACCAGTGACTGTGTCACCTGAGATTACCTCTACTAATACATTCCTGAATGCTAACAATGGCAAGTTCTTTCCTAATATCCTAATTTTTAATACAATACTGCCATTGACCATCTGTTCATTCCCCTAATATTTCTTAGAACTCTCATATCTGCAGTTTACAGTCTTTGATCAAGTATTTTATTTCTAACCCTAGCTCTCAAATCCATAATTTAAAATTGGTTTTGTATACAGTTAATTTATTGTTCTGAGTAATTTCTTTCCTATTCTGTATAAATTTATTCAGGTAACTTTCTACCATGCCAAATTTGTTGATTCTATTTCCATATTTAATTTACCATCTTCACTAAAAACTGTGCCTAAGTAATTGAAATGTTTACTTATTCTAGGTTCGCTATTCAGGATGTATCAGTTGTTTTCCACATTTCTGTCCATTTTTATCGTCTTTGTCTTATTATTCCTGTTTTTCATGCCAAATTTGTTACAACAGTTATTCAGTTGAGTTAGGGAATCCTCCATACTTATACTGGATTTACTTATAAGTATAATCATTTGCATGAAGTAGAGCGAAGATTATTATATCTGATATCAAAATTGCATGAAGATGCTAATATTGATATCAGATATAATACCACTTTCCTTCATAATGTGATCCATATAGATAATGAATAACAGTGGGGATAATGTGTACCCTTGTCGCACACCTGATTTATCATCAAACCATCTTCCTGTATCTCCTTCAATTCTAACAACTGACTTACAGCTCACATAAAGATTATGTACTGCTTGATATAATGTCCCATTTACACCATATATAACTGTAGAATTTTTGAAGAGTGCTTGGCACCTTGTCATATGCTTTTTCCAGATCTATGAAACTTAAATACAAATTCTTGAAATATTCCCAAGATTTCTCAACCTTTTGTCTTAAAGTGAAAATCCAATCCTGATAATCTTTATTTGGCCTATATCCAGCTTTTTCTTCACTAAGCTTTTCTTCCACAATCTTTCTTAGCTGTTTTTCTCAAGTATACTTGTATAAATTTTATCAGGAACACTCAGTAGGGAAATATCTCTGTAAATCTCATTATTTTATTTCCCTTTTTATAGATGGGTTAGTACTATGAGAGCTCAACTCCAATCATCAGGAATACGACCTTCTGACTAGGACTTCAATTACACAGTACAGCCACTGAAAAACTTTTATGCCTCCATGTTTTATGTTAATTTTGCACAAATTTTGAGATGCACCTTGCAAGTGAATAGTTTACATCTCTGCATCCATATTTTAGGTAGAATCAGAAAACAGCAGATAACTTCTGTTTCTGGTTGTACTCCTCACGATTTCTGTTCAAGGCAAACCTTCCTTATGCAATTTACAGTAAAGGTAACTCTTCCCCAATGCACTCTTCACATTTTTACACTCACCTAAATGCCCACATCCACCCTTAAACAATTCAAGAGTTCAATATATTTAATGCTCAAGAGGTACTAGCTATATAGACACAAAGAAAGGTAGGTTATGCAGGGGACAGTAGTATAGCAGAGCATATTAAAGACATTCACATGGAAGAGAAATAAATATGAAGCATTGCTTACCACACTACAAGTTAAGATTATCAACCAGGATTTCGAAGTTATATGGATCTCTAGCAATGTAACAAAAGACAGCAGCAACTTTATATTTAACAAGTCTCATTGAATATAAGGCCTCTCTAATTAGATATATGAGCTACATGGAGGACATCACCAAAAATTTCCTGATATATACCATCAAGACAGTATAAATCTTAAGAAAAGAAAAGAGGTATTCAGAATACTATGCCAACACTACATAATTAAGTTTACATTATTATTAATCTCTTATCAACAATTTTCCTCCAAATTTGTCTATTATTTGTTAGCATTCCAATATTGTTGTATCTAACATTTCATTCTTCGAAGGTACTTCTGACTGAATCAATTCACCTAGACGGTCCTGTTATCTTTGCATCAAACACCTATTTTGCTGACTTTTCCCCAATTCTGTTTAAGTGACTAAACCACCTTAGATTAGCCCTGCTCACACATTCTTAAATGTTAACAATGTAATATGATTCTGCCATTGATGCTATTTGTTCACTCCCCTAAACTTTCTCACAACTCTAATATCTGTGGTCTCTAGTCATTGAGCAAGTGCTTTATTTCTAGCCCAATTCTCAGATCCATAAATTCAAACTGGTTTGAACACTGTCTTGTATACTACTAGTTTAGTGTTCTGCTTATTTCCAGTTGCATAAACACACACACACACACATAAATTTATGCATCTGGCTCCCCACCACACCAGTATTGTTTATTCTGGTGTCTATTTCCAAGTTTAATTTGCCATCTTCGCTGAAAATTGTGTGCTGAAATATTTTACTTGTTCTATACACTCAATTCAAAAGATAGCCGAAGTTTTCTATATTCTTGCCTATTTTCATAGTTTGGGTTTTTTATTGCTGATTTTCACACCAAATTTGTTACGGCTGTTATTCAATTTAGTTAGAATATCCTAGAAGTGTGTTGAAGAGTACATCATCTCCATAAAACAAAGAGCTAAGTTTGATTTCTCCAATTCTAATGTCAGGTTCAATGCCCCTTTCTTTCATAATGTGATCCATATAGATGATGAATATGAGTGGAGATGATGTGCAACCTTGTCTTATCTCTGATTTTACATCAAACTATTTTCCACTGTTTCCTTCAATTCTAGCTGCTGACTTACAACTTAAATATAGACTATGTATTGCTCTGTATATTCCACATGTTCCATTTACCCAATATAATTTTTGTGATTTTAAATGCTTTTCTCTGGGCACCTTGTCATATGCCTTTTTCAGATCTACAAAACCTAAGTACAGATCTGTGTCATATTCGCACAATTTCTCAACTGTTTGTTGTCAAGTGAAAAATCTGATCCTGACAAGCTCTATTTGGTCTGAATTGCTTGTCCCAGTTTATCTTCCACAACTTTTCTCAGTCTCTTTTCAACTATTGCATAAATATTACCTTAAACACTTAGCAGAGAAATTCTTCTAATTCTCATATTCTGCTTTATTCTCATTTTTTTTAAATGAGAACTACAAGCTCTACTCTAATCCTCTGGATTTTACCTTTCTGACCAGGCATTCTGATTACGCAGTGTAGCCAATGCAAAAATATTATACCTCTATATATGAGCATTTCTCCCAAATTATTTACAGCTGCACTAGAGGAAGTCTTTAGAAGCCTTGATTGGGAAACAAAAGGAATAAACATAAATGGAGAAAGGCTGCATCATCTGTAATTTGCAGATGATATTGTCATCCTAATTTATCTGCTATTATCTCCCAATAGCAAATAATCTTGAAGATCTGGAAGAAAGACTAAATCAGCTAAATGAAGCCTCCAGAGAAATTGGATTAAAAATAAATAGAGAAAAAACAAAAACAATGATGAATAAATACATAAACCATAGAACTATCAAAGTTGAAAACCATGAAATAGAACAAGTTACTTCATATGTATATTTGGGCAATTGTTATCCTTTGAGGAGTGCCAAAGAAAAGAGATTGAATGAAGAATTCACCTTGGATGGATGGATGGCTTATGGGAAAATGAGAGACATATTCGAAGTGACATCCCTATGAGTCTAAAAAGGAAAGCCTTCGACCTGTGCATACTTCCTGTCCTAACATACAGAAGAGAAACATGGACTTTAACAGAAGCCCTAAACAAAAAGCTGAGAACAACACAACATCGCATGGAGAGAAGTATGTTAAAAATAACGTTAAGAGATAGGAAGACAAATACTTGGATAACATCTGAAACAGGTGTCATGGATATTGTAAAATACATTAAACAGGCTAAATGGAGATGGGCTGGCCATATTGCCAGATGCAGTGACAGGAGATGGACTAGAAAAACAACAGAGTGGAGACCAATGGATGGAGCAAGACAAAGAGGAAGACCGAGAAGAAGGTGGAGGGATGAACTGGAACAAATTGCAGGAGTGAGATGGATGGGTGGAGCAGAAAACCGAGTGGTCTGGAAAATCATTTGGGAGACCTTCATCCAGTAGTGGACAGAACCAAAAGGTTGAAGAAGAATAAGATATGAGCATTTCTGGTGGAATAACAACTATCAACCATAACATAGTCAATGAGGCTTTTCTTATTTCTAGTGTCTTCTCTCCATGTGAACTTGTGCATATCTTTATGTTGGAACATGCTGTTAGTAATGACTAGTTCATGTCATAAGCAAAAATCCAGCAGGTACTTACTATTATTATTAAAACTATTAAACTATTAAAACATTTCTATATGCCTAGTGAGATTCACTTTCTAATTTGCTGTTTAAATCGCCAACAAGTATGACTTTTTCCATTTTCTTTATGGAAAAGAGTACTTGGAGATCTGAAAGTGAAATCAGAGGGATGAAACTACTTAATTTCTGACCTTGATGAAAGCGAATTATTTATCATCCTATTCTTTAGAAATGGAAGAAAATACTTTTTTTGAGATTTTTCTGGGGATCCTATTGATTATGGCAGCTATTTTTATTTTTTTGGCAGATCCAGAGAATTTTCACAATTGGAGATTTTTAAATTTAATCAGTCTTATTTCTAGATTGTCTAATTTTTGATCCCCCCACTGTTATTTTAATGCTTTAGGTGTGTGTGTGTGTGTGTTTTATCTGCATTTTCAAACAAACTAATTTTTTTTCAAAATGAGGCATCTATTGTAAGTGTTCCGAGAGCTAATTTTCCCCATTTTGTACTTCTCTATCTTGTAGACCCTAGATTGTATCTGCAAGTGAATTTTTGTGCATTTTATGCATACACCATTGCCACCACTACTGTTAAATTCCTGGATAAGTACCCTCCATGGAGTGTACAGAATATTATGACACATGAAAAAATTCATCACTAACTTCTCATTGATAGTTTTCTTCTAAATTAATCTGTTATCTGTCAGAACTCTAACAAATTGTGAGATTTCATATTTCAGTCTTCTAAAGCAATTAGAAGCACTTCAATCAATCCATCAAGATTGTGGTGTTCCTCTGGATCTTTTTCTGGCTATTCTGGCAATGAACATCTGTTCTGCAAAAGTATCCACTTGGGATCCTGTTTAAGTAACCATCACATGGATAAAAATAAAGAGCTGAGCTGAATATACCTCCAATTATGATATCATGCCTAATACCACTTTCCTTCATAATGTAATATATACTGTATAGATAAAACTAACAGCAGAGATAATGTGCATCTTTTTTTTTTTTTTTTTAATGCTGATTCCAATCCATGAGAGGCTGGTTAGTCAACGTATAGTATGCTAGTACTGTGGATGGGTAGAGTTGAGAAAAGGGTTGAGGATTTGAAGACCTGTATATTGTATTCCTTAAAAAACACATAAAAGAGAGACTATTCCAGAATACAATGGCAGAAGGAATGCATGAGGAAGAAGTGAAGCGTGTTCTGAGTTCGGAGTTGAACTGTGGTGTTTTGGGTGGCAACTGCATGGGTTTCAATGAATCTAGTACAGAGGGGAAGAATTATTGATTCTAGTTCATATGAACAATTGCCATGGAAATATTTATTTAAGATGCATGCTTCATCTCACCAGGCTGGCTTCAATAAACGACAGCAATTCATTTTTCATGATGTCTTGCAGTAAATAAAATTCCTGATCAGTACAGGGAAGTGTCTGTTTACATCTATATTAATCCTTCAGTAAAGCAAGTGATGTAGTGGCAGGCTAAAGTTGAGGCATCAACTGACAGTGCAAATATCAGACACAGCTGAATTTGTATAGTGTGCCATGCTGGGACCTCCTACAAAAACACCTCCAACATCTAGCAATAGAGACAGGAACTTGGCTCACAAACTATTAGCATATTCCTTGGTTTGAAGACATTCCCATATAAGTGGAATGAAAAGTGTTTACTCAAGAATTTTTAGATCTTAGTGAGAGATAATGTAGCACTGGATAATTTGTGCTTTGCTGATGATACATATTCACTTTATATGATGTCCACAAAATGATGGAAATTTCTGGAAAACGGAAAATTCTAGAGAATGCCTGTTTATTCCAAGAAAAGGTATTGGTTTAGTGTGCAATATCAAAGAGAGGACAAATGGACCTTTCTTTTTCAGTGGTTAATTGTAGCATTGAATCATAACCTCTGTGTACATGCAGGAGGCACTCATTTTCTTCTGATGATAAGGAGGATACAAATTTCAAAGAGGTAGTAATAGTTTCAAAATGATGAAACTCAACCACATTCACAACTCAAAAAGTTTTACAACTTTCAATCCTGCATTTTACCTGGGTGTATGATTTCAACTTATTATTATTACGTGATACCTCCATGATGGTCCAAGAACTCATAGGAGGACATTTCACACTACACAACTCCCTGTCAGTCACCAGTACTTAATCCTCCATCTACACACAATGCCATCTACCACTGAACACTAACAGTATTTCTGTGTATTAACTGTGTGTGTGTGTGTGTGTTCTGGCAGTTTGCTATGCAGGATGAAAAACCCTGATGAGATCAGCTAACTCAACATCAACTGAAAAGTCCATATAAAGATTCCTCTTCTCATAATGAGAATAGAAGTCAGGTCTCTACATTCAAAGGGCACATTATCCCTTCATTCTTCAAATTGCACTGCAGAGGTAGCTCATTTGGTACAGACAAAGCCCTCCAAGCTGGTAAGACCTGGGTTTGAATCCTGTTTAGAATGCAAAGAACCTTTATTAGGAATTTCAACTGAAAGTGATTTAGTCAGTCCCACAAAATTCAGATATGATTAACTGCCCTATCATAAGCAGTAACAAGTTTCTAAGATGCCAAGTTACTTGGTCTTGACAGGCCATGGTCACTGCTCCAATTCACTGGAGCAGTGACCATGGAAGTACCTGTAGAATAGACATAGTGCTGAAACAACTGTGTCTGTGAGATAGAGGTTGAAGTGAATCTGTAAGAGAGGCTCATCTATGAGTCTAATTGCTCACCTCAGGACAGCATCAAGTATCTTATCTTAAGGAATGTTTTAGGTGCACTACCCTAAACATGTGAGCAGTATTCTAAGCATGGGTGGATTTGAGATTTGTATATATTGTAATTAAGAGTTGGTTGGGTGTAAAAAAAAAAATTCTTGAACAAAAGAGAATGCCTAGTTTTTTGCCTGCTGAGGAGGCTATTGATGTGCTTATGCCAGGAAAGACTTTTGGTAAATGTTATTCCAAGCAGAGAGATATGATCTTGTTTGATGATTTCTGTATTGGTAAGGGTAGATGAGCTGAGATCACTTTTGTGAGAGAAGATGCAAGACTGTTTTGGTGGCAATGAACATTATGATTTGTCCTCACTCCATTGAAGGATAGTATGTAGATTAATGTTTAAGTCACTGGTTGTAACTAATCTTGCAATCTGGGAAGTCAGAGTACTGCATGCTTGTTGAATGAGTAGGATGAGTAGAGAGTATAGTGATTAGTGGTGACTGTGAGTAGGTCATTTATGAAGAAGAGAAAGAGAGTAGGTGATAGGACAGAGCCTTGAGGTACTCCAGCATTGATGGTGAAGCTTGAAGAGAAGGAACCACTACCATTATGTGCAGAAAACAAACCAGATGGAAAACTGGCTACGCAATTACAGATGACACCAAAGGATGGCAATTTGTTTAGCAAGCCATAATGTCAGACAGTTAAAAGATTTTGAAAATATCAAGAGTGACAGCACAAATTTTTCTGAACCTTTGCATGGCACAGATCCAGTGGTGGGTGATGTAAGCTACAAAGTCAGCTGATTAATCAGTGTGCCTCTAAGTAGTGCAGGAGTTAGCTGTTGATGATTTTCTCCATTGGAATAGTCTACTGGAATAATTCGTTTTAGTTTTATTTATTTATTCATATGGCAAAAGGAATACAGAACAGCTACAGGTCAATGTCCAGTGTCTGGAAAGCCAATCCAAGGCCTCATCCGTCACCTTGTGGATGTCCTGTAGACCACCACTGTAAAATTGGCGCCTTGGACAGTCGCTCACAATATGAGTAATCGTCTGAGCCATGGGAGAACAATCACAATAAGGGTGGTCTAACAGTCCCCATTTATGTAGTAGGTAGCCACATCTTCCCTGGTTAGTTCTGATCCTGTTGATTGATGACCAACTCTTCCTAGGAAGATCAAAACCAGGCTGAGGAGCACAGGGATCTTCTACCAGGAAGCTGTTTGTTGGGAGATTGTTGGATCAGTATCCTCTCCATATGTCAGGTGTTGATGGCAGGGCAGCTGAAGAGAGTTCGTCCATGGACCAGAAAGGCTTTCTAGATTTTAGGCGAAGACTAGGTGGATTTATGAGAGTCAGGGGCAGGAGTGGGTTACTCATTGCTTTATTAAATTCTTTAATCGAGGCTTGTCTTCTCCATATGTTTCGTGGATCAGTGTTAGATAGGACAAGCAGCCAGGAGAGAGGGGTGCTTCTCACTGTCCCACTAATTGTGCACATGGTAGAGTTTAGCTGGGTGTCTATAATGTTATAGTGTGTGTACTTCTTTCCCAGATAGGGGCACAATATTCTGCTGCAGAGAATGCAAGGGCTAATGCAGACAACCTTAGGACTTCTGCACCACAACCCCAGGTTGTTTCAGCAAGCCTTGAAATGATATCTCTTTTTCTCGACCACTAACCAGTCCAACAAAATTAAAACGATTTCTCGTTTTAATTTTGTTGGTGATGTGCCTTTTATAGGTTAGGCTTCTGTCCAGGCTCGCTCCAAGGTATTTTGGGTGAGGCTCGTGTTCTACCATTTTTCCACAGAAAGAAAGGTTGAGGTGTCGATTCGCCTCTGCATTGTTCAGGTGAAATACTGTGGACACGGTTTTTGTTGGATTTGGCTTCAAGTACCACTAGTTGAAGTACTCCTCCAGGATGTTCAGGTCTGTTTTCAAGGTTGATTCCAGGTTGGCAGAGGAGATAGATTGATGTAGGATCGCTAGGTCATCAGTGTAGATATACTTGCTTGAGCTACGGGTAAGTCGTACACGTAGATGTTAAAAAGTAAAGGGGATAACACAGAGCCTTGAGGGAGACCATTGTGAAGGAATCTGGGCCTGCTCTTTTTTCTGCCAATATGGACCAGGATCTTTCTGTTGGAGAGAATGGATTCAAAAAGCTGACAGGTTTTTTGCACCTTATAATATTTCCTAGCTTTAGGAGGCCCCCTGATCCAGACTGTGTCATAAGCTGATGTTAGGTCAATGAAAGTGGCTCCAGATTTAAGTTTCTTTTGAAAGCCTGCTTCAATCTGTGTGTTGTGAGGACCAGGACCTGGTCACAGCAACTTCTTCCTGGCCTGAAGCCAGCTTGTTCAATCGGGAGTGCTCTTTCGATGAGGGGTGAAATTCTTTTAAGGAGAATTCTTTCAAAGTGCTTAAAGGTGGAGTAAGCAAGGAGATAGGTCGTAGATTTTTTCACATCATTTGGGGATCTTTCCCTGGTTTGGGCACGGCAATATTTTGGCTTCCCACCACAGATTTGGTACTTTACCAGTCATAATTTTTGAGAAAAGGACAGCCAGCCAATTTTTGGCCTTGTTAACCAAGATGTTTTAGAAACTTGGAGAGGATACCATCCACTCCTGAAGCCTTGCCATTCTTGGTGAGTTTTAAGGCTACCTGTACCTCTTCCCGAGATACTGGGTGTACAAGTTTAGGAAGCTCGGGGCTCCGTCTTCAGGATTTGACTGATGGAAGATTGCACAGTAATTTTCCTGATAGAGCTGGGACATATCTTGGAGGTTTTCAATAAATGATTAGCCATTTGATCAGGAGTTATCTCTGTTGTTTTGTGTGTTGCTGGTTCTGCTCCACCTCAGAAGTGACCAGCTTTTCCTGCTAGATGTGGTGATTTCAAGTTCATGGATGGTTGAGATTAATCTTTCCTGTCTGTTTTTATCCACCATTGCTATGAGCTCCTTAGCAACAGTTGGGTCTTCAGTTTTTTTCATATTTGGCTAAACGTTCCTCAGTTTCTCTACTCCAGCATAGGATGTATCATTTTCTGTAGCCTCTAGGAATAGAGGTTTTGGCTGCAGTTTTGATTAGTTTAACAAATCTAGGATAGTAATTAGGAGTGGGTGGAACTGCTCTAATGGTTGCTCGATTTGTTTCTGAAATGCATTCCGGTTAGACCTGCAAAGGTTCCATCTAGCGATTGGTGTTCCGCTGATGACTGGGATTGATGTGCCTGTCTCTATTAATGTAGGACAATGCTGACTATTAGGGAATCTGTTGAGGATTGTTCTGGTTGTTGGCAGAGGGTAGTCTTTAGAGACTATGCACAGATCTGGGGTGTAGGTTCTGTTCCATCTGGCTGAGTGGAGAGTGTCTTCCTGCTTGGCATCATAAATCAAATACAGGTTATATGTTCGTTTTAGTGAATAGTTTGTTATAGTAAATTTCTTTCAGAAGCACATTGTAACTATGGGGAATTCATTGGGAGTTTTCATTAGTTCATTATAGTAAATTAGTTATAATGCTGCTATAGTGAAGGTCAACAGTATCATGTTTGGACTCCAACCAAAGATGTAGTTTATTTTCCTCCATTTCTTCCAGTATGCAATATGAATGCTTTCAGTTATGTCAAGGGGTATCTAACAATTCTTCTCAAAGATATAGCTTGAAAAGTTGAAAATAATTCTACAGAAGATTCTCCTGCCCATTAAACATTATACCAGACTGGAATAGCATGCATTAGGACAGGATGTTAATAGATCTTCTAGTGCATAATCTTGCTACCATTATTCTGCAGAGTATGCTAGGAGAAAATTTGAGTACAAGCATATTCAAGTACTACTGAGACTATGATTTTTTGACGAAATCATGAAATGCTCTATGTTTATAGCAAAGTGAAGAAATTCATTACTATATGTTCTATGTCCCTCCAAATTTCAACTTACCTAAAACAAACAAACAGCCACAAAAAAAAAAAAATAAAATAAAATAAAAATTGAAGTAATGAGAAGTAAACCTTTCCAAAACATTCAAATCGATTCACTTTACAAATACATCATGTTTATTTCTATCTCCAATCTGACAAGCCACATCCATTTTTCTTAACAGCAACTAGATATCCAATTTCCTCAATTAATATGCATAATTTTTCTGGATTACACACTGATCTCTTTTTTTGTCTCACACTTGGCATTTGCACAATATAATATCCCATGTCAAAGTGTCCATTGGGGTGCTTAAGGGCCAAAGCTGTATAACTGAGAGGAGACCTCCGCATAGCCTTTAAAGGAATGCAGAGAACTGAGGGCTTCTGATCTAACGTGTCCAACACCTTCTCGTGGTACACCCTGTTAGGTATCTACATGGATACTGAACGAACAAGGATAGACTGGCAATTTGGGATTTAGCCGACCAAACTGTATTCTTATTGGCTTAAACCACAATATAAAATGATGGTATAGCAAGACAGAATTTCATGCTGGCTGAGGCGACGCCTGGTTAAACAAGGCCCTCCCCCATTGTTTTTGCCAGGGAACTAAGGCAAACAGCGAAAAGTCAGCTACTGGAATAAATCCTAAAACACGCTGCAACTCAACAAGTTTAACCTGGAGCTACCTGAGGAATTGGATAAGTACGAGACTGACATAATAAGAGTGACTGAAACAAAAAAGACAAAAACTAGAGAGATCTTCCTGAGAAATAAATACAAAATGTTATATCCAAACAATGAAAATCAAGGAAAAGGAGGAATAGCCATAATATTCAACACTAAACATGAGGCTAATCTTCTTGAATAGCAGGTAGTTTCAAGTAGAGTGATGTGGGCAAATATGAGAATGGGGACCTGGACAATGAGACTTGTTTATGCCTATAGTCCCACAGAAGGTTCTACTAAGGTAGAAGTGAGAAATTTTTTGAGGCTTTAGAGAAAGCAACTGACACAATGAAAAAGGAAAAGTTGGTGATCTAAACAGCACAGTAGGAAATGATTGTCAGACATACAAAAATATTTTGAAAAAATTTGGAGAACAGCTAATAATAATGGCAAATACCTGTTGGATTTCTGCTCAGGACATGGACTGGTTATTACTAACACCATGTTCCAACATAAAAATGTGCAAATTCACATGGAGAGAAGAGGCAAGGGATAAGAAGTCTCATTGACTATGTCATTGTTGATAGTGATGTTTTCTTCCTGGTGCAGGACACTAGAGTGCATAAAGGATTTGAAATTGGAAGTGATCACCATTTAGTCTTGAGCAGGATAAAACTGAATTTCATATTGAAAAGAAGAATATGTAAGAAAGTTTTAAAGCAAATAAAAGTTGAGCAGCTCTCAGATGTGGACTATAGATTAAAATTACACAAAACATTATTCAAGAAAAAAATGAAAGTTTGAGAACAGGACCCAAACCTTGGAGATTCAGTGGCAAGACCTGAAGAAAACATTGATTGATTCTGCAAGAATAGAAAAATCAGAACTCCATGGTGGATACAGGAAGTTAAAGAGGCAGTGAAGGAAAAGAAGAAAGCATATCAAAAGTTCCTGGCAAATAAGTCAGCTTGTGCTCATAGAGAATACAGAGACAAATGTAAGAAAGCTAAACACTGTATGAAACTAGCTAAACAAAAGTCATGGGAAGACTTTAGTAAGAACATAGAAAATAAACATCAAAAAGATAGCAAGATATTTTGGAGGTTGTAGAAGAAGCTCAGAAATGAAGGAAAGAGTGCTGTAAAAGGAATTATGAGGGTGGTCTGAAAAGTTCTCAGCCTAACATCGAAAAAATGAATTTATAATTTCAAAATTATTTTTATTTTTCAACATTATCTCCCTTAAGACTAATACATTTATTCCAGCGATGCTTCAGCGCCATTATTCCGTCCCTGTAGTGGTTCTCAGTAAGATCTGCAAAATACCCCTCTACAGCTGCAATCACCTCTTGATTTGAAGAAAAATGCTGACCAGCGAGGAAGAGATAGAAGTTAGAGGGAGCCAAATCTGGGGAATATGGTGGGTATTCCAACAATTCATAATACAGATCCCTTAATTTTCCCATTGCCAAAACATTTTTGTAGGCAAGTGCATTGTCCAAATGAAAGATGATTTTTTTCTTCTGCAAATCAGGTCTTTTCTGACAAATTTTTTTCGTTTAGTCTGGTTAAAAGATCGGAATAATATTTCCCAGTTATTATTTTACCCTGTTCACGATAATGAAATTAATTAATAAAATTTCAACATCCCCAAACACCGATGCCATGACCTTTCCTGTTGATGGAACTGACTTTGTCTCCTTTGATGCTGAACAACCGGCTTCTGTCCATTGTTTTGACTGCTGTTTGGATTCTGGTGTATAATGGTGAATCCAAGTCTCATCCATAGTAATAAGTCAACGGACAAAATCAGTTTTATTCTTGTTAAAAAACTCCAAACACTCTTCAGAGATTTTCATGCGAGTGCGTTTTTGATCTGCGCAAAGCTTTTTCATATGCAATTCTTCAAACAAAATATATCCTACACGTTCTTTTGAAATGCCTATAGTCTCAGCAATTTCACATACTTTGCCTCGCCGGTCATCCAATACCATATAGTGCACTTGATCGATGATTTCTGGCATTATAACACTTTTTGGATGTCCTTCAACGTGGATCATCTGCAAGGCTGGTACAGGTACGTTTAAACTCAGCAGTCCATTTCTTAATTGTCGAAAACGAAGGAGAAGAGTGCCCACTAACTTTTATGAACTTCGAATGAATTTCTTCTCGCGTTAAACTTTCTTTTACAAAGAATTTTATAACCACATGATACTCAATTTTATCCATTTCAAGGGATACAGACAACACTTTTGCTTCAGATAACTGTATAAACCAAACTACTTGAGAGAATGACTTGCAATTTCACATGGATGCTTATAACAGATGTACCAAGTTAGAAAAAAAAAATCTTACTGATAGTATTGCCATCTATGGTCGAGGCCGAGGACTTTTCAGACCACCCTCGTAGAGATGATAAAGGTGACATGAAAACTGGAGAAAAAAATATCCTTGATGTATGGAGTAATTACTTTGAAAAATTGCTACATGAAACAATCAGTGAAAGCACAGTGGTCAAAAAACACACAATAGGCACGCAGTTCAGGAATACATATCCATACTTGAAGTAGAAAAAGCCATCAAAGGCCGGAAATGTGGAAAGGCAGCTGGAGTAGATGATATTCGACCAGAAATGCTCGAGTTTGGAGGTATAAAAGTCTTACAGTGGCTGCACAGCATAGCTCAGAAGGCCTAGAGACAGAGGGACGAATTCCAGATGATTGGAGTATAGCTTTCATAGTACCCATATATAAAAATGGAAATAAAACTGAATCTGAGAATTACAGAGGTATTTCTCTACTGAATGTTCTTGGTAAGACTTATGCAAGTCATCATTATCATGAAGTCTTACTGTGCCTACTGGCACATAAGGCTGCAATGCTGGTTTTCCACCTTCCCTCACAGCTGCTTTTGCTTCTACCCAACTCGTCCATCTTGTTTATTTCATTTTGGATGCCATCATTCTTCTTCAAGTTAATTTTGGACGACCTCTAGAGCATCTTCTTTCTGGAGCCCAACTCAGTGAATTCTGTTTATTCCCATGTGAAGAACATGTCCAGTCCATTTCCATCTTCTTAGACAAATCTCTTCATCTATTGACTTGGGGAAGGTTTTCTTTAAAAGTTCCTTGTTAGTAATTGCATTTGGCCAGAAGATTTTTAAAATTCTTCTTAAACACTTGTTTTGGAAAATGTCCAATTTATTACTTTGTGCCTTGGTAAGTTTCCAAGTTTCAGAGCCATATAGCAGTACTGCTCGCACAATAGATTTATAGACATTAATTTTCAGTTTATCTGTAATATTTGATGCTTTCCATAATTTATTCAATGACCTGAAGCAATTTTGTGCTTTAGCAATTCTTTGTAAAACTTCTTCGTCAGTGCCGCCTTATTTATTACCGATCCAAGATATATAAAAGTATCAACATCTTAAATTGTTTCATTTTTTAACTTAATTTCTTTATTTGATTCTTCATTTATTCACACCTTAGTTTTCTTCTCGTTTGTATGTAGACCCACAGTTTCTGCACAGCGAGCAATGTCATCAGTTTTCAGCTGTAAGTCATTTAACTTAGAGAACAGGCGCACTATGTCATCAGCAAAATCAAGGTCTTCCAGTGTGAATGTTAAGTCCCAACATATTCCTCTCTTTTGATGATTAATCGAGTTTTTCATAATTAAATCAGTTAAAATTATAAATAATAGACTACATAGCACACAACTATACCTAACTCCAGTTTCAATGATAAAGAAGTCTAAGTTTTCCATCTACTTCCACTCAAGACTTGCTGATATTATACATATTCTTAATAATGTTGAGAAATTTATAAGTTGTTCTATATTCTTCTAAGATTTTACAAAGTTTCTCTCCATTTACTGAGTTGAATGCTTTGCTGAAATTGATGAAGTTTAGGTAAAGTGGGGCTTGAAATTCTACACATTGTTCAATTATATTTCTCATCATCATCAAATTCCTGATATATACCCTCAAGGGGTGTACAGGATATGATAGTACTACATGAAAAATTTACACCATTACTAACTTCCTATCTACAATTTTCCTCCAAATCAGTCTGTTACCTGTAAAGACTACAATATTATCAGGTTTTATATTTCTGTCTTCTAAGGCACATTTTACTGTCTCAATCCACCTATATCTTGGTCTTCCTCTAGGTCTTTTTCCTGCCAACCTGGCAGAAAAACACTTGTTTGGCTAATTTTTCCTCTCCCATTCTCTTTAAGTGACCGTACCACCTGAGATTAGCTCTGCTAATGCATTCCTGGATGCTGACAATATCAAGTTCTTTCCTAATATCCTCAATTTTAATACGATATTGCCATTGATGCCATCTGTTCATGCCCCTAATCTTTCTCAGGACTCTCATATCTGCGATCTCTAGTCTTCGGTTAAGTGTTTTACTTCTAACCTAGCTCGCAGATCCATAAGTTAAAATTGGTTTGAACACTGTCTTGTATACAGTTAATTTAGTGTTTTGGCTAATTTCTCTCTTTCCATATAAATTTATTCAGTTGACCTCCTACCATACCAGCTTTGTTGATTCTGTTGTCTATTTCCATATTTAATTTACCATCTTTGCTAAAAATCATCCCTAAGTAGCTGAAATGTTTTACTTGTTCTATAGGTTCTCCATTCACAATGCAGTTGATATTTTCAATGTTTCTGCCTATTTTCATTATCTTTGTCTTTTTAATGCTGATCTTCAGTGGCGCACCCAGAGGGGAGGCCAAGCCCCCCCCAAAGAAAAGGAAAAAACACTAGAAAATTTTCCAAAAATCTTTTCCTAATTAAAATTCATTTTTTTTATTATGTTGTGTCGTGTTACTAATTCATAATTAGTATTTCTATACTAATTATGAATTAGCAATCACTGCAGATGATCAGTCATAAGTCGTATGCGATGCATAGTGTGTATTCGCAAATCGTCTACTCAACGTGCCCCCAAAGGTTAAATCCTGAGCACTCGGCCCCCTCCAAGATTAAATCCTGAGTGCGCCACTGCTGATCTTCATACCATATCTATTACAACAGTTATTCAATTTAGTCAGGGAATCTTGCAGACTTGTAGCAGATTTATTTAGAAGTATAACATCATCCCCATAAAGCAAAGAGCTGAGATTAACACATTCAATTTTGTTATCAGGTTTAATACCACTTTATTTCATAATGTGATCCATATAAATAATGAATAACAGATAGAATAATGTATATCCTTGTCTGACACCAGATTTAACATTAAACCACCTTCTTATACTTCCTTCAATTCTAACTGCTGACTTACAACTCAAATAAAAACAACGTATTACTTGATATAATGACCCCATTAACACCATATAACTATAGCATTTTGAATAGCTTCTCTCTCTTGGCACCTTGTCTTATGTCTTTTCCAGATCTACAAAACTTAAATACTGATCTTTGTTATATTCCCATGATTTCTCACCTATCAGTCATAAAGTGAAAATCTGATACTGATCGCCTCTATTTGACCTGAATCCAGCTTGTTCTTCACAAAGCTTTTCTTCCACAATTCTTTTCAACCGTTTCTCAAGTATACTTGCATAGATCTTGCCAGGAACACTCATTAGGGAAATAACTCTGTAATGCTCACATTCAGTTTTATTTCACTTTTTATATATGGGTATTATTAAAGCTCTACTCCAGTTATCGGGAATTCGTCCCTCTGTCCAGGCTTTCTGAACTATGCAGTGCAGCCACTGTAAGACTTTTATATACACCATATTTCAGCATTTCTGGTCGAAATGCTGAAATATGGTCATCTCCTCTTGCTGCCTTTTCACATTTCAAACCTTTGATGACTTTTTCTACTTCAAGTATGAATATGTATTCCTGACTGCGTGCCTGGTCAGTGTTTTTTTTTTTTTTTTATCACTGTGCTATCATCACTGCTTGTTTCGTTTAGCAGTTTTTCAAAGTAATTACTCCATACTTCAAGAGAAAAAAAAAAATCTTTTTTTTCTTCCGTTTTCATGTCACCTTTATCATCTCTAACTCCTTTTACAGCACTCTTTCCTCCATTTCTAAGCTTCTTCGATAACCTCCAGAATATCTTGCCACCTTCTTGATATTTATTTTCTATGTTCTTGCCAAAGTCCTCCCATGACTTTTGTTTAGCTAGTTTTACACAGTGTTTAGCTTTCTTACATTTGTCTCTGTATTCTCTAAGAGCAATGGCTGACTTATTTGCCAGGAACTTTTGATATGCTTTCTTCTTTTCCTTCACTGCCTCTTTAACTTCCTGTATCCACCATGGAGTTCTGATCTTTTTATCCTTACAGACAACCTCACCACATGCCTCTCTGGCTGAATCAATCAGTGTTTAAATTATTAGCATAGGCTCAAGCACGTAGTACAAACAAGGGCAACTCATAGCAAAGGTGGGTAATGCTCTGAGCGCTGTTCTTAGTATTTTCCATAATGTAAAACACATCTCCTAGGAGATATATGATGTTATACATTATGGCGGGAGGTCACTACCCAGACTGGTTTCGATCTTTATTGAGATCTCATCAGTGAGTAGCTAGACCAAGTATAATACTAAGGGTATACTGAAAAGAACTTATATACTCTGCTATACGAGTTGTCAAAAAGGTGCACCCATAAATTACTTAAAATAAAGAGCCAATAGGTTTCATTTCGGTGATACAAACATTATTTAAATTAAGGGGATATTAAATCCCACATTGTTTTATGTATAACCATAATGTATAACATCATATATCTCCTAAGAGATGTGTTTTACATTATGGGAAATACTAAGAATAGCGATCAGCGCTTTACCCACCTTTGCTACAAGTTGCCCTAGTTTGTACTACGTATTTGAACTACGTGCTTTAGCTTACGCTAGTAGTCGCCGATACTTTTATAGTTACTATATTCAGCATGAAACTCTTTGATTCCGATCTTTGAGTTTCTTATTCAGTTTTAAAACAATGTGGGATTTAATATACCCTTAATTTAAATAATGTTTACATCGCCGAAATGAAGCCTATTGAATCAATCAGTGTTTTCTTTAGGGCTTGCCACTGAATCTCCAAGGTTTGGTTCCTGTTCTCAAACTCTTTCATTTTTTTCTTCAATCATGTTTGTGTATTTTAGTCTACAGTTTTTTATTCGCTTTAAAACTTTCTTACATGTTTTTCTTTTCAATATGAAATTCAATGTTATCCTGCTCAAGACTAAATGGTGATCACTTCCAATTTCAAATCCTCTGTACAGTCTGGTGCCTACACCAATGGGAAACATCACTGTCAACAATAACATAGTCAATGAGACTTTTCTTATTCCTTGCCTCTTCTCTCCATGTGAATTTGTGCACATTTTTATGTTGGAACATGCTGTTTGTAATAACCAGTCTATGTCCTGAGCAGAAATCCAACAGGTATTTGCCATTATTATTAGCTTTTATCCAAATTTTTTCAAAATATTTTTGTATGTCTGACACTCATTTCCTACTGTGCTGTTTAGATTCCCAACAAGGACCAACTTTTCCTTTTTCATTGTGTCGGTTGCTTTCTCTAAAGCCTCAAAATATTCCTCCACTTCTACCTCAGTAGAACCTTCTGTGGGACTATAGGCACAAACAAGTCTCATTGTCCAGGTCCCCATTCTCATATTTCCCCACATCACTCTACTTGAGACTGCCTGCCATTCAAGAAGATTAGTCTCATATTTAGTGTTGAATACTATGGCTACTCCATATTTTCCTTGATTGTCATTGCCTGAATATAACATTTTGTATTTATTTCTCAGAAAGATCTCACCAGTTTTTGCCTTTTTTGTTTCAGTCACCCCTACTATGTCGATCTGGTACTTATCCAATTCCTCAGGTAGCTCCATTTCTTTGCCATTCAGGCTTCTTATGTTGATAGTACCGATCTTTAACTCTGGTGATGTTAAGTTGGGATGGGTTTTAGGATTTGTTCCAGTAGGTGACTTTTTGCCCTGGTTCCCTGGCGAAAACAACGGGGACCTTGTTTAACCGGGCGACACTCCAGTCATCATGAAATTCTGTCATGTTGTACCACCATTTGAAATTTTTGTTTAAGCCAATAAGAATACAATTTGGTCGGTTAAATCCCAAATTGCCAGTCTATCTTCGTCTGTTAAGTATCTAGGTAAATACCTAACAGGGTGCATCACGAGAAGGTGAGGACTGGACATTAAGTCAGAAGCCCTGGTCGGCTCTCTGTTCCTTTGAAGGCTATGTGGAGGTGTCCTCTCCGTTATATAGCTTTGACTCTTAAGCACCACCAATTATATTTCTAAGAGTGAATATTTGTTGGATGGTTCCGCAATCAGTTCGAAAACCTGAACTGTTCTTCTCTTAGTAAATTTTCGATTTCCTTTTTTAATGTATTAATTAAAATTTTTATAAAAACTTTTGTGGGAATTGAAAGCAAATTATTCCTCTCCAATTTTCACACTTGGTCAAATCTCCTTTTTTGGAGATTTTTATAATTACTGCTTCTTTCCATTGTTCAGGAAATTTTTCCATATTTCATTGTGTAACCATTGTGATTTGGCAGTAGTTGTGTTAAGATCAGCTTTTAACATTTCAGCACTGATATTATCATTTCCACATGTTTTGTGAGATTTGAGTGTCTTCAAGGCATCTTTGACTTTGCTCAATGAAATGTTCAAAGTGGGTATTAGACAGTTGTAATATTTTGCACCTGTTGAGATCCTGTATCTACCTTTACATTCAAAGTTTCTTCAAAATAGTCTCTCCATCTTGCTTCAATTTTGGAGTCAATCGTTAATAACTTTTCTTATTTGTCTCTAATGGAGGAAGGGATTGATTTTTTTTTTACCACCGATTTGTTTAATAATCTGATAAAGTGGTCTAATTTGTTTATTTTCTGCAGCTCTCTTTACACTTTTATATTTAGTTCATCATAGCAATTGCTATGTACCTTATATAATCGTTCTGAATTTGTATTGTTCATTAATAATTTAATCTTTTTTCTCTCTTCAATGATCTTCCAAGTTTCTGCAGTTAACCATTCTTATTTTTCTTTTTTCTTTTTTACCAATTACATCTTAAGCAACTTCATTGTATGTATTCCTGAAGTTTTTCCAATATTCTTCTACTTTGTTGTTTTCTACTGTTACATCTTGATTTTCCTCTATTTCTAATATATTGAATCTGTTCTTTATCTCCAAAGCAAACTTTTCTCTTGTTTCTTTAATTTTTCAATATCAAATGCAGTTCTTGAACTTCTTTTCTTTCTTAATACGCTTTGAAGTTTTAATTTCAACTTCATCACTAACAAGTAGTAGTCAGAACCAACATCTGCCTACATTTGACTCTCACATCAAGCATGTATCTTATGAATTTACTATTGATAATAAATTCATAAGATTTGGTTTCTTGTACTGCCGCCTGGTGCGATCCAAGTCAATTTATGTATTTTTTTTATGCTTTAATCCTCCAATGACAAAGTTGTTCATTTCACAAAAGGATACAAACACTATGCCATTTTCATTTCGGTCTCCACAAGCCTCAAAACCTAAGGATTTTTCTTCTACATATGATCTTTTACCCACTTTTGCATTAAGATTGCCAATGAGTATTATCACATCGTTTTGGAATAGAAATTATTACTTTTTGGAGGTGTTCATAAAAGCATTCTTTTATTTCTTCATCTGCATTATTAGTAGGTGCGTCAACCAGCACAACAGAAAGTTTGATAAATTTGGAATAGAACCTGGCTTTTATAATTTTTCGTTTACTGGTTCCCATTCCATCAGGCTTTTGGGTTCGATTTGACATTCCATGATCAAATCTTTAAATTTTTGTGCCTTCATAAGTGACTCTTTCAACAACTAGGGTTCCGAAAGGCTTTCCCCTTGGTGTGTCATATATAAGTTATCCACATCAGACGAGGCTAGATAACGGTCTTCTGGGGTCTTGCAAGTCATGTCTGTCGACAGGAGTATTTGTTCATCCAGATTTGCAGTTTCCCTAATCAGATAATTTTTACATGGAGGGGTAATTAGCCCTTAGCCCAACCCCCGAAGAGGACCCTGCTATAACCTCGGGGACTGGGTCTTTATTTATCGCCTCTAACGATATGCAGGTATGCAGTTGGGGTATTCTACTACCCGCCCAAACACAGGGAAAGATTTATGCAAGTATAATTGAAGGATTGTGGAGGAGAAGCTTGGTGAAGAACAAGCTGGATTCAGGTCAAATAAAGGCTGTCAGGATCAGATTTTCACTTTATAACATATAGCTGAGAAATCGTGGGAATATAACAAAGATCTGTATTTAAGTTTTGTAGATCTGGAAAAGGCATATGACAAGGTACCAAGAGAGAGAGAAGCTATTCAAAATGCTACAGTTGTATGATGTCAATGGGGTATTATAACAAGCAATACTTAGTCTTTATTTGAGTTGTAAGTCAGCAGTTAGAATTGAAGAAAGTACAGGAAGATGGCTTAATGTTAAATCTGGTGTCAGACAAGGATGTACATTATCCCGTCTGTTATTCATTATCTATATGGATCACATTATGAAGGAAAGTGGTATTAAACCTCGTATCAAAATTGGAGATGTTAATCTCAGTTCTTTACTTTATGAGGATGATGTTATACTTTTAAATAGATCCAGTACAACTCTGCAAGATTCCCTGACTAAATTGAATAACTGTTGTAATAAATTTGGTATGAAAATCAGCAAATAACAAGACAAAGACAATGAAAATAGGTAGAAATATTTAAAATATCTACTAAAATAAAGAGCCAAAAGGCTTCACTTCAGCGATGCAAAATTATATAAATTAAGTGGATATTAAATCCAACATCAATTCAAAGCCGAATACAGAAACTATAAATGTTTCATGTGAAAATTGACCAGAGAGCTTGCGTGAATACACTCGCCGCCATACTACGAGTTACCCTAGCTGAACCTTATAGGAAACACGAACACTCAAAGTACCTGTATATTCACCTCCTATTGGTCCATTTTGATAGGGTTTCACCTGGTCTGACAGCTGTTTCAAACTCACTGGCTTTCGCCAGAGATCAGGCAGAAACCTAAGAGAGCAAAAACTCTCAGTATCAAGCAACTCGAAGCATCAGGGAGGTGTATTTTCTGTAAGCGAAGTCTCGGTTGGTGCATAAAATATTTACTAAAATAAAGAGCCAAAAGGCTTCACTTCAGCAATGCAGAATTATATAAATTAAGTGGATATTAAATCCAACATCATTTCAAAGCTGAATACAGAATAGAGTTGATAAATATCAACTGCATTGTGAATGGAGAACCTATAGAACAAGTAAAACATTTCAGCTACTTAGGCACGATATTTAATGAAGACAATAAATTTAATATGGAAATAGACAACAGTCGACTAAATAAGTTAAATATGCTAAATAGAATAAGAGAGAAATTAGTCAAAACACTAAATTAGCTGTATACAAGACAGTGTTCAAACCAATTTTAACTTTTAGATCTGAGAACTGGGCAGAAATAAAATACTTGACCAAAGACTAGAGACCACAGATATGAGAGTCCTCAACATGATTAGGGGTGTGAACAGATGGCATTAACGGCAATATAATATTAAAAACAAGAACATCAGGAAAGAACTTGCATTCTTAGCATTCAGGAATGTGTTACCAGAGCTAAACTCAGGTGGTATGGTCACTTGAACAGAATGGGAGAGGGAACATTAGCAAAACAAGTGTTCTCTGCCAGGTTGGCAGGAAAAAGACCCAGAGGAAGACCAAGATATAGGTGGATTGATACAGTAAAAAGTGACTTCGAAGATAGAAATATAAGATCTGATAATGTTGGAGTCTTGACAGGCAACAGACTGATTTAGAGGAAAATTGTAGATACGAAGTTGGTAATGATATAAGTTTTTCATGTAGTACTATCATATCCTGTACATCCCTTGAAGGGTACACATCAGGAATTTGATGATGATGAAGTGTCCAACTTAAAAATCTTCACTTTTTTTTTTTTTAATCTTCTTTGGATAAAAATCTCATTGTGTTATTCCATTATTCTTCTAATGCTACCAACCATTCCAAACTATTCGATTTTCTTTCTTTCTTTCTTTATATGTTGAATTTTCCAAATAGAAAAGTCTTTTTCCTCAAAGGTATCAAATGGATTTCCTTTTTCCAGCTGTAGTGATTTGCCTACAGAGATCCTGAGGAATTTGTCAGCAACATTCAATGACTGTTCTGATTTTTTTTTGGTGAGAAGATACAAATTTTACCCACTCTGCTAGTCACAACACCATTTCTCTGATGGTTCTAAAGGTTTGTGCTCTTTTTACACTCCTATTCCACTGGTATTTATTTTGCAGCCGAAAATTAGCTAATATCTAACCTGTTTCAAAACAGAATGACAAATTTTTACCACAATGTTAACATTTTATTAGATCTCAACTTCTGTATGGAAATAAATAAATGACAGTCAGAATGAATTTGGAGAAAATGGAGAACTGATAGGGTTAACTGAAAGCTGGAACTAAAAGTTGAAATCCTCAACCTAGTCAATTTTTTAGTCAAAGTCCGTGTTTCACTTCCATATATCATGACTGGAAATATACACCTGTCGAACATTTTTCTTTTAATGCAGATTGGGACATTCCCTTTGAGTGCTTCGTGGTGTTTTCCAAAAGCTATCCAATTAAGTTGAATTCTACATATAATTTCTTCTTTACAGTCACCCTCTACCATTACCTTTAGTCCTAGGCAAACATAGGAGGTTACTATATCCTGGTGTTCCATTTGTACTTGGCTTTTTTGGTAATGTATTTATTATACATTATTTTTGTTTTGCCTTTTTTATATTTAATCCTTTCTTTTTACTTTCTGCATTCAATTCGGTGATCATCTGTTGAAGTTCTATCATACCACTTTAACTCTGCTTTCACTACCCTATCGGGCAATACATTCCATGGTCCAACCATCCTCCATGGGAAAAAAGCCACTCCTCACCATGCTTGATCACTTTCATAATCATTCGGATCATTTTAGGTAATTTCCAGGGATGACCACTTCCCTTTGTTCCACCACACAAAAGAATTCCCTGGTGTCAACCCTGTAACTCAATCATATTATCTGTCCTTCTGTGTACTGAACTTTGAAGTTCACATGCCCTCATAACTAACACTGTACAGTTCTGATATTTTTGTTAACCATCTTTGCACCTCCCCCCCACCAGTTAAATGATCCTCTTCAAATCCCAGTGACCAAATCTGAGCACAATAATCCAGATTAATATTATTAATTACAATAATACAATTATAGAAATCTTTCGGGTAACCTGTGACCTCTAGAGAGCAAGTCCCCGCTAGGTGGCAGATAGGGGAGCCCATCAGATATGGTGGGGTGGTCCGAATATATTCAATAATGACTCATGGACAACAGGGCCAATAAGTGGCAATCATCTTGATGGTAAGGGAAGTGGCACTCCCATGGTCCCCATCCATCCTCTTCTTTGTGAAAGATCCACTCACTTTAATCTTTCCTGTAAGGCCTTATCAGTTCAGAAGCATCTTATGGTAGCAGCCCTACCTACCTACCACTGGACTATCCATCGTCAGGCTAATAACGTGATATGGAGAACATCAATTTACTTCTAAGCCAATAGAGAAAGGTATTTGAAATGAATCTATGGAAAACGACCCTGGAATAGAAAAATGGAAAATGAAAAAATATAATACGTATAGTAAACTGGAATATAAGAAGAATAGCATATAAAGAAAGAGAATTAGATCAAATGTTAAATGAAAGAAATTTTCAAATAGCAGTAATCACTGAAACAAAAAGAAATTAAAAGGAACCATGAGAACTGAAAATTTTAATGTAATATATAGTGGAGTTGACAGAGACCAAAGAGTACAAACAGGTGTTATGATATGGATTCATAATTCCTTTTCAAAACAGTTAAAATATTATAAATTATGGAATGAACAAATAATAAAAGCTGGAATAAAAACAGAGGTTATTTAACAATAATTGGTTTATATGCCCCAGAAGAATGAAGAAAAGAAGATAATAGCAAATTTTATAATCAGTTACAAAATATATTATTATTATTATCTGAGACCTCCAGGGAGTCAAGGACTCATCGAGGAAGGCTGTAAATTACCCAACCCAGCTATCATATCTTCCCTTAAATTCATTTACACTAGATGCACTCACTACCCATAAGGGCAAATTATTCCACTCATTCACTGCTCTCTCTGGGAGAAAAACCTAAAGTGTAGGAAGTGAAGGTTGTTCTCATTCAAGAAAAGTGTAAGAGAACAACCTTCACTTCCATGGATGCCCCCCCCGTGTTCTCTCCCCACCTTCCATATAATGAAAACTTTCATCATTTGAAATGCTATAACACCCATTCAAAAGTTTATAGACATCTATCATATCACCCCTCTTTCTCCTGTTAACCAGAGTCTGCAATCTGTCCTAAATCTAAATCCCATAATCTGGATATAACCTTTGTAACTCTTCTTTGTACCCTTTCCACAGCTTCTTTATCCCCTTGGAACCCTGGAGACCAAATCTGTATACACAGTAATCCAGGTGTGTTCTTACCAAAGCCTTATAAAGAGGCAAAATTACTTCCTTAGCAATTATCCTCTGAGTTGTATTTGCAACTTTTGCTATGTGACCTTGAACTTTAAATTCTTATCCACCAATACACCAAGATCCCTTGCTTCTTCAGTTTCTTGTAATTAGAGTTCCGGTGACAATAAAATGTCACCGGAACTCTAATTATGCCAAAGTGCATAACTTTACACTTACTAACATTAAACTGACAGCCATTTTCATTTGCCCAGATTTCCGGTCTATTCAAATCATTTTGTAACTGCTGAATATCAGTAGCATCCCTGATTGCCCTGCCTATCTTCGCATCATCAGCAAACAATTGCACATCTGATGATAGACCCTGCTTGATGTCATTAATGTATAGATTGAACAATAATGGTCCAAGGACTGAACCCTGAGGTACACCTCTGGTTAACTTAAATCTGGCAGATTCACACCCACTGTATACTACTTTTTGATATCTGTCTGTCAACCATCCCCTGATTCAAGTCAATACATTATGTTTTAGTCCCATATTCTCCAGTTTACACAACAGCCCATCGTGTAGTATCCTATCAAATGCCTTAGAAAAATCCAACATTATCATAGTGTATCCATTTCCTTTATCCAACTCGGCCATAACATTGTTATAAAATATGAGCAAATTGCTAAAACATGACCTTCATTTAGTAAACCCATGCTGTTCCCTGCAGAGTATAGAATGCTTGTCTACCCATTGTATGCAAGTTCTTACCAACTTCTCTAAAATCTCACTGCCACACCAGAGATACTAATAGGTTGGTAGTTAGACACATCAGTTTTTGCACCACCCTTGTGCAATGGAATTATCATAGGACTATTACACTTTTTTTATATAATCTTTATCAAGTAGCTTTATTTTATCCTCCTACATGTTTCGCCAATCTGTTTCTATTGGCATCCTCAGGGAATACAAACTAGTAAGCTAAAATGAAGGTTACAGACTAGGTTATAACCGATGGTTCTAAATCATACAAAAAATTGGTATTGTGCGTGACAATGTGCGTGTCTCGTTAACGTGATTTATATTGTAATGGCTCATGACGTAATTGTTATGAAAGTTCATTTCTTTGATGTTTAATGATCTGATAAAAGTTTTCCAAATTTCTGGTAAAATTAGACCTTGATTCTTGTTTAGGTTTTCAGTTTTACGGATGACTGTAGCTGCTTCTTTAAAGGTTCTTGAATGGTAGTTATCTTCTATGTATGGCATCAGGCTCTTATCCCACTCAATGTGATGGTTAGTAGAGGCAAAGTGGCATGAAAGGCCTGAAATGTCTTGTCTGTTATTTCTGACATATCCTATGTGTTCTTTCTTTCTCGTTTCAAAGCTTCTAGATGTCTGACCTACGTAACTAATACCTAATTTTAAAGAAGCAGCTACAGTCATCCGTAAAACTGAAAACCTAAACAAGAATCAAGGTCTAATTTTACCAGAAATTTGGAAAACTTTTATCAGATCATTAAACATCAAAGAAATGAACTTTCATAACAATTACGTCATGAGCCATTACGAATAAATCACGTTAACGAGACACGCACATTGTCACGCACAATACCAATTTTTTGTATGATTTAGAACCATCGGTTATAACCTAGTCTGTAACCTTCATTTTAGCTTACTAGTTTGTATTCCCTGAGGATGCCAATAGAAACAGATTGGCGAAACATGCAGGAGGATAAAATAAAGCTACTTGATAAAGATTATATAAAAAAAGTGTAATAGTCTTATGAATAATTGTCAAGAAAAAAATTCAACATAAGGAACTATCATAGATTCCTTCCATTCCTGTGGTATTATTCCTGAGCTGAGACTCAAGTTATACAAACGTGTGAAAGGCCTAGCCAATTCAGCTGAACATTCCTTTAGCAGATGGATATATAATAAAATAAATAAAAAGGATTATGTAATATTAGCAGGAGACTTAAATGCAGGAATTGGAAACACGAAAATTAATTATAATATAGGAATATATGGAGAACATACTCTGAACAGGAATGCTAAAAAATTGATTGAACTTTGTAATTTATAATAATCTTAAAATAATGAATTCTTTCTATAAACATAAAGACATATATACTTGGGCAGCAAGAGGATGGAAATCAATATTAGAATTCCTTTATCTTAAATCAAAAGACATCAAAGTTTTCTATGGATGTTAGAGTCCACGGAGGATATGAAATAAGTAGTGATCACTTCCTTGTTAAAATAAAATTAAGATTACCACCTAAATGGTTACAAATAACAAGAACAGAAAGAAAATTTAAAACATTTGTTTATAAAACTAGATTATTAAATGACACAAATATACAATGGCTATGTGAACAAAGAATTAACCAATATTTAGATAAAATAAAACGAAATGAAGAAATAGAAATAGAATGGCTTAATATAAATAAAAATGATACTAAATACAGCAGCAAATGAAAGCTTAAGAAAGACCAAAAAATTCAATAAAAAGAAAAAACTGAAGATATGGGATGATACAATCAAAGAAATAATCAAAATGAAAAAAGAAGCATATCATAATTGTTAAGCAGTAAAAGATTAGAAGATGAAATAAAGTATAAAAAAATATGAGCCATAGCTAAAAGAGAATTCAGAAAAAGACAGAGAATCATGGAACAAATTTGTTTCTAATTTAGAACATGATTTACATAAAATAAGACCCAATGTATATAAGATTTTGAAACATTTCAGTATAGATACTAGAGAAAGCATAAAATTAAACACCAAATTGAAATTAGAGGAATTTCTAAATTTCTGTACAGAAGAATTGTGGACAGATAAATATTTTAAAAAAGATAACTGGCAAACATTTAATGAAAACGAAAAGGAAATAACTTAAGAAGAATTAGAAATCAGCCTGAAAGAAACAAGAAAAGCCCAAATTCTAAATCAGAAATTTAGATTTTTTTTTTTTTTTTTTTTTACCTAATAAATAGTGTTTCAGACCATATGAGCTGCTACCCAAAACAAATTTCAATATTTTTTCAAACAAATTGCTCAATATTTGAGAATGCCAGATCTGGTAATAGCATTAGAAGATGTATGCATAACCACAGTAGATACTCTGTCTCTGATTGGGGGAGTGTAACAATGTAATCTTGTTCTGGGAGGTAAACACATGGAATTCTCAGTTAAGAAAAGGTTTGTGTAGAACTACAAGCTGGCATTTATGACAAACTTAGAAGACAGCTTAGAGCAGCCTACAACTTAAGAACCTACAAGAAAAGTGTCAATAGTGCATAGGAAGTGGTCAGGGATTGTTTGAGAGAAGGCAAGAAAGGTAACTAGTATTGTAAGAAAGACCAAATCAGATCATGAGAAAAAATTAGCTAAGCCAGCCAAAGTAAATCCAAAAGATTTTTTTTTTGCTATGTAGTGAGTAAGAGGAAGAAAGATTATGGAAGGATAACTTTTAGTGTCAATGACAAGAAGAACAACTGAGTTACTAAGTGATTACTTTGCAAAAGGTATAGCATGCAGGTGGAGATTTTGCAGTTGCTGATGTCAGAATTGAGGTAAACAAACTGGAGGTGGTCAGCATGTTGAAAAACATCAATGTGAATACAGCAGTGGGACTGAATAGCATGTCAGCCTGTGTGCTATGAGAATGCACAGAACTGAGTGCGACTCTGATGAAATTGTTCAGTCTCAGCTCTGGCAATGTTCCGAGGGAGGGGAAAGAGGAGTAAGACAGTTAACTGCATAAAGGTGGCCCCAAGTTATTACAAACCAATTAGTATCTCTGCAGTGGTGATTAAAATATTGGTAGAATTGGTTATAGATAATATCTAGGAATGAATGGTTAGGCATATGATATTCTATGGAAGTAGCATGAATTTGTAAAGAGTAGGTCCTGCCTTGGTAATTTACTCATTTTATAATAGAGTGAAAGTAGAATTAGATAAGCGGAAATTGCTGTACTATGATAATACTGGACTTTGTAAAGGTATCTGAGAGAATACCACAAACTGTTACTTAAATGGAGCAAATAGGAATGAATATGAAGCTGGTGGCATGGATAGGGATGGAGTGTAATCTAGGAGAATGAAGATGACTAGCGGAGTGCCTCAAAACTCCATACTATTGTAAGTACTGTAATTTATATATTTATTGATACAGGGAATGATTTAAGTGTAGGTGGGTATTTAGTTGGTTGCTGATGATGCAAAACTGAGGAGGGGCCATAGCAGATACCAGTGATGTAGATATCCTGCAGGATGATTTAAGTAAAGTGGCATTGTGGGCAAAGGATTTTCATTACACAGCAAGTAAGAGGAAGAATGACTATGGAAGGATAACTTTAATAAGTGCTGATGTTAGAGAGATGACAGAGGCAGACGAAATAGTTGAGCTACTGAATGACCACTTTGCAAGAGTAAAATCATCCAGGTGAGAATGTGGCTATTGCAGAGGTGACAGGAACTGATGTGAGAACAGAGGTTGATGAATTGGAGGTACTTAGGATACTGCAGAATCTCAATGCAAATACAGTTGTAGGATGAGATGTGATATCAGCTTGCATTTTATGAGATGTGCAAAGGAAATTAAACAAACTTTGATTAGGCTGTTTAATTTAAATCTCAGCTCTGGCAAAGACCTAGTGGAGTGGAAGAAGGGCAAAATAATTTTTGCGTAAAGGCAAATCTACGTCTGTGGTAGAAAATTATAGACCAATCAGTATCTCAATAATAGTGGTAAAGTACTGGAAATGGAAAGTTTGGTTAAAGAGAATTCAGGAATGGGTGGATAAGAATATGGTACTCTATGAGGGGCAACATGGCATTGTAAAGTCAGTCATGCCTTAGTAATTTAATAATTTTTTATATTAGAGTGATAGCTGAGTTGGGTTACATTACAGACAAAAGGGAATAACTACATGATGATACTGCCGGATTTTCGAAGGCATTTGACAAGATAACTCTGTACGAGTTTGCATAACTTACCCAAACTGGTACAAATGGAGACGGATATGAGGGTGACTGATGGACAGATAATATAAAGTAGTATATGAAGGAGCAGAATCCAGGAGAAAGCAGGTGACCAGTGGTATACTGCAAGGCTGTTCTTGGATCATTGCTGTTTAATCTACACATAAATGATAAATAATTTGAAGAGAGATATTCAGTTGTTTGCTGACGTGCAAAGTTGGGTATGATAATAATTAATCAAGGTGATGTAGAAAACTTGCACGATGATTTAAATAGGCTGACATTACAGACAAAACAATGGATGTCAATTTAATGTGCAAAAGTGTAAAATTAATTATTATTTTGGAATAAAAAGATCAGAAACCGTGTACTACTACGTCTTGAGTTTCACGAACCCTTAAGGTTCTTAGCTGCAAGCACCACTGCAGTTCTCCATTTTTTTCCTATCTTTAGCAAAATCCTTCCAGTTTTGCAGCTTCAGCTCTTTCATGTCCAAGCTGTGTACCACACTGGAGAAAATGTATTCCAGGAAAGTTATAAAGCCAGGGATTTGGGGATAGTAGTAGTAGTAGAAGAGATAGAGTTGCAGTTTAAAAAGCATATTGCTAAGGTAGAAAGGGTAACTCACAGGATTAGTTTGTTATTGAAGAACACATTGACAAGCAGAGATAAAGGAGTTATTATTCCTCTTTATAAAACCTTGATATAACCAAATTTGGATTACTGTGCTCGGGTGTAGTCATTTGGGTTTCTTTTGATGAGGAAGTGGTGGAGAGGATCCAGTGATGAGTGGTCTGAGGAATACTCCCTATGGGAATAGAATGAGAGTTTGTGGGTTGTAAAAGTTGGTTGATAATCAAAAAAGAGGGATTTTACAGGATTTTCCTGAAATATTTTACAGAGAAAATATTTCAGCACTTAGCTAGAGGGAGGAGGACATGAGGTCAGCTGTGGAAATTGGGTAAGAGCGTGGTTAGCAAGGGTGTGAGAATTGGATTTTACTTGGAGAGTAGTGAAATGAATGGAATGGATTGCCAAAGTCAGTCATGAGTGCTTTGTCTGTTAATCGATTCAACGAGAGGCATAGATATTGTGTGGATAGTTAGAGTCTTTCCAAATGAGTCTTTAGATTCCATGGAGGTGCCTGTATAATCTTCTTCTTCTGCAGCTTGTCCCACTTAAGTAGGGTTGCTGTTTTTGGTGAATCTCCTCTACATCCTCCTGTCTTGGACTGTAACCACATCCAAGTTCTTCATCCTCAAGTCCTCCTCCATCAGCTCCCTCCATCTCTTCTTTGGCGCTTCCTCCTCCTCTGCACATCCACCTGCATGACCTTTCTTCCCACACATTCATCCTCCCTCCTCATCACATGACCCAACCATCTCAACCTTGCCTCCTGTATCTTCGCTCCTAAGTTCGTAACTTTCACCGTTCCCCTCACATAGTAATTTCTCTTACAATCCTTTCTGGTTACACCACACATCCACCTAAGCATTCTCATCTCTGTTACCTCCATCCTGCTGATGTGATGAATCTGAGAACTTGGTCAGAAATAAAATACTTGACCAAAGACTAGAGACCACAGATATGAGAATCCTTAAAATGATTAGGAGTGTGAACAGATGGCATCAAGGGCAATATAATATTAAAAATGAGGACATCAGGAAAGAACTTGGCATTCTTAGCATCCAGGAATGTGTTACCAGAGCTAATCTCAGGTGGTACGGTCACTTAAACAGAATGGGAGAGTAAAGATTAGCAAAACAAGTGTTCCCTGCCAGGTTTGCAGGAAAAAGACCCAGAGGAAGACCAAGATATAGGTAGATTAATATGGTACGAAGTGTCTTAGACAACAGAAATATAAGATCTGATAATGTTGGAGTCTTGACAGGTAACAGACTGATTTAGAGGAAAATTGTAGATAGAAAGTTAGTAATGATGTAAATTTTTCATGTAGTACTATCATATCCTGTACACCCCTTGAGGGTACATGGCAGGAATTTATGATTATTATTAAGAGAGACCTTCAGGGAGTCAAAGACTCATCGAGGGAGGCCACATACTACACACACACACCAGCTATCATACTTATTCTTGAATTCATTCAGACTGCTTGCACTCACAACATCCAATGGCAATACATTCCAATCACGCACCACCCTCTGAGAGAAAAATCTAGCCCTCACACCCTTCTTGGCAGTCTTCATTCTCAGCTTCCAAGGATGCCCTCTTGTCCTTTCCCCACCCTCCAATTTGATGATGATGATGATTCTACTGGTCTAATAAGACATACCACCTCACTTATTAGAGGTTTAAAGTGGCTTAAAAAAATTCCATGTTTAGTTTCCAGATCAGAGTTTCAGGATTATGTAAAAAAATATTTTAAAAAATAATAACAGCAAAAATTAAAAAACATTCAAAGGCTAAATTTTCTACAGAATAATAGAGCAAAAATCAAAAATGAGGTCTGGAAATTTTACACTGATTTTGACAGTCCACCACTAGTAATAAGGATAGTTACTTACTTTGCACTTCATGAAGTTTCATTTCAGGACCATTGATTTTAGAACCATGTAATGATGCCAGTTGCTCCATCTTAGATATCTTTTGTTTTTCTTCTTCCAAATCTAGTCGCAACCTGTACAGCTATAACAGGATATTTATGCTACAGCAGAAAAAATATTCAACATTCTGCTTAAAACAATATAGTACAATTACAGAAGGTAAAGTGCAAATATTTCTTGATGCAACAAAATATATATCTATATAAGATATTTTTTTATTAAACTTAAATCAACATTGACAAAGATGAAAGCATAATATTAGTCCTCCTGATAACAAAAACAATAGCACATTAAATGGCTTGAATGTGGAAGAATATATGCCACTGAATCTGTTCCATATCTTCTCTGCTATGTGAATGTTTTGACTTCATTATTTTTATTTATTTATTTTGTATAATTTTAAGGTCGAAAAAGTTTTACATTTGGTGTCTGAAGCAGACTTTGTGCATTATCTAAATCAAATCCATCACCCACAGAACTAATGTGTACTTTTATAACCTTCAATGAGTAGTTAATTTTTATGGCTATTTTTGCCTATTTCTGTTTAGGAGTACCCCCATTTTAAAATGTCATTGGCTTTTTACTCAATTTTTAGAGCATTACTAATGTTAAAGACAGATACATGAAAAATATATGGGAAGAATAACTTGGACATTTTTTAGGTATGTTCTACGATGGTATGTCCAAAATTATTCTTCTCATATCTGTCTTTAAAACATCAGTAATGCCCTAAAAATTGAGTAAAGCCAATGGCATTATAAAAAGGGGTACTCCTAGGCAAAAATAGCCATAAAAATTAATATTTATTTAGAGGAGTAACATGGAAATTTTTCCAGAAATAATACCTTTAATGAGTAGTATTCACAGAAAAAGTCGGCATCTATCTTCCGTAGTCATTACTGACAATGCCCTGTGGAGGGGCTCATTTCTTTTAATGTTACATGGTTTAATGTAGCAGTCTCCATAATTTGATAAAATTATAGTGACCACCATGCTATGAACAACAACATCCAAATGTTCTGACTTCATATTAAAGTCATTATCTGGGATACATGCACACTACTAAGAGTTTATAAGGTAGAACACCAGATATAAGATGATAACATTTAGTTTAATTCACAACACGAAGTTTCATCTCAACTGCACAGGATTTCTTCAGGTATAAACATACAGACAAAGCAGTAAGGACAAACAAAGGCGACACCTATTATGCAGTTATAGAAGAGATTGATGTTATTTTAAAATACAGTGGTATCTCACTAATCCGAACTAATAAAAACCGTGCTCGTTCAGATTAGCGGATTTTCCTCTAAGAAACAACAATAACTAGCATTTAAGACAAAAATAATCAGATTCTAATGGTACATCAATTTAATTCTGTAAATAAATGAAGTAACTGATAGAAAAAAAAGCTATTGGACTGTAATGTAAAACTTAAAAATAATACAGTACACAAGTTTATTTTAGAAAAAAATTTTGTTTGTATGTACCTGTATTGTTGAGGATTCTGATTTAATAAAATTGCATGATTCAGTACATAACTTAATTTGCATAAAAAATATCACTTTCTTGTACACAACACTAAAAAAAAGTTTCACAAAATAACACAAAAGTTTTTTTTTATTTCTTTGTAAAAAATCACTGATTTTCTTTTGCTTCTTGGAAGCTAAACTTTTTTCAAATGCTTCTTCTCAGAGCTGCATTAGAAATATAAAATTTTGTGGAATGGAGTATTTATTATTCTGCTTAGCTCATTCTATACACACATTAAAACTGTCAACAGCCTCTTCATGTTTTACTTTTTTTTCTTCAAGTTTTTTATCGACATCATCGTCTTCTAATTCATTCTGTACTGTCATATTTATAATTTCAGCATCTGATTTGATTTCGAATTCACTTTCTACCTGTAATCCATTCTGTAACATCTGTTTGTGAAATTTCAACATCTGGATTTATATTTTTAACCAAATTATGCACATTTTGAATTTTCTCTTTTTGTGTACCATAGTTACCTTGGTAAATTTGAGAAGGCCACGTTTTTCCCATGACTCTTGAATTGCTTCAGATTTGACAGCTTCCCAAGCAGCAGCAGCAGCAACTGAGAATGCTACATTCTTCAAATTTATATTTTTTATTGATGTGGTAACATCATAATTTTGGGAAGTTACATTTAAAAGCAGAGCTTTACGATATTTTAATTTAATGGATTGTATTATGTTTTGATCCATTGGTTGCAACAATGAAGTATAGTTTGGAGGCAAAAACATAGCCATAAAATTTCGATCTTCACTAATCAATTCATTTGCCGGAGGATGTCCAGAACAGTTATCTAATAATAAAAGTGCTTTCTGTTCTAAATTCTGGGATTTTAAATAAGTTTTAACTGATGGTACGAAATCATTGGGAAACCACTTTGAAAAAAGTTCGACATTCATTCATCCTTTACATTGATTTCAGTATAAAACTGGAAGACAGCAGTTCTTAAATGGTCTTGGGTTTTTTGATTTTCCAATCATAAGTAACTTTAATTTATATATTCCTGAGCACCAGGCATTATCGTGAGACGCTCTTTGGACATTTTTCGACCAGGCACTGAGGCTTCATTTCTCTGAACTAGAGTTTTCTCTGGTAAACCTCGAACAAAGGCCACTTTCGTCCGCATTATAAATTTGATCATTGGTAAAATTTAATTCAATAATTTTTTTTCTAAAAAAGCTTTTTAGAATGGTTCTATGGCGGAAACATCACTAAACAGTTTTTCTCCTGATATTGATAGATACCAAATACCGTGACATTTTTAAAATTTTTCTAGCCAACCATCACTTGCCATCAAAGGCTTGAAATGTGGAAAGGCAGCAGGAGTAGATGATATTTGACCAGAAATGCTGAAGTATGGTGATATAAGAGTCTTACAGTGGCTGCACTACATAGTTCAGAAAACCTGGAGAGAGGGACGAATTCCCGATGATTGGAGTAGAGCTCTCATAGTACCCATATATAAAAAGGGAAATAAAACTGAATGTGGGAATTACAGAGGTATTTCCCTACTGAGTGTTCCCGGCAAGATCTATGCAAGTATACTTGAGAAATGGTTGAGAAGAATTGTGGAAGAAAAGCTTGGTGAAAAACAAGCTGAATTCAGGCCAAATAGAGGCTGTCAGGATCAAATCATCAATTTACGACAAATAGTCGAGAAAGCATGGGAATATAACAAAGATCTGTATTTAAGTTTTGTCGATTTGGAAAATGCATATGATAAGGTGCCAAGAGAGAAGCTATTCAATACGCTACATTTATATGGTGTCAATGGGGCATTATATCAAGCAATACTTAGTCTTTATTTGAGTTGTAAGTCAGCAGTTAGAATTGAAGGAAGTACAGGAAGATGGTTTAATGTTAAATCTGGTGTGAGACAAGGATGTACATTTCCCCTCTGTTATTCATTATCTATATGGATCACATTATGAAGGAAAGTGGTATTAAACATATTATCAAAATTGGAGATGTTAATGTCAGCTCTTTGCTTTATGCGGATGATGTTATACTTCTCAATAAATCCGCTACAAGTCTGCAAGATTCTCTGACTAAATTGAATAACTGTTGTAACAGATATGGTATGAAGGGCAGCAATAAAAAGACAAAGACAATGAAAATAGGCAGAATCATTGAAAATGTCAACTGTGTTGTGAATGGAGAACCTGTGGAACAAGTAAAACATTTCAGCTACTTAGGCACGATTTTTACTGAAGATGGTAAATTAAATATAGAAATAGACAACAGAATCAGCAAAGCTGGTATGGTGGGAAGTCAATTGAATAAATTCATATGGAATAAGAGAGAAATTAATCGGAACACTAAATTAGTTGTATACAAGACAGTGTTCAAACCAGTTTTAACTTATGGATCTGAGAGCTGGGGCAGAAGTAAAACACTTGACCAAAGACTAGAGACCACAGATATGAGAGTCCTGAGAAAGATTATAGGCATGAACAGATGGCATCAATGGCAATATCATATTAAACACGAGGATATTAGGAAAGAACTTGAAGTTGTCAGCATCCAGGAATGCGTTAGCAGAGCTAATCTCAGATGGTATGGTCACTTAAACAGAATGGGCGAGGAAAGATTACCAAAACAAGTGTTCTCTGCCAGGTTGCCACAAAACGACCCAGAGGAAGACCAAGATATAGGTGGATTGATACAGTACAAAGTGCCTTAGACGATAGAAATATAAGATCTGATAATGTTGGAGTCTTGACAAGTAACAGACTGATTTGGAGGAAAATTGTAGATAGGAAATTAATAATGATGTAATTTTTTTCATGTAGTACTATCATATCCTGTACACCCCTTGAGGGTACATGGCAGGAATTTGATGATGATGATGATGACTATCACTTGCTTTGAATTTCTGATCAGGGTAAATTTGTGAATGGAAATACTTAGCTTTCTACTTTAAAATGTCTCCTAAGATGAGAGTACGATGACTTCTTTCTTGAAGAAACCACATGTAAACAGCAGAATCAAGAAAAGAAAAATCACTTGTTTACAGAGTTTGTCTCTTGCTTGGTTCTTCTATGGTTGAAAATATGTTAAAATCCTATCTTCGTTTTTTTTTATGTCACTGATTGTAGATTTGCTGACATTGTATTCAGTAGCAAGTTGTACGGCCGCTTCATCCTTTTCTAGACACTGAATTATTTTACACTTATCCGACAATGATAACGTTATGTGTTTTCTTTTGGTAGGCTTCAACCCAGTAGCCATTTTAACGAAATAAATTTTAGTGTTAAAAACAGTAAAATAAAAAATGAAGTTAATAAAACAATAAAACTGTCACTTTTAAAATTTATCTGAAAAATAAAATTGCACTTACTAAAACAATCAATAATCATTCACTGAAAACTTACGAAAACACAAAACAATAAACGACAGCTCAGACAACGTTTCATTTCAATAACCAAAGAAAAACTGAGCATTACATACAACCAGGCTTTAGGTCAAGTATTGTTGTTGAAGGAATGTAAAGATACACACACATTGTGCAATAGTGGTGACTAATCAGTTCATTAACGACAGCAGTGATTCATGCTGACAATACAGTATGTACTGTACGGCATAAAAAAGCAAACATGCACAAACAATAAATCAAAATAGGCCTACAGTATACCCACAATCGACAGTATGAAAAAATACTGTACTGTAATAATAATAAAATAAATAATAATAGTTAAAATAATTATTAAATAAAAATAATAGTACACAAAATAATAATATGTAAAAAATAAAACTTTTTTTCTTTCAAACCACAGTTCGGATTAGTGAGATACCACTGTATTTCTAAAAATATGTTGCATTGTTCAGAACGTGTGTTTATGCATTCAGACGACTAGTATTACTTTAATACTTCATACTTTTTAGATGTTTAGGATCTAATGCCATTTCCAAAGACTTCCAGATTTTTTTCTCCATTGTATCATAGCAACATACAGAATAATTCCATAACAGTTGATGCCTCATTTGCGAAGTGTCTTGTGGGTCAGCTGAAGAGAGCATGTAATGACAAAGCTGAGGCTTCATTCCTTGTATTCCTCTTCAAAATATTCTAGTATGGTTCTGTCACTGCTTCATTCGTTAAACACTCTTTCAAAGTAATTACTCCAGACATCTAGGATATCGTTACATTCAGTTTTCATGTCACTTTTATCATCTTTGATTCCTTTTACAGTATTCTTTCTTCCATTTCTAAGCTTTTTCAATAGCCTCCAGAACATTTTGCCACCTTCCTGATATGTATTTTCTATATTCCTACCAAAGTCTTCCTGTGACTTTTGTTTGCCAATTTTTACACATAGCTTAGCTCGCTTACATTTTTCTCTGTATTCATTTAGGGCATCTGCCAACTTATTTGAAAGAAACTTTTGATATGCTTTCTTCTTTTCCAGAACTGCTTCTTTAATTTCATGTTACCATGGGGAAGGGGTCTTATTTTTCTATCCTTGCAGGTGGTAGTATATCTATGTAAGTACTAGCAGATCCAACAGGTAAGAGATTTAAAATGAAGTCAAATGAAATTTTTCATGTGACCAGAACAAGTGAGGATGAAAGATATTCCAAGTAATGATAAGAGTTTGAATGAATGCAAGAGGAATTTTGACATTAAAATTGTACTTTGAATAATATGTTCTCATACAGGATGACTCAGAAGGAATTAGTAGAACTTCAGAACCTTGCAGACAGCTTCACCACATGCCTCCATAGCTGAATCAGTCTTCTTCAGAGTTTGTGACTGAGGCTCCAAGGTTTGGTTCTTGTTTTCAAACTGATTCAAATTTTCTTCAATAATGTTTGTAGAGTTGAGTCTACAGTTTATCTTTTAAAGATGAATAACTTTGATTATTTTTAAAACTTTCTTGCATACTGTTCTTTTCAATGTAATATCCATTTTTATCCTGCTTAGCACTATGTAATGGTGACTTCTAATTTCAAATCCTCTGTACACTGTTGTATCTTGAATCAGCATGAAGATATCACTCTCAGCAATGATGTAGTCAAAGGCTTTTCTTATTTCTTGTGTCTTCTCTCCACATGAACTTGTTCACATCTTTATGTTGATACATGGTGTTAGTAATGACTAGTCTGTGCTCTAAGCAGAAGTCCAGTAAATACTTACTATTATTATTAGCTTTGTCCTTTTCTCCAAAATGTTCCTATATTTCTGATGAGATTAATTTCCTACTCTCCTTGTTAGATATCCAACAAGGAGCACTTTTTCCATTTTTTTTAAAGTGTTACATAATAATATAAAATAATGGTGCAGCTAGGTAGTGCCATAGTTACTAGCAAACAAATCATAAAATGACTATCTCCCCTAGTATCAGGATCCTTGCTGATGTAAACTTTTTTTGTTTTGCTTAAAATCACTAAAGGAATGGATTCCTGAATTTCTACTAATTCCTTCTGAGTCATCCTGTATGAGAACAGATTATTCAAAGTACAGTTTTAATGTCAAAATTCCTCTTGCATTCATTCAAACTCTTATCATTACTTGGAATATCTTTCATCCTCACTTGTTCTGGTCACATGAAAAATTTCATTTGACTTCATTCTAAATCTCTTACCCGTTGGATCCACTAGTACTTACATAAATATACTACCACCATTAAATCTTTTCCAGTTATTAAAAATCAATCCCATGCATTAATGAAACCACACAGTCATATACAGTTACAGTCACTGAATACTTAGAATCCAATTAACTGTCATTTCTCTCAACCACAGAATCCTTTCTGACAAATGTAGGCATTATAATCATGAAATTAATCTTTTTAACTTTTAATATCACAGTTAATATTAATACTGAAAAATACCTCCTAATTATAAGTATTTACATGACTCAATGGAGTCAAAATAATCATCATGGAAGGTACACACAAAGACTATCAAACTGTGTTAACTCAGTTAATGTATGTGCATTTATGACACAAGTAAATCATTCCACTTGCCAACCATTTTCCATGCAAAGAACCTACTCCTTGTGCCCTTGCTCTCCATATACAGTTTCTAGGGATGGCCCCTTGTTCTAACCTCTCCTCCCAATCTATGAAAAATTTCTTCTCCATTAACCTGATAATAATCCCTTACTAATTTAAATGTCTCAATCATATCGCCTCTCCTCCTCCTATTCATAAGACTTTGCAAATTGCATTCCCTCAATCTGCCTTCATATCCCATATCCCAAAAACCAGTTACTACTTTAGTCAGTCTTCTCTAGACCCTTTCTAATATATCATTATCACCATGAAAACCAGGGGACCAAATCTGTGCATGATAATCCATATGAGCCCTGATCAAGGCCTTATACAATGGAACTATAACCTTTTTATTTCTGCATCATTGCAATAATCTGATGTGATGACCTCATACCTTGCACAATGTGACTTCTGAACTTCAGATCTTTGTCTACCATCACTCCCAAGTTTCTTGTTTCCTCAATCTCCTCCAAAATTTCTCAAAATGTATATTTTGCATTCCACTGCTGCCCAAATTTCAGAACCTTAAACTTTGCAACATCAAACTGACAGTTCCACAGACTTGACCACTACTCATACAATCTATTCAAGACCTCCTGTAAGGTCATAATATCTGCTTGACTCCTCATTCTATACCCAATTTTGCATCATCCACAAACAGTTGTAGATCTCCACTTAAACCTGTCCTAGTATTATTAATAATGGCCCCAAAACAGATTCCTTCAGCATATTACTGACTTTCCTCTTCTGGGATACAATATCCCCCATATAGAACTTACTGATACCTATCTGTGTCCTAGTATTATTAATAATGGCCCCAAAACAGATTCCTTCAGCATATTACTGACTTTCCTCTTCTGGAATACAATATCCCCCATATAGAACTTACTGATACCTATCTGAGAGCCAGTTGCTCACCTCCAACTAACTAATCTAGCATCCAATCATATCTCCTCCAATTTACTTAATAACTTATGGTGTGGCAATCTATCAAAAGCCTTTATGAAATTTAAGTGTACCACTGTGTATGCATCTCACATGTCCAATACAATCATCATCTTTCTCATCATTCAGATGATGGGTTGAGTCCCATATGAATAAGAAATCTTTGCCATCTGGCTCTATCTCTCTGATGCTGTAACCTTTCCTTCAGAGCATGTAACCTAGTTCTTTTTTTGATTGCCTCTTCATCATCTTCCTCCAATGATTCCAATCAAAGCTATGTTTTCTGAAAGAACATTCTCTGGAGGTGTCCGTACCAACTTAATTGTTTAAGAATTATATCTATGATATCTTCTCTCCGTCTCTATGGTTTAATTTGTGTTTGACTTGCTCATTTGTTTTCTGTTCTTACCAGTGAGCCTTATTTATTTTTCTTAAGCATTTATTTCAAATGCTCTAATTTTCTGTATTTGTTTCTGATTATTGAGTCTCCATGTCTTAGCTTCATAGCTGCCATAGATATAATAACGGTTTTATAGTTTTAGTTTGACGTTTTTTGAACTGGTGTAATTTTTTTATATTTTGTGTAATTTAACCATATTAGATCATCCTATGTCGAGGTCATGAGTGATCAGACTGCCAAGATATATAAACTGCTTTACCTGTTGAAGTACATGATTTTTTAAGTTTAGTGAAAATTTTTCCTCATCTCTTAATATTTTCATTGTTTTAGTTTTACTTAAATTGATTTCTATTCTGCAAATTTTGCACTCTTCATTTAAATGTTTTGTCTTTTCCAATTGTGCTCTACATTATTCAAGAATAATAATATCTGCATATTTAATGTCACTGATATTTGTGCTGTTTATTTGCAGACGTGGTTCTTCTGCTATCGGTTTGCATATTTCTTCGAGAGAGAGAGCGATAGTAGATAAATTTGGAGAGAGTGGAGAACACAGCGTATGTTACAATAGATTAACTGTTATAGCTATTTTGCCTATTTTTCTTTAGGAGTATCCCTTTTTTTATTATGTCAGTGGATTATACTCAATTTTTAGGGCATTGTAAGATAATGAGCATGCCAGGTATTGAGAATGAAAGTGCGACCAATCTGTTCTATTCTGGTAGAGATAGTGAAGAGAAATTAGAAATAATTTAGCATTTTAAAGTGGAACTGATGATGAGGAGAATGATACGCATTTATGGAACAGAGAGGTGTCCAATGTCTTTTATGTTGAGCCCATACAAGAGAGGTTGGTTGATCAACCTATAGCAGGGCTGTCCAAAGCACTGCCCATTGGGCACATGCAGCCCATGGTGCGATTTTGTGGGAGCCCGTCTGTGGATTTTGATTTTCACAAGCGTAAATAAATAAAATGATAATTTGAATCGAATGCATATTATCATCATCATCAAATTCCTGCCATGTACTCTCAAGGGGTGTACAGGATATGATAGTACTAAACGAAAAATTTACATCGTTAGTAACTTCCTATCTACAATTTTCCTCCAAATCAGTCTGTTACTTGTCAAGACTCCAACATTATCAGATCTTATATTTCTATCGTCTAAAGCACTTTGTACCGTATCAATCCACCTATATCTTGGTCTTTCTCTGGGTTTTTCCTGCCAACCTAGCAGAGAACACTTGTTTTGCATCTTTCCTTGCCCATTCTGTTTAAGTGACCATACCACCTGAGATTAGCTCTGCTAACGCATTCCTTGATGCTGACAATGTCAAGTTCTTTCCTAATATCCTCGTTTTTAATATGATATTGCCATTGATGCCATCTGTTCACACCTCTAATCTTTCTCAGGACTCTCATATCTGCGGTCTCTAGTCTTTGGTCAAGTGTTTTACTTCTGACCCAGCTCTCAGATACATTAAGTTAAAACTGGTTTGAACATTGTCTTGTATACAGCTAATTTAGTGTTCCGACTCATTTCTCTCTTATTCCATATGAATTTATTCAATTGACTTCCTACCATATTAGCTTTGTTGATTCTGTTGTCTATTTCTATATTTAATTTACCATCTTCAGTAAAAATCGTGCCTAAGTAGCAAAAATGTTTTACTTGTTCCACAGGTTCTCCATTCACAACACAGTTCACATTTTCAATGATTTTGCCTATTTTCATTGTCTTTTTATTGCTGACCTTCATACCATATCTATTACAACAGTTATTCAATTTAGTCAGTGAATCTTGCAGACTTGTAGCGGATTTATTTAGAAGTATAACATCGTCCGCATAAAGCAAAGAGCTGACATTAACACCTCCAATTTTGATATCATGTTTAATACCACTTTCCTTCATAATGTGATCCATATAGATAATGAATAACAGAGGGAATAATGTACATCCATGTCTGACACCAGATTTAACATTAAACCATCTTCCTGTACTTCCTTCAATTCTAACTGCTGACTTACAACTCATATAAAACTAAGTATTGCTTGATATAATGCCTCATTGACACCATATAAATGTAGCGTATTGAATAGCTTCTCTCTTGGCACCTTATCATATGCCTTTTCCAAATCGACAAAACTTAAATACAGATCTTTGTTATATTCCCATGATTTCTCCACTATTTGTTGTAAAGTGAAGATTTGATCCTGACAGCCTCTATTTGACCTGAATCCAGCTTGTTCTTCACCAAGCTTTTCTTCCACAACTCTTCTCAACTGTTTCTCAAGTATACTTGCATATATCTTACCAGGAACACTCAGTAGGGAAATACTTCTGTAATTCTCACATTCAGTTTTATTGCCCTTTTTTATACATGGGTACTATGAGAGCGCTATTCCAATCATCAGGAATTTGTCCTTCTGTCCAGGCATTCTGAACTAGCAGTGCACCCACTGTAAGACTTTTTTACCACCATACTTCAGCATTTCTGGTCAAATATCATCTACTCCTGCTGCCTTTCCACATTTCAAGCCTTTGATGGCTTTTTTTTCTACTTCAAGTATGGATATGTATTCCTGACTGCATGCCTGGGCAGTGTTTTTTACCACTGTGCTGTCATCATTTGCTTGTTTCATTTAGCAGTTTTTCAAAGTAATTACTCCATACTTCAAGGATATCTTTTTCTCCCGTTCTCATGTCACCTTTATCATCTCTAACTCCTTTTACAGCACTCTTTCCTCCATTTCTAAGCCTTGTTCGACAACCTCCAGAATATCTTGCCACCTTCTTGATATTTATTTTCTATGTTCTTGCCAAAGTCCTCCCATGACTTTTGTTTAGCTCGTTTTACACAGTGTTTAGCATTCTTACATTTGTCTCTGTATTCTCTAAGAGCAGTGGCTGACTTATTTGCCAGGAACTTTTGATATGCTTTCTTCTTTTCCTTCACTGCCTCTTTAACTTCCTGTGTCCACATTGGAGTTCTAATTTTTCTATCCTTGGAGACAACTTTACCACATGCCTCTCTAGCTGAATCAATCAGTGTGTTCTTCAAGGCTTGCCACTGAATCTCCAAGGTTTGGTTCCTGTTCTCAAACTCTTTCATTTTTTTCTTCAATAATCTTTGTGTATTTTAGTCTACAGTTCACATCTGAGAGTTACTCAACTTTTATTCGCTTTAAAACTTTCTTACATGTTATTCTTTTCAATATGAAATTCAATTTTATCTTGCTCAAGACTAAATAGTGATCACTTCGAATTTTAAATCCTCTGTATACTTTGGTGTCCTGCACCAGGGAAAAACATCACTATCAACAATAACATAGTCAATGAGACTTTTCTTATTCCTTGCCTCTTCTCTCCATGTGAATTTGTGCACATTTTTATGTTGGAACATGATGTTAGCAATAACCAATCAATGTTCTGAGCAGAAATCCAACAGATATTTGCCATTATTATTAGCTTTGCTCTTTTCTCCATATTTTCCCAAAATATTTTTGTATGTCTGACAATCACTTCCTATTCTGCTATTTAAATCCACAAGGATTTAAATAGGTGATTTAAATCCTTGTGGATTTAAACAAGGACCAACAAGGTCCTTGTTCCTTTTTCATTGTGTCAGTTGCTTTTTCTAAAGCTTCAAAAAATTCCTCCACTTCTACCTTAGTAGAACCTTCTGTGGGACCATAGGCACAATTAAGTCTCATTGTTCAGTTTCCCATTCTCATATTTGCCCACATTACTCTACTTGAGATTGCCTGCCATTCAAGATTAGCCTTGTATTTTGTGTTGAATACTAAGGCTACTCTTTCTTTTCCTTGATTGTCATTGCCTGAATATACCATTTTGTATTTATTTCTCAGAAAGATCTCACCAGTGTTTTTCTTTTTTTGTTTCAGTCACCCCCTATTATGTCGATCTTATCTTATCTAATTCATCAGCTAGCTCCGTTTGTTTGCCATTCAGGCTTCTTATGTTGATAGTACTGATCTTTAACTTTGGTGATGTTGTGTGGGGGTGTGTTTTCAGATTTGTTCCAGTAGCTGACTTTTCGCAGTTCGCCCTTCCCTGGTGAAAACAACGGGAGCCTTGTTTAACTGGGAGATGCCCCAGCCGGCATGAAATTTTGTCATGTTGTACCATCATTTTCTATATTGGCTTAAGCCAATTAAGAATGCATTTTGGTCGGCTAAATCCCAAATTGCCAGCCCATCCTCGTTCATTCAGTATCGAATGCGTATTAGATATTTTAATTCTATTATTAATCGATAATCTCGATGTTGGTAATTTTATTTGGTGCTTTTATATTACTATATACCTATGTGTTTTTCAAATATTAGATGTGTCAAAGAAGCGTTCTTACACTGTTTTGTTCCAACGTGCATGCTCCAGGCACTCAAGGGGAATGAGAGCAAGCGATTAGTGCACAATTAGTGTTGTTAGTTTGTTCAGTTTTCGAGGTTGTGTTGCTGCTGCTCACCAAATTACTAGATATGCATTGTGATGCGGCCCTGGGATAAATTTTTTTTTTTTAATTTATCCCAGGGCCGCAATTTATGCAGCCCTCCAATTACCTAAGGTTGGACAGCCCTGACCTATAGTACATTAGTATCATATATGGGTGTGGGTTTGAGAGTGACTATGTATGGGGATTCAATTATTAGAGGTGAGGGTAAATAAGAAGGCGCATATGGTTTATTTTCCAGCAGGTAGATTGAGCAGAGTGATTAAAGCACTAGGTATGAGGAAGTAACAAGCAAAAGAATTAATAGTGACAGTAAGCACAAATGATATGGATGGCAACTAGGAGAATGGAAGGATGGATATCATGAAGTTGCTAAGATGAGTAAAAGATAACAGGTATGAGAGTGACGAGTTGAGACAGTGATGAATGGGATGCTAGTGGAGATGTATGAAGAGAAAAAAATTCATTTTGTGAATTTGTGAGATGGATCTGAAAGATCAGTGTTTCCCAATGGGGGCATATGCCCCACAGGTCAACAATTTGAATATTTTAGGGGCAATTAGAAAATGATGTTGCATTCGTCACCTTATCACTGATATAGTCAAAAAATCACCATCGTGAGCAATAAATTATCAATGTTGCAACCCTGACTTTCCGAGAAAAAAAGCTGGCAACACTGGTACAGCAGTCAACATAAATATAGTCGGGTCTCTTTTTATGCGGTAAATACGTTCCACAGAAAACCACATATAAAAAAATCGCACAAAAAGGCCTAACTTACATTGAAAAATTAGGGATACGTTCCATAATTTCTAAAACTGCATAAAACCGAAGCAATGAATTAAAATAAACCTAAAATCGCATAAAAATAGTTTATGAAAATTCAGAAAAATAAGAATGCCTAAGTTTGTTTAAAAGTTTTATTCATTTAATGTTATTAAAAAGTAACAATTTTTTTTTTTTTTACATTTTGTCATCGGAATTATCATCGCTATTAGACAATATTCGGCAATGTTTGTGAACTGCAAAATCACTTTCATCACCAGAAGAGATAGCCAGTGCATCATATGGTAAAAGCAATGGTTCTTCACAAACAGAATTAGCTTTACCCTCGTTCTGTGCCGATTTTTTCTTCTGACAATGTAATCAGTGATCAAACTTTGTGATGATGATTTCACTAATTTTTTATACAGCTCGCGATATCCAGACATACAGTTCTTCAGCTCACGTTGGAATTTAAAGGCCCGTTCATAATTTGTGTCATTAAAGAAAATGATTTTCCAATTTATTGCACAGTTCAAGACCTTCTCGAATTATATTTGCAGCGAGGGGGGGGGGACAGGTTTTTCTTCCGCTTCACTATCGTTTTCTGGATCTTCGACAATATCTAAAGTTAATCGATATCCAATAATACATCATCACTTGAGGCATTGTCCACAAGAAATTTGTCTACATCGTTCTGGCTAAACGTATCAAAACTTTCCCCACCAATTTCATGTGCCAACGTAATGATTCCAACTGATAATGTAGATGTTTGCACTGTTTGCAACACATCCAGGCCAAGCTGCTTTCCAGTAGGCATTTAGAGTTTGTGGTCTTACTTCAGCAATAGCAGATGCAACATGATTTAAGCAGCCCAAAATAGAAAATTTTTTCCAAACGTTAGTTACTGTTAATGATTCATTTTCTAGTTTATCCAATATAAATTGAAAAGTGTGCTTAACATAATATTTTTTAAAAGTAGCAATTATGCCTTGATCTAATGGCTGAATAATGCTTGTTTATTGGGTGGAAAAAACACTACTTGCACATTTGGATGTTCTAAATGTGGATGACTTGATGCATTGTCAACAATTAATAAAACTTTAAAATCTAGAGCTTTTTGCTTCATATATGTTTCCACTTCTTGTACAAAGCAATTATTGAACCATTCAGTAAATACAGCAGTTATTACCCAGGCCTTTGTATTAGCCATCCAATGTACCGGCAACAGTTTTAGATCTTTGCCTTTTAGAGCACGTGGTCTTAGAAATCGATTTACTAGAAGGGGTTTCAACATTCGATCTCCTGATGCATTGCTACAAAATAACAACGTTACTCAATCTTTGCTTGCTTTAAACCCACTAGCTTTTTTTTTCTCATACTTTGCAATGTAAGTTCGACTAGGCATTTTCTTCCAATAATCCTATTTCGTCAGCGTTAAACACTTGATCGGGATAATATCCACCATCTTCAATAATTTTGGCTAACTTCTCTTGAAAATTTTTGGCTGCTTCTTCATCTACTGCTGCAACCTTGCCTGTAATCTTCACGTTATGAAGTGCATTCCTTTTTAAAAACCCAGTTAACCATCCTTTGCAGTGAGAGCGAAAATTCTTTATCAGCCTGGCTCCAATTGCTTCGTCTGTTCATAAAACCACTGAGCTTTTTGTTTAATTAAATAACCACTTATAAGAATTCTTCTTTAAGTTAATTCTTCAATGCTAATTATGAGCACTCATTCAGTGTTTTCTAATAAAGCATCTCTTCAGTACGATGATAATTTGGCACTTAGTTTTGTGCCAGAAATGACAGATTTTCTTATTGCGACTTCATTCTTTTTAATTGCTCTTATAGTAGATTCGCCTAAATTAAAATGTTTACCAATCGCTGTAGATCCCTCTCCTTTTGCTAAGCGATCTAAAATTGCAATTTTCATTTCCAAAGAAATTGCTTTTCTTTGGTGCTTTTTTTCCTCCATTGGGCCAAATTAAATCTTTAACATGTTCGCTGCCAACTACGAGTATACTCATAGTCGGTATATGAGCCACACATGCCAGCTACGAGTATACTCGTATGATGCTTACCGCCGGCAACGAGATTACTCGTACTGACCTTGAAGAAGTGAAATTGCTTGGAGTACGGGAACAAACTATGCTGAAGTAGCGTGGCAGCGAACTTGTTAAAATAACAATTAGCAAAATTTAGACTTTCGATAATAAAAAGACAAACACTTACTCACGTGCAAAATTAAACTTCACAAGCACTCGCTGCTTACACATTATCACGTTACGCCAGGATGTGCTGCAGTACGCTGTTCATTATGTACAACGGCGATGAACAAATTGGTCAACAACACGCAAAATCACATGCTTTGTAAGTAAAATTTTCCAACTGTTATACAAGCAAAATAGTTACCACTTTAGAAACTACACGTGGTTCATAAAAGAGAAGTTAATTTTCCGCCATGTAATAATAAACAACTCATCCCACAACATCAACATGGATTGATTACCCCACGGTTTTCCAAACAGTGTTCTGCGGAAGGTGAACAAGTGTTCCATGACAAGTTCTCCTGGAACTTGTCATTTTAGTTTTTTAAGCACTTTTCATGAATAAATGTTATAGTGGAAATATTCTGAGGAGAATAACATTCGTGAATATGTCGAAAAGCTCAGACCCAAAACGTCTAAATAACATCTGTGTAGCAAGTGTTAGTGACCAAGCCGTGTATTTTTAAACGTGGAAATATTCATAAATTATCGTTAATTTTCACACATTGAAACCTTTCAACATTTGGAAAAGGGAATACTGATGTTTATGACAGGTCATAAAAATTGCTTGCAGGCCGATTACAACAACGTGTGGCATATCCTCTGTTCTCAAAACTGAACGAAATAACATCTGTGTTGCAAATGTTAGTGACCAATCTGCAAGGAAGTATAAAGAAAATTTTTCCACTGAAATCAAAGATGAAGATAGTCTGTATCCGGTTCTCAGATCTAGTAATACTGAATACTTTCTTCACAAGTTCATATTGTAGGGTGAAAGTGTTTCTAAACCGTAGTGCCATGATTTTTTAAAAGTAATAGGGCCTACAGATTTAAATTTTAATATAAATAAGAAACTTTGTTTAATTTTGGTATTAAGAAATCTCTTATTGAAGGTGTTTGTGATGCAACAGATAGTAATCCATCCACCTCCAGCCAACAAAGCAACTCCAGGATGTACAAAATGAGGGGAAAATTACCAGCACACAAGAGAAAAAGTCTGCATTCACTCATAAGTACTTATAATAATATTATAAATTTTCGGTGATCAGAATGGGATATGTCAATGAAAATCAGCACAAATTAATTTAACGATGTTTATGTTTAATTGATGTTTAATTAATTATTACTTAATGATCAATTATTAATTAATAATAAAAATCAGCTAAATTAACAATTATTAATTAATATATTACAACATAACCAAGGTGTTTCATGAAAATTTCAAAATTTGTGAAGTGTTCCGTCATAGGAAAAGTTTGGGAAACGCTGGATTACACTATTATCGGAATGCATTCTCCTTCTGTTGACATGTACAGAAGTGTCGAAAGGTCTCGTATCTGTGGGTGTACTATACCGCATAACTTCAAATCCGTATAAAAAGAGACCTGAGTGTACTTGGCAACATAAGTGTGTTAAGGTTAGATCATAGCATCTGTCACTTCCGAAAAAAAAAAAACCAGTGCCAATTTAACTTTTGTTTTTGCTGTAGAAACAATGAGGCAAGTTTGTTTAATTTTTTAATGTATTATCAGTTTTTTATGCTAAGAGGTGTCATTTTATGTAACAGTTTTACACGTTGTTAGTTTTCTGATTACTCAAAAGTTGCACTACTATCAATTTAAATAAAATGAACACTTTGCCACAATTGTATTAGGTGTTTCTTTGACAGTTGAAAACAAACATAATCTCTCATATTTCATTGTTTTTTTTTCTCTGCTTGTGACAGTAGACTTAAAATTTTACTTTTTTATTGTTTTAACTTTTTATTTATTATGTAGTAGTATAAATACATGTTATACACCATTAATTTCCTTGTATAATCCACACATGCATACAGTATACCTTAGAAACCTATTTTTTTCCTTTCAGTTGCTAACTCCATGCATAAAATGAGTAGCACAAGCAAGAAAAAAGTTCGTCACTACTCAGATGAGTATTTGAAGTTCAGTTTCATACCCGCTGCTCAGGATGAATGGTGACCATTCTGTCTATTGTGAGAACACTGTTTGACCAACGAATCAATGAAAAAAGGTCATCTCGAAGAATCAATCTGAAGGCTTATGTGAACTATGATTTGAACCAATTTAAATCTCTAAAGGAAGTTTGAGAAAAGATCAACAATAGATCTCTGTACAAACTGCTACTCAAAATCATACTCTTGAAGCTAGTTACAAAATATCTCTGCTCATAACTAAATCAGGAAAAAATCATATTATAGGGGAGGATTTAATTAAGCCAGCATACCAAATTTTCTCAAAACAGTCCTGGAGAAAGATGACTAAGATGTCAAAGGAATACCACTGAACAATAACACTGTTAGCAAAAGAATAGATAGTTGGCTAAAGATGTGGAAACACAACGTGTTGGAAAGTTGAGATCAAGGAAATTCTCAATACATATGGATGAAACAACTATAAGAGACAGTGAGGCTGTATTGATGGCCTATGTAAGATATATTGACAATGGCAAAATTACTGAAGAGATGTTGTTCTGTGAAGCATTGAAAACCACGACTACTGCCATTGATATCTTCTTCTTCTTCTGCAGCTTCTCCCACTTAAGTGGGGTCACTGTTGATGATAAGTCTCCTCCACATCCTCCTGTCATTATTGTATATTAATTTTATTAATGTACAATAAAATAAATAATTTTATTGTATATATCAAAAACTACTGCCATTGATATATACAATAATAATTTTAGAAAATTATTAATTTTCTAAAATTATTTAGAAAATTAATAATTTTCTAAATAATTTTATTGTATATTAATAATTTTATTTTTCAATGAAAAATATTACATCTTGTGCTACAGATGATGCTCCTGTTATGAAGGGGCAACAAACATGGCTGTTTAAAATTAATGAAGGATGACAATCCTGAAATGTTGCCTGTGCATTGTGTTATTCACAGAGAAAATTTAGTTTCCACAAAACTTTTAGCTGTTCTAAATGAGATATTAAATTCAGTTCTAAAATGTATCAATACTATCAAAGCTAATGCCAAATGTGAGCGTCTCTTCAAACAATTTTGTGAGGATAAAACTGCTGACCATGTAAGAATACTGCTTCACACTGAGGTGAGATGGCTGTCAGAGGGGAATTGCTTGAGAAGATTCATGGAACTATTTGATATTTTTAGTGAGTTTTTGAATGACAAACCTAAATGTAACTCCTACAAAAAGTTGATGGTCAAGCATTTGTGAGTTATTTGACAGATATCTTTGAAAAGCTGAATATGTTAAATAAGCAACTGCAAGGAGCAAATAAGACCCTTGTTGATGTAAAGGCTAAGACATTTGGCTTCATTGCATTTCTGCAATTATGTCAAGAGAATGTTTCAGCCAAAAATTTGACCAATTTTATTGACTAAATAAGTGTGAGATAACTGATGCTGCTGTACTTGTTATTGCAGATCACCTGAGCAAAATGGCTCATGATTTAAATGACAGATTTTCTGATTTAAAAGAAATTGATTTTCTATCTTGGATAACTCAGCCAATGCTAATGGACTTAACTGTTGTGGCTATACAGTATCAAGAAGAACTCTCAGAAATGCAAAATGATGATTCTATTAGAACTTTGTTCAACATAAAAGAAACAATGACATGGGTTTTGTGATGAGACAAACGAAATACTCAAATTCAACCAGTTTTACAAGAAAATTAGTGTTGCCCTTCCCGTCATCATATTTAGTTGGATGTGGCTTTAGTGATGTAAATGACTTGTTACTGAAAAAAAGATATCTGGATATTACAAACCTTGGGGATTTGAGAATGAAATTGACTAAATTAGCCTCAAATAAAAACTCTTTGCAGCAAACATCAAGTTGAGGGATCACAATAACTTGGATTTTATTTTCCCAAGTTGAGTTCGATTTATGTTTTTTAATATATAAAGTGTAATATAAAATTTATATTCATTGAAGAAAGTCAAATTAAAAACAATTTTACCTATGTTCCTTTTTTATTTGAATATATTATACTTTTTCAGAACTTGGTTGACTATTATGCTAGAGGGGAAGCATCAAAATTTTTGAGGTGTTGAGGTGGGGCATGATCCAAAAAAGCTTGGGAACTAGTGTTCCTAACCTCCATCCATCTATATGATAGATGGATGGGGATGTATAAAAGAGATGGGCTGCATTTGAATGGATTTGGTGTAAGTCAACTGAATAAACTGTTGCTACATGAGTAATGACAAGTGAATAAAAGAACTGAAGAAGCAAGACTTCAGGTCTTTTATTCACTTGTCATTACTCATGTAGCAACAGTTTATTCAGTTGACTTACACCAAATCCATTCAAATGCAGCCCATCTCTTTTATACATCTCCATCCATCTATATGATAGATGGATGGAGGCAAGAGGTGATGTGGAACAGAAGGTAAGTAGCGTGAGAGCTTGTGAATGCAGAGGTGAATGGCATAAGTAAAGAGAATGAAAGAGAAGGAACACAAGACAAACAGGGAAATGGGAGAAAGGTTAGGATAGACAGGGAGGCACTGCATGAGAAGAGTGGTTAATGGATACAGTAGCAGGGTGTGTGTGTGTGTGTGTGTGTGTGTGTGTGTAGAAGAAAGAATTTGATGACCAGGGATGTGGGGGAAGCAACCAGGTCTGAGGAGAGGTGTAAGATCAGTGATGACAGATACAAATAGCCAAGGGGGGGGGGGGAGTTACATCTGAAGAGTGGAGTTGGGGAGGCTTATTATAAAACCAGAAATAAGCTAGTATGTATGATTGAAAATGCTAGATATTCAAAATAAAGGAAATAATACTGTAGCATTAATAGATTATAATTTCTCAAAAATTGTTAGAATAAGTGATATATGATGAGATGAGGATGACAGACAGGAATAGATGGATGGATATAATGTTTTACATGAGGAAAGGAGTTATCCCCATCTAAGGTGGAGATGCAAAGAGTGTTAATGGTTTTGAAGCAGTATGATGTGAAGTGGAGGTGAACAGGATGAAACATATAGTTGGGTGTAGAAGGAAATATATAGGGAAATTGGTCTAGCTAATAAGGGCGATCATTATGGATGATTTTAATTATGGTAATATAGAATGGAATGAAGAGGCAGCATCTGGGAACAAAGAGAATGAGAATGAATTTCTAGAGTTTATGAGAGATAACTACCTTAAGTAGCACATAACAGAGGATACACAGGGATCAAGGGTTTTGGGATTTGATTATCTCATCAGAGGATGTTATTGTAAATGAGATGTTGAATTACCCTCCGGTTGGTGATGTGACTATAGGGTAGTGACCAGTCATATGAGGATTTCTGAGAAAGGGATATATGTGTAACTATAAGGCTGGTGATTATGACAAGTTCAGGAGACAGTTTGCAACTATATCATGGAATGAAGAATTGGAAGGAGAAGAGATCAATGCTGCTTGGAACCTGTTCAGGAACTATCTGATGACACTTGGATTCCTAAGGTCAAATAAGACGGGTGTGAAATGGATGAATGAAGAGGTGAAGCATGCAATTTGGAAGAAGGCATTCTGGAGGCAGAAAAAAATAAGCAGTGGTTATAGTGTATTGTACGAGAAGAATAAAGAGTAAGCAAGAGAGGTAACTCGCTTGGTAAGGGAGCAAACATGTAGCATGAGTAACAGCTAGCTAAGGAGGACAAAAGAAATCCTAGGGAGTTTTTTCGATACATGGCCAGCACAGGAAAGGATGATATTGATTGGAGAGAATGGTAGAATGATAACTACCAAACAGAACATCAGCCATGTTAAATGAGCACTTTATAAAGGTATTTCATCCTCAAGAAAGTAACATCATGCAGAACTTGATAGCAGTGCGAACGAAGGAGGAGCCACTGATGGTGGGTGAGCAGGAGGTACATGAAGAACTGAGTACACTTGATGTCAATAAAGCCACAGGAATTGATGGTATATCACTGCATGTCTTCAGGAAATATTCCAGAGAGTTAACAACAGCTTTCTGGAATATTCCCTGAAGACATGCAGTGATATACCATCAATTTCTGTGGCTTTATTGACATCAAGTTTACTCAGTCTTGAGTAAACTTGATGTCAATAAAGTGTCTTGAGTCTTAGATTTGCCCGAGTTTCAAAAAGTTAAAAAAGAGGGCAAAATTGTTCCACTTCATAAAGGGGATGATAAGACTAAGGCTTTGAATTACAGGTCAATCTGTTTGCCTGGAGTTGTAGTAAAGATGTTAGAGAGGCTAGTGAGTACCAGGATTCAGAATTGGATCAATGACAACAACATTCTCTTTGATTTACAGCATGGGTTTGCTAAAGAAAGATTGTGTTTTAGCAATCTACTTGCTTACTATAACAAGGTGAAAGGGGCATTGGACAAAGGAGAAGCATACATGGTGGTATATTTAGATTTTGCTAAAGCCTTTTATTGTCACATTACAAGCTGGTAATTAAACTGGAACAGATGGGGGGGGGTAGATAGTAAATTAGTGCACTGGATTGGAGATTGGTTGTCTGATATGTGTGTGGGGAGAGATATCGGAGAGATATTGGTTGTCTGATATGTGTGTGGGGAGAGATATCCTGGAAGAGGAACGTCACCAGTGATGTGACCCAAGAGTTTGTTTTTGGTCCATTGCTGTTTAATTTATTGTTGCAAGCGATTTGTATGTTAATCATTGGGAAAGGCTTGAATAGTAATATGCAGTTATTTGCCAATGATGCAAAGTGGAGGAAAGACTATGAGGAGTACAATGGATCTTGTAAGTTTAACAGACTTTCTGAATGAGCAAAAGAATGGGGCTGCCAGTTCAACATAGCACATGAGATTGGTGGAAATATCTTAGAGGAGGTGGAGGAGCTGAGAGAATCTAGGTTGGTGGAGCAGGACCTTAAATTTCAGGGACATTCTGCTAAAATTGTGAGGACAACAGTGCTTAGGCTAAGGAGTTATTACTGGATTAATGTGGATCAGATTTTTCATAGAATGAATGGACACAAGGAGAGAACAAGAGCCATCCCTGGAAATTGATCTCGCATATGGCTAGTGGAAGTACCAGATGATGGTCCCCAGGACTGGTGGAGAAGACTTTGGAATGAACTACAAACAAGTACTTGATTACAGATCCAACTATCAAACCTTCAGGATTTAATCTACCTCGACACCTCTGGAGCCAGCTAAACAAATTTAGGACAAGGTTGCTGTGCCCACTTATTATATATTTGGGGAATTTCACAGTCACCCTTATAAGAAGGGCATGAGCAAGGGTTGAGAGTTAAATTTTTGTATGAAGAGTTTGGGTGGTTGGAATGCATTACCTGGAAGTGTGGTGAGTTTAGAGACAGTGAATGCATTGTCTTTATGATGAGCTGTGTATGTGTGTGTGTGTAATGGAGGACCTCCTGCCATGAGTCACTGACTTCACGGAAGTCTAATAATAATAAAATTGTAATGTAAAATCAGTATACTGAAGATCAAGAAATAAGATTAATTTGGAAAAAAGCAATTATTGATAGCAGTAAATAAGTAAATATCCTCTACACTGCTTGAGAGCATTATATCAGGAAATGATAATGAACTGCCTGCATCCAAGGATCACTTCGCGTTGCAAAAGGAAATCAGTTGCCCTTCATATACAACCTTAGTCACATGTTACACTGATGGATCTTTACTTTGTAGTGTCTACAAAAAACCCATGCACAGGTAGATACATCCATTAACAGCCACACCACCATCACTTACAACAATACAGAATTTTAAATACAGAAGGGATCAAAGAAAAGAAATTAATATTCTGTTGTTCTGGTGAGGATTGTAACATTAGACAAGCATAGCTTGAATGGCATTAAGACCTACATACTAAGCATTTTAGTAGTAATTTAAGAATGCAAAAATTACAATTTACTGGCTCTCATATTTTGACATATGTTACAAGAGAATGTGAAGTCACATTAAAAATAAGCCATGCATCACATGTCAGCACCACAAGTCTGTTTATATTTGCATCTGCATGTGTTGACAAATGTTTACAATTAACATTTGTTCACCAGTTTGGAGCTCAAGTCACCACACAACTTTTCTGCACACAGCTTAACATAACAATGAGAACCACCTCTGGTACTTTAAGATCTACTCCTCTCCCATGCTCTCTTTCCCAAGCACTCCATGCTTTGCTTCAAAAGAGAAGAAGCCCCCATCAAAGAAATAAAGAAAATCAAAAATAACATGTGCCTTCCTATACGTTAAGATATCTCTCCACCCTACATCCAGATCTTGCATATGGCTAGTGGAAGTACCAGATGATGTCCCCAGGACTGGGTGAAGAACAGTGGAATGAACTATAAACAAGTACTTGATTACAGATCCAACTATCAAACCTTCAGGATTTAATCTACCTCGACACCTCTGGAGCCAGATAAACAAATTTAGGACAAGGCTGCTGTGCCTACTTATTACATATTTGGGGAATTTCACAGTCACCCTTTTGCATGTGTGCCAACTATGCATTATATCACTGATGACTGCCTTCACATACTCTTTGCTGAAGGTCTTAACTGAACTGTTAGTTTCTTGTAAATTTACCCCATTTGCTAAACAAACAAATAAATTATAATTATTATTACAAACTTCCCAGAATCAAGTGACTCACAAGGGAGGTTACACACAGAACAACTAATACTGAACCTTAAACTTATTCACACTCATAATATTCACAACACATTCTGGCACTGCATTTCACTCATCCATCACAATGTATAAAAAATCTACCCAACTTCCAGGAATGGCTTTCATTCCCACATCTCCTCCAAACCTCTGATATATGTATAATCTGCATTAATCCTGTAAAATTCTCTCACAAACCTAATGGCTCTATCATATTACCTATATTCTGACTACCCATTAAAGTTTGCAGTTTTCACTTCTCAACTGTTTCTCATAAGCAACATTCTAGAATGATAATGCTTTGGGCACTTGTCTCTGCAACTTCTCCAGAGTTCCCATATCACAATGAACATTTACAGAAAAACTGATGAAACTCAGAATTTTACTTCAGAATAGGTCCATTTACTATGGTAAAGAGTCAACAATACTCCAGTTTCATTATTCCAGCAAGCAAAGAAAAATTAAATGAACTATTACTACTAGCTGACAAACGTGATGCTAATATTATCTGCATCCAGGAAACCAAACTTCGACAAACCAGCAGACTAAACATTAAAAATTATGATATCATATGACAAGTAGGCCTTCAATTCCAGGAAAATTGATGGAAAAAATGATACTCCAACATTTGAATTACTATCTAAAATAATAGTATACTAGCACATTTTCAGGCTGCCTTTAGAAGAAATCACTCAACAACTGATCAGCATTTCTACTTAACCCAGTCAATTCAAGATACCTTCCAGACCAAACCTATCAAATCCACCATTGCAGCTTTTATAGATTTTAGCAATGCCTTTGACATGTGGAGGCAGAAACTCTTTTCCAAACTTTGTCATATTGGAATAGAAGGGAAAGTTCTAAACTGGATTTAACAATTCCAGTTAGAATAAATAATACCTTTTCCAAGAAAGTGAAAATAAGACAAGGACTCCCTCAAGGCAGCATTTTGAGCCACTCCTTTTTTCGATCTACGTAAATGACTTAGATAAAAATATAAATAAAGAAACAAAGATAGTTACGTTTGCTGATGATTTGGTCCTATTCTCAGCTCACAACAACTTAGAAATAGCAGAAGTCACTTAAAGGCATTGAAAGTTTATCTACATACTGTGAAAACCAAAAAAATCAAAATTAACACTACTAAATCAGAAATGTATGTATTTACCATTAATAACCACCTCAGAAAGTGAAGACCAAAGATTAAGCTAAACAGTCAACTAATTATATTTATTTAATAAAACCCCCAAATATCTTGGAGTTACTTTGGATCCATCACTAAGCTTCAATAAACATATCAACATTGTTGCAGTCAGAGCAAAAAGAAGACTAAATATCATGAAAAGCATCTCATATTAAGAGTGGGGAGCTGATACTAAAACCTTAAAAGTCACATACACCTCTATTATCTGACCCATAATGGAATATGCTTCGCCCATCTGGTTGCAAACATCACAAACCAGTTTAGACAAGCTTATAAAAATTCAGAAAAATGCAGCTAGAATTATATGTGGACTAAGGAATACAACTCCTGGAAAAATAGCAGAATTCGAATCCAACCTTGTTCCTTTAAATTTGTAGAAAAAAAGATCAAACCTTGCACATCATAGGACAAGTGAACTTTTTAAAAAGTGGCAACCAACAAACAGAATAAAGAAAAAATCAACAATGCATGAAATCATGGAAAATAAAATTCCCTTGGATTGTTCAAATAAAATAACCAACTACCCAGCATTTCCTCCAAATCAAGCCAGGAAAAATATAGTTATTAATTTTGAAATAGGGAAACATGAGAAAAAAAAAACCTAGAAAACTTTGAAATCTTGAGATCATTAACTCTTTCAAAAATAATGGAATATGGACCTGACTCAATAAAGATCTACACAAATGGCTCCAAAAATCCAAATGGTAGTTCTGGGAGTGGCGTACTCATCTATGGCTCTCAAAATATAGAACTAAAAACAACCAACAGTATAGGATGCAACTCATACCTTGCAGAATTAATAGGCATTAACACAGCACTGCAACATTTGGATAAACAAAACCCAAAAGGAATTTATATTTTTCACAGATTCCTTAGCAGCCCTTCAAGCTATTAAGAACGTACAATAGTCATCAAGAAATACTTAGAGACATAGCAAAAAACAAACAAATTACATAAGGATTCAAAAATAATTTTCCAATGGATTCCATCCCATGTGGGATTATAGGGAAATGAAACTGCAGATGAAGTAATGAAGTAACAAAAATGGCTGAAACATCAAGTGATACCATAGACTTTGATCTTTTTAAAACTACTCAAAAAGAAAACATAAAAAGAATGATTCTTCAGGACATGACTCACCACTGGTATTCAGCAGAAAAACCAGGAGCTACCATCAACTCCAAGTTTAACTGATGTAACACTACCATGATCTCTCGCCTCAAGACCAATCAACTTTAGCAATGGCATAAAAGTCTTCCACCATCTGCAAAATCTGTAACATCGAGGAAGCATCACCAATGCATTTACTAAATTGTATGAATATTTCTAAATGTGAACTTTATAACAACCCAGAAAAGGTGCTGTATAAAATAAATACACACAAAAAATATTTTCATTTATGCCCATAATAGACTGCATTGGTTTTCTCCACATACTACCTGAATAAGATTCTTTCTAATCAACTTTCATTTGCTCTACAGAGTAGCATAATTAAAGAGCAGGTATTCAGAGGTCCTGTATTGAAAAATATATTGGATGAAATTCAACCAAACTTGGTGTAAGTATACACTCTGGAACATGGGGTTTTTAATTGCAGAAGATAAAAAAATAGTACAAAATTCTGCCACTCAAACCATACACTATAAGTGCATGGTTTGGGATCGTGGGGCAAAGGGCATTTGATGCTGAGGTCTTTGCCCCACAGTTGAATATTGCATGTCCAGTTGTCTTGATGTTGCCGAGCATTGCTGGACCCTTGTGTGTTATTCATTCCATGTTCGACAACAGCAGGTGTAACCTCGTCAACTTGTTGAGGAATAATCTGTTTGAACCTTTGTCCTGGCCTCACTGCTAAAGATCTGCTATTTTCAAATTGTAAAATATAAATTGAGGCTAATTTGTGGACCAAACAGGATGTCAAGTATTAATTAGGTTTGCTCTCTCTAATGTCCAAAAAAAAATTCCTTCACTTTTTCCTTAGAGCCCTCTGTGGGACTAGAGTTGTAGAGTAGGTGCCCTCCCTTGATGAGCCTTAGGACTCCTTGGAGGTGTCACGTAATAAGAATAATAAAAATATATAATTTTTCTATTGTCACTGGACCTTTTCTCCTCTCCTTCAAACGTCAGAATTTTCGAAGCGAGACATTAGTGTTATTGCATTGTTGATAGTAAAGCTTGACTAGAGCAATGCACATTCCAGTAAGGTATGTTTAAGTGCATGGATACCTCTCCAAAAACTCTAAGTGATCTACAAGATCATTCTAAGTCTCACTGAGTGACCCTAGGGATTACTCAGTGACAGTGATCACTGCTAAACTCATTACTCTTGACCTGAATCACTCAGCAGGAAACTCAACAGTGATTCCATTTCATTCTACCAGTGACAGGCAAAAAGAGCCTCTCTACCTCGTTGGAGGTAGAGAGGCCCTGGAGAGCAAACCCAATGACAAGCATTAATAAATGTCAGTGGGAGCCAGACCCAGAAGTGATTCCAGTAAGGTGAGATCCATAGTACTTCAGTCTTATCAGGATGGCAATTTTGTACTTTTTATTGTTTTTTTTTCTTTCTGCAAATCAAAATCCCACATTCCAGTATACTTACACCAAGTTTGGTTGAATTTCGTCCATTTTTCACTACAGAGTTCTGAACACCTCCTCTTTAATTATGACCACCCTGTAGATACTATATAAAAATAAGCTCATTTTAAAGGAAAAAAGATTATGTTTACTTGATAAAGGGTTAATTTCCTCACTAATATATAACTATTCATAAACATCATTCCAAGATTCTTTATAATGAGATGATTTCTATGAAGATATTGTTGAATTATTTAATATCTTACTAGCAGGAACAGTCATTAATCCTATCTCTCCTGAATTAGCAATTACATCAGTGTAAATCAACTCATACATTCTAAGAACCTTACATGTATTTGATAATTCTGCAGTTAGGATATATGCAGAAAATGGATTAACCGAAGTTTTTGAACAAAATCAGCTCTACTGTGCATCTTCTTATCAAGTTTTTTTAAGATTGATGAATTTCATCACCCAGTGATGAAATTCATCAATCACCTAAGAGCTTTCATCTGGTGATTAACCAAATTTTATGTAATTATTTATTTTTGTAAAATAATTATTTCATTTAATTATTTAACTTAATTAAGCATAATGAATGTACAATTAACAAGCAAAAAGGCATCAGCAATGAAATAAAAATTCAGATGGAAATGGATTCCTAGAGTAGCTTTGACATGGATCACAGAAGGAAAACGTAAAAGGGAAAGCCTGAATTAACTTGGCAGAGAATGACAGAAAATAAAAAATGGCTGACTGGAAGAGCTGGAGAGAAGTCAAACTGATGGCTCAGAACAGAGGTATCTGGAAGAGATGATCTTGGTGTTATATGGCATGAGGTATGAAGAGGATAAGTAAGTAACATAATTATTTATATGTAATTCCCCCCCCCCCCTTTTTTTAGAGAAAAATTAGAAGAGCAAAGGCATTTGCATCAGTGACTGAATGATATTAAAAAATGAAGATATCAGAAAGGAGTTGGATACTCATAGTATCCAAGAATGTGTGTACATAGCCAATCTAAGATGCACAGCTACTTAAACAAAATGGGAAAGGAACACTAGTAAAACAAGTTTGGTGCCAAAATAGCAGGAAAAGATCCAGAGAATGAATATGATCTAGGTGGACTGATATGCAGTTAGTAGTGCCTTAAAAACCTGAAATATTAGATGTGAGCACTAGAGACATGACAAATGAGATTAATTTGAAATAAATCAGTTAATATGAAGCTAGTAATAATGCTGTAATAACAGCAGGAATAAACTTAATTGCACAGCACTATCAGGTATATAGTTTTTGCATATCCCTTAAGGGCACATAGTAGGAATTTGATTCATAATAATAATAATGCTGTTTTGTTTACATTTCAGAAGCTCTAAAATGTAAAGAAAGCATTGTTATTACATTGGGTTAACACACTGCAGTGTTACTGGCTTCTGGTTGACACAGTGCACAATGCACTTGCTCTCCAACCAACAGGATGCGAGTTCAAATCTCACCATGGTCATGGATGTTGGTGTGTTTGGAACAAATATGTGGACTATAAAAGGATGTTGGGTAGCAGCTGCTCTTGCTTTACTAGGTGCTTAATGGAAAGTGGAGGAATGATGGATGCTGCTTAGTGGAGCAGCACTCAAGGAACAAACTATCTATGGGATAGCGACTGAATCAAGTGGTGAGATATGCATCGTCTATCAGCCAAATCACTCTTCTCTAGACAGCATTAAGAATGCTTAGTAATGTTTTTGATTTGCTGTTTAATTGCACATTCCAAACAATCAGATAGGCTGATTTGGGATTTTGACAGTTAATAGTAGAAGGGGGTGAAAAGTAGCATCTTGAGGAGAAAAGGATACCTAGTTTTTCAGTGACTATGAAAGTTACTAATGTGAAGTGTTTATGACAGGAAAGATTAGGGGAAATGTTAATCCATGAAGAGATTTGTTCCTGTCTAATTATTTGTGTATTAATGAAGTTAAGGAAAGGTGAGTTGAGATCTTTTTTTTTCCAAGAATGGTTAAGAATATATTGAAGCATGAATGTTTATGCACTGTAAGGTTTGTTAAAGCTAGCCACCATGCCAAAGATAAACCAAAGAAGTGTAATTCATTGAGTATGCCTTGAATACTAACAACCAAATACTCTGGATATATATTAAGAGCAACAGCAGTGTGGTGGAACTGGAGAAGGCAGATAACAGGACTTCTTACTTTTGGACTGCTGCTGTTTAATTTGTACACACACACACACACACACACACACACACATATATATATATATAATGAGAATGATTTGAGGAGGAATATTCAATTGTTTGCTGGTGATATATAGATCCTACACAATGATTTAAATGTACTGGCAGTTTGGGTAAAAGATAATGGTTATCAGTTTATCACTGCAAAGGTGTGTGTGTGTGTGTGAGAGTGAGTGAGCGAGTTCAACAGAGAGTAAATCTGTGTGACATAGCATTTAACACAGTTGCATGAGCAGGTGTGCAAGATCCTTGCTATACTGAACATCATTACTCAAACTATCAGATTAACCCACTTGACTGAAAGTAACTAGTACACTGAGTCAATAATTAAGGCACTCATAGATTTATTACTTCATATGGAATTTATTTAGAAGTATATGTATGGAATATTTTTTCTTCTGGCATTGTGATTAGCAAGTAGTTTTAAAAAATAAAGGCTTTTTGTTTCTTATGATCAACTCTAGACAGCACTATCAGCCATAAGTTTTCTATGACTGACGCATCAGATTATGGACAGTTGCTTGACTGTTTGGAGATAAGTAAATATGTAAATAAGCTTGTTTGATTATTTATATCCTCCAGTTTTACTTTTTCAGTGATGAATTTAGCACTGATATATATATAAAATTGGGCGGGCGGGCAGGCAGGTCTGAGTTGGGAAATGATGTGTAACAAGATATGTGAAGAAAGATTATGCATGACTGTGTATTTCAGTACTACTTGGATACAGATGTTTGCCAAATTCTTTAGGTGTTAGATGATTTTAGCTACGCAGTGCAAGACCATCATCCTGCTTATAGAGGACTGAAGTAGATTCGCAAAATGTTTCATATATGGTCTCTAGAGCAGAACTGAATTATCTCTCTTAGACTACCCACACCAATAAAAGTTTACTATGCATTTAAAACCTTTAGAGCAGAACACACAAAATGGATGAGCAGTAAAAATTAAGCATGCACTCTGGAAGAAGTTCTTGAAAAGTAATAAAACGGGAGGCAGTAATTATATGTAGGATAATAAGGAACAGACTAGGATAGTAATGAGATGCAACTGGCTAGTCTAGTTGAAGGAAATCAAAATGTTCTGCTATGGGGAAAAAATAACAGAAGGGGAAAATAAATAAGGAGGAATTACGCTCATAGCCGATAATGATGGCAAGTGATCACTGTAAAGGAATTATTTAACAAACACTTTGTCAAGGTATTCTGTAGAGAAGAAAGTAACTTCATGCAAAGTTGGGGGGGGGGGGGAATGATAAAGGGACTAGGTGGGTATGCTTGAATATAAGAAGGTTGTGTGGCTGAATAACACAATGCCTAAGTTTAAGGGAATTATGCTAAGGAAATGAACATGCCATTGACTGGTTTTTTTAATAGAGCCTTACAAAAGTGCTGAAAAAGTGGCAGAAAGTGAAATAATGCATAAGAGCCATGTCAAAAAGGAGATTTCCAAATTATTACTGGTCTGCATTTCTGCAGTGATGGGAAGATAAGTGGAAATGCACTGCTAGCTTATATTAAGAGCTGAGGAATGTGAATGGTATTTAACCACCCAACTGGCCACACGGATCAAATAATATATGCTTCGTATCCATATCATTTTTTCTATAATATCCAAAAGTTATATCGATTTCAATGGATACTTCACATTCATGTAATTATGGATGTATAGGCCAGAATGGTGGTTAAGGCAATAGGAGACATGGTACTGATTGCTTCCCCACCCCCACTCCACCACACTCAAATGAAGAAGCCAGTTAATAATTATAACATATAAACTTACTTCATCAAGAAGATCTTGTTTTTCTTCATCAAGTTTTTTCAATAGTCTATCTGCAAATGAAAAACCACAGAAACACTCAGTTAACATTCTATTAATACATTTTTACTATAATCAAAATGTTAACTAAATGTAATTTCAGTTAAGGAAACAGGAACAATATGAACATTTTCAGTCCTCATATTGTTTATGAGGTCTGAAAAGGTTTGCTACTATTAATAATTTAAGTACTAGAGCAACAAAGCTACAACTATTTCCCTCTATCATGCAGACAATTTTCCCAAAGAGCATTATATTTTCATATAAACAAAATCATTTTTTTTAATGCAGTGACAAAGCTATACAAATCCATAAAAGTATCTGAAAAGGCAATGAGGGGGGGGGGTAAGAGCTGAAGGCATTCTTCTTTGTACTTTTGTCAAAAATAGCCAAAAAAAAAAAAAATCACTCCTGCAATGAGTGAACCTTTGAAATTAAAAACACTGATGGAACCAATGTTTGGACCACCACAATGTAGGTATATGTCAACCAAAACCGAAGTGTCGTCCACAGTAACCAAATCCTCCCTACAACTTTTAAATGATGTGAGAGAATTAGTTGCCTTGGATATACCTATCTCTCTCTAGCAAAAAGCATTTAAGCACTGAAGAAACTCAAAATAAGAAGAATCAACCCACTTTGTACTAGGTACAATAATGTATTGCATTCTTCTGTGTAAAACCTAAACTTTGCTTATCAGAGACCAAAAACTGTTTAGGCTCTAAAGCAAACATCCATTTAGTTTTCTCCTGTTCTTTCACCATACACCAATAAGGATGGTTTCAAAGTTAAGTTCAACAACATGGAGAAGTCCCCCCTTCTTTAAGATTATTACTGTTATGTAGAAACTACCATGGAATCTCAAAATTTATCATGGGAAGCCTATATTAATTATTATTCACACAATACTTGTCATATTTCTTTAAACATGTTCACTGACAAAGCACTCATGGGTTGCATTCCCTTGTTCTTATCCATCCTGATGTTTCTCTTATAGGATATCTTATCTTTTGTGTTTAGTAACTTTTTAGCATACAAACCTATCTTTTCTCACATGGAGCACTCCACCAATTTTGTCACTTGCCTCTGGATCTTCTCTGACACCTCAAGGAATCCCACAACCACAAAAAGACTCAGGCAATCAAATTACTGCAATAATCAAGAAGTAGCTGTCATAGCCTTGTCAAGTCCTATTTGTCAGTGTGTTCTTTGACATCCAAGTGATTTACAGTTATTTTGCAGACTTCTGTAATCTGCCCTCTGAGCTTCAAATCTCTGTCCAACATCACATTCCCAAATCCCTGGCCTCATCAAGTTCCCACAGTCCAGTTTGATCTGTAATCTGTATATGAATGTAATACACAATTTGCAGGAAGTCATCCTACAGTGCCTACACAACTTTGCATTATGAGATACTAAAGCAATCAATGTGAAGTAAACAGCCTAAGCAAGTATCATATACTTGAAAAAAATGGAAAAACTTTCCACAACTACAAACATCGAAACCTAAAATCTGTCTTTCCTCGGAATATTGTTTTCACAACGGTGCATTAAAAACCTTACCAAAAATTCTTGACGCTATCTAGAAGATGGCAATATAGTTAACTGGTGATCTCCTCTATCTCACAAATTCATTCCAGTCGCTTTCCACCTTGTGTTTCTGTGGCCATGCATTTTTTTTTTTCCTCTCGATAACCAAGTGGATAGCATACCTGCATTCTTATTCACGATGGGATTCAAACCTACAGGATATAGGTTTGAATGGATGGATGTTTATGAATATTTTTATTCATAACATTCATTAATTTTGACTGGTTCCTACTCTTCTTTCCTTCCTTCCTGCCTTCTCCCTCCATCTTTCCTACTTTACTTTTCTTCATCTATTGCAGTGGGAGTCTGCCTTCTCTCCCAAGTATTTGCCTTACCTAGTAGGCTAAACAAACACAGAAAGAAGGCAATGGTAAACTACTTCTGTATATATTTTGCCAAGAAAATCTTATGAACAGAGGTTTAAGTTTGTGTGATACAGTGCTGGAAGAAGTGAATCCGGGGACATCCAGGTTAGTAGGCATTGAAATGGCTACTGAAGAGTTCTCAAGTGTTTCTTGAGAACTTCCAATGAAGTTAACAAGAATGATGAAGCTGAATCAAAGCTTTCTGGAATTTCAACTTCTTATAGAGTTAATCTCAGAAGAAGATGCCTCTGCTTTACTGACTTAAATAAAATAGGAACATGGAATGTAAGAAGCATATATCAAGGAAAACTGGAACTAGTAAAGAAAGAAATGAGAAAAACTAGTTAAGATTTTAGGAATCAGTGAACTGAGATGAACAGGAATGGGTTGCTTTGATGCTGATGATTTCATGATGTATTACTCTGGACATAGAAATCTTCGAAAAAATGGAGTAGCATTCATAGTTAGAAGAGGATACAGAAAATACATTTTGGGTTAGAGCCCAGTGTCAAATAATTCTAATCAAAATAAAGGCATATCCAGTGAATGTTACACTCATACAGGTGTATTCGCCCCTACAGATTCAAGTGAAGATGAGGTTGAAGAATTTTACAGAAGCATGCAACAACTGGCATACATCACTGATAAAACTGATTTTCTCTTGATATTGGGTGATTGGAATGCAAAAGTGTGAGAAAAAGAAGAACGAGGCATCACTGGAAAATTTGGTTTAGGACTGAAGAATGAAGCAGGAGAAAGGATGTTGGAATTTTGTGCCGAGAACAGTTGCTTTATTGCAAACACTTACTTTCAATAACATAAAAGAAGATTGTATACATGGACTTCACCTAATGGTGAATACAGAAATCAGATTGATTATAATGTTGCCAGCAGAAGGTGGAGAAGTGCTATCCAAGCAGAAAAAAACTACCTGGTGCAGAGTGTGGAACAGGTCATGAATTATTGCTAGCTGAAATTAAATTGAAATTAAGGGCTAAGAAGAAACAAAAATAGAGTATCAGATCTGATTAAAATTCTATAAATGAAGCATTTAAAGTAGACGTCTGAAAGAAATTAAAAAGTTTGGAGAAGACAGGAAGAGAATTTGAAGAATTGTGGGAAGAAACAAAATGTATAGTCAGAAAAACAGCAAAGACTAAGTAAAGTAACAAGAAAGAAAAATTGTAAATGACTGTCAGAAGAATCTATTCAACTAGCCGAGGGAAGAAGAAAATGAAACTTCAGAGAAACAAAGGAAGGCTTATACTGAGTGCAGATTTCCAGAGACAGGCCAGGAAAGATAAGGATAAACATCTAAACAAGGAAATTGAAGAAATCAACATTATGGGTAGAACAAGAAATCTGTTTTAAAAAAAAAATTACATTCATCCCTAGATTGAAAGGTGTAAAAAAATAATTCAGGAAAATATCTGATGGAAGAAGTAGTGAATAAAAATGGAAAGAGTATATAGAGGATTTGTAAAAGAAAGATAATAATATTGAAGGAGAATCTGAAAGGGGAGAATTTGTTGAGAAACCCATCAATATGAAAAGTGAAGGGATATCAGCAATGGAACAGCACCAAAAGGAAAAGCTCATGGAGCAGATGGAGTGCTAGTGAAATTATTGAGAGCAGCTGGGGATGAAGTAGTGAATATATTGACTGAAATTTGTCAACAGGTTTGGAAGAAAATATACTGGCCTAGAGATTGGAAAACATCAGTATTCATTCCAATTCCAAAAAATCAAATCTCAGATATTGTGAGAATTATAGAACCATTGCTTTAATTTCACATACAAGTAAAGTTATGCTGAAAATGACCCAACAAAGGCTGGAGGCACATGTGAATAGAGAAATGCCACAAGAACAGAACAGACTGGCAAAAGTGGAAAAAGGGATGCAACAGGATTGTATACTGTTGCCCTATCTTTTTTAATATTTATAGTGAATATATTATGAGAATGGCTTAGACAAAGATCTAGCTGGAATTAAGATTGGCTACAGAAAAATAAATAATTTAAGATATGCAGATGATATAACCCTCATATCAGAAATTACGGAAGATCTGGAGAGGTTGATTCTATTGGTTAAGAGGGAAAATAACAAAGCCTGGATTAATTTAAACATCAGCAAAACAAGAATGATGGCTTCTGGCAATTTAAATGAATTTATAATATCATCATCGAATTCCTGATATGTTACCTCGGGGTGTACAGGATAATTATGATAGTACTACATGAAAAATTTACACCATTGCCAACTTCTGATCAATTATTTTCCTCCAAATTAATCTGTTATCTGTCAAGATTTCAATATTATCAGATCTTATATTTCTGTCTTTTAAGGCAGTATTTATAATAGAGGGAGATAAGATAGAAATTGTTGAAAGTTATAATTTACTACTGTCCAGAATCAGAAAATGGTAAATATGAAAATGAAATTAAAAGGATAGTTATCATGGGGGAAAAAAAGCTATGTTAAACCTGACAAAAATTATGAAAGATAGAGGTGTGCGTAAGGTCACGAAAGTTACAATTGTCAAAGCAATGGTATTTCCAGCAGCAATGTATGAATGTGAAAGCTGGATTATTCAGAAGAAAGACAGAAAGTGAATTGATTCATTTTAATTATGGGTGTGGAGGAGATTATTAAGAATCCCATGGCTCTCCAACCAAAAGGTTGTGGGTTCGAATATGCTGTGGACATGGATGTTTGTGATTGTCTGTGAAAATACTAATGGTAGGCAGTAGATGGCATTGGTGTAGATCATAGGTTCCCAAAGTGGGTGGTACCCCACCCCCAGTAGGGGTGGGCTATAGTGAAATCAGAAGCATTTGGGGGCGGTCGGTGGCTCTTTATAGAAGAAATTAATAATATATATTTAAAAATTAATTATTTTCGTGATTTTGAATTAAATAATCATTTAAAATTTAAATATTGCATTTTAATAATTCATCTTATGCCCGTCTTACACGATCAATTTTCTATTTCAATTATTTAATCATTTGAACATTTACCATGTCAGATAGAAATAGATGTCGATTTTCTATGTCAATGAGAAAATAGAGCATGTATATATGTGTGTATAATAGGTTATGTTTACAGTAGCAAATATATTCGTTATATTTCATTTCAAAATATATATAAAATATATAAAACCACTTTTCTAATTGATTTGTACAAAATAAACCCAATTTTATATAATTTAATATTACGAGTAAAAATAATAATGGCAAGAAAGAAATAAAATCGTAAATTTTAGTTAGCCTAGTTAGTACTAACTTATATTGCTAACTAGAGGGAAAAAATAAAGCAAATATTATTTGAAACTAATTATACTGTTTTCTGTGGTTATGTTTTGTAGGTTTGTTGTTTATATCTTGTTAATTATTTTATTTATTAATTATTATTTATAATTATTCGGACAATGTCGTGGACGGACGAACAAAATGCGCTTGCGTACAAAATAAAAAATTGAACGTGTCATACAGGATATTTTAATTTCTATTTTTTATATACTTAAAAAATTTATTCATTTTTTGCTATTGTAAAAATGGGGGAGGGGGGGTGCTACAAAATTTATGTCTTGCAAAGTGGGCGGTGGCCCGAAAAAAGTTTGGCAACCTATGGTGTAGATGATGATGGTAGTTGCGGTTTGTTGTAGTTGGTAAATTGAGTGGTGCAGACAGAGAGTTATAGAGTATGTGCACTCGATGAGTCTTTAGACTCCCTGGAAGTGTCATGTAATAATAAACACAGAATGTTCCATGGAGGTCTTTGGAGAACCTTGTTCACAATTGTGAATTTATGGATGATCTAACTCTCAGTCCATCCACTATAATTGTATGATAGGTTTACAATCATTTGTTGCTGGGATTCACATAAAAAACTTACCCAGAAACAAATGAAAAAGAAAGAAAAGGAAAGCATAATGACAGAAAGAGAAATGATCCACATGCAAAATATTATAATCAAAAACAAAGTGGAGATGTGAAGCAATAAGAGAAACACTGTCGAGAACAATATCATCTCATCACCAAATTGGATTTTTTCTCTCACTAAACAGACAAAATGGCCAGAGAACATGTGTAATTAACAAACAAAAATATTTCTGGCCTTTTATGATGAATCTTGAGATTCATGGAGGTGTCATGTATTGACATTAAAACAAAAAAATTTCCTGCCATTATAATTACCTTTTACATTATCATATTAACAATCATTAACTCCACCATAGCAAAACTAATTTCCAATAATCAATAAAACTAAAATTTTGTCAGAAATCACTTAAATCTAATAAGATACCTAAGGAAAGAAAGGACATAACTAAAATTCAGCAATAATTGTATGTCCTTTACATAAGCACAACTTTAATTATGTTTTCCCTCCAAAGAGCAAAATTTTCAGCCTAGTTTCATGTCTATCATCAGTTCTTATGCTGAATATTTTATAAGAAAATGGAATACAATAATCATATAAAACCAGAGTAGAACATTAGGAAGTTAATAAGAAAAGAGGCTTAATGAAATTTATTATGAATCTTCTTCTTTAGCATCTTTCCATCCAATGATGGATATAAAGCATTGGATGGAAAGCATTGTATATCCAGTCTTGGATATTAACTTTCCAGTTTGGTTCATCTTTAGTCACTGTCCCATCTCATGTCAAACCTTTGTAGATCATTCCTTTATCTTTTTCATTTTGTGACCTTTATCTTTTTCTCTGGTGACCTTGCCTTCTCTTGGTATCTACTCAGTGCTTAATTTTGTCTGCCTTTCACTTGGCAGTCTACTAATATGGCCAACCAATCTCCATTTACATGCTTTTCAACACTTCACAATATCTTCTACTCCAGTCATCTCTCTACTTCTAGTATTTCTTATTTGATCCCTTTTTATTATGTGGAGCACTCTTCTCTCCAAGGCTCTTTGGGTCACACAAAACCTGTCTTTCTGTTTTAGTTGTTGCCCATGTTTCACTTCCATAGGTAAACATTGGAATAACTAAAGAGCTTTCTTTTTAGTCATAAGCAAGAAACCAATTCTTAATTCAGCACTTTCTTTAAATGGGAAACAAATAGAAAGAGTGACAAATTTTAAAATCAAGGATGCTGGTTAAATGAAAAATGCAATCCAGAAATGGAAATAAAAGTTAGAATTGAAATGTCAAGAAAAAATTTTCTCCTGATGAAAATCAACACTGCATAATCGCAATTTAAATTTAGAGCATAGAGTACGTATGGTTAAATGCTATGTATGGTCTCTACTGCTGTTACAGTGCAGAAACTTGGACCTTGAAGACAATATCAATAAAAAAAAACTTAAAGCTTTTCAGATGTGGTTATAAAGACGAATGTTAAAAATCCCACGGACAGCAAAAACTTCCAATAAAGAAGTACTGTAACAAATGGAGAAATCACGTGAACTTTTAGATACCATAAAAAGAAGGAAAACTGCATATCTTGGTCACCTACTTTGTAATGAAAAATATAAGATACTTCAATTGATTATAAAAGGGAAAATAAATAGAAGAGGACAAGGAAGACAAAGAAAATCTTGGCTGGCAGACATCATATAGTAGACTTGCATGAGCCCTGAGAAACTGTTCAGAGTGGCTGAGGATCGCTCAAAATTTGCCAAGGTGGTTGCCGACTTCTGATAGGAGATGGCACTCAAAGAAGAAGAAGAGGAATATTCAACCAAAATGCTTTAATGCTTTGTTTCCTTGTGTGATTCTTCCAAATTATATGATGAATCAAGAACCTGAAATGACCATTATATTCTTGTTTTTATTCTTTATTCAAGTGTGAGCAAGTTTATGCATTACAATAAGGCTACTTCCATATGGAAGCAAACAAATTGCCTAGTTTGTTTGTCCACACTTGGGTATATGGCAATATACACATCTGAAAGGAAATGTGTTGTGCATTATTGGATACGGGGACAATATGATAAGAAGTCATCTCCCTCCACATACAAGTAGTCCTATCATGAAATTATTTGATATGCAAAACTTCTGTTTACTTTGGTAAAGGATAAAAACAATTATACTTGACAAGAAGTCAATAATTTACTTTCTGAGTGAAAAAAAACTTGTTACAAATTTAAATGATTAGAAATTAGACAATAAGAAGTAAGTTAGCAAAGGCATCCTAAATAAAAGAGAACATAACAATGACTTAAAAGTAAAAATAAGAATCAACTAGCATAGTATTAAAATTTCAGTATCAACTAAATAAATACTGGAAAACAGCTTGAGAAACTAAAACAAAATCTTACTCTTTTGTTAAAATAAAATCTTTCTAAAAGAGGAAGATTGTGGGATTTGTGGTAAGATGCAAAAATGTCATGAGGAAAATATAAAGAGAAACATAATCAGCAAGATGACAAGTGGTACAAAACATAGGTAAGACAGATAATTTCCATGGTAATGAAGGGGAAAAGCTGATTATGAGATGAGTAAAAGGAAGAATGATTATAGATAGATAACCTGAATGGTGCATAGAGGAGTTGATAGAAGTAGAAGAAATACAACAATACCTCACATAATGTATTTCAAAAGACATTGATTTCACTATAATGCAGCATGTAATTAGTGTAAATGCATTACAATATATTTACTGTAATTTCATCAAAAAAATAATTCTATTGATTGCACTGACATTATTCATTGCATTGGAGCAGCAATGTGTTATACAGAAAAAAGAAAAAACTGTGAAATGTGTATTAGTATTTTTCTTATTTTAATGCATTTCTGTTCTATCAATGCTTAAAACACATCAAGAGGCTAACTGTATATAATAATGTATGCAATATTTATATTAAAGCAAATATGCTTTAATGTTATATTACAAAAACATTCTCAAATGTTCTTGTTCATATGTATTGCATTAAAAGAGAGTTATATCAATCCCTTTCTTCCTCTTCTTCTTTTCAGCCATTTTCTGTCCACTGCTGGACGAAAGCCTCCTCCAGTTCCTTCCACCTTTCTCTGTTCTTGGCAATGGTTGACCAACTTTTTCCAACAAAATTTGACAATTCATTACTCCATCTTCTTTTAGGATGGCCTCAGCCTCATTTCCCTTCTTTTGGAATCCAGTTTGTTAGTATTGTGGTCCATCATTCATCTTCTCTTCTGGATAGATGTCCAGCTCATTTCCATTTTAGTCGCTTGTGGTGAACAATGATGTCAGTGATACAAGTTTGGCTTCTTACCCAGGTGTTTCACTTCTTATCTTTTAATGTGATGCCTAGCATCAACCACTCCATTTTTCTTTGAGTTGTTGCTAAGTTTATTTGCCAGTGCTTTTGTTAGAGACCAAGTTTCACAACCATATGTGATGACTGGAAGTATACACTGGTTAAAAGCAGAGTGAGACATCGTTGTTTAGAAAAATGCTTTTCAATTTTCTGAGTGCACTCCAGGCAAGTTGAACTCTTCTATTTATTTCCATTTGAAGTCCATAGTTTAGATCAATGAGATGACCTAAGTATGTATATGAAGAGACTCTTTCCAAGAAATTGTTTTCTGTTATTATGTTTTTTGGTGTTACAAAATGATTAAACATGATTTTAGTTTTTTCTATGTTTATTTTTAGACCAACTTTTCTGCTTTCATGAAGGTCTTCTACCATTATATTATGGTCTTCTGGAGTGTTTGCAAAAATTATGATATCATCTGCATATCTTAGGTGTGTTAAGTTTCTTTTGTTAATTTTTATACCAAGGTTTGTCCAGTTTATATTATTAAATATTTCTTGAAGGACTGCTATAAAGATTTTGGGTGACAGAGAGTCTCCTTGTCAGACACCTTTTTCACAATTGATATTTTATTGCTACTTGTGTGCTACTCTTCTAGGTATAGATTTAGTAAGTTTGTAACATGTGAATTATGTTGTTTCCTCCCCATTTAATTAATTCTATGTGAATTTGGTCTTCACCAGGACATTTTCGGTTTTCCATTTGTTTTAATGCTTGTTTTATTTCGTCTGAAGTGAATGGAGGAATGAATTCCAGATGTGATGGGAAAGAGTTATTTATATTTGATTTATCTATTAAAGGATCACTATAGAGTTATCATTATTATTACCCAAGACCCTATGGAGTCAAAGATTCATCTAGGAGGTCCTTTTATCAAACACACAGCTCATCATACCATGCTTTAAACACACTCAAATTCTCTGCAGACACCATGCTCTCAGGCAAGGCATTCCAATCATTCACAACTCTGCATGAAAAAAATCTGCTTCTCACTCCCCCTATTCACACCCTCCTTATACAGCTTCCAGGGATGACCTCTGGTTCTCCCCTGATCTCCCACTATTTTCTGTAGAACCTCTCCAGCATTGATCCTATAACAACCCCTTCATAACTTATAGGTCTCTATCATATCTCCTCTCCTCCTCCTGTCCACACTCTGCAAGTTGCATCTTCTCAATCTTTCCTCATACTCGACATTCCAGAGGTTAGAAACTATCTTAGTCAGTCGCCTCTGGACCCTCTCCAACATCTTTTCATCCTTCTGAAAACCTTCTGGTTTTCAGAAGGATGAAAAGATGTTGGAGAGGAGACCAAATCTGGGCAATAGTCCATGTGTGGCCCAATCAAAGCCTTATACAATGGAACAAGAATCTCCCTACTTCTACAAGTCAGTATCCTCCACATCATTCCCAGAAGCCTTTGTGTTGTCTTCACAATTTTGGCTATGTGTCCCCTAAATTTCAGATCCTTATCCACTGTCATCCCCAAATCTCTTATTTCCTCCACCTCAGTCAATATATCCTCACCAAGCATAAATTCTGCATCCCATTTTTGTTTTTCAAATTTTAAAACCTTACATTTTGCAACATTGAACTCACATCTTTATAAAATTTTTCTAGTCTGCTTAAGATTTGTTATTGGTTCCTTATTGTAGTTCCATTCTTATCTTTTATTCCAGTTATTTGACTTTTACCAACTGATAAGTGTTTTCTTAGTATTTTCATATTTTTATTGTTTTCATTTGTGTCTTTATTTTTGTAGTGTTACAAGATCTTATTTCATTTCTCATCTTTTTCCTTATTGTCTTGCATAGTTATTCATATTCTATTTTAGAAGTTTTTGTCTTGTTTCATATTTCGTCTCTTTTTTAGTCGTTATAAGGTTTCCTCTGAAAGTTTATGGTCTTTTTGTTGTTTGTTGCTTTTGATTTCTTTGGCTGCTGAGATTATTACTTCTGTTAGGTTTTTTCTTATTTTATTTATGTCTTCTTCAAATATATTTATTAAGTCAGTTTTGATCGAGTTTTTCTTCATAATCCTTCTTCTTTTTTTCAATAGGTTTTAAGTCAAAACTTCTTGATTTTTTGTTGTTTAGTCATTTTATTCTATCCAGATTTGGGGTTTATTTTAATTTTGGCACTCTCACCAGTTGGTGGTCACTTCCTGATTTTACTTGATTTAGTACTGAGGTATCTTGAACTATTTCTTTATTATTACACAGTATATAATCTATTTCATTTTTATTTCTCAATTTGGACTTCTCCATGTCCAATCCCTTTAATAATGTTAAATTGTCATGATCTAGTTTGTTTTTCTGTATCAATACAGTAACTGTCTGTCTGGAATGCATCAATACCGAAACCTTGCTCTGCTCAGCGTGGTGTCAGTATTTTTTGCACGCATTAACCACACTATTTGAGGTATTACTGTAGTTGAATTATTCAGCAATTACACTTCACGTGTGTGTATCACCCATATGGAGAAAATGCAGTAACTGATGTGACAGGGACTGAGATGAGAACAAAAATAGATTAACTAAAGGTGTTAAAAATATTAAGAAATCTCACTATGAATACAACTATGGAATTGGATATCAGGCAAAAGAAAACGACTCGAGAAATGTTAGAGACCTTAACCAGGCTGTGAGTGTCTCAGCCTGGAAGAATGTTAATGGAATAGAAAGAGGGGCAAAATAGTTCCGTTACATAAAAGAAGTTCCAAGACCAGTGGTAACAAATTATAGACCTATCTCAGGAGCAGTAGTTAAGGTACTGGAAAAGGTTAAAGACAGAATTTAGGAATGGAGATATGATACTCTGTGGACAGACAGCATGGCTTAGTAATTTACTCACTTTTTATAATAAAGTAATGATTGAGTTAGATGAGAGAAATAGCCCTATGATATTACTAGATTTTGCAAAGTCATTTGAGAGGATACTGCATGGAACCATGGTATATAGGTTTGCAGCAAATGGAGATAGATGTGAAGATGGTAGCATGGATAAAAGGATGCTGATAAGCAGAGTAGTATAAGGTGGAGTTGAATCAAAGATAAGGAAGGTGACCAAAGGGCTCTCTATTTGGGCTTCTGCTGCTGCTATTTAGTTTGTACATCAATCAATGATACTAGGAATGATTTGAGGGGGAAAATTCAGTTGTGGAAAAATACTGAATGTGATGTACAGGTCCTGCAGAATGATCTAAATAGGCTGGGGTTTTGGGCAAAGAATAATAGCTACCAGGTTCTGTAGTTAAGTAGAAAAACTGTGAAATATGTATTAGTATTTTTCTTATTTTAATGTGTTTCTGTATTCTATCAACACATAAAGAAGCTTACTGTATATAACAATATATGCAATATTTATATTAAAGCAAATATGCTTTAATATAAATATTACATCTATTGTTGATCTGTTTCCCTAAATCCTTATTGCTCATCAGATATTTCAAATAATTTATTATATTGCAGGCACAATTACTATCAGTAAGAAGGGCATATTGTGTAAACTAATGGTGATAGAATGATAGTTTTTCTGATGCAGAAACTCTCCAATTTACTCTCTGCTCACTTTTACTCTGCACAGAGTAAAAGTGAGCTGACCTGCTTTGGCTGATTCCTTTTTTATTCAGTGTGATTCAATTTAACTGGCTTCCAGCCTTACTTATACTGTCAAGAAATGTCTTCCCCCACCCCATAGACCTTTGATTAAAAAAAAAGCAGTTCTGAATCAAAAGTATCAAAATCTGATCTGTACCCTGCACTGTAAACTACTGAAACAGCTACACTATTGAATGTACACCATGAACTGATATTAAAAGTTAAGAAGTTAAAAAATGTGTAATGACAATAACAGCAACCAGAAATGCTTACAGTTAAATGGAAATACTGTTTTGTGAATTGTAAGAATTTTTATTTTTATTTAAATTGACTGAATTGTTGAATGAAAGTAAACAAATGACTGATTTCACATTCCATGCAGCTTTTGATGGCCAACAGAGAAGTCCTCAAAAAGCTTGTTGCAGTGCCAGCAAAGGTTGGTTGATTAGTAGAGCCTCTGCTACTAATGGCTCATGCAAAAAGTTAATCAAGTTTGAGCGCAGTTAGTAGTTGGAAGGGGATCAATCATTCAATGCTGTTGGCACACTCTCCCTCAATGAGTCTTTGGACTCCCTGGAGGTGTCACATAATAATAATAACAATAATAATAAAAGTTGATCAAAATCAATGCAGTCTTAATTTGTTGTATCACTTCATTTGGTGTCATTACTTTATCAGAAGAAACATAATGCTTACTCAGCCTCCTATTCTTGTCTTCTTAAAATGCAAAACAATATAACTAAAAAATAATAATCTCTTAAATACATATGGATGTATATATTTTAATGAAAATAATTATGACTATATAACTGAATTTTAAAATAGAAAATAACTAATTTATTTCCAAAGGCACTACTAATTTCGTCTTTATAGAAGACTTCATGAGGTGCATAATACATAAAAGAAAAAAAAAAGAGAGATACATAAAAACATTACTCAGATCCATCACCACAGTTCTAAATCATTAACAGATTGTTCACATTAGAATGAATTCACAGACTAGCTGCGCTGTTGTTCTTGAACACAAGGAAGTGCTCTCACAACAGAACATAGTTAAATAGCAGAGGAGTAACAATCAGAAAGGTTGGAGCTGAGGTTGACATTAAGGTGAACAGGATTTAGTGTAATTTTTGCTGATTCTAAGATTTTTCTTTCAAGTTCATCAAAGCATTTGTAAATGATTTCAGATCTATCCAAGTTTACTGAGTGTATAGTGAATTGACGGTCATTGGGATCAGACGAATTAAGAACATAAGTGGATAAGGCTGTGGTCCTGGTTCTACCATAGGTGACATCTCTGAGATGTTTGTCAATACAAAGCTCAACTGAACTCTCTGTTGAGCTTTGTATTGACAAACATCTTTTTCCATAATATAGGGAATTACAGCCACACCAAAGACACCTGGATACTTCAAATTGTTGTTTAAGTTTTACTGAAGCCAGGATTGAAAGCTTTATTAAGGTGGTGAATAAGGTATAAATCTTATATTTCTTGAGGATTTTGCAAATTTGTTAGAAATAGAGCTGATATATGGAATGGTGATATAACTTTTCACATCACTATTCTCTTCAGCACAGTGTGTGTGTGTAGGAGAATTAAACAAGATTTTAGAAATTGACTGGTTATGATAACCATTTTTCTGAAAAATTGATAAAAGCAGCATTAATTATTTGGCAATCTCTTCTTCATCAATGATGAGAGTATGTACACAGGTTCCTAAAGTAGAAATGATACAAAATTTTGAGGTGAATGATGGCACTGAGTGTAAAGATATCTGCTGGTATGTGTAGGCTTTCTGCAGATAGAGATTTTTAGTTTTTCAAATGAAAGCGTAAGTTTTACATCAAGAAAAGGAAGCAAACTGTTAACTTCTAGTTTGTAAATTTTATCCTGAGATGTTGGTTATTAAGATAGTTCAAAAACTCTTGGAGTGATCTATATATTATTATTATTATGTAACACCTTCAAGGAGTCCAAAGACTCATTGAAGGAGGGCACCTACTATACAACTCTCCACCAACTACAACTAACCGCAACTACACAAACGCCATCTACCACCACCACTAGTATTTCCACAGATAATCACAAACATCCATGCCCAAAGCAGGATTCGAACCCACAGCCTTTTGGCTGGAAAGCGAATACGCTAACCACTCGGACAACCAGGTCAGCAATATGTATATATATACACACACACACATTTTTTTTTTTTTTTTTTGAAACAGATAGTTTCAGAAATGAAATAAAAAAATTAGTGTGTCTATTTTTTAAATTCTCTCAGCTTATAGTCATTTAATCTGTTTCAAAAACATCTCTCAGCCAAGTAAATCAATAATATCATGTGCACGCACGCACGCACGCATACACAAAGTTAACCCTTGAAGAATATGGGTTTAAACTGCATGGTTCCATTTATATGCAGTTTTTTTTTTTTTTTTTTTTTTTTTAAATAAATATATTGGAAGATTTTCGGAAATTTGCGACAATCTAAAAAAAACTCAGACGAACCGTGTAGCCAAGAAATATCGAAAAAAATTAAGAAAAAATTAGGTATGTCATGAATGCATAAATTATATGTAGACTAGTCTATTTTATCATTTACTATCATAAAGTACACACAAATCTATTTTTAAAAGTTAAAATGTATCAAAACTTATGCACACAAACACTTATAGACCACACATGGCCATTTACAGTTGAGAAATGTAAACAAAGTAGAGATACAGTATTAAAGCATAACTGCATAAAATTAACTGTTATTAATTAGTTAAGCCTCCACAGTTCAGTCGTAAAATCTTGTAGAGAAGGATTTTAGAATAAAATCTCTTCTATACTGATTTTACTTGGAAAATGAAATCAATTTAATATACTGGTAATTTGATTATTACTTAACTCAAATTTTATGTAATAAACCTGAAAAAAGGTGTTAGAATAAATTGTAATAAGAAATTGTATAGACAAAGAACGACTCAGATGGGATATAAAATGTAAGACCTGAGGCCAGCGCAACTCACAAAGGTCAATGATGTATGGGGTTACCCGACTTGACTCAGTGACTGCCGGGTGGCTGAGAAGACCCCTTCAAGAAAATCCAGGCAATTGAATCTGTAAAAGTTCCAAGGTCGGCACAGCAGAATAAAAGGGGTCCAATCGATGGAAACGGGACTTTTTCGGCCGGACTTTCGGTGCGAGCTATTGGTACGAGCCTTTTGGAGGCTAGGCTTTCCAGTTCCGGTTTTCCTTTCTTGCTCTAGCTACAAGGAGTTTCCAGTGTGTCCTACTGTTCCAAGGACAGGGATCCACGTCTTGCCAGCCAAAGCTCGATGATGATGGGAGGCTCGTATTAGCAGTGGCGATCTACTCCAGAGTCCCACCGCTACATTTCTTGACGATCACCGCCTGTGAAGTATCATCGATGTCGTAAAAAGTGCCCATGTGTGAATTTTACCAGAAAGCAGAAGAAGGTGTCAACGATCTCTAGGATCTTGTGTAATGAACTGGATGACAAAGTAATAAGTAACGACTTTTGTGTAGGACTTATTTAGATGTGAAATTAATGGCAAAGACTGCTGAAATTTTTTTGTTTGTTAGCATAAAGAACAGTAGTAAGGACAGAAAGCTGATTTGTTGAAAATAATTGTGAAGTAAGATGCAGAGTTATAAGGAATTAGATAATATTGTATAATGAAGAGGGAATAGTATGTGAAAGTTCTATTAAGCCTAATATCATATATAGTCTGAGTTAAATTAATGTAAAGTATGTGCAAGTCTGCTCCCATGTCTGAATTATACGTGAGCGTATTTATTGCATTAGTCATTAAGCTTATAAGAGAATTGTTTAAGTAATCTAGTGGAGAACCAGACATGTGAATTTTATGTTTTTTCCATGTCAGTTTTGATTAGCGAATTTGAGTTGGATTAATTTAGTATGTGTAGTGTAAACTTTTTTTATGTATTTTGATTTAGCATGAATAAACTGTTTTGTTTGTCAAATAACTTGCCTGATTCTGTGCAACCTTAAGAGCAAAAGTAGCCATGACTGACAAACAGTAGATTTAAACATGGAAATATCTCTAATATTTATCTCTAAGTCAAACATTGCTTGACTTAGAGATAAATATTAGAGATATTTCCATGTTGTGCTGAGCACTTTTTTTGCATGCACTGGAAGATATACAATTCCTCTACGCGATCTCTGATGACGCAGTCTTAAATACAAATAAATTTTCAGAGATCATTGTGAGCAAAAGCCAGCTATTTAGACAAAGGAATTGGCTCCAGCCAGAGGCAATTTCTACATTCTGAAATACGAACACGTGAAGTATCATAATCATGACCTTGAGAGGGGAGGGAAAGAAATTGATAGACTGAAAGGATTAAAGGTATAGTCTATTTCAAGCAACGAGATTAAACTCAGAGTAAAGTAAGTTAAGTTAAGATAAGTAAATTAAATAGGTAAAGAGAAGAAATAAAATATTGAATATTGAAAGTACAAACATTTTAAAGTGCAATATAGATATACAATATAAAAATATCAATAATTTACAGCCAGTATAGATGAAGCCCTTTGGTTGAAAAGACCTGGGTTCGATTCCTGTCCACAACATGAGGAACCTTTATTTGGTCTATTTCAACAAAAGGTGAGTTAATCAGTCTTGAACGGAGATGTATGGTTTTTTTTCCCTCACGGTAACTCGGGTTTTTCATTCCTCAGAATAGGTAAACTGATCCCATGAACACACAGCTACAGTCATAAAATACTTACGGCAAGAATCACAATGGGAAACTATCTTGCTTCATATCTCCCTGATATATCAGTTATCTCTCAGAAAAGAGGAGGTCACAAGATAGGATTAATTATTTTCTTTTAGGCTTACATGGTGATCCAAATGCATTTTTGAAAATTATGGAGACAACTACCGTGTTTGAATAAAAACTTTAGTTTAATATAACTAAAATCTACATTCGACGTTTCGACTTTTATGTCAAGGTCATCTTCTGGAGTGTACAAATATACACAGGAAACAAGCTATACTACAATCAAACTGGTTCGTTAAAGACACTGACCAACCGCTACCACAATTGTTGGCCTGACCTCTGGTGAAAAAAAAAAAAAAAAAAAAAAAGAACCAGTTTGATTGTAGTATAGCTTGTTTCCTGTGTATATTTGTACGCTCCAGAAGATGACCTTGACATAAACGTCGAATGTAGATTTTAGTTATATTAAACTAAAGTTTTTATTCAAACACGGTAGTTGTCTCCATAATTTTCAAAAATGCATAGGATTAATTACTTTAATTAGCATAAAATAAAAATTTTATAACGATTCATTCATTAGTGTATAGGCTATGCTACTGAGAAGCAATTGTTTTGATTGCACAGGACTACCATAAAGGTTCTTTTTCTTCTTTATTAATGCATGAATCGTTATACCTGTAAATAAATATGAATTTCTTTTTAGTATTACCTTTTCATTTTTTATGTCTGATGTTAGTAATACATAAAACATCTACAGTTTTGTACCTATTAAGACAATATTGATGTAGGTACTGACAGACATACGATTCATCTTGTAAACAGACAACATAAACTTACAGTATCAATAAATACAGTACTGTACATGTGTTTTCACTTCCTTAGGATTTTCTTTTCTCTAGCTTACTTTATTATAAGAATATTAATACATGCATACCATAACAAAATCCGTGTTAATTGATTGTTTATGTTATCAGTAAGACTTCCAGTCAAACTGAAATGGATATGGACAGAACATATTACACAGATGAAAAGATAATCACCCAGTGGCATCCATATGAAGAAAGATGAATGCCAGGATGACTAAAGAGAAGATGGAAGAACAACCTAGTGGAGAGGGCTGGAGAATGCTGGCATAGGGAAGCCATCAACAGAGAATGATAAAAACAAATGGGAGAGGCCTATAACCATAAATGGTAATAAAAAAGAGCTTATAAGAAGAATTATTATCACTTACCTAAAGATCCTGTTCCAGCCTGTTTAAGTATTTCAGCACCAGTCTGTGACACTATAGCCATTTTAAGAACTTTATGTGGTGGTTTTGAATGTGAATTGTTTCTCTGATTATTTTCAATGAACAAATCACTTTCATTTTCATCTTCATTTTGTTCCATTTCTTCTTCTTCCTCCTCCTCTTGATTTTCTTCTGCTTCCTCTTCTCCTCCAACTAGAACCAGACCATACTCCTGGTGGAAGTATAGATTTTACAATTATTAATTGTAAATAGTGAAATTTATCATCATACTGTATATGAAGTATATCAGTATGGAATACTTGGAAATATCACCACATATATCCATACAATTATTTATGTGTAATACTATCCCTCTACTTATTTTATATGGTATGCTGTCATGAAATTGGGTAATGAAATTCTGTTAAGGAATTATTTAGTGAAATTATTATAATATACATAATTGCATTATAATGGATGTTCAAGAAAGTTTATTGATTCTTGTGAACTTTAATAGGGTGTTTTCATTGACAGGTGCATGTACAGCTGTCAATGAAACTTGTAAACTTGAAAGTTGCAAACATACCTCGCTTTCTTTTAAAATGTCTGACTATACATGAAAAGTTGCAAGAAATATAGTACATCTTTCTATAGTATCCTCTTGCCCATATTGCATATGGGCAAGAGGATAAGAAAGTAATGTTGTTGTTGTAATTGAAGTTTTAATGGAACGAAAGAGGAGGAAGAGGAGATGGTTTGGAATTTGACTGTAAATGGGTGTTCATCAGCAGATTCTCTAATTCTTATGGTTTTAGAAGATAGTGGAGGAAGGATAGTGGCCAGTTCAGAGAGCAGAGTCCATGAAAGTAACTGGAGAACACGCATAAAGCAGAAAATGAACATTTGTGAGAGTAAGTTGGAGTGACTCAGAGAGAGCGAGAGATAGAGAGGGGAAAGGATCAACTGGATTGTCTTCTTTTGAATAGCATCAAGTAATATTAGGGGGGAGGGGAGGGATCTGGGTGCAGCAATCCCAAATATGTATGCAGTAGTATGAAATGATCACTAATTAACTGGAACCTGAATGGCATCAAGCAATCTTAGAGAGAATATGGGTGCAACAACCCTGAGCAGTATTCCATGGTTGGGTGCATTTGGAATTTATACAGTGCTAACAGTTGTTTGGTGAGAGTGTCTTGAGAGAAAAATAACGCGGTTTTTGGATGGCTGCAGAAGTTATGGATGAGATGAGTATTGTCAAAATTTATGGAAAGTGATGCACGATCTTCCTTGCGAGAAATTACACAAAACTGAATTTTTGGTAGTTTTACAAGTCTGTCTTTGCCCCACTAAAGTGCAACGAGGAGATCAGAGTTTAAAGCATTGATAGATTGATAGGCTTTTAATAATTGGGCACTATATTTGTCAAAAAGTGGAATGGAATGGAATGGAATGTACTGTCATCAGCAAAGCTATGGACAGGATTTAAATTCTGTGAGGTCATTTATATTACAATAAGAAAAGAATAAAAGTACAAAGCTGTGAGGTAGTCCTGCACTGTTGGGGAGATCTGAGAAGGAAACCATTTACCATACAAATGCAAGTAGAGAATCTAGCTGACAACCTTTCTATGGCTTGAATCCAAAGATGAGGCATGGAGGTCAGATCAGCTGTGGATCAAGAGTAGCAATATATATATATATATATATTACTGGTCACTAATTAGCTGATCTGCCTCCAAATGATGAAGAAGTTGGTTGCTGACTTCTCGGGATTTTAAGAGAACTGATATGTGGGCGGTTTTGAAAGTTTATTTTTCACTTGGTTAGACTATAATAAATTTAGTTTAATCCTTTATCCAAGTGTGAGCAAACAAAGTTTGCACCTGAAAGTATCTTCAGGACTGGGGTAAGAAAAATGAAGAAAGGTGGAAGAAGATAGTGAAGCAGGCATCGGACATCAATGGGCAGTGAGCCCATGGTTCGTGATGATGATGATGAAGTTATATTCAAGTAAATACTATATATCTCAATCATACTCCCCCCCCCCATACTTCTCCTCCTCCTATTCATGAGCCTTTGCAATTTACATTTTCTCAATCTGTCCTCATATTCCACATTCCAAAGAACAGCGACCACCTTTGTGAATATTCTCTGGACTCTTTTTAACGTATCCTTGTCATCATGAAAACCCAGTGACCAAATCATAATAATCCATATGAGGCCTGATCAAGACCTTATACAATGGCATCATAACCTCTTTATTTCTGCATGCCAGGGTCCTCCACATCATTCCCATCATCCAATGCAACATCTTCACAACTTGTGCAATGTGGCCCCCGAATTTCATGTCCTTGTCCAAATCACTCCCAATCTCTCTCATCTCATTTCAGTTACTGATCCAACTCATATACCCATTCCGTCTCTAACAAGATGGAATGGGTCACCATGGGGAAAGAGATCCAAATGCCCCTCCATTGGGGGGGGGGGGGGAGAGGACTTCCTCAGCAATGAATGAGATCACAGGCAGCTCACTGCTCAATAAACTTCATCATCAAGAAAAGAGAAATTAAGAGAAGAACAGAAGGCTGCAGTGTTATTAGAAAATTTAGAAACCACATTAGAAAACTATGTGCCATGACAAAGAAAATAGACTGTGAAAGAAGGAATATGAAAAAATTGAAATAGGAATAAAAATAAATGGCATTAGAATTAACAATATTAGATTTGCTGATGATTTGGTGTTCATAGCAAATTATGGCTTAGTATTAAAGATAAAACCAAGTATATGGTGATGTGCAAAAAACAGCAACAAAACACAAATTTAAGAGTATCAACAGGATTCATTTAAAATGTAAAGGCTTATAATTATTTAGGAGTAATGATTACAGAAGATGGAACAACAGTTATAGAAATAAAATCAAGAATAGCTAAGGCAAAATAAGTTTCTTACTAATGACCTCTGGAATAAATAAACAAACTAAAATAAGAATAATAAAATCCCATGCATGGCCCACATTGAATTATGGATATGATATGTGGACAAATATACAGAATCCATAATCAAGAAATTGCAGGCCTTTGAGATGTGGTGCTATAGGAGAGTACGTAAGATTTTTTGAAACAAGAAAAAAACTAATGAAGAGGTACTGAAGTTAATGGGAACCAAGAGAGCACTCATGGAAGACCTTATAAAGATAAAGTGCAAGATGACAGGACACATATTAAGAGAACTGGCAGGGAAAATGTCTCTGCCAATACTGGACGAAAAATTAAAAGGAAGAAGATCTCCTCTAAATGAAGAACTTCTTGGGTTGATGATGTGAAGAAATGGATGAGTAATGAGAGCTATTACGAGATCAAAAGAACTAACTATGTCTAAAAAACAAAATGAAAATGAGACAGAGAAGGTGAGGAGTGGAAAGGTATGTGACAATGATAAATATAACAACAGAAATGCTTACAACTTTAAAAAAAAAAAAAACTGCTAATTTTTAATAATGTACTAGAATGAAAAAAATAATAATAAATAAATAAAAAAACACCCAGACGATGGAAAGAAGCATAATTCCAAAGAAAGGACTCAGTGTTAGCATCTACAAAAGTTTTTTCGTAAAATTTTGAGAAATAGGATTAAAAGTGAAACAGAAGAGATATTACAACATCGATGAGTTGGCAGTGTATCATTTTTTTTTTAAAAGAAAATCATTGAATTTAGGAGTACAGAATTTAGAACTTCATTAGAACTAAATTTTATAGATTTTTCCAAGGCTTTTGATAGTATTGATAATTATTAGAAGCTATGAAATTCCTGTGAGATAATTAAATGTATAAAGAAAGTAAAAGTTGTGTGACTGAACAGCAAGTAATATTAGAATGATTTGAGAAAAGGATTGGAGCGCGCCAGGTCTGCATATGTTTAACAATAGCCATTGAATGGATTATGAACAAGGCCACAAGTGGCACTGTGCATAGCTGGAGATCAAGTTGGTTGTGTAGAGTGCCTTCCCACAATGAATTCTTTGACTTCTTGGAAGTGCTATGTAATAATAATAATGAGAAGAATAAAATGGAGTCAGTCTCTCATCACAGCTTTAAAATGTAGATTAGGCAGATAATATATTCATAGTGAAGAATTTATGGAAACAAAAACGTGTCAAAGTAATTACATTACTTATAATTAAGAAAATAACACGATGTTTCAACCTCTGCATCAAGTTTATCATCAGGAAAACAAACGTACACAGGACACAAGTTACATGACACTACATAAAAGTAAGATAAATCTAAATGCTTTGTTAATCATTTACCTAGCCTGACCTCTGGTGAAAAATTAATAATAAATAAAATATATAAAATGTGTACAATATACAAAAACGTTATTATTATACAGGCACCTCCATGGAATCCAAAGATTCATAGTGGGAGATCCAATCTATCATACCTCTCCTTGAACCCCATTACTAGACAAAGCACTCAACTGACTCTGGCAATCCATTCCACTCAATCACAATCCTCCAAGCAAAAATTCTAGTCCTCACATCCCTACTAACCATACCATTATTCAACTTCCAGGGATGACCCCTTGTTCTGGTTCCTATAGCCAAGTGCTGAAACATTTTCCCTGTATCTATCCTATAAAACCCTTTAAGCAACTCAAATGTTTCTATCACATCCCCTCTTTTTCTTCTATCAACCAACTTCTGCAATTCACACACCTTCAATCTATCCTCATAGAGAACATTCCAAAGGCCACTCACAATCTTGGTCGCTTTCCTCTGAATCCTCATCCCCAAGAAACCCAGGGAACCAGACTTGAGCACAGTAATATAGATGTGGACGTATTAAGACCTTACAAAGAAGAATAACAACTTTCCTATCTCTACTTGGTAATGTGTTCTTCAATAGCCAAGTAATCTTATGGGCTAATTTAGCAACCTCAGCAATAAGTCTTCTAAACCTTAACTCTCTGTCTACTACCACCCCTAAATCTCTACCTTCATCTATTTCCTGGAGTACAGTGGCATCAACGTAATACACAGCTCATAATCTATTTATCCCAAAATGCATAACTTTACATTCCTCGACATTAAACTACACCCATTAACTTTTGTCCATACCGACAGCCTATTTAAATAGTCCTACAAGCTCTCCACATAACCTTGATTAACTATTATTCTAATTTCCCATAATCAGCAAACAACTGAATATTTCAGGTTATTTCCTATATCATTAATGTACAAATTAAACAGGCAATGGTCCCAGCACTGAACCTTGTGGCACACCACTAGTCACCTGTTTTTGCCTCAATTCTGTCCCTCCAATTTGCCACTTTTTGAAATCTTTCCAGCAGCCACCTCTCATCCACTTAACCAGTATCATATCCATCTCCATTTGTTCTAATTTGCATAACAGAGTTTCATGTGACATTCTGTCAAATGCCTTTACAAAATCCTGCAAAATCATTGTGTAGCCATTTCCTTTATCCAATTCAGCTGTTACTCTACTATAAAAAGTTAGTAAATTACTAAGGCTTGACCAATCCTTCACAAAGCCGAGTTGACCCTCACACAGTATCATATTTTTATCTACCCATTCTTGAATTCTCTTTTTTACCAATTTTTCTAGTACTTTTACCACCACGCCTGCAATTTTAGTCTGTAATTTGCAACTGCAGTCTTAGAACCTCTTTTATGCAAAGGAATAATTTTGCCCTCTGAACTTGACAAGACCTGAGACTTAAATCAAAGAAACTAGTCAAAGGCATTGCCTGTTCCTTTGCGCATTCTCGCAAAAACTCTAGCTGATATCCCATCTAATCCCATAGCTGTATTTACATTGAGATTCTGCAATATCCTAAGAACTTCCAATTCATCCATCTCTGTTCCCACATTAGTGTCTATTACATAGGTTAAAGCAAGTAACAACCTCACTAGGATGATATACCAGTGCAAAGTGGTCACTCAGTAACTCAACTATTTTATCTGCTTCTGTCACCTCATGACCATCATCACTCATTAAGGTTAATCTTCCATAGTCATTCTTTCTCTTACTTGCCACATAATGAAAGAACTCTTTTTGATTTCCTTTGGCCTGCTCGGCTAGATTCTTCTCATTATCTGATTTTGCCTTCCTTGCCATGCTGGTTACTTTTCTTGCTTGAGCCTTATACTGTTCATGAATTTGCTGGTCACCTTTCTCTTTTTGTATCCTCCGCAGCATTTTCTTCTTTTGCAGCTCATGCTTAATGATATTACTCATCCATCTAACTCCTACCCGATTAACCTTCCCTAGATATATAATTTAATACTGCTTCCTCTAGATCAGCACTTCCCAAACTGTGGGCTGTGGCCCCCTTGGGGGCCGTTAGTTTTGTTGAGGGGGGGGGGGGCGTGAAATAATGAAAACAAATTTAAAATGTTTCAAGACTAAGTGTGCCATGTCAAATGTGTATGTAAGATGCTAAAAATGTAATATTTGCATTTGATTTTTGCAATATTCGCTCTGTATGTTTTGTATTGAATATAAATACAGCAAATGTTATAATAATATATGTCTGTAATATGATTTTTTTTTTTTGACCATGAAATATTTTAATTTTTTCAAGGGGGCCTTTACATCCAAAAGTTTGAGAAGCACTGCTCTAGAGTAGTTCCACAAATACCCCTTCTTGATTGAATATTCCTCATGTTTTACAATCTCCCACACTTTCACCAACTGAAGGCAATGTTGTCACGTTGGTTATGGATAGGGCTTCTGGTTCTATGACTAGGTCCAATACTCTCCCACCTCTATATAAATTAACAAAATAAAATAAATTTTTTATACATATCAGATATAATAATATACAGATGATAAGAAAAAAAAAATCCTGTAAATAAATAAAAATCAACTGTTATAGCGGAACTACATTAAACCCTATCTCTACTGTCCTCTTATATTAAGGTTTTCTTGTGTTGGAGCCTGCTATCATATTCTGCATGTTATAAATTCCAAGAATCTGGAGGACTCATTTGCAACCTATAGAACATGATGGTAGAACCCCAACACAAGAAAATCTTAATATAAGAGGACTATAGAGATATGTTTAATGTAGTTCTGCTATAAAACTTTATTTTTATTTATTTACAGGTTTTTTCCCTTTATCAGTTTTTTTTTTCCCTTATGATAAGGAAAAACAAACTGATATGTATATCTTACTTTTGTAGTATCATGTAGCTTGAGTCCTGTGCATATGTATGTTTTCCTGATGATGATGATCTTGATACAGAGGTTTGAACATCAAAGGTTATTTTCTTAATTATAAGTAAAGTAATATTATAAAGTAAAAGAAAATATTACCCCAAAGCGGGTTTTTGTCTCCATAAATTCCTCACCATGAATGCTGAGCACCCTGTAACCTTAAAAGAAAGGAATGCAGATAATATAGTTTCAATATTCATCAAAACATACTGATAACAAGTGAAATCAGTACCATTATAAAAGACAGCTGAAAAAAAAAAAAAAAAAATCATATGGTAGAAAAAAATTAAAACTGACCAACATATAGTACAAGAATCACAACTTAGTATAAGAATATTCTACCTGAGAACTAATATTGATTAGTGAAGGTGGAACTGGCAAGGATATAACAAAAATGAGTGACAAAACCAAATCCTACTTTCTAAAGAATGCAAATAAAAATATTGAATAACATATGGAAATTGTCCAAATATCATGATGAAACCAAAATATAAATCATCAATAGCAATGTGATGACCATATGATTATATCAATCACAGGACATGGATATTGACAAAGAAAAAGGAACCAAAATAAGTAGCTTTCAAACTCTGAAGTGTTTGTGTAAATGTTAAAAATATTTTGGTCACATATATAAAAAGACAGAGCAAAGAAGTATCACCTGTGAAATATAAAGATACAGGTGGAAATAGGCTGAACATGTACTTAGAATTGACAGAGAAGAAATTTCAACAAATTTCCATGTCAGACACTCCCCTACAAGAGTGTCTGACATGGATCCTGAAAGGAAAAATGTCAAGTCCTATGCTAACTTGGCAAAGAATGACAGAAAAAGAAAGACAGATGGCTAGTTGGTAGAGCTGAAGAATTAGTTGTAAAAACAATGGCTAACTGGAGATAGATTTTGACTTTATGTGCTGCAAATTTAAAGAGGATAAGTATGTAACTGTTACATGTTTAAAAATATTAAATTCCTTAATTTCAGTGTAACATAAAAGCAGGCAATTAAATTTTTTTTTTCAGAGTAATATAGTACAAAGATAAGCTAAATGCTATATAGCTATAATGCTCAGTTTTTATTAATATAATTATAGTAATCTGTTCAGCCTTTTTAATGTCTTGCTATAGAGTAGTTTTTTCCCCACACTTTTAATAACAGAGGCTTATATAAAGCAGTATGTGTACACAATGAAATGAAATTCTGTTATATGTTGAAGGATAAATAAAATAATAACTAACCTCAATTCCTTAATTCTATATCTATTATAAAAAGTGTATATCTTAATCCACCTTTGCCACGAGTTGCCTCAGTCGTGAAGGTACTTCAGGCACAAACTTTGTTTGCTTACACTTGGATAAAGGATTAAACTAAATTTATTATAGTCTAACCGAGGGGGGGGGGGGGGAACTTCCAACATCTTTCTCTAAACCCAGAGTAATTTAATAATAAGGTGAGACACCTTTTGGCAACTCGTATAGGTAAATATGACTTCTCCATTGTTTCCACCTTAGTATCACCACCTCTGGGTCTGGCTCCCACTGACAAGACCTAAATAAAGGTCAAAACTGGTCTGGGTAGTGGCCTTCCCGTAATGCATAGCATTATACATGTCCATGTGGAGATGTGCTTTGCATTATGGGAGATACTAAGACAAGTAGTGATGAGAGCTTGGTCCACCTTTGCCACGAGTTTCCTCAGTCCTGAAGATACTTCAGGTGCAAACTTTGTTTGCTTACACTTGGATAAAGGATTAAACTAAATTTATTAAAAGTATAACATTTTATAGATCATAAATATGAATGAATTATGACAGAGAAGTAATTTCATAAAAGATAAAATAATTTGCAGAGAAAGACTTGAAAATGAACTGGGAGAGTGAGAAACACACATATTCATGGTGCAGCTCTCAGTACATTCTAGAGCAGAATATGTTTTTAATTTGAGAAATATAGGTATTTATAAAATACCTATATTTCTCAAAATTATAGCAGTCAAACTTTTCTTCCAATTTTTTTAGTTCATGAAATTAGACTTACAGAGAGTTTTAACAATGTATTCTATAAAATACTCAAAGGAATGAAAAATTTTATACTAGATGAACAAAGAAAAATAACAGAAAACTAATTAAATGACAAGATTAAATTCACTTTTTTTTTTATTTGCATCAAAATGGAGTATAACATATAACTAGATATTGTAATATAAATTTATTGTAATATAAATTGCAAATGTTAACAAATAATGTAAGAATTCCACACAGTTGCCACAATTTCTAGAGCTGAAGATATACAGTATTTTTCTCCTTATTGATCAAACTCTGCCAAACTATCTTAAAAAAACACCCTAAATTGCAAAACTATTTTTGGTTTTCCAGAAAAACAAATTTAGATAATCAGTAGTTGATCTTGGTGATGATCCAAACAAGACAAAGTATGGTTTCTCTGTTTCTATACACAACTAAATAACACTGAGGACAAGGTGACCTGAAAAGTTACTCTTAGCTTAGTTACAAAAAAAGTGTGAAGCTAAAAAAGTTTTCTAAACTTTTTTTTTTCTGAAACTGTTACAGATCCTTTTTGTAATCCCAGAAAAATGTAACTGAAAGAGCTGAATTAACAAAAAAATGAAATTGATGACAGTTTCAATGCTGTCAAAATATTTCACTATGTTTTCTACAAGTGTATTAACCTTGAATAATGCATTAAAACTTATTTCACTTACCTTCTGGATGTTACTGAGTTAAATAACAAGCCTGCTAACCACAAAATTAATATGCTACAAAATACTAAATAGATGGACTTATTCTAACTTCTTCTAATAAACACTTCAATTCAATTCAATGTTTTAAATATGAATGTCAACTTGAAAGCCAAATTAAAACACTAAATGATAATTGTAACTTAACATTTGAGTAACACCAGTTTACTAGATCTTACATGATGACTAACAAATTAAATTATAAGAGTGCTGTATGTTATATAACCAGTGGTTATATAACATTTTTGTGGTTATATAACATGATAACTAAGGGAATTGATGCAAATTATATGACATATAGTCTCTAACAACAAATACAAAAACTAAGCTAAATCATTAGAACAAGTTTCACAATTGAGCATGAGACGTGTGGTCATCATTATTATTTAATATCTGTGTTTGTGGCTATTTATAAGTCCAATAATTGCATCTATTCATTTTTTAAATATTTTCAAAGAAGGTGATCTTAATATGGGAAATTTAACAAAAATAAATAAATAAATAAGTCCATTAAGCTATATTAAAATAAATGCATGTTTAATGCCTACAAAAAATATATTTACATTTAGGTAATTGCTGTAGGCCTTTGATATTCATAATAATGTAAGCTAAAGCTAAACGGTATAACTAACACCAAGAGGAAAAAAATACATTTATTAAACTCACTAATATTTTGCTGGTTTTCTATCCAGCATCATCAGAGCACAATGAAACTGTGACAGGCACATAGCACTAAACAAGGTAATTGTAGAAACAACTTAAATTGCAATGCACAGCTTATGTCCTTATGTGGTGTTCTCTATGGGTCAGATAAGCGTTCATTCAGAGAAGTCTGGCTACTGTCTTAAAATGATAGTCTCCCAGATCTTTGGTAAATTGATGCAACCATATTGTTGAGGTTGGGAGAGTGCTTCATAGCTGATGCTGATTTTAAGAATAACCTCTCAGACCTGTTATGACTTCTATGTAATAAAGATGTTTTTCTCCATATGATCCTATGTGAAGGAGTATCCAGAGCATTGTTCTGCTAATCCCGACTTGCCATACAAATGATTTAGATATAATTTTGATGCTCTTCAGGGTGTATATCAACTAATCTTTGAATACTAGTGTGTCCAAAGTACACTAAACTTGCAGGCACAAGGATCTTCATACACTCAGGGATGTTCAACGCACTTCACTGTGGACATAATTTTGGCATCGCATCCCAAAAAAGTACTGTTTTTAAAAATTATAACCAGTATAGAATGTAATATTTATGAACTTGCACCAACCATGGCTAACAACATTTAATTGTATGTGGCTAGTATTCTAAGTAACTCCAAACCTCAAAAGACTAACATTCCACCAAAAGAAATATCACACTTAGAAAGCTATATAAGAATAAACAAATTATTGTAACTAAAGCCAATAAGGATAATGCCACTTTCATTATGAACCAAGCAGAGTACAACAGAAAAATGAATCAACTTCTTCCTTTCTTTTAGTGTTACCCGGTGATCAGCATTCATTTTTGAAATTGTGGATTCTACAACCGTGTTAAAATAACTCTTTTTATTATCCCGACGTTTCGATCTTCATATCAAGATCATCATCTGGAGCATACATAAATATACAAGACAAGCTGCAATACATTTCAAACTGAAAGCTAGAGAAACAATGATTTGATCACATGCTACTCACTAGCATGACCTCTCCAGTAACAGTGATGTCCTATTTCTATTATTACAATTGTTATTTTTGATTTAAAAAATATTTATAAATTACAACATGAATAAACATTCTTTCTTACAGATTTTTTCTTTAACAGTGATGTCCTATTTTTTAGTATTAAAGTTTATTTTAGATTTAGGATTCTGGATTTTCTACAGTCCTATGTATAGTTGTTCTTAGAGAGGAAGGATTCGTGGGACGAATATATGCCTTCCATATGTATGGGATTTTTAAACCATCATTATTGTTTAGATTGGGGGTGATTGATAATGAACTCACAGGCTTCCTTAAATTTGCGTTCATACCATGTTTTGGTGTGATTTGTCTACATCACACCAAAAAATTCTAACTTGTTCCATAGGTTCTCCATTCACAACACAGTTGACATTTTCAATGATTCTGCCTATTTTCATTGTCTTTGTCTTTTTATTGGTAACCTTCATACCATATCTATTACAACAGTTATTCAATTTAGTCAGAGAATCTTGCAGGCTTGTAGCGGATTTATTGAGAAGTATAACATCATCCGCATAAAGCAAAGAGCTGACATTAACATCTCCAATTTTGATATCATGTTTAATACCACTTTCCTTTATAATGTGATCCATATAGATAATAAATAAAAGAGGGGATAATGTAAATCCTTGTCTCACACCAGATTTAACATTAAACCATCTTCCTGTACTTCCTTCAATTCTAACTGCTGACTTGCAACTCAAATAAAGACTAAGTATTGCTTGATATAATGCCCCATTGACACCATATAACTGTAGCATATTGAATATCTTCTCTCTTGGCACCTTGTCATATGCCTTTTCCAAATCGACAAAACTTAAATACAAATCTTTGTTATAGTCCCATGCTTTCTCGACTATTTGTCGTAAAGTGAAGATCTGATCCACAGCCTCTATTTGGCCTGAATCCAGCTTGTTCTTCACCAAGCATTTCTTCCACAATTCTTCTCAACCGTTTCTCAAGTATACTTGCATAGATCTTGCCAGGAACACTCATTAGGGAAATACCTCTGGAATTCTCACATTCAGTTTTATTTCCCTTTTTATATATGGGTACTATGAGAGCTCTACTCCAATCATCGGGAATTTGTCCCTCTGTCCAGGCTTTCTGAACTATGCAGTGCAGCCACTGTAAGACTTTTATATACACCATATTTCAGCATTTCTGGTCGAATATCATCTACTCCTGCTGCCTTTCCACATTTCAAGCCTTTGATGGCTTTTCTATTTCAAGTATGGATATGTATTCCTGACTGCATGTCTGGTCAGTGTTTTTTTTACAACTGTGCTATCATCACTGCTTGTTTCATTTAGCAGTTTTTCAAAGTAATTACTCCATACTTCAATCTTTTTTTTTTCTCCCGTTTTCATGTCACCTTTATCATCTCTAACTCCTTTTACAGCACTCTTTCCTCCATTCCTAAGCTTCTTCAACAACCTCCAGAGTATTTTGCCACCTTCTTGATATTTATTTTCTATATTCTTGCCAAAGTCCTCCCATGACTTTTGTTTAGCTAGTTTTACACAGTGTTTAGCATTCTTGCATTTGTCTCTGTATTCTCTAAGAGCACAAGCTGACTTATTTGCCAGGAACTTTTGATATGCTTTCTTCTTTTCCTTCCCTGCCTCTTTAACTTCCTGTGTCCACCATGGAGTTCTAATTTTTCTATCCTTGCAGACAACTTCACCACATGCCTCTCTGGCTGAATCAATCAGGGCTTTTTTCAAGGCTTGCCACTGAATCTCCAAGGTTTGATTCCTGTTCTCAAACTCTTTTATTTTATTTTCAATAATCTTTGTGTATTTTAGTCTACAGTTCACATCTGAGAGCTGCTCAACTTTTATTCGCTTTAAAACTTTCTTACATGTTATTCTTTTCAATATGAAATTCAATTTTATCCTGCTCAAGACTAGATAGTGATCACTTCCAATTTCAAATCCTTTGTACACTCTGGTGTCCTGCACCAGGGAGAAAACATCACTATCAACAATAACATAGTCAATCAGACTTTTCTTATTCCTGGGTTTCTGCAAAATACCCCTCTACAGTTGCAATCACTTCTTGATTCGAAGAAAAACACTGACCAGCGAGGAAGAGTTTTAGTTTTGGGAAGAGATAGAAGTCAGAGGGAGCCAAATCTGGGGAGTATGGTGGATGTTCCAACAATTCATAGTGTAGATCCTTTAATTTTCCCATTGCCAAAACACCTTTGTTAGCAGGTGCATTGTCCTGATGAAAGATGATTTTTTAGTTCTGCAAACTATGTCTTTTCTCACGAATTTTTTTGTCGTCTGTTAAAAGATCGGAATAATATTCCCCAGTCATTGTTTTACCCTTTTCAAGATAAGTCTGTCATCCACTTCGGATCTTAAATTCCGCAATCCCCCTTGGTTTGCATGAACTGCTGTATTTCGCACCTTAAGTCAAAAACTCTTTTAAGAACATTCCCTCTGCTCAACCAACACACATCACTATAATAAACCACATCACCGTGATCTGCTTCGCACTCTTGGGTCAAAAACTCTTGGAATTCACGATGATTCAATCCTCTTGCCCTAATAATGACAGTCACAATAACTTTCATGACATTCTCAAATCCAATAGTTTCGGGCACAAATTCTCCTGGTGGATACACTGACTCAAGACAAATTAAACACACAGGAATAATAATAAATGTAGTGTAATCCTTTATCCAAGTGTGAGCAAACAAAGTTTGCGCCTGAAAATATCTTCAGGACTGTAGCAAGGTGGTGCAACTGTTGCAACTCGAAGCAAAGGTGGACCAAACTCTCATCACTCCTTGTCTCAGTATCTCTCACCATGCAAAGCACATGTCCTTGCAGACATGTATAATGCTATGCATTGAGGGAAGGGCCACTACCCAGACCGGTTTCGACCTTTATTGAGGTCTTGTCAGTGGGAGGCAGACCCAGAGGTGGTGACACTAAGACAGAAGCAATAGAGAGATCATATTTACCTATATGAGTTGCCAATCTGTGTACCACCTTATTATTAAATTACTCTGGATTTAGAGAAAGATGTGGGAAGTTTATTTTGCACTTAGTTAGACTATAATAAATTTAGTTTAATTCTTTATCCAAGTGTGAGCAAACAAAGTTTGCACCCGAAAATATCTTCAGGACTGTAGGCACCTCGAAGCAAAGGTGGATCAAAACTTCCACCAAAATAAACACACTGGCTTATCGTCGATCAGCACAAAAAAGTACAAATTGGTCAACATTTCATTAAAAACCCAACAAGAATCACTTGATTTACACTTTTTACTCGTAGACACCATAGTGATGGAAAGTGAACCCAAAAAATGATTCCAAAATGGCCGTGTAACGGTTATTATCCACAGTATATGTCTCACACTAATGAAAAAAGTCTGACAATATAAAACCACAATAGGCTATGGCTGACACGACAAACCTGCGTGCACTTATACACCAATATCACACTGTTCATGACTGACTGACTGTGAATGAGATCCTCTTGTATTTATATGAAAATAACGAAGTATAGAGCCTTCGATATGTATCTGGAAGGCACTAGACAGCGCACTCAAACGAACTACTGCTTCAGCCATCTACCTGCGACGTTAGTACTAGTACTTATGTACCACTTGGTGCTGGTAGATGGCTGAAGAAGCATGTCTATTTAACATTTATTTTTATAGGATTTTATGTAAAGTATCAAATGCACAGCATTCTTTGTGAATCTGGAAAGCATCTTACAATTCTAAATATCGCAGTATAGCTTAGTGGCCCAAGGGGGCTTCATTGAAATTATTTTTTATTTAATCGCATTTTAATGTTAAGTAGTTGTTTTTTCAAAAAGGCCGGTGGGCCATGCATTGAAGACACCTGACATAAAGGGATTCCAATGTAAGCATGCGCACTAATGTGTTTTTTTAATGTAATTCCTATTACATTAAAACAAAAATTCCTATTATTTTAACAGTGGGACAAGCTTAAAAATTGTAAACGACAATAAGAACTAATTCCTAACTGGCACCATCTATTGTTGGATAAGGAAAGAGTCAGCAAGTATTAATTTGATCTTAAAATGATTATCTCCCAGATTTTTGGTAAACTGATACAGCCATACTTATTGAGGTTTGGTAAATGCTTTAAAGCTAATGTTGATTCCAAAAACAGTCTCTCTGACTTATAATGATTTCTGTGTAGCGTTTTTGTTTTTTCCATTTGATACTGTGTAAAGGAATATTTCTGACATACCAAATATATTTCTTAAGTTCTCTGAGAAGAATATACATCAACGGTTCTTCCTGTTCTGTAAGCTGGGTCACAAGTATAAGGTACTTCATACACTCCTTGATGTGATAAAGGAAAGAGCTTGTCCTTAAGTGGACAGATGAGGATTACCAATGATGAGGTTTAAATGTGGTGAGGAGCTGATATTTATTAAGCACTCTGGATATCTTTTTGGATGTGCTCTGAATGTATAGGATGGTGGTAGTTTTGCTATGAGCTCATGTATTAAGTGACAAAGGGGATTTGAAAAGGGTGCATTTAGCATTTTTTTTTTTTTTTTTTTTTTAAGGGATTTTAGGACATATTTTTATACATGACAGGAGGAAAAAGAAAAAGGGATAAAGTCCAAAAAGTAATGGTCACAAGAGAGAAAAGCATGTTTTTCTTGGCAAGCTATATTCCAAAGTGGAAAAATGCATCGACAGCAAATCGATTACAGGAGGTATGACAGATATTGTTGGAGCTAGGCCAGCCTTTCCATGCTAAGTATATTCCATGAAGATGATGAAATAAAAACAATGCATCATAACTATTTTAAAAATATACAAGCCACGGAAAAATTGCAAGCAATTTGTAAAACAGATACTAATTAAGAACTCCAAGAAAGTATGATAATTTTCCATAATCATTTTGGAGCAATTTGTAAAACAGCATTTTATTCAAGTTATTTTATAAATACTGAGATAATTAATTTCAAATGAAAAATTTTAGTAAAGATTATAATATCAAATTTCATTAAATTACAAACAGGCAGCCAAAATAGCATTATAATTACTTGCGGTCATTTCTCTAAATTCTGTCAATCAAAATAATCCAACTGCAAACGATTATGGCAGACATCTAGTCTTTCCTCTAGATTTTGAGTTTTATTAAATTCTATTATTCAGAGCAGAATGAGAGTGTTTTATTACTGTGAAACATTTTTAGTCTTCTGCAGACAGTCATACTGAATCAAAAACTGATATATTCTGTGAGACTTCCAAATTTTAACAATGTCCAGTGGGAGCCAAGAAATAACATACATAAAAACATAGATAAAACAAACTGAATTGGTGCTTACATATTTTGCAAAACACACCTAAAAAGATGATCAATCACCAAGTATTACTCAGTTTTTCAAATAATCAGTGAAGTAAGAAATAAATAAAACCATCCATATAAAGGAAATGTTTCATATATTGCTTACCTGGATTAAATCATCTCTTTGTTTGATAGCATCTTTTAAGAATTTCTTGTCCTCTAACAATTTTTTGAAATCTCTTTCCAACAGATCATTTGACTGTAAAATATCAGGTATCACTGTCATAATAATACAATGAGACATATTTTTTTTATGCTTCATATATAACTCTGTTTTAAAAAAAGTTTCCAAATGATATTCAATACAACTGCAAACTTTTTGAAACATAGCATTATATTTAAAATTTAATTTACTTTACATAATAAAAAGGAAAAAAATGTGCATTATGTTGACATTTCTGAGCAATGTTGAACTATAATCCTTAGAATAAAACATAATGGCGAAGATGCCACATACAAAATGACTCAAGACTTATAAAGACTACAATGTTGTATGAGGGCAGGTGATTAGAGAAGAAAGAAATCGGAATGTGTTTCTTGAAGAGTTAGTAGTTGTATTGATTGAAGAAAATGGGGAAGATGCTTCCAAAGGACATTGTGAAGAATGAAGCAAGAGGATGAGAAACACTGGTTCAGAGAATTTGGAACTGAACCACATTAGTATTGACAAAGCAGCTACCTATGTTCAGATATGCTTAGAGGAACATGGAGAAATGTTGACGGCCAGTTCAGTTAAGCAATGCACATGGAAATGTCTACAGAAAAGAAATAAAACCAAATAAATTTAGTTTAATCCTTTATCCAAGTGTAAGCAAACAAAGTTTGCACCTGAAGTATTTTCAGGACTGGGACAACTCTTGGTAAAGGTGGTATAAGTGCTCATCACTTGTCTTAGTATCTCCCATAATGCAAAGCACATCTCCTTGCAGACATGTATAATGCTATGCATTAAGGAAAAAAACCACTACCCAGACTAGTTTCTACCTTTATTGAGGTCTCATCAGTGGTGATATTAAGGTGGAAGTAATGAAGAAGTCATATTTACCTATATGAGTTGAGAAGAAGTCATATTTACCTATAAAAAGGTGTACCACCTTATTATTAAATTACTCTGGATTTAGAGAAAGATTTTCAAAGTATCTTCAGAACTGAGGCAACTCATGGTAAAGGTGGACCAAGTTCTCATCACTTCTTGTCTCAGTATCTCCCATAATGCAAAGCACATCTCTTTGCAGACATGCATTAAGGGAAGGGCCACTACCCAGACTGGTTTTGACCATTATCGAGGTCTCGTCAGTGGGAGCCAGACCCAGAAGTGGTGATACCAAGGCAGAAGCAATGGAGAAGTCATATTTACCTATACGAGTTGCTAAAAGGTGTACCGCCTTAATGATGAGAACTTGGTCCACCTTTACCATGAGTCCTCAGTCCTGAAGATACTTCAGGTGCAAACTTTGTTTGCTTACACTTGGATAAAGGGTTAAACTAAATTTATTATAATCTCACCAAGTTGGAAAAAAAAAACCTTCCAAGTAAAACCAAAACAGAGCATCTATGGAAAAGTGACTGCATTAATTACATTTACAGGCCCATGTTTTCAAAAAAAAAAAAAAAAAAAAAAGAAAAAAAAAAGTCACCTAAAAGATTTCAGAATTAACATTTTTTCCTCTATTTACAAGATGAGTAGTTTAAAGTTAAAAAGATTTCTGTGGGTAATGAAAGACATTCAGTAAATTTAATAGATTAGTAAATAACATGCATCTGTCCACAACAGAAGTTAATTTGATATTGTAACGTAACTATAAGACAAAGATAATGTAACTAAAAGCCCTTAAATTAATAACTTAAATGTTTCTATCGTATCCCTCCCCTCTTTCACACCTATTAAGCAACTTTTGCAGTGCTCAAAATCTCACTCTATCTTCACAGGGAGCATTCCACAGACCACTGTGGAATGCTCTGGTCTCTGGATCCTCTGGATCCAGAGGATCTTGGCCTCTGGATCCTCTCTGCCACTTCCTCATCCCCAAGAACCCTACGTGACCAGACCTGAGCACAATAATCCAGATGTGGTCATATCAAAGCTTTATAAAGAGGAATGATAACTCTCTTATCTCTGCATGTTAGTGTGTTCTTCAATAACCAAGTAATCCAGTGAGCTATCCTGGCTATTTTAGCAATATGCCCTTCAAACCTGAGCTTTCTATCCACTACTATCCCCAGATTTCTGGCTTCATCAATTTCCTAGAGTACAGTTCACTCAATATTGTATGCAGCTTATAATCTTTGTATCCCAAAATGCATAACTTCACCCTTCTCCACATTAAACTGATATCCATTGTGTTTTGTCTATACTGTCAGCCTATTTAACCGGCATTAGTAAGGTGGGGTGTCACAGACCCCAAAGATATAGAAAGAAATAACTGTGACACTGCCACCTTATTAACACCGGGTTAATCATCCTGCAAGCTCTCTGCATCATCTTGATTAACTATTGCCCTACCCAACTTTGCATCATCTAAAAACAACTGAATATCGATCTTCAAATTATTTCCAGTATCATTTATGTACAAATTAAACAGCAGTGGTCCAAGCACAGAGCCCTGTGCACAACACTAGTCACCTGCTTTCTCCTGGATTCTGCTCCTCCATATATTATTTTTTTAGTATCTGTCCATCAGCCATCATTTTATCCATATCACCACTTTCATATCCATTTCCATTTGTTGCAATTTGCATAACAGAATTCTACATGGCATCCCTTCAAATGCCTTTGCAAAATCCAGCTGTATACTGTCCGACCACACATCCGAGACCCTAGTCTGGCAACCTGCCAAGAAGAGTCAATTCATGATGGAGAAAAAGAAATAAAAGATGTACGCATTGGTCACCAACATGCGAAATCATGTGCTTTATAATAAAATTTTCCAACTGTTATACAAGCAAAATAATTACCACAGATTAATTACAAAATAATAATAAATTACGACATGTAATAATAAACAACATCCCACAAGACAGACTGATTACCCTAATATCGGAATGGACACCTAAAAGGTATGTAATTTTACCATACTTCTCCTTAAAAACACTCACCAAAGATGTGCACAACATCCACTGCATCTTATTCTATTAATCATTATGGCATGAAAAAGAATCTGGACTTAACATTCTTCCTGACCACATCCTCTTCCAGAGACGACCCCAACTTCTCTCTCTCTCTCCTCCCAGCTTCCATGAGCTTCAAAATTTCCCCTGTATTTATATTAATATTTATGGCTATTTTGCCTATTTTCTTACTCCTATATTTATATTGTAATAACTCCTTGCAGCATGTATGTTTTATAATCGTATCTCCAATTGTTTCTCACACTTTGAAGACAAGATCACACTGCATTATGCATGTTCCAGATGTCTTCATATACAAAGATCACAAGTCCAATATGATTTTGGTTAGATAATGCTGGACCGTTTTGATTGTTTCTTCATCTTTGTGAAGCCCATATGACCATATCTAAGCACAGTAGTCCAGATGGAATCTTATCAAGGCCTTGTATCTGTTAATCTTCCAAGTGGGAGATTAACTTCCTTAATCCTACAGGTTAGTGTTCCTTTCAACATTACAGTTATTTTAGTGATGTCTTAAACACCTTAGCAATGTGGCCTCTAAATTTTAACTCGTTGTCTACCATTACCTCTAAGTCACCAGCTTCATCAACCACTTGCAGCAAATTCCCATTAATATAAAGAGAATTTGCCGGCCTGGTTAGCCAAGTGGTTAGCATATCCACTCTCCAGTCAAAAGGCTGCAGGTTCAAATCCTGTCATGGGCATGGATATTTGTGATTATCTGTGAAAATACTAGTGGTAGTGGTGGGCAGTAGATGGTGCTGGTGTAGATGATGCAGGTTCGCTGTAGGTGCCCACCCTCAATGAGTCTTTGGACTCCTTGGAGGTGTCACATAATAATAATAATAATAATAATACTGAGTATGTTTCTTCAGACCAAAATGCATAACCTTGCACTTAGCAACATTAAACTTGTATAATACTTGTTAACATTTATCCATAAAATCAGTCTGTTCAAGTCAGCCTGCAAGGATTCTCTATTTTAGAAATGTCTCTTATCACTGACTCAGCATTCTCTGCACATAACTGAATTTTCCCTCCAGACCATCCCCAATGTCATTAATATACACACACATTAATACATTATTGTGTTAATGTATTAATTTTATTAGTAAATATATATTCTGTATACAAGTTAAACAGGAGTGTATGAAATTCTTTCAGGGAGGATCACACCCTCCCTGTAGTTATTTATGGAGCTACAGCTGCTGTTTTGGTTAGTTATTTATATTTCAAAAATTTATCTCTTTACCTCTCCTCATAATTTTTTCTTTAAATTATACCCATTATAAATGCAGATATGCATTTCTAGAGTTTGTAAAATCACGTTATTTGCACCACTCCACATCAACAACATAGTGCAGCCAAACTGTTGGTTTAAGTGTGGTTGTATTGAGCACTTGGTTTTCAAAATGTTCCATATAGAAGTTTGCTAGAGGAAGGGAAAGAGGTGAAGCCATAGTGGTCCTATCCAGCTGTTTGTATATTTTTCCTTTCTATAGGAAATAACTTGCATATATATGGTGAATCCAAATTATTCAATTATGTGTGAGAGGGAAATATGACTTAATGAGGTTAAAGGTATCTGTCAAAGGAATGTTAGTGAATAGTGAAGAAATATCAAAAGTGCCCATGATGTCAGAATCTGTCCAAGTTTGATTGTTTATTATGTTTTAAAGTGCAGAGATTTTTTAATATAAGAGAGAAAAGAGAGAGAGAGAGAGAGTTGCCTGTAAGGGAGGAAAGTGATTTTAATAGATGTTTGGCCAGTTTCTAGGTGAAGCTATCTATGCTATTTACTATAGGATGAAAGGGGGGAGGGGTATTAGGTTTGTTAATTTTAGAGGCCCTGTGTATCTTAGGTGGTTTGACAGGCCAAAAAAACTCAAACCTTATCAATTTTTTTGGGCTAAGATGTAACTTTTTCTTAAATAACTTATACACTTTTTTCTTTTGGGATTTTGTAGTATCCCAGTCTATGAGCTGATAAGTACAGGTGATCAACACCACCTAAGTCCTTTATATGTATTTCGAGTTTTTGATGGGGTTTTCTACCTCAGGTAGAAAACCCCATCAAATAGATATTGCAGAGATGTACATAATCAAAATGGACATAAAATGCAAGATTTTGTTATTTATAATAATATGACAATAATGAACTCAGTATTTGAACATAAAGAAATACATAAATATGTATTTCTTTATGTTCAAATACTGAGTTTGTTATTAGCCTGGTTGGCCGAGTGGTTAGCATATCCACTCTCCAGCCAAAAGGCTATGGGTTCAAATCCAGGCATGGGCATGGGTGTTTGTGATTGTCTGTGGAAATACTAGTGGTGATGGTAGGCAGTAGATGGCATTTGTGTAGTTGCAGTTGATGAAGAGTTGTAGAGTAGGTGCCCTCCCTCAATGAATCTTTGGACTCCCTGGAGGTGTTATGTAATTTTTTTTAAACACTTTATTATGTCTTGCATACATATAATAATTACATTATAAAATTATAGAAATTACAAAATTTAAAAATTCTAAAAATTACATACATATAATAATAATAATAGATTTTTTTTAAATTCATGATTTTTATAATTAAAATTATGTAAATGCATATTATGCATTTACATAATTTTAAATGCATAATATGCATTTAAAATTATGTTTTTTTTTTTAACAGTGAGGTTTCCTACAAATTTTCCTTTTTTTATATGTGTTAATAATAGTTACTATAGATGGTAATTTATAGTTTGCAATTGAATAGAATTACATTTTTAACAGCATTTATAGTATAACAATATGTTATATTTTACAATTTTTGCTTTTAATGTATTCCTATATATATTTTTTTTTTCTGTTGATCTCGGTTGAGATGTAATGTTTCTGCTTGCATCGTCAAAGCTTTTTATTAAGCTTATCTGAGGATGATATCGGTTATGCATATACAGTGGAACCTCAGTTGTCGAACTTAATTCGTTCCCGAAGGCTGTTCGGAAACTGAATTGTTCAAAAACTGAAACCGTTTTCCCATAAGAATTAATGTAAAATAGATTAATCCGTTCCTGAATCCCAGATGATTGTTTATTTAAACCTTTACAACAGTACTTCATGTATAAGATCGTATACAAACATGAAAATGCATAAAATCTTAAATAAAAAAGAATAAACACAATAAATAGATAAAATAAAGACGAAAATTGATTTTTGAGTTTTGTACAGATCGTTGATTTTGCCACACCGAACTGCATAGCAAGATCCGAGACACGAACGCCATTTTCATGTTTGGATATGATTTCTTTTTTCATCTTTATCGTAGTGGTTCTAACAACTTTTCTTTTCACTTTGCTGCTATCACTATTCTTCTGTGGCACCATGGTGGCTTAATAATAATTTATGGAAAAAAAAAAAAAAAAAGAAAGAAAGAAAACTCACTGAAAATTCGAGTAGGTGCCTGCACTGAATGAAGGCTGCTGTGTAACTGACGCTTTCCCACCTTACAGCTCAGCACGAGGAGCACATGGTTGCCGTTTGTCTGTTCGGAAACCAGGGCATTTTTTTGTTCAGAAAATATGTTCGGGAACTGAATTGTTCAAGAACAGAGCCGTTCGACAACCGAGGTTCCACTGTGTATATATATATATATATATATATATATATATATATATATATATATATTTTTTTTTTATTGATTTGATTGCTGTATTGGAAGTAGGCTGATGTTTGGGAGGTCAAATGAATGATCTGAAAGGTCCAATCAAAGTGAAATTGCCGAAATATTCTGGTGTTATTGCATCTGTCTTGATGGAAAGGTCCAATCAAAGTGAAATTGCCGAAATATTCTGGTGTTATTGCATCTGTCTTGATGGTTTACATTCATTTGATAGTGGTCTTCTTTTTGAACTAATTAGGATACTTTTTTTCCTCGCTGTGGCAGCCTTTCTATGTCTTCTGAGATTTTCATTTGTATCGGCTTTGAAGTTTTTGACTTCCTCAAGAATATCTTGGTATCTCTGATCCACAAAAATTGATGATTTTTTTCTGTTTTTGCTTTTCTTGCTTGGTATAACAGATTCTGGTTGAATGGTGTTAAATATTCAGATAGGATGATTGGTTTATTGTTTTGCAATGCGTTCAAGTCCTTGGCAACTGTTTTTTTTTTGTCTGCTGGCTTTTATGAGATTGTCTCTTGTGGACTTGCTTGTAAGACGAACTATGACTGGTGCAGGTCATGGCAAGCCTTGTTTTTTGCTCTTCCTAGGAATCTGATTTACGGTCTGAATGTCGTTAAGCTATAGGGGGATATCAATTGCAAGGCCTAATTTTAAAACTACGTCTTTGAGGTTTTCTGTAGGTGCAGTTTCAGGAAGACCGTTATGACAAGATCTTCTTTATGTTGTTGCTGATTTAAACATTCGTATTGTAGTTTTAGAGAATGAAGTTCTTGATGGAGTTCGTGGTCATGGCAAGCCTTGTTTTTTGCTCTTCCTAGGAATCTGATTTACGGTCTGAATGCCGTTAAGCTGTAGGGGGATATCAATTGCAAGGCTTAATTTTAAAACTACGTCTTTGAGGTTTTCTGTAGGTGCAGTTTCAGGAAGACCGTTATGATAAGATTTTCTTTATGTTGTTGCTAATTTAAACATTCGTATTGTAGTTTTAGAGAATGAAGTTCTTGGCGGAGTTCGGATGTCTCTTTCAACAAATTGTGCTGCCTGTCATTTAGTGCGTTAATGCTTATTTTAATGTCTTTTACCGTTTGCAACACTTCTATCACTGCTAAATTATTATGTTTGACCAAATCTTCATATTCACTAAGTTTTTTTATTATTTGTTCATTCTGTTTGTCAAAGAGTTCTTGCACAAGATCTACTAAGCTGTCTTTTATAGTCTCTAGACTGTTTTCTATTAGTATATTTACAGAGCTGAAATTATAGGACTCACCTGCATTTTTTTGTCTATTCAATTCATCATCTGATTTTGCCTCTGGTATAATTGGCTGCGTCGTAGGTGGCTGTCTTAGGTGCACTTCCTTTGTTTTTCCTGCAGAGTAGGCATTTCCATTCCTCATGTGTTGCGTTTGATTTATGTTACGAGGCTGTTTCTGAAAAGCCGGCAAATTTTAAGTGTAGAATCCTACTGCATTTCATACAGGTTATATCATTTCCGTTGGACGATAAATCCTCCAGGCATTTGATACACTTCATGACTCACCTTTCTTCCCTTGAGCAACTGTGGCGTGATTGTAAAGATGGCAATGTCCTTTGTTCTTCACTCGTTATTGACTGCGGTCCTCTCTCTTCACTTTTCAACACTTCAAAATATGGTTTCTTCTTAGCCGATTTCGGTGAATTTAATATCACTGTCTTCGGCATGACAAGTAGAGTTACTTGGGAACACTCAAATTAAAAACAGGAGTTGGAACCACTTTAAAACAATAAAAAACGGGAGCAGTGATATCACTGTGCGCCTGTTCGTATGCCTACACAGCACCCTCAGCCTATAATAATAAATATACATAAATTTAGTGTTTTGACTAATTTCTCTCTTATTCCATATAAATACAACTTTCTCCACACCATACCAGCTTTGCTTATTCTGTTGTCTGTTTCCAAATTTAATTTGCCATCTTTACTAAAAACTGTTCCTCTAAATGGTTGAAAACCTGCAGTTTGGCCACTTTGACAGACTAGAAGATACTTAATATCATCCTTGAAGAACACAAAAATTACATCTGTGATCATCTGTATGGCAAGTTGCAATTAGTAGACCCATGCTCTGGATTCTCCTTCACATAAGATCAGATAGAGGAAAACAGATTTATTATATAAAAGTCAGTCTGATAGACTAATTTTAGAATCAGCATTGGCTATGAAGAAATCTCCCAACTTCAACAAGTATTGTTGCATTAATTTACCAAAGCACTAGGAGACTATCATGTTAAGACATGAGAGCCCGACTTCTCTAAATTAAGTTTATAGTTATCCAACCCATAGAGGGCACCATTTAAGGATATTAGTTCTGTTGTCAGTTACAGTTTAAATTGTTTTCTTCAATTATATAGTTTAGTGCTGTGTGCCTATCAAAGTTATAATTGTGCTGTGATGATGCTGATTAGAAAACAGTGAAATATTAGTGAGTTTAATAAATATATTTTTTCCCTCTCTTGGTGTCTATATCAGAAAATGTTATTAAGTCTTTCCATATATATTTTGAATTTTTGATGGCTTTTTCTACATCAGCTATTAATATGGAATAAGAGAGAAATTAGTCGGAACACTAAATTAGCTGTATACAAGACAGTGTTCAAACCACTTTTAACTTATGGATCTGAGAGCTGGGTCAGAAGTAAAACACTTGACCAAAGACTAGAGACCACAGATATGAGAGTCCTGAGAAAGATTAGAGGCATGAACAGATGGCATCAATGGCAATATCATATTAAAAAGAAGGATATTAAGAAAGAACTTGACATTGTCAGCATCCGGGAATGTGTTAGCAGAGCTAATCTCAGGTGGTATGGTCACTTAAACAGAATGGGCGAGGAAAGATTAGCAAAACGAGTGTTCTCTGGCAGGTTGGCAGGAAAACGACCCAGAGGAAGACCAAGATATAGGTGGATTGATACGGTCCAAAGTGCCTTAGACGATAGAAATATAAGATCTGATAATGTTGGAGTCTTGACAAGTAATAGACTGATTTGGAGGAAAATTGTAGATAGGAAATTAATAATGATGTAAATTTTTCATGTAGTACTACCATATCCTGTACACCCCTTGAGGGTACATAGCAGGAATTTGATGATGAGCTATTAATATGGCAAAGATATATGTAATCAAAATGGACATAAACTGTGAGATTTTGTTATTTATAATAATATGAGAATAATGAACTCAATATTTGAACATAAAAAAACACATAAATATGCCTGGTCAGTCAGTGGTATAAATCAGTTATTGATTACTTTACAGCAAAATTTAAATTAGCTGAGTTAATCCTTGATGTAACAGCATATAGAAGCTTTGAATTAAAGTCTGATTATTATATGGTATTGGTAAAAATTCAATTTAAACAAATAAATGGCTAAAAATAAATGCACTGATTTAAAAACAGAAACCACACATGAATCAAATAACATAAAAAAGGAATGGGAAAATCTGAAACAAAATCTGACAAAAGCAGCAACAAAAAGCTTAGGGATAAAGAGTAAATGGAATAGAAAAGAGGACTATGAAACTAGAACAAAGAAATAGAAAACATAACAATAATAAACAGTTACCAAAAATGTGTAAATTCCAAGACAACAGAAGGAAAAACAGTGCAGTTGCAAAATGAGAAGGAAAAAACATACAGAGAGAGAGAGAGAGAGAGAGAGGTGGAACTTTTGTAACAGAACTAGAAAAGGATATATCTAAACCAAAATGAAAAATTTATGAAATGATAAAATACATTGAATAGTGAAATAAAAGAAAATGTAAAAATACAAACAGTAGATTAAAATTTTATAAAACAAAGAATGACCTAACAGAAAATATTGCAATGTCAGAACTAAAAAAATACAATAAATAAGATGACAAATAGGAAAACACTGGGAGAAGGCAATATAAACATGGAACTGTACAAAAATCGAGGTGAAAAATTTAATGAAAGGCATCCGAAATTCTTTAATATGGTCCGGATTTCTGGAAAAACTCCAAACTCTTGCTGGGAAAAAAAGCATTAAAAAAGGAAATAAAAATGACTGTAGGGGAATTAGTCTGCTGAATGCAGGGTACAAAATACATGCAAGAATATTACAAGAGAAACTAAACATTACTGTAGAGAACAAACTATTAAAAGAGCAGAATGGATTCCATAAAGGCTGGCTGATCTTGCATTGGCTCAGTTTTTACTTTAAAATTATAAATCAAAAAAGAGAAGTGAATTCCAAAAAATAATCACACGTGACCTTCATTGATTATGAAAAAGCTTTTCATAAAATTAATCGACAAAAATTGTATAAAAAATTAATCGATCTAAATATACCAAACCAGCTCTTAAGTCTATTCAAGAAATATATACAGAAAAAAATAGCAGTCAAATTAGAAAAAAATATAAGAATGGAAAGACATATCAAGAGGAGCATTGCATGGATATACCCTATCACCTTACTTTTAAATATATATATATATAAACTTGTTCACATTTGATTTAAAAGCCTGTATGTTGTATTCCTTGGGAAATACATCAGGGGGAAGACTGATCCACAGTACCAGGGATGAAGGAGGAGGAAGAAAAGAAACTTGATCAGTTGATTTTTAATAAAATATGCCCGTCAATTTTTTTATATACGAAATTGTGATAAAAAACTGTATTAATTCCAAATACCTTTTTTTTCCCCAAGAATTAAAGATCATTAAAATCGATGTAAAACGAAAATAATGTATTTATAGTTTACATTGATAATTACATCAAAAAATGCTAAAATACATTTATTGATGTAATTATTTAATTACATCAATAATTATAAAAATTTATTGATGTAATTATTTGTCTCCAAGCCCCCCCTGCCACCTAGAAAATTTTCTGTGGACGCCCATGCATATGGTCAAATTGATGTGAAATTTGTAGTGCGGGTTGCATAACCCGCATGACAGCACACCCAACCAAAATGGGCACTCAATGCCACTGCATCACACACATAGTGTGCATCCAGACAGGAAGCATGGTTGGACTATTATTTGCAATCTTCCAATTCAAACATATGCACCGAACACATCACCAAATAATCCTCACTGGCATGATAACATACATTCCCCACACCACTCTGAACTGTCGTCCCCTATCCAAACCCTGGTTCTCCAAAAGATGTGCCAAGGTTGTAGTAATGAAAAACCAGGCATACCACAACTGGCTGAATTTAAGAACTCCATCCTCCTTCGGTGCCTATACTGAAGCCCGAAACAAATGCAAAAAAATTATCAATGATTCCAAAACAGAATCTGAACGGGCAAAAAGCATGAAACTTGTAGCCTGTCCTAGCAGCAGCCATGCGTTTTGTCTCTTGCCAAAGCAATTGGTTGCAGAAAAAGCTACTCTCCTGGCTTCACACTTTGCCTGCAATGCACACATAACCGACAATGGCAAATGCCCCCCAGTCATTCCAACTGCCCAACATACAATGCCCCCTGAATACTTTTTGCCAGAAAGAGATCATAAGCCTGTTGTCAAAATTAGACACAAAAAAGCCCCTGGCCCTGATGGCATTTCTCCAATTGTCCTGAAAGTCTGTGCAGCAGAACTGACTCCTATACTATACCATCTGTACACACTATTTCCCAAAGCCTGGAAATTGGCCTATATTCAACCCATTCCCAAAAAGGGAGACAAATCGCTGCCATCTAACTACTGCCCTATCTCACTCACCTCAATCCTATCTAAAGTGATGGAGAAAACCATCAATTATCAACTACTATTCTACCTTGAAGGTACCCAGCTATTAAGCAACCACCAGTACGGATTCCGCCAATTTCGATCAACAACTTTTAAGGAGAGGAAATGAAAGAGCTCAGAGTGGTTGGTAGTATTAGGAGAGCAACAGAGACAACAGATGAATTTGACTGAGTGGGGGAGGGATATTTTCAGCCAAAGAAGGTCAGAGTCAGGAAATTCTAGGTTAGGTGCTCTCTGGCAGGGTATGTCAGAGCGGATATATGCACAGACACCACCCTTGGGTCGAAAGGAGTTAAACAGTGTATACTTAGGAGGGTTTAGATGGATAGTAGATTTGAGTTTCTGTTAAAAAGAGTAGGTAGGGTTTAACACCCTTTCATAAACACTCTAACACTCTGTTCATTTAACACTCTTTCAAATTAATTTAAAAGAGTGTTAAACGAACTAAGCAGTAACAAGGAGCACATATCAATACTTGAGGTTGTAAAATCCATCAAAAACTTGAAATGTAGAACGGCAGCTGGAGTAAGTGATAATTGACCTGAAAATGCTTAAGTATGGAATTATAAAAGTTCTGCAGTTGCTGCACTGCATAATTCATAAGCTGTCATAGTGCCCATCTATAAAAAAATGGAATAAAGCTAATGTGAGAATTACAGAAGAATTTCCAGGTAAGATTTATGCAAGCATACTTGAAAAGAGGTTGAGAAAGATTATGGAAGAGAAACAAGCTGGGTTTGAGATAAATATCAGATTAATTCAGATTGCCGAGATCAGATTTTTACGTTAAGACAAATAGTTGAGAAATCATGGGAATATGACAAGGATTTATACTTAAGTTTTGTAGATCTGGAAAAGGCATACGACAAGTTGCCCAGAGAAAAGCTTTTCAAGTTATTATGGGATGAATGAAACATTATACAGAGCAATATATAGTACATATTTAAGTAGTCAGTCAGCAGTTACAATTGAAGTTAATAGAGGAAGATGGTTTGTTGTAAAATTAGGGGTAAGACAAGGATGCGCATTATCTCCACTCTTATTCATCATCCATATGGCTCACATATAAATTAGTAGTGTCTGTCATCCACTTCGGATCATTAAATTCTGCAATCGGATTCCCCTTGGTTTGCATGAACTGTTGTATTTCGCTCCTTAAGTCAAAAACTCTTTTAAGAACCTTTCCTCTACTCAACCAACTCACATCACTATAACAAACCAATCGCCATGATCTGCTTTGCACTCTTGGGTCAAAAACTCTTGGAATTGACGATGATTCAATCCTCTTGCCCTAATAATGTTGACGACAGTCACAATAACTTTCATGACATTCTCAAATCCAATAGTTTTTGCACACAAATTCTCCAGGTGGATTAAATAGTAGTAATGGATGAAATCTTTTCCTTCTAGTTCCAGTTCTTTCTGTAGCAGCACAACAAACCCTTTGTTCTTTCCCACCATAGCAGGGGCACCAATCAGTTACCACACCCTTGAGGTTATTTAAGCTGACGTCAAAACACTGGAGCGTTTTCTTGGCAGCTTCAAGAATATCAGTACCTTTTGTCGTTCCCTTCATAGGTACAAGTGCTAGCAGTTCTTCTGTCACATTGAATTGGTGATCAATGTCACAGACAAAGATAGCCAGTTGTACTGTATCCTTCACATCTGTGCTCTTATGTAAAGCAAGTGAATATGACATAAATTCGGGTGGCCATTTTTTTAAAGTTCCTTTAATGTCATTAGCAAGTTCTTCGACATGTCATGCTACAGTTACCCCAGACAAACTGGGTTTTTTAAACATTTTCTTATCATTTGAGCACAGAATATCCCCAGCAGTGATGAGACACTCTTTTGCAAACTCGCCATCCAAGGAGGCTTTTGATTTTTTAGCAATTTTTTTAGCTATTACATAACTTACTTTGGCACACGCTTCACTCTTTTCCCTCTGCTTTTTAAACGTACCCTGCTGGCATTGTAAATCAATTTGGAGACGGTTCATTTTGTCCACAAGAAGCTGCCCTTGAAGGCGATCGAAATTGGACACATGCTTTGTCTCATAGTGTCGTTTTATATTGTATTCTTTTGATACTGACGCTCACTCATGACAAATTAAACACACTGGCTTATCGTCGATCAGCACAAAAAAAAAGAGTACAAATTGGTCCACTTTTCATTAAAAACCCGACAAGAATCACTTGATTTACGCTTTTTACTCTTAAACGCCATAGTGATGGAAGGTGAACCCAAAAAATGATCCAAAATGGCTGTGTAACGGTTATTATCCACTGAATATGTCTCACACTGATGAAAAAAGTCTGGCAATATAAAACCATAATAGGCTATTGCTGACATGACGAACCTGTGTGTGCTTATACACGAATATCACACTGTTCACGACTGACTGTGGATGAGATCCGCTTGTATTTATATGAAAATAATGAAATATCGAGAACCTTCGAGATGTATCTGGAAGGCATTAGACAGCGCACTCAAACGAACTACTGCTTCAGTAATTTACTTGCGATGTTAATACTAGTACTTCAGTACCGCTTGTAGATGGCTAAAAGCATGTCTATTTAATATTTATTTTTATAGGATTTTATGTAAAGTATCAAATGCACAGCGTTCCTTGTGAATCTGGAAAGCATCTTACAATTCTAAATACCGCAGTATAGCTTAGTGGCCCGCGGGATTCATTGAAACTATTTTTTATTTAATCGCATTTTAACGTTAAGTAGTTATTTTCTCAAAATGGCCAGTGAGTCACAGTAAAGAGCTTCGTGGGCCATGCGTCGAAGACCTGTATGTTGCTGTATGGCTTTGCTACTTCAGCCAATCCCTTTTCATATGCCTTCTCTCTTTCCTTACTACATTTGTCACTTAGCTTGCACCTTTACTTCTCATGCTACTAATGGGTACCCATTAGCATTCTGGTTGTTTTCCCTTGTTTTATCATCATCAAGCATTTCAAGGATTTAGGCCTAGCATGGTCTGTTCCGGCCTTAGAAGTCATCGTTGAATCGTTTAAGAGGACATCCTGGTTTTCTTTTTCCTAATGGCTTGTATTTTAAGGCTTGTTTTGGTAATCTTTCTGTTTTCATTCTTTGAACGTGTTCCATCCATTTATGTTTATATTTTTTAATTTTTTCTATTACTGGTTCTTGGTTTAATTCTTTCATAATTTCTTCGTTTCTTTTGTGATCAAATAGGGTATACTTTGCAGTTTTTCTCATAAACTTCATTTCTGCTTTTGTTAATCTTTGTTTGTCTTTTTGTTTTATTGTCCAGATTTTGCTTCCATACATTAAGACTGGCAGGGCTAATGTATTGTATACTTTTAGTCTGGTTTGTTTTTGAATTAGGTTTGGTTTAAATATAGAGTTAATTACACCTGTTATTTTTAAATATTTTGCAATTTTTACGTTTATATCTTTTTCATTTTCATATGCGATCATACATCCTAGGTAGTTAAATGAATTCACCTGTTCTAAGATCTTGTTATCTATTACTATCTTAGTTCTTGCTGGATCTTGTGCTTTAAAGGCCATAGTTTTTGATTTTTCTCTTGATATTATCATACCATAATCTTTGGATATCTCATTTAGATTTAAAATAGCTTTCTGTAGTTTATCTTCAAAATTTGTAATTATTATTTGGTCGTCGGCAAAGAGGAGAGTGTTTAAGTTTACTATAGGAGAAAGTTTAATTCCTTGATGTAAATTTTTATTCCATTTAAGTAGATATTAAAAAGAGTTGCTGAGAGAGGACATCCCTGTCGGACCCCTTGGGTTTATCTCTCTCGTATATGATGATAGCTCGTGATTTAATCTTATTTGTATTTGATTATTTTCATATATATTTGTGATAGCTTTTAGGATATTATTTGGTATTTATCTTTCTTTTAATATGTTAAATAATATGTTTCTTTTAACTTTGTCAAATGCTTTTTCAAAGTCAATAAATGCAATATGTGTTTCTAAACTGTATTCTCTTCTTTTCTCTATTATTAATTTTAGGCAAAAGACCGGGTGTATACATGATCGTCCTCTAAATCCATTCTGTACTTCCAAAATAAAGTTTTCAGAATATTTCATTAGTTTGCTATTTAAGATTCTACTATATATTTTGTAGCAGGAATTTAGTATATTGATACCTCTATAGTTTTTAGGGTCATCTCTATTACCTTTTTTAAAGATAGGAATCACAATTGCTTTTTTCCATTCTATTGGGGGGGGTGGGGGATTGTTGAATAAATTTTATGTAAAAATAATAAGAGTCTTTCTTTGAATCTAGTTCCTGCATATTTATATAGTTCTGCACCTAGTTTATCTTCTCCAGGTGATTTTTCGTTTCTTGTTTCTTTCAGGCTGACTTCTAATTCTTCTTTAGTTATCTCCTTTTCATTTTCATTAATTGTTTGCCAGTTGTCTTTTTTCAAATATTTGCCTGTCCACAATTCTGTGTAGTAATTTAGGAATTCTTCTAATTTCAATTCGGTGTTTAATTTTATGTTTTCTTTGGTATTTGCATTTAAGTGTTTCAAAATTTTATATACATTGGGTCTTATTTTATATAAATCATTTTCTAAATTAGAAACAAATTTGTTCCATGATTCTCTGTCTTTTTCTGACTTCTCTTTCAGCTATGGCTCTTATTCTTTTATATTCTATTTCATCTTCTAATCTTTTACTGCTTAACCATTTGTGATAGGCTTCTTTTTTCTTTTTGATTATTTCTTTCATTGTATCATCCCAGATCTTCAGTTTTTTCCTTTTATTGAATTTTTTGGTCTTTCCTAAGCTTTCATTTGCAGCTGCATTTAGTATCATTTTTATATTAAGCCATTCTATTTCTATTTTGTTTTATTTTGTCTAGATACTGGTTAATTCTTTGTTCATATAGCCATTGTACATTTGTGTCATTCAATAGTCTAGTTTTATAAACAAATATTTCAATTTTTCTTTCTGTTCTTGTTACTTGTAGCTATTTAGGTGGTAATCTTAATTTTATTTTAACAAGGAAGTGGTCACTGCTTATTTCATATCCTCTGTGAACTCTAACATCTAGTGAAAATTTTGATGTCTTTTCATTTAATATGAAGTAATCTAATATTGATTTCCATCCTCTTGCTGCCCAAGTATTTTTATGTATGTCTTTATGTTTATAGAAGGAATTCATTATTTTTAGGTTATTATAAATTGCAAAGTCAATCAAGTTTTTACCATTCCTGTGTAGAGTATGTTCTCCATGTATTCCTATATTATTATTAATTTTTGTGTTTCCAATTCTTGCATTTAAGTCTCCTGCTAAAATTACGTAATCATTTTTATTTATTTTATTATATATGTTTTGTAGCTGATTAAAAATCACTATTATCTTGTTCTCTTCCCTCTTCTGGGGCATATAAATCAATTATTGTTAAATAGCCTCTATCTATTTTTATTCTAGCTTCTATTATTCTTTCATTCCATAATTTATAATGTTTTAACTGTTTTGAAAGGGAGTTATGAATCCAAATCATGACTCCTGCTTGTGCTCTTTGGTCTCTGTCGACTCCACTGTATATCACATTAAAATTTTCAATTCTCATGGTTCCTTTTAATTTCTTTTTTGTTTCAGTGATTACTGCTATTTTAAAATTTATTTCATTTAATAATTGGTCTAATTCTATTTCTTTATATGCCATTCCTCTTACATTCCAGTTTGCTATGTGTATTGTATTTTGTCGTTTCCATTTTTGTTTTACCTTTTCCATTCCAGGGTCGTTTCCTATGGATTCAATCCGATTATCTTTTTCTGTCAGCTTACTAGTGTATATTACCTTGTTTTATATAATATAGATTTCATATTATATACATAAATATAATGTGTATGTGTATAATACATTATTGTTATATAAATATTATATATTATAAATATATAATATAAAAATTAATCAATGCTCATAAAAGACTGCACAAACTGTAATATATGGAACTAAAATATGTATGTATGTATGTATCTGTAGTGAATGACTACCTCTTTCATGAGAAAAGTCTTCTTCTTCAGCACTAGTCTCATGTAGGGCCTTGGTCTCCCATTTTTGGGTTTCATAACTCCCTACGAGGTAGGGTCATTACCCCCACACTCAACTATGTGTAATTGTCTGTGAAACGTTGTGTTCTTAAGACCGGTTTGCCTGCTTTGCAGGAGGAAAAACCCCAGGTAAACTGGGGAGAAAATCCCTGCAGTCCACGTCTGGTTAATTTGGCTATGTCAGAGAAAGATCCTTAGCTCCTCACGTCAGTGATGAGAATCAAATGCAGGGCACTCCTTTCACAGGCATACGGTTGCGGACTGCGTAACAACTCGGCTAACCACGCAGACCATGAAAAAAAGTAGAATTCTTTTTAATAAGTGGACATGCAGACTGAGTCCACTAAGTAAAAAATAAAGGTTCAATCTTATTCTGCAACAAATTATGCTATCCTCTTGCTTCCTCAAGACAGATTAAAATATGCAATTCAAACCTTGATCTACAGGGCTAAATAACATTTTGTTCTTCTGATGTACATCTGCAATATTAGATGAAAACAATGAAATTAACTAAAAATATATAAGATTTTTAGGAATCCTTTACATTAATCACTGAACTTATAATCAAAGTGAACTGGTTGACAGAACAGTTAGCATACCTGCTTTCCAGCTAACCAGTTGAGGGTTCAAATCCTGCCATGGGTATGAATGTTTATAATTGTCTTCATGTGGGAGATGAATTTCATTACACAGCAAGACCACTGCCCCACTTATTCGATATCTGAAGTAGCTTGAAAAAAGTTCAAGTTGTTTGGTCTAGATCTAGAGTAGGATTTCTGGATTATGTAAAAAATAAATAAAATCAAAAAATATCTTAATCCACCCAATATGTATGTACTACAAGTTTACCTTTCATAGGTCGGAATCACACAAAAACTCTCAGAAGATGCTATTTGCAGGCCGCCTACAGAACCAGTTGTAATATGTTATTTTTTGGACCGGTTCTGTAGGTGACCTGCAAATAGCATCTTCTGAGAGTTTTTGTGTGTTAACGAGATGTTACGATTCCTATCAGGAGTCAAGTCTCTATCTGGGACTCTGCCTGTGCAACAATGTTTTATCTTATAGACAAACTAGCAAATAAGAGAAATTTGGTTACATTTGTCTTTTAAAAAGTGGAAAAATCACATCTGACTAATCAAGCTATCAGTATTGTAAGCAGAATGACAAGAGTGGATTTACAAAATAATAGATTTACACTATTTTGAAAGTCTAAGGAACCTGAAGGAGCTCACGGGAAAATTTCAACTCTTAGTATGAATCACTGCATTCATACACTCAGAATTCTGGAAAGTATTCTTTCCAGAATTCAAATCACCATGAATGTTGAACTTTATGGCCTTTAAAGGACAAGATCCAGCAAGAACTAAGATAGTAATAGATAACAAGATCTTAGAACAGGTGAATTCATTTAACTACCTAGGATGTATGATCGCATATGAAAATGAAAAAGATATAAAGGTAAAAATTGTAAAATATTTAAAAATAACAGGTGTAATTAACGCTATATTTAAACCAAACCTAATTCAAAAACAAACCAGACTAAAAGTATATAATACATTACCCTACCAGTCTTAATGTATGGAAGCGAAATCTGGACAATAAAACAAAAAGACAAACAAAGATTAACAACAGCAGAAATGAAGTTTATGAGAAAAACTGCAAAGTATACCTTATTTGATCACAAAAGAAATGAAGAAATTATGAAAGAATTAGACCAAGAACCAGTAATAGAAAAAATTAAAAAATATAAACATAAATGGATGGAGCACGTTCAAAGAATGAAAACAGAAAGATTACCAAAACAAGCCTTAAAGTACAAGCTAGTAGGAAAAAAAACCAGGACATCCTCTTAAATGATTCAACGATGACTTCTAAGGCCGGAACAGGCCATGCTAGGCCTAAATCCTTGATATGCATGATGATGATGATGGTGAATGTTGAACTCTATTCAAATCAGCAGGAATTGAGGACATAAGTCAAGTTCCGGCAATAACCTTCACTTTCAGTATTATTAGCACACTTACTGTAGCGATAATGTACAGTTTCTACCATACAACAGTCCAGAACCTCATTACATACCTACAGGAAGAATGGTCCCAAAGTTCCCATTGATCACTTTTTGCACAATGTATTTATTTGTGCTCACTGTTACAATAAAAGTGAAATGTTGGCAAAAGTGAAGAACAAATAGTAATTTATTCCACTAGTAGGGGTTATTATTTTCCAGCTAATGCAAGTCATATATATTTTATCACATAACTTAAAATATTTTCTGAAAAACATCTTTACCCTGCAAACATCTTTGTGAACTCTCTGAAGCTGAATATAGAGGTCTTCTAACTCTTCAAACTCATCCTTCAGTGTATCTACATGATAAGAATAGGCTGTTTTCTCATTGTCAAGTTGTGCTGTTGTAATCATTGCTTTCCTGAATTTTGTTTCCAATTCAGAAACATGGTGCTAAAGGAAAATTAATAACTCTTTAAATGATTAAAAACAACTGAATTTACAACACCTATTTAAATTAAAGGAATGATAAAGTAAAATACTGAGATATATAAACAAATTTTCATAGGACACTTATTTTAATAACTCTTTAAATGATTAAAAACAACTGAATTTACAACACCTATTTAAATTAAAGGAATGATAAAGTAAAATACTGAGATATATAAACAAATTTTCATAGGACACTTATTTTAATTTGCAGTAATTATCTAGTGAAATTATTGTACTAATATCACATGTGAACTATCATGAAAGAACTGACTACATTAGTAATTTTTATTGAGATGTGCATACAAATTAAGAAAGTTACTGAACCATAAAGTCTTTTTAAAATAATAATAAAGAAATGTTTAATAATCAAAACTCAAATATGTTCAGATAATTTTTACTTCACAGCACATCATTTTCCTCCTTTGAAATAAGTTACAAAAAGTCTGCCTAATTTTCTGATTCATTAGGGATGTGAGAAAAGGAAACATTCTATACTGCAAACATGAATTCTGTTTTAACTTCACATGCAAAAAATGACACAATGTAAATAAAGGAAATCTATTTCATAGTATGATTTTATTATAAGGATATCGGTATTATGCAATCAAAGAAGATATACTCAACATAAACTGGTTTCAAGGCTATTTAGTGAAAGGTCAGTTAATTTAAAAATCCTGTGAAAGTGATTTTTTTGCATTATACTATTTTCTTGTTTATTTGTTGTTTTTTTAATCTGAAAAATTAGTTTTTCATAGTATATTGCTGCTAATTTTTGCATATTTTACAGTAGCACACAAATTAATCTGAGTAAGCCAAATTTTTGACAGGTTTTTGGTATAGTTTGGTTTTTGCTTCAGTTCATAAAAATTTCGGTTTCAGTTTACTATTTTCACTATCTCTACGTGTTTATTAATATTGTTGTGCATTTTTAATAGTGTAAACAAGTTGATATTCAGAGTGTTTTATTCATTTTGTGTAGCTATGAAATGGATACATTTCCAAGAAAGCATTCAAAAATATGTACTTTTTCTTACCGCACATCGATGACTAAAAGACAAATTGCCAATGAGTGTGGTGTTGATTTGGGTACCGTTAATGAAATTTTAAAGAGGTTTAGGAAGACAAGTACCTTTTCTCCTGACAGCAAAGGAAAATGTGAGGGGGAAAAAAAAACTACACTTACTGAAGATTGTTTACTAGTTAGGAAAAGCAAAATTAATCCAAGATAGTCCACTGCAGACTTAAATAGAGACTTGGCAGCTAGTGGGGATTAATGTTTCTAATATGACAATACATCACAGAATGTTGGAAGCAGGGAGGACCACCCACGGACCAAAAAAGAAACAACTAGTGATAAAGGGTACAAAGATTGAACTGTTGAGAAATGGAAGAAGATCATATTCTCAGATGAGTCCAAGGAGAGTGAATACCCTATGTTCCCAATGTTTGCAAATCAGTGGCTGAGAAAACTTCTCCTGTCTACCTTCAACAAGATCCTAAACATCCAGCTAAAAAAGATGTTATGGGATTGTTTTACACATGATGATCCAGGATCATTTGTGTCTGTTGACAGTATGATGTAAAGTGACCAATGCATAAAAATATTAGAGAAAAAGAATGATCCCAGAGATCCAGAAAGACAAAGAACATCTTCCTACAGGATCTTGCTCCATGCCACACTTAAAAAAAATGAAAGAGTTTCTCAAAAATCACAACATTCAATTGCTTCAATGGCCAGTAACTCTCCTGATATTAACTGAATAGAAAACTTGTGAGCCATAGTGAAAAGGGACTTGGAAAATTAAATTACGATACAGAGGATAACTTAATACAATCCATTATAAAAGTATGGTTTTGAGATGCAGAAATAAGAAAAACGTGTTCTATGTTTGTAGAACACAAGGCAATGCAAACTAAAGTAATGTTACCACTATTTCCTATATCTGGAGCACCTCAGAAAAAATAGCCAGAGCTCTAAAGAAATATAATCTCTGCAATGATTTCAAACCTCATCTGAAGTTGGCTTTTCTAAGGATCTAATCCCACTCCCCATTGTTCCAAGTGTTTACAAAGTTTTTTGTTTATGCTACTTATCATCTTATGGTCAAACCAGGATATCTGCCAACATCTGCCTAAACACAATCATTCAGGCCTAACTTACCATGACTTGGATACCATGCACAGAATCCATGGAAAAAAAAAAGTACTGTGCTTCACAACAAAATACAACCTTGATCCTCCCCCTTTTTTAAAAAAAAAAAAAAATCAGTAGTAGTTTGATAAAGCAATCTAATGTTAATAAATATAGTTGTGGTAAACTTGCCAAGGTTTGAGAAACTCACTGCTCCAATGAACAAAATACAGAGGATTTCATGTTTCTAGTCTTACTTTTTCCATTCATTGTTTAATGTGTGTTTTTACAATTTTAAGATTGCATCCTTGATGTTTCTCTCTCTCTCTCTCTTTTTAAATGTTGAGCCCATACAAGAGAGGTTGGTTAATCAACCTATAGTACATTAGTACCGTGTGTGGGTAGTGGGTTGGGAAAGAAGAAATCTTTTTACATTTGATTTAAAAGCTTGTATATTGTATTCTTAAGAAACAGATAAGGAAGAAGACTGTTCTACAATACAGCAGTAGCAGGAATGAAGGAGGAGGAGGAAAAGAGATTTGTTCTGTGTGCTAACAAATACAAGATGTTATCTTCAAGCAATAATGATCAGGAAAAAAGGAGTAGCTACAGTATTCAACACTAAATATCAGGATAATCTTCTTGAATGGCAGGCAATATCAAGTAGAGTAATGTGGACAAATATTAGAGTGGAGAACTGGACAATGAGAATTATTTGTGCCTATGGTCCCACAGAAGACTATACTAAGGAAGAAATGGGGATAATTTTTCAAGACATTACAGAGGAAATGTTGGTCTTTGTTGGAGATCTAAACAGCAGATTAGAAAATAATAACCAGACATATAAAAATGTTTTGGAAAAATTTGGAGATAAGAATAGAGTTAATAATGGTAAGTGCCTTTTGAATTTTGTTCAGGACATGGACTAGTTATTACTAACACCATGTTCCAAAGTAAAAATGTGCACAAATTCACATGGAGAGAAGATTCAAGAAATAAGAATTCAAAAAAAAAAAAAAAAAAAAATTGAACTTCATACTGAAAAGAAAAGTGTAAGAAAGTTTTAAAATTAATCAAACTTGGCAGCTTGTTGATGCAAACCGTAGACCAAAATGCAGAAACATTATTCAAGAAAAAAATTAAAGTTGGAAACAAAAACTAGACTATGGGGATTCAATGACAAACCCTGAAGAAAACACTGATTCAGCCAGAGAAACAAGTGGTGAGGTTGCGTGCAAGGATAGAAAAATCAGACCTCCATGGTGGATTCAGAAAGTTAAAAAAGGCAGTCGAGATAAAAGAAGAGAATTTGCAAGGTTCCTGGCAAATAAATCAGTGTGTGGTCTTGGAAAACAAAATACAGAGGAAAAATATAAGAAAGGAAAGCAATGTTTAAAATTAAGTAAACAAAAGTCATGGGAAGACTTTGGTAAGAGCATAGAAAATAAATATCAGGAATGTGGAAATATATTCTGAAGGCTACTGAAAAAGCTTAGAAATGGAGGAAAGAGTACTGTAAAAGGAATCAGAAACGATAAAGGTCATAATGAAAGCTGAAAATAAAGATATTCTAGATTAATACTTTGAAAGACTGATAAATGAAATGAACAGTGACAGCATGATGACAGAAAGTATTATACAGGTGTGGAATCAAAATACATATCAATGCTTGAATTAGAAAAAGCTATCAAAAACCTCAAATGTGGAAAAGCAGCTGAGATAGACTGTTAGAAGGCAATGATACAGTAAGACGTGTTAACAAGTTGAAAGTTTATTTTTCACTTGGTTAGAGTATTATAATAAATTTGGTTTAATCCTTTATCCAAGTGTGAGCAAACCAAGTTTGCGTCTGAAAGTATCTTCAGGACAGGAGTAAGGTGGTACAACACCAGGGCAACTCGTTGCAAAGGTGGAGCAATCAAATGGCAGGCAATATCAAGTCCTGAAGATACTTTCAGGTGCAAACTTTGTTTGCTCACACTTGGATAAAGGATTAAACCAAATTTATTATAATAACGTGTTAACAAGGTGGCAGCAAAACAAGATTATAAGTTTTTGATACAATTTATTAAAGTTTTTGATTTAGATTTATAAGGAGTCTAATCTAGATAGTTCGTACCATCTGTGGATAGCTGACACTTGTCCACTATCAGAATACAAAGTTGACACTTGTCCATATTTTAATATCAGAATTCTTTGTGCAGTGTCTGAATAATGATGGCTGGTGCAATTCAATTTGCTGATACATTATCTCCCAACCTGCCACCATTTCACAACTACATTTTACACAGTGTACAAGATTTTCTGGTATGCGGTGCTTGAAAATCTTCACATCCCAGCAGTTAGAAATGTCGCAGGTGAAGCACCCAAGAGTGTATGTCTGCTTAAAATGTAGAAAATAGAAAGAGCTTGGTGATATGGAAATTAGCTTAACAGACTTAGGTAGTTTTATGTCAGAAATTAGCGAATGCTGACCGAGATAGACAAGTAGCGTGATTGAGAGTGAGGAAGATGAACATCATATTAATAAGGATACAAAATTAAGGAGTGTAGTAGGTTTGGAAGATGGTGTTGATTGGGAGGGTGAATGTCGAGTGAGAATAGGTTGCTTGGAGGAGAGAGAGAGAGATGCACCGAGAAAAGTGGAATGAATGAGGAATAAGTTAAGAAGCATGAAAGAAGAGATTAAGAGATTGTAAAGAATGGATGTAAAGTGAGTGAGAACAGGAGTGAAAGAGTTATGGGAATCATAGAAAAGGAGAGAATAAGAGAACCAGGAGAAAATAGGGAATGAGAGAAAGGCGAGATGATGCAGGAGCTAGGGATGGAGAGATCAGAGGAAGGCAGGTAAGCAGGAGAGCAAGGAGAGAAAGTGTTAGAGAGAGAGAGAGAGAAGGATGCAGGTGAGCAAGGAAGGAAAAGATGTAAAAAAAGAAGCGTGATGTATGGAGATTTGATGATCTGTAGAGTGTAAGACAGAATGCTAGAAGTGTTTGCCTGAAGGAACAACAGACTGCGTGACTATGGCAATGAAGTGAGGTGAATGAGATGATTGTGATGATGGGTATAAATGACTTGAGAGGTAATGTGAATCAGGTAGTGAGAGATCTAAGGTTAATGCTTCAAGCTGTATGGTCTTCTGCCATACAGCTTGAAGAGAGAGGAAAGAATGTGTTACCCAGGTATGATAATAAAGAGCTGAGCATCAATAATGAATGGTTTGACAGACAGAATATTTTGAAAGAGAGGCTTGGATAATATGATGCCTGGAGTACATTTCAGAACAGAAAAGAACTGCATACAAGATACAGCCTGCATTTGAATGAGGAAGAACATAAGCATCTGGAGAGAATGTTGTTCTCAGGACAAGTGAGTGCTGGATGCAGGGAAACTAGAGTTATCAGAGTGGATGATAGCAAGGGTATTCCTCACTAGGAAGGCTCAACCAGTCCTAAGGGACGGTCAAAGAACAGGGTGAACCCTATACAAATAAATAAATCAAATAACAAGGGTGACCTCTTGTGAGAATAGTTACTTGGGAGAAGCAGGAATGCATTCTGGATTGCATTCTGCATTACACCATTACATGGTGTAATGGTGTAATGTAACTGGTGTAATGTAAATGGTATAATGCAGAATCCAGTGGAGTCTGGAGGAAATAGTGATAGATATAGAAACACTGACAATGCATTAATGTTTCTTTATGCAAATGCTAAGAGTATCTGCAATAAAGGAGACAAATTGGTGGTACTGACAGCCTCAGCCTGTCCAATGATTATTGGGATCAGTGGGACATGGTCGATGGAAGATAATATACTGACAGGAATGGAAGTGGCAGGGTACAGCATTTTTCAGCAGGATAAGAATGGCAAATGTGGTGGAGGAGTATTGCTTATGATAAATGATGAGTTGTGTCTTAGAGCAAGGGATTTGGAGGATAATGGCAGTAATGGTTTTGAGAGCATGTGGTGTGAGGTGAGCAGGACAGGACATTTAGTGGGGTGTAGTTCAAGAGACACGATGTTGCTCAAGTTGCCCATCTTCAAGAAATGTAGGTAGTCAACATGTGTGCATAATAATCCATATGTGGCTGTATTAAAGCCATATAAACAGGTATAATAAATTCCAAAGACATGGTTTTCAGTCAATGTTCAATGGAGAGAACATTTTTAAGATATTCTCAACTGAAACATAGTTGTTAATGGTGAAATGCTCAACATTACACGAGCAAATGAGAACTGAGGCTGAATATGATATCGTGCATGTGAAATCCAACTGAGCTGTTAGTCCTGATGATATCCTGCTGAGATTTTCAAAGAAGGTAGTATAAAATTCAAGCATTAGATTCAGTCTCTTTATCTTCACTTCTACACACTATTTCCACTAGAAATGCTTCTTAACTACCACTGACTCATGGAGTCAGTGATAGTTAAGGAGTAGATCTCCTTTTTGAAAGACAATCATACTCATTTGCAAATAACTGCCAATGAATGAACAACTAGAGAGTAGGGAAGTGATCTTTTCCATATATATTCTGTTCAATTTTCACATAAATAGTGAAAAGATGGCAGAAGAGCAAACTATGAAATCTGTTGCAGAATATGAAAAGATAGGTACATGAAAGAAGGAACTACTTCCATTATGTACGAGAGAGAGGTCATTATTTATCTGCAAGCATATCTCGATAATCAAGCATCTCCTGCCAGTATTTGCAATACTCCACAGTATTATTTAAATTAAGGTTATCCAAAATAAAGTATTGGTAGGGGAAGACAATCTAAGGTCAATGTACAGGGCGTTTTAATTAAAGTACACCTATTCAGCAATCTGTAGAGAGAGAGAGAACCGGTTGACAAAATACCCTCAAACCTGGTAAGTACTCTAACCAGATCATGGGGAAGAGATTTTGACAATAAAAAATAATTAGTTCAAAAATGACCAATAGGGGAGATATGTGCTGTGAGAAGGAAAAAATTACATTAATGTGAACTAGATAGTATGTGATTGTGAAGTGATTCAGAGTCAATGACAAAGAAGTTATTCAATAATGTTTATTTCGCTCTTTTCATAAAATAATTGATACAATAAACATATCATGTAGAGCTAACATGCTGCAAGGAGTTGTCAAGGAGATCTAGGTGATAAATGGAAGTGACATTCAATCTGTTGGCCTTTGTGCAAGACAAATAACTGGTACTGCCATACAATATTGTTTACGGCAGAACACAACTCATCTACATTATGTGCAATTTTTGTTTAATGAACTAGTAGCAATCTAACAGGTGAAGAACTTTGCATCCTGATATATACCATGCTTTTGAGGTAACCACAAAGCCAAAAATCACAAAGGCTAAGGTCTGGTGAGTGCAATAACCATTTCAAAGAAAATGAGTGAATGATTACTCTATCTTCTGTGAAATGTTGATGCAATAACTGTTGAACTTCATGCCCTATGTGGGGAGCAGCTCCATCTTTCATCAACACTGTTGTCTTCAGCAACCTCTCTGCTGCAGTTGTGGGATGATGAATCTGCTCACCATGTCCAGATAACGCAATGACCGTGCAGGTCACAAGTCCAGTTTGATGTATTTCTACAAAGAAAGACTAAATAACATACTTGCCCATAAATCCTATCCATGCTGTGACCTTTAACATATATAAGGGAACATGTTGAAATGCACAGGGATTCTCTGTATGTAGCCTAGATGCAGCAGTTTTAAGTGTTTACTGTTCTACAAACATGAAAATGCACTTCATAGGACTCCAAGGCCAATCCTCATTATCTCCACGTGCCCAAAAGGCCAATGCAAATCTTTCTCAGATGCTAGCATTTTCCATTTGTAACTCTTGGCTACAGCTGAGTTTGTATGGGTAGTTGCAACACTTTATACAAGTTCTCAATACTACTGTGTATGCCACATGCACTCATGAATCTACAGCATTGTCATTTGGCTGCTCAACAACTGCAGCTGCAACATCTTCAGTCATTTGTGGAATTTCAGATTTATGTCCCCTTGCTGGTTGAATTGTCCCTGTCACCTCAAATCCAAGAACAATACATGCCCTGCATTTAGTGTCACTGGGCCTTTTTGCAAAGTCTTGAAATGTCTGTACTCACAAAGTGCTGCTGCAGCATTTTCCCCCATTCCTATAGAAACACTTCACGAGCAAGACACTCTCAGGTAAAGTGAAACGCATCGTGCAAGTCAAATGACTGTAGAGTCAGTCTCACTTCTTCATTTATACCACTTTACAGCTCATGTGTATGCTAAATTCACTATCTTTTCTTGCTCACAGTGCCATATTTTCCCTACTGGTCATTTTTTGAATTAATTGTTGTTTATTGTCAAAATCTCTTCCCCATTATCTGGTTAGAGTGCCTACCAAGTTTAAGCATTTCATTTACTGGTTCTCTCTACTGATTGCCGTGAATAGAGGTACTTTAATTTTTAACATCCTGTAAGTTAATTCAGAACCAATTGATTAGTATATCTGCCTTTCAACCAATTAGGCTGTAGATTCAAATCCAGATGTTGGCATAGACAGTCTTTAAGTGGGAGATGAATTTCATTACCAATGTGAAATCACTACCCTGGTTGAAAATTTAGTGTCTAAAGCGGGGGTTTTAAATTATGTAAGAATAAATAAAAATGCAAAAAATAAATATATAACAATAAAATAATAAATAAAAGAAAATGAATAAAAACAGAAAATATTTTACCCCCCACCTACACACACACTTACAGTAGTGATGTAATATAAGTTTACAACCTTTTATGGGTGAGAATTGCATAAAAAAACATACTGTAATAAGGAATATACAACTAGGAAGTGAACAGCTTTATCAAAAGAGGGGGACGCAACAAAGTACTAATTACCATGTTGTTTCCCTTTAACTGTAATTTTTGTGCATTTATTTTTGCATTATTCTAATTATTTTAATATTTTGAACCACGTTAAAAATTATTATAATTTTGTGAATTTTTTCAAATAACAGTTTTCTTATAATTTATATCACTTTTTATGTGTTTACATGGTTATATAATCTACAAAGTATGTAGATTTAGATGGTGCTAATTTGGTAATAATTATTTTGTATGCAATAAATTAAAATTGCAAATCATTCAACACATTTTCTTTGATTATTCTAATTTATTAATTCCGAAGTGCAGAACAGTCTTAATCATTTGAAGGAATCTGCAATTCCTTCAATTTAACTGTAAGAAGAATTTACTACTCTTTTGTAGACTAATTTGTTTTCCAGATCAAAATATTAAATCTGACAATAGTAGAGACATGACAAATAACATACTCGTTTGGTAGAAAAAAATTGTTGAAAGGAATCACACAGTATCCTGAATGTCTCCGGAGGGGACATATCAGGAAATGTTTTGCAGCACCTTTAATAAGGAAAAAAAACCACACTGGCTGGAAGGCAGGGTTGATTAGTTAAAGAGGATACATTATTATTATTCAGGCCTCCATGGAGTCAAAAGACTCATCGCAGGAGGTCCATCCTAGGAAACACAAAGTCTATCATACCACTCCTTGAACTCGCTGACCGTTCTTGCTCTCTCACCATCCTATCAGGCAATGCATTCCACGGTTCAACCACCCTTCGTGCAAAGAAGGGTGGTTGAACTCTTCATCCTCTTGCTCACAATCTCCTTTCGTAACTTCCAAGGTAGGGCCCCTTGTCATCTCTCTCTCTCTTTCCCACTGTTCCACCAAGCGAAAGAACTCCCCAGTGTCAACCCTGTAACTACCTCTCAACAGTTTAAAAAATAATCATATCACCTCTCCTTCTATATACCAAACTCTGCAGTCCACATTCCCTCAGCTGATCCTCATAACTAACATTGTACAGTCCTGAAATCATCTTTATTATCTGCCTCTGTATCCCTTCCATAGTTAATTTATCCCCTTCAAATCCTGGGGATCAAATCTGAGAACAACAGTCTAAAGTGTGGTCTGATGGGGATCTTATACAATGGAACGATAACTCTTATCTCTGCAGGTCAGTGTCCTCAGTATTGCAGCAATCCTCTGGGTTATTACCCTTCACCACCTTTGCAATATGTTCCCTGAATTTTAGTCTTCTATCAATCATAGCCCCCAGATCTCTTGTCTCCCCTACTTCCTCTAGCAGCTCCTCCCATTGATGTATCCCAAACTTCAAGACCTTACATTTTGTTGCATTAAACCTCATCATACATCTTCCATTACAAGCAGCAAAATTAAAATATTCATTAAGATAAATAACTTACGCTATAACAGCATTTTAACACAGCTTCCTTTTTCTTCTGTAATAAGCCTTTAAGTAGATTTCGAAACTTTAGCCTTCCTTCCATAAAAAAAAGTAGCACATTTCTCATTTAAATGAAATTTCTAATTTATCCATCAGCTAAATAACATTTCATGTGTTGAGGCTTAAGTGCTGTGAAGAATTCATGTTGGAGGTTTAATGGAATATTAACAGCACTGAGAAAGGATTAAAACTAATTTTAATACTTCCAATATTTCGTCTCCGTCACAGAGACAAGACATCTTCAGGGATTACAAAAAACGTTTTGTAACAACACACAAATACAATACAATAGTGAGTGAAACTAAAGTCCTATCTAGGTGGTGCACCCTCTATGGGTATTTGCAGGTGGCCTAGGATGTAAAGAGGGATCTCTGATAATTAATGTTTCCCAAATTTTGGGAAGTTTAATTCAACCGTATTTGTTTAAATTAGGTTGATTCCTGAGCACAGATTCAAAGAACAGTCTTTCTTTTTTGAATTTACTATGGTGGAGCATGGTGGTTTTTTTCCAGAAGATCCTGTGAGTTGTATCCAAAACACAATCTGATTGTGTTTTGGATACAACACACAAAAAGATTATGGTCAATCTGCAAGGCCAGATTGACCATAATCTTTAATCCTCTTAAATTTTAATCCTTTCTCAGTGCTGTTAATATTCCATTAAACCTCCAACATAAATAACATTTCATTTGAACTATTTCATAAATTATAAACAAAATACTCACTTTGAAATCTCTGGAGTCATAAGCATCTGTAAGGTCTTCATTACTATGCCAAGAACCAGAATAAGATGAGCATTCAGAAAGTGATCTTCCCTATGAAGAATATCATATATATATATATATATATATACACACACACACACACACACACACATATATACATTTTGGTTCCTTTTATAATGCAATGCAATTTACTGAATTAGCATTTTAATATCTATACAAAAGAAAATATTTAACAAACGCTGAAAATTTTTCAAACTTTATACCCACAGATTTTTATATTAAGAATGCATAATTTTTAAATTTTCATCCATTTTAAAATTGACATAATAGTGAAAAAATTAGCTCGAATTGTTACAGGTTACTATTTCTCAATATTTTCCATAATAATTTTTTTTTAAATTTCAATGATAACTAAAAATATTCTATAAAATTATCTTGTCTCCTTTTCACCAAATAATACTCCTTTGGTAGTAAATGACTGCCACTGAATGAATGAATGAAAGACTAGACCATACAGAGAATGATCTTTTCCAAGTATATTCTGTTCAGCTTTCACATAAAAAGTGGAAAGATAACAAAAGAGGAGACAATGACATTATTTCAGAATAAGAACATCACAGAAGGAACTATTTCCATTATGTAAAAGAGAGAGAGGGGGGGGTCATTTATCATGCAGGCTGAGCAATTGTTGTGAAAGACTTCAACTATATACATTGGTTATACACTTCCAGGGATATACACTGGAAGGATGAAAGGGCACATGGCAAAATGGAAATTATACAATTACTAAGAGATAATTACTTGATGCAGCATGTGGAGATGACCAGGAGATTTGAGTATGTTGGATATGGTAATAGTATCAGAAGATCTGTCTATAACTTCCTATCTATCTATAAAGATAGAGTTGATTACCAAGTACCAACTCTATCTCTGATTTGCAAAAGCGACAAAACAGTCTTGTTCTAGGAGGTTACTCAACATATGAAATTTTCAGTCAAGAAAGGGTTTATGCAGAACTGCAAAGCTGGCAATTGTGACAAACTTAGGTGGAAGCTTGGAGCAGTGCCATGGCATAATTAACTAAAAGGAATAAATGTCAGTAGTGCATGGGAAGTGGTCAGGGATTGTTTGAGAGAGACAATATCAGACTGCACACTGAAGGTCAGGAGGATAAACCAAGCAGGCATTAAGTGACGAGTAACAACATAAAGCAGGAGCTTCAAAAAAATAAAGCATTGTGGAAGGAATATAAACAAAAAAGTGATTAGCATGCTCATGGTAGTACAAAGCACAGGCAAGAAGAGTAACTTAGTGTGATATGGAAGGAAATAGATTATGAGAGAAAATTAGCTAAGCAAGCCAAAGTAAAATCCAAAACAGTTTTTTTTGCTATTTAGTGAGTAAGAGAAAGAATGATTATGGAAGGATAATTTACTCAATGTTGATGGTGGGAAAGTGACAGAAGCAGAAGAAATAGTTGAGTTGCTAACTGATCACTTTTCAAGGGTGTATCATCCAGGTGGAGACTGCAATTACTGATGTGACACAAGCTGAGGTGAGGACTGAGGTAAATGAACTCTAACATATTGAAAAATATCAATGTGAACACAGCAGTTGAACTGGGTGGGATATTAGCTTGTGTGCTATGAGAATATGCAAGAGACAGTGCCTCTGATGAAAAGCTGTTTAATCTTAGCCTAAGCTCAAGCAAGGTTCGAAGAGAGTGGAAAGAGGATAAGATAGTTCCACTGCATCAGGCAGTTTCAAGACAGAAGTAGCAAATTACAGTATACCAATTAGTATCTCTGGAGTGGTGGTTAAAGGTCAAATTCAGGAGTGGATAGGAATATGAAACTCTATAGGAGGAAGCAGTTTTGTAAAAAGCAGGTAATGCCTTAGTAATTTATTCACATTTCATAAAAAAGTGGCAATCAAAATGAATAAAGGAAATGACTACACTGCTAAACTTTGCAAAGGCATTTGACAGAATACCTCATGGAAATCAATCACATACGGTGCAACAATTGGGAATGGATAGGAAGGCGGCTGACAGACAGACAGGGTGCTGTATGGTGGAGTGGAATGAAGGCAAATGAGAGTGACTAGTAGAGTTCTAGGGAACTCTACTAGTCACTCTCATTGCAGAGTAAGAACTAGGATCTTACTCTCCAATTTGTATATTGATATTAATGATACAGCAGAACATTTAAGGGAGGATATTTAGTTATTTGCTGATGATGCAAAACTGGGGAGGGAAATAGTTGATCAAGAAGATGTAGATATCCTGCAGAATGACTTAAATAAATTGGCAGTGTGGGCAAAGGACAATAGTTGTCAATTTAATGTTGCAAACTTTAAGGTAACACACTATGGGATGAAAAGATTACATACTTCGTATCAAAATGATGGTACAGGAAACTGATGAGGCTAGGGATCTGAGGTGATGGTGAATACAGATTTGAAGTTCAGAGGACATATTGCAAAAGCTGGAAAAAAATAGCTCAAAGAATTATTTGAATGTTGAAGAATACATTGAAAAGTAAAGAGAAGGAAGTTATTATCATTCTTTATAAGGCTATGATTTGGCCACATCTTGACTACTGTGCACAGATTAAGTCACCTGGTTTCTTGGAGATCAAGAGGTGGCAGAGAGGATTCAGAGATGAGTGACCAAGCTGGTTATAGGTATGTGGAATGCTCTCTATGAAAACAGACTGAAGATGTGTGGGCTGCAAAGTTCAGTTGACAGGCAGAGGAGAAGGGCCATATAGAAACTTATAAGTTACTAAAAGTATTCTATATAAGATTGAAACAAAAGAAATTTTTTTAATGCATGAGGAATAGGAGAGAGATCATCCCCGGCAGTTGTTTAAAAGTATGGTTAATAAGAGTGTGCAGGTTAGGTTCTTTACTTGAGAGTAATGAATAAGTGGAATGGATTGCCAGAGGACGATCGAGTGCCCCAACAATTAACCCACCAACTGGCCATGATGTCTATCTATAGACATCCACCTAAATCTGGATACAATTCTGTAACACCTGTTGAATAACATGGATAAGAAGTGCAATTTGGTCACACTATTTCATCCACCTCGGCAAGTAAGGAGGTTATTAAGTTTAAGGGGAGGTATGGTAGGTATTGTGTGAATAATGGTTAGTGTGGATCTTCCACAATAAGTCTTTTGACTATATGGAAATACCTGCATAATAATAAATTCTACCATTATAAACTGTGCAAGTCAAAATCTAAGAAACTACTAAACAAAAAGATAAATACAAAACATGCCGAAATTCCTATAAAAAAACTTTCACATCCACTTTACCAGCATCTGGCATAAATGCTTAAATTCACTTGCAGACATCTAGACCAAACCTTATATTCTCGACTCAAACTGCAACTACTACTACCATTGTCTGCATTCACTGTCCAAATTACACCATGCATTTTGTCACAAGAGTGGCATCTGTATCTTTATGAGATCTGCCATTGTTTGTGAGAGAAAGTCAAACTTAGAATCCTCTGCATTTGATCATACCTGGCCTAAGGTTCCATTTCCCATTCAATAACATCGATCTACTGTATTTACTGCTCTCCAAACCCTGAAAACTACTCTGACTTCTTTGTCTTTTTATACCTGAAGCTTGGTTTTGTTCAAACCAACTATTCAAATAGAAGTTATTTCCTAGGTTAAAGTTTACAACTCCAACTAGCTTCCCTTTTTTAGTTCAAATGACCAAACTGAAGGAGAGACCGAAGTATTTGTAATTACCTAACATAAATCATACATCTACCAATTTAACATTTCATAATCCTCTCCATTGTTCAGCGTCGCTGACTTTTTCCTGGTAACTGCAAAGGTCACTTTTTCTCTTGATAACTCACACCATAATCTTATGCAAGTTTATTCTCTCCCTCTCTCTCAAGTCTGCCATCTTTTGATCTACTTTCCACCTTACGTAATAGGGTAGCCTGCTTTCTCTCAGGATGTTCAATCTGTGTCACGGTGGATGGCTCCCTTTCTATGAGCTTTTCCACCAATGCAGAAGTACTTCAAGGCTGTGTTCAGTTGCCTACCCTCATCTTTCTCCTATATATAAATGACTTACTCTATCAATAATCTTATCCACAGTTTTTCTGATCATAGCACACTCCAATCATCCACTCATTTGACAAACTATGCAGTGCACAAACATGCCAAACTTGAAGGCTGTTTATAGCCAATGCCATATCCTCCTTCACTAGGATAAGATAACCTGGTCATCTTCAGTGTTAACAAAATGGAGCATTGCCTTTTTCTCACAAAACAAATCTCAGTAACATACACAAAACATCAGACAGAATTAGATCTCTCTCTCTCTCTCTCTCTCTCTCTCTCTCCTTGGACTAACATTTACTTCTAACATCTCCTGGCATACACACTTTACATCAATAGTTTCCTTGGCCTCCAAAAATCAAGGTATTCTTTTCTGCTCAAGATGCTATTTTTCACCCACATAGTCACTAATTCTACACAAATCCCAAATCTGTCTATCCTTAGAATATTGTTCACCTGTTTGGAGTGGTGTATCTAAAACCACTCAAAAATTCTCAGTGCTATTCATCATCATCATCATCATCAGTTGCATCAGTGTTGGGACTGGTAGCTCAGCAGCAATTTCCTCCATCCGCTCTGTCATTGGCTTTCTTCTTAACCTCCTGGTAACTCCTCAAACCCATGCTGTCTTTGACTTGGTCAAGAAAGCTTTTCCTTGGTCTGCCTCTTCTTCTTTTCCCCTCTATTTTGCCTTCAGTTATTCTTTTCATGAGTCCATCATGTCGAAGTATATGATGGACTCGTGAAAAGCGTCTATCCCTTCTAATTTTGATCGATTTAATTAGAGTTCTTGTTTCGTTTATCTCTTCAGGACTTGTTCGTTTGATTTTTTTTCTGTCCATTTTATTTTGCTCATGCGGCGCCAACACCACATTTCAAAAGCCTCCAATCTTCTTACATCTTCTCTGCCTAGAATCCAGGTTTCACATCCATACAGTGCAATGCTCCATATCAATGTCTTTACTAATTTTTTTTTCAATTGTAGGTTGAGGTTTCCTATTAAAATGCTTTTCATCTTAAAGAATTGGGCTTTTGCATTGTTTATTCTTGATCTTATGTCTTCTCTTGTCCTGCCATCTTCTGTTATTAGGCTTCCTAAATATTTAAAGCTTTTCACTTGTTTTATTTCTTTCCCGCTGATGTCTATATGCTCTATATTGATAGGGATTTTGCCTGTAACAATGATTTTAGTCTTATCTGTGTTAATTTTCATTTTATATTTTTCAAGGTTATTATTTAGTAATGCTAGCATTGTTTTTAACGTTTTTCTCATACATATGGCTTGCTCACCATTTATCTTTATGCCACTATTTATTTTATCTTTAGTTTCCTGAATGGCCTTTTCAATATATAAATGAAATAAAAGTGGTGAAAGTATACACCCTTGTCTTACTCCACTCCTCATATTTATTATTTTCTCCTTATCATTGATTTTAATCTGTCCATTTTGATTTTTGTAATTTGATAAATTATTTTCCTATCCCTCAAAATCTATTCCGATATTAGTTAGACAATTCAGGAGTATTTGCTCGTTTACTTTATCAAATGCTTTCTCTAAATCAAGGAAGCAAATGTAAGTATTTTGACTAAGGTCTAATCTTCTCTCTATTATTGTTCTTAAACAGAGTATTGCCTCTCTTGTTCCTTTATTCTTTCTGAATCCAAATTGGTCTTCATCTAATAGACAATCAATTTTTGAATAATTTTTAACAGAATTTTGCTAATTTGTTTGCATTATTCTTTTTTGGTATTGATATTATGGCTGATTTCATAAACTCCTTTGGAATTTCTCCTCTATCATAGATTTGGGCTATTAATTGATAGAGAAAGGTTTTTGTCTCATCACCTAGATTTTGTAGCAATTCTATAGGAATATTGTCTACACCTGGACTTTTTCCCTTACTCATTTCAGAGAGTGCTTTATCAAATTCTTCTCACATTATTGGGGGTCCAAGATTATCTTCATTTTGATTTTCTATGCTGATATCAACATCACGTTTGTCGCCATTATAGAGATTTTCAAGATAATTCTTCCATTCCATTAATATATCCTCAGATTCTATTAATAATTTTCCATTTTCAGCTTTGAAGGCATTGTTTTTGCTGTTCTTATTAAATTTGAAAGTCAGTTTGTTAATTTCTTTATAGGCTTTCTCTATGTTTTCTTTTTTAAATAATTCATCTATGTTATTACACTGTTCTTCTAGGTATTCTTTTTTGGCTTGTCTACATTTTCTTGTAATTTGATTTTTAAGATATTTGTATTTGGTCACATCTTCTTCTTTAATAGCATTTTTATATTTTCTTCTTTCATCCATAAGGACAAGTATTTCATCTGTTATCCAATGTTTTCTTTTTTCTTTTTCTGCATTTTTCAATAATTGATTTGATGAATTTGTAATTAACTCTTTAATCATATTCCATTGGTTTTCAATATTATTCTGACTATTTATGTTTTCTGGAATGTTATGATCAGTTGCCTCTTGGTATCCTCTCTTTACTTCTTTACTCTTTAATTTTTCAAGGTTCCATCTTATTGGTTTGTATCTTTGAATTTGTTTCCTATGTTTCAGTTCTGTTTTCATTAAGACAAGGTTATGGTCATGATTAATGTTGGCACCTGGATAGCTTTTGCAATTTTTTATTTGGTTTCTGTATCTTTTTTTGACCAATATATAATCTATTTAATATCTATTTGAATCCCCAGGCGCTTTCCAGGTGTATCATCTTCTTTTTGGAAAATCAGAGTGCTATTCAGAGTAGAGTAATTCAGCTGATAGGCAAATTCTCCTTCCATCAATGGTTCAATTCAACTACAAATAAGACACAGAGTTGAAACATTGCATCATGGATGCAATATTTCAACTCTGTGTATTTTCTACAGGTACATCCATGAACACAAATCCAGTGGGCAAACTTCCATCTTTCCTCTGCTTTCTATTGGGGCCTGATAGAATAGAAGCATCACTACCCAACATCATTTTCAGTCAAACTTCAGATGCACAGACAGAATCAGCTTCTCCTCTTCCTCTTTCATTCCCTACTCTGTAATAGCCTTCCACATGAAGTGTTCCCCAACAACCATAACCTCCTTTAGGAAAAATGTCAACAGAAACTAGTTTTCCCAGCTCACACCTGCATGCCCCCACAATACTGTGCTGCAGGTTTTTCTAACTCTAGCATATGGGACTGAAATAGAAAAGTGCCATTATTTAGATATGAAGATTAATGTTATTAGAGAGGCCAACAGTATGCAAATAGGTGAAGTGAAAGAGTTGATTGTTTTGGCAGGTGCCAAGTGTCACAGTATAATAAAGGTTGAATTTATGATTCACTGGTTAGTTAGTTTGGTGTTTTATGGTACAAGAGTGGCTGTGGTCATACTGCACCAGTAAATAATCATAGCAGTATACGAGTTAAAAAACAGTAAAATAATAAATAAATGGACATGATAAAAATGCGAATGCATTTCTAAAAAGAGATGTACAAAAAAAGTGTATATAAAAATAGATTAAAAAAGCAGCTATAAAATAATCAATGAAAAAACATAAAAAGTTCATAAAGCAAATAAAAAACAAAGTATTAAAAGGGTATATACAAGAAACAACAATGTATTAATAAATTTAGTGTAAATGATCAATACACAGTAAAACAGGGATCTAGAAATATCACTTAAATCTACTGGTCACACACACACACAAAAAAATTTTGCTTGCCCATGTGTGTATTTATTTAACATCATTTCAATTTCTGCAACAAAAGGGAGCATGCCGGCCTGGTTGGCCGAGTGGTTAGAGTATCCGCTCTCCAGCCAAAAGGCTGGGGGGGGGGGGTTGAATCCCGCTTTGGGCTTGGATGTTTGTGATTGTCTGTAAAAATACTAGTGGTAGTGGTGGGAGGTAGATGGCGTCAGTGTAGTTGTGGGTGATGGAGATAGAGAGCTGTAGGGTAGATGCCCGCCCTCGATGAGTTTTTGGACTCCCTGGAGGTGTCAAGTAATAATAAAAATAATATTTAATAGAATTTAAAACAGCCAAATTCAAAGTACGTTCGATAATCTGTAAACTCTGGCATAATATCTCTTTAATGTTGCCACTAGTCCATGTTTTTCAGCCCCCAACTTCCAGCACATTACCATGCTACTTCTGTTCAAATGTCTGCTAAACAATTATCAGTCTTTTGACAATAATTCATTTTGTTCTCCATTCGATCCGAGTACAACACAGGTGAGGTCTGGAGAGGAAAACAAATTACGTAAACAAATTGCTTCTTCTGATTTTTATCTGCTCATCTCATAAAATGAATGAGTTTCTTTTCAATTGAATAATCTAATGCAATATCAAAAAGACTCACTACTGGAGTCTGATTTAGTTTTTATAAGAATGGTGATGACTTGCAAGTTAAGCAAAATAAAATATTATTTGAGAATACTTGACTATTTATTTCAGTTCCATTAATCTGTGGACACAAATTAGGCTTAAGTTCATAACAGAGGTTGAAAAAAATAGTGTCACCTACTGTGCACAAATTTGGTCACATGGGTTTCTGGGGATCAGGTGGTAGCAGAGGATCCAGAGACAAGTGACCAAGCTAGTGGCCAGTCTGTGCTAGATTGAAGGTGTGTAGTTGCACACTAGCTGATAGGTGGAAAAGAGGGAACATGACAAATAAAAACAAGAAAATAGATCCAATACAATCAGCACAAATAAGGAATGATCATATAAGAGAAACAAGTATGATCAGTGAAAATATTTCAAAATATTTTATCATCATTATTATCAATTTCCTGATATGTATGCCAAAGGGATATTCAGGTTACAATGACAGCACTACATGAATACGTTTACATTATTATTAATTTCCCATCAACAATTTTCCTCCAAATTAGCTATTACTTGCGAGCACCCAATAGTGTCATATCAGTTATATATATTTGATTTAATCCTTTATCCAAGTGTAAGCAAACAAAGTTTGCGCCTGAAGTATTTTCACTTATTTACACTTGGATAAAGGATTAAACCAAATATATATAATTGGTAGCATAGCCAAGTGAAAAAACTTCCATGAACTTATCTCTAATACAGAGAATTTTAATAATACGATGCGACACCTTTTGGCAACTGGTATAGGTAAATATGACTTCTTCATTACTTCCACCTTAGTATCACCACCTCTGGGTCTGGTTCCCACTGATGAAACCTCAATAAAGGTAGAAACTGGTCTGGGTAGTGGTTCTTTCCTTAATGCATAGCATTATACAAGTCTGCAAGGAGATGTGCTTTGCATTATGGGAGATACTAAGGCACTTATACCACCTTTACCAAGAGTTGTCCCAGTCCTGAAAATACTTCAGGTGCAAACTTTGTTTGCTTACACTTGGATAAAAGATTAAACCAAATATATATAATTGGTAGCATAGCCAAGTGAAAAAATTTCCATCAATATTGTCATATCTAACATTAGATATGACCACACAGACCATGGTCTTCCTCTGGATCTCTTTCTGCTATCTTGGCATCAAACACTTGTTTTGCTAACCTTTCTTCATCCATTCTATTTAAATGGCCATACCACTTTAGATTAGCTATCCTGACACATTCTTGAATGCTAATAACGTCAGGTTCCTTTCTAATATCTTCATTTTTAATACGATTCTGCCATTGATTCACTCCCCTAAGTTTTCTCTGAACCCTCATATCTGTGGCCTCTAGTCTTTGATCAAATCCATAACTTAAAACCAGCACACAGTCTTGTATACTGCTACTTTGGTGTTTTGGCTAATTTTTCTCTTATTCCATATACATTTATTCAGCTGGCTACCCACCATACCAGCTTTGCTTATACTGTCTATTCCCAGATTTAACCAGCTTTCTTCACTAAAAACTGTACCTAAATTGCTGAAATATTTTATTTGTTCTGTAGAATCTCCATTCAGAATGCAGCTGAAGTTTTCTATGCTCCTGCCTATTTTCATTGCTGAGTTTCATGCCAAATTTGTTATAGTTGTTATTCAATTTACTTAAAGAATACTGGAGACTTGTACTAGATGTGTTTAGTACAAGTCTCCAGTATTCTTTAAGTAAATTCTTTAAGTCTCCAGTATTCTTTAGTACAAGTCTCCAGTAACATCATCTGCATAAAGCAAAAGAGCTAGTTTGACATCTCCAATTCTAATATCAAGAATAATGCCACTTTCTTTCATGACGTGATCCATATAGATGATGAATAAGACTGGAGATAATGTGCATCCTTGTCTTACCCCTGATTTTACATCAAACCATCTTCCTGTATTGCCTTCAATTCTAACTGCTGACTGACAACTTAAATATAGACCATGTATTGCAATGTATAATGTTCTAATCACCTCATATAATTGTAAGTGTTTTGAAAAGCTTCTTTCTGGATACCTTATGTCTTTTCCAGATCTATAAAATCTAAGTACAGGTCCTTGTCATATTCCCACAATTTCTCAACTATTTGTCTTAAAGTGAAATTCTGATCTTGATAATTCTATTTCATCGGAACCCAGCTTATTTTCTCCAAGTTTCTCTTCCACAATCTTTCTCAACCTATTTTCAAGCATGCTTGCATAAATCTTACCTGGAACACTCAGTAGAGAAATTTCTCTGTAATTCGCACATTCAACTTCATTTCCTTTTTTACAGATGGGTACTATGAGAACTCTACTCCAATCATGGGGAATTCAACCTTCTGACCAGACATTCTGAATCATGCAGGGTAGCCACTGCAAAACTTTCATGCCTCCATGATTAATTAAGCATTTCTAGTCAAATATCATATACTCCAGCTGCCTTTCCACATTTCAAGTTCTTGATGGCATCTTCTCTTCTCAAGTATTGATATGTACTCCTCTTTGCATTCCTCCAAAATTTTCTGATACAGTTCTATCACTGCCTGGTTCATTTAACAGTCTTTTAAAGTAATTCTTCCAGACATTTAGGATATCCTTATTTTCAGTTTTTATGTCACTTTTATCTGTTATTCCTTTTACAGTACTCTTTTCTCCCTTTCCTAAGCATCTTAAATAGCCTCCAGAATATTCTCCAGAATATTATTTGCTAAGAATTTTTCATATGCTTTCGTCTTTTCAGGGCTGTTTCTTTAACTCCTTGTATCCACCATGGTGTTCTTATTTTTTTTTATCCTTGCAGATAACTTCACTGTCCGCGCGGTTAGCCTAGTGGCTTTGCGCTTCGCAACCATATGCCTGGGGAAGGAGTGTCCTAGGTTCGATTCCCGTCCGAGACGTGAGGAGCTGAAGGATCTTCCTCAGCCATAGCCAAGTTAGCCGGTCTTGGGCGCGGGCAGTAGGGTTTTTTTCGCCAGTTTATCTGGTGTTTTTCATCCCGCAAGCAGGCAAACCGGCCCCTTGAACACACAGGGATACAGCCAAGAATACCTTGAGGCATAGGAGTGACCATTCTATCCTCGTATTTCGGTTACGAAATCCAAGCATGCTTGGAAGGTTGTGGGCCTTAAAGGCCTGTTAAAGCCATTGGGATAGATAGATAACTTCACTATGTACCTCCCAGGCTGAATCAATCAATAATTTCTTTAGAATTTGCCACTAATACTCCAAGCTTGTGTTCTTGTTTTCAATTTGTTTCATTTTTGATTCAATAATGTTTGTATAGTGACATATATATATATATATATATATATATATTTTATCCTGCTTAGCGCTAAGTAATGGTCACTTTCTATTTCAAATCCTCTGTACACTCTTTTATACTGAATAAGCTTGATGACAGATATCACTATCAACGACGTAGACAATTAGGCTTTTCTTATTATGTCTTCTCTTTGTGTGAATTTGTGTACATCTTTATGTTGAAACACAGTGTTAATAATGACTAGTCCATATACTGAGCAGAAGTCCAGTAAATACTTCCCATTATTATTAGCTTTGATCTTGTCTCCAAAATTTCCCAAAATGTTCCTATATGCCTGACAGGATTAATTTCCTACTCTGCTGTTCAGATCCCTAACAAGGACCTCTTTTTCCATTTTCTTCATGTCAGGTGCCCGTTCTAATGACTCAAAAATTCCACTGATTTTTCCTTGAAGAACCTTCTGTGGGACCATAGGCACAAATAAGTTTCATTATCCATTTGCACACTTTGAAGTTTGCTCACATAACTCTACTTGAAAATGTGTTCGAATCAAGGTTTATCTTCGTGACTGGTGTTGAACGTTATTGCTACTCTTTCCTTTCCTTGATCAGTACTGCCTGAAAATATCATATACTTATTATTTAGTAAGATCTCGACTGTTTTTGTCTTCTTTGACTCAGTAATTCCAATTATGTCCAAATGGTACTTTTCCAAATTTCTGTAAGTTTGATTTCCTTTTTTCTTTTCCATGATGTTGAGTTGGAGCTTGTTCCAGTAGCTGACTTTTCACACTAGTTCCCTGATGAAAAGAGTGGGGGGTTTAAATGTTGACCATTTAAACAAGATGAGCAACACCCCATCAAGCATGAAATCTAATCTAATCTAATCATGTTGCACCATCATATGCATCCCAAATTGCCAGCATATTCTCATTCATTCAGTACCCAGTAGATACCTATTAACAGAGTGCACCACCATGTGAAGGTGAGGATTAGACATTAGGTCAGAAGACTCAGTTGGTTCTCTGCATTCCTGAAAGGTGATGTGGAGGTCTCCTCCCAATTATTTGGCTTTGACCCTTAAGCGATCCCTCAAAATATTGTATTTCAAAATATCCTGACTTCATCATCATCAAATTCCTGATATGTACCCCTCAGGGGACGAGAAGGATATTATGATAATACTACATGAAAAAGTTACTCCGTAACTAGCTTTCAATCAACAATTTTCTTCCAAATTAATCTGTTATCTGTCAAGATTCCAACATTATCAGACCTTATATTTCTGTCTTTTAAGGCAGTTTTTATTGCATCAATCCATCTACATCTTAGTTTTCCTCAGGGTACTTTTTTCTGCAAACCTGGCAAAGAACACTTGTTTTGTTGATCATTCCTCTCCGATTCTGTTTTAATGGGAGAGGAAAGATCAGCAGAACTAGTTTTCTTTGCCAGGTTTGCAGATCTGAGATCACTTTGCTAACACTTTCTTGCATGCTAACAATGTTAAGTTCTTTCCTAATATCCTCATTTTTAATATGATATAGCCATTGATACCATCTGTTCATTCCATTAATCTTTTTCAGAACTCCCATATCTGTAGTCTCTACTCTTTGACCATAAGTTAAAATTGGTTTGAACACTGTCTCGTATACAATTAATTTAGTGTTTCTGTTTTAATGGGAGAGAAAGATCAGCAAAACTAGTTCTCTGCCAGGTTTGCAGATCTGAGATAATTTTGCTAACACTTTCTTGCATGCTAACAATGTTAAATTCTTTCCTAATATCCTCATTTTTAATATGATATAGCCATTGATGCCATCTGTTCATTCCATTAATCTTTCTCAGAACTCCCATATCTGTGGTCTCCACTCTTTGATCAAGTGTTTTATTTCTAACCCTAACTCTCAGATCCATAAGTTAAAATTGGTTTGAACACTGTCTCATATACAATTAATTTAGTGTTTTGACAAATTTCTTTCCTATTCCATATAAATTTATATTCAGCTGACTTCCTACCATACCAGCTTAACTAATTCTGTTGTCTATTTCCATTTAATTTGCCATCTTCACTAAAAATTGTGCCTAAATAGCTGAAATGTTTTACTCGTTCTACAGGTTCATCATTCAGGATAAAGTTCAGGTTTTCAATGTGTCTGCCTATTTTCATTGTCTTTTTTTATTTTTATTGCTGGTTTTCATACCAAATTTATTACAATAGTTATTCAATTTAGTCAGAGAATCTAGCAGACTTGTACTGGTTTTACTCAGAAGTATAATATCATCTGCATATAGTTTAGAGCTAAGATTAATATCGTCAATTATGATACACTTAATACCACTTTCCTTCATAATGTAATCCATATAGATAATGAATAACAGAGGAGATAATGTACACCCTTGTTGCACACCTGATTTAACATCAAACCATCTTCCTGTACCTCCTTCAATTCTAATTTTTTTTTTTTTTTTTTTTTGAGGCCAGGGATGCAATGGTTTAATGTATTTGCACCAAGAAAGGCTTAATGTCAAGGTAATCCCAAGGAGAAAAATCAAATCTTGCTAAAGAGATTTGGGTGCTATCAAAGAAAGGGGTTGGAAGAATATGGTTCTTCTTCTTTTGGGGAGAAATAAGACATAACTGTGTTTTTCAGGGATTAAAACTGAATTAAATTAGGAATTGAATTGAAATTATTATAGTGTGATGTTACATTTCCTTTTATCTTTTGTATATACTCCTGATAAATTTTAATTTATGGTATTTTACTTATAAACAGAAAACGATTCCACAATCCTTTAATAATTTATTTTAATCCCAAGGCTTCCACAAACACTTCCACAGCACAGTCAACAAATGTCATGACATTTGCCCTTTAACTGGAAAGTAATGGATTCAAACGAAGTTATCCACAAACCATCCAGAATGCAAGGAACATTCACAAGGGCCTTTTTAATTAAAGGTGAATCCAACTTGTCTCGTGCAGAAGTGAGGAAAACTATCAAAAAAAAATTTCCAGTCATAGAATCAATGCTATTCAAATGGTAATTCACTACTTTTACTATAACAAAGTATTACAGTCGACGCAATTATAAGCAACTACTGAAAAGTCTCCTGACCAAATTTTCATAGGTTCTGTGTAATGCTAAAAAAATTTCTGTTCCTTGCATTCTGGATGGTTTGTGGATAACTTCGTTTGAATCCATTATTTTCCAGTTAAAGGGCAAATGTCATGATTCATTATAACAAATTATTTGGTCTCCAGGAGTCTGAAATAGTGAAAGCTAACCATAATTTAGAGTCCCTAAAACAGTGAAGTGAAAGTTCATTATATTAACATTTAGAAAGGTGAATGTGTAGGGATCTTTTTTATCCATAAATACAGATCAGCTAATCTGCAAATGGGATAATATTTCTAATTAGAAGTAAACATCACAAAACAATTCTTATTTCCAAAATTATTGCTTGACAACATATGTGATGAAAGCTAATTTATATAAAAAAAAAAAACTCGTTTAAAATGTGCCTAAAAAACATTAGATATATGGCATGCTATCAGATATTAAGCAGTTTATACGGGATTTTTTTGAATTAAAGATACCAGATAAAATCTAAATGCAAACAAGTAAAGGTGGATGATTCATTTAAAGTTCTAGCTACATCTGTGATTACATTAAAATTAACCATGTGATAAAATTATCCACAGAATTCATTCTGTAAAACATTAAAAACTAACTTACTTCTCTAAGTGCCTTAATGGGTCTAACTGGCTCAATGTCATAGTAGTAATCATCTACATCTTCAGACTGAAAAGGAGAGAAATTATTACAGTTAAAAAAAAAAAAAAAGAAAACTTTTATAAATTATTCACAAAATTGCACAATAATACAACTAGAAGTAGTCTCAAGAAATTGTCATGTACTGATTAAAAGGATAATAAACAATGTGTATAATGACAAAAATTAGTGAATCATCCACCTACTAGCAAAATACGAGGGTGGTCTGAAAAGTTCTCGGCCTCGAATAGATGGCAACACTATCAGCAAGATTTTTTTTTTTCTAAGTTGGTACATCTGTTATAAGCATCTATGTGAAATTGCAAGTTCATTCTATTCAAGTAGTTTGTTTTATACAGCTGTCTGAAGCAAAAGTGTTGTCTGTATCCCTTGAAATGGATAAAATTGAGTATCTTGCAATTATAAAATTCTTTGTAAAAGAAGGTTTAACACCAAAAGAAATTCATTCAAAGTTCATAAAAGTTTATGGGCACTCTTCTCCTTCATTTTCAACAATTAAGAAATGGGCTGCCAAGTTTAAATGTGGCTGTACCAGCCTTGAAGATGATCCATGTGAAGGACATCCAAAAAATGTAACACCACCAGAAATCATTGATCAAGTGCATGATATGGTATTGGATGACCGGCGAGTCAAAATGCATGAAATTGCTGAGACTATAGGCATTTCAAAAGAACATGTAGGATATATTTTGCATGAAGAATTGCAAATGAAAAAGCTTTGCGCAAGATGGGTGTCATGCTTGCTCACAGCAGATCAAAAACGCAATCGCATGAAAATCTCTGAACAGTGCTTGGAGCATTTTAACAAGAATAAAACTGATTTTGTGTGTCAATTTATTACTATGGATGAGACTTGGATTCACCATTACACACCAGAATCCAAACAGCAGTCAAAACAACTGACAGAAGCTGGTTGTTCAGCATCAAAGAAGACAAAGTCGGTTCCATCAGTAGGAAAGGTCATGGCATCGGTGTTTTGGGATGCTAAAGGCATTTTGTTTATTAATTATCTTGAAAAGATTAAAACAATAACCGGGGAATATTATTCCAATATTTTAATCAGACTAGATGAAAAAAATTCTTGAGAAAAGACCTAGTTTGCAGAAGAAAAAAAATCATCTTTCATCAGGATGCACCTGCCCACAAAGGTGTTTTGGCAATGGGAAAATTAAGGGATCTACACTATGAATTGTTGGAACATCCACTCTATTCCCCAGATTTGGCTCCCTCTGACTTCTATCTCTTCCTTGCCAGTCAGCGTTTTTATTCGAAGAGGTGATTGCAGATGTAGAGGGGTATTTTGCAGATCTTACCGAGAACCACTACAGGGACGGGATAATGGCGCTGAAGCATCACTGGAATAAATGTATTAGTCTTAAGGGAGATTATGTTGAAAAATAAAAATAATTTTGAAATTATAAATTCGTTTTTTTATTGTTAGGCCGAGAACTTTTCAGACCACCCTCGTACATCACTAGGAGATGTAAACAGAGAGCACTGTTAAAGCACTGTTAACTGCACCCAAACTTAAATCCCACAGATGCCCCCCCCCTCCATATTCTTTCTTGTGTGTTGTTAGCGTATCTGCTCTCCAACAAAGAGGCTATGTGTTTGTATTTCCAGACTGTTCTTGTTCTGACTGTCAAGAGACAAACAATGAACAGCAAAAAAAAATTCTGCATAACAATTTGAGATGAGAAGTGGCAACATGTTAGCCTATAATCCAGCCTTGGTGAATGGATTATGAGCTTCATTTCTGCTCATTATGTATATAACTAAGTTGATGGCCTACTCTGTTCAAACCTCTCCACCAATGCTAGAGTACCCTGTGGCTCCCCATATTTACTCGCTCCAAGGACTTTGCATAGTAAAAGTAAAAAAGTAATATTTCTATTACTTCAGGCTGCTTAACTCACCAAGCAAGTCCTTACAATGACTGTCCCAAGAAATTAGCTTGTCACTTTCGACTTGCCACAGAGCAGCAAAAAAAAGGAGCATTCACCTATGTTGGACGTCTACAGTGCAGGGGCCTAATTCACAAAAAGGGTGTCATACTTCAATTAGTTTCAGACCTTCATGGCTGAAAGTAATAAGAACCTGGACATAACATTTTTCTCAGACAAAGCATGGTTCCACGCTTTGTCTGAAAGGTCTATGCCAATGAACCACATACACACACTCCAGCAACTGAAAGCAAACGTCGCCATTGCAAATGACAGCATCAGCCACACTCAGCTAACTGAGACATTTGCAAACATGGAGTGACAGGTTGTCAGGTACCTGCAGGAAGAAGGTGGCCACTTCCAGCATGTGTTGTGATGTGATATGTTGGACATCTCTCAAGGTTTTGTAAAATTTATATTACATATATGTTGTCTGCACCTTTTGTAACATTCTTTATCTTATATCTGCATCTATCTATCCTGCTTTGTCTTTAATTTTCTTATTATGGTCAGCTGTCTTACTTTCTGACTGCCACCATATATATATATATATGCTTATGCTATGTCTTATCTCTCATGCTGTATAGCAGTGGTTCCCAACCTTTTTCCACTTGTGTACCCCTTTAAACCCATTTCTATAAATTGTAGCCTTTGTTTTTAAAATAGCTGTTTTTAAATACTGCCATTTATTGTTCCACAACTATCATTTTGCATTTTGTTTACTTTACTTGTTTTTCCACCATTACTGATTATTTTTCATGTACCCCTGAACGGCCCAGCACGTACCCCCCCCCCCCCCAGGGATATGCATACCACCAGTTGGGAATTGATGCTCTGTAGTCTAGCAAATTTATTTATTTGTTTATCGACTGTGCCAGCTAGACTGTATATTGAGGATGAGAGTATAAGACAATATTCAAAGACAATACAGGTTTCTGAAATCATATGCACATTTCCCGCTTTACTTTAAATTTATCCCTTCTAGTCAGTCATGGCAATTAAATAAAATTTCACATATTACTTGCACTTCGGAATTTTTTTGGAGATTGACACCTCACAGTTCAGTGTGCTGTTTACAAACTATTTATTAAGACCAAAAGAATATCTACAATATACACACTAGATAGAATACACAGCACTCATTCCTCTAAACCTTGATTCTGAATTATCATAGCACTTAAACTTAACATGATAGTGAGACACTCTCTGGTCTAGTCTAATTAACTATTTCTATTTGCTATACAATAGAAAATAGAAATTGCTGGTCCAGTTGGCCAAATGGTTAGCATATCTGCTCACCAGCCAAAAAGCTGCAGGTTCGAATCCTGCCGTGGGCATGGATGTTTGTAATTGTCTGTGAAAATACTAGTGGTGGTAGTGATGGGCAGTAGATGACGTTGGTATGGATGATGATAGTAGTTGTAGTTGGTGGAGATAGAGAGCTGGAGTAGGTACCCTCCCTCGATGAGTCTGACTCCCTGGAGGCATGATAGAATAATAATATCCCACTGGCAAATTACATACAATAGGTTCATGCACATTCTGCATATATTTTCAGAATTATAGTTACAAGTTTCTCCTTCACAAACAATCCCTCGCATTAATCAAATGTTTTTTGGAATCTTCCTAACCTTTCTTTCATTCATTGAGTTGATCTCTTCCTTCCTGCAGGTTCGAATCCTGCCGTGGGCATGGATGTTTGTAATTGTCTGTGAAAATACTAGTGGTGGTAGTGATGGGCAGTAGATGACGTTGGTATGGATGATGATAGTAGTTGTAGTTGGTGGAGATAGAGAGCTGGAGTAGGTACCCTCCCTCGATGAGTCTGACTCCCTGGAGGCATGATAGAATAATAATATCCCACTGGCAAATTACATACAATAGGTTCATGCACATTCTGCATATATTTTCAGAATTATAGTTACAAGTTTCTCCTTCACAAACAATCCCTCGCATTAATCAAATGTTTTTTGGAATCTTCCTAACCTTTCTTTCATTCATTGTGTTGATCTCTTCCTTCCTAACATCTTGTCACAGTGTCTCCTTCATGTAGGCGATCCATGTAGACGATAGCCAAAGCTTCTCTTCTATTCCTTTTGATCACGAACAATTGAGATCTTCAAATACGAGCACATCTTCAGAATCCTGAAGGCAGACACACGAAGCCTCTTTCTTTTTCTGACAATGGATGGTGGCAATTACAGGAAAGAGAAAGCATTGAGAATCCTGTAATTTTGCTTACTGCTAGGGTGCCTTCTATGTTTCCAGACTTCATTTGTCTTCCCATTTGCGTGTTGTTTGAACTTGTCACATGCTTACTCCAGGAATGTTGTTGTTGTTGTCATCTTCGCATGCCTTTTGACTTTTGTCTTTGGCACTTGCTGACCCTTTGATGTCACCTTCTGCAAGTCTCTAACTTTTTCTCTCCTGATAATCCACTTTGTTCTTTACTAATCTTACCATAAATTTGCTGATTCATGTGCCACATTATAGTAACAAAGAAAATTCCTTTTTGTTTAACACAATGACCTACAAGGAATTATATTTCATTGAGCTTTCTTTTTATCTCTTTTTTTTGTACATTTCCTAAATTAAACCCATTGTAAACTGAACTTGATAAGTCATGGAATTACTTATGAGAGATTTTACAGTATGTACTACTACAATTACATTTGCCTATTTTTTTTTTTTTTTTAATATAATGAAACCTGTGGTGAATTCATCACTAAAAACACACGGAATAACCACAGTGATGACTAATTAATTCGTAAATATTTCATCCCAAGTATCGTGGGACATCATCAGTACAGCAGTTTAAACAATACTAGGAATAACATACAGTTAGGGCACATGATTACAATGGAATCTCAACATGCGTACAGTAATGTGTTATAGAAGTAAATTAAATATAACTGAAAAAAAAAAAAATAAAATAAATAAAATAAAATAAATATAAAGATTATTTTACACAATTTTGTATGACAATTTCCCATACTTTAGGAATAGTAAGAACATTGTTGTGATTTAAATTTGGTCTGTGTAGTAGGGTGTCAGCACTTTCTTTATATAAATGTTCATATTTATATAAAGATCTGTGTAAAAGTTTTGACTTCTCCTAACGGATCCTATGGTTTGGATTTTCAACTCCGTGTTGGGAGAGACCAGATTTCTACGGTATGAAAATATGAATATGGTCTTGATGTTTTGAGATGTGTTTCTAAACAGACCTACCTGTCTGACCAAAGTAAGACAATTTGCAGGAGCATGGGATCTCATAAACTCCAGGTAACATCAGAGGTGAGAGTTTGTCCTTAGGAGAAGGACACAAGTTATAGATTTGGTTGATAGGTTTGTAAGTAGTGGCAAAATTGTATTTCTTCATAATTTTTGTAAGACATTCAGAGATGCCTTTGACATAAGGTATGGGAATCCTATGGACTTCTTGTCTGGATCGATGTGTGGGAAGGTGACTGATGATTTTTTGAGTTGTTTTAAGATTATATCCATACAGTATAGCTGTATTTTTGATTATTTCTAGTTCTTGGTTTAGAGAATCTTCAGAGGAGCAGAATTTGTGTGCTCTGGAAACTAGCGATTTAATGATGCCAAATTTCTGAGATGGATGATGAGCGGAAGAATTGTGAATGTAGTGACCTGAAAATGTAGGCTTGCGATAGACAGACACATGGCGATGGAACTGTCTTCTTTTCTTTGAATGTGTAAATCCAGAAAGGAGGATACCCTGTGGAGATTTTTTTTCTAGTGTAAAGTTGATGCGAGGATGAAGAAGGTTTATTTTATCTAGAAACAGTTGTAAATCCTGTTCGGGATGATCCCAGACTGCAAATACGTCATCGACATATCGTAACCAAATTTTTGGTTTGGGTTCAAAAGTGAATATTTTTTCTTCAAGGTGTTCTTGAAACAGGTTTGCTAAGTTTGGTGATAAAGGAGATCCCATTACTGTTCCTTCTTTTTGTTTGTAAGTTTGACCTTTCCAGGTGAAGTAACTGGATGTAATAACAAATTTGAATAATTCAACTATATCAGAAGGAAATTTCTGAGTTAATAATTCTACTGTTTCTTTGTGGGGAATGTTCGTGAAGAGGGAGACAATGTCGAAGCTAATTAACAAATCGGTTTTTAACAGTTGAATGTCTTTTATTTTTGCATGAAACTCAGTGGATTTTTTATTGAAGAGGCTGAGTGGCCTATATGAGGATGGAGAAGGTTAGATAAGAATCTTGATAACTTGTAAGTTGGACTGCTAATAGAATCTACAACTAGTCTGAGAGGAACATTAATTTTATGAAGCTTAGGTAAGCCTTAAATTCTGGGAGGTCCAGCATGGTATGTCTTGAGTTTTTTAATTGTTTCTTCATCTAAGGAGGAGGTTTCATCAAGTAACTTGTTTAATTTTCTAAGTTGACGTTTAGTAGGATCATAATCCAATCTGGTGTAAGTATTACGATCTCGGAGTAATAATTTCATTTTTCAGTCATATGAATTGGTATCAAGAACCACAATGGTATTCCCTCTGTCAGCTCTGGTAATGATTATATTCTTATTCTGTTTTAAGGATGTAAGAGCTTTAAATTCTGATGGTGGGATATTTAAGTCCGTAGGTTTGGCATTGTAGACTACTTTTGCTACCTTGAAACGAAGTCTGTTGGCTTCAATAATGGAAAGATGAAGAAACAATTAAAAAATTTTCAGTTACTTCACCGGGAAAGATCAAACAAGAAGAAACAGCAAATGGGATCTCCTTTATCACCAAACTCAGCAAACCTGTTTCTAGAACACCTTGAAGAAAAAATATTCACTTTTGAATCCAAACCAAAAATTTGGTTACATTATGTAGATGACATATTTGCAGTCTGGGATCATCCTGAACAGGAATTACAACTGTTTCTAGATAAAATAAACTTTCTTCATCCTCACATCAACTTTACGTTAGAAAAAGAATCTCCACAGGGTATCTCCTTTCTGGATTTACACATTCAAAGAAAAGAAGACTGTTCCATCGCCACGCCCGTCTATCTCAAGCCTACATTTTCAGGTCGCTACATTCACAATTCTTCCGCTCATCATGCATCTCAGAAATTTGGCATCATTAAATCATTAAATTTGAGATTGGCCGCTAGAGGGCCAGATGGTCAGTCGTATTTTCAGGGAGCTCCTGAAAGCTAAGTATAATTTTGAATGAAAATTAGAATATAGGTTAAAATCATAACGTAATATAGTCTAATTTTGGTAACTTGTTGTGTCTGTGTGATTTTGGTGTGAATTCCGTTATTTAATTCAGTATTTAATGATACGTTTCATAGATTTGAATATGGCACAAATGCGACATAAGATAACGGCATCCAAAAATATGACGCCATTGTTCAAAAACTATAATGTGAGAGAATTTGTCCAATATGATGTGTGTGGAATGTATGCATTCCTGAATGAGGCTGGAGTTTGGATTGAAAGTGATAGTGGTGGGAGAATGTGCAGAAAGTGTAAGCAAAGTGAGGAGTTGAAGTATGTGTCAGGTTGTGAGACAGTTATGGTTGAAGAAAGCCAGAATGAGAGTGAAAATAGTGGCTTGATAGGGAATTGCGATGTACAAGATGGCAATGAGAGCGGTGATCTAAGAAAGAGTGAGAGCAACTATACAGAAAGAGAAAATGGTTTGAATGATAAAAAAATGAGGAATTATTTGTAGGAAGTGAGATCGCTAGGTTGCGCACAATGATAGAAAATGCGCAGCGGCAATTACAGCACCTGCAAAACTCTTTCCAGAGTGATTCGGCTAACGTAAATAAACAGCGTGGGAGAGTTTCTGAAATGAAGGAAAGAGTGTTGTATGGTGACTCATTATTAAGAGGAGTGATAGATGGGAGTGTAACTAAATCGTACTTACCAGGTGTGAAATTTAAGGATGTAAGTGAGAGTATTAGAGTGCAAAAACAGAGGGTGAAAGAATTAATAATTGTGGCGGGTACAAATGAATTGAAAGGTGATAAATTTTTTATGAGAGAGGACTTGAAAGTATTGTTAAAGGTAACGAAAGAAAAGAGTGACAGAGTTAAAATGGTGAGTCTGTTGCTGCGGTATGATAGACAGGAGTTTAGAAGGAGGGCCATAATCGCAAATGACATTATGCGCAGGTTATGCAGACGGTGTGGTGTGGAATTCGTGGACGTGTGGAATGAGTTTGATGGGCGAAAGGACTTATACAAGATGGATGGCCTGCATTTGAATGGACTCGGTGTGCGGAGACTGGAAAAAGTGTTGCTGAATGAAGTGAAAATGGATGTGCAGAACCAGGAAACTAGAACTACCAAGAAGGGGGGTAGTGGATATGCAAAAATCAGTGAGACAGTTGAGTGTAAAAATGTATATAATGTACCCGAGCCAACACTAAGGACAAAAAATGGGAATGGGACATTTAGAATAACGCATCAAGATAGGGGTGGGTCAAAGGGATCACTGCATTTCATGTATACTAATGCCAGGAGTATTAGGAACAAGAAGGAAGAATTTTTGGCCTTGATTGGCTCTTCCTGGCCACATATTATTGGCATTAGTGAAACAGGGCTGACGGAAGATGATATAGTTAGTGGGATAGAATGTGTAGGTTATAGTGTGTTTAGGAAGGACAGAGAGAATAAAATGGGGGGAGGGGTGTTACTGATGATAGCTGATGAACTGCAGCCAAGGAGAATTGAAGTTGTATTGCAGGATAGTGAAAGGAGCTCATTTGAGGCTATTTGGTGTGAGATTGAGACTGGCAGAATAAAATATACAGTTGGGTGCTGCTATAGACCAGGTGATGGAATAGATGGTGAAGATAGTATGCAGAAACAAATTGATGAAATGAGTGGAAGGAGGGTAATTATTATGGGGGATTTCAACTATGGTAACGTTGATTGGAAGGAGGAGAGGACACATGTGAGGAAGGAAATGGATTTTATTCAATTATTAAGGGATAACTATCTGAGACAGCATGTAATTGAAAATACTAGGGGTGTGAGAGTGCTTGACCTGGTAATAGCATCTCACAATTCGACTGTAATGAATATGACCATGTTGCCACCTATTGGTGAAAGTGTCATAAGGTCTTGACCTGGGAGGTAGCTAAAGGTGTGGAATTTTTGATTAAGACAGGGTATATGTGGAATTACCATACTGGCAAATTTGACAAGCTTAGTAGATTGCTTGGATCAGTGCCATGGCATGTACAACTGCAAGGGCTGGACGTCGATAGAGCATGGGAAGTGGTCAAGGAGCATTTATAGGAGGTTATGGCTAATTGTATACCTAGGGTCCGAATAGTAAAACAAGTAGTGGTTAAATGTATGAATAACACCATTAAGCTTCAGCTGCCAAAAAAGAAACAACTGTGGAGTGAATTTAAAGAAAGGGGTGACGGTATAAAGTGCAGGCCAGAAGGGTAACGAGTGTGGTAAAAACAGCAAAAGCCGATTATGAAAGGAAACTAGCTATGCAAGCAAAAGAGAAACCCAAACAGTTCTTTCAATATGCTGCAAGTAAGAAAAAAACTCCATCATTATCATCATCAAATTCCTGCCATGTACCCTCAAGGGTATGACAGTACTACATGAAAAAATTACATCATTACTAACTTCTTATCTACAATTTTCCTCCAAATCAGTCTGTTACTTGTCGAGACTCAAACATTATCAGATCTTATATTTCTATCGTCTAAGGCATTTTGTACTGTATCAATCCACCTATATCTTGGTCTTCAACTGGGTCGTTTTCCTGCTAACCTGGCAGAGAACACTTGTTTTGCTAATCTTTCCTCTCCCATTCTATTTAAGTGACCATACCACCTGGGATTAGCTCTGCTAATGCATTCCTAGATGCTGACAATGTCAAGTTCTTTCCTAATATCCTCATTTTTAATATGATATTGCCATTGATGCCATCTGTTCACGCCTCTAATCTTTCTCAGGACTCTCATATCTGCGGTCTCTAGTCTTTGGTCAAGTGTTTTACTTCTGACCCAGCTCTCAGATCCATAAGTTAAAACTGGTTTGAACACTGTCTTGTATACAGCTAATTTAGTGTTCCGACTAATTTTTCTCTTATTCCATATGAATTTATTCAATTGACTTCCCACCATACCAGCTTTGCTGATTCTGTTGTCTATTTCTATATTTAATTTACCATCTTCAGCAAAAATTGTGCCTAAGTAGCTGAAATGTTTTACTTGTTCCACAGGTTCTCCATTCACAACACAGTTGACATTTTCAATGATTCTGCCTATTTTCATTGTCTTTGTCTTTTTATTGCTGACCTTCATACCACATCTATTACAACAGCTATTCAATTTAGTCAGAGAATCTTGCAGACTTGTAGCGGATTTATTTAGAAGTAATCCGCATAAAGCAAAGAGCTGACATTAACATCTCCAATTTTGATATCAGGTTTAATACCACTTTCCTTCATAATGTGATCCATATAGATAATGAATAACAGAGGGGATAATGTACATCCTTGTCTCACACCAGATTTAACATTAAACCATCTTCCTGTTCTTCCTTCAATTCTAACTGCTGACTTACAACTCAAATAAAGACTAAGTATTGCTTGATATAATGCCCCATTGACACCATACAACTGCAGCGTATTGAATAGCTTCTCTCTTGGCACCTTGTCATATGCCTTTTCCAAATCGACAAAACTTAAATACAGATCTTTGTTATATTCCCATGTTTTCTCGACTATTTGTCGAAAAGTGAAGATCTGATCCTGACAGCCTCTATTTGGCCTGAATCCAGCTTGTTCTTCACCAAGCTTTTCTTCCACAATTCTTCTCAACCGTTTCTCAAGTATACTTGCATAGATCTTGCCAGGAACACTCAGTAGGGAAATACCTCTGTAATTCTCACATTCAGTTTTATTTCCCTTTTTATATATGGGTACTATGAGAGCTCTACTCCAATCATCAGGAATTTGTCCCTCTGTCCAGGCTTTCTGAACTATGCAGTGCAGGCACCGTAAGACTTTTATACCACCACACTTCAGCATTTCTGGTCGAATATCATCTACTCCTGCTGCCTTTCCACATTTCAAGCCTTTGATGGCTTTTTCTACTTCAAGTATGGATATGTATTCCTGACTGCATGCCTGGTCAGTGTTTTTTTATCACTATGCTGTCATCACTGCTTGTTTCATTTAGCAGTTTTTCAAAGTAATTACTCCATACTTCAAGAATATCTTTTTCTCCTGTTTTCATGTCACCTTTATCATCTCTAACTCCTTTTACAGCACTCTTTCCTCCATTTCTAAGCTTCTTCAACAACCTCCAAAATATTTTGCCACCTTCTTGATATTTATTTTCTATATTCTTGCCAATGTCCTCCCATGACTTTGTTTAGCTAGTTTTACACACTGTTTAGCTTTCTTACATTTGTCTCTGTATTCTCTAAGAGTAAAAGCTGACTTATTTGCCAGGAACTTTTGATATGCTTTCTTCTTTTCCTTCACTGCTTCTTTAACTTCCTGTGTCCACCAGGGAGTTCTGATTTTTTTATCCTTGCACACAACCTCACCACATGCCACTCTGGCAGAATCAATCAATGTTTTCTTCAGAATTTGCCACTGTATCTCCAAGGTTTGATTCTTGTCTCAAACTCTTTTATTTTATTTTCAATAATCTTTCTGTATTTTAGTCTACAGTTCACATCTGAGAGCTGCTCAACTTTTATTCACTTTAAAACTTTCTTACATGTTATTCTTTTCAATATGAAATTCAATTTTATCCTGCTCAAGACTAAATAGTGATCACTTCCAATTTCAAATCCTCTGTACACTCTGGTGTCCTGCACCAGGGAGAAAACATCACTATCAACAATAACATAGTCAATGAGACTTTTCTTATTCCTAGCCTCTTCTCTCCATGTGAATTTGTGCACATTTTTATGTTGGAACATGGTGTTAGTAATAACCAGTCCATGTCCTGAGCAGAAATCCAACAGATATTTGCCATATTATTAGCTTTGCTCTTTTCTCCAAATTTTCCCAAAATATTTTTGTATGTCTCACAATCATTTCCTACTCTGCTAATTAGATCCCCAACAAGGACCAACTTTTTATTTTTCATTGTGTCAGTTGCTTTTTCTAAAGCCTCAAAAAATTCCTCCACTTCTACCTTAGTAGAACCTTCTGTTGGACCATAGGCACAAATAAGTCTCATTGTCCAGTTCCCCATTCTCATATTTGCCCACATTACTCTACTTGAGACTGACTGCCATTCAAGAAGATTAGCCTCGTATTTTGTGTTGAATACTATGGCTACTCCTTTTCCTTGATTGTCATTGCCCGAATATAACATTTTGTATTTATTGCTCAGAAAGATCTCACCAGTTTTGGTCTTTTTTGTTTCAGTCACCCCTATTATGTCGATCTGGTACTTATCTAATTTCTCAGCTAGCTCCATTTCTTTGCCATTCAGGCTTCTTACGTTGATAGTACTGATCTTTAACTCTGGTGATGTTGAGTTGGGGTTTGTTTTCAGATTTGTTCCAGTAGCTGACTTTTCGCTGTTCGCCCTGGTTCCCTGGCGAAAACAACGGGGGCCTTGTTTAACCGGGCGACGCCCCAGCCGGCATGAAATTTTGTCATGTTGTACCATCATTTTTTATTTTGGTTTAACCAATAAGAATACAATTTGGTCGGCTAAATCCCAAATTGCCAGCCCATCCTCGTTCGTTCAGTATCAAAGTAGATACCCAACAGGGTGCACCACGAGAAGGTGAGGATTGGACATTAGGTAAGAAGCCCTGGTCGGTTCTCCGCATTCCTTTAAAGGCTATGTGGAGGTCTCCTCTCAGTTATACAGCTTTGACCCTTAAGCAATCCAAAGGAAAAAACTGTACATGGCAAAATGATTTTAAGGAATGACGATGGTAAGGAGGTCAGTGAACCAGTCGATATAGTGGAGTTACTGAGCGCGCACTTTGCAAAAGTATATCATCCAGATGGTGACATTGAAAAAATGAAGGAACCATTAGTTTATATATGAATTGTGATGAATGAAGTGGAGGTGAATAGTCTATTACAGAACCTTAATGTGAATACATCTGTGGGATTGGATGGTTATAACGGCACGGGTCTTGCGTGAAGCAGCTAAGGAATTATCAGTGCCCTTGACCATGTTGTTTAATCTGAGTCTCGGGTCTGGTTTAGTCCCGAAGGCATGGAAAGAAGGGAAAATAGTTTCACTGCATAAAGGAGGATCCAAGACTATGGTGGCAAATTACCGACCGATCAGCATATCAGGAGTCGTTGTCAAGATCTTGGAGAAAGTAGTCAAGGGAAAAATACAGGAATGGATTGATGAAAATGAGATACTGTACAGCGGACAGCATGACTTTGTGAAGGGTAGATCATGCCTCAGTAACTAGCTCAAGTTTTATAACAAGGTGACGGCTGAACTGGATAAGGGAAACGGGTTTACAGTGATACTGCTGGACCTGGCAAAGGCATTTGACAGGATACCACATGGAATTCTAATCCGTAAACTACAACATATGGGAATGGATATAGGGTTGGTGAGATGGATAGGTGGGTGGTTGATGGAGAGATATCAAAGAGTAGTTTATTCAGGAGTAGAGTCCAAAAGACGGCCTGTGACTAGTGGTGTGCCTCAGTGTCGTGTTCTTGGACCACTGCTGTTTAATCTGTTCATTAATGATATAGGAAGGGATCTAAGTGGAACAGTTCATTTGTTCGCTGATGATGGAAAGTTGGGTAGGGTGATAGTGAACAGAAGATGTCAAAGTCTTGCAGGATGACTTAGATAGATTGGAGTTCTGGGTTAAGGAGAATGGATGTCAATTTAATGTGACAAAATGTAAGGTTATGCATTTTGGGGTGAAAAGATTAGCAGCAGTATACCACATTGGTGGAACTGTACTCCAAGAGATTGATGAGGCCAGGGACTTGGGAGTGTTGATGGATAGGGAAATGAAGTTTAGGGGGCACATTGCAAAAGTAGCTAAATCAGCTCATCAACTCACTTGGTTGTTGAAAAATACCTTGACGAGCAGAGACAAGCAAGTTATTGTACCTCTGTACCAAGCCCTGATAAGACCTCATCTCGACTACTGTGCCCAGATTTGGTCACCTCGGTTCCTTCTTGATGGGGAGGAGGTGGAGAGGATCCAGAGGTGAGTGACTAAGATGATAGCAGGTCTATGGAATGAACCATATGAGAATAGGCTGAAGATTTGTGGGTTGCAGAAACTAGTTGATAGGCAGAAAAGGGGAGATATGATTGAGACATTCAAATTGCTAAAAGGATTCTATAGGATTAATTCAGAGGATATTTTTGAGATCAGGACTGGTGGTGGGAGAACTAGGGGACACCTATGGAAGCTGGGCAAGAGTGTGGTTAGCAGGGGTGTTAGAGCTGGGTTCTTTACTTTTAGAGTGGTAAATGAGTGGAATAAGCTGCCAGAGTCTGTTGTGGGTTCTATGACAGTGAGCGAGTTCAAGGCAAGGTATGATAGATACTGTGAGAATGTCGAATAGTTGTGTGGACATGATGTTTAGGGCCTCTCTCGATGAGTCCAAGGACTCCCTGGAGTAGCCCGAAATAATAATAATAATAAATCACTAATTTCCAGAGCACACAAATTCTGCTCCTCTGAAGATTCTCTAAACCAAGAACTAGAAATAATCAAAAATACAGCTATACTAAATGGATATAATCTTAAAATAACACAAAAAATCATCAGTCACTTTCCCACACATCAACCCAGACAAGAAGAAGTCCATAGGATTTCCATACCTTATGTCAAAGGTATCTCCAAATGTCTTTCAAAAATTATGGAGAAATACAATTTTGCCACTACTTACAAACCTATCAACCAAATCTATAACTTGTTACCTTCTCCTAAGGACAAACTCTCACCTCTGATGTTACCTGGTGTTTATGAGATCACATGCTCCTGCAAATTGTCTTACTTTGGCAAGACAGGTAGGTCTGTTCAGAAACGCATCTCAGAACATCAAGACCACATTCGTATCTTCAAACCATAGAAATCTGGTCTCTCCCAACATGGAGTTGAAAATCCAAACCATAGGATCCATTGGGAGAAGTCGGAACTTTTACACGGATCTTTATATAAATATGAACGTTTATATAAAGAAAGTGCTTGAAGCCCTATTACACAGATCAAATTGAAACCGCAACAATGCGCTTACTATTCCTAAAGTATGGGAAATTGTCATACAAAATTGTGTAAAATAATCTTTATATATATATATATATATATATATATATATATATATATATATATATATTTTTTTTTTTTTTTTTTTTTTCTATTTTTTTTAAATTTAATTTAATTATATTTTATTTTATTTTTCAGTTATATTTAATTTACTTCTATAACACGTTACTGCATGCATATTGAGATTCCATTGTAATCAAGCGTCCTAACTGTATGATATTCCTAGTATTGTTTAAACTACTGTACTGATGATGTCCCACGATACTTGGGATGAAATATTTACGAATTAAATAGTCATCACTGTGGTTATTACGTGTGTTTTTAGTGATACGTTTGCCTATCTTGTAAATTATGTCTGTAATAAACGATAACTTGTGAACAGGAGGTCCCAAGTTATCATGCTTAAAATTGGAATTTCTATGAGTGAAAACATCCTGTAGAACTCAATCATATAACCCATCTCTCCCTCTCTCTCTCTCTCTCTCATTTACTAGTGTCTGCAGTCCATATACTCTCAATCTATCCACACAATCTACATTCGCTATACTGATATCATTTTCGTTACTCTTCTTTAAACCCTTTCCACAGCTTGTTTATTCCCTCCAAACCCAGGAACACCAAATCTGCACACAGTAGTCGAAGTTCAGTCACATTAAGTCCTTAATTATAGAATATCACATATGCCACAATAAATAACATTTTTATTATGTAAATATTTTATATAATAAAATAATCTTTCTTTCATTCATTGTGATGATCTCCTCCTTCCTAACATCTTGCCACAGTGTCTCCTTCATGTAGGCGACCCACATAGATGATAGCCGAAGCTTCTCTTCTATTCTTTTTCATCACGAACACAGACATCATCAGTATATTATCAAATGATAGGAATTGAATTAAAAAACAGTAGCGCACATGCTTAAAATTGGAATCCCTCTATGTATACAGTCATGTGTTCATGGATTAAAAATAACAAGCTGAAATTTAAACTAATTAAATTAAAATATAACAGATCGTCATCATCTTCGTCAAATTCCTGATATGTACCCTCGGAAGGGGGCGTGCGTACAAGATAATTATGATAGTACTACATGAAAAAGTCATACCATTACTAACTTCCAATCAATAATTTTCCTGCAAATGAATTTATCTGCCAAGACTCCAGTATTGAGAATAACAATTTCTCAAACTTTAGTGAGGCAGTCATTCCGAATAAGATTAGGTCTATGAAGTAAGGTAAGGTTTCAGCACTTTCTTTATATAAATGTTCATGTTTATATATGGATCTAAGTAGTAGCTGCTTAGTGTTTTGCCATTGGATGATCCTGTGGGTAGCATTTTCAATTCCATGTTGTCTTGATGTTCAGAGATACTTTATTTATAGATCTTCCTATTTGCCCATATTAAGAAAAGTTACACGAACATACTACTTCGTATATGCCAGATAGCATCATTGTGAAAAGTAACAAGTTGTGTATTTGGTTGATGGGTTTATAGGTAAAAGTTGACAGCCAATTTTTTACTTGAATGCCTAGAAGAAAGAATTTTTGTGATCCTAAACCAACAATATGGTTACAGTATGTTGATGATGTCTTTGCAGTTTGGAGTCACACAGAATCAGAACTCTGCTCATTTCTACAAAAAGAACATCCTACATCCTCATATCAAGTTCATGCTAGAAAAAGAATCATCAAGAGGTATTTCCTTTCTTGATGTACACATCCAATGTAAGCAAGATAGAGTCATTTCCGCTTCTGCCTACTGAAAACCAACTTTTTTCAGGTAGTTATATCCACAATACGTCAGCTCACCATCCATCTCAAAAATATAACATCATCATAAAATCTTTAGTACCCAGAGCACATAAGATTTGTTCTTCTGAAAAATCTTTGAAACAAGAATTGGAAATTGTCAAAGAAACAGCCTTACTAAATGGATATAATCCAAGAATAACAAAAAAGTAATCAATCACACTTCTATAAATCAACACAGACAAGAAGAAGCACACAGAACTCCTATACCATATATTAAAGGCATCAAAAATTATGATCTTATATCAACTCATTGCTACCTATAAACCCATCAGTCAAATACACAACTTGCTACCTTCTCCAAAAGACAAACTCTCACCAATATGTGCTACTTGGTACATACAAAGTGCCATGTTCGTGTAACCTGTCTTACTATGGACAAACAGGAAGTTCTATAAATAAACCTATCTCTGAACATCAAAACTTCATCTGTCTTATTAAACCTAAAGAATCTGGCCTTGCACAACATGGAATTGAAAATGCTAACCACAGGATCCAGTGGCAAAATGTTACTGGTTTATATATAGATCTATATATAAACATGAATGTTTATATAAAGAAAGTGCTGAAGCCTTACTTCTTACCTCATCTTAATCAGAACGACTGTCTCACAATTCCAAAAGTTTGGGAAACTGTTATCCTCAATTGTATTAAATAAAATTTATCTGTTATATTTTAATTTAATTAGTTTTAGTTTCAGCCTATTATTTTTAATCCATGAACATGCGACTGTATATGCAGAGGATTCCAATTTTAAGCATGTGTGCTTAAAATTGGTTTCACTACATAAGAAATATTAAGACCTTGCAAAGAGGCAAAATGACTTCCTTATTCATGTCAATGAATAAAGACATGTCAATGTTCACTTCAACATCATAATTATCCTTTGAATTGTATTTGCCATTTTTGCAATGTGACCTTTGAACCTCAATTTCCTATCCACTATTCACCCTAATTCTGTTATACCCTGATAAGTTGGAACATAAGATATTTCATCTTATCATTGTATAACAGCGCGAACACACAATAAGAAACATTATAACATGCTTGTCTCTAGGTATTAAAATACTGCTTTGTAGATAAATCAAATATCTCAAACTAAAAGATAACAAATAGTTATTTATATAATATTTCAACAAAGGATCACTCACTAGTTAGTATAAATAATAGTGGAAGTGTAAACATTTAACATTTTGTTAGAGCAATAAGTACTAAAAGTTATAGAATAATTTTGCACAAATTCCAAGGGGGATGCAAGTCCAAAGGTCAGGAGGCAGTAACGCGAGGGGAGAAGTTTGCCCTGGGCATTCGCGTTCCGACAGCACACGAAAAATGTAGCAGAGAAAGCTGGACGCTGTGACGTCGGCCTACGTTAAAGCGCTAGGTGGACATCGCGGAGTGTGAGAATCGCCAGGAACCAAGGCAAAATATAAGGGTCAAGCACCCCCTACACAAGGCTTTTTCTGTTCCTGGCATTGGTCTCATGGCGTCGTGAGTGGGTGAAGGATGGCAGCGCCTCCACTCCGAAGGGTTTCGATAGAGGCATTGCCAGAACTAGAAGGTCGTATTCATCATCAAGGTATTTTCTTCATCATAAATTAGTATAATAATAATATTTGGTTTTCAGATCAAGTGTTGATCAATTTTATTAAACTAAACCAACTAGTTTCGCCACTTTAACTGTTGGCATCTTCAGGGCACTTATAAGTTTAAACAATCTCACAATTATGCGTAACTGCAAAACTGACAAAAATAACTGTAAAAAACTGACTAGAATAATTACAAATAAAATAGTATCGAATGTGAGTGAAACACGTATCGCGTGTACAAGGTTAGCTAGCTGTTGCTAAGGAACTTTCTATAGTTGGTATTAAAGTTCATTTCTTCCATTTTTAAAGTTCTGATTAGGGTTTTCCATATTTCTGGGAGTATTAGGCCTTGATTTCTGTTAAGGTTGACAGTAGAACGGGCGACTGTGGCTGCTTCTTTGAAAATTCTTGAATAGTAACCTTCCTCTATGTAAGGAGAACAGCTTTTGTCCCACTCGTTGACATGGTTAGTTGTAGAGAAATGAGACGATTGGCCAGAAATATCCTGTCTGTTGTTTTTGACATAGCCAATATGTTCGTTTTGCCTGATTTCGAGGCTTCTCGAAGTCTATCCGACGTAACTAGAGCCACAAGCGCACGGAATATTATAAACTCCAGCATATTTATAGAAAACATGGTTGTCTTTTGGAGATCTTAGTAGTTTACGAATAGATTCTATTGGTTTAAATGTTACTCTTATTTTGTGTTGTTTGAGGAGGCTGGAGAGCTTGTTGGAGATGCCACTTACAATTATGAGTCATAATTGTGAGATTGTTTAAACTTATAAGTGCCCTGAAGATGCAAACAGTTAAAGTGTGGCGAAACTAGTTGGTTCAGTTTAATAAAATTGATCAACACTTGATCTGAAAACCAAATATTATTATTATACTAATTTATGATCAAGAAAATACCTTCATGATGAATAGAGTCAATGGTGATATGAAAATCAAAGTACGCCGTTTTGAAATCCTAAAATGTAAAAAGGCAAGGTTAATAAACCATCTCACTTTTTTAAAACGTTGCTGAGATAACTGCATAATTCCTAAGTTCTTACTACTTAAACGTCTTTTCAATACTAGACAAGTTAAAAATATTTATTTCAACACATCGATGTTACTCATTCGTGAAAGGTTACATCACACAAGATTTGTGCTTAGTCAAATTGACTCACAATGTTATGAACTGTTCATGGATCTCTCCAACTCTTTGGATGAGGAAATTTGGCAAGTCTTAGATAAAATGATTAATACCAGTTTCGCCAATGCGTTTAACAAAAGCAGACAGACCCAGATTAAGAAATTTAACACCACCTTTATACCACCCACAATGAGTCTAAACCTTCTCTACCAGACAACCAAGTTATTCTCAATTTCTCAAACCACATCTTAAAGAAACCTGAAATCAATATTCTCAAGAAAGGTTTCAACTATGCAATAGCTCCTCAACAGATTCCTGAGGTAGATTTCATCTGTAGTCTAGAAAAAGGAATCTCATTATTACCGCCTCACACAGCAAATGATCTAAGACTAAAAGTTGTATAATACTTTCATTTCCCTATTCCACAAAACAAAACTTCTCATTACTAGATAAAAGAACTATTCATGAATTAAAAAACAACAAAGACATCATAATACTTAAAGCAGATAAAGGAAACAGTACTGTAATACTGAACTCAAAGGACTATGAGGATAAAGTCAACCATCTACTATCTGACTTGTCCGTATACCATCTTTTAACAAAAGATCCGACATTAAAAAACCACAATGATACCAATGAATTACTATGCAATTTATCCAACACTGGCCAACAGACTTGATTAAAAAACTAAACTCGATGCATCCTTTAACTCCAAGACTCTATGGCGTTCCAAAAGTGCACAAAGATGGTATTCCTTTACGCCCAATTGTTGATGCAATCAACTCTCCTACCTACTTATTGTCAAAACATCTCTCGAAACTCTTACAACAACACATCCACAACTCAGAGAGTTACATTAAAAACTCCGGACATATTTGTGGAAAAGCTAAAAAACATCAACATATTGAATAATGATCTTCTAGCCAGCTTATATGTCAACTCTCTCTTTACAAACAGTCCTGTAGTGGAAGTCATTGACATCTTAAGTACCTTGTTCCCACAAGATATAACCTCATTGTTTGCTCACTGCCTAAACTCCAACTACTTTTTTTGGAAAAATAAGATCTATTAACAATTAATAGGCTTGGAGATGGGGAGCCCACTCTCACCTTCATGTGCTGACCTCTTTATGGAAGACTTAGAAAACAAAATCCTATCCCAAATTATTCCAAAACCTAAAATTTGGTTCAGATATGTGGACGATATCTTCATCGTATGGAACAATAACAAAGATGACCTATATGATTATCTCAAAAAGATCAACTCCTTCCATCGTTCTATTAAATTCACTCTGGAACTTGAAAGAGAAAACCAATTACCATTTTTAGACATCTTAATCAAAAAACAAATTGATGGCAGTATAAATCTATCGGTGTACAGAAAACCGACTAATACAGGTCGCTACCTATATTTCAGCTCCTCTCACCACATCTCGCATAAAATCAGCATTGTACACATGTTAAAGAAGAGAGTGATTCGCATCACAGCGGACAATGAGACCCTTCAAGATGAGATAAAATTTATTTCCAACAATCTGTATTTGAACGGCTATCCAAGAAGACTTACAAACGGAATTGCAAAAAACGATAAGTGGCATCTCCAACAAGTTCGCCAGCCTCCTCAAAAAACACAAAATAAGAGTAACATTTAAACCAATAGAATCTATTCGTAAACTACTAAGACCAAAAGACAACCATCCTTTTTATAAATATGCTGGAGTTTATAATATTCCATGCACTTGTGGCTCAAGTTACATCGGACAGACTTTGAGAAGCCTCGAAATCAGGCAAAACGAACACATTAGCTATGTCAAAAACAACAGACAGGATATTTCTGGCCTATCGTCTCATTTCTCTACAACTAACCATGTCATCGAGTGGGACAAAAGCTGTTCTCCTTACATAGAGGAAGATTACCATTCAAGAATTTTCAAAGAAGCAGCCACAGTTGCCCGTTCTACTGTCAACCAGAAATCAAGGCCTAATACTCCAAGAAATATGGAAAACCCTAATCAGAACTTTAAAAAAGGAAGAAATTAACTTTAATACCAACTACAGAAAGTTCCTTAGCAACAGCTAGCTAACCTTGTACATGCGATACATGTTTCACTCACATTCGATACTATTCTATTTGTAATTATTCTAGTCAGTTTTTTACAGTTATTTTTGTCAGTTTTGCAGTTACGCATAATTGTGAGATTGTTTAAACTTATAAGTACCCTGAAGATGCCAACAGTTAAAGTGTGGCGAAACTAGTTGATTCAGTTTAATAAAATTGATCAACACTTGATCTGAAAACCAAATATTATTATTATAGAAGGTTGTATCTCCGCGGAAAGAGTATGCCCGGCCGCCCACAGAAAGCCAGATAGGAACCCATGGATATTTCGATTAAGGAGAGACAGATTCCTGAGGACCTCTTAATGTAATGCAGTTCAAGATAGATAAGTAGACTTTATAGTATTTGTTAACTATGAATGAAAGGATTTGTACCGTGCTGTGAATCTAAGGAAGGAACATTAACAATATTATGTAGAACTGAACTGTAGTGATCTTGAGAAAATTACCGTATATTAACTGTCTCCTACTGTGATCGAATTATGTTATATGTTTAAAGAGATAATGATAAAGTTCAGAGTAAAGAATTGCTATTAATGACAAGATTGTAAAATATATAGATGCTATTATATGTTTAAAGAGGTTATGATAAAGTTCAGAGTAAAGAATTGCTATTAATGACAAGATTGTAAAAGATATAGATGCTATTTTGAGTGGTTTGATTGAAACTGAATTAGTTTCAATTCAGATTTATACTGAAAAAATTAACAATAGTCAGACTGAGTATCCTTGTGATATTGGAATGTTTTAATGTTAACCTGACTGTCAGGAACTCTCTTAGATTGAGATTTAAGTTTATATGTACTGTATGTATATAATTATATAATGTATATAATTATATAAATATATAATTATAGTATCTAATAAACCTTGCTTTTGAATACAGTTAAGTCTATCTGTGATTTTGGAATCTGATGCACCGCTTATAAAAACTAGACGAACCTAGGAGGGAAATTAGAAGGAAGAGATTTTGGCCACGTCTGCAAAGGTCAAGGTATCACTTAAATACTATCTAGAGATCGCCTCTTGATTGATATTATTATTTAATCTAAAAGCGCTAAGTGGCGCAGTGAAAAATTAAATTTCTTAGCATTTACAAGAGGTTGATCTCTGATACTCTGGTATTGGCTCGACCCTGGTGCAACTCCATTGTTATACAGGGGTACCATGTGATACCTAAGAAAGAGCTGAACGAGAATTTGAATAAAAGACTAAAAGAGTAATTATATTAGAGATAGGGACACAACAATTCCAAGATCCCAAGGCTTAAGTTTCTTCTAGCATAATCCCACAATTATAATAAGTCATCGGAAATCTCATCATGCCAAAGTGCATAACTTTACACTAACATTGAATTGAGAGCCACTATCATTTGCCCAGTGTTCGTTCCAGTTTATTCAAACCATTCTGTAATGCTGTATATCAGTAGCATCCCTGATTGTCATGCCATTAGCAAACAATTGGATATCTCCTATCAATTAAATAAAAATACTCAAAGAACTGATCCCTGGGAGGTGACCCACTGCTTAAATCTGGTAGATTCACACTCCCCAAATGTAAATTTCTGATATATGTCTGTCAGCCATCACTTATCCAATTAAGCAGTTTATATTTCAATCCCAGTCTTTCATGAAGTATCATATCAAATGCCTTAGCAAAGTCCAAACAGTATCATAGGGTATCGATTCCCTTTATCTCATCCATATTATTATTATAAAATACGCATAAATTGGTAAAACATGACCTTCCTTTAGTAAACTCATGTCATTCTTTGCAAAGTATATCACATATGTTAACTTATTTCTGTATGAGAGCTCTTACCAACTGTAAAATGTCGACAATCACTCCAGAGGTAATGATAGGTTAGTTAGATACATTGATTTTTGCACTGTTTTGGTAGAGCATAACTATTTTATGCATTCTTCCATTCCTGTAGGATTGTTTCTGAGTTGAGACTTAAGTTATATACACGTCAAAGGCCAAGCCACTTTGGCTGAACATTCGTTTAGCATATGTGTTGACATCTCATCTGGCCTTATTGCCAAATGCATATCAAGGTTATGAAACAGGTCTTGAAACTCATTCTCATAGGTCAAGGTATCACTTAAATACTTATGTCTTCATCCAATGTGTGGGTAGAACTGTGAACCATGTTATGTACACCTGGTGGATAGATTATAGCAAAGTGAGCACTCATTATTTGAACAATCTCATCTGCTTCTGATGAAATGCCACCATCTGAAAAAATGAATGTGAAAAAATAACTTGACATTCAGTCAAGTTATTTTTTCACATTCATTTTTTCTTTTATTTGTGACATAACAATAGTTATTTTGGGTTCCTGCACAGCCAATTTCTTTTCATACCATGATTAGCTTACCGTACAATACCCAACTTTTCTAGACTGAGCATTGTATATTTCATAACTCTTCTTGCTCTTATTCTCATGATATTCGTTCCATATGATTGTCTTCTTATGGATGATTAATAAAGCTGTACATCCATATAACACCCACCCTATTTGTTCTTTGAACTCTGGGTACACACATTCAGATATTGCCTCATTTAATAATCTTTTCAAAGCTTCCCATGCATTGTTATATTCTTCCCATTCAATAGCTGATACCATGAGACCTAAGATAGTATTCTCCCAAGTTTGTTTTAATTTCCAGCTTTGCAGCTCAGCATAACCTATCCTAATCCACAGTTTAGCTACTTCCCAGGATAGCATGGATGATCACTGTCAGTAACGAGTGGGTAATATATACATACATATATATATACATATATACATACATATATACACATACATATATATATATATATATATCCTTACTTTAAACCTTACTTTATACATATGTATATATGTATATGTATATACGTATATGTATATGTATATACATATACATATGTATATATACATATACATATACATATGTATATATACATATACATACATATACATATACATATATACATATAAATATATATACATATACATATATACATATACATATGCATGCATGCATGCATATGTATATGTATATATGTATGTATGTATGTATGTATGCATGTATATACGTATATGTATATACATATACGTATATACATATACATATACGTATATACATATATACATATACATATACATATGCATGCATGCATGCATATGTATATATACATACATATATATATACATACATATATATACATACATATATATATACATACATATATATATACATACATATATACATACATATATATATACATACATATATACATACATACATATATACATACATACATATATACATACATACATATATATATATATATATATCCTTACTTTAAACCAGTCATGGATTAACTATAAATCCCATAAACTTCTATCTTATGCAGATTCGAATATTTTAGGATAGTGCATTAACAGAAGCAGTCCAATGTGTTATTCACAAACCATTTAATTAAGACAAAAGGGATTACTTACATAATGATTCACAACCACAAATATATACAATGCCATTATAATACTCTTGCTAGTCTCAATTTCTTCTAATCTAACCTTAGTTCTAAGCTAATTCACCATCTTGGATAGCATTAACTGAATATAAGGCATACCTTGGTTAAGTCTAATTCAACATTAATATACAATATCTCATAAACATAGACACTTGATATACATTCTTGTATATCATACTTGACATACATTCTTGTTCAATATTACAACTACTTACAATTCTTGTTCAGCACAGTCTTTCACATTAACCTTTTGTTCACACATAAGTCTTCTTCTTGTCTTTCTTTCTGCTTGCTGACTTGTTTCTGTTTTCCTGCTTAAACTTCTTCCTTGTCAGGGTTGTCAACTATGCCTTGCCTTATAGGATCCTCAACATGGCGGTAATGTACAGCTCCTTCCTTTCGAGACGATCAACACAATATTTTTCACAAGGCAACGGACCCAGGTAGAAGACTTGGAACTCATGACGCTTCTCTTTAGATTCCTGACAGCAAACTTAGCATGACAGTGGATCAAGGTAAGAGAAGAAATAGAAAACCCAAAGACAAATGACATTTTAATTTCAATTCCTGACAATGAAACCTGGCGTGATGGTCGACTCAGATAAGAGAAGGTTTAGAAAACCCCTAGACTAAATTCCTTCCCACGACTTGCCTTATATAGGCCTAGACCTCCATTGTGCGCATCTCTCGAAAATGGTCACATAATGACCTTTGGACATGCTGACATCATTCTTCGTGCATCTCTGGAATTCTCTATCCATGGCAATTGTCACATATTGGCCTTTGGACATGGTAACGTCATCTTTCAACATCTTTGGAAATTTCCAAGTATGGCAATTCTCAGAATTCTTCATTAATCTTAGCATTAGACTTACTGATTTAACATTACTTAATAGCCTTACATGATGATGTCTTGCACCACATTATTTTAACAAAGGTTCAATACAATATTATTATAGAAATAATGTGGATACTGAAAAGATTATTTCATCAAAAAATTAACATTACTCTAAGTACATTCTCCTAAATGAAAAAAAAAAAAACTTAAGTTACAAAGTCACATATCATGAGAGATTTTACGCCTTATTCTCAGTCAGATACAGTAAATGGAATGAAATGTAAGGGGTATAGTATTTTTAAAGACAGAAGAGAGAGGAGACTAGAGAGGTACTATTAATGATATCAGATGATATGTTTCCAGTTGGAATAGAAACTCATGAAAGCAATAAGAGTAATAATGTCCCACAAAGCAGTGAGTTCGAGGCTATCTAGTGTAAGCTGGATTGGTACTACACGAATAATCATCATATGTGACTTAATTTATCCAAACGATGATTGAGTATAAAATCTCATAAAAACAGAATATGGGAGAATTTTTGAGCTATTTGAGACAGTGTTCTCATGCAGCATGTGAAAAAAGGAACTCAAGATCAAAGAGTATTAGATTTGATCATAACATCAAATTGGATCCCAGTTTAAGAATGTGACTGTTTTGCTTCTCAGTGATCAAGTCATACTGTCCTAGGAAATGGCAAACTATATCATTGTCCCAATTATAACAGATTACAGGCTGAACTTTAAAGCTAGAAATTATAATAAACTCAGTACACAAAAAAGCCAGGAGATAAGTTAACTCTATACATAACAGGCACATCAGAAACAAAGGACTAAATCATTGCCTTGATGAATATGTTTTAGCCTAAGATGATAAAAATATTAGCAAGCAATGCATGAGAAGCTTTGAAAAGGTGCTTAAATGAGGCAGTGTCAGAATATGTCCCTAGAGTTTGAAGAATAAATAGGGTATGAGTGAAATCTTATTAAGAAAGGAATCCATAAAAAGACCATGTGGAAGGAATATTATGAGAACAAGAATGAGAAGAGTTATGAAATATATAAAGCTCAATACATTAAAATTAAGAGTATTATATGGAAGGCAAAACTGGAGTATGAGCTATGCTGCAAGTAAAAATTAAAAAAAATGAACATGAAATAACTTTAGTGAACGCAGACAGTATCCTTGTATTGGAAGCAGATGAGATTACAGCAAAGTGAATACTCATTATTTGCACAATCCATTAACCAGGTGCATGTAATACGGTTTGCAGTACTACCCCTACATTGGTAACTTGGCATCAGTGACTCATCTGTCAGAGGATGAGTATCAAAAGATCACAGTTATGGTGGCTGTTCTAAACACGACACTCAGATCAGCACCTAGGTTGTCTGTAAATGATTTGGCATGTCACGGATAGCAGAAGTGGCATAGTCTCAACGTCTGCTTTAATGCTTCTGTTCTAGTGAACTCATCACCATTCAAGCTAGCTGCCTTTCAACATGTGGGGTATGAATTCTGACTTAGAGGCATTCAGTCATAATCCCACATTAAGAACCTAAAGGCATTCAGCTCTCAATGCATGTGAAGCATGGATATAAGAGCTGTGCAAGCCGATATTACAATATCTTTGCTAAGGCATTTGATATGATACCACATGAAAGCCTGTTGCATAAACTGGAGAATATGGGATTGAAATATAAACTGCTTCACTGGATATGTGGTAACTGATACCACATATCAGAAAGTTACACGTGGGAGTGTGAATCTACCAGATTTAAAATGACCAGTGATGTGTCACGGGGATTGAACACTTAATTAATCTATACACTGATGATATTGAGAAAGAGCTGATGGAGATGTTCAATTGTTTGTTGATGATGCAAGGATAAACATGGCATTCAGGAATGCTACTAATATAGAGCACTTACAGAATGACTTGAATAAGATGGAACAGTGGGTAAATGATAATGGCTCTTGATTCGATGCTAGTAAGTATAATGTTAGGCACTCTGGCATGATGAGATTTCCAAAGGCATATTATAATGGTGGAATTATGCCAGAAGAAACGGATGAGTCTAGGGATCTTGGAATTAGGGTATAATATGGAATGAAGATTATGAGTGCAGATTAAGAGTATGTAGACTGCAGACACTATACAGGAAAAAGAGGGATGATGTGATAGAGGTCTATAATAACATTTGACAGGATGCTACAGTACTACAGGTTATCAACTGAATGGAAGGTAGGTAAGGGAAGACTCACTCATGAACTGCACACCAACTTAACTTCCATGGAAGTTAAGTGTGTGGGGGGGGGGGTTAAGAAAGGAGTGACTGAGTGTAACAGTTTGCTGTTATGAACAGAAGATATGACAACTAGTGTGGGTAATCTATGGCCTCCCTTGATGAATCCTTGACTCCTGGGGTCTTCAGTAATAATGATAACAATATTAATATTCTGCACCCACCTTGCCATCCGTACATATTATGTACATCAAAATAACATCCTGTAGATATCAGGAATTTGATGATGATACATAAAAATAGATTTAGGCAGACTACTTTAAATTGTATTCTTTCAGAGTACAGTTAGCTCTCAATATACCAAACTTGCAGGGACCAAAAAATTAGTTTGTTACAGTGGATAACTTTGTTTGGCATAACACTATACCTTTCTAAAGGACTCTGTATGGACCAAAAGCACTAAGCTTGCCTCCTGCCCAAATGGTAGTCAAGTCTTTTGGTCCCTTGTAAAGGCTGTGGGGAGGCACAACTATTCTTTCATGTTTCCACCTCTCTTACACCCGAATGGGACAGTGATAACATCTCCTAAAGATAAGGCAGACCTCTTGCATTAGTTTTATCCTCCAACTGTTGTATAGATAACCAAGGTAGGTCTCCTTCCACCATTCTGCAATCTATCCATATTATGCATTCTGTGATAGTTTGCCACAAGTACATCAGAAAAGTACTCAGTAGCCTTTATACCAATAACTCTCTTGGCCCTAATGCTATTCCTCCAGTCACATGAAAAGCTTGAGTTCCAGAACTCGCACATCTTGTATCATCTTTTCAAGAAGTCATACTCATCTGTTAGCTTGGAAGCAAGCTCTTATCCAGGCTGACTCCAAATAAAAAATAAAAGAAAAATAAAAGTCAGCTATCCAACTATCATCCTATTGTTCTGACCTTAGTAATTTCCAAATTAATGTCATCAACATCCATGTGTAAAGGCTTAAGTGCTGGAAGAAAATCGTGTTAGAGACTTAATGGAGTAAAACAGCACTGAGAAAGGATTAAAATAATATCTAATTCTTCCAATACTATTATTTTAATCCTTTCTCAGTGCTTTCCTTGAATTTTACATAGTGATCAGCATTAATTTTGATAAATTATGAAGACTACAACTGTGTCTACATAATTTATCAAAATGAACTTTATCAGTGCTGTTTTACTTCATTAAGCTTCTAATGTGAATGTCATCAACTACTTGGTGATTACCAATATGCATTCTATCATTCTCAATCCACAGCAGATCTCCTAGCCAATCTAATTCACTCTTTGATGAAGGCCATGCAAATTTTGGAAAAACTCAAGTGGTTGTTCTTGATAAAAGGCATTTGATCGAGTCTGGCATTGCAGCCTTCTTACCAAACTACTATCCTATGATATTCCTTCTTCTGTCATATGTATGGGTTGCCAGCATCCTCTCTGGTTGTCCATTAAGGGTCATGGTGGATGTTTCCTTTCATCAGATTTTTCAAACAATACCGATGTTCTCTAGAGCTCTGTGCTTTCACCTATATATCGATAATTTTTCCCTTTGATACCCAATCCCATTCATAGCTTTGCTGATGAAAGTACTCTCCACTACTCCTCATTTTCTTAACCAGGTAATCAATGTGCTTTTCTTAACCAATGCTCAGGAAAACAGCACTTCAAGATCTTCTTTAATCAATGCCTTAAATACTGATCTCCTTGCCATTCTCAAGTGAGGTGAGGATAATCTGGTGAAAACTTTAATGCAACTAAAACACACTCCTGTGTTATTTCTAGAAAGAAAGACAACGCTTCGGTCACCATCACTTTTGACAATATTCTGCTTACTAACCAGAACAAGCGTTCTCTTCTTGGGTTAGCGCTCACATCTAACTGATCCTGGTATAAGCATCTCAGATCCAAAGCCTCTTTAACCGACAAAAAGCTTGGTATTCTTTTTTTTTTATTCCAAACAGTACTTCTCTCCTGCTCAATTCCTAACACTTTACAAAGCTCTGACCTGTCCACCCTTAGAATGCTGGTCTCTCATATGAGACTGTGCATCTCAAAATGCTCAACTGTATTCAGAAGTGAGCAGTTCACTAACTGATGATCCTTTCCTCACAAACTTCTTCCAGCTGCTTTCCTATAAACACTCTGTTGCTGCATTATGTCTTTTAATAGGTATTTCCATGAGAACTACTCCACTTTCCTCCAATCATGCATGAATACAAGCAGCTGCTGGTCAACACCTTTATACAGTTCAACTACAAACTCATCAAACCAACTTCTCATCACCTGCTTTCAGTTCCTGTAAACCAGGGGTCGCCAAAGTTATTTGCCCGTCGACTCCTTCAAGCGTTTCTTGACTTTTTATCGACCCCCCCTATATTTTACTATTACGTAATTATAATAGGACAAGCAAAAAAGACGCTTATGTGAGTTTTTAGATTGTTTATTTTATAGTTACAATGTTTATTGCATGTATAATATAGTATATATTATTATATTACTATTACTACTACTATTACTATCACTAGTAATATCACTGGTTTTACTAGTGATATTAATAAACTACTGGTATTAATATCACTGGTATTACTACCAGCGCTGCTCAACTCTTCAACATACAGAAGTTTAGTTCGTGAATGAATAACGATTGAATTATAATATGTATGTTGATGAATTTTAGAACATTAACGCTCACTTGTATGTCGATGCGCAAAAATGAGACTGGGATCGAATACTTGTAAGTATCAGTAAATAAGAACCACGCACGTGTTGCAATCTCGCTCCCACTGCGCCGGCTGGCAGGAACCACCAACATCCGTTTATTGGTAAATACGTCATTTTGGCCTACTTGATTGGCCTCAGTAACTATTTTCATGACTTACTCCATCTTACAGGTCCTATTCATGGACCTGTAAGATGAAGGTACTGATCCCACGATTCACTCTTAATTGCATTGTCATTACCTCCATGTCTTTTGTCATGGAGGTAATCCAAGTTAATCGAATTAAATATTACCCATACAATGATGTCTTATATTTTTCTGTCGACCCCTGAGCAAGAATCGACCCCAGGGGGGTTCAATATCGACCTCTTTGGCGACCACTGCTGTAAACCTACTCTTTGGAACAGTCCTCTCCAAATGATCACAATCCTCAGGTCTTTGAGAAATACATCAACAAATTCCTTTCTTCTTTCTATCACCTTGCCCCCCCACACACACAGCACTGTTGTATTAGATATTGGGAGCTTTCGTGTGTGTGTTGGGGGGGGGGGAAGATAAATAATAAATATATAATACAGAGCTTGGTTGGGAATTTTCTATAGTTATTTAAAGTGCTTTTGGATGTAGGACTTTCTACTATTATATACATAAGAAATAGCAATTTATCATGACAAATTAGTAACTTACCTCTCTCTGTCGTCGTTCTAATTCCCGCATTCGAATCTCTCGAGCTTCTGTTCGTGCTTGCCGTCGTGCTGCCAGACGGGCTTCTGCCTAAACAATATTTGTATCAACTGTGATTATCCATTTCCCTAGACATCAATATTTAAATAATATAGAATACATATATCAGACCATCAGTCATTGTACTTAAAAGTGTCATGGGTACAGAGCAAACAATTCTTTTTGTAGTTTATATTTATTGTGAATATCAATCAATAGTAATAGAAATAGTAATTATATAATGGACTGCTGAAGTCCATTATATAACATTTAATTCATAAAATGTTTATTCTAGTCATAATTCCATAATAATTTAATTATTGCATTAAAGTATTAAAAAAATCAACAAGAACTCTTCTGATGAACATCTCATGTAATGTGACTAACACAGATGTACAAGACATGGGTATTTGTTATATCTTCAATTATGAATACTTCTGCACAGAACTATACAGATGTTACCAATTGTGATCATTTTTATTTGATGAACTAGATGGAAGAGAGAGAGAATTAAGTAATACGGCACACTGTCCTTAAATGAAGACACTTATCACTGATGCTTTTTACTCCCTCCTTCTCCTCACATCTAGTCGGAGAAGCTGGTCACTTCTGAGAAAATTAGGTGGAGCAGAACCAATGACACACAAAATAACAGAAATAACTCCTGATCAGATGGCTAACCATTCATTGAAAACCTCCAAGATTCATCCCAGCTCTACCAGGAAAATTGCTGTACAAGCTTCCATCAGACAAATCCTGAAGACGGAACCCGAGCTTCCTGAACTCGTACACCCAGTATCTCGGGAAGAGGTACAAATAGCCTTAAAACTTACCAAGAATGGCAAAGCTGCAGGAGTGGATGGTATACTCCCTGAGTTCCAAAAACATCTTGGTCAACATGACCAAAAATGGCTGGCTTCCCTTTTCTCAGAAATCATCATGACTGGTAAACTACCAAAGCTGTGGTGGGAAGCCAAATAATTGCCGTGCCCAAACCAGGGAAAGATCCAAATGATGCGAAAAACCTACGACCTATCTCCTTGCTTTGCACCACCTTTAAGCTCTTTGAAAGAATTCTCCTTAGAAGAATTTCACCACTCATCGAAAGAGCACTCCTGACTGTACAAGCTGGCTTCAGGCCAGGAAGAATTTGCTGTGACCAGGTCCTGACAACTCAAATTGAAGCAGGCTTCCAGAAGAAACTTAAATCTGGAGCCACTTTCATTGACCTAACATCTGCTTATGACACTGTGTGGATCAGGGGCCTCCTCCTAAAACTAGGAAATATTATGAAGTGTAAAAAAATTTACAACTTTTTGAATCTATTCTCTCCAACAGAAAGATCCGGGTCCATATTGGTGGAAAAAAGAGCAGGCCCAGATTCCTTCACACCGGTCTTCCTCAGGGCTCTGTGTTATCCCCTTTACTTTTTAATATCTACGTGTATGATCTACCTCATACCAGATCAAGCAAGTATATGTACGCCGATGACCTAGCGATCTTACATCAATCCACCTCCTTTACCAACCTAGAATCAACCTTCAATACAGACCTGAACACCCTAGAAGAGTACTTCAAGCAGTGGTACTTGAAACCAAATCCAACGAAAATAGTGCCCTCAGTATTTCAATATTCAGTATTTCCTAAAACTAGGAAATATTATAAAGTGTAAAAAAATTTACAACTTTTTGAATCTATTCTCCCCAACAGAAAGATCCGGGTTCATATTGGCGGAAAAAAAGAGCAGGTCCAGATTCCTTCACAACGGTCTTCCTCAGGGCTCTGTGTTATCCCCTTTACTTTTTAATATCTACGTGTATGATCTACCTCATACCAGATCAAGCAAGTATGTGTACGCCGATGACCTAGCGATCTTACATCAATCCACCTCCTTTACCAACCTAGAATCAACCTTCAATACAGACCTGAACACCCTGGAAGAGTACTTCAAGCAGTGGTACTTGAAGCCAAATCCAACGAAAACAGTGTCCTCAGTATTTCACCTGTACAATGCAGAGGCGAATCGACAACTCAACCTTTCTTTCTGCGGAAAAATGGTTGAACATGAGCCTCACCCAAAATACCTTGGAGTGAGCCTGGACAGAAGCCTAACCTATAAAAAGCACATCATCAACCTCTCTAATAAAATTAAAACCAGAAATAATATAATTTCAAGGCATGCTGGAACAACCTGGGGTTGTGGTGCAGAAGTCCTAAGGTCGTCTGCACTAGCCATCGCATTCTCTGCAGCAGAATATTGTGCCCCTGTCTGGGAAAGAAGTACACACACTAACATTATAGACACCCAGCTAAACTCTACCATGCGCACAATTAGTGGGACAGTGAGAAGCACCCCTCTCTCCTGGATGCCTGTTCTATCAAACATTGCTCCACCACACATACGGAGAAGACAAGCCTTGATTGAGGAATTTAATAAAGCAACGAGCAACCCACTCTTTCCCCTACACAGGACTCTCATAAACCCACCTAGTCGTCACCTTAAATCTAGAAAGCCTCTCTGGTCCATGGACGAACTCTCTTCAGCTGCACTGCCATCAATATCTGACATATGGAGAGATTATTGGTCCAACAATCTCCCAACAAACGGCTTCCTGGTAGAAGATCCCTGTGCTCCGCAGCCTGGTTTTGATCTTCCTAGAAAGATTTGGTCATCAATAAACAGGATCAGAACTAGTCAGGGCAGATGTGGCTACCTTCTACATAAATGGGGGCTGTCAGATCAACCTTATTGTGATTGTTCTCCCGTGGCTCAGATAATTACTCATATTGTGTACGACTGCCCAGTGGTGGCCTACAGGACATGCACAAGGTGACGGATGAGGCTTTGAATTGGCTTTCCAGCCTAGACCTTGACCTGTAGTTGGTATGGTGGTGGTGGCAGAGGTTATGGAGGAAACAGAAAATCAACTGCTCTCTAATTAAACCTTGGATACAGCTACATTTATGTTGTGAAGTGTTGTGATAACGTGCAGCCTTGTCATACTTGTTGCAGCAGGATGATAATTGTCCCTGGCTTGATTATGACAAGTTACTTTTTGCTTTATTTAAAAAAAAAAAAAAAAAAAAGACTTTAAAAGCAGGTGCCTTTTATGTAATGAACTTTTATATGTTAAGATTTTCATCATTTGTTTCTGGAAATAGTGATTGTACTTTTCATTTACCAGTTTCATGTAGCCATAAGCATAAATAAATAAACTCCCTCCTTATCACGAAAAATTATGTGCCCATGTTTATTATACTTGACATGAAACTAGATTCTTTTAATTCTATATCCAAGCATAAGTATAAGCATGAAGTAACTTCACAACTGGTCTGCTTGTATTACATATAGTAAGGTGCACCACCTTATTATAGGTAATAAAAACAAGAGTGTCATATGGTATGACAATTCTACAAAGAACATACATTGATGACTGTGTTATTACCTCCAGTTATCCCAGGTGCTAAAATCAAACGTTTAATGAATGCAATTGAAAAACAGGAAAGACAAAAAATATTATAGTTCTTGTATGTAACAATTTAACTACCAATGAACATAGTATGAAGAAGAAGATTAAGCAGAAGAGCTATGATGGCAAATGGTCAGATGCATAGGCTAAGTAGAAGGAATGGTTGTGAGTTTCTGAATGTGAGGGATGAGTTTGAGGGAAGAATGTCTGCATTTGAATGCATTTGGAATCACAATGGAGATATTATTTATAGGTATGAGATCTGATACGGAGAGTGAAAGAAACAAGATCAGGATGGGAGGAATGATAAGAATCTATGCTTTTGAGCAGCAACTGTATTTATAACATTAACAGTTGCTTGAGCAACAACTTAAGCAACTGTGTTAATGTTATGAATATGCTTCAATACGGAGGTGATTATACTGAAAGGATTATTTTGTTAATCATTGAAATTAGACATGTGCAAGGATGCCTGTATAAGTGAAACATCAGGTATGAACAGTGATTTAAAAGCTGTCCAACTGGGTAATGTAGACTATAGAAGTAAGTTGACAAAAAAAAGCATGAAGGTAATGTAATATGTCTGTATGTAAATGTCAGGATTATTAGGAACAAAATGATTGAGCTTGTTGTCTTGGTGAATACCTTATGGCCTGTTGGCATTAGTGAGACTTGGCTCTCAGAGGCAAATATACTAACTGATATTGAAGTGTCAAAGGAAGAGACATGATACTAATGGTATTGGATGATTAAGTCCAGTTAGCATAGACAACTATAATGCCATATTAGTAACAATTTCCCTGCAGCAAGTTTGAAGCTATCTGGTGAGAGGTGGAGTCTAGTGAGATCAAATATATGGTGAAGTGTTGTTACAAACCTAGTGTGGATCGTGGTGAGGATGAAATGCACTGCCAAATCAATCTGATGGGTACTAAACAAGTAATCATCATGGGTGACTATTTATTTGAGCATTGATTGGGTAAGGTGAAATATCATGAGAAGAATGAAGCTAGATTTCAGTTACTATGAGATAACTTTGTTAAGCAGCTTGTGACAGAAGCAATCCAAGGTCAAAGAGTGTTAAACCTGATTATAGTGTCAGAGATGTGTTTCAGTTAAAGGTGTGACTGTTCTGCCTCCAGTTGCAAACACCTAGCATCTATGCCTGCTTAATTGGTTAAACTGGAGAAGGAAAGCCAGTATGGATGCTAGGTGTTTGCAACTGGAAGCAGAACAGTCATACCTTTAACTGAAACACACATCTGACACTATATTTCCCAACACCTGACCTGTTTCTAACAAGCTCGCCTTTAAGGGTACTGTGGATGTCAGTTCTCCTCTTGGTAACTTAGATCACAACCTCATACAAGTCTCTTTTGCCACAGAATAACCTTTACCAACCAGTTCTCAGTCTCATGTCCTTTGACACTACAAGAATGCCAAATGGGATGACCTCCGTGAATTCTATGGTCCAACTACTGCTTCGGTTCTGAGTCAAACACCTGCTCAAACTGAATAACAGAAATCATCCTCACAGGAATGAAGGCCTTTACCTCTGTTACAGCAGTAACCTCACTTGAATGATATGCCCTTGCAAAGTAGTCACTCAGTAATAACTATTTTATCTGCTTCTATCACCCCGTGACAATCATCACTCATTAAAGTTAATTTTCAATAGTCCTTCTTCCTCTTACTTGCCACATAATGAAATAACTTTGGGATTTCCTTTGGACTGCTCGGCTAGATTCTTCTCATAATGTGCTTTTGCCTTCCTTGCATGCTGGTCACCTTTCTTGCCTGAGCCTTGTACTGTTCATGACTTTGCTTTTCACCTTTCTCTTTATATACTCTCCACAGCATTTTCTTCTACAGCTTATGCTTAATAATATTACTCATCTATCTAAATCCTACCTGATTAATTTTCCTTACCTTAGATATACAATTTAATACTGCTTCCTCTAGATGACTCTTAACTATCTCCCATGTACTCTGCTTGCCAACCCTTTCCTTGTAAGACTTTATGCCATGGCACAGCTCTAAACGTTTTCCTAAGCTTGTCATAATCACTTTCCTTCTAGTTCCACATATATCTTGGTTAAGGAAAGCTCTTCTGATCCTATGACCACGTCCAATACTCTCACATTCCTAGTCCCCTCCATCACATGCTGCTTCAAGTAATTATTTCTTAGGTGTATAAATTCCATTTACTTCCTGCCATATGATCTTTCTTCCTTCTGGTCTATATCTCCATAGTTGAAGTCTCCAATAATAATCACTCAACCCAGAGGCATATCAAGTGGGTGCAGGACCTGGTGGTTGCCAGAGGCCCTGAACTATGTGGAAAAATTAAAAGAGATTTATAAAAACAATACAGATGTTACACATTTTGATGATGAATTGGAACAGTTTTTACTATTTTGAAAAGATAAAGCCAAATTCAGTGCTGCCAGAGAAGTATATCTGGCTGCAAGAGAAATGTCATGAACTGTTCAAAATGTAGAAAGTTTTTTTGAGCGGAGGGGGGCCTGTAAATTTTACAGGCAGGAGCCTCTAGCCAGCTTATTCCATTACTGACTCAACCTATACTCATTATAGTCATTTGGCGATGCATGTCTACCAGATCATCTGTGGAACTCTCTGGCCTATAACAACAACCAACTGTATATTGTGCCTTACTGGTCTTAATCGCACACCAGATTGCTTCAAATGAACAGCCACCCTCAAACCTATCTCCTATTCTTTTTGGCTGCAATTTATCCACTATCATCAGCAGTACCGCTCCCCCATCCTATCTTTTTATTTCCACTGAAAATACTAAACCCTTCACATTCTAGCCGTGCAATTACATCATCTGCTGTTAACCAAGTCTCATTAATGCCTATAACTTTTGGCAAGGTTGTACTAACCAATGCCCCAAACTCCTCCCTCTTGTTCCTGATACTTCTGGCATTAGTATATAGAAACTGCAGCATCCCTTTAAGTCCCCACCCACCTTTACTTCCTGAACTGACTACCCTATTCGATATTTTTGCATGAGAGACTACATTCTGCACTTGGTCATTCTCACACTCACTCGCCTCATGGATGCCTTCACACAAAGTCACCTGCTTCCACCCTAATTGCTTACATCTTCCTGAATTTGCATTTCAGCATACTCAGTACACAAAACTCTCTCTCTAGACAATTAACACCAAAACCATTTAGATGCAGACCATCAAAGCATTATACAAATCCTTCTTTCCATTAAACACCGACCACAGATCCCACATCATTCCTTCTTCACAACCTATGTACAAATTAATTACCTACTAATGCCCTCCTCCTCAGTTCACCTCTATTAGTGTGGCAGGAGACTTACAATCTTCACCTTCTCACTCTTCAGTTTTGCCTCTTCTAACAACTCTTTTAACCTCCCTCATAGAATACTTCTCGCCTCTGAAATCATTTGTGCCACCCAGGACAATCAGTTCCTACTCCTTACCTTTTTGCCTCTGAATAGCATGACTAATATGTGAATTTCTGCAACAGGGAAATGCAATTTAGTCACACTTTCATTAAATACTCCCCATCGAGTCTCTGTACATACCGTATTTGCTAGCATATAAGACGCACCCTCTTTTTTGTACACATTTTTTAGGAAAAAAACTTTATCGCTGAATATTATAATGAATTTACAGTATTTCAAATATAAAGTAATAGTAGGTCTACTTTCAACAAATACCTAACTAGGAAAGAGTGCCCACCTTTTAATCTTCTTCGTCAAAACCCAGAAATTCATCTCCACAGCTAAATGAAGAGACACTTGAAACATCTAAATAAGAATCTGAGTCCTCATACAACAAATTGTCCTCTGTACCATCCAGTGCATTATTAATGCCACACTTCTTAAATGATTTAACCACTGCCTCAGTTTTCAGAGCATCCTTCCTCCATCCATCCAGCCTTTTGCGTGAACATGTACAAACACTCCTTTAAGCAGTTTTTCTTTGGGTAGCGTCTTCCTTTTAAAAATCAATAGTGGCGGCAATTTTGTCCCATCAGCACAGCAGAATAAAACAACCATGTAGTGATTTTTTTCGTGCCCCGAAATTTTAACAGTAACACTTTTTGTGCCCTTGGAATCTACATAACTCGGAACAGAGAAAATTTCCAGAAATGAAAGTAATAAAAACTGAGTATCGGCGTATAAGATGCGTCCTGTTTTTCAGACCTATTTTAAAAGAAAAAAAGTGCGTCTTATACACCGGCAAACACGGTAATTTTTTTCCTTAAAACTGTTTGTTTGTTCGCTAAGTCTTTATCTTTATTATTACTTCAGACCATCTTCCTTCTTTTTCTTTTCAATTTCTTGCCTCTTCTGCAATTTTTCAATTTCACATTTTGTCCTGTGAAGGATAACATTGAAGCATGCTATTTCTTTATTAATATCGATTTCCTTCTCCTCTATTTTCACGGCCGCACATTTGACATTAATTCCTACATTTTCCATCTTATCGTCGATACTGTAATATGTATTGACAGTACATATAAATAATCATGTAATAGGCACTCTGATACATTTAATACTCACTCTCTCTCCAGTTTCGATTTCCTTCCATATATATCCTTTAATTTTCTCGACGAATATATTTCACCCTCACTACACTGCACAAAATCCTGCAAATTCAAATCATCTGACAACATGGTCTTTGCCACCATTGTTCTAACATGTTGGTGCCATACCAATAATATCGTATTTAAACAAAAGTAAATAATCAAATACAAGGTTTAAAATACAATTTTATTTAATGCTGACCATAAAAACAAACTTATATTATAGCCTACCAGTTTCGCCAGCAGACTGTCTGGCTTTTTCAAGGCGTTTATGAAAAGACATAAAAACTAGTAAATGCAAATTGAAAGGAACATAAAAAACGTTGTAAACCAACTAGTAGCTAAGGTTACATGTTCACGTGACAGAGAGGACTTATTGTTCTTATTCGTTATCACGCATGCGTGTTTGTTGTAAACGTGTAATGTGATTACTCGTGATGAGTAGATTTTGCCAGCTGGAGAGTAGTTGCAGCTTGGACAAAACAGTTTTTTTTTTTTTTAAATTATTATTTAATAAAACATAACTTTCTAAACAAAATATTTTTTACCTTTAGGAAAACATGGAATAATATGTGTCAAGAGCCATTCTAGTAAGAAAATTAAAGTAACAAAGTATATTTTCCAAAAGTGTCAGAGTGTGTGAGACTGCTGCCCTGCTTACTGGAGACCTAAAGTGGCTTGAAAAAGTTCTATGTTTGGTCTCTAGAACAAGATTTCAGACTATGTAAAAAAATTAATTAAAAATACAAAAAATATATATAAAAAATTAAAAAAGTCCTATGCTCGCCCATGGTACGAATGCACTATAGGTTTATGGGAAAACCTTTTGTGGGTGGGAGATACATAAAAATATTTAAAAAATAAATTTAAAAAATCAATTTGTTTTTTACTGACTTCTTGGAATGGTTCTCACACAAAGGAAATGTTCTCCAAATGACAAAACAGTACCATACTAATTTTATGGATCCAGCGGCAGATTACCCAATAGGCACACGACTAGGGCGCAAAAATTACATAGCAAAAAAAAAAGATAACATGCCTCTAAAAATTTGGTGAGCATTTACATTTATTTATTTTCTATTTTATTTTTTATGGAATATAGGAAAATGATATAGTTATTATGTTAAATTACGATAACATTATCGATCAATTTGCAGATTTAAAATCACGAAAGGTAACACTGTACGTTGTAATATTAACTAGACAAATTAAATAAATAATTATAAAGAAAAAACTTATTATTTAAGGATTTTATTGTCTTTTTAATATATATATATATATAAAAAAAACTTAAATAAAGTGACTTATAACAAAATTGCGCCTAGGGGCTCAAAGGAACATAATCCGCTACTGGTATGGATCTTCTGTTGACGTACCGGGACGTATCATTTCAAACACGGCACTTGAGTGAGTACATTTTTTGTTTTACTTTATGTAACGAGTGGGATTATGCATAATTTTTCGAACCATGAATTATTATTAACTAGGCTTTTCATAACTATCATATCGATTATTAAACTGATTCACTGACAAAGCATTCAGAGACGATTCATTCCACTCATTCACTACTAACCAATCAAAAAAAGAGACTTCACATCCCTGCCACCTACACTTTTACTCAACTTCCAGTTCATTTCCCTCCTGGCATCTAGTTTATAAAAATCCGTTTAGTAACATTTTTCTGTCATATCCCCCTTCCCTTCTATCAACCAATTTCTATTAACGTTCATTCTGACCTCATACGAAGTATTCCATAAGTTTGTTAGCATCATGTTGGTTAAACGCTTCTGAATTGGGCATCGCATTTCCGTATACCCGTTACAAAACAAAATAGCCAATTTCTGTATTGGAATAAAGAAATTATGAAATAAGAATGCCAGTATATTTTTAATAAAATAAGAATATGCGAGTTTTGATAAACGGACATCGTGCCCAAAATTTGAAAAGTTGACCGTAACCAATTAACTGTTGTTTGACAAATAACGGTATGAACTGTCTAATTAGGTATAAGCTATTATTTAGAGTTAATTTTTGAACGCCGTTACAAAATAACTACAGATTACTAATAATACATTAAAAATAAAGTTTTTTCAATAAATAAGCGAGTGCAGTTCGTGCTAAGGCTTTCCTCTCCTCTTAAAATAAATATTTACTTCAGTTATGTACTTATCAAGCATTTGTATATTACTCGCCTACCAATTTCAGCTTAGAGATATCAACAGCACAGGTGGGGATGTATCAATACACGACGGTCAAAACAAAGAAGAGAAATTTATTTCATTTACTAATTGCAAGGAAATTTTCGGGAGCTTTGCCAAATAAATAACATTCATTCCGAAACAGAAACTGTGCTCACATAATACTAATAAAATCTGAACTAAGTAGAAAATATAATGGCTAATAAAGATACAAACCCTATAGTTTCTAATATACATAAGTGTTGGAAAGCACTGATCCATATCTAACAAATGGTCTACTTCCAAGAACACCATGGAGCAGGACTATTAAAATTCTTTACGTGTGTTGTCTATGGAAATCAGAATACATACATGATTATTACGATGAAACGGAAGGAGACAGAGCAATAGAGGTCCTTGCTTGAACTTGGTTTCCAAGTTACAACTTGGAAAACAGTAAGTTCTACACATTTTTAGCTCTCTAGCTTTAACAGTAAAACTGCACCTAACCCCTAAAAAAAAAAATGAAAGACGACACCCACAACCCGAAGATGGGAACAGAAATGAGTCAGTGCTGGCATGCCATCCTCTAATGACAGTTCGCAAAACGACGCACGTAACAGGGCGTGAAAAAGTGGTAATTGTGGATGAGAGAGAAATAATCACTATGAAGAGAGAGAATCATCGCTAAAGGTTTAATAAAGACTGCAATCAGTTCATCTTTTCACTTAATAGTCCATGAAATACTGTCCGACATCGATTAATATTAATGCAAGCAATTCCTGTCAATTCCTAATTGAAAAGAAATGGCTGGGAAGAAAACTTTTTACGGAATTAACTATTATGGTGAAGAATTCTAGATTAAGGATGAGAATATTATGCACACTTTTCGGATGTCCATTCCACACATCTAATGACATTTTAATGAGTTGCTGTTATCCGGATATACTTCTCTATTCATGAACAATTCATTGGTCGACTACTAAATTTCGGTTGTCACCAAGTGCTCCTGAATTACTTTTCCTAAATGGAGTCCAATAAATGTAAAAAAAAAAAGGGGGGGGGGCGAAAAACGTTACCCACACAAACACTTACGGCGTCAAGCTGTCATTCAACAGGGAAACGTAAATCTGGCAATATGAAAACATTCCAACGCACGATATGTGACACGTTTGGCTTGTCAAGTCACGGCGTTCCAGGAGTGAAATAAATGCAAGGCCGAATGTAATCAGCTGGTTAGAATTAAGCAGACGGGAAAATCTTCCTAAATAAATCAGTACCGTACGACAGGATATATATAAATTATGAAGAGATTTCTGAATTGGTCTGAGATCTAAGTTCATCTCCTATTTAAAGATACACGGTTTTTGAACATTTGAACACGATAAACAGAACAAATTAAACATTAAAAAAAAAAAAAAAATCCTGATAATTGCGAAGCACGCTGGCACAGGAACTTAATCTAATTATTCTTTTCTTTTATTTATTTTTTTTCATTTTGTGACACCCACCCAAAGTTTGTAAACCTATAATACATTAATACCATGGATATCTAAGGATTTTTTCCCGTCTATTTCAGTTAATTATATATAATTATAATGATCTAAATATACGTGAATATAAATTTTATATTATTATTTATATTAAATATATATTTAATATAAATAGAAGTAATAATATTAATTAGGCTTAATATATATTATATATATTTTATTTGTTTCTTACATAAGTTAGAAATCCTGCTCCAGTGGCTAAACATAAAACTCATCAAGCCACTTGACGACAGTGTTTACACTGAGGGATGAAATTCAGCTCCCACCTAAAAGCGATTACAAAATCTAGTGCAGTGTTTTACAAACTTTCAGTATCCGTATACCACTTTTAAAATTTTAGTAACAACGGCATACTGCTTCCTCCTTCTCTCGGGCAACAGCAATCTGGGAAAGATTATTGTTATTAAACCACCATGTAGCCAAAAGACTCGTCGCGGGAGATCGTCCCACTGGCTCACACACACAAAGTTTATCATACCGCGCCAACCATACTCTGCGGGAATGCATTCCAATCACTCACCACTCTCTATGCAAAAACCTGCTCCTCATCCCCTTGCTTACACTCTCCGTATACAGCTTTCAGGGATGACCTTTTGTTCTCTACTGTCTTCACCCATTCTATGCAAAACCTCTCCATTGTGGCGCACTCAGGATTTAATCTTGGGGGGGGGGGAGTTAAGTATACGATTTGAGAATACACACTACGCATTGCATACGACCTATGACTGAGCATCTACAGTGATCGCCAATACATGATACCAATGACTCCTTTGGGCCGGCTCGGGCAAACGAAGTAGCGCTTGGTCCGATGAAGCAATACTTCGTTCGCCTCGCGTTCAACAGTGGCCGTGATTCCCGAGAGCTATAGGGTATTCCCATCTTATGTGACCGCTAATTCATAAGTAGTATAGAAACAGAAGACACGACACAATATAAATAAAAAAATAATATTTTTAATTAGGAAAAGATTTTGGGGAAATTTTCTAGTGTTTTTTCCTTTTTCTTTTGGGGGACCAGGGCCCCTTGTCCCTCCCTGGGTGAGCCACTGCCTCTCCCCCATATTAATCTGGTAATAACACCTTAACAGTTGATATGTCTCGTTCATATCCCCTCTCCTCCTAACCACGAATTTCTGCAAATTGCATTTTCTCAATATCTTCATACTCAACATTCCAGATACAAGAAACCACCCTGGTCAATCATCTCTAGATCGTGCACAATAATTCTCGTGGTCTGATCAAAGTCTTAATGCAAGGGAACCACAACATCCTTACTTCTACAAGTCAGCGCACTCCGCATAATTCCTATTATCCATTGTGCTGCTCTCACAGTTTTAGTAATATGTCCCCGAAATTTGAGGAGTTATATTTCATTGATAAACAAATAACTATAAAAGGCATTTATTTTTATTATATTTGCATTATAATAAATTACAAACATGTGAAACTTTTTAAATTATTAAACACGTTTTAGTTATACGAATCCAATATATGCGAATTAAAAATAAAGTAAAAAATAAAAGTAAAAATAAAAACGATTAAATTTTCGATAAAGTTTGGACGAATGAAATTCTTTCTGCTAAAAAGATGTCAGTTGAATGAAACTGATTCTATATTTTTTATTTTTTGAAGTAGGAAATCAAACTTTAATACAACCAGTTTGAACTAAGTGACATCAACCAGACACGGCCCTAACATGGATGTCAGTTCGATAAGTGCCAAGAGACAAGTTTCATTTAAAACTTCCTTCAGATTATTATAATTACGGCTATTATTGCCTGTTTTTGTTTAGGAGTGTCCCTTATTTTAAATACATTGGCTATAATTACTCAAAAAAGGGGTATATATATTTTGGGGCATTATGGGTGAGTATAGAAGACAATTGTAGCAGAATAAGAGGTGGAAAAATTTTGTACATACATTGTTTTGATACTGGGATGTCTTCCAATTCCATGATCCTGCTGAAGGTTGTTTATAATGGGGGGGGGGGAGGAAGGGAGCGTAAGGGGGTGTTTTGATCCAGGAAAAATAAATTTGGAAACCCGGGTTTTGTATATATAAATAAATATATATATTATTGTGTTTAAGGGCGCTTTTGGGGGGCTGGAGAGAAGGGGAAGGGTTTACTTATGGGGAAACTGGGGCAGGGGAGTGTCCCTTATTTAAAATAAGGGACACTCCTAAACAAAAACAGGATATAATAGCCGTAATTATAATAATAGTGTTTAAGAGAAGTAGCATGGGAATTTTCCCAGAAACTATACCTTCCTTTAGACGTTTCCTTCTTAAGTAGCTCTCCAATTTGGAGGTAGAGAATCAGGTGTCTGTTCCTCTGCCATCCTTTTGATCTTGTAATAGCTTTATTAGCCATCCATTTCTTTACATCAATCCAAGAAGTTCTTGGTCTACCGGGAGATCTTCTTCCCTCTATTTCGAGAGATGTTTTCCCTGCTGATCCTCTTAATGTGTCCTGCCATCTTGCACTTCTCTATAAGGTCTTCCACGAGTGCTCTTTTGATCCCCCATTAATAACTTCAATACCTCTTCTGTAGTTTTTTTTTTTTTTTTTTTTTTTAACTTCTCCTTCCAAGAAATCTTCAGTGATCTCTTATAGCACCACATCTCAAAGGCCTGCAATTTCTTGATTATGCATTTTGTATATATTCACGTCTCACATCCATAATTCAATGTGGACCATATACTCGTACATGATTTTATTATTCTTATTTTAGTTGGCTTATTCCAGAAGTCATTAGTAATTTATTATTCAAAAATCCTTCTTTTGCCTTAGTTATTCTTGATTTTATTTCCATAACTATTGTTCCATTTCCTGTTGTTTCTTTTCATAATCATCACTCCTAAATAACTATTTTACATTTGGAAGAATACAGTTGATAATTTTAAATTTGTGTTTTGGTGCAATTTTTTTGCTTATTACCATATACAGTACTTGGTTTCAGTTGTATTTAATACTAAGTCACAATTCTGACTTTTTGAGTAATATTACAGCCATATTTTGTAAGTCTGTTTTTGATTTCGCTATGAACACCAATTCATCGGTAAATCGCATGTTGTTAATTCTATTGCCATTTTTTGTTTGTATTTCCATTTCAATTTCTTCATAGTCTTTCATTATCATTTCACTACATATACAGGGTGGTTCCAAATTCCACGTACAAACTTTGTACGTGGAACTTTGAGGGGAGGTAGAGAACATCAAAATCAACTTTCACATAGCAAAGCATGACCAGAAATGCCACCGGAAGATACTAACAGGGACACAAAGATACAGAAATAACACAAGGAGTAAGCAGTGTAAAAAAACTTTATTAGGCATAACTGAACAGTTCAATAGTAGTTAGATACATAATACGGTTTCACATCAAGTGCTCAGAGTTACGACCATCAGCAGTGATGCATGCCTGACACCGACGACGCATTGATTGGCGTACATTTTCGAAAATACCTGGAGTTTCTCGGATATTAGAAGCGCCGATGGCAATTCTTGCCACGAAGTCCATGTCAGAGGCAACAGGCGTTTCGTACACCATGACTTTAAGGGTCCCCCACAGAAAGAAATCAATGCTCGATAAATCAGATGAGCATGGGGACCATGTGATGGGTCCACCACGCCCCGAAGGACCTGTCCAAATACTGATGCACAGAAATGCCAAAATAGGCTGGAAACCCCATCGTGTTGGAACCACACTGCCGACGCACAGTCATTGGAACATTGTTTAGTAAATTCAGCAGAACTTCTTCCAGAAAGGTCCGATACTTCTGGGAGTACAGTCGGGGAGGTAACAAGTATGGGTCGACTAAACAGTCAGTGATGATACCTGCCCATGCATTAATGGTGACGCGTTATTGTGCAGCATGTGATCGCACGGCATGTGGGTTCTCATGGGCCCACACATGAGCATTGTGGTTATTAAAGACCCTGCATTACTTCAATCTTGGCATCACTTCTGGGTCTGGCTCCTACTAATGAGAACTCAATAAAGGTCATTGAGTTCTCATCAGTAGGATGAGAACTCAATGACCTTTATTGAGTTCTCATCAGTCTGGGTAGTGGCTCATTCCATAATGCATAACATTATACATGTACGTAACAATATGTGGATTGCGTTATCGGATAGTCCCTGCGGTTAGCCTAGTGGCAATGCGCTTCGCAACCATATACCTGGGGAAGGAGTGTCCTGGGTTCGATTCCCGTCGCCCTCGTGAGGGGCTTATGGATATTCCTCAGCCACAGCCAAGTTAGCCGGTCTTGGACGTGGACAGCAGGGTTCCTCCTCCCCCCAGTTTATCTGGGGATTTTCATCCCACAAGCAGGCAAACCGACCATGTGAAATCACAGATCTACAGCCATAAATACTTAACCCCCCATGGGGGGGATCAACTCGCCCCAATAGGGACAGGGGAGAAAAGGGAGGAAAACTCCATATGAATAAATAAAAAAAATTATCGGATACTAAGTCAAGTGATGTGAAGTCATTAGCCTCTATATACAAGTAGCCCAGTCATGAAATTACTTCATGTGCAAAATTTGTTTGCTTATATTTGGATAAAGGATTAAACCAAGAATATAATTTTTTCATCATCATCATCAAATTCCTGCCATGTACCACAAGGGGTGTACAAGATATGACAGTACTAAATGAAAAATTTACATCATTTAATAATTTCCTATCTACAATTTTCCTTCAAATCAGTATTACCTGTCAAGACTCCAACATTATCAGATCTTATATTTCTATCTTCTAAGACACTTTTTTACTGTATCAATCCACCTATATCTTGGTCTTCCTCTGGGTCTTTTTCCTGCCAACCTTGCAGAGAACCCTTGTTTTGCTAATCTTTCCTCCCCCATTCGGGTTAAGTGACCATACCACCAGAGATTAGCTCTGCTAACGCATTCCTGGATGCTGACAATGTCAAGTTCTTTTCTAATGCCGTCGTTTTTAATATCATATTTTCATTGATACCATCTGTTCATGCCCCTAATTTTTCTCAAGAAATACCACTTTTCTTCATAATGTGATCCATATAGATAATGAATAACAGAGGGAATAATATACATCCTTGTATGACACCAGATGTAACATTAAACCATCTTCCTGTACTTCCTTCAATTCTACTGCTGACTTACAACTCAAATAAAGACTAAGCATTGCTTGATATAATGCTCCATTGCCACTATATAGTCTTCGATCAAGTGTTTTTAATAATTTCTCTCTTATTCCATATAAATTTATTCAGTTGACTTCCCACCATACCAGCTTTGTTGATTCTGTTGTCTATTTCCATATTTAATTTTCCATCTTCACTAAAAATTGTGCCTAAGTAGTTGAAATGTTTCACTTGTTCTATAGGTTCTTCATTCAAAATGCAGTTGATATTTTCAATGCTTCTGCCTATTTTCATTGTCTTTGTCTTGTTATTACTGACCTTCATTCCATATCTTTTACAACAGTTATTCAATTTAGTCAGGGAATCTTGCAGACATATACTGGATTTATTTAGAAGTATAACATCATCCACATAAAGCAAAGAGCTGACATTAACATCTCCAATTTTGATATCAGGTTTAATAACACTTTCCTTCATAATGTGATCCAGATAGATAACGAATGACAGATGGGATAATGTACATCTTTGTCATTTTTTTTTTTTCTTTTTTCACATTTGACATCCGTAGACGGCATACCTCACATGGTTTTGGCAATGATGACTTCTGCTAGAATAAGTGGTAGGGTCGCAGATTCCCTTTTCACACAAAGTTTGTAGGACAATCACAAACATTCATGCCCACGGCGGAATTCGAACCCACAGCCACTTGGCTGGAGAGCAGACACGCTAACCACTCGGCCAACCAGGCTGGCTCATCCTTGTCTGACACCAGATTTAACATTAAACCATCTTCCTGTATTTCCTTCAATTCTAATTGCTGACTTACAACTCAAATAAAGACTAACTATTGTTTGTTATAATGCCCCATTGACACCATATAACTGTAGCGTATTGAATAGCTTCTCTCTTGGCACCTTGTCATATGCCTTTTCCAGATCTACAAAACTTAAATACAGATCTTTGATATAATGTAACAAAATATGAAATGATGGTACAACATATAATTTCTTGGCATCTTTAATTTATAGTATAACCAAGTGAAAAAACTTTCAACAACAACAAGTGGAAGCTGATCTTAATGACAAAATTAAATAATTCTGAGTACTACTTTTGGATACGTCTCTGTTTTGACACTGGCCACTCGTCTTCCGAAGTGATAAGTGTTGCATTAGTGGCATATGGATGGAGACCAGTAGCTGACAGTGAAAGTAAATGATCAACAGTCTGCTGAAGATGTGGACAAGAAATACATAATGTCAATTCCAGAATATGGAATCTGTGTAAGTAGTGTCATAATTTTCCATGTCCCATTAGTAGTGTGGTTAAACCTGGAGAGATGCCACATATTTTCAGCTGGAGTCTACTTCTGATACTTGCCAAGAATTCTTTTGTTGTTGATCTGTTTTTAGATGCTTTCCATTTTTCTTCCCACAAGTTAAGGCTTATATCTTCTGCAAGTATTTTATAGCAGAATTTGAATACTTTTGGTAACTTATTTCTAACCGTTCGTTTATAGCCACTTGAGCCAGCTAATCTGCTCTCTCATTTCCTGCTGTCCAATATGCATCGTCATCTAGCAGAACATGATTTCCCATCCCTCTAGAGTGAGATTCCAGACCAGATTTCTTGTCTGCTCTATTAACACTAGATGATTGTTCTAGTTTTTATGCCATTTATAGTGCTTCTACTGATGTTATTTTGATGAAAGATGTTAAGTTCCAATTCCTGGAAATATGTAAGTGAATAACTATAGCAAGTTGTTCTGCTAGGTTGTTAGAACAGAGAAGATGCAGTCTAGAACAGCATTCTTGTATTATGGACTGTCTATAATATACAATGAAAGAACCAACATTTTCTTCTGTTTTGCACTTGTCAGTGTATATATATATGTATATATATATATATATATATATATATGGAATTAATCACTTTCAGAGCTTTCCTTTGCCTTAATATATGTTTCCTTTGCTGGGTGAGGCCAACTACTGTAGTGAAGCAGAAGGTCACAGCAATTTGAATCAGTGTTGGCATTTCCGTTACATCTTCCAAAAGTGACTTCATATGTAAGACAGAATTCTTGCATTTTCAGGCACATCAGTGTTAAACCAATAATGCAAGATGACTCAAATGATACTGTCCTGTATCCTTTAATTATTTGTATGGTTATAAGGCATTGAACTCTGTTTAACTTTTGTCATTTTTTCTTAGACTTCAGTGCATCTTCCCAAGCAAGTGCAGCATAAAATTGTGTGTGTGTGTGTGTGTGTGTGTGTGTGTGTGTGTGTGTGTGTGTGTGTGTGTGTGTGTGTGTGTGTGTGTGTGTTGTAATTAAAAGCAAATACTGTATTTCTATAATGGTATAACTAGCATCATAAGAGAGAATGTAGTGACAGCAAAAGGTAAAGTTTATTATTATTAACATCTGACCTCATGGAGTCAGAGACTCATCGTGGGAAGTCACACAATGCTCATCCACCCATGCCTTAAAATGATTCAATGTGTTTATATTCATAACACACTCAGGCAATGCATTCCACTCTCCATGCAAAGAACCTTCTCCTCACTCCTCTGCTCACACCCTCTTTATACAGTTTCTAGCGATGGCCTCTTGTTATACCTCATGCTCTCATTCTATGAAAAATCTCTTACATGTCAACCTGATAACAACCCCTGACTACCTTATATATCTCAATCATATCCCCCACTTCCTCCTATTTACAAGACTTTGCAATTTCCAATCTCTCAATCTGTCCTCATACTCCACATTCCAAAGACTACCGACAACCTTTATGAATCTTCTGTCGACCCTTTCCAACACATCCTCATCACCATGAAAAACCTGCACTATACACAATATTCCATATGCAGCCTGATCAAGGCCTTATACAATGGCATTCATAACCTCTTTATTTCTGTATTCAAGTCCTCCTGCAAGGCCATAACATCTGCTTGGCTCTGCATTGCTCTCCCTAATTTTGCATCACCTGCAAACAGCTGCATATCGCTAGTTAAACCTGCGCCAATATCATTAACATACAAACTGAACAACATTGGTCCCAAAACTGACCGCTGCAGTACACCTTTCTCTTATGGGATACCACCCCCCATATACAACTTCCTGATACCTATCTGACAGCCAGTCGCTAATCCAGCTCAGAAGTCTACTATCCAATCCCATCTGTTTCAATTTATTTAATAGTTTGTTGTGGGAGCCTATCAAAAGTTTTTGCAAAATTCAAGTACACCACTGTATATGCATTTTCCCTATCCAAGGTATTTGTCACCTTGTTACAGTACATAAATAAGTTAGTAAAACATGATCTCCCCTTAACAAATCCATGTCGATAACCATAAAGAATACTGCTGTTTTCAACCCATTTCTGTATCCTACTTCTCAACAATCTCTCTAGTACCTTCAGCACAACTCCAGATATACAGATTGGCTTATAACTTGAAGCCAGAGCCTCATCACCACCTTTATGCAGTGGAACAATTTTACTTTCTTTTCACTCCATTGAAACCTGTGCTATTGTAAGACTCTTATTAAACAAGCATGCCAATGCTAATGCAATTCCCTGGAACATTCCCTTAACATGCATGGTGATATATCATCAAATCCTATTGCCTTATTGACGTAAAGTTATTTATTTCCTCAAATACCTTCTGCTCATTCACAATTAAGCCATCCTCTCCTATGTCTTCTACACTTAAGTTCCTCATAATTCCACCCCGATCAGGATGAAAAATTGATCACTGTATACCTCAATGTCTTCTGCAGCAGTTACCATTTTATCATTTTCATTAATTAACATCATCTTACCATAATCATTCTTCCTTCTACCTGCCACATATCTAAAAAAACTCTCTATGGTTTTTCTTTGCCTATTTGCCAATTTCTGCTCATACTTCACTTTTGTTTTCCTTACTAACTGAGTCACTCTCCTCCTGGCTTGCTCTTTATACTCTACATCAGGTGTTCCCAACCCTATGCCTGTGGGCACCATGGTGCCCGTTGCTCAATTTGTGTGTATCCGCTGCTGTTCAACCATGTGCCATATAGTTTGAAATAATCACGTGCACATCACGCAACAATTCATGGCATGCGTTAATGACATATGACGATTATTAAATGCATACAATGTAAAGTAGACGTGCATTTGAAGTTGCATTCATTTAACAAGAGAATTCAAAAAATTTGCTTGAAAAAATAGATGGTCCCCATCGCCCTATCGGTATTTTAGAATGTGCTCTAGGAAACAAAAAGGTTGGGAACCCCTGCTCTACATGTAACTGATTAATATCATTAATCATCTTGTACTACCTCCAAAGTGCCTTCTTCTTCCAGATGTCATGCTCATTCTCCTCATTCATCCATTTTATACCTACCTTATCAGCCTTTTGACTTTCGGAATACATTCACACATTCATGCTATTATGTATTTCTTTTTCAGTTCCCAAGCAGCATTATTTACTTGCTGCTCAACTCCTCATTCCATGCTATAGCTCCAAGCTGTCCCTAAGCTTGTCATAATCACCAGCCTTATAATTCCACATATATCCTTTCCTCACAGAAGTCTGCATAGGGCTAGCCACAACTCAGGTCACTCTCACCAACTGGAGGAAAGTGTGAAACCCCACTCACAATTACATTCTCTAATGATATGATGAGATCTAAACCTCTCGATCCATGCGTGTCCTCCTTTGTATGCTGCTTGAGATAGTTATCACTCAAGAACTCAAGAAATTCATTTTCCTTATTCCCAAATGCTATTTCTTCATTCCAGTCTATACTACCATATTTAAAATAACCCATAATAATTACCCTTCCTTTGTTCACTAATCTAAGTTGTTTATACATTTCTTCCTCACCACCCTCCACATTCCCTGGCCTATAGCAACATCCAACTAAATGTCTTCCTATCAACTTCCATGATACACAACACTGCCTCATAATCAGTGCCATTATTTCCCTCTTTTATGTCTACTTTATGTGGACTTAATACCATTCCCCTGCTATCATCAGCAACACTCCCCCCCCCAATGCCTTCTTGCCCTTTCTATCCTCACGAAAAATATTGTATCCTTCCATTTCTATTCCCATTACGACATCGTCATTCAACCATGCCAGCAAAGGTTGGTCGATTGGTAGAGCCTCTGCTACTAATGGCTTAAGCAAGTTTGAGCACGGTTAGTAGTTGGACGGAGGTCAATCGTTCGATGCTGTTGGCACACTCTCCCTCGATGAGTCTTTGGACCGTCTGGAGGTGTCACATAATAATAATAATAATAATAATAATGTTTCACTTATTCCAATGATTTTGGAAGGAATAAACTCAATCACTGAAACCATTTCATCCTCCTTATTTCTGATACTTCTGGCATTTGTAAACAAACAGCAGTTCATTTTTAGGTCTATAATCAACCCACGCCACTAGCTGGTTGTGATTTCGCCACCACACCTGCCCTTGCCCAATCACCTTTATCACTACTTATCACACATATATCTGCTCAGTCTCAACTCCCCACCAACATCGCAATATTTATGTCTACAAGTTCATGGATTTTAGGCCCAGTGGCCAGTTCCAGTCTTGTGCCATCACTTACTTGGTTTTCCAATTCTTCATTTCCCCACCCCCATTTATTCTATCAATAAGAAAGTAGATGGATTTAATAGTTGTTAGTATTATGTACAAGTAGATTTTGCAAAGAAGCCTCTGTAGCTTGGTCCATGTCGATGAGGACCTTTGGCTGGAAAGACTTGGGTTTGAACCTTGTCTAGGTCTAGGGCATAAAGATTCCTTATCCAGACTTTTCAATAAAGGTGATTTAATAATAAATTTAGTTTAATCCTTTATCCAAGTGTAAGCAAACAAAGTTTGCGCCTGACGTATCTTCAGGACTGAGGCAACTTGTGGTAAAGGTGGACCAAACTCTCATCACTTCTTCTCTCAGTATCTCCCATAATGCAAAGCACATCTCCTTGCAGACATGTATAATGCTATGCATTAAGGGAAGTGCCACTACCCACACCAGTTTCAACCTTTATTGAGGTCTCGTCAGTGGGAGCCAGATCCAGAAGTGGTGATACTAGGACAAAAGCAATGGAAAAGTCATATTTACCTATATGAGTTGCCAAAAGGTGTGCCACCTTATTCTTAAATTACTCTGGATTTAGGGAAAGATATTGGAAGTTTTTTTCCACTTGGTTAAAAAATTGGTTGATTAACAATAACTTACATTTAATACATATAGCAGTATGCTTGCTCTTAAAATAGGTACCTATTCAATTACAGGTAAATCTCATATAACGCGGATATTAGGTTCCTTAGAAATGCCGCATTATATAAATCACATTATGCAAGACTTAGATCACATAAAAAAAGTAGGGTTAGGTTCTGAAATCGTTTTTTTTTTTAATTATATAAACAACAATGACATATCCAACAAAAGCAATATTTTTATTTAATTCAGGTAAGTTATTAAACAAACTATGACACAAATACGTAGTATAAAATTATAAAAATTACAAATTGTACGTAAATTTCATTGCACATAATGCATAAATGTTTTAGACACAACAAAATAAAGCGCATATTTTAATCGTCATCACTGTCTTCAGAAATAACATTTCGTAGATGTTCTTTAAGTGGCCAGAGGTTGTCATCTCTTGGACATCATTTGTATAATTCTCATTGCATAGTTCAGCTGGTTTAGTCATCAAGAAGTCAGTAATAAGACTTTGCTTTCCACTATGCTGCAATTTTTTTATTAAGTTCATAATATGGCGCTAAACAAATATCCAATTGTCTTGTGAATTTTCCAGAGCACTCCATTGTGGGATCATTATCCGTAAAATAACTTCCTAACTTTCTTGCCAAGTCCAACCCTTCTGCTAATTTCTTTAAACTGAATTCTTTAACGGATTCATTCACAATCAGAATCTTCAGCAGAACTTTCCCTGCCATTTGGTTTGACGCCATCTATTAATTGTACCAGTTCCTCCTCATTTAAATCAGCTTCTGCATCAATTACTTCACTAATTTTGTTTTCAACCATATTGCAAAAGCCCTCTCCACCAAAAATGTGTGCGACATTTATTATACGACATAGCTCGGCATCCACTGGAGGTATGAAATTTCGTTCCAGAACGGCTTCAGGGCATATTTTTTCCAGCAAGCATTCAGTTTAGAGGGTTGTAATTCCTTAATGGACAGAGAAATAATTTTCACACAATTCAATATTGAAAACTCTTTCCACGCTTGAGGCAGTGTCATGTTTGGATTAGATTCCATTTTTTTCCAAAATTAATTGGAATGTTTGCCAAATAATATGACTTAAATGTTGATATTATTCCTTGGTCGAGTGGTTGAATAAGGGAAGTAGTATTAGGTGGCAAAAAAGTTATTTTAATATTCGGATGGCTTAAATTTGTTGGGTAGCCTGCTGTGTTATCTAAAATTAGTAGAATTTTGAAGTCCATATTCTTTTTCTTTGTGTAACTTTCATCGGGTACAAAACACTTGAAAAACTAATTTTCAAACATGCTAGTTGTAACCCATGCCTTCTTGTTGGCCCACCAATAAACAGGTAGGGTGGACTTGTCAAGCCCTTTCATCACACGAGGATTTGTGGATCGGATAATAAACATTGGTTCTGTCATGTAATCACCTGATGCATTACTACAAAACATTAGAGTAATTCTATCTTTGGAAACTGAATCCAGGAGCTGATCTTTCATTTTTGAAATATAGGTGCGTTTTCGCTTTTTTTTTTCAATATAACCCAGATTCATCCGCATTGAACACCTAGTCTGCACTGTAACCACCTTCTTTAATATTTTTTAAAAGTTCTGCTGGGTATTTCCAGGCAGCTTCAACATCTGCTGATGCTGATTCTCCCTGGATTTCAAGATTATACAAAGAAAACCACTTTTTAAAGTTTTCAAACCAACCCTTACTGGCAGAAAATCCATGCTGAGAGATTTCTTCTGAAAAATCTTGATCAAGTTCTTTTAAATGTTTATAAAATTTGAGAGCTTTTTGCTTAATAAGGTGTCCATCCAAAGGAATTTTCTTTTGAGTGCAATCTTCTATCCAAATCATTAGAGATTTCCCCATTTTTTCTATTAGAGTATCGCGAACACAAGTAACGCACTTTGCACTTACCATTGACCCAGCAATAACACTTTCTTGGATTGTATGTTCATTTTGTTTGATTGTTCGAATTGTTGATTCATTCAGAGTCCTTGCAACCACTTCTGGTTTTTCTCCAATTTTCAACCGATCCAAGATTTTAATTTTTTTTTTTTCAAGAGAAATGAATTTCCTCTTCAATGATGGTTTTTTCCCCTTTCATTGCAGTTTTAGTGGCCATTACAATACAAATAAACTTTTATATTAAAAAAAAAAGCATTACATATGTATGTAACTCACTAGAAAATAAACTGCTCAGCTTGAGAATAACACACTTATGATTTTTAATGCGCTTTCCTGGCAGAAAACAAAGACAATTTTCAACAATAAACACTTTATACAGTAAACCCTAGATGGCGAACCTATGGCACTAGTGCCAGAGGTGGCACGTCTGAAAATTTTGCTGGCATGTTAACGATTTACAGGTGATATCCTTTTATACGCTTATAAATTATTCAACTTTTTTTAATTATTACAATACATACGAGCTGAATTTTGTTTTACACAAGAGAGCAGCTATAAAGACGTGCATATGATTGGTGCGGTATTAACAAAAGATCACCGCAAGTGTTGAATCGAAATGCTAATTCTCTTCAATCGAATTCCATAACATCTGAAACTGTCATAACAACATTCACTATTAGTTTTAACACATTCACAACAGGGTGTCATTTATCGTTCCGATGAAACTTCTCATTATTGACTGGCTCAACTTGTTTGCGTTTGAGGTTGCAGGCGAACTCATACATTTATTATATGGCATGTTTCAATTCTTGGTAGAATTTTATTTTAAGTTAGCCTTCATGATCTGTCATAATGACATTGAGAATTTCAAATGCAATAAAAAAACACTTATTTCATAATTGAAAAATTGGACAATAGTTTTTAGTTAGATACTGTGTTTCAGTGCAACATATGGTTTTGCTTAAGTCTATACAGCATAGTTTCTGTGAGAGGGGATGTGATTTATTAGTTAGCGCCGTTTTTATTCTATCTGTCTCTAATTGCACTATTTGTTGAGAATGACACAGACTGCAAAAGCCTCTGTTCAGTACCTTATTCAGGGATACAATAAAATTAAATTCGATACTTTTAACTACTTGAGTGATACAGGCAGACACAAATTTAACGAAGACAAAATTTGATTTTGATGGCCTGCGGTGAAAAATATATGAAAAAATAAATAAAGGGTTACTAGAAATGGTAGACCACGTTATATCGAAACCGCGTTGTATAAGTTATACGAAGGTTACCAGTATATCAAAATTATTTACACTAACACAAGTGTAAGTTATTATTATTATTTATTATTATTACCGGCAACTACAAGGAGTCGACAGACTCATTGAGGGAGGGCCTAACATCATGTCAAGAACAACTATTCAACATTCACACAGTATCCATCATACCTCGCCTTGAACTCATGCACGGTCATAGCACCCACAAAAGATTCTCGCAGCTTATTCCACTCATTCACCACTCTCCAAGTAAAAAACCTAGGTCTAACACCCCTGCTAACCACATTCTTGCCCAGCTTCCATGTATGGCCCCTAGTCCTCCCATCACTAGTCCTGTTCTCAAAAATATCTTCTGGATTAATCTTATAGAAACCCTTCAGTAATTTGAATGTCTCAATCATATCACCCATTTTCCTCCTATTGACCAATTTTTGCAACCCACAAATCTTCAACCTGTTCTCATAAGGTTCATTCCACAGACCTGCTATCATCTTGGTCAATCGTCTCTGGATCCTCTCCTCCTCCCCATCAAGAAGAAACCCTGATGCCCATATCTGAGCACAGTAGTCTAGATGGGGGTCTTATCAAGGCTCGATACAGAGGAACAATAACTTGTTTGTCTCTGCTTGTTAAAATATTTTTCAGAAGCCAAGTGATTTGATGAGCTGATTTAGCCACTTTTGCAATGTGCCCCCTAAACTTCAATTCCCTATCCACCAACATCCCCAACACCCTGGCCTCATCAATCTCCTGGAGTACGGTTCCACCAATGTGATATACTGCTGCTAATCTTTTCACCAAAATGCATAACCTTACACTTTGCCATATTAAAATGACATCCGTTTTCCTTAGCCCAGTCCTCCAAACTATCCAAATCATCCTGCAAAATTTTGACATCCTGAGCACTCACAATTGCTCTATCCAACTTTGCATCATCAGCAAACAAGTGAACACTTCCTCTCAGATCCTTTCCTATATCACTGATGAACAAATTGAAAAGTAGTGGTCCAAGAACAGAACCCTGTGGCACACCACTAGTCACAAGCCGTCTTTTGGACTCAACTCCTGAATAAACCACTCTCTGGTATCCATCCCAATCTGCTCCAGTTTACTAATTACAGTTCCATGTGGTATCCTGTCAAAGGCCTTGGCAAGGTCTAGTAGAATCACTGTAAACCCATTACCCTTATCCAGTTCAGCCGTCACTGTGTTATAAAACATGAGCAAGTTACTGAGGCATGATCTACCCTTCACAAAACCATGTTGTCCCCCATACAATATCCCATTTTCATCTATCCAATCCTGTATTCTTTTCTTGACTAATTTCTTCAAGACCTTGACAACGATTCCTGATATGAATCGGTCGGTAATTTACAACAGCAGTCTTGGAACCTCCTTTATGCAGTGGAACTATTTTCCCCTCCTTCCATCCCCCCCTCGGGACTAACCCAGACCCAAGACTCAAATTAAACAAAATGGTCAAGGGTACTGACAATTCTTTAGCCTCTTCACGTATGACACGAGCTGGTATACCATTCAATCCCACAGATGTATTGACATTGAGGTTTTGCAATAGACTACTCACATCCACTTCATTCACCACAATTCCCGTATAATCTATTGGTTCATTCATTTCTGCAATGTCATGTCACCACCTGGATGATATATTCTTGCAAAGTGCTCGCTCAGTAACTCAACTATATCAACTGATTCAGTTACCTCCCTACCATTGGCATTCTTTAAAAATCATTCTGCCATATACATTTTTCCTTTTACTTGCAACATATCGAAAAAACTGTTTAGGATTCTCTTTAGCCTGCATGGCCAATGATCTTTCGTAATCCTTTTTTGCTTTTCTTACCACACTCGTTACCCTTCTAGCCTGCGCTTTATACCATTCATGTGCCTGCCAGTCACCTTTCTCCTTAAATTCCCTCCATAGTTGTTTCTTTTTTTGCATTACTTGATTTATTATTCGGACTCTAGGTATACAGTCAGCCATTGCTTCTTGCAAACACTTCTTAACTGCCTCCCATGCACTATCAACTTCTAGCCCTTGCAGTTGTACATGCCATGGCACTGAACCAATCAAACTCCTAAGCTTGTCATACTTACCAGCCCGATAATTCCACACATACCCTGTCTTAATTGTAAATTCCACACCTTCAGCCACCTTGCAAGTAGTCAAGACCCTATGATCACTCTCACCAAATGGAGGCAATATGGTCATATTAGTTACAGCCAAATCCTCAGATGCAATTACTAGGTCAAGAACTCTCTGACCCCTAGTATTTTCCATTACATGCTGTCACAGATAGTTATCCCTTAATAACCGCATAAAATCCAATTCCTTCCTCCCATGTGTCTTCTCCTCACTCCAATCAATGCTACCATAGTTGAAATCACCCATAATAATTACCCTACTTCCACTCATTTCTTCTATTTGCTTGTGCATACTATCTCCACCATATTTTCCATCACTTGGTGTATAGCAGCACCCAATTGTATATTTTGTTCTGCTAGCCACAATCTCACACCAAATGGCCTCAAATGTGCTCTTTTCTCTATCCTGCAATTCAATTTCTATTCTCCTTGGTTGCAGCTCATCAGCTATCATCAACAATACTCCTCCCCCATTTTATTCTCCCTGTCATTCCTGAACACACTATACCCATCACATTCAACCCCACTAGCTATATCATCTACAGTCAGCCATGTTTCACTAATGCCAATAACCTGTGGTCTGGAAGTGCCAACCAAGGCCAAAAATTCTTCCTTCTTGTTCCTAATACTCCTAGCATTAGTGTACATGAATTGTAGACCCCCCCCGTTAGCCCCACCCCTACCTTGATGCCTTATACTAACTATCCCATTCTGATTTGTTGTCCTTATTCGCTCGGGCATATTATACTCATTCATACACTCAACTGCCTCCCTAAGGTCTGCATATCTACTCCCCTCCCCCCTTCATAAATCTAGTTTCCCTGATTCTGCACATCCACTTCATTCAACGCAACTTTTCAAGTCTCCTTATACCGAATCCATCTTATATGGATCCTTTCGCCCATCGAACTCTCTCCACACGTCCACAAATTCCACATCACTCGTCATGCATAACCCATGCATGACAAGTGGGTTATGCATGACGAGTGATGTCACGCATAACCCACGCATAAAGTCATTTGCAATTATGGTCCTCCTTCTAAACACTTCACTGTCGTACCAGGGCAAAAGACTAATCATCCTAACTCTCTCACTATTTTCTTTTGCTACCTCAAACAATTCATTCAGGTCCTCTATCATTTCCATTTTATCTCCTTTCAAATCATTCGTACCTGCCACAACTATCATTTCTTTCACCCTTTCCTTTTGCTCTCTAATAGACTCACTTACGTCCTCGATGGTCGCACCAATATTCGAGTAAATATTGTAGAAAGATATGTAAATACTTTTGGACAATTCACATTATCTGTCTTTGTTCTTCAGTCGATTGTGTTAGTATAAATAATTCTGATATAATTGAATAAGTACCTATTCTAAGAACAAGTATACTGCTATATGTAGTAAATGTAAGTTATTGTTAATCGAACATACCCTTTGCAAGTTTGGTGTGTAATAGGGAAGAATGACCAGTAAGAGTATAAGTTATGTTTAGAATATAAGATAGAATTGTAGAAATAAGCCTAAAGTAAAATCACTTGTAATTACTTAAGACTTGAAATTCCGTGGTATCAATGCTAATATGTAAACTGAATAGTGTATATAGATTTCTGGGTTTAATTAAATTGATCTGTGAATGATACACTGAGATTGGTTTGTCAGTGCACTAATTCGAAAACTACAAATCTGCAGATATCTGATTAATAAGGGGAAAGTATTCATGATATGCTAATTGATAAGTTTAAGCTATGACTGATATAAGGTAAAGGTTAGAATTAACAGGGAATATCTGCTTTATCTTTGTTTGTATTTCTTACAAACTCCCACTCAATAAGTAGTTTAACTGGCACAGTTGTAAAACAAATAGATTTGTTAAATTACAGAATGCAAGCTACAGTAAGAAGGTGAGAGAATAAAGCAAGACAAAATATAATAACCAGATCGGATAAAATAAAATAGATGTTTACACAGTGTTTGGAGTAGGGAAAGGAAAGCAGAAGTATTTACCTTAAATTCATATGAGGAAAAAAGAAAAAAAAAAAAGGAAATAAGTAAATAATATTTATTTAAAAGCCATATATTTTAGTCTGAATAAGGTCATCATCAGTGGCAATGTTAGTTAATATGGAAAGCTGAAATATTGAATGCATATGTAAAGTTGACTAACTTTCTATGTGCATTCACTATTTCAGTCATAAAATATTTATGACTGAAATATTTGTACTCTGAGATAATTGCACTATCTGTGCTGTATCTGCATCACATTGGAAACCAGGAGCCTCTGTAGTTCAGTCCGGTATACTAAGACCTTTGGTTAGAAAGACCTCAGTTCGATTACTATCCATGACATAAGTGACTTTTATCTGGTCTCTTTTGACTAAAGATGAGTTAGCTGGTCTCAGACAGAAGTAGAGGGTTTTTTCCACCTGGAAACTCAGTGGGGATCTTTTGTCCCTCAGAACAGGCAAACCAGCTCTGTGAACACACATCCTCATCATCCTCATTAGGAGGGCTCAACCCAATAAGAAGCTGAAGTTCAAATATAGATGGGAGAGGGGGGGGGGAACCTCATATGAATAAATAAGGAAACTAGGAGACAAAAGTGCTGCTCACAATAATCCAGGTTAGGTCATATCACGGCCTTGTAAAGAAGCAAAATGACTACCTTACATTGTCAATGTTTGTTTTAGCATTTATTTTCTGAGCTATATTTGAACTTCAACTTCTGTTGTTTTAAGGATACTTGCGACATAAGACTGAATGATATAATCACGTAATCACAAGAAAGATATTTATTTAACCAAATATTTCGGTCTGGAAATAGCAGACCATCGTCGGTGGTATTACAAGAACAGTTTAAAAAAATATACAAGCTAGAATACTAACAATAGATCGTTGAAATTAGAACATGCCGCGTGATGTTATATCACTAAGTATGAAACGAAATATTTTGAAGTAGAAACATGATTGAATTTGCTATTAAAAAAAAAAAAAAAAAATTAATGAGTAATCTTGATTAGGCTTTCCCAGATTTTTGATATAGATATGCAGTCATTACGATTCAGGTTGGGATGATGGAGCAAGGCCTCCACGCTTTCCTTGAACAAACGTTCGAACCTGTAACGGGATCTATGTAAGAGGCGCGTCTTGGACCAAAGGATGCTGTGGTCAGTTTCAATCCCGTGTTGAGCCAAACCAGACTTTTCAGGTTTATTGTGAAGAATGGATGATTGATGTTCTTGGATTCTTTTTTCAAGAGAACGTCCAGTCTGTCCAAAGTAAGAGAGATCACAGTTGCAAGGAATTTGATAAACTCCAGGAAGAGATAAAGTTGAGCGTTTGTCTTTAGGAGAAGGAAAATGAGAAGACAATTTGTTAATAGGAGAATACGTAGCTGTTAAATCATATTTCTTCAAAATTCTTGCGATAGGTTCTGAAATACCGGAGATATAAGGAATAGGTACTCGACGTATTGAATCTTTGTTGTTTTGTGGAGGATTATAAGATGTAAGAAGACGTTGAATACTTTTTTCAGAAAAGCCATTGAGTTTCATGTGTTGCTGGATAGTAGAAAGTTCTTTCTGTAGATAATCAAAAGTAGAACAATTAGTTTTGGCTCTTTTGATGAGACATTTTATAATTCCTGTTTTATGACATGGATGATGGGCTGATTCTTTCAGAATATAACGACCTGTGAATGTTGGTTTCCTGTATACTGTAGTTGTAAGAATATTTGAAGATGATCGGATGAGGAGAACGTCTAAAAAAGATAACTGGTTGTTTTCTTCTAATTCCATAGTAAACTTTATGCGATGATGTAAGGAATTAATACTGTTTAAAAAGGAAGATAAAGTGTTTTTACTGTGAGGCCAAATAGCAAATATGTCATCTATATATCTTACCCAAAAAGATGGTAGAGGGAAACTAGATGTGAAGAGGACTTTTTCTAAATGTTCTAAATAAAAGTTGGCTAAAGCTGGAGAAAGAGGACTTCCCATGGCTGTTCCTTCTACTTGGCTATAAAATTTGTTTTGACATATGAAATAACCAGAATGTATAACGAAATCGAATAGTTTTATAATATCTTGAGGAAAGATGTCAGCAAGTAGTTTTAAAGTTTCCTTAAGAGGTACATTGGTGTATAAAGATTCTATATCAAAACTAACCATAAGATCTGTAGGTTGTAATGAGACATCTTTTAATTTTTCTAAGAAATCTGAGGAGTTTTTTAAAAAAGAACTCGAGTTGCCAATGTAAGATTTCAGTAATTTAGCTAGATATTTGGCTATACGGTAAGTAGGAGAATCAATGCAATCTACTATTGGACGAAGAGGATAGTCAATCTTATGGATTTTTGGAAGGCCATAAAATCTAGGAGGTCTTGCAAAATGAGTTTTAAGTCTTTCAATTGTGTCTTTATCCAAACTGATGACTTCATCAAGGAGAGAATTTAATTTCTTTAGTTGTCTGTTGGTTGGATTATAATCAATTTCTTGATATGTGGAGCGATCTCGAAGCAAAAGAGAAAGTTTTCTTCTGTAATTTACTGAGTCCATAACTACTGTTGCTTTTCCCTTGTCAGCTTTAGTGATAATGAGGTGATTATTTTTTCTCAAGGACTGTAAAGATTTCATTTCAGAAGGAGATATGTTAGAAGGAGGAAGTTTAGCCTTAAGTAGAGAAGAAGCGACTTCTAGGCGAAGAGCATTAGCTTTATCGCTGGTTAGATGATTAAGATCAGTTTGGATAAAGACACAATTGAAAGACTTAAAACTCATTTTGCAAGACCTCCTAGATTTTATGGCCTTCCAAAAATCCATAAGATTGACTATCCTCTTCGTCCAATAGTAGATTGCATTGATTCTCCTACTTACCGTATAGCCAAATATCTAGCTAAATTACTGAAATCTTACATTGGCAACTCGAGTTCTTTTTTAAAATACTCCTCAGATTTCTTAGAAAAATTAAAAGATGTCTCATTACAACCTACAGATCTTATGGTTAGTTTTGATATAGAATCTTTATACACCAATGTACCTCTTAAGGAAACTTTAAAACTACTTGCTGACATCTTTCCTCGAGATATTATAAAACTATTCGATTTCGTTATACATTCTGGTTATTTCATATGTCAAAACAAATTTTATAGCCAAGTAGAAGGAACAGCCATGGGAAGTCCTCTTTCTCCAGCTTTAGCCAACTTTTATTTAGAACATTTAGAAAAAGTCCTCTTCACATCTAGTTTCCCTCTACCATCTTTTTGGGTAAGATATATAGATGACATATTTGCTATTTGGCCTCACAGTAAAAACACTTTATCTTCCTTTTTAAACAGTATTAATTCCTTACATCATCGCATAAAGTTTACTATGGAATTAGAAGAAAACAACCAGTTATCTTTTTTAGACGTTCTCCTCATCCGATCATCTTCAAATATTCTTACAACTACAGTATACAGGAAACCAACATTCACAGGTCGTTATATTCTGAAAGAATCAGCCCATCATCCATGTCATAAAACAGGAATTATAAAATGTCTCATCAAAAGAGCCAAAACTAATTGTTCTACTTTTGATTATCTACAGAAAGAACTTTCTACTATCCAGCAACACATGAAACTCAATGGCTTTTCTGAAAAAAGTATTCAACGTCTTCTTACATCTTATAATCCTCCACAAAACAACAAAGATTCAATACGTCGAGTACCTATTCCTTATATCTCCGGTATTTCAGAACCTATCGCAAGAATTTTGAAGAAATATGATTTAACAGCTACGTATTCTCCTATTAACAAATTGTCTTCTCATTTTCCTTCTCCTAAAGACAAACGCTCAACTTTATCTCTTCCTGGAGTTTATCAAATTCCTTGCAACTGTGATCTCTCTTACTTTGGACAGACTGGACGTTCTCTTGAAAAAAGAATCCAAGAACATCAATCATCCATTCTTCACAATAAACCTGAAAAGTCTGGTTTGGCTCAACACGGGATTGAAACTGACCACAGCATCCTTTGGTCCAAGACGCGCCTCTTACATAGATCCCGTTACAGGTTCGAACGTTTGTTCAAGGAAAGCGTGGAGGCCTTGCTCCATCATCCCAACCTGAATCGTAATGACTGCATATCTATATCAAAAATCTGGGAAAGCCTAATCAAGATTACTCATTAATTTTTTTTTTTTTTTTTTTTTTTTTTTTTTTTTTTTTTTTTAATAGCAAATTCAATCATGTTTCTACTTCAAAATATTTCGTTTCATACTTAGTGATATAACATCACGCGGCATGTTCTAATTTCAACGATCTATTGTTAGTATTCTAGCTTGTATATTTTTTAAACTGTTCTTGTAATACCACCGACGATGGTCTGCTATTTCCAGACCGAAATATTTGGTTAAATAAATATCTTTCTTGTGATTACGTGATTATATCATTCAACTTCAACTTCTTATGTACTAAAATTCCAAGATCCTTGGCCTGATCAGTTTCTTCTATCATAATCCCACTAGTGTAATATGTCATTGGATATCACAATATGCCAAAGCACATAAATTTATGTATACTAATAATAGTCATTTTTACGTGCTCATAATTACAGCCTATTCAAATTATTCTGCCAGAGTTGCATATCAGTTGCAAACCCAATTATGCTGCTTCTTATCTTTGCATCATTAGCAAATAGCTATATGCTATCTGTCAATGCCTTCCCAATATCACTATTGTAAAGACTGAATGACTGAATAATAATGTACCAAGGACTGATCCCTCTGGTACACTATTGGTCACCTTAAATCTTTCAGATGCACATTCCCCCATATACCACTTTTTTGAAATAGTCAGTTAGTCTTCTTATCCAAGTAACAGTATATAATCCAATATCATACATTCCAACTTATTTAACAGTCTTCCATGCTGCATCCTGTCAGAAGCCATAGCAAAGTCTGAAAGTATCCTGCTGTATCTATTCCCCTTTTCTAACTCAACCGTAACGTTATTATGAAATGTGAGTTGCTCAAACATGACCTTTCTTTAGTAAACCCATACTTCTTTGCAAAACATAGCTTCACTGTCAACCCATTTCTACATGCAAGCTCTTACCAACTTTTCCAAAATCTTCACCACCACTCCAGTGAGACTTGTAGATCGATAGCAAGATGTATCAGTCTTTGCACTGCACCACCCTTATGCAATGGGATTATCATACATTCCCTTCACTCCTGTGGAAAGAATGTATGATAATATCAGAATGCACATTCCTTTCCAGTTGAAGAGTGACTGCTTATTGTTTTTCCAATTGCACCACTGAGGCATCATAAAAAATAATAATAGCAATAATTCACATTGATAGCCATGCAGTATCTGTCAATCGATGCAGTTAAATATTTCAGTAAAACTGATTTCAAAAAATCTATTTCTGTGCTTAATGAGAAGTATATGCGAAACTTTTTAATTTCTTTTTTCATTGAGTAAAATCAGAGGTGCGAGTTACTGTACCTTTATATACAGTCATCCCTCGGCTTACGTCCATGATCCCATAAGGGAATGACATTTTTGACTATACTTCGAAAATTCTTCGAACAAGACACAAGCAAGCATAAAGTAAAAAGGTTTCTGTTTAGGAACAATTCACAAGGAGCAGTGGCAACAGCGCATTCAGCAGCAATCTCCTTTGGTAATCGGCATGCATCTTCAACAGTTCCTCTGTTGATTTTGTGTTTGAGAAATGGGTTATTTGTGCATTTTTCATTAATTATTCGCGATATTTTGTGCAACATGGCCATATATGCCCAATCAAAAAACCTAGTGAAGAATCAAACCGAAACCATTTGTTATATGGCAAAGTGAGAATCCATGAGCCTTCAAAAACATTAGGAAGCATACTCTTCCAGTTCATTATCGAAACTACAAGATGACTCAAAAATTGTTTTGAGTCATCTACATCTGAAATGGAAAGCTATTGATCAAGTGCACCACTGAATGAAATGATCACTCTCTCTCATGCATTTCTGGAAAGCATTCAATATTTATCATGCTATTAAAAATATTGCTGTGGCTTGGGATGAAGTGACCTCTCAATGTATGAATGTCATATGGAAAAAGACATTAAAAGGGTTTGTGCACAATTTTGGAAGTTTTGAAAAAAAATAAAGATCTTTGTAAATTGAGTGAAGAAATAGTGGGCCTAGCAAACAATCTGAATTTTGAAGTGAATGACGACAACATAATTCAACTCATAGAAAGTGCCCTGAAGAGTTGACCAACAGAGAATTAGTTGAGCTGGAGGAACAAGATGTTGCAGAAAGAGAAACAAGATGTTGCAGAAAGAGAAACAAGAAGAGGGAAAGGAAAAACAAGAAGAGGTAGCAATTAGGTTGAAGACATGGATCCCAATGTGGAATGCTACTTATTAGTAGAAAACAAAGTACATGATGTGTTTGCTTGCTATAAACAAATTTATGACGAAAAGAAGAAGAGGAATAAGCAAAGCACATTGAACATTTTCATCAAAAAAAAAAAAAAAAAGGTTAAACCAGAAGAGTCGTGGCCTGGTACTTCACATAGGGAAGGTAATGAAGATGTGATTGTGGAGAAAGATTTCGGTGATTATTCTCCTGTTTTATAGTGGCAATAACGCACAGTACAGTTTTATAAGGTTTAAAAATTAAAATGACAGCATACTTATTACGGTCAAGTCCCTAACTCCTATAACTCTGTTGATTTAATATATCGACTTACGTTTGACCAACTTACGTCCTGCCGGATGGAACGGAACCCCGACGTAAGTCAAGGGATGACTGTACTTCTTTCATTCAGTACAGTCCTTAATTGACTCCTTTATCTACATCATCTTTCTTTCTTCTGACTATATGCCTGTTCTTTGTTTCCCACCAATTTTCTTTGTCTTCTGTTGTCAATGTCCTATTATCTTTGGATTCTGGTACTCAGCAACGCAGCAGCCTCGGCCATTTGACAAATACCTTTCCTATGAGTTTTGCATGGAGACTTGTGTTGCCCTTCCTGACACAAGGCACTCTAGCAATGACAGTTGACTTCACATGGCAGTGGACCCATGGAAGAGATGGTAAAAAAAATCAAGATGCTCTCCTTCGAGATGTTAGAACTTATATACACTCCAAACTCAGAGTAGCAGGTATGCATGCCACCCAAGACTACAATATTTGGAAATGCACTAGCATTGGGACACTGATGATGTCACATTTCATGCAATACACATTTTGTTTAACACAGTTTCATAATAAAATTATTACATACAAAGGAACTTTAGAAGTTTTAGTAATTTTAACAAACAATGACAATACATATTTCTCTTTAGTTAAAAAATTCTTGTAAAACAAATATCATACAGTGTTATTCATGTGAGATTTTACAACTGCTTATCTTTACTAGAACACCCACAAAACATATGCTTTCTTTATCCAGTAAGGAGCATTACTTGGTTTAAGACAGAGAATAGCAAAGATATATATCTTTGAATGCACTGCATTTACTTTCTCAAACAAAATAAATCACAACTTGAATGTCTAACTATGAAAGGAGTGGTGGTATGTCAGAGCAGGAAGAAAATCAAGTCAATCCACTATAACCATCTGAAGTTAAGTAAATATAATCTGAATCTCGTATGGCCTTCTAGAATATTCTGAATTTAAGCAGTAACGACTACCTGCATTTTTGCTAGTTTTGGCACACGGTAATGCTACCAAAGCAGTCTTTCCTGAACTTTTTTTTAATAAAAAAAAATTCTGGGAATTCAGTTAAACTGGATTTGTTAAAATCAATTCTTCTTGAATTTGGTCCTCTTATTCTATGAACATCGCTTACATTTTGATTATAAGCTTATGTCAACTCATTTATTAAGTCAGTTATCTCCACTTTTTTTAAAAAAAACAAAAAAACTTTTATATTTATGAATTCCGATAGCTCCTGCAGCTTGACAATCTTCCTCTTGTATACCTTGCACAGTTACTCACAGTACAAACTCTTAAGTAATATGCACAAAATAAACAAGCATTTCACTGATATAGTACTTATTAAAATAATCAAAATATGCTTGACAAGAAATTGCAGGCCTGGTTAGCCAAGTGGTTAGCATATCTGCTCTCCAACCAACAGGTTATGTGTTAAAATCCTACCACAGGCATGGATGTTTGCAATTGTCTTTAGGTGGGAGACAAATTTCATAACCAAGTATGAGACCATTGTTTATTGAAGCCCTGAAGTGGCTTGAAAACATTCCATGTTTGGTCTTAGATCAAGATTTCCACACTATGTAAAAAATAAATACCAAAAATATATAAAATCAGTAAAAATAGAACAAAAAATTTTAGCCCATCCATGGTACAAACATACCATAGGTTACAAGTAAACCTTTTATGGGTGAGAGCCACATAAAACTTCTTCTCTTCTGTCTAAAAAGGGTTGAGTCTTCCATTGGGCAGAATCTTCCAGTCTTCTCTATTCCTTACTTTTCAAAAAAGTTCATTATAAGTTTTACATCCTGAAATGTTATTATTGCTTGACACCTCCAAGGGGCCCAAGGACTCATCGTGGGAGGCACACTACTCTACTTCGTTAATACATCTCATCCTCTCCACTACTACTAAATTCTCCAACTACGACACTACTACCGTCAACGCCATCTATTGCCCATCACCAACAACACTATTTTTTGTCTATAAATTGTGTGTTCTGAAGGCCGATTTGTCTGTTCGCGGCATGAAAAACCTGAGTTTCTGGGAGAAAAAACCCTGCTAACACCGTACAAGATTAGCTAACTCACCTTCAACTGACACATACATACATACATAGCTCATAACAAAAACATGATGTTAAAAAAGAGAATCATGATGTCATTATATATTAACAGAATAGAAGAATTTAAAATATTTTAAGTTAATTCTAGTAGTAAGACTTATACGTTGGTTAGACATAACTGGTAATTAATTTACGGAATTGACAACGCATATAAAGTAAATTAATTAAAGATAACTTTAATGAATCACTTCTATATTTCGGCAATGTCACATTGCCGAAATACAGCCGCTCTGGGCTGGCAGACCATGCCTTAGATACCCACCATAAAATTCGTTGGAAGAAGACAAAAATAATCCATCGCAGCAAGTTTAAATACGAAAGACTATTCAAAGAATCTTCAGCAGCTCTAAAAAACGTTCCTAACCTCAACAAATTTGGGTGCATGAAACTGCCCCAAATTTGGGAGACTTTCATTTTGAGAACTTCAGCCCAACTGCCAAGACTACCAAATTAGCCCGCAAGAGGGCACCATTAGGACTTTAGGAACAAAATTAGTTCTTATTTTCTTCCTCATTTGCTTTGTTAGTTCCTTAGTGCACATACCATATCTTTATGTTCCCGAAGATGGCAATGTGACATTGCCGAAATATAGAAGTGATTCATTAAAGTTATCTTTAATTAATTTACTTTATATGCGTTGTCAATTCCGTAAATTAATTACCAGTTATTTTAAGTTAAAACTTTGAAGGAAAACACAGATCTAATCCAAGAAGTTGGAAAATTAAAGTAAGAGTTAAAAGTAAAAGTCTTAATATGTTATAATAAGGAAAAGAAAAATATATATCATTATAAATTCAGATCTAAGTTCATAATCCAGGTCATAGCTTCAGGAGCCGCTTGTAAAAAGTCATTCCAGTCATTCTGATAAGCACGGAAGATGCACTCCGTTACAATATGTTGCATAGTCTGTCGTGGAGCACCACAGTCACATTCTGGAGATGTCTGTCTGTTCTATTTATAGAGAGTATCTCCACATAGGTTATGATTTGTCCGAATTCTATTTAGTACCGTCCATGTTTTGCAAGGCAGATCCGATCCTGTGATGATTTGATCACCTTTAAAGATGTTATGCAAATGTTCTTTCGTATTTTCCTTCCATGTTTCTTCCCACTTTGATAAAGGATTAAAATTATTTAGCACTAGTTCTGCTGCTGCTCATAGTGATGGATGGCGAGATTTCAATCTATTGACGTTAAGAGTTGGGAGATCCTGATGAATAGGTAGGTTCGGATTACCAGAAATTTTTTGGAATTCACGGACTAAAGAATTCAATCTACGTAGTTCTGTCGGAATAATGCCTACTAAAAGAGGTAACCAACATGTTGGGGTCGATCTAATAGAGCCTGTAATTAATCTTAAGGTATTGTTCAATTGAGAATTGATAATCCTTGTGTGAGGGCTATTTAGCCACACAGGAGCACAATATTCAGCACTTGAGAATACCAAAGCAAGGGTTGTTGTCCGAAGAGTAGAGGCTCTAGAACCCCAGGTAGTGACACAGAGTCTCTGTAGGATATTATTACGTGTCCTTAGTTTATATGCCAAGTTTGAAAGATGTTGCCAGAAAGTGAGAGAACGGTCAAGTGCGACTCCCAAGTACTTAGGGAATGTGTTATATGGAGGTATAGTGTTGTTCAATTCAATTTTTAGTTTCACATTTGCCAAGTTATTATTTAGATGAAAACAAGATATTGCCATTTTGCTCCTATTTAAACAGAGTCTCCATCTTTTAAAATATTCATCCAGAATAGTTAAGTCAGCTTTTAGAATTTCTTCCGTACGACTTATGCATTTATGCTGTGAGGTTATTGCTATATCATCGGCATAACAAAATTTCCTTGACGTAGTGACGGGAAGATCAGATATATACAGATTGAATAATAACGGAGATAAAACAGATCCCTGTGGCATTCCATTATTTAACTTCCTTTCGCTGCTAGTTTTATTACCTATGGTCACTATAAATCTTCTATCTCTTAGCATATTGTTAATAATATGGACTATTGTTTTACATGGGATAATTTTATATAATTTATATAGAAGGCCTTGTCTCCAAACGGTGTCGAAGGCTGTTGACAAATCAATAAATGCTGTTGATGTTTTTAAACATTTTTGAAAACCAGCTTCTATGTGAGTTACCAAAGAGAGAACCTGGTCACAACACCTACGATTTGGTCTGAAGCCAGCTTGTTCTATTGGGACATTTTTAAAAATTGTGGAGCTTATTCTATTATAAATAAGTCTTTCAAAGAGTTTATAACAACAACTGAGGAGAGTAATAGGTCGGTAACTTTCCGGTTTATGATTAGCCTTACCAGGCTTTAAAATTGAAAGTACTTTTGCTTTTTTAAAAATAGTGGGAAGTTTACCAGTTGTAAGAATGTCAGTATAGAACTTTGTTAACCATATTTTTGCATTTCTTCCCAGATTAATCAAAAATTCTGAATGAATGTTATCAAAACCAGGAGCCTTACCAGGCTTTAATTCCTTTAAGGCTGCTTCAACTTCTTGCTGTGTAAAAGGGTGTACAAAATTTGAAGAGTTGCTAAATTCTTTTAATTTTCTCTTTATATATCTTTTATGCTTTTTATTGTTTGGGATACGTGATATATTAACAATATGTATAGCTAGTTGATCTGGGGTGATTCTTGGTTGTTCTTTAATCACGGCTGGAATGAGTCAAGTCTATACCTTCAACTGTATTTATCCATTTTTTCCTTCGGGATATATCCAAGTTTTCTAAGAGTTTGTCTGCTGTTTTTGGATCATTGTTTATCTGATATATCATTATAAAGTACGTTCAACTGAAAAAGCCCATATAAAGATTCCCCTCATCACGACAAGAATCGAACCCAGGTCTTTTCCAATCGAAGGGTGCAATGTTCTGCTATTCTTCCAATTGCGCTATGATAGTTCTTGTCTAACTGGGCTATTTGTTTTCTTTTCCATCCAACTTGTTTTATTTATTTTTCTTAAGCTTTTCATTTCAAATACTAACAGTATTTTCTCCTCTCTTTTCTTAATTGTCCATACTTCTGCTGATAACTGTTGGTATAATTATTGATTCGTATAATTTAAGTTTGGCTTGTTTAGATATCTTGTTTGTTTTCCAGATTGGTGGTCCATCCTATCACTATTCTGTGTTTGATTGTTTCTGTTAGTTTTGATCCAAGATATATGAAGTTATCTACTTGTTCTATTTGTTCTCCATTTAGGGTGACTGAGATGTTAGTTTTGTTCCTCCCTATTTTCATCACTTTTGTCTTTTGTATATTTATTACTTTGTCATATATTTTACATGTATTGTTTAGTTTGTTTATCAATCATTATAGTTCATTTGGGGTCCTAACAAGATCATCTGCATGTTTGATATTATTTATGACTTATATATAGACCACTGATAATGATTCAGGCTTATTACCTATTGCATTCTTTACAACTTTTTCTAGATATATGTTGAATAGGCAATGGGATAGTGGACATCCTTGCATTACTCCTTTTTGGATCTCTATGGGTTCTGTTGTGAATGTGTCTTTTTTAATTATTGCATTTGTCTTAGAGTAATATTTTATCAAGAACTGTAAGAATATTTTAAGAACTTTAAGAATTTCTCTATTGATGATATCAAAAGCTTGTTTAAAATATGCAAAACAACAATATAGTTCATTATGGTCTTCCCAGCCGAGTTCTGCTAATTGGTGCAATGCGAAAATCTGGTCTGTTGTTGAATAGTTTCCTCGAAAACCAGCTTGTTCTGTGCCTGTTAGTTCTTCATAGGTGCCTTTTAATCTATTTTGTATAATTCTTACAAATATTTTATAGGGGTGGGGGAGTAAATTGATTGGTCTGTAATTTCTGCAATCACTTTTGTCTCCTTTCTTGTATATTGGGATGATCTTTCCAGTCCTCCAGTCATTTGATATCTCTCCTGTTTCTAGTATTTTGTTGAATAGGATTGTTAAATATTCTATTGATGTGCTGTTTCCATGTGACCATAGTTCAGTAAGGATAGTATCAATACCTGGTGCTTTATTGTTTTTCATTTGTTTTACTGTGTATCTGACTTCTTCTCTTAATATTTTTGGGTAATCGTTATTTTCTTCTATTGTTGGCATTGTAGTTTTATTTCCTTGATGAAAGATAATCTTAAAATGGTTCGACCAGATTTTCCTTATCTCTTCAATATCCACAGTTTCAGTCATCTTGTTGTTTATCATTGTTACTGTTTTTGCTGAGAATTCCTTTATATTCTCTTGTAGTGTCATGGAAAACTTTTAGGCTGTTTGGTTGGTATGCTTCTTAGCATTTTTTAGCTTTTTCTTCTAGCCATAAAAAATAAATAAAATTATATTCTTGCTTTTATACTTAACCCAAGAGTAAGCAAACAAAAATCTGCATGTGAAGTATCCTGAAGACTAGGATATTATTTGTGTATAGAGGCTCATATCAAACTGACTCAAGTATCATATAAAGAACAGCACACCTCCTTTTGGACGAATGTACTGCCATGCATGTATATGTCCAAATAATAAAGTCTCACCAGCTTCCGCTAGTGAGATCTTTATTGAGGCTTCATCAGTGGGAACTAGGCCTGTGGAGATAGTGACAGCTAAACAATAATACAGAAGTCATTTTCCATATACAATAACAAAATGGTTTATCATCTTATGCATTATGAAACACTAAGATAATCTGGTGAACTCAGCAGACTCTACATATAAGTAGGGCTTTTTTTCTAAATATAAGTTTACCAGAACTCTACAATCTCATCTCATAACACAAGAAAATCTAAACATACCAGGCCTTTGAATCTCTTGTTCTTTTATTTTTGACAAATGGATATTATATATATATCAAATGGAAATAAAACATTAAACATTAAAGCAAAGGTAAAAAAATATTTAAAAAATACCTTAATTTTCACAATAGCTTCCAAATTGGGCTCATCACATTGGTGTTGCAATCTTCACGACTTCGTTCCTTATTCTTCGTGTCTGTTGCTAGATGTCTGCTTTTCAGGAATCAGGAATTGACATATGGTAAGGGTTGAAAAACAGCCAGATGAGGCCCAACCAGCTTGATGAACATCATACTCACGGTCTTCATTTGTAGAGAATCTCTTGTCGGTGTGATGTGATAATCAGGTTCATCTGGGAAAAACCACGCTCACATTCAGCAGTAGAAATGGGGATGCTGTTGATAGTGTTTATTAACTGCAATAGTGCAACAGGCATTTTCTTCTCTGTCCGGAATTCACGAAAACCTCTAACAACCTGTCGTTCTGGAATTCTTAGCCTTTTACACAAACTCTCCACTTCAGTATCACCGAAAGTAACATTCCTTTCAGCACCGTCTGGCCAACATTCTGGATACAACACTTTTGTCCATTCTGGAATTTGCATCTCTTCTGCAGATAGAAGGCGATTTTCCATTCGTTGTTTCAAGCAGTCATAAAATTTTGTAGGATCAAGAGAACGATTCACATTTGTTGATCGACTGGTTACCCTCTTCTCCAAAGTCACTCCTTTAAAGTTCAGATTTTCAACTGCTTGTACAGCTTCACGATAAAAAGGCCTGCCATTGACTTTCCTGTCTTTGAACAGCCGAATCTGCCTTGATATACTGCTATGAGCTTTGTAGAGTGTAATATCCCTTGCTTGCAGTTCAACACAAAGCTCTGACAAGTCTTGGAGAGCATCACACATCAATCCAAGATCCAAAACAAAAACACTTGTTATTTTCTTCAAAAGGCCTTCATACATTACTCTTTCAGACTAGTCTCTGTTTTCATCTTGTTTTGCTGCTGTAAAATGACCCACAAGTACTTTATAATCTTTCCACACCGCAGAAACACTTCTAAAACTAGAAGTCACCTAACGTGTACTTAAAACTCTTCCAATTTTGAAGATTTCCTTGTTGAGATCTTCAGCTACTTTGCCTAGTTCTGACATTTTTGGGTGACTGGTGATAGAGAGAGTCAAGAGTGTCAAGAAATGACTTGAAGTGGTTGATTTGTTCTGGAAAGTCTTTTATTACAACATCACCAACAGAGAGCTTGAGTCTATGGTTGGCACAATGCCAAACCAAAATGTGAGGATAACATTCCTTAATCAAAGCTACTCTCCTTTTTTCATACCCAACATCACAGCTGCTCCACCACAGGCAATAGCAACAAGATTTTTCTTCAAATAATCATCATGAAACCCCAATTCATTAAGGGTGTTCATCAAGCTATAGAAAATAACTTGTACAGATATATTTTCTAACTCTACAATATCAATAAAAATATTTGCATGTTGCTCCATATCAGGTAGCATTGTATGTACATATATTATTAATGATGACAACTGGTTAATAGTGGTGCTTTTGTCAATCAAAAGGGAAGTCTCACATTTTGACTCTATTATTTTTTTAAAAAGGATTTTTTTCATTTCAGTTCCAACATGATTTGTTATATTCATACAAGCATTTGTAGAATGTAGAATTCAACTCATGTCACCGCCATTCAATTCTTGGAGGTCAATTTCTGATTCAAAGTCATTGAAAGCCTGGGTTTTCTTTGCAACTTTATATGCTGATCTGAAGATTCTACAAGTGACGTCTTTCTCATGTTCAAATGCTTTTGAACAAGCTACCTCCAGTTTTTGTTCTTTTGCAGATTCTATAATTTTAGCAGCAGCAATGTGCACTGAACTGTTCTTATGATTGTGAATTTTTTTATGTAGTGAGGTCATTTGCTCTTTTTTATTCCTACCATAATGAGAAATTTGAATATTTGCCCATGGTTTTGAAATATTCATATCTTGCTTATTCCTTTCTACTCCCAAACTTGCGATTACATATTTTACAGACAATATTTTTATTCTCCACCAACAGCCATTCATTTTTGTTGCAAAAATCAGCTTTTGGGTCTAGGGTCCAACAGTCGGGTAGATCTTCTTGTGCATCTTTACTCGTCATAGTCGTTGTTGTAGGAACATAGCAGCCACGTATTTTATCCTTCCAGTTTTTGTATCACTGTCCATCGGGTCTGTTTTTGCCCAATCACTGCACTTACTGTTCTCGAGCTTTAACTTTTTGGTTGCAGGAGCAGAAGAGAAAAACTGTGTTATTTTACTATTCATTGCGTAAAACTGGTGAAACTTCCATGAAACACGTTAACCTCACTCACCCACATTGTAAAAGTGTGACTCTACTTGCGTAGGGCACGTCTGCTTGTATGCTTGTTCACATAGAAGTTCCACTTCCAGTAACTACCGTAACTTCCCCCCATATCAATTCTAATCGAAAATTTTGATCTTCAGGGTTCAGTGTCAACAACACAAGATGGCAGCACGAGATTGGATGAACCTAAGATGACCTTTGATTTACGTTGTTAACGACCATAACTGAGAATTTAAAATGGAGGCAGTCCTAGTTTTGAAATACTTGTAAAATATGTGTTTAGTGACCACTAAAGTCCTAAAAGTTTACCGGAACACGTTCCAGCTGAAAAAAAGCCCTGCATATAAGTAGCCTAGTTGTGAAGAACATGCAAACTTTTTTTTATTATTACTATTATTACGGGCAACTCCAGGGAGTCATTGGACTCATCGAGGGAGGCCCCAAATCATATTCATCACAACTATTTGACATTCATACAGTATCTATCATACCTCGCCTTAAACTCATTCACTGTCACAGCATCCACCACAGACTCAGGGAGCGCATTCCACTCATTCACTACTCTAAAAGTAAAGAACCCAGCTCTAACACCTTTACTAACCACACTTTTGCCCAGTTTCCATGGATGTCCCCTAGTCCTCCCAAAACCAGCCCTGTTCTCAAAAATATCTTCTGAATTAATTTTATAGAAACCCTTCAGTAATTTGAATGTCTCAATCATATCTCCCCTCCTCCGCCTATCAACCAATTTTTGCAACCCACAAATCCTCAACCTGTTCTCATACGGTTCATTCCACAGACCTGCTATCATCTTGGTCACTCGCCTCTGGATCCTCTCCACCTCCTCCCCATCAAGAAGAAACCTAGGTGACCAAATCTGAGCACAGTAGTCTAGATGGGGTCTTATCAAGGCTCGATACAGAGGAACAATAACCTGCTTGTCTCTGCTTGTCATCGTATTCTTCAGCAACCAAGTGATTTGATGAGCTGTTTTGGTCACTTTTGCAATGTGTCCCCTAAATTTCAATTCCTTATCTACCAACACTCCTAAATCTCGTGCCTCATCAATTTCCTGGAGCACGGTTCCACCAATGCAGTAAACTGCCGCCAATCTTTTCACCCCAAAATGCATAACCTTACATTTTGCCACATTAAACTGACATCCATTCTCCTTAGCCCAGACCTCCAATCTATCCAAATCATCCTGCAAAATTTTGACGTCATCTGCATTCACTATTGCCCTACCCAACTTCGCATCATCCGCAAACAAATGAACTGTTCCTCTCAGATCATTTCCTATATCATTTATGAACAAATTGAACAGCAGTGGTCCAAGAACAGATCCTTGTGGTACACCACTAGTCACAGGCCATCTTGTGGACTCTACTCCCGAGTAAACCACTCTCTGATATCTCTCCGTCAACCACCCTCCTATCCATCTCACCAACCCTATGTCCATTCCCATATGCTGCAATTTACTGATTAGAATTCCATGTGGAATCCTGTCAAGGTCCAGTAGAATCACCGTAAACCCATTACCCTTATCCAGTTCAGCCGTCACTGTGTTATAATACGTGAGCAAGTTACTGAGGCATAACCTACCCTTCACAAAACCATGCTGTCCCCGATACAGTATCCCATTTTCTTCTATCCAATCTTGTATTTTCCTCTTGACTATTTTCTCTAAGACCTTGACAATGATTCCTGATATGCTAATCGGTCGGTAATTTACTACAGCAGTCTTGGAACCACCTTTATGCAGTGGAACTATTTTCCCCTCTTTCCACCCACTCAGGACTAACCCAGACCCGAGACTCAAATTAAACAAAATGGTCAAGGGTACTGACAATTCTTTAGCTGCTTCTCGTACAACACGAGCTGGTATACCATCCAATCCCACAGATGTATTGACATTGAGGTTATGCAATAGACTACTCACCTCCACTTCATTAACCACAATTCCCGTATAATCTACTGGTTTATTCGTTTCTGCAATGTCACCACCTGGATGATATACTTTTGCAAAATGCTCACTCAGTAACTCAACTACCTCAACTGATTCAGTTACCTCCCTACCATCGGCATTCTTTAAAATCAATCTGCCATGTACATTTTTCCTTTTACTTGCTACATATCTAAAAAACTGTTTAGGATTCTCTTTAGCCTGCATGGCCAATGTTCTTTCGTAATCCTTTTTTGCTTTTCTTACCACACTCGTCACCCTTCTGGCCTGTGCTTTATACCGTTCATGTGCCTGCCGGTCACCCTTCTCCTTAAATTCCCTCCATAGTTGTTTCTTTTTTTGCAACTCAAGCTTAATGGTGTTATTCATCCATTTAACCCCTACTTGATTTATTATTCAGACTCTAGGTATACAGTCAGCCATTGCTTCATGCAAGCACTTCTTAACTACCTCCCACCTCCCATGCACTATCAACTTCTAGTCCTTGCAGTTGTACATGCCATGGCACTGAACCAATCAAACTCCTAAGCTTGTCATACTTTACAGCCCGATAATTCCACATGTACCCTGTCTTAATTGAAAATTCTACACCTTTAGCCACCTCCCAAGTTAAGACCCTATGATCACTCTCGCCGATTGGTGGCAATGTGGTCATATTTGTTACAGCCAAATCCTCAGATGTACTTACTAGGTCAAGCACTCTCTGACCCCTAGTATTTTCCATTACATGGTGTCGCAGATAGTTATCCCTTAATAACCGCATAAAATCCAGTTCCTTCCTCCCGTGTGTCCTCTCCTCACTCCAATCAATGCGACCATAGTTGAAATCTCCCATAATAATCACCCTCCTTCCACCCATTTCTTCTATTTGCTTGTGCATACTGTCACCACCATCTTTTCCATCACCTGGTCTATAGCAGCACCCAATTGTATATTTAGTTCTGCTAGCCACAATCTCACACCAAATGGCCTCAAATGTGCTCTTTTCTCTATCCTGCAATTCAACTTCTATTCTCCTTGGCTGGAGCTCATCAGCTATCATCAACAATACTCCTCCCCCCATTTTATTCTCTCTGTCATTCCTGAACACACTACCCATCACATTCAATCCCACTAGTTATATCATCTACAGTCAGCCATGTTTCACTAATACCTATAACCTGTGGTCTGGAAGTGCCAACCATGGCCAAAAACTCTTCCTTCTTGTTCCTAATACTCCTAGTATTAGTGTACATGAATTTAAGACCCCCATTAGCCCCAACCCTACCTTGATGCCTTATATTAACTATCCCACTCAGATTTGTTGTCCTTATTTGCTCTGGCATATTATATTCATTCTTACATTCAACTGCCTCCATAAGTACTGTATCTCTACTCCCCCCCCCTTAACAAATCTAGTTTCCCTGAATTTGCACATCCACTACATTCAGCAACACTTTCTCAAGTCTTCTTACACCGTAACCATTCAAATGCAAGCCATCCATCTTATATAGATCCTTTCGCCCATCAAACTCACTCCACACATCCACAAATTCCACACCACTCGTCATACATAACCCACGCATAAAGTCATTTGCAATTATAGCCCTCCTTTTAAACATTTCACTGTCATACCGTGGCAAAAGACTAATCATTCTAACTCTCTTACTCTTTTCTTTTGCTACCTCAAACAATTCATTCAGGTCTTCTATCATTTCCATTTTATCTCCTTTCAAATCATTCGTACCTGCCACAACAATCATTTCTTTCACCCTTTCCTTTTGCTCTCTAATAGACGCAGTTACGTCCTTTATGGTCGCACCAGGTTGGTACGATTTTGTCAAATCCTCTACTAACACACCTCGTACTAACGAGTCTCCATACAGCACGCTATCCTTCATTTTGTTCATGTTCACATTCATACGTCTATTTTTCCTGTCATACCTTTTATTATTGGTTGGTTCATTCAGTCTACTTTTGTTCATGCACTCTAGCTGCTGTTTTGCTCTTTCTATCGCACTATTCAACAACGCGATCTCACTCAATGCATCTATCTCATCTTTTTTGTTCTCTGAGAAACCATTTATACTATCATTCACACTTTCTACATTCACACTCTCACAATTTTCATGTACAACCTTGCCGTTTCTTGTCATATCCCTGTTTCCTTCATTCTGAAGGTTGACAAAAATATCACACTCACGATCCGAAATACACTTCAATTCCGCATTCTCCCTACATTTTCTACACACATTCAATCCTTTATTATCATCTAACCACACTCCTACCGCACTCCGCAAAGCGTACATTTCACAGCTAGTACACTGACTCATTTCTTTTATGCTACCGTTCTTTGATAACGATGGCGAACCTTCATTACTGGCCGCCATTTTCCTTCGCACAGGTGCCATTACTTATCTGTGACGTGTTTTGTCAAATTATACCCTAATCTTTAATAATTATTCAATTAATAAATAAGAGGAAAAAAAGTACAAACATCAGAACATTTAAGTACTAAATATAATTAAATAAAATGAAATATAACTAAATACAGTAACTTAGCTTCGTTTTGTCTTCCACCATTACGCGTTCGATTCCGACGGTACCAAAGTATATTATATCGCGACAGCAACTAACTTCCAAAAAAAACCACTGAAGTACACTCGTATTCAGAGAAACAATTTAGCACTCAAAAACGTAGAAAAACGGGGAAAAAAGCGGACTATTCACCGATTAAAAAACACTTTCTTCTGCACAGCTCAAATTCACCGCCACCAATTTTGTTTGCTTATGCTTGGATAAAGGATAAAAACAAAAATATTATTTCTTGTCAAGTATAATTTATTTACCACCAAGTAAAAAAAAAAAAAAACTTACTTAGTATTATTAAATAACTTAATAGCATGTGTGGTAGTTGTTTTTACACCTTTAATAAATATCATAGCCTACATATTTCTCTTTCTTCCTGAATGTGGCCGGATCAGTTGCTGAAACCACTAGAGCCTTCAGTTGTCTTCATTTTATCAATTAAATGTGTGCATTTTCAAGAGTAAGTTTGTTTTCCAGGAGTAAAATCAGTGTTATATGCAAAATAATTGAAATCTACTAACTCTCATATGACATTTCCTAAAAAATTTAGCATCCTTGATGAATTTGAATGCCGATCTTTCCATACAAGAAGCATTCATCTTTCTAATAGCATCATACTCATATCTGAGTAAACAAAATTTATTAATTGCAGAGGAAAGAGGGATGATTATGCTGAAGTCTTGGGGGGGGGGGGGGGAATCAAATGAATAATAACTATTAGAATTTTTTCTTTCTAATAGTGATATCACAATGTTAAAATTAATTCCTATTAAAAGTCAAAATAATCTCAACTTTCAAAGCTAATTCCATATAGTTATTCAAAAAATTTTTATAAACTTGCCTCTCTTGCTATCTTATCCAAAGCTTCATCTTCAACTGAGTATACCCTCATAATTCGATGTCTTGTACTAGACATTTTTATAACCTATTTTGTTTTACTATCCAGCTGCAAATACTGAACAGTGCTCTGTAAAATGAAATAAGTGCTGTTATAAATGCTAACATAACAATATTAACTAGAATTTACAGACTGTAGATTATCCTACTTAAAATTATAAATAAAAATTATCATACTTTTGATTTCTTTGCAATTCAAAACTACTGCACATTTAAGACAGTAATTTATTTCTTACACAAACTATTTATATACACTACATTGCAAAAATTCCAAATTCTAATTAAAAAAATATGCAAACCTGGCAGATCTCTATATAATTCCCCTTGAAATCTTTCACAATATCATATATGTATAAATTTAAAAAATGAATACAAATTCTGGCTTGACTGGCCAAGTGGATAACATCCTCTGACCAACAGGTTGTGGGTACAACCTGTTGGTTGGAGGCAAGGATGTCTTTAGATGGTATATGAATTATAGCTCGTAAGCAGTTTGAAAAAGTAGCCCAGCAATGAAGTATCTTCACCTCTGGGCTACTTGTATATAGAGGCTAATGACTTCACATCGATTATCTTAGTTTTGATATAACCAAGTGAAAAACTTTCAACATCTACCTGTGATCCAGAGTATTTTAATAATAAAAGTGATACACCTTTTTTTTACTGCTTGTATATGGGAAAAATATGACTTCTGCATTACTTCAACCTTGGTATTTCTTCTGGGTCTGACTCTCACTGATGAGACCTCAATAAAGGTCCTAACTAGTCTTGGTAGTGGCCCTTCTTATAATGCTTAGCATTTTACATGTCCAAAAGTGGGTGTGTTTTGCATTATGGGATACTAAGGTAACTGATGTGAAGTCATTAGCCACCATATAAAAGTAGCCCAGTCGTGAAAATATTATCCAAGTGTAAGCAATACTTTATTTGCTTACACTTGGATAAAGGTTTATAAACTAAGAATATAATTTCTTGCTATATTTCATTTATAGTATAACCAAGTGAAAAAACTTTCAACATCTATCTTTGATCCAGAATATTTCAATAATAAAGTGATACACTTTTTTATTGTTTATGACTTGTGTATCGGAAATATATGACTTCTGCATTACTTCAACTTTGGTATTCCTTCTGGGTCTGGCTCCCACTGATGATGTTTTATAATGTTTATCTTTGAGTTTGCATACTAACTGGGGAGTAGAGAGGCTCAGCTTGGTGGTGGGTCTTTGCCTGCCACTGAGTGGAGCCACTGCTGAGTTTCCTGTCCTGGAGTCATTCAAGCCAGGGATGATGAGTTTAATAGTGATCCTTTAGAGTCCCTCAGCGAGATTTAGAGAGATCTTGTAGATCCCTCAAAATTTTTGAAAAGGTATCCCCACATTTTAATATACCACAATAAAGGTCAAAATGATTAGTGGCCCTTGGGGGGTTTGCATTATGGGATATTAAAGCAACTGATGTGAAATCATCAGCCTCTATATACAAGTAGCCCAGTCATGACAATACTTCACGTTTTAACTTTGTTTGCTTACACTTGGATAAAGGATTAAACCAAGAAAAACTGCTTGGTATCTTTAATTTTAAAAAAGTTTCATGTTTGGTTTCTAGAACAGGGTTTCTGAATTATTGTAAATTGTTGCTATCAAACATGGAATACATGTCAGAAGACATAATACAACAATGAAGGTTGGAGAATTACTGAAGAACCAACAAAGGCTGAACAACAGCAGAAGAGCCCATTCTCAGACTAACATAGAGTGAGGAAGCTTGACCTTGTTATAAAGAGAGGAAATGAAATAGTTTATGGTTGTCTCCAATACCCACACAACAGTACAGGTTGTGAGCACTGGGTGACCACTCCCTACTCTCTATCATGAGAACGTTGGTTGCCTACTATACAGAAAACCAAGCCTTTGTGCATTAACTTCAAGAACACTTTAGTGCATCAAAATTTTCTTCCAAAACTATATCTTTTAGAGGTATACAGCATCAACAAAGTTATAAGGACCTACTAAGTTTTAGCTCTCTGGCTGATTTCAAGCTACTTTCTTAGTGTGACATGCAGGACATAGCAGCAGAATGGCAAACTCACCTAAAAAAACTCTTAGATTCCCTATGTCTAGAGATGGATTGCATAGAATGTAGCTAAAGCTTAGGTCTCTTCTGACCATCGATGGAGGGCCATGGTAGGTAGGTAGGTAGGTAGCAATGATGAAGTGCAAAAGAATAAAAATAAAATTTTAACACCTTTCATGGGTAGAACTCTTATTTAAGAAATGATAATAATAATACAATAAACAGTGCTCCAAGTCAGTCTAAAGCCTCCCTAGTACAAGTGGAAGAATAGCAGAACACTATACCCTTTGACTGGTAAAAAAACAAGTTTGATTCTTGTCATGATGAGAGGAATCTTTATATGAACATTTTCAGTTGCAGGTGAGTTAGCCAATTTCATACAAAAGTAGAAGGTCCCCCCCCCCCCCACACACACAGCTGAAACTCGGGTTTTCATCCTCCATACAGGCAAATCAACCAGAGTACACACAAAATTTACAGACACAGAATACAGTTAGTATGCAGTAGATGGTATGGCGCAATATATAGATGGTGGTAGGACCAGATTTACATATAAGCTAGGCACGTTATGGCTTAGGGCTTACCTATGCCTCAGTAGGAATGAATGAATGATTTCCTTTCATCCATACGGATGGTAGGGGTAACTACGCTGTCATACTAGGGAAGTGACTATGAGCAAGGTGGTTTCCCGTTGCCTTCCTTGCTGTGCTATGTCCTATGGCTATGTTCACGGGTCGGTTTGCCTGTTTGCGGGATGAAAATCCCCCGAATAAACTGGGGGGGACCCTACTGTCCATGCCCAAGACCAGCAAACTTGGCTAAGGCTGAGGAAGATTCTTAAGCTCCTCACGTCTCTGATGGGAATCGAACCTAGGACACTCCTTCCCTAGGCATATGGTTGCAAAGTGCACAGCCACTAGGCTAACCGCACGGACAATGCCTCAGTATAGATAACCTAAAATTTACTCAGCAGGAGGCATCTTAAAAGTTATTGCTTAGGAGCCCATAAAAATCCTGCTAATGTGTTTATGGATTTGAAGAAAGTGGAAGCATAGTGTTGGGCACTTTAGTGGAATACTGCCTATAAAAATACCCATACAAAATTAAGATACGAAGCAGAAACAGTACATCTATTGGATAGCAATTGGAGTGAGTATGTGAGAGAACAGTTGCCAATTAACTGAACCACTCTTTTCTGAACAGTGTTAAGCATTTTTAGAGAGGTTTTTGGTACACCACCCCACACACATGAAAACAATATTCTAAGGTAAGGTGAAGTTAGGATTTATACAGCATTAGGAAGTGTGCTGGTTTAAAATAGTGTCTTGAGTGTTTTTTTGGATACCAAGGACGAATGTAATACACTTATAACAGGATAGGTCACAAGTGTAAATTATTCCAAGGAGAGATACCTGATCTCAACTAGAGATCTGAGTATTAACAAAAGATCAGAAGAGGTGAAGTGTGGTCTTTTTTTTTGGCATGAAATAAAGCAAGATTGCATTGCCTTATTTTGTGTAGTGGTATGTAGTTGACAAGGTTATCCTTACTCCACTGAAATATACCAAGGAAATCAGTTTTTAAGGAGGATCTCATATTAGGAAGATCCTATAGCTGTCATCAGCAAAACAGGAGTTGAGTTTAGTGATTGAAGAACATTTACAAATAGGAGAAAGAGTCTGAGCAAAAATAAAGAACACTGGAGTACTCTGACACTGATGGTACAATCTGAAGAAAGGAAGCTATCCACTATGACACAGTGAATAGCTAGTTTTTCTCCGACCATTCACTGTGCCATCCACCATGACAAAGAGAGGAAACTAGCCATTCACTGTGTCATGGTGGATGATAGACCAAACGATGGTAGTTTGGTGAGCAGATCGTTGTACCAAACCTGATCAAAGAAACTGAAAATATCTAGAGCGACAATACAGGTGTCACTAAACCTTTCCTTAGCTTGGGTTTTTTCTTTAATCAGGAAAAAGTCAGAAGTTATAGAATGACTCTGATTTGTACCTATGACCCCCACAGTAGGTTCTGGGAAAGAAGAAATTTTTCAGGTCATTAAAGAAGCAGCTGACATAATTATAAATGAAAAGCCCTTTTACTGGAGACCTGAACTATAAAATAAGAAATCAATCTCAGACATACAGAAATAATTTGAGAAAATTTAGAGAATGCAGCAAAGCTAATAATACAGCAGACTTTCACTATCACTATAGTTTACTTGTAGGGACCACAAGAACAGTTTGTTATAGTGGACCTCTGTTTGTGGTGAAACAAAAATCAAAATTCGAGAGGTATCTGAACATTCTGGACAATGCAATGATTCCTACACTGTGACATTTCAACATAACTTACCATTGTCTCTTTCAGGAAGACAATGAACCGTAACATAAAACTGCTGCTGTAACTGAGTGGTTTATGGACATAAACATCACCACGCTTGACTAGCCTCCACAGAGCCCTGATCTCAATCCTATTGAACATCTGTGGGAACTGGAGTGTCGAGTGAGGTCAAGGGACACACCTACAGGAAGTCATGAAGGTATAGGAAGTTATACAATAGCTATCAATGGTTCAAAATTCCCATAGTGGCTATTGTATGCTTGTGGAAAGTATGCCCTCACAGGACTGCTACAGTCATCACAGCAAAAGGAGGTCCTACATCTTATTAAGGTGGGTGCTATGGCTGCTTGTTCCTTAGACTATGGTGTCATGATAACTAATAATTAAGGAATTGACAGCGTACACTAGAAATATAAATTAAATAAACTTTAATATATACTTCCCGATATTTCGGCAAACGTCACGTTGCCATCTTCTTGGGAACTTAATACAAAGACACGTGCACACAAGTACTACATAACAGCAAATGAGAACAGAAGCTAACGTTTTCCTAAAGTCCTGGTGGTGCCCCCTGGAGGGCTATATTGGTAGTTCTTGGCCTTTGGGCTGAAGTTCTTCTGATAAATGTTTCCCAAATTTGGGGCAGTCTCATGCATCCAAATTTGTTGAGATTTGGCATGTTCCTAAGGGCTGAGGCTGATTCCATGAATAGTCTTTCATATTTGAACTTGCTGCGGTGTATTACTGTGGCTTTCTTCCATCTTATTCTGTGGCGAGTATCCAGAGCATGGTCTGCAAGCCCAGAGTGGCTGTACTGGTGAAATCGGATGTAATCCTTGTGTTCTGAGATTCTAATATTTGCTGTCTTGCCTGTTTGGCCAAAGTAGGACAATTTACAGCTGCAAGGGACCTGGTATACACCAGGTAGGTCTAGGGGAAGTGGTTGGTCTTTAGTGGAGCAGATAAGGGATGCCAATTTTTTATGTGGTCTGTAACAGGTGGTCAAGTCATGTTTTTTTAAAATTTTGTTGATATTTTCCAAGGTGCCTCAGATGTAGGAAATGGTGATGGATTTAGAGTAATCTTTTTTGTAAAGGGGGGGGATGGTGGGTTGTGGATAACTGAGTTAAGTATTTTTTGGATTCTTTTTTTTTTGGGGGGGGGGGTAGCCTTGGCTGAGAAAGTGTCATGGATGTGATTTAGTTCAGTGGAAGGGCTTGATCATTTGAACAGATTATTTTTGCCCTGTTGAATAGTGTCTTAATAACTCCATATTGTTGTGAGGGGGGGGGGGATGGGATTGTTGATGAATGTATCTGCCTGTATGGGTGGGTTTTCTATAAACTGAGAAAACCAAGGTTCCATCAGGTTGGCAGGTGACTAGTGTGTCTAGGAAGGGGAGGTTATTGTTTTCCTCTTTTTCCAGGGTGAACTTGATTCTAGGGTGTTGGTTGTTTGTTAGGAAGGAGAGGAGTGAATCCGGGCCATGTGTTCAAATAGCGAACACATCATCAACGTAGCGAAGCCATATGGTAGGTTTTTGTGGGGATGAGTTTAAGGCTTTCTCTTCAAAAGTCTCTATAAAGAAGTTGGCCAAGGATGGGGAAAGTGGTAAACCCATGGCTGTCCCCTCTATCTGTTTGTTGAATTTTTCCTGCCAAACGAAATAGCCTGAGTTCATTGTAAACTGAAATAAGGCTGAGATATCGGGAAGAAATTTAGCTTGGATTAGTTCTAAGGTTTCTTTGAGGGGGACATTCATGAATAGGGAGGAGACATCAAAACTTACCATTATGTCATTATGTTGAAGTGTAAGGTTTTCTGTACTGGCTTTGAAGTGGGCTGAGTTTTTTGTGTGTGATGGTGTGTTGCCAGTATAGTATGAGAGCGCTTTGGCTAAATGCTTGGCTAGTTTGTAAGTGGGGGAATCAATGCCATCCACTATGGGACGCAATGGCACATTTTCTTTATGTATTTTTGGGAGCCCCCACCAACTCTCAAATTAGAAAACTCCATAGGCTCCTTAAGAAGGTCACTTCTGGCCTGTGGAGATTACCAACAGACTGAAACCCTATAACTCTAGACCCCCCCCCCTGCATATATATGGGCTCCCAAAAATATTAGACAAAAGACAAAAGGGATTAGAACCCTTTTGTCTGTTGAAGAATCCTTGGATGTTGAAACATAGTAGTGTCAATTATCTGCTGGATTTGATGAGGGTCATTTAATTCCATTAAAGTTTTGATAGTGGTTCTTCTTGTAAGCTTGAGAGAGAGAGCACCACACATTATGTGCTCTATAAATTAAAGATCTAATAACACCAATTTTTTGAGAGGTGTGATAAGCAGACTTTTGATGAATGTATCTGGCAATAAAGGTAGGTTTTCAATCAATGCTGGTTGACAAAGTACTGGAGGGCTGTCTAAGAATGAAAAACTACCAGCATTTTCTTTTTCCATGGTGAGTCAAATGCGTGGGTGAAGGCTATTGATCTGATGTAGGAAAGTGGTAAGTTCATTTTCATAATGAGGCTAAACAGCAAAAACATCAACTTAACGAAAACAAAGAGAAAGTTGAGGATGAATGGACTGGAACAAGATATCTTCCAGATGGTTCAAAAATATAGTTTGCCACAGGCGGAGACAGAGCACAACCTATAACAACCCAAAATATCTGTACTTTCATTAAAGTTTATTACTATGGTTATCATGTAATTTTGTTGTTTAATTAGTACGAAAACATGTATAAAGAATAGGTGAAAAGCTTAGTGATAGAAAACTGCATTTCACAGTTATCTTCAAGACGAATCAAATATCTCAATGCATGAAGAACAAAAAATTATACAAAGTAAACTATAAGGAAAATTAAACAGGAATAATTACTCCAAAGAATAAGCCTGTGTAGCTCAGTGGAAGTGCTGTTTGCATTCCACGGTACTTGACTGCATGAAGGAAGACTTGGGTTCTAATCTAATGGCTGACTAGAGAAACATTTTCTAAGCCTTTTTTTGAATGGTTCCCAAATTAGCCAATCGCTGGCATGGGCAAGTGGGTTTTTATCTCCTGGAAACTCAGTTTTTTGGTCCCATAAACTCAACAAAATTAACTGTCAAACCCACACTATTTTCAGGCATTAAAAATATTCTGTTAGGGACCATGAGATGGCGGTACTTGTTAGCCATCTTCACTGCGTGCTGATTAAATTATGATAACCTTGGGCCAGCTATCTCTGATTGTCTATCAGTGGAGATTGAACTGCCCACTCATTCCCCAAGAGTCAGATATGGCTAAAGCAACATTGCCTACTCCCTAAACAGGAATAAAAGGCGTTAGCAGATTTTTTTTTTTTTTTTTACTCCAAAGAATTAGAAAATTATTTTTATAATACTCAAAGAAATTTATTCAAACTCAAAAGAAAGAGCTAAATGAAAGCACAAAGCCAACAAATACTGGACTTGATAAATGGAAAGAATATTTCTAAAATCTAAAAAAAGAATAAAAATAATGATATAACCAAATATAACTACAAGGAACTACATGGGTAGTGATTATGAAGAGCCCAGGAGACAGCCTGCAGGTGTAGCATGGGATGAGGAGTTAGCTGGAAAATAGATCAATGCAGCTTGGGGGAGGGGGTATTCAAGAACTATCTAGTAGAAGCAATGTCTAAATGTATTCCAAGGGTCAGAGGGTTAAATAATGTAGATGTGAAATGGATAAATGAAGAGATTACGCATGCGATACATAGAAAAAGGGCATTATGGAGGCAGCATAAGAGAAGGTGTAATAACCAAATCCATGATGATTACAAAGACAGGGCAAGGAGGGTGACTTGGTTAGTAAGTTCCTAAGGAGTGGAAGGAGGGCAAGATTGTGCCACTTCATAAAGGAGGTGATCGAACTCAAGCATCAAACTATAGGCCTATCTGTGTGTCAGGTGTTGTGGTTAAGTTGTTGGAGAAGCTTGTGAGAACTAGGATCCAGAGTTGGGTTGACAACAATGGTATAATCTTTGATGGACAGCATGGATTTGCTAAAGGGAGGTCGTGATTTAGTAATCTACTTACTTATTACAATAAAGTGACTGCTTCCTTGGACAGAGGAGAAGGATACACAGTAATATACTTGGATTTCGCAAAAGCTTTTGATAGAGTACCTCATGATAAGTTGACAGTCAAACTAGAGCAGATGGGGTTGGATATTAGATTAGTGCATTGGATTGGAGACTGGCTATCTGATAGGTATCAACAAGTTGTGTATGGGGGTGCAATATCCAGGAAAAGGAAAGTCACTAGTGGAGTGCCTCAGGGATCTGTTTTAGGGCCATTACTATTTAACTTGTATATTAATGATATTGGCGAAGATTTGGATGGAGATATTCAGTTGTTTGCAGATGATGCAAAGTTGAGACGAACCATAAAGAGTAGTGAAGATGTTGTGGCCTTGCAAGAAGACTTGAATAAATTAAGTGATTGGGCAAGCAAATGGGGATGTGAGTTCAATGTTGCAAAATGTAAGGTTTTAAAATTTGGAAAACAAAGATGGGATGCAGAATTTATGCTTGGTGAGAATATATTGTTGGAAGTAGAGGAAATAAGAGATCTGGGGTAATCGTGGATAAGGAACTAAAATTTAGGGGACACATCGCCAAAATTGTGAAGATAACACAAAGACTTCTGGGAATGATGCGGAGGACACTGATGTGTAGAAGTAGGGAGATTCTTATTCCATTGTATAAGGCTTTGGTTAGGCCACACATGGACTACTGTGTCCAGATTTGGTTACCTGGTTTTCAAAAGGATAAAAGATGTTAGAAAGAGTCCAGAGACGACTGACTAAGGTAGTTTCTGACCTCTGGAATGTCGAATATGAGGAATCATTGAGAGGATGCAATTTACAGAGTCTAGTGGTAGGAGGAAGAGAGGGAGATACGATAGAGACCCATAAGTTAGTAAAGGGTTGTTATAGGATCAACGCTGGAGAGGTTCTACAGAAAACAGCGGGAGATCAAGGGAGAACCAGAGGTCATCCTTGGAAACTGTATAAAGAGGATGTGAGCAGAGGAGTGAGGAGCAGGTTTTTTGCATGCAGAGTTGTGAATGATTAGAATGCCTTACCTGAAAGTGTGGTGTCTGCAGAGAATTTGAGTGTGTTTAAGGTGCGACTTGATGAGCTGTGTGTATGATAAAAGGACTTCCTAGATGAGTCTTTGACTCCATGGGATCTTGGGTAATAATAATAATAATAACAATGCTTATGAAAAGTACAACATAACTTTCTAAATAACAGAGAAAGATGAAATAAAAAATTGAAAATCAGCCGGAACAGATAAGATACAGAATGAACTATTAAAATGAGGAGCGGAAACAATTATCAAAAGAATTGATGTTCTACATACAGTATTTAAAGAATAAATAAAAAATTAAAAAAAAAACAGCAAATGACTGGTAAAAGAGTATAAAAATGCCAATCTTCAAGAAATAACTATACAGTATTTTGAGGAAATTACAATAACTTAATATTTCTGATATTTTGGCAAAGTTAAATTGACATCATCAGGGAGCACAATACAATATGTGCATGCAGGCACTAACATTGGGTAAATGGGATTTAAGCTAGGCAACCAAAGTTTCACTTCAAGTCCAAAATAGTGCCTCCAATATGCTAAAATGGTGGTCTTGGTTGTTGGGTTAAAGATCTGAGGATGAGTGCTTCCCAAATTTATGAAAGAAAGTGGAGAACCCATTTGTAGGATTTTCCCATAAACAAGAATTCTACAAACAGATAGAGGGGACAGCTATGGGCTCTCCACTTTCTCACTCCCACCAGCCAAATCACTTCATGAAGATCTTTGAAGAGAAGGCCTTAAACTCTGCCACACATAAACCCAATATTTGGTTACAGTGTGTATATGATGTATTCTACATTTGACTACATGGCCTGTATGCTTTCAACATTTTCTTACTACATCCAAATAACCAACATACCAGGATCCAGAGAAAAGGAAAACAACAACAGCCCCCTCCTAGACACTAATTACATGCCAGTCTAATGGATCCTTGGCATTCTCAGTTTATAGAAAACACACAATGGTAGATATATTCACCAGTAGTCACTCCTCCCCCCCCAACAATATTGAATTATAAAAACCTTATATAACAAGGGGGAAATGAATCAGTTCTGAAAATAGCGCCCTAACCACTTGAACTTGACCACATTCTCGACACTTACTTAGCCAGTGGCTACAATCTCACACAATCCAAAAAGATTAAACTTCATAACTTCCCCCTCCTCTAGAACAGAGATAACACAAAATCTTTTGGGGCACATCTGAAAAATTTAAAAAAATCCTAAGGAAATACAATCTAACAACCACTTACAGACCTTAGATAGGAGTGAATTTCTAGTGGCTATGCGCTTCGGAACCATATGCCTGGGGAAGGAGTGTCCTGGGTTTGATTCCTGTCGAAGATGAGAAGAGCTTAAGGATCTTCCTCAGCCATAGCCAAGTTAGCCAGTCTTGGACAGCAGGGTTTTATTCCCCAGTTTATCTGGGGTTTTTCATCCCGCAAACAGGCAAACCGGCCCTGTGAATACACATGGATGCAGTCATGAATCCTTGGGGATACAGCAGAGGAGTGGCAAATCAGCTGCATTAATATGCCAGTAACCCCTCATTTCTCTCAGGGACTCACATTGGTGAGTACGGGCATGGCAAACCCGAGATACCCAAGCTAGACCTGATACAATATACATACTTCATACAATATACACTTGGTATATCATATCTGGAGACTGATCTTCTACTCTTCTTTCACTCTACTCTCTCTTACTTCTTACCCCTTCCCCCACCAGTACTATTAGAGCAACTCTAATTTTATTTAATTATATTTAATACTTAAATGTTTTTTTGCTTGTAATTGTTTGTACTTTTTTTTCTCTTATTTATTTAACGGAATTTATTAATTGAATAATTATTAAAGATTACGCTACTCGGCAGTAAGGAATGATGGCGGATTCAGCAGCAGTCGCAAGTGGCGTATCGCCAAGTCCTCCGCCATTTAAGAACTCAATTATAAGCAATATCATAAGGGACTTTGTGGCATGCAGTACTTGCGTCATGTATGCATCTCGGGAATTTGATATGTGGCTTGTTAAAGAGAGCGGAGAATGTATGTGTGCAAAATGCAGGCAGTGGGAGGAAATAAGTACATTAGAAATATTGATATCTGACTTTGTTGCTCCAGGAACGGGGAATGAATGTGGGAAGACAAGTAGTGTGATAGGAGAGAACGAAAAAAAGATATATATGAATGAGGAAATAATAGTTGATAGTGTGGAAGGTGTGAGTGACTGTGAAAGTTTAGGAGATGGTTTTGTTTGGGAGAGTGAATTTAGATTGAGTGTCTGACCTGTAGAGGGAGACAGATGAGTTGAAAGAGGAGGTGAAATGTCTTGTGAATGAGAGCAGAAGTATGAAAGATAAGATTAGGAGAATGGAAGAGATAAATGCAAGGTGAATCAGAGCAGGAGAGAGAGAGAGAATTTAGGGAGTATGAGTGAGAGGTATGGGGGTGCTGGAAGAGGAGAGAATGGAAACAGTAGAACAGAGGGAATGAGAGAGAGGTATAGGAATGCTAGAAGAGGAGAGAATGGAGATGGTAGGAGAGATGGAATGAGAGAGAGGTATGGGAATGCTAGAAGAGGAGAGAATGGAAACAGTATAGTAGGAGAGACAGAATGAGAGAGGGATATGGAAGTGCTAGAAGTGGAGAAAATGGAAACAGTAGGAGAGAGGTATGGGAATGAAAGAAGAGGAGAGAATGGAAACAATAGGAGTGAGGGAATGGTAAGAGGTATAATGTATGGCGACTCAATGATCCGTGGTGTGCAGGATAGGATGAGTGAGCAGTGTTTGCCAGGAGGAACAACAGAAAGGGTGGCTATGGCAATTAAGAGAGGTGAAAGGGTGGATGAGATGATTGTGATGGTAGGAACGAATGACTTGAGTGGTAATGTAAGTCGGGCAGCGAGAGAAAGATATGAGATTTTTGCTTGAGACTGTACGGAAGAAGACAGAGAGAGGGAAAATAGTGTGCGTGTTGCCTAGGTATGATAATGATGAGCTGAGAAGAAGAGCGGTGATATTGAATGGCATAATAGCGGGAAGGTGTAACAAGAGAGGACTGATATATGTGGATGCTTGGAGTGTGTTTGAGGAAAGAGAGGAATTGTATGCGAGAGACCGTTTACATTTGAATGAGGTAGGCATCTGGAGAGATTGCTGTTCTGAATGAGTCAATGTGTCCCAGGGAGGATGATAGCAGGGGTGGCCTCTTGTGGGAATGGATACTTGGGAGAAGGGAGACAATGTCAGGTAACACTGAGCCCAGTGGAGTCTAGAAAGGATAAGGCTGGGTATAGAAACAATGGCATTTATATGCTTTATACTAATGCCAGGAGTATCTGGAATAAGGGAGAGGAATTGGTAGCGCAGATAGCATCAGCCTGGCCAAATCACTGAGACGTGGTTGACAGAAGGGGATATAACAACAGGAATAGAAGTCGCTGGGTATAGCATTTTTCGTCAGGATAGGAGGGGAAAGCGTGGTGGTGGTGGGGTACTGCTTATGATAAGTGATGATCTATGTCCTCTAAGAGTGGAGGCTTTGGAAGGAAGTGAGACAAATGACTTTTGAGAGCGTATGGTGTGAGGTAGAGGTAAGCAAGACAGGATATTTAGTGGGGTGTTGCTACAGGCCCAGGAGCACAGAGGATGGGGACCAGGAGATGTTTAGACAGCTAAGTTTGGCAAGTGCAAGAAGAATGATTGTTATGGGAGATTTTAACTACAGTAGTATAGATTGGAGAGGAAGATGCATGTAGCAATGGGGGAATGGAATTTCTGGAATTCTTGAGAGACAAATGTCTTAGGCAACATGTAACAGAGGGAAGGAACAAGAGGTTCAAAAGTTTTGGATTTGGTTATAGCATCAGAAGAGTTGATAATAACTGAGTTGACATCTCTCCCACCAGTAGGAGAGAGTGACCATATGGTTTTGACTTGGAAAATGAATAGACATGAAGGAGTATCAAAGAGACGGGAACTTATGTGGAATTATAAGGCAGGTGATTATAATAGTCTTAGACGTCAACTTGGGGAAGTTTCACGGAGGGAGGAATTGGAAGGCCAGGATATCATTAGTGCATGGGAAATTGTGAAAGAATACTTATCATCAGCAATGGTAAGTTGTATACCACGAGTGAAGAAGAGGACGCAATTTGGAGTAAAGTGGATGACAAACAATATTAAACAGGAATTGCATGCGAAAAAGAGGCTATGGAAGAGATATAAGGAGACAGGTGAAGAGAAGATGCATGAGGAATATAAGACACAGGCCAGAAGAGTGACTAGTGTGGTAAGGAAAGTGAAACTGGAATATGAGAGGAGATTGGCCCTAAGATCCAAAGAAAATCCTAGGGAATTTTTTAGCTATGTGGCCAGTAAGAGGAGAAATGACTGTGGATGGGATAAAAATGGGAATAGAGTGAATTGATGCAGAGGACATAGTGGAATTGTTCAATGAACACTTTATTGGAGCATTTCATCCTAGAGGAGTCAGTGTTAATGCTAGAGGGATAGGGCTGGTTCGAGGTTTAGAGGTACAGGAGGAGAGTGTGTTTCAGATACTGAGTACTCTGGATGTCAGTAAAACTGTGGGACTGGATGGTATTTCACCACGAGTTTTGAGAGAATGTGCTAGGGAATTGACAGTGCCTTTAACCTGGCTTTTCAATGAAAGTCTGGCCTCGGCAAAGGTGCCCAGGGAATGGAAGGAGAGTAAGATAGTGCCATTGCATAAGGGTGGTAACAGACTGGAAGTGTCTAATTATAGGCCAGTCTGTGTGTCATCAGTAGTTGTTAAGATCTTGGAGAAAGTAGTGAGGGACCGTATACAGCATTGGGCAGATGAGGGTAATGTTATCTGTGAGAATCAACATGGATTTGTTAAAGGGCGCTCTTGTTTTAGCAATATGCTAGCCTTTTATAATAAAGTTACAAGAACATTAGATGAGGGAAAGGCATATACTGCCATTTTCTTAGACTTAGCGAAGGCATATGACAGGGTGCCACATGATAAGCTGATATTTAAGTTGCAGCACATGGGTCTGGATGTCGGATTGGTCAACTGGATTCAGGATTGGCTGTCTGATAGGTATCAGAGAGTTGTGTATGGTGGAGCAGGTTCAAGGAGGCAGAGGGTTACAAGTGGGGTCCCACAGGGCTCAGTACTAGGGCCTATATTGTTTAACCTTTATATCAATAACATTGCCAGTGGATTGCAAGGGGATATTCAGTTGTTTGTGGATGATGCAAAGCTGGGAAGGATTATTAGTAATAGTGCAGATGTGGTAGTCCTGCAAGAGGATTTGAATAAGCTAGTGAGATGGGCAAATGAATGGGGGTCAGTTTAATAGAGCAAAATGTAAGGTCTTGAGGTTTGGGAAACATCAATAGGATGCTGCATACTCTATGGGAGGAGTTATACTGGAGGAAGTTGGGGAGACGAGAGATCTGGGGTTGATGATTGATAGAAACCTGAAGTTTAGGGGACATATTGCAAAAGTGGTGACGGTAACACAGAGGAGTGCTGCAATTATGAGAAGGACACTGACCTGCAGAGATAAGATGGTTATCATTCCGTTGTATAAGTCTCTGATCAGACCACACTTGGACTATTGTTCTCAGATTTGGTCCCCAGTATTTGAAGGGGATAAATTAACTGTGGAAAGGATACAAAGACGGATGACAAAGATGGTTTCAGGACTGTACAAGGATAGTTATGAGGATCGGCTAAGGGAATGTGGACTGCAGAGTTTGGTGGATAGAAGAAGAAGGAGAGGTGTATGATTGAGACTTTTAAACTGTTGAGAGGTGGTTACAGGGTTGACACTGGGGAGTTCTTTCGCTTGGTTGAACAGCAGGAAGGAGTGATGACAAGAGGCCATCCCTGGAAATTATGAAAGGAAACTGTGAGCAAGAGGGTAAGGAGTGGTTTCTTTGCGTGGAGGGTGGTTGAGCCGTGGAATGCATTGCCTGATGGAATGGTGAGAGCGAGAATGGTCAATGAGTTTAAAGAGTGGTATGATAGACTTTGTGTTTCTCAGGGGAGACCTCCCCTCGATGAGCCTTGACAGACTTTATGTTCTTAGGAAGGACCTCCCACGATGAGTCTTTTGACTCCATCGAGGCCTGAATAATAATAATAATAAACTCGAGGGAGAGGGGGTCACTCTTTCCTCTCAAACTGTAGTTTTCACTATCTACTAAAAAAAAAAAAAAAAAAAAAAAAAAAAACCACGACTTAATTCAGGTCAAGGAGTGGTGGTTGGCACATGACGAAAACTTAACCATTGAAACCGAATGAACTCTAACCAATCTAAAGACACATGCTGGCTCGATCGTCGCCCGGTGAAACAAGGGTCGAGCCCACTATTAGGAAACCAAGATAGTGAAGACGAAAAATGTGCTATTGGAACAAAACATCACCTAATAGACAGGAAAAACATAACAAGCATAGGAACAAGGAATGTAAGAACTCTTCACCTGGAAGGAGCATTGGAAATACTACTGCATGAATTAGACAACTACCAATGGGAAGTGACTGGACTCTGCGAAACCAGATGAACTTGAAAAGGAGAATTCCACCATGGACAGTACAAAATCGTAACTTCAGGCAGGGAGGACAACAAACACCAGGAAGGAGTAGCACTTATATTAAAACCAAAGGCTCAAAACTCTCTACTGTCCTACAATCCTATCTCACCTAGGATAATTAAAGCAAGATTTAAAACATCAATTGGGTCACTAACTATTATTCAAGTACACTCACCAACTTCAACATCATCAGAAGAAGATATTGAGGAGTTCTATATAGATTTACAAAAAGCAGTACAGCAGACATCAAGTCAAGATCTCCTAATTGTAATGGGGGACTTAAACACAAAAGCAGGCAAAGACTGGGATACCTGGCCAAGAGTAATCAGAAAGTTTGGGTATGGAGAAAGCAATGAACATGGCGAAAGACTGCTAAACTTCTGCTCACATAATAGACTAACAATAATCAACACTCTCTTTAAACATTCAAAACCCCAAAGAAAATGGACATGGATATCACCAGACAGACAAACCAAGAATATAATAGACTACATTATTGTAAACCAAAGATGGAAATCAAGTATCCTAAACTGCAGATCCTTTTCTGCAGATTGTGGATCAGACCATAAGCTAGTATTAGCAAAACCTAAGAATAAAGTTAAAATCTGGAAGCACTTTTAGAATCAAAAGGAGAATGAATGTAAAAAAACTACAAGACAACAATATTCTAAGAAAATGTCAACTAGAACTAGATAAAAACCTGAAGGAACTACCAAAACAGAATATAAACATCGAAGAACATTGGTGCAAATTAAAGGAAATAATATTAAATTCGGCAGAAAAAACAATAGGTTACACAGAAAGAGAAAGTAAAAAGGACTGGATCTCGAATGAAGTAAAAAGGTTAAGCGATCTAAGGAAAACTATGAAACTAAAACAGAACTATAACAGAAATGAATATAATAGATTAACCAGAGAAATTAGCAAACTAGTTAAAAGACAAAAATAACTGGTTAGAAGAAAAATGCAAAATGGCAGAAAAGCTATCAAAAGAAAATATCCTTCATGGATTATATAAACAAATAGACCAAATTAGTAAGACACGGACAAGAAAAATTATAATGATCAAAAACAAAGAGGAACAACTAACTGAAAGTAAAATAAAAAGAATGGCCAGGTGGGAAGAATACTTCAAAGATTTATATAATAAAACAGCTCCCAGGATATTACGATTCCAGCCACTGAAATGGAAGAGAAAACAAATATCTTTACCAAAGAAATAATAGCACACAGCATAGAAAAAATCAAAACTAGGAAAGCACCTGGCACTGATCAAATATGTGCAGAATTCTTAAAAGCAGGAAAGGAACCATTAAAAACATTATTTGAAAGGATCTACAAAAACAAAGCAGTGCCTACTGATTGGACCAAATCAATCATAACTCCTATATACAAAAAAAGGAGATAAAACAGAATGCAATAATTACAGAGGCATTAGCCGCCTCAGTATTCCAAGTAAGGTTTTTACGAAAGTACTCCAAAAACAAATTAAGCCATATATAGAACTGGCACTAGGAGAAGAACAAGCCGGTTTCAGACCAGGGCGAAGCACAACTGATCAACTATTCACCTTAAGACAGCTAATACAAAAGACACTAGAATACAACCAAAGTTGCTACATAAATTACATAGACTTTCGTCAAGCATTTGATTCAATCCATAGAAGAAAACTATGGAAGAATTTGAAATTTCCAACAAAACCATAAGAATAATAAAGAATCTGTATGAGAAATCTTAAAGTGCAGTACGAATGGAGGACACCTTAACCAACTGATTCCACACTGAGAGTGGAGTAAGACAGGGATGCAATCCGTAAACAATGAAGACTCCGGAATCAAAATATATGGGGAAAATATGACAAATTTAAAATTTGCAGATGACATTGCATTACTTGCAAGCACAGAAGAAAATCTATAGTGAATTTCTGATAAAATAAAGGAGGAGTGTATAAAATCTGGATTAAACATAAATATGGACAAAACAAAAATTATGCAAATAGGAAAAGGAAGCACCAATCTGAAAATTGAAACTGATAGCAAGAATCTAGAGCAGGTAGAAAACTTCACCTACCTTGGAGGAGTTATTGAGTACAATGGTGAAATTATAAAAGATATAAACAGATGAATCAGTCGAGCATCCCAAACTTGTGGACGACTTAATAAAATATGGAAGTCAAGAGACATCAAAAAAAGACATCTAACAAGTAACAAAAGTAAGAATCTATGAAACAATGGTCCTCGCAATACTCCTCTATGGAAGTAAAAAGGCTGAAGAGAGAAAATTATTAGTTACTAAAATGGGTTGGCTAAGAAGATTACTTGGAGTATCTCTGTTGGATCGAGTAAGAAACAAAGACATAAGGAAACGACTAAAACAAGAAATAAAAATAATAGACAAAATCCAAGAAAGAAGACTGCGATGGTTTGGCCATGTGACCAGAATGGGAACAGAAAGACTACCATCTAAAGCCCTGAATACAACGATGGAAGGTAAAAGATCCAAAGGACGGCCCACAATTAGATGGATAGACAAAATAAAAGAAGACCTGAAAACCAAATCACAACAAGTAACACCAAACTGGACAGAATTGTTCGGACTCTCCCGGGACAGACAGAAGTGGAAAGAGTTCATTCGGCCTCATCATCATCGACATAGATGATGGAAGAGAAAAGAACCCCTAATTAAGAGGGGACTCAACCTGTCCTAGACAGATGAGAAGGATAGGATAGGAGACATACATATTTTTTCTGTTGTTATTGTTCAAAACTACTATAGAAAAAAGAAGAGAATTTAATTTAGAAACTGATCTTTCATTTATAGATTACTAAAAAGCATTTAACAAAGTAAAAAGATATATACTGTTTGATATATTACAAAGAATAAATATACCTAACATTTTACTACATACAATATTGAATAAAAATAAAAATAAATGAAAAAATGTCTGAAAAACAATCAATAAACCAAGGAATAAGATACAGATGCCCTCTCTCTACAACACATTTCAATATTTATATTAATGAAATATTAACACAGTGGAACACCTTAAACAATCCAGGTATAGAAATTTCCCGGAATAACAAAATACAATACATTAGCAGTTCCCACATTATTATATGGCAGTGAAATTTGAGCAATAAACTAACAAGATAAACAAAGAATAAAAAAAAGTGAAATGTAATTCATGAGAAGAATTGCAAAATACACATTATTAAACTAAAAAAAGAACAAAGATATTTTAAAAGAACTACAAGCAAAATTAAAAAGAACTACAAACAATTATAAGCAAAAATGGATAGAACATGTAAACCGAATGGCCAACACCCGATATCCTAAATAAATAATAAAATATAAACCAAATAGAAAGAGAAGGCTGACTAGACCAGAACAGACCAATATGGTCTATATCTGTAATTAGCATTATGATGATGATGATGATGATATATATATATATATACACACACACACACACACTAGGGGGCTCCACCCCCTGATACCTACGGCACCCAACCCCCCATGTTCTGGACTGGTAGGCTGGTTCTCCTTGAATCCTGAGGACTCAAATTTTGAAGATGACACTCAGGGTAACCCCTGAGTTTTAAAATGTTTCAAATAACTGACAAAAACGTTACACAAAAACGTTACAGCCTATCTGTTTCAAGCCGACGTTACATCCGTTTCCAATTTCAGCTTATCATTTTATAGTATAGAATATATACACATTTTACATTTCTTTTTATGGTGACCCTTGAACATTGTGGGGGTTGGGGTGCCAACCCCCCCCATGTTGTTCGAAAATCTTAAACTTAACTACTAATACCCTACTGATAATATAAACAGTCAATTAACACATATTTTGTACAGTATATATGTATTATATACTATATTCTTACAATAAAGTAAACTAAAGAAAAAGAAAATGTTATTACAGAAAATCATAAAGAAATGAAAATACATTTACAGAAATGTACTGTATTTATCAATACCGTAAGTTTACGTTGTATGTTTACAAGATGAATCGTATGTCTGTCAGTACCTACATCAACATTGTCTTATATGATACAAAACACTGTACATGTTATACATATTATTAATACTAGACATCAAAAATGAAAGGATAATGTGAAAAAGAAATTATTCATATATATTTACAGGTATAACGATTCATGCATTGATAATGAAGAGGCAACAATATGATTGCTTTATGGTAGCCTAGTGCAATCAATACAATTGTTTTGCAGTAGTTTAGCATATACACTAATGAATGAATTGGTATAAAATTTTTATTTTATGCTTAATTTAACTAATTAATAAGTTATTTTATGCAGTTATGATTAATCATCATCATCAACCACCATGGGTCCAATGCCCGTAGGTGTCTGATGCCATATTGATATGATTCTTCCATTGCATTTTATTTTGTGCAAGATGACTCAGTTTGTGTATAGAGTTTCCGCACCATTCTCTGTTTGATCTTCCTCTTTTTGTTCTTTTCTTCAATTATTCCAAACAGCAACGTTTTTAGTTTTCTCTCATCATTCATTCTACATATATGGCCAAACAGATGTAGTTTCCTTTTGATTATTTTCTGGATCAGGTTTTCTTTTGGTTGTATTCGTCTGTAGATTTCCTCATTGTTCACTTTCTGTATCCAGCTTATTCTCAAGATCTTTCTTTAGCACTTCCTCTCAAATGCCAATATCCACTTTTCAGATTCTCTCAGGAGTACCCAGGCCTTGCATCCATAGAGCATGCTGTTGAAGAAACAGGTTTCTACAATGCGCAGTTTGTTTGCATCTTTATAGCTTAGCTCTTCCATATTTTGTCCATGGCTTTTAAAATAGTTGTTGCTCTGGCTATTCTAATTTTTATCTCTTTTTTTGGAGTCCAAGTCATGCGTCATGTGGCATCCAAGATATGTGAAGTGTTCCACATTTTCCAGTTGAAATCTGTCTATCGTAACTCTGTTCAGTAACTCCTGTTGTCCGAATATCATTGTTTTAGTTTTTTCAAAGTTGACATTTAGTTCATATCTTTTTCCTTCTGTGTATAGTGTTTGCAATGTCTGTTCCAGCTTTGCTGCATCTTCTTCAATCAGGATGATGTCATCTGCAAAGCAGAGGTAGTTTAATCTCATGCCATTTATTGAAATGCCTCCACCTTCTTCTTTAATCTTATCTAGTGTTCTTCCCAGATGTGTGATGAAGATGATTGGTGTTATTGAGTCCCCTTGTCTTGTGCCTTGACTAGTGGCAAACCAATCTCCAGTCTCACCTGCTATCCTGATTTTTGCTTGTGCTTGGCTGTTTATACCTTTCAGCAGGCAGATCAATTTATTGTCCACACCATAGGATTCCAAGACAGCCCATGTTATATTTTGGTCAATATTATCAAATGCTTTTTGGAAGTCCACAAAACAGCAATATACTGTTTTGTTCTTTCTTCGAGTTTTCTCTGCTATTAGTCTTAGTGCAAGTATTTGTTACACTGTACTTCGATCTTGTCGAAATCTGGCTTGCTCATCCAGAAGATGTGTCTCCATATGTGCCTTCAGGCATTCTGTTAGTATTTTCATCAGTACTTTGCCAAGATGACACTCATTAATGCAATAGTTCTGTAATTGGTGCATTCTAAAGCACTGCTTTAGAATGCACCAATTTTGATAAATTTTAACTTTTTTATACATCTATGTATATTTTATGGTAGTAAATGATAAAATAGCCTAGTATCTACATATATTTTATGCATTCACGACATACTTAACTTTTTCTTAATTTTTTCGATATTTCTACATCTACAAGGTTTTTCAAATTGTCGAAATCACTAAAAAAAAAAAATTCCAATGTATTTATTCAAAAAAGAAAAAAACCTTCAATAAGTGGAAGCATGCATTCAAACCTGAGTTGTTCAAGGGTCAAGTGTGTGTGTGTGTGTGTGTGTGTGTGTGTGTGTGTGTGTGTGTGTGTGTGTGTGTGTGTGTGTGTGTGTGTGTGTGTGTGTACACACAATCTACCAATAACTGTCTGGACATCCCTGTTATTTGAAGTTATGGAAAATTTCAGTTTTGTTGATAACATAAAAACCAGAGTACAGATAGAGTAGGAAGCAGTATGTCATTGTATCAGTTGAATATAGATGGTATGGCAACACAACGTGAACTCAGTGACTTCGAGAGAGGTGTCATTGTGGGCTGTCACACTGGTGGCATGTCCATATGTTCCATTGCCACTCAACTGGAGCATCCAAAATCAATGGTTGGTGATGTGATCAACAAATGGAGATGTTCTGGCATCACTAGTGCAGGAAAACACCTGGGGGTGGCTGCTGAAAATGACTAACAGGAACAGGAGAGTATTAAAACAGGTGGCAAGCAAACCTGGCTACAATCGGCACAGACCATCCATGATGAATGAAAGAGTGCCACTAACACCACTAATGGTGAGCACTAATATTATATGAAAAGCACTCCATTTACTGGATTTCCACAGACGAGCAGCAGCACACAAGCCGAACATCACAACAAAGAACAAGGCAGCTTGTATGGCCTGATGCAAAGAGTGTAAACTGAACAACTGACCAGTGGAAAATGGTACTATGGAGCGATGAATCAAGGCCCTCCTGTTTCTAGTCTGATGGCCAGGTGCAGGTGTGGAGGCAGCCTAGTGAACACTGCCTCCTTTTTTCTGGTGCTGTCAATACTCCATTTAAACTCCAACATGAAGTGAATTAAGTCATATGAAGACATTTGAGAAGCAGCAAATAATGTGGAGGTTATTGGGGGGGGGGACACAGAAATTTGATTGTTAATGCTACCGTAATTGTTACACATAAGTATATCACTATACAAGTAAAATTACATAAGAACATAAATTAAATGCAAACCACTAAGATTTCATGACAAGTATCTGAAGTGAGCACAACAAAATTTGAAGCTGCATGAAGTAAGAAAGAACTGAACAAAGTTACAAAGTATTTCTGTTCTGTCGCTTTGTTCAATTCTTTCTTGCTTCATTAGCTTCAGTTCTTGTCGTATGTGTTCAATATGATGATGTGATGAGATGCTCTTCATGAAATATCAGCAGTTTACATTAAATTCTTTATGTCATTATGTAACTAACTTTATGTGTATAGTCATTTAATTAAAACTTAGAAATGGAGGAAAGAGTACTACTAAAAAAGTCAAAGATAATAAAGGTGACAAGTCATAAAATATCCAGAACCAAATTTCAAACTGAATATAGAAAGTGTGATTTTGAATTCCAGATGATGGAAGTAGAGATCATAGTTCCCATCTGTAAAGAAGAAAACTATAAAGAACAACAGTGAAATAGAGAATTATAGAGGAATTTTCTTTATTGAGAGTTAAGATTTACACAAGCATACTTGAGAACTGGCTAAGAAAACTTGTGGAAAAGAAATGTGGGAGGAGGATAAGCTGTGTCAAGATAAATATGTTTTGTCAGGAGTGGATATTAACTAAAAGTTAACTAATTATTATATTAGGATATTAACTAACAGTTGCAAAATCATGAGATTATAAAATTGTATTTAAGTCTGAAGACCTGGGAAGAACATATAAGGTGTCAAGAGAAAAGTTCTTCAGTATGTTGCAATTATGTGTTGTAAATGGAGAGCCTTCCTGGCCTGTACTTCAAGTTAGCAGTAAGGATATACAGGAAGTTTTGAAATAAAGTGACAAACACTAATTATTTATCCTTTATACAGATTGCTAACCATGCTACCGGCCAAGACGTCTATAGACATCAAGTTTATCATGGAGGCGAAGTGCATATTAAAATTGTAACACCATTGATATTACAATGAAATATATGATGGATACGAAGCATATGAGGATGCGTATTTGATCCATAATGGCGGTTGAGGTTGTTAAACCTGATATCACAATCAGAGATATTAAAGTCAGCTCTATACTTCTATCCACTAGAGGTCTTCAAGACTAATTACATAGAGTAGAAACTTCAAAAAGATTAGTATGAAAATCAGAATTAAAAATTTCAAATTATAAAAATGGCAGGAACATAAAAATTCTCAAAAAAATTCAGAAACATTTACTAAAACAATGCTGGATCTAATATCACTTTGCTTATATAATTTTGCATCGCCGAACTGAAGCCTTTTGGATCTTTATTTTAGTAAATACTTTTAAGCACCAAGTGAGAGTTCGCTTACGAAAAATACACCTCTCTGACATTTCAAGTTCTTTAGTACTGAACAGGAGTTTTTGCTCTCTTAAAATTTCTGCCTGGTCTCTGAGGAGAACCAACTGGTTGAAAACAGCTATCTGGCCAGGGAAACCTTATTAAATGGACTAATAGAAAGCGAATACAGAGACACTTGAGCAGCACCTATATTTTCTAAAAGTCCACATTAAGGCAACTAGTGAATGCCAGTGAGTATATTCCCATAAGCATACTCATCAACTTATTTTTATGAAATTTCATAGTTTCTACATCATCATCAAATTCCTGAAATGTACCCTCAAGGAGTATACAGGAAAAATTTTCTATCTACAATTTTCCTCCAAATCAGTCTGTTACTTGTCAAGACTCCAACATTATCAGATTTTATATTTCTGTCTTCTAAGGACTTTTTTACTGTATCAATCTACCTATACCATGGTCTTTCTCTGGGTCTTTTTCCTGCCAACTGGCAGAGAACACTTGTTTTGCTAATCTTCCTCTCCCATTCTGTTTAACTGACCATACCACCTGAGATTAGCTCTACTTATACATTCCTGTATGCTAAAATTGTCAAGTTCTTACCTAATATCCTCATTTTTAATATGATATTGCCACTTGTTCATGCCCCTAATCTTCTCAGAACTCTCATATCTGGGGTCTCTAATCTTTGTTCAAGTGTTTCCTTTCTAACCCAATGCTCAAATCCATAACTTAAAACTGGTTTGAACACTATTTTGTTTCAAACCAGTTCTAAACAAAATAGTGTTCAAACCAGTTTGAAACAAAATTTCTTTCCTCTAATTTCCTATAATTTCTCTCTTATTCCATATAAATTTATTCAGTTGACTTCCCACCATGCCAGCTTTGTTGATTCTGTTTCTATTTCCATATTTAAATTACCATCTTCATTAAAAATCGTGCCTAAGTAGCTGAAATGTTTTAGTTGTTCTATAGGTTCTCCATTCACAATGCAGTTGATATTTCAATGCTTCTGCCTATTTTCATTGTCTTTGTCTTGTTATTGCTGACCATCATACCAAATTATTATTATTATTATTATTCCGGGCAACTCCAAGGAGTCGGCAGACTCATCGAGGGAGGCCCTAACATCATGTCAAGAACAACTATTCGACATTCACACAGTATCTATCATACCTTGCCTTGAATTCATTCACGGTCATAGCACCCACAACAGACTCTGGAAGCTTATTCCACTCATTCACCACTCTCCAAGTAAAAAACCTAGCTCTGACACCCTTGTCAATCACACTCTTGCCCAGCTTCCATGAATGGCCCCCTAGTCCTCCCACCACCAGTCCTATTTTCAAAAATATCTTCTGGATTAATCTTATAGAAACCCTTCAGTAATTTGAATGTCTCAATCATATCACCCCTCCTTCGCCTATCGACCAATTTCTGCAACCCACAAATCTTCAACCTATTCTCATAAGGTTCATTCCACAGACCTGCGATCATCTTGGTCACTCGTCTCTGGATCCTCTCCACTTCCTCCCCATCACAAAGAAACCCTGGTGCCCATAACTGGGCACAGTAAGTAAATTTATTACAACAGTTATTCGATTTAGTCAGGGAATCTTGCAGACATATACTGGATTTATTTAGAAATATAACATCATTCGCATAAAGTAAAAAGCTGAGATTAACATCTCCAATTGTTTAAAGTAAAGAGCCAATAGGCTTCATTTCGGCGATGTAAAAACATTTAAATAATGTTTTTACATCGCCGAAATGAAGCCTATTGGCTCTTTATAAGGGGATATTAAATCCCACATTGTTTTAAAACTGACTAAGGAACTCAAAGATTGGAATCAAAGAGTTTCATGCTGAATACAGTAACTATAAACGTATCGGCGACTACTAGCGTAAGCTAAAGCACATAGTTCAAGTACGTATACCAACTAGGGCAACTCGTTGCAAAAGTGGAGAAAGTTCTGATCACTATACTTAGTATTTTCCATAATGTAAAACCCATCTCCTAGGAGATGTATGATGTTATACATTATGGTGGGAGGTTACTACCTAGACCAGTTTCGATCTTTATCGAGATCTCATCAGTGAGTAGCTAGACCAAAGTATAATACTAAGGGTATAGCAAAAAGAACTTATATACTCTGCTATACGAGTGCATATATCGGCATAAATAAGCTAAAGCACGCTTACGCTAGTAGTCGCTGATACGTTTATAGTTACTATATTCGGCATGAAACTCTTTGATTCCGATCCTTGAGTTTCCTATTCGGTTTTAAAACAATGTGGGATTTAATATCCCCTTAATTTAAATAATCTCCAATTGTGATATGAGGTTTCATACCACTTTCCTTCATAATGTGATCCATAAAGATAATGAATAACAGAGAGGGATAATGTACATCCTTGTCTCACACCAGATTTAGCATTAAACCATCCTCCTGTACTTCCTTCAATTCTAACTGCTGACTCAAATAAAGACTAAGTATTGCTTGATATAATGCCCATTGACACTATACAACTGTCGATCTTTGAATAGCTTTTCTCTTGGGACCTTGTCACATGCCTTTTCCAGATCTACAAAACTTAATTACAGATCTTTGTTATATTCACATGATTTTCCAACTATATGTAATAAGGTGAAAATCTGATCCTGACAGCCTCTATTTGGTCTGAATCAAGCATGTTCCTCACCAAGCTTCCCTTCCACAATGCTTTTCAACCATTTCTCAAGTATACTTGCATAAATCTTACCAGGAACACTCTATAGAGAAATACCACTGTAATTCTAACATTCAGTTTCATTTCCCTTTTTATATATGGTTACTTCAATCATCTGGAATTCATCCCACTGTCCAGGCCTTCCGAACTATGCAGTGCAAACACTATAAGACTTTTATACCTCCATACTTGGGCATTTCTAGTCGAATATCATCTACCCCAGCTGCCATTCCACATTTCAGGCTTTGATGATTTTTTCTACTTCAAGTATAAACATGTATTCCTGATTGCATGCCTTTTGAGAATTTTTTACCACTGTGCTGTCACTGATTGTTTCTTTTAGCAATTTTTCGAAGTAATTACTCCATACTTCAAGGATATCTTTTCTCCAGTTTTCATGTCACCTTTATCATCTGTAATTCATTTTACAGCACTTTTCCTCTATTTCTGAGCTTTTTCAACAGCCTCCAGAATATTTTGCCACCTTTTTGATGTTTATTTTCTACGTTCTTACCAGTCTTCCCCATGACTTTTCTTTAGCTAGATTTACATGTTTAGCTATCTAAGAGCACAAGCTGAATTATTTGCCACGAACTTTTGATATGCTTTCTTCTTTTCCCTTCACCGTCTCTTTAACTGCCTGTGTCCACCACAGAGTTCTGATTTTTCTATTCTTGTAGACAACCTCACCACATGCCTCTCTGGATGAATCAATCAATGTTTTCTTCAGGGCTTGCCACTGAATCTCCAAGGTTTGGTTCCTGTTCTCAATCTCTTTCATTTTTTCTTGAATAATGTTTATATATTTTAGTGTACAGTTCACATCTGAGAGCTGCTCAACTTTTATTCGCTTTAAAACTTTGTTACATGTTCTTCTTTTCAATATGAAATTCAATTTTATCTTGCTCAAGACTAAATGGTAATCACTTCAATTTCAAATCCTCTGTACAGTCTGATGTCCTGCACCAATGGGAAACATCACTGTCAACAATAACATAGTCGATGAGACTTTTTCTTATTCTTGGCCTCTTCTCTCCATGTGAATCTGTGCACATTTTTATGCTGGAACATGGTGTTAGTAATAACCAGTCAATGTCCTGAGCAGAAATTCAAAAGGTATTTTCCATTATTATTAGCTTTGCTTTTTTCTCCAAATTTTCCCAAAATATTTTTGTATGTCTGACAATCATTTTCTACTCTGCAATTTAGATCCCCAACAAGAACCAACTTTTCCTTTTTCATTGTGTCAGTTGTTTTCTTTAAAGCCTCAAAAAATTCCTACACTTCTACCTTCTGTTAGAATAGAACCTTCTGTGGGACCATAAGCACAATAAGTCTCATTGTCCAGTTCTCCATTCTGATATTTGCCTGCATCACTTACTTATATTGCTTGCCATTCAAGATTAGCCTTGTTTTTAGTGTTGAATACTATAGCTACTCCTTTTCCTTGATTGTTATTGCCTGAATTTTGCATTTATTGCTCAGAAAAATCTCACCAGTTTGTCTTTTTTGTTTCAGTCACCCCCTATTATGTCGATCTGGTACTTATCAAATTCCTCAGCTAGCTCCATTTCTTTGCCATTCAGGCTTCTTATGTTGATAGTACCGATCTTGAACTCTGTTGATGTTGATTTGAGGTGTGTTTCAGGATTTGTTCCAGTAGCCGACTTTTTGCTGTTCGCCCTAGTTCCCTGGCAAAAACAATGGGGGGGGCCTTGTTTAACCGGGCGATGCACCAACGCATGAAATTCTGTCATGTTGTACCATCATTTTATATTGTGGTTTAAGCCAATAAGAATACAATTTGGTCGGCTAAATCACAAATTGCCAGCCCATCCTCGTTCGTTCAGTATACAGGTAGATACCTAACAGGGCATACCACAAGAAGGTGAGGATTGGACATTAGGTCCGAAGTCTTGGTCGGTTCTCTGCATTCCTTTAAAGCAGTGTTTCTCAACGTGGGGTGTACGCCTCATATGGGGGGGGGGGGCAATTTGAATATTTTGGGGGGAAATTAGAAAACGTACATGCACATATTTATATATATTTATATTATACTTTTTCAGAATTTGGCTGACTATTATGCTAGAGGGGGGGGGGGGGGCATCAAAATCTTTGAGACATTGAGGTGGGCATTAAAATCTTTGAGATGTTGATGTGGGGCATGATCCAAAAAAGGTTGAGAAACACTGCTTTAAAGACTATGTGGAGGTCTCTCTCAATTATACACAGCTTTGGCCCTTAAGTTAGTTTCTACATTCATCTTTGAAATACTGCTGGATCTAATATCTACTTCACTTATATAATTCAGAAATATTTGTTTGTTCAACAAACTGAACAAATAAAAATTTTAGCTATATCAACATAATTTTTTAGTAAAGATGCCAAATTAAATATGGAAATAGATAACAGAAAAAGCAAAGTGTTGGAATGGTAGAAAGCATAGTAATAAACTTACATGGAATATGACAGAAATAAGCAAATACACTAAACTAGCAATAAGCATAGTTCATGGATCAGAAAATTGGGTTAGGAATAAAACAGTTTATCAAGGCCACGGAAGAAGGGTCTGAAAAAAGTTATGAGCATGAACAAATGGCAAGACCCTTAAAAAATAAACGTATCATTTTATCATTATCAAAACTTGGTGGCAGAGGATCGTGACCATTGGGGCAACCCAATAGGAAAGGTGGGCCTTGAAAATGTATGTATGTATGTATGTGTTGAATAAATCAAATATTTATGCAGTCTAAAAAAGTATAAAGTCTCAATAATAACCATCACAAAAATTTACAGAGCCTCCTGTTAGTTTGAAATTTTTTGTGTTTGGGTTGAAATACAATACTTCTATTTTTTTGGGGGAGGGGGGATGAGTCTATATTTTGGGGAATTTTTTTAAATGTTAATGAAAATATTTTTGGGGAAAATGATAACATTTTCGAGTTAGAATATATATATATATATTTGCATAATATAAGTATAGTAATTTTAAGTAATTTAAATGTAGTATTTTATTTTTCCCGACACTTGACAACATTTATTGTTAACCAGCTTTTCAAAATTTAGACTCAGAGTGAGAGCATACGACCTTCAATCAGGGCTGCCCATCTCGGGGGGGCAGTGTGTGCAATGCACCCGGGCCCACGATCGAGTGGGTACAGTCGGTACACATTTGCAGAAACGTATGATATTTTTTGTGTTTTTTTTTTTGTTTTCCTGTGTTAAAATCATTTGCAGGTAAGAGGTTTTACAATACGTTTATTTAGAATCCTTTAATTTTTATCTTTGAAAAATATTTTAGGGCCCCAAAAGGTTTCTTGCACCCGGGCCCCTAAGGCTGGTCCTGCCTTCAATTATAGCAGGAAGATTGACGTCGGTTAGTCTTGGATCAGTGGGCAGTTTTGTTACCTTTCATACATGAAAATAATTGTTTGCATAAATAGGTGCTTCCAAAATAACATAGAACATATGCCGGAAACGTTTTTATTTTGGATATTTTTAACCTAAATAAGTGTATATTTTTGAAAGCCGACTTCTTGATAGTTCTCTTTTAGAATGGAATCATTTTGGAAATCAATAAGTTCCATTTGAATATAGGGTTGCCAAATTTTGGAAAACCATATATACGGGACATGGGTCACCCATTTCCCATATTTGGTTTTCTGAATATGGGACAATTTTTGTGAGTTGGTTTTACAAAATAAATCTGGTGTTTTGGTTTTACAAAATAAGTTTCAATACTTTTGGAACTGGAACTCGAAATGCTCAATTTGTGTTCCTGAGTGTTAATGTGTTGTGTAATATCCGATCGTCCCCCATGTGCAATCGTCGTTATGTTTTCCTTTTGCAATAAAATTCCATTCTTTCAAATAATCATCGTAAAAAATGCAGTTTTGTTTTAGCATTGTTAAGGGCTTAAGGAAAGAAACAATATTTAATTTACCTTTGCATAATTAACAAAGAAAATTAATTTACCTTTAATTATATATTTTATGTATTAACCATATATCGCACCTTCATATTTTTTAATAATTATTGAAATAACATCCACGTACTGTATCAATACCGCACTGCACAAAGTCCAAATAAGAACTGTTTGAAAATAAGCAAATGCAATATATCTTTACAGAATTATAAATAAAATGCTTATACTCAAATGCTAAAATGATTAATAAAAAGCGACTAATGAAAGGAACTGTCGCCGTCGTAATCTGTAAACACAATTTCTTAGATTTGTCAGTTTTTATGGCTTATAAATCCATTTAAGTTGGATTATTCGAAAAGAATATTGAAAATTATAATTGCTTAACATAATATTTATAATTTTATCTTTTCATTAAAATACGGGATATTAGGCTCCCTACAAGTACAATATGGGACATCTGGCAAGCCTGTTTGAATACAAATAGGAGCTTTTTCGAAATTAAAGGAAAAAGGACCTGTAAAAATTGAAAAATCTTATTCTTCTTGCTCCTTAAAATCTTTAAATCGCCTATCAAATAATTCTTTATTCTTTTCTAGTTCAGGACAATATTGAGAAAAGGTAAAACTTTGATCTTATTGTTCAGCTGTTCACACACAGGAAAGTAATTCAGAATATTCTATTTTAAATTATTTTGGAACAAAACCAATTTACATTTAAAACTTGCCAGTGCATCATGTGTTATTAACTGATCTTTCCTTGTAAGTTTGACATCAAAATCATTCAAATGTCCTGTAATATCAACTAAGAATGCTAGATTTGTACTCATGTCTGATCATTAAGAAATGCAACATCATGATTTTTGATTTCTAGGAACAATTTTATCTCCTCTAAAAGTAGAAAAAAGCTTTTAAGAACCTTATGACAAGATAACCAACGAATCTCTATGTAATAAAGTAGCCCCTTCAAATTCACTCTCTAAGTCTTTAAAAAATTGTGCAAACTGCCAGTGATTGAGGCCTATGGATTGGATGAAGTTCACAGTATTCGTCACAGGCTTGAGTATGCTGCTCATTTCCAATACTTTGGAGCACAAGATCTGCTAATGAATAATGCAGTGGAAAGATTGCAGTTTTGGAATGTCTGAATAAATTTCCTTTATCTTTGCTGCAAGTCTTGGTACAAAACCTTTATTTTTGCCTGTCACTGCTGGAGCACCACTGGTTGTTATAGCTACAAGCCTGTTCAGAGGAAGTTGGTATTTTTCCAAAATGCTCCACACGGCATCATAAATGTCTTCCACTATAGTGGTTCCATGGATGGGAATCATTTCCAAGAACTTTCAGTAATATTCATATTGCCGTCGCAAGACCGAAGAAACAGAGCAACTTGAGCCACGTTGTGAATATCGAAACTTTCGTCAAGTGCAATTGAAAAGCACTATACGTTTGCGAATGTTTCTTGCAACTGGTCACGCAGATTATCTGCCATTTCTGTTATTCTTTCAATCACAGTATTTCTGGACAAATAAATATCGCAAAATACTTGCACATTTTGGAACATACATTTTTGGGTGCTTTTATCATGCACTCCTTAACCAAGGAACCATCACTAAAAGGTTTGGAATGTTTCGCCAATAAATAGCTGATTTCATAACTGGTTCTCACTGCTAATTCATTGTCTTTCATCATTTTTGAATATACTTGTTAACTTTGATAGTTTATGATTGATCAGACTAGGATTGGACTGAAATTGCGATATAAATTTTATTATTGCAATTATATTATAGTAGGTTGTTGCATCCATATTGTAACTATAAATATTGCACGAAAAAATAAACCAAATGTTTAAATCGATATTTCTGTTTTATTATAAAAAAGCAACCATTCTTTTTTTGTATCTTTCCTTGAGGTGTTGTGGGCTGCAATAAATTGCTTTGTGGGCTGCATGTGGCCTGCCGGCCACCAGCTTGACACCTCTGCTCCAACTGAATTGAATGACAGCAGTAACAATATGGCATGAAAATCAGGCAATAAAAAGACCAAAATCTATGAAAATAGGCAGGAGCATAGAAAACTTCAGCTGCACACTGAATGGAGATCCTATAGAGCAAGTAAAATATTTCAGTTATTCAGAAACAGTTTTTAGTGAAGATGGCAAGGTAAATCTGGAAATAGACAACAGAATAAGCAAAGCTGGTATGGCGGGTAGGCAGCCAAAACACCAAACTTGCAGTATACAAGCCAGTGTTCAAACCAGTTTTAAGTTATGGATTTGAGTACTGAGTTAGAAATAAAGCACTTGATCAAAGACTAGAGACCACAGATATGAAGGTTCTGAGAAAAATTAGGGGAGTGAACCAATGGCATCAATGGCAGAATCATTAAAAATGAAGATATCAGAAAGGAACCTGACATTATTAGCAATCAAGAATGTGTCAGGAGAGCTAATCTAAAATGGAATGACCATTTAAATAGAATGGGCGAGGAAAGATTAGCAAAACAGGTGCTTGATGCCAAGATGGCAGGAAAGAAACTCAGTCTAGGTGAACTGATTCAGTCTGTAGTGCCTGAGAAGCATGAAATGTTAGATAAGACAATATTGGAGTTCTCACAAGTAACAGACTGATTTGGAGGAAAATTGTTGATAGGAGATTAATAATAATGTAAACTTAATCATGTAGTGCTGTTATAGTAGCCTGAACATCCCTTGGGGATATATATATCAGAAAATTGATGATGTCTTATCATTTTTATTTAATTATGTCTTCTTCCTTGATATTTCATCTTATTCATTAGTCCTGCAATCTTAAGTCATTTCAAATCAAATGCAAGATCATTAACTTAATCTCTATAAAAAAAAATCCAGAAATGTCAAACTTTATATTCCTTTTAATACATAAGACTTATTTTGATGACTACCTTGTTTTTGGTAATTTATACTCATTAACCTGTTTGAAACATAACCTAGTACTGTAAGGCCACAGATGCGAGACACTTTGACACTTCTGTGCATGTCAGAAGAAGGAGAATCCATTCCGATAATAGGGTAACCAATCCATCTTGTGGACGAGTTGTTTATTATTATACATCAGAAAATTAACTTTTCTTTTATGAACATTGTAGTTTTTAAAGTGTTAACTATTTTGCTTGTATAACAGTTGGAAAATTTTACGTATAAAGCACACAATTGTGAGTGTTGGTGACGAATTCATACATCCTTTATTTCTTTCTTCCCTTCAGCATGAAATGAATATTCTTGGCAATCTGCCAGCCCCAGTTATATGAACTGTGGGCGTATAATATTTTGATATAAAAGGGTGCTCCATTTCAATTAAATATACTTTGCTATACGCATCTTAAAATGTTTCAACATTGGAGACATGATAAGAAAGAGATTAATATTCAAGAAAATTGCTGATGGGAAACAAATAATAATGTAACCATTTTGAGGGGAAAGAATACATATCAGGAAATAATGAGATTATTTGACAGGCCATATTAAGCATAGGTTGTTCTGTGTAATGTCCCATTCACAATACATAATTGCAATATATGGAAGAACTTTTCTCTTGGCACCTTATATGCTTTTTCCAGGTTTACAAACTTAAACATGGGTACTTTTCATATTCTCATGATTTTGCAACTGTTTATATTTGAGCTAATATCCACTCCTGACAAAACATATTGATCATATTTTAACATGTAGGAGAGGAGATTTTATGACAGAAATGTAGAAATTGATGAAGAGTTTAAATGAGCTGAATAAAAAGTTATTCTTATGAGGGAGGGTAAAAACGAGAGGCCTTTCCTGCAAGTTGTATAAGAGTAATTAGTAAGAAAATGAATAATAAATAAAGTACAAATGATAGGAGTATATATGATGAACTATGAACAAGGTGTAAAGACTGAAGGGCAACTGAAATGCAGTGCTGGAAATTATCACGAACAAATTCCTGTTATGTACCCTCAAGGAGTGTACAAGATATATGATAGTATATCTTGTTATTCTTTTATTAATTATTAACTTCCACACAACAATTTTTTACTAAATTAATAGTAGTTAAAGTAAACTGTCTGATCTTATATTTTGGACTTCTAAGGCACTTTAAAGTACTTAGATCTTGTCTTCCTCTGGGTCTTTTTCTTTCAGCTTTTTTTTTTTATGACCATACACATGAAAGGTCACAGGACCTATAACAGTGCCATGTATATGATTAAGGAGAAAGAGGTAACTTAATGATATGTTTCTTAAAGAACTGGAGGTTGTACTCATTGGGAAAACATTATGGGGAGATTTGTTCCAAAGAACAGAGATGGATAGAATGAAGGAAAATGATAAGAAGTTTGTTCAGCATGTTTGGAAAACAGAACACTTAAAATGTGTGTACACATAACAATATATGATATTAATTGCAGGGGGAATAGCTCCATCTACAACTATCAAAATTCAAAGAATAAATAATGATTAATTCTAGAAACACAGGACTAAGGAGTGTTATTGAGGTTGACTTCCCAAAATTGTGAAAGTTTAAGACAGTTGTTCTTGGCTAAGAAACTTAGCCAAAATTCTGCAAGTAATAAATATTATTTTATTGTTACATAAGTGTCATTCCATTGTTAATTTTTATTATTATTCAACAAAAATTACTGTTTAGTAGGTGTAGTGTAAACAGTGGATTGCACAGTGTTGATAGTCAAAAAAATATGGGCTCGCATAATGAATTCACAGACTCCAAGCAGAATAACATAGTAATAATAATCATGCATGAAATAAGAGTCAAGTACTGAAGAAGTCAATCATAAGAAGACATTAAATTCCTGGGATGTGTACAGAGACAACAAATGAAATATAAACATTAATTAAAAAAGACAAATAACAGTTTGAAAACATATAAAATTCATTATTTCATATAAAATTTTCATACCAAGAGCACCAATGTTTTACCAAGAGTACCAAAAAATTGGTACCAATGTACAAATTTCTGTATCAATATAAGGTTAAAAAATGGAAAGGCATAAGCAAACACAGTCCGCGCGGTTAGCCTAGTGGCTTTGCGCTTCGCAACCATATGCCTGGGTTCGATTCCCGTCGGAGACGCGAGGAGCTGAAGGATCTTCCTCAGCCATAGCCAAGTTAGCCGGTCTTGGGTACGGGCAGTAGGGTTTTTTCGCCAGTTTATCTGGTGTTTTTCATCCCGCAAGCAGGCAAACCGGCCTCGTGAACACACAGGGATAGAGCCAAGAATACCTTGAGACATAGGCGTGACCATTCTATCCTCGTATTTCGGTTACGAAATCCAAGCATGCTTGGAAGGTTGTGGGCCTTAAAAGGCCTCTTAAAGCCATTGGGTTAGATAGGGATAAGCAAACACAACTAAAGATCCAATAATGCAAATATCGGAGTAAGATATGAATAATGTAGAAAAGCATAGTCCAATCTATGCTAAAGTCATAACAATGTTTAATATGTATGTTAATTAGGACAAGCTCTGCTAAGGAAAAGTTTCTCATAAACAGAATAACTTTAGCATATCACATCACATCTATGTAGATTAGAGCAATATAGCAAGTTTCACAGCTTTCATTGTACAAATGTTTAGGTAAAGCTTGAGTCTTCTTCCAATGAATTCAGTGTTTGGAGGACATAGCATGTTTTTCAAATCCACCATGTTCTGGCTCATGGAATTTAATACAGTTTTGATGTTCTCACAATGGACAACTGCATATCTATCACTGTGAACAAAACAGAATCAACCAAGGAAATTTGATATGCACCAGGGTATGCTAATAGGGGGAAGTCTGTCCTTGCAGAGTCATAGAAAAGGGGTGACAAGACTGAAGGTTTATAAAAAATAAAGACAAAAACTTAATGAAATAACTTCCGTGAAATAAATTCGTTAACTGTAAAAGTTTTGCCTGAGTATCAACATCTTCAGTACAATAACAACCATGGAACACTTAACTGGAGATCACTTAAATCCCAAAACAGCAAAGTATTTCAGATTAATTCAGATTTGCTTTTTAACATACAGAAGAGTCTCCATAACTCATTTGACACAAACAATGCCATTTGGTTGGAAAGATCTGGGTTCAAATCCTATCTAGGCTGCAAAGAATCTTTGTCAGTATCTTACATTCAAGATGAGTTAGCTAGTCTCATACAGAAGTAGGATTTTCTTCTTGGAAACTCAGATTTTTCATCCTGTAAAACCAACCAGATGAACACATGCACTTTACAGCCACAGCAGACAATACAGATTGGATTAACTGTCTTATTATGAGCACAAAAGCAGCATCAAATTCTAAGAATCCAGGTTACTTGGCCATGACATACCAGTGAGACTAACAAGAATGTAAAGATATTTACATTCTTGTTAGTAATATTGTTAACATTCTCCTGAGATATTGGAGATGGAAAAACTCCACATGGTAATAGCTTTGTTGATGAATGAATTGTTGAGAGCACTAAATGAAAGTTGATTTGTATATCAAATACAGCATATGAAATCTACATGAAATACAGTATATTACATATCCTTCTTCGGAAGCACATGTAACTACTGGCTGTGAATTACAGCTCTGGCTGCTAGTATGCTTATGTATTTAAGGCATGTTTGCTTTGGATAATGCTAGTTGCAAAATCTAATAAAATGTTGAGTTATATATATCTGAATGAATCAGTTATTAATTATATACACTCACTTTGTTTTCACAACATGAATGTTTAAGTTAGATTTCGATATATAAACTTGAAATTAGTTCTCTACATCTTAATATTATAAAGCTCATTATTAATAATAGCAATCTGAATATTTAAGGTCCCTTAACTTGGTAATTATTAAGATTGTACTGTAATTTTATACATGCAGGTAACCCTCATATAACGCGGATGTTAGGTTCCATAGAAATGTCTCGTTATATAAATCGTGTTATATAAGACATAGATCACATAGAAAAAGTAGGGTTAGGTTCCAAAATAATTTTTTTTTTTTAATTATATAAACAACAATGACATATCCAACAAAAACAATATTTTTATTTAATCTAGGTAATTCATGTAAGTTAAGAAATCTTAAACTATGACAAATACATGGTATAAAATTATAAAAATTACAAATTGTACATAAATTTCATTGCACATAATGCATAAATGTTTTAGCCACAATAAAATAAAGTGCATATTATAACATTTTGTAGATGCTCTTTAAGTGGCTGGAGGTCGTCACCACTTGAAATCTCTTGGACATCATTTGTATAATTCTCATTGCATACTTCGGCTGCTTTAGTCATCAAGAAGTCAGTAATAAAACTTTGCTTTTCACTATGTTGCAATTTTTTATTAAGTTCATAATATGGCACTAAACAAATATCCAATTGTCTCGTGAATTTTCTCAAGCGCTCCATTGATGGATCATTATCCGTAAAATAACTTCCTAACTTTCTTGCCAAGTCCAATCCTTCTGATAATTTCTTTAAACTGAATTCTTTAATGGATTCATCACAATCAGAATCTTTGGTAGAACTTTCCTTGCCATTTGGTTTGAAGGCATCTATTAATTGTACCAGTTCCTCATTTAAATCTGTTTCTCCATCGATTAATTCACTAATTTCATTTTCAACCATATCGCAAAAGCCCTCTCCACCAAAAATGTGTCCAACATTTATTATACGACGTAGCTCGGCATCCACTGGAGGTATGAAATTTTGTTCCGTTACTGCTTCAGGCCATATTTTTTTCCAGCAACCGTTCAGTGTAGAAGGTTGTAATTCCTTAATGGACAGAGAAATAATTTTTACACAAAACAATATTGAAAACTCTTTCCACACTTCAGGCAGTGTCATGTTTGGATTAGATTCTATTTTTTCCAAAATTAATTGAAATGTTTGCCAAATATAATATGACTTAAATGTTGATATTATTCCTTTGTCGAGTGGTTGAATAAGGAAAGTAGTATTAGGTGGCAAAAAAGTTATTTTAATATTCGGATGGCTTAAATTTGTTGGGTGGCCTAGTGCATTATCTAAAATTAGTAGAATTTTGAAGTCCATATTCTTTTTTTTGTGTAACTTTCTACATTGGGTACAAAACACTTGAAAAACTAATTTTCAAACATGCTAGCTGTAACCCATGCCTTCTTGTTGGCCCACCAATAAACAGGTAGGGTGGACCTATCAAGCCCTTTCATCACATGAGGATTTGCGGATCGGATAATAAACATTGGTTCTGTCATGTAATCACCTGATGCATTACTACAAAACATTAGAGTAATTCTATCTTTGGAAACTGAATCCAGGAACTGATCTTTCATTTTTTGAAATATAGGTGCATTTTCGCATTTTTTTTTTTTCAATATAACCCAGATTCATTTGCATTGAACACCTGGTCTGCACTGTAAACCACCTTCTTTAATATTTTTTAAAAGTTCTGCTGGGTATTTCCAGGCAGCTTCAACATCTGCTGGTGCTGATTCTCCCTGAATTTTAAGATTATACAAAGAAAACCACTTTTTAAAAATTTCAAACCAACCCTTACTGGCAGAAAATCCATGCTGAGAAATTTCTTCTGAAGAATCTTGATCAAGTTCTTTTAAATGTTTATAAAATTTGAGAGCTTTTTGCTTAATAAGGTGTCCATCCAAAGGAATTTTCTTTTGAGTGCAATCTTCTATCCAAATCATTAGAGATTTCCCAATTTTTTCTATTAGAATATCGCAAACACGAGTAACGCACTTTGCACTTACCATTGACCCAGGAATAACACATTCTTGAATTTTATGTTTATTTTGTTTGATTGTTCGAATTGTTGATTAATTTAAATTCAGAGTCCTTGCAACCTTCTGATTTTTCTCCAATTTTCAACCTATCCAAGATTTTAATTTTTTTTTCAAGAGAAATGAATTTCCTCTTCAATGTTGGTTTTTTCCCTTTCGTTGCAGTTTTAGTGGCCATTACAATACAAATAAACTTTTACGTAAAAAAAAAGCATTACATATGTATGTAACTCACCAGAAAATAAACTGCTCTGCTTGAGAATAGCACACTTATGATTTTAAATGCACTTTCCTGGCAGTAAACGAAGACAATTTTCAACAATAAACACTTTATACAGTAAACCCTAGATGGCGAACCTATGGCACTAGTGCCAGAGGTGGCACGTCTGAGAATTTTGCTGGCACCTCAACGATTTACAGGTGATATCCTTTTATACGCTTATAAATTATTCATGTTTTTTTTTTAATTGTTACAATACGTACAAGCTGAATTTTGTTTTACACAAGACAGCAGCTATAAAGACGTGCATATGACTGGTGTGGTATTAACAAAAGATCACGCGACCCAAAGACAAAAGCAACCGACAAGTGTTGAGTTGAAATGCAAATTCTCTTCAATCGAATTCCATAACATCTGAAACTGTCATAACAACATTCACTATTAGTTTTAACACATTCACAACAGGGTGTCATTTATCGTTCCAATGGAACTTCTCATTAATGACTGGCTCAGCTCACAAACGTTTCAACCCTTGGTTGAATTTTATGGCTTCTTGTTTGCGTTTGAGGTGGCAGGCGAACTCACACATTCATTATATGGCACGTTTCAATTCTTGGTAGACTTTTATTTTAAGTTAGCCTTTGTGATCTGTCATAATGATATCAAGAATTTCAAATGCACGAAAAAAACACTTATTTCATAATTGAAAAATTGGACAATAGTTTTTAGTTAGATATTGTGTTTTGGTGCAACATATGGTTTTGCTTAAGTCTATACAGCATAGTCTGGGGATATGTGATTTATTAGTTAGTGCCATTTTTATTCCATCTGTCTCTAATTGCACTATTTGTTGAGAATGACACAGACTGCAAAAGCCCTCTGTACGGTACCTTATTCAGTGATACAATAAAACTAAATTCGATACTTATAACTACTTGCACGATACGGGCAGACACAAATTTAATGAAGATAAAATTTGATTTTTAAGTCCTACAGTGAAAAATATGAAAAATAAAATAAAATAAAAAATAAAGGGTTACTAGAAATTGCAGACCATGTTATATCGAAACCGCATTGAACAAGGGATGCCACAATTTGTAGACCGCGTTATATCAAAACCACATTGTATAAGTACCACGTTATACGAGGGTTACCTGTATATTGGTTTTTGTAATTTTGATAAATTACTTACATAAGGAATGGGTCAAGTTCTTTCACAGGTTTTCAGGTCCATCTATGAATGGTGCTATGGATATAAAAAGAAAATTGTAAAATATTAATTAGCAAAATAATCCCCTGCTTCTTTTGTCTCTCATTATTTGATTCTTTATCCTTAGGTTATAAATGATAAAGTTACCTTATTAGTTAACCAAATTAGGATAATCATCATTATTATTAACATCAAACCTTCAATAAGTCAAAAGACTGCAAGTGGTTAACACCCTCACACAAAAAAGATAATCAAATAGTGCCTTAAATATTTCTGTTCACAGTTTCTCATTCTCAAGCAATGCATTACACTCACCATTTTCCATGCACAAGACCTGCTCTTTGGTGCCTTGCTCACACCCTCCTTAATACAGATTCCAGGGATGGCCTTTTGTGTTCTCTCTCTCTCTCTCTCTCCACTCTATGAAAAATCTCCTGGTAATAACCTCTCACCAACTTAGATGTTTCAAATCAAATTCCCCCTCATTTTCATATGGCTCTGCAAATTGCATTCTCTCAATCTGTCTTCATATTCTAGATCCCAAAGATCCAACATCAACTTAGCAGATCATCTCTGACTCTAATATATCCTCATTCCCCCCCCCCTCTTGGAAACCAGGCCACAAGATCTGTTCAGATTAATCATATGTGGACTGATCACGCTTTTAGAGGAACAAACATAACCTCATTGCTTCTACATATAAAGCCCTGATCAGTGTTTTAATATAATAACAATAATTATTATTATTATAATTATTAAAATATTCATCATTGCCATAATCCATTGTGATATCCTCATAAGTTTTCCAATTTTTTTTTTTCATATTGATTTCATACACAAGAGGTTGAAGGGACCTACCTATAAGCACATTAGCACCGTGTGTAGGGTACAAGTGAGGCCTGAGACAGGAGTTCGTTGATATATGTTTTTTTTTTTTTTTTTTTGAAGAGTTGCAGGTTGTTGTAGTTTTTGGGAAGAATACTTCTTGAGGAAGGGTGTTTCAGAGGACAGAGGTGGACAAAATAAAAGAGGATAAATAGAAGCAGTTTGAAGTGTTTGCAGTTGCACAGTAAAAGAGTGCTCGGCAGCTGGAGCTTTTGTATTAACAGATGCAACAGAAAGAGAAGGAATGACAGTTGCCAATTCACTGGAGCAGTGACCATGGAAGTACCAATAGAACAGACAGTGCTAAGCACTGTGCCTGTGAGACAGAGGTTGAAGAGAAGGATCAGCCTAAGTGCATGCCTCTGGATGGCATCAAGGATTTTAAGGGAAGTTTAATACCTCAAACATGTGAGCAGTATTCTAAACATGGATGGATTTAGGATTTGTATATAGTGAAGAGTTGGTTGAGTGTAATATAGGCTCTTGAATGAAAAAGTATGAACATTAAAGCATTAACATACAAGAAACTTGTATGTTAATGCCCACTCATTAACATACAAGTTTCTTGGATGCTCAGGAGGCTATTGATGTGATGTGTTTACAGCAGGAAAAATGGGAGGTAATTGTTAGCCCAAGCAAAGAGATCTGATCTTGGTGGCATTGATCATGTCAAGGTTGTCCTCTCCCCATTAGATGATAGTACGTAGACCAATGTTTAAGTCACTAGATGTAAATGATCTTGTAGCCCACGATGTCAAGAGTACTGGATCTACTGATGATTGATTTGCATATGAGTTGAATGCTATGGTACAGGCAGAATATGAAGCTGAAGTTCTTGATGCAAGTCACATGGTAAACTGAATTTTTTTCTTTAACTGCTTTGACACATTTTCAGTTGAACCAAGGTTAGGAAAGTGGATGTGGATTATGGATTGAATGGGGAGAAAGGTCATCATACCAGTGGGAATAATTTCTGTGACTTATTCACAGCAGGTGTTAGGGTAAGGTGAGTGGAAGCAATAATCAGACCAAGGAAAGGAGTAGAAATTTTGGAGGTCATCCCAATTGGCTCTTTCTAGTGCCAGAGGATGCGAGGTCGGGAGTAGTTGGAGGCATTTTGTGAGAGAGGAGAAGAGATCCAGAGTATTTGGAGAGTGAAGAGGATTATCAGGGATTCGAGTGGGTAGATGTACAATTTGTGTTAGATCACTGCTTATAGCAAAGACTTCTGCTTCTCATCCATGGTTAATGTTGTAGGGAAGCTAGTTGGAATCATAGACATTGAGGTTGCCCAGAAAGATGACCTCACTATTCAGATAGCTGGATTGTAGTAGTGGTCAAATTTCATTTGAAGGGATGTGAACAGATCTGAGTGATTGTTAGTGTTTGGAGATGTAAATGCAACAAATGAAACATACTAAATGGGGCAAGGAAACCTTGAGCCAGATTAGGTTAAAAGCAGGGGATTCTAAATGAGTTATCCTCTGGCATACTATGTTGGATTTCACAAAAGTACAAGTGTCACCCTTGTGGTGAAAAGAATTATGAAGTGCGTAGTTTGGGCACTGGAGGTAGAAGTAGTAGATGTAGTTACAATCTAGGTTTCTGTCAGAAATAACATATCTGGTCTAGAAGACTGCAAATGATGGATGGTGGACATCATTTATATTTATGTTAATGTTACGGATGTTAGTAAAGTGGATGTGAAAGTGAGTTTTTAATGAAGAGATTCTGGGATTCATGAAGAGAATATGCCTCATCCATAAGTTTCAAGAGTCAGTCCCCAACCACTCCCAGATCTCTCATCTCCTCTCTATCTCTTTCAAAATTTCCTCATTAACTGCATACTCTGCATCCCATCCTTGCCTACCAAATTTCAGTCACTTTCCCAGTCACACAATCTAATCAGTCATTCTGTAAGACATCTACTCTACTCCTCCTAGTACTTTCCAACATTGCATTATTGGCATATTTCCAGTTAAGCAATGCCCACTCATTAACATACAAATAGAACCATGATGGTTCCAAACTACTGTGGCATGCTGTTATTAACCTTTCTCTTTTGGGATATCATTCTCCTATATACAACCCATTGACAGCCCATTATCTATCCAACTTACTAGTTGTACCATTTAGACAGGGAAAACGTTGCTGCATGGTTCATAAAATAATTATTCATGGGGTCTTAGATTTGATCATCTCATCTGAGAATGTTATTATAAATAAGGTGTCATCTTCCTCAGTTGGTTCGAGTGACCAGGAAGTGATTACCTGGGTGGATGCCAGCCAAGTGAGGATTTCTGTCAGAAAAGGGTATATGTGAAACTACAAGGCAGGCTGGTGATTATGAGAAACTCAGGAGACAGCTTGGAGCTGTAGCATGGAATAAGGAGTGGGTGGAAAGAAGATCAATGCTGCTTGGGTGATATTCAAGAACTATTTGGTAGAAGCCATGTCTAAATGTATTCCAAGGGTCAGAAGATTAGGATGACAATGACTGGAGAAAATGGTATAAGGGCAACTGCTGTGGAGAATAGAGTTATTTAATGAGCAGTTCATAAAGGTCTTTCATCCTTGTGAATGTGACATCATGGAGAGTTTGAGAGCAGTGGATGATGAAGGGGAGAGACTGACTGTGAGTGAGCAAGAGGTATGCGAGGAACTGAGAAAATTTGATGTTAATAAGGCTGTGGGACTTGATGAAATGTCACCATGTATTTTGAAGGAATGAGCCAGAGAACTGACATCTGCCTTGACATATCTGTTTAATATTAGTCTTACATTGGGTTAAGTTGTGGAAGGAAAGCAAGATTGTACTCCTTCATAAGGGAGGTAACAAAACTCAAGCATCAAATTATATGCCAATCTATATGTCAGGTGTTGTGTTAAAGTGTTGGTGACTTGGTTTTAGATTTAGGGCCTTGATTAGACCACACATGGACTTCTGTGCACCAAATTGGTCCCTGGGTTTCAAAAGAATAAAACGATGTTGGAAAGGGTTCAGAGGCAATTGACCAAAATAGTTTCTGCTTTCTGGAATGTTGAATATGAAGAAAGATTGAAAAGATGCAATTTACAGTCTGGTGGATAGGAGGAAGAGGAGTGATATCATAGAGACATACAAGTTGGTAAGGAGTTGTAATATGATTAACGTTGAAGAGGTTTTTCATAAAATGGTGGGAGATCAGAGGAGAACAAGTGACAAAGGATCCTCCTGAATGAGTCTTTGACTCCATGGGGTCTTACAATAATAATAATAATATATGTTTAAGGATCTGGTTGAAGATGATCTTGAAGCTTGAGACATATGAGTACTGCATGGTTTGTCAAATAAGAAGAATGAGTGTAGTGTGCTACCAATCAGCAAGGCTGTGAATTAATGACATTTGAGTACGCTATTTATGTATAGAAGAAAGAGGCTAGGTGATCAGAACAGAGCACTCAGGTACTCCTGCATTGGTGGTGAAACTTGAAAAAAAGAAACATCTACCATGACACAGAGAAAAAACCTAGCTACCCAATTATAGAGGGTAGTAGACACACAAAAGGTTGCAAATTTGTTCAGGTATGAATGCTAGACAATCAAAAGCTTAGAAAATGTCAAGGGTGACAGCACATTTTTTTTTACCAACCTTTCCATGGCATGTATCCATTGGTGAGTGATGTGAGCTAAGAGGCCAGCTGCGGATCTAGATTGGCTGAATCCATACTGGTAATTACTAGAAGCCCATCAGCAACTACCAGGCGGTTGTTGCTGGTGAACTTCCAACTGTGACTACAATGACTTCCTCCATTATTTTGGAGATGACTGAAGTGATGGTGATTAGTCAGTAGTTGAATAGCAGATTTTTATCTCCCTTTGATTGGAACAGGTTGGATATATACTTCCTTCCACATGTTGGGATAAGTGCCTTCTGTATTCAGATGGCACAATATTTCAGTACAAGTGAAGAGGAATCATTGGGACACCAGAAGACATTTTGGCGTTAAAGTCGATAAATATTATTCTGATGTCTTTTTTGCTGAAAAAAGCACAGGAGACATAAGATACTCTGTTTCTGGATAATTTTTTTTGGTCATCTATGCAATAGTTAGAAGAACAGTGATGCCATGTCAGGTGGGCAGAAGTGACAACCAATGGTCATTAAAAGGAATCACAACACATGGTTCCTATTTGGACAAGGAGCATGTTTTCTATTATTTGCTGTGTTATGAAGACAGATTTGGATTGGCTGATAGTTGTTTTCCATTTGTTACATGCTTTAGTGAGTATGATGCTTAGGTTCTTGCTGTAAGCCACCTGCAGTAAGCCGTTTTTTTTTTTTTTTTTTTTTTTTTTAACTGCTTTGGTATTTTCAAATGAACCAGAGCTTGGAAAGCAACAATGGGGAATAAAGAAGGCTTCCACACTGTTGAGGAAAATTTCTGTCTCACTAAGAGTAGGGATTTAGGTCAGAAAAAAAGGAAAGCAATAGTCAGACCACAGAAAGAGGAGCATAAGTTTTAGGGGTTATCGCATACCTTTATAGTGCGAAAGGAGATGAAATTAGGAGTAGTTAGTGGAGTTTGTGTGAGAAGAAATTTGCACATGATTGTGATTTGAACTACCAAGAAGAGAGGTGACCTTTCTGATGTATTTGGAGAGAGAGATAACTGGTTAAAAAAAAAAAGATCAGGGTATTGGGAGAGTGGTGAGGGTTACCAGGGATTGGAGTAGGTGGTTGTATGATTTGCTTTATGTCACTGCTTACAGCAAAAATTTTAAGCATCACATTCAGCTTGTTCCATCATATTGGGAAAGGAAAGCCCCTTAGTGTTTAACTTACCTGAGGTAAGTTAAACAACTGCAAATCTGATGATAGACCCTGCTTGAAGTCATTAATGTATAGATTGACCATTAATGGCCAAAGGACGGAAACCTGAGGTACACCACTGGTTACCTTAAATCTTCCAGATTCACACCCACTGTATACCACTTTTTGATATCGGTCTGTTAACCATCCCCCCGATCCAAATCAATAGATTATGTTCCAATCCCATATTCTCCAGTTTACGCAACAGCCTCTCATGTGGTATTCTATCAAATTCTTATTATTATTATTATTATTACCACCCCCAAGACCTGATGGAGTCAAAGACTCATCTGGGAGGTCCTTTTATCACACACACACAGCTCATCATACCGTGTTTTAAACACATTCAAACTCTTTGCAGACACCACATTCTCAGGCAAAGCATTCCAATCATTCACAACTCTGCACGAAAAAAACCTGTCTCTCACTCGCCTACTCACACCCTCTTTATACAGTTTCCAGGGATGACCTCTGGTTCTCCATTGATCTCCCACTATTCTCTGTAAAACTTCTCCAGCATTGATCCTATAACAATCCCTTACCAACTTGTAGGTCTCTATCATATCACCCCTCTTCCTCCTCTCCACCAGACTCTGCAAATTGCATCTTCTCAATCTTTCCTCATACTCGACATTCCAGAGGTCAGGAACTACCTTAGTCAGTTTCCTTTGGACCCTTTCCAATATCTCTTCATCCTTCTGAAAACCCAGTGACCAAATCTGGGCACAATAGTCCATGTGAAGCCTAATCAAAGCCTTATACAATGGAATAAGAATCTCCCTACTTCTACACATCAGTGTCCTCTGCATCATACCCAGACGCCTTTGTGTTGTCTTCACAATTTTGGTGATGTGTCCCCTAAATTTTATATCCTTATCCACTATCACCCCCAGATCTCTTATTTCCTCTACCTTCAATAATATATTCTCACCAAGCATAAATTCTGCATCCCATCTTTGTTTTCCAAATTTTAAAACCTTACATTTTGCAACATTGAACTCACATCACCATTTCCGTGCCCAATCACTCAATCTATTCAAGTCTTCTTGCAAGGCCACAACATCTTCACTACACTTCATGGTTTGCCCCAACTTTGCATCATCTGCAAACAACTGAATATCTCCATCCAAATCTTCACCTACATCATTAATATATAAGTTAAACAGCAATGGACCTAAAATAGACCCCCTGAGGCACTCCACTAGTGACTTTCCTTTTCCTGGATATCGCTCCCCCCCCCATACACAACTTGATACCTATCAGATAGCCAGTCTCCAATCCAATGCACCAATCTAATATCCAACCCCATCTGCTCTACTATGACTATCGACCTATCATGAGATACTCTATCAAAAGCCTTTGCGAAATCCAACTATATTACAGTGTATCCTTTTCCTCTGTCCAAGGAAGCAGTCACTTTATTGTAATAAGTAAGTAGATTATTAAACATGACCTCCCTTTAGCAAATCAATGCTGTCCATCAAAGATAATACCATTGTTATCAACCCAACTCTGGATCCTAGTTCTCACAAGCTTCTCCAACAACTTAACCACAACACCTGACACACAGATAGGTCTATAATTTGATGCTTGAGTTCGATCGCTTCCTTGATGAAGTGGCACAATCTTGCCCTCCTTCCACTCCTTAGGAACTTGACCGAGTGCAAGACTCATATTAAAAAAATATGTCAAGGCAGATGTCAACTCCCCTGGCACATTCTTTCAGAATACGTGGTGATATATTATCAAATCCCACAGCCTTATTAACATCTAGTTTACTCAACTCCCCATACACCTCTTGCTCACCTACAGTCAGTCTCTCCTCCCCATTATCAACTGCTCTCAATCCCTCCATGAAGTCACATTCACAAGATTGAAAGATCTTTATGAACTGCTCATTAAGTATCTCCACCACACATTCTGCATCAGCTGTCTTTATACCATTTTCTCCAATAAAAGTCATCCTTCCATAATCATTCTTTCTTTTGCTGGCTGCATATCAAAAGAACTCCTTAGGATTCTTTTTGGCTTCATTACCCAACTGCTGTTCATACCTCTCTTTAGCTACCTCACCCTCCTTGCTTGGTCTTTGTAGACCTCATGGAATTGGTTATTTCCAGTTCTCTTATGCTGCCTCCACAATGCCCTTTTTCTCTGTATCGCATGCTTAATCTCTTTATTCATCCATCTCACACCCACCTTATTTAACCTTCTCACCCTTGGAATACATTTAGACATTGCATCTACTAAACAGTTTTTGAAAATCCCCCAAGCTGCATTGATCTCTTTTCCAGCTAACTCCTCATTCCACGCTACACCCGCAAGCTGTCTCCTGAGCTCTTCATAATCCCCCCCCCCCTTGTAGTTCCACATATAGCCCTTTCTCACAGAAGTCCTCACACTACTGGCAACCACCCAGGTAATCACCTCATGGTCACTCTCATCAATTGGTGGGTGATTTGACACTTCATTTATAATTACATCCTCTGATGAGATGACCAAATCCAAGACCCTCAATACTCGTGTGGCCTCTGTTACATACTGTCTGAGGTAGTTATCCCTCAAAAACTCAAGAAACTCATTTTCTTTACTTCCAGTTGCTATCTCATCATTCCAGTCTATATTGCCATAATTAAAATCACCCATAACGATCACCCTTTTCTTATTTACTTGGTGATAATGAAATTGTACATTTCATTATCACCACCATCCACATTACCTGGTCTATAACAACATCCCACCAAGTATTTGATTCCATTCACCTCTATCTCACACCTCAAAACCACTGCCACTATTTCCCCTCTTGCATCTCCACTTTATATGGACATAACTCTTTCTCTATCATCAATAGCACTCCCCCTCCTGCAACCATTTCATCTACCTTGTTTCTTATACTTCTAGCATTTGTATACAAACACAACAGCTCATTTCTTTATCTACAGCTAATTCCACTGATACTATCACTCCCTCGATGTGATCTCTCCATACTCGACTGGGGCCATTTTCCCTTCTGCCTCTTCATTTTAAATTCCAACTGTTTCCTCTTGATCCCTGGTCATCCCATTCCTTTCCTGCCTACACATGCTCACCTCCTCTTGGAGCATCCACCTTTCTCATGCTGTGTACCCCTGTCCACCCTGAGCTTCCCCGTTTACCTGCTCCTCTTGCACACCCATTCTCTCATTTTCTATACTCATACCACTCACTTCCCCATTCATAACCACCTCTTCAATCTCTCCTGTCTTACTCTCCCTCTTCCACATCACTTCCCACTCGATCTGATTCATTCTCTCTATTCACTTCTCTACCTTCCAGCAGCAGTCTCTCCAAGCGACTCACACCATAACCACTCAAATGCAGCCCATCGCCAAATGCCTTAGAAAAATCCAATGTTATCATAGTGTATCCATTTCCTTTATAAAACTCGGCTGTAACATTGTTATAAAATATGAGCAAATTGCTAAAACATGATCTTCCTTTAGTAAACCCATGCTGTTCCCTGCAGAGTATATAAATAGCTTACATTTTATTGAAAAGGTAAAAGATATAAATATAGCACCTTCAGACATCTTAGCAAGTTTAGATATAGTCAGTCTTTTCACCAATGTACCCAGGGATGACACACAATCTACTTGTAAACCTTTTTCCACTGGACACAGTAAGACTATTCAAACACTTTATGAAAAACACTTTTTTCATATTTCAGGGCAAATATTGGGAACAAAAAGGACTGCCATAATTCCCCCCCCCTTTCTCCAGCCTTAGCGAACCTGTTTATGGAAAATTTCGAAATGAATACAATCAAAAACTATCAAAAGAAACCAAAAATTTGGTTATGTTACAGTGACAATATTTTCGTTATTTGGTCAGGAACAATGTACGAGTTAATTAATTTCAAAAATTATCTGAACAACTTGCATTCCAATATAAAATTCACTCTTGAACTAGCAAATCACAAAATATTTATCGTTCCTTGATATCGGTGGCAAAATAAACAAAGAAGAAAAAAGATTTTCCTTTTCAGTATACAGAAAACCTATCACAAGGAAAAGATTTTTAAATGCTGCTTCACACCATCATCCATTGAAAAAGACAGGCATGATTAAAACATCATGAGATAGAGCATACAATATATCCAGCATGTCAATTAAAAAGAATGAAGAACTGCACTGTCTGAGACAGACCCTCACACTCAATGGTTATGAACCAAAGACAATCAATAAAATTCTTAATACACCTCCTGCAGCTCCTTTACTCAAACAAGATTTTAAGAATGCAAAACACACAAGAAGACAGCATAAATCAGGATTGACTTCCCAGACAACTACCAAAGGCCAACAAGTAGTTTGGCAACAAACAGAAATGCCATATATTGATCATAATTATTTTACATGAAAGTTCAAGGAAGCATCACAAATGCTTAGAATCCACACATAATGTAACAAAAATCAAGACTTAATCTTATACCAAGTTTGGTCTGCCTTTCATTAAAAATCTATCTGCCACGAACATAGAGTACAGTATGCACAATGCACAGAACACAACAGCAACACTGAATATTCATATTTCCAGCAGTCTCAGCTTTCTGGGACTTTCAATGATTTTATTTTCCACATCCCATTCATTGCAAGTAAGTTTACTTCCATTTTTGTTATCAGATATTTCTCTTCTGCAGTCTAAAATATGTCATGTTGCACTATAGATACACGAAGTTGCTGATCTATTCAGCTTTTTCATCCGCTTCTCTCTGAATATCATTATTTTAGTTTATTCAATGTTCATTATTAAACCATATCACTTTCCTTCATTTAACTTCAGCACTGTTTTTTCTAGTTCCTCTTCATCTTTTTCAATAAGGCTATGCCATGTGCAAATTGTAAATTATGTATTTTTGTACTTGAACTGAAATTTGCCTTATATTATCCTTTATGATATTCACTGTTCTTTCCAAAAGCATGATAAAGATGCTCAGGATATTAGGTCTCCTTGACTAGTGCCTCTTGTCTAACAATCTTCCTTTTCACCATAATTTCTCACGGCAGTCTCTGCATTGCCATTCATATTCCGCAGCAGACATATCAGGTTCCTGTCCACTCCATAAGATTCAAGTAAAGCTCATGCCACTTTATGATCTATCCTGTTGAATGCTTTCTGAAAGTCAACAAAGAAGGCATGAATATTTTTATGTGGAGCTTTCTCCACAATTAATTTTAACATTAACACAGGATAAGTTATGAAGGGGTTTAAACATTTGATAACTTTTTTAATAATTATTTTTATTCTTTTTCTGTTTGTTTGTTATAATGAAATACAGAACCTAATTTTTTTATTTTTTTTTTATTAGTTAGGAAAAACCACATCATGCAATTGCCTTTCAATTTTGGTTCACAAAGACAGGCCCTTTCCTGGCATGTTCCATGACAGCTGTTAATGTTTCTGGCTGTAGTGCCCTAATTTCTGCAAGAATGTCCTCCTTCAGCTGTTGGGTTGTCTGGGGCTTGTTCACATACTTCCTTTCCTTCAGGTAACCCCTATAGGAGAACATTCACAGAAATTATTAAGGCTGCAGCCAAAAACATTAACAGCTGTCATGAAACATGCCGTAGAAAAGGCCCATCTTTGTGAAGATGAAAATGGAAGCCATTTACACAATGTGGTTTTTTCATAACTAATAAAATAAAAAAATAAAATAAATCCAAGTTCTGTATTTTATTTAACAAAAAAATAAAAATTAAAAAAAAATAATTAATAATTAAAAAAGTTATTAAATGTTTAAACCCCTTCGTGACTTATGAGCCACCCTGTATTTGGTGCACGGTACTTCCATCTCTTCTGAAATTGGCTTATCTTCCATTAGATTCCTTAATTTTTCTGCAGGTATCATCAATAAGTAATTTTCTCATATGACTTGTAAGAGCAATTGTTCTGTAGTTTTCACAGTGTGTGTGTGTGTGAATGGATGGTTATTAGAATTGATCTTGTCCATTCTTTTGGTGCTTTCCCTTGGTCCCATTCAGCAGATGCTTTACTTCACAGCCTCAATATATCTGTTTCTTTCTCTGTGCTTGGGCATGATATCTCCCTTAATTCATCATTTACTCTCTTTTGTACCTTAACACCTCCCTGTGTTTTATATAGCTTTGAGGCATTATCTTGTCCATATCTTATTTCTCTATGTTCATCAAGATTTCACCCTTTTCATTTTACAGTTCTCTGCCTAATGCTACATTTCTTAGTGTTTCTGATCATCTTGTATACTTCTCTTGTTCTGTATTCACCACAGTATCTATTGATATCCTAACACAGTTCCTGTTGCCATTTTGATCTGTTTCTTCTAGATAACATATCATCATAAATAACTAAAGAAAATTTTGGAGCTGATGCAAAAACAACTGGGAATTGTTTCTTTCTAAAAAACAAAAAGGTATAAAATAATATGCAATATTTTCGTTTAATGTCTATTTAAATAAATGGCAGAAGTTTTTCGAAACATGTTAAAATCTGAGTGATTATCTGACATGTCTATACACCTCTGAGAGAATTTAAACCATCTCATTGGGTTCCAAAATAAGTTGAGCTTAAGTTACATTGAATAACTTTTATTTTGAGAACGAATCAAAACAATTTTCAACAGCATAGATGTCTTTCGGAAAAAATACTGAGACTTCTAAACTGACGTATGCATATATAATTCTATATGTAGTTCAAGAAACATGATTTGAAGGTCAGCGGATCGTAGCACAAGTGATTTTCTCCGTTGAGGAAAGCTAAATATTTTTGATTGCAGAAAACGACTAGTCCGAAATACTATGAATATCACTGACCAAAAATGTATGGTTTATTCCCCATAACGAAACCTTAATTATACGTGCAAATAAATAAAATCTGAACTTCAATGTGAAGATCACACAAAACTATTTGGTGGGCAATGCAACTCCATGTTATAATTCATTTAAAATTATAAATTAATACCTCATGACTGCCACAGGAAATTCAATACCAACAAACGGGCAAATATCTGCACCTTCCTGCTTGGTAATTTCAGTGGTGCAAATTAAACTACAAAATTAACTTCGTTATTCCTTTCATCGTGACAACCATTTTCATTAGAAAAACATTTAAACTTATCAGAGGCGTATCTCAAACGCAATTCAGCAGTATCAAATGCAACGCCCACGTGTCATTGGCTAAACAGCGTACCTTTATTATATATCTAAAAATGTTCACAACTGTAATAAAATCATATATGAAACAACAAATAGGAGTTTCTACTCAGCAGTGTAAAGATCCCAATCAGTAAAAATAACTCATGAATCCAAAACAAAATGATTTTTGTATACAAACCATCTGATAAAAAGAGACGCAATACAAGAGGAAAAACCATTCCTAATCAGATTAAAAATAAACTGAACCTGCGAGGGCAATATTTGGTTTCTATTTTGGTGCTGCCTAAATAAAAAATGAAAAATAAATTTAAGAAAATCGAAAGCGCTGCGGGTTGAGCAGATCAATGCTTAACATTATTTTAATCCGTATTCTTTATGTTAAAAACTTCAAAACACACAATTTATTTTATTTTTCATTTTTATCTAAAGAATATTTTGTATTGCATTAAATGTAAATTTGTATAATGTAGTTTAAATACTAAAATTTTGAATTATTTTAAATTTTGTACTTCACAAAATCGCAATGCTGAATGCATAATAGTAGCAAGTCTTCCCTTATAACGGTTGTATTAAGAAACCAATCGCCTGCAATCCCTCACCAAGATTTAATTCATAATAGGCGAGGCTTGCCAGACGTCCCGTATTTTAATAAAAAGATGAAATTATAAATATTATGTTAAGCAATTATAATTTTCAATATTCTTTTCGAATAATCCAACTTAAATTGATTTGTAAACCGTAAAAACTGACAATACGGGGAAATTGTATTTAAAGTTTACGGCGACGGCGGTCCCTTTCATTGGTTGCGTTTTATTTAGTATAAGCATTTTGTTTATAATTCTGTACAGATCAGGGTGACCACCCAGCAAAAATATTTTGTAATAACTTATGCAGAAAAAAGGTACTAGATCTGAAAAAAAAAGTACTAAATTTTCATTTACTTTCGTTTCACTCTATTTAAGACATTATACGATATTACTACCTTATTATCATAGATGAACTCAATGTAAAACCGCTAACTTAACACATTATTATTATTATTATTATTATTATTATTATTATTATTATTATTATTATTATTATTATTATTATTATTATTATTCCTGATACCTCCAAGGAGTCCGAAGACTCATCGTGGGAGGACATCACATGTACAACAAAAATGAAAAGAAAAAAAGGCAAAACTCACCTCACTGTATCATATCTATGAGTCCAAGAGCTGCAGTTGTCAATCATCATAACAGAAGTCCCAGTTGTAACTCTAGCACTTCACATATGTATTAATTTACCATATAATTTTTACTCTCATTTTAGCGTTTAAAATAATGTAACATTAACTTTTCAGTTATTTATTATGCTATTTACATATATACAGGGGTTCCCACCCACAAGAACTTTCACTGGAAGTATTTATTCATTATTTTTATCAGATTTTGCTAAATTAATTAACTCTTCAGAAACAGTAAAATCTGTAGCTGATGAATATTTCCATTTTTCTTTTGTCAAAACGAGTCCATTCATCAAAGGAGTTTTTTTTTTTTTTTTGAGATTTCATTGCGTGAATCTACAGCCAACGCATTTTTTATAAGACAGTTACATTTAGTGCTTCCACACTGTATTTTCTTAGCAATTTCACTATCAGGAGCAATTGTTTTCAATAGAGTTGGAAGAATATCCATAAGCCACAAAAGCAGATTGTGTTCGGCATCCAGGGCTGTTCCGTGGGTTTGCGACTCCTGAGTACAAAATTTTTGTGCCCCTTCCCTTTCCATTAAAAATTAAAGGATCCCGAAGTACAATAACACGTTACGAATCATTTTATTATACTGCTCATTAAGAGGAATGCATTTTAAAATAAAGAAAAAACACAAATAGTAAAAAAAAAACATGTTTTATATAATAAATAAACATACTCCTATAATGTAACATGGAACACAACAAGAAAAGAAGAGACTCTCAGAATAACTCAGCGTGCAATAGAACTTAGGATTTGTAACATCAGCAAAATGGAACATTTTAGAAACACGGAAATAAGAAGGAGATCAGGCTTAAAATATATGGTAACTGCAGTATATGAAAGCAGGATGAGATAGACAGGTCACATAGCCAGACTTAGGAATAACAGAGGGACATATAGAATATTCAACTGGCAACGGGAATAAAGAGAAAACCAGGAAGACCACCTATAAGATGAGAAGATCTACTAGTGAAATCTATTTGTATAACATGGAAGAGAGGATCAAGATCGAGATCGTTGGAGGCATCTTTGTAACCTGCACTCATGGAGAAATCCTGAGTGAAACACAGGTCCATCAAGAAAAAAACTAAAGAAACTCCTAAATGTTTGTTCAGTGTGCTGAGAGCAGTTATTTAACTACCCAGCGACTCAGCCCCTCACTGAGATCTCTCACATTGGAAGGTTACAAATATGCACAAACATTTCAGTGTATTATTCATTCCCTAATTTTATGAATTAGAGGCGATAAATTTGAACATAAATTATGCCACCCAGGTTCATTGTACTCTTTGCACCCCTGAATGGAAGGGACCTGTCTGCATCATATGCACATAATCTTAATTCTGTCTCTTTGATTTGTTTTTTCGACTGGTATTTGGAACTGGATTTAAACAATGACATTATACCTGGTGACTTCTTTTAGATTCTACATTCTGCTAGTGTTTTGGAGTGTTTGCATAACGAATCAAGAGACATTTGCTACCATTAATGCTTATATAAAGGAGACACTGCTAAATTTACATTAAGTAGTGTCTCCTTTACTTTCACTTGAATAAATCAAGGATTTAAGAATGGGATCCTCCAACCATTCTTCTTTGAATTTTTGCTTATATGATTTTTTCATCTTTTTAGATGAACCCTGTAAACCTGAATCCGAATCATAACTATTATCACATCTGAATTACCTGTGTCAGAAGTGGTTTCTTGTGAGTGGGAAGGGCTGGCATTGAGATCTTCACTTTCACTGGTTCGTTTATGTACTTTACTGACTCATGCACTACTACACGTTTTCCCCTGAGATTTAGAATCAAATTTATATTTAGAAAGTTTTTCTTGTCCTTGTTTAAAAGTAAAATCTAAATAATAATATTTTCGATGAAGAATTAAACAAGTTTTTGTTAATAAAATTAATAAAACACTGGACTTCTTATAACGCGTGAGAAGTGTTTGAACAGCGAAAAATATATTTTCATTGGCTAATGCCAGTCGGATTGCGTGAGTACGGGATCGGGGGAGTGGGGCAAGAGAAGACTAGCGATAGGAAAAAAAGAGAAATAATTTTTGTGTCACTGAATGTGACACATGGGGAGGTGAGAGAAGAGAAACACATTAAACTCATATGTCTAACTCTGGTGTTGTTGTTATTATTATTCGGAAGGAAGAAAGTACTAGATCTGTTGGTGAACGTACTAGAACACCAAAAATTTATAAAACGTACTAGATGTAGTACGAAAGTACTAGATGTGGTCACCCTGGTACAGATATATTGCATTTGCTTATTTTCAAACAGTTCTTATTTGGACTTGTGCGGTGCAGTATAGGAACAGTACGTAGATGATGTTCCCGTAATTATTAAAAAATAATATCTCGCCTTTTTCGAATGTGCGATATTTGGTTAATACATGAAATTAAAGCTAAATTGATTTTCTTTATTAATTATACAAAGGTAAATAAAATTTTGTTTCTTTCCTTAAGCCCTTCACAATGCCAAAACGAAAATGTTTTTAACGCTGATTATTCGAAGGAATGGAATTTTATTGCAAAAGGAAAACATCACGACGAAGTTGAATGCAAAATCTGTAGACAAACGTCTAGTATTGCACATGAAGGACGATCAGATAATACACAACACATTAACACTTAGAAACACAAAATGAGCATTTCGAGTTCCTTTTCCAAAAGTATCAATACTTATTTTGTAAAATGAAATAACAGATTTTTTATTATTATTATTTTGTAAAACCAACTCACTAAAATTGTCCCGTATTCGGAAAACCAAATACGAGACATGGGTCACACATATTCCCTATTTGGCTTTCCAAAATCTGGCAACTCTATACTAGGCTCAAAGGGACGAACATGAGAAAAGCGTACAATGAAAGGATTTAAATTTTAATATATTATTATTATTCGTGACACCTCCAAGGAGTCCGAAGACTCATCGCGGGAGGGCACCTACAACTGTCTCAACTACTACACCGAACCTCTACTACAAATCATCTCCATCAACGCCATCTACCGCCCACCTCCACCACTACCACAACTAGTATTTTTGTCTGTAAATTGCGTATGTTCTGAAGGGCCGATTTGTCTGTATGCGGGATGAAAAACCCGAGTTTCCGGGAGAAAAAACCCTGCTACCCCCGTATGAGATCGGCTAACTCACCTTCGATTGAAATCGTCCAGATAAAGATTCCTCCCGTCGCGACGAGAATCGAACTTAGGCCTATTCCAATCGAAGGGTGCAATGTACCGTTGTTCTTCCAATTACACTACAGAGGCGCTATATAGAATGAAATAAAAAAGAAAACCAATTTTAAATTATTTTTATTTGCGAATCGCAGAAATTAAGAAAAGAAAAAACATCAAATGTACAATGAATGCTAAAAAAAAAAAAAAGATCTTAACACCTTATTTTAACTTTAGGTATCATTATTAGCATACATAGCTTTAGCTGTTACAATTTCTTATTCGTTTTTTTTTTTAAATCAGCTAAATCCTTTCATTCAGTTACAGGAAGTAGGCGAGTTCGTTTTAATCCCTATCTAACTTTCAGAGATTAAATGGCCAGTTCAATCTCCACCGGTAGAAAATCAGAAAAAGCTAGGCCAAGACTATCACGAATTATACTAGCAAAGATGTTTTGCCATCTGGTGATGACTAACACTAACAGGATATGTTATTGTCTAAAATTGGTGGGTTTACAGTCGATTTTCCTGAGTAAACAGGAGGAAATACTCGAGTTTTCTGGAGAAAACCCCACTTGTGCTTGCCAGAGGGCAAGAGCAAGCCGGTTCTTGACTAATTCGAGAACCCGTCAAACAAATACTTAGAAAAAGTTCCTTTAGTTGATGACTAGTCTTCAACTTAAGTCTGTCTTACATTCAAGCGGTTTCTGCTTTCTCGGTGCTAGATAGCTCTTATTTCTAAGAGCTATCTAGCACCGTCTAGAAAGGGTCTAGATTCAATTAGAGGAACTTTTTCTAAGCCTTTCTCTTTCACGAGTTGCAAAGTTACATGATCACTGGCAGGGAAAAGCGTTTTTTTTACTCGAATTTTTCTTGCCATAAACTCAAGAAAATTGACTGCAGAACTCACACTATTACAGACAATAACTTCCTGTGTTAGGTTGTCTTTTTTTTAATTTGTGCTTATACGAGAGTGGTCTGAAACGTTCTTGGCCTCGACCATAGATGACAGCACTATCGGCAAGATGTATTTTCTAAGTTGGTACATTTGTCATAAGCATCCATGTGAAATTGCAAGTAATTCTCTTAAGTAGTTTGCTTCATACAGCTGTCTGAAACAAAAGTGTTGTCTGTATCCCTTGAAATTGATGAAATTGAGTATCGTGCGGTTATAAAATTCTTTGTAAAAAGGTTTACCGCCAAAGAGAAATTCATTCGAATTACATGAAAGTTTATGGCAACTCTTCTCCATCGTTTTCGACAATTAAGAAATTGGCTGCCGAGTTTAAATGCAGCAAAGTACCAGCGTTGAATATGATCCACGAGAAGGACGTCCAAAAAGTGTAACAACCCCAAAAATCATTGACGAAATGCACGAGATAATATTGGATGACCGGCGAGTCAAAGTGCGTGAAATTGCTGAGACGATAGGCATTTCAAAAGAACGTGTAGGATATATTTTGCATGAAGAATTGCAAATGATAAAGCTTGCTCACAGCAGATCACAAACACAATTGCATGAAAATCTCGGAACAGTGCTTGGAGCATTTTAACAAGAATAAATCTGATTTTGTGCATAGATTTATTACTATGGATGATACTTCGATTCACTTACACACCATAATCCAATCAAAAAACAGCAGTGAAAACAGTGGACAGAAGCCCAGGGGCGCACCAGTAGTGTCCGGCGCCTGTGTGCAAATAGTTGGCGCCCCGATACCACTCCCCCCAATAAAAAAACACTTTATAAAAACGTTATTTTTAATATTTGATGCCAACAAAGTGAGTATTTCATTTTGAATTTTATCTCCTAAATAGGAGGGCAAATTTTTAAAGTCAGGATGATTAGCTACAAGTCGAATGTGTTCCGATATAAAAAGATCAAACTTCTCTAACATCTCAATGCATTTTAAAAAATTGCCATTGTTGCGATCGTAAAGTTTATTACTTTTACCACGAAGGGCTACATTTTGTTTGCGTAAAAACTGTACTACAAAAATTATTCTTTTTAGAACTTCATACCAACGTTTCCTTTCATTATCTAAAACTGTTTGTTGCAAATGATCAATACAAGTTTTATTTTTTAAGGGTGTAATTAATTCTGTCCATTTTTTGTAATTGTTCAAATGATTTAAATTTTTCTCATGACGATTCAGGTACATTGCAAGATGTTGCATATATTCTGCTGTTATCAGCAGAATATAGAATAAAGTTAAAAACTGCAGCAAATTTTCTTGTATATGTTTAGAGCAAATGCGAGTGTGAACAAGATTAAACAAATTCAAACGCGCGTCGACCTGTAAACAGTAAACTCACGCAAGTTCAAGTTTTTACTTTTTTTACACTAAACTACTTGTTAGTTTAGTTTAGTGTAAAACTAGTAAACGTTTTACACTAAACTAACAAGTACACTACTTTTTTACACTACTAGGATCAGATTAAAATAAAATATTAAGGAATGATAACAAATAAGTAAAAAATCAAAAAAAAATCATCTAACGCCTTCTTATTCCCGTATACGGGGAGTAGGCTTAAGACAAATCTATAAAATATAATTAAAATTTAAACAAAAATGTAATTTATTTTGATATAATTAATAATTATATTTTTTAAGTATTTCCTCCCGGCCTGAAATCTTTGGCGCCTTTACTATCCTGGCGCCTGTGTGCGTCGCACACATTGCACATATTGCCGGCGCACCCCTGCAGAAGCTGGCTGTTCAGCGCCAAAGCAGACAAAGTTAGTTCCATCAGTAGGAAAGGTCATGGCATCGGTGTTATGGGATGCTAATAGCATTTTGTTTATTAATTATCTTGAAAAGGGTAAAACAATAACTGGGGAATATTATTCCGATCTTTTAACCAGACTAGATGAAAAAATTAGTGAGATAAGACCCGGTTTACAGAAGAAAAAAATTACGTTTCATCAGGACAATGCACCTACCCACAAAGGTGTTTTGGCAATGGGGAAATTAAGGGATCTGCACTATAAATTGTTGGAATATCCATCCTATTCTCCAGATTTAGCTCCCTCCGACCTTTCTTCTTCCCAAAACAAACCCTTGCTCACTGGTCAGTGTTGTTCTTCGAATCAAGAGGTGATGGCAGCAGTAGAGGGGTATTTTGCAAATCTTACTGAGAACGACTATACGGACGGGATAATGGCGCTGGAGCATCGCTGGAATAAATGTATTAGCCTTAAGGCAGATTATGTTGAAAAATAAAAATAATTTTGAAATTATAAATTCGTTTTTTTTTCGTTGTTAGGCCGAGAACTTTTCAGACGACCCTCGTAATTAGTGATAGTCTTTGCCCAGTTATATCTGATTAGCTACCAGTGGATCCTGAACTGCCCATTCACACAAATGTTAGTCAGCGCTAACACGGCCTCGCCTACTCCCTATAATGGACTAAAAGGCGTTAGCTAATGTATTATTATTACTATTATTATAACAAATAGTCTGTGTAACCATACGGAAATGATGTTTGCTTCTGTAGAGGTAGAAATTTAGTGAGAACTGGGTTTTTTCTGTAATTGGTTTTCTGGTAGCTGATATATTAAAAAACTATCATCATTAAAAAATTCGCTGATCCTCTTGTTATAGCGAAAATCAAAACAGATCGTTCACATGCTCATTTTTGTTTCAATTATACCATAGCTGCAAATATCCCTTTAATTCAACCCTTACTCACACAATATTGTAAAGTTAAGGCACATAAGTTGGCAAAATGCTTTTTCTATTTTTAATTAATATGTATGCTCATGTATATGATGATTTTGTTTTTTCCAGCGTTATGTCTGCCTGGCGCAAAGTCCGCTGTTTGGAATTAAAATGCGACTTTGAAAGACCTCAACAGGCTTGTCACACAACCGGACGTTTGCGAGAATACATATCCTTGTGTGAGTAAACGTATATAGGTGAAAGACAATCCCAAATAACCATGCCCTAGGCGGGATTAGAAAACCCAGCTTCTTGAGTGGAGAGCGGATACACCAGCCACTCAGCCAACCAGGCCGGCCATTTTATGAAATATAATGAATCCTTTAAATATAACCCGCTTGCATAATAATATCATGCTATTATTTATCATGGGTTGAAATATTTATGCAAAATTATTTGCTTGTTTGAGAAGATATTTGTAGTAATATGTAATAGCACTCAATCCAATGGGTTATCTTTACTGGAGCAAGAAATGCATAAATTGCGTACATCACAACTGAATATATTTTGTTTAGAAAAAATAAAATCATAAACCTATACTAAAAATTTAACACGAGACCGTCCATAGCTTTAATAAATGAAAGAAAACTGGATCGTTATAAGCATGTTTATATTGAAGTGTGGGGGAGGCTATCTATATCTTTCCTCACCCATTCTTATCGAACTGCGGGGTTTTCTGTAAAACATACAAATCGACCAGAAAAGCACACAGATGAGATGAAAACCATTGATTTCATATAATTAATTACTTCAACCATAAGCTAACAGCAACTCAGTCATGTTATAAGCTAAGTAAGATAAACTGTGTCACCCTCCAGCGAGTGATATGAAGTATCCTTTATGAGCTATTATATACAAAAAACAATTGACTACCCTACATCCCTGCTCATTTAAATTGATGGCCAGAGGTTCATTCTGTATAACAATTACTTCAAGCATCGCGTTTTATTTATCAATAAATAACCTAGCCATTTTTGCAGAACTGATATCGTTGATCCTGAAAAATAAAGCTATTGTAATACAAAGTTCATTATTGCCTGAAATACCTTATTTTTGATCCACAATTCGACATGGACATTTTTGCTTGTCAAATGATTTGAAAAAGGGAAAAACAGCTTATTGGAAAAACGTTTCTGACTATTTTTGCTCTATCAACCATACGATTACATTGTAAAACAGGTTTAGTTTTACAATGTAATAGTAAAACCTGTCGTTTCTCTAAACTACTGTCCGATCACAGATGCGAAGAAGAGTCAATTCATGTTGAAGGAGAGAAAGGAATAAGACGATGTAGGAATTCGTCGCCAACACGCGAAATAAACGTGCTTTATGCATAAACTTTTCTAACTGTTGTACAAGTAAAATAGTTACCAAAATTGTTACTTTAAAAACTAGAATTTTCATAAAAGAAAAGCTAATTTTCTGACGTATAATAATAAACACCAATCCCACGAAATGCATTGGTTACCCTATTATCAGAATGGTTTCGCCTTCTTCTGTCATGTTCAGAAGTGTCGAAAGGTCTCGCATCTGTGGCCACACAAAGTTGTGAAGATTCATATAACCTTCCTACAATTCGATACGTGTTCAGAGATTGCAGTCGGATTAGTTCCAGTTAATATCCAAATATTAACGCCTGGTGCAATATGTAAGAAGCCATCTTTATAGATAATTGCGCCACTGTGCTGAACATATTTGGCCTAACTACTGAATGGTGAATATCAATATTATATGAAATTGTAGAGGAACTAATATCAATGTTTTCAAGTCCTCTAAAAGAATACTCGTAGGGTTAGTGGCGGTGGGTGCCCATTCGGGTTGGGTGTGCTGTCGTGGCTTATGCAACTGGCTCTACGAAATTCACGTCGGTTTGACCGTATGGCTGAATTTCTATTGATGTATGAAAGTTTTAAGAGTGTATAGCACATCAGTGATCATCTTAATTGTTATTTAATTAAATGCTATTTAACTACTTTGTTTTATTTTGTTCCTAATTAATGTTATGCAACTTTCTCTGTACATATTATTATGTGTCTTGTGATTTTGTTATGTTATTATATTATAAAAATGTATAATATGTATACTATATGGTTGTACATATAGGTATATATAATGATAATGATAAATAAAAAACATAAGTTTTTTAAATTTATGCATATCTTAACCAGGACGAGCTGTTGATCTTAGGTTACACATATGATTGCCAAACTTTTTTACTAGAATATGAAACTTACAATAAAAAAGGATGTAATGCAATTAACTGTAGGAAAACTTTGAACACTTCAATTTATCAATTAATTGTTACAAAATCTGGACCTTGTCCCCTACTCTGTGCATATGTATTTTCTTCTTCTTCTTCTTGACTTCGCGTCTTAGGCAATTTTTTGCCTGTAATGTTTTCAAGGGTTTAAAAAGTCTTCTGCCTATCTCCTCCTGGTTCTTTCTTTTGATTAGTCCCTTTGGTTTATATTTCCAGGAAATATTTGGCCATCTGCTCTCATTCATTTTCTACGTAGTTTTTCCAGTTCTTTCTATAGTTTGTGATTTCTTTCTATTATGTTAATTTTTGATTTCTTCAGTTCTTATCTTATCTATTCTTTTATAGCCTGCGAGTGGTGTTAGGAACTTCATTTCTGCAGCTTCTACTTGTCTTTTATATTATAAACAATAATGAAGGAGAATGCTATATTTGGTTTGTATATTTGAATTACTCAAAGGTGTAAACTTGGGAAGAAGAGGACGAGGCTTACTTCCTTTAACTGCAGTACTGTTCCCATTGTAAAAGAAAAACGTTATGCCTACCACGTCAGTTCACACTTCATGTATGCAAAACAGATGAAGAAAACTCAGAAAAAAAAAAAAACTCGTGACAACGTTCAATTGGATTGGCTGACGTAATAACCAATCACAACCTCTAGGTGCTATAGTCTCAGAGCTCATCCAGCTTCACTTTCTGAGCGGTTTAAACCTACTAGGTCGCTAAAAATTTGACCCGCTGCGTCATCTATACATCTTTTCAAAGAGAGCTCAAAGGTGTGCATTTTGAAAGCACACCGGGACTATTACCGTGAACGTAACGCAATGTTTATACATCGAAAAGTGTCCCCCTTCATTAAGCATTAGTATATTGTGTTTACTTCTAGGAATCACGCATACACCCATGAAGAAGTCTGCATTCCGACGAAACTAGTCGTGCTTAAATTAAAGCTTTTATCTTACCTTATCTCGGTGTTCCTAGTCAGTAAATTTATGATCTAAACATGTCTACAATTAGAGTAAATATAAGTTACGATATATATATATATATATATATATATATATATATCGTAACCTGATTTTTATTTAATAAGGTTAAAACACCTTATGGTAACTTGTTCTGGTAAAATACTTATAAGCTCTGTATTACTAAATCTTGGTATTTCTAGTCTAGCTCCCACTGATGAGACCTCAATAAAGGTCGAAACCGGTCTGGGTAGTGGCCCATTGCCTTTAATACAAAACATCATACATCCCCCTTCTTGGAGATGTGTTTCGGCATTAAGGGTAAATATTAAGACTAGTGATCAGAGCTTATGCCACCTTTACCACGAGTTGCCCTGGTCTTGCACTACCTGTAGGATCAGCTAGACTTGCATCACTTGCAGGTGCAAACTTGTCTTGTTTGTCTGTTTGCTTACTTGGGAAATGGAGTAAAACCAGGTTTAAAATTGCTTGGTATTTTTAACACTATATATATATATATAGTTGAGCCTGTGTAGCTCAGTGGATGTGGCGTTTGCACACCACCGCGCTAGGCCGCACGAAGGAAGTCTTGGTTTCGAGTCTAGTCGGCGACTAGAGGAAATTTTTCTAAGCCTTTTTTCGACGGGTTCCCGAGTTAGTCGATCTCTGGCACGGGCAAGCAGGTTTTTCCTCCCGGAAACTCGGGTTTTTCGTCCTGTAAACTCAAGAAAATCGACCGTAGAACCCACATTATTTCAGACATTAAATATATTGTGTTAGGGTTAGAGACCACGAGATGGCGGCACATTTGAGCCGTCTCTCTTCACTGCGTACCGCTTAATTAGTGATAGCCTTGGGCCATCTGTCTCTGATTGGGTACCAGTGGAGATTGAACTGCCCACTCAGAGTCCAAAAGTTAGATAGGGCTAAATGGCCTCGCCTACTCCCGTATATACGGGAATAAAAAGGCGTTAGCTGATTTTTTTTTTCTGATATATATATATAGTTTGCGCCTGAACGTAGTTCAAGTCTAAAGGTAGTGCGACACCAGGACAACTCGTTGTATAGGTAGGTAAAGCTCTGATCACTATTCTTATTATTTCCCATAATGTAAATATATATATATATGAAAAGTTTTTTACCCTGGGGGATAATATATATTAAGGGGATAATAGTATCTATAACATATACAACTCACTGAGGAGTCCTCAAAAAAGGTTGAAACCGGTCTGGGTAGTGAACCCCTACCCATAATGTATAACAGTATACATCTCTTAGTGAGATGTGTTTTACATTATGGGAAATACTAAGAATAGTGATAAAACTTTATCTACCTTTACAACGAGTTGACCTGGTGTTGCACTACCTTTAGACTTGAACTACGTTCAGGCGCAAACTTAACTGTTTTGCTTACTTGGGAGAAGGAGTAAAAAAACCAAGTTTATAAAATTACTTGGTATCCTTAATATATATATATAAAACGTTATGATAAAAACCTGGAACAAAAATTAATTAATTTTATGCCTTAAATATCATAAAAGAAAAAGAACTAATCATTACAATTTGATTAAACATGGCGGTTAAAGTGTTTTAAATAAGTTTTTTCTTGTAGTGATATATTGCTTTAATATTTTTGTTCTAGGTGTTCATTCAAACTTTCCATACCCCTTGACATATCTATAAAAAATTAAAAATCTAATGCATTTCATTTCCTTATATATAGAGCAGAAAAGGCCATTAAACCCTATATAATTTTTGGAGACTGAGTGGGCAATTCAAACTCCATGACTATCATGAATTATATGCGCAAGCGATGAAGAGACCAACAAACAAGTGCTGCCAACGCTTGGTACTTTAACCTAACAGGATATGTTACTGTATGAAATAATGTGGATTCTATGGTCGATTTTCTTTTGTTTACGAGACCAAAATCTGAGTTATTGGAAGAAAAACCCACTTGCCTGTTCCAGAGTACTCTAACCCAGAAACTGGTCAAAGATAGGCTCTGAAAATGTTCCTCCAGTTGGCGACTAGACTCGATCTTAAGTCTTATCTTCAGCCGGTCTAGCCTGTTGGGTGCTAGCGCCTCTTCCACAGAACTACACAGCCCTTGGTCATTCATTTAATATCTCAATAATATATATGTTGCTCCGTGAACGTCTTGTATGCATCTTCTTTGAGAGGTTGGCCAAAGACTAACCCAGGTTCGATTCTGGTCGCCGACTAGACGACTTTTTATGAGCCTTTCTTTGACTGGTTTCCAGGTTAGTCTATCTCTGGCCTAGGCAATCCCAATTTTTCCTCTTGTAAACTGAAGCAAAGACCGTAGAACCCACATTGTTTTGTGCGATATCATATTTTGTTATGATTAGAATACAAGGGATGAAGAAATTGTCAGTTATCTCTTCATCGGATGCCGCTTGTAATTTGTGTCAGGCGGTGATAACTCAGCAATTTCTGATTGGCTAGAAGTGGAAATTGAGCTTCCTCTTGGCTTCCAAAAGAGAGACCAGGCTACAATGGCCTTGCTTACTCCCTGTAACGGAATAAGAGCAGTTAGGTGATAGCTGATTAAAACGACTGAATGCCAGCTAGAACCTGCCTCACTCCATTTATTTTTTCCATCAGAGGTGGTGTTTCACTGTTGTGGCATTACATTCCATATACATTGCCACCTGCTTTTATTAAACTACTAAAATAATTGACATTTTCTATACATATTCCAACAAGTTTATTTCACTAGATCAACCAGCCACACTACGATAATGAACTTTCAAATAATTTACACACCCTCCATTTACAACGCATTCCAGCAATGCATTCTTGTCACCAATAAATCTCCACGTAAAAAATCTACTCCGTTTCATACGTCTTTCATAACATTTTTATACAACTTCAAGGGATGGTCTCTCATTCTTCCAATTTTAACATCCACTGTTTTATCGATTTTTCTATAATAATCCGGTGCAGTTCCTTAACTACTTCAAGGTCTATATCATATCTTGTCTTTTCTTCCTATCCTCAAACTCTCTAATACAAATGCCCTCAAACGGTCTTCATTACCACAATCCAGGGTGCTGATATCACTTTGGTCACTCGTCTTAGGACCCATCACTAGAATTTCCACATCAAAATGAAAACCAAGTGTCCAAATCTGAGTACAATATTTCATGTGTAATTGTATCAATACCTTATATAGAGGCACCACTATGTTATCTCTACATGTCAAACAGTGTCGTCGAGTGCCCATTTAGGTTTCGTGTGGCTCATGAAACCCAAGCTGTAAATTTCACGTCAACATGATCATATGATCAGGGGAGGATTAAGCCTAGCGGTAAAATTTACATTTGGAAAAGTTGACATTTCTCTTGGAGCCTAGGATACTTGTATGTAAGTATATAATTTGTTTTTATCTTATTTTAAAAATGGTAGAAACTGTTCAGTTCATCATCAGAACGTGTTATATCAATATCGTTCTTATAGATCTCTTGTAATTTTTCCATATAGTGCAGAGTCCCCGGCGGCCACTATGTCCGTCACCAACTTGATCTACTTCTGTGTATGATTGCATTTTTATTGAGGTATGAAAGTTTAAAATGTGCATAGCGCATCAGCGTTCATCTTAATTGGTCCCATGCAATTAATTCTAGGGCAACTTTGAATACTTTAATTTAACAATTAGTATAATTTTAAATATGGAAATCATAACGGTCATATGAATAAGTGCTATGCATTACGCGTGCAACTTATGCGAATCACGAAGGGTTTACGCTTAGTGGTGATCTCTGATAATCATTACCAAATACTAGATTGAGACACGGATAATTTGAATTTTGATACGATTTTTAAATACATCCATATAATACGCACATAAATCGGAAAAAGTAATCACTTGGGAAATAATTATTTATTCGGATTGAATCAAAGAAACGCTGAAATAACTCGTTTAACTTACTGATTTATACTCAAGTTATTACGCTGATTGTATAATCATACAATCCGCGAAAGCTCCGGCAAAAAACGGGACATTCAGTAGATCATCAACACTGTTTCCTATTGTAAATATGAGCAAAAAGTTATAAATTATTCGTAGAAAATTATATATTTGAAACTTGTTTATATCAAGGTCCTAAGTACGTCAGTTCACACTTCACGCAGGGAAAACAGATGTACTCAGAAAACAAAACCAGCAACTCATGACAACGTTCAATTGGATTGGATGACATAATAACCAACCACAGCCACTACTTTTTTGGTGCTATTACCTGAGCGCTCGTCTTCCGGCATTTCAAACTGGAACGCTTATTTGACCTGCTGCGCCACCTGTACCTAACAAAGTGCCCACTTCATGAAGCATTAGTATATTGTGTTTAATTTGAGGAATCACACGAAGCCAGGAGATAATTAAGGGAGACTTTAACAGGAACAAATGCAAAAATATAATATCAGTGATATAGCTATTCCGTGAGTGTGCACCGCACACCTAGTGCACCCGGAGTATACTTCCCTGATCACAATTGACTTTTCATCATTGCAACAATGTGATTTGCAGCCTTTACAACACTAGCAATGTGCCCTGGAAACTTTTGTCCACTATCTACCATCACCCAAGAACCATAACCTTTTCACATCCTCAAATACACACCTACCAATATACGAGTATCATGTACAGCCCAAAGAGTAACACCTTGTGTTTATTAATTTTAAAACTTTGATCACACTCGTCTGTTAATCTAAACGTCTATTTAAATACTATTTAAATTAAGGGGATATTAAATCCCACATTGTTTTAATACCGAATAAGAAACTCAAAGATTGGAATCAGAGAGTTTCATGCCGAATATAGTAAAACTATAAAAAATCGGCGATTACTAGAGTAAGCTAATGCAAGTAGTCCTAGTACATAATACAATACTGGACAACTCGTTGCAAAGGAGAGTAAAGTTCTGATCGCTATTCTTGGTATTTTCGATAATGTAAAAACACATTTCCTAGAAGAAATGTATGCTGTTATTACATTATGGCGGGAAGTCACTACCCAGATCGGTTTCAGCCTTTTTCGAGGCTTCATCAGTGAGTAGCTAGACCAAATTAATTCCAAAGAGTATAGCGAAAAGATTGTGGGATCCCCTTAATTTAAATAGTGTTTATATCGCCGAAATGAAGCCTGTTGGCTCTTTGTATTTAAGCAACTTAATGGGTGTACCTTTTGGACAACTCGTATAGCCGAGTATATAAGTTCTTTTCGCTATACCCTTTGGTATTAATTTGGTCTAGCTACTCACCGATGAAGCCTTAAAAAAGGCTGAAACCGGTCTGGGTAGTGACCTCCTACCATAATGTAATAACAGCATACATTTTCTAGGAAATGTGTTTTTACATTATGGAAAATACCAAGAATAGCGATCAGAACTTTGCTCACCTTTGCAACGAGTTGCCCGGTATTGTATTACGTAATAGGACTACTGCATTAGCTTACGCTAGTAATCTCCGATTTTTTTATAGTTTACTATATTCGGCATGAAACTCTCTGATTCCAATCTTTGAGTTTCTTATTCGGTTTTGAAACAATGTGGGATTTAATATCCCCGTAATTTAAATAGTGTTTATATCGCCAAAATGAAGCCTGTTGTCTATTTAAATCTTCTTATAGAGAAAAGACATCAGCAATACTCCTGATAAATGCACCTAACTTTAAATCATAAGCAAAAATATTAAGTGCTAAGTCAATCCACATGAAATATTATTAACAAAAAGTTAAACATTAGGGCCCAAGAACAGATCCATAGGTACGCCTCTAGTCACTCTCCGTTTCTGAGACACTTCTCTATCATAAACAACTTGCTGGTATCTTTCAGAAAGCAAATATTCAATATATCTAATCAATCTCTGTTATTTAATCTTATTATCTGCAGCTTATGCAGCAGTCTGTCATGTATTATCTATAAAATGGCCTTGGAAATTCTAAGAAAAAGCAATCTATGAAGGAAGGGTGGAAAGTTCTGATAAACGCTGGAAACAAAAATAATATTAAAGCAACTGATATAATCACAAGAACGAACATATCTTAAAACCCTTTAAACCGCTCCCATATTTGTAATAATTTGTTCTTTTAATTTTAGGATATAAAAGAAGACTAAATTAATTAATCTTTGTTGTAGGTGTTTATCAGATCTTTCTATCAGCCTCCTTCCATATGAATCTCTCTCTCTCTCTCTCCTATCCAACACATTAATCATTTCATCATAAAATGTAAGCAGATGTATGAGGCCTGACTTTCATAAAGCCATGCCGACCATATTAGGGCATCTTATGTCCAATAACCCCTAACCTCTCTTCTGTTCCTAACCAATTTTTCCAACGCATTTACCCTAACTGGAGATATACAGATCGCGCTATTATTCAAAACTTTTATCCTAAACCATGCCTGTGTGGAGGTGTTATTTTGCACTTTTTCCATTCTTTAGGAACCTTTCCTACTCAAGACTTTCAATAAATAATAAGGCATAAGGCATAGTAAAGGCTTTGTCTCATTCTTTAAAAATACGTGACAATAAGCCATTCATTCTCACAGCCTTATTAACATCTAATCCAAGCATCGCCGATAGACATCTGATTCTTTCACCTTTAATTATTCTAATCCTTGCCTTCCTTCTACATAATAAACAGCGTCATTCATACCACTATCGCATACAGTGATAAAAATTTCATTAAATAATATAATTCCACGATATCATTTGCTTTGGTTACTCTGCTACCATAACAATCCGCAATGTCAAACCTGCCATAATTATTTTTCCTCTTGCATCCCACATAGCAGAAAAATTCCCTTCGGTTAGCTTTGACCTGACAAGCCTATCTCTCATATTCTACTTTTTTCTTTTTTAGCCATGATTGCCACTTTTCTGTCCTGCACTTTATATTCTTCATACATTTGTTCGCTACAGACTGTCTTGTAATTTCTCCATACCAATTTCTTTTGTAACATTGCTTGCTTGATTTCACTGTTCATTCATCAATCTCACTCCTACTCTATTTATTCACTTAATTGTATGTATGCAGTTATGCACTGCTTGTGGTAAACATCACCTTTTCATTTCTTATGCCTGTCAACATCTCTTCTGCACAATTCATCAACCCAATGTATTAATGTTAGCTGGCTATGGAGTTAAAGCTTTGATCACTATTCTTAGTATTTTCCCATAATGTAAAGCACATCTCACTAGAAGATGTATACTGCAATGCATTATGGGTGGGGTCACTACCCAGACCGGTATTTAGGGTCTAGCTACTCACTGAGGAGACCTCAAAAAAGGTTGAAACCGGTCTGGGTAGTGACCCCACCCATAATGCATTGCAGTATACATCTTCTAGTGAGATGTGCTTTACATTATGGGAAAATACTAAGAATAGTGATCAAAGCTTTCACCACCTTTACAATGAGTTGCCCTGGTGTTGTACCATCTTTAGACTTGAACTTTGTTTCAGGCGCAAACTTAATTGTTTGCATACTTGGGATTAGGAGCTAAAATAACCAAGCATATAAAATTGCTTGGTTATCATATATATATATATATAATTTTTCTGCATTTTTTCTTTTTTTTTTTTCAGTATTTTTTTTTTAATAGAATCGGAATTTAATACCGATATTTTACTTCTCTACGGAAATTCAGTATACAAGTTATTGAGTACATTCTTTTTGATATGCTTGATTTGGGTGGAACTTCTGCTTTTTTCCCTTGAAGCTTTTGCAGAGCTTATCTGAGGAAGATAATTGGTGGCGTTGGTTTCGTGGTTTTGTTTCAGTACACGTCAGGGACAGGTGTAGATTTAACTGTGTATATGCTTATGCATATATATTAATATTATGTGACACCTCCAGGGAGTCCAATGATTCATCGGGGGGGGGGGGGAGTGTGCCAACAGCATCAAACGATTGAATCCCTTCCAACTACTAACTGGCCCAAACTTGCTTAGGTTTTTGCGAGCGATTAGTAGCATAAGCTCTACCAATCGACAAACCTTCGATAAGAGTAGTGATAATAATAATAACAATGATAATTATAATAATAATATAGTTTTTTAAACATTTTGTTATTTCTCAGATAAATTACATACATTACATGAACAGAATTGTGCATAACAGATGCTTGCGTACATACTGTTTTAATGTTTTAATGTAATAATTTAAAAAAAAAATCAGCTAACGCCTTTTTATTCTCGTATATAGGGAGTAGGCGAGGTCGATTTTAGCCCTATCTAACTTTGAACCCACATTATTTCAGACATTAAATACGGGTGTTAGGGTTAGGGACCATGAGGTCGCGGCACCTGCTGAGCCGTCTCTTTTCACTGCGTGCCACTCAATTAATGATAGCCTTGGGTTAGCTATCTCTGATTGGGTACCAGTGGAGATTGAACTGATCACTCACTCTCCTTAATGTAATAATAATAATAATAATAAAAGCCACCTTCCTGAGATTGACTAATTTAGGAATCAGGCTAAAACGGTTCAGAAAAATACCTCTAATCCACAACTGGAATCGAATTATGTTATTTTTTCCCTTCTTTTGGGGAAGTTTAGTGCTGCTGTTTTCCAAACGCCATTTCAAAATTGCTGGTCAAGATCTACTTTCTCCACTGCTTCTACACCATATATCAGACTAGATGCCGATTAGAATGAGTAAAGAAAAATTGCTACATGTTCAAGGTCTACTCTCTCCACTGCTTCTACACCATGTATCAGACTAGACACCGATAAGAATGAGTAAAGAAAAGAAAGAAAGCATTAAAAGTGACTTCAGACATATATAGAGAAGTATGGTCAGAAGAAGCATTTGAGGGTATTAGCAGGGGATTATTTTACAGAAAGCACATCAATTAGTAATATTCTTCTACTCATTCTTCTACTACACAACTCAGGGTTTCTGTTTGCATTTTGTGAGCATCATATTATAACTCAGAAAATGCTTCCGCTTTCATTATTTGTTAATGGTAGAAGGGTCCCAAATGAGTGAGTATACAGAATTTAGGCTGTCACCTAAATATTCTTTGTACTGTTGTACATTCTGTGTTCTTCAGGACAATAAGTCTGTAAAGATACATTAACATTAGTTCCTTTTTATATGTCATCTGCGTAATATCATATTACACATGAAGTTACAGATATCAATCTAGGTGCCCCCTCTATCAATAACCGAGCCTCTTCTATCACGTATTGATTGTTTTTTAACAGTAGTCATTCGATCGAAATAAAGGATGTCTGGAGTGCCTACTAGCCTTATTTCAAGTAATCATCAGTGAGACAAGCATCAATCTCGGTCAGGGTTGTATTAAAGGCATCTGGAAGGAATATAATGCTTGTACAGAGATAGGATAGACACCGGCATTCTATTTTCAACCGATTCTAGTCTCTCTTTTGCTGACTAAGCTGAAGTAGTTTTGCCTGTTATTCCCCAAATAGTACGGATAGTCCTGATTCTCAAACTTTTATCGCATAGTCTCGTGAGATTGGCCTACCATATTGTTTCTGGACTTCAGGACTTTCTGGCCCTCACGTCAGACCGCAATTCCATTGCGGACTGACGTGAGGGCGATGATTATATATATATTTGGAGGCTTTAGATTAATCTACTTGATGCAACAAGAATGGATAGATGAGTCAGGTAATGCAAGAGAAAGGCAGAAGGTGGAAGTGACAAGAAGTCGAGAGAATGAAAGAACAAGGGAATGAGATGTTGCGTTAGATTGCAGAAGTAAGTGATAGAAAGAGGTGAAGAAAAATGAAAGCAGAGATCAGTACGAGAGAGAGAGAGAGAGAGAGAGAGAGAGTATGAATAAGGAAGCAACCTAGGGGAGTGTAAGTGACTGGTTGTAGCTTAAACAGTCTACAGCCGTTCCATTTGCTACTGTTTCCATTTCAAAGAAGTTATCTAACCATTTTAAGAGCTTCCACGCACAATCGGAAAAACAAATAAACACTGCGACCTTCGATTGGAAGTTCGATTATTGTTGTGACGAGAGAATCTTTATATGGGATTTTTCAATTGAAGGTGAGTTAGCCGATATCATACGAAGATAGCAGATTTTTTCTTTTGGAAACTGGTTTTCCTCTCGCATACAGGCAAATCGTCACTGAGGACGTACTCGATTTACATCATCACGTTTACAAAAAAATGATTACAGACCAAGAAGTCGGTTTTTGGTGGTAGTGGGCAGTCATGGTAGTAGTGGAATCGTGTGAGTTGCTGGTTGTAGCTTAAATAGACCAAAGTCATTGCTATTATTGGTGAACTTTGTGCGAGTTCAAAGAAGGTATCTATTTTAAACATCTTCCTAGCATAGTTGGATGAACGACGGACCACTATATTCTCCGAGGATCAAATAGTTTTAGGATCAAGTCTTGGAGACCGTGACTTGTAGTATAGTAGAGTGCCTTCTCATAATGAATCCTTGGACTCCTTAAATGTGTCAAGTAATAATAATAATAATTGTTATATTTATAAGGATTCAGCATCAATAGGCTTTGACATGTACATATGTCCATGTTGCAATGGGTGCGAAGAGCATATTAAATTGCAGTATCTTTGGTATTACATTCCCATATCATGGATACGAAGTGAATATGAGGAGTACCATATTTTATCCACCTTGGTAATGATGTTAAAAAAAAATCAGCTAACGCCTTTTTGTTCCCGTATAGGGAATAGGCGAGGCCGTTTTTTTAGCCCTATCTAACTTTTGGAGACTGAGTGGGCAGTTCAATCTCCACTGGTAGCCAATCAGAGATAGCCCGAGGCTATCACTAATTAATTGGCGCGCAGTGAAGAAGGCGGCTAGTAAGTACCGCCATCTGGTGATCCCTAACCCTAACAAAATTTATTTAATGTCTGAAAATAGTGTGGGTTCGACGGCCGATTTTCTTCAGTTTACTGGAGAAAAACCCGAGTTTCCGGGAGGAAAAACCCGTAAACCCGTGCCAGAGACCAACTAACTCTGGAACCGGTCGAGAAAAGTCTTAGAAAAAGTTCCTCTAGCCGGCAACTGGATTTGAACGCCTTTCATCGCGCGGTCAAGCACGTAGAGTGCAAACGCCACTTCTACTGAGTATATTTTTATTAACACTAAAGCATCTATGTACAATCAAAATAAATATATATACAACTATTTACAATATATACATTTGTACATAGAATGCTTATTCTAATTGACATTTTGATTTACATTTCTTGAGGCTACTTCTACTGAGGTTATTTGTATCAACAACAGCAGCTGTGTATATTTAAAAATAAATATATATACAGCTATTTACAATTTGTACATAGGCTGCTACTTCTATTAGGCATTTTCATTTACTCGTTACAATATACTTATGACACCTGTTTTACAATCACTGTTTAAATAAGATACAACATCACATGCTCAATTTCTATTTTCCTTATTGTCCTATTGAATTGCTTGAGCTGTTATTTTTGTTGGTATATGTTACATAGTGATTTCAGTCTGTTTATAAGTTCCATTATCAGATCAGTCTATTCTCGTTTATATATATATATATATATATATATATATATATATATATATATATATATATATATATATATATATATATATATATATATATATATATATATATATATATATATATATATATATATATATATATACATACACACACACACACACACACACACACACACACACACACACACACACACACACACACACACACACATATACATACATATACACCCCCCCACACACACACACATATACATACATATATACATATACACCCACACACACACACACATACATATACATACATATATATGTTAGCATTGACATTTTCCTTATGTACAATTCGTTTTACATATATCTTCATTTTATATCTTTGTTCACATATTTTGGATGACTATTTTATTAACTTAATTTTTTAATGCACATCTTATTCTTAAAATACATACATTGCTTATGTTTTTATTTACATTTATATATGCATATATTTTGGTAGTATCTCTATATCTCATGCAGATTTTATTTTTTTGTAGGCACTCTTATTTTTACAAAAAGAATTCCATCTTGCTTTAACATTATATTGTTTTACTAAGATGAAAAGCCAAACGGCTATTTTTCTGGCGAGGTTGATATAAGTTAAGGGGAAAGGTTGAAACCGGTCTGGGTAGTGACCTCTCCTCATAATGTAAAACAGTACTACATCTCTTAAGAGCTGCGTGTTTTACATTATGAGAAAATATTAAGAACAGTGAGGGAACTTGCTCCACCTTTGCAACGAGTTGCCGTGGTGTGGCACTACCAAGTGGTCACTTACGCTTGGATACGCTGACAGTTCGTCGGCATGAAACGTTACAGATCGTAGTTTTCGATCTTAGTTTCGCTTACTGGCTGAAAATCAATAAGGGATTTTTATCCCCTTAACTTATTATATTGTTTTCTTAACTTAAGAGGTAAATCTGTAGTTTCTTATATACAAAGTTTTTTGAATTGCAAAATTAGTTATAGGTCTATAAATGGATAATATATCCTATTAACATTTTGGGTTATTATCATGTTATGAACTTATGTTATCTGCATTTCTTACAATTGACATTTCTACCGTCCTTGTGTCTGTATATACAAGAACATATACATATGTCTGGTAGTATATCTTAATCTACATAATTATTACTAGAGTAGTATTGACTTATCTTAAGGAGTAATTTGCTATTTACTTTTCTTTTTTCTTTTTTTTACACAATTAGATATACATATATATATATATATAACATTCTTATCCCTTATATATAGGCGTACCTATATATTATTATTAATATTTTTATTATTTTTTTAAACTTTTACTTATTTATTTATTTTAATTATTTTATATACATATATACTTTTTTTTTAAATTTTTTATTTTTATTTTATTTTTTTTTATTAGATTTGATATCTAATTAGTGATAGCCTTGGGCCATCTGTCTCTGATTGGGTACCAGTGGAGATTGAACTGCCCACTCAGTCTCCAAAAGTTAGATAGGGCTAAATGGCCTCGCCTAAATGGCCTCCCGTATATACGGGAATATAAAAAAAAAAAAAAAAAAAAAAAGGCGTTAGCTGATTTTTTTTTTTTAGCTGATTTGATATCTTGTTGTCATTATTCCTCTCGTTGTGGCGAATGAGCCTACGTTAACAGCACCTTTGTCTGGGATTATGCTTTTGTTCAGATAGTGGGTTATCATTATTGTCTACCACTAACTACGGGGGTTCCATTATCGGTATAAGTTTTCTTTTTCCTTCTTCTTCTCCTTCTTCAATTAGGCCGAGTTTCCTCCATTGCTGTGTTGTTATGCTTTTGGTTTGTGTAGTGTTTATGATAATTTCCTTTAAATAATTGTTAATTTTTGCTAGTATGTCTGGTCTGGTGTCTCTTCCGTGTATTTTGTCACATCTGTGGGACCATATTTTACATTGTAAAATTTACATATTATACATTGTTATTATTATGATTATTAGTTCTGTTTTTTTTTTCATTTTTTGGTCTTCCAACCAAAATAATGTGTTTTCAGAGAATGGTTGTGTCTTATGTAGGAATTTCTGTATGGTGTTCCATACTGTGGACGTTTTGCTACAGAACATCATAATATGATATATTGTTTCTGGGTCGGGACAGAAATGACACTTCGCTGGGCCTTGTAGTGGGATTTTTTTTGCTACACACCACATTTTTGTGGGGGAGACAGGCATGGTGTACTTTATAGAAGAATGTTTTGTATTTTGGTGATATTGGAAGTCGGAAAACTTTGCTAAGCACTGGACTTAGCCTAATTTCTCCTTTTCTTATTTCCCTGTGTTGGGGAGGTGGGAATGTCACTTGACTTAATGTTTTATATAGTTTCTTGGTTTAACTGTCAGTAAGGTTTCGGTATCTGAGTGTTTCATTATATATGTGTACCCTTCGGCTATTTCTTTGAACATTCTCGGGCTTGGTTTTTTTATATCTGGAAGTGAGCTTATAAACCTATGGGGCAAACACTTTTGTAAGAATGTTGCCGCATAGGCATGATAAGTTTCTGTGTGTGCTCGGGCTGCTGTTATTGCCCTGCCGATGAGAGTTTTCAGATGGATGTTTAACAATGCTAAACCTCCAGCTTCAACTTCATGGAAGAGTGTTGATCTGCGCATGGGTTCATACTGAGAGCCCCAGATGTATGTAGCGCATAGCCTGTGTATTTTTTCGGCCCACCTTCCGTGATACGGGGTGTTGTGTATCTTGTACCACAGGCGAGATGTTAAGTAGATGTTGCAAACCCGGGCCATTCCTCTGACGGACAGCTGTCTAGGGCGCATTGCATTAATTTTCTTCTTTATGCCGTCATGGAGTTCTTTCCACTGGTCTTCATGTGATTCTGAGCTTCCGATGTTGATGCCCAGAACTGGTATGTAATTATTCACCTGTATTCCTGAAGGAATCCTTGGTTGGTTTTCCCACTTGTCAATTATTTTGCAGTGGGATTTTGCCAGATTCACATTCAGTGCTGAGGCTTTGCTGAAGTCATTTATTATTTTGAGTGTTGTGTCCAAGGATTTTTGTGTTCCTAGTGTTAAAGTGACGTCATCAGCATATGCCAAAATTTTGGCGTCACTTTCTCCGTGTATATGTGTTCCTTTGATATTGTTGTTTGTATTAATGGCTATAATGAGTGGTTCTAGGGCTAGAACAAATAGAGCCATGGACAGTGGGTCTTCTTGCCGGATGGAACATTTTATTGGGAAAGAGGCTGAGAGATTTTTATTAATGATCAGCCTACTTTCCGCGTTTCTGTACAAAAGCTTAATCGTTTCTTTCCAGTTTACTCCAACTCCTATTCGGTCTAGTATTTCAAACAGGTATTGGTGGCTAACTGTGTCAAATGCCTTTTGAATATCTAGACCCATTACATTACATGGATTTTCTGTGAGGCTGTAATAATCGCAAATGCATTAGAGGTGCATTATTGTGTCAAGAATATTTCTTCCTTTCACTGCACATGATTGTGCTGGTGAGATAAGTTTATGGAGGTGTTTTTGTATTCGGTTTGTAAGTATTTTAGATATTATTTTGTAATCAGTATTCAGTAGGGTTATGCCTCTCCAGTTTTTTATGTCTTGTAACTTCTGTTGATCCCTAACCTTTGGTAGTAGTACAATGTGTCCTGTGTTGAATTTTGCTGGCGTTGTCTGTGTTGTAATCATCGTGTTGATCATTTTAATAAAAATATGTTCAAATTTTGGGAAGTATTCTTTATAGAATTCGCCTGTCAGTCCGTCTTCATCTGGTGATTTGTTATCCGGGAGCTGTTTCACTATAAGACGGCATTCTGCTACGGTGATTGGTGCGTCGATCTCCTCAGCCTCCTGCTGGGTGATTTTGGGGAGGAGTGAAAGGAATCTTTCTCTTTCTTCCTGACTGCTGGGTTTTTCTTGAAATAGTGAAGAAAAGTATTTTTGAACACCACGAATTATTTCGGAGTCTTTATTTAGGGTTTGGCCTTCGTATGTTATGGTTTTTATTCTCTGTTTTGCGTTCCGTTGTTTCTCAAACAGCCATGCTGTCGAGGTCTTCCCTTCATCATTTTCAATTACTTTGAGACCAGCACGTAGCCACGCTCCTTCTATTTCCTGAAACTGTTTCGCTGTTATGCGATTTTTAATTTCTTCTATTTCTGTTCTGATGTTTTCATTATTTCTGTCATGGTGGTGATACAATTTTGATAATTTCTTCGTGTCAGCGTTCTGTTTGTTCCTTTGTTGCTGCTTTTTTATTCTACTAATTTTGATTGCTGTTTGTTTTGTCATGTGTTTAAATTTCTCCCAGGCTGTTATAGCATTTTCTATGGATTCTATTTCCTCAACTATTTTCTCTATGTTATTGTTGAATTCATCGTCATCTTTAAGGTGTTTATTAAATTTCCATAGGGGGAAATTTCTGTTTGTAAACTTATCAACTGTTTCGGTTTGTTGGTATTGTAGTTCAGCCATCACCATATGGTGATCGCTGAACATGACAGGTGTGTGTTGTACAGTTTTGACCTTTATATTTCTGAATGTTTGGATGTATATGCGGTCTATTCTAGAGGCGTTTCCGGGTGCAAAATATGTGAATTCTTTCTTTTGGGGATGCAAGATTCTGAAGGCATCTGATAGGCCACAGTAGGTGAAAACTCTTGTGAAATTTTTCTGCGGAATTAAGTTTGGGTGTTCTTGATCCTTTTGTGGTTGTTCTGTAAAGTTCATATCTCCTGCTATTATTGGGTTATTTTTTTGTTGAATATAGTGTCGCACTTCCTCCCAGAAGGTGGTCTTATGATTATGTGTGGCTGGTCCATATATGTTAATTATGTTGTGTATTTTTTTCTGCCAAAGGAGCTCGACCTCCAGATCTCTATGCCTGATTAAGACATTATGGGATAATATTTGGAGGTTACCCGATTTTTTTATTAGTGTAGTAACTCCACCTATTCCATTTGTCTGAGCTTCTTCGGCAACGATATGATACATTGTTTGTAACTTGTATTTGAAGCTGTTTGATGGGTCAGTGTTGTTGTGTAGTCTAGTGTCTTGTATCATAAGTATATCGGGTCTGTGTTGAAAGATTAAATTAACTGTTAGTTGTATCGATGTTTTATTATTTAGCCCGTTTACATTTAGTGTGATGATTTTTAGATTGTGAGTCATAGTTAGAAAGTTGAAAGTTTTCTAGAGCCTTTTCTTTCCGGACACTTAGCTATTTTTTTTTTCTTTGGGTTTTGACTTCCGGCTTTTGGTGATGTTAGGCGTAAAATTCATTTTTGCTCTCTTTACTGAGGTCTGTTTAGTATTCCATTCTGATTTCTCTACTTCGTTTTCTAAATCTGTTTTACTTTTTTCTGTAATTTGTGTTACCGAGATGGTTTGAATTATTTCACTGTTTGGAAGTTCTTCATCTTCAACCAGGCAATTATTATTTAATTCTTCATTTGTGTTATTCGGAGTGATTTTTTTTTCTCTGTAGTTTCAGGTTTTGTTACTTTTTCTGAATTTGAGACTGACCTTTGGCTGTTAGTCTCCTGGCCAGCCCGGATAATCCCTTCCTTTGCCTTTAGCGGAGAGTTATTCTCATTACATTCCCCGTGCCCGTGGGTGTTGAGCCCTGGGGTGCTGCTCTCACTGACCAGATTCTCTGCCTCATATTCAATACTTGAGGTTATTTCCTGGAAGTCTTCTGCTTTTTCAAGCTCATCGCATGTGTTCAGTTGAATGCCCGAAGGGCGCGCGGCCAACATGGAGGCATATGTCAGCCCTGGACATTGTTTAATATCGTGTCCGATTCTCTTGCATCGCTCACATTTAGATGCTGTACATTCTCTTCTTAGATGACCTGCCTGCCTGCATCTGAAGCATACAGGAGGTCTTCCTGGAATGATTACTAAGCCTGGCATTTTAGAAACTTTTATAATGTACGGGATATTTTCTATTCTGGCATCGTCATTCAATGTAATAGTCAATCTTTTTTTGTTGGATAATACATGCGCCCATTCTTTATCTTTTATATTGGATACTTTTCAATACATTCTATTTTACCAAATGATTCAAAGTGCATGCTAACTAATCTATTAGATATTTGGGGGGGCAACCAATGAATTAAAATATCTAATTTTCTAGATCTCACAATGGGGATAATTTCACATGCATGGTTATTAACATTAAGCGATTTTAATTTAGCAAATTTTTCTTTCAAAGAAACATGTTTAAATGAAATTATGAAAACATAACTGAACTTTAAGGAGCCAAGGTGCCATACATCGGAACCTCTTACCTTGCCTTTCAAACTTTCGATGATATCCAGTTCTGTATATGGGGCGCCAGAAGGATCACACTTTAGGATGCAGGCCTTGCTCCAATCTAGTTCATCTGGGAGATTCAACGATGAGAGAACATCTGAATTGAAATCCTTCGTTGTACTGGCAGCAGGTGACTGAAAGACGGTCGCTGATGCCTGTTCCATTGTGTTATGTAGATTTGTTACTGTAGAGACTGGGGATGTATCCTTCAGAGATCCAGTAGCCTTGTTACTTGAAGAGGTATTGCCAGATGAAACATTTCCTTCCGGTAGTTGTTGAAAGCTAGTAGCCTTAATAGGTGAGCTTGTATTAGCAAGTGAAGATTTTTCCGCGATCGACGACATGCTGTATGAAAGCAGACGGTACGTTAAGGGCAGCGTCCCCTCACTGGTAAGGCTTAGCAGCACTAATCCTCCTACGCTCGAACACTAAGGAGCACACAAAAACACGTCTGCTCTGGTCAGAGTTCACGCCACTTCTCCTACGCCACTTCTACTGAGCTACACAGGCTTTATGATATTAAACACGGAACATATCTGAGTTCGATGTACAAAAACAAAAACATTATTATTACGTGACACCTCCAAGGACTCATCAAAAGGGGCGCCTACTCCGTCTCCACTACTCCATCTACGAATTACAGGGAACTTGATCATCCACCCCAATGCTATCTACTGCCCACCACAACCACTAGTATTTTTCACAGACAATCAGAAACATCCATGCCCATGGTAAGATTCGAACACGCAGCCTTTCGGCTGGAGAGTGAATACGCTATCCACTCGGCCAACCAGGCCCGTTGAATAAAATAAAATAAAAAAAGGCATGACTTGGAAAAGTTCATATTTTACGACAATCTGACAGACTATTCTTGGATTCTAGGGCAGAATCTGAATCGGACTGTAAAACCAGTCAAATTCTTTGAATGATAACTTGTTTTGGTTATCTTTTAATTGGTGAATATAATAATAATAATAACGCTGGCTACTAAATAACAAAACATAATATAACAGTAACAGATACTGTATTTGAAATGATTTTCTGACTCTAATGTATGGGAAAATGCGAATATTATGATCCTGAAAAGAAAAAAAAAAAAATATATATATATATATATATATAAAATTTATAGAATCCTCGATGGGGGTTCTACTTGTGATGCTATATTTAGTAAAATTGATTTATCGATATACCAAGTTCAGTTATTTTATTTATTTTTTTCTTTTCTAAATATTCCCACGAGGGCAGATTAGGAAAGTGTAACACCTGCGAAAATGATTACAAATGCCATAGCTATGTTTAAGGTATATACCTTACGTATTTTCCTATATTGGTGGTGTTATGCGTGGTAATTTTAAGAAAGTATTTCGAAATCAGCGGATTGTTGTTTGGAAATTGGTCGCGTTTTCAATAACAGTAGTTTATTAATATGAGTTAATTAGCAGTGTATTTGCAGTTAATATGAGTTAATTAGCAGCAATTTTTTTTTTCCCGTTTTAACTGAAACGTTTGCGGAAGTAAATAAAGTTTGTTAATGAACATGTAGATATATCATAGAGGTGTGGTTTATTTTTTAAATGGGGTTTAAATCAGTGTCCTCAGTACAGATGAAGTTAATATTATGTTTACTGTATATCTCTGATATCTAGCGTTACAGAATTTTTTATTAAATTGTTACCATGTTTAAAAAGCTACGGGAAAAAATATCAGAAGAGGCAGTTAAACTTCCCGTTCAGGTGAGATTTGTGTAACTGAGTGTAACAAAACTGAACAGCTTACACCATTGTTATTTAGGATTTACCATTTCCATTCATTTAATTGCTCATTTTGTTTTGATGCTTATGCATATATACGAATATCGCTTAAAAAAGTTCTTTGTAACAGATGAATTCTGTTTCTTTTAATCTCTTGTCACTGGTTATGTATTTCAGGCCCTGAAGCAAATGCAATTTAAAAATCCATACCATAGTACTATATCACAGCCACCAAAAGTTGGTTTCCATGATAATCGGTAAACTTGTTCAGTTGCGAAGCTTAAAGTTCATATTCTATACATCCGAAAACAGTTCTTTTTCGAATATGTGTGATGGAATTAAATGGAAAAAGTTAACTTGAAAAAAAAAAAAAAAAAACGTGCTGGGGTGGGAGGCAATGGTGATGAGAGTATGAATTATCCACTAAACAAGATGTTTAATAGGAAGTTGCCATGAGGTGGTAACTGCAGAAGGTGAGGAATGGAAAGCTTGCACAAACCGGTGTGGCATGTAACTAAGAAAATTATCATTGCTGGTGCATTTTAGTTACATGAATGTAGGCTGGAAAGAAGATTAAATGATATTTGGGATTGAGGAAAAATGATTGCTTGAGTTGCTGAGAGATTTCTGCATAACTCAGTGGTAAAGGCCACCGTTCATTGCAATGTCAGCAGGTTCATCAATGTTAATAGCATGGGCATAAGTAAATATCTTAAACTAATGAGCTTGTATAGCTTATTCAGTTTACAAGGCTTGTCTTAAAACTCACCTTGGACAGCATATTATAGAATAAAGAGTTGGTGTTAGTATTGGTGGCCACCATGGAACCACAAAATGTATCATAGGAGGCCTTTACCTATTATATCTTATTTAAAATACCCTCTATTAGTGTGCCTATCATCCATTCGGCCGTTCATTCCACTTACTGTTGTTCTGCAAGAAATGTATGTTTTATTCTTGTACTAACACTTTATACAATATGTCTGCTGCATTTGTCTGGTATGATGATAGCTCTACAAGTCTTAATAATATATCAGTTATCTCTGCTATATGTGAAGTTCTGCAAATAGCATTCTCTGAGTCTATTCTCAGAGCTTGTGTTGCATGGAACTGTGACAGTGTCTGACTTTCTATCATTTTTTCATTCCATGAATCTGTGAAATAAGGAAATCAATTGAAGGCCTGAACAGTGCATTATAATGATACTCATCTTATTTCTACTTATTAATATTTTTCCTTGTGATAGCAGTAGTTCTCTGTATTGAACTCATGTTTGCAGTGTCCTCTGAATTTCACCCCTCCCCACTCCCTGGAGCACATTTACACTTGTATTAGATACCTCATTCTATCTCCATTTGCCTACATACAGTGCAATGTTATTATTATTACGTAACACCTCCAGGGAGTCAAATAATTAGTAATAAAACTCTCAATGCTACTATATACAGGGTGGTTCAAAATTCCATGTACAAACTTTGAGGGAAGATAGAGAAGATCAAAATCAACCATATTCACATACATAGGAAAGCATGACCAGAAACGCCACCCGAAAGTGGTAGGTGGTGCTGTTTGCCAGTGCTCCAGGTGAGCAATCGGGGGGGGTGGGGGCTTCCTCATTCAAGCTTTCGACATCGTATGAAGAACATGTCATTTTATAAATGCTGAGATGGCAGACATGCACCTCATTAAACCATATTATGTATCCAACTACTATTGAACTGTTCATTTATGCCTAATAAAGTTTTTTACACTACTTACTGCCTTGTGTTATTTCTGTATCTTCGTATCCCTGTAAGTACCTTCCAGTGGCATTTCCGGTCATGCTTTCCCACGTGAATATGGTTAATCTCTACCTCTCCTCAAAGTTTGTACCTGGAATTTTGAACCAACTTGTATGTTAATGGTCGAGAATTCTCATAATTAGGATTAATGGAAAGAAAACAGCACAAAGAAATAAACAGGTTTAATTAATAAACCTGTTTAAATATTTTAGAATACAATATAAAAATTGTAATAATACACAAAAACACAAAACTTGTCATAGGCAGCATGCATCATTCATTGCTTTGGTTATTGGAGGCTTGAAGTGGTAGTTGCCAGGGGCATATATTCAGGATGTGCTTGGTATATGTGGTGTATATTGTGTGGGAAATTCTTGAGAATAATTTTTGAGCATTTATTAGAATTAATAATTTTTCTTAATTTAAATAAATAGCTCTGAACTGTTAAAAATATCAAGACATTAACAGTATGACTGTAAATCAGATAAGGCACGCATTGCTTTCAAAGCATACATTGTCTCGTCATATATTAAACAAGAGAAATGTGGTTTCCTGTGTGAAGGAATGTGCGATGAAGAATAGATGTGCATTTCTAATGGTTAAAGGTGAGTGGAGGCAAAGCAGAGGAAGGCATGTGCATTGCTGAAATTGGTGTATAGGCTCTCAACAGCACAGCTAGCTTATTGTATTTTGTGTACCTCTGTTATTATCTTAAGACCCCATGGAGTCAAAGACTCTTCTAGGGAATAATATATTTTTTTTTTCCCACACCATCAGTATGAGGTGAACCATTAAAAATACATCTGCCTCTTCCAAATTTAAATGGTGCCCATAATGAGTACAGAATAAAAAAAAAAAGAAAAAAAAAAGAGAAATTTTCTATTGGCCATGTCTACTGTTCTCCTTGAAGACTAGCGTGTATGGAATAAATATGGATCTGTTGATATCAATCATTTAACAGCAGCAGCACACAGAAACATGAGAGATCTGTCAAATGTTCAGCCTTTTTATTTTTCTAGAAATCTTTGGTTAACAAAGAATAGATATATTAACTGATAGCCAATATAAAGCTGAGGTAATCTGACATAATGAGCAAGTAAAAAATTTGAGATCATTAAGGTTTGTATGCATTTAATGGTTTTTAATAATGTTGCTTTACCACAGCACATCCTTGTTAATATCCACTGTGCATCACTGGAAATTGCTATTCTCCAGAATAACGTTTCCAGTTTTTTTCCTTCCTCCCCATTTTCTTATATGTCAAAGATGAAAGCTTCAAAACATACTGAAGGAACCCAGCCCTCCCCATTTGTGAGTACAAAAATGAAATAGTTCTGCATGCTAGTCACCAGATAGCACACGAGCAAAGCTAATTGTAATGCATCCCTGACCAGCTAGCAAATAATCCAGCTGTCAACTCTGTCAAGCTAGTAAGCATAAGCAGACATATAGGGAACTGTCTAGGCCATACTCTGTGGGCTTTCTCTCCCCCCCCTCTCCCTTTGTGGGAAGCATGACTCATATATATGTGAAATTCATGAATAAATTTTCAGCATTTTTCATCTTGCAGTACATTTTCCCCTAACTCCTTCCCAACAAAAACAAAACGTGCAAATCATAAATTTTATAATACCATGTGATAAGAAAAAACAAAGCCTGCATCACCAGTATTTATGGTCTTAGCCCTCCATTATAAATGGTATACACCACCACTTACATCTAATCCCGACTTATTTTTCACAGAGCTTCAACTGGAAGCTTCAGCTGCTGTTGCATATATACCTTAACTTTCCAAACTACACTCTGCACACTCTGAACCTTTCTTCTTTCACAAGGATGGAAGGTTGCGCATTTGTTAGATTTACTATCCCATGTCAGAGAATTGTAAATTTTGAATTTTTGAATCTCCTCTTTATAATATGTTTTGCTTCACAATTTCCATACTCCATTCATTTTCTGTAACCACTCGTTATTTGTCTCTTAAGCTTGATTATGCTGCAGTCTAAATGCTCAAACAGTAAGGTCATCTTCCTTAGGGACTTCAGTATTCACAGCTCAAACTTCTCTGCCCTTGTTCCACTGATAAAGCTGAAAGAGATGTGGAAATATTTGCTGTCAGTAAGTCTAACAAATTATCCATCTTCCCACTAGAATACCTAATAATCCTCTCCACTCTTCCATCCTCCTTGTTCTTTTGGTAACTCTCACCGTAACTTCATCCAGTTCTCATTTTTTATGGAATGCTCTTCATCCATCCACTGCCTCATGGCCATTGGCACTACAGTGATGCCAAATAATGATTTCTCCTTTTTTTTGAGCTGGCTACTTTTTTTTTCTGTTCAGATTCAAACACCTGCACCAATCAATAACTGAAATATTTCTTATTGAATGGCAGTTTTGATCTCCTCATTCCATTCAGAATCCTTACCTGCTATCCAGACTTCAGTATACTGTACTGCTGCATGCAACATTTGCAAAAACACTCTTATCAATTTGCAAATTATCATTTGCAAAAACATTCATTCCACCAACTACCATGAACCACAACTACCATTATCATCTACACTAATGCAATCTAGCACCCATTAGTATTTTCATAGACAGTCACAAACATCCATGTCCATGGTTAGCATGGCTGGAGAGCAGATTCCCAAGCCACTCAGCCAACCAGGTTGGCTGGTTTGGGAATAAAAGAAAGAGGTGAAGCAGGTTTGGTATGTCTGGGGTTGCACAGAAAAGGGATGCTCGGCAGCTGCTACTGTTGTACAGGTGCAACAGAAAGTGGAGAAATGACGGTTGCTAGTTCATTGGAGCAGTGACCATTAAAATACCTAGAAAATACCTCAGGTGCTGAAGCATTGCATCTATGAAATAGGAGTAAAAGTGAATCTGTAAGAGAGGGATCATCAATGAGCCCAAATAGCTCTCCTCTGGATAGCATCAAGAATTTTTAAGGAAGTTTTAGACATACCAATTCAAACATGAGCAGTATTCTAAGGATAGGGGATTTCTATAAAATTAAGAGTTGGTTGGTTGTAAAATAGCATTTTAAACAATAGCGAATGCCTAGTTTTTTGGATGCGTAGGAAGCTATTGATGCGATGTGTTTATGCCAAGAATGACTGGTGGTAAATAGCCGTCCCAGTAGAGAGATCTGATTTTGTCTGTGATTTGCCTTATTGAGGGTAAGGTAGGCTAAAGAGAAGAGGACAAGACTGTTTTGGTGGCATTGAAAGTAACCAGATGATCTTAAAGTTGTCTGAGCATGACATGTTTATCAAATGAATAGGATGAATTAACGGTACTGTTGTCTGCAAAGTTGTGGATAGGATTGGTGATTGAGAGTAGATCATTTATGTACTGGAGAGAGTAGGAGGTAAGACGGTGCATGAGGTACTAGACCTTAGTGATGGAGCTTGAGGTGAGGGAGCCATCCAACAATTACATAGGCTAGCAGTTAGACAAAAAAAGATGACAATGATGCCAGGTATGGTCAAATGCTCTGGAAATGTCAAGAGCAAGAGTAAAAGTTTCTCTGAACTTTTCCATGGCACGTGTCCAAGTGGTAGATGATGTAATCTAAGAGGTCAGCTGTGGAACTTCCAGTTTTCACTTGAGTAGAATGAGGGATAATGGAGGGATGGACTTCATACCAGTGGGGATATAATTTCTGTGACTTGTTTGGATCTGGTATTAGGGTCAGACCAAGGAAGAAATAGTAGAAGTTCCGGAAGTCGTCTCATTTGGCACCTTTTGTAGTGCCAGAGGATGCGAAGTTGGGAGTGGTTTTTGAGAAAGGGCATTCTGTGAGAGAGGAGAGGTAACTTCCATGGTATATCTAGAAGAGGAAAACTGGCTAAAAAGAGATGTAGTGTATCGGGAGAGTGAAGAAGGTTATCTGGAATTTGTGTAGGTATATGTAAGAATTACATTAGGTCATTGCTTATAGCAAAGACTTGTGCCCCTTGTCTAGCTTCATCATTGATGCTGGTAAAGGGAAGACAGTTGGAATTGTGAATGTTGAAGTCACCTAGGAAGATGAGCTCACTACTCGGATAGCTGGATTGCAGATGGTAGAGTATCATGGAAAGGAATGTGAAGCGGTCTGAGTGTTATCAGAGTTTGGAGACTGGTAAATGCAGCAAATGAATGTTACATTTCTTCACCAATGCAAAAGTAAACCATGGTTCTGGACTTTTGCCTATGCTTTCTCCTATTCATAAATAATATCTCACTGATCTTGATTTGTTTACTGTCATTCATCAAGAGCATGTTGCTCAAAAGCTTCCATATAAAAGTTAGCAATTGGGGAGGGGGGGGGGAAGGTGAGCCCATGGCCATACCTTCTTTTTGTAGGTAAAATTTATTTTGCCACACGAAGTAACCGGAACGTAGTACGTGGACAAATGGAGCTGTAATGTTGTGCAGAAATTCCTCTCCTATTGAACAAATTTCTGCCCGACATTACAGCTCTAGAGCCGTTTTACTATTGAAAATACTATTAAAATACAATTTACTATTGAAATTGAAAATCAGAACTTGCTTCCTTTCCTAGATACACTAGTCACACTTCTTCTCTCAGAAATTAATAAAATTTCTATTAATTTCTATTAATAAAATTCTTCATAAAACTTCATCAAAAAAAAAATATAGATTACAGTGAAACCATTGCTATCCCATACATTAAAGGGTTATCAGAGAAAGTTAATAGAATCCTACACCATTACAATCTTAATTCCACTTTTAAACTACCTTTAAAATTAAAAAATATATTCAACTCCTCTAAGGATCCTTCCCCCCCCCATTGGCACATCCTGGAGTTTATTGCATCTATTGCACCTGTAACTTACCTTATATTGGGGAAACTGGACACACAATCCCTATCAGTAAAAAAAAGCACAAACAACACATTAAATTTAACAATTTTGGTGAAGCAGGCCTCTCAAATCATGCTCTTAATGCCCTACACCAAATTGATTGGAAAAGTACTTGCTCATTACATTATACAATTTTCATTAACCACCCCAATCTTAACAATAATGGTGTCATAAAAATCCCAAGAATTTGGATGGAACATATCCAGCCCACTTACTTTCTAGCATACCCTGACTTGAAGCAGTTTTTCAGCTTTTATTGGCCACTATCCATATCAGTTGGCTGTAATTTATATGTATGCTTATATAAGTAATAATTTTTTTATTTATTAATTTTTTCTTTTTTGTAAACATGTTGCTCTCCAATTTAATTTAATTTCATAATCTGATGGATAATAATAATAGGACTCTAGCTTTGATATAAGTTTTTTTTTTTTTTTTCATCAGAGATCAGGCCAATAGTTGTAACAGTTGATCAGTAACTTTAGCATGCCATGTAGATTGTAGTGCAGCTTGTTTCTTTGTATATATGTGTATGCTCCAGATGATGACCTTAATGTGAAGGTCGAAGCGTCGAGTGTCTATTTTGGTTTATATTAAACTAAAGTTTTACTCTAACACAGTAGTTGTTTCCATAATTTGGATAATGTATTCTGATCACCATGTAAGCATGAAGGAAAGGATACTGTCATTCTTCTTTTTCTTTTGTAACTTTGCATTACTAACATATCCCAAGTTAGAATATCTTTGTAATCAGTTTCTTAAACACTGATATAACTTGCCATATTTCAGTGGCATGATGACAATCTCGTCAACTTTACTGCCACCAGAACACGATCTTGTCTTATTTCATGCAATAAAGATCCCATTTCACACCTTTGATAATACTGTGATTTCTATGTGAGATATTTCTTTTTTATGCCTCAAGCATATTTACAATACATCCATAGCTTTCTCTACCTTAACAAAACAAAACTAGGCATCCTTTTTTTTTGTCTATGCTTTATTTATGTATTACTTCTCACTTATACATCCACCCTTTCTTTGAATATTGTTTACACCTTTTGGATGGTGTGCCAAAATTCATAAATAATTCCAGTAATTTTATCATCATAGTCATCATTTCTACCTTATGCCTCTTCTAGAAATATTTGCAAGGGTACTATTCCCTAGAACTGACTACTGCTGTTTCTCCACTTTCCCTCAAGCCCATCAACACATTAGCAACAACTGGTCGCCATCCTCTCACCATCCAGCTCCAGATATATTGAAGCAACTTATCTACATCTATAAAAATGCCTTTATAAAGGTTCTTCGCTTTCTAGATAGGATTTGAACTAAGATTTCCAATGTAAGGGTCACATTGAATACAGTGAGATGGAAGATCCTGTCATCTTTAGCAGGAGAGGTTTATGTACATGTTTCAGATAAATGCAGTTGCTCCAAAAATTTACTACTTGTATTACCAGGGCTTTCATTTTCCCAATTATTATTTCCCATATTACAATCCTTCCATGAAGGTACGTATTAGGAATTAAAATTTTTTTTTTTATCTGTAGATTATTGAAATTTGAAAAACACTCTATCATAGTATTACATCAGGTTAAATTATTGGTTTCATATTTTATAGATTCCAGGCTTGTCAAACTTATTGAGAGCAGAGATGACATATGTCCTTTATTACTAGGCAATAGTGCATTGAGAAATAAAATCAAGAGCCACATTGCAAAAAGTGTTAAAAGGCAATGCTGCAGATTTAGGAAGTATTGGGAAGGACGGTTCTAAGTTGGAACAAGCATATTGTTCTTGATTCTTTGTACGAGGTTCTGATACCTGCATCTGACAGCTGCAAATTGGCTTGCCTGCAGGTTGGTAGTTGAGAAAATAGTAGGGAATGTTTAGGTGACCATGATTGCATTAGGATTATGGAATTTCATCTTATAAATATAGGTTGACAGAATTTGATAATATTGGTGGAGGGAGAGGAGGAGATTCGATCAAAATCAACTATTTAGATTTATGTGCTGGTTTGAACTCATAAGGTGTAATCGAATGAATACAGCACATATAAATAATTATACGCAAGTTTAATCGGTCCTATTTTCATCTTGGTCTCTGAGACATCATCAGGGAAACAATATTCAAATTGCAAAAAACATACACAAAAATGCACAAAACAAAAAGTGGAAAAATTAGGCTGAAAGCCTAAAGTCCTATTAAAAGTCTTTCATGTTTATATGTGTTGTAGTGAAGCACCCATAGATGGCACTTCTCTACAACACACATAAACATGAAAGACTTTTTAGAATGAGCAGAAGATTTATAAAACAACCAAATCTTAATAAAAATGTTATATTAAACTTCCCAGGATTTGGAAACTTGAATTCTTTGGCTTTTTCCCAACAGCTAAGGCTAGTCAACAGCATCAATAGACAGTACCTCTCATAGGACTTCAGACTTTGTCTAATTTTTCCACTTATTGTTTTGTGAATTTTTGTGTATGTTTTTTGCAATTTGAATATTGTTTCCTTGACAATGTCTCAATGACTGAGATGAAATATAGGATCAATTAAACGTGTGTTTAATTATTTATGTACTGTATTTATTTCGTTAAATCTTATAATGAGATCAAGAGAAAAGTTGTGATTTAAAAAAGTAAAACAGGGTTTTTCATACTCTTGGAAGAGATTGATGAAGGTTGCTATGGAGGAGGGAGAGGAACAGGAGCTTTTCCAGGAAGTTGAACAAAAGAAATATTTTTGTTGAATGGAATACAACGCCAGAGAATATGACAATGTAATGAATGTGATGTGCAATGTCAGTTGTTTATGCAAAAGACATGAGTTTAGATTCCATTTTTGATGTTGAGAACCTCATGTCAATAGTTCACCTCCCCCTCTCTTTCTGCAATTTTTCTTCTCACAAACAGAGAAGCAAGTCGATACAATGTATTTAGCTGACTATTAGGATGGGAGAGAATCAACTATCCTGTCTTACAAGACCAAAAATAAATGTGGAAGATCATATTATATAGCAGAGTTTTTTTCTCCTAGAAACTCAGGTTTTTCATCCCACATACAGACAAATCAGCCTTCAGGACATATGCAATTTACAGAAAAAATAATACTGGTGGTGGGCAGTAGATGGCATTGGTGTAGATGATGGAGAGCTGTAGAGCAGGTGTCTCCTTCCCTCAATGAGTCTTTGGACTCCTTGTAGGTGTCACGAATATCAGATATAAATATATCAGATCTCTATTCAAAAGGGTGTAGAACAGCGTTTCTCAACTGCCAGTCTGCGAAGAAATTTGACTGATCTGCAAAAAATAGCCTTTCATAGAGCACAGTAAAAATAATTTAACCAACAAAGAACAAGAATGTCTTTTGAAATTAAGTTCAGATTCGTCATTAAGAGCAAATTTTGGAACCATGAATTTAAATCACTTTTGGACCAAAATTAGGAACGAATATCCAAGTCTTCATAAGGAAGCAGTGAAAGTGTTACTACCATTTGCAACAACTTATTTGTGCAAATCAGGATTCTCAGCAATGTCAACTATGAAAATGAAGTTAAGAAATCATTTAATCATAGGTCCATCTCTTTGCCTAGCTTTAACAAATTTACAACCAAACATTGATGTAATTGTTGAAAGGGAGCAAGAATAAAGACACCATTAAAATTTAGTATGTTTATTTTCTCATTATTATATACCTACTTTATAAGTTACAATGTATGACATGATGAATATATTATATTCAATTAAAGTGCAATTTATGTTCTAACAATATGTTTTTTTGTACTTTTTATATTGCCTTGCCATGAAAAATTATTTGAGATTTAACTGGTTTGCAATAGACAAAAGGTTGAGAAACGCTGGTGTAGAACATGCAGCACAAGAGTGTGTATGTGTGTGTGTGTGTGGATTAAACATAATGAATATAACTGAAATTTAATGTAATCCTGCATATTGTTTGTGACTTTATGGAAGTTAAGTAATGGAGGATTACTAATCAACTTACTTTTACTTAAGAGAAAACAGCAGGCGAAACAGTTACTTAACTCAAAGCATGGTCTGTTATGTTTTGTATGTATAATAATATAATATATATATATATATATTTATTTATTTATTTATTTATTTTTTAAAGTACTCACCATTTGGAAACAGGACAGCAGGTGATAATTCTCATGCCAGCCATTCAAAACTTAATGATTGCCCAACAGAGGTGAGTAGAATATACTGCATGTGTGTGTGTGTATATATTTTTTTTTTATAATGCATGTGCATTAATAAGAAAGTTAAACACAGATCCAATTAAATAGAAAAACAGTAAAAAAAATATTCCTCTGGAATAATGATAAATAAATATCGCTTGAAAGAAATGCATATCCCTAATAATTGGTATACTTGTATCATCAAAGAAACTTTCAGAAAAAAACACTAATTTTCTAAACTATGCTGTACTATATAATATAACATTCTTAGATTATATATTAAATTGTGTATGTATATATAATTATAAGAATTAAAATTTACCATTAGCACACTTTAATAAATTTCTGTTGCTTTGCTTAAAAACATTTAAACATTTTAGCACTTTCCATAGTGCATTTGGAGGAATGATAGGATATTGTGATTAGAGAAGTGGTGACAAGAGGAATCTTTGACTATTTCATTTTGTTGAAGGTGAGTCAGCAAGTTTCATATGAAGGTAGTAGGATTTTTCTCCCCCAAATTTGTATTTTTCATTCTGCAACTAGCAGGATGTAAAAGAGAACAAATACGCACGCACATACACAATTAAGACTGTTTTATTAATATGCAGTAGATGGTATAGTGTTTAGTAGTACCAGTCGGTGATGTGAATCATGGTATGTAGATGTTGTAGAGCAACCTCCCCCATGGTGAATCCTCTGACTTCTTGGAGGCATCATGCTAAACACTATTTTGACTCATTGGGATATAAGATTTTTTTTTCTTTTCATTATTACATTCATTCTTCTTTTAATAAAATTATCATTTCATATATTTGTTTCTAATCTCAAAGACAGGTACAAGCATCTCTCATCACCATTAAAATAAGTGTGTTCACAAAAAAGCTTTTTTTTTTGTTCTAAAAGAAAATTCTTCATGCTATTAATGAACCAGGATATGAATAAAACTGGCCTGCTTTAAAGTGCATGAAGATCATGCATTTTTAAACTAATGATTGGATTAGAAAGAAAAAAATCATGATTGGCAAGCAATGGGAGGGATTGTTTTTTCACTAAAATTATCTAAATGTTTTATGTTACTAAGTGGACTAGCCTGGTTGGTTGAGTAGCTAGGTGAAAGATCAGTTTCATTGCCTGGTGTGAAACTAGGCAATGAAACCTAACCTAGCCTGAAATGGCTTGAAAAATCAATGTTTGGTATCCTTAGTCCATCCATGGTATAAATGTACTACATATTTACATTCACCCTTTAGCGTGTTGGAGCCAGATAAAAAAAAAATAATAATTACATTATATAGATGGTGTTCTAATAAAGAATATCTAAGGAAAATGGTTTGAAGACCTTCCATTTTTTTCAAGAAAATATTTGTTAAAATAAACAAAATTGTAAATATCACTTTGATTTCAAATATCATACACACAAAAAAAGAAAAATTTAACATGAAATTTAAATGAAGAATGTTTTTTTTTTTTTTTTAACCTGCTCAAAAATACAAAATATAATGGATAGTTGGGTTTTAATAATGAAAATCAGTGTGAAAATTATAGCAAGAAGATTTTAATGAAATAAAAACTTTTATTTGGCAACCTATTCTAAAACAAAACATAATCCCATCAGTTAACAGAAATAATTTCCCGAATCATTTCTGTTGACATTGTCTTTCACATTTCTCTGCAAACTACACTGGTGTCCAAAACCAAGGACAAACTATTTCTGAAGATTACAGCTGCATATTCAGATGAATCGGCCTGTGGGAATTTGTATAACTGACTATTTCAAATAGAAAGTGTGTACACATTCAAATTTTTGAATCATGCACAAAGAGGTCACGTGGTAGCACTCAATAGGATAAAAGGCAAAGGGCTGTGCTAATTTGAAGATCTTTTGTTTCAAGGAAGCTCTATTTGTGAAGGAATAAAGTTACGAACTTGGATGTCTTGAAATGTCTCAAAGACATCATCTAGATGACTTCACATGAGAAAGAATTTTGGAAAGCTTGAAGGCTGCAGAATTACTGATATTGCCAGAGAGTTTGGAATCTCGTATAGCTTTGTATCCAGGCTCTCATCTAGATGATTTCACATGGGAAAGAATGATTGGAAAGCTTGAAGAATGCCCTAGAATTACTGCTATTGCCATATAGCTTTGTATCCAGGCTCTCGTCTAGATGATTTCACATGGGAAAGAATGATTGGAAAGCTTGAAAAAGGCTTCGGAATTACTAATATTGCCAGAGAGTTTAGAATTTCACATAGCATTGTATCCAGGCTCTGGGCAGCATTTCAAACCAATGGAATGTGTTCCAGATGTTTGCTGAGAGGTTACCCCACTCTACCATGGAGCATAAAGACAGATTTTTGGTTATAACAGCAAAATGTAATCGATGCACCATGGCAGGTCAGCTTGAGAATCACCTTCATTCAAGCCCAGGTATATGGATATCTGGACAAACTGTAGCAAGACAGCTGCAATAAGTAGTCCTATATGCCCAAAAGCCTGTAGTCTGTGTCCCTTTTATCCATAGCTCATCGTAGAGCACGTTTTTCAGTGGTGTTGTATCCATAAAAATTGGACAGTATGCCAATGGACTCTTTACAGATGAGTCTTTCCTCTGATTCTAAATGACACTTAATCTGCCATAAAAGTAACACTACTCACCACTGCCAAAATGCTCTTGAAGGGTATAGATAAGGTGGTGCTGGAGTCATGGTGTGGGAGACATTATGCTTAATGGATACACTAAGTTACGAGTGCTGGAAAAAGGACTGTGGTGAACGATATTTCAGTGAGGTTCTTCAACGTCAAGTACAATTATTCCTTGGTATTGTAGGCAAAGAATTCATTTTTATTGATAACATTGCCACACTACATTGTACACGAACAGTGGAGAGACTTCTGGAGATCAAGGATATTAATTGAATCTATTTGCCAGTACATCCCCAGATCTCCACTCTGTAGAACATGTTTAGGATGCAATATGGACAAGCATTGCTGCTTGAAATTCTTCCTCTAGAAAACAAGGTCTTATCCTGAAGGAGGAGTGGGTCAGCTTACCCCAAGAACTCTTGAATCACTTGGTGCTAAGCATGGTATGACATTGTGACAGCCACATTGCAGTTCGGGGTCGATATATTCCATGTTGAAATGTCTCTCTGCATAGTTTTCTGTATGCACTGTACATTAATTCCTTAACTATGTCTTTAGGAAATTTGTAACTGTTGCCAAAAATCTATTGTAATTTAATTTATAAAAATATTTTGTGTAATATAATTTATTACTATGTTGGCAATAAATTTATATTCACATTTGGCTGTAGTCATGAAATTTTTTCATATACAGGTAAAAATATAGTTCGTCCTTAGCTTTTGTACTTCATTAAACAAACTCTTCAAGAAGCAGTTAAATTATCTCCCTTCTCTTAACCACTTTAATGGAGCTTTGTATTGCTTCATAATCTCATGGTTTTTTGATAATGATATTTCCAGTTGATCATGGCATATTAACAGTGTGAAAAATCACCCACGTTTGCCCTTTTCACTTTTTTAATGATATGAGTTTCTTTTTTCTTTTTTTTTTGCGACTCATACTTGTTTTCACCATTTTTTGCGACTGGCTAAATATTTTAATTGAAAAAATCAAATTGGATCATTGACTTTCTTTTAATAATAAAAGTTGTTAAAATGTTCTAAAATCATAAAAGAAACGCATATGTTTGTATTCTGTGTTCACGCTCTTGACTGAGTGTTGTACATTGCCATTGAACATTTTATTCTCATCTCATAGATCATTTCTGTTGATACATTGGTACCTTTTTCACGTCTCTGTAACCAACATCACCAGTTGCTTTTCAAGAAGCAGTAAATTTTCCTCTTTTAGTTTAATCACTTTCATGGAACTTTGTAGATGCTTTGAAAGTGTCTTTCACAGTTGTCATTGTTGTATGTTTATTTGTTCTCTGAGTGTAACTTCCTTACTGTTCTGGCTTATATTAATGTAATAGAGGTGTTTGTCACAATGAACATCCCCAATTGTTGACACACAGTATCTTTTCACCCTTTTAACAAGATTTCTGTTTTTAGGCAATGCAAAAATAAACCTCCACCTTCAGTCCATCATGGAATCTTTCAAATTCCATTCCAGTGTGAATTATCTTATTTTGGCTAAACTGGCAGATCAGTGTCTGTTCATTATGATGAACACCTCAGTTACATTAAATTCCATAAGCCAGAACTTTCAGGACTTGAAAAATGTGCCATCTCCACCGAACATTGAATTCTTTGGAAGAAGATTATAAGGCCCTTTTCAGTTATCTTGTGGAACACTTAAGCATGGTTATCAAACCTTGCTTCGCCATCTGAATCTGAACAGAAATGGATTGAGACTATCCTTATTATGGGAAATAGTAGTTCTCCACTCATTCCATAGGCATTCAGTTCTTTTAATAATATATTAATATTTTTTCTCATTTGAATTGTACAGTTAGGACCTTAATGTATTTTAACTGTGTCCTCTTTATCAAGAATGTACAGCTTGTGCATTTTCATTGTTGAGTCTTCCAGTTTCTCTTCTAGCTGTTTAATTAAAGGCATGCTAAAATACTAGTGATACTAGGGTGAAAAGTCTGTCATAATTATTGCCCATAAGTCCAAGCCCATTGATGTCTCATGCTTGTTTTCACCATTCTTTACTATTTCTCTCTGTCAATTGCCAAGTGACTGAAATCTTGCAAACTCTCTCCACACATCATCTATCCATTCTTGCCTTGGCTGTCCTTTTCTATCTATACCATCCATTGTACCAAGCATCATTTTTTTAATTTTAATTTTTTTTTATTTTTATCTTTCTACTGTTATCCGTTTTGCAGATATGTCCAAAAAAACTTTAGTTTCCTTTGAAATATTTTCTGCATTAGATTTTCTTTGCAGTTTACTTTGCAATACATTTCTTCATTTGTTACTTTTGCACCCATGTAATTTATAGAATCTTTCTATAACATGTTCTTTCAAAAGTCATTATTCGTCTCACAGTCTTCGACTATTAACCATGTCTCATAGCCATAGAGAGCACTTGAGAATATTCATGTTTCCAGCAGTCTGAGCTTTATGGGGAGGTTCATCGATTTTTCTATATCTTGTCCATTGCCTGTTTACTTTCGCTTTTATTATCCGATATCTTATCTCTTTTTTACATTCTAAATCATATGTCATGTTGCTGCATAGGTATGTGAAGTTCTAATCTATTCCAGCTTTTGTCCATTGATCTCTGTTTTGCTTTTCATCCTCTTCTCTCTGTATATAATTTTTTTTTTATCGATGTCCATTATCAGCCCATATCTCTTTCATTCTTCACTTAGCTTCAGCACTATTTTTTCTAGTAGTTCTTCAATAATGGCTATCACCTACAAATCACAAACTGTTTATTTTAGTACCTTGAATTGAAATTCTCCTTATGCTATCCTTTATGATATCTATTGTTCTTTCCAAGAGCATAATGAAGATGCTTGGGGATATGAGGTCTCCTTGTCTCGTGCCTCTTGTTGTCCAGAACCATCTTCCTATTTTTCCACAGTTTCTCCCAGTAGTATCTTCATTGCCATTGATCTTTTGCAAGAGACAGGACATATCAGGTTCCTATCCACTCCATAAGATTTGAATATAGCCCATGCCATGTTCTGATCCATACTGTCAAATGATTTCTGAATATCAACAGAAACATGTATAAACATTTCATTTTTACATGAAGCTTTTTCCAATCACTCTTAACATTAATACTTCTACCTCTTCCTAAATCCTGCTTACTCATCTTCCAGATTTTTTTCCATTAGTTCCTCATTCTTTCTGTTAATATCACCATAAGTACTTTTCTTAGATGACTCATTAAAGTTATTGTTCTGTAATTTTTGCAGTCAGTTTTGCTTCCTTTTTTTTGTGAATGGTATTAGGATTGATCTTGTCCATTCTTTTGTTTTTCCTTCCTATCATGTTACACAACTGGTACAGTTCATTTGTTATCACCTCACCATGTTTCAATATCTCTAGTGATCTCATCATTCCCAGGGCTTTTATGGTTTTTCAGATGTTTTACTGTCTTTACAACTTCATCCCTCAGTATATCTATTCTTCCTTTGTGTTTGGTGGTGATATTTCCTTCGATTCATCAAGTAACTTCTTTTGGGCCTTAAAATCTTCCTGTGTCATATAACTCTGAGCAGTATTTTGTCCATTTCTTGCCTATTTCTTCTGTGTTAATTGAGATTTCACCATTTTCATTATTTATGGTTCTCTGTTTTGGACTTCATGTTTATGTTTCTGATCATCTTATATACTATTGTTCTTTATTCACCATAGTATATTTATTGATATCCTCAAACTGTTCATCTAGCCATTTGATGTGTCTTTCCTAACTGCCTTCTTCATTTCATTGCATTTTGTGCTATACTATTTTTCCATTTCCACAGAGATTTCTCTCTTTTCTAATCTTTAATTCTTAATTCTCTTTTTTCTTGAATTATCTTTAATGTCTCCTATGAGATTTACCTCTTCTTTTGACTTTTCTGTCTTTGAGACTATTTATTCCACTGCTTTCTTGATTGCAGACACCAGTTTGTTGTTTCTGTACTCCAGTTCATTTTCTGTATAATATCCTTGGTTCATCCTCGGGCACTTTCCTATTATACACTTTACCTTTGATTTCTTTGCTCATTGTCCTCATATCTCTGATAATGTGCTTTTACTTATCACTTGAGTTTCAACTTAATATTGACAATCATTAAGCTCTGATTTGATTTCATGTCTGCTCCTTGAAATGCTTAACACTGCTGAACTGATCTGGCCCATCTTTTGCTTATGAATATCACGTCTATCATGTTCTTAGTTTTTCTATCTGGTGATTATTATATCCACTTCCTGCAGTCTTTTTGCCTGAATTGTGTGTTGCAAATTACCATGTCATGCTTCCATGCAAAATTCAAGTATTCTTTCTCCTCTTTCATTGTTTTCTCCATATTCGTATTTGCCCATTATTTTTTCCCATCCTTCATTGTCCTTTCCAATCTTATCATTTCAGTCTCCTCCAATAATTATCTTTTTTTGTTGCTATTTCAGAGTTCTTTCCAAGTTGCTATAGAATAACCATATTTCTTCTTCAGTACTTACTGAAGTGAGTGAATATACCTGAACCACTGTGATGTTAAATGGTCTTGATGCAAATCTTGCCATTGTTATTCTTTCATTGACTGGTTTGTATCTTAGTAATGCTTCTCTTCCTCTTTTAATAAGAAGAAATCCAACTCCTGCCTCATGTTTTTTACTAATGCCAGGCCAAATGATTCTTCCACCTCTAATCTCCCCTGTCTCTGTCCAGCACATATCTGCTAATCCAAGGATGTCGCAATGCTTTCACTCCATTCACTCTATCTCCTCACAAAGTAAATCAAGTTTTCCAGGAGCCTCCCAAAAGGTACAGAGACATTCCATATTCCTATTGTGATAGCTTGTCTCTTGTTGGTTTTAATTTTATTGGACTTCTTTTGATAGCTAATTTATCGATCCAATCCTGATCACTTAGTTGGGTACGCACACTTTGTTTATCTGGGTGACATCCTAGCTGGCATGTTGTACTTTTCCATTGCATTTCCATATTGCACCAGATTTCAATCGTGTTTTGTTTTTACAATCAGCACATACACTCATCTGACTAACTTTAATGGTTCTTTCAGCTACCCCAAACATGGGAAAACAGATGCTGTTTGCAGCTTCCCACCATGGATCAGATGCTGCTGTTGAATGGTCCATCTGAAAGGCATTCCCCTATCTGCCACCTAGGGGCATGCCCTCTAGGGATTTATAATAAACTATTATAAATTTATTATAATAATAAAAATTCAGTATAATTTATTATAAATTCTAAATTTATTCATCATCATCAATTTCCTAATATTACCCAAAGGGGTGTTCAGGTCACTATGACAGCACTACATTATTAAGCTTACATCATTATTAATTTCCTAACAACAATTTTCCTCCAAATCAATTTATTACTTGTGAGCATTCCACTATTATTATATCTAACATTTTGTGCTTCTAAAGCACTTCTGTCTGGATCAATGCACCTAGATCTTGGTGTTACTCTAGATCTTTTTCCTGTCATCTTGTCATCAAACACCTGTTTTGCTAACCTTTCTTCAACCATTCTATTTAAGGGACTGTACTACCTTAGATTAGCTCATTCACATTCTAAGGTAGTACGGTCCCTTAAATTGATCCTTAACTTAAAACTGGTTTGAACATTCTCTTGTATACTGCTAGTTTGGTGTTATGGCTAATTTCTCTCTTATTCCATATAAATTTATTCAGCTGGCTACTTACCATACCAGCTTTGCTTATTTTGTTGTCTATTTCCAGATTTAACCTGCCGTCTCTACTAAAAACTATGCCTAAATAGCTGAAATATTGTACTTGTTTTTATAGGATCTCCATTCAGAATGTAGCTGAAGTTTTCTATGCTCCTGCTTATTTTCATAGTTTTGGTCTTTTCATTGCAACATCATCTGCATAAAGCAAAGAGCTTAGTTTGACATCTCCAATTCTAATATCAGGCTTGATGCCACTTTCGTTCATAATGTGATCCATATGATGAATAAGACTAGAGATAATGTGCATCCTTGTCTTACTCCTGATTTTACATCAAACCATCTTCCTGTATTGCCTTCAATTCTGACTGCTGACTGACCACTTAAATATAGACTGTGTATTGCTCTGTAATGTTCCATTCATCCCATATAATTGTAATATTTCAGAAAGCTTTTCTATGGGCATCTTATGCCTTTTTCAGATCTACAAAACTTAAGTCCAGATCGTTGTCATATTCCCATGATTTCTCAACGATTTGTCTTAAATTGAAAATGTGATCTTGACAATCTCTATTTGTCTTACACCCAGCTTGCTCTTCTCCAAGTTTCTCTTCTACAATCTTTCTCAATTTATTTTCAAGTATGCTTGCATAAATTTACCTAGAACATTAGTATAGAAATTCCTCTGTAATTCTGACATTCAGTTTTATTTCTGTTTTAATAGATGGGCACTATGAAAACCCTTTTCTAATTGTTGGGAATTCGACCTTCTGAAAAGGCCCTCTGAATTATTCACTGTAGCCACTGCAAGACTTTTGCAGTGGTTGAATATCATCTACTCCAGCTGCCTTTCCACATTTCAGGTTTTTGATGGCTTTTTCTACCTCAAGTATTGATATGTACTCCTTTGCATTCCTCTTGAAAATTTTTTAGAATGGTTCTGTCACTACTTGGTTCCTTTAACACTCTTTCAAAGTTAATTACTCCAGACATCTAGGATATCTTCAGTTTGCATGTCACCTTTTTCATCATAGATTCCTTTTACAGTACTCTTTCCTCCATTTCTAAGCTTCTTCAATAACCTCTGGAACATTTTGCCACCTTCCTGATATTTATTTTCTATATTATTACCAAAGTATTCCAATGACTTTTGTTTATCTACTTTTTCACACAACTTAGCTCTCTTACATTTTTCTCTGTATTCTTTTAGGGCATCTGCCAACTTATTTGCTAAAAACTTTTTGTATGCTTTCCTTTTTTCCAGGACTCCTTTAACTTCTTGTGTCAGTATTCTTATTTTTCTATCCATTCAGACAACTTCATCACATACCTCCTTAGCTGAATCAGTCAATGTCATCTTCAGAGTCTTCAAGACTCCAAGGTTTGGTTCTTGTTTTCAATGTGTTTCATTTTTTCTTGAATAATATTTGTATACTCGAGTCTACAATTAACTTGTAAAAGCTGCTCAACTTTAATTATTTTTTAAAACTTTCTTACATACTGCTCCTTTCAATGTAATATCCATTTTTATCCTGCTTAGTACTAAGTAATGGTGTTGAATGCTTTCGCTACTTCTTCCTTTCCTTGATCATTATTGCCTGAAAATAACATCCTATACTTATTATTTGGTAAGATCTCACATGTTTTTGTCTTCTTTGTCTTAGTAATGCCAATTATGTTCACATCATAGTTTTTCTAATTCTTCTGCAAGCTCGATTTCCTCTTCATTAATACTTCTTATATTGATGGTTCCTGTCTTCAGTTAATTATTTTTTTTTGCTTTAGTTTATATTTACTCAAAATTCTTATTTACAGTTGGGTCTCCATGTTTGTGGGAGTTACGTATCGACACTTTTTGCAAATCATGACCATCTGCAAAAATCTGTACTCTAGCCAAAATAGCCTGATATGTTTTCTACTTGTGCCCATGTTTTGAAAATATTTTGTCCAAATTTTATTACATAGTTAAGAAAAAGTCATGCACCAGAGTGTTCACCACTGGATTTAGTATTCATCAGTAGTAGGAATCTCAGAGGCTGGAGAAGCAGAGTTAGGTGAAGTCGAGACTTCTAGTTTGGCTTTCTTCTGTTCAGTGTCTATATAGATACTGAGGCATCTTCTTCTAGAATAATGTAGTCTCATTGGCATTGAAAATCTCTTCACATTTATATCCCTTCTCAATGAGCTTCTTGAGTTGCACAAGGTAGGCTTTAGCAGCCTCATGATCAGCTGAATCCTACCTGCCCATAATCTTTGTTACCAAGTGAATAATGCTTCTTGAATTTCTAGAACCAGCATTTGCTGGCATTGAAAGTGGCTTCTATGGTACTTCTGGTACATTGGGATTTGCTGCTTAAATCAGTTGTAAAGAAAGAAGGCCTTAGTGGAAATCATACTTATCATAAATGATCGCAGACAAGTTTTTCTTGTGCTGGCCTTTGGTCCAAACGAATAGTGCATTCTCCTTATTTAACATCACACTATCATACATATAAGCGGTGTATTTAGCACTAAGAATCTTACCAGTTTGCACTGCCTCTCTGATCCCAATTTTCCCATTTCTTTATGTTTCATACTTTCATTGATACCAAATTGCAAGCTATGGCTACATATGTGAGCCTTTTTTGTCATTTATCTAGAATCCACACTTTATTGTTCAAAGTCATCAATATCTTGACCCTTTTAGGCTTTTGTCCATCACTAGATACACTTTGTTTTAGAACCATAGGTATTCATATTAGCACAGTAACATTTTAAATGCAAGTAGTTTAATGCTCACGGCAAAACTGAAAACACAAATCCACAAATACCGATTCTGCAAATATGGAGACACTACTATATTTTTTGGGTTTCATATGAGCTAATATGCTGAAGTAATTTTTATCATTCCCCATATAGTAACTTATTATTATTACTTGACATCTCCAGGAAATCCAAAGACTCATCATGGGAGGGCACCTACTCTACAACTCTGTCTCCACCACTCAATCCACCCACTACAACTAACTGCAACTACACCAATGCCATCTACATCACTAGTATTTTCACAGACGATCACTCACATTCATGCCCACAACAGGATTCGAACCCACAACCTTTTGTGGGTTCGAATCCTGTGGATTTGATATAGTGGAGTTATATGTAGATAATGAATGGTATTAGCGGTTCTGTGTGAGCACAGAGAGTAGAATCACCTCCCTCGATGAGTCCTTGGAGGTGTCATGCAATAGTAGCAATAATATTTCCAAAATATGTTATTTTTTAAGCATCTGATTTTTGAATATTTATATTCTGTATTTTTTCTCCTAGGATTTGTTAAATCTAGGTTCTCTTCCTGAAATGCAACAAATAAATCCACATCAGTTTAGTATTGGTGAAGAAGAGGATGGTTCGCTAAGTGAATCGAACACACCAGTAAAATCTCAGGTAATATGGCATTTTTTTCTTCATTATAAGATGCATAATTGGTTTTATTTATACAAACATACTGATTACATGCAGGCAGTTTGTCCTATTTAGGTGAACTAACTAGTCAATAGAAATATTCTGGTTTTGTGACCACATATTTATTAGAGAACTGTTTTTAAAAAACTAAACAAGTACTACAAATAACCCGACAAGTTTCGTTACTCGTAAGACTAACATCTTCAGGGGTAAAGAGAATTAACAGTTTAAAGCACAAACTATAAGAAATTACGAAAAAAACAAGTTCATTTGTTGGTATTGTGAACATCAAAAAAAGTTCGTTAAAAAGAACCGAATAACAGATCTATACAACCATTAATGCGTGTTGGTTGGAGACAATGCTATTTGTTATTGTGTTCTGTGGTTCACGCTCACTCTGTCTGAGGTCTGAAGTGGGTAAATTTTTAATAAACGATGACCAAACTTGATTTAAAAATCAAATCTTGGTTTTTGTTGCATTGCATAGGAATTTTAATCATATTTGCTGCCTCTTTGAATTTTCTTGTGAAACTATTCTTATCAATATAGGACATGTTTGTTCTATCCCAGAGTACATCATGACTTTGTAGAAGCTGTATAATATGCTAATTCAGATTTATCTTCTCTCATCATTTTGTACGTCCTTTTGATGTTTGCTCATGAGGATTTCCCCCGATCTCCCTGTCTGGCTCACGTAGCAGATGCCACAGGAACAATGAATATTATAAACCCCTGGTTTTTTCATTGGGTGTTGTTGTGGGTGTTGGAAGATGAAGAGATCTTGATATTTTTTCAATTGGCTGGAAAGTCACTTTTATGTTGTACTTGTAGAGTAATTCTGCTAATTTATCTGTTACATTCCTGATATAAGGAAGGATGACTGCATTCTTGAAGTCTTGTTTATTTAAGTTTTTTGTAGATGCTGTATTGAGAATTTTCTTAATTATCTTAGTTGTGTAACCATTCAGTTGTAGGATCTGTGTTAAATATTTGTATTTCTTCTTTCCACTTTTCTTCTGTACTGGGGATGTTGTATGTTTTATCCCTTAAGGTTTTTATTAGGCCTATTTTTTGCTTGGGGTGGTGGTGTGAAATAGCACGAAGAAATCTTTCTGTGTTTGTTGGTTTTCTATAGATGGAGAATGAAAACCTTTTTATTTTCTTTCATTTATTTCTATAAGGATGTCTTGTAAAGGAAGTTTTTTTATTTTCTTCTAGTTTCAGAGTGAATTTTATATTTGGATGTAAGTTATTAAGATAATCTTTAAATGCAGTAAGTTCTAGTGCTGTTCCTGGCCAAATGATGAAAATATTGTCCACTTAGCAGAGCCATATTTTTGGTTTTATGTGCCAGTTTTGTAAAGCATTATTTTCAAAATTTTCCATGTAGTGGTTTGCTACAGCTGATGAGAGGGGTGAACCCATTGCTAGTCCTTCTATTTGTTCCCGGAGTTTGTCTTGATAAAGGAAGAACGTGTTTTTTTATGCAATGCTTGTAGAGCTGTAACAATGTCCGGTGGAAAGAGATTCTCCAGGTTGTTTACTGTTTCATTTTTTGGAATCTTTGTGAAAAGGCTAACAACATCTAAATGAAAAGCCTCCTTGAAGATTCCAATACCTACACAGCATTAGACAGAGACCTCACTTGGTGAACTCACAACAAAACTAATGAACTTATGAAGAATATACCAAACCAGTCTGAGGAACTAAAAAGGAATTTACAATCAAAACACCCACTAGTGCCTAGAATATATGGAGCTCCCAAAATTCATAAAAAAGATATACCACTAAGACCGATAGTGGACATAGAAGGGACTCTCCAACCTCAAATCTGGCAAAACCGCTTAAAACTTGATTTTACCACATATAGGAAAAACAATATCGTTCATTAAGAACAGCACAGACTTCATAGAGAAAGTAAATGATATACACATAGATCCTTTAGACGTATTAGCGAGTTGAGATATTGTCAGCCTTTTCCCAAAGATTCCAAAAAATGAAACAGTAAACATCCTGGAGAATCTCTTTCCACCGGACATTGTACAGCTCTACAAGGCATTGCATAAAAAAACACGTTCTTCCTTTACCAAGACAAACTCTGGGAACATAAAGAAGGACTAGCAATGGGTTCACCCCTCTCACCAGCTGTAGCAAACCTCTACATGGAAAATTTTGAAAATAATGCTTTACAAAACTGGCACATAAAACCAAAAATATGGCTCTGCTATGTGGACGATATCTTCATCATTTGGACAGGAACAGCACTAGAACTTACTGCATTTAAAGACTATCTTAATAATTTACATCCAAATATAAAATTCACTCTGGAACTAGAAGAAAATAAAAAAACTTCCTTTACAAGATATCCTTATAGAAATAAATGAAAGAAAAAAAAAAGGTTTTCATTCTCCATCTATAGAAAACCAACAAACACAGGAAGATTTCTTCGTGCTATTTCACACCACCACCCCAAGCAAAAAATAGGCCTAATAAAAACCTTAAGGGATAAAACATACAACATCCCAAGTACAGAAGAAAAGTGGAAAGAAGAAATACAAATATTTAACACAGATCCTACAACTGAATGGTTACACAACTAAGATGTTTAAGAAAATTCTCAATACAGCATCTACAAAAAACTTAAATAAACAAGACTTCAAGAATGCAGTCACCCTTCCTTATATCAAGAATGTAACAGATAAATTAGCGGAATTACTCTACAAGTACAACATAAAAGTCATTTTCTAGCCAATTAAAAAAATATCAAGATCTCTTCATCTTCCAACACCCACAACAACACCCAATGAAAAAACCAGGGGTTTATAATATTCATTGTTCCTGTGGCATCTGCTACGTGAGCCAGACAGGGAAATCGGGGGAAATCCTCATGAGCAAACGTCAAAAGGACGTACAAAATGACGAGAGAACATAAATCTGGATTAGCATATCACACAGCTTCTACAAGGTCATGATGTACTCTGGGATAGAACAAACATGTCCTATATTGATAAGAATTGTTTTACAAGAAAATTCAGAGGCAGCAAATATGATTAAAATTCCTATGCAATGCAACAAAAACCAAGGTTTGATTTTAAATCAAGCTTAGTCATCATTTATTAAAAATTTACCCACTTCAGACCTCGGACAGAGTGAGCATGAACCACAGAACGCAACAACAAATAGCATTGTCTCCAACTAACATGCATCAACAGTTGTATAGATCTATTATTCAGTTCTTTTTAACGAACTTTTTTGATGTTCATAATACCAACAAATGAACTTGTTTTTTTCGTAATTTCTTATAGTTTGTGCTTTAAACTGTTAGTTCTCTTTACCCCTGAAGATCTTATGTTGGAGACTTAATGGGTTGTATACAGCACTCAGAAAGGATTAAAACAGAATTTAATCTTCCTATATTTCGTCTCAGCAAATGAGACATCTTCAGGGATTACAAAATTTTTTTTCTAATCCCTGACAATGTCTCATTGACTGAGATGAAATATAGGAAGAATTAAATTCTGTTTTAATCCTTTCTGAGTGCTGTATACAATCCATTAAGCCTCCAACATTATGTCCTCACTGCACTTAAGCCTCTACACAGGAACCCCTGAAGATGTTAGTCTTACGACTAACGAAACTTGTCGGGTTATTTTTAGTACTTATTTTGTTTTTTATAAACAGTTCTCTAATAAACATGTAGCCACAAAACCGGAATATTTCTATTGAACTTCTTAACCACAGAAACCTATGCATGAACTAACTAGCTGTCATTGATACAGTGGCTAAATTTAACTTTTCATTTTCAGAACATAACTAAGAATTTCACTTAACAAATGAATTTGATGAAAACAGCCATTTCTCTTAAATTTTATTTATTGGCCATTGTTATTTTGTTATGTATTCCCCAAATTCCTACTTGCATTTTACTGTAATATAGTAAAATGCAACAATAATCTTTTTTAAATGTGTTGGTTCATAGAATGCTATTTCAACCACATGGCAACACTGTTTTCACATCTTTCAAAGAACATATTGAAGTTTACACATTTTCACTGGTATTCATGCTGGCCCTGGTTGGCTGAGTGGTTAGCGTATCTGTTCTTCAGCCAAGAAGCTGCAGGTTTAAATTCTGCCAGGGACATGGATATTTGTGATTGTCCTACTAACCATTTACCATAAGTACTTCTGTAACTTGTGTCCTGGTGCAGTGATCTTTGATGTCATTGCTCCATAAAAATAAAAAATAACTGGCATTCATTTGGCAATGGATGTGCCTGAGCTTTGAAAACTTGACAACAGTCATGTTATAGAAATGCATTATTGAAATGGTCTGAGTTGTTTAGTATAATCATCACAAAATTCCTGATATATACCCTCAAGAGTGTGGTAGAGGATACTATGATAGTACTACGTGAAAAGTTTACATTATTACTAACCTCCGGTTTGATTTGTTATATGTAAGGACTCTGATACTGTCTGATTTTGTATTTGTCTTCTAAGCAACTTCATGGTGCACAGGTTACCTGCATCAGTTTACCTATACCTTGGTTTACCTTTTGGTCTTTTTCCTGGTATCCAACAACTGTTTCGCTAACCTTTTCTATCTCATCCTGTTGAAGTGCATATACCATCTGAGATTAGTTCTGCTCATACATTTCTGAATGCTAACAATATCAAGTTCCTTCCTAATATTTTCATTTTCAATATGATTCTGCCATTGATGTATCTGTTCATTTCCCTAATTTATCTCAGATCTCTTATATGTTGTCTCTTGATCAACTGTTTTATTTCTTAACCTTGTTCTTAGATCCATAAGAACTGATTTGAACGCTCTCTTGTCTACAGCTAGTTTAGTGTTTTAACTAATTTCTTTCCTTTCTGTATAATTTATTCAGTTGACTCCCTACCATTTTTGTTTATTCTGCTATTTCCATATTTAATTTGTCATCTTCATTAAAAATTGTACTTAAATGGCTGGTAATAGTATTTGTTCTGTAGGTTTCCCATTCAGGATGATGTTTTCAATGTTCTTGCTTATTTTCAGAGTGTATTTTTATTGCCAGTTTTCTTTACAAAGTTTTTACAGCAGTTTATTTAATTTAGTTATTGAATTCCATATACTTGTAATTTATTTCTGAGTATAATGCCTGCATAAAAAAAAGATCTAATATCTTTACTTTATGTGGATGTCAAAAAATCATATAACATTGTGCAGAGAGAAAAGCTGTTCAAAATGAACAATTATGTGGTTTGGATGGACATCATATTAAGCAATATATAGTGTATATTTGAGCTGCAAGACAGTTTGACTTGAAAGAGGCACAGGAAGGTGGTCTGATGTAAAATGGGTGTTAAACAAGGGCGACTATCTCCACTGGTATTCATAAACTACATGATTACATTATGAAGGAAGTGGTATTAGGCCTGATATCAAAATTATATATAAAAATTACAAAATTCAGTCCTAATGCCACTGAATTATGCATTGCTGACACTTAAAAGCATTTTTCTCAACAAGAATAATGGATTAGCAATTCTACCCATCTGCACAAGAAAATCTGATCAATGGATAAAACACAAAATGCAAAAATAATAACAGGCCGGCAGAGAATTTTTAACTAGTAGCTGATGTAGTTCCACTTTTAATGTTATTTTTTTATATTTATTATTTTTTATTTTTTTAAAAAATTTATTATTATAATATGTATGTGTGTGTGTGTGTGTGTGTGTATATATATATATATATATATATTATTTATTTTCTTTATGTAATTTTTTAACCCATCCTCCCTTTCTTTCCCTCACCAGAGGTCATGCTAGAGTAAACAGTTAACAGAACAGTTATTCCAAAGTGTATTGTAATGTGGTTTGCATGTTAGTGTGTATGTAATATATATATATATATATATATATATATAATGTATTCCTGCTGATGACCTTGCACTAGAGGTCAAAATGTTATTTTGTCTTAATTTTAAGTAAAGTAATTGCCCTGGCACATTTTTTTTTTGTATCTATAATTTTTACATAATGATTGCTGGTCACTGTGTAACTACGAGAAAAAGAAATTTATATCTCCCTATCTGAGCATTTCTAGTTGAATGTAAAGGAAATAAAGGGAGGGAAATTTTTCTCTTTATTTCCTTTTATTATGTAGAAATAGTGGATATTTAAGATCCATCATTATTTCAAAGCTGAATTTTAACATTGTAATAACACATGCACAATAAGTCCTTTATTTCAAGGGGAAAGAAAGGGAGGATGGGTTAAAAAATTACATAAAGAAAATAAATAATATATATATACATATACACATATATATTATAATAATAAATTTTAAAAAAATTAAAAAATGATATAAATAAAAAAAGCAGAAGCTTTGAAAGTTTCAAAATTTTGAGCAGAGAGCTTATGAGAATACAATCCTCATCATTAGAGTTGTGTTAGCTTGCAGCTTGCACTGCTTAAGACACGAGTGCTGCCCAAGTGTCCATATATTTGCTTTTTATTAGCCAGGACTTATTGTTGCGTGTGTTATTACAATGTTAATATTGTATCCCTGAAGATGTGTATATGTGACATCTCTCTGTGCTATATTCATTCCATTAAACATAATTATGAGCTTAAACCAGCATCTAAGCATTAATATCCGTTTGTTAATTCTAGTAGCAATGGGTTTGAAGAAGTGGAGGATAGAGACAAATGTATAGGCAAATTGGCTTAATGTACAAGAAGAGTGATCATTATGGATTATTTTTGTTATGATAATATTCATTGTAATGAAGAGATAACAGAGAATAAGGAAAACTAATTTCTTGAGTTTCAGCTATTTTAGGCAACATGCAGCAGAGGGCACATGAAGGTTGATCTGATCATATCAAAGAATGCAATTGGGAATGCAGTGTCTGATTTTGGTCAGTCATATGAGGACTTCTGCAAGGAAAGGATATGTGAAACTTAAAGGTTGATTATGAAAAACTTTGGAAGCAAATGAGAGCTGTAGCATGGAAAGAGGAGTTGGGTGGAAAGGAAATGTGCTGCTTAGGCACTAATCAAGAGATATTTAACAACTGCAGTGTGTGTGTGTGTGTGTGTGTGTGTGTGTGTGTGTGTGTGTGTTCCAGTGGTGAAAAGGCTAAATAAATAAAGTAGGAGTAAATTGGATGAATGGAGAGATTTAGTATGCAGACTTGAAAAATGTTTTCATAGAGACAGTACCTGATGATGAAGAGTAACAATCAGGTACACGAATCATACAAACAACAGGCCAGGAAGGTGACTTAGTTGACAGCAAATGCTGTTAGAGTAGATATTAGCTAATGAAACAAAGAAAAATCATACAGTTCTTTCGATATGGGGCAAATAGAAGAAAGAATAATTATGGAAGTGTAGTTTAGTGGATAGATTAAGGAATAAGTGCATGGTGGCCACGGAGTGGGAATGATGAACCAGGAAGGAGAGAGGGTTGTGGACTTTGCAGTAGCGTTTGATCTGGCAATTGTGAACTCGTTTTTCTTCAAGAGGGAAGAACATATGATAACATTTAGAAGTGGTAACAACAGCTCACAAATTGACTACATTTTGACTAGAAGAAAACATCTTAAGGTTGTGACAAATTGTAAGGTAATTCCAACAGATCAAGTAGCACAACAACACCGACTGCTGTGTGCAGACTTTAAATTAAGATCGAAGATAAGAACTTCTGGTTGCCATGGGATGAAGACAATTAAGTGGTTTCGCTTAAAAGAAGAGAGTGTGAGGAATCGTTTTAGGGAGAGAGTGTTAGAGAGGATTTCGGATGGACTGGAAAGTGTACAAGATTGGTGGAAACATAATTCAAAAGTAATCCTGAGCTGTGCAATCGAGGTGCTTGGTGAGACATCTGGAAAGATTAGAGATCAGAAGGAGGGTTGGTGGTGGAATAATGATGTACAAGTGGCAGTGACAGTTAAGAGGAAGGCAAAGCAGAAGTGGGATGAGTCAAGAGTGGAAGAGGACAGAGAGGTGTACAAAGAGAGAAAGCAAGAAGCCAAGAGAGTTGTGGCACAGGCGAAGGCCATGGCATATCAAGATCTGTATGATCAATTAGAAACAAAGGAAGGACAGAGAAAAATTTACCAACTAGCGAAATGTAGAAATAAAGCAGCTAAGGACATCTTACATGTGAGGCAGATCAAAGATGCTGAAGGAAGAGTATTATGGAGGGATGTGGACATAAGAAACAGATGGAAAATATACTTTGAGGGACTTCTGAATGAGGAAAATGCAAGGACTCACAGAGGAGATGGGCAGCTTTCTGAGGGGATGGTGCAGAACATCAGTAGAATGGAAGTGACGGAGGCCATGAAGAGGAAGAGGAATGGAAAAGCGGTGGGCCCCGACAGAATTCCAGTGGAGGCATGGAAGGCACTGGGGGAAGAGGGAATTGACCTGCTGTGGGACCTGTTCATGAAAGTTTGCCAACAGGAAAATATACCCGAGGAATGGAGGGAGAGTACTCTTGTTCCCATCTACAAGGGTAAAGGGGATGCACAAGACTGTAAAAATTACAGAGGAATAAAGTTGATGTCCCACACAATGAAGATCCTAGAAAGGGTTCTTGATGGTAGATTGAGGGAGGAGGTGGAGATTGCAAAGGAACAATTTGGCTTCATGCCTGGTAGATCAACAACAGATGCTATTTTTGGGTTACGACAGATGATGGAAAAATATCGAGAGAAACAAAGGGAGCTACATCTGGTATTTATTGATCTGGAGAAAGCATACGATAGAGTGCCAAGGCAAGAAGTCTGGAGGTGTCTGAGGGAGAAGAAGGTGCCGGAGAAATATGTCAGGTTGGTGCAGGAAATGTACAGAAATGTGAAGACAAGTGTTCGGACCTGTTTGGGACAGACAGAAAGTTTTCAAGTAACAGTTGGCTTGCATCAAGGGTCAGCATTAAGTCCGTTTCTGTTTAATATTGTGATGGAGGTGGTAACAGAGGAGGTGAGAGAAGATGCACCTTGGACAATGTTGTATGCAGATGACATCTTGCTGTGTGTAGATTCAAGAGAAGAAGCGGAAACTAAACTGGAAAGATGGAGAAAAGTACTGGAAGAGAGAGGTATGAGACTGAGCAGAAGTAAGACAGAGTATATGTGTTGCGCAGTGGGCGGTGGCCAGGAGACAGACCTGGAGCTGGAAGGAAATGTCATCAGGAAGGTGAGAGAATTTAGATACTTAGGTTCGACAGTGGAAGAAGATGGAGGAGGTGAGAAGGAAGTGGGATGCAGGATACAAGCAGGTTGGAGGAACTGGAGGGAGATGGCTGGAGTGTTATGTGATAAGAGGGTGCCGATCAATCTGAAAGGCAAAATTTATAGGACAGTAGTGAGGCCAGCTATGACATATGCTATAGAAACTGTGGCCCTGAGGAAAAATAACATTAGCAGGATGGAAGTAGCAGAGATGAGAATGCTTAGGTGGATGTGCGGTGTGACCAGAAAGGATCATCTGAGAAATGACTATGTCAGGGGAACAGTGAAAGTTATGAACTTAGGAGCGAAAATACAGGAGGCAAGGTTGAGATGGTTTGGTTGTGATGAGGAGGGAGGACGAATATGTGGGAAGAAGGGTCATGCAGATGGATGTGCAAGAAAGGCGGAAGCGTGGGCGGCCAAAGAAGAGATGGAGGGAGCTGGTAGAAGAGGACTTGAAGATGAAGAACTTGGATGTGGTGACAGCCCAAGACAGGAAGGTGTGGAGGAGACTCATAACAAACAGTGACCCCACTTAAGTGGGAGAAGCTGCAGAAGAAGAAGAAGAGTTTAGTGGATAGATTAACTGCTGTAGAAGATATAGTTGAGGTGTTATTTAGTGAAATGTACATTAGGATTAAAATAGCTTTAATGGAACCTGCACTAGACATATTAAAGTATGTCCATGCAACGTTGGATGAATATATTGGCATTTTTCAATAAATTTTATATAATTTTGTTACATGTGTAAGCTGCAAAACCTCATGAATGTGACATCATGAGGAATTTGAGTGTAGGGGGTTTTGGATGGAGGGAGTAGAAATATGGTGAATTAAGTAAACTTTGTTAATAAGGCAATGGGATTTGACAAAATAACACCACAAGTCTTGAGAGAATGCTCCACCGAGCTGATTGCACCCTTGGTATACACTTGTTTAACATGACTTTAACAAAGAAAGTCTCAGAGGAGTGGAGAGAGGGCAAAAATATTCCACTTCACTAAGGGGAGATAAGACTGAGGCTGCAAATTATAGTCTGGTATGTATGTCTGAGGTTATGGTAAAGGGGTTAGAAAGGTTGGTTAAGGCTAAGATTTAGAATTGAGCTGATAATAGTCACATTATCTATGATGAGCAGTTATGGGTTTTTTAAGTGGAGGTTGTTGTTGTTGTTATTATTTATGGCATCTCCATGGAGTCCAGAGACTCATTTTTTGATACCCAATCAACCATCATGCACACAAATCTTATCATATCTCTCCTTGAATCCATTCACCATCAGGGGACTCGCAATCAATTCTGGCAATCCATTACACTCACTCACCACTCTCCATGCAAAAAATCTGGTCTGCACACCCTCAACTACACTCATACATAACTTCCCCGGATGGCCCCTAGTTCTGTGACTATTTTTCATATATTGAAAAATTTCACTTGCATCAATTTTATAAAACCCGTTTAATATTTTAAAAGTTTCTATCATGTCCCTCTTTTTTGCCTATCAACTAAACTTTATAACCCACTGTAAAATCTCTCATGATAAGTAATTTTATAACTTATCATGCTCAGTTTTACAAGGGTCTTAAGTCAGGAAAATATGTGAAATGTAATATAAAGTGTATATGTGATAATAGTTTTTAATGCATAATATATGTAAGGTTTTGATATTGCTTGTAAACGATTGTGCTTAGCACAAAAGAAAGAGAACTTTCTTTGTTAAATGATGAGTCGGAAAAAAGGTTGTCTGGATTAATAAAGAACAAAAGGAAGTTCCTGAAGGGGAAAGTCTCAGTGACTTGCAAAGGTCAGAGAGCACCAAGAACAAAGACTTCAGAAAAGGCATGCGAAAGTGACATCAATAGGTCTGAGGGTGAGGGTTTGAAGAAGTGGAGGATAGAGATAAATGTATAGGTTTGTCTATTTCACTAATATGCAAAAGTGAAAGACAGAGGAAATCGAAAGATATTTAAGCAACCTCATGAGTAGAAAAAGGGGTTCCCAGGTTCTCAGTGCTTACTCTTCCCTGTGACCACCACATCTGTAGCCAGGAACCAAAAGAGTGGCCTTGCCAATTCAGTCCCAGAACTCCTCAGGCATAGTCCCGATTGAAGATTTCCAGCCATCAACGACCGAGGAAAGGGGAAACATCACCTGTGGCCCACATCGAGTCATCAAAGGATGAAGTTCATGGCCACGACATCCTGAAGAATAGGAACAACACTATAAACAAGACAGAAGAATGGGACATCCTAATGGAACTTTCACTGAGTGTAAAGAACTATTTGTGAAGGAAGATCTGTAAGTAACTGTGAGAAGTTAGTATGCTTGTGGCATGGAATAAGTAACTGTGTGAACATATGTAATGAACTATTATTTTAATAGTGTAGAATATGTCAGAAGGTTAGTCTCAAACTGTTTGAGAGCATCCTTCAATTTACATTAGTTTAATGTTTAAGTCCTATATAAGCCTAAAATCAAGATTTAGAGAAAAAACTAGGAAAGTGTAGCTATATCTAATTGATGTTTAGACTGTATATGCATTTCTCAGTTATAATTATTAACTAGTTGACAACACGCTGATCTGATATCTGTCAATGCACTATCTCCAAAAAAATTGCGAGCTTGTGTGCTGCTAGTAGTAAGTTGTCACAACTGATATAATGATGCAATAAGATAAAGAGAAAACTTTAAGGCCTCGAATCCTTGCATTGTCATTAATCTATACCATCTCTCACTCTCAAAAGTGCAATCTGGCTGATGCAGTCGAAAAAAAAAAATTTTTGCTAGAGAGCTATAAAATGTGAGAGATTGGATAGATCGTAAAGATAGCTGGCAGCAATTAAAAATAAAGTTGACCATATTATTATGTGACACCTCCAGGGAGTCCAAAGACTCATCGATGTGTGATAGATTAAAGCAAGGCAGGAAGTAGAAGAAAGGGAACATTAATAGAGCTCAAGTGAGTAAAGAAATAAAGGTAAAAACTTTAGCTAACTTTACAAATACATAGTACATACACGTATATAATACATAATAGAAAAAAGTAAAACTTTAGCCCACGAACTTTTAACCTCTTCTCATAGGGAGTATTCCACAGACTTGTCTTTGAATCTTTTTGATAATCTCCTGTTCCCCAAGAAACCCAGGTGACCAAATCTGTGCTCAGTAGTCAAGATGTGGCTGAATCATAACCGTATAAAGAGGGATGACTAATCTTTACTTGTTAGCGTGTTATTCAACATCAAAGTAATTTGTTGAGCTATTTTACCAACTTTTGCATTATGCCCTCTAAACTTTAACTCTTTGTCCACCATTATCCCAAAGTCCCTAGCCTCATCACTTTCCTGCAAACCAGTACTATCAATATGATACACCATATGCAACTTTTTCAATCCAAAGTGCATAACCTCCATTTTGCAACTTTAAATTGACTTTAAATTAAATAAACCTTTGCCCACAATGCCAGTTTATTTAAATAACCTGCAGGATACCTTATGTGTTAGCATTCTGCTTATATGTACTATAGGGACAAATTCCATGGAGATAGTGGGCATATATAGTAGTATGCTTGAAATTTTCAAAGGCCTTTGATAGATTTCCACACAATAACTGATAGCTATGGATAGAATTGGATAAGAAACTAGTGAGTTGGATAAGTGATTGGCTGTCAGATACGTATCAGCTGTTTGTATGCCCCCCCCCCCCCAAATAAAAAGGAAGGGAAGTAGCAGTGTTCCACAGGAGTTTGTTTTGTTACCATTTTTTAACTTGTATGTTAATGATGCCCAGTTGGAAAGAAATATGAGGAATAGAACAGATGTGTGGCCTTACAAGAGTATCTGATAGATTGTGTGAGCATCTGGTGAGTGGAGATGCTAGTTTAATATTGCAAAGTTTAAGGTATTGATTTTTGGTAAGCAAGGATGGAATGCAGAGTATGCAGTTACTTAAGAAATTTTGAAGGAGATGGAAGAGATGAGAGATCTGGGAGTAGTGGTAGACAGACTTGATGTTTAGGGATCATGTTGCTAAAATTGTGAAAACATCACAATGGATTATGGCATTGATTAGAAGGACATTGACATGCAGAAGAAAAGAGGTTATGGTTCAGTTATATAAAGTTCTTGATCAGGCTGCATATGGACTGCCATGGTCAGAGTTAGCCTGCTGGCTTTCAAGGGGATTGATGTATCTTAGAGAGGGTTTAGAGAATATTCAAAAAGTTAGTATTTGATTTCTGGAATGTCGAAAATTAAATCATTTCAGAAATGCAGTTTGCAAAAATATGAAGGTGAAGGGATATGATTTAGACATATTAGTTGTTGAGGGTTTTTACTAGATAAATGTGGAGGATATTTTTATGGAGTAGAGGGAGACAGATAGCCATCCTTGGATGCTTTATAAGGAGAGTGAAAGAGGCAGGAGAGGATTCTTTACATGGAGAGTAGTTAGTGATTGGAATGCATTGCCTGAGAGTATGAGTGCAGAAACTTAATGGGCTTAATTAGGATGGGTTCAATCTTTTTGCAGGAGTGGACTTCCCATGATAAGTCTTTTGACCCAGTGGAAGTATGATGTCAATAATTATTTTTGATATTCTTTGTATTTTTTTTGCAAAACTACTGCCACTTGATAGTTTCTTTGAATAATGTGAATTTATTGCAGACATACTAGTCAAGAGAATAAAAAAAAATATCAACAATGAAGAATTCAACTCTGAGCTGTATTGTATGTAAAATTATAGAGCTTGCTGTTACAATGTCTAATTTGTATGGTGTGTATGCTTTTGTGCAACTGTTCAAGTTCTTGATTCAAGATGGATAGTTGCTTTTTAGCAAATCAGTTTGAAATTATTTTTTCCTATTATAATTGATTTGTTTTTAATAATAAAATTATTTAAAATAATTTCTCCTTAACTTGAAATTGAATGTTAAATTTTGGTATTTAGGATCACAGTTAAAATTTGTCACATTTCAGTTGGATCATTATAACATGTAGAGTTGTACTTTTATTTTGTGTTCTAGATAATGAAATTCTCTGAAGAGAAAAATTAGAACAAAATTATGTCTCAAGTTGCTGTGATAAATTGTTCTGATAATAAATTGGCACTGCAAGAATCATTTCCATACTTTTTCATTTGTTTAAAATTTATATTAAACCAGAAAAGTGTGCATGTTGCAAAGAACATGAATAGACTGCAAGTGATGTACATGGTGTACCATGTTCAGTTTGAATTAAAATGGCATATACTTTGCAGACTTGACAACTTTCAATCTGATAATTGCAATATGACAAAGTAGTAGTTAAATTAGAACAGATGGGATAGGATAGATTAGTGTATTGGAGATTAGCTGCCTCATAAGTATCAACATGTGTATGGAAGAGTGATATTCCAGAAGAGGAAAGTCGCTAGAGCCTTGCCTCACAGGTCTGTTTTGAGACCATTGTTGTTTAATTTGTATGTAAATGACATTGGAAAGGGCTTAAATGGTGATATACAGTTGTTTGTAGATGATGCAAAGTTGGGGAGAGTTATGAGAAGTAGAGCAGATGTTGTAGCTTTGCAAGAGGAACTAAATAGACTGTCTGAATGGGCGAGTGTATTGGGATGTCAGTTTAATGCTACAAAGTATAAGGTTTTAAAATTTGGGAAGCAAAGAATGGGATGCAGAGTATAGGATTGGTAGGGATATTTTGGAAGAGGTGGAGGAGATGAAGGACTTGGGATTGTGGTGGATAGGGACTTGAAATTTCGTGGACATTTTTCTAAAATTGTGAGGATTACATAGTGGATTATGGGAATGATGTGGAGAACACTGACATGTAGATGATGTTTTGATTTCATTGTATAAGACTTTAATCAGGCCACATGTGGATTACTGATGCACAGATTTGGGCATCAGGTTTTCAAAAGAATGATGAGATGTTGGAGTGGGTCCAGAGATGACTAAGTTGGTTTCTCATCTCTGGAATGTGGAATATGAGGACAGTTTGAGAGAAGGCAAATTACAGAGCCTAGTGGATAAAAGGAAGAAGGTAAGACATGACTGAGATGTATAAGTTTGTAAGGGATAATTACCAGATTAGCGTTAATGAGATTTTTCATAGAATATCTGGACACGAGGAGAATGAGAGGGTCATCATTGGAAGCTGTATAAGGTGGTTGTGAGCAAGGGAGAGTGAGGAGTAGATTTTTTGCATGGAGAGTGGTAGGTAATTGGAATTCATTGCCTGAGTGTGGTGAATGCATGGATAGTGAATGCAGTTAAGTCAAGGTATGATGAGCTGTGCATGTGAGAGTGGGACCTTCCACAATGAGTCTTTTGACTCCATGGAGATCTGTTGTTAATAATAACAAGATTCATGTACATAGTTGCAGTAGTGCTTAAAGCAAAAACTTGATTGGATAAATTGTTACTTTGAAATGATGAATCTCATTACATTTTTGAAAATTATGGAGACAACTACTGTATTTGAATAAAAACTTTAGTTTAATATAACTAAAATCTATATTCGACGTTTCGACCTTTATGTCAAGGTCATCTTCTGGAGCATACAACTATACACAGAAAACAAGCTACATTACAATCAAACTGGTTTGTTCAAGACACTGACCAACTGCTACAACAAATGTTGGCCTGACCTCTGGTGAGAAAAAAATAAATAAAATAAAAATAGAAATTATACATCAACGCTATCTGTTGGTTGTAGAAATACATTGGGCACAACAAGTATCTATCTATATACATATATTAACATCATGTACATTCCAGCCAGTTGGTATGGAATGGTTTCTAATAATAGCTGTAGATTGGCTAGAGTCCTGACTTATGCTGGATCTTATATATTAAGTAGGCGGAATGTGTGCCATTCAGATCATTGGAATTTTCAGCCAACCTAATATATAAGATCCAGCATATTTTTGGAGAGGAACAAAACGGTTTGTAAAGGCAGATTCTGCACCGATTCATTTTTCACTGTCAAGCTCCTGATAGAAAAAAAGAAGATAATTCAATTGGACAATGCCAGGATGTGCCAAGAAATACTGCCTTATGACCGTCTTTTGGGAAGGGTTGAGAGCAACTGAGAAAAAGATGGCAAAGTTGGCTGAAGATTAGATCCCAATAAAGGAAAAGATTTCATGGAACAATCAACCCTTCCTGAACAACTTGGTATCTCTCCCAGGTCTGGCTCCCACTGATGAGACCTCAATTTTTGTATCTCAAGTTTGCTATCAGAATGATCCTATTAATTTGCATAATTAAGACTGTTATTAAATATGTATACTTGTTACAAGCTGAAGCAAAATGCAAGTTAAAACTGACATCTAGTTTCTTTTACCCATATATCAAACATTGAAATGAAAATGCAGTAATATCCCACCTTATGATGATCCACTAATATGATACTTAATTATGACCAGTGCTCATTTTTATGATGCTCCATTTGCTCACATGATGGTTTTAGTGATTTGATGCTGCTGTGAATCAGTGATGTGCAGTTTCGTGAACTAATTTTATTTATGATTTCTTCACTTACTACATCTCTCTGAGTTTTGGTGTTTCACTGTGAATTATAAACTGTTAACTATTATTTGATTTTATTGTCGTTAATAATGGCAGGGTGCTTAAGGGTCAAAGCTGTATAACTGAGAGGAGACCTCCACCTAGCCTTTAAAGGAATGCGGAGAACCGACCAGGGCTTCTGACCTAATGTCCAATCCTCACCTTCTCGTGGTGCACCCTGTTGGGTATCTACTTGGATACTGAACGGACGAGGATGGGCTGGCAATTTGGGATTTAGCCGACCAAATTGTATTCTTATTGGTTAAACCAAAATATAGAATGAAGGTACAACATGACAAAATTTCATGCCGGCTGGGGCGTCGCCCGGTTAAACAAGGCCCCCGTTGTTTTCGCCAGGGAACCAGGGCGAACAGCGAAAAGTCAGCTACTAGAACAAATCTGAAAACAAACCCCAACTCAACATCACCAGAGTTAAAGATCGGTACTATCAATGTAAGAAGCCTGAATGGCAAAGAAATGGAGCTAGCTGAGGAATTAGATAAGTACCAGATCGACATAATAGGGGTGACTGAAACAAAAAAGACCAAAACTGGTGAGATCTTTCTGAGCAATAAATACAAAATGTTATATTCAGGCAATGACAATCAAGGAAAAGAAGGAGTAGCCATAGTATTCAACACAAAATACGAGGCTAATCTTCTTGAATGGCAGTCAGTCTCAAATAGAGTAATGTGGGCAAATATAAGAATGGGGAACTGGACAATGAGACTTATTTGTGCCTATGGTCCCACAGAAGGTTCTACTAAGGTAGAAGTGGAGGAATTTTTTGAAGCTCTAGAAAAAGCAACTGACACAATGAAAAAGGAAAAGTTGGTCCTTGTTGGGGATCTAAATAGCAGAGTAGGAAATGATTGTGAGACATACAAAAATATTTTGGGAAAATTTGGAGAAAAGAGCAAAGCTAATAATGATGGCAAATATCTGTTGGATTTCTGCTCAGGACATTGACTGGTTATTACTAACACCATGTTCCAACATAAAAATGTGCACAAATTCACATGGAGAGAAGAGGCTAGGAATAAGAAGTCTCATTGACTATGTTATTGTTGATAGTGATGTTTTCTCCCTGGTGCAGGACACCAGAGTGTACAGAGGATTTGAAATTGGAAGTGATCACTATTTACTCTTGAGCAGGATAAAATTGAATTTGATATTGAAAAGAATAACATGTAAGAAAGTTTTAAAGCGAATAAAAGTTGAGCAGCTCTCAGATGTTAACTGTAGACTAAAATACAGAAAGATTATTGAAAAGAAAATGAAAGAGTTTGAGAACAGGAATCAAACCTTGGAGATTCAGTGGCAAACTCTGAAGAATTGATTGATTCTGCCAGAGAGGCATGTGGCGAGGTTGTGTGCAAGGATAAAAAAATCAGAACTCCCTGGTGGACACAGGAGGTTAAAGAGGCAGTGAAGGTAAAGAAGAAAGCATATCAAAAGTTCTTGGCAAATAATCAGCTTTTACTCTTACAGAATACAGAGACAAATGTAAGAAAGCTAAACAGTGTGTAAAACTAGCTAAACAAAAGTCATGGGAGGACTTTGGCAAGAATATAGAAAATAAATATCAAGAAGGTGGCAAAATATTCTGGTTGTTGAAGAAGCTTAGGAATGGAGGAAAGAGTGCTGTAAAAGGAGTTAGAGATGATAAAGGTGACATGAAAACAGGAGAAAAAGATATCCTTGAAGTATGGAGTAATTACTTTGAAAAACTGCTAAATGAAACAAGTAGTGATGACAGCACAGTGATAAAAAAACACTGACCAGGCATGCAGTCAGGAATACATATCCATACTTGAAGTAGAAAAAGCCATCAAAGGCTTGAAATGTGGAAAGGCAGCAGGAGTAGATGATATTCGACCAGAAATGCTGAAGTATGGTGGTATAAAAGTCTTAGTGGCTGCACTGCATAGTTCAGGAAGCCTGGACAGAGGGACGAATTCCCGATGATTGGAGTAGAGCTCTCATAGTACCCATATATAAAAAGGGAAATAAAACTGAATGTGAGAATTACAGAGGTATTTTCCTACTGAGTGTTCCTGGCAAGAACTATGTAAGTATACTTGAGAAACGGTTGAGAAGAATTGTAGAAGAAAAGCTTGGTGAAGAACAAGCTGGATTCAGGCCAAATAGAGGCTGTCAGGATCAGATCTTCACTTTACGACAAATAGTCGAGAAAGCATGGGAATATAACAAAGATCTGTATTTAAGTTTTGTCGATTTGGAAAAGGCATTTGACAAGGTGCCAAGAGAGAAGCTATTCAATACGCTGCAGTTATATGGTGTCAATGGGTCATTATATCAAGCAATACTTAGTCTTTATTTGAGTTGTAAGTCAGCAGTTAGAATGGAAGGAAGTACAGGAAGATGGTTTAATGTTAAATCTGGTGTGAGACAAGGATGTACATTATCCCCTCTGTTATTCATTATCTATATGGATCACATTATGAAGGAAAGTGGTATTAAACCTGATATCAAAATTGGAGATGTTAATGTCAGCTCTTTGTTTTTTGCGGATGATGTTATACTTCTAAACAAATCCGCTACAAGTCTGCAAGATTCTCTGACTAAATTGAATAGCTGTTGTAATAGATATGGTATGAAGGTCAGCGATAAAAAGACAGACAATGAAATTAGGCAGAATCATTGAAAATGTCAACTGTGTTGTGAATGGAGAACCTGTGGAACAAGTAAAACATTTCAGCTACTTAGGCACAATTTTTACCGAAGATGGTAAATTAAATATAGAAATAGACAACAGAATCAGCAAAGCTGGTATGGTGGGACGTCAATTGAATAAATTCATATGGAATAAGAGAGGAAATTAGTCGGAACACTAAATTAGCTGTATACAAGACATTGTTGGAAACCAGTTTTAACTTATGGATCTGAGAGCTGGATCAGAAGTAAAACACTTGACCAAAGACTAGAGACCGCAGATATGAGAGTCCTGAGAAAGATTAGAGGTGTGAACAGATGGCATCAATGGCAATATCATATTAAAAATGAGGATATTAGGAAAGAACTTGACATTTTCAGCATCCAGGAATGCATTAGCAGAGCTAATCTCAGGTGGTATGGTCACTTAAATAGAATGGGAGAGGAAAGATTAGCAAAACAAGTGTTCTCTGCCAGGTTGGCAGGAAAACGACCCAGAGGAAGACCAAGATATAGGTGGATTGATACGGTACAAAGTGCCTTAGACGATAGAAATATAAGATCTGATAATGTTGGAGTCTTGACAAGTAACAGACTGATTTGGAGGAAAATTGTAGATAGGAAGTTAGTAATAATGTAATTTTTTCATGTAGTACTGTCATATTCTGTACACCCCTTGAGGGTACATGGCAGGAATTTGATGATGATGATGATAATGCAGATAAAAATCCAAGTAAGGGTGCTGTTGCTTTAGCGAAAAGAAAAGATGCATAAGGTATCACATTATATGCTAAGATTAAATAGATCTGGAAAAGGCATATGACAAGGTATCTATAGAAAAGCTTTTCAGGGATAAGATATCTCCACTCTTATCCATCAACTATATGGATCACATTATGCAAGAAAATGGCATTAGGCCTGATATTAGAATTGGAGATGTCAAATTTAGCTCTTTGCTTTATGCAGGTGTACTCCTAAATGCATCTAGGTCAAGTCTCCAGGATTCTCTCACTAAATCCAATAACAGCTGTAACAAATTTGACATGAAAATTAGCAATAAAAAGAAATGAACCAAACTATGAAAATAGGCAGGACCATAGAAAAACTTCAGTTGCATTCTGAATGGAGATTGTATAGCACAAATAAAATATTTCTGCTATTTAGGCACAGTTTTTAGTGAAGGTGTCAGGTTAAATCTTCAAATAGACAACAAAACGGACAAAGCTGGTATGGTAGGTAGCCAGCTGAATAAATTTACAGGGTGTTCGGGATAAATTTGACAGTTTCGTAAGGAAAAAGAAAATCTTCTTTGTATCTATTAAATTTAATGAATTGACAAAAAAACATTACAGGCAGAGTTAATTACAATACTATCAACAAGATTTACTCAAAATAACCACCATTAGCATCGATCACAGCTTCAATTCTGCTTCGGAACCTCGAACAAGCTGATGCTACAGTCTCCCTGGGAAGGGCCGCAAAAACTGTTTTAATTTTATCCATTAACTGGGCTTTTGTATTACTGGAAGTGCGATTGGTGTCTTTTTCAACTGCGCCCCATACAAAATAATCCATGGGGTTAAGGTCTGGGGAGTTTGGAGGCCAAACATTTGGACTGGTGAAGTCGTAGAAATTTTCAGACAACCATTTTTGACTTTTCCCAGAGGTGTGGCAAGGGGCCGAATCCTGCTGCCATACATACGGCCTACCATTGGCTACCCTTGTTATCCAGGGCTTGACTACAGTTAGAAACTCCACGAACAAAGCCCGAATTCCAATGCCAGGGTTCTTCAACACCTGTTCCTGCAGATTTGCGAGGAATTCTGCTGTACGAACGCAATCAGATCGTCTGCTAGGGATCTTTCTTCTTGCTACATCCTCGTAGTCACCATTGCAAGTCTCTAGTTCATGCCTGATTGTTTTTACTGTATTCAGGGAGCATTGGGCAGCAGTCGTAATATCCTTATTTTGATGGCGGGCACGAATCATCATGATACAAGTTATTCTCTTCCATGATTCAGGTGGGTTCCAGCTATCCATCCTTTCTAACATCTTGTATATGAATGAAGAAGGGTCCAAACTTTTAAATGAAGAGAAGTGTGTGTTAATACATGTAACTTACGGAAAAATATAATTAATTATAAATATGTCAAATTTATCCCGAACACCCTGTATATGGAATAAGAGAGAAATTAGCCATAATACCAAACTAGCAGTATACAAGACAATGTTCAAATCAGTTTTAAGTTATGGATCTGAGAGTTGGGTTAGAAATAAAACTCTTGATCAAAGACTGGAGTCCACAGATATGAGGGTTCTGGGAAAAATGAGTGGTGTGAACTGGTGGCAGCAATGGCAGAATCATATTAAAAATGCAGATATTAGAAAGGAACTTGACATTTATTAGCATTCAAGGATGTGTAAGCAGAGCTAATCTAAGGTGGCATGGTCACTTAAATAGAATGGATGAGGAAACAGTTAGCAAAACAGATGTTTGATGTCAAGATGGCAGGAAAGAGACCCAGAGGAAGACCAAGGTCTAGGTGGATTGATTCAGTCAGAAGTATCTTAGAAAGCACAAAATGTTAGATATGACAGTGTTGGAGTGCTCACAAGTAATAGAGTATTTCGGAGAAAAATTGTTGGTAGGTGATTAATAATAATGTAAACTTAATCATGTCCTGTCATAACCTGAAAATTGATGATGCTAAGATTAAAATTATTAAATGTAATAATGATTGGTATTGAACAATGTGAGAGGCTGCAGGTTAAACTTACCTTGCACTCCTGTTTTTATAGCTATTAAAGATAGTTTTAAGTGATGCAAAAGGTTCTACACTAGTTAATACTGTAGTTATCTGTAAACATGACAGTCTTATTGCTGAAATGGATTATGTATCATCATCATCACGAACCATGAGCTCACTGCCCATTGATGTCTGATGCCTGTTTCACTATCTTCTTCCACCTTTCTTTGTCCAGTGCACAGTGTCGCAGTTTTTGTACACCCATTCCACACCAGTCTTTTATATTGTCTATCCATTCTCTGTATGGTCTACCTCTTCTGTTTAAACCATCCAAAATACCAAACATAAATGTCTTTATCTTCCAGTCCTCACTCATTCTACAGATGTGTCCAAATAATTGCAGCTTCCTTTTTATAATCTTCTGCATTAGATTCTGTTTTGGTTGTATCTTCCGATAGAGTTCTTCATTGGTGATTTTCTGTACCCATTCTATATTTAGAATCTTCCTGTAATAAGTTCTTTCAAATGCCAAAATTCTTTTTCTTGATTCCTTATTTATTACCCACGTTTCAGATCCATACAGTACACCACTGAAGATGCATGTTTCCAGTACTCTTAGTTTTGTTTGCAGACTGATCACTTTACTTTTCCAGATGTTATCCATGGCCTTCAGATTTGTTCTTCCATTTGCAATCCTGATCTTTATTTCTTTTTTACAGTCCAAGTCATATGTCAGCTTATTTCCGAAATATGTGAATTGTTTTACATTTTCTATATCAGTTCCATCCACTTGTATCTTTTGTTTCATGTTCTTCTCACCAAATACCATTGTCTTTGTTTTTTCCAAGTTCATAACAAGTCCAAATCTCTTCCCTTCCTCATTACCAGTTTCAGTGTTTTTTGTAGTTCTCTTTTGTCTTCTTCAATAATAACAATGTCATCTGCAAATCTCAGATTGTTAATTCTCATTCCGTTTATAGATATTCCTTTGGCATCTTCCTTCAATTTGTCCATTGCTCTTTCTAAATGTGCGATGAAAATGCTTGATATTGGGTCTCCCTGTCTAGTACTTCTGCTTGTTTTAAACCATTTTCCCAAATCATCACCTATTCAAACTGCTGCAACTGCATTCTGATAAACATCTTTTAATATAGCTATTAGTTTTTTTATCAATTCCATAGGATTCCAGAACTGCTAATGTCATTTTCTGGTCACTACTGTCAAATGCTTTCTGAAAATCAACAAAGCAAGTATATATGTTTTTGTTTTTTCTCCTAGCTTTTTCTGCTATTAACCTCATTGTCAAAATCTGTTGAATTGTAGTTCTATCCTTCCTAAATCCTGCTTGCTCGTCTTCAAGGTATGCTTTCAATTGTGTTCTCAATCTTTCTGTCAATATGAACATCATCACTTTACCTGGGTGACTTATCAAGGCAATTGTTCTATAATTTTTACATTCTAGCTTATTTCCTTTCTTGTGTAATGTTACTAATATTGATTTCACCCATTCCTCTGGCATTTTCCCTTCTTTCTGTACCATATTACATAGATAGTGCATTTCTGTAACCATACTTTCACCACCATATGTAATCATTTCTCCAGTAATGTTATCATTACCAGGACTCTTGTTTTGTTTTAGCTGTCCTATTGCTTTTTCTACCTCTCCTCTTATATTTAATCATTTCTCCAGTATCATTACCAGGACTCTCGTTGTGTTTTAGCCGTCCTATTGCTTTTTCTACCTCTCCTCTTAAAATGTCCATATCATGCTCATTACCTGGTGGTGATATCTGCTTCAATTCTTCAGTCAGTTTCCCAATGCTATCTGAATCTAGTTTTATTTCATATAACTCACTACAGTATCTTGTCCACCGCTGTACAATTTTTTCTTTATCCATCAATACTTTGTCTTTTTCATCTGTAATTGTGGTCTGTTTTGGTTGCCACTTTCTTTCTATTAATGGTTTTGATCATTTTGTATACCTCCCTTGTTTTATGCTCTCCATAGTGCTGTTCTATATTGTTGCTTTGGGCTTCTAACCATTTCATCTTATCCATTCTGACTACTTTTTTCACCTCATTACACTTTCTTCTATATCGCTCTTCTATTTGTTCTGATGTATCCCTTCTTATCTTCAGCATTCTTTTCTCCTGTACTAACTTCAGTGTTTCTTGTGTAATCCATTTCTTCTTGATCTTCTCTTCTTCTGGTACTGTTTCTTCAACTGCATCTCTATCGCCTTCATTACTCTTTTCACTCTTAAATTCGAGTTTTTTTCTTTCTCCACACTTTAAAGTTTCTCTTCTAACACTGTTCTGTACCATCTTCCTATTTCTGTTTTACATATTCGTGCTGTATCTCTTCTATTCTGATGTTGGGGTTTATATTTCTTTTTTAATTTCAACTTGATGTTTGCCATCACTATGTATGGATAAATGGAGGCTTCTTAATAGTGTCGACAAACTGGATAGCATGCTTTGTTAAGCTAAGCTATTCAAAATAACTTATTATTTATTTTTATTTTTTTGCGAAAATTACTCTAAATTTTTTGTTTGCATAACTGACTTAAATAAATGCTTTACTTACATCATTTATGTACACATATATGACTGCTTAAAAATGTTATTAAACCATTACATGCATGTACAATTGGGGGTTGTGGAAGTCAGTGATTTGCTATATGCTGGTGATCTGGAACCTATGACTGGGATAGGCCAGTACAGTCAAATTTCACTATAGCCAACTTGTAGGGGCCAAAAGTATAGTTTGCTGTAGTAACTTCCTTCAGAACAACATGATAGAGACTACTTGACTTTTAATAGCAAGCAACTGTTAGAATGGTATGGTTGGCTGTAAGTGTGAAGCTTGGTACTTCGGTAAAGAAAATTTAATTGGAAAGCCATCATTCCTTAGAACTTTGTATCCATTATAAGAATAATGTTTTTCACTATATCATGTTTAGATAAGCACACCAGAAATTAAAATCTTCTGAAAGTGTGATTACATTTTCATTATTCAGTATTTATTTATTTTATTTATTTATTTATTATTATTTTTTTTTTTCAGGTTGAAAATCACAGAACAGATATGCTTATTTCTAATTCTGGTGGCAGATTAAATTCTATATTTTCAGAAGTTCAGCAGTTAATAACACAGAACTTTCAGAAAGAAGCAGCTTACATACCTCAATCGGATATTGAAAGTGAAGTTGATGATGTGCCCTCCTTAAATTTAGATAGAATAACAAAAGAACAACTCCTCACTGCTATTCAGAAACATAGAACCAGAGTTCAGAAGTATAAAGTAAGATACAGTGAGGTTAGTTTCACCTGTTTTTGTAATAAACTTCAAAATAAAGAATTTTCTTATGATGATATTTCATTTGAATGTAAATTTCTTTTATAACAGAATTTTGCTGCTGTACTATTTAATCTTTTGATTCTGTGTAGTTATACAGAGGGAATAATAGACATTTTAACCATATATATAAAAATTAGAATCTTATTACATGTCTAAGCCAAGCCCAAATATAAAATGAATTCTCTGAATTTTGGTGCTTACTGCAGGTGTATGTGTATTTGAGAGCTTGGCATTTAAGATGCATCATATTTCCTTTTTTATCTTGACTTTATCTCTGAATTATCATTGCCTAACTTGCTATCCAAGTTTTGAAATAAGAGACTATGTAAAGAAAAGTACAGCAAAATAAACAAGGGACAAGCAACAAAACTGAAGAATCAACAATGCAAAGATACCAGTCACACGGACATCAAGTAGAACAGTATGGTCTAAACTCTCGAGATTGGACTCCAATTGTGTCATCTTCTTGATGTGTCAGATTCTTTGGGAAAAAAGTCCTACATAAGTGCTATTTTAGTTATGGAGTGATTGTATAAAACTTAGAAACTTTGTTACATTTCCACAGTCTGAAGAATATATCTGGTGGGTTTGTTAATTCCCCTTATGTGAAATTATTCTTCACACAACTTGTCACTGAAAAAAAAGAAACAAAAAAATTTAATTTTTTACACATAAAAAGCATTATTGGGATTCTAAAAAAGTTTGGACTGTGTTGCCCTACTTTCTTTTGTGACAGATATATTTGCATTATTGATTATTAGGTTATGTTGCTTGTGCCTTATTTATTATCAGACTGAAGATGCTCTTGATACTTTGGTGAAAATTTTATGCAGATAAATCTTTTGCATAAGTTTTCCATTGTATTAATTGTTTTTGTTTTGCAGGATCCATACTTTCTACTTTATTGTATTCTTTTGACATTGTTCTTAGTTTTCCTAATTTTTATTACTTCTTAAAAAATCATTTTCCCCAACTAATATGTATTACTGATGAACTTTTAGAAATTAAAAAAAAAAGTGCAACAGAGACATTTAAGTCAGTGAGAGGATTTCATCAGATTAATCCAGAGGGAATTATAAAAAGAGTAGAAGGTGAGAGGGGAAGAACCAGAGGTCATTCCTGGAAGTTATGTAAAAGTGTTGTGAAGAGGGGTGTGAGGAGTAGATTTTTTACATGGGGAATTGTCAGTGAATGGAAGGCATTAGCAGAATGTGTTGTTAATACAAGGAGTGTTAAGGATTTTAAGATTCTACATGATAAATATGTTGTCAGTTGAATGAACATCCCACGATGAGTCCATCGACTCCATGGAGGGTGTAATAATAATAATAATTAATTTGTTTTTAATTTCAGTACAGTTGGCAGCTTGAAGAAGAAAAAACATTTTTCTGGATTTGACTGACTTGTCAAACAGCATATGTTATTTATATTTTTTTTTTACAATCATGTATTTGGACATTACTGAACTCTTCAATTTTGCTGGCCATGCCAGTTACTTCACTTGGAAGGACATGATATATAAGTAAATTGAGAGAGTACTTCAATGTGCTTTCCTCCCTTAGTCAATTTATATATGAAGCACTTTGAAAAGCATGCACTCGATACCACAGTACTGGCTAAAATATATTGATGTGTTCTCCATTTGGCCACAGAGATCCATTCCTCCTCAACAGCCAGCAGTTCAATTGATAGTCTTTTCTAGACATTTTAATGATACTTCTCTCTAATGGTACTCTTTGTCAGTTGATGGGAAAGTTTGTGAATGTATCTACCTGCATGTGTAAGTTTTCTATCAATTGAGGAGGAAAGAATACTATTAGGGAGAAGTGTTATTAAATTTTCTAGACGAGATGGACTATCTCTTAGGTTGTTAGTCTTTTTCTTACCTGCATCTCCCATCCTTCTCAAACATACAGATTACTGTACTGCTATTACTATTTCCTATATCTGGATCACCTCTGAAATAATAACTAGAACTTTACAATTGATTCCCTGCTTTCAGTTCCACTTTCAATTTCAAGCTCTGTTTGAAACTAGCTACTTCTCTGCTCTTCTGAAGATCAGCTTTCCCACCTCTCACTTCAAAGTGTACACAAGTTTCTTGCGAGGTCAAACCTATTATGATGAAACTGGAAGATTGTCTGCCATCTGTCTTGAACACAAGCAATATCAGTCACCAAAATTCAGGTCTAGCAAATGATATTTCTGAGAATCATATGGAGATAAACTACTATTCTTTTCTGCAACAAATACAAACACAATACTTTTTTTTTAATTAGCAGCAGATTTAACGAACAACCAAATCCTAATAAACAAGACTATGGGAATCTTCCTGAGATTTGGAAAACACTAATTCTTACATCTCCTATGCACCCAGCATCCACAGAGTAATCCCTCTTAGGACTTTTGGCTTAGCCTGATATCTTCTGCTTAATTTTTGTGATGTTTGTGTGTTATCTCATTGTTTACCAGGTGATGTCTCTGATTACAATCATTAAACCTCAATATGGGCATTTCTTTACAAATTAGGTTATGAAATAGGTGTAGTATATTTAAAACACATATGCTGAAGGGAACATGTTAATTATGACAGAAGACATTTAGGAACTAAAAGAATAACTAGATCCTTATGGATGCAATGTGACATTTATATCAATATACACTGCTTTGAAAGAAGTCAACAGACATCCACATGGGCAAGGTTCATTGTGCCATATAACTAGTCGTGTTTGTAGCCAGTATAAATTTGAGTAATATGATGTTCCCAAGTCAGTGCAACTGTGTCTGGTTGAAATGGCTGCCTGGGATGGTCCAGTTGACAAATTGGGCCATCCCATGTCACCAGTCAGTGATACTATACTGAGATGGAAGTTCAGGGAGTCAACTGCAAATGCTACCTGCAGTGGATGACCACCACACTCACCAAACATAACTGTAGGGGTGCCATGAAGATAATATTTTAAATTCATCAGCAGATATTTAAATGCGGAGTTCCAGGCATTGACTGGAAAACGAATCTGCACAAAAACATTGAGAACTGAGTCTCACAACATGGGTTTCCATGGGTATGCAAGCCCTACATTACCTGAATTAACATGCAATGTCATCTTCAGTGGTGCAAATAGCATATACGGTGAAATGTGGGAGCTTGGAACCATGTTATGGAGCAACTAATCACACTATGCCCTCTACTGAGCAGATGGTTGAGTGTAGGTGTGACGGATGCCTGGTGAATGTCTCTTACTAGAGTGTGTGACCCCAAAAATGAAATTAGGTTTGGCCTCAGAACTCTGTTTGTGGCGTCATGAACTTTGAACTTCAAGAGGTATCTGAACATTCTAGACAATGCAATGATTCCTACTTTGTGGCATTTCAATGTAACTTACCATTGTCTTTTTCAGGAAGACAAATCATCATGTCATATAACTGCTGCTGTATTGTAACTGGGTGGTTTGTGGACATGAATGCCAACCACCCTTGACTTGCCTCCACAGAGCCCTGATCTGAACCCCTATTGAACATCTGCGGGATGAACTGGAGCATCGGGTGAGGTCAAGGGACCTCTGCCCTACAATAGTCTAGGACCTTATTATATGCCTACAAGAAGAATGCTCCAAAATTCCCATTAATCACTATCATAATCTAGTGCAGCGTTTCCCAAACTTTTCAGATGATGGAACACTTCACAAATCCTGAAATTTTCACAGAACATCGTGGGTATTTTGTAATGTATTAATTAATAATTAATTGTTAATTTAGCTGATTTTATTATTAATTAATAATTGACCATTAATTATTAATCAATAATTAATTAAACATCAATTAAACGTAAATATCATTAAAGTAATTTCTGCTGATTTTCATTGACGTCCCATTCTGATCACGAAAAATTTTTAATATTATTATAAGTACTTACGAGTGAATGCAGACTTTTTCTCCTGTGTGCTGGTAGTTTTCCCCCTCCTTTTGTACATGCTGGAGATTGCTTTGTAGGCTGGTGGTAGATGACTCACTATCTGTTGTGTCACAAACACCTTCAATAAGAGATTTCTTAATATCAAACTTAAACAAAGTCCCTTGTCTCTTATTCATATTAAAATTTAAATCTGCAGGCCTATTACTTTAAAAAAAAAAATCACGGCACTACGGTTTCTAAACTTTCACCCTACAATACGAACTTGCAAAGAAAGTATTCAGTATTACTAGATTTGAGAACTGGATACAGACTCCTTGATCTTCAATTTTAGTGGAAAAATTTTCTTTATACTTCCTTGTTGATTGGTCACTAACATTTGCAACACAGATGTTATTTCTTTCAGTTTTGAGAACAGAGGATATGCCGCCCATTGTTGTAATTGGCTTGCAGGCAATTTTTATGATCGGTCATAAACAGTGGTATTCTCTTTCCTGATTGTTGAAAGATTTCGATGTGTGAAATTAATGATAATTCATGAATATTTCCATGTTTAAAAATATGCCACTTGGTCACTGACATTTGCTACACAGATGTCATTTCCTTCAATTTTGAGAACAGAGGATATGCCACCCATTGTTATAATCTGCTTGCAGGCAATTTTTATGACCAGTCATAAACAGTGGTATTCCCTTTCCCAAACGTTGAAAGGTTTCGATGTGTGAAAATTAACGATACACAAATGTTATTAGGCGTTCTGGGTCTGAGCTTTTTGACATATTCATGTATATTATTCTCCTCAGAATATTTCCACTATAAAATATTTATTCATAAAAATGCTTAGAAAACTAAAATGACAAATTCCAGGAGAACTTCTTGCGGAACACCTATTCACCTTCTGCAGAACACAGTTTGGAAAACCTTACTATAGTAAAAAGTATGCCCTGTAGGACTGGTGCAATCATCACAATGAAAGGAAGTACTACATCTTATTTAGGTGGGTGCCATGACTGTTTGTTCCTCACACTATGGTGTCTTTGACTTCTTTCTAAGCAGTGTATATTACAGATTGATATAAATATCATGTTTTATACATAAGGATCCAGTTATTCTCTCAATTCCTAAACGTCTTCTGTCATAATCAAATTTATCCTTATACTTACTAGAAATATATTTCAATATGCGCAAATGTTATACGTGAGTGGGTCCTCCAGTTTCTCCCCCTACACTCTACTTATTAGTAATAGTTTAAAAATTGGAAATGTGGTAGTACTCAAATCCAAGGTTAGAATAGTTGTGTTTTTAGAATTAGGTAGTGCACAAAATACCAGGTTGCGGTGAAGGTTTATATTGAAAACACACCTCTCCTGCAAAATTAAAATAAATAACAAAAACAGTTGCACTGTTTTTTTGCTAAATGAAATAATTTTTAAAAATTTTCAAGTGCTGTATGTAACTGTACTGTTCCATACATCACTTGAAAATTAAACACGAGATAATATGCGACTCAGTGTTTTGTTGTTTTTCTTAGTATTTTTGGATGAGTTTTTGACTGAATCACTGCAGCGTACTTTTACAGTATGTAGGAAATCAGATATATGTGCACTGTTTATACAGTTCACAATATCACACCCGTTTTCTAATTCCCAGCATTCCTCCCCCGGTATGCTTCTCTATGATTCTTCTCATTAAATGCCATCAGTGTTCAGGTGTTTTCATAATAACTGCAGATATGAAATCTTTTAGGAAAGTGGGGATGAAATAAAAATTAGTGAAAATGCAAAAGCAACCTGTTGTAAAATCTCGTATAGAATAAAAATAAATTTTTTTTTCTATGTCGATTTTGCATGGGCAATTAAATTACATAATATACTTGTAAGTAAAAGAATTGTAACTAAAATTAATCTCAGACAAGATTAGGCTAGGAGACCTAAGGCTAGCAACAGTTGCTAAGGTCACTGGATTATGAGTTTTCCCACCAAAACCCAGCGATAGCATGGGTGATGGAGAAACCCCTCCAGTAAATCCGGGAGACTTTAGAGAAGAAGGGCCAAGGTCGGGAGAATGATATAAAAGACAGAGATTGAGTGGCTAGGAAGCTCTCGTTTCAAAGTTAATTCCTGTGCCAAGCCTTTCTGAGGATGGGGAGAGTCGCACTTTCGCAAGCAGCAGTTCTAACAAAGATGGGCAGTTCGTTAGTAGCAGAGACGACCTTTCAAGATATCCCACCGTGAGATTCTCCGATGATTTACATGTGTGCTGATTTATCGCAGCCATGTCCTAGTGCCTGATTGAAAGTTAGCTGGGAAGAAGCAGAACGTGCCCGTAAAACTTTAGGATCTAGGACTGTGTAATGAACTAGAAAGATTGTAAATAGAATGTTTCATGTAATAGCCTAGATTGTGAAGTTCAAACGACAAATGTTGGTTCTGTTATCTAGTAGCATAGAAGGTGTTAGAAAGAATCGGAAAGTTGTGTTTTAGTTTGAGTGTGAGTAGTGGAATACAGAGATATAAAGATTTGCTTATGTTATGTAATGCCAAGAGTGAATGTGGTTTAAGTTTTGCCTTTTATTGTTTACAACGAGAGAAGTTTAAATGTGTTAAGTTTCATTCAAGTGTCTGAAAAGTTAATGTGTAATTATGATTTCTTTGTCTTAAAGCTTAAGTGAAATGCTTAATTAATTTTGTGGAGACACGTGAGTATTGTCTCCAGTCTACTCTTGTTGTCTTAGTTAGAACCAGACACGTGATGTGTGTTGTTTGAATGTTGTATATAACTTGTCTTAGTAAGAATAAACATGTTTGTTTTGTTAAAAGCTTGCCTGATTTTGTTTAGCCAATGCATTTCTCATAAAAATACTGAACCTGTGTGACCCAACAGTAGTAATAGCCACGACTGACTGATTAATTATAGTAGTTGCTTGAGATAGAGTTAACTTAAGAGTTATTTTTTGCTTAGCTGAATATTTCTCTTGTATGTAAGGGAAGGAACAATTCTTTTATGCGATCCTTAATGGTGCAGTCGATTAAAAAAAAAAAAATAAAAAATAAAAATTTAAGGATCAATATAAGTGAAATACTGGAAGGGAGACTAGGGAATTGGCTCCAGCCATAGGCTTTTCCTAAATCTACAATTCAAGCATGAGCATACTTATAGCCTTGAGAGGGGGGGGGGTAAAACTAAGTTAAGGACTAAAGAATTAAGATTAATTGCGAGTTTTATGCATGAATTTGAAAGAGAAGGCTATAGACAGTTTGAACTATCTCATGCAACTACAATATAAAATAAATAAGAAAGATAATACAATGGCGCAGTAGATAGACATTCATTTGTTAAATCCTTAAGAAAAATAATAAATAAAAAAGTAAATAATATAAAAATTTTACAAATGGCGCAGTAAAATCTTTAAATAATTAAATATAAAGAAAAAATGTATAAAATATTTTTTTTTTTTTTTTTTTACACTGTGTTTTAGCTCCAAACTTATCAGAATAGTTTCTGTTATTTTCTTCTGTGTATGTCTGTTCTTTGGAACGGCTTCCCAAATAATACAACCTCCAGCTTTTCAAGAAACAGATTGATTCCTTCTTTTCTCTCTATTGTCCTCCCACCCCACCACACACACACACACACACACAGTGAAAAAATCACAGTGCTTTTCAGTTTCATAAAAGCCTAAACATCAAAAAAATCCAAACTCATCACTCACTCACTCACTCACTCACTCACACACACACACACACACACACACACACACACACACACACACACACACACACACACACACACACACACACACACAAAATTTGTCTCTACAAAACTACCAGTCTGACCATCCTTACTTATGGTGGTTCTCAGAACAAAGAACCATAATTAACCCATAGTGCTACTCAGCACATTATCATTAATAGCTTTGAGGCAACATAATTTCAATCAATAGCAGGGTATTGGTGTTAAGTCCACATTCCCTATCAATCATTCTTATGTTATCACAAAACCTATAACACAACAGTGTTATAGGTTTTGTGATCTCATTTGTGGGATTTGATGGGGACAAAAAGAAAAAGTTCTAATTGGAAAGGGCAGTATAATACAATACTTCAAAATTTTAGCTTGATTACATGCTCCAGAATCATTCTAAATTCTTGCACCTCCAGGTTTCAATACAACACCTATCTGAAGTGTTTTTTGAAGATACATGTACTTTTGATTGACCTCAATCCTGTTTTTTTGCTCATATCTGTTTTGTAAATATTCTTTGGGAAGAGTAAGTACAACACCTATGTAGTACCACATCTCTAATGATTATTAGAGGTGTGGTAAATGAAATGATGCACAAGATTTGTTTTCCTGGAAGTAAACTAAATAGTGATTGAGGCATTGGATATAAAAACTAACCAAGCAAATGTTTTGCTCGGTTTGTGAGAGATGGAAGGATAGTAGGGACAAATGACTTGACTGGGAACAAGGAGATTGTAAGATTGGATATCAGGAGGTTGTTGAGAAGGATAAAAGATAATTGTGTTGATTGGAATAATGCAGAATAATGAAATATTGCAATAATGAAATTGGAATAATGAAATAATGCAGAGAGCAAGAATTATGAATGATATGTTAGTGGAAATGTGTGAAAAGAAAGGAGTGCTATTTATTAATGTGTGGATGAGTTTGAAGGAAGAATTGGACTGTATTTGAATGGTTTTGGTGTGAGTCATTTGGAGACACTGCTGCTGGAAGAGAGTAATGAGTGCAGAGAATGAATCTGAGCAAGTAAGAAGTGATGTGAAAGAGCAGGAGCATAAGGAAGGAGAGATTGAAGTGGTGCTTATGGATAAAGTGAGTAGCATGAGTGTAGAGAAGGAGAGAACACGTGTACAAGATGAACAGAGGAAACTGGGAGACTCAGGGTGGACAGGGGAACACAGCATGAAAAAGGTTGATGCTCCAAGAGGATGTGTGTGTGTGGACAAAAAGGGAAAGGGATGACCTGGGATGTTGGGAAAACAGTTGGATTCGAAGAAGTTCGGACAAGTAAGGAGAAAAAGAAATGTCTCGAGGAAAGTATGAAGAAGTCACATCTAATAAGTGTTATCGGTGAAACTTGTTATTGATCCAGGAATGAACTATTATGCTGTAATTTTGTATACAGATGCTAGAAGTATCAAGAAACAAGGGAAATTAAATGGTTGCATTGATTGAGTTTGTTCATCCAAAAATTGTTGGAATAAGTGATACATGGTTGGATGATGATGACATCCTGACAGGAATAGAGATGGAAGAGTATGATGTATTTCATGAAGACAGAAAGGATAAAAAGGAAGGCGGAGTGCTATTGATGATAGAAAAAGAGTTATGTCCATTTCTTTTTTTTTTTATTCGTGTGGGGTTCCCCTGTTCCTCGACCACTCCTTAAGACTGGTTGAGCCCTCCTAATGAGGGATAGTACAGGTAAGCCTCATATAATGCAGGTGTTAGGTTCCATAGAAATTCCGCGTTATATATATCATGTTATACGAGACTCAGATCACATAGAAAAAAGTAGAGTTATGTTCTGAAATAGTTTTTTTTTTTTTTTTAAATTATATAAACAATGACATAGCCAACCAAAAATTTTTTATTTAAAGAGAGATTAAAGAGAAATAAATCTATTTTTATTTAATTCAGGTAATTCATGTAAGTTAAGAAAACATAAACTGTGAAACAAATACATAGTATAAAATTATAAAAATTACAAATTATACCTAAATTTCATTGTACGTAATGCATAAATGTTTTACTCAAAATAAAATCAAGTGCATATTTTAATTGTCATCACTGTCTTCAAAAATAACATTTCGTAGATTACGAGTGGCCGGACATCATCACTTGAAATCTCTTGGATATCATTTGTATAATTTTCATTGCATACTTTGGCTGGTTTTGCTATCAGGAAGTCAGTAATAAGACCTTGCTTACCACTATGCTGCAGTTTTTATTAAGTTCATAATATGGAGCTAAACAAATATCCAATTATCTTGTGAATTTTCCGGAGTGCTCCATTTAAGATCGTTATCCATAAAATAACTTCCTAACTTTCTTGCCAAGCCCAATCCTTCTGCTAATTTCTTTAAACTGAATTCTTTAACGGATTCATCACAATCATAATCTTCGGCAGAACTTTCCCTGCCATTTGGCTCATCGTCATCTATTAATTGTACCAGTTCCTCCTCATTTAAATCTGTTTCCCCATTAATTAATTCACTAATTTCGTTTTCAACCATATCGCAAAAGCCCTCTCCACTGAATATGTGTGCATCGTTTATTATACGACTTAGCTCGGCATCCATTGGAGATATGAAATTTTGTTCTGGAACGTCTTCAGACCATATTTTTTCTGGCAAGCATTCAGTGTAGAGGGTTGTAATTCCTTAAGGAAAAGAGAAATTTTCACACAATTCAATATTGAAAATTCTTTTCATGCTTGAGGCAGTGTCATGTTTGGATTAGATTTCATTTTTTCCAAAATTAATTGGAAAATGTTCAACGAATATATGACTTAAATGTTGATATTATTCCTTGGTCGAGTGATTGAATAAGTGAAGTAGTACTAGATGGCAAAAAAAGTTATTTTAATATTCAGATGGCTTAAATTTGTTGGGTGGCCTGGTGTGTTATCTAAAATTAGTAGAATTTTGAAGTCCATATTCTTTTTCTTTGTGTAATTTTCTGTGTTGGGTAGAAAACAATTGAAAAACCAATTTTCAAGCATGCTAGCTGTAACCAATGCCTTTTTTGTTGGCCCACCAATAAACTGGTAGATGGACTTGTCAAGCCCTTTCATAGCATGAGGATTTGAGGATCGGTTAATAAACATTGGTTTTGTCATGTAATCACCTGATGCATTACTGCAAAACTTTGGAAACTTTGAATCCAGGAGCTGATCTTTCATTTTTCGAAATATAGGTGTGCTTTGGTCTTTTTTTCCAATATAACCTGGATTCATCCACATTGAACCCATCATCTGCACTATAAACACTTTCTTCAATGATTTTTAAAAGTTCTCTTGGGTATTTCTGAGCAGCTTCTACGTCTTCTGATGCTGATTCTACCTGGATTTTAAGATTATGCAAAGAAACCTGCTTTTTAAAGTTTTCGAATCAATCTTTACTGGCACAAAATCCATTATGAGAGCTTTTTTCTGAAGAATCTTGATCAAGTTCTTTTAAATGTTTATAAACTTTGAGAGCTTTTTGTTTAATAAGATTTTCATCCAAAGCAATTTTCTTTTGAGTGCAATCTTCTATCCAAATCATTAGAGATTTCTCCTTTTTTTTCCCATTAGAATATTGTGTACATGAACAACACACTTTGCATGTAATGTTAACCCAGCAATAACACTTTCTCGGATTTTATGTTCATTTTGTTTGAATTGTCGATTCATTTAAATTCAAAGGCCTTGCAACAACTCCTGGTTTTTCTCCATTTTTCAACCAATCTGCCAGGCTGTGCAATATGTTTCTCAACAAACAGTGCAATTAGAGACAACTGGGATAAAAACGGCACTAACTAATGAATCGCATGTCCCTCTCCCACAGAAAATGCTGTATGACTGAAGCAAAACCATATGTTGCCAGTGCAACATATGGTTTTGTTTGAGTGAATGTGTTATAACGAAGAAATATATAGCGAATGTGTTTCAGATATTATACAAGGAATTTGGTTGAAGAGAATTAGCATTTCAACTCAACTGTTGGCTTGTCTTTTGTCATTTAGTAGCACAATCTTTTGTTAATACCTCACCAATCATATGAACGCGGATGTCTGAAGTTTGAGAAACACTGCTTTCCTTAACTGGAATTCTCTCACACACCACAAGGAAGCAATAAAGAAATCGCATAACTCGGAACAGAAATTTCCAGAAATGAAAATAATAAAAAACTGAGTATCGGCGTATAAGATGTACCCTGTTTTTCAGACCTATTTTCAAAGGAAAAAAGTGCGTCTTATATGCCGGCAAATACGGCAATTGAGAGATAGTTCTTCAAAAGAAAACAGTTCATTGATCAGCAATTAATCGAAAAACACAAGTTATCAAAAGGCAATTCATTGAAAACCAATAATTCATTGAAAAATCACAATTCATTGAATGAACGGTTTGCTGAAAAATGAATTATCAGGAATATGCAGTGAAGTTTATTTATCAAAAATAACTGCCATTTTCATCAGATTAACTTGTGATGCTGTGGAAGCGTTGCATGTTATTCCCCTTATACGCTGCTTGGAAAGAAGTCAATGGACACCATAGTCTAAGGACTAAACAGCCATGTTGACCACCTTAATAAGGTATAGGGTCTCCTTTCGCTGTGACGATCGCAGCAGTCCTACAGGTCATACCTTCCACAAGCATAAAAGCGACATTATGCACTTTTAAAGTACAAAATTTGAAAGTGTTTTCACTTGGTTATACTATAAATTAACGATGCCAAGAAATTATATTCTTGGTTTCATCCTTTATCCAAGTGTAAGCAAACAAAGTTTGCACACCAGGTAACTTCACGACTGGGCAACTTGTATATAGAGGCTAATGACTTAACAGTAAATTAGTATCCCATAATGCAAGTCACATATTCTTACAGACATGTATAATGCTATGCATTATGGGAAGGGCAACTACCCAAACCAGTTTTGACCTTTGTTGAGGTATGTTTAAGTGCAGGGATACATCTCCAAAATCTCTGAATTATCTACAAGATCACTCCTAATCTCACTGAGTTACCCCAAAGAATCAATACTAAACTCACTACTCTTGACCTGAATCGAATCACTCCGGTACAGGAAACTCAGTGGTGGTTCCACAAAGTAGAGCCTCTATACTCCTCAGAAGAGATGATATCAAGACTAAAGTAATGCAGAAGTCATATTTCCCATCTACAAGTAATCAAAAGATGTCACCATATTACTCAAATACTCTAAATTAGAGATAGATGTTGAAAGTGTTTTCACTTGGTTATAAGTTAAAGATGCCAAGAAATTGTATTCTTGATTTCATCTTTTATCTAAGTGTAAACAAAGTTTGCACATGAAGTAACTTCACAACTAGGCTACTTGTACATACAGGCTAATGATCTCACATTAATTGCCTTAGTATTCCATAATGCAAGGCACATATCCTTATGGACATGTATTATGCTATGCATTATAGGATTAATGATTAATTTTATTCCCCCTCATTCTCCTCCTCTCTCCTCAACCTAATGATTGGTGGGATAGCAAAGCTATTTTACTGAGGAATAATTATAGAACAATATTGTTTCGTATTGTTTTTCTTGTCCAATAATTGTTTTTTTCTGTAGATATGTGTGTTCATGGAACTGATTTGCCCATTTCCCAGAGGGAAAACCCTGCCATCTCCATATTAGGCCTGCTAACTCACTTTCAGTTGAGGAGGACTGATAAAAATTATTTACATTGGAAATGGGATTTGGACCCAAGTCTTTCTAATTAAAGGGCTTTATACTGACTGAACTATGGAAGCTCCATTATTATTTCTAGTAGAATTATGTGACATCAGTACAGCAAGTATTTTGAGATAAATTTTACTCAGATTCGATTATTTGAAACTTTTACAAATATTTGTTGAACCTTTTCAGTTTTCAGTTCAACTATATTTATGGTTACAAGAGAGCAACATGTTGAAATTATGTATTACTATAACTCTCTGACTTAGTGGAATTAGTAGAAGTTATCTGTATGAGAAATTGTCTGCATCCTTCAGTTTTAGTTCCTTTTTTGGATTGCTTTTATTATATAACATTTTCATGAAGAAGTTTCGAAATGATGTTAGTAATTCCACTCTGGATGAAATTTAATGAAATTTTACGGTTAAGATGTATATATTAAAATTCTTGATTGCCCAATGGAAGACCTAGGTTCAAATCTAGTTGCTTACTAGACCGGTTCCCGAGTTAATTGATCTATAGCATGGGCAAGCAGGTTTTTCCTCCTGTAAACTCAAAAAAATCGACCGTAGAACCCACACTATTTCAGACAATAAATATATAGTGTTAGAATTAGACACCATGAGATGGCAGCACTTGCCAGCCACTTCTCTTCACTGGATGCTGTTAGTGATGGTCTTGGGCCTGCTATCTCTAATTAGCCTCAGGTGGAGATTAAACTGCCCCCTCAGTCTCCAAAAGTTAGATGGGGCTAAAATGGCCTTGCCTACTCCCTGTAAGGGAATCAAAGGCATTAGCGTTTTTTTATTTAATTTCAATCTGACTATTGTTATGATAAAATTAAGTAGAATGAAATTTATTCTATAGAGATAAATCACTATCTACACAATGAAGTATGTACACTTACATAATAATTATTACGTTCCAGTGACCAGTTACATATGTTATCTATCTTGAGGTATTGTTACAAACACTTTTAAACAATAGTTTGCAAGAAAATTACTCGATGAATTATGAAAGATTCATCGAAAAACTATCGGTAAATTGCTTTTTTGATAAGTTGAATTTTTGACAAAATGTCGTAAAACGAATTGTTAATTTGATGAATTGCCATTCATTAAATTGTCATTCGATGAATTGTTTATCTGGCGAATTGCTTTTCAATGAATTGCCATTTGGTAAACTGCCTTTTGATTAACTGTTTTCATATAATGAATTTTCATCAAACCATGGATTTCAATACTGTGATTATATACAGATGGTATACTTCAGACTTAAATTTGCCTGACAGATTTCATTTTTTCTTCTTTCAAAAATGTAGGGTGTGGGGGCGAGGGGGGGGCTTATTTACAGATGTGGCGTATTATAAAAAATACAGCATGTGTTTGGAGTAGGAAGTCTGCTTATTTCTGTATGCTATTACATAGGTGCCCTTGTGTGACAGTTTTTTTAATAAACCAGTATCTGAGAGAGAGAAAAATGAAAAAAGTCTCATGCAATGGCTTTGGCAAGGGACAAAGCCATTGGGTGGCATATGCAGATTACAACCACTTGTACTTTTGATGACCATCCTGTTGTAAAAAAAAAGAAAAAAATCAACACTTTCATGCCATATTCAGTTGTGCAGTAAAACTTCTACTATACTTGGACACAAGCTGTTGTGCAGTTTGTGTATGGGGAAGAATACTGCTTGGGTATTATGTTCATTGGAAATGTTTTTCACTACAGAAAGTCATTTTCATTCCAATAGATGCAACAGCAAGGCTTGTATATTGGTTATTTATAATGATATTACTTAAGGAAGTTCAGGAAATATTAATTAAAAATTATTGTAATTAAGATGGTTTAATGTTAAATCTGGTGTGAGACAAGGATGTACATTATCCCCTCTGTTATTCATTATCTATATGGATCACATCATGAAGGAAAGTGGTATTAAACATGATATCAAATTTGGAGATGTTAATGTCAGCTCTTTGCTTTATGCAGACGATGTTATACTTCTAAATAAATCTGCTACAAGTCTGCAAGATTCTCTGACTAAATTGAATAGCTGTTGTAATAGATATGGTATGAAGGTCAGCAATAAAAAGACAAAGACAATGAAAATAGGCAGAATCATTGAAAATGTCAACTGTGTTGTGAATGGAGAACCTGTGGAACAAGTAAAACATTTCAGCTATTTAGGCACGATTTTTACTGAAGATGGTAAATTAAATATAGAAATAGACAACAGAATCAGCAAAGCTGGTATGGTGGGAAGTCAATTGAATAAATTCATATGGAATAAGAGAGAAATTAGTCGGAACACTAAATTAGCTGTATACAAGACAGTGTTCAAACCAGTTTTAACTTATGGATCTGAGAGCTGGGTCAGAAGTAAAACACTTGACCAAAGACTAGAGACCACAGATATGAGAGTCCTGAGAAAGATTATAGGCGTGAACGGATGGCATCAATGGCAATATCATATTAAAAACGAGGATATCAGGAAAGAACTTGACATGGTCAGCATCCAGGAATTTGTTAGCAGAGCTAATCTCAGGTGGTATGGTCACTTAAACAGAATGGGCGAGGAAAGATTAGCAAAACAAGTATTCTCTGCCAGGTTGGCAGGAAAACGATCCAGAGGAAGACCAAGATATAGGTGGATTGATACGGTACAAAGTGCTTTAGACGATAGAAATATAAGGTCTGATAATGTTGGAGTCTTGACAAGTAACAGACTGATTTGGAGGAAAATTGTAGATAGGAAATTAATAATGATGTAATTTTTTTCATGTAGTACTCTCATATCCTGTACACCCCTTGAGGGTACATGGCAGGAATTTGATGATGATGTAATTAATATATAATGTATACTCAAACTTCTTCCTTAAGTAATATTATTATATTCATATGCTGTTTATTATTAGTTAGTTTAAATATACCAACCAAATATAGAATTCCTTTTTTTTTGGTCTCGATCGAAGCACATGCAACACTTTGTGGCATGCTTTCCCAAAGATCAAGTATTCCTTGTATTACAATGCATTTATTACGTTTTTTAAAAATGGTTTTGGTCACTTTTTTGTGGTGTGAAACATTTTTTAATCAAAGCACTTGCTGTTGTAATTATTTGTACCTTTCATGCTTGGTAATAGAGATGAATTAAACTTGAAAAAACTTGCTACCTTGTTCTCTTCCACAGTGTCTATTCTTCTTGTCATTGTGTGGTCTTGGTAGTGCCTTCTCCCCTCTTCATACCACTATGTTTGGACTTCCTCCAGGTATTAAATGGCAGAATAAATTGCTGACTGATTTGACAGCTGGTTTAGGAATCCTCCTGATGCATTACTGTTAGGTTTGTTGCTTTGGCTATCTTTGAACTGTTCTACCCTCAAATGGGATATGCTTTGGGTCTCTAATGTTCGTTGTGTAGAATTTATGGAGACAAAAACACAAGTTAGAGCAATTACTTTACTTACAATTAAGAAAATAACACTTGCTGTTTCGACCTCTGTATCAAGCTCATCATGTAAATATATATGTACAAGACACAAACTATGTGACACCACACTTAAGTATGTCAAATTTAATTGCTTTGTTAACTGTTCACACTAGCCTGACCTCTGGTGAGAAAAAAAATTATATACATTTTTTTTGTATACAACAATTATTATACAGAGGATTAAAAAAATAGAATAAAATACACACACACAAATATCTTCTTATTCCTTCCCTCCTCTTTTACCTTGAGGTGTCAAAGATTTATATTCACTTAACTGCTACTGTATTGAGGATAAGGTAGTTAGCCCTATGCCTCACACAAATGTGTGTGTGTGCAGGGCCAAGCCATGCGGTTGTGCAGATTGTGCGCAGCACAAGGGCACTTGAAGATAGGGGCAGCATTTCACCATGGGAAATAATAAAAAAAAATATATAAATTTTCTTATTCTTGAATTATATCATACTGTATAAATATCAGAATTACAAAATCAGTCAAATTATTATGAATTCTTAATAATCTAACAACATTTTTAACTTAATACATCACCAGTTTTTTTATAATTTGAAGTGAAACGCTATCAATATTACCACAGATTTTTATTTCACAGAGTAAGCATCGACTCAGCGAAAATTGTATAAATATTCTCAATTGTTTATTATGTTTTTAATAGAAATTGTTAGTTTAAGACAGACTGTGAATTTATTCTTATGCTGTGTTTTGCCCAGTACCATCGACAGGGTGTAGCATAGAGGCAGCCTGCCTCACAGCTGTGCTTAATAAGGGCACTCGTTCAGCCATATTACAGCAACATGATATTTTACAAAAATGCAGCATTTAGTTTAGCGAATAAAAATAAAGGCGCCAGTTCCCAAAATATGGGTTATTATAATATAATAAATATGGGTTATTATATTTTATTAATAAAAAAATTACAGTTATACATACTAAAACTAAATATTTTAGAACCCACTTAGTAGATACTTAAGGAAACAACCCATAAAGTATCATACGATGTGAATTTCATAAACTTTTATAGTCTATATATATATATATATATATATATATATATTAAATTATATTATGCATGAATTCTCCTACTCAAATTGCGAATCACTATCGCCCTCGACTTTCACATTAGAGGAATAACTCTCTCCCTGAAGTAACCATTACACTCTCCACAATAGAACTATACTGCAGAAATTACGTTTATCATGTCAATGAATAAGGTGTAATATATTTCTCAACAAATAGTGCAATTAGAGACAACTGGGAATATATAAACACTAACTAATAATCACTCCCCTCCAACAGAAACTGCTGTATAGACTGGAGCAAATCACAAGTTGCAGGTGCAACATATGGTTTTGCTTGACGCTACCCCGTCATGAACGTGTTAAAACTAAGAAATATATAGTGAATGCATTTCAGATATTATGGAAATCTGAAATGCATTCACTATATCGCGCAATCTCTCGTTAATACTGCACCAATCATATGCATTTTAATAGTTGCTTTTCCTCTACTGGCCTACAATCGCACACATCTTTCACTTCTTAGTAATTTGTCCAGGATTGTTCATTACTTATCTCAAGTCTTAAATTACTGATAATTTTTGCTCGATGTAATGGGAAAGAAGATGACTCTATTTGGGTAGATAACTTTGATTGCGCACTAGGAAACCACTCTCGAGGACAGAAGAAGTGATGAAGAATAGAAGCTTCTTGGTAAGTCATACCCATGTTCAGTTTTTTTCCTCAAAACTTTAGTTTTCCAAAATCCCCGCATATATCTTGCACCACAATTTTTTAGCTTTAATTTTGGGAAAAAAGTGAGAGTTATAGTCGAGTAAATACGGTAATTTTTTTAGCTTTCAAATTCTTAAGTATGGATCGTTGGTTCAAGACTGGATTTATAAAATGCACAAAAGAGAGCAATATAGCAGATATAGAAATAGGCAATTTCACTTGTCTCATTGATGATAAATTATTTATATTAAGTAAAAATGTATAGTATCGTTATAAATTTTGTTCTATTAAAAATCATTTTTTTTTTGTTTAAATGTACATCTAAATTCAAATAAAACACATTTACAATGAAATATATTTTTATTTATTATTATTATTATTTTGTTAAGGGTATTTTGAAAAGGTACTTGGTAATAATGAAAATTAAAGAAACAACAGCAACTATACTCACTGAGTATAGTTGCTGGATATCTGAAATTTCAGAAACACTGATCTATCCAAATATTTAGTCTGAAACATAGATGTATGTTACGATGTTTGTTTTCGTAAATTCCGCTTCAAATTTGGATAGACGAAATAGTGTCTATCCAAATATGCACTTCTTACGTTTTTTTCAGCGTCATTTCAATTTTGAACGTGAAACATATTGAGTGCATTGTGTATTCTGTGTTTAAGTGACTTTGGACAATTTACGACTTTGATTTTAATTGTGTACTTATTTTTGGATTTTTGATAGACAAATAAAATTTTAAAGATAATAGTTTATAAATTATAAACTTGTTAATCAGCTGAGGGACCATAGCTAAAAATTCCATATATACGCGGGGTAGACTATCGGTGCGTCAGGCTGATGCGGATCGAATTAAATTAATAAACAGGTTATTTATGAGCTATAAAACTCTTTAGATGATCAAGTTTGTTTACACGTATTGCAATTGGCCCTTTCTTGATACTTTTTTTGGTGTATTTTGGCATCATTTCATTTTGTGCGTTACTGTGCAGTTGCCTTTTGTTTTATAAAATATATTTATTGTTGTTTAGTAAATTTTTTGTGAATTTGGATTATTATTCACTTAAAGTAAGTGCATCTATTATATTTTTGCTAAGTTTGAAAATCAGTTAAATTGTTTCATTTTAGTTAATTATCTTATTTTGAAAACAAAAGATTTTTATCTTATGTTGGGTAGACGTTTAGAAAATAAATAATTTTCAAGTGATGAAAATAGGGAGGAACAGAACTACCATCTCAGCCACCCTAAACGGAGAACAAATAGAACAAGTAGACGACTTCATATACCTTGGATCAAAACTAACAGAAACAATAGATAAACTCAAAACAATCAAACACAGAATAGCGATAGGTGGACCACCATGGGAAAATTACAGAAAATCTGGAAAACAAACAAGATACCTAAGCAAGCCAAAATCAAATTATATGAAGCAATAATTATACCAACAGTCATCTATGGAGCAGAAGCGTGGACTGTTAAAAAAAAAAAAAAAAAAAAAAAAAAGAAGAAAAAACTGTTGGCATTTGAAATGAAATGCTTAAGAAAAATAAATAGAACAAGTTGGATAGAAAAGAAAACAAACATCACAGTCAGACAAGAACTATTGTATAAAAAGACAATAATAGAAAAAAATTAGAAGACAACAACTGAGATGGTTTGGACACACTGTATGCATGGACACACAGACTTCCTAACGTCCTAATCAGTACTTTTCCAACTGAAAAAAGAAGACCCGGAAGACCAAGAATTACCTGGCTGAAATTAATAAAGAACATCTCGGGATGCAGAACGTATAAGGAACTTTTTCGAACAGCAAGGAATAGAGAAGACTCAACCCATCTTAGACGGAAGAGAAGAAGAAGTTCTTGTTCTGGTTGGAAGACATTGGTTGGGGTCCTTTTACTCATTTCTTTAATAAATAATTTTAATATTCTAGAAATTTCTGAATTATTAAACAATTACCAGAATGTAAAAAGTATTAAATAAATATATAACTGAGAAATCAATCAGTGGCTAATATCTCTACATGTTAATTTTCAAAAAATACCTAAAATGTAAGCATATTTATTATTCAAAGCCTCTGAAAAATATTTTGTAATAAAAAAAAAATAGTCAGTCTTGGGCCATTCACCTTAAAAATAATAGTCGGTTAAAGGTTAAAAGATAAGTTTAAGGGAAAATTTCAGAAATTATTTATTTTGGTGGACAACTTTTAACGCTCTTCTTAATTTGAAGTCTAACCAGATGTGTTAACCCCCAGATATCGGAAAAAAAGCCAAAGTTATTTGGTGCACAAAACAGGAAAAGACAATTGCAACGAGTACAACTGGAACATAAATTGACTGGATTGCTGAATAAATTTTTAACTTCAGGATCACATATAAAACGAAGAACAGAAAGTTCTGATGAAGCAAGTACTCCGTGTAGCTCTACTACAGAAAAAGAGAGGACACAAGATAACTATGAAGAAACAAATGTTACATGCAAAAATGAAACTGGCCTGACTGGACTGTCTACAGAAATTGCAGCAAAAGAAATATTGGATTCTGATTCATCGAAACACGAAACCTCAAATTTTACTTTAAATTTTATTGTTAATGATCCAGGTACTTGGCCGAATCGTATAACTACCAAAGTTAGAGATTGTTTAGTTGAGCATTGCTCGTGTCAAGTAGTTAATAAAGAATTTTCCAAAGATGAACCTGGCCGCAAGTTATCCGATTCATACTATTATCGAACTATAGCAAATGGAGAAAAACTTTTACGAAGTTATTTAGTTTATTCAGAATCACGAAATTTGGTTTTCTGTTATTATTGCAAAATATTTGGTAGTCAAAATTCCCAACTTACTAACGAATATGGTTGTAACGATTGGAAACATTTGAATCATATACTAAAAATACACAAGACAAGTTCCGCGTACATTAAAAACTGTTCAAAATACAGCAAACTTAAAATATAGTTGATTAAGAAATGCATTATTGATTGCACACAACAAAGATTATACGAAACTGACAAAAAATATGGCAATCTGTTACAGAACGGTTAATCTACATAATACAATATTTATCAAGACAATGTATAGCTTTTAGAGGTCCTTCACAAAAACATTTTGAAAATGATAATGGCAAATTTTTAAAGTTAATAGAAACTGTTGCTAAATTTGATTTGATAATGGCAGAACACTTGCATCGCATCCAAACATCACAAAAGAGGAACATTGCTCATTATTTAGGTGATAAAATACAAAATGAAATCATCCGTATAATTTCTGAAGCTATAAAACAAAAAAATTTTAGAAATAGTTAGAGGTGAAATATTATTCATTAATTGTAGACACTGCTCCGGATATAAGCCACACAGAACAATTATCTATTGTTATTAGATTTGTTAATCAAAATAAAGATACAAATATAGCAGAAATTCATGAACATTTTTTGGGTTTTTCAATCTGTAGAAGATACCACAGGGCAAGGACTATTTCAATTTATAAAAAATGATTTAAAATTATTGAATATTAACATTTCGGATTTACGTGGCCAAGCTTATGATAATGGTTCAAATATGCGAGGCCAACATAATGGACTGCAGAAAAAAATCCTTGAAATAAATTCAAAGGCTTTTTTTTATTCCATGTGCTGCTCATTCATTAAATTTGGTAGTTAATGATGCAGCTAAGATATCCTGTGAAACTGTAAATTTTTTGGGGGTAAACAGGAATTATAATTATTTTTCAATATCTGTGAAGCATTGGGCTATATTAATAAAACATATTACATATTCATATTTTAAATTTGAAACCATTTTCTGCTACTAGGTGGGAAAGTAGAGTTGAAGCAATAATGCCACTTAAAAATAATATCAAGGAAATTTACCAGGCTCTTTTTGATATTACGGAAGATGAAACTAAAGATATTGATTCTAGAGTTCGGGCAGACAACTTAATTTCAAAGATTTATTCATTTAAATTTATTTGCTTTGTTCATGTTTGGTACGAAATCTTAAGTCTCGTAAATGTTGCAAGCAAAATAATGCAGAATCCAACATTTGATATAGGAAAAATTACAGAAAATCTTGATTATGTTATACAAGAATTAAATACTCGCCGAACAGACCAATATTTTGAAAATATTATTAGAACTGCAAAAGAAGTAGCAAACGATCTTAATATTGATCCTATTTTTCCAGACATTCGCAAAAGAACAAAAACAAAAATGTTTGGTTACGAAGCATCAGACGAGACAACGCATCCTAAACAAAATTTTAATTAAATTTTTTCTTCACGATTTTAGACACGACAATAACTTCAGTCACGGAAAGATTCATATTTTTAAACAACATAGCGAGGACTTTAAAGTTATAAGAGACATTAGCAAATTAAAAGATTGGAGAGATGAAGATTTAATGAAACATTGTAAATATTTGCACTTAAAACTGAGCGACAATCAAGATTCCAACAATCACAATATTGATGGTATGACTTTATTTGAGGAATTAAAAACTTTGCAATGTTTTATTAAAGAAGAGTCAGCTCCTCAGGATGTTTTAAATTATATATACGAAAATAAATTAACCGACATGTTTCCGAATACTGTGATTGTGATGGCATATTTATTTAACATTACCAATATCCATAGCATCAGGGGAAAGAAGTTTTTCAAAACAGAAACTAATAAAAAAATTATTTGCGGTCAACAATGTCTGGAGAGCGTTGAACGGATTTATCAATTATATCAATTGAAAATAATATTATGGATTCATTAGACATTAAAGACATTAAAAATTTTGTGGCGGCTAAAGCAAGATGGATAAATGTATAAACTAAATCTACATTTATCCTAATTGTTATGTAGATAAAAGCATGTCTCCAAATTATCTTTGTTATGTAGTATTTCTTTTTATATTAAAATAAAAGTAATTTTATGGGGGGCGCTGAAAAAATTTTTGCCCAAGGGTGCCTCCAACCTATGGCACGGCACTGTGTGTATGTATATATAAAATTTACAGTGGAGCTACATCGGTTGCATCTGTACAGTCCCATTATTCGAATGTTTTCTCCTGTTAGGATTCTACCGTCATGTTCTGCATGTCATATAGGTTGCAGGTGTGTCTTCCAGAACTCTTGGAATTATTAATCCATCATTCTTGTTGAGATTAGGATAATGAATCGCATCTCACAAGTTTCTTTGAATTTTCTTTTGAACCAGGTTTTGGTGTGGTGACTTGGTGCCTTTTCAGTTAATTGTGTGACAGATTTGGAGTGCATGGTCTGACAGACCTGTTTTGCCATAGCGTTTTCTTATTTGAATTGTGTACCCTGTTTCCCATATGTAGGGTAAGTTGCAGGTGCACTGGATTTTGTAAATAAGCCCCTACTAGGTAGGGAAGGAAAGGGTTCTTTGGATGTTTAGTATTATTTTAATTTCATAGGAGGTATTTATGTTGTATTTATGTAGTGTTCTAGTTTTCTGATATTCCCGTAATGTGTGATATAGCTATAGCATTTTTGTGAAGCATCTTGCAAACTTTTGTTTTTGTAGCCATTCTTTATAAATGTTTGCCTAATAATGGATCCCTAATTTGTTTGGAACTGGAGGGGGGGGGAGATGCTGGAGACCTTATGGTACCCAATAAAAATGGTAGCAATTAGCTGCACAGTGAATCATATACCATCCACTATTTTTATTTTTTTATTTTTTATTTAAATATGGCAAGTCATTTCAGTTTTGGCTTATGTTGGACACCTATTTAGTATCTAAATTATACAGAATTATATGAAATGTGGAATTATATGCTTCATTATTACATAAAGTTCTTATTTTGCTTTTTAATAATAATGGATGCTAAGGAAATTGGTCAAACAGTGTTTAATTATTATCATCATCCATAATGTTATTTAAGTGTAATTCACATTGTTGCAATGAGCAAATGGTACCTTGATTGTTCATGTTGGAATTGAGTTGCGTGTAACTAGCTTGGTTGGCAGAGTGGTGAGTGTACTTTTTTATTATTTCTCTCCAAACAAAACAGACTGCAGGTTTGAATCCTGCCATGGACATGACTGTTTGTGAATGCCTTCAGGTGGGCAATGAACTTTATTATCTGGTAGACAACTATCACTCTACTTACTGAATTCTTGAACTGGGCTTGAAAAAGTTCCATATTTGTCTCTAGAGCAGTTTCTAGGAAACTTACAAAAAAAAAAAAGTATCCTGAATAGGAATGGGATCTAGTTTAATAAGGTGCAGATAATTCACTGTGTATATCATTAACAGTATTAACATACCATATAGCATCATCATTATAAAGGAAGAACAATACTTACACAGCTGATCTTCACTATTAAGCATGAATGTTTGTAGTGCATTTACTACAATGACCATTTTCAAGACCATCCCACTGTCTTCTTCTTCCTCTACTACTCTTTCCCTTTGATATCCAGTTCTTTACTCATCTATTATCCTACATTCTTTCTGTATGATTTTTTGTTCTTCCTTCTGTTTTTGGTTCCAATCATTTATTGGCTACATTTTCCATGATTTGCGAGTTCCTGATTTTATTTAATATTGTATCGTCAATTTTTTTTAATGTTTTCAACTCAGTGGTTTCATTGATTTGTCTAATTTTTGTAGTTGCTGCACATGTTTCTGTTGCACATGTTAGTACTGGCCTGATTTAAAAATATTACATACAGATTAGCTGTATGTATGTATGTATGTAATTAACTGCATATATGAAACTGTATGTAATATTTTTAAATCATGCATTCCATTTCTACTTTAATGTTTTTTTCCCTAATAGTATATTATTGATTTAGTTTCTAGCATACCGCTGTAGATATAGAATGTAATTATATCCATTTACTTTGAATGTTTACTTTCTTCTTTATAGCTGATGATTCTGTATGAGGCATACAGTATGTAACTGGTGCCATCATGTTGTTGTAATAACGAAATTTAATATTTGAGTTTAATATTTAAGAAAGTCATTAATTACATCATAATAACCAGAATGTTATAAGAATGAGAAATTCAGCCTGTATTAACTAGAGACATTTGTATTATCAGTTGTGTTTGAGTTATGAAGCTGGTTATTTCTTCAAAATAAGTGATTTTTTTTTTCTGTGTATTAATTGAATGAATTAAAAAAAATTTGATAAATGGATTTTAATATTATTATTATTATGTGATGTCCCCAAGGAATCCAAAGACTCATCGAGGGAGGGCACCTACTCTACAACTCTCCGTCTCCACTACTTTAACCACTAAATACAGCAAATTGCTACTACCACCATCTACTGCCCACCACCACTAGTATTTTTTGTCTGTAAATTGCGTGTGTACTCAAGGCCGATTTGTTTGTTTGCAGATGAAAAACCTAAGTTTCCACATGAAACTTAGATTTTTCCATCGTAGTTAGCCGACCTCCATATGAGATCGTCTAACTCACCTTCAATTGAAAAACCTCATATAAAGATTCTTCTTGTTACGATGAGAATTGAACTTAGGCCTTTTCCAATTGAAGGGTATAACATGCTGCCGTTCTTCCAATTGTGCTATGGAGGTGCTATTATAAAGTTAGTTTTATACTAATATTAATGTTATGTTTTGTTTCTGGGAACATCAGTAATTGAAAAGTATATCCGAGCAGATACAGAACTGTAACATAATTTTCATACTTGTTTATTATTTAGGTTGTGAAAGCTTACAAAGAACTACATGAAGAAAAGGAAAAGATAATGGTATGTATACTATACTTTTTCATTATGAAATCAGAATTTCTATAGAACTGATTGGAAAAAGCAATCCTTTTTAGTGATTAAAATTTTTTGGTTATAAAATATTTTTAAAATTGAGCAGGTAATTTATTTCAACAGAAGGTAAGTCAGCCTCCAGAGAATACATTAAATAAAACAGATGAAATTACATTTAATAAGAGAAATGAAGTTGAATGAACTGGGAAGTATAGTGACCCCATCATAAGTCCGGAAGACTCCATGGAATGCGCACTAATAATCTTTATTGTAACAGTTTTAAGGACCAAAGCCAGGTAATTGCTGAGAAGAGACCTACATGTTGTGAAAAGTACATGTGGAGAATATTGCTGAAATTTGACTGTGTCCAGTTCTTGCTTTCCTGTGGATTGCTCAGTTGTTGCCATTTGAATGAATAGTCTGGCATTTCAGAATTTAGCCAAAACATATTGTATTTGGAACTTGCTTAAACTATGTATACATTACTATGGTACAACATAATCAGATACATGTTGTCTATGGACTTGCCTGTTTTTACTATAATCCTCCTGTTTTCCTCATTGAAGCTGCAGCTTCACTACCCACAATTGATCTAAATGATCTGCTGCAAATTGTCCATCAACCAACCAGAATACTAGATAATCTGCTTCATTCTCCCAACACTAATCTTTTCTTAACTAGTTCTCCTCCTTTCAAATATGCTGTAGAGGTGACCCTTCATCTCAGTAACTCAAAACATAATCTTGTATAAGTTTTCTCTTTAATAGAATGCTTCACTGATGCTTCTTTTGCACAGTGCAGTGTTGTTAGATGATCTCTGGGACTTCAAAGGACTTCTGCTTCTTTTTTGTTGTTGTTGTTTGGTCAGATTATGGCTACTGTTTTGTAGACCTAAACATTTGCTCTCTGCGTAAATCGCTGAAATCATCTTCACAGGAATGAAGGTCTTCATTTCCTGCTCTATTCAAAATTCCCATGTTGCAAACCTTGGTTTTACAACAAATGAGCCCAGGCAGTCCAGGAGAAAAATTGAGAAAATTGCCATCTTTTAGTCTATCTTTGGCTTTGTGTAATTGGATAGCCAGTTTTTTTTTCTTTTTTTTCCCCTCTCTCTCAACTGTAGAGTCAGTTTCTTCAAGTTATGAACCTTTCATTAAAAAAAAAAAAAGACTCGAAAAAAATAGGCCATTAGCATCTTTAACCTTGCCCACAACTTTGCAGTAATGCCTCGTCAGGTTCCTACTTTAGACTTATGTTGTATATAGAGTGTGGCATCTGCAACTTACCTCCAAATATTATCAGCAATATCAGGCTTCATATAGCTGACATCCTTTCACAAGCATTGCTGTCTAAAAGAAATCTGTCCCACAGCCAGCTTCATGCACTCCATAAATTACATAGAGACAAAAATACAATAATTACCAGAGCTGATAAGGGTGATGCTACTGTGGTCTTTAATATCAAAAGTTAAACTCAAACTTTTTAATCTCCCCCACCACACACACACAGATATACTGTTTGCCTAAAATTTATAAACCCAATAACCCTCTCCATCCCATAGTAGATGCTATTTCCTGATCCTCCTTTAAACTAGTCAAATAATTAGCTAAAACTTTAGCCCTGTTTGCTGACCATACTTTATCTTATATAAAAATTCCACTCATTTCAGATTTTTAATCAAAAATTTAGTTTTAAATAATGCTGTTATCATGGTGAGCTTTTGGTGTCACTTTATTTACTAATAACCCCCTTTCTGACACTTAACTAAAAAAAGATGCCCCAATTTCTGACAACATTGATCTCTTCAATTAATGCTATCCATGCTGGTTATTTCATTTGGAAGGACACCATGTAAATAGATAGATGGTACAGGCTTTGCCCCCCCCCCCTCGCCAATTTCTATATGAAGTATTTTGAAGTACATGCTCATTGGAGATAGTTTGTTATATATTACTAATCCTGTTTAATTCTGAATGATGAAGGTGACAAGAAACAGAAGATAAAGATATTAGAGATAACAGGAGTACTTACTTTCAACAATTGCTAGATGAAATAAACAGTAACAGCGTGGTGGTGAGGGGTGAATATTCTGGGTGTGCTAGGTGTGCGGTGCTCATCCACGAAATATCAGTATCACCCACAGTATATTTTTGCTTTTATTCCGTTAAAGATTCCCCCGGTTGTTTGCAGACTTCGCTTGATTCCTAAAATTGAACACAATATACTGTACTAGTGTTTCATTGTCCTCCTCAGGAAGGTAATAAAGCATTAGTGCTTCATGAAGAAGGCACTGTTCACCGCATAAACATTGTGTCACATTCACGTTAACCCTCCAACCGGTCAGGACGTATATATATATACGTCCAGCTAAATCTGGATACGATTAAGTACACCTGTTGAAAGAACATGGATAAGAAGTGCAATTTGGTTGTTCTCCTTTAGAGGGTGTGATAATCCTTCACGCTGTAGAGAACACTTAAACAGATTATCTCGTGAAGCTGAGTCTCGGTTCTCTATAACGAGGAACACAGTTCCTTGTTTTATGCTGGGCAACTGGATTCTTAGTTATATTAGAGAGACTAAAAATATAGAAATTATTTTTATTTTCTCTTTTAATTGTACAGTTTTAAATTCCAGGATGAAATATAAATCTTTGCATACTTTCTTCACTTAAATATTGCATTACCTTGGAGAACCAATGTTTAATGCTTTTTTGCTAATTTTGTCTATTCGCTTACTCGACAGAACATTTTCTTTGTTTTTGAAGAAATTAATTCACGATAATTATATGAAATATTATTTAAAAAAAAACTCGGCTGCTGACATTCTAGATTATGTTATCTTTGTTCAAAATCATATAAAGACAACTTTGCTTTATAGAGAATAATATGCAATTCTTTAATCATATCACTAAGTGTTTTCAAAATATCATAATCTACTGTTCTTTGCACTTTCATCTAGTTGGTTTCCCTGTATAATTGGTCTTTATAAAATGAAATAAACGGTTATTATTTAACCATGTCGCCGTCAATATAGATAAAATATACCACTCCTCTACACTTTGTATCCATCATATATTTCAATGTAATATCAGTGGTATTACAATTTTAATATGCACTTCACATCCATGGTAACTTGGATGTATATATACGTCTTGGCCGGTTGGGTGGTTAAATTGATATGTATATATTTTCTGCTAGTTTATATATTTTGCTCCAATTTTAAAGTAAGTGATACTTTTGCACGTATTCTTTCATACAAAATATGAAAATACAAAATACATATACACATACAAAATATGTATACATATACATATTTTGTATGAAAGAATATAAGCAAAAGTATTGCTTCTTGCTTCTTTCTTGAAAAACCTATCTGGTGATTCCTTCTCTCATATAAAACATTCAGCTGATTTTGTTTCCAAAATCAAATATGTCAAACTCAACAAATCAGATTTAATGGCAAGTTTTGATATAGTTTCCTCTCTTCACGAATGAATGGAGGACCTCAAGAGGTCCTCCATCTTCTCAAGAACAAACTATCCAAGAAATTATTTTCTTTACTCTCTCACTGTGTAAATTCAGGGTACTTCAAATTCGAAAATAAGATTTACAAACAAAATTCATGATTGGCTATGGGCAGTCCGCTCTCTCAGATTCTTGCTGATATATTCCTTCGAGACTTCGAAGAAACGGCAATTAATTCCTCTACACTGAAACCCAAAAACTGGTACCATTATATAGATGATGTATTCCTCATTTGGGAACACGGTTTAAATAACCTCAATATTTTTCTAGACCATCTCAAGTTTCATGAGAATATTAATTTCACCTACAAACTGGAATCCAACAACTGTCTTTCCTTTTTGGACTTAAAACTCACAAGATGCACTGATAACATCAAAATCTCTATTTTTAGAAAATCAACACACACAGACAGATACCTTCATGCTTCTTCCCATCACTACCCTCTGCAGAAATTAAGAATTATTTCAACCCTAGCACATCGTGCCAGATCTTTACTAACAGATGAAACAGAGATTGAAAATGAGCTTAATTTACTAAAAAGGACTTTTGTCAACAATGGTTTCTCTCTTAAGAAAATTGATAAATTTATCTCTCACTGTCATTCTCCTACCATAGAAGATTCTTCTTCCCCACGAGCATTCATTTCTTTACCATATATCAGCTCTCTCCCCAAAACTGGTGAAAATTCTTAGGAAATTCAACATTAGAACTTGTTTCACTAAGTTTCCAAAACTTCCATCAATACTAAGTAGACCTAAAATAAAACGTCTCCCTCTCCAATATCCACGAGTCTACAAGATCTTGTTAATGTGGCAAACCATATTATGGTCAGATGGCTAAATCCATCCTTTACATATTGAGGAACAGAGAAGAGACATATCTTACAATAGGACCAGGGCCAGCGCTCTCTCAAGCCACATTCTCTTCTCTATTAACTCGGATGAAGGCCTTCAACACCTCGTAGACTGGCCGCAAACTTCTAATATTCATAGGTGTTGTGATGAGCTCGAAAGGAAGATAGTCGAATCTAAAGAAATATCCCTTGATTCATCCCATATAAACAACAGCCTTAGCTACAATCTTTCTGATGCACACGTTGCCACTGTCCAATACTGGTGCTCTCGTGACAACTCTTGCATGTAGTCAACTTTAATTGGAATTCCAGCATGCATTCCTGTTTTAAACTGTACTTTGGTCTTTTATATTAGTTCTGTTGATGTAATTTTATTATGTCTCTGTTATTTTACATAATTCTTTGTCTTTTATACCTGAAGAAGTTGAATTTTGTTCAATGAAACTAGTAGTATCTCAGCATTAAACTTCATTCTTTTTATTCTCAGTATTATAGTCATTCAAACTAATTTTTTCACACACACACACACACACACACACACACACACACACGCACACATATATATAGATAGATAGATACAGTTTGCCGCAACTTTGTCTATTAAATTTTCATAGCAGTGTGTGCCACAGATTAGAAATTTTCAAAGTAGCATGAATAATATATTTTTTTTAATTACAAAACAGCAAAGTTTGATAATAAAAATTTCCTCTACAATAAAGTTCGACAGATTGAACAATATTATTGCCTTATTTCTTTTCTCCTACGGAAGAAAAACGGTAAAATGTCACTCGTATAATTATAGCAGATTTTCTATTAGCAAAAATGGTAAGAAAATAATCATTTTCACTTTCATTTGAAAACACAAAGAAAGAACATTGTAAATTCACCCAATGAAAAAGAAAATACTACATATTTTTCTTCTGTTATTATCTGTTTTTTTCTTGTAGTAGAAAGAAGAAATTAGTATTAGTTTTATTATTATTAGTATGACACCTCCAGGGAGTCCAAAGACTCATTGAGGGAGGGCACCCACTCCACAACTCTCCGTTCCTACAACTCAACCACCAACTTCAACTAACCGGAACTACACCAATGCCATCTACCGCCGACCACCAATACTAGTATTTCCACAGACAATCATGAACATTCATGCTCACGGCGGGATTCAAACCTGCAGCCTTTTGGCTGGAGAGTGGATATGCTAACCACTTGGCCAATCAGGCTGGCAATTACTGCACTTCATGCCAGAATTCATGGCAGAAAAAATATTTATGTAAGAGTTCTAACATCAGCAGATATAACGACATTTTCTTCTAGTATAGATATGACCTTATTGAAGTATAGTTAAATTTTTGCTACTATTTTACACTAAACTGCGCGAGCATGTTCCTGAAGTGATTTACATTTGAAACAATCGCCTGCAAATTAAATAGGTCTATGATCCCCCCCAACCTCCAAAATAAATGATTATGTAACACATATGTGCCTTTTCTCTTAAACATTTCAAATTCTTTTTTCAAGATTATTTTATCAAATAATTTAGAATTTTTCGATAATAAAAGTGAAACTGATCACTATAAATAAAGAAATCATTTTTGGCAATAAAGAAATCATCAGCCTGTAAAAGAAATGTCAGTTTTCTGTGTTAGGATGTCTGAAAATGAAACAAGACATTCTTGCTTGAGGCAGTTTAAGTAATCTAAGCTTTAGCTTTTCTTCCAGCTAACAGGATTATCATTGAGCATTTCTAAGACATATTTCAGAAATAGCAACCAGAAGCAGTAGAAGTACTGTAGTAATATTTTGAATTTTTTTTTTTTAAAAAAAAAGGAACAAAAATTGCACAACTGAACTTTCTTTTGTGTAGTATGCATAAATAGTTTCACATATTGAAAATATAGCATAGTATTTCTAAATCTTAGAATAATTTCAGCAGACTGCTGAACAGCTGATTTCAGATGCAAAGAAAGAGTACAGAATTAGTAGCTTCGAATATACAACAATATTATTGCTTTATTTCTTTTGTCAAAACGGTAAACTGAAATAAGAGATTTTGAATAAAAATGAATATTCTGTGTATTATAAGACATTATTGATCTACAACAAAATACCAGCATATGTGAGATTGATAAGACAGAAGAACCGCTGATAATAATAAAAAAAACTAACGAATTTAGGATTCTTGAAAGTGTGGATAATTCCAATAATGATCGGATGTTATGTATACTGAGTCTGATATGTTGACTGAGTCTCACCAACCAGAGAAATTAACATAACATGTGCAACAAATTTTATGAGATGATTTGCTGTTCCATCAAACCATATTTATTCCTGCATTATCCCCCTATCCTGCAATATTCTCTCTCTCTCTCTTCGTAAGTTTTTTTTTTAAATAAAATTCACTTATGTTTAGAATTTCTAGGATCATACTATTCGCTCTACCAAGCAACTTATAGGACACACATATCACAAATGATAATTATTAATTATTCGTTTATCATTAATGAAAGTGTTTCTACTCGCACTTATTCTTTTCTATTCACACTTATTCTTTTCTATTCTCACATGTCTTATAAATGATGGTTCACATATTTTCATCTTTGAGTATTTCAGATATACCAATCAAATATAGCATTCTCCTTCATTGTTGTTTTCTAATAAATCCTAAAACAGATTGTTCCCCCACTCTATGCAGAAGTATTCAAACTTCTGCAATTAATCGCATTGGACCAATTAAGATGAGCGATGTGCTATGCACTCTCAAAACTTTCATTCATCGATAAAATGCAATCACACGGTCATCGGTGTCCGCAGGGGGAGGGAAAACAAGGACTTCCCCCAAGGATTGATTAAAATAAATTCCACAAATTATAGGTAATCTTACACCCTCGACACTGGAAACGCTTTATCTGTCTTAAAATTTTATTATGGGTTGGCCTGTTTTGACCCACACCGGGGGTAGCCATAGAGCACGTGTTTTATTGCAGCAATAAAACAAGTGTTCCTGTTTTTGGTTCATCTTTCTTTTTTGGATTTGTGAACAGTGACCGGTTAGTTTGCTCTCTGTGTCTAGTGAGTTACTGAATGTGAATTGTAAATTTATAGTGAAACAATTTTAAACAATTTTTCATGAAAATAACAAATTTAAACAGAAAAAATACATTTTTAAAAGGTAAGTGTATGTAATTTAATATTATTTTACTTGTTAGTTTTATGTTTTTACTTTTAAACTGAAATAATTTAATTTAGGATTAATTAATTAGTTGATTTTTAATAAAATATGCCGGTCAATTTTTTTTTATATATATGAAATTGTGCTAAAAACTATTTATTCTGAATACCTTTTTTTCCCAAGAATTAAAGATTATTAAAATCGATGCAAAATGAAAATAATGTCTTTACAGTTTACATCGACAAATAATTACCGTATTTGCTGGCATATAAGACGCATCCCCCTTTTTTTGTACATATTTTTAGGAAAAAAAACTATCACTGAATATTATAATGAATTTACTGTATTTCAAATATAAAGTAATAAGTAGATCTACTTTCAACAAATACCTAACCTAACTAGGAAAGAGTACCCACCTTTTAATCTTCTTCATCAAAACCCAGAAATTCATCTCCAGAGCTAAATGAAGAGACACTTAAAACCTCTTCAAAATCAGAATGAGTCCTCATGCAACAAATTGTCCTCTGACCCATCCAGTGCATTACTAATGCTACACTTGTTAAATGATTTAACCACTGTCTCAGTTTTTACAGCATCGAGTGAAGTTTTGACCCACTTACAAACTTGCGAAATGCTAGGCCTCTTTCTTCTTCCTGATGGTGTAACCTCAAAATCTGAAGACTGCATCCAGCCGTTCCACTTCTCCTTCATAAATCCCTTAAATGGTTTATTAATACAGACATCTAAAGGTTGAAGCTGACTAGTTATACCTACTGGAATTGCAGCTGAGTTTTCAATTCCTTGAGCTTATTTTTAACATCATCTGTTCTGTGAGAATGAAACTGATCCCTAGTAGCAGGGCAGGCTTCTTCAACAGTCCGTCAGGGTTCCTAGACCAAATTTTATCTATCCATAACTTCATTCCACCTCCATCCATCCTGCCTTTTGTGTTAACATGTACAAACACTCCTTTAAACAGTTTTTCTTTGGGTAACGTCTTCCTTTTAAAAATCAATAGTGACAGTAATTTTGTAGAAAATTTCCAGTAATGAAATTAATAAATAACTGAGTATCGATGTATAAGATGCACCCTGTTTTTAGGCCTATTTTCAAAGAAAAAAAGTGCGTCTTTTATGCCGGCAAATACAGTACATCAAAAAAAGAAAAAAAAGCTATAAGACGTTTATTGATGTAATTATTTGTCACGTGTGTCCCAGAAAATTTCCCCCCGGAAAATTTTCTGGGACGCACGCCCATACGGTCAAATCGACGTGAAATTTGTAGCACGGGTTGCATAACCACATGACAGCACACCCAGCCGAAATGAGCACGTGACACCACTGGTGGTGGTAGAAAACACTCAACAGGAATATATGTCAGTATTTGAAAAGATATCAAAACCTGAAATGTGGAAAGGCAGCTGGAGTAGATGATATATGACCAGAAATACTGAAATATGGAAGTATAGAAGTTTTACATTGCCTTTGTTGCATAATTCAGAAGGCCTGGTCAGAGGGTCAAATCCCAAATGATTGGAGTAGAGCACTTATAGTAAAAATCTATAAAAAGGGAAATAAAACTGAATGTGAGAATTACAGAGAATTTACAGGCTGAAAATAAGCAGAAGCATTGAAAACATTAACTGCATCCTGAATGGAGAACCTATAGGTAAAGTAAAACATTTCAGTTATTTAGGCACAATTTTCCATGAAAATAACAAATTAAATTTGAAAATAGATAGCAGAATTGGCAAAGCTGGTATGATAGGAAATCAGCTTAATAAATTTATATGGAAGAAGAGAGAAATTGGTCAAAACACTAAACTAGCTATATACAATACATTGTTCAAACCAATTTTATATTATGGATCTGAGAGCTGAGTCAGAAATGAAACTCTTGATGATAGACTGGAGACCACATATGAGAGTTCTGAGAAAGGGACTGAACAGTTTGTATCAATGGCACTATCATATTAAAAATGAGGATATTAGGAAAAAACTTGACACTGTTACTATTCGGTAGCATACTAACAGTGTCAAGGTTAACAGTTTTTCCTACTAACAGTGAGGAAAGGTTAGCAAAATAAGTGTTCGTTGCCAGGATAGCAGGAAAAAAAACCTGAAGTAAAACCCAGATCTAGGTGGATTGATACAGTAAGTAGTGCCTTAAAAGACAGAAATATAAGATTTAATAATATTGGAATGCTGACAGATAGCAAGTTAATTTGAGGACAATTGTCAATAAGAAGTTAGTAATGATGTAACTTTTTCCTGTAGTACTCTCATAGTATCTTTTATTCTCCCACCCCTCCCAGAGGATATATGTCTGTTGATGGTGATATATATAATATAAATATGTTTTTCCTTAACTTTACATGTTCCGAGGCCTGTATATTTGGCATTTCACTATTATTATATATATACACACACACACACACACACACATATTTTTTATTAAAAATGTGTGTGTATGATTCAGAACTCTTGGGCCAAACTTTAAGGGGTGATAGAACACATCTAGACGAGCACTTTTCTTCATACAATCATCTGAGCTCAAGCGGTGCGAGCTAGGGGTTAGCAACTACTGCGTTGGGAAATGAAGAAACACAAGAATGACAGAGGAGATTTGAAACAATTGCAGAAATTACAGAATATAAATTAAAGAATTTTATTGAAGAATTACAGAAACTGCTCAAAAGAGCGACCGCCAACATTAATGCAGGCTTCACACCTTCGATGTAGTGATTGCCGTACATTGGCGAAAATACCAGGCATTTCTCGCTACAGTGGTAGCGGCAATAGAAAATTTCCTGGAAATAAGGTCCTCATTGGAATCGATGGGGCTATCATAGATCAGACTTTTCATATGGCCCCATGGGAAAAAGTCCAGACATGAAAGATCGGTCGATCGTGGTGGCCAAGCGATGGGGACCATCCCGACCAATCCATCATCCTGGAAATGTTGCATCCAAGGCTTTCCACACTTCCAAGCTGAAATGGGGTGCTCTCCAATGTGTTTGAATGTTTGCTGGAACAGGGTTCAGTAATTCTGGCTAGACCTCTTGTAAAAATACGAGGTACGTTCTCCCATTCAGTCGTGCTGGCAGAAGGTATGGGCCAATCACATGGTCATATAGGATTCCAGCCCAAACATTTATGGAGAAACGCCACTGGTATGAATGTGGACGTGTGGCATGCGAATTTCTGCTCTCCCACACATGATAATTGTGGGTATTAAAAATGCCTTCACGTGTAAAGGTGCATTCGTCAGTGAATAAGACATGTGCATCAAAGTCTGGCTGCACTGCAGTCTGCTGCAGGAACCACTGTGCAAAATCCACGCGAGGCCGGTAATCTGCAGGTGTTAAGGCGTGCACCCTCTGTGCATGGTAGGGGTGTAATCGTTCATCTTGTAGAACTTGCCACACCGTTGATTGGTGATGAAATGATGAAAAGGAAATGAAGAGGCTTAATATAGACATACTGGGAATATGTGAAACATGATGGCAAGATCGAGGTGATTTCTGGAGTGATGATTGAGGATAATATTCTCAGGAAGAGAGAGAGAGAGAGAGGAATTGATTTGAAAAAAAAAAAAAAGTGGGGGGGTTGACGCAATGTGGGAGAATTAATTTGAAAAAAATTTTTTCAAATTAATTCTCCCACATTGCCTCACCCCCCTTCACTTTTTCCAAATCCCCCTTCCCTTTTAATACTCTAACAGCAGAAGTATGCACATTGCAGAAAGAAGACAGCCAACAACATCCAGAAAAAAGGTATATGTGAATTTTCTTCCTCTATTACTCTGCATATATTTGTCTCTAAAATACATCTATAATGCCCTAAGAATTCCTGATTAAAAAGCCAGTGACATTAAAAAAGGGCACTCCTAAATGAAAGCAGGCAAAATAGACGTAAAAATAAAAAGAAGCAATTAATAATCACAATCACAATATTCCAAAACACAAAAAAGAAGATACACGTGGAAAGCACCTGGAGACACATATAGATACCAAATTGATTATATAATTGTTAAAGCAAGATTTAAAAACTAAGTCAAATTTAGTCAAGCCTTCCCAGGAGCAGATATTAATAGTGACCACAACTTTGTATTAATGAAAACACAATTGAAATAAAAAAAAAAACATATTGAAACTAAAAAATTTTCACATCAAAAGACAATTTCAGGAAACCACCAAAACACAAGAAAATGCAAAGAAAAATACAGTCAGTAATGATAAGCAGAATCAAATAAAAGACAATATCCTAAAAGCTAGTAACAAAATACTAGGAATAGAAAAGCAAAATATAAGAAAACCATGGATAACTGAAGAAATATTAGATTTTATGGAGGAAAGGAGGCTATACAAGAATACAGAAAAAGTAGAACACAAAGAAAAATACAAGAAATTAAAAAATCTGATAAGAAAATGTAAGCAAGCAAAAGAAAACCTCCATGAAGAATGTAAGAAGACCAAAGAAATGTTTAATGAAGGAAATCTAGAAATAACTTATAGACAAAATACAAAAATCAGTAACAAACTGAAAAAGGCCACACAATAATGCCTTAATAGATGAGAATAGTGAACTAATTATTTATTCTGAAGTATTACAAGAATGGGAAAAAATATCTTGAACACCTGTATCAAGGAGAAGAACAGGAAGAAAAATGATGCAGAAGCTGAAGACAATAGTGGACCATCAATAATAAAAGAAGAGTTTGAAAAAGTACTTAAAGACATAAGCCAGAAGAAAAGTCCAAGAATCGATAACTTCCCAAGTGAAGCCCTTCAAAATCTGGATGAGGAAACAAAAAATGATATATTTGAACTAACAGCTAAAATATTTGAAAATGGAAATCTCCCAGAAGATTTCACAAAATCCCTGATAATACCAATCCCCAAGAAAGCAAATGCTTTCCAATGTAACCAACACAGAACAATAGCCCTAATTACACATTTTAGTAAAATCCTATTAAAAATAATACAAAACATTGCAATTATCATTTCAGTTGTATTTGCAATTTTTGCCATGTCACCTTTAAACTTCAAATTCCTAGCTTCATCAGTTTCTTATAGTATAACCCTGCTAACGTAATATGGCATTGAAAATCTGAAGCCGAAGTGCATAACTTTATGCTTACTAACATTAAACTGATATCATTTATTAGACACACATATATTCACAAGAGTCATTTAAGGATCAAAACCAAATAACTGAATAAGACTTCCACATCACCTTTCAGGAATGCAGAGAACGGACTGGATCTTCTGACCTAATCACGTGGTGCATTCTGTTAGTAGGTATCTACTGGGTACTGAATGAACGAGGATGGGCTGGTAATTTGTGACTTAGCTGACTAAATTGTACACTCTATTTTAAATCACCAATGCATATGATGGTACAACATGATGAGATTTCATGCTGGCTGGAGTGTCACCTTGATAAACAAGGCCCCCCCTTCCTCCTGCTTTTCTTGTCAGGGAGACAGGGCAAACAGTGAAAAGTCAGCTTCTGGAACAAGCTCCAGCTGAACATCTACAAGAAGAAGAATAAACCAAGCATCAGAAGAACTGAAGATAGGAACCATCAATATAAGAAGTATTAATGAAGAGGAAATCGAGCTTGCATAAGAATTGGAAAAGTATGATGTGAATATAATTGGCATTATTGAGACAAAGAAGAACAAAACAAACAAGTGAGAGATCTTACTAAATAAGTATAGGATGTTATTTTTAGGCAATAATGATCAAGGAAAGGAAGAAGTAGCAATAGCATTCAACACTAAACATGAAGATAAACTTCTTGATTGGAAAGCAGTTTCAGGTGGAGTTATGTCAATAAACTTCAAAATGGGGACATGAACAGTGAAACTTATTTGTGTCTGTGGTCATTGAAAAATTCATCAAATGAAACTTATTTGTGTCTGTGGTCATTGAAAATTCCTCTACTTCTTCATTGAAAGAACCTTCTGTGGTCCCACAGAAGGTTCTTTCAATGAAGAAGTAGAGGAATTTTTTTAATCATTAGAACAGGCAGCTGACATAAAGAAAATGGAAAAGTGATCCTTGTTGGAGATCTGAACAGCAGAGTAGGAAATTAATCCCACCAGGCATATAGGAATATTTTGAGAAAGTTTGGAGAAAAGTGCAAAGCTAATGATAATTGTAAGTATTTACTGGACTTCTGCTCAGGACATGGAGTAGTCATTGCCAACACCATGTTTCAACTTAGAGAAGTGCACAAGTTCACATGGAGAGAATACAAGAAATAAGAAAAGTCTCATTGACTATGTCGTTGTTGATAGTGATATCTTAATGCTCATTCAGGATACAAGTGTACATAGGATTTGAAATGGGAAGTGACCATTACTTATTACTAAGCAGGATAAAAAGGGATATCACATTGAAAAGAGCAGTATGTAAGAAAATTTGAAAAGAATTAAAGTTGAGCAGCTTTTACAAGTTAATTGTAGACTCGAGTATACAAATATTATTGAAGAAAAAATGAAAGGAATTGAAAACAAGAACCAAACCGTGGAGTCTCGGAGGAGAAACTCTGAAGAAGACATTGATTGATTCAGCTAGAGAGTGCATGTGGGGAAGTTGTCTACAAGGATAGAAAAATAAGAACCTCATGGTGGACATAAGAAGTTAAAGAAGCAGTCCTGGAAAAGATGAAAGCATACGATGAGTTCCTAGCAAATAAGTTGGCAGATGCCCTACAAGAATACAGAGAACACTGTAACAGAGCTAAACTATGTGTAAAAGTAGCTAAATAAGTCATTGGATGACTTCAGTAAAAGTATTCAAAATAAATATCAGAAAGGTGACAAAATATTCTTCAGGCTATTGAAGAAGCTATAAAATGGAGGAAAGAAAGGAGGAAATATTGTGAATGGAATCAACTTTGATTGAAGGTGACATGAAAACTGATATCTTAAAATCTTGAGTAAGTAATTTTTTTGAAAGACTGTTAAACAAATCAAGCATTGACAAAATTGTACTAGAAAATTTTCAAAAGGAATGCAAAGAGGAGTAAATGTCAGTATTTGAGGTAGAAAAAGCTGTCAAGAAATTGAAATGTGTTAGATCAGCGTTTCTCAACGTGGGGTCAATTAGAAAATGATGTTGCATTCGTCACCTCATCACCTATATACTCAAAACCCTCACCATTGTCGGCGATAAATTGTTGATGTTGCAACCCTGACTTTCCGAGAAAAAAAAGCTGACATCATTAGTCCGGCGGTCAACATAAATACAGTATCAAGAAGAACTTTCAGAAAAGCAAAATGAGTCTATTAGAACTTTATTCAACATAAAAGGAACAATGGCATGGCTTTCTGAGAAGGCAGAAACGAAATGCCGAAATTCAACTAGTTTTGCAAAAAAAAAAAAAAATACTGTTGCCCTTCCTATCATCATATTTAGTTGAATGTGGCTTTAGTGCTGTAAATGACTTGCTGCTGAAAAAAAGAAATCATCTGGATATCACACACCATGGGGATTTGAGATTGAAAATGACTAAATTAATACCTCATAAAAACGCTTTGCAGCAGACATCAAGCTCAAGGATCGCATTAACTTGGATTTTATTTTCCCCGAGTTCAGTTTGATTTATATTTTATGATATACAAAGTGTAATATAAAATTTATTTTCATTGAAGAAAGTCAAATTAAAAAATGTTTTCCTATGTTCCTTTTTTATTTAAAGTATATATTTATATTATACTTTTTCAGACCTTGACTGACTGTTATGCTAGAGGGAGGGGCATCGAAATCTTTAAGGCGTTGAGGTGGGGCATGATCCAAAAAACGTTGGGAACCACTGTGTTAGATGATATTTGACCAGAAATGCTTAAGTGTGGAGGTATAAAAGTTTTGCAGTGATTATGCTGCATAATTCAAAGGTCCTGCTAAGGTGATCAAATTCCTGATGATTGGAATAGAGCTCTTATAGTACCCATTTAAATAAAAGAGAATGAATGTGAGAATTACAGAGAAATTTCTCTATTAAATGTTCAGGTAAAATTTTTATAAGCATATTTGAAATGAGGTTGAGAAAGATTGTGGAAGAGAAACTGTTTGGTTTAGGCCCAATAGAGGTGGTCAGATCACATTTTCACCTTAAGACAAATGGTTGAAAAATAATGGAAATATGAGAAAGATCTGTATTTTAAGTTTTGTAGATCTGGAAAAGGCATACAACAAGGTGCCCAGAAAAAATCTTTTCGAAATACTGCAGTTATATGGGATGAAGTTGTCAGTGAACAGTTAGAACTGAAGGAAATACAGGAAGACGGTTTGATGTAAAATCAGGGTAAGGCTTCTGATATAATGTCCAATCCTCACCTTCTCGTGGTGCACCATGTTAGGTATCTTCCTGGATACCTGAATGAATAAGGATGGGCTGGCAATTTGGAATTTAGGCTATCAGACTGTATTATTATTGGCTTAAATCACAATGTAAAATAATGGTACAACATGACAGAATTTCATGCTGGCTGGGGCACTGCCCAGTTAATCAAGCCCCCCCCTCCCGTTGTTTTTGCCAGGGAACCAGGGCAAACAGCAAAAAAAGTCAGCTACTGCAACAAATCCTAAATCACATCCCAACTTAACATCACTAGAGTTCAAGATCGGTACTGTCAACATAAGAAGCTTGAATGGCAAAGAAATGGAGCTAGCTGAGGAATTGGATAAGTACCAGATCGACATAATAGGGGTGACTGAAACAAAATAGACAAAAACTGGTGAGCTCTTTCTGAGCAATAAATACAAAATGTTATATTCAGGCAATGACAATCAAGGAAAATAAGGAGTAGTCATAGTATTCAACACTAAATAAGAAGCTAATCTCAAGCTAATATGAAGTACTTTAAGTTTTGTAGATGTGGGCAAATATCAGAATGGGGAACTGGACAATGAGACCTATTTGTGCCTATGGTCCCACAGAAGGTTCTATTAAGGTAGAAGTGGAGGAATTTTTTGAGGTGGCTTTAGAGAAAGCATCTGACACAATGAAAAGTTTGGGAAAATTTGGAGAAAAGAGCAAAGCTAATAATAATGGCAAATACCTGTTGGATTTCTGCTCAGGACATGGACTGGTTATTACTAACACCATGTTCCAACATAAAAATGTGCACGAATTCACATGGAGAGAAGAGGCAAGGAATAAGAAAAGTCTCATTGAATATGTTATTGTTGATAGGGATGTTTTCTCCCTGGTGTAGGACACTAGAGTGTATAGAGGATTTGAGATTGGAAGTGATCACCATTTAGTCCTGAGCAGGATGAAATTTAATTTCATATTGAAAAGAAGAACACGTAAGAAAGTTTTAAAGTGAATAAAAGTTGAGCAGCTCTCAGATGCGAACTGTAGACTTAAATACACCAACATTATTAAAAAAAAAAATGAGAGTTTGAGAACAGGAGATCTTGGAGATCGACAGTATTCAGAAAGCCAACTGACAAATTTGAATTTCTCTGCAGTGAACGAAAACAGCCAACCACAAGGCAGTGATAACAGCAACCAACCAAAAGTAAGGGATAACGGGAGCCACAAACGATCTCCAGCAAACAGTTACATGATCAATGTATCTAACCATGCCCTGAACAATGATGAGCTCTTGCTGCTCAGCAAAGGCTTAAACTTTGCTGTGGCACCCAGGAAGATTAACAAACTAGATTTTATTTACCATATTGAAAGAAGCTTAAGATTTATTCCAACCACCATAGCTGATAAAATACATTTTAAAACCTCAAACATTTTAAATTTAAATTATACGAAAACAGTAACTAGCAACCTAACCAAATCTGATTTGGCTGCTTTGAAATCGCTAAAATTAAATCTGGATATCATAATCACTACAGCTGATAAAGGCAGTGCTGCAATTATTTTAAACATATTTAGAAAAAATGAATCTAATAGTCTCAGACAACAGCACCCATCAACTTGTTAACTATAACTCGACCAGTTGAATAAAAAAGAAAACAGAAAATCTACTGAAATCAGTCACTTCTTGGCTTGAAGACACAGTTACAAAATTACTTCTGCATTATACTCATTCCCCAAGAATTTACGGTTTACCAAAGATTCACAAACAGAACGTACCGCTCCAGCCGATAGTTGAAAGTATAAACAGCTCCAATTATCACTTAGCCAAGAAATTAGCATCAACACTCAAGGAGGTGGTAGGTCATTCCCCCTCCTATATTAAAAACACACAACACTTCCTAAACAAAATCAAAGACATCTCACTGGAAAAAGGTGATTGATTAGTCAGTTTTGACGTCTCTTCCCCCCCCCCCCCCCCTTCACAAATGTCCCAATCAATGACACAATCCTTCTATTACAGGACAAATTCCCTCCAGATATATCACAGTGCTCTTTGCACATGTACTACGTTCTGGCTATTTTGTGTGGCAAAATGCTTTCTACCTGTAAAAAGAAGGCACAGCTGTGGGCTCACCATTATCTCCCCAAATTGATAACTTTTTTATGGAATTATTTTAAGCAATGTGCTATAGATTCCTCTCCTTTAAAACCCATAGTCTGGCTTAGATACATTGTTGATGATATTTTTGCTATATGGTCCCATGGCCACTTGACATTACACTTTTCTCACCCACCTAAACAAACAACACAAATGCATACAATTGAGATTGAAAAGCAGAACACGCTTCCTTCTCTAGATACACTTGTCACACATCTTCCTTCTGGCAATCTTTCCTTCAGAAAAGGCATGTGTAGGTGTATATATTGGCCAGTATGTATAGGTTTCCGAAGGAAACCTACACATAACGGCCAATACGGGTGGTAGGAATTTATATACATATAAATTCCTACCACCACCACCCAGCACGACAATGTACAAAAACTAGGTGTCATTAACACACTAAAAAACAAGATTTGAAGATTTGCTCCAGTGAACAAATGAATTAAGTTATCGCCAATACCTTAAAAAATGATTACACCCAAAATACTATCAACAAAATTCTTCACAAGACTTCACAAAAAAACAAAAATAAACTAGACTACAATAAAACTGTAACCAAATGATATAATCACGTAACCACAAGAAAGATATTTATTTAACCAAATATTTTGGTCTGGAAATAGCAGACCATCTTCAGTGGTATTACAAGAACAGTTTAAAAAAATACAAGCTAGAATACTAACAATAGATCGTTAAAATTAGAACATGCCGCGTGATGTTATATCACTAAGTATGAAACGGATTATTTTGAAGTAGAAACATGATCGAATTTGCTATTTGAAAAAAAAAAAAAAAAATTAATGAGTAATCTTGATTAGATTTTCCCAGATTTTCGATATAAATATACAATCATTACGATTCAGGTTGGGGCAATGGAGCAAGGCCTCCACGCTTTCCTTGAACAAATGTTCGAACCTATAACATGATCTATGTAAGAGGCAAGTCCTGGACCAAAAGATGCTGTGGTCGGTTTCAATAACGTGTTGAGTCAATGCAGACTTTTCAGGTTTGTTGTGAAGAATGGAGGATTGATGTTCTTGGATTCTTTTTTCAAGAGAATGTCCAGTCTGTCCAAAATTAATCAAGATTACTCATTAATTAATTAATTAATTTTATTTTATTTTATTTTAATTTTTTTCAAATAGCAAATTCAATCATGTTTCTACTTCAAAATAATCCGTTTCATACTTAGTGATATAACATCATGCGGCGTGTTCTAATTTTAACGATCTATTGTTAGTATTCTAGCTTGTATTTTTTTAAACTGTTCTTGTAATACCACTGAAGATAGTCTGCTATTTCCAGACCAAAATATTTGGTTAAATAAATATCTTTCTTGTGGTTACGTGATTATATCATTCAGTCTTATGTCACAAGTATCCTTAAAACACCAAAACTATAAACATTCCATACATTAAAGGGATATTAGATAAAATAAACAGAATATACCACAGAAATACCTTAAAGTCACCTTTAAATCTTCTGCAAAATTAAAGAACTTACTCAACTCATCCAAGGATCCACTTCCTCTGCTGGCTCACCCTGGAGTATACCGTATTCATTGCACCTGTAATTAACAGGATGCAGAATTTCTATCAGGAAAAAAAGGAACATAAAAGGCACATTAAATTTAATGACGATTGTAAAGCTGTCCTTTCTATCATGTCCCAAATACTTGCTATTTCACACACACTGCTCACCAACGTGCCTTAAACTGATTCAATGTGCCTACACCACACTCGGGCAATGCATTCCACTTACCAATCACTCTCGATGCAAAGAACCTACTCCTCACTCCTCTGCTCACATCCTCCTTATACAGTTTTCAGCAATGGCCTCTTTTTCTACCCTCCTCCCATGCTATGAAAAATCTCTTCATGTGGATCCCATAACAACCCCTGACTAGCTTATATGTCTCAATCATATCACCACCCCCTCTTCCTCCTATTCACGAGGCTCTGTAACTTACATTCTCAAGACCACTGATCATCTTTGTGAATCTTCTTTGGACCCTTTGCAACATATCCTCATCACTATGAAAACCCGGTGACCAAATCTGGATTATTGTATCGTATGGATCAGTGTCCTCTGCATCATCACCTTTATCCGATGTGATGTCTTCATAACTTGTGCACTGTGACCTCTGAATTTCAGATCTTTGTTCACCGTCACTCCTAGATCTCTCATCTCTTCTACTTCCGTTAAAGTTTTCCCAAGTGTGTACTTTGCATCCCATCATTGCTTACCAAATCTCAAAACCTTACACTTTGCAGGAATGAACTGAAAGTTCCACTTACTTGCCCAGTCATGAAATCTATTCAAGTCCTCTTGTAAGACCCATAACTGATTCTTGACTCTGCATTGCTCTCACTAGTATAGAGAGAGAGTAATGCAGAGTCAAGCATCATCTGCAAATAGCTGCATATCACTAGTTAAATCCATCCCAATAACATTAACATACAAATTGAACAACAATGGCCTGAATGGCCCAATCACCATGTAAGGAAAGGGTGATAGTTTGATGGTAAGGATCTGTCATCCTTCTTGGAAATAGGTTGGACATGGACTTATTTCCAGAGTGTAGTGTAGATGGTGGTGGAGTAAGAGGTGCCATAGGAGTCAACTCTGAAGTGCAAATTTTCATATCTGATTTGGATACGATTTTTATGATCGCTTCACAGTAAATAAGGTCAAAGGAGTCATTGAATGTTGGGTGTTTGGAATAGTTGGGAGGACATATACCAAAATCATCTTTGCAGCTATTTGAGGAAAAGTATGATGCCAGAACATTATCTTTCTTTGTGGGTGACAATGTGCAGTAGACCCACCTGGGTGCAGTAGTAGTAGTAGTGGGAGCAGTGTTGTGCAGAAGTTGTGGCCTTTGGCCAGAGACCAAATTGAGCAGCTGCCATTTGGGTATGTATGAAGCAAGTTTCCCGATTTTGGCTCTTTGGTAGTCGGTTTTTGATGCATTAATTATTTTTCTTTAGTGGTTTCTGGCTTTGATGTAAACAGTGAGAGAAGGCAGAGCTCTTGATGATATCTAGTTGCAGTATGATTGGTTCTTTATATGTACAGCCTAGGCATATCTTTTGGAGAACTACGTTCACTTATTGGATGGGAATATGTGCTTCCATTCCTGAGATGATTACTTCAGTGACATGTGCATGTGCTTTGGTTGGAAGATTGAGAGCAATAATCCAACCATGGGAATGAGACATACCCATGGTTGGATTATTGGACCCCCCCATGGTTGGACCCCCCCCCCCCCCCCCCCCCCCGAAGACCTTTCGTGTACCCCTGGGGGTATGCATACCACACTTTGAGAAACACTGCCTTATGTAATACTTGTTCTTTGGTTTTTAAGTTGACTTTTAACACTGCTTGATTTCCACACTAGAATTTCTCTTCTGTAGCTGATATACCTTGTAATGTATTTTGTTTTGTCGCCACTTTATGATTTTTCTTCCAGTTGCTTGCAAAGTCATCAACCTTATTTATGCTGAATAAAGGTGAGGTCAGGCCAGGCTCATATGTGTGATTGGGGAGAACCGATGCTATTGCTGTTCAGAGCAACCGTTAGTTTTGATGCACTCGTCTTCATCAGTCACAGGAAAGTAGTCCCATCCCTATTTTTTCCAGATGTCCTTCACTCCAAATGGTGATTTTGCTGTATTCAGAACTGGATTTTGCCATTAGTTTGATGATGTCTTCCTTCGTTGTATTGTCACTGTGGGTGTGAAAATTAAAGATAATGCCTGTGTGTTTTTTGGCCTCAATTGAATTATGCACGATCGATGCGATGAGATCAGTGGTGGGTGATTTTTCATCTGATCATGGATCTGTTCTAGCTTGGCTTCAATTAATTTGATTTTGCAGGAGAAGGTTTCATCAGTAGTAGCAAGGTGCTGCTCCATGCTTTCAATGTGTTTTTCAAAGTTCAGGAACTATTTCACTGAAGGGAGGCACAGTGAGCAGAAGGAAGGTTAGTTCAAGTTCATGAGAAGTTTGTATGCTGATTCATTTATTTTAATGTGCTGAGCATGTGACAGTTCGTGACAAAAATCACATAGAAGAACTTTTTTGGCATCACAGATGCCAAAAAAGTTCTAGCTTCTGTGATGTCTAGCTGCAGCTGCAACACTTAATAGTATTGTTGAAGTTATTGGTGCTCCAGCACCAATAAACTTCAACATTGCATTGGATATGCTGACATATTCTGTCATCGTTGAGCTTTACTGCCACCATCTTTGCTTTTTATGGCTGGTATTTGCATATAACCAATAATATATGACTAAAAAAATCTGTTTGTGGCACTTAGAGTATTGATGGGTTTCTCCATGATATAATCCTTTTGAGAATTGCTGCTGTGATTTCACCTGGTGAAATTTAACTAGGAAATCACTCTTAAAATAATAAAAGTGAGGAGCACATATTATTATTATTATTATTATTAAACAAGACCTCATGGAGTCAAAGACTCATCTAGGAGGTCCTTTTATCTCACACACATCTCATCATACCGGGTCTTAAACACATTCAAACTCCTTGCAGACACCACACTCTCAGGCAAGGCATTCCAATCATTCACAACTCTGCACGAAAAAAAACCTGCCTCTCACTCCCCTACTCACACCCTCTTTATACAGTTTCCAGGGATGACCTCTGGTTCTCCCCTGATCTCCCACTATTCGCTGTAGAACTTCTCCACCATTGATCCTATAGCAACCCCTTACCAACTTGTAGGTCTCTATCATATCTCCCCTCTTCCTTCTCTCCACTAGTCTCTGCAAATTACATCTTTTCAATCTTTCCTCATACTCGACATTCCAGAGGTCAGAAACTACCTTAGTCAGTCGCCTTTGGACCCTTTCCAACATCTCCTCATCCTTCTGAAAACCAGGTGACCAAATCTGGGCACAATAGTCCATGTGTGGCCTAATCAAAGCCTTATACAATGGAACAAGAATCTCCCTACTTCTACACGTCAGTGTCCTCCTCATCATTCCCAGAAGTCTTTGTGTTGTCTTCACAATTTTGGCGATGTGACCCCTAAATTTTAGATCCTTATCCACTATCACTCCCAGATCTCTTATTTCCTCTACTTCCAACAATATATTCTTACCAAGCATAAATTCTGCATCCCATCTTTGTTTTCCAAATTTTAAAACCTTACATTTTGCAACATTGAACTCACACCCCCATTTGCTTGCCCAATCACTCAATTTATTCAAGTCTTCTTGCAAGGCCACAACATCTTCACTACTCTTTATGGTTCTTCCCAACTTTGCATCATCTGCAAACAACTGAATATCTCCATCCAAATCTTCGCCAATATCATTAATATACAAGTTAAATAGTAATGGCCCTAAAACAGATCCCTGAGGCACTCCACTAGTGACTTTCCTTTTCCTGGATATTGCACCCCCATACACAACTTGTTGATACCTATCAGATAGCCTATCAGATACCTATCAGAAAGATATTTATATTGATTTATTCCAAGGCACCACTTATGATCACAGTTCAAGCACCAATTTCTCCCTACATGTTGTTAATCTCCTCGTTGACCATTTTTTTCAATATCATTGACATATGATTTAGCATATGGCATGCCTTTGAGAATATAGTGTGTGCATGTAATTCTGTTTTTTTTATATATATATATATATATATATATATTCAGGTGCAGTACTAAATGTATAATGCTTGTTTGAATAATCAATTATATTTTGGATGCACAAATCAAATAAAACTAATTTTAAGGTGAACTTTGTACACAGTTTCTTCTAAATCATTAATGTAATGAGAAAATTGAAATAAAAAGTTTGATTTTTTTTAATTTGTTTCAACATTTATAGCGAGCATTATCTGAAAGTCAAGACAAAGCTCTAAGAAGAATTGCAGAGTTAAGAGAACAGTGTAATTTAGAACAGAAAGCTAAAGCCCATCTTGAAGAAAATCTTCGTATTATATTAGAAGAAAAGGAAGAAATGATACAAGTTTTACAAACAAAGGTTTGAAATGAATAATATACTTAACATTTTGTTATGATTTTTCTGGTTTCAAAATTATTTTATTTTCTCCTTGTTTATTTTGTGGAGATTGCCATAATAATAGGCTGCAAATAAATGATGGAATGGTCATTATAAGGGAATAACAGTGTGGATCTTTGCTTTACCTTTTTCTGTGCATCAAAATTGGAAACTGAGCATAACAGATATGCAAACTTCATAAGTAAGTCAGTGATATATTGGGAAAAATGAAGGGAAAAAAAGCAGATGGTATTACATTAGTTAAAAGAATTTTAAATGGAACTTGTGCCATTATCACAAGTATTATACACATGTATTAACAAGAATACAGTAATTTTATTACTACAAATATTTAAACCAGAAACTAACTGGTCATCATCAGTGCATCAAGGTGAAGCTACAACAAAGAATGTTAATCTTATTTTCAGAACTGCACTATGTGCAGCAGGCCACCTAGTGGGTGGTTACAATAATTAAGATTACAATTAAGACCTAAATTTAAATTTAATTACATAATCAAATGACACAGCATTGTATTTAAATAAAAAAATAAAGTTAAAAATTAAAATGGGGGGAACATTATTGCTTGCCATTTATGAGGATGAGACACTCCCAAATCTTGGTTATAGAGACAGTCATTTCAATTTAAATTTTGGTGGTGTAGAAGTGCTTCAGCACTCTTCTTGAATAATCACTCAAACCTAAACCTCCACTGATGTAAAATGCACATATTGGATCATAGGATATCATGAACAGTGTCCACCCCATTCTTGAGCAAGGCCAGATTTTTCAGGTTTATTGTTAATATAAGATTAGTGTTCTTGTAGTCGTTTTTCAACAAAATGTCCTGTTTGTCCAAAGTACGAGAGGAGGCATTCACATTGAACTTGGTAAACACCAGGGAGGGAGAGAGAGAGAGAGAGAGAGAGAGAGAGAGTGATGGGATGTTTGTGTGGGGGATGTTTATTTTTTGTAGATAGTAACCAAGGAGATTTTGATGGTAGGGAAAAAAGTAGGAACTAAATTACATCTTTTCAGAATCTTGGCAATTGTCTCAAAGATGCTTTCAATATTTGTGATAGGGAGGGGTGTTTAGCAATATGCTTGTATGAGTCGAAGATACGTTTGAATTTCCTTGAGATGAAACCATTCAGTAGTGAAATGCACTTGATGATGACGAATTAGTTAATTTCTGGTTGAAATATTTGCAGTAATAAAATTACTATATTCTTGTGAATACATATGTATAATGGTAATTTCTTACCTGAAAGACATTAAAAGAATCTGAAATAACTTGTATACTAAAGTTTTTCCCAATGACATCTCCCCATTACTCAGGAACTAACATCCATCCTGTATTATCTCCTGTTATTTGTAGCTGCCATCTAAGCCACATGGAAGCTAGCCTTCATTCAGTCTATGTTAAAATGAAAAAGGAGATAAGTTTGCCATCAAAGTTCTTGTTCACTGTTTTCTTTCAATTCTGTCTAAAATAACCTGGAACATAGTTAATATGGAGCTTCTTCCTTACTGGAAGCCCACCAGTTAGTGATCACTATAATCGTTGTCAAAATATAACATCTTGCATTATGCATGTGATTAGTTGCTCATAGCAGTTTTTTTTTTTTTTTTAAATCAGTGCCATTAAATTATTATAGTAGTTACTTTAAGGATTGCATAATGTGAACATTCTGAAGTTTTCTGTTAGCATTAAAATGACTCTTCAAAACAGTAAGTTTCAGCTATAATTTTCTGAGAGTTGGCACTCCTTATTGCAATTTGAGATACCAGTCAGCTGTGATGCTTTCATCACAGTTGACTGATCTTTCAAACTGCAATGTTAAAAATAAGCAGCTCCTAAGCAAACAATTTCTTTCCTTTCTAATGAAAAATTCAGTTCAGTTCATTGACAACCATGTGAAATGATTGCCAGTAGAAATATAGTGATGCAACTTATTTATAACTGCAAAGATAATGATCATCTAATTCCTGACATATACCCTAAAGGGGGGTGTACAGGATATTATGATAGTACTACATGAAAAATTTACATCATTACTAACTTCCTATCTACAATTTTCCTCCAAATTAATCTGTTACCTGTCACAATTCAACATTATCAGATCTTATATTTCTATCTTCTAAGACACTTTTTATTGTATCAATCCACCTATATCTTGGTCTTCCTCTGGGTATTTTTCCTGCTGACCTGGCAGAGAACACTTGTTTTGCTAATCTTTCTTCTCCCATTCTGTTTAAGTGACCATACCACCTAAGATTAGCTCTGCTAACATGTTCCTGGATGCTGACAATGTCAAGTTCTTTCCTAATATCCTTCTTTTTAATATGATATTGCCATTGATGTCATCTATTCATGCCCCTAATCTTTCTCAGGACTCTCATATTTGTGGTCTCTAGTCTTTGGTCAAGCGTTTTATTTCTAACCCAGCTCTCATATCCATAAGTTAAAATTGGTTTGAACACTATCTTGTATACAGCTAATTTAGTGTTTTGACTAATTTCTCTCTTATTTCATATCAGTTTATTCAGTTGACTTCCTACCATACTGGCTTTGTTGATTTTGTTGTGTATTTCCATATTTAATTCACTGTCTTTACTAAAAATTGTGCCTAAGTAGCTGAAGAGATTTTCTTGTTCTTTAGGTTCCCCATTCATGATGCAGTTGATGTTTTTAATGTTTCTACATATATTCATTGTCTTTGTCTTGCTATTGCTGATTTTTGTACCAAATTTATTACAATAGTTATTCAATTTAGTCAGGGAATCTTGCAGACTTGTACTGGATTTATTTAAAAGTATAACATCATCTACATAAAGTAAAGGGCTGAGGTTAACATCTCCAATTTTGATATCAGGTTTAATACCACTTTTCTTCATAATGTGATCTATAGAGATAATGAATAACGGAGGTGATAATGTACATCCTTGCATGATGTCAGATTTAACATTAAACCATCTTCCTCTACTTCAATTCTAACTGCTGACTTACAACTCAAATAAAGACTAAGTATTGCTTGCTATAATGCCCCATTGACACCATACAACTGTAGTGTTTTGAATAGCTTTTCTTTTGGCACCTTATCATATGCCTTTTGCAGGTCTACAAAACATTAATACAGATCTTTGTTATATTCCTACAATTTCTCAATCATTTGTCGTAAAGTGAAAATCTGATCCAGGAAACCTCTATTTGGCTGAATCCAACTTGTTCTTCACCAATCTTCTCCTCCAAAATTCTTCTCAAGTAAACTTCTTACCAAGGACACTTAGTAGGGAAATACCTCTGTAATTCTCACATTCAGTTTTATTTCCCTTTTTGTATGGGTACTATGAGTACCCATACAAAAAGTATGGGTACTATGAGATCTCTATTCCAATCACCTGGAATTCGTTGTTCTGTCCAGGCCTTCTGAACTATGCAGTGCAGCCACTGCAAGACTTATATACCTCCATGCTTGAGCATTTCAAATTGAATATCATCTACTCCTGCTGCCGCCGGCCTGGTTGGCCGAGTGGTTAGCGTATCCGCTCTCCAGCCAAAAGGCTTCTGGTTCGAATCCTGCCATGGGCGTGGATGTCTGTGATTGTCCTACTAACGGTCTACCATATGCACTGCTATAACTTGTGTCCTGGCGCAGTATGACCTTTGATGTCTTTGTGCCATAAAAATCAATAACATCAACTCCTGCTGCCTTTCCACATTTCAGGCTTTTGATATCTTTTTCTACTTCAAGTATGGATATGTATTCCTGATTGCATGCCTGTTGATTGCTTTTTTACCACTGTGCTGTCACTGCTTGTTTCATTGAGCAATTTTTCGAAGTAATTACTCCATGCATCAAGGATATCTTTTTCTCCAAAGATTATTTAATAGTATAATTTTCGCCTGTGTGTCACAGGCATCTTCAGTATATTAAGCTCAAATTAAACAATAACTGACAATTCCAAAAAGCGCCACCTAAGTAGCTGGTGTAAGATAACTAAAAAGGTCAATAACTTTCCTAAAAAAAAAAAAAAAAATCAATACAATAAAAAGTTAGGAAAGATTAGCTGATTTGTAAAATACTATCTCCCATAAAGGGGATAGACGTAAGCCATCGGATCTGTTTAAGTTAGGAGAATGAAGTAGAGTTTCACATGTTTCTTTATAAAGGCGTTCCATGAGAAACTGACTTTTGTGAAGGACTCTTGTCTTTCTCCAATGAACTCTGTGTCTAGTGAAGATGTCATGTTCAGCAAATCCAGACTTTTCAGGTTTAAAGTATTCAATATAAGATTGGTGTTCTTCTAGCTGAATAGAGGCAGATCTTCCCGTTTGTCCGAAATAAGATAATCTACAAGAGCACGGAATCTGGTAGATACCTGGATGATTAAGATGTGGAAGCTTGTCCTTAGGAGAAGTGAGAAAGGTGGAGATTTTTCTAAACGGTCGAAAGGCAACAAAAATATTCAGTGGTTTTAAAACTTTTGCTATACGTTCACTGATGCCTTGTACATAAGGGATAGTAATGTGCGTTATTTCTTCTGTGTTTTAAGAGGAAGACATATTGAAATTACTCAAAGTTCTTTTAATGAAGCAATTCTTATAACCATTAGATAGAAAGGAAGAAGTTATATATTGTAGTTTTTTCTGTAAAAGATCGTCTGTAGAACAAAAGGAGCGGGCCCGATGAACCAGTGTTTTAATAGTTCCTGCCTTTTGACTGGGATGGTGATGAGATTCCGCATGGATATAATGGCCTGTATGAGTCTTCTTTCTATAAACTGAGAAATGTAGGTTACCCTCTGGTTGGTGAAGAATTAGAAGATCTAAAAAGGCTAACTGCTTATTTGATTCTACTTCTAGGGTAAACTTGATCCTAGGATGAAATGCATTTAACTTAGTGAAAAATTGTTGAAGTTCATCAGAAGAGCCATTTCATACAGCAAAAATGTCATCGACATATCTGAACCAATGAGTAGGTCTGGGAGAAATATTGTCTTCTGATGAACTTCATCCTAAGGACAAGCTTCCACATCTTAATCATCCAGGTGTCTACCAGATTCTGTGCTCTTGTGGATTATCTTATTTCGGACAAACGGGAAGATCTGCCTCTATTCGGCTAGAAGAACACCAATCTTATATTGAATACTTTAAACCTGAAAAGTCTGGACTTGCAGAACATGCCATCTTCACTAGACACAGAGTTCATTGGAGAAAGTCAGTTTCTCATGGAACGCCTTTATAAAGAAACATGTGAAACTCTACTTCATTCTCCTAACTTAAACAGATCCGACGGCTTACGTCTATCCCCTTTATGGGAGCTAGTACTTTACAAATCAGCTAATCTTTCCTAACTTTTTATTGTATTGATTTATTTTTTATTTTTATTTTTTATTTTTTTTTTAATAGGAAAGTTATTGACCTTTTTAGTTATCTTACACCAGCTACTTAGGTGGCGCTTTTTAGAATTGTCAGTTATTGTTTAATTTGAGCTTAATGTACTGAAGATGCCTGTGACACACAGGCGAAAATTATACTATTAAATAATCTTTGTACGTGAGTTTGTTTCCGTAATTAATTTTTGTATCGATATGTCTACTCACGGTATACCACTTTTAAAACTTATATTTTTCTCCAATTTTCATGTCACCTTTATCATCTCTAATTCCTTTTACAGCACTGTTTCCTCCATTTCTGAGCTTTTTCAACATTCTCCAGAATATTTTGCCACCTTCCTGATATTTATTTTCTATGTTCTTGCCGAAGTCTTCCCATGACTTCGGTTAGCTAGTTTTACAGAGTGTTTACTTTTCTTATATTTGACTCTGTAACTGCAAAGATTTAAAATTAAAAAATTAATTAAAGAAATTTAGTGTTTAAAATTATTATAGAATTGTTGCATAGCATATCCAGACATAGGTAGGTACCAGATGTTCTTCAAACAGCTAAGTGATACATGCAGTTATGAAGATTTACTGGTCATCCATGCGATTTGTTTCCCTTTGTTGTAATTTCAGTTCACCTGAACAATTTTAGCATCTGTGCTGATGTCCCATCAGCCTCTATTGCAATTTTTATTCATTTTGTGCAACAGCTCTAGTTTCTTCTTCCATATACCAGGTTGATAGTTTTTAAGCAAAATGGGTATTCATTAGGTGAACAATTTCTTATGCACCTACTTGAATGCAGATAGTATACAGGTAACTTATTCTTTCATTTTAATTCTTTATTTTACTTTCAGCATAGCAGTAGAATTCTTCTGTGTTGTCTTTTGCTTGCAGAGCCAGTTTCTTTTCTTACTCAGACAGCTTTCCATACAATAGTTGCAACTCTTCTGGCCTGCTTCATATCATTTTCATACATAACATTATCCTTATGCACATGGTATTCCTTCCGCATCATCTTTTTCTTAAGAATCTCTTTATAGTAAGGTTGCACATCTGTTTCAGTCCTACACTGTTTATTCCTCAAACTCTGGGGATACAGTCTGACATTGCATCATTTAAGTATTTTTTTAAAATGCTTCCCATGCATTCCTGATATCTTTCTTATCTAGCAACCAACAACATGGGACTGAACATAGTATTTTATTTTTTTAAAATGCTTCCCATGCATTCCTGATATCTTTCTTATCTAGCAACCAACAACATGGGACTGAACATAGTATTTTACTTAGATGGTCATAATTTCCTGCTTTGTAGTTCATTATGTAACCTTTTCTGAATGAAACATCCATCAACTTAACCACTTCTGCATCTGTACAGCATGATCACTGTACAGATGCCATAAGTAGAAATTGAAACCATAAGTACAACAGTCACATCGTTACATGAAATCCCCCTCCTCAACACTATAATCAGATACAACATGTTTTGGTCTCAAGTTCCTTCTGTCACACCCCTTGAGGAAATTGTTTTTCAATAGCTCAGTAAATCTGGTTTCATTATTCTCATGAGATTCTACTTCAACCCAATCAATGTTTGGATAATTAGTCACCCATGATGATTACTCATATAGCATCCATCATGTTTATTGGTAATGCAATTCATCATCATTGGCAACCGTCCACTTAGACTCTAACATCACTCCACTATGTATTTGATCTTGTCAGACTCTGCCGTATATCAGATGTTTCGGACACACTGATGTAGGGATAATTGTTACTAGAAAATTGTTACCAATGTGAGATGGATAATAGAAAGAGCACAGGAATATCAAAAGAATGTCTATCTTTATTTCCTTGACTACAGTAAGGCTTTTGACTCTGTAGATCTTGTGAAACTGTAGAATGTGTTAAGAACATAGGAAGCACCAGAACTCCTAACATATCTTGGAGAAAGTATTTCACAAAAGGTAAAGGGTTGCGACAAGGATGTATTTTATCTCCCTACCTGTTTAACTTGTACAGCGAATATATTTTAAGAATGGCAGGGATGGAGGAGTCTTCAGTTGGAATTAAAATTGGTGGAAGAAATATTAATAATTTGAGGTATGCAGCTGATACCACCTTGCTAGCAGAATGCAGAGAAGATTTGGAGGAACTTATTATGAAAGTTAAAGAAGAAAGTGCTTGGCAACATGTGACCTTAATGATTTTGTAGATGGGGAAAAAATGGAAGTAGTTAACAATTTTGTGCTCCTAAGATCCCGAATTAATAAAGATGGATATTGTACTTAAGAAGTTAGAAGAAGATTATTACTCGAAAAGAAAGCAATGACAAATTTAAGCAAGATCTTTAAAGATATTAGTCATGCAACAAAAATCAGAATCATGAAAGCAATGGTATTCCCTGTGGTACTGTATGGATGTGAAAGTTGCACCATGAGAAAGAGTGAAAGAAGGAAGATAGATGCATTTGAATTATGGGTTTGGAGATGTTTATTAAGAATACCATGGACTGCAAAGCAAACCAATGAGTGATAAACAGAATAAAGCCAGATAGCTCTCTCAAAGCTATGATCATTAAGCAAAAACTGTCATACTTTGGACATTACGTGAGCAAATGACAATCTGGAGAAGATGACGCTGCTTACTAAAGTTGATACTGCTTACTAAAGCAGGAGAAGAGGAAGATCAAGAATTAGATGGGTGGATAGAGTTAAGAAGCAACTGGAATGCACTTGGAAATTCAGAAAGATATGGCCAGGGACAGATCTCATCGGAGAGCCTATGTTCATAGAATCACAAGGAGTTTAAAACAACTCAATGGAACATAGCAACAACAACATTACATTCTTAGCTTTCTACTGTAACTGGACTCAAAATCATCTAATATCATTAGCAGCAGCACACACACACACACACACCCTTATCTTGTATCCTGTTTACTCTTCCTGAAAATACTGTACCTTTTTACATTCAATACCACTTAGTATAACTGACTCTGAGAGCCAGGTCTCATTAATTCCAATGATCTGAGGACCCAACGTATTCAAGGCAACAAACTGTTTTCCTTTTTTTTTTCTGATACTTCTGGTGTTTATGTACAGACATATGGTACCTGCATATTTTTTGTATACTCAATTCTGTAGTCTATTTGATCCAGTTTGACAACTTGCAGATCTGTTCTTATCTAATACCTTAATTATGCAGATATCTTTGCACACGCTAAGTCAAAATCCTAATTAAAAATGATTCTAATTAAAATTAACAATATGAAAGAAGTTACATCTTATAACAGTTATCCAGTATGTTGTGAAGAACATCTAATGTATAATATCACACTAATTATAATAATCCTGACTGAAATGTCTTGAAAGAGCACAATGTCAAATTTACATTTACTCTTCTGAACAAAATATCACAGCTTTTGGCTTGTCATGCCTTGATCATTCAATTCAGAGCAGATCTCTTTATCAGAAATGTTGAGTAGGTCCCACTCTTATATCATTCCTCTGGAATAGAATATTTTATGAGGGGTTACTGTGATTAGCTACAAGCTGCCAGATCAGCTGCTCAGGAGAAATTGGTATGGGTGAACATAGGACTATACAGAAAACGAGACCACAAATCTGGTTTAGTTTTCCATACAATCAAAGAGAAGCATGTTGTTTTAATGAGGTTGGTCATCTTGTAAGTATATTATGTAATAACTCCTCTCCAGAAATTGTAAATATTGAAAATATAAAAATTAAGTCATGTTCAGAACTTTTTTAATTTGAATTATTTATTATTATTATATTATATATATATATGTATTTGATTATTTTAAATTTCTTATAGATTAGTTTGCTGAAGAATTCAAGCCTAGGCGTTCAAGATGATATTCAGGTACAAAGTAGGCTGCAACCTGAAGGTAGCAGTAATGGTAGCAGTACAGAGGACTTCATCCAGAAACAGATAGAAAAGGATAGAGATGATGAAGGTGATGTTGCTGCTCTCAGAGAAAAAGCAAGTGGTTTAGTATTGTTATTATAAATTTGCAAGGTTGGCAACCTCTAACATTTGTTGTGATTACTGCATTGGAATCTGTTTCCAGGCCATATTGTTAATGCCCTCATATGTTGAATAAGTTCTTAAAATAGTAATCACACACACACTGTGAAAACCTAGTTATCACATTGGCTATTTTCTTGTTGATGAATGATCCAGATACTTCTCTTTATGATTGTGAAGAGGTTTCCTCCCTTTTTAATGCAGATTATTTTACTATACTAAAAACAATTTATTTTCATATGTTTATTTCAGTAAATGCTATAGATGATATTGATGATAAAAAGCTAGAGAGAGATGATACTGAACAGTAGATTAACTGTAGAACAGCTTCTGTATTTTATGATCAGATTTCAATTTACAGATATTTTCTTTGATAAATATTCACTTGTAAATGTCTTGAGACATGTACCTATATAACGCAATCATGATGATGATGTGATATCTGTCAAAATCCTGGTGTTGGACGTGAGGAACTTTTCTAATCCTATCTAGGATATAAATGCTTCTCAGCTGGAGGTGAGTTAGTCATTTCATATACAAGTGGTAGTTTTTTTTGTTTTCCTTAGAAACTTGAGTTTTTCAACAGATAAAACAGGAAAACATGCAAGAATGCATAGTTAACAGACACTGATACCATAGCCCTCAAATTTTTTATTTATTTATTTTTTTTGTTATAATTCTAGCCACACCAAAACTTTAATTGAGATATTTTTCAATAGAATATCTTTTTCAGCTTTTGAAAGTTTGCATAAGTTAGCTTAGGAAACACAATCCTCTCTAATAAATGGTATCTTTATACATAAAAAGAGCTGTGAGAACTTCTGCATTGTCTGAATTTAAACAGATCTGATGGCCTTTGGTTATTCCCATGATGAGAAATATTATATCAATCTCTGTAAATTCCTAGTTTATTTTCTTATTATATATGTTATTATTTAAAAAAATTAATTAAGAATTTTATTGTCTGGTTGTTTGTCTTACACTATGATGTGTTTTTTTAAATTATTCTGTTTTTATTGTACCGAAGATTCTTTCAATACTGAGGTTAAAATACATCAATAAATATAATTTTCTGAAATCCTATTTTCCATCTCAAATTTTAAACAACAAATGTTATCTTTGTAATGGGTATGTAGATAAAGGTGAGGGTTTCAATCTGCAGTATGCTTCATTTCCTTAAAAGTTTTTGGGCTCTTTTCTGAAATTGTACTCTTAGAAATATTGGAAATTTGTACCTATTTCTGTATTGTATCCTGCTTTAGTGAAGTAAACTTGCATAATTTTTTGAGATTATGAATATTCAGAGAAAACTCCATGTTCTTCTGGCCAGAACACACATGATTAAGAATTATGTGAACTATATTATTGGTGTTGAAGAATGAAGTTATTCATTCATTTTTCACACAAGGAATGAACAAATAACTTTATTATATTAAAGAAGTCATTACTGCAAAGTGATAAGAAAGGGAAGAATCAGTAATTATTCTGATATATGAAAAAAGGAAACAAAAGTGAATGTGACAATTACAGAGTGATATTGCCTCTGTCTGCAGGCTACAAAATTTTGTTTAATATTCTGCTAAAAAGAATTTTACCATATGCTGAAGAAAATATTAGTGAATATTAAGCAAAAGTTCAAAGTTGGCCATATTTATAGACTGAGACATATTTTATAGGAAAAAATGGAATATAATCATTCCATCCATATATGCATACATTTTAGAAAATCATCTGATAACATTCATAGAGGAGGTCCTTTGGTGACAATTAAGTGAACACAGAGTACTTCATAAGATAATAAGTTGATTCATAATTTGGACCGCTGACAGCTATAGCATGGTATTGACTAATGGAATTAGATCCGAACCTTTTGCTACTCACGGATTGAAGCAAGGAGATACCCTGTCTTATCCTATTCAATTTAGACTTAGAAAAATGTTATTAGAGGAAACAGTGTAAGATAATATAAGTAAAATAGTAATATTTAGTATATGCAGGTGAAGTTGAGGAAAATAATGAAGAAATTAGAATAACATTGAGAAAACCCAAAACAACTGCTGAAAAACTAAGACTAAAACATGTATCTCGTATTGATGGAACTGTACTGATGGAAATTGAAGCCATGGATTTTGCCAACTTTGGTGGACAGGGAGTTGAAGTTCATAAATATGTGCACAATTTATGTGGAGAGAAGAATCAAGAAAATTAGTGTCATATTGTTGATAGATATCTTTATGCTGGTTCAGGACACAAGAGAATACAGATGATTTGAAATAGAGGTGCCCATCCTTTATTTTTGGTAGGATAAAATTGAATATCGTATTGAAAAGAAAAGTATGTCAGAAAATTTTAAAAAGAATCAAAGTTGAGCAGTTTACTGAGGTGAACTGTAGACTCAAATACACAAATGCTATTGAAGAAAAAAAAAAAAATGAGAGTTTGAAAACAAGAACCAAACATTAGAAATTCAGTGGTACACCCTGAAGAAAACTGGGTTCAACCATTGAGACATGTGGTAAGGGTGTCTGCAAGGATAGAAAAATTAGAATTTAACTAAACTGAATAACTGCTTTAATAAATTTATTGTGAAAATCAGCAATGAAAAGACTGCCTATGAAAATAGGCAGAAACATTGAAAACATCATCTGCATCCTGAATGGAGAACCTATAGAATATAACATTTCAGCTGCTTAGACACAATTTTTAATGACGATCTCAAATTATATATTCAAATAGACCACAGAATTAGCAAATATGAAAATAGACTGTCTCCCCTCTCACACACAAAAACTAGTGTGCACATTAGGACTTAGATGACGATGAAGATGGTGTTCCAGATTAGATTTATGTAAGACAGTTGAGAAGAGGCTAAGAAGAGTTGTTGAAGAAAGCCTTAAAGATAAGGTGCATTCACATCAGACAGGTTATAGGATCAAATTTTGCTTTAGGACAGAAAACTGAGAAATCATACATAACATAAAACAAATGTTTACATTTTGTACATATGGAGAAATCATATGACAAGATATCAAGAAGATATGGTGTAAATGGAATGTACCCAGATTAATAATAATACAGTTCATATTTAAGTTGTACGTGATCAGTTAGAATTGATGGAGGTACAGGAAGATGGTTTGATGCAAAATGAGGTGCTAGACAAGAGTGCTTCCTATCCCCATTCTTATTCATCATCTATATGTATTACATTATGAAAGTCGTCATCTTCTTTCTTCCATCGTCTATGTGGATGAGGAGCCTGAATGACCTCTTTCCACTTCTGTCTGTCCCCGGAGAGTCCAAACAATTCTGTCCAGTTTCATGTCGCTTATTGTGATTTGGTTTTCAGGTCCTCTTTTATTTTGTCTATCCATCTAATTCTGGACCACCCTTTGGATCTTTTACTTTCCATCATTGTATTCAGGGCTTTAGCTGGTAGTCTTTCTGTTCCCATTCTGGTCACATGGCCAAACCATCGCAGTCTTCTTTCTTGGATTTTGTCTATTATTGTTATTTCCTGTTTTAGTCATTTCCGTATGTCTTCATTTCTTAGTCTATCCAACAGAGATACTCAAAGTAATCTTCTTAGCCAACCCATTTCAGTAGTTAATAATTTTTCTCTTCAGCCTTTTTGAGATTCCAGATTCACTTCCATAGAGGAGTATTGGGAGGACCATTGTTTCATAGATTCTTACTTTTGTTACTTGTTTGATGTCTCTTGACTTCCATATTTTATTAAGTCGTCCAAAAGTTTGGGATGCTTGACTGATGTGTCTGTTTATATCTTTTGTAATTTTGCCATTGTATTCAATAACTCCTCCAAGGTAGGTGAAGTTTCTACCTGCTCAAGATTCTTACTATCAATTTCAGTTTTCAGATTGGTGCTTCTTTTTCCTATTTGCATAATCATTGTTTTGTCTATATTTATAGTTAATACAAATTTTATACATTCTTCCTTTATTTTATCAGAAATTCGCTGTAGATTTTCTCCTTTGCTTGCAAGTAATGCAATGTCATCTGCAAAATTTTAATTTGTTACATTTTTCCTGTATATTTTGATGGTTAGTTGGTTAAGGTGTCCTCCATTCGTACTGCACTTTCAGATTTCTCATACAGATTCTTTATTATTCTTATAGTTTTGTTGGGAATTCCAAATTCTTTCATAGTTTTCCATAGTTCCCTTCTATGGATTGAATCAAATACCTGATGAAAGTCTATGAAATTTATGTAACAACTTTAGTTGTACTCTAGTGTCTTTTCTGTTAGCTGTCTTAAGGTGAATAGTTGATCAATTGTGCTTCGTCCTGGTCTGAAACTTGCTTGTTCTTCTCCTAGTGCTAGTTTATATATGGCTTAATTTGTTTTTGGAGTACTTTAGTAAAAACCTTACTTGGAATGAGGAGGCTAATGCCTCTGTAATTATTGCATTCTGTTTTATCTCCTTTTTTGTATATAGGAGTTATGACTGATTTGGTCCAATCAGTAGGCACTGCTTCGTTTTTGTAGATCCTTTCAAATAATGTTTTTAATGGTTATAAAAGTTATTCCTTTCCTGCTTTCAAGAATTCTGCACATATTTGATCAATGCCAGGTGCTTTCCTAGTTTTGAGTTTTTCTATGCTATGTGCTATTATTTCTTTGGTAAAGATATTTGTTTTCTCTTCCATTTCAGTGGCTGGAATCGTAATATCCTGGGAGCTGTTTTTATTATATAAATCTTTGAAGTATTCTTCCCATCTGGCCATTCTTTTTGTTTTACTTTCAATTAGTTGTCGTTCTTTGTTTTTGATCATTATAATTTTTGTTGTCCGTCTCTTACTAATTTGGTCTATTTGTTTATATAATCTATGGCGGTTATTTTCTTTTGATAGCTTCTCTGCAATTTTGCATTTTTCTTCTAACCAGTTATTTTTGTCTCTTTTAACTAGTTTTCTAATTTCTCTGGTTAATCTATTATATTCATTTCTATTATAGTTCTGTTTTAGTTTCATGGTTTTCCTTTGATCGTTTAACCTTTATACTTCATTCGAGATCCAGTCCTTTTTACTTTCTCTTTCTGTGTAACCTATTGTATTTTCTGCCAATTTTAACATTATTTCCTTTAATATGCACCAATGTTGTTCGATGTTTATATTCTGTTTTGGTAGTTCCTTCAGGTTTTTATCTAGTTCTAGTTGATATTTTCTTAGAATATTGTTATCTTGTAGTTTTTTACATTCTGTCTCCTTTTGACTCTAAAAGTGCTTTCAGATTTTAACTTTATTCTTAGGTTTGCTAATACTAGCTTATGGTCTAATCCACATTCTGCAGAAAAGGATCTGCAATTTAGGATATACTTGATTTCCATCTTTGGTTTACAATAATGTAGTCTATCATATTCTTGGTTTGCTTGTCTGGTGATATCCATGTCCATTTTCTTTGGGGGGGGGGTTTGGTTCTTTAAAGAGAGTGTTGGTTACTGTTAGTCTATTATTTGAGCAGAAGTTTAGCAGTCTTTTGCCATGTTCATTGCTTTCTCCATACCTGAACTTTCCGATTACTCTTGGCCAGGTATACCAGGCTTTGCCTACTTGTGTTTGTTGTCCTCCCTACCTGAAGTTAAGATTTTGTACTGTCCATGGTGGAATTCTCCTTTTAGAGTCCATCTGGTTTCACAGAGTCCAATCACTTCCCACCAGTAGTTGTCTAATTCATGCAATAGTATTTCCAATGCTCCTTCCTAGTGAAGAGTTTTTACATTCCACGTTCCTATGCTTATGTTTATCCTGTCTACTAGATGATGTTTTGTTCCAATAGTATATTTTTCGCCTTCACTATCTTGGTTACCTAATAGTGGGCACAACCCCTGTTTGACTGAGCAACAGTCGAGCCGGCATGTATCTTTAGGTTAGTTAGAGTTCATTCGGTTTCAATGGTTAAGTTTCGTCAAGTGTCAACCACCACTTCTTGACCTAAATTCAGCCACTCCTAACATGGAGTATGGACGCTGTTTGCAGCTGATTCAACGAATAAAGTCGCTGCTTGAGATCTCCATATCTGGATACCTTCACTTAGTTTAGTCTGTGGGTCGACACAGTTTACCGGGGTGTGGTCGCTACCAGTTTACAGTAGCTTCTTGGAGCCATAAGTGAGAGTTGGGTGTCCAGTGAGAACCAATCCATCTGAACTACAGTTACGTGCAACCATCCAAGTGGAGAGGTACTATCTCTCCTTGACACCCCATCTATTATGAAAGTAAGGGACATTAATCCTGATATCAGAATCAGAGATATCAAACTTATATTTGTTTTATGCATTTTTATTCCTAATCAGATCCAGTGCAAGCTCTATAATTTTTTAAATGTGTAAAACTATGGTATGAAAATGAGCAATAAATAAAGATCAAAACTATGAACATACGCAAAAGCATTAAACTTCAGCTGGATACTCTAAATGGAGAACTTATAAAGCACAGGTGTCTAATCTTTTGGCTTGCATGGGCCACATTGAGTGAAGAGGAATTGTCTTGGGCCGCATATAAAATGTATAATATAGTTAATGTATATAAGTAACAAAACTTCATTTATTTCTTTTAATTTTTTATTATAACATTAAAAAAAAGAGGGCAGCATAAACACAAAACTAGTAAGATATTTGGCCTTGTTTATGTGAAACCAATGCATCAATGTCTGGTTCGATAGAAGTGGCTACAATTTGTAGTGAGCTCTCAAGGTTCTCATCAGAAATTTTTGATCTAATTTTACTCTTCATTTGCTTCATTCTTGAAAGTAGCTGTTCACAAATGTATGTACTACCAAAAAGCTATGACATTATTATATTTCCTTTCTTTCTTTGTCTTTGTGTGGCATCACTTTCTTGTTAATTTTCTATCTTAAATCCTTGTCATACCAGCTAAGCCTGAAATCTCTAACCTATCTCTCTGGGGAGGGGGGCTGCTTCTCCATTCGGAACTCTGACAAAATTTATTTATTTTAGCTGCGCCCGCCAGAGTCCTATTACAGAAGAGGTCTTGTACAAAGAAACCTTCCTAGAGTTTAAGTATTACCTAATCTTATTAAAGTATTAAGTGCCTATAGAAACTTCAACATTGCAGTCATGGCCTAAACTTTCTAAACTTTCTTTAATTTCCCCTTATTCACAGGTTCGAACTTTAGCGAGTGGTAAATTCAATCTCATGCTCAGACAAACTCAGACTTACATAGAAAAACATGTTTATTAATTATCAAAATTTCATACAATAAACATTTACATATCAAGGTATGTCATATCAGAATTCTAATTCATTAGCTGAGCTATAAGGAACATTCTAATTATCAAAATATTCTAATTTTATATCTCTAGATTAAATAGGCACATATTCATCATAAAGTAATTCAAAATTCTAAGTAAAACTTGCTAACAAAGGTCAATTCACATTCAACTAAGTGTTGCATACTCTCAGGCTTTCAGACTACTAGTCCAGTATGATTAACACGTTACTGAGCATAAAAGTCACGTAAAAGTTCTCTTTTGTCTCAGTCAGAAATCTGTTCTCTTTTAGCCCCAATATTAATCGTTACAAGAATAAGGCATTTACTGTACTTTACCATTGTCCTAAGAGGATATCGCACTTCTTTTCGTCTGTCCTTTGTAGTTAGATGTCTTTCTGCTTTATTGAGTCACATCCATGTGGAGGTTACGCTGATCGATGCAAATCGCCATTCCTTGCACTTTGCCGTATAAACGCTCGTCTACTGGATCGATATCGTTATCTCGGCCGTCCTTTTTGGGGAACTTGTTCTGCTGTTTCGCATCGGTAAACTTTTACCGATGGGCCCCTAGTTGGTGTCTGCTGTCAGCTCACGTATAGCATGCCCGACTCCTTCAGCTAGCAACCGGGAAGGAGATTACTTCCGGCGCCGTTGATCGATCAGCACTCTGCTTATCCACACGAGGAAACAGGAACAGAAATAATGGGGGTTTCCAACCCGAGTGAACTCTCTTTTTATTCCTCTTTTTAGCGCCCTCTTTTTATAATGGAGGCTCTCTCACTGTGCTCTCTTATTCGCCCCTACGCGATTGCATCACACTTCTGCTCATTGAAGAGTGCTCATTTCGCCGAAGGCGAGTTCAGCTCGCCTTCCACGAATGCTTCCATTGCGCCGTTATGTCATTGTAGGCAGCTAGCTAGTAACCTTTGAACCTTTGTTTGCACTTAGATTTACATTCTTACACAGTATAATTTAGACATCAATAATTTTAACAATATAATTCTATTTAGACATACAATTTTCTCCTCAACTTTATCTATTAAAAATTCTTTCTAAGATAATTGTAACAGGTTTTCTTTTATATTTTTCTTACTTAACTAATAGTGCAAGCATTTCTAGCTCAGAATTGTGTTTTTTGTTAAATCTTGAATGAATGACTTTTTTTGTTGAAAGAGTCCCCATTCAAGATCTAACAACATGAATAAAGCGTGATTATGAAGCAAAGGATATTTTTCTCTGGTATACATTCCATTTGAAAATTCAAAGGTAATGTATTTGTGTCGACTGAAAATGGAGTTGCAAATATACAAAAACATTTGATAATTTTTTCTGAAATCTTGAAACCTATTCTCAAATTCTTGTATCAAAACGGAAAGCAAGCCAGCATATTTTTCGCTGTTCACAGGATCGTGTGTAGCCAACATATCAAAATGCATAAAATTATTTGCCATAACTTGAGCTTGCCATAATTGAAGTTTCATTTCAAACTCTGTTATGGTTTGAAACATAGCACAGATAAGATGATTTTTATCTTAAAGATGCATGTTTAACTCATTTAAATGAGTTGTTAAATCTGCAATAAATGCTAAATCCACAAATCATTCTTTATCTTCAAGTGGGGTACAAATTTTTCTTTAGATTCCATAAATGATTTGATTTCATTTCTCAAATCATAAAATCCCTTCATCATTTTACTTAGCCACCTTACTTCAGAAAAGTAAATAATGTCCCCATAATCAGCATCCATACTCTTAAGGAATTCTTGGAATTGACGATGATTGACCCTTGGACCTTATGAAATTCATAACTTTGATGATTTGCATGACATTATTCATTTTCTATACCAGCCTTGAGACTCAATACTATGGACATAAGATACACTGGAATATAGGGCTGACCACCTTATCTTGTGAACAGTTTGAGGTTTGATGATTAATAAACCCTTGACACCGCAAGATGAAAGGAAGATGAGATGAGATACCACAGCTGTTAAAATAATTTAAATATTAAATTAAAATAATTTAATATTTAAATTATTTTACAAAATAACACAAGAAGCTGAAGTTTAATAATTAAAAAGGAATACCCATATATCTGTAATGGCAAAAATGCCCTTCTTCATAGGAACATGCACATGTAAGTAGGTTGAAATAATATTATTGGTAATTGCTGCATCTTACTAGCCAAGTCGCACAAGCACATGTAATGTCTGATACACACAGATTTTGGTTTGACTGACTGTATGTGGTAGGTGCAGGAGGAGAAGTTAGCACTGCACTGTACCCTACCCTACACAGCATTCTGTTGTCACCCATGCAGTCTGTGCTCAAGCACCATGCAATAGAGTCATGAAAAATATTGCTAAAAATCACATAATAATGTTAAAAGTTTAGGATCTTATGGGGCCATATTATTAACAGTCCAGGGCTGCATGCAGCCTGCAGTCCACTGGTTGGACACCCTTGCTATAAAACAAGTAAAACATTTCCACTATTTCGGCACAATTCTTAGTGGAAATAGAACACAGAATTAGCATGTATGGTAGAAAGTCAACTGAATAAATTTAGATGGAATAAGAGAGATGTTACTTAAGATGCTAAGCTAACTATATATAAAAGTGTTCAAACTAGTTTTAACTTAATGATCTGAGAACTGTGTTAGAAATAAAACATCTTGACAGATATGAGAGAATTATTGCTTTTGTTTGCATTTTGAAAATTATGGCGACAACTACCATGTTTGAATAAAAACTTTAGTTTAATATAACTAAAATCTACAATTCGACGTTTCGACCTTTATGTCAAGGTCATCTTCTGGAGCGTACAAATATACACAAGAAACAAGCTATACTACAATCAAACTGGTTCGTTAAAGACACTGACCAACCGCTACCACAATTGTTGGCCTGACCTCTGGTGGGAAAAAAAAAAATACAAATTAAAAATAAAAAATTATACATCAACACTAGAGTCCTGTTATTTGTGTTGTCTACTATATACATATATTAACATTATTCCAGCCAGTCGGAGTGGAATGGTTTCTAATACTAGCGGATTGGCTAGTGTCCTGACTTCTGTTGAATCTTTCATATTAGGTTGGCTGAATGTGTGCCATCCAGATCCTTGGAATTTTCATACCATCTTTGTTATTGATATTTGGGTGGTTTATCAGGATTTCGCAGGATTCCTTAAATTTTCTTTCGTACTAGGTTTTTGTGCGGTGTAAGGCACAGGTGCTTTTCGTTGATTTGGTGTAAGGTGTTAAGTGCGTGGTCTGAGAGGCCTGCTTCACCATAATGGTTATATTTAACGTGTCTAATGTGTTCTTTCTTGCGTATAGGGATTGTCCGTCCTGTTTCACCAATGTGGTAAGTTACAGGTGCAGCGGATGCAATAGACTCCAGGATGTGCTAATGGGAGGAGAGGATCCTTAGAGGAGCTGAATATGGTTTTAAGTTTAGTGGGTGGTTTAAAGGTGGCATTGAAGTTATAATGTTGTAGGATTCTGTTGATTTTTTTGATAACCCTTTAATGTATGGGATGGCTATGGTTTTACTGTAATCTAGATTCGTTTTTGTTGTGGTTTTATAGAGTATTTTATTGACAGTAATTTTGTTATAGCCATTATTTATGAATGTGTTACTAATGATTTTTAGTTCTTGTTTCAGGGCTTGCTGGTTAGAGCAAATGGTTGTGGCTCTGTTTTTAAGGGTGTTAATGACTCCATATTTTTGTGCTGGGTGGTGGTATGAATTTGCATGTATGTATTGGCCCGTGTGTGTCGGTTTTCGGTAGACCGTGAAGGATAAACTGCCTGAAGGAAGACGTGTAACTAGTGTGTCTAGGAACGGGAGCGAATTTTGGTTTTTGATTTCGATGGTAAATTGTATGCGTTCATGTTGTTTGTTTAGGTGGCTGAGGAATGTGTTTAGTGTTTGTCGCCCGTGCGGCCAGATCGCGAACACGTCGTCGACGTATCTGAGCCAGACTGTCAGTCGTAGCGTGGCGGAATCAAGAGCCCTTTGCTCAAAGGTTTCCATGTAGAAGTTAGCGATTGGGGGGGGGGATAATGGTGAGCCCATGGCTGTACCTTCCTTTTGTAGGTAGAATTTGTTTTGCCACACGAAGTAACCGGACTTTAGTACGTGGGCAAAGAGGGCCGTAATGTCGGGCAGAAATTTGTGCTGTAGTAGGAGAATTGTGTCATTGATGGGGACATTAGTGAAAAGGGCAGAAACGTCAAAACTGACTAATAAGTCGTCTTTGTCGAGTGTTATGTTTTTTATTTATTTATTTATTTATTTAATTTATTTATTTTTTTATGTAGGAGGGGGAATGACCTACCAACTCCTTGAATGTTGCCGCTAATTTCTTGGCTAGGTGGTAATTGGGACTGTCTATTCCTTCCACGATTGGTCGAAGGGGCACATTTTGTTTGTGTATTTTCGGAACCCCATATATTCTGGGGGGACGAGCATAGTGGGGTTTGAGTTTTTTAACCGTGTCTGGTGGCCAAGAAGTGACGGATTTTAGTAGTTTTTCTGTTTTATCCTTTTTGTTGGGTTATAATTTACCATTTTATGTGTGTTGTTATCGGCTACTAGTTGGTTCATTTGCAGTATGTATGTTGATCTGTCAAGGACAACAGTGGCACTGCCTTTGTCCGCTTTCATTATTATTATGTTTTGTTTGGCTTTCAATGATTTAATTGCTGCTAATTCTGTTTTAGTCAGGTTGTTCTGTATGGTTTTCTTGGTATTTAGGACATTACTGGTTTCCAGTCGTATTTTATCTGCTATATTGTCAGGTAGGGATCTGATGCCTCTTTCAATGCGGTAGATAAAATCCAATTTGTTTACCTTTTTCAGTGCTATTGCGTAGTTCAGTCCTTTATTCAGTAACGTAAGTTCGCCGTTGTTCAGGGTGTGGCTTGATAGGTTAATCACATGGTTCTTGCTTGTTGGTGGTTGGTCGCTCCTTGTCTCCCTTGTTTGTTGTTCATTGTTGTTTCTCGGGGAAGAAGTCCTCTGATTGGATGGATTCCTGTGATTGGCTGCCATATTTTGCCGTTGTTTCAAACTGTGGAATTTTTTCTTGAGTTTTTCTTTATTCTTTTCCAGGGTATACTCAGAACTATCCAACTATGTTAATCCAGACATTCTACAAACACTTGAAAGAATTACTGACAATTCGGCCAAGCATACCCTGGAAAAGAATAAAGAAAAACTCAAGAAAAAATTCCACAGTTTGAAACAACTGCAAAATATGGCGGCCAATCACAGGAATCGATGGATGGATGGCACACATTCAGCCAACCTAATACGAAAGATTCAACATAAGTCGGGACTCTAGCCAATCCGCTAGTATTAGAAACCATTCCACTCCAACTATCTGGAATAATGTTAATATATGTATATAGTAGACAACACAAATAACAGGACTCTAGTGTTGATGTATAATTTTTTATTTTTAATTTGTATTTTTTTTTTTTTCCTACCAGAGGTCAGGCCAACAATTGTGGTAGCGGTTGGTCAGTGTCTTTAACGAACCAGTTTGATTGTAGTGTAGCTTGTTTCTTGTGTATATTTGTACGCTCCAGAAGATGACCTTGACATAGAGGTCGAATTGTAGATTTTAGTTATATTAAACTAAAGTTTTTATTCAAACACGGTAGTTGTCTCCATAATTTTCAAAATGCATTCGGATCCCGTGCAAGCCTAAAAGAAAGGATTGCTTTTGTTTATGTATGTTTTTGCCTTACATGAACATTGTTTCATACTCAGCATAAAATTTCTTGCCATTTCCTTTGTCAACTGATTGTGTCATCATTTGCTAGGAAATTTGAAAGTTTTTTTGCAATTTTACTGTTTGTAATAGTAAGAACCAAATTTAGAACCAAAGCTTAAATAGCTTTGGTTCTATTGGACATAACATGATTTTTCTGTATTCTTTATTTTGCATTATTTCAGTATAGGTTTGTTTGCTGTAATATGCATTTATTGTATTCTTATTTATCCTTTATTTCTGATTTTTCAGTTCATTTGCAGTTTTGATGTCTTGGGGCACTTTCTGGTAGTATGCACTCAGATATGAGTCACCATCCTCAGTTTGTTCCTCCTGTTTATTCTTTTCTCGAAGTGTGGTGTAGGGAGAAAAAGAGAAATTAATCCTGTCTTAATTTTTCTTTGTAAGCTTAACAAAACAACATATTTGCTTTGCTTCATTTTTTCTGATATTGATGAAATACCTAGGTTTACTAGCCGTTTCTAGTGAAATATCTAGTAGTTTACTTAGTTCACTCTGTTTCTTATTGAGAGTTTTAATAATGTTTGTTAGTGATGTATGGTAATCTTTGAAAATTTGATCTTGCTTACTGTAATGGTAGATTTGTTGATAAATTTCATCTGTGTGTTTCAGAGATTACTCTTTAAAGCTTGGTGATCTTTATTTTAATTGAGAGGCAGATTGATATTAGAGTAAACATTAATTGGATTACTTACGTAAATTATTCCTTTATTCATAGAATTTCTGCTTAACATTTTCAGCATGATTTAAAAGAATAGCACAAATGTAAAGGTATATATGGGGGGGGGGGGCAACAAGCAGTGTTGACCACAGCAGTGACAAACATAATCTATTAGATCTGTTTAGATTAGGACAGTATAGTAATGCTAAATGCTTTCTATAGAGAACTTGTTCTTATGCAAGACAATAAAATATCCTGGATGAGAAAGTGAAAGATATTTCACCTGCACACTTTTATAGGCCTTAGGGATTAAAAAAAGGATATTAAACAAGAATATAATTTCTTCTGAAGTATTATTATTATTATTATTATTATTTGTGACACCTCCAAGGAGTCCGAAGACTCATTGCGGGAGACACCTACTATACAACTGTCTCCACCTACACCGAACCTCTACTACCAATCATCTCCATCAACACCATCTACCACCCACCACAACTAGTGTTTTTTGTCAGTAAATTGCATGTGTTCTGATGGGTCAATTTGTCTGTATGCGGGATGAAAACCTTGAGTTTCCGGTAGAAAAAACCCCTGCTACCTCCATATGAGATCGGCTAACTCACCTTCGATTGAAAAAGTCCACATAAAGATTCCTCCCGTCATGACGAGAATCAAACTTAGGCCTATTCCAATCGAAGGGCGCAATGTACTGTCATTCTTCCAATTGCACTACGGAGGCGTTAAAGTATAAATCACTTTACTTTCCAAACCAAGTTACTTGGCTCTGACGGTTGAACTAACAAATAAGGGGAAGATGGAATGAGATTGGTGGTATAGACAGATCATTGAAAAGTATAAAGAATTTTGACTCCCTGTGGAAATGTGGGGGGTGCTTAAGGGTCAAAGCTGTATAACTGAGAGGAGACCTCCACATAGCCTTTAAAGGAATGCGGAGAACCGACCAGGGCTTCTGACCTAATGTCCAATCCTCACCATCTCGTGGTGCACCCTGTTGGGTATCTACTTGGATACTGAACGGACGAGGATGGGCTGGCAATTTGGGATTTAGCCGACCAAATTGTATTCTTATTGGTTAAACCAAAATATAGAATGAAGGTACAACATGACAAAATTTCATGCCGGCTGGGGCGTCGCCCGGTTAAACAAGGCCCCCGTTGTTTTCGCCAGGGAACCAGGGCGAACAGCGAAAAGTCAGCTACTAGAACAAATCTGAAAATAAACCCCAACTCAACATCACCAGAGTTAAAGATCGGTACTATCAACGTAAGAAGCCTGAATGGCAAAGAAATGGAGCTAGCTGAGGAATTAGATAAGTACCAGATCGACATAATAGGGGTGACTGAAACAAAAAAGACAAAAACTGGTGAGATCTTTCTGAGCAATAAATACAAAATGTTATATTCAGGCAATGACAATCAAGGAAAAGGAGTAGCCATAGTATTCAACACAAAATATGAGGCTAAACTTCATGAATGGCAGTCAGTCTCAAGTAGAGTAATGTGGGCAAATATGAGAATGGGGAACTGTACAATGAGACTTATTTGTGCCTATGGTCCCACAGAAGGTTCTACTAAGGTAGAAGTGGAGGAATTTTTTGATGCTTTAGAAAAAGCAACTGACACAATGAAAAATGAAAAGTTGGTCCTTGTTGGGGATCTAAATAGCAGAGTAGGAAATGATTGTGAGACATACAAAAATATTTTGGAAAAATTTGGAGAAAAGAGCAAAGCTAATAATAATGGCAAATATCTGTAGGATTTCTGCTCAGGACATGGACTGGTTATTATTAACACCATGTTCCGACATAAAAATGTGCACAAATTCACATGGAGAGAAGAGGCTAGAAATAAGAAAAGTCTCATTGACTATGTTATTGTTGAAAGAGATGTTTTCTCCCTGGAGCAGGACACCAGAGTGTACAGAGGATTTGAAATTGGAAGTGATCACTATTTAGTCTTGAGCAGGATAAAATTGAATTTCATATTGAAAAGAATAACATGTAAGAAAGTTTTAAAGCGAATAAAAGTTGAGCAGCTCTCAGATGTGAGCTGTAGACTAAAATACACAAAGATTATTGAAGAAAAAATGAAAGAGTTTGAGAACAGGAATCAAACCTTGGAGATTCAGTGGCAAACTCTGAAGAAAACATTGATTGATTCTGCCAGAGAGGCATGTGGTGAGGTTGTCTGTAAGGATAAAAAAATCAGAACTCCCTGGTGGACACAGGAAGTTAAAGAGGCAGTGAAGGAATAAAAGAAAGCATACCAAAAGTTCCTGTCAAATAAGTCAGCTTGTGCTCTTAGAGAATACACAGACAAATGCAAGAATGCTAAACACTGTGTAAAACTAGCTAAACAAAAGTCATGGGAGAACTTTGGCAAGAAAATAGAAAATAAATATCAAGAAGGTGGCAAAATATTCTGGAGGTTGTTGAAGAAGATTAGGAATGGAGGAAAGAGTGCTGAAAAAGGAGTTAGAGATGATAAAGGTGACATGAAAACGGGAGAAAAAGATATCCTCGAAGAATTGAGTAATTACTTTGAAAAACTGCTAAATGAAACAAGCAGTGATGACAGCACAGTGATAAAAAAACACTGACCAGGCATGCAGTCAGGAATACATATCCATACTTGAAGTAGAAAAAGCCATCAAAGGCTTGAAATGTGGAAAGGCAGCAGGAGTAGATGATATTCAACCAGAAATGCTGAAGTATGGTGGTATAAGAGTCTTACAGTGGCTGCACTGCATAGTTCAGAAAGCCTGGACAAAGGGATGAATTCCCGATGATTGGAGTAGAGCTCTCATAGTACCCATATATAAAAAGGGAAATAAAACTGCATGTGAGAATTACAGAGGTATTTTCCTACTTAGTGTTCCTGGCAAGTTCTATGCAAGTATACTTGAGAAACTGTTGAGAAGAATTGTGGAAAAAAAGCTTGGTGAAGAACAAGCTGGATTCAGGCCAAATAGAGGCTGTCAGGATCAGATCTTCACTTTACGCCAAATAGTCGAGAAAGCATGGGAATATAACAAAGATCTGTATTTAAGTTTTGTAGATCTGGAAAAGGCATATGACAAGGTGCCAAGAGAGAAGCAATTCAATACGCTGCAGTTATATGGTGTCAATGGGGCATTATATCAAGCAATACTTAGTCTTTACTTGAGTTGTAAGTCAGCAGTTAGAACTGAAGGAAGTACAGGAAGATGGTTTAATGTTAAATCTGGTGTGAGACAAGGATGTACATTATCCCCTCTGTTATTCATTATCTATATGGATCACATTATGAAGGAAAGTGGTATTAAACATGATATGAAAATTGGAGATGTTAATGTCAGCTCTTTGCTTTATTCGGACGATGTTATACTTCTAAATAAATCTGCTACAAGTCTGCAAGATTCTCTGACTAAATTGAATAGCTGTTGTAATAGATATGGTATGAAGCAATAAAAAGACAAAAACAATGAAAATAGGCAGAATCATTGAAAATGTCAACTGTGTTGTGAATGGAGAACCTGTGGAACAAGTAAAACATTTTCAGCTATTTAGGCACGATTTTTACTGAAGATGGTAAATTAAATATAAAATTGACAACAGAATCAGCAAAGCTGGTATGGTGGGAAGTCAATTGAATAAATTCATATGGAATAAGAGAGAAATTAGTCGGAACACTAAATTATCTGTATACAAGACAGTGTTCAAACCAGTTTTAACTTATGGATCTGAGAGCTGAGTCAGATGTAAAACACTTGACCAAAGACTAGAGACCACAGATATGAGAGTCCTGAGAAAGATTAGAGGTGAACAGATGGCATCTATGGCAGTATCATATTAAAAACAAGGATATTAATAAAGAACTTGACATTGTCTGCATCCAGGAATGCGTTAGCAGAGCTAATCTCAGGTGGTATGGTCACTTAAACAGAATGGGCGAGGAAAGATTAGCAAACAAATGTTCTCTGCCAGGTTGGCAGCAAAACGACCCAGAGGAAGACCAAGATATAGGTGGATTGATACGGTACAAAGTGCTTTAGATGATAGAAATATAAGATCTGATAATGTTGGAGTCTTGACAAGTAACAGACTGATTTGGAGGAAAATTGTAGATTGGAAATTAATAATGATGTAATTTTTTTCATGTAGTACTACATATCCTCTACTCCCCTTGAGGGTACATGGCAGGAATTTGATGATGATAATGGTGGAAATGTGGTTCATAGACTACTCCAAAACTTTTGATTGCATTCCGCATATGAAATTGTAGGAAGTAATAAAATCAATGAGTTTTCTCAACACATTATCAGGTTGATAGCGAACTTGTACAGTGAACAGGAAGCCACAGTAAGAACAGCTGTTGAATTAAATGATTGGCTTCAAGTCAGCACAGGAAAGGTTGTCATATGGATGGGTATTAGAAAAGATAGAACTTCATAGCTCCTTAAAGCTATTGACAGAAGAAAGCTGAAATACTTTGGACACACTGATGATAGAGTACTCCTTTGTAATGACAAGAAAGAACTAGGACAAATTCTTGACAAAATTAATGAGGTCAGTAGAAACAGAGGACTTCAGCTCAGTCCTAGCAAGATAAAGGTTATGGTTCTCAAAGGAAATACAAATAGGGAAGCTCCTGAGAAACAAGTGTATCTTAGTGGAGAAAAAATTGAGGAAGTTAGCAAGTTTGAGTACTTGGGCTCCATTATTAATGTGAAGAATTCAGAAGATATCACAAGAAGAATAGGAATGGCTAAAACAACAGTCAGAGACTTGTCTGAAATCTGGAAGGATAGATCTCCACAGGAACAAAGTTGAGGATTCTGGATGCAGCTGTTTTCCAAGAGCATCTTATGGATGTGAAACTTGGAACCTAAAGAATTCTGATAGGAAAAGGATAACTGCTTTTGAGATGTGGTGTTACAGAAGGCTGTTGAGATTATATAGGGGAGCTTCCAACTCCGAGAGTTGGAAGTTCCACAACATAAAAATTAAGTCAAGATTCCGACCAATGGAGGAGAATACAGATAAACCCAAGACAAAAACATTAAGCCAACATGACATAGCTTCCGCTTTTCCCATGAGCTCTGAAGACAACATTCAGTTGAAATGGCTCACACCATATTACTCCGAACCCCTAATCTTGATTCATCATATTCTGTCCTTCTCCTTTCCCCTAAAAATATTATATCTTTTACCTTCTTCCCAAAGAATTCACAGCCCATCCCTGAAACTTGAGTTTTAAATTCACATACTTTTTGTTTTATCTGCAATTCTCCCATATCTTTCTATCTCCACATTTCGGCTCCCCCCCTTTCCTTTCTGTCATACTTCAGCAGTGGTATATACATTTACCACTGTATGCCTGATGCTGCTTCAAAAGAAGACAACCAAGAACATCCTACAAAGGTATGTCCAAAATGATTCCTTCCCTACATTCTTTACGTATCTGTGTCTTTAAAATATCAGTAATGCCCTAAAAATTGAGTAAAAAGCCAATGACATCATAAAAGAGTGTTGACCACAGCAGTGATAAACATAATCCATTAGATCTGTTTAGATTAAGACAGTATAGTAATGCTAAATGCTTTCTATAGAGAACTTGTTCTTATGCAAGACAATAAAATATCCTGGATGAGAAAGTATACATATAGCATACTAACACTCAAAAACTGAGCCTCCTGTCAGAAGTTTCTGATCATAAACCTGCTCTCCTGATTAGATTTCCTTCAATTTTTTTCTCTTAATGTTTTTTCCCAAATTTGAATTATTATTAATTATATTTTTTTATGTGAATCTCATTCATGAGAGGTTGTAATCCTGTAGTATATTAGTATTAATACTGTTGGTGGACTAAGGGTTAGATATTTGGAAGAAACTGATTGCAGAAACCGAACACGGTAATTTCAAGCCACTTGAGGCCTCCAATAAACATGGTAACGCCATCAGACCTTGAGTGACCTTGTGTGATTTGCGAATGTCTTTAGATGGTGAGTTCATTTATATGTGTAAAAACATTCACTAAAGATTCATATCCACATTGGGATTTTAAAAGCATAGCCTGTTTAGATAGCCCACATATGCTAATCACTCAACCAGTTAGAAAAGCATTTGGTGATACAGTCCATTCACTTAGTTATTCATGACTATAAATATGGTTATCTTTATTCTGTTGAGCATTCTGTTAATTAAATTTCAGATGATAGCTTGTTTAAAAAGGCAATAATATGGTCAACTCTCTCCATATAGAAAGGCTTAAGTGTTTATAGTTATTCATAACATTGCTTCAAAAACCTGCCCTATACTGCACTATAAACAACACCAAGAGGAAAAAAATAATTAATTTATTGAGCATGCTAATATTTTGTTGGATTCTACTCTGAATCGTTAGAATACAATTACAAGTGTGACAAGCACAGAGCACTCAGCTAGATAGTTGTAGAAAAACAATTTATATTATAACTGAAAAAAAACTAATATCCTAACAAGGCACTATTTATGGTCCAATAAGCATATACTGTATTTTTCTGTGTATAAGACTATACTTTTTTCTAAAATTTTTAGACCAAAAATTGGGGGTTGTCTTATACACGGGGAGGTAACCTGTTGAGAAAACCACGGTTGCTGTGAAAAAACTGCTGATACCTTGTCTCCACGAACAGGCTTTCGCCAATCACTAGCCTTTGTTAATTCTGTCTATTGACTTCATTAACGGCTGATTCCGAATAAACCAGTCAGAACCCTGAAAGCATTCATATATCTGCAACTTGTTGGTGGGATAAGTTAATGCATTAACAATATTTTGAGCACTAGTCCATAAAAATGTCTGAAAATAAAAAACGATTGTCATATTCTTCAAAATTCAAATTAGAAGTCATCAATTATGCAAAAGAACATGGAAATAAAGCTTCAGAGAGACACTTTGGACATCCTCCCACTGAGTGTATGATTAGACAATGGAGAAAACAGGAAGAACAACTACTCAAGATGCCAAAAAAGAAGAGGCCTTTAAGAGGGAAAACCAGCAAAATGGCCAAACTTGGAGCAGAGGCTTAAGACTTGCATTATGGAGCAGCACCAGAGTGGGATGTGTATCAACCAAGCTTTATTCAATATGAGGCAAAAAGTTTGCAAGAGAAATGAACATTATTGATTTCACAGGAAAGGCAAAATGGTGCTTCAACTTCATGAGGAAAGAAGGGCTGGCCATGAGAACACGAACGAAGTTAGCCCAGAAAATGCATCTTAGCATGTATCTTAAAAATATTACCTAATTACTAAATATACTTTGAATATTTAAAAAAATATCAAATGTGTTCTGATTTATGTTTAAAATATTGATTTCTTAATTTTGGGTTCAAAAAAGTAGGGTTTGTCTTATACGTGGGGGCATCTTATACACCGAGAAATACAGTAGTTAGTTTGGTAAAGTCAGGCTATATTTGGTCTTAGAATGATTGTTTCCCAGATTTTTGTAAAATTAATACAGTCATACTTGTTGAAGTTGGGAGAGTGTTTCATAGGTGATGCTGATTCTAAAAGTAGTCTCTCAAACCTGTAATAACTGCTATGTAACAAAGATGTCTTCTTCCATTTAATCCTGTGTGTGGGTATATCCAGAGCATGGTCTGCTGGTCCCAACTTGCCATGCAGACAATTGTAGATATACATTTTGTGTTCTTCATGGTGAATGGTAACAGATCTACCAGTGTCCAGAGTAGGCTACACCTCAAGCACAAGGAACTTATAGATGTGCAAGAGGATGATTCTTTCAGAGAATGAATGAAGCCATGAAGATTATATTTATTTCTGATATACCTTGGATAATAAGGATGAGAATAGTTTTGCTATGATCTTTGACATTGGTGTTGGATGTAAGAGAGGTGGGGTATGTAGTATTTTATTTATACTACATCTAAGGTAGTCTTTCCATTGAAATATGTCAGAAGGGAAGTGTGGTGTCAAAGGTATATTGATAGACAATGACGTATTGTCAAGCTGACCATGAGGTCAGAATCTGTCATAAAATAGAGCATAGTCAATGGCTATGCTTTATTTTATAAGAGCATAGCCATTGGCTAAAAAAGTTTTGTGAATGTAACTGACCTTAGTTTCAAGGGCTATGGCATTTGAACAAATAGACCTGGCTCTGCTTCCAAGTCTTTCAAGAATGCCATACTGTTGGGCTTGGGTGGTATGATTGCTTATCTAAATACCTTCCTGTGTGTGTGTGGGGTTTCTATAAACAGAAAAAAAAAAGATAAGCTATTTGGTAGTCCTGTCATCACTGTGTCTAGAAGGGGGAGATAATTGTTAATTTTTCTATTGTGAAATGTATTTTTGGATGTTGGCTGTTTAAATGTGCAAAAAATCCATAGCTCGGTTAGTTTCAGGGAAGGCCTTTGGTTGGAAAGACCTGGCTTTGTATTTGTGTATGATGCAAGGAACATTTATCAGGGATTTTCAGATGAAGGTGTAGCCATTCTCATTTGGAAATGGAGAGTTTTTTCCTCTCAGAAACTTTGAAACTTGGGTTTTTTCATCCCTCAGAACTGGCACATAGAAAAATATAAAGAATTCAGACTCCCTCTGGTAATATGTTTTTTAGACTACTCTAAAGCTTTTGGCTATGTTGAGCATGTGAAACTGTGGGAAGTAATGAAAAGAATGGGTTTTCCTCAACACACTATCAAGTTGATAGCCAACTTTTATAAGGAGCAAGAAGCCACAGTAAGAACAGGTGTTGGATTGACTGACTGGCTTCAAGTTGGAAAAGGAGTTAGACAAGGATGTTTACTTTCTCCTCACTTGTTTAGTATATATGCAGAGGACATCATGCGTGAAGCATTGGATGAGCTCAGGACAGGAATTACAATAGGAGGTAGATTGATCAGTAATCTGAGGTACACTGATGATACAGTACTCCTTTGTAATGACATGGAAGAACTAGGACTAATTCTTGACAAAGTTAACAAGATCAGTAATAACAGAAGACTTCAACTCAATTCTAGCAAGACAAAGATCAGGGTTCTCAAAGGAAAAACAAACAGAGAAGCTCTTGAGAAACAAGTGTATTTTAATGGAGAAAGAATTGAGGAAGTCAGCAAGTTTGAGTACCTGGGATCCATTATTAATGTGAAGAATTGCTGTTCAGAAGATGTCAGAAAAAGGTTAGGAATGGCTAAAACAACAGTCAAAGACCTGTCTAAAATCTGGAAGGATGGATCTATCTCCATGGGAACAAAGTTAAGGATTTTAGATGCAGTTGTTTTTCCAACAGCGACTTATGGATGCGAGACTTGGAACCTAAAGAAGTCAGATAAGGAATGGATATCTGCTTTTGAGATGTGGTGTTACAGAAGGCTGTTGAGGATATTATATACTGGAAGGCATACAAATGAATGGGTGTTAGAAAAGATTAGTAGAACTTTAAGGCTCCTTAAGGATATTGACAGAAGAAAGTTAAAATATTTTGGACACATAGAAAGGATGGAAGGAGGACTTCTCAGAACAGTAATAGAAGGTAAAGTTCCTGGAAAAAGAAAGCAGGGGGGTAGACCATCAATGAGATGGATGGATGGATGGCATGTGTGGAGTGACTGATCTTCAGAGAGTTGAGGCTGCCAGAAAAGCAAACAACAGGACTACATGGCGAGGCCTGGTGTGGAACATCATCGAGCATCGGAATGACCATGCGGCATCTGTAGTTGCCCAGTGAACATAGAGAGAACTGGCACACCAGCACTCCATGAATACACACGCATTTACAGACATAAAATGTTACCCTTAGAGGGGTACAGCAGAGGAATTGTATTAAAATCATCTGAAACTTCTAATTAGGTCACTCAACCTGTCTAAGAACAAAAGGACAGGAATTAGATGGATAGAAAAATGTATGTAATGTGTTTAGGCCATAAGGCAATTAGCAAACACATCTACATATTCATTATAATGAATATTTTGATGTTCTATATGAATATGTTCATACAGAAATTGGCTAGTTGGGAGGAGAAGAGGGGGAACCCATTGCAATTCCATCTAGCCATTTGTATATTTTTCCTTTCCATTCCATGAAAAATGACCAGAATAAATGGTGAATCTAAACCATTCAAATATGTCAGAAGGGAAGTGTGGTTAAATCAGGTCAAGGTGTCTCTTGTCAAAGGTATATTGTTAGACAATGAGGTAATGCCAAGCTGACCATGAGGGGTCACAATCTGTCAAAATTAGATTTTTTTATTGTGTTAAAGTGAAGGGAATTATTTTTAATAAATGAGGGAGAGTTGCACGTGAGGGAGGAAAGTGATTTGGATAAATGTTTGGCCAATTTGTTAGTGTGGGCTGTTGATTATTAAGGGGGATATTAGGTTTGGGAATTTTAGGACTCCTATATATCTGTTTTATGTGACTCCTACTCACAAAAGGTTGTAAACCTATATGTATATTAGTACTGTGGGTGGTCTAAGGTAGGCTTTTCATTAATTATTATTATTTTTTTTTTTTTGTACTTTTTTATTCTATTTTTACCCAGTTCGAAAACAACCCTGCTCAAGAGCCCTAACATGGAAATTTTCAAGTCTCTTTATGCCTATGGTAAGAAGAGTGATGATCTCACACCAGAGGTGATGAAATTCGTCTCCCACCGAAAGGCAAGGACAAACATCCATGCCCACAGTGGGATTTGAGCTTGCAGCCTTTGGTTGGAGAGTGGATATACTAACCACTCTTCCAAACCGACTAATGCCCAAGCTGTGAAATAAGGATTTAGCATTTTGCAGTAATAATATTTTATATAGACTTCTTTTGAGATTTGAAGAATCCCAGTATGTAGTCTTTAAGATTGCTTATTTTTCTGTTGTAATCCATTTAGTCTATAATGACAGTTGCATTTCCTTTATAAGCTTTGATTATAATATATATGTTGTGTGTGTGTGTGTGTGTGTGTGTAGCTTTTTAGGCTAAGATTTCTTTGATTGAATATTGCTCTTGGAAGGTTTAGATTTTGTCAAAATTCATACTATATCTAAGTGGAATATTGTTAGTTATTGTTGATACCAGATCATAGATGCCACGTTAGCTGCTAGTCAATATTTCTAAAATTGGTAATTTTGCCATCATTTCTTTGTTAGAAATGATGGCAAAATTATGCCCTCTACTAAGTGCATGGATTGTATCTTCTGAAAGTAGTAGCTGTAATGATAAATTCACATCTGAGATCTTTCTGTAGTTGTGGTTGAGAAGTGCTTCACTGCTGGAGAATTTCATGCTTTTTAAAATTACAATTCTTAACTTTTTCAAATTCTTCAATTGTTGCAATTTCAGAAATGGCACAAAGAATTGACCACAGTTCTTGATTTAACATTTCAGATAGCTCTTTCTGTGATGCAATTAGGATGGATTAATTTTTGCTAGCTTGACATACATGCTCCTAGGGACCAAAGGGGTAATTTGTTATGTTTTGCTATAATGAATATAAATTCATTTTTTCCTCATTAATTCTTTAGCTTTCTAGTTTTAAGAGAAACTTGTGCCATAGTTCTATACAATATATACACGAATACATATAAATAACCTTGTGTTTTTGTGTATATATTATATACTTCTATATTATGAAATATAGATGTATAAAAGGTCGACGTCATGGAAATCATTTAAATCGGCAGTATTTAATCATCATCAATTTCCTGATATGCACTTGTAAAGAGGTATTCAGGCTACTCTGACAGCACCACATGATTAAATTTACATTATTATTAATCTCCTACCAACAATTTTCCTCCAAGTTAATCTATTACTTGGCAGCACTCCAGTATTGTTGTATCTAACATTTTGTACTTCTAAGGCACTTCTGACTGAATCAATCCACCTAGACTTGTGGTCTTCCTCTGGATCTCTTTCCTGCCATCTTGGTATCAAACACCTGTTTTGCTAACCCTTTCTTCACCCATTGTGTTTAAGTGGTCAATACCACCTCAGATTAGCCCTGCTGACACATTCTTGAATGCTAATAATGTCAAATTCCTTTTTATTATCTTCATTTTTAATATGATTCTGCCATTGATACCACCAGTTCGCTCTCCTATTTTTCTCAGTATCCTCATATCTCTGGTCTCTAGTCTTTGATCAAGTGATTTATTTCTAACCCAATTCTCAAATAAATAACTTAAAACTGGTTTGAACACTATCTTGTATACTGCTAGGTTGGTGTTTTGGCTAATTTCTCTCTTATTCCATATAAACTTATTCATCTGGCTACCCACCATATCAGCTTTGCTTATTCTGTTGTCTGTTTCCAAATTTAACTTGCCATCTTCACTAAATAGCTGAAATGTTTTACTTGTTTGATAGGATCTCCATTCAGAACGCAGCTGAAGTTTTCTATGCCCCTGACTATTTTCATAGTTTTTGGTCTTTTCAATGCTAGTTTTCATGCCAAATTTGTTATGGCTGTTATTCAGTTGTTAGAGAATCCTGGAGACTTGCACTAGATGTATTGAGGAGTTCAACATCTGCATAAAGCAAAGTGCCCAAGTTTTGCATCCACAATTCTGATATCAGGGGCCTAATGCTACTTTCTTTCAGAATGTAATCCATATAGATGATGAATAAAAGTGGAAATAATGTGCATCCTTGTCTTTTCCTTGAGTTTACATCAAACAATCCTCCTGTATTTCCTTCAATTCTGACTTACATCTTAAATATAGACCATGTTGTCTGTATAGTGTTCCATTTACTTCACATAATTGTAGTTTTTTGGAAATCTTTTCTCTGGGGATCTTGTTGTATGCCCTTTCCAGATCTATAAAAGTAAATTATAGATCTTTTTCATATTCTCACAATTTCTCATCTGTTTGTGTTAAAGTGAAAAGAAGTACATTGTGTACTTCTAAGACACTTTTGACGGAGACACTTCTTGGTCTCTTTCTTGCAATTTTGGCATCAAACACCTATTTTGGTAACCTTTCCTTACCCATTATATTTAAATGACCAATAACACCTTAGCTCTGCTGAATGCTAACAATGTTAAGATCTTTTCTAATATCTTCATTTTTAATATGAGTTTGCCATTGTTGCCAAGTGCTCATTCTCCTAATTTTATTTACAACTCTCATATTGAGGTCTATATTCTTTGATCGAGGCTTGAAGTTTTTATTTATTTAGTGCTTTATTTCTGAAAAACTCTCAAATTCACAACTGCAAACTGATTTGAACACTGTCCTATATACTGTTAGTTTATTGTTTTGGCTAATTTCTCTCTTATTCCATATAAATTTATCCAACTGGCTCCACACCATACCAGTTTTGCTTATTCTGTTGTCTATTTCCAGATTTAACCCTCCTTCACTAAAAAACTGTTCATAAATAACCGAAATATTTTACTTGTTCTGTAGGTTGTCTATTGAAAATGCAGCTGAAGTTTTTTATTTTCATGCCTATTTTCATAGTTTTGGTCTTTTTTTTATTGTCGATTTTCATGCCAAATTTATTACATCTAAGAGGAGCCCTGGAGACTTGCACTGGATGTGTTTAGGAATACATCATTCACTTTCTACTCAAAATCATCAGTTATCCAAATTTCCACAAGCTGATTAATCCATATTTGTGGTTGTAATCTTTAAAAATAGTATTTGTCCTTAGGTTGAGGACAGTGTTGATGATGAATAAGAGTGGAGATAATGTGCATCCTTGTTTTACACTGATTTTCCATCAAGCCATCTTCCTGTATATCTTAATTTCTAATGGTGACTTACAACTTAAATATAGAACTATATATTGCTTTGTATAATGTTCCATTCACCTCATATAATTGTAGTGTTTGGAAAAAACTCTTCTCTGGGCACTTTGTATGTCTTTTCCAGATCTACAAAACTTATGTACAGATTCTTGTGATATTTCCATGATTTCTCAACTATTTGCCATAAAGTGAAAAATACGATCTCGACAACCTCTGTTTGGTCTGTACCTAGCATGTTCTTCTCCCACTTTCTCTTTCAAAATTTTTCTCAACCCCTTTTTTAAGTATGCTTGTATAAATAAACACCTCACCCAGAACATGAACACTTTGACCTCGTTAAAGGTCAAAAATGGTCTGTGTAGTGGCTCCTCCCATAAAATGCATAGCATTATACATGTCCTTAAGGATATATGCATTGCATTATGGGATACTAAGGCAATTGATGTGTAGTCATTAACCTTTATATACACAAAGAGCCCAGTTGTGAAGTGACTTCACATGCAAACTTTGTTTTCTTATACTTAGGTAAAGATGAAACCAAGAATATAATTTCTTGGAATCTTTAATTTATACTTTGAAAGACTTAAATTATCTCTAGAGCAGTGTTTCCAGACTAGATAAAATAAACAAAACTACAAAAAAAATATATATGAGGGTGTCTGCTGAAAAGTTCTGATAATCACCATAAAGGAATTGAGGTGGAACCATGTAACTATTCAACATATTCCCATGAAGTGTTATACACTTGTTTGCAACACTGCTGCAACATTTGCAATCCTCTGAGAAAAAAAGTCTTTCCCTTGTTGCACAAACCAGTCTTCAGCTGCAGATGTGATTCATCATCTGTGTTAAATTTTGTTCCTTTCAAGTGTTTCTTTAAATTTGGGGATAGGAAATAGGCAGATGGTGCCAGTTCTGGTGAATAAGGTGGGTAAGGCAGACAGTGAAAGCCTAAGTTGTGTATTGTCTGTTGGGTTTCATGAGCAATGTGAGCAGATATGTTGTCCCTGCAAAAGCAACATGGCTCTGCTCAGTTTCCTGCAGTGTTTTTCCTTCGGTATCTCCTTCAATTCCTTCAGAGCTGTTGAATAAACTGCTGCTTTAACAGTTTCACCTCTTTTTTTTTTTTTTTTTTTTTTGAGGCACTTGGCAAGGACTACACCATCCATATCACAAAAGGCAATGGCAAGAACCTTTCTTGTTGACTTTTTGGTTTGGAACTTCTTTGTCCATGGAGAACCTTTGTGTTTCCACTCCATTGACTTCTTTGGTCTGGGTTATAGTGATGAAGCCATGTCTCATTAGCAGCTGAAAAATTTGCACCTGATTTCTCAAAATGACCCCAAATCCCTTGAGATGACTGCATACATTCTCTCTTTTGATTCAAACATTTGTGGATCCACTTTGCTGAAAGCTTGTGTATGTCCAGATGTTGGTGGATAATGATGCCGACTTGTTCCATAGATATCACCAGAATCTTTTGGCTGGTATTTGTCTATCATCAAGGATCATGGCATGCATTGCATCAATGTTTTCAGGTGTAATTTCTGTGGAAAGTCTTCCTGACCTGGGGGGGGGGGGGCATCTGTTGTCTCTGGATGTTTCCAGAGAACTTGGCCACCCATCTGGCAACTGTTGGATATGCTGAGGCACAATCCCTTAAAGTCTCACACAAAGTTTGGTGAATCTCAGTTGCAGACCTTTTTTGCAGTACAAAAACTTCATGATGGCCCTTGCCTCTATGGCTTGGAATTTCTTCAAAACTTCTGACATGTCTTCTTCTTCTTATATATCCTAAAAGAAAAAGAACAGATTATTACATTTTGAGGAAAGATGGGGTTTTAAGGGTTTTTAAGATATGCTCTTTCTTGTGGTTATATCATTTGCTTTAAGGGTTTTAAGATATCTTCTTTCTTGTGGTTATATCAGTTGCTTTGATATCATTTTTGTTCTAGGTGTTTATCAGAACTTTTCAGTCCCTCCCCCCCCCCTGTAAAAAAGGGAGGTTGATTAGAAATAAAACACTGGATCAAAAACTAGAGACCACTGATATGAGATTTCTGAGAAAGATTAGAGGAGTGAACGGATGGCATCAATGGCAGTGTCATATTAAAAATGAGGATATTTAGAAAGAACGTGACATTGTTAGCATTCAGGAAAGTTTTAGCAGAGCTAATCTCAGATAGTATAGCACTTAAACAGAAAGGGAGAGGGAAGACCTAGAGGAAGATCTAGGTGGATTGATATAGTAAAAACTGTCTTAGAAGATATAAATATAAGGTAGATAATATTGGATTCTTGACAGATACCAGGTTAATTTGGAGGAAATTTGTCAACAGGAAGTGAATAATAATGTAACTTTTTCATGTAATACTATCAATATTCTGTACCCCCACACCCTGAGGGTACATTCAGGAATTTGATGATGATGATGAAAAATATATGAAATTGATAAAAACAATGAAAAAAATGCTTGGCCTACCCAGAATACAAATGTACTATAGGTTTACAAATAAGTTTTCATGGATAGAAATCATATAATAAAAAAAAAAGCAATAAAAAAATTACTTCAGGCATCTCCTTATCTTACTGAAGATATCCTTATCTTCATTTATCATTATCATCTTTGATTCCTTTTAGTATTCTTTCTTCCATTTCTAAACTTTTCAAGGGCCTCTAGAACATTTTGCAACTGTCTTGATATTTATTTTTTATATTCTTACCAAAGTCTTCCCATGACGTTTGCTTTGCTACTTTTACACATAGCCTAGCTCTGTTACAATTTTCTCTGTATTCTTTTTAGGGAATCTGCCAACTTTTAATTAAATTGAGAAAGTTTAAGATGATCATTTTTGTTTTGGTTCATATGATGAATACAGGCTTTCCTTTTGATAGTCTTTTTGATAAAAATTGACTTTTCTTTAAAACAAAGTTTTACAGAAAAAAGAAAGGCTAGACATAGTGAATGCTGTATCTAGTAGATATGTGGTGTGATTGGCAAAACCTGAATTATCAAAATCATGGAACTGGATGTAATCTTGTTTATATTCAATTTATGGAGTCAATCACTGTTTGGCATAAAAATTTTCATAATAAAATTTTACGTTTTGACCTTTACATTGGGATCATCTTCAGGAATATATATATATATATATATATATCTGTATAACATTATGGCAGTTAACAATATACCATAGTATTTTCCATAATGTCTTATGGATCAAATGCCTTAAAGATGTGCAGAACAACCATTTGTGAATCCCCGAACTTTTTTATGGCATTTGTCCAAAGGTCAGTGGTTTACCATCCTTGTTGGCCAAGCGGTTAGCATATTGCGGTTTTTAATCCCACTGTCAGCATGGGTATGAGACCACAATCTTGCTTATTGGAGAACTAATTTGGCTTGAAAAAGTTCCTGTTTTGTCTTTAGATCAGTATTTCCAGATAATGTAAAAAATAAATTACAAAAAAAAAAAAAAATCTTAGTCCACCTATGCCTACCAATGTACTATAGGTTTATAACATTTTGTAGGTGGAGTCAAAAAAGATCTCTTATTAATTGACAGCAGCAGAATACATTCTTGTGATTGTTACTATTCTTAGTAATGCATTGAATATTGGCTAATTTTCAAGCTGTAGGATAGGTATCAGTGGAAAGAGGGAATAAAAAGATGACATGGACTATTAGTTATTCTCAGACACAAATCTTCGGAATATTTAGAGCTATCAGGACCAAGAGATTTTGTTATCCATAAGATTCTTCTGATCTCTTTCTTGTGAAAAGTCATGGAGTGTGTTGAATGCATTTTGTTTGTAATGGTAGGGCATTTATCAGTAAAATCAGTCAAGAACTGGAGGCATGGTAAGAAGACTGGGATTAGTTTTCAGTGAGTAATAATGCAGTGGAATCATCAGAATGCAAAAGAGGTGGACACAGGGTTGGATGAAAATTATATCTAGTTGCATTGACAAGGGACTAGAAAGTATGACAGAGTTTTCTCTTGGCTGTAGTATTGGAAAGAGAAGTCTGTAGAATTGGAATTCTGTTTGTTGCATATAAATATGAGCACTTGAATTGTCTAAATATCTTATTTAAAAAAAAAAAAAGAGTTAATTGAAGTTGTGCTGCATGCATAATTTAAGAACAGATTAATTTCTCTGGAGAAAGATAACCAATAGAGTAATGTTTGGTGGTAGATATTGTTGCTTAACTCTTAAACAATATTTTGTATCCATGTTTCATGAGTTATTTTATTTATTTTTTAGGTGAGAAGATTTGAAGCCCTTCTAAATAAATGCAAAGAGACTATAAAAGGAAACAAGGATCGGTATCGTCAGCTGATGCAAGATAAAAATAAAGTTTCTCTACTGCTTGAAGAAAAGTCTAAAGAACTTCAAGATATGCAGGTATTTTTAATAATTATGTACATATTTAAATGATAGTATTTTTTTATTAGCTTTGGTTTGGTATTCAGTTTAACTTCAATAACAGCTGCACATAAATAACTTGCTTTATTTATCACATGGTATGCAAAACAAACAATTTTTTTCATTTAAAAAAACGGGTATTTCTTATAAAAATTAGGGTTTTATCCTGAGAGTCTGAGGCCAGCATTTGAAATAATAGAATATCAGGGATAAAAAATGCAAAAATTTGAGATGTACTAAATAAATTTACTGCAAATCCAAGTGTAGTTTAAAGTAAATGGTATGCAGTGCATCAATCAAATTCACTGTTTTTTTTTTAATTTCAGAAAACAGTAATTTAAATTTACTTATTCCATCTTACATAAGGAAAGTACAAATTATAATTTAAAAGATGCACTCTGAGAACATATCTCACATTGCTTAATTCCATTAATCCTATATATTTTTAAAGGGCATTAACATTAATGCCTACTTTTATCGTACAGTATATAAGCACAAACTCTACATTTAGGTGCTGATATTTCATTGGATTCAAGCCACTGTCTTCAAAGCACAAAAGCACTTGTCAAAAAAAAAAAAAAAAAAAAAAAAAAAACTTGAGTGTCTGCAATTAGTAATTAGTGAGCAGTTCAGATGTAATGGAAGAAGTGAGAACTAAACTTTTAGACACTTGTCCTTTGATATGTAGAAAATATCAAAGGACAAGCACTGAAATTTTAGTTCTGAAAGGTATATTAGAATAAGTATCAGAATTTCCATTCATATTGGGAGTTGGATGGTTCTGGCAGCCCATTCTGTAAAAACTGCCACAATGCAAAACATCATGTCTCGATAGAAGAGAAATAAAGCCCAGGTGGTCTCAATATGTCCAGAACGGCGGTGTCAGGGTGATGTAGCAGGCCCTGCAGCATCATCAGTCAGTGACTGCTATAAAGAAGCTCCACACAGAAATTGCTTGAAGATTTCTACTTGGAATGCAAGAGGTTTGAATAAACCTGCGAAGTTGGCTAATGTGATGAGAGAAATGGAGAGACTGAATATTGGTATATTGGGAATAAGTGAAACCTTTTATAAGGATTTGTTGGACTTTGAGTTGAAACTTCCAAATAAGACATATAAATTATATAATTCAAGTGGAGAAATATCAAGGAGAGGTGTGGCGTTCATTGTGGAGAAGAAAATTAGTAATAAAATCACTTATGTAATTAAAAAATCAGAGTAATTGCAATTCTAGTGAATGCCAAGCCTAGAGATATGCTTATCATTCACATATATGCTCCTACAGAAGAGAATGAAGAAGCAGATGCTGATAACATGTATGATGAAATAGAGTGGTGGATAAAGGTAGTTGGAGGCAAGAAAAATAGTTATTTGTGTTATGGGTGACTGGAATGCAAAAATTGGATCAGAGAGAACATCTACACATGTGGGAATTATCCTGCACTTGGAATTAAGAATGAGAGAGGAAAAAAATTAGTTGATTTCTGTAACAAACGCAATCTCATAACTAACACTTATTTTGAACAAAAACCAACAGCAAGATACACCTTGGAAAGTCCTAATGGAAGATACAAAAATCCGACTATATTGTGATTAGTAAGGTTACTTCAATGGAATATAGAACTCAGTGTCATGCTAAGTGCTGACTGTGGATCTGATCTTAGACTAGACCTAATGATAAGTTTTAAAAGAGGTAAACCGTGAGTAGACATATCGGTACACAATAAATAACAGAAAAAACTCACGTAGAAAGATTATTTATTAGTATAATTTTCGCCTGTGTGTCACAGGCATCTTCAGTACATTAAGCTCAAAATTAAACACTAACTGACAATGCCAAAAAGCGCCACCTAAGTAGCTAGTGTAAGATAACTAAAAAGGTCAATAACTTTCCTAAAAAAAAAAAAAAAATTAATACAATAAAAAGTTAGGAAAGATTAGCTGATTTGTAAAGTACTATCTCCCATAAAGGGGATAGACGTAAGTCGTCGGATCTGTTTAAGTTAGGAGAATGAAGTAGAGTTTCACATGTTTCTTTATAAAGGCGTTCCATGAGAAACTGACTTTTGTGAAGAACTCTTGTCTTTCTCCAACGAACTCTGTGTCTAGTGAAGATGGCATGTTCAGAAAGTCCAGACTTTTCAGGTCTAAAGTGTTCAATATAAGATTGGTGTTCTTCTAGCCGAATAGAGGCAGATCTTCCCGTTTGTCCGAAATAAGATAATCCACAAGAGCACGGAATCTGGATGATTAAGATGTGGAAGCTTGTCCTTAGGAGAAGTGAGAAAGGTGAAGATTTTTCTAAACGGTCGAAAGGCAACAAAAATATTCAGTGGTTTTAAAACTTTTGCTATACGTTCACTGATGCCTTGTACATAAGGGATAGTAATGCGCGTTATTTCCTCTGTGTTTGAAGAGGAAGACATATTAAAACTACTCAAAGTTCTTTTAATGAAGCAATTCTTATAACCATTAGATAGAAAGGAAGAAGTTATGTATTGTAGTTCTTTCTGTAAAAGATCGTCTGTAGAACAAAAGGAGCGGGCCCGATGAACCAGTGTTTTAATAGTTCCTGCCTTTTGACTGGGATGGTGATGAGATTCCGCATGGATATAATGGCCTGTATGAGTCTTCTTTCTATAAACTGAGAAATGTAGGTTACCATCTGGTTGGCGAAGAATTAGAAGATCTAAAAAGGCTAACTGCTTATTTGATTCTACTTCTATTCTAATGAAGATGCATTATCTTCATTCCATGTAGATAATGTATCTACATGGAATGAAGATCAAAAGAAAAAACTTAAAACCTTCTTCGGTCGTCCACCTAGATTGTATGGTCTTCTGAAAGTTCATAAACCAGGCATTCCGTTGAGACCAGTCGTAGATTGTATAGGTTGCCCCACTTACAAAATCTCAAAATTTTTATCTAATTTACTCTCCTCTTCAACTAGAAGAACTGATACTTATATAAAAAATACTTTGGATTTCAAAAATAAAATTTCAGATCTTCATTTGGACGTTTCTGATATCATGATCAGTTTAGATGTTGTTTCTTTATTTACAAATGTGCCTCTTTCGGAAAGTATTGAATTACTACAATAAAAAACAGGAATATTTTTTATTGTAGTTTGTATTTTTACAATTGTCTTTGTATTGTATTTTTACAATGTCCGAAGGAAACAGGAATTTCCTTCGGACATTGTAAACGTATTTGATTTTGTAATAAATTCTGGTTATTTTTCCTTTAAAAATAAGTTGTATCAACAAATTGAAGCAACAGCAATGGGTAATCCTCTTTCTCCTGCTATCTCCAATTTCTTTATGGAACATTTTGAACAACGTATCTTTGACAATATTTCTCCCAGACCTACGCATTGGTTCAGATATGTCGATGACATTTTTGCTGTATGGAATGGCTCTTCTGATGAACTTCAACAATTTTTCACTAAGTTAAACGCATTTCATCCTAGGATCAAGTTTACCCTAGAAGTAGAATCAAATAAGCAGTTAGCCTTTTTAGATCTTCTAATTCTTCCCCAACCAGATGGTAACCTACATTTCTCAGTTTATAGAAAGAAGACTCATACAGGCCATTATATCCATGCGGAATCTCATCACCATCCCAGTCAAAAGGCAGGAACTATTAAAACACTGGTTCATCGGGCCCACTCCTTTTGTTCTACAGACGATCTTTTACAGAAAGAACTATAATACATAACTTCTTCGTTTCTATCTAATGGTTATAAGAATTGCTTCATTAAAAGAACTTTGAGTAGTTTTAATATGTCTTCCTCTTCAAACACAGAGGAAATAACGCGCATTACTATCCCTTATGTACAAGGCATCAGTGAACGTATAGCAAAAGTTTTAAAACCACTGAATATTTTTGTTGCCTTTCGACCGTTTAGAAAAATCTCCACCTTTCTCACTTCTCCTAAGGACAAGCTTCCACATCTTAATCATCCAGGTGTCTACCAGATTCCGTGCTCTTGTGGATTATCTTATTTCGGACAAACGGGAAGATCTGCCTCTATTCGGCTAGAAGAACACCAATCTTATATTGAATACTTTAAACCTGAAAGGTCTGGACTTTCTGAACATGCCATCTTCACTAGACACAGAGTTCATTGGAGAAAGACAAGAGTTCTTCACAAAAGTCAGTTTCTCATGGAATGCCTTTATAAAGAAACATGTGAAACTACTTCATTCTCCTAACTTAAACAGATCTGATGGCTTACGTCTATCCCCTTTATGGGAGATAGTACTTTACAAATCAGCTAATCTTTCCTAACTTTTTATTGTATTAATTTTCTTTCTTTTCTTTTTTTTTTTTTTTTAGGAAAGTTATTGACCTTTTTAGTTATCTTACCACAGCTACTTAGGTGGCACTTTTTGGAATTGTCAGTTAGTGTTTAATTTTGAGCTTAATGTACTGAAGATGCCTGTGACACACAGGCGAAAATTATACTATTAAATAATCTTTCTACGTGAGTTTTTTCCGTTATTTATTGTGTACTGATAGTCCTAATGATAATAAATATTCATCTGAAATCAATAAAAATTAAAAGGAAACCAACCCATAAATAGGATTTAGAGGCTACAGAATGCAACAGTAAAATCAAAATTTAATGAAAATGTTTCATAACTACTGGTTGCACAATTACAAAATGAATGCATTTTGTAATTGTGCAACCAGTAGTTATGAAACAAACTACAAACAGCTATCATAACTTCGCTAAGAACAACAGCAAACATGAAGAAAGGAAGAATAAACCATGGATAATGCAAGAAGTAATTGACCTTGCCGATGAAAGAAGAGCATAGAAAAGAAGAGCAAATGAAGAAGAAAGATTAAGATATAAATCAGTGGATAAGAGAATCAAACAATTATGCAGGAGATTGAAAGAACAATGGATAAATAACCAATGCATTGAGATAGAAGTGTTACAAAAAAAAGAACAAAACCAGAGAAGCATTCCTGAAAGTGAAAGAACTTAATGGAAAAGTAAAATGAACACAATCTAATAACATCAAGGACAAAGATGGAAACATGATCATTGATAATGAAAAGACAAATGAAAGATAGGCCAAATATTTATCAAATCTCTATGATGATGAAGAGAACATGATTGATGATTTGCAACACCTTAGTTGTTATGTGCAGCAGATACCACTCTACCTACAAGAAATGAGATACAACACATAATCAAGAATCTTCTTAATAATAAATCACCGGTGTGATAGTATTTTTGCAGAACTGCTGAAAGCTTAGTGGACACCATTCAGCAAATCTATAAAACAATAGAATTACCTGAATCTTTTACAAAATTGGTCTGCATACCAATTCCAAAAAAAATTATGCCCAAAATTGTGAGGATTATAGGACTGTGAGCCTAATCTCTCATGCATCTAAAATCATTTTAACCAGAGAAATTGAAAGAGTCTTAACTGGCAAACTAAGTGAGCAACAGACTTTAGAAGAGGAATGGGAACTATTAATATTATCCTACAAATAACTATTAATATTAACTGACTAATTAATATTAATTAACTATAACTATTAATATTAACTACAAATATTACTAGAAAGATCTCTTGAAAGGAACAAGAACATATACAAGTAACCCTCATATAATGCAGATGTTAGGTTCTGCAGAAATGCCGCGTTATATAAATCGTGTTATGCGAGTCTCAGATCACATAGAAAAAGTAGGGTTATGTTCTGAAATTGTTTTTTTTTAATTTTATTTTTTTATTTTTAAATTATGTAAACGACACATTCAACAAAAAAAATTTTATTTAATTCAGGTAATTCATGTAAGTTAAAAAACTTATAAACTATGAAACAAATACATAATATAAAAATTACAAATTTTACTTAAACTTCATTGCACATAATGCATAAATGTTTTAGGCAAAATAAAACAGTGCATATTTTAATCTTTCATAGCACAAGGATTGGTTAATAAACACTGGTTTTGTCATGTAATCACCTGATGCATTACTACAAAACAGTAGAGTAATTCTATCTTTGGAAACTTTGAATCCAGGAGCTGATCTTTCATTTTTCGAAATATAGGTGCGTTTTTCCAATTTTTTCCAATATAACCCAGATTCATTCACATTGAACACCTGGTCTGCACTATAAATGTTTATAAACTGTGAGAGTTTTTTGTTTAATAAGATTTCCATCCATGGGAATTTTCTTTTGAGGTGCAATCTTCTTTTGAAATCATTAGAGATTTCTCCATTTTTGCATTAGATTATTGCATACACGAGCAACGCGCTTTGCACTTATCGTTGACCCAGCAATAAACACTTTCTCAGATTTTATGTTCATTTTGTGTGATTGTTCAAATTGTTGATTCATTTAAATTCAAAGTCCCTGCAAAAACTCCTGTTTTTTTTCTCCATTTTTCAACCGATCCAAGAATTTGAATATTTTTCTTCAAGAGAAATGAATTTTGTTTTCAATGTTGGTTTTCCTTTTGTTGCAGTTTGTGGCCATTACTATAAAAATAAATTTTTTACATAAAAAATGCATTACATATTAATTATGTATGTAACTCACCAGAAAATAAAGTGCTCAGCTGGAGATTAACACACTTATGATTTTTAATGCTCTTTCCTGGCAGAAAACGAAGACAATTTTCAACAATAATTACTTTATACGGTAAACAATTGACGTACATGCGTGCTAAAGGGTATTTCCCCTAATATAAATTCACTACTTATAACTACATGCACGATACGGGTAGACACAAATTTAACGAAGATAAAATTTGATTTTCAAGTTGCATGGTGAAAATCATATCAAAACATAAAGGGTTACTACAATTTGTAGACTGTGTTTTTATCGGAATCGTGTTGTATAAGTACCGCGTTCAACAAGGGTTACTACAATTTTAGACCGTGTTATATCGAAGCCGCATTGCATAAGTACCTCATTATATGAGGGTTACCTGTGCACATGCTTCATAGACTTTCAGAAAGTCTTCAATCAAGTAAAACACAATAAGCTGTTTAATATTCTAGAAAAATTAGACTTAGAAGATCATGGACATAAATTTATAAAAATGATTTACTCCAAACAAAAAATGCAACTGTTTCTCTGAGACTTCTGAAGTAAAAAAAAGGAGTTAGCCAGGGCTGCATCCTTTCACCAAATCTATTTAATATTTACGCTGAGACAGTGATGAAAAAGATTGAAAAAACAGAATATAGAAATCGGTATCAGTGGTATAAATATGACAATCTTAGATATGCTGATGATATCATTCTAATTGCAGACAACAGAAACAAATTAATCAAATTACTGCACCTACTAATTGAAGAAGGTAAAGATTTTGGCCTACATTTAAATGCAAAAAAAACCCAATTTATCAGAGTTGCAAAAGAAAATAGATCCGAGTCAGAAATATTAATAAACAACATAAAAATTGACCATACAACAGAATACAAATATTTAGGTACCTATTTTGCTGTTGGAAAACAAGATAAAGAAATAAAAATGAGAAGTGCAATAGCTAAAGATGTCTTCAGAAAAATAAAGATTTGCTCAGAAGTTCTGTGGGTATAGAGACAAAAGAAGAGAATGATAAGAACATTAGTTTGGGCAGTTTTCACATATGGCAGTAAGACCTAGGTAATCAAGAAGAGAGGCCTTTGAAATGTTGCTACACAAGAGCACTGAAAATCTCATGGACAGAGCACATGACAAATGCAGAGGTATTATAGAGAATATTTTATTGCAGGAAATGATCCAGAGAAAGATGAAACTAGTAGGACATGCATTGAGGGGATCAGCAGGACAGAGGACACTTAACAGTTTTAGAAGGAAAGATTATAGGAAGAGGATCAAGAGGTGGAAAAAAGGACATGGATTAATGACATAAGATAATGGACATGATCATGTGACTATGCTGAAACAAAAAAGAAGAGCTGCCAACAGCGAGGACTGGAAGGACATGCTACTGCACCCTCACATTGAGGAAGCTACATGATGATCAGAATTTCAGGTAAATTAATGTATCCATACATGTTCATATTAGAAAAACATCATTGCTAATGCTAAAATAGTCTCTCATATTTGTAATGACTTCTATGTAGCATATTTTCTTCAATTAATTCTCTGTTAAAGAACTGTCTGAAGTGTGGTCTGCTCATCCTGACTTGTCATAATGATGTGTATTTATTTCTTATGCAGCTTTTCTTATCTGTCGAAAGTAATCTAACTTGCAGACACTTCACACACCCCTAGGATGCGACAGAGGAAAGAATTATTCTTTATAGCACTATGACATTGCATGTTGTAGTGTGCAGATTATATTGTTGTAGCAATACCTCTAGTTTTGATGTGGTGTTATATGGCTTGTGGAAAGTGGGTGGTGGGTATTTTATCTTTTTACAGTGCTCATAGTCCTGAGCTAAAATATGTGGCATAGATAATCAAGTGGTAAAAGCAGTCATTTGAACTGATCTAACTGTGTAACTAATATGTTGACAACACATTAGTTACACATCTTTCAAATGATTCAGAATGTGTCCAAACAGCAGATGCTTTGGACACCTCTTCCTGGGTGAATTGTGTGTGTGTGAGAGAGAGAGGTGGGGACATTTATATAATTTTGCATCGCTGAATTGAAGCCTTTTGGGTCTTTATTTTAGTAAATACACCTCTCCGATGCTTCGACTTCCTTAGCACTGAGAGTTTGCTCTCTTAGGTTTCTGTCTGGTCTCTGATGAAAACCAACGAGTTTGAAACAGCTGTCAGAGTAGTGAAACCTTATCAAAATGGACTAATAGGAGGCGAATATACAGGCACTTTGAGTGTGTGCTTCCTGTTAGGTTCGGCTGGGGCAACTCGTCGTATGGCGGCGGTGTATTCCTGCAAAACTCTCTGGTCAAATTTCAAATATGAAACTTTTATAGTTTCTGTATTTGGATTTGAAATGATGTTGGATTTAATATCCACTTAATATATATCATTTTGATGTTAAATGTAATACTGTTTTGTTTTTGGTATGGTAATATTTTCATTTGAAAATAAAATTTGCTGATGTTTCATTTTCATTGATCCTACTTCTATAAATTATGCTGCCCTAAAAATTCTTTGAAAATAGATGGTGACGTGATCTTATTTATATACAGTGAAGTGACTCTTGAAAATGTATTTATGCCTGTATACTGTCATAAAAGTATGATTATGACATAAAAAGACTGTTTAGTGCCAAAAAAATATCAAGTTTCAGTTAAGTGTTACTTTTTTTTTTATATTGTCTGCTCTCTTTTCTTTTTTATGAATTTAAAAAAAATTTAAACCTCTCATGATATTAAAATAACCGTTAATGCATGCACCTTTTCATGTTTGCATATAGAGGCTTGTTAAAGAAACAGGGTCGATGGTTCAGAGCCTGGATAACTGAGAAGAGATCTCCACATAGCATTTTAAGGGTTGTGAAGAACTGACCAGGGTTTCTGCCCTTATGTCCAATCCTGACCTTCTTGTGGTGCATCCCATTAGGTAGATACCTAGGTGGATATGATCAAACTAGCCAATCAAATTGAATTCTGTACTGGTAAATGGTTGGTAAATGATATGATTCACACAGGTGTTAATAACAATGGGGATATGCCATATATTCCCAATGTTATTAAGATATTCCTTGCATGAGGAAAATGCAAGGACTCACAGAGGAGATGGGCAGCCTTCTGAGGGGATGGTGCAGAACATCAGTAGAATGAAAGTGACGGAGGCCATGAAGAGGATGAGGAATGGAAAAGCGGTGGGCCCCGACAGAATTCCAGTGGAGGCATGGAAGGCACTGGGGGAAGAGGGAATTGACCTGCTGTGGGACCTGTTCATGAAAGTTTGCCAACAGGAAAATATACCCGAGGAATGGAGGGAGAGTACTCTTGTTCCCGTCTACAAGGGTAAAGGGGATGCACAAGTCTGTAAAAATTACAGAGAAATAAAGTTGGTGTCCCACACAATGAAGATCCTAGAAAGGGTTCTTGATGGTAGATTGAGGGAGGAGGTGGAGATTGCAAAGGAACAATTTGGCTTCATGCCTGGTAGATCAACAACAGATGCTATCTTTGGGTTACGACAGATGATGGAAAAATATCGAGAGAAACAAAGGGAGCTACATCTGGTATTTATTGATCTGGAGAAAGCATACGATAGAGTGCCAAGGCAAGAAGTCTGGAGGTGTCTGAGGGAGAAGAAGGTGCCGGAGAAATATGTCAGGTTGGTGCAGGAAATGTACAGAAATGTGAAGACAAGTGTTCGGACCTGTTTGGGACAGACAGAAAGTTTTCAAGTAAAAGTTGGCTTGCATCAAGGGTCAGCATTAAGTCCGTTTCTGTTTAATATTGTGATGGAGGTGGTAACAGAGGAGGTGAGAGAAGATGCACCTTGGACAATGTTGTATGCAGATGACATCTTGCTGTGTGTAGATTCAAGAGAAGAAGCGGAAACTAAACTGGAAAGATGGAGAAAAGTACTGGAAGAGAGAGGTATGAGACTGAGCAGAAGTAAGACAGAGTATATGTGTTGCGCAGTGGGCGGTGGCCAGGAGACAGACCTGGAGCTGGAAGGAAATGTCATCAGGAAGGTGAGAGACTTTAGATACTTAGGTTCGACAGTGGAAGAAGATGGAGGAGGTGAGAAGGAAGTGGGATGCAGGATACAAGCAGGTTGGAGGAACTGGAGGGAGATGGCTGGAGTGTTATGCGATAAGAGGGTGCCGATCATTCTGAAAGGTAAAATTTATAGGACAGTAGTGAGGCCAGCTATGACATATGCTATAGAAACTGTGGCCCTGAGGAAAAATAACATTAGCAGGATGGAAGTAGCAGAGATGAGAATGCTTAGGTGGATGTGCGGTGTGACCAGAAAGGATCATCTGAGAAATGACTATGTCAGGGGGAACAGTGAAAGTTACGAACTTAGGAGCGAAAATACAGGAGGCAAGGTTGAGATGGTTTGGTCATGTGATGAGGAGGGAGGACGAATATGTGGGAAGAAGGGTCATGCAGATGGATGTGCAAGGAAGGCGGAAGCGTGGGCGGCCAAAGAAGAGATGGAGGGAACTGGTAGAAGAGGACTTGAAGATGAAGAACTTGGATGTGGTGACAGCCCAAGACAGGAAGGTGTGGAGGAGACTCATAACAAACAGTAACCCCATTAAGTGGGAGAAGCTGCAGAAGAAGAAGAAGAAGATTAAGATATTCCTGTCATACACCTGATTTATTATTATTGCAGCCTCCATGGAGTCTTTATCATACTGAAACTTAAAATCCTTAACACTCTCTGCATTAACAACATATTTTGGTAATGTGTTCCATTCACTCACAATTCTTAATGCAAAAAATCTACTCCTCACACCCCCTCCTCACCACAATCCTACACAACTTCCAGGGATGACTTCTGGTTTTTTGCCTCTTGCCTTCTACTCATTTTGTAATCCCCCCCCCCCCTCTGGATTAATCTGATAAAAATCCTTCACTAACTTAAACGTCTTGATCAGTTCACCTCTTTTCCTCCTATCTGCCATACTCTGCAGTCCACATTTCTTCAACTTCTCTCTAGACAAGAGAATGAGTTTTGTTCATTCTCTTGTTTATTTTTGTATTTCATTTACTATCATTGCTAATCATGGTGCCAAAATTGCTGAAGATGGCATGTTAAATGTGAAAATAGACAAGGGAATGAGCAAAGCTGGTATGGTGGAGAGTCATCTGAATAAATTTATATTGAGTAGATTAGAAATTAGTTAAACACTAAACTGAAAGGACAGAGGGAACATTATACCAAGCAGTATAATTGGTGGGAGTATTCAAGGTAAAGAAGCATGCTCACCAAATAACTCTGATTGTGAGTTATCAATTCCTCCCCACCCCCCAATTCCCCACAGACATGGCCAATATAAATATTGTACTTCTATTGTACTAGTCTACCTAACACACACAAAGTGTATCAGTAGGCTAGTGCAATAAGAGCATTTGACAATAGGAGAGATTAGTCAAGGGAATAATGCTCTCCCCCTCTGTTAATTAACTTCTGTATGAATCACATTAAAGAATATGGCATTATATCAAAATTGCTGACTTTAATTTCATTGTTTTTAAGATACAGATGAGGTTATTCTCTTCAATAAATTCAATAAAAATCTTCAGGACAAATTAATTGCTGCGACAAATTTTGCATGAAAATCAGCAATAAAAAGACATTCTGAAAACAGGATGGTAAACATTAATTACATTAACAGTAGAAAACTTCTCTCCTTAGTGAATATTGCATAATGTAGGTGGGCTACACCACCCAACCAAAAATTTATCTTCTGAAATGCTTCTTTTTTAAATACAAAAATTATCATCTGCTTGAATAATAAAATTTCTCTATTACAATATTACAGAACAAGGGAAATATTTCAGCTGTTTCGGCACCATTTTTAGTGAAGATGACAAACTAATTATGAAAATATACAAGAAAATGAACATAGTTGATATGGTGGAGAATTCATCAAATTGCTGCCATGTACCCTCAAGGGGTGTACAGAATATGATAGTACTACATGAAAAAAATTAGATCATTCCTAACTTCCTATTTACAATTTTCCTCCAAATCAGTCTGTTACTTGTCAAGACCCCAACATTATCAGATCTTATATTTCTGTTGTCCAAGGTACTTTGTACCATATCAACCCACCTATATCATGGTCTTCCTCTGGGTCATTTTGCTGCCATCCTGGCAGAGAACACTTATTTTGCTAATCTTTCTTTGCCCATTCTGTTTAAGTGACCATACCACCTGAGATTAGCTCTGCTAGTGCATTCCTGGATGCTGACAATGTCAAGTTCTTTCCTAATATCCTCGTTTTTAATATGATATTGCCATTGATGCCATCTGTTCACGCCTATAATCTTTCTCAGGACTCTCATATCTGCGGTCTTTAGTCTTTGGTCAAGTGTTTTATTTCTGACCCAGCTCTCAGATCCATAAGTTAAAACTGGTTTGAACACTGTCTTGTATATAGCTAATTTAATGTTCCGACTGATTTCTCTCTTATTCATATGAATTTATTCAGTTGACTTCCCACCATAAGCTTTGCTGATTCTGTTGTCTATTTCTATATTTAATTTACCATCTTCAGTAAAAATTGTGCCTAAGTAGCTGAAATGTTTTACTTGTTCCACAGGATCTCCATTGACAACACAGTTGACATTTTCAATGATTCTGCCTATTTTCATTGTTTTTGTTTTTTTATTGCTGACCTTCATACCATATCTATTACAACAGTTATTCAATTTAGTCAGAGAATCTTGCAGACTGGTAGCAGATTTATTTAGAAGTATAACATCGTCCGCATAAAGCAAAGAGCTCACATTAACATTTCCAATTCTGATATCATGTTTAATACCACTTTTCTTCATAATGTGATCCATATAGATAATGAATAACAGTGGGGATAATGTACATCCTTGTCTCACACCAGATTTAACATTAAACTATCTTCCTGTACTTCCTTGAATTCTAACTGCTGACTTACAACTCAAATAAAGACTAAGTATTGCTTGATATAAAGCCCCATTGACACCATATAACTGTAGCGTACTGAATAGCTTCTCTCTTGGCACCTTGTCATATGCCTTTTCCATATCGGCAAAACTTAAATACAGATCTTTGTTATATTCCCATGCTTTCTCGACTATTTGTTGTAAAGTGACGATCTGATCCTGACAGCCTCTATTTGGCATGAATCCAACTTTTCTTCCACAATTCTTCTCAACCGTTTCTCAAGTATACTTGCATAGATCTTGCCAGGAACGCTCAGTAGGAAAATACCTCTGTAATTCTCACATTCAGTTTTATTTCCCTTTTTATATATGGGTACTATGAGAGCTCTACTCCAATCATCAGGAATTCGTCCCTCTGTCCAGGCTTTCTGAACTATGCAGTGCAGCTACTGTAAGACTTTTATACCACCATACTTCAGCATTTCTGGTCGAATATCATCTACTCCTGCTGCCTTTCCACATTTCAAGCCTCTGATGGCTTTTTCTACTTCAAGTATGGATATGTATTCCTGACTGCATGCCTGGTCAGTGTTTTTTACCACTGTGCTGTCATCACTGCTTGTTTCATTTAGCAGTTTTTCAAAGTAATTACTCTGTACTTCAAGGATTTTTTTTTCTCCCATTTTCATGTCACCTTTAATCTCCTAAGTTTCTTCAACAACCTCCAGAATATTTTGCCACCCTCTTGATATTTATTTTCTATATTCTTGCCAAAGTCCTCCGATGACTTTTGTTTAGCTAGTTTTACACAGTGTTTAGCATTCTTGCATTTGTCTCTGTATTCTCTAAGAGCACAAGCTGACTTATTTGCCAGGAACTTTTGATAAGCTTCCTTCTTTTCCTTCACTGCCTCTTTAACTTCCTGTGTCCACCATGGAGTTCTAATTTTTCTGTCCTTGCAGACAACTTCACCACGTGCCTCTCTAGCTGAATCAATCAGGGCTTTCTTCAAGGCTTGCCACTGAATCTGCAAGGTTTGATTCCTGTTCTCAAACCCTTTCATTTTTTTTTCCAATAAACTTTGTGTATTTTAGTCTACAGTTTACATCTGAGAGCTGCTCAACTTTTATTCGCTTTAAAACTTTCTTACATGTTATTCTTTTCAATATGAAATTCAGTTTTATCCTGCTCAAGACTAAATAGTGATTACTTCCAATTTCAAATCCTCTGTACACTCTGGTGTCCTGCACCAGGGAGAAAACATCACTATCAACAATAACATAGTCAATGAGACTTTTCTTATTCCTTGCCTCTTCTCTCCATGTGAATTTGTGCACCTTTTTCTGTTGGAACATGGTGTTAGTAATAACCAGTCCATGTCCTAAGCAGAAATCCAACAGGTATATTCCATTATTATTAGCTTTGCTCTTTTCTCCAAATTTTTCCAAAATATTTTTGTATGTCTCACAATCAGTTCCTACTCTGCTATATAGATTCCCAACAAGGACCAACTTTTCCTTTTTCATTGTGTCAGTTGCTTTTTCTAAAGCCTCAAAAAATCCCTCCACTTCTACCTTAGTAGAACCTTCTGTGGGACCATAAGCACAAATAAGTCTCATTGTCCAGTTCTCCCATTCTCATATTTGCCCACATTACTCTACTTGAGACTGATGCCATTGAAGAAGATTAGCCTTGTATTTTGTGTAGAATACTATAGCTACTCCTTCTTTTCTTTGATTGTCATTGCCTGAATATAACATTTTGCATTTATTACCCAGAAAGATCTCACCAGTTTTTGTCTTTTTTGTTTCAGTCCCCCTATTATGTCGATCTGGTACTTATGTAATTCCTCAGCTAGCTCCATTTCTTTGCCATTCAGGCTTCTTATGTTGATAGTACCGATCTTTAACTCTGGTGATGTTGAGTTGGGTGTGTTTTCAGATTTGTTCCAGTAGGTGACTTTTTGCTGTTCGTCCTGGTTCCCTGGTGAAAACAATGGGGCCTTGTTTAACTGGGCAACACCCCAGCCAGCTGAAATTTTGTCATGTTGTACCATAATTTTTTTATTTTGGTTTAACCAATAAGAATACAATTTGGTTGGCTAAATCCCAAATTGCCAGCTCATCCTCATTCATTCAGTATCCAAGTAGATATCCAACAGGGTGCACCACGAGAAGGTGAGGATTGGACATTAGGTCAGAAGCCCTGGTCGGTTCTCCGCATTCCTTTAAAAGCTGTGTGGAGGTCTCCTCTCAGTTATACAGCTTTGACCCTTAAGCACAAACACTAAACATAGATATGAGACTTATGACAAACAGAGGAGTGGATAAAAGGCATCAATTATAGAATCATATTATAAGTGAAGATATTGGAAAGAAATTGAGAATGTTAGCATTTACTAATGAGTAAGCAGATTGGATACTGCTTATATATTCTAAGGTGGTAGGGTCACTTTAGCCGAATGTCAGTATTTAATAAATAAAGTATTTCATCTACTTTAGTACATCTGTTTGAAAACAGATGTTTGATTCTAGGATAGTGGTAGGGAAAGTCAAGGAAAACAAAAATCTTGATGGATTGATGTTAAGAGTATCTTAGAAGACTGAAGTGTATGAGCTGACATTAAAGAGTTTTGTCAAATAACAGAACTAATTTTGAAGAAAATTGCCCCAGGAATAATTTCCTGGTGCTATCATAGTATCCTGTACATCCCTTGAGCATCAAATTTAAAGAATTTGATGATGAAACTTGCAGGTTATGAACTGTAAAAGTGAAGATTGGAAATCTGGTCAGAACCTTAGTCATCTGATCCTTACATGCGATGTGGAAATCTCTTTCCAGTAATCTAAATTTGATTCCAAAGTGATCCCAAATAAAAACTTGATTACAGATGCTATTAGCATTAGCCAGGCATCTCTATGGGTTCATTGTGGAAATGTTTTGTTTAACTCCTTCATAGCTCTCTTTAAACTCATTCATTAAAGATGCTCACACTGTTCCTGCTATAATCCATTACATGCCATTAGAAAAACCCAGATCTCCAGTTACGTTGATGATACTTTTACTTTGCTTTCAGGAATGACCTCTCCCACATTTTTTTCCCCACCTACCATATATTGATAAAATTCCCTTATATCTGTGCTATAAAATTTAGAGATCATTTTGCCGTGCTGTGTATCCTATTTTTAAATATTAACATTGCAGATGCTGTTCAGGGACATGATAAAGAAATAAAAATTCATGAGTTGGAATGTATTGCAAGAATTTGATGTAAACACAATGATGTAATTAAATAGGATATTAGTACATATGTACATTAAGGAAATCAAGCCTAGAATTGAAACTCTAGGCTTTGTTTTACTTAAAGGAATGGCTTTGTATTCCATTAATTTCATATTTCATGGACTTTCCTCATTCTCGCAAAATTTAGAAGACCATTTCCAAGCATAGTAATTCAGATAGGATTTAACTTATTGAGAGAATCACTTTGTCTCAGCAAGTAGTGTTCTCTATCAGCTTTGATTGTGACAATTTTACACCCTTATCAGTATGATTCCTAGATTTCTATTCTCTGTCCACTGTTACTCTTAGTCTTTATTCTGATCAACCACTTGCATTGAATTCCCATCATTCAGTGTTCATAGTTCATAACCTTGAACATGGCATTGACCTCAGACTTTTTAGCTCATATCATTAGTCTCTTCATGTCGTACTGTAGAGACACTGTATTGGATTCATTTCCTTTTATCTTTTCCAGTTAGCATCATTAAGCAAACAGTTGAATTATCACTCACCAGATGCTCTCTCTGTCATTAATATACAAACTGAACTGCAGTGGTCCACTGGTAGAGGTCTGAGATAAGCTACTAATGATCTTTGACAAGAAGTTATGTTCTTGTTTAATCCTTTATCCAAGCATAAGTGAACAAAGTTTGCACATGAAGTATATTAACAACTAGGCTACTTGTATGTAGACTGGTAAGTTCACATCAGTTGCCTTAGTCCCATAATGCAAAAGCATTATGGCTAATGCCAATTCCTAGACAGGGTTGATCTTTATTGAGGTGAAAAAGTAAAGTAAAACTAAAACTATCAGGCTGTCTTGATAAGAGAGCCTGATAGTATTAGGAGAAAGACAAGACAGATGGACAGTATGAGAGAGAAAAAAGCTTCAGCTGTTTTATATCATCTTATAGTCAAAGGTGATCTTATTTTCTTTTTCACCTTTCTCATGCAGCTGAACAACCAAAGACCAATTTAAACTAAAATACTGAGATAACTAATACTCAGGTTGTTAGCCTTATCTAAGTTAATGCCCTTCAGTTGGTCTTCTCTGCCTGGGATTGCTTTCCAGTCATCCCTGCAGTTGACTATAAGACCATGGTTAACTAAGAGAATGGAACCATTTAAAAAACCTCTCATAATAAAAATACAGAATTTTATCTCTCCTTAGTGAATATTGCATAATGTGGATAGTCTTACCAGTGAAAAATTTAGTATCTCCTAGAATGCTTCTTTCTAAATACAAAATTGTCTGATTGAACAATAAAATTTCCATGTTACAATATTGTAAAGCATTTGTGTGGCATGTTGTTCATTTTCAAGTCCATGTTTTTTTCAATTGGCCATGCTTAGAAATTGAGCAAGCGTGTGGTTAGAGGATGTGAGAACTAGATTTTTTTGCTTGGAGATTGGTGAATGAGTGAAATAGATTGCCAAAGTCTGTTATGGGTGCCATGACTGAGTGAATGAGTACAAAGCAAAATATGATAGGTATTGCACAAATATTGGATAGTGCTTGGCACAATGTTAAGGGCCTCCCTTGATGAGTCTATGGACTCCATGGATTTGTCATGTGGTAACAATAATAATAGTGATAATGTGTTTCATAATTTTTCGTGACTACCTTGACTTGGATAAGGAATGAGAGTTAAAGGTAGATAGATCAGTGAAGATTCTTGTGCAAGTTAGCATAAATTTTTAAATTTGTTTCTTGAATGTGTCAAAATCTGATATTGAGAGTAGTGATCCAACCATGAAAATTAATAAGAATAGAAATTGGGCTGGTCATCACAATGGGCGTTTTTATAGCATCAATGCATAAACCAAGAACAATGGTAGATGTATTCTGTTGAGGAAGCATTCCATATCAGATTGTGATCTGAAACCTATGCAAGTGGTTATGTCAAGAACATAATTATAGGACTTCTTTGAACTCCTATAATTATGGTAATTACATACTAAGGATGTAATTTTGCTTAGTAACTTTGGTTATTTGTACTCTTTGTGCAAGATCACTGCTGTGATTAAATGTTCCTTTAATTATTTACTAGGAAAAGGAAGCTGAAATACAAGCTAGTCTTAGGGAAGAACTGCAGAAAATGAAGGAAAAATTATCTCAGTTAGAATGTGAGCAAGAAGAAAGCATTATGGCCATGGCAGAAACCAAGTGTAATATGCATGAAGAATTAGAACTTAAAGAGAAACAATTACTGCAATTTAAGGAGGAAATAAACAATCTAAAGAAGGAAAAGGAGTCTCTTGAAGCAATTGGTAGGTGATTTTTGTTTTGCTTTTTTCCCTTGGTTACACTAGCAATATATAATTTATGTAGTTTTTTGTCCTTAAAAATATTTAATAAACTTATTAAAATACTTAAAAAAAATGAGCTTAATAAAAAAAAAAGAAAAAAAAGAACAAATTTCTTGGAAATTTGAGTATCATTGAATTTGAATAAAAATTGATTTTTTTTTATTATCTGTATATCCCCTCTCTTACCATTTCATGCTAACAAACACTGAAATTTAGCAATATGCTTCCTGCAGTATGGTTGCTGTTTTGTGTCTGAGCAGTGTGGAAATGGAGTTGGATATGTTAGCATTATCATCAAATATGTTGTTTCTGGTTTCAGAATTCAGATCAGGATTATTGTATGGTCAGACTATTTTGGAGGACAGCTTTCTTTTTATCTTCTAAGCAGGTTGATCTGAGGATTAACTTTCTCATAAATTTATAAGAAAGAACATAGTTAAGTATGAATATAAAGAACTAACTCAATGCACAGATAATATTAAATTGATAACATTGAGGACTTCCAGCATTATGACAGTTTTAACTCATAAGAAGCAACCCATCTCATGATGCTTCCTTCTCCAGGCATAATTTTTTTAGATGATGTACCATGGTTTACTGCATTCTTTAAAATCCAATTGTGTTTTAAACATTGGATAGCACTGGTTTCTCTGTAAAGTTGTTTCAGGTGCTATGGAACATTGCATTGTATTCCAGAGTTTTTGCCAAGTTCAGTGGGCATTTGAAGATCCATTATTGGTTTTACTTCTGTTTTTTGATTTGATGATGCTGTCTGAAATCACAGCAGAATATAAACTATAAATTATCCAAAACTGAAATTTTTTCACTTCTTTATAAAGCATTTTATACTTGACAGAAAAGTATATATATTTTTTGTCATGTGTAACACAAATCATAGAAAAGTAGTACTTTTCTGTATTTAATAATGTTATACCCATAACTTAAGTAATTGAAATGTGATTGTTTACAAAAGTTTAATGTGTTTTTATTTATATTTCTGATGCTTAGAGGAGTCATTTGATGCCAAATTTTTTAGTATTAGTTTTTGTAGTAAAGGGAATAAGGAGGTATAAACTATGATAATCTTTTTTATGAAGAATCAGAGTACAAATACCAATTGGTTAATTCAGAAAAATTTTCCTTGGTGTGATGCAACCTTTCCTCCTTAACAAAATTGCTTGGTATTGCAACAGAACACTGATGCTTAATAAATAATTTTGAACAGTATATGCTCTAAAATACTAATCATTTTGAACTGCAGAAGTATTTCTTCAAATGGGATATGTGGTTTTCATACAATCCTGTAATTATCATATATATTTTAATCAGCTTTTTTTTTTACTATTTTAATGGGGATTTAATGTTTCTGGCACTAATATTTTCTCAAGTGGTACTGATAACAGTAGTAGAAAAAGAAGAGCTCTCCTAATTACCATTTTTGGCATTAAATTTGTTCTTCTTTCTTAATCTCTCTCTCACACACACAAACACATACAAACTTACTTGAGGTCATAGGAGCTGAATCACAAAGATTTTCTTTTTTTTTTATGCATGCATTATCATATATTAATACTTATCAAGGTACAGTAGGACAGGTATTGTAACATAGTGATCCTACTACGATGAGCCTATCCATACTATATGTAAAATTTGTTTTCACTACTTATACTTTCATCACCCTCAAGAAAATGTATTCCACTCGCCAACCTTCTTTGTCAAAAACATTTACTCTTTATTTTGTCAGAAACATGCTGTGCTCATTAAACAAATGGAGCTTAGATTTATGAGTAATACTTAAATATAAAGTGCTAATAAGCTTCATTTCGGCGATTAAACAATATTTTAAAATAAGAGGATATAAAATCCACATTGTTTTAAAACCGAATAAGAAACTCAAAGATTGGAATCAGAGAGTTTCATGCCGAATATAGTAAACTATAAAGTATCGGAGATCACTAGCGTGAGCTAATGCAAGTGACCCTAGTACGTAGTACAATACCGGACGATTCGTTGCAAAGGTGGGGAAAGTTCAGATTGCTATTCTTAGGTATTTTCCATAATGTAAAAACGCATTTCCTAGGAAATGTATGCTGTTATTGCATTATGGAGGGAGGTCACTACCCAGACCGGTTTCAGCCTTTTTTGAGGCTTCATCAGTGAGTAGCTAGAACTAATACCAAAGTGTATAGCGAAAAGAACTTATATACTCTGCTATACGAGTTTCCAAAGAGGTGCAACCATTAAGTTACTTAAATATAAAGAGCTAATAAGCTTCATTTCGGCGATTAAACAATATTTTAAATTAAGGGGATATAAAATCCACATTGTTTTAAAACCGAATAAGAAACTCGAAGATTGGAATCAGAGAGTTTCATGCCGAATATAGTAAACTATAAAACTATATAAACTATAAAACTATCAACTGGTATTGTACTACGTACTAGGGTCACTTGCATTAGCTCACGCTAGTGATCGCTGATACTTTATAGTTTACTATATTCGGCATGAAACTCTCTGATTCCAATCTTTGAGTTTCTTATTCGGTTTTAAAACAATGTGGATTTTATATCCCCTTAATTTAAAATATTGTTTAATCGCCGAAATGAAGCTTATTAGCTCTTTATATTTAAGTAACTTAATGGTTGCACCTCTTTGGAAACTCATAATAGCAGAGTATATAAGTTCTTTTCGCTATACACTTTGGTATTAGGTCTAGCTACTCACTGATGAAGCCTCAAAAAAGGCTGAAAGCAGTCTGGGTAGTAACCTCCCTCCATAATGTAATAACAGCATACATTTCCTAGGAAATGTGTTTTTACATTATGGAAAATACCTAAGAATAACGATCTGAACTTTCCCCACCTTTGCAACGAATATTCCGGTATTGTACTACGTACTAGGGTCACTTGCATTAGCTCACGCTAGTGATCGCCGATACTTTATAGTTTACTATATTCGGCATGAAACTCTCTGATTCCAATCTTTGAGTTTCTTATTCGGTTTTAAAACAGGGTGGATTTTATATCCCCTTAATTTAAAAAAATGAGTAATACTGTTTAGCACTCGAAGAGTGCTACGCAGCATTACTCATTGAAGTTTCATTGCTGCTTTGAACTGCTGCCCATGCTTTCTTTCTTCATATAATCTCATGTTTGCATTATGTGCATGGATTCAAAGAATTCTCGGAGTTGATCTCAGAAAAATGTGAATTTTATTTGGCATAATATTAATTAAAAGACATTCTTGAACTATTAAAATAGGCAATTTATTAGAAAGGAAAAGTATCAAAAAACCTCCTCAATCATGCAAAATCAGAATGTGTCCCTAGAGCTGCAGAATATAATGGATATGCAGTCTTATTAAGCAGAGATTCTTAAGAGATTATGTGGAAGGAATATTGTGTGCATAAGGATGATGCAAGTTATGTATATTATAATGGGCATGCAAGATGAGGCACAACTATTGTATGGTAATCTAAATCCAAGTATGAAAAGAAAGTGCTTCTGCAATCTGTATACTGCCAAAAGAATTCTATTATTATGCTGCAAGTAAAAGAAAGAATGAATGTGAAAGAATAACTGTTGAATGTTTAAAGTTTATTAGACACATGTATTTGCAAGAATAAATAACTTTTAATATTGCAAATATTTTGAACCTGGTCATCATCATTGCATTAGCGTAATAACAAGGTGAAGCTAGAACAATGTTAATCCTATTTGCAGAGCTGAGCATGTACCAGAATGCCACCTTGTGAGTAGATACAAAATAAAAATAAGATTACAATTAAAGCCAGAATTAAGTTATATGAAATAAAAATTAAATTTAGATATGAATTGAATGACATAACATTATATTAAAAAACAAACAGGGAAATGCATGTACTATTGCTTGCCATTTATGAGAATGAGATCCACAAACTGTGATCTCACCATCAACATTTGCATCATCCTCTTTCTTCAAGAGACAATATTCTCAATCTTAAACACTGATCTTTTCAACTTTTTTTTTTTTAATTTATTTATTTATTTTATTTTTTATCTAGGTTGTCTCTCCAATGATCTTACAATAGAAACTGACTTATTCTCAACCGTAAGTTTGACTCACCTGCTCAGAAGCAAAAAAAACCAACGAAGGTCAACTTGACAATAAACTGATGAATTGTCGACATATCTGGACATTCCTTCACTCCAGCAGAAACTTCAGTACTCATGAAAGGATATGATTATGTTGTAGTACCTAAAAGAATTCCATACTGGGATTTCTTGCATAACATCGAGATGAACCTAACCATCCTCTTAAGTGAGGACACTAATAAACTCAGACTAGAAGTCTTCTCAGTACTACTCAGAGCTAAACTTATTCCTTCAAACTTATCTCTAGCTGAAATCAAGCCTTAAAATCCTTGAGACATAACAACCAGCTAATTATAACCAAAGCAACAAAGGTAAAGTTGTAATCATCACGAGCATTGCCAGTACAACAGATAAATTTCTCTTCTGTTAGAAGATCAATCCACTTACCACTCAAAACCCTACCAATAGCCAAATCAACAAACTTAATTCCTTACTCAACAAAGTGATCAGTTGGGAAGAAGAGACCATCAAAAAACTGAAGATCCATTTTGAAAGAAATCGATGTTTTTATGACCTACCCCAAAAATTCATAAGGAAGGAGTTCCATTCAGACCCATAGTTGATTGCATGATGCTTATACTTTTTGCTTTGCCAAATTTCTAGCTCATCTTTTAAGCTCTCATACTGGTCACACTCATCCTGATGAATCTGTGAAAAATTCATCAGAATTTCTGACAGAAATTAAAAAACCCTCCCTTCAACCTATAGACCGCATGTTCAACTTTGATATCCAGTTCTTATTTACCAGTGTACCTCTGTTCAACTGTTGTGCTGCATCTGGGGGCGGGGGGAGGGGAAGAATACTGAGTTACTTTTAAGGAAAAGTAGTATTGTTACTATTTTAGTGTCGTGTTCTGTAACGTAAAAAACTTAAACCTTCATGAGGAATTTGCCATGCAGTTTTAATTTATATAAAAAACTTTAATCCAAGTACCTGCAGATCCATCTTATTTGCTTATACTTGAAGAACAGCAACAATAAATACTATTCACGTGTTCAAGATAAACCCTATTTGTTCATTATATTTATAATGTGCCAGGATTAATTTTTAATAATCGTCATTAGTCGTTAACACTCATCATTTCTAAACATCTTGTTTAGAAACAGCTATAAATTTATTTCAGAAATATTCTGGAAACTGTTTTAAATTTTATGAAATCTCAAAAGATTTCATAAACAGCAAAAGATTCTTGACACTTGCCTATCAACTTGACTGCTGCTTGACGGCAAGATTTTAAATCTATTAATGTACAAATAACACAGCACTGTTAACATTTCCCACATATATTAACACTACTCTTTCCAAAGAACAATGTCACCTATTCCATCCTCTCGCAGTCTTCCCCTCCAAAATATAATTTATCATCCTCCAAATGCAATACTCTCATGAAATTACAAAAAGAAAAAAGTATTGTCATCACCAGAGTTTGATATGGGTAATGCCACAGTTGTTCTTAATGCCACGGAATACAATGGAAAAATGGAGATTATCCTCTGAGATCACTCCACCTATACCCCGCTAGAACACGACCCCACAAAAACACAAGTTAAAAAACTAAAAAAACTTACTTAAAAAAGTGTCTTCCTGCCCCCACCCCCCCCAGAAATCACGAAGAAACTCAAACCTTCCCCCCCACCACGAATATACGGTTTACCACAAACCCAATTCCCCACTAATGCACCACCTTGCTACAAACTGCCAAAACAGCTGGCCAACTCTCTGACCCCCCCCCCCCCTCACTGGTCTTACCACATCTTATGTAAAAAACTCTACTCACTTCAAAAACTTAATTGAAAATCTTACTTTAAATAGTACAGACATATTGGCTTTGACATCATCTCATTGTTTACCAATATTCCCTTAATTGATACCTTAACACACTTAAAAAAATGTTTTACCTTCCGACATCTTAGATCTCTTTTCCTTTGCCATCCATTTTGGTTATTTTTCTTGGAGGGAAAAAATCTACAAGCAGGTAGAGGGAACTGCCATGCCCCCCCCCCCCCCCATCTTGCCAATTTTTATATGGAAGAGTTTGAAAAACGAGCCATAGACTCAGCCCCTCTCAAACCTTCTGTCTGGCTAAGATATGTAGATGATGTGTTCTCTATTTGGCCTCATGGCCCAGACACACTACACTCCTTCCTCAGTCACCTCAACAGCCTGCATCCAAGAATCCAGTTTATGATGGAAAAGGAAAAGAACAATTGTTTACCCTTCCTAGACACCTTAGTTACACGTCTTCCTAACGGTACACTTTCCTTCACTGTTTATAGAAAACCCATGCACACAGGCAAATAAGTCGGAGTGAAACAAAATATTAGAGAAAATTACATCTCACTTGGACTTAACATGGTTCCCACTCTATTGGAGCAAGTAATGATTTTTCAGAAATAAATAAGCACTTGTAGAGCAATCTTAATTTAGTTTTATGTCTTTTATCTTATATTGTATTGTGAAATTTTATTATGTATGGTTACTTAGTCTCAAATACTATGTAAATACCTGACAATTGCTGGGAGAAAAATAATATTCAAAAATGCGAAATGGCCGACTTCAGAAACACATAATACTGTGTACAGGCAAACTCGTTAGTAAGCACGATGCCCCCCTCCACTGCTACACTCCGTAAGTTACGAGAGGATTCCGCGTGCGGTGCTGAGTGCCGTGTGACGTGAAGAAAGATGACGTAGATGTTGATGACGAAAGTAAAAGGAGTAGCGTGGCATTCAAAAATGCATATAATACTGGAGACAAGGCTTTTAGACATTTTCCTGCTGCTGTGTTCCTGTGCCATTGTAGGTCCGGCTGGTGTGGAGCCTCTATGTGATTTTCTTTTGTTCAAGAAGATATCGGAAGAATGACCAGGAAGCCTGCCAGAGGGAAACTAGCCCAGCAGACTATATTTGTGGAAGACTACAGAAATATCCAACTATGAAGTACAGAGGGGAATCCATAGTGAACATCATGAGAATTCGTGAAGTAAAGTAGTGGTAGAAGGCAGATATCCGACGAGATAAGGAAGCGGCCAAAGTAACATATAAGCAGTTGTAAGGTGAAAAATTTTATTCCTCCTATCTAGTGGAAATGTTTAGGAAGATTTTATTGTATTGTGCTACGAGAGACTCTTAGGACAGTAAATTGATAGATTGAGAATGAAACAGAATATTGTACGTAAAGTTTATGTAGCAGACAGAATGTAGAAATTACTGCTAAAATTGAAAGAGATACAGAAAGTTGTTACATGAATTTACCTTGAGAGAGAGAGATTTACTAAAGTTCTTAATTGAGTTTTATATATATATATATATATATATATATATATATATATATACACAGGGTGTTCGGGATAAATTTGACAGTTTCGTAAGGAAAAAGAAAATCTTCTTTGTATCTATTAAATTTAATGAATTGACAAAAAAACATTACAGGCAGAGTTAATTACAATACTATCAACAAGATTTACTCAAAATAACCACCATTAGCATCGATCACAGCTTCAATTCTGCTGCGGAACCTCGAACAAGCTGATGCTACAGTCTCCCTGGGAAGGGCCGCAAAAACTGTTTTAATTTTATCCATTAACTGGGCTTTTGTATTACTGGAAGTGCGATTGGTGTCTTTTTCAACTGCACCCCATACAAAATAATCCATGGGTTTAAGGTCTGGGGAGTTTGGAGGCCAAACATTTGGACTGGTGAAGTCGTAGAAAATTTCAGACAACCATTTTTGACTTTTCCCAGAGGTGTGGCAAGGGGCCGAATCCTGCTGCCATACATACGGCCTACCATTGGCTACCCTTGTTATCCAGGGCTTGACTACAGTTAGCAACTCCACGAACAAAGCCCGAATTCCAATGCCAGGGTTCTTCAACACCTGTTCCTGCAGATTTGCGAGGAATTCTGCTGTACGAACGCAATCAGATCGTCTGCTAGGGATCTTTCTTCTTGCTACATCCTCGTAGTCACCATTGCAAGTCTCTAGTTCATGCCTGATTGTTTTTACTGTATTCAGGGAGCATTGGGCAGCAGTCGTAATATCCTTATTTTGATGGCGGGCACGAATCATCATGATACAAGTTATTCTCTTCCATGATTCAGGTGGGTTCCAGCTATCCATCCTTTCTGACATCTTGTATATGAATGAAGAAGGGTCCAAACTTTTAAATGAAGAGAAGTGTGTGTTAATACATGTAACTTACGGAAAAATATAATTAATTATAAATATGTCAAATTTATCCCGAACACCCTGTATATATTGGATAGGATTGTCAGAGAAAATTGAGAATGGGACTTAATTTGTATTGTGAATGGAATTGATTAACTAGAGTGGCACAAAGAGACTAAGTGTATTGAATGTTATAAAATATGTTTCTCAGATTGAGAATTATAGAAAGGATAAAGTAATTGTATATATGAGTGCTAATTCTCTACCTAGCTTTGATTGTTTGATTGACTCAAGGTTATAACATGTATTATATGTGATTTTCTTGAAATTAAATGTTCTGTTTAAATATAAATGTTGTATTGCCTGAACTTGGAACCTACTGCACTTGCTCATAAAATTTAGCGAACCTCATAAGGTGGGAGAATAGATGATATTGGGTCATGACTGCAAGTTGGAAAATATATAGTTGATAAGAGTGAATGCTGACTGTATTCTAACTCCTTGGTCATACAAGTTTAGTATAATCTAGGATTCAGGGTGGCGCAGCAAAAATAAATAAATTTCTCTGAATTTGAATAAGGAGTTAGAACCAGTGCTGAGACAAAGAAATAGGCATTTGCCATTTGCATTTTCTTTGTCTCACAAACCAACAGCTTCATTCTTGTCAGGGATTTGGCCTGAGTGAAGTTAAGTGAGATAGATGTTTAGAGTAAATGGTATTAAATAAGAAATAAGAAGAAGGAATAAATAGGAATTATTGAGAGAAAGATAGAATAGAGTGATATATATACATATAAGAGATAAAAGAGGGCCCAAACATATGAGAGACGACACAACACCATAGACTCAGCCCCTCTCAAACCTTCTATCTGGCTAAGATATGTAGATGATGTGTTCTCTATTTGACCTCATGGCCCAGACACACTAGACTCCTTCCTCAGTCACCTCAGCAGCCTACATCCAAGAGTCCAGTTTACAATGGAAAAGGAAAAGAACAATTGTTTACCCTTCCTAGACACCTTAGTTACACGCCTTCCCAACGGTTCATTTTCCTTCACTGTTTATAGAAAACCCATGCATACAGGCAAATACATTCACAAACTCTCCCACCACCACCCCACTCAACAATATGGCATTATTAAAACTCTTACCAAAAGAGCCCACAATCTTTGTGGGCTCTCTTAGTAAGAGACTGCCTTTTCAACTGAGCTTGATCACATATACAACACTTTCCTCTCCAATAGCTACAGTGATCACAGTATTAAAAAAATACTCAGGTCCTCCCTTATTCCCTGGTCTTCTCCTCAGAAAGAGTTTAGAAATGTCTTTAACATACCCTACATCCTTGGCATGTCCGAAAAAATAGCCAAGATTTTAAAGTACAACCTGCACACAACATTTAAGCCCCACCGCAAACTTGCTACCCTTATCTGCGCTACAAAAGATCAGCTCCCTCCTCTCTCAGTGCCTGGAGTTTATAAAGTACCCTGTTCTTGTAAACTGGTGTACTTTGGACAGACAGGCAGATCAGCTACTATCTGCCTGGAGGAACATAAGTCATACATCTGCACCACGACTATGATCAGTCCGGCCTGGCTGACCATGTCTTGGATACAACCCACAGGATCTTATGGAAGAAAACCACCATGCTCCACCACAGCAAATTCAAAAAAGAGAGACTATTCTTAGAATCAGCAGCAGCAGCAGCTGTCAGGAATCAACCAAATCTCAACAAATATGGTTGCATTAAGCTTCCTAAGATTTGGGAAATGCTTATCACCAGAGGTCCTACTTTACATTCCAGGCCACCTACAACTGCCCTTAGAGGGTGCTCCACCTAGTTAGGACTTTAGTGTCACCCATGTGGTTGAGCTTAGTATTGTTTGGGATTTCTATATATGTTACATTATTATTATTATTATTACGGGCAACTCCAGGGAGTCATTGGACTCATCGAGGGAGGCCCCAAATCATATTCATCACAACTCTTTGACATTCATACAGTATCTATCATACCTCGCCTTAAACTCATTCACTGTCACAGCATCCACCACAGACTCAGGGAGCGCATTCCACTCATTCACTACTCTAAAAGTAAAGAACCCAGCTCTAACACCTTTACTAACCACACTTTTGCCCAGTTTCCATGGATGTCCCCTAGTCCTCCCACAACCAGCCCTGTTCTCAAAAATATCTTCTGAATTAATTTTATAGAAACCCTTCAGTAATTTGAATGTCTCAATCATATCTCCCCTCCTCCGCCTATCAACCAATTTTTGCAACCCACAAATCCTCAACCTGTTCTCATACGGTTCATTCCACAGACCTGCTATCATCTTGGTCACTCGCCTCTGGATCCTCTCCACCTCCTCCCCATCAAGAAGAAACCTAGGTGACCAAATCTGAGCACAGTAGTCTAGATGGGGTCTTATCAAGGCTCGATACAGAGAAACAATAACCTGCTTGTCTCTGCTTGTCATCGTATTCTTCAGCAACCAAGTGATTTGATGAGCTGTTTTGGTCACTTTTGCAATGTGTCCCCTAAATTTCAATTCCTTATCTACCAACACTCCTAAATCTCGTGCCTCATCAATTTCCTGGAGCACGGTTCCACCAATGCAGTAAACTGCCGCCAATCTTTTCACCCCAAAATGCATAACCTTACATTTTGCCACATTAAACTGACATCCATTCTCCTTAGCCCAGACCTCCAATCTATCCAAATCATCCTGCAAAATTTTGACGTCATCTGCATTCACTATTGCCCTACCCAACTTCGCATCATCCGCAAACAAATGAACTGTTCCTCTCAGATCATTTCCTATATCATTTATGAACAAATTAAACAGCAGTGGTCCAAGAACAGATCCTTGTGGCACACCACTAGTCACAGGCTGTCTTGTGGACTCTACTCCCGAGTAAACCACTCTCTGATATCTCTCCGTCAACCACCCTCCTATCCATCTCACCAACCCTATGTCCATTCCCATATGCTGCAATTTACTGATTAGAATTCCATGTGGTATCCTGTCAAAGGCCTTGGCAAGGTCCAGTAGAATCACCGTACATTACCCTTATCCAGTTCAGCCGTCACTGTGTTATAACACGTGAGCAAGTTACTGAGGCATGACCTACCCTTCACAAAACCATGCTGTCCCCGATACAGTATCCCATTTTCTTCTATCCAATCTTGTATTTTCCTCTTGACTATTTTCTCTAAGACCTTGACAATGATTCCTGATATGCTAATCGGTCGGTAATTTACTACAGCAGTCTTGGACCACCTTTATGCAGTGGAACTATTTTCCCCTCTTTCCACCCGCTCAGGACTAACCCAGACCCGAGACTCAAATTAAACAAAATGGTCAAGGGTACTGACAATTCTTTAGCTGCTTCTCGTTCAACACGAGCTGGTATACCATCCAATCCCACAGATGTATTGACATTGAGGTTATGCAATAGACTACTCACCTCCACTTCATTAACCACAATTCCCGTATAATCTACTGGTTTATTCATTTCTGCAATGTCACCACCTGGATGATATACTTTTGCAAAGTGCTCACTCAGTAACTCAACTATCTCAACTGATTCAGTTACCTCCCTACCATCGGCATTCTTTAAAATCAATCTGCCAATTTTACAAAAAAAAAAAAAAACATTAGTTTTTTTTTTTTTTTTTTTTTGTAATCCCTGAAGATGTCTCATTGACTGAGATGAAATATAGGAAGAATTAAATTCTGTTTAAATCCTTTCTGAGTGCTGTATACAATCCATTAAGCCTCCAACATAATGTCACCTAAACAAAATAACCATCTACTTCTACCCCAATTTAATTATAGTACACAACCATAAAATGCAAATGTTAATCATAAAGAACACAAGATTCATGCACCCTACATCACTAATGCTAAACAGTCATGCATACCATTGCATTAAACATGGCAGCTGCCACTGTTCCAAAATCATGCCAGTAATATGCTGTAAATCTCTACTGCACCTTAAAGAGACTCAACATATAAAAAAAAAAAATCTGATATATCACAGAATTTGTGAAACAATACTAACGTACGGTACAGCTGTCTACACAAACACAGCAAACAGTCACTTATCAAGTTTAGAAAAACTTCGCTGAAGAATCATTTCAACAGTTTTGGAGGCCCAATACACACCAGTCAACTGAATTCCTGATGGCAAAACACAAAACCCTGAGCATAAACCTTTAGAGACACTATGTACTTTCATTGAGACAGTATTTAAATAACACTCACCATAATCATATGGTATAAAACGACCAGCCAAAATCCTGTAACACAACCAGGTACTAAAACAACTTGTATGGAGCATCTCATAACCACACAACTCAACAAAGTGCCATACAATCTAAATCATCTGAACAGTTAAAGATTAAAACATGACCTGTGGAAATTGTATTAGCACACTTAGTACTGCAAAAAGTTGACATTCACATCACATAAAACATTGTAACTACAGCAACAAACTAACAAAACAAGTTATGTTCGCCATTAATCCCACTGTCTTCAGAAAAGCAAACTAGCTTCGAAGTCAGTGTGACCGGTATTAGCATCCAACTCATTTTTACAAATACTTAATTTCTCTTTCATTTACTTTATCCTAAAAGTTAAACATATATTAGACACACATGTAAAATAACAAAGTTTTCTCATACACTATACAAGCATAGAAACACGGCATGTACACTCCACCTTCAAAAAGGTTAACACATGCACATACTTCCAAATGCTAACCTGAAAAAAAAAAAAAGAAAAAAAAATGCACTTATATACTGTATATCTTTATATGTGTGTATACACATAAACAGTTAAATCGATATCTGACTTGTCAAGGTACTGAAACAAACTCACGAAACCACCACAATCTAATATCTACTTCAGATATTAGATGGCAGCAGACAAAAATTATCATGGATGTTTATCAAAAACGAATGCCCTGAGTTATTTGTACTGAACAGAAAGTGTAAGAATAATTTAAACATATGTACTTAAATAATTTCTTAATATTTATCAAATCGAATGTACTCAGTATTTTGTATACTGAATTACTATAACGATAAAAAAAAAGGAATACTCATGTTTTTAATTGTATAAATATAACTATGCTCTATAATAATAAACTTTGATAAAACAGTAATTTTAACACTAAAAAATCATATGGAATTTTTACAATCAAAATTTACATTTTTATTTAGTGAACTTAGCATCACTAAATAAACTTTGATATTGAAAAAATATTATGTATAATGCCTATGTAACATAAATGTGTGTGTACACACAGCACACAAGTATCCTTTGCTTAACACTGTTTTGCTTAATGTGAGATTTGATTAACATAGCGAAATTAATTGCAACAATTAATTGCAAGAGTTTTAATTAATGCATCTTTAAATTTACCATGCAAAAACATGCAAGCCTCGAGGAGTGTTTCCTGGCCAAGAAAAAGAAAGTCATGAGCGTGATGACATTGATGATAACGGATCTGGTCATCCAAATTCTCTTAATGATCTGTGTGAGAATGTGAAAGTTTTATTTTTTCCATCAAGTTGTGCTGACTGATGGTGTAGAAAATTATATTTGTGCTGCAGAATTATATAATTAAATACAAATTCTGAAGGACATAATACAGGATAGTGACAGCTTAAACCCACTGAAAATATTGCAGTATACTTGTATATACACAAATGAGTTAGAAAGCATCTTTATTAATTGAACAGTTTCTCTTCAAATATTTTTGACACTTCCAGTTTCCTTATTGAGTGGCGAATGATCATTTTCAAGACTGAAACTGCTTAAAACATATTTAAGATCTGATATTTCACAGGAAAGACAGGTTGGACTGTCAATGATAACAATAGAAGGTGAAATCTGAGAGAAACTAGAAACAAATGAAATTTTGGATGAATTTGTTTCCATAAAATCAAGAAAAGTAAACTTTTAAATAATTTAATTTTTTCATACATTTCTTTTTCTATTAAAAATTAAATGATTTTTGTCATTGTGCAATTTTTCTAGTTTGTACATCTCTAGTTATAATAGCTCATAGCCAGTAATCGGCAACTCATGTATTTGTAATTCTAGTCTATGTGCATTTGCATGTTTTTGTGATTTTTGCTGTACTTTTATTTATTTATTTTTTTAACCTTTAAATTTTAACTACATTCTTTTTAAAAAAAAGTAAGGAGCACTCAACTTAAACTTTCTTCTGGGTGCCAGGACCACTGGAGCCGGCACTGGACATACAGTTGTTTGTTGATGGTGCAATAAAAGCAGGGTAATCAGAGATATGATGACTTAATATTTCACCTTATGTATTATAAGACATCATCAGTACAAACAACAACAGGAATTGAATTCAATAAAACAGTAGTGCACATGCTTAAATTGGAATCCCTCCACGTATACAGTCATTTGTTCATGGATTAAAAAATACTGTGCTGAAATTAAAATTATTTAAACTAAATTAAAATATAGTAGATAAATTTTATAAATCAAGTGGATATTAAATCCAGCATTATTTTAGTAAATAGTAGATAAATTATTGAATACAATTGAGGATAACAATTTCCCAAACTTCTGGAATAGTGAGACAGTTATTTTGATTAAGATTAGGTCTGTGAAGTAAGGCTTCAGCAATTTCTTTATATAAACATTCATGTTTTTATGTGGATCTATGTAGTAACTTGCCATTAGATCCTGTGGTTAGCATTTTAGATTCCTTGTTGTGCAAGGCCAGATTTGTGAGGTTTGATAAGGCTGATGTGGTCTTGACAAAACCATTAGAATGTCTTCCTATTTGTCCATAGTAAGACAGGTTAACGAACATGGTACTTGGTATACACCAGGTAACATCATTGGTGAGAGTTTGTCTTTTGGAGATGGTAGTAAGTTCTGAATTTGGTTGATGTGTTTGTGGGTAGCAATTCTTCTCTAAGTTTCCTTCTACAATTTTTCTTAACCTTTTCAAGTATGCTTGCATAAATCTTATTGCAAACACTCAGGAGGGAAATTCCTCTGTAATTTTCACGATGTTTTTTTTTTTTTTTCTCTGACTCTCATTTTATAGATGGGTACTATAAGTGCTGTACTCAAGTCATCTGGAATTTCACCTGACAATATAAATTATGCAATGTAGCCACCATAAAATTTTACACCTTTATATTTTGGCATTTCTGGTCAGTTGTCATCTACTACAGCTACCTTCCACATTTTATATTTTTTGGCAGCTTTTTTTATTTTTTTATTCTGTCTTCAAGACTACATTATACTGTTTGCTGTCACTCATGTTACAGACATTGCTTATTTAATTTCATAATTTTTTGAAGTAATTAATTATTCTGGATAACCTGAACATCCTTACCTTCAATTTTTGTCACATTCACCATTTCTCATTCCTTTTACATTACTCTTTCTCCCATTTTCAACTGTTTTCAGTAGCTCTAGACATATAGCTGCTTCATGATATTTATCTTCTGTGTTCTCAACTTTCTTCTGTTAGCTACTTTTACCCATATCTTTCTTATATGTTTTCAGTGTTGTCTGAGGGCACATCTTGACTAGCATATGGTGGGCAGTATTGATGGTGTTGGTGTGGATGATGATGATGGTAGTTGCAGTTCCCTGTAGTTAGTGGATTGTGTGGTGGAGATGGGGAGTTATAGAGTAGGTGCCCTCCTTTGATGAGTCTTTGGACTCCGTGAAGGTGTTATGTAATAATAATAATATCAGGATCTTTTGATATTCATTCTTTTCCAGTACTGCTTTCACTTCTTGAATCTGCCACAAAATGTGATATTTCTGTCTTTCCTGACAACTTCTCCCCAAACTTCCCTGACTTGAATTATTCAGTTATTCAGGTGATCTTGATATCTGAGTCAATAGAATTTAATGTGTATTCTGGGCCTCACTATTTTATATTGCATAGCATTCAGAATATTTGTCACTTTGATATAAATATCTTGCTTACTTGATATTACATTTCATAGTTTTCATTGTTTATAGCATGAAAATGTGTCCCTGTGGAGTTAGAGTAATTAAGAAATAATGGATGGTGTATTGGATTTGTTAGTGCTGTTTTGACAGAACTTTTTTGCTATGTTGATTTTTTTCTTCTAATTAATAGCATATTAGTAGATAAAAATGTAAAGTACACTTTTTCTTATGGAATACCTGATCCCATGGATACCTCTTAGGAAACTTCTGTATAGGTAGCCCCCTATATATATATATATATATATATATATATTAGGATAACCAAGCAATTTTATATGCTTGGTTATTTTAACTCCTAATCCCAAGTATGCAAACAATTAAGTTTGCACCTGAAACAAAGTTCAAGTCTAAAGATGGTACAACACCAGGGCAACTCATTGTAAAGGTGGGTAAAGCTCTGATCACTATTCTTAGTATTTTCCATAATGTAAAGCACATCTCACTAGAAGATGTATACTTCAATGCATTATGGGTGGGGTCACTACCCAGACCGGTTTCAACCTTTTTTGAGGTCTCCTCAGTGAGTAGCTAGACCCTAAATACCAAGGTTTTAGTAATACAGAGCCTTATCAACTTTACCTATATAAGTTGCAATAAGGTGTATTAAGTTTTAATAAAAATCTCTGGAGGAGATATTGATGGGAATGTTGTACCATCTTTAGACTTGAACTTTGTTTCAGGCGCAAACTTAATTGTTTGCATACTTGGGATTAGGAGTTAAAATAACCAAGCATATAAAATTGCTTGGTTATCCTAATATACAATATACCCAAGTTAAAAATTTATTCCCATATATATATATATATATATCATTCTAATGGTTTTGTCTTTTTACAGTTGATAACAATCAGAAGACAGCAAATAATATTGAAAGACAACATGAGTTAGTTATATCTGATTTGCAGTGTCGTCTAAAAAATATGGAAAAGGAATTTGAAGAAGAAAAAAATACTTTGTTACAAGAATTTTCTGAGGAAAAAGCTGCTGCTCTTGCAGCTATGCAGGTAATTTGTATAATTCAGTTTTTATGCTACAGCCAATTATGGATGCTTCTATAGTTAATAGGGTCATCTGAAAGAGTGTAGCTGTCATTTAGTGAATGAAGTATAGGATGATCAAAATTAAAGTATTCCTGTTTAAGGCCTTGTGGAGCACCATCCAGTGACCCAAATACGGACAAACTTTGCAGGAATACATTGTGCATCATGCAGAAGCCATATCTAAGAAGAAGAAAGAGTAGTTTCAAAATTCACCACTAGGGGCATTTTAACACCAGATACATGGAATTAAATATCACACAACTCATCAGGTGCTAGGAGGGTTTAAAAAGATGACATGGGATTTTACCTTCATTCTGGTAGTTAATACTGTTTCACATCATTTGGATCACTAGGTGGTGCTCCACATCAATACCATTAACCTTGCCCCAACCTGCATTGCTTGTGAAGCTGTATTACCTAAACAGTTGCAATGCACTCTATGAATTTCATTGCCTGGACAAATGTTGAGAAGATCTTATCTCCATGTGCTATGCTATGAATAATTAGTCAGTTTGAGGAAACTTTGAGTCAACTGCTGAGTGTTGCTGGCCACCACCCACACAGCAGTGCCACTCCCCACTGACTGCTACATTGACAAGTGTCTCCACTTGCTGCAGATTGGCAACAAAAAATTTTGTGTTAACTAATTAATCATTCACTTAAATTGGGAAATAGTATCATTTCACTCAATCATGCTGATTATCGTGCGTATTGAATTTGCATTAAGCAAGATTTCCTGTATATATTTTCTTCTACTTATACTGTACTGTAATTACATTCAGTCTATATATATATATATATATATATATATATATATATATATATATAAAGATTGAATGACTAGAACCGAGAGAAATGAAAACAAAGTTTATTAGTACTACACAACTAGTTTCAGCTTGTATCAGCCTTCTTAAAACCTTATAAAAAGAAATAACCAGTAAACATGGAGGAAATAACTGTAAACATCACAGAAAGTTAGTGTATATATTTCAACGTTGAAATGTTGAAGTCAGCGTATTCAAAACTGTTCCCTCATCGGCTTCATTGTTAGGCATATGCATGCGTATAACATCTTGTGAACGTCAGTATTTGACCGCAGCAGAATGACAGTCCGAAAGGTTGTAGCTCAGGTTATTGTTCAGATGTACGGGGTTGAGAATGATTTCCTTAGATTCTATTATCTTCCTTTCTAATTCATCATGGCAATGGAAAATGTTATTAGACTTGTCCCATAGGACTGTATGGCTAGGGTTTTCTTCGTCAGAATTGGCCGAGAATAGAAAATGGCTAGACAAAGCACTGGCTCACGTTCTTTTGTAAGTGACATCTCTCTTGTGCACCTCAGCGTGTAACTCGATTGACTTCTCTGTTTGGCCATAGTAAGGTATGTCGCAGTTGCACCAGATCTGGTAAACACCAGGATATTTAAGATTATGATGACTAGGTTTCGGATGGCTCTCTAGGGAATAGGTTTTTGGAAGAGGAGTAAATAATGTATTTCTTAAGAACCTTGGCTAATTTGGGTGAGACAGAGCTTATGTATGGTATAGAAATATTACTTTTTACACCATTTGTCTCTTCATTACGACCAGGAGGATTAAATAGGAATTTTTTAGTAGTTTTTTGAGAATAGCCATTTTGTCGAAAAGTAGACCTGAGAAAATTGATTTCTTTATTAAGTTCTATCTGATCATCAAGAAGAGAGCGAGCACGATGTCCTAGAGTAGAAATTATTCCAAATTTTTGAGGAGGATAATGATCAGATTGACTGTGGAGATATCTGTTGGTGTGGGTAGGTTTCTTTTAGATTGAGATTTTAAGTTTCCGTGATGGTTGCAGTTATTTCCTCCATGTTTACTGGTTATTTCTTTTATAATGTACACCTGAAGAAGGCTGATACAAGCTGAAACTAGTTGTGTAGTACTAATAAACTTTGTTTTCATTTCTCTCAGTTCTAGTCATTTAATCTTTTTATTAAAATGTATAACAGCCGAGTAAATTAATCTTCATATATATATATAGAGAGAGAAAGAGAGAGAGCGAGAGAGGTAGTGCATGACTTACTTTTAATGGTATTAACAACACCAAACAATTTTATCAAAATATTTTTATTGACTGCTTATATTTCACCGAGTTTCAAATCGGCATCTTCAGAGCACAACATGGTGTGTATATGCAACAGTGAGTAAGTGAAACCATAGAATTATAATGGAGAAAAGATCTAAAGTCCTATTTTGGTGCCCTCTAATGTTGTTAAAACATTACAGGTATGTTGGAGTTGCTTTTAAGATAAGTCTCCCAAATTTTTGGCAAATTAATGCAACCACTAATAGCAACTCCCACATAGCTGTAATGTTTTTTATACCATTACAGGGTGCCAAAATAGGACTTTAGAACTTTTGTCTATTACAGATGTATTATTTCACTTACTCACTGTCGCATATACATGCTGTGTTGTGCTCTGATAATACTGATTTGAAATTCAGTGAATTTTAATAAGTCAATAAAACATCTTTTGATAAAATTGTTTGGTGGTGTTAATACTGTTAAAAATAAGTCATGAATAAGCATCAACTCCTAAGATTGATTGTTAGATTGGTCTAAGTAGTGGCCCTTCCCATTATACACATTCTAAAGAATGTTCTTTGCATTGAGATACTAAGGTAATTGATGTGAAGTCATTAGCCTCTATATACAAGTATCACATTTGCGAAGATACTTCATGCACAAACTTTGTTTGCATATGCTTGGATAAAGGGTTAAATTGAGAATATAATTTTTTGTCATCTTTATCAACATATATACAGGCTTAATGCAATTAATTAATCCATCAATTAATGCAAGCTAAGTGAAATCTCGTTAAGCGAATACAATAAACAATAGGAATAATTATAATTCATCCATCAGTTAGCATAAATTTGTAAAAAAAAAATTACAGCATAAGTTATATTAGAGGATAAAATAATCAAAGTTAATAAAAAGCAACTGCTTGAAATTTTTATTTAATATCTAAACATTTGATCGAGATACTTTTTTACAAAAATAAAAAAATTAAGTAAAGATGTTTTGAATTGTACTCAACTTTTTCATCTTGTCATGCGATTTGCGATAGCTGGCGATCGCTTTATCAAGATTTCGGTCAACTTCGAAGCTTCGTTCCATACCAGGATCAGCATCAAACAAAATTTCCTTAGCATACTCAATGCAATTTAAAACTAGCTCAAGTTCTTTTGCAGTTAGCTTCTTAGTGTAACATTCTCTTTTTGTTCTCACTTCTTACCTCCTTCTTCATATGCATGCTGTTCTTCTAGTTGAAGGAGATCATTCTTGCTTAAATGTTTTGAATGGGAATAATGCAAGTTTCTCACATCTTCATTATCCAGTTCATTAAATTCTAGTTCTTTTCCAATTGTGCTAATTTTTTCAATAATGTTAGATCTTGGATTTTGTGCACGATAAACTAACATAGGCTTGAGTTTAAAGTCGCCTTCTGCATTGCCTCATAATAAAAGCATAAGATGATCTTTAGATACTTTGTATTCTGGTTGAGATGATTCAGATTTAGCTAGAAAAGTTTTTGTTGGCATACGCTTCCAAAAGAGAGAAATTTCATTGATGATAATAATTGTCCTCCTGAATTATCCAACAATTCTTCGGGAAACTTGGCTGCAGAATCTTCATCAGCACTAGCAAATTCTCCAGTTATTCTTACGTTATGCAGTCCAGTTCAATTTTTAAAACAGTCAAACCATCCTAAATTCGCAGTGAAGCTTTCACATTCCTCTTGAAATTTGGTCTCTGTCAGTGAGGTAAAAACATTGAGAGCTTTTGCCTGAATATTCTCTATACTAAGAGGTATTCTTTTTTGGTTATAATCTTCAATTCAGAGTGATAGAAGATACTCCATCTCGATTATTAAATGGCTTTAATAATCTTTCTCGATTAGTAAATATTTCGGGTGATCTGCATGCTTAAAGAAGCAGTAGCAACTTTTCCTTGTTCTTTGTATTCTTTGCTCTTATTGAATATAGTCCAAACTGTAGACTTGCTGTATCCCAGGTCTTGCACAATCATTGTATTACTTATGCCACTTTCATGTCTCTTAATGATTTCCAACTTTTCCTCTTGCTGCAGATTGGCAACAAAAATTTTTGCATAACGTAAAAAATCACGTTAACTGATTAATCACTTGCTTAAAGTGGGAAATAGTATCATTTTACTCAATCATGCTAACTGATTATCGTGCATATCGTATTTGCATTAAGTGAGGTTTTCCTGTATAGTTTATTCACAATATGATACAATGTGAAAAGGGAAAAGAGATTTATATTAAAAATTAAATATTGCAAATTATGGTCTTCCAAGTCTCTCCATCTTGAGCTAACTGGTAGATGTCAGATGGAGTTTTGCAGTTCAGCCTACTGATGGTTTCACATATGTATTGCCATAATTCTTTGCATGGTCTTCCTCTACTGCATTTGCCATCTTCTGGTTTGTACAGGATGAGGAATTCCAAACTTCAGGATGTCTGAGTTGATGCCCAAGCCATCTAAGTTGTAGTTTTTTTTACTATACTGACAAGTGGTTCTTGCTTAGCCAGATTTAGCACAGCAGAGTTAGTGATGCGGTCCATCCAAGTGTATCCAAGGATCAGTCTGAGACATGTAGTTCCAAAGGAGTTAATTAGATCTGTAGTTTTTTTGGTGTTTATTGTCCATGTTTGAGAACCATACAAGAAGATGGATCTACTGGCTGCATGGTATAGTCTTAATTTTGTCTTTAATGATACTAATGACGATTTCCAGATGGGACGGAGTTTGTTATGGAAGACTAGAGCCAGCTGTTTACGTTTTCTGATATCATTTTCTGTATTGCTGATGTACGATCCAAGGTATTGAAAGTCCTTGACTCTTTCTAAGGGTTTATTATTGATATGAAGTATAAAGTTTTCACAACCTATTGAGAATACTTTGGACTTTTGGATGTTGACCTGCAGACCAATAAGTTTAGCTTGTGCCTCTAGTAGACTGTATATTGGGAAAAAAAAAAAAAATGTGTGTGTTGAAAATTAGTGTTAACATATTTCTTTTAACAGCAACCAAACCTTGGAGATTCAATGGCAAGCTTTGAAGAAAACACATTGATTCAGCCAGCGAGGCATGTGGTGAGGTTGTCTGCAAGGATAGAAAAATCTGAACTCCATGGACACAGGAAATTAAACAGGCAGTGAAGGAAAAGAAGAAAGCATATCAAAAGTTCCTAGCAAATAAATCAGCTTGTGCTCTTAGAGAATACAGAGACAAATGTAAGAAAGCTAAACACTGTGCAAAAACTAGCTAAACAAAAGTCATGGGAGGACTTTGGCAAGAACATAGAGAATAAACATCAAGAAGTGGTAAGATATTCTGGAGATTGTTGAAGAATCTTAGAAATGGAGGAAAGAGTGCTGTAAAAGGAGTTAGAGATAAAAGTGACATGAAAATGGGAGAAAAAGATATCCTTGAAGTATGGAGTAATTACTTCGAAAAATTGTTAAATAAAACAAGCAGTGATAGCACAGTGGTAAAAAACACTGACCAGGCATACAGTCAGGAATACATATCCATATTTGAAGTAGAAAAAGCCATCAAAGGCTAAAAATGTGGAAAGGCAGCAGGAATTGATGATATTCGACCAGAAATGCTGAAGTAGGTGGTATAAAAGTCTTACAGTGGCTGCACTGCATAGTTCAGAAAGCCTGGACAGAGGGACGAATTCCCGATGATTGGAGTAGAGCTCTCATAGTACCCATATATAAAAAGGGAAATAAAACTGAATGTGAGAATTACAGAGGTTTTCCCTACTGAGTGTTTCTGGCAAGATCTATGCAAGTATACTCGAGAAATGGTTGAGAAGAATTGCGAAAGAAAAGCTGGATTCAGGCCAAATAGAGGCTGTCAGGATCAGATCTTCACTTTACGACAAATAGTCGAGAAAGCATGGGAATATAACAAAGATCTGTATTTAAGTTTTGTCGATTTGGAAAAGGCATATGACAAGGTGCCAAGAGAGAAGCTATTCAGTACGCTACAGTTATATGGTGTCAATGGGGCATTATATCAAGTTTATTTGAGTTGTAAGTCAGCAGTTAGAATTGAAGGAAGTACAGGAAGATTGTTTAATGTTAAATCTGGTGTGAGACAAGGATGTACATTATCCCCTCTGTTATTCATTATCTATATGGATCACATTATGAAGGAAAGTGGTATTAAACATGATATCAAAATTCGAGATGTTAATGTCAGCTCTTTGCTTTATGCAGACGACGTTATACTTCTAAATAAATCCACTACAAGTCTGCAAGATTCTCTGACTAAATTAAATAACTGTTGTAATAGATATGGTATGAAGGTCAGCAATAAAAAGAGAAAGACAATGAAAATAAGTAGAATCGTTGAAAATGTCAACTGCGTTGTGAACGGAGAACCTGTGAAACAAGTAACATTTCAACTACTTAGGCACAATTTTTAGTGAAAATGGTAAATTAAATATGGAAATAGACAACAGAATCAAGTTGGTATGGTAGGAAGTCAATTGAATAAATTCGTATGGAATAAGAGAGAAATTAGTCGGAACACTAAATTAGCTTGTACTAACTATTATAATAACGAATAATTTACAAATTATTCTTTATTCGTAGAATTTTCACCTTAGTATCACAGGCATCATCAGTACAGGTACAAAGCTAATTAAACAATAACTGTTATATTCACAAAGTGCCACCTAAGTAGGCTAAGGTTAAATTTCCTAAATTTATTTATTATTTTTAAAAATTTTTTTAAAAATTATTTAAATTTAATTATTAAGTTAATTTTTAAATAATTATTTAATTATAATAATTTAACCCTTTAACGTACCAATTAAAAATCAGAAAGCGGTCATTTTTCTGCCAATTTTTTGGGCAAGTTTTGGGTGAGGATGATTTGCTGGATCAAATTCATCATTATTTTTCAAATAATGATGAATTTGTGCAAACGCAAACGAAATAACCGATACACGCCGTTAGCAACTTTTCTCGGCTGAAAGGAAATAGGCACAAGATTGTCTAGAGTCTATATTCAGTTTATCTAGATTCTATATTTGTCTAGAGTCTATATATGTGAAACCAAAATTCAAAATCAATTTTGGTGCAATAAACAAACGACGTGTCACAGACATCTTTGTGTGTTAAGGGGTTAAAAGGGGAAAAAAAAAATTTTTTTTTTTTTTTATTATTTATAAATATATGTATTTACAATTATATGTTAGGAAAGATTTGCTGCTTTATAAAGTACTATCTCCCACAAGGGAGAAAGACGTAGACCATCGGATCTGTTTAGGTTAGGGGAGTGAAGTAACGTTTCACATGTTTCTGTGTATAGCCGTTCCATTAGGAACCTACTTTTGTGAATGACTTTTGTCTTGTTCCACTTATCTCTGTCTGGTGTTGATGGCATGTTCTGCAATTCCAGACTGTTCGGGTTCAAGGTACTGGATGTATGACTGGTACTTCTAACCGTACCTGAGCAGATCTTCCTGTTTGTCTCAAATGTGATAATCCACACGAGCAGGGAATCTGGTAGACACCTGGATAGCTGAGATGTGGATTTTTTTTTCTTTAAATTATTATAATTGAATAATGAAATAATTGTTATTCAATAATTAAATAACTAAATAATTAAATTTAAATAATTTAAAAATAAATAAATAAATTTAGGAAATTTAACCTTAGCTACTTAGGTGACACTTTGTGAATATAACAGTTATTGTTTAATTAGCCTTGTACCTGTACTGATGATGCCTGTGATACTCAGATGAAAATTCTATGAATAAAGAATAATTTACGTGAGTTAATTCCATTATTATAATAGTTAGTAATATGTCTTCTCAAGGTATTTCCTTACTGAAACTAAATTAGCTCTATACAAGACAGTGTTCAAACCAGTTTTAACTTATGGATCTGAGAGCTGGGTCAGAAGTACGCAGGCTGTTCAATAAGTAATAAGACTATATTTATACAGAAAACAGATTACCTTTAATTGTCATCATTTACATGGTCTTTTTCGAAGTAACTTCCATGAGACGCGATGCATTTGTCCCAACGTTGCGTCCACTTCTTAAACACATGTGGAAGTCCGTTTTTTGAGAGTTCTTTCAAAACTGCCTCCGTAGCTTTTACACATGCTTTGTTGCTTTCGAAATGGCGGCCTCTTAGTGGTTTCTTGAACTGAGGAAACAGCCAGAAATTGCACGGTGCAAGATCAGGATTGTATGGAGGGTGTGGTAGGATATCTATGTTGTTCTTCTGCAAAACATCCACTACACAACCAGCATTATCGTGGTGCAATAAGAAGCCATTTTTCAGCAATGGACGCTTCCTTTTGACGTGCTTGATGATAATCACTGCTGTGTTGATCATTGTCTCTGTGATGGACGTTGAAGATCTTCGCTCATGTTTGAGATCTTTCACATTTTGCCTTCCTTCCTTAAAAGTTTTATGCCAGCGAAAAACACTTGCCCTCAACATTGCTTCATCGTGGAAAACTTCGCGTATCATGTTAAAAGTGTCCAATGCCGATTTTTGCAAACGTGCACAAAATTTAATCGCATAACGCTGTTCCAAGGACGCTTCCATTTCAAAGACTGGTCGCACCTCGTAGGCGCCCCATGAGCAGTTGCGTTTAGTCACGTGACACTCTGGCACATCAGCCCGTATATGCCATCTATCAACCTCTTTTGTTAATACATACAGCAATGTTTCTTTATTCCACAGAAATTAATATTCTGATGAGTGGTTTCGCCACAGTAAAATTAGTCTTATTACTTATTGAACAGCCCACGTAAAACACTTGACCAGAGACTAGAGACCGCAGTTATGAGATTCCTGAGAAAGATTAGAGGCGTGAACAGATGGCATCAATGGCAATATCATATTAAAAACGAGGATATTAGGAAAAAACTTGACATTGTCAGCATCCAGGAATGCGTTAGCAGAGCTAATCTCAGGTGGTATGGTCACTTAAACAGAATGGGCGAAGAAAGATTAGCAAAACAAGTGTTCTCTGCCAGGATGGCAGCAAAACGACCCAGAGGAAGACCAAGATATAGGTGGATTGATATGGTACAAAGTGCCTTAGACAATAGAAATATAAGATCTGATAATGTTGGAGTCTTGACAAGTAACAGACTGATTTGGAAGAAAATTGTAGATAGGAAGTTAGTAATGATGTAAATTTTTCATGTAGTGCTATCACATGCTGTACCTCTTTGAGGATACATGGCAGGAATTTGATGATTATGATATTTCTTTTAAATATATTTTCATTTACTTAGACAGCAATTACATTCATTATGGTTTCTTGTTGAATGCATACTGAATGTAATTTAATGTTTTCCAATTCAGTACACAAGCTACATTAACTGATACTGTTTCGGTTGGTTTCTTGAAGATGTTTTCCTTTACACAGAAATGTTTTTTTTCTTCCACTCCCATCCATGAAAGGTTGTAAATCTATAGTATATTAAATATGGGTAAAGAAGGCTTACGTGTTTGGCAGTTCGCAATTAGTTGAATTCTTCTTATGGTGCCATCTTCTACGAAGGTCAGCGATCATCTTGGTGAACAAACTGCGTTCTTGCGTTAATCTGAGCAGTTGTATGCTGCTCTTTCCTCTCCACGTTTTGATGTTGTCAAACCAAGATATTCTTTTTCTTCCTCTAGCTCCTTTGCCATCAATTCTTTCTACCAAAATAGTTTGTAGAAGTTGGTGATTTTTTTTAAAATAATAATTTTTTTATTCTTTTTTAAATATTTATTGTTTGAATGTTTTTTTATTTTTTTACATAATCCAGAAGTCTTGCTGTAAAGACCAAACATTGAACTTTTTCTAAGCTACTTCAGTCCACCAGTAAACAAGGCAGTGGTCTTACACAGTGTGATGAAATTCATCTCCACTTGTTTAAAGACAATTACTAACATCCATGGCCATGGTTAGATTTGAACCTGAGGTCTATTGTTTGGGGAGTAAGTTTACCATTTGGCTTGCAGGTATGTACAGCATAATACAGAATTGGTTTATGTTCTGTCTCACTGACATGTCCAAAGTTTGAAGAATTTTCAAAGAGGATGCCTAAAAATTTGAAGTGTTTTCACTTCATGTTTTCTGGAGTAGATGGTGACATGCAGTAAAAGGGGGAACTCACAAAAAAGGCATTATGTGTTGATGGTGGAAGAAGCTGTTACTGATCCATCAACCACAGCTGTGATGTAAATACTAGACACTCTTAAGAATTGAATCTGTGCTATAGGACTACTGCAACTGGAGATTCTGTGGCAGTTTTAGAAATAGTGTAAGAGAAGAAATATGAAAGACTACTAAGCCAAAAAACTTAGTACATAGATGCCTTCATACTGGATTTCTTTAATTTTAGTATTGTACATGTTCATTACTGATGAAATATCGATTTAAAAATGTCTTACATGTCATTGGACCACTTTGTAGACAGAATACAATGGTACTGTTTTTCATTAGTAGCTGTTTTTATGAGAAAAATGTATTTGCATTTTTGTTTTTTTTCTATCAATAAATGAAAAAAAATATGAAGACATTATTTATTATATAAATTTATTAATATATCATTTCATTAACAGATCACAAGGTACAAGTATATGCAAGATATTCATACTTCTAAGTTCATGTATGTATATGCAAAATATTCATTCTGCCAAGACATGCATCTTTGGCACTATGGTGATATGTGATTATTGGCTTTATATATTACTGGAACAGCCTTCACTGGATGATGGGCTGTCCCAGTAATATATAAAATTGATATCGTATATCTTACTTTAAAAAAAATCACTGTGGTTTCTGTTAATGATGTACTGGTTTCCAACATTTCACTAAATGAACTTGGTATTTGGCAGATGGGAGGGGATTGTTTTCCATACATTGTCTGTGTGTAGAATTCTGTAAGGTTATTTTCCACTAATGTGACCTTCTTGCAGAAAGAGCTTTCCCCACTATTTGGGGAGCATAGCTTTCAAAACGGAGAATCCCATTCTACTAGATTTCCTTTACATTTCCATAAAAAACATAAGAATACATTTTCTAATAACTGAAAATGTGACCTAATAAAAATGCCTCCAAGTGTTTTCTGAACTAATTTTAAAATGTATATTCCCGTGATGTAAGAGGGGATCTTAAACTTCCTATTATTTGTATCAAAAAGACAGCACCTTGGCAGACAGTCTATATAGCATTTAGAAGTGTGGAATTTTTTTATGTGACTCCTGGCCACAGAAGGTTGTACATTTGTGCTGTTATGGGGTGCTAAAGGGTCAAAGCTGTATAACTGAGAGGAGACCTCCACATAGCCTTTAAAGGAATGCGGAGAACTCACCAGGGCTTCTGACCTAATGTCCAATCCTCACCTTCTCGTGGTGCACTCTGTTGGATATCTACTTTGATACTGAACGAACGAGGATGGGCTGGCAATTTGGGATTTAGCCTACCAAATTGTATTCTTATTGATTAAACCAAAATAAAAAATGATGGTACAACATGACAAAATTTCATGCCGGCTGGGACGTCGCCCAGTTAAACAAGACCCCCATTGTTTTCGCCAGGGAACCAGGGCGAACAGCGAAAAGTCAGCTACTGGAACAAATCTGAAAACAAACCCCAACTCAACATCACCAGAGTTAAAGATCGGTACTATCAACATAAGAAGCCTGAATGGCAAAGAAATGGCGCTAGCTGAGGAATTAGATAAGTACCAGATCGACATAATAGAGGTGACTGAAACAAAAAAGACCAAAACTGGTGAGATCTTTCTGAGCAATAAATACAAAATGTTATATTCAGGCAATGACAATCAAGGAAAAGAAGGAGTAGCCATAGTATTCAACACAAAATACGAGGCTAATCTTCTTGAATGGCAGTCAGTCTCAAGTAGTGTAATGTAGGCAAATATGAGAATGGGGAACTGGACATTGAGACTTATTTGTGCCTATAGTCCCACAGAAGGTTCTACTAAGGTAGAAGTGGAGGAATTTTTTGACGCTTTAGAAAAAGCAACTGACACAATGAAAAAGGAAAAGTTGGTCCTTGTTGGGGATCTAAATAGCAGAGTAGGAAATGATTGTGAGACATACAAAAATATTTTGGAAAAATTTGGAGAAAAGAGCAAAGCTAATAATAATGGAATATACCTGTTGGATTTCTTCTCAGTACATGGACTGGTTATTACTAACACCATGTTCCAACATAAAAATGTGCACAAATTCACATGGAGAGAAGAGGCAAGGAATAAGAAAAGTCTCATTGACTATGTTATTGTTGATAGTGATGTTTTCTCCCTGGTGCAGGACACCAGAGTGTACAGAGGATTTGAAATTGGAAGTGATCACTATTTAGTCTTGAGCAGGATAAAATTGAATTTCATATTGAAAAGAATAACATGTAAGAAAGTTTTAAAGCGAATAAAAGTTGAGCAGCTCTCAGATGTGAACTGTAGACTAAAATACAGAAAGATTATTGAAAAGAAAATGAAAGAGTTTGAGAACAGGAATCAAACCTTGGAGATTCAGTGGCAAACTCTGAAGAAAACATTGATTGATTCTGCCAGAGAGGCATGTGGTGAGGTTGTGTGCAAGGATAAAAAAATCAGAACTCCCTGGTAGACACAGGAAGTTAAAGAGGCAGTGAAGAAAAAGAAGAAAGCATACCAAACGTTCCTGTCAAATAAGTCAGCTTGTGCTCTTAGAGAATATAGATACAAATGCAAGAATGCTAAACACTGTGTAAAACTAGCTAAACAAAAGTCATGGGAGGACTTTGGCAAGAATATAGAAAATAAATATCAAGAAGGTGGCAAAATATTCTGGAGGTTGTTGAAGAAGCTTAGGAATGGAGGAAAGAGTGCAGTAAAAGGAGTTAGAGATGATAAAGGTGACATGAAAACAGGAGAAAAAGATATCCTTGAAGTATGGAGTAATTACTTTGAAAAACTGCTAAATGAAACAAGCAGTGATGACAGCACACTGATAAAAAACACTGATCAGGCATGCAGTCAGGAATACATATCCATACTTGAAGTAGAAAAAAAGCCATCAAAGGCTTGAAATGTGGAAAGGCAGCAGGAGTAGATGATGTTCGACCAGAAATGCTGAAGTATGGTGGTTTAAAAGTCTTACAGTGGCTGCACTGCATAGTTCAGAAAGCCTGGACAGAGGGACGAATTCCCAATGATTGGAGTAGAGCTCTCATAGTACCCATATATAAAAAGGGAAATAAAACTGAATGTGAGAATTACAGAGGTATTTCCCTACTGAGTGTTCCTGGCAAGATCTATGCAAGTCGGTTGAGAAGAATTGTAGAAGAAAAGCTTGGTGAAGAACAAGCTGGATTCAGGCCAAATAGAGGCTGTCAGGATCAGATCCTCACTTACGACAAATAGTCGAGAAAGCATGGGAATATAACAAAGATCTGTATTTAAGTTTTGTCGATTTGGAAAAGGCATATGACAAGGTGCCAAGAGAGATGCTATTCAATATGCTGCAGTTATATGGTGTCAATGAGGCATTATATCAAGCAATACTTCGTCTTTATTTGAGTTGTAAGTCAGCAGTTAGAATTGCAGGAAGTACAGGAAGATGGTTTAATGTTAAATCTGGTGTGAGACAAGGATGTACATTATCCCCTCTGTTATTCATTATCTATTTGGATCACATTATGAATGAAAGTGGTATTAAACCTGATATGAAAATTGGAGATGTTAATGTCAGTTCTTTGCTTTATACGGATGATGTTAAACTTGTAAATAAATCCGCTACAAGTCTGCAAGATTCTCTGACTAAATTCAATTGCTGTTGTAATAGATATAGTATGAAGGTCAGCAATAAAAAGACAAAGACAATGAAAATAGGCAGAATCACTGAAAATGTCAACTGTGTTGTGAATGGAGAACCTGTGGAACAAGTACAACATTTCATCTACTTAGGCACGATTTTTACTGAAGATGGTAAATTAAATATAGAAATAGACAACAGAATCAGCAATGCTGGTATGGTGGGAAGTCAATTGAATAAATTCATATGGAATAAGAGAGAAATTAGTCGGAACACTAAATTAGCTGTATACAAGACAGTGTTCAAACCAGTTTTAACTTATGGATCTGAGAGCTGGGTCAGAAGTAAAACACTTGACCAAAGACTAGAGACTGCAGATATGAGAGTCCTGAGAAAGATTAGAGGCGTGAACAGATGGCATCAATGGCAATATCATATTAAAAATGAGGATATTGGGAAAGAACTTGACATTGTCAGCATCCAGGAATTCGTTAGCAGAGCTAATCTCAGATGGTATGGTCACTTAAATAGAATGGAAGAGGAAAGATTAGCAAAACAAGTGTTCTCTGCCAGGTTGGCAGGAAAACGACCCAGAGGAAGACTAAGATATAGGTGGATTGATACGGTACAAAGTGCCTTAAATGATAGAAATATAAGATCTGATAATGTTGGAGTCTTGACAAGTAACAGACTGATTTGGAGGAAAATTTTCGATAGGAAGTTAGTAATGATCTAATTTTTTCATGTAGTACTGTCATATCCTGTACATCCCTTGAGGGTACATGGCAGGAATTTGATGATGATGATGAAGGATGTTTATCAATTTTTGGAATTTTTTGCATTTTTTTTATTTATTTTTTTATATAGTCCAGAAACCTGTGCTAGAGACAAACATGGAACTTTTTCCAGCCATTTCAGGCCCCTAATATGTGGGATGGTGGTTTCATGCTGGGCATTGAACTTCATCTCCCACCTCAAGACAATCACATGAATCCTGCTGTGAGCATGGATGTAAGTCAACAGCCTGTTGGTTGTAGATCATATACGCTAACCACTTGGTCGAACCAGGCCAGACTTAACTTTGTGATGGATAGTGCTGTCTGTCAGTCATTTTGGAACTAATGACTACTTCATTGATTCACCCTGACTTTTTTTTTATTTTTTTTTATTTTTATTTTTTTTCTTTTTATTCACATATTGTGAGAAGTTAAAAATTTCTAATACAACAAAGCTTTGTGTGGATAATTGGTTAAGGACAACGAACAAGTCTATTAACAGTTTTTTTGAAAAGCTAGTGTGGATTGTATCCATTGGAGTAAACATCATAAGGAAGGCTGTTCCAAAGAATGGAGATAGATGGAATGAATAAAAATAATTGGTTTGATATATTAGGAAATCATATGTATTGATGTTGACCAGTTGTTGCTCATGTTCTTGCATTGTTGGAGGAAAGTGAATATTAGTGGACAGTTTTATGGAAAAGCCCATGAAAAAATGCCTATTAAAAATTAGTGCCTTTTTAATTTAAAAAACAAAAAGTATAATATAGAAACAGAGCATACATACCTATGAGGAAGGGACAACCTGTGGCTGATTGTACTCTCTACAATAAAGATTTCTTATAGAGAATTTGTATGCACAACCCCAAGTATGAGAACAACATTGTAAGGTTGATTTGGGATTATGAAGTGCTAGAAGTTGAGTAGGAGAGAAGCAATGGTTTGAATGAAAAGAACACCCATTTTATGGAGGCTGTGGCCTACTGTGGATGTAGAATGTTTGTGACAAGATAAGCTAGATAGGAAAATCAGTCTGAGAAGAGAAAACTGATCTCTTGACTGGAAATTAGAACATTATCAAAAGTGAAAGAGGTGTGACCTAGGATCTTTCTTCTGGGAGAAGGACTTCAATGTTTTTATAGCATTGAAGTTCACTAGATTATCTTCACCACACTTAAGAGAATGGCGAGGAGATCAATGTTCAAAACATTGGTTAGTTATGGAAGATCTTGATGATTGAATTATTTGAATATTACAGAAGAGGAATGGAAAGGGAGTGTACTGTCACTGACAGAAATGTGGATAGGATTTGCAATTATCAAGAGGTTATTGGTGTACAGGAGGGGAAGTGTGAGCAAGAGTGCAGAACCCTTAATACTCCAGAATTGATGAAGAAATCTGACGAGAAGATTTCCACCATGACATTCATTGAACAGCCAGAGAAAAAAATGACAATCTAATCACAAAAGGCAGGAGAGAGAGAGACCGTAAAATTGAAATGCCTTGGAAATATAAAGTTACTATTTGAGTTTCTCAAAATTTTTTCATGTCCTATGTTAATAGTGGGCAAAGTTAGCAAGAAGGTCTGCTGTAGAATGAGAATGTTGGAATCAGTTGATTAACTGATGGATTTTCAGTTAGAGAAGCTGGTTGATGACTCTCTCCATTTTAAATAGTACTGAAGTAAGGGTAATGGGACAGTAGTTTGACTGTCTTCTCTCCTTTTTTGGGGGATGGGGTGGGGCGGCATGCTGGATAATGCTTTCATCCATTCTGTTGGTTAGATACCAGATGAGTATGACAGCTTATATATAGGGAATACAGAATGTGTGCGAATTCTGGAGCACAACATTTTAGCATAACTGGAAGGATACCATCTGCACCAGAAGACCTATTAGTATATGAAGGCTATGGAGTATTGTTCTGATTTTCTTCTGTGGAAAGGTCTGAGGAGGGATAATGTGAGAAGTTCATGGAATAGTGGTAGGAAATTTGCTTTGGTTGTTTAAACAAGAATTGGAGGAAGACTCATGATAAGAGGTTTGCCTTATGTTTAAGAGATGTTGACATTTTTTCATAAGGATAAGAAAGTTAGCAGTGGCAACATGGACAATTTTGATCAGAAATAGCCTTGGTGAGGGATTAGAAAGCTTGACTGCAATTTCAGTAGTAGGGAGAAGCTTAGTGCACATTGCCTTTACAAAATCTGCTTTGGATTTTTTTTTTTTTTTTTCCCACTTGATTTGAGCTGTAGTGTAGGTTGGGTGTGAAGTAGTTTTATTCTTTCTTATCACTTCTTTTCTTCCAGTTTGAAAATTTTTCCACTTGGTTACAACATACTTAACAAGAAATTATATTCTTGTGTTAATCCTGTATCTAAGTATAAGTATTAATTAACCTCAAGACTAGACTACTTGAACATAAAAGCTATTGACCTCACATCAATTGCCTTAGTATCCTATAATACAAAAATATTATGGGGTCACTACCCACACCAGTTTTGACCTTCATTTCACTGTTTAGGTATTTAAACTGCATATGATCAACATTAAGAGATAACCATAAAATTTGGTATCAAACTTGATCATCTTTATTACTACCAAACTTACTTTATATAGTACTAGTATCAAAATTTGGTACTATTCTGCATTATGAACTGATAAATCACCTGTATAAAGTGACTTTCCAGGGCAAAATAGCTTGTATGCTACCAGCCAATGAAGTGGTCAGGGTCAGTATGAAAACAAAGTTTTATACAAAAAACAAAGGGGGGGGAGGGGATGTTAAAAATGCTTTTAATGGAAGATTTACTCTTGCACAAGTGTAGTTTAATAATACAGTAATCCCTCGATTAGTGCATTTTTGATTAATGCGTCATTTTTTTTCGATATCCAAATTCAATTAGTGCACCTCTAAAATTCGATTAGTGCACCTATATACATCTTCAAAATAAATGTTACAGATTTTAAAAATTTTCTATCTATACATTTTTATGTCTAACTATTTTAAAAAATCACTCACCAGAATGAAATAATTTAGTTACTGATTTAAAACATCTTACAAAGTTATTTTTAATGGCATACTACACTACTTCCACGTATACTATGTTCCAAATGTTTACCGCCAAAATTTATGTCGTCTGCTATAGTATGCCCACAGATTTGAGACCCTTCAACACTTCTGTGCATGTCACAAAAAGGAGAATCCATTCCGATAATAGGGTAATCAATCCATCTTCTGGGATGAGTTGTTTATTATTACCTGTCAGGAAAATTAACTTCTCTTTTATGATCATTTTAGTTTTTAAAGTGGTAACTATTTTGCTTGTATAACAGTTGGGATATTTTATCTATAAAGCATGTGATTTCGCGTGTTGGTGACCAATTTGTACGTCCTTCATTTGCTAAATTTAGATGCACAGCGGGAAGATCCCAAAGAATATGAAGAAAATTTAACCACTGATAGTCAGCCAAAAGAGATTTCACAGAAATAATTTGAAAATATTTTTCATACAATGGAAGTTTATAAGCAGCAATGCTTAGAGGCTGACCCTGATGAAGAGAGAAGCAGTCAAATTTGCAGAAGAGTAGAAGAGGCAATAGGGCCATACCGTCAGTTGTATGAAAAAAAAAAAAATGCCCGCCAAACTATGTTAGCTCAATTCTTTGTTAAGAAGCAGAATAATTAAATTTATATTCTGAATATGTTTTATTGTCTTTCAGCTTCATGGTTTTCCTTTAACTAGGCCCTGAGACATGCCTTAATTCTTTTATAAAAAAATTAAGGTTCAAAAAAGAAATTTGAGGAACGAATTATACATGTCCCCACAGGTTGTTGTATTCGATTAGTGTTCCTGTTTTAAAGAGCGCACTAATTAAGGGATTTCTATATCTGTAAACTTAGACATCATTAACTTCAAAGTAGATTTTATTATTATAATACAGTTAAATTATTTAAATGTAATTAAATTACTTTTCATTTCATTTGTTTAAACATTTAAATTATATACTTTTTTTTTTCTGATAGCAGTTTTCTTTTTATAGCAGCAGCATGAGAAGAATATGATGGCTACAGAGGAAAATTGGAGAGCAAAACTTGAAGATATCGAAATAAATTCACGGACTCAGTTGTCTAAAAAGGTTTTAATTTTTTACATGTGATCTCTTTAATATTTGTTGCACTTTTTTTGTTTAATTATACTTGAAATGATGCTAAGTATTTCAGCATATTTATTTGAACTGATTTCATATGACAATCACTTTAGTATTTAACAGTCTTCTTGCAGTGGATTGTGTTTAAATGTATATTTAGATTTAAGTGTTACTTTGAAATTCTATCATGTTTTATCATAATTTTAATTTGACATTGTTAGCAGAACTATTCTTAGGTAGCATGATCACTTAAATAGAATGGAAGAGGAAAGGTCACCAAGACATTATTTGTTTGCTATGATGGAAGGAAAAAGACATGCTGTTAGGAATCTCCTGGAAAGATTGGCGATTTTTGTTGATTTATTGAGTGTTAGATTTATTGGTGTATTTTTAGTATTGTAGTTTTTTAGTGTATTTATTGTACTACAGCATTTAATAATATAATTTAGAAATATTATTAGTGTTTTGAAAACTCTTCACAACAGGGCAATGTCTAAAGTTAAAGTTGTTGCTACTGAGGAGAACATTTGTCCTGATGAGCAACAGCTTTGCTGCAATGATGATAATTCATTCAAGTATAATCTGACATTGGAAATATTCCAATTAAAAGAAATTATTAGAAAATTGACCAGAGAATTAGAAAAAGTGGAAAAATGTTTAAAACTTAGATACGATAAGAAAAAGGATCTCAACAAGAAGAGGGAGGAAAGCACTGAACTTGGTAATCATAATATTAATAACAACAAGGTAAGCCAATTAAAATCTAAGAAAAAAGAGGTAATATGGTATGGTGATTCAATCTGAAAATTTGCACTTGCCAAGGGAGTCACTACTTCTAGTTTCCTGGGGGACATAGATATGACAAACATAATTAAAAAACAAAAAAGAAAAGAGATGGTAGTTCTGGTAGGAACTAATAATTTAAGTAGTGACCAATATAGTATGAGAGAAGATATGAAAGGTCTGTTGGAAGAAGTGAGAAAGAAATGTGTGAGAGATAGTAAAAATTGTAGATTTCATACCTAGATATGGCAGTACTGAGTTAAGGAGGGCAATCATAGCAAATGATTTAATGTACAGGTCGTGTAGAAGAAATGAATGCAAGTTTTTAGATGTCTGGGATGTGTTTGATGTCAGAAAAGACTTGTATAAGAGGAATAGACTGCACTTGAATTCATTTGGTATCAAGAGCCTGGAAAATTTACTTATTGGTATGAGACCTAATGCAGAGAGTCAGGGAAACTATATCATCAAGGGAGGAATGGGAAATATGCATGTGAAAGTTCACCTATGGTATGCAGACATGATAAAGATATGAATGCCTTCAAACATGGTTGTGTATCTGGTTAAGGGGTGGAAAAATATGCTTTGGGTTCAGATCTTTTGAGTATGTCTGGGGAGGGAAAAGAGAAAGTTCTACATCAACCCTAAATAGATTGCATATCTAATTATAAGAATAGTCTAGGTGGTAATTTGTCATGTCTGTACACAAATGTCAGGAGCATCAGAAAGAAAAAATTGAGTTCGTTGTTTTATTGAATATGATGTGGCCTAAGATTGTTGGCATTAGTGAAACCTGACTATTGGAATCAGATATGGTAACTAAGATCTAGTGTAATGGGCAGAGCCTCCTTATCCATTGGGCTAAATGGGCTATAGCCCAGGGGTGCCATTGATCCAAGGGCACTTAAGAACCAAGTAGCTTTTTTCTATTGTATGTATTTTTATAAATACAAATAAACTATCTTTATTATATTATAAATATTGTTGAATTAAATAAAAATGTGCAATGACGATATATTTAAAATAAATTTTTTTGCAATGAAAGTTATTTTATTAATTATATGTATTATTTAATTATTGCTCAGTCCAATGTGATTTAAGGCACCAAATTTTTTTAGCCCAGAGCGCTCAAACTTGTTAAGATAGCCCTGGTAATGGGTACACTATTTTTAGGAATGACAGAAGAGATAGGAGAGGTGGAGCGGGGGGGGAAGTACTACTAATGTTATCAGATGACTTAAATCCAGTTAGGGTAGAAATGCAAAAAAAGCAATGATGATAAGAATGTCCCATGTAGCAGTGAGTTTGAGTCTATCTGGTGTGAAGTGGAGGCTAACAAAATGAAATATATGGTGGGGTGTTGCTATAGACCTGGCGGTTCATTTGCAAGAGATGAAGAAATGCATCGTCGGTTTAGCCTTTATTGGTACTAAACAAGTGATCATTATGGGTGACTTTAATTATCCAAACATTGATTGGGTAGAAGAGAAATCATGATAAGAATGAAGAGGAATTTATTGAATTGTTGCAAGAACTTTCTCAAGCAGATGTGAAAGAAGGAACTCGAGGTCAGAGAGTGTTGGATTTGTTCATAACATCAGAAGGAGTCTCTGTTAAGAATATGACTATCTTACCACCAGTTGGTGACACCAGTTGATCATGCTGTGCTTTCCTGGGAAGTATCTAATTATATTGATGTTCCCAATAGAACAGGTTACAATATATTGAACTACAAAACTGGAAAATTATGATCAACTTAGGAGAATCCCAACAGATGTATGAAATGTGGGAAGTTTTGTATTAAAACTTTAAAATAAAAGTAAGGAGAAAACTGTAGCTGAAGTGGATAATAGAAAATGATAAGAAATAGAAAAAAAATGGTAGGAAACAGAGCAAAGGAAAAGGCAGGAGATTGTACATTGATGACAGAAGGCTGGAAATAGAAAAAATGGTAGGATAACTTGATAACAGAACACAATGGTAGGATAACTTGATAACTGAACACAATGGATAGACAAAACCCATACATAAAGCACAAAATCATAACACAGAGTACAAATGCCAACAAATATGGGATCCATATAAGAAACTAGAGGAGTATAAAATTATAAAAATAAATTCAGAAGTAATGTGTAAATTTTGAAATGTTAATGTTAGCTTGAATTAATGTCACTTACTTGAAATCTTCAAGTGCAAAACTTTTGGAATGAAAATTAATCTAAGCATAACTAAAACAATGAAATTAGTAAGAGATGAGGAAAAAGTTTCAATAAACTTAGAAACTCATATACTTGAACAAGTAAAGCAATTTACATATCTTGGCAGTCTCATTACTCACAATTTCCACAACACAGAAACAGTAAAATACAGACTTAACAAAAGATGGGCTAATATGAATAACTTAAACAAAATATGTAAAAACAACAGCATTTCAAAAAGCCTAAAATTAAAACTTCATAAAACCGTTATTATATCTATATATACATATGGAGCCAAGACAAAGAAACTCGATCAGAAATAAATATAGAGAATTTGAGAGCATTCAAAATGAAATGCTTAAGAAAAATAAACAAGACTCACTAGTCAGAACACAAAACAAATAAGTCAAAAATGAATTAAACTATGAAAAAGATACCATAGCTATAATTCTTAAATAGCAATTAAGATGATTTGGACATCTCCAGAGAATGTCCTTTCAAAGATTACCAAATATAGTCTTAAATGGAATCATTGGAGGAAGATGATCAACAGGCAGACCAGAAAGAACTTGACTAGTCTTTGAAAGGAAGGTAACAATTATTAATTTCAGAGAGATGACAGACATGGGCAGAGATTGAACCAGATGGAAAAGATTTATTCATAGAGGACTCAACCCATCATCTGATGGATGAGATAAAAGACTTGAAATCTTCTTAGTGAACTAAATATGTGTGATGTAGACCATTAAAATAAACAAAATAAATAACTTGTAAACATAAGCACTCAGTTAACTGTATAAAATTGGTCACAGCCAAATTACAAAGAGGGCACATCTGATGTACAGGTTGCCTGAATTAATTAACCAGAGCAGAGGTAGATAAGCAATTGACATAGCTGGCATGAAAATCAGCTTACTAATTGGACAGAGATCTAACTGTCCTTTAGGTCATTGTCCAGTTAGGAATCCCTGCATATTGGCAGACTAATGCAGTTTATCTGTTCATTACTTGTGTCCCTTCCCTCTTTCTAATTGGTAGTCTCTAATTATAAATTTGACTGACTGTTGAAAATTTCAGGTTATTTTTGATTTTAATCTACTGGCTGCACTTATTTACTTTGAACTAAATATGTGTGCATTAATTGCAATAATTTAGGTGACAGTAATAAGGTAAATGATATTAATCTAACATAGCATTTTAAAATTTAAACATTAATTCTGCATTTTGATTTTTATGATTTCATGTTCTTTAGGTCCTCTTTATTTGTCATCCTCGCAATTATTAGTTAGCAAACTATCCACAATTTTCTGCCTTTACCTCTTCTAAAATATCCCCACCAGTCCAATACAATGCATCCCATCTTTGCTTTGCTTCCCAAATTTTAAAATATTGCACTTTGCTACACATACCCGTCCCCCATTGGGGGGGGGGATGGTGTATGTGTGTTAAGGCTTCAAACGAAAAACCATGATTTGGCTGTGGCGCAAGCCTATGCAACTAATCTGGAGTCAGAATACTCTGCCTTCCTAGAGGAAGTGGATGCTGCTTTTGACAGGGTGGCAGACATGGAATCAGTCCTGCTAATGGATGACTTCAGTGCACATGTTGGAACAGATGACCAGATATGGAGGGGTGTGGTTGGGAGGAACGGCGCCCCTGACCTTAACACGAATGGGTTGAAATTATTGGACTTCTGCTGTACTAAACAGCTTGTCCATAATGAATACCTTCTTCCAGCACCGAGAAATTCATAAGCATACCTGGTACAGGGATACACTAGAACAAAGGTCTCTGATTGACTTCTTTATAGTCTCAGCAGACCTATTTTCATCAGTGTTGGACGTTTGTGTGAGAAAAGGGGCAGAACTGTCATCTGACCACTACCTTGTTGTGTGCACTGTACGGCTTCAGAAACCAGATGTTTCTGAAGATGTTTCCCGTGAAATGGGAGACATTGGAAAATGAGGCTGTGAGGAAGAATTTTGCAGATGACATTTCCTCCAGGTTCAAAGAGATTCCCAAGCATACTGCAGATGTTGAGGAGGAGTGGAAGCTGTTCAGAACAACTGTCACTGCCTCTGCACTCTCATGCTGTGACAGAAAGCGGCTCGGCGTGGCAATGGGCAGTGAGAAAAGGACACCTTGGTGGAACCAAAAAGTCCAAAAAACTGTCTGGGCAAAAAGGGAGTCCTACCTAACATGGCTTAGAGTCAGGTCACCTGAGATGCGTTTGCAGTATGCTGAGGCACGAAAAGCTGCTGCTGAGGCGGTAAAGACAGCAAAGCAGAAGGCTTGGGAATCCTTTGGAGAAAGATTAGACTCATCCTATGTAAATGTAAACAAAGTATTCTGGCAGACCATCCGCCGCTTTCGAGGGAGGAAATCGTGCACAGCAAGGGCAATTAAGGCCTCTGATGGTGCACTTTTAACTACCGAGAAGGATATCCTCCACAGATGGAGGGAATACTTTGAGAGCCTTCTTAACCCGGGTGGCCCAGCAGTTGTGGACATCCAAGAGGTGCAGATCGGGGCAATGACTAGTCTCACAGCAGAAGAGGTCCATTTAGCAATAAATGATGAAATTCGGCGCCCGAAATGATAAACGCCTTAAATCGAGATGGTGTTCTCTGTTGACTGAAGTGTGTCAGGCTGCTTAGATATCTGGGCGAGCACCAAAGCAATGGCAGACAGGCATAATAATACCAGTCTTTAAGAAGGGAGACCAGAAGGATTGCAGTAACTATCGTGGCATCTCTCTGCTCAGCCTGCCTGGGAAAGTGTATGCTAAGAGCTTGGAAAGACGGTGCAGGAGCATAGTTGAGGCAAAGTTCCAGGAAGAACAATGTGGCTTTCGTCCTGATAGAAGCACAGCTGACCAAATCTTCACTTTAAGGCAAGTCTTTGAGAAATCTTGGGAATATGCCAAGAATGTCTACACATGTTTTGTGGACTTGGAGAAGGCATATGACCAGGTTCCTCGGGATAAGCTTTGGCAAGTAGTACAGGAGTATGGAGTGGATGGCAAACTATTAGCTGCTTCAAGTCCTTGTATGAATACCCAGAGTTTTGTGTCAGGGTAAACCGCACAAAGTCTGAACCTTTCACAGTCTCCGTTGGCCTCTGCCAAGGGTGTGTTCTGTCACCCCCTCCTTTTCATAATATTTATGGATTGGATTGATAGGCACAGCCGAGGCAGTGAGTGTGTCAGAATTGGAAGATGTAGCATTGGACGTCTGCTTTTTGCAGATGACTTAGTTCTGCTTAGCTCTTCCACAGATGACCTCCAGCAGACCCTGGATAGGTTTGTAGCTGTTTGTGCAGATGCCGGAATGAAGATCAGCGTGGCCAAAACTGAAACATTTGTGGTCTCAAGACAACCATCCCAGTGCACTCTAAATGTAAGTGGAGTCCCAATGAGGCAGCCGGAGAAGTTTAAATACCTTGGGTCCATATTCATGAATGATGGAAAATGGGACATAGAGCTAGATACTCGAATTGGCTTAGCAAGCTCAGTATTGCAGGAGCTTGGCCGTTCGGTAGTATTGAAGCGGGAGTTAAGCCAGAAGGCAAAGCTGGCTGTCTTCAATACAGTCTATGTCCCCATCCTCACCTATGGTCATGAGAGTTGGGTAATGACCGAAAGAATGCGGACACGAATCCAAGCGGCTGAAATGAGGTTCCTTCGAGGGGTTGCGGGGGCTGACAAGACTCGGCAGAGTCAGAAGCTCTGCAATTCGGGAAACCCTCAATACTCAACTGCTGCTTCTCCGTGTTGAGAGATCACAGTTACGTTGGTACGAGCACCTGGTCAGAATGCCACAAGAGAGGCTCCCTCAGCAGGCCCTCTTTGCCAAGCCAGAGAGTGGGAGGCCACGTGGAAGGCCAAGGACTCACTGGATAGATTATATCCAAAACCTTGGGTGGACACGTTTGGGAATCTCACCAGAACACCTGAGCTTGGTGGCAGAGGATCATGACCATTGGGACAACCCAATAGGAAAGGTGGGCCTTGAAGATGTATGTATGTATGTACACTTTGCTACAATAAACTGAAATCCCCACACACTCCCCCATTCAGACAGTCCATTTAGGTCCTCTTGCAAAGCTATAACATCTGCTCTACTTCTCATGACTCTCCCCAATTTTGCATCCTCTGCAAACAAGTATATCACCTCTTAAGTCCTTTCTAGTGTCATTTACTTACAAATTAAACAACAGTAGCCCCAAAACAGACCCCTGGGGCACACCTCTAGTGACTTTCCTCTTCTGGGATATCACTCTCCTATACAAAATCTACTGATACCTATCTGACAGCTAATCTCTGATCCAGTGCACTAATATACTATACTACCTCATCTGTTCCAATTTAACTACCAGTTTGTCATGTGACAGTCTATCGAAAGTCTTTGCAAAATTTAAAAATACTACTGTATATGTATTCTCCTTGTCCAATATCACCTTGTTGTAATAAGTAAGCAGATTGCTAAAACATGATCCTCCTTTAACAAACCTATGCTGTCTATTAAAGAGAATTCTGCTGCTGTCAAGCTAGTTCTGAATTCTTTTCCTCACCAGCTTCTCCAACTCCTCAATGAAACTCCAGACAAGTTGTTTGCCCTATAGTTTGAAGCCTTAGTCTTATCATCCCCTTTCTCCATGTGGGGCACCTGTCCGTAGTGGAGGAGACCTCCCATTGATGGTATTAGCCCTTTTCATTCTTCCTCTTTTTCTTTGCTTTACTTTCCCTATTCTTGGCTCTGCTTCTCCTGAGTCTTTTTCATTATCCTTCTTTCCAGACCACCATCACTGGAATCCAACGACCTGCCGCCGTGTTTGCTGTGCGGTGTGACCCGTAGACATCTGGAAAGGTGGGGGGGGGATCTGGTAGTCTTGCTCTACTTTGGCCCATGCTTTGGCAAGACTGGCGGTCCTGGCCCAGCCAGGATCAGTGGTATTGCAGTAAGTCTCTCACTCCATGGTCCAGGGTCGGGATCCGTGACCTACTGTAATGCTGGTATAGCGTCCAGGGTAGCTCCAGTGTTCCACTCCTGAGCGCAGTCTTTGCTTGCTGGGTAGTGGGTGTCTCCGTGGTGGGTGGGGAGCTCTGGTGCCGAACTGAAAACTCCTTGAGCATGAATCCTTCATCCTCAAATGTTTCAGGGACCCTAACAAAGTCCCTGAAAATTGGGAAAATCTGTTGAGTGCATTAATCACATGGCCTTATTCCTGAGACAACCTTCAAAATGTTACTTCTTTATTCAAAATGGTTTAGAAGGACTGGTAGAACCTCCCAAAACTGTTAAGAAATTAGAAATTACATTCTGGTGATATCCTCGTGGAAACACTGTGTCAGCAACATTCTGAGAAACTACTGAGAGCAACAACAATAGATGAAATACAAATTGCAGTTACACCTCATAGAACACTCAATTCCAGTAGAGGAGTGATATCAGAAATGGGATCTCCTTGATGTTCCTGATGAGGAGATATGTTCAGAGCTTAAAGGTCAAGGAGTGACGGGTGTGAGGTGCATCCTGATATGTAGGGATGATCGCCTGGTTTCAAACAAGAACATCATCCTTACTTTTAATACACCTAGGCCTTCGACATCTGTAAAAGCAGGGTATCTCACTTGTCCTGTTAGAACGTACATCCCTAACCTGCTGAGATGCTTTAAATGTCAGCGATATACCCATACTGCTTGTCATTGTTCTACTACCTGTGCCTGATGTGATAATAAAGAACATGATAACAAATCTTGCTGTGTATGCAAAAAAAAAACTAAATGTGTCAACTGTCAGGGAGATCATTCAGCTTACTCTCATGCATGTCAAAAATGAAAAAGAGATACAAACAATTAAAACAGAACAAAACATAATATCAGGATGCAAAAAGAAAGCTGGCCACCACTCTTATGCTGAAAAAGTAACAATTAAAAAAGTGCCAACAGCAACTCGAGAATGAATGTCTGTTCTACCATCTCATAATTTCAACATACCTGAGCTTTATGATTGCAAGTGCTTCTCTGTTGAGTGCATTATTCACAAGACCTATGGCCTTACTGCTGAGACAACTTCAAAAATTGTCCCAGTCAATGAAAACTCACCTGTCAAAAAAAAAAATATGGCAGAGATATCACTCAAAGATAAACCACCAGACACTCGCACAGAAAAAAATGGATACCTCAGTACCCACTGAAAGTAAACTAAACTTACCACTGACCCTAAGACATTTGATGTTTTGAACACTCTACCAGAGGAAGAGATGCCATCCATACTTCACTAAAACAATGGATAAATATAAATCTGATAAAGGTAATTGCTCAACCTCCCGAAAACCAGACAAGTCAATAAAATCAAGATCATCATCATCATACGTATCAAGGATTTAGGCCTAGCATGGCCTGTTCCGGCCTTAGAAGTCATCGTTGAATCGTTTAAGAGGACGTCCTGGTTTTCTTTTTCCTAATGGCTTGTACTTTAAGGCTTGTTTTGGTAATCTTTCTGTTTTCATTCTTTGAACGTGTTCCATCCATCTATGTTTATATTTTTTAATTTTTTCAATTACTGGTTCTTGGTTTAATTCTTTTATAATATCTTCGTTTCTTTTGTGATCAAATAGGGTATACTTTGCAGTTTTTCTCATAAACTTCATTTCTGCTGTTGTTAATCTTTGTTTGTCTTTTTGTTTTATTGTCCAGATTTCGCTTCCATACATTAAGACCGGTAGGGCTAATGTATTGTATACTTTTAGCCTGGTTTGTTTTTGAACTAGGTTTGTTTTAAATATAGAGTTAATTACTCCTGTTATTTTTAAATATTTTGCAATTTTTATGTTTATATCTTTTTCATTTTCATAAGTGATCATACATCCTAGGTAGTTAAATGAATTCACCTGTTCTAAGATCTTGTTATCTAATACTATTTTAGTTCTTGCTGGATCTTGTCCTTTAAAGGCCATAAAATCAAGATGATAGGAAAATTTTTACCTCAGTACCCACTGAAAGTAAACTAAACTTACCAACTGACCCTAAGACATTTGATGTTTTGAACACTCTACCAGAGGATGAGATGCCATCCATACTTCACTAAAACAATGGATAAATATAAATCTGATAAAGGTAATTGCTCAACCTCCCGAAACCAGACAAGTCAATAAAATCAAGATGATAGGAAAATTTTTACAATGGAACTGTCGTGAGATTTGTCAGAATATCAATGATATCAAAATGTTGTTGCAGAAACACAAACCTTCCTGTTTCTGTCTACAGGAAACATACTTAATACCCAATGAGGACTGTACCTGTAGGAATTTCACTGTTGTACATAAGGACAGAACTGGAGGTGGTCCTGCTCATTGAGGAGTAGCTATCTTAGTGGGCAGTCATATTCCTTTCTAGGAGCGTGCCAGTACTGTCTAGCACCTGTGTGCAAAACTTTAGTTGGTGCCCCTATCCCCCCCCCCCCACACTCCAATAAAAAAAAAAAAAAAAACTTTAAAAAAACATTTTTTTTTTAAAAGTATTTCCTCTTCTTTGGTGCCTTTACTATCCTAGCGCCTGTGTGCATCGCACACATTGCACATATGGCAGCGTGCCTCTCTTTCTTTCCACCATGTCCAGTTTGATACTACTCTGGAAGCAGTAGCGATTTGGCTGCCTGTGGGATTCTTTTGTTACAGTACGTTCAATTTATTTACCACCAAGTGCTGAGTTAAATGAAATTGATCTTGAAAATCTTATCTTGCAACTGCCTGAACCCATACTTTTGATGGGGGTCTTTAATAGTCACATTACTCTGTGGGATATTGCCAACACTAACAGACGAAGTCGAATCATTGAAAAAGTCCTTGATAATAATAACCTCTCCCTTTTTAATAATAAAGTTAATACTTTCTTTCATATGCCTACCTATTCATATTCTGCAGTTGATCTTACAATCTGTTCCCCTTCCATTCTTCCACTTGTCACATGGAATGTTGAAGAGAACATATACGGAAACAATCACTTCTCTGTTCTATGCACAATGTCCTCACAAGAACCATGTTCATCCATAAAAATACCTGTATGGAAAGTGGACCAATCTGATTGGAATAGTTTTTCTCATCTTGCAAAATTTAATGCTGATACTATCAGTCAAACACCTATCAATGAAGCAGTAAAGTATATAACAGAGTGCATTGCCCATGCAGCAGCCTCCATCCCGAGAACATCATCTCGGTTTCCATTCTATCCAAAGCCTTGGTGGAACCCAGAATGTCAGACAACCAAAAAATATCAACACAGAGCATGGGGCATTTCATAGATGCCCCCACCACATCAAACTTAATAGCTTTCAAGCGTGCTTGAGCCAAAGCACATTATGTGAGACGTCAGAGTCAAAAACAATCATAGATCCAATTTACTACATCAATTAATCAAATGACCAGCCCAAAAATTGTATGGGATAAAATCTGAAAATGAAAGGCAGATATAGTACACATTGTTTGTCTACCTTAGACCGTGATGGAAATGTTATTGTTGATCCCAAAGCTATTTCAGACACTTTGGGAGAAACTTTTGCTAGAATCTCAGCAACAGCTTCATATTTTCCTGAATTTTTAATACTGAAAGAGCAGCAAGAGAAACAAAGGCTTAATTTTTCTACCAACATTCTTCAGCCATATAATCAGCCATATAATTTATTATTATTATTATTATTACGGGTATCTCCATGGAGTCAGTAGACTCATCGCGGGAGACCCAAACTAGCAAAACAATATCTGTCATATCTCTTCTTGAATTCATTTACAGATGAAGAGCTCACAACAAAGTCAGGCAATGAATTCCACTCATTCACCACCCTCCAGGCAAAAAACCTTGTTCTGACACCTTTGTTAACCACACTCTTCTTTAATTTCCAGAGATGACCTCTTGTTCTTCCATCACTATCACACAGCTGAAACATTTCCCCTGTATCAATCCTATAAAAACCTTTTAGTAATTTGAATGTTTCTATCATATCCCCTCTTCTTCGCCTATCAGCCAATCTCTGCAATCCACAAGCTCTCAATCTATCAATGTAGGGAGCATTTTTTATATCACTCACCAACTTGGTCACTCTTCTCTGAACCCTCTCCACAGCCTCCTCATCTCCAAGGAATCCAGGTGACCAGACCTGAGCACAGTAATCCAAATGTGGAAGTATCAATGCTTTATAAAGGGGAATAATAACCTCTTTATCTCTGGATGTCAGTGTGTTCCTCAACAACCAAGTAATCCTATGTGCAATCTTGGACACCTTAGCAATGTGTCCTCTGAACTTCATCTCCTTATCTACCAATACCCCTAAGTCCCTAGCCTCATCAATCTCTTGGAGTACCTTTCCATCTATGTAGTACACAGCTGGTAATCTTTTAATCCCAAAATGCAAGACTTTACACTTTTCCACATTGAACTGACATCCATTTTCTTTTGCCCATTTTACCAGCTTATTTAAATCCTCCTGCAAACTTTCAACATCAGCTTGATTTTTTTATTGCACTACACAACTTTGCATCATCAGCAAACAACTGAATATCTCCCTTTAAGCCGTTTCCTATATCATTTATATACAAATTAAACAACATTGGCCCAAGCACAGAGCCCTGAGGCACACCACTGGTCACCTGCCTCATTCTGGACTCGGCTCCTCCATACACCACCTTATGGTATCTCTCCCTGAGCCATTCTCCTATCCATATCACCAATTTAATATCCATTCCCATCTGCTCCAATTTGCGTAACAGTGTTCTATGGGGTATCCTGTCAAAAGCCTTAGCAAAATCCAGAAGTACCACTGTGTAGCCAGTTCCTTTGTCCAACTCTGATGTTATTCTATTATGGATAGTTAATAGATTGCTAAGGCAGGATCTACCTTTAACAAAACCATGTTGGCCTCTATAGAGTATCATATCCTGATCCACCCATTCTTGAATTTTGTCTTTAACCAACTTTTCCAATACTTTTACCACTACTCCTGAGATGGTGATTGGTCTGTAATTCAATACTGCAGTTTTAGAGCCACCCTTATGCAAAGGAACCACTTTGCCTAACTTCCACTCCCTAGGGACCATACCAGAGTTCAAACTTAAATTAAATATCCAGGTAAGAGGGGTTGACAATTCATTTGCACATTCACGCAACACCCGAGCTGATATTCCATCTAAGCCTACCGCAGTGTTTGCATTTAAGTTTCGCAATATATTTAATACCTCTGATTCTTTAGCTTCAATTCTCACATTAGGTATTGCTATAGGTATAGAGATATCCTCACTTGGGTGATAGACTTTTGAGAAGTGATCACTCAGTAACTCTACTATTACATCTGATTTTGTCACCTCAATACCATCAGCACCCACTAAGGTTATCCTTCCGAAGTCATTCTTCCTCTTACTTGCCACATAGCGGAAGAACTCTTTGGGATTACCCTTGATCTCTTTGGCTAAGGTCTTCTCATAATCTGATTTAGCTTTTCTTACTATGCTGGTAACCTTCCTAGCTTGAGCCTTGTACTGCTCATGGGTGTCCTGATCGCCCTTCTCCTTGTAAATTCTCCATAACATTTTCTTTTTTTGTAGTTCAAGCTTGATACTACTGCTCATCCATCTAATGCCTGCCTTGTTTGACCTCCTGACCATGGGGACACAATCTGATATTGCTTTCCTCAGATACCCACTGATTTTATCCCAAGCACTGCTAACATCTTTCCCTTGCAATATGTTCTGCCATGGGATGGCTGCAAGCTCACTCCGAAGCTTGTTATAATTGCCTAACCTGTAGTTTCGTACATACCCCTTCTTAATAGAAAAATCCACAGATTTTGCAACCTCCCAAGTCAATACCACATGATCGCTTTCACCAACTGGAGGTAACGAGGTCACCTTACTTATGCATATAACCTCTGAACCAATAACCAGGTCCAACACTCTCACACCACGTGTCCCTTCAGTTACGTGCTGTTTCAAGTAATTATCTCATAGCAGATGTATGAACTCCATTTCCTTTTTGCTACGTGATATTTCCTCCTTCCAATTGATATCACCATAATTAAAATCCCCCATAATAATCACTAAGCCTTCACTCATTGCACTAAGTTGCTGATGCATGAATTCAATATCTCCCCCTGTACTCCCTGGCCTATAGCAGCATCCAACTGTATATTTGGTTGCGTTGGTCACTATTTCGCACCAGACTGCCTCAAATGAACTCTCATTCACATGTCTATCATCATGATATACTACTTTCTTTGGCTGCAACACATCAGCTATCATCAACAGTACTCCTCCTCCTGTTCTATCTTCTCTATCCTCCCTGAAAATACTGTACCCATCACATTCAATTCCAGTGACCACATCTTCTGCTGACAGCCAAGTTTCACTAATGCCTACAACTTTTGGTGAGATTTCACTGACTAATGCCAAAAATTCTTCTCTCTTATTTCTAATGCTTCTAGCATTGGTATACAAAAATTGCAGATTCCCTCTAGATCTTGTACTGGCTTTAGAACTGATATATAAGTCACTAACTACCGTAGTCCTATGCCGATTTTTTTTTTTTTTTTTTTCCCCTCTCTTCTGCAATTTATTCTGCCTATAAGGATCAATAAATACACAATCAGTGCTAAACTCAACCAAATCAGCCATTTGTTAAGGAGGAACTAAAAATAGCTCTCCTACAATCACACCCTAGTGCATTAGGGCCTGATGACATCCATTATGAAATGATAAAACATCTACCATCATCTTCTATGGATCTTCTTCTCTTATTATACAATAGAATACTTGGAGAGGAAGAGTTTCCAAATTCTTGGCATAAGTCAATTGTCGTTGCTATCCGAAAACCAGGAAAAGATCCAACAGAAGCAAATAATTATCTACCCATTGCTCTGACCAGCTGTCTTTGTAAGATACTAGAGAAAATGGTTAATGCCAGACTTCTCTGTTATTTAGAAAGCAACAGTCTTCTCTCCAGTACACTGTGTGGTTTCTGTAGACATCGTTCATAGACCATTTGGTGCATTTCTAAACTTGTATAAGAGATGCATTTCTAAAGCGAGAACATCTCGTTTCAGTTTTCTTTGACATGGAAAAAGCTTATGACACAGCCTGGAGATATGGCATATTAAAAGACCTATAACCTAGGTCCCAAAAGACACCTCCCTGTATTTATTAAAAACTTTCTGTCCAGGCGAACTTTCCAAGTCAAAGTGAGAAGTATGCTATCTCGACCATATCATCAAGAACAGGGTGTTCCCCAACTCTGTCTTAAGTGTGACCCTTTTTGCTGTTAAAATTAATTCAATCATTGAACAGCTTCCTCCCACTGTACACAGTGCTCTGTATGTTGATGACTTCACAATATACTGTCACTCACATAACTTGAGGGTAATTGAAAGACAACTTCAGCAAGCATTTGATCATGTCTCTCTGTGGGCTCTTAATAATGGGTTTAGGTTTTCAACAGAAAAAAGTGTCTGTGTACACTTCTGTCGAAAACACGCTCATCACATCACCCAGATCCTGAACTAAGAATGGGACCTACTGTTATTCCAGTAACTGCAGAAACCAAGTTCTTTTTGAACTCATCTTTGACAGAAAACTTACATTTCTAGCACACATTTGTCAACTAAGAGAAAAGTGCAAAAAAACTTTGAACCTCCTTCGCACTCTATCCTCTACTGAGTGGGGTGCTGATCGAGCTTCATTGCTCCATCTCTATTGTGCATTTATATGTTCAAAGCTGGATTATGAGTCCCAAGTCTATTGTTCGGCAAGACAGAGTAACCTACGATGGTTGAATTTCATCCATCATCAGGGTATATGGATAGCTACTGGTGCCTTTCGCACATCATCCACTCAAAGTCTCTATGTTGAAGCCAATGAACCGGCTCTGACTTTGACGGAAACATTGTTTCTTAATTACTCCCTAAAAATAAAATTCTCCCAGATCACCCTACATGGACTAGTGTCTTCTATCTGCATTGGGAAGCTCAATATTACACACATCAAACTGCTATACATCCTTTTGGTATGAGTGTTAAAGAAATTGTGCAAGCTCTTGGTATAAATGTTGACAACATTAGCTACACAAAACATAACAGCATCCCTCCATGGCAGGTTTGCACACCATCCTGCAAACTCTCACTTCGTCAGCTACAGAAATCTTATACTCCATCATCCATATACTTGCAATTGTTTAATGCACACAGAGCAGCACATGCTGATTTCTTATCCATATATACTGATGGTTCAAGAATTAATACCTCTGTTGGCTATGCTGCTGTGTTTCCTGACATTATTATCTCAAATCAGATCCCACCAGACTGCAGTAATTATACAGCAGAGTTATATGCCATTCAGCCTGCACGTGTGCATATAAAAGAAAACTGCTACCAAAAGTGTATAATTTACAGACTCATTGAACTCTTTACAGGCTATCTCCTCTCCTATGTAATCCACACCCAGTACTTTATGAGGTGCTACACCTGTTTAACAAAATGGAAATCCTTAATTTTGATGTTCAGTTCTGCTGGATTCCTAGCCACATCGGAATTAAGGAAAATGAGGCTGCAGATGCAGCTGCTAAATCAGCTCATACCTTCTGCACATGCGGTTTGACAGTTCCATATACAGACAGCTTATAAGATCAAAGCTAATTGCTCAGTGGGAGTCAACATGGCAGGAAACATTGATAAACAAATTATATGATATTAAACCTGAAATTAAGTGTTTTCATTCTAGTCAGCATACAAAGAGAAGGGAGGAGGTTGTTCTTACTAGTCTCTGCATAGGTCAGAGTCACCTTACACGTTCTTATTTACTGAGAGCTGATGACCCTCCCATATGTGAAAAATGAATACACATCTCACTATTTATACGAGAAAGAGGGATGGAATTTTCACCTATCTAACCAAGCCATATATACACTCAGGGAAATGCTAGCTGACTGCATGATGTTTTTAATTTTTTAGAAAGAATTAATTTGTACAAACACATATGACTGCAAATTTGTTTATATGTAAATACCTTATTGCTTAACTTAACTTTTATACATACATATTATTCATTAGTTTTAATTTTAACCAATTATGTATTACTGTAGGCCTTGATCTTGTATATTTGTGTCACCCTGTAATAATTTTGTTAATATGTAGATACCATAATGCTAAACTTAATTTTTATTCATATATGCTGTGTAATAATTCCTTTCTGACTCTTCATGTATTAGTTTAATAACATTTTTTGTAATCTTACTATATATAGATACTGCTTTCCTTGACTTATTTTGTATATGCATATGTTAACCTGTACTGTTATCTATTTATGTACTGCTGAAACCTCTGCACTAATTTTGTTTATATGTAGATATTGCATTGTTTAACTTAAATTTTGTGTATGCATTTTATTTACTAGTTTATTTTTCGACTAATCATGTATTGCTGTAGGACATCTTGTCTATTTGTATACCTTCTAGTAATTCTGTTTATATGTATTCTAAATTCTGTTTCTACTGCATTGCTAAATTTAATTTTCATCCATGCATATTGTATAATATTCCCTTTTTGCCTATTTTTGTACTACTATAAAGGCATCTATTAATATTTTACATATATGTAGATACTGCATTCCTTGGCTTAGTGTTTCATATATTATGTATTAACTTATATTGTTAACTATATTTGCACTACTGTAATAACCTCTGACCTTGTGTGTTGCTGTGCCCTCTGCAGCAGTTCTGTTTACCTAGAGATGCTGTTTTGTGGAACTAGATTTTTTGTACAGACATATTGTTTACAATTTTCTGTAACTGCTTATGCGTAGTTGTAACCTTTAGTATGGCACAGTATGACCTATGTTGTCTTTGTGCCAAATAAACTATAAAACCAAACCTTTATGAAGCAGAACAATTTTTGTCATCTTTCCATTGGTTTAGATTGGAACTTAGATTGCTATGCACTGTATACATCATTGAGGATAGGTACTTTTTCAGAATGATATTTAATATGCGAACAGATGGTAATATAATCATTAAACTGATATTACATATTGTGTTGAACTGTCACATGTGCTTCATTATTGATCTATATAACATAATTGTGATGAAATCATTGATGAAATTGTGACACAAAAACTGAAGATGAAGATATTCTAGTTGTCTTGAGTAATTACTTTGAAAGATTACTAAATTAAACAAGGAAGTGACAGAATAGTAGTAGAAAATATTCAAGAGGAATGCAGTCAGGAGTAATATCAATATTTGAGGTAGAGAAAGCAATCAAAATCTAAAAATGGGGAATGCAGCTGGAGTGTAGACTATGATTGACTAGGGATACTCATGTTGAGATATATTTTTAGTGACTGCACCTCATAATTCATAAGGCAGAACCAGATGGTCAAATTCCAGATGATTGAAGTAGAACTCTCATGGTACCCATCTACACACACACACACACAGGTATCCCTTGCTTAACGCGGGATTTGATTAATGCGGCAAAATCAATTGCGGCAATCCCTTGATATACATGGCAAGAGTTTTGATTAACGTGCCTTTAATCCTGCAGAGCTCGCAGCTGATCTGACAGATACATGCAAAAAGTTTAATATAAAATTCTTACACAATTCAGTGTATAGCTTGGAGATCATGAGTAGCTGTGCATTCATATGTTACAAGTGATATTCGCATTGTTTTTTGCTGTTAGTTTGGTTTAACAGATGTTATGTAAAGGTTTGTGATATTTGACAGTAAATTGTATCTGAGAGAGACCGTGACCTCCGATGTAAGTATAGTATGGTTTAGTTTTTTTATTTTATTTTTATTCTTAGTTCAATAATTTCTAGATTGTAACTGAAAATAAATAAATCATCATGTATTAAAATAGAGCGTCAAATGCTTATTTTTGTCATACATGGCATCTAGGAGATGTGCTTTACATTTATGGAAAATACTAAGGAGCGATCTGGTGCTTACTCCACCTTTACTATGAGTTGCCCATAAGGTTGCTTATGCTTGCATCTGCCGAAACTTTTAGTTTCTATATATTCGCACGAAACTCTTGTAGTTTCTGTATCCAGCTATGAAATAATGTTGGATTCAATATCCACTTAATTTGTACAGTCATGTATTATATTTGCAGTGTTTTTCCTTTACATTTTATTGCTTGTTTGCCGAGGTCTGGAGAGTCATTTTGCTTGTTATCGTAGAATTTATGCCGATAAGAACAAAAACTAAAACTGTTCAAACGACTCTTGATAACTTCTTTTGATAAAAAAAATTGCAATGAATTATGTAGGTACACATATTTATTAAACATTTACTGTGCATTTATTTTTTATCTTTCCTAAAAGAGTACCATATAAAACGAATTATTAATACAGTAATCGATCATAGATGAATTGTAATTTTTACCATTGATTAACGCGATTTTGATATACGCTGTAACATCGAGGATTAATTAACCACGTTAATCAAGGGATACCTGTATATATAAATTAAAATAAAACAATGTCAGATTCACAGAGGAATTTCTCTGCTGAATATTCCAGGTCAGATTTATGCAAGCATATTTAGACGAGGCTAAGAAAAATTATTGAAGAGAAACTTGGAGAACAAGCTCAAGCTTGTTCTCCAAGTTTCAGACCAAACAGGGTTGTCAGGATCACATTTTCACTTTATGACAGACAGTTTAGAATTAATGGAAATATAACAAGGATATACGTATTTAAGTTTTATTGATTTGGAAAAGGCATATGACAAGCTTACAAGAAAAAAGCCGTTCAAAACACTTGAATTATATAAATGTAAACTTGACATTGCACCAAGCAATATACAATCTATCCTTAAGTTATAAGATAGCAGTTAGAAGTGAAGGAGGTATAGGAAGATAGTGTGATGTAAAATCAGGTGTGAGACAAGGGCACAAATGATCTCCACTAATATTCATCATTTATATGGATTACATTATGAAGGAAAGTGGCATTAGGCTTTATTAGAATTAGAGATGTTAATCTCAACTGTTTACTTTATGTATATGAGGTTATACTCTTAATAAATCCTGTGCAGGTTTGCAGAAGTCCGTAACTAAATTGAAAAACGTCTGTAATAAATATGGCATGAAAATGAGTAATAAAATGACCTAAACTATGGAAATAGGCAGAAACTTCAACATAGAAAACTTCAACTGTGTTGTGAATGGAAAACTTAGAGTAATCAGAACAGTTCAGTGATTTAAGTGTAATGTGTAGTGAAAATGGCAAATTTTCACTAAATGGTTTTTCACATCTAGCATTTTTGAAGTAGCTTTACTTTTCCTGTTGTTTTATATGGGAAGAAGGGAATGTATGGGTACATGATTCCAAAGTGGGAGTCAATTCTCTTATGAATAATTTTGAAATAAAGTGTAATCAGCAGTATCTTGTGTCTGTAGTTTGAATAGTTGGCTAATCCCCTCTGGCTAAAAGTTGGCTAAAATACACACACACAAATAATAAATATACAATGAACAAAACATTAGAGATATCTACCTAATAGCATGTTGGTCCTCCTATAGCGTGAATAACAGCCTGTTCTCTCTGAGGCATCGACTCCACTAGATGCTTGAGGATTGCTGGAGATAATTCCAGCCATTGCAGCATTGTCCACAACTGCACCTTAGATGTTGGTCCTGGATACATAGATCTGATATCTTGCTCTACCAGAGAGAGAGAGAGAGAGAATTATGTCAAATTTAAATCTGGGGACCTTGGGGTTACTGGGTCCCAAAGGAACTAGATGAGTGTTCCTCAAGCCATGACTGGGAGGTTGTGGCCTGGTGGAGTGGGGTGGTGCATTATCCTGCTGAAGCAGACCATCAACTGCAGGATGTGCTAAGGCCATAAAAGTGATAGATGAACAGCCAGCCACATTCTGGTAGCTTGCTACATTTAAGGACCTCTCCAAACACACTAAGGGAGACCTAATGTGTCACATGAGAAGGGTTCCCCAAACCATCACAGAGCCAACCGGGCACGGCAAACCATGACTTCATACTGTCGATGCTGCACTCTCCCATCAGCTAGGTACATCTGATAACGGAATTCATCAGACCACATGATGAGGTGCATTGCCAGATGAGTTGCCAACAGTGGTACACAGTTAGGGTGTCAGCTACTGCAGCTCTTGGTATGCAGGATATTCTGTACCTTTTGCCGACACTGCTTAGACCTCTGACATTGAAACAGGATGTAGTTTATGTTGCCATTGCACAGCAGTTGGTCTGTATGAGCCTGGACAGTATGTTGATTCCAGCCATCAATGCACTCAGCCACCACTTGCTCACTGGGATCTGGTACGTCTGTTGACAATTGTAATATTTTACCGTGCCTTTGTGATATTTTAATTTATATTGTATTTATATGTTTACTTATCATCAAACTCTCAAACTGTCTTTATATTCTTTTCCCTATTAGTCGTATTACCAAGTTTGTAAGTGTTGCTTGAGCTTAGTTCAATCACTCTTAATCCTGTCTGGCTATAATTTACTCCACCCCCCCTCTCAAGGTCACTAGTATGCTAATTTTCAAGTGTACTTAGTCTAGACTCAGGAAGTGCTTCGGGATGGAACCAATTCCCTTGTCTATCTTGCTGACTTTCTCTAGCACTGATCTTTTAAAAATTTATTTGTTTTTCGACTGCATCATTAAAGATCATGCAGAGGAATTGTATGTCTTTTCCATACATGCAAGAGAAGCATTCAGCTCAACATGGAAATATCTCTCAGGTTTAATTCTAATTCAAGCAATGTTTAAAACTAAAATCATTCAGTCAGTCGTGGCTATTCTATTTTCAGGACACGGGTTCTATGTTTTATGAGACAGTGCATTGGCAAGTCAGAATCAGGCAAGTTATTAACAAACAAACTTGTTTATTCATTTTAAATCAAGGTAATTACAAAGATTAAATCTACACATGTCAAAATATCTCTCTGATTAGCTCAGCTAATTAACAATGGAAACAAAGAGAAAAACACTTGTCTGGTTCTCTGCTCGATTAGATTAGCATTATTTGCTTAAGCCCTTTGATATAAAACAATATACATGCTCATAACAATTTGACACATGGATAGACATATATACACTCTAACGTAACTTAGCTCAGGCTAAAAAAAAAGGAGAATTATGAATAACTAAATCAATTTCCCTTTTATCACATACATTAGCAACTTTCTCTGAACTCTGCAAACAATTACTTCACCATTAATTAGAGGTATGGCCTTCCGACTTCTAATTCTGACTTAGTGTTCTTTACACTAACTATGAGATCGGCATTCTTAGCCTTAATATTCACAATCTAGGAAGTTCTGGAAAATTCTTACTTGTAACTTTGTCAGCTAGTTCAGTACACTAGATCCTAGAGATCATGACCACTTTCCTCTTCCATCCAGTGAAACACCATAATCGGGCACTATTTCTCGGAGATTGTCTAGAAACTTCGCTGTGGGACTTCTGGAATAGACCATCACTGCTGTTATGAACCTCCTATCATCGTTGGACTTCTGCTTGGTGGGACATGAATCCCCCATCCTTGGAATGGGTGGACACAAGAACCTCCTTGAAACGAGACCGGAAGCAAGAGCTAGGAACAGAGCATTTGGCCTGATTTCTCCCTTTTATCCTACTCTCCTGACTTTGGAATGGCCTCAGATTAAATCGCCCGCCCGGATATTCTTGGAGGGGGTTTTCCCTCCCCGCTGTCGCTGAGTTCTGGCAGGAAAACCCATTGCCCTTTGTGATTTTTGTTAGCCTTAGGTCTATATGTTTAATCCTGTCTGAGCTATTTCTTTGTTTGTACAATTTCAGTGTTTCTTAAATAATTCAACAATTTACTATAATATTTTACCAGATTCAATACAGCAAAAAATTTGAGGTAAACTTTAATTCAATTACAAGTATTTTGTATAATTATTTCCAAGTAAAATCAATATAGAAAAATTTTGTTCTAATTTTTCTTCAAGATTTTACAATGATATACTCTTGGTAGATGTATACACCTTCAATACAGGTGCCCTCGAGAACCCTAGGAGTCTTACTACTCGGACAATAGAACGAGCCATCTGTCTTATACTGATAATACATCCACAATCAGTGTTGCTAAGATCACCATGTTTACTCATGTTTGTAGATTGCAAAACACTGTTGGGAAGTCCCTATGCCTTATGTGTTCAGTTTGGGTTTGTTTCACACTGTGTGGGGGATGCCAGTGCCAACTTCTCATCACTCTATCTCTGTTATGTTTATATGCTCATATATAATATATGAAACACTTGTTGAACAACTTTCAACATAGTGCACTTTTTAATTTTTAATTTTATTTTTTCCTCAAAAGGCAATTGCTTTTAAAAGTACATAAGTGCAGTTGACTCTTGAACAACATGGGTTTTGAATTGCATGGGTCCACTTGTACATGGATTTGTTTCAATATATTGGAAAATATTTTTTGGAGATTTGCAATAATTTGATCATTTGCGATACTCAGCTGAACTGCGTAGATTAGAAATATAGAAAAAATTAAGAAAAAGTTAGGTATGTTGCATGCATAAAATAAATGTAGATAGTAGTCTATTTTATCATTTACTACCATAAAATTTAGAATACCACAAACCTATTATAAAAAGTTAAAATTTATCAAAACTTATGCACACAAACACTTACAGACCATACATGGTACCATTTGCAGTAAACAAACATAAAATGCAGTATTAAATCATAACTGCATAAAATTAACTGTTAATTAGTTACATTTAGTTAATTAGCATAAAAAATTTATAACACTTCATTTATTAGTGTATATGCTAGGCTACCATCTTAAGTCACTTCCTTAAAAAAATATCTCAAGGAAATGACAAATTGTAAGGTAATCCCAACAGATCAAGTGGCGCAGCAACACCGGCTACTGTGTGCAGACTTTAAAATAAGGTCGAAAATAAGAACCTTTGGAAGTCATGGGATGAAGATAATTATGTGGGTTCTCTTAAAAGAACAGAGTGTGAGGAACCGTTTTAGAGAGAGAGAGAGTGTTAGTAGAGAGGATTTCGGATGGGCTAAAAAGTGTACAAGATTGGTGAAGACATAATTCAAAAGCAATTCTGAGCTGTGCAATCGATGTGCTTGGTGAAACATCTGGAAAGATTAGAAAGCAGAAGGAGGGTTTGGTGGTGGAATAATAATGTAAAAGAAGCAGTGATGGCTAAGAGGAAGGCAAAGCAGAAGTGGGACAGGTCAAGAGTGGAAGAGGACAGAAAGGAGTACAGAGAGAGTGAGAAGCCAAGAGAGTTGTGGTGCTGGCAAAGGCCATCGCATATCAAGATCTTTATGATCAATTAGAAACAAAGGAAAGATAAAGAAAAATTTATTGATTAGCAAAATGTAGAAATAAGGCATCAAAGGACATCTTACATGTGAGGCAGGTCAGACTCTGGAGGAAAAGTATTAAGGAGGGATGTGAATATAAGAAACAGATGGAGAATATACTTTGAATAAGGAAAATGCAAGGATTCACGGAGAAAATGAGCAGCCTTATGAGGGGATGGTGCAGAACAAAGAGTGGAAGTGAAGGAGGCCATGAAGAGGATGAAGAATGGAAAATCGATGGGCCCTGACAGGATCCCAGTGGAAGCATGGAAGGCACTGGGGGGGGGGGGGAATTGACCTGCTGTGGGACCTGTTCATAAAAGTTTCCCAACAGGAAAATATACCCAAGGAGTGGAGGGAAAGTACTGTTGTCCCCATCTACTAGGGTAAATGGGATGCAGAAGACTAGTAATTACAGAGGAATAAAGTTGATGTCCCACAAAGTGAAAATCCTAGAAAGGGTTCTTGATGGAAGATTGAGGTAGGAGGTGGAGATTGCAGAGGAGCAACTTGGCTTCATGCCTGGTAGATCAACAACAGATGCTATCTATGGGTTACAGCAGATGATAGAAATTGAAAAGTTTAGAGAGAAACAGCAGGAGCTACATATTGTGTTTATTGATTTGGAGAAAGCGTATGATAGAGTGCCAAGGCAAGAAGTCTGGAGGTGTCTGAGGGAGAAGAAGGTACTGGAGAAATATGTCAGGTTGGTGCAGGAGATGTACAGAAATGTGAAGACAAGAGTTTCAGACCTGCCTGGGACAGAAAGTTTTCAAGTGACAGTTGGCTTGCATCAAGGGTCAGCATTAAGTCCGTTCCTGTTTAATATTGTGATGAAGGTGGTGACAGAGGAGGTGAGAGATGGCAATCCTCGGACAATGTTGTATGCGGATGACATCTTGCAGATACAGCATATGGAAACAGAAGTAAGAAACAAAAGATATCAGATACTAACATAAATGTACCAACCTTTTTAATCATTCATGCAACAGGTGAAAAACCAATTGGGAAAATGTCACCCCTTCTTTATCCAAAAAGGTTTAGAAGGACTGGCAGGAGCTCCCAAAACTGTCAAGAAATTGATTTCTGGTGATATCCTCGTAGAAACAATGTGTAAACAACATTCTGAGAAACTACTGAGAGCAACGACAATGGGTGGAATACAAATTGCAGTAACACCTCACAGAACATTCAATTCCAGTAGAGGAGTGATATCAGAATGGGATCTCCTTAAGGTTCCTGATGAGGAGATATGTTCAGAGCTTAAAGATCAAGAAGTGACGGGTGTGAGGCGCATCCTGATACACAGGGATGGTTGCCTGGTCTCAACCAAGAACATCATCCTTACTTTTGATACACCTAGGCCTTCGACATCTGTAAAAGCAGGGTATCTCAGCTGTCCTTTAGAATGTACATCCCTAACCTGCTGAGATGCTTTAAATGTCAAAGATATGGACATGCCCAAACTGCCTGTCGTGGTTCTACTACCTGTGCACGATGTGGTAGTAAAGAACATGAATATAAATCTTGCTGTGAAAAAAAAAGCTAAATGTATCAACTGTCAGGGAGATCATCCAGCATACTCTTGTGCATGTCAGAAATGGAAAGATGAAAAAGAGATACAAAAAATTAAAACAGAACAAAACATAACATATCAGGATGCAAAAAGAAAGCTAGCCACCATTACACCTGTTCTACGATCCTCTTATGCTGAAAAAGTAACAACTAAAAAAGTGACAACAGCAACTCAAACGTATGTCTATTCCACCATTTGATAATTTCACCATATCTGAACTTTACGATCGCAAGTGCTTCTCTGTTGAGCGCATTAATCACAAGACCTTTGGCCTTACTCCAGAGTCAACTTCAAAAATGGTCCCATTCAATGAAAACTCATCTGTCAAAATAATTACGGTGGAGACTTCACTCAAAGATAAACCACCAGACACTCGCACAGAAAAAATGGATACCTCGATACCCACTCAAAGCAAACTAAGCATACCAACTGACCCTAACACAGTTGATGTTTTCAACACTCTACCAGAGGAAGAGATGGACATTGGCTGTCCATACTTCCCTAAAACAGTGGATAAATATAAATCTGACAAAGGTAAGCCCTCGACCTCTTGAAAACCAGAGAAGTCAATAAAATCAAAACAATAGGAAAATTTTTACGATGGAACTGTCGTGGGATCCGCCAGAATATTGACAATATCAAGATGTTGTTGCAGAAACGCAAACCTTTCTGTTTCTGTCTACAGGAAACTTACTTAAGACCCAATGAGGACCGTACCTTTAGGAATTTCGCTGTTGTATGTAAGGATAGAACTGGAGATGGTCCTGCCCATGGAGGAGTAGCTATCCTAGTGGGCAGTGATACTCCTTTGCATCAGGTCCAACTTAATACTTCTCTGGAAGCGGTAGCGATTCGCTTCTCTGTGGGATTCCTTATTATATATGTTCAATTTATTTACCACCAAATGCTGAGTTAAATGAAATTGATCTTGATAACCTTATCTCGCAACTGCCTGAACCCATACTTTTGATGGGTGACTGAAATGAAGCTGCAGATGCAGCTGCTAAATCAGCCCATTCCTTCTCAACATACTATTTGACAGTTCCATGTACAGACTACAGACAATTTATAAGATCAAAGCTAATTGCTCAGTGGGAGTTAACATGGCAGGAAACCTCAACAAACAAATTATATAACATTTAACCTGAAATTAAACATTGGCATTCTAGTCAGTGTACAAAGAGAAGGGAGGAGGTTTTCCTTGCAAGGCTCTGCATAGGTCACAGTCACCTTACACATTCTCATTTACTGAGAGCTGATGATCCTCCCATTTGTGAAAAATGCAACACACATCTCACTATTCATCATATTGTGGTAGATTGTCAAAAATTTATACGAGAGAGGAATGAAACTTTCACCTATCTTACCAAGCCATATACACTCAGGGTCATGCTAACAGACTCAGGCATATTGCATGATGTTTTTAATTTTTTAGAAAAAATTAATTTGTACAAACATTTGACCATAAATATTTTATCATCGTCAAATTCCTGACATGTACCCTCAAGGGGTGTACAGGATATGATAGTACTATATGAAAAATTTACATCATTACTAACTTCCTATCTACAATTTTCCTCCAAATCAGTCTGTTACTTGTCAAGACTCCAACATTATCAGATCTTATATTTCTATCATCTAAGGCACATTGTACCGTATCAATCCACCTATATCTTGGTCTTCCTCTGGGTCGTTTTCCTGCAAACCTGGCAGAGAACAATTGTTTTACTAATCTTTCCTCGCCCATTCTGTTTAAGTGACCATACCACCTGAAATTAACTCTGCTAATGCATTCCTGGATGCTGACAATGTCAAGTTCATTCTTAACCTCTTTTTTTAATATGATATTGCCATTGATGCCATCTGTTCATTCCTCTAATCTTTCTCAGGATTCTCATATCTGCAGTCTCTAGTCTTTGGTCAAGTGTTTTACTTCTGACCCAGCTCTCAGATCCTTAAGTTAAAACTGGTTTGAACACTGTCTTGTATACAGCTAATTTAGTGTTCAACTAATTTCTCTCTTATTCCATATGAATTTATTCATTTGACTTCCTACCATACCAACTTTGTTGATTCTGTTGTCTATTTCCGTATTTAATTTACCATCTTCAGTAAAAATCGTGCCTATATAGCTGAAATGTTTCACTTGTTCCACAGGTTCCCTGTTCACAACACAGTTGACATTTTCAACAATTCTGCCTATTTTCATTGTGTTTATCTTTTTAATGCTGACCTCTATACCATATCTATTACAACAGTTATTCAATTTAATCAGGGACTCTTGCAAACTTGTAGCGAATTTATTTAGAAGTATAACATCTTCTGCATAAAGCAAAGAGCTGACATTAACATCTCCAATTCTGATATCATGTTTAATACCACTTTCCTTCATAATGTTATCCATATAGATTATGAATAACAGAGGGGATAATGTACATCCTTGTCTCACACCAGATTTAACATTAAACTATCTTCCTGTACATCCTTCAATTCTAACTGCTGACTTACAACTCAAATACAGACTAAGTATTGCTTGATATAATGCCCCATTGACACCATATAACTGTAGCATATTGAATAGCTTCTCTCTTGGCACCTTGTCATAGGCCTTTTCCAAATCGACAAAACTTAAATACAGATCTTTGTTATATTCCCATGCTTTCTCGACTATTTGTCATAAAGTGAAGATCTGATCCTGACAGCCTCTATTTGGCCTGAATCCAGCTTGTTCTTCACCAAGCTTCTCCTCCACAATTCCTCTCAACCGTTTCTCAAGTATACTTGCATAAATCTTGCCAGGAACTCAGTAGAGAAATACCTCTGTAATTCTCACATTCAGTTTTATTTCCCTTTTTATATATGGGCACTATTATTATTATTATTATTATTCAGACCTCCATGGAGTCAAAAGACCCATTGTGGAGGTCCTTCCTAAGAACATAAAGTCTGTCAAGACTCATTGAGGGGAGGTCCCCCCCTAATAAACACAGTGTATCATACCACTCCTTAAACTCATTGACCGTTCTCGCTTTCACCACTCCATCAGGCAATGCATTCCATGGTTCAATCCACCTTCCATGCAAAGAAACCACTCCTCACCTCTCTTGCTCACAGCTTCCTTTCGGCCTTCCAGGGATGGCCTCTTGTCATCACTCCCTCCTGCTGTTCAACCAAGCGAAAGAACTCCCCCTTGTCAACCCTGTAACTACCTCTCAACAGTTTAAAAGTCTCAATCATATCACCTCTCCTTTTTCTATCCACCAAACTCTGCAATCTACATTCCCTCAGCCGATCCTCATAACCAAAATTGTACAGTCCTGAAACCGTCTTTGTCATCCGTCTCTGTACCCTTTTTGCAGTTAATTTATCCCTTTCAAATCCTGGGGACCAAATCTGAGAACAATAGTCTAAGTGTGGTCTGATCAGAGACTTATACAACAGAATGATAACCCTTTTATCTCTGCAGGTCAGTGTCCTTCTCATAATTGCAGCAATCCTCTGTGTTACCTTCACCACTGTTGCAATATGTCTCCTAAATTTCAGGTTTATATCAATCATCAACCCCAGATCTCTTGTCTCCCCTACTTCCTCCAGTATATCTCCTCCAATTGAGTGTGCATCCTCCCATCTATGGATCCCCAACTTCAAGACTTCATTTTGCTGCATTAAACCGATACCACCATTCATTTGCCCATCCATCTAGCTTATTCAAATCCTCTTGTGGGGCTACCACATCTGCACTATTACTAATAATCCTTCCCAGCTTCGCATCATCCGCAAACAACTGAATATCCCCTTGCAATCCACTGGCAATGTTATTGATGTAAAGATTAAACAATATAGGTCCTAGTACTGAGCCCTGTGGGACCCCACTTGTAACCCTCTGTCTCCTTGAAACTGCTCCACCATACAAAACTCTCTGATACCTATCAGACAGCCAATCCTGAATCCAGTTGACCAATCTGACATCCAGACCCATGTGCTGCAACTTAAATATCAGCTTAGCATGTGGCACCCTCTCAAATGCCTTCGCTAAGTCTAAGAAAATTGCAGTATATGCCTTTCCCTCATCTAATGTTCTTGTAACTTTATTATAAAAGGCTAGCATATTGCTAAAACAAGAGTGCCCCCCTTCACAAATCCATGTTGACTCTCACAGATAACATTACCCTCATCTGCCCAATGCTGTATACGGTCCCTCACTACTTTCTCCAAGATCTTAACAACTACTGATGACACACAAACTGGTCTATAATTAGACACTTTGTCTGTTACCACCCTTATGCAATGGCACTATCTTACCTTCCTTCTATTCCCTGGGCACCTTTCCCACAGCCAGACTTTCATTGAAAAGCCAGGTTAAAGGCACTGTCAGTTCCCTAGCACATTCTCTCAAAACTTGTGAAATACCATCCAGTCCCAAAGCTTTACTGACATCGAGAGTACTCAGTATCTGAAACACACTCTCCTCCTGTACTTCTAAACCTCGAACCTGCCCTATCTCTCTAGCATTAACACTGACTCCTCTAGGATGAAATACTCCAATAAAGTGTTCATTGAACAATTCCACTATGTCCTCTGCATCAGTCACTCTATTCCCATTTTTATCCCACAATATCATTCTTCCACAGTCATTTCTCCTCTTACTGGCCACATAGCTAAAAAATTCCCTAGGATTTTTTGGATCTTAGGGCCAATCTCCTCTCATATTCCAGTTTCATTTTCCTTACCATACTAGTCACTCTTCTGGCCTGTGTCTTATATTCTTCATTCATCTTCTCTTCACCTGTCTCCTTATATCTCTTCCATAGCTTCTTTTTCTATTAGAGCTCTACTCCAATCATCAGGAATTCGTCCCTCTGTCCAGGCTTTCTGAACTATGCAGTGCAGCCAATGTAAGACTTGACAAAATAAAAAATGATGGTACAACATGTCATAAATTTGTTTATATGTAAATACTTTTTTTTTTGTTTAACTTAACTTTTATACATATATATTAATTCATTAGGTTAAATCTGACTAATTATGTATTACCATGGACCTTGATCTTGTATATTTGTATCACCCTTCTGTATTTTTGTTAATATGTAAATACCATAATGCTAAACTTAAATTTTATGCATCAGTGCTGTATAATAATTCCTTTCTGACTCTGTAAGTATTAGTATAATAATGTTTGTTGTAATCTTACTAGATGTTGACACTGCTTTCCTTGACTTGTTTTGTATATACATATGTTAACCTATAGTTATCTATTTATGTACTGCTGAAACCTCTGCAGTAATTTTGTTTATATGTAGATACTGCATCACTTAACAAACATTTTGTGTATGCATTTATTTACTACTTTATTTTTCAAATAATCATGTAGTACTGTAGGACATCTTACTTATTTGTGTACCTTCTAGTAATTCTGCTTATATGTATTCTAAATTCTGTTTATAATGCATTGCTAAATTTAATTTTCATCCATGCATATTGTATAATAATCCCTTTTTGCTTATTTTTATACTGCTATAAAGTCATCTATTATAATTTTACATATATGTGGATACAGCATTCCTTGGCATAATGTTTCATATATTATGTATTAACTTATATTGTTAACTGTTTTTGCACTACTATAATAACCTCTGACCTTGTGTGTTGTTGTGCCCTCTGCAGCAGTTCTGTTTACCTAGAGATGCTGCTTTGTGAAACTAGATTCTTGTACAGACATATTGTTTACAATTCTGTAAATGCTAATGTTGTAACCTTTAGTATGGCACAGTATGACCTTAGTAGTTTTTGTGCCAAATAAACTATAAACCAACCAACCAATCCATATCAACAATCAGTGATACCATACTCAGATGGGAGTGCATAGTCAACTGCAAGTGATATCTGCAGTGGACAACCCACCACACTCACTGAACATGACCGTAGGGTGCTGCCAAGGATAATGTGTAAAAAGCGATTTGTCATCTGAACATTGAATTCTGAGTTCTGGGCATTGACTGGAACTGAGGTTTTTTTGAATGTTGTTGTGCAGATGCAGTCCTATCAAGGAAACACAACATGGGTTTCCTTTGCAGGACTGCAATATGCAAGCCCCACATTACCCGAACCAACATGCAGCATCATCTTCAGTGGTGCAAAGAGCATGTATAGTAGGGCATGGAACTTGGAAAGCTGTGTTATGGAGTGACAAATCATGCTACACCCTCTACTGAGCAGATGGACAGCCGTGAGTGTGGCAGATGCCTAATGAACATCTCTTATTAGAGTGCATACCTCAACTATGAAATTCAGAAGTGGCATTGTGATTGTATGGTCCTCTTTACCTGGTTTGGCCTCAGACCTTTATTAATTCAGATACCTCCTGGAGTTCAATGTTAATGGTGCTACAAACATTGAACTCCAGGAGGTATCTGAACATTCTGGACAATGCTTTCTGCTTTTTATGCAGAAATGACCATAGTCTCTTTCAGCAAGACAATGCACCATGTCACAAGGCTGCTGCTTTAACTGGGTGGTTTGTGGACATGAACGTCACCACACTGACTGGCCTCCACAGAGCCCTTATCTGAACCCTGAACATTTGTGGGGTGAACTGGAGCATCAGGTGAGGTCAAGTCACATCTGCACCCAACAGTCTAGGGGCCTCATTACATGCCGTCTGAAATTCCCATTGATCGCTATCATATGCTAGTGGAAAGTATGTCCTATGGGATCTGCAGTCATTGCAGTGAAAGGAGGTCCTATATCTTATTAAGGTGGGCACCATGGCTGTTTGTTCCTCATACTGTGATGTCTGTTGACTTCTCTCCAAGCAGTGTATATAAGATATAGCTGACTTCAGAAGTGGCAGGCATTAGCAATTACAGTAACATTTAGGGCTTATTTTAAAAGGGGGGAGGGAGCTCAAAACTAGCTTTTTTATCTCATAAATGTAAAGAATCCTTTATATAAGGAAATCAATATATTTGTTAAAATGAGAATACCTTGAGCTGTTTTATCTCCTGAACAGCTGCCAAACGCTGAAAGAAAGGAATGGAGTGGTCAGAATAATCAAATCAGCACACATCGGTATTATTATTTTATTTATTTTCTCTTTACTGCAAAATTTATAAGTTTCAGACACTGAAATGGGAAATACTCTTTGTGAAAAATTTCAAGCCACTAGGAAATTAGAAAAGCAATGTATAATTCAATACTTGTCGCAAGGGGTAAGGTGAAATTGTCGCTGGAATACCTGAAAATTAGCATTCATTTTGAAATAATCATGTGATATATTTCAGATATTTTTATCACATATTTACAGCAATTGAAAATTTGGATAATATTCTTAAAAAAAAGTTCCATTTTCTCAGTTTGGAAAAAACACTAACTTATACATTTCAACTCTAAATGCTAGAACACTTAAATCTGAGGAAAGATTTTTATAATTGGAAGAAGCCTTTAAATTTATAACATGGGATATAATTGAAATATAAGAAATCAGGCATCTATCTGAATATTTTACCATAAAGGCAAAACCATGGGTCTTTGTGATGTGGAATTTATAATAAAAAATAAATGGAAACAACATATAATAGAATTCAAAGTATACTTGGAAAGAATTGCAAGCTTGAAAATAAAACTCATAAACAGAGATCTTGATCATTCAGGTATATGCCCCTACCTCAAACCATAGTTTGGAAGAAATAGAAGCATTTTATAATTATCTATCAAGTGTAATTCCTAAAGAGAGAAAACAAGAGTTAATAGTAATGGGAGACTTCAGTGCTACAGTAGGATTAACACATGACAACAGTACAAAGTGCTGGGACCATGTGGTTATTGTTGTAGAAATGTGCAGGGAGAATTATTATTTAACTTAGCAGCAAGTCATAATTTAACAATAATGAATTCAGTATTCAAAAGGAGGTTTAACAGATGATGGACTTATATTTCTCTTCATGGAAATAGCAAGAGGGAAATTGACTCCATTCTCTGACTAAATACAAGCCTATTTACTTCTGTAGGTGCTCAGTAATTTTAGATTTAGTACAGATCATAGAATGGTGAGAGGAATGATCTCAATTATCAAAACAGAAAAACAGGATTAAGTGAAAAGTCAAATGTTAATGTAATAGACCAACAAAAAGAAAAAATACAAAGGAAATATAACAAAAGTGATTGTTTTCAAAATCTGACAGTCAAACTGATGTTTAATCAGTTTCAATATCTTTGCAACTCTATTGAAACTGTTATTGTCTTCAATTGAACCTCTAAATAATTCTACTGACAGGAAGACTGTAAGATCTCTAAAAAAATTAAGATATTAATAGATGAAAGAGAAATACTAAAGATAAAAATAGATTATAATCATTGAGAGATAAGATTAAAATTTGTAGAATTTGACAAAGTTGTCAAAAGAGAAATTTGAAATAATCTGAGAAAATTCAATATCCAAAACAATAGAAAATAGAACTTTGCTGAAAATGGCCTTCCCAAAGACAAAAAATGGATTGCCTGTCTTTTATAGATAAAAATGGAAACATAACAAACAATAGAAAAGAAATATAAGGCATTGCCAATGATTTCTACAAAGACCTTTATACAATTAAAACCAATTTTAACTTATGGATCTGAGAGCTTGGTTAGAAGTAAAACACTTGACTAAAGATTAGAGACTGCAGATATGAGAGTCCTGAGAAAGATTAGGGGTGTGAACAGATGGCATTAATGGCAATATCATATTAAAAACGAGGATGTTAGGAAAGAACTTCACATTGTCAGCATCCAGGAATGCGTTAGCAGAGCTAATTTCAGGTGAGAATGGGAGAGGAAAGATTAGCAAAACAAGTGTTCTCTGCCATGTTGGCAGGAAAAAAAGACCCAGAGGAGGAGGACTAAGATATAGGTGGATTCATACAGTAAAAAGTGTCTTAGAAGATAGAAATATAAGATCTGATAATGTTGGAGTCTTGACAGATTGATTTGTAGGAAAACTGTAGATAGGAAGTTAGTAATGATGTAAATTTTTCATGTAGTACTATCATATCCTGTACGTCCCGTGAGTGTACATGTCAGGAATTTGATGATGATCAATATGATGATCTTTATATAATCTGTATAATGGGATCAAATTCAACAAACAGTAGACATGTGAAAAATGTCAGTGTTCTATCCATAACAGAAATATAAATAAAAACTGCTATCCATGAAATAAAATGAAATGAGTGTCCAGGACCAGGTGAAGTGCCTGCAGAACTTTTTAAATATTGGTTGGCAAACGATTTCAAGGTCAAATCGTGTTGATCTTGAAATGCAGTGTAGAATTGACAGTGTTTGGAAGAGCTACTTGGGAATGAAGCATTGGATGAAAGGGGACGTTCCAATTTGTGTAAAAAAATTATTAGATATGATTTTCCTGCTAACTTTGACTTATGGTTTCCAGACTTGGACACTAACCACTACATAGACAAAAAAAATTCTCCAAGCTTGCCAAAGAGCAATGTAGAGGAGTTTACTCAGAGTATCCAGATTAGAACAAGGACTAAAGAGACTCCTAACAAAAATAAGAAGTCATTTGGAGAGCTAGGAAATCAAAATGGGATTGGGCAAGCCACTTGGCAAGATATCAAGATAATAGTTGGTAAAAGAGAGCAATAGGGTGGCTGCCGAGAGGAGTCAGAAAACCTGGAAGACAGAGAAAGATGGAGAGATGACATCAAAATATGGCTCGTGTCACAAGGAGAGGCCCAGGGTTGGAGAGATTGGGGGAGGCCTTTGCCCTGCAGTGGGACATCTAGGCTAACAACATGTTGCATTTTTAAACTGAAAATGAAAGACTGAAATCTTGTATTGTTGTATATAAATTTATGATATATAAAATAAATAAAAAAAAAAGTGGTGGGATATCAAAATCTGAAAGCAAGTATAAAGCAAGTATTTAGTTGAACATCATTTGCTTTTTGTGAGTGCAGGACAATGTATCTAAAACTGTGAGCATAACAACATGTAATAACATATAGTAGATTGAAAAAAAAAAATAATCAGAGAGAGAGAGAGAGAGAGAGAAGGGAAAAAAATTTCAAATCACATTTATTGAAATAAATGTGATTCGAGAAAAAAAAATTATGAAAATTTAAACTTATTTTAACATAAGCATTTGATAAAAAAAAAAAAAAATAATAATTCCTCAATATTTTCATTAAAATGAGGAAAAAAAAAACCTGGATAAAAATAACTAAATCACAACTGAATAACTTATGTGGTCATTTTGCACCAGTATCAAGAGCATCCTTGTGAATATTAAATTAAACAGGCAGAAGAGACAGTTACAAGACTCAACAATGCAAATAAGAGTGGCATGGTTTAAAATACATTAAAGTTTTAAATATATAATTTTAAAACAAGACATACATTATTGAATCTCTGAAAAAAAGTTTCTGTATGTGGCAGGATATGTGGAGAAAAAAATATATAACTTCACTAATGAAATCAGAATATAAAGTATTCTGATTTGGTTAGTGAAGCAAGGTTCCACAAATTTCTTTGTATAAACATACTAAGAAAGAAAACTATTTTTGTAAAGGACCTTCATCTCATTCCAAAGGACTTGATGTTCATTGGTGATGGCATGGTCTGCCAATCTAGATTGTTCCAGATTATGGAATTTAATATAATTATTATCTTCATTCCTTTATGGAATCAGACTCATTGTGAGAAGTCCTGTTCTCTCTCTCTCACACACACACACCATGCTTTAAATACATTCTCATTATCTGCAGTCACCACATTTAGGCAGTACTTTCCAAACATTAACCCTCTCCATGCAAAAATCTTGCTTCTTACACACTTGTTTGTACTAGGTACCCACAAAAAATTACCTCTTATGAACTTTTATGCTCTGTCATACCCCCCCCCCCCCCCATTCTATTCTTTAGAGACGCTGCCGATTGCATTTTCTCAACCTTTCTTCATATTCAACATTCCAGAGATGAGAAACCACCTTAGTCAGTTGCCTCTGAATCTTTTTCAATATCTCTTCATCTTTTTGTTATCCAGATGACTAAATCTGTGTATAGTCCACATGTGGTCTAATCAAGGCCTTATATAATCAAATAATAACCACCTTACTCCTACAAGACACCAGAAGGATCAAAGTAAAGGAATTGAAACAAAAGCACGAAAGTCCTTTGACTCCCCTCCCCCTCCCCACCTATCCTCTTGTAAATGTGCATTTTATTTGTTTTCCTAATATAAATTTTAAGGTATGTAGAATTTCAATAAGAAATGCAAAAAACAGTGATTTTTATGATTGCTTTAATTTGGGAGAAAAGAATTGAATTGGAATTAAGTTGATTAACAAAAGCAGTTTTAATAAATCAGATTATGTGGGAATATTCCTTTTAGGATGAAGAATGGAGTCACCTTTTTGAAGTGAAGCAAATGGAAATGAGTTCTTTACTTAGTCAAAAGGAACAAGAGCTTTTATCCATTCAGGAGGAGAAAGAACTGCATAAAACTACTATCTGTAATTTGGAATGTGAACGAGATGAACGTCTTGGAATAATAAATGATCTAAAAAAAGTATGTACTTTTTTATATTTTTATTTACATTTTCAGAATTTATTTAAATTTTTTGTGATAGAGTTAACAGCTACACTTTAATTTAGTGCTCTTGCAACTAACTGTTCTGAACTATCAGATTATAAAATTTTTCAGATTATGTGATATACCAAAATAAACTTATAAATGGTACACATATATACCATATTTAATGTTTTCATCTCATTGGTTTCATTAATCTAATTTTGTAGTTGCTGCAAGTATTTCTGTTGCATATGTTAGTATTGATTTGACAATGCCTTGTGTAGATTCTTGATTTTGTTTCTTCACTTACATTCTTATTCTTCTGGATGAGGCTGTTGAGATATCCAGATATTCTGCTGACTTTTAGTGTTTGTTCTTGTACTTATTTTGTTAGTTCTATTATTTAGTTTGTTTAGTTCTATTTTTAAATAGTTTATCTTAATAGCTAGTTCATTTATTTTCCCCTTTGATTTCTGATTTCCATCCTATGGGTTCTCTAGCAACTCTTGATTTTTTTTTAATGTGAAACATCTTTATGTCCATAGGGGTAAACTTTGGAAAGTGAGTGTCATAAAATTCCTAATGGAAGTAACATCTATGTCATTGCCTGGAAGTGACTATCGTAATACCTGTAAAAGTTAGAGACAAGCTTCTCTCTATTAACTGACAATCCTAAAAAACCATGTGACCTGCTCGTCTCAGATGTGAAACCACACTAAGCCAACAACAAAATGTTATGCACAAAAGAAAACAAAAAAATTTCAAGGAAAACACTGAAAAGGGAAAAAAATAAAGCATTAGACAATACATAACATAAAACACTGTTCAAAAAAATAAAACAACAATATTGAGAAAACAGCCAAGAAAAATAAATACAACATAAGTTATAATACAGTCAGAATAGGCAAACTTTTTTGTGGATGGTTACTTCCACCTGCTAAGAGTTATTTACAAACATTTAATACATTTTGTACTATGGGTGTGTTAAGGATCCCCCCCCCCCCGTTTTTATAAATGTTATATATTTTTTGTTTTTAATTCATTTTAACATAGTCCGGCATCCCTGCTCTAAGCAGGGAACTTTTTCAAACCACTTCAGGCCTCCAGTAAATAGCACATTGGTCTCTCACTGGATGGTGAAATTCATCTTCCACCTAAAACATGATCTTCATCTATGTAAACAACCTAATTTCTTTCCCTAAATTTTGTGAAGTTTTACACAATAATTGCAACACGATTACTACTAAAACAAAAGTATAACATGATTACTAGAATAATGTTGTTAATTCAGGAAGTGTTAAGGATTTTAAGATTCATTATGATAAATATTATTATTATTAGATATGTTGTCAATTGAATGAATCTCCCACACTGTCTGTTGACTCCAGCAGTGTGATAATAAAATGAAAAGCAAAAATACAAATCATTTTGCTTCTCTACTAATAGTTTGGATGTAAAAGACCATAAGGGAACTTGCTCTGTAGTGTGATATGTTAGATAATCAAGGGAGTATTCCAGTGAGTTAACTGTATAATTATTATTAAATGGGTATCTTCATAGAGTCAAAAGACTCCATGGAGATACCCAGATGGGAGACCCACACTAACCATTATTTACACAATACAATTTGTTCACTTTTCAGACACTCAAAACTACCTCTTTCAGTCTGTTCCACTTATTCACCACTTTACAATCAATGAACCATCTGCACACCCTTACTAATCATACTCATACACAACCTCCAGGGGTGACTACTTGTTCTCCTCCTGCTCCTCATGTATTGAAAGATTTCTTTCATAGAAAGAAATCTTTCAGTCAGTCTCATAGAATCCCTTTAGTAACGTATAAATTTTTATCATGTTCCCCTCTCCTTTGCCTCTCAACTAAATTCTGCAACCCACATGCCTTCAATCTGTCCTCACAGGGAGCATACCACAAATCTGTCGCCAGCTCTGTCACTCATCTCTGAATCCTCTCCACTACTTGCTGATCACCAAGAAACCCAAGTGACCAAATCTGTGCATTGTAGTCAAGATGTGCTGAATCATAACCTTATAAAGCCATATAAAGAACTCCATAGCTTTACTTGTCAATGTGCTCAACATCCATGTAATCCTTTGAGCTTTTTTTTGCTAACTCTTGCAATATGTCATCAGAACTTCAAATCTCTATCCATAATTACCCCCAGATCCTTAGCTTTGTCAATTTCCTTTAATCTAGCACCATCAGTATGATTCAAATTATGTAATCTTTTCATACCCTTGCATTTTTCTACATTAAATTGACAGCCATTGTCCTTTGCTCACACTGCTAATTTATTTAAATCATCCTAGGATATCACCTTTATCAAATATTGCCCTTCCCTGTTTTGTATTGCTAGCAAACACTAAATATCATATCAGGATGCAAAAAGAAAGTTATCTACCACCACACCTGCTTTGAGATCCTGTTATGCTGAGGGAGTAAAAGTTTAAAAAAAAAATGTCAATTTGATGCTTTCACCATATCTGAACTTTATGATTGTGAATGTTTTTCTGTTGAACACATCAATCGCATGATATATATGGTCTCACTCCGAAAATAGCTCGATTTGACGAGAACCCACTTGTGAAAAAAAAAATGATGGCAAAGTTATCACTTAAGGATGAACCACCAGACCTTTCCCTAGTAAAATGGATACTTCAGTATCCACTGAAAGAGAATATTCCGATCCTGACACTTCTGATAATGTATTGGATACGTTTCCAGAGGAAGAGATGGGTACTGGTCATCCATACTTACCAAAATTTAATGAAAAATATAAACCTGACAAGAGTAAGTTTTCAACTTTCTGGAAATCAGACAAGTCTACGAAGCCAGAATAGGAAAATTTTTACAGAGAACTCTTGTGGGTTTCACTAGAATATCAATGATATCAACCACCTGCTACAGAAACACAAACCTCTTTGGTTCTGTCTGCAGGAAACATAGGATCCTACCTTCAGGAATACCACTGTTATATGCAAGGACCTCTCAGGGGACCCTGTAACCCCTAGAGAGCGCGTCCCCTGGGTGGCGGATAGGGGAGCCCACCGTGTGTGTGTGTGTACATGCGCGTTCGTGTGTGTGTATATATATATATATATATATATATATATATATATATGGTGGGGTGGTCCGAATATACTGAATAAGGACTCGTGGACCAACAGGGCCATATGGGGGCAATCATCTTGATTGTAAGGGAAGCGGCACTCCCATGGACCCCTAGCTGGATCTATCCTCTCCTTCTTCTACTTTGAGGAAGACCCACTTACTTTAATCTTTCCTATAAGGCCTTATCAGCCAACTCTTCTTACTTTATGACCCTTGTGCTATTAGAGTACTTGAGGGCCATGGGGTCTTTTCATTTCTGGCCTTACAACTATGTCCTCTCTATAAACCTTACTATATTTCTTCTATAATCTACCCTTTCCCCTTCAATATACCCTATTCCTCCTATGGGTTTAAATTCGGAAGAAGGCGAGTTCAGAAGCCTTAAGGTAGCAGCCCTACCACTGAACTATTCCATCGTCAGGCTAGTCCCCTGACATGGAGAACATAACCATACTTGTAAGCTGACAGAAAAAGATAATCGGATTGAATCTATGGGAAACGACCCTGGAATGGAAAAGGGAAAACGAAAATGGAAACGACAAAATATAATACACATAGCAAACTGGAATGTAAGAGGAATAGCATATAAAGAAATAGAATTAGACCAGTTATTAAATGAAAGAAATTTTAAGATAGCAGTAATCACTGAAACAAAAAAGAAATTAAAAGGAACTATGAGAACTGAAAATTTTAATGTGATATACAGTGGAGTTGACAGAGACCAAAGAGCACAAGCAGGAGTCATGATTTGGATTCATAACTCCCTTTCAAAACAGTTAAAACATTATAAATTATGGAATGAAAGAATAATAGAAGCTAGAATAAAAATAGATAGAGGCTATTTAACAATAATTGGTTTATATGCCCCAGAAGAAGGAAGAGAACAGGATAATATTGATTTTTATAATCAGCTACAAAACATATATAATAAAATAAATAAAAATCATTACATAATTTTAGCGGGAGACTTAAATGCAAGAACTGGAAACACGAAAATTAATAATAATATAGGAATACATGGAGAACACACTCTAAACAGAAATGGTAAAAAATTGATTGACTTTGTAGTTTATAATAACCTAAAAATAATGAATTCCTTCTATAAACATAAAGACATACATAAATATACTTGGGCAGCAAGAGAATGGAAATCAATATTAGATTACTTCATATTAAATGAAAAGACATCAAAATTTTCACTAGATGTTAGAGTTCACAGAGGATATGAAATAAGCAGTGACCACTTCCTTGTTAAAATAAAATTAAGATTACCACCTAAATGGCTACAAGTAACAAGAACAGAAAGAAAAATTGAAACATTTGTTTATAAAACTAGACTATTGAATGACACAAATGTACAATGGCTATATGAACAAAGAATTAACCAGTATCTAGATAAAATAAAACAAAATGAAGAAATAGAAATAGAATGGCTTAATATAAAAACGATACTAAATGCAGCAGCAAATGAAAGCTTAGGAAAGACCAAAAAATTCAATAAAAGAAAAAAACTGAAGATCTGGGATGATACAATCAAAGAAATAATCAAAAAGAAAAAAGAAGCCTATCACAAATGGTTAAGCAGTAAAAGATTAGAAGATGAAATAGAATATAAAAGAATAAGAGCCATAGCTAAAAGAGAAGTCAGAAAAAGACAGAGAATGATGGAATAAATTTGTTTCTAATTTAGAACATGATTTATATAAAATAAGACCCAATGTATATAAGATTTTGAAACACCTAAATGCAGATACCAAAGAAAACATAAAATTAAACACTGAATTGAAATTAGAATAATTTCTAAATTACTACACAGAACTATGGACAGACAAATATTTTAAAAAAGACAACTGGCAAACACTTAACGAAAATGAAAAGGAAATAACTGAAGAAGAATTAGAAATCAGCCTGAAAGAAACAAGAAATGGAAAATCACCTGGAGAAGATAAGCTAGGTTCAGAACTATATAAATACGCAGGAACAAGATTCAAAGGAAGACTCTTATTATTTTTAAATAAAATTTACTCAACTGGTATCCCCCCAATAGAATGGAAAAAAGCAATTGTGATTCCTACCTTTAAGAAAGGTAATAGAGATGACCCTAAAAACTATAGAGGTATCAGTATACTAAATTCATGATACAAAATATACAGCAGAATCTTAAATAACAAACTAATGAAATATTCCGAAAACTTTATTCTAGAGGTACAAAATGGATTTAGAAAAGGATGATCATGTATAGACCCAGCCTTCTGCCTAAAATTAATAATAGAGAAAAGAAGAGAATATAATTTAGAAACACATATTGCATTTATTGACTTTGAAAAAGCATTTGACAAAGTTAAAAGAAACATATTATTTAACATATTAAAAGAAAGACAAATACCAAATAATATCCTAAAAGCTGTCACAAGTATATATGAAAATAATCAAATACAAATAAGATTAAATCATGAGCTATCATATACAAGAGAGATAAACCAAGGGGTCCGACAGGGATGTCCCCTCTCAGCAACTCTTTTTAATATCTACTTAAATGAAATAATAATAAAATGGAGTAAAAATTTACATCAAGGAATTAAACTTTCACCTACAGTTAACTTAAACACTCTCCTCTTTGCAGACGACCAAATAATAATTTCAAATTCTGAAGATAACTTACAGAAAGCTATTTTAAATCTAAATGAGATATCCAAAGATTATGGTATGATAATATCAACGGAAAAATCAAAAACTATGGCCTTTCAAGGACAAGATCCAGCAAGAACTAAAATAGTATTAGATAACAAGATCTTAGAACAGGTGAATTCATTTAACTACCTAGGATGTATGATCACTTATGAAAAAGATATAAACATAAAAATTGCAAAATATTTAAAAATAACAGGAGTAATTAACTCTATATTTAAAACAAACCTAGTTCAAAAACAAACCAGGCTAAAAGTATACAATACATTAGCCCTACCGGTCTTAATGTATGGAAGCGAAATCTGGACAATAAAACAAAAAGACAAACAAAGATTAACAACAGCAGAAATGAAGTTTATGAGAAAAACTGCAAAGTATACCCTATTTGATCACAAAAGAAACGAAGATATTATGAAAGAATTAAACCAAGAACCAGTAATTGAAAAAATTAAAAAATATAAACATAGATGGATGGAACACGTTCAAAGAATGAAAACAGAAAGATTACCAAAACAAGCCTTAAAGTACAAGCCATTAGGAAAAAGAAAACCAGGACGTCCTCTTAAATGATTCAACAATGACTTCTAAGGCCAGAACAGGCCATACTAGGCCTAAATCCTTGATACGTATGATGATGATGATATGCAAGGACAGAACTGGAGATAATCCTGCACATGGTGGATTAGCTATTCTCATTGGCAGTCATACTCAATTCCATCATGTTCAGCTTAATACTGCTCATTAACAGTAGCAGTTTGCCTTTTTGAGGGGTTTCTAATTGCAACGTGTTCAATTTATATTTACCGCCAGGTTCTGAATTAAATGCAACTGCCTCAATGGGTGACTTTAATAGACATAACGCTTTGTGGGGTAGCCCCAACACGAATGGACGAGATCGCATCATTCAGCAAATGCTCAACTCCCATGACCTCTCCCTTATTAATAATGGAGCAAATACCTTCTTCCACATGTCTACCCACTTTTATTTGGCAGTTAATCTTACAATCTGCTCACATGGGATGTTGATGAAAACATATATGGAAGTGATCGTTTTCCTCTTCAGCAATATGTCTTCACAGGAAACATATTCTCTTACAAGGATGCCCATGTGGTAAATGGACTAAGCTGACTGGAATACATTTTCATCATCATCATCAAATTCCTGCCATGTACTCAAGGGGTGTACAGGATATGACAGTACTACATGAAAAAATTACATCATTACTAACTTCCTATCTACAATTTTCCTCCAAATCAGTCTGTTACTTGTCAAGACTCCAACATTATCAGATCTTATATTTCTATCGTCTAAGGCACTTTGTACCGTATCAGTCCACCTATATCTTGGTCTTCCTCTGGGTCATTTTCCTGCCAACCTGGCAGAGAACACTTGTTTTACTAATCTTTCCTCTCCCATTCTATTTAAGTGACCATACCACCTGAGATTAGCTCTGCTAACGCATTCCTGGATGCTGACAATGTCAAGTTCTTTCCTAATATCCTCATTTTTAATATGATATTGCCATTGATGCCATCTGTTCACGCCTCTAATCTTTCTCAGGACTCTCATATCTGTGGTCTCTAGTCTTTGGTCAAGTGTTTTACTTCTGACCCAGCTCTCAGATCCATAAGTTAAAACTGGTTTGAACACTGTCTTGTATACAGCTAATTTAGTGTTCCGACTAATTTCTCTCTTATTCCATATGAATTTATTCAATTGACTTCCCACCATACCAGCTTTGTTGATTCTGTTGTCTATTTCTATATTTAATTTACCATCTTCAGTAAAAATCATGCCTAAGTAGCTGAAATGTTTTACTTGTTCCACAGGTTCTCCATTCACAACACAGTTGACATTTTCAATGATTCTGCCTATTTTCATTGTCTTTGTCTTTTTATTGCTGACCTTCATACCATATCTATTACAACAGCTATTCAATTTAGTCAGAGAATCCTGCAGACTTGCAGCGGATTTATTTAGAAGTATAACATCATCCGCAAAAAGCAAAGAGCTGACATTAACATCTCCAATTTTGATATCAGGTTTAATACCACATTCCTTCATAATGTGATCCATATAGATAATGAATAACAGAGGGGATAATGTACATCCTTGTCTCACACCAGATTTAACATTAAACCATCTTCCTGTGCTTCCTTCAATTCTAACTGCTGACTTACAACTCAAATAAAGACTAAGTATTGCTTGATATAATGCCCCATTGACACCATATAACTGCAGCGTATTGAATAGCTTCTCTCTTGGCACCTTGTCATACCCTCATTAACTTCACTGCCTCTTTAACTTCCTGTGTCCACCAGGGAGTTCTGATTTTTTTATCCTTGCCTTTTCCAAATCGACAAAACTTAAATACAGATCTTTGTTATATTCCCATGCTTTCTCGACTATTTGTCGTAAAGTGAAGATCTGATCCTGACAGCCTCTATTTGGCCTGAATCCAGCTTGTTCTTCACCAAGCTTCTCCTCCACAATTCCTCTCAACCGTTTCTCAAGTATACTTGCATAGATCTTGCCAGGAACACTCAGTAGGGAAATACCTCTGTAATTCTCACATTCAGTTTTATTTCCCTTTTTATATATGGGTACTATGAGGGCTCTACTCCATCGGGAATTCGTCCCTCTGTCCAGGCTTTCTGAACTATGCAGTGCAGCCACTGTAAGACTCTTATACCACCATACTTCAGCATTTCTGGTCGAATATCATCTACTCCTGCTGCCTTTCCACATTTCAAGCCTTTGATGGCTTTTTCTACTTCAAGTATGGATATGTATTCCTGACTGCATGCCTGGTCAGTGTTTTTTATCACTGTGCTGTCATCACTGCTTGTTTCATTTAGCAGTTTTTCAAAGTAATTACTCCATACTTCAAGGATATCTTTTTCTCCTGTTTTCATGTCACCTTTATCATCTCTAATTTCTTTTACAGCACTCTTTCATCCATTTTTAAGCTTCTTCAACAACCTCCAGAATATTTTTCCACCTTCTTGATATTTATTTTCTATATTCTTGCCAAAGTCCTCCCTCTGAATCTCCAAGGTTTGATTCCTGTTCTCAAACTCTTTCATTTTCTTTTCAATAATCTTTGTGTATTTTAGTCTACAGTTCACATCTGAGAGCTGCTCAACTTTTATTCGCTTTAAAACTTTCTTACATGTTATTCTTTTCAATATGAAATTCAATTTTTATCCTGCTCAAGACTAAATAGTGATCACTTCCAATTTCAAATCCTTGTACACTCTTGTGTCCTGCACCAGGGAGAAAATATCACTATCAACAATAACATAGTCAATGAGACTTTTCTTATTCCTAGCCTCTTCTCTCCATGTGAATTTGTGCACATTTTTATGTTGGAACATGGTGTTAGTAATAACCAGTCCATGTCCTGAGCAGAAATCCAACAGATATTTGCCATTATTATTAGCTTTGCTCTTTTCTCCAAATTTTCCCAAAATATTTTTGTATGTCTCACAATCATTTCCTACTCTGCTATTTAGATCCCCAACAAGGACCAACTTTTCATTTTTCATTGTGTCAGTTGCTTTTTCTAAAGCCTCAAAAAATTCCTCCACTTCTACCTTAGTAGAACCTTCTGTGGGACCATAGGCACAAATAAGTCTCATTGTCCAGTTCCCCATTCTCATATTTGCCCACATTACTCTACTTGAGACTGACTGCCATTCAAGAAGATTATCCTCATATTTTGTGTTGAATACTATGGCTACTCCTTCTTTTCCTTGATTGTCATTGCCTGAATATAACATTTTGTATTTATTGCTCAGAAAGATCTCACCAGTTTTGGTCTTTTTTGTTTCAGTCACCCCTATTATGTCGATCTGGTACTTCTCTAATTCCTCAGCTAGCTCCATTTCTTTGCCATTCAGGCTTCTTATGTTGATAGTACCGATCTTTAACTCTAGTGTGTTGAGTTGGGGTTTGTTTTCAGATTTGTTCCAGTAGCTGACTTTTCACTGTTCGCCCTGGTTCCCTGGCGAAAACAACGGGGGCCTTGTTTAACCGGGCGATCCCCCAGCCAACATGAAATTTTGTCATGTTGTACCATCATTTTTTATTTTGGTTTAACCAATAAGAATACAATTTGGTCGGCTAAATCCCAAATTGCCAGCCCATACATACATATCAATACATTTTCTCATCTTGCAAAATTTAATATTGAAGCAGTCAGCCAAACACCTATTAATGAAACCGCAAAGTGTGTCACAGATTCTGTTGTCAATGCAGCATTTCCAAAAACATCATCCCAATTTCCACTCAAAGACTTAGTGGAACCAAGAGTACCAAGTAGCCATAAAAGATAGATCATGGGATATATTTCATAGCTATCATACTACAACAAACTTAATAGCATTTAAACGTGCTCAGGCCAAAGCTTGTTATGTGAGATGTCAGAATCAAAAACAATCCTGGATTAAATTTTACATATTAAATAATCAACTAGTTCAAAAACTGTCTGGGATAAAAATCTGGAAGATGAAAGGTAGACTGAACACACTGTTTGTCTATCTTGAAATGTAATGGATGTATTGTTGCTGCTCTCACAGCAGTTTCCTAACCTCCTGATTTTTTAATTAAAAAAAAAATGACAACAACAAGAGATACAATGGCTAAGCTTTTGTACCAATAGGATTGAGCCATACAATCAGCCATTTATTAAGGAGGAAATAAAAAGAGTGCTTCACTTCTCTCACCCTAATGCAGTTGGCCCTGATGACATCCATTAAGAGATGATAAAACACCTGCCATCATCTTCTATGGATCTGCATCTCTTACTATGCAACATAATATTTACAGAGGAAGAATTTCTGGACTCTTGGCATAAGTTGATTGTCATTGCTATCCCAAAGCCAAGCAAGAATCCAACCTAGACCAACAATTATTGTATCACTGCTCTTTTATTGTAAATTTATTGTATCACTGCTCTTGTGCTTTATAAGATACAATTATTGTATCTTATAAAGCACAAGACCTCTCTGGTACTTAGAAAGCAACAAACTTCTTTCCAACACTTTCCAACATTGTAGCTTTTTTTAGACACCAGTCAACTACAGACCAAGTTGACTGGTGTCTAAAATGGTGAATGGTGACATGTATAAGAATACTTTCCTGAAATGAGTACATGTGGTTTCAGTATTCTTTGACATGGAAAAGCATATGACACAGCCTTAGAGATATGGCATATTAAATGACCTGTTTAATGTTGGTCTGTGGGGGCACCTTCTTGTTTTTATTAAGAACATTCTATCCAGCTTTGTCTTCCAAAGCTGAGGGGAAAGCATTGTCTTGGCCATATCAAGAAGAGGGATTTCTCAGGGCACTTCCTGTTTTTATTAAGAACTTTCCGGTTCTGACGACATTCATTAAGGGACGATAAAACACCTACCATCATCTTTTATGGATCTCCTTCTCTTACTATACAACATAATATTTATGGTGAAAAGTTTCCAGGCTCCTGGTATAAGTCAGTTGTCTTCCAGCTCCGAGTGGGAAACATTATCTTGGCTATATTATCAAGAAGAGTTGGGGGAGGGTCCTCAAGGCTCTGTCTTAAGTGTTGTCCCTCTTCACTATTCAAGTAAACTCAATTATTGAACAGTTTTCCCCTCACAGTAGGTAATCACCTTTATGTCAATGACTTCACAATTTACTGTCACTCCTGCAACATGAGGGTAATTGAAAGACAACTTCAACAAGCTATTGATTGTGTCTCTTCATTGGTTCACATTGTAAAATTCGATGCAATAGAAATTTTTAAATTTCAAGCATCGACTTTCACAGAGGTTGTAAAAATGAGTAAATATAGTAAAACTACACTTTGCCATACTAATTGTAAACCCATAGGGGTATCTGGCACAAAGAGTAACGCAGAATTGTTCTTAAAATTATTAATTAGTATAAATATTCAAGTTGTGCACTTTATGTATATCAAATTGATATCGTAAAAAAAATAGCCTGGTATTAAAATAAGTTTAACTTAAGTAAAAGGGATTAAAAAGGATTATGCCTGGGACCTAAAAGTTAACTTTAATGCCGAAGGTCATTCAAGCAAGGAAGTTTCCTGCCTTCGTTAAAGGTCAAGACCGCTGACGTCAGAGTGATCACAGGGTATTCAGGGATCTCCGACCCTGAAACACAGAACTCCTGAAAACGGTATATAGGAAGCCTGAAGGGTGAGCACTCTCTCTCTCGTTGTCATCTAACTGCAGTCCGCAAGTTAGTTTGGAGTTGTCAGTATGTAACCTATGGCGAAATGGGCAGTCCTAGGGAAGAAGTGAAAGTTTCTGCGATGTGTAGGAAGTAAAGGAACTTGTGCGCCGAATGCAGGACACTGTGAGGTGACCTAGTTCCTTCGGAGAAGATGTGCAGCTGCTCCCACAAGTAAAGTACGGAAGGATGCCTGTCGAACACCGTACGAGGAATTCCAGTATGCTGAATGAATCAGAGAAGTCTGCAAAAATAGCTAAGGATCTTCTGCTAATAGAACTATATGTACTGTCAAGGACCTGTGAGTAGAAATCTTTGTGGTAATTATTAAGTATGAAAGAATGATTGTGAGTCCACTGGACATAATGTTACTAGGCTCAATGAGAATGTCGTGGATAGCAAAGATTGAAATTGTAATGATAGCATAGCATAAGTAAGGATAGTGACTGCCAGGATTGTATGAGAATCTCCTCTCACAGTAAATGGGAAGTTTAATATTTATTGGATAGAAATTGAAATTCATGTTAAGATTATGAAAAGAGTTGGATTATAAGTATATACTAGTGTAAATTTTCTTTAAGTTAAAATAAATGTGTTTTGTTCGCTTAATAGAGACTATTGTCTGATCGAGGCGGTGCATTGATCTCTGAACAATGCACTGCCTCGTAAAAACTTTGAAACTGTTTGTTTAGCATTTGGGGAATTGCCACGACTGTCAATTAAACCCACAAATAGATTTAACTATATCCTACAGGTGCTATAACATCTCCGATGCTTTATGTGTAGAATTCAGGTGGTGCAGTCATTAATCAAATTCATTTTCCTATTTTCTGTTAGCGTAGGAGATAGTTACCTGGACCTTTGAATAAGCCTAGTTCATAGGTAATTCACCAGCAGCAGGAATAGTAAGGTTAAAGTGATACTAAGAAAAGATTAAGGAATTAAGACAGCCATACACTACGAGATAAGAATAAAAGACGTTATTATAATAAAGTACAGACGACACATTGTTACAAGATTATCTGCAGAAAAAACTGTGTACACTTCTGCCAGAAATGCACTTTCAACCCCAATCTTGATTTAAGAATGGGATAAACTATTATCCCCATAGTTCAGTGATCAAGTTTTTGGGACTCATCATCACACATTCATCATCTTTGGGATAAATGCAAAAAAAAGCAGTGAATATCCTCTGCACTCTGTCTTCTACTGAATGGGCTGCTGATAGATGTTCCTTCCTCTGCATTTATTGTGTATGTTCAAAGCTTGATTTGAAAATTTCAAAGATAGCTTCAGGTTAAATAAACCTAAAGATGACAAATGAAAAAATACAAATTATCATAAAAAAAAGTGAGAGAAACCATTATAATTTTATTTATAATTTGAGAGAAAACATAATTTCCTCCTTGCAACTAATGCAGGAGGAAACAGTGAAGTGTGACACACGCATTTGTCTTTTAGTAATGTTTGGAAATAATTAACTGAAAAGTGAAAGTAAGGTTGTTTTATGAAGTGATCTAATGAATTATTTCCAGATATCGTTTAGGATAAATCCTTGGTTTTTTGAGAGAACCATGTGAATGAATGATGGTGCTAGATTTTTTAATCTGACGAGCAAAATTGTTCACTGAATTGAATTGAGCAATTGTGCAGTAGTGATTCTGATTGATCAGAATCACTATTGTCCAATTCTAGCATCTTATATGTATTATTTAGTATAATCTCACCTGCTTCAGTCTTTTTTGTCTCACTAATATGCCCCATATATTGACTTCTGAAGTTCTGCTAGATTGACTTTCTTTTCATTGATACTTATGTTGATAGTGTCTATCTTCATTTCTGCTGATGTGAGTTTGTTCCAGTGGCTGACTTTTCATTCTTTGCTTGGGCTCTGAACAAGAACATTAGGGATCCTGTTTGAATAGACTATGCTTCAACTGGCCTGACATTTCAGTGTATTGTACTATCATGTTTGTTTCTAATTTAAGCTAATACAGAATACAGTTTGGTTCACTAAATCTCAGACTGTCTGCCATCCTTGTTCATTTGGTATCCAAGTCGATACCTACTAACAGAGCACACTATATGAAGGTGAGGATTAGGCATTAGTTCTTCAGCCAAGGTCATTTCTCCCCATTCCTTAAAGGCTATGTGAAATCATATCTTCATTCTACAAGTACATGTTGAACAGAATTTTGAGGCAAAAAGGCAAAGATTACTTTGCTCTCAAGATATGATTAAAAAAAATTCATGCATGCATATTATGATTTATCTATGAAATTTTATGAATATTACATTAATGTTGCTTATGTAACTTAACAAATGCAAAATAGACTAGATCAAAAACTTCAGATTTCTGTATGATTTTTAATCATTAAAAATTCCAGTGAATGCACTGTAATTTGTCATTCTCTGGTACAATGTCATTTTTTATTACATTGTGACATATGCACTTTGATTGAAAACAACTGGGTTCAAATCATGTCTTAGATGTGCATAACTTTCATAAGGGCTTTTCAATATATGTAAGACTATTCTCATATTGATCTGGCAGGGTTTTCCCTCCAAGTGGAAAAGTTTTTCTTCCTGCAAGAGAAAGCAAACCAGTCAGAGAACATGTAGCCTTAGGTGCCTTGATTGTAATTCATGTAATAGATGACACACTTCTTATAGACTCACTCAGATTTATTCTTGATAGTTTCCCTTTAACATGTAAGCTGATTTCCATAAAACAGCTTGCACACCATCATGTTGCTGTATATATTTTGTATGTTTTGTTCCTTTTTATTCTTTTAAGTTCTTAACTTCCAAATTTTAAAATCCTTCATCTATATAATCCTTCATCTTTCAAAATTTATTGCAAACTTATATCTCTGCTATTAGTTCTTTTCATGTTGTTTTCATCTACTAAATATATATATATATATATATATAAATTTCTTTGTTCACATATTTGTTCTTCATTCTGAACTTTTTCTTACCGTATGTTGTCAGCTCAATCAAGTTTGACACTGATTGAGCTGAATGTCTGATCATATGATCTCTTCCATCTTAAAAGCACGTGCCCAAGTATGTCATTTAAATACTTTTAATATCATTTGTTAAAATTTCATTTTAATTAAAATTAATTTCATTTTAGTTATTTTAATTAAAATTAATTTCATTTTAGCCTTGGGTGGAAATATCAAGATAACTTCATTAACAAATATGCTTAGCTATTTCTACCTACTATCACTCAGATTACTTTCCTACAGTCATTTGGTTTTAACTTATATTGTTTTCATGAATGTTTATGGGCATACTGTTTCTGCTAACTAGCCACTATTAATCTCATTTCTCTACTTTCCTTTAAGAGTGATGTACAAATGCTGCTCGACATTTATTCACAGTGTAGCTTCAAACTTACTGAACCAACTTCTTTAATTCTATTTACCTCTGTTCTTTGAAACAGCCTTCTTTCATATTATTCCCACCAAGGACAATGACCTCCACATATTTCTTCTTTCTCTGTAAACATTTCTCTGCACATAGACATTCTGTTGTTAACATAAAATACTAGAATTCAGAATTCAATTCAAAGTAATTTTTTTAATGCGACTCCAACCCACAAAAAGTTGCAAAAATCATACTTTCTGAAGAGCCAACCAAGGTATGAAGACTATATCAATATACCCAGCTAACCCAGGAGGTATTCTCCGGCTGAGATGCAGCTTGCCAGGGAAGGTTACACTCAACTACTAAAAAAAGTCAAACTTCTAACAACTACATGCCCATGTCAGAACTAACCAAGAATGGAATAAGAATGTAGATTTTAGTTATATTAAACTAAAGTTTTTATTCAAACACGGTAGTTGTCTCCATAATTTTCAAAAATGCAAGAATGGAATAAAGAAAGCAACACGAAAATAGGAAATACTGAGAATGGGCACCTGGAATGTAAGATCACTGACAGGAAAGGAAGAACTAATAGACAAACTTACAAACAATAACATTCAAATAATTTGTGCAGTATCAGTCAAAGAAAGGCAGAGAAAGAAAGCACATTAGCAGTTACATGCTAATATATAGCAGAGTAGAAAAACAAAAGATCAACTGAAGGAGTTGGAATAATAATAATTAATAATAATTTATTATTATTAAGAGAGACCTCCAGGGAGTCATCAAGGGAGGCCAAATACTACATGTACCAGGTATCATACTTATTCTTGAATTCATTCACACTGCTTGCACTCATAGCATCAAAAGGCAATCTATTCCAATCATGCACCACCCTATGAGAGAAAAATCTGCCCTCACCCACTTCTTAGCGGCATTCATTCTCAGCTTCCAAGGATGCTTGGAAGCTGAGAATGAATGCTTCTAGTCATTTCCCCAATCTCCATAAATTAAAAAATTCCATCAATTGTAATTCTGTATGGCCCTTTCAGAAGTTTGTAAGTCTCAATCATATCACCCCTCTTTCTCCTGTTTACTAGTGTCCATAGTCTACAAATTCTCAATCTGTTTTCATAAACAGTATTCCACAATCCTGAGATCATTTTTAAACTCTCCTTTGCACTCTCTCTCCAATATATCAGAATCGCAATGGAAACCAGACCTGCGCACAGTAGTCCAAGTGAGGTCTTATCAAGGCCTTGTAAAGAGGCAAAATGACATCTTATGTGAACGTTCGTTTCAGCATTGCAATTATCTTTTGAGTTGTATTTACAATCTTTGCCACATGATCCCTGAACTTCAATTTCCTATCTATTAACACTCTAAGATCTCTAGCCTCATCAGTTTCTTCTGGTATAATCCCACCAATATAATACGACATTGGTTATCTAATCACATAGTGATTAGAAGTAAATGACTTACATTTTTTTTACATTGAACTAACATCTATTTTCCCATGCCCACAATTCCCAGCCTATTCAGATCATTCTGTAAGTACTCCATATCAGCAGCATTCCTGATTACCCTACCTATCTTTGTATCATCTGCAAATAGCTATGTCACTTGTCAAATCCTTCCCAATATCATTAATGTATAGATTGAATAACAGTGGACCAAGCACTGATCCTTATAGTACTTCACTGGTTATATTTTATTTTATTATTATTATTTTCTATTAATCTTTGTACTGGTTATGGACAGTACTACTCTTACATCTCGTCCAAACTTGATATAGACCTAAGCTTTTATCAGTGTTTTACCCTATGCCTGTTCTAGTTATCATTGTAGTCATTCTCTGGTGGCAGCGGCATGCTACCACGTGGAAAGGCTTATGTGTTCGTCGCACGTGTTGATTGGATTTTAACGGTGATAGATGCGAACACAGATTGATAAGAAAATAACTATTTATTAAATTTAATGCTGATATTTCGCTGGTATTATATCCAACATCTTCAGACCATACAAACAAAGTTTGTTATAGTTGCAAGACAACCGCAATCCGGTGTAACAGTGGGACTAGTATGAGTAATTATAGCGTGCAACACAAAGACTGAAGTCCTAATTAGGCGCTGTCTAAGTTTTAAAAAAACAAACAAACAAACAAAAAAAATATTAATTTGGTCTTATGATGACTGTCTCCCAAATCTTTGGTAGATTTATGCAGCCATGGGAATAGTGAAAGTGCCAGATATATTTTTTGTATTCATTGAGGAAGATATCCACAGTTCTTCCTATCTGTCCATAGTAGGCTCGATGACATGAATAGGGCACTTCATAGAGTGATGAAGGAGATAACCTGTCCTTAGGTGAACGGATGAGAGTTGCCAATCTCACATAAAGTTTAAATACAGTGCATAGTTGGTGTTTGTTAAGCACCCTAGATATCTTTTCAGATGTGCCTTTAATGTATGGGATGGTGATTGTTTTATTGTAGTCTTCTGTGGTAGATAGTGGGGGGGGGAATTTTTGGGGAGCATTTAGTATTTTATCTATCTTATGGGGATTATAGCCATTGGTTAGAAAGGTGTGATGTAGGTGAGAAAGTTCAGCAGTGAGAGCAATGTCATTGGAACAAATTGCTCTAGCTCTATGGGTTAGTGTTTTTAAGATAACATATTGTTGAGAGAGGTGATGGTGTGTAAATATTTCCCTGTATGTGTGGGTTTTCTATAAACCGAGAATGATAAGGAACCTTCTGGAAGAACGTGTGATAAGTGTGTCTGGGAAGGACAGCTATGGGATCCCCACTTGGCTTCTAGTTCCATTGTAAAGTGGATTTTAGGGTGCTAGCTATTTAGATGCACTAAAAATGTATTCGATGTGTCTGGGCCATGTGGCCAAATAGCAAACACATCATCAACATAGCATAGCCAGAGACTAGGTTTGAGAGTGGCTGTGTTGATAGCTAGCTTTTCCAGAGGTTCTATGTAGAAGTTAGTTAGGGGGGGGGACAGGGGAGGATCCCATAGCTGTCCCATCTAATTGTTTGTATATTTTCCCTTTCCATGTAAAATAACCTGCAAACATACTAAATTTAAATAATTCATAGATATCAGAGGAAAAATGGATTTTATTACATCAAGAGTGAATTTGTGGTACATTAGCGAATAAGGAAGTTGCATCAAAACTTAACTGTTATATCTGAATTTTCAATAATGTAATTTTTAACTAGTGATTCGAAATAGACAGATTTTTTTTTTATAAAAGTAGTGTCACCAGTGTGTGTGTGTGTGTTTGCGGTGGGAGGAATGACTTAGCTAACTGTTGAGTAAGTTTATAATTTACTGTCTGTGCTGTCAACTATAGGATGTAGGGGTCGTACCTCAAAATCCATAAATCTAATATTAGATTTTAGATATCCATTAATATGTTGTTGTTTAACATGAACAGATTTTATTTTTTTAATGATTTCTTTGGGCTAAGAGGTAATTTTTTTTTTCAATAAACGTCAACCTTTTTTTAAAATTTGAAATGTAGTTGGATCTATATTTAATTAACATTCTTTTATAAATTACTTTTGTGGTGGTGTAATCCAATTAAAATAAGTTATTAATAATGTTCAACACCTGAGTTTGTCGGCTAGATTGTTGGTGTGTTTTCAACATCCAAATAATTCTTGGAGCTATTTCACCAACTTTTGCAACATGTCCTCTGAATTTCAACTCTCTATCCTCCATTAAACCATGTCCCTAGTCTCATCAGTTTCCTGCAATCCAGTACTATCAATGTGATACAGAATATGTGACAGATGATTCCTTCATATGGACAGGCTTCATAAGCAAATCCATCTCCAGTTAAAGAACTGGAGATGGATTTGCTCATGAAGGAGTTGCTATCCTTGTAGGCAGCCATACCCCTTTTCAGTATGTCATATTAACTCTAAAAGCTGTAGCCATCCAACTTTCAGTGGGATATTTCTTATTACAGTATGCTCCATTTATTTACCACCAGATTCTGAGTTCACTCAGACCAGCTTATAATCTTGCATTGCAACTGCCTTTCTCCATACTTGTCATAGATATCATTATAGCTACCATACTCTGTGGGGCAGTACCAACATGAATATCCATGGGTGGACTAAAAATTAAAGATGCCAAGAAATTATATTTGTAGTTTAATCCATTATCCAAGTGGAAGCAAATAAAAATTTGGGTCTGAAGTTACATCACAACAGTCTGGGTAGTGGCCTTTCCCTTAGTGCATTGCATTATGGGATACTAAGGCAGTTAATCTGAAGTCAATAGCCTGTATGTAGCCCAGTTCTGATGTTACTTCACTTGCAAATCTTTATTTGCTTCCACTTATAACCAAGTGAGAAAACTTTCAAACCTCTTTCTCTAATCCAGAGTATTTTCATGCCTTTTGACTACTTGTATATGGAAATATCACTTCTGGGTCTGGCTCCCACCGATGAGACCTCAATAAAGGTCGAAATTGGTCTGAGTAGTGGCCCTTCCCACAATGCATAGCATTATACATGTCCATAAGGGTACATGCATTGCTGGTAGTGATCAGATCCATGAAGAGTATAAGGTGCAGGCTAGGTACGTGACGAGCATGGTAAAAAAAGAAAAGGTGCAGTATGAGAGGAGATTGGCTGGTCAGGCCAAGGTTAATTCAAGGGAATTTTTCTACTACATGGCAAGCAAGAGGAAAAATAATTATGCAGACTAACGTTGGTGGATAGTCATGGCAGCAGATTAACAGCTGCAAAGGATATAGTGGAATTATTGAACACACACTTTATCTGCGTATACCATACTAGTCTAAATGATCCAGTGCAATATATAGAAGAGAGGCAAGTATTAGGAAAATTGGAAAAAAACAGTGGTGCATCAGGTGTTGGTTGAGTTAGATGTGAATAAGGCTGTGGGAATGGATGACATATCACCACGTATACTTAAGGAATGTGCACCACAATTGGTTATGCCCTTGACCTGGTTATTTAATATAAATCTTGCAGTGGGTAGGGTTCCTAAGGAGTGGAAAGAAGGCAAAAACAGTAGCATTCCACAAGCATGGTTCTAAGACAGAAATCTCCAACTATAGGCCAGTCTGTATAACTGTAGTTGTGGTCAAGGTGTTAGAGATTGGTAAGTAATAGAATACAGAATTGGGTTGATGGATATGCCATTCTTTATGTGATGGTCAGCATGGATTTATAAAGGGTAGGTCCTTTTTCAGTAATTTACTTGCATTTTATGATAAGTTGACGAGTGTTTTAGATAAAGGAGAAACATATTCACTGATATTCTTAAACTTCGCAAAATCGTTTGATAGATCACCATGTGATAAGTTGGTGTTGTACAAGCTGCAGAAGATGGGAATAGACAGTATGTTGGTTAGATGGATCAGAGATTGGCTCTGAACGATACCAGCAGGCTGTCTATAATGAAACAGTGCCTCAAAAAAGAAGGGTAACCAGTGATGTGCCCCAGGGTTCTGTTCTTGGGCCCCTGCTGTTTAGTTTGTTTGTAGACGATATATCATGTGGACTGACTGGGGTTTTCAGTTATTTACTGATAATACAAAGTTTGGAAGAATTATAAGTAGCACTGCTGATGCTGAATCCTTCAGGAAAATTTGAATAGACTTTTTACTTGGACAAAAGAGTGGGGTTGTAGTTTTAATATCAGTAAGTGCAAGGTGTTGCATTTTGGAATGCAGAAATATAAGGCTATGTACTATATCGACGGTGGCATACTGCAAGAAGTGGATGAGATTAGGGATTTGGGAGTGATGGTTGACAGTAGACTGAAGTTTAGAGGGCATATTGCTAGTGTTGCAAAGGTTGTATATACATCATAGTGTTGCTATGATAAGAAATACTCTAACATGCAAAGATTAGGAAGTGGTTGTGCCGCTGTATAAGGCACTGGTCAGACCACACTCGTACTATTGTGCTCAGATCTGGTCACCTAGTTTTCAATGTGATGTGGAGACACTGGAGAGGGTCCAGAGATGAGTGACTAAGACAATATCAGGAGTTTGGAATGTTAGCTATGGAGAGAGGTTGCAGAGTTTGGTGGATAGGAGGAAGAGAGGTGATATGATTGAGACCTTCAAGTTAGTTAGAGGATTTTATCAGATTAATCTAGAAGGGATTATAAAAAGAGTAGAAGGTGAGAGAGGAAGAACCACTGGTCATTCCTGAAAGTTATGTAAAAGTGTGGTGAAGAAGGGTGTGAGGAGTAGATTTTTTACATGGAGAATTGTCAGTGAATGGAATGCATTGCCAGAATGTGGTGTTAATACAAGGAGTGTTAAGGACTTTAAGATTCTATATAATAAATATGTTGCCAGTTGAATGAACCTGCCACGATGAGTCCATTGACTCCATGGAGGGTGTAATAATAATAATTAATGTGAAGTCATTAACCTCTGTATACAAGTAGCCCAGTTGCTATGTTACTTCACTTGCAAATTTTTATTTGCTTCCACTTGAATAAAGAATTAAACCAAGAATTTAATTTTTTGGCATCTTTAATTTATAGTATAACCAAGGGGGGAAAAAACTTTCAAGCAAGGCTGACTATTAAACATATGCTTGACAACCTCTCTCTTAATAATGAGTACAGTATTTTCTTTTATGTCCCTACATGAATATGCTCTGCAGTAAAACTTAGTCTTCTGCTACCTCCACTGTTTGCCTCCCTATATGTTCAAGAGAATATATATATATGGAAGCAATCATTTTGATGTGCACTATAGTATAGTATAGTATATCCTTTATTGTCAGTCAGGTGGAAAATTGGCTATGCTGACTGGGATACTTTCCACATTTTGTAAAATTTCAGCTTGAGACAGTAAACCCATGCTTGTAAAGACTGATCATAGTGGCACTTCACAGTATAAACAAGACCACGAGAGGTAAAAATAATTTATTGAGCTCTGCCATTAATATTTTACTGATTTTTTTTTCTTCCCCCTACCTAGCATCTTTGGAGAAAAATTAACTATGACATTAAATCATTAGAAACAGTTCAAAACATAGAACAAATGTCCTAACATGGCTCCCTCTACAGACCAGATAACCATAAAGTTAATTTGGAGAAGTCAGGCTATCTGGTCTCAGAACCTATCTCCTAGATCATAGCAACTTCTGTGTAATACTGATATTTACTTCCATTTATTCCTATGGGAAGGAGTATTCACGACATGATTTGCTAGTCCCTGACTTGCCATACAGGTAAATGATCACAGATGTAATTTTTGTGTTCAAGGTGGATGTTAACTGACCTTCCAGTCTTCCCAAAGTAGCCTTAATGCAAGCAACCATGCACTTTATATACTTCAGGATGTGCAGAAGAATGACATTTAGGAGACAGATGAAGGTATCTCACTGAATGAGTAGTTGAAATTGAAAGTGGTATAGAGATATTTGGAGAGAACTTTTGCTATTTTTTCTGATGTATACTTAATATATGGGATGGAAATAGTCGCAGAAGATGGGGCAGCATGCAGCATTTTATCTATTTTATACATATTGTAGACATTGGCTAATAAAGGTTTCAGTGGTCCCTGAGCTGAATTTCAAGGGCTGTGTCATTTGAACAAATAGTCCTAGCTCAGTGAGTATTTTGTTGACAGCTGCTTATGTCATATGTCTTGATTTTATGCACCTACATACTAGTGGCAAAAGTAATGGAATATGGAAGCTATGCAAAATAACTTGAAAGTTTAGGTGTACAACTTCTTAATGTTAAATGAAGATTCAAAAGTTTGTCAATTTGTAATAATAAGCAAAATAATATTTTTAATAACATACAGAAGAGCTGTGTATCCATGTAGCTGTGTGGTAACGTTTCATTTTCCAAAAATTAAGTGTTACCTAGACTTATAATCAAACCATTGTAGGTTTGATTCTAATTGCCAACTAGGGAAACTTTTTCTGGCTTATTTTCAACCAGTTTTCAAATAAATTATGTATGTATATTTTTCCATGTGAAAACTCAGGTTTTTAATCCCACAACTCAGAGAAATCAGCTGTAGAACTTACTGTATTTAAGGCAATAAGATACCAGATAGGGTTTAGGAATGAATGAGTTGGTGTCAGTTATCTGTCATACTCTTGCTTTGATGCCTCAAAATCATTGCCAACCATACTGTCAATGATTATTCAGCTTTCCACTGGTTTCCTTGTATAAGAAAATATAGAAAGTTCGTGGCAAGTAAGTCAGCATGTACTCTTAAGAGAAAGCAGAAAGAAATGTAAAAAAGCAAAGCAGTGTGTAAAAGTAGCTAAAAAGTTACAAAAGTGGGAAGACTTTGGTAAGAGTAAGAAGATAAATATCAGAAAGGTGGTAAAGTGTTCTTGTTGCTATTGAAAAAAGCTTTTAAATGAAGTCTAGTGTACTGTCAGTGGAATTAGAGATGACAGCAGTGACATGGAAACTCAAGATGAAGATATTCTAGATGTCTGGAGTAATTACTTTGAAAGATTAAATGAAACAAGAAGTAACAGAAGAGTTAAAAAATATTTAAGAGAAATGTCAGAAGTAATATAAATATTTCAGATAGAAAAAAGACATCAAAAACCTAAAATGTGGAAAGCCAGCTGAAGTAGATGATATTTCACTAGAAATGCTCAAATATGAAAGCATATAAGTTTTACACTGGCTACATAATTCTGCATAATTTGGAAGGCTTAGTCAGAGGGCTGAACTCCTTTTAATTGGAGTAGAAATCTCTTATATCCATCTGTTAAAAAAGGAGAAATAAAAATGAATGTCAGAATTACAGAGATATTTCCATACTGTTTGTCCTGGGTTAGGTTCATGCAAGCATTGCTGAGAAGAGCTTAAGAAAAATTGTGGAAGGGGAAGCATGGAGAAAAATAAGCAGGATTCAGGCCGATTAGAGGTTTCCAGAAGCAGATTTCCTGTGATTTCTCAATTCTTTAACACAAAGAATTGAGAAATCACAGAAACACCAACTTAAATACCAAGGAATAACATGATTCTGTATGCAAATAGATCTTGAAAGATAAGAGGGCTGTTCAAAATGCTACACCTATGTGGTGTAAATGGATCATTAATCAAGTAATACATAGTCTATATTTGAGTTGTAAGTTAGACTTGAAGGAGATACAGGAAGATGTGATGTTAAATCAGGTGCATGTTATCTTCCATGTCATTTATCATTTATGTGGATTACATTATGAAGGAAAGTGATATTAGACCTGGTAACAAAATTGGAGATATTCAACTCAGCATCTTTTCTTCATGTAGATGATGTTATACTTTAAGTAGTGAAGTTCAAGTCTGTAGGATTCTGTAACTAAATTGTACAAGCTTAACCACTGTAATAATATTGGTATGAAGATCAGTGATAAAAAGACACGATGAAAATTGGCCGGAACACTGAAACCATCGAATGCATTCTGAATGGAGAACCTATAGAACACTGAAACATTTTATCTATTTAAACATAATTTTTAATGAATACTTCTTAAAAAATGGATACTGCAATTTAAAAATTAATCCAAACACTCAACATTTTAAAGAAATTTTAATTGTACAAGAAAATAAGTGCAAAAATTAAACTCCAACTTCACTTAATGATTTATATGTACTTCTGTGTTCCTAATAAGTTCATTAATTTGCTTAGGATCTACAAACTCTACAACATAGAACACATTTTTCTTATTTCTGCATTTCAAAACCATATTTTTATAATGGATAAGTTATCCTTTTTATCACAATTTAATTTTCTAATCTCTTTTTTACTGTGACTCACAAATTTTCTATTGGGTTAATGTCAGGAGAGTTACTTGGTCACTGAAGCAATTGGATGTTGTGAATTTTGAGAAACTCTCACTTTGAAGTTGGGCATGGAGCAAGATCCTGTTGGAAGATGAGTTTGTTGTCTTTCTGGATCTGTGGGACCACTCTTTTCTCAAATATTTTTATGTATTGTTCACTTTTCGTCATATCGTCAACAGGCACAAGTAATCCTGAACCGTCATATAAAACACCCCTAGAAATATCTTTTTAGCTGGGTATTTAGGAGCTTGTTGGAGGTGGGGTGGAGAAGTCTTCTCAGCCACTGATTTGTAAACATTAGGTTACTTGCTCTCCTTATCTGAGAATATGACATTTGACTTCTCAGTGATACAATCTTTGTACACTTCTTCCTGCTAGAGCCCCTGCGAAAGTCATGCAGTCACCTTTTTCTGCATAGCCTTCATCAACAGTTGTTTCTTTTTTAGTTTGTGGGCAGTCCTTCCTGCTTCCAACAATCTTCAACAGACTCGCGTCTGAAACATTAATCCCACTAACTGCCAAGTCTATTTAATTCTACAGCAGACAATCTTGAATTAATTTTGCTTTTCCTAACTAGTAAACAATTTCGAGTAAGTGCAGTTTTCCTTTTTCACCCACATTTCTCTTTTCTTTTAGGAGTAAAGGTACCTGTCTCCCTAAAGCTTTTTAGAATTGCATTAACAGTACCCAAACCAACACCACACTCATTGGCAATTTGTCTTTGAGTCATGGATGTGTGCTGAGAAAGAGTACGTATTTTTTGAACGTTTTCTTGGAGATGCATCCATTTTATAGCACAAAATGAATAAAGCACTATGAATATCAGCTTGTTTATGCTATTAAAAATGTACAACACTTTAATAAACATCTTTATGACAATTAAAACATGCAGCACTCAACTAAAATAGTAAACTGAAACTAAAATTGTGAACTAAAACAAAAACCAAGCCTAAAACAAAAACTTGATGAAACTTTTTCTTGTTCAGATTAATTTGCTCACTGCTGTAAGATCTAACAATATTGAAATCTTGACAATTTGGAGGAAAATAGCCAGTAGGATGTTATCATGTATTGCTATCTTATATACCCCCCTACCTCATCTGCTCAAGAGTACATATAAGGAATTTGATGATGAGTAGGAAATTTATTTATTTATTATTATTAATGTATTTTTTTTTTCTTTTCTACTGAAATGAAAGTTAACTTTGAAACTTTTTTGAGTAAGGACTCAAAATATGATAGAAGGACACATCAAGATGTCCCTTGAGTCCGACTTATTGAGAGAGAGAAAGAGTCAATTTTTTGGTAATAGCGAAGGAGTCCAAAGACTTTCCATAAGAACTATAACTTTTTTGTTTTTAGGTAGAACAGGAACTTGAAGAAAAAGTTGATAATCTCTCTAAACAAGACCAGAAAGAAAAGGATTACTTAAAGGAAGTTGAAAACTTAAAGCTTGACCATGTGAAAGAACTAGCCAAAATGCAAGATATGGTATATATAGCAGAAAACAAAATTTTGTTACAGAAGGTAATTGAATATTTTTTATTATTTCATTGTTTATTCAACTTGTTACATAGTCATTAACCAGTGTTGTTATTATTATTATATAGGTATCTTCATAGAGTCAAGACTCATTGTTGGAGATCCATTATTCACACATTTGCCATTGTTCACACAATATCTATTATACCTCTCTCCTTAAACTCATTCACTGATGAAGCACCCACAGCCACCAATTCCACCCATTCACCACCCCTCTAAGCAAAAATTCTAGTCCTTACACCCTTGCTAACCATACTCTTAACAGCTATTCAATCCCCTATTCTTTTCTCAGAACTGCAGTCTTTGATCAACTGCTTTATCTCTAACCCAACTCTGAAATCCATAAGTTAAAATTAGTTTGATGCTGACTTGTATGATACTGCTAGATCAGTGTTTTGGCTATTTCTCTCTGTTATATTCAACTGGCTCCTCACCATATCAGCTTTGCTTATTCTGTTGTCCAGCACAACTTCTGCATACTCCTGCACTGTCCACAGAATTGCATGAGCCTGATTCCATTAGTGATGCTGTGTGCAGCCAACATGCATGTGTTTATAAGTAAAGAGAGAGAGAGAGAGAGCTGTGTAGCTGTGCAGATTGACATGGAGTGGGGGAGTTTATGAAAACTGTGTAGCTGTAATAGCACTTTGCAAGGTTAGAATGCAGGCACCTGTTATTTTCAATATGCTGAAAACACTTGTTATCAGTAGGATGTTTGTGTATTGGACTATTAACCATTATAATGCTACAGAAGATGTATCTGACTGCTAAAGAACACACTGACCATGCTGCTTTAGAATGCAACAGCTTGTGAAGGCATGTCTCTGCTGTAGTCTTGTGAGAATGCAGAAAGTGATGTAGTGAGAGATGAACTTTCCACAGAGAACAATGTGATGTACTAAATGATAACCTGGGGATGAGAGCCTATTGTTGTTCTACTGAACACTTTCTAACACCACAGCTTATGCCACAGAGGATGATAATATTGAAGGCACTTCTCCAACAGTATGAAAAACAGACACAGAGATATCCTCTTCACAGATGAGAAGATTTTCACCATTGAAGAGTCACGTAACTGTCAAAATAATCAGGTATAAGATTCAGATAGGTAATGATTTGGTGTGTTTGTGGGGTGTAGTATCTGGGGGGGGGGTATTCAAGTTGCATTTTTGCAAGAAAGGGGTCAAAATCTCTGCCAAAGTGTATCAAGACACTGTTCTGGAACCTGTGGTACAGCCCCTGAACAATTCAGGGGCTGTACCACAGGTTCCAGCCTACTGTGAAACACAGGTCCACAGGTTCACTGCCTACTGTGAAACAAAGTGGTACCTGTAGTACCACCTTGTTTCACAGTAGGCAGTGAACCTTCCACAGGATTCAACCCCTGCACAGAAGGCAAGGACTACACAACAGTGGCTGGAGGCGAATGTCCCTGACCACATATCACCATCTGATTGGCCATGTGGAAGTCCCGATCTGAATCCTCTGGACTTAAAATTTTGGCCCAGAGCTTGAGAAAATAGCCAGCAAGAAACGATGCCCAGTATCTCTAGCCTGAAGGTGGGGCGAGCAGTGGCAGCATTTCTGTTGAATGTTGTGCCATTGATATGTGGCCTCACAGAGACTTTGGCTATGCATGAAGGCAAAAGGGGGGACATTTCGAACATTGAGTCCTGCTATATGCGTGTTATACATGTTTGTATCTGCTGAAGTGTTGTATCTTTTTGCTGTCAAAAGCAGCAACCTTCATTAGTGTTGTGTCAACTGTTTATGACATTTGTTTCATTAGAAGCCGAGTTACAGTGCCAAGAGTGACAGTGTATTTTGACGAACGGTTGGAAAATGAGTTTCACATGGAGAGCTGCGATTGACTTTTGTGTTAAACTCGGTAAAAGTTTTACTGAAACACATCAAATGCTTCATAAAGCATATGGTGATGGATGCTTATCCCGTACTCAAGTTTGAGTGGTTTAAGTGATTTCAAAGTAGTCGTGAGACGCTTGAGGATGACCAAAAGCCGGGCCTTCCAAAAACTGGACTGAGCGAAGTTAACATCCAAAACAGTGCATGATTTCATTAAAGAAAACCCCAAATCGTCTGTGAGATTGATTGAAGATGAATTGGGGATTCCAAAATCAACTGTGCACAACATTTTGACCGAGAGTTTGGGCCTTTGTTAATTGAAATCGTGATTTGTTCCCCACAAGTTGACTGACGACCAAAAAATGTATCGAATTGAACACTGCAAGGACCTCATTAAAACCGCTCGTAAGGACTCAAATTTCCTTTAAATGATCATTACTGGTGACGAAATGTGGTGTTTTTGAGTATGAGCCTGAAACAAAGTGCCAGAGTGCTGATTGGAGACCACCAGAAGAGAGGCATCTGAAAAAAGAGTTGCTTGGAGAAGTCAAAAGTAAAGACAATACTGATTTGTTTCTACGATTCCAAAGACATTATATTCATTCTGCCTGGCCAAACTGTCAATGGTGAGTTTTATCTCGAAGCGACTGATAGCGAGAATTCGTCACGTACGGCATGATCTTGATGACCGACCATTCGTCAAAACACAGTCACTCTTGGCACTATAACTCAGCTTCTAATGAAACAAAGGTCATAAACAGTTGACACAACACTAATGAAGGTTGCCTCTTTCGACAACAAAAAGATGCAACAGGTGGCGCCACTAGTTTCTTCTAAATGTCATAAACAGTTGACACAATACTGATGAAGGTTGCCTCTTTCGACAACAAAAATATACAACAGATGGTGCCACTAGTTTCCTCTATTTTCGAAAAGTTCAGTTTCTTTTTGGACAGAGCGTGTGTGTGTTAATGATACCAAGCTATTTTAAACCGGATTTTACTCCATATCCCAAGTAAGCAGACAAACAAGTCAAGTTTGCACCTGCAAGTGTTGCAAGTCTAGCTGAGCCTGCACGTAGTGCAAGACCAAGACAACTCATGGTAAAAGTAGAATAAGCTCCAATCACTAATCTTAATATTTTCCCATAATGCAAAGCACATCTCCTGGAGGAGATGTATGTTGTATTAAAGACAAGGGGGCCACTACCCAGACCGGTTTCGACCTTTATTGAGGTCTCATCAGTGGGAGCCAGGCTAGAAATACCGAGATTTTAGTAATTCAGAGCTTATAAGTATTTTACCAGAACAAATTACCATAAGGTGTAATCTTATTAAATAAAAATCTCAGGAGGAGATATAAATGTAGAAAGTATTTTACCTTGGGTATAATAAATGTTAAAGATACCAAGCTATTTTAAACCTAGTTTTACTATATTTCCCAAGTAAGCAAACAGACAAACAAGTCAAGTTTGTGCCTGCAAGTGTTGCAAGTCTAGCTGACCCTGCACGTAGTGCAAGACCAAGGCAATTCATGGTAAAAGTAGAACCTTATTATATAAAAATTTAAATAAAAAAGTTTAACCTTATTAAATAAAAATCTCACAGCCTGTGTAGCTCAGTGGTTGTGGCATTTGCACACCACGGCGCTTGGCCGCACGAAGAAAGACTTCGTTTCGAGTCTAGTCGGCGACTAGAGGAAATTTTTCTAAGCCTTTTTTCGACCGGTTCCCGAGTTAGTCGATCTCTGGCACGGGTAAGCGGGTTTTTCATCCCGTAAACTCAAGAAAATCGACCGTAGAACCCACATTATTTCAGGCATTAAATATATTGTGTTAGGGTTAGGGACCACGAGATGGCGGCACATTTGAGCCGTCTCTCTTCACTGTGTACCGCTTAATTAGTGATAGCCTTGGGCCATCTATCGCTGATTGGTACCAGTGGAGATTGAACTGCCCACTCAGTCTCCAAAAGTTAGACAGGGCTAAATGGCCTCGCCTACTCCTGTATACAGGAATAAAAAGGCGTTAGCTGATTTTTTTTTTTTTTTTTAATAAAAATCTCAGGAGACTTGACTTGTTTGTCTGTTTGCTTACTTGGGAAATGGAGTAAAACTAGGTTTAAAATAGCTTGGTATCTTTAACATTTATTATACCCAAGGTAAAATACTTTCTACATTTATATCTCCTCCTAAGATTTTTATTTAATAAGGTTAAAACACCTTATGGTAACTTGTTCTGGTAAAATACTTATAAGCTCTGTATTACTAAAATCTTGGTATTTCTAGCCTGGCTCCCACTGATTGGACCTCAATAAAGGTAGAAACTGGTTTGGGTAGTGGCCCAGATTAAATAACCTTTGTATTAAATTGCCTTTAATACAAAGCATTCCTCCAGGAGATGTGCTTTGCATTATGGGTAAATATTAAGATTAGTGATCGGAACTTATTCTACTTTTACCATGAGTTGCCTTGGTCTTGCACTACGTGCAGGGTCAGCTAGACTTGCAGGCTCAAACTTGACTTGTCTGTTTGCTTACTTGGGAAATGGAGTAAAACCAGGTTTAAAATGGCTTGGTATCTTTAACCTTCCTACCGGCTAGGATGTCTATAGACGTCCAACTAAATCTGGATAAGATTCAGTCCACCTGTTTAAAGAACCTGGATAAGAAGTGCAATTTGACTGTCATGTCCATTAGAAGGTGTGATAAACCCTCACGCTGAAGAGAAAGGTTAATCGGATTATCTCCCGTTCGTAGCTGCCTCTCAGTTGCCTATAACAAGAAACGGACTTTCTTGTTCCATGCTGGTGAACTGGATTTTAGTTATATCTGATAGACTTAAAATAGAGAAATTATTTATATTTTTGTTTTCTCTTTTTATTGTACAATACAGTTTTAATTTCTGGACAAAATAAAGGTCTTGCATAATTTCTTCATTTAACCAATTTAATTTTTTATTTTTTTGCACAAATTTTTTTCTAATCGCTACTAGACAAAAGATTTTTCTTTGTTCTCGAAGAAATTAATTCACGATAATTATTTGAAATATTCTTTTAAAAAAAGAAAAGAAAACCAGCTGCCGACGTTCCAGGTTATATTAATTTTATTTTTGTACAAAACCATCGAAATCGAATAATACTTAACAGATTTCCTTTAGGACACACTTGAGCAACTTTGCTTTATAGAGAATAACATGAAATTCTTTAATCATATTACTAAATTTTTTCTTCATGTTGTATAGTAATCTGTACTTTCACTTTCTTGGTTTCCTTGTATAATTGGTCATTACAAAATGAAATTAACAGTTATGATTTAAATTTATATTTTCTGCATAATTCAGATATTTTATTCTCCAATTTTTAAAGTAAGCGATACATTTGCTTATTTTTATCATTCAAAATATGTATATCAAATGTGAAATTTCATTTCCATATTTTTACAATAGAATTGAACTTTATTTCGCCTCTGATAGTTCAACCCCCCCCCCCCCCCCCCCCCGTTGCATTACTATCACACACCCGAAAGCTGTTATGAAACATAGGTACAGTTTTTATTTAATTTGTTATTTTTCTCTAGTAATTGTTCCACATACTTTAATTTTTCGATACTGAAACTGTGTGGTGATTATTATAAATTAGCAAATTATAAATCAGACAATATACATATTTCCTGATTATTATGAATCAGGACATTATGTGATATTCGGATATAGGTGAAATTAATATTTAAAATCACTGTCATCCTTCAAATGCAATATCAGAATATAGAAAGTGAAAAACCCGAAGTTTCGAAATACATTTCGAAAGCCCGCTCTCGAAATGTATTGGTCTACAGACTGGATTCTGAACACGCCAATGTTTCGTGATGTTATGACTGAAAAACCATTCGGTCTCATCATGAAGTATTTGCATTTTCAGAATAATGAGGAATATGATCAGGCAACACATCCTTGCCCAGTCCTCAACAAAATTTATGATTTTCTGATGAAAATCCGTCAAAAATGTAGATCACTCTACATTTCTGAGAGAGACTTGAGTATCGATGAAAGCCTTATGCCATTCAAAGGTGGACTGAAATGTAAGCAGTATATTCCCAAAAAGAAAGTGAAGTATGGAGTAAAATTTTTTATGCTTTGCGAATCGGAAAGTGGATATCTTTGGGATTTCAAACCTTATACGGGAAAGCAAACTGTAATCGAGCACGATAAATATTCGGATCTCCCCTTGTCGATGCGTGCAGTAATGCAGTTACTAGACCCTTTACTGGGGAAAGGTTACTGCATTATAATGGATAATTACTATATACAGGGTGTTCGGGATAAATTTGACAGTTTCGTAAGGAAAAAGAAAATCTTCTTTGTATCTATTAAATTTAATGAATTGACAAAAAAACATTACAGGCAGAGTTAATTACAATACTATCAACAAGATTTACTCAAAATAACCACCATTAGCATCGATCACAGCTTCAATTCTGCTTCGGAACCTCGAACAAGCTGATGCTACAGTCTCCCTGGGAAGGGCCGCAAAAACTGTTTTAATTTTATCCATTAACTGGGCTTTTGTATTACTGGAAGTGCGATTGGTGTCTTTTTCAACTGCGCCCCATACAAAATAATCCATGGGGTTAAGGTCTGGGGAGTTTGGAGGCCAAACATTTGGACTGGTGAAGTCGTAGAAATTTTCAGACAACCATTTTTGACTTTTCCCAGAGGTGTGGCAAGGGGCCGAATCCTGCTGCCATACATACGGCCTACCATTGGCTACCCTTGTTATCCAGGGCTTGACTACAGTTAGCAACTCCACGAACAAAGCCCGAATTCCAATGCCAGGGTTCTTCAACACCTGTTCCTGCAGATTTGCGAGGAATTCTGCTGTACGAACGCAATCAGATCGTCTGCTAGGGATCTTTCTTCTTGCTACATCCTCGTAGTCACCATTGCAAGTCTCTAGTTCATGCCTGATTGTTTTTACTGTATTCAGGGAGCATTGGGCAGCAGTCGTAATATCCTTATTTTGATGGCGGGCACGAATCATCATGATACAAGTTATTCTCTTCCATGATTCAGGTGGGTTCCAGCTATCCATCCTTTCTGACATCTTGTATATGAATGAAGAAGGGTCCAAACTTTTAAATGAAGAGAAGTGTGTGTTAATACATGTAACTTACGGAAAAATATAATTAATTATAAATATGTCAAATTTATCCCGAACACCCTGTATGTGTCCTGAACTCGCTGATTTGCTTTTACAGCATCTTACAGATAGTTATGGTATTGTAAATGCAAAAAGGCGAGATATGCCTCCAGATCTGGCTTCAGGAAAGCTATCGAATGGGGAAATACGAATTTATCAGCGAGGGAAAGTCTTTGCGCTACGTTGGAAAGACAAAAAAGATGTTTTTCTGCTATCTTCCCTGCACAATCCATCAGCGGAATCCGTGGAGAAGCATGGTTTGAAGAACGAAAAACCCATTGCTGTGTGTGCATACAACGACACTATGGGTTGAGTCGACAGGTGCGATCAGCAGCTATCATTCTACTCTGTAATGAGGAAACAGCATAAAAAATATTACAAAAAAGTGTTTGGACATGTTATTTGAATTTTGAAGTGTTTGGATTTTGTTATTTGGAACAGTTTCCTCCTGTACAAGAAAAAATGTTTGTCTACCATAACATATCTAGAATACAGAATAGAAATTGCGAAAGCATTGCTGCATGCACGTGCACCTTCTTCAGCAAGCAGAAAAACAGGAAATCCTGCCAGACATCTGAGGTTGAACGCTGCTAACTCCAACCATTATCCCGAAAATCTACCACCAACGGCTAATAAAAAAAAACCTGCACGCAAATATTATGTATGTAATAAAAAAAATATCAGAAAGGAAACAAAAATCTGGTGCCCTGAGTGTAAAACTGCTTTGTGTGTTTACCCTTGCTTCAAGGTGTTCCACGCTGTTCAAGAATTTCAAATTCTGAACAGTATGAAATAAAAAATGTTTGTTTTCAAGGCCATCAAAACAGTCCTTTTCAGGACTACAAATATTGATAGAGGGATACCCGAATGCACTGTTTCTTTTTCATCTTGAAGGCTAATTTTTAAGTTCTTTTTATGACATAGAGAAACTGGAAAGAGTATTCCAGGTAAAGTATTTCATCAAAACAATAAAAAACAATGAAATAAAATCTACCCTATATATATATATATATAAAATGATAAGCCTTTTTATGTCATGTTTATCGAAACGTTTTGAAACTCAGGGGCTATCCTGAGTGTCGAGTCTTCAAAATTCGAGTCATCAGAATTCAGGGGCGGAACCCCCTTTCGAGTTATCACAATTGAAGGAGAACTAGTCTACCATACTGGAACACGGGGGGGGCATAGCCCCCCTAGTTAATAAATGAAATATATAAATAATAACGGGAACATTTTCACCTTGCCAACACTCAACATTGATGCGATATGGGTTCCAAATTTCTTGTTTCGGAGATATATATATATATATATATATATTACAAAGTTTTGTAATAAAAATTTCTGCTACAATGAAGTTTGGCAGAATCAACAATATTATTACCACCTTATTTCTGTTTCTCGTGTGGGAGAAAAACGGTAAAATGTCACTCTTATAATTATATGAGATGTTATAATGGCAAAAATAGTAAGAAAAAAGTCATTTGCACTTTCTCTTCAAAATACAAAGAAAGAACATTGTAAATTCAGCCAGTGGAAAAGAAAATACTACATATTTTTCTCCTGTTATCTGATTTTTTTTTCTTGTAGTTCAAAGAAGAAATCACTGCATATAACATGAAGTCTGCAGGAGGGAAAAAAATCTGGAAATTGGTTATATTATAACAAATAAAGAAATCATGTCAGAAAAATTATTCACATATGATTCTAATCTCAGCAGACATAACATTTTCTTCTAGATTAGATATCTAAAGTAACTGAACCTTTGCTACTATTTTACACTAAAATGAATGGGTATGTTCCCCAAGTGATTTACGTTTGTAACAGCTGTCTTGCGAATGATTTATGAAATAAATTATCTGAAATATCCGCAGATTGCTTAGGTCTATACCCCCTCCCCCCCCAAAAAAGAAGATTATGAAACGCATATGCACCTTTTCTTTGAAAATAATTCAAATCCTCTTTTTCAAGATAATTGTATGATTTAATTTCTAATTTTTGATAATAAAAGTGAAACTGATCATTATAAATTAAGCAATTATTTTGGCATAAATAATGTATAAGCATGTAAACGAAATATCAGTATTTCTGTTAGGATATAGGTAATCAACAATCGAAAAGGAAACAAGACATTCTTGACATATTCTGCACTACAGCCTGGGGCACTTTAGTGTTCTCCCCTTTATTCTCAATAGCACTGAGAGTAATAAGCCTTCAACTTTTCCTGCAGCTAAGAGGATATTACCAAGTATTTAGAAGACGTAGATTATTTCAGAAATAGCTTCCAGCAGCAGCAGAAGAAGTAATATTTAGATTTTTTTAAAAGAAAAGCAAACACAAATAATACTACTGAACTTTCTTTTGTGTGGTATGCATATAAACAATTTTGCTTGGTGAAAATATAGCATATTATTTCTAAAATTTCACATAATTTCAGCAGACAGTAGAACAGCTGGTTTTAGATTGCAAATAAATAGAACAGAATTAGAAGCTTCACAGTACAATCTGATTGACGTATATCTTTTATCTAAATGGTAAAATGAAGTAATTGATTTTGAATGCTGTCTAGAAAAGCTTTCAAACCTGTATAGAAATTTAGAGTAGTTATGCAATTCAGTTCCAGGAGAGAATAAGGAGGGGGGGGAAGCATTAGAAAATCTTCAAAATGAGCAAAAATGTTGAATCATTCCGTATATGATATTTTTCACATTATATTTTCAACATATCTACGAGGTTATGCACTAGATATTATCGTAATATGCATAATGCAAATAAATAAATGACGAAGGCGAAGAATCACTGCTAAAATATCTTTGGATGTAAATTTTTGATACCAAAAAGACACGATCGGAAACCGAGTAATGCAATTTAGCATTTTAACATTTTTTTTTTATTTTGTCTTTATGAATAACAAAAAATCGTTTCTAAATCTGAAATGTGATGATCCATATAATGCTATTTCGCTAGAAACGAAAGAAAAAGGACCTATTTATTTCAATAAATATTATTTAAAAATATAAATATTTGACATAATATTTTCAAAGCAAACATTTGAAAATTTTAAAATTAGAAAAAAAATTCTTCAACTATTATACGTAAAGTGAAAGAACAATCAGTGCAACTCTTCCGGTGCACTGATTTGTAGAATAAAATACACCAAATTTACTATCACTAAATAGATTCATTGCAAAAGCTGATCAGTGGTCATTTCAGGATTGATTTTTTTTCGCATATGTGAAATTCGTTTCAATTTTTGGGAAGAGAGACAATAAATCATTTTAGAGGCAAGAAAGGTCAAATAACTTAGGACAGTAAATGAAATTCTAAGCAACACAATAGATGTAAAGACAGGGGGGGGGGACACAAAGGTCACTCAGAAACAGTTAATCCACTAATGGCTATAGAATAGCCGTAACGAGATTAACGGCGGAGGAAGGTAATGACATGATAAAAGGTAGAATGCCGACGAAGTTTTGATCCATGAAAAAAGCTAGGGAGTGTTGAATATTTCATCCACACCGGCCGGTTGGGAGTTAACATTTATTATACCCAAGGTAAAATACTTTCTACATATATATATATATATATATATATATATATATATATATATATATATATATATATCAAACAAATGCACAAAATGCTGGAATACTTCATGATGAAGTGTAACAGCACCATTTAGCAGTTTGGGAGGGGGGGGGGGGGGGTAAGGAGAATTTGATATGTGTTTCGAACATGTTAAGAAATTGGCCATGTCATATCAAGAAGCCAGCCTAGTTGGCTAAGTGATTACTGTGTCTGATTTCCAACCATGAAGATGTGGGTTTTGAATCTTGATATGGATGTTTGTGAAAGTCTTCAGGTTGGGAGATGAATTTCTTGACCCAGCATGTGACCACCCCCTTGTTTATTGGAGGCCTGAAGTGGCTTAAAAAGTTCCATTTTTTTTTTTTTTTTTTTTTAACCTTTAGCACCTAAAAGAACTTTACCACCTTTGATACGAGTTGCCCGAGATTGTACTACGTACTAGGACTACTTGCATTAGCTCACGCTAGTAATTGCCGATACTTTTATAGTTTACTATATTTGGCATGAAACTCTCCGATTCCAATCTTTGAGTTTCTTATTCGGTTTTAAAACAATGTGGGATTTAATATCCCCTTAATTTAAATAATGTTTATATCGCCGAAATGAAGCCTATTGGTTCTTTATATTTAAGTAACTTAATGGTTGCACCTTTTTGACAACTCGTATAGCAGAGTATATAAGTTCTTTTCGCTATACCTTTTGGTATTATTTTGGTCTAGCTACTCACTGATGAAGCCTCAAAAAAGGCTGAAACCAGTCTGGGTAGTGACCTTCCACCATAATGTAATAACAGCATACATTTCCTAGGAAATGTGTTTTTACATTATGGAAAATACCAAGAATGCGATCAGAACTTTACCACCTTTGATACGAGTTGCCCGAGATTGTACCACATACTAGAACTACTTGCATTAGCTCACGCTAGTAATCGCAGATACTTTTATAGTTTACTATATTCGGCATGAAACTCTCTGATTCCAATCTTTGAGTTTCTTATTCGGTTTTAAAACAATGTGGGATTTAATATCCCCTTAATTTAAATAATGTTTATATCGCCGAAATGAAGCCTATTGGCTCTTTATATTTAAGTTCCATTTTTGACTCTATAGCAAGGCTTCCAGATTAGGTAAATATATATATAAAAATATTAAAAAATATCCTTAGTCACTTCACTGTACTGATATACTAGGTTTACAACCTTCTGTGGATGGGTGTTAGGTTTTATATGTATATAAAAGATTTTATAAATATAAAAAATATATATTAGTTTATAAAAGGAATAAGCATGAATATTCTGACCTTAATTAAACAGCAACAGTGCAAACACATGAGCGCTCTCAATCACATGCTCAGTCATTTTTAAATCTTAAGATGTTTGGAAAACAAAGAATTGACACTCTCGTTGACAAACAAAGAATCGAAGTTAACCCTCATAATGAATAGGTAAAGAAAACTAGAGACAATTTTAAAAAGATTAATTGATGCTGTACACTAATTGGCTAAGCAAGAGCTTTCTTTGAGAGGTCGTGATGAATCTGAAGATTCAGCTAATCAAGGAAATTATATAGAAATTTTAAATGTGCTCCATGAGTATGAACCTCTTAGAATGTCATTTAAAGGATTCGATGTGTTTCAAGGAATTTCTTCTCCTACAATTCAAAATGATATCATTAGCACTATATTTGATTGGTTAAGATGTTATGTGGCATGTTAGTTTCACCTCTTTTGGTAGAATTTTATTTCTAAAATTAGCATTCTGGAAGATATTGAATATCTCAAATACAACTCAAACTGATTTCAAGTTTATATATATATATATATACACGTAGGATGTTCAATAAGTAATAAGACTATATTTATACAGAAAACAGATTACCTTTAATTGTCATCATTTACATGGTCTTTTTCGAAGTAACTACCGTGAGACGCAATGCATTTGCCCCAACGTTGCGTCCACTTCTTAAACACATGTGAAAGTCCTTTTTTTGAGAGTTCTTTCAAAACCACCTCTGTAGCTTTTACACATGCTTTGTTGCTTTCAAAATGGCGGCCTCTTAGTGGTTTCTTGAACTGAGGAAACAGCCAGAAATTGCTCGATGCAAGATCAGGACTGTATGGAGGGTGTGGTAGGATATCTATGTTGTTCTTCTGCAAAACGTCCACTACACAACCAGCAATTATGTGGCCTTGCATTATCGTGGTGCAATAAGAAGCCATTCTTCAGCAATGGACGCTTCCTTTTGACGTGCTGTACCATTGTCCGTAAAACATCCGCTTGGTATGAGCCATTTACAGTATTCCCGGGTTCTACAGTGTGTTGGTAAACAATGCCTTCGTAGTCAAAAAAACATTATGGTGATAACTTTACCAGCCGATTTTACAATTTTTTGCTTTCTTGTGGGCAGGCAAAGACAGAGGCTTTCATTCACTGCTTTGTTGTTTCATTGTAGAGTCATATTGATACAACCAAGCTTCATCTGCTGTAATGATGCATTTTAAGAAGTTGTCACCTTCTTGTTCCAGACTTTCTTTCCATTCTGTGCACACACATCCATTCGATGCTGCATTTGCTTCGGTGTTAAGAGTTTGGGAATCCATCGGGCACAAACACGTTTCAGTCCCAAATGTTCAGCCATGATTTGAGTGAACACTTCCCACAGAAATATTCAGGACAACATGCAGCTGGCATACTGTAATTCTGCGATCCTCCTTGATGATAATCACTGCTGTGTCGATCATTGTCTCTATGATGGACGTTGAAGGTCTTCCCTCACGTTCAAGATCTTCCACATTTTGCCTTCCTCCCTTAAAAGTTTTATGCCAGCGAAAAACACTTGCCCTCGACATTGCTTCATCGTGGAAAGCTTCGCATATCATGTTAAAAGTGTCCGATGCCGATTTTTGCAAATGCACACAAAATTTAATCGCATAACGCTGTTCCAAGGACACTTCCATTTCGACGACTGGTCATGGCTCGTAGGCGCGCCAAAACAAGCTTGCGTTTAATCACTTGACACTCTGGCACATCAGCTTGTATACACCATCTATCAACCTCTTTTGTTAATACAGACAGCAACATTTCTTTATTCCACAGAAATTTATATTGTGATAAGTGGTTTCGCGACAATAAAATTAGTCTTATTACTTATTGAACAGCCCTCGTGTATATATATATATATATACACACACACACACACACACACAGGGTGGCCATAAATTAACTTTCCTTCTTTGGAGGTATCTGTAGCTAAAACTAATACACAGAATGAGACCACATTTTATATTGAGACTTTCGAGGCATGGAGAGATGAATTCCGTGAAAAAAAGATTTACTACCAAAGTCGCCAATAGGGGAAATTTTAGCGCTGGTGGAGCCGAAAGCAGTCAAATATTTGCAGTAAACGCAGGTAAAAAGGATTATGCAAATTTTACTGTGCTTGCGTGACAACAGCACCACCAATTCCACTTAAAAAGAGATTGGGAATGTTCAGGCAGTTATTCGAATGCCTGACGAATTGTGCTCAATATGCATCCTACCTTGCCTCAGTATGCTTTACTTGTTAAGTTGTTTTACCTTAAATGGCGTAGCAGCCCTTCGGGAATTTAGAAGGTTCCATAACTTGCATACAGGTCCTGTGTCAGCTGTAGCATGGAGAGCTATGATTAAGAAGTTTGAAGAAACTGGATCACTAGGAGTTAAACATGGCAGAGGATGGAAAGCAGTGCAAGAAGAGACAGTAACAGACGTTGCTACTGCAGTGTTTGACGACACAGGGACTAGTACTGGTCCAAGCGCTCGTGCCATAGCTCGCCAACTTGATATAGCTTATGGTACAGTCTGGAAAATCTTATGGAAAATGCTTCACTTCTATCCATATAAGTTCAGTCATGTGCAAGCACTAACTACCGCAGATTATAATAATCACATGACCTTCGTGCTAACATATCTTGCCCGAATGGAGGTTGACAATGACTGGCCTTGGAGAATATTGTAAGATGATGAGGCTCATTTTTATCTGAATGGGTCTGTCAACACTCACAACTGCAGAATTTGGGCATCTGAACATCCCTAAGCAATCCAGCAAGTACAACTGCATTCTCCAAAAGTAACCATGCGGTGTGGCTTCACAGCCGATTTCATAATAGGACCATACTTTTTTTGAGCATGTTACCCCTACAGATCCTGTAACCTGGTCCATTACTGGAGAGAATTATCGACGAATGCTGGAAAATTTTGTCATTCCTGCATTGCAGCAAAGACAGTTTGACTCGATCATTTTTATGCAGGATGGAGCACGCCACGCATTGAACGTTCAGTACAGCGCCCTTTATACCAGCATTTCAGTAATGAGAACGTTATCAGTCAGTTCTTTCTGACGGCATGGCCACCTTGATCCCCGGATATCACTCCATGTGACTTTTGGCTTTGGGGAGGGGGGGGGTACTTGAAATCCATTGTGTATGTTGGTGGCATTCCCAACTTGCATGTCTTGAAGGAGAACATGAAATGGGCTGTTATGAACATCCAGTCCAACTCCTTACGCTCAGCTGTAGAGCATGTCGCACACTGGATGCAATTTGTTGTACACAAGAAAGGTCAGCACATTGAAAATCTTATGTGGTCCAGGGGACCCTGATTCTGATGAATAAAACATTATTTCCTGTGAGTTCAATCAGTACATTAATTTCTGTGTCTCTAGCAAGTTGTTGTTTTTAGTTCAATTATTATTATTATTATCATCATTGTAACACACCACATATCCAGCTGATACGAGTGACACGGCTGTCTTACACCGTCGAAATGTTATTATACCATTTTATCTGCCTTTAATGTAATTATCTGCTTGTTTTCAGCTCTGCCAGCGCCAAAATTTTCCCTATCAGCAACTTTTGGTACTAAATCTTTTTTTTCATGGAAATCATCTCCCCATGCCTTCAAAAGTCTCAAAATAAAATTTGGTCTCATTCCGTTTATTGGTTTTAGCTACAGATGCTTCCAAAGAGGGAAAGTTATTTTATGGCCACCCTGTATATTCATTTCGCTTTTCATAAATCGAGCACTTTTTGTGTCCATTGACTGTATTATAAACAGCTGTTACACATTTTTTGGAACTGAAAATTTGTTTCAAAATGGATTGAAAAGTGGATGTTAGGACAAATGTGTTTAGTTAGCTGCTGTGCTTACTGCTGTAATAAATCTGTCCTGTTTGCATGCATGTAGCATAGTCTGCAGGAGTGAAGCGTTTTTCCATTAAGTGTGTCATTCGAGTTGTCTAATTGCACTAATTGTTCCTAAATATAGTACACTAATGTTAAATGTCTGTTTATTGTATTTAGTGATAAACAAAGCTACTTGTTTTTCTTGCTTATGCAGTATAGCATCTGTTGAGGTTGGAAAGTTTTTAACAGTATAGGGACATTTTTATTTTCATCTTCAGAAACAACAAACAGTTAAATTTATCTATTCCTGAATGAAAATGAATACTTCTGTGTATTATATTATAAGAAGTTGATGATCTACAACAAAATACAAGCATGTGTGAGATATTATTGATAAGACAGAAGAGCCAATCGCACTAAATAAAAATAAAAACTAATGAACGTAGGCTTCCCAAAAGTGTAGATAATTCCAATAAAGATCATATTATGTATCGTATTATTGCGTAAAATGTATACTGAGTCCCAGTAAAGAAAAGAAATTTCTTAGAAAACAAAGCAAATACACATATACCAGAGAAATACACTTAACATTCACAACAAATTTTATGGGATGATTTGCTGCTCCATCAAACCACATGTATTCCTGTCACGCCTAAATGAATCATCTGATCAACATTGTTCATTAGATTAGCCTCTCCTTATAGATTTTAACTGAACTACTAAATGTATTAGGGGCTGTTTATTGTTGGTTAGTTATTTATACTTTGCAAACAGATCTATTTCCCTCTCCTTGTAAGTTTTTTTTTTTTAATTATACCATCATAAAGTCACTTATTCATGTCTAGACTTTATGGGATTGCATGCTATTTGGTCTTCTCAGAAACTTATAGCATATGCATATCACAAATATTAATTATTAATTCATTTGCCATTAATGAAAATATTTCTACTTGCACTTATTCTTCCTTTACATATGCCATTCTCACATTACATTACATTAGCCAGTGACAGCGTGCAGGTCCTCCTCCTCTTTATCTGCCCATCTCCTTCTCGGTCTCCCTGATCGAGGTCAACCCTCCCACACTTGTCTCACAATCCTTTCGGGGCCCATACGGTACAAATGCCCCAGCCACTGAAGATGCTGGGCTCGCAGCTCCATCAAGACGTCTGTTGAGTTGTATAAAGCATGTATAGCAGCATTGAACCACCTCCTCCAGACTCCGTCTGCCATGATCCCTCCATAGATACGTCGCAGTCTTGTTCTCAAATACTCTCATGTGATTGGCTTGTCTCACCATGAGAGTCCACACTTCAGCACCGTAGAGGAGAACAGGCTTGATCAAAGTCTTGTATAGTCCCACCTTTGTAGTCCAAGACAGCAAGCACGAGGTGAAAAGGGGATGCACCTGATAATAGGCCACATTTGCAGCATTTACCTGACTCTGGACATCAGCCTCAACTTTGTTGTCTTCAGTCACGAAAGAATCCAAGTACCTAAATACCTTCACCCTCTCAAACTGTACAGCTCCCTTTGGATCTTGAGCAGCATGGCAACTCATAAAAAGGTATTTTGTCTTCTCGGCAATTATCTTCAGGCCAACTTCTTTTGCAGCTTCTTCAATAGCAATAACTAATGCTACTGCGTCGTCCCATTGATGCGCTATGACGTTCAGATCATCCGCATAGCCATGAATCCTAACTTGCACCCCCATGTTGACTCCACCTGCCACTTGCTGTGTGTTTCTAATTACTTTTTCCAACACTAGATTGAAGAGAATTGGAGAAAGCCTATCACCCTGCTTCACACCGGTCTGTACTTGAAACGGGTCCGACAGGGACATTCTCACATGGCTTATAAATCATGGTTCACATATTTACACTTTTTGAGTAATTCATTTATACTAATCAAATAGAGCACTCTCCATTATTATTGTTTTCTAATATATCTTAAAACAAACATTGACCCCCTTACTCTATGCAGATTTGGTTACAATTAACCGATAAATTAAAGTATTCAAAGTTATCCTAGAGTTAATTGCATTGGACCAATTAAGAGGAGTGCTGATGCACCCTGCACTCTTAAAACTTATATATCAATAAAAATGCAATCATATGGTTAAATTGACGTGAATTTTGTAGCACGGGTTGTATTAAGCCACACAACAACACACCCTACTAAAATGGGCATGTGATGCCACTGGCTGGTATTAAGTATGAGCATGTAAATGGACTCTTCCTTGAGAAGACTTTTGAGCTCTGCAGAGATGCTTCATAATAACATTCAACCTCAACTCTAAAACATAATTCATGCCATAATCATTGAATCTGCTGTGTTTAGATAATTGTACAGTTAAGAAGTCCTATTTGTTCTTTGCAAACTATCATCATCATCATCATGAAATTCCTGCCATGTATCCTCAAGGGGTGTACAGGATATGAAAGTATTACATGAAAAATTTACGTCATTACTATAGTACGCCCATAGATACAAAGCCCTTTGACACTTCTGCGCATGTCAAAAGAAGGAGAATCCATTCTGATAATAGGATAATCAATCCGTATTGTGGGATGAGTGTTTATTATAACACATTGGAAAATTGACTTCTCTTTTATGATCATTATAGCTTTTGAAGTGGTAACTGTTTTGCTTGTATAACAGTTCAAAAATTTTATGTATAAAGCACATGATTTCGTGTATTGGTGACCAATTTGTATATCACCTTATTTCTTTCTCCCCTTCAACATGAACTGACTCTTCTTGGCAATCTGCCAACGAGAGCTCTCGCTTCTGTGGTCAGACTACAACTTCCTATCTAAAATTTTCCTCCAAATCAGTCTCTTACCTGTCAAGACTCCAACATTATCAGATCTTATATTTCTATCTTCTAAGGCACTTTTTACCATATCAATCCACCTATATGTGGGTCTTTTTCCTGCCAACCTGGCAGAGAACACCTGTTTTGTTACTCTCCCATTCTGTTTAAGTGTTCGTACCACCTGAGATTAGCTCTGCTAATGCATTTCTGGATCTAATATCCTCATTTTTAATATGATATTGCCATTGATGCCATCTGTTCATGTCCCTAATCTTTCTCTGGACTCTAATATGTATGGTCCCTAGTCTTTGGTCAAGTGTTTTACTTCTGACCCAGCTCTCAGATCCATAAGTTAAAATTGGTTTGAACACTGTCTTGTATACGGCTAATTTAGTGTTTTGCTCTGCAAACTATCCTGCAGTATATGTTGTTTAATTCTAGGTAGCAAGAGTTGATTATCAATGGATAGTTGAATGGACTACTTGTATATAAAGGTAGTGGCCCTTCCCATAATGCATAGCATTATACACATCTGAAAGGATGTGTGCTTTGCATTATAGGATATTAAGGCAATTGATGTGAAGTCATTAGCTTCTGTATACAAGTAGCCCAGTCATGAAGATACTTCACATGCAGACCTTATTTTCTTAAGCTTTAAGCAAGGATTAAACCAAGAATATAATTTCTTGGCATCTATAATTTATGGTATTAACCAAGTGAAAAAAACTTTCAATTTTTTATTAAGTTCTACATGTGGTGCTTGCTGGACATAATAACTATGGATAAGTCAGCGATGGAAACCTAAACTCAATGAATATTTCTTCTGACCAGTTAAAACCTCATAACAAGGTGCGTCAGCATTCTGCAGACATAATTTACAGGATTAGGTCCTGTGAGACTGTAGGATGAGGGTTTCCAGATTATCCAGTTCTTCCTAGCCTACTCATGGTACTAATGCATAATAGATTTACAACCTTCTGTGGGTAGGATGCATTATAAATTTTTTTTCAGAAATTAGAAATATATCCGCTATCTTTGTTTCTCCACCTTATAAAAATGTAAAGAAGGTTCTACAGCAAGATCTCCCCATTACAAACCTGTGCTAGTATTTGTAGAGAATAACTCATCATATATCCTCATCTTCTCTGACTTATCATGATAGTGAATTCAAGAAACAACTTTATGAAAGTTTATTAATTCTGTTAGTCTTGAACGAACTTCTGTTTCAAAAGAAATGAATAAATCATTATTAATACAGTTCTGTGTATTTTTTTAATGTTGGTGTTTTATTTTCTTTATTAGCAAGGCTGGGACAAGGAAAAAAAAGATCTTGAAGATTTGTGGATGGCAAAACTAGAGGAAAGAAAGCAAAAGTATCAAGAGGAGATTTCAAAAATGGTTGGTTTCTTTCTTTCTTTTTTTTTTTTTTTTTTTTTTTGTTTACTATTTTTAATATAAATGGGCCAAAAAAAAAAGTCACTATATCTTTGTTTGCGTTATCATTGTATCTTGATGTATTGACAGTTCAGTTTTGTCAAAACTGAACTGTCTATACATCAAGATACAGTGATAACGCAAAAGTGATAACTTCTTATTAATGGTGGATGTTTTGAAGATAAATGCTTACTTTAAAAAATCATCCACCATTAATAATGTCTGAGTGGTATTTTTAATAAGAGAATTAATGGTATATACAGGGTGTTCGGGATAAATTTGACAGTTTCGTAAGGAAAAAGAAAATCTTCTTTGTATCTATTAAATTTAATGAATTGACAAAAAAACATTACAGGCAGAGTTAATTACAATACTATCAACAAGATTTACTCAAAATAACCACCATTAGCATCGATCACAGCTTCAATTCTGCTTCGGAACCTCGAACAAGCTGATGCTACAGTCTCCCTGGGAAGGGCCGCAAAAACTGTTTTAATTTTATCCATTAACTGGGCTTTTGTATTACTGGAAGTGCGATTGGTGTCTTTTTCAACTGCGCCCCATACAAAATAATCCATGGGGTTAAGGTCTGGGGAGTTTGGAGGCCAAACATTTGGACTGGTGAAGTCGTAGAAATTTTCAGACAACCATTTTTGACTTTTCCCAGAGGTGTGGCAAGGGGCCGAATCCTGCTGCCATACATACGGCCTACCATTGGCTACCCTTGTTATCCAGGGCTTGACTACAGTTAGCAACTCCACGAACAAAGCCCGAATTCCAATGCCAGGGTTCTTCAACACCTGTTCCTGCAGATTTGCAAGGAATTCTGCTGTACGAACGCAATCAGATCGTCTGCTAGGGATCTTTCTTCTTGCTACATCCTCGTAGTCACCATTGCAAGTCTCTAGTTCATGCCTGATTGTTTTTACTGTATTCAGGGAGCATTGGGCAGCAGTCGTAATATCCTTATTTTGATGGCGGGCACGAATCATCATGATACAAGTTATTCTCTTCCATGATTCAGGTGGGTTCCAGCTATCCATCCTTTCTGACATCTTGTATATGAATGAAGAAGGGTCCAAACTTTTAAATGAAGAGAAGTGTGTGTTAATACATGTAACTTACGGAAAAATATAATTAATTATAAATATGTCAAATTTATCCCGAACACCCTGTATATATGTATATATATATATATGTATATGTATGTATGTATTTTTTTGTCATAATGACAGACTGTTTTTGCCTAAACTTAGCAGGAGGAGGAGGATGCAATTTGCAAGATATAATATGCTGGCCTTGCATGTAGCCTCAGTTGCTTCAAACATAATTCCAAATAATCACAACCAGCCATCAGTTTGCTTGTAGGCAACTGGAATTTGATTGTAACTCCATAAGTATTTTCATTATTGCACTTTTGATTAGGATATGTTGATCTTCTCCAACCCAGTATTCTAGCTCATCCCAAGCATTTTTATGCAGATCAGCACTTCAGGAGTATCCTTTGGTCATAGCGGTAGCCCTGAGTACATTATCTAGCTGAAGAAGATACAGAAAAATTTGAAAACTAGAAAAGTGTAAAAATGAAAAATAGATAACAATTGTAATTCCCTATGATACTAATGTACAGATGTTTGTCAACTCACAGCACATTAGTAATATGAATGGAGAGAAAGTTTAGTCGAAAAACTTCTGAGCATGTAAAGTGAAGAAACCTGCAGATTGTGTTTAGCAAAGTATGTTATGCAACTATATAGGATGTGAGACTATTGCAGAAGATGACAGTGTAAGGAAAGAAGTATCCTTGAAGCACACCACTGGTTACCTTGAATCTTGCTAATTCACACCTCCCACATATGACTCTTTGATATTTCTCGCTCAGTCATCCTCTTCTCCATGCCTAACGGTTTATAATCCAATCCCATATTCTTCAATTTATGCAACAATCTTTCATTCTGTATTCTGTCAAAAACCTTAGCAAAATTCAAAAGTGTCATGGTCTATCTATTCCCCTTGTTTAGCTCAATGGTAACATTATTATAGGATGGGAATAATATAAGATGGGAATAGGATGGGATAGTTGCTAAAACATGACTTTCCCATAGTAATCTATGCTGTTCATTGGAAAGTAGAGATTCTATGTCAACCAGTTTCAGATTGCAAGCCATAACCATCTTTTCAAAAATCTTCACCACCACTTCCTGAAATACTGATTGGTCAATAGTTGGATACATCAGTTTTTGCACCATCCTTGTGCAATGGGGATTACCATACATTCTTTCTATTCTTGTGGAATCTTCTTTGTTCTTAGACTTAAAATTATTTAGCCTAGTAAAAGGAATAGCCAGTTCAGCTGAACACTCGTTTATCATCCGTGTTGATAAAACTGATAAAACCTACTGTTGATATCCCATCAGTTCCTATTGCAGAATTCATATTAAGTTTATGCAATAGCTCTAGTACTTCTTCCTCATATACATGAGTTTCTTCACACAGTGAAAATGTAGTGTTATAAACCTTTTTTATTTCTATTACGCATTTCTCAAACCCTGGTTTGACTTTATTTTCTGTATTTAAAATTTCGTGAATGGTCGACTGCCTTAACTATCAACTGCTGCCATTTATTTATAGCTACTGGATCCTATGTTCTCATGCTCTGTAGTCTAACAAATTTGTTTTACGACTGTACCAGTTAGACTATGTATTGAGTCCAAGATTATATGATTTTAAACTAAAGACAAAGCAGATATTGTTGGCATTCCCTGCTTATTTTAATTCTTTACCTTTAATTATCAGGCATAAGATAAAATTTAAGTGCTTATTAAATAAGCCATGAAATTTTATCTTATGCAGATTTGAAATTATCAGGATAGTGCTTTGACAGAATCAATCCAATATGTTTTCACAAACCATTTAATAAAATCAAAAAGGAATATTTACAGTTTGTTTCACATTAACGCACGCACGCGCACACACAGAGTTATTACAGTTCTTTGTTATTTTCAATTCTTACTAATCAACACTTAGTTCTAATTTCCTTCCCTAAAGCTAAATCACAATCTATAATATCCTGCCAGTCATATATACACAAACTGTGACAATAAAACATACCTTGAGTAAGCTTAATTCAATATCAATTTACATTATATTATCTTACTTAATTTACATTATGTTTATGTACCCATAAACAGACACACTTTTGTTTGGAATTATCACATATATAACTACTTACAATTCCCATTCAGCACTGCCTTTTACATGAATCTTTTGTTCACATGTAAGTGATCCTTCTTGTCTTTCTTTCCTTTTTCTGGCTCATTCTTGATTTCTTCTTTGTTCAAGTCATCGATTATTCCATACCCTATAGGACCCTTAACGTGGCAGCAAAGTGCAGCTCATTCCTTTTGCTTCCCGACATCAGACCTCGCACGGCGGCTGATCCAGATAAGAGAAGGTGAAAACCCTAAGTCCCTATCCCTTCTCGACGTTGTGCCTTATATACACTTGGACTTCCATTGTAAGCATGTGCGTGTTTCTTGATCTTTCCATATAGTGTCGTGTATTGACCTTCAGACATGATGACATCATATTTTACTCGTTTTTCGAAATTGCCATAGATCTAAATTCTTAGAATTCTTCACTATTCTTTGGATAAGTATATTCCTCTTAAAAAAAACAAAAAAAAAACATGTATAAGCATACATAAGTTACTTAGTTACATATCATGAGACTTTAGTTTAATATAAACAAAATAATTTGGTTTATATTAAACTCAAGTTTTACTCTAGATTGGTACTTGTTTCCATAATTTTCATGATGTATTCTGATCACCATGTAAGCATGAAGAAAAGAACATACCATGAGAGATTTTCATGCGGTCTTTCCGTGAAATCTTTCCGTGCCTACTGGCACATAATGCTGCAATGCTAGTTTTCCATCTGCCCCTGTCCCTCGCAGCTGCTTTTGCTTCTGCCCTACTTGCCCATCTTGCCTCCTTCATTTCGGATTCCATCGTTCTTCTCCAAGTTAATTTTGGACGACCTCTAGAGCGTCTTTCTTCTGGAGCCCAATTCAGTGCTACTTGGGGAATTCTGTTTATCCTCATGCGAAGAACATGTCCGGTTCATTTCCATCTTCTTAGGCAGATCTCTTCATCTATTGACTTGGAGAAGATTTTCTTTAAAAGTTCCTTGTTAGTAATTGTATTTGGCCAGAAGATTTTTAAAATTCTTCTTAAACACTTGTTTTGGAAAATGTCCGATTTATTACTTTGTGCAGTGGTATGTTTCCAAGTTTCAGAACCATATAGCAATATTACTTGCACAATAGATTTATAGACATTACTTTTCACTTTAACTGTAATATTTGATGCTTTCCATAATTTGTTTAACGACCTGAAACAATTTTGTGCTTTAGCAATTCTTTGTAAAACGTCTTCGTTATTGCCGCCTTTATTTATTACCGATCCAAGGTATGTAAAAGTATCAACATCTTCAATTGTTTCATTTTTTAACTTAATTTCTTTATTTGATTTTTCATTTATTCGCATGACCTTGGTTTTCTTCTTATTTATATGTAGACCTACAGTTTCTGTGCAGCAAGCAAAGACATCAGTTTTTAGCTGTAAGTCATTTAACTTGGAGGACAGGAGCACTATGTCATCAGCCAAATCAAGGTCTTCTAGTGTGGTTGTAAAGTCCCAATGTATTCCTCTCTTTTGATGATTAATTGAGTTTTTCATAATCCAATCAGTTAGTTAAAATTATAAATAATAGACCAGATAGCACACAACCCTGCCTAAAAAAAAAAAAAAAAAAAAAAAAAAAAAAAAAAAACCTCTGGGTATTCATACAGGGACTTGATGGCAGCTAATAGTTGGCCATCCACTCCATACTCCTGTACTACTTGCCAAAGCTTATCGCGAGGAACCTGGTCATATGCCTTCTCCAAGTCCACAAAACGTGTAGACATTCATGAAGATTTGGTCAGTTGTGCTTCTACCAGGACGAAAGCCACATTGCTCTTCCTAGAACTTTGACTCAACTTTGCTACTGCACCCTCTTTCCAAGCACCTAGTATATTCTTTCCCAGGCAGGCTGAGCAGAGAGAGAGAGAGATGCCACGATAGTTGCTTCAATCTCTCTGGTCTCCCTTCTTGAAGACTGGTATTATTATGCCTGTCTGCCATTGCTTTGGTGCTCTAAGATATCCAAGCAGCCTGATACACACGAGTCAGCCAAAGAACACCATCTCAATTTAAGGCTTTTAGCATTTCGGGCGGAATTTCATCATCACCAGCAGCCTTGCCTGATTTTATTGCTAAATGGATCTCTTCTGCTGTGAGACTAGTCATCGCCTCGATCTGCACCTCTTGAATGTCCAGAACTGCTGGGCCACTTGGGTTAAGAAGGCTCTCAAAGTATTCCTTCCATCTGTGGAGGATATCCTTCTTGGTTGTTAAAAGTGCACCATCAGAGGCCTTAATTGCCCTTGCTGTGCACGATTTCCTCCCTCGAAGGCGGCGGTGGCGGCGGATGGTCTGCCAGAATACTTTGTTTGCATTTGCATAGGATGAGTCTAATCTTTCTCCAAAGAATTCCCAAGCCTTCTGCTTTGCTGTCTTTAATGCCTCAGCAGCAGCTTTTTGTGCCTCAGCATACCAGAAATGCATCTCAGGTGACCTGACCCTAAGCCATGTTAGGTAGGCCTCTTTTTTTTTGCCCGGACAATTTTTTGGACTTCTTGGTTCCACCAAGGTGTCCTTTCCTCACTGCCCGTTGCCATGCCAACCCGCTTTCTGCCACAGCATGAGAGTGCATAGGCAGTGACAGCAGTTCTGAATAGCTCCCACTCCTCCTCAACATCTGCAGTATGCTTGGGAATCTCTTTGAACCTGGAGGAAATGTCATCTGCAAAATTCTTCCTCACAGCCTCATTTTCCAGTGCCTCCCATTTCATGCGGTATAGCTGCTTAGGCCTACCAGTGTTGATGGTAGTAGCATCTGGTTTCTGAAGACATAGAGTGCAGACAACAAGTTCTGCAGATCTGCCCCTCTCCTCACATGAACATCCAGCACTGAGGAAAATAATAATAAATTTAGTTTAATCCTTTATCCAAGTGTGAGCAAACAAAGTTTGTGTCTGAAAGTATCTTCAGGACTGGGGTAAGGTGGTACAACACAGGGCAACTCGTTGCAAAGGTGGAGCAAGATAACATCACTCCTATCTCAGTAACTTCCATAATGCAAAACACATCTCTTTGCGGATATGTATAATGTTATGCATTAAGGGAAGGGCCACTACCCAGACTAGTTTCGACCTTTATTGAAGTCTCTTCAGTGGGAGCCAGGCCCGAGTGGAGATACCAGGCAGAAGCATTAGCAAGGTCATCTCTACCTATAGGAGTTGCCTGGCGTTATACCACCTTACCCCAGTCCTGAAGATACTTTCAGGTGCAAACTTTGTTTGCTCACACTTGGATAAAGGATTAAACTAAATTTATTATAGTCTAACCAAGTTAAAAATAAACTTTCAACATCTTTCTCTAAATCCAGAGTAATTTAATAAAAAGATGGCACGCCATTTACCAACTCCCATTTTAAATTAGAGATGACCTTGCTAATGCTTCTGCCTGGTATCACCACTGGTGCCTGGCTCCCACTGAAGAGACCTCAATAAAGGTCGAAACTAGTCTGGGTAGTGGCCCTTCCCTTAATGCATAACATTATACATATCTGCAAGGAGATGTTTTGCATTATGGGAGATACTATACTGAGATAGGAGTGATTGTTAGCTTGCTCCACCTTTGCAACGAGTTGCCCGGTGTTGTACCACCTTACCCCAGTCCTGAAGATAATTTCAGGCGCAAACTTTGTTTGCTCACACTTGGATAAAGGATTAAACTAAATTTATTATATTATAGTCTTACCAAGTGAAAAATAAACTTTCAACTGAGGAAAATAGGTATATACAAATTCTCATTTTAAATAAATTTATCTCTTAAAGAGAAAAAGGGCCCACAAACTTAACATGGTTAAGGAATATAACATTACATAAGATTTTTTCTCTTCAAAATCATAAAAGCAGAATTTGATTCTGCTTATATTAAAAAATAAAATAAAATAAATAAATGAAAAATAAAGTTTGACAGCAGAGGATGGAGAAAAATGTAGGAAGAAGGAAAGAGGTGAATGCTAATCTTGATGCACTTGTTAAACAGAAATTGAGACTATTATTATTCATTATATTAGATCTATGAAGTCAGGTAGTGTTTTAAGATAACTTTAATAAAAATAAAACTTTGTTCCATGTTTTCCCCGTTACATGATGAAGATCTAGAGGAGTATATATATATTACATCAACAACACATACACACATGCTACAAAGCATTTATAATATTGTACCTCTATAAACTACAATATATCTGTTACCAATTAACTTGCATAGTTGACCTCTTATGGTGTGGGTAAAAAAGAGAAATTATTAATTACATCATTTCACTCAGACAATAATACTTGACGTCCTGTTATTAATTTTCATAATTAGTTCTGCCATTTTATATTAATACATAGACACCTTTTCTAGACACCTGTTTTATTTAAAATGAGAATTCGTACACTACTATTAAGAAAGAAACACTTAGCCATTCTTGTATTAGTCAGAATCAAAGTTATTCAATTGGATAAGAAATTGGCATTACTATAACTTTGCACTCCATATGCACTTCAGTAAATCACTTTTTGGCTTTCTCAATGAGACTTGTTTATCTAGTATATCAGGGATGTTGAAGCAGAAGCAAGATGTCTGCATCCTTTGCTGATCTTATCTTCTACCAAAATAACGTTTGCATGTTTTTTCAACTAAGATCCACCAAATGAATTTTGTAACTAATAACTGAATATTTAAGTTGTAGCACAAATTGAATATACAATTACTTAATTGCTAAGTATATTTAGTAATCAACCACATGATTTAGATATAATGCATCATTTTGTTAAACAGTTTGTCATTAAAATGGGAGTATTTTTAATTTCTAAAATTAGGAAGAATATTGGACCCAACATATGGAAATAAAAGAAAATAAAATACAGGAGATATCTAGTTTAAAAGAAAAAGAACTATTGTCAATGCATGAAACAGAAAATGTTCTGAAAAATGCAATCCATGAACTGGAAATTAAACAGGATGACCTCCTTGGAATAATAGAACACAAGGAAAATGTAAGTTGTATTTTTAAGTTTCATTGTCCACATTTATTTATTTATTATTATTATTTATTTATTTGTAAATCAGTTTAAAATTCAAAATAGTTCTCTAAATTACAGTTGAAAATAAAACAGATTACATATTTTTAGTGGTGTTTGGAACTCATTACTAGAGCAAGCTATAATTTTCATATGAATATTACATCATGCCTAAAATGTATTTATCATTTCTCTTAACTCTGATTTACTGTAGCAAACAAATTAATCCAAATACTAACATTTTAAAGAAAAATTTTAATTTTGCAATAAAATAATTACAAAAATTAAACTCCAAACTCACCTAATAATTTATATGTGCTGCTCTGATCATAATAAGTTTATTAATTCGATTAGGCATGGTCTCAGTGTAGAACACATTTTTCTTATTTCTTCATCTCAAAACCATCCTTTTATAATGGATTGTATTAAGTTATCTTTTGTATCACAATTTAATTTTTCAAATCTTTTTCACTATGGCCCACAAATTTTCTATTGGTTAATGTCAGGAGATTATCTGGCCACTAAAGCAATTGGATGTTGTGATTTTTGAGGAACCCTTTCACTTTTTTTTAAGTGTATCATGGAGCAAAATCCTGTTGGAAGATGAGTTCTTTGTCTTTCTGGATCTGTGGGACCACTCTTTTCTACAATATATTTATGTATTAGTTACTTTTCATCATACCGTTAACAGGCACAAGAGATCCTGGACCATTATGTGTAAAACATGGGTGTCAAACTCGTGGGCTGCATGCTGCAGCCCAGCCAAACGTTTGCCAATGAAAGTAATTACTAGCAAAATAAAGTTGTTGCATGCATTTCCTTTACATGCAGGCGAACCATTTCCCCCACTATTTCTACCAGCCGATTATGTACCTACTATCACGTGCCAGTGCTACGCCCACGTCTAGTCATCAGTCTTGTTTGAACTGACTTGTTTGATGTGCGTTACAGGAAATATTTCGCTTTCGGTGAACAAGAAAAATAAGTTTATTTACGTTACGCTTATTAATTTGTGCAGTTATTTAGTCTCTGGTAAGTTGATGTTCAAGAAAAAATATCAGTTTTTATTAAAATATTCAGCATGTCTCTATTGAAACCAAGTGATAGTAATAAACGAAAAATTGCTGACGAACATCGAAATTTCCAAGAAAAGTGGGAATTGGAGTATTTTTGCTGTGAAGTAAAAAATAAAATAATCTACTTAATAAGTTTTAAAAGAGGTATACTGTGAGTAGACATATCGATACAAAATTAATAATGGAAAAAACTCACGTACAAAGATTATTTAATACTATAATTTTCATCTGCGTGTCACCAGGCATCTTCAGTACATTAAGCTCAAATTAAACAATAACTGACAATTCCAAAAAGTGCCACCTAGGTAGCTGGTGTAAGATAACTAAAAAGGTCAATAACGTTCCTAATAAAAAATAAAATAAATAAATAAATAAAAAATAATAATAAAAAAAATCAATACAATAAAAAGTTAGGAAAGATTAGCTGATTTGTGAAGTACTATCTCCCATAACTTAAATAGATCCGACGGCTTACGTCTATCCACTTTATGGGAGATAGTACTTTACAAATCAGCTAATCTTTCTTAACTTTTTATTGTATTGATTTTATTTATTTATTTATTTATTTATTTTTTATAATTTTTTTTATTTTTTTATTTTTAGGAAAGTTATTGACCTTTTTAGTTATCTTACACCAACTACTTAGGTGGCACTTTTTGGAATTGTCAGTTATTGTTTAATTCGAGCTTAATGTACTGAAGATGCCTGTGACACGCAGGCGAAAATTATACTATTAAATAATCTTTGTACATGAGTTTTTTCCATTATTAATTTTGTATCAATCTGCTTAATATGTAATAATGTTATCAGTGTACCAAAGTTATACAACATTAATTGTCACTATGAACAACATAAATCAAAATATGATAATTACAAGGGATTAATGAGACAAGAAAAGTTGAAAGAGCTCAAGTCGGGACTGAAAAAACAACGGTTCATGTTTACTCAAGTATCACCAGAAAGTGAAGCAGCGGTGCATGCAAGCTACATCTTGTCGGAGTTGATAGCTAAACACTCGAAACCACCTTTTACTGAGGGTGATTTCATTAAGGAATGTCTAATTAAAGCTGCAGAAATTATTTGTCCTTAAAATATGAAGGCTTTTCAAACAATCTCTTTGTCTCGAAATACAGTTGCGGAAAGAATTACTGATTTGGCTGACAATTTAAGTGTTCAGATCAAAGCAAAATCATCTAGTTTCGAAGCTTTTTTTCCATTGCCTGTGACGAGAGTACGGACATTGGGGGCGTAGCTCAATTAGCTGTGTTTCTTCGTGCTTGCGACATGAATTTCAACATTTTGAGGAATTATTGGAACTAGTACCAATGCATAACACTAGTACAGGACAAGATATATTTAATTGTGTTTTTGAACTTCTGCAAAAATATTAACTTCTGTAGCTATAGATGGAGGTCTTTCTGTGACCGGAAAAAACAATGGTTTCGTGGCATTACTGCAAAAAAAACAAAGTGAAATTTATGACGGATCCAAGATTCATCATACGCATTGCATTGTACATCAAGAAGTATTATGCGCGAAAGTAATAAACATGGAAAATATGTTGACATCTATCAAAAAAATCATTAATTTCATAAAATCTTGAGACTTAAATCAGTGATAGTTCTTAGCTTTCTTAAGTGAATTAGACAGCGAATATTCCGGTTTGTCCTACTATACCGAGGTAGGTTGGCTATCCTGCTCCAAGATTCTTAAACAATTCTGGGACTTGAAAGAAGAAATATGTCAGTTCTTAATAACTAAAAATCAAGACACAAGCCTGTTTATTGACACAGTGTGGTTGCAAGATTTATTCTTCATGGTTGATGTAACAAAACATTTATATGATTTAAATTTAAAACTGCAAGAAAAAGATCAGATCATTACGAACATGTGTGACCAAGTTAAGGCATTCAAATGTAAACTAGTTCTTTGGGAAAAGCAGTTGAAAAATGAAGATTTAATGCACTTTCTGACATGCAACATGAACAAATCAAGTTTAAGTGAAACTGCATCGTATCAAAAATACTCAGAAAAATCGTAAGCCTTGAAACAAGGTTTGCAGATTTTAAATTTTTGGAAGACAAGTTTTCTTTGTTTTCTTCGATTTTTTCAATAAATATTGAAAAAGTACCTAATCAAATGCAAATGGAGGTAATTGAGATCCAGTGCGATTCAGATTTGAAGGCAAAATTCAGTGAAGTTGGCATGCCTGGATTTTACAAATATTTACCTGCCAGGTTTAAAAATACTCTAAAATTCGCATATGAAATTATATCCACGTTTGGAAGTACTTATTGGTGTGAGCAGTTATTTACAATTATGAAGGGAAATAAGTCTCCTGTCAGATCCAGAATTACTTACATTCACCTTGGATCAATTGAAAGTAATCACTGCGAACAAGATTTCCCTCGAAGTAGGAAAGATAGTAGCAGAGAAGAGATGCCAAGTGTCAGGGAGAAAACATTAATTTTATTGTTGTTCTTGTTCTTTTTTTATACTGTACTTTTCAAAATAAACCTGCGTTTTTATGAAAATTGAAGCTTTTGTTTTTTGCAGCCCACATAAACTTAAACCTCGTTTATTTGGCCCGTGTTAGCCTTTGAGTTTGACATGCTTGGTGTGAAACAACCCAAAAAAATATCTTTTTAGGTGGGTGTTTATGAGCCTGTTGGAGATGGGTGTGGGTGAAGTCTTCTCATCTGCTGATTTGTGAACATAGGGTTCTCACTCTCCTTGGACAAAGGAATGGCTATCATCTGAGAATATCTTCTTCCACTTCTCAACAGTCCAATCTTTGTACTTTGTACACTTTTGTCCACTGGAACCTCTTTTTCTTCATAGCCTTTGTCAACAGTTATTTCTTTTTTAGTCTGTGGGCCATTCTCATGGTCTCCAATAACTGTCATGGCTGAAACTTTAAACCCACTAGCTGTCTCTGTTTAAGACTATAGCAGACAATCTTAGATTCATTTTCTTTTCCTAACTAGTAAACGTTAATAAGTGTAGTTTTCCTTTTTTGTCCACACTATCCTTTTCTGTAAGGAGAAAAAGGTATCTGTCCACATAAACCTCTTTAAAATTGCACACATCCATGAGTCATGGATGAGTACTGAGAAAGAGTACATATTTTTGAACACTTTCTTGGAGATGTATTCATTTCATAGTTACAACAAATGAATAAAACACTACGAATATCAACTTGTTTACACTATTAAAAATGCACAACACAATTAACAAAACATTTACGAATTTAGCGACACAAAACACACGTGTTGAAATGATTATTTTACTTATTATTAATAAAATAACTGTGAATGAGTTCGAGGCGAGGTATGATATATACTATGTGAATGTCGAATAGTTGTTCTTGACAAGATGATAGGGCCTCCCTCGATGAGTGTCTATCGACTCCTTGGAGTTGCCTGTAATAATAATAATAATAAATAACACTTGACGTTTCGACCCCTGTATTGAGGTCATCATCAGAAAGATACATGTGTATAGGAAACCAAGCTAGATGCTCTTGCACTCTATAAAGGTAAATTAAATCTATGCTGTTAATTAATCTTTTTCTTAGCCTGACCTATAGTGATAAAAACCATTAAATAAAATAAATAAATAACAATAAAAAAATTAATAAATAAAATAAATAAAAAACTACAATAAACTGCTAAAGTCTTCCTATACTAAGATTTTTCTGGATTTGTACAGTTCGGATTGTTATACTACGATTTTCTTCTGGACTTGTACAGTTCAAATTGCTATTGAATGTAAAGAGAAAAAAAAAAAAAAAACACTTCACCAAGTCTTCTTGTATTGGGATTTTTCTTTGCTTTGTTCTGATTGTTATAAAGGTTGCAAATGGGTCCTCCACATTCTTGAAATGGTTAGGCCATCATTTTTGTTCAGATTTGAATTATGTTTGAGCATTTCACATGCTTCCTTAAATTTCCTCTCGAACCAGGTTTTGGTGCAGTGTAGGGACTTGGTTAATTTCCAATCAGTTCTTTGGTATGTTTGGAGTGCATGGTCAGAAAGGCTGGTTTTTCCAAAATGGAGGTTTAACATGTCGTTTGTGTTCGTCTTTCCTAATTGGGCTGGTTTACCCTATGTATGGTAGGTTACATGTGCATTGTGTTTTGTAAACCCCTGGGTGGGCTAGGTGTGGAAGAGGATCTTTGGAAGAACTGAGTAGGTGTGTTAATTTTGTCAGGGTTTTTAAGGTGGTTTTGATGTTGTATTTGTGTAGTGTTCTGTCTATTTTTTCGGAAATGTCTCTAACATAAGCTATGGCATTCTTCAAATCTGTTTTGTTTTTACTAGTATCTCTGTGGAGGATCTTGTGAATAGTTTTTTACTGTATCCATTTTTTGTAAATGTATGGTTGATGATATTGTATTCCTGGTTTAGAACTTGTTCGTTTGATGTTTGGAGTGCGTTTAAGGGTGCTTATGACCCCCTAGTTTTTGTGTTGGGCGGTGATAAGAATTTTTGTGTGTGTAGGTTTGCGGCAGACTTAGAAAGAGAGACAGCCAAAGGGAAGACGTGTGCCGAATGTGTCTAGGAACGGAAGAGAGTTGTTTTTTTCTATTTCAATGGTAAATTGGATACATTTGTGTTATTTGTTTAGGTTTCTAAGGAATCTATTTAGTGCTTCGTGGCATGTGGCCAAATGACAAAAATATCGTGGATGTATCTGAGCCAAATTTTTGGCTTAAGGCGTGCTGACTCTAGAGCTCATTGCTCAAAGTCTTCCATGTAAAAGTTAGCTGGGGGGGGGGGGGAGTAATGAGCCCATGGCTGTACCCTCTTTTTTAAGGTAAAAATTGTTTTGCCACACGAAATATCTGGAGCAGAGTACGTGGGCAAAGAGGGCCATGATGCCGTGTGGAAACATGTTCTGTAGGAGCAAGATTATTATCATTGATTGGGACATTGGTGAAAAGGGAAGTTATGTCAGAGCTGACTAATAAATCTTGGTCATTGAGTGCAATGTTTTTAATTTTGTTTATGAAATGTTGTGTATTTTTTATGTAGGAAGGCGACTGACTTACCAATTCCTTGAGTGTAGCTGTTAATTTTTTGGCTAAGTGGTAATTTGGGCTGTCGATTCCTTCAACAATCGGACGTAGTGGGGTGTTTGTTTTGTGTGTTGTTGGCAGGCCGTAAATTCTGGGCGAGTGGGCATAATGAGGTACTAGATTTTTAGTTGTTTCTTCTGGCCATGTGTTAACGGATTTAATTAATTCAGTTGTTTTCTTTTTGATGCGTTTCATGGGGTTGTAGTTTACTATTGGTAAGTGTTGTGGTCTGATATCAAATGCTTCACTTTTTCTATATAAGTTGTCAAATCTAAAACAACAGTGACATTCCCTTTATCTGCTTTTGTGATTATAATGTCCTGGTTATTTTTTAGGGATTTAAGGGCCAGTTTTTCCATTTTTTTTTAGGTTGCTGCTTAGTTTTTTGTTTGAATTTAGTATACAAGATGTTTCCATGTATATTTTGTCAGCTAGATTGGCAGGGAGGGATCTTAAACCTCTCTCGATATGATCAATGATATCAAGTTTGTTTACTGAACTCAATGCAATGTCGTAGGTTAGACCTTTCTCCAGCAGTGAGAGTTCACCTTGGGTGAGATTGTAGTTTGATTGGTTGATAACCAGACCATGGTCCTATGGTGGTGGTTGATTGCTTCTCACTTCGTTTGTGGGTGATTGGCTGCTCCTTGTGATGTCGGTTTGTGATTGGCTGCTCCTTTCATTATGGTGCCCTGATCGTCTTGTGCTTTCATGTTGTTGTTGTGCTTGAAACTTCATTATTAATTTTTCCTTGTTTTTGAGTAATAGGTGCTTGGCCGAGTCGTCTGTGATCCTATCTAAAATATCCCAAATTTCTGGATTAACGTAGCTGGATAGCTCTAATTTTAGTTGTAGAACTTTGGCTTGGGTAGATGCTAGGTTTTTTGGTGCCTCGTGGATCTGTTCCCTTAACAACACACTTTTTCCAACTGGGCATAGATACGAAGCGCTTTAGCTGATTTAAACTTCTTCTTTAGTTTAATGAAGTTGGGTATTAAGTTGCTGCTCTCTACATCGTTTCAAAAACACTAGTCGATTAGTTAACAAGGAACACACTTATCTTTAGCTTACCGTAGAGGCTGCACCCCTTATAGGTCAAATCTCCATGGATTATGATGTCTCTTTCTTTTAAGGTTACACGGTGATCGGCATTCATATTTACGAATTTAGGGACACAAAAGACACTTGTTGAAATGATTATTTTACTTATTATTAATAAAATAACACGATGTTTCGACCCCTGTATTGAGGTCATCATCAGAAAGATACATGTGTATAGGAAACCAAGCTAGATGCTCTTGCACTCTATAAAGGTAAATTAAATCTATGCTGTTAATTAATCTTTTTCTTAGCCTGACTGCTAGTAATAAAAACCTTCCTTAGCCACCTGAACAAACAACATAAACATATCCACTTCACCATTGAAATAGGAAAAAACAACTCTCTTCTGTTCCTAGACACTCATCACATGTCTTCCCTCAGGCTGTCTCTCCTTCTCAGTCTACTGTAAACCTACACACACAGGCCAGTACATACACAAAAATTCGTATCACCACCCAACACAAAAACTAGGGATCATAAGCACCCTTAAACAGAGAGCTCAAACTGTTTGTTCAAATGAACAAACTCTAAACCAGGAATACAAGATCATCAACCATACATTTATAAAAAAATGGATAGAGTAAAAAAAACTATACGCAAGATCCTCCACAGAGATACTAGTAAAAACAAAACAGATTTCAAGAATGCCATTGCCATACCTTATGTTAGAGGCATTTCCGAAAAAATAGACGGAACACTACACAAATACAACATCAAAACCACCTTAAAACCCCCGACAAAATTAACACACCTACTCGGTTCTTCCAAAGATCCTCTTCCACACCTAGCCCACCCAGGGGTTTACAAAACACAATGCACATGTAACCTACCATACATAGGGTAAACCAGCCCAATTAGGAAAGACGAACACAAACGACATGTTAAACCTCCATTTTGGAAAAACCAGCCTTTCTGACCACACACTCCAAACATACCAAAGAATTGATTGGAAATTTACCAAGTTCCTACACTGCACCAAAACCTGGTTCGAGAGGAAATTTAAGGAAGCATGTGAAATGCTCTAACATAATTCAAATCTGAACAAAAATGATGGCCTAACCATTTCAAGAATGTGGAGGACCCATTTGCAACCTTTATAACAATCAGAACAAGCCAAAGAAAAATCCCAATACAAGAAGACTTGGTGAAGTGTTTTTTTTTTTTTTTTTTTTTTTCTCTTTACGTTCAAATAGCAACTTGAACTTTACAAGTCCAGAAGAAAATTGTAGTATAACAATCCGAACTGTACAAATCCAAAAAAATATTAGTATAGGTGGACTTTAGCAGTTTATTGTAGTTTTTTATTTATTTTATTTATTAATTTTTTTTATTGTTATTTATTTATTTATTTTATTTAATGTTTTTTATCACTATAGGTCAGGCTAAGAAAAAGATTAATTAACAGCATAGATTTAATTTACCTTTATAGAGTGCAAGAGCATCTAGCTTGGTTTCCTATACACATGTATCTTTCTGATGATGACCTCAATACAAGGGTCAAAACGTCAAGTGTTATTTTATTAATAATAAGTAAAATAATCATTTCGACACGTTTGTTTTGTGTCCCTAAATTCGTAAATATGAATGCTGATCACCATGTAACCTTAAAAGAAAGAACAATTAATAAACGTTGTAGACAGTTAAATAAAAGTTAAAACATGCTGCAACCACCCAAAATAGTGAAGTAAATCCAAAAGGGTCAAAACTGTATAACTGAGGAGATCTCCACATAGCCTTTAAAGATTGCAAAGAACCGATCATGGCTTCTGACCTAATGTCCAATCCTCACCTTCTCGTGGTGCACCTTGTTAGGTATTTTCCTGGATACTGAATGAACGAGGATTGGCTGGCGATTTAGGATTTAGCCGACAAATTTGTATTGTTATTGGCTTAAACCAAAATAAAAAATGATGGTATTACATGACAAAATTTCGTGCCAGCTGGGGCATCGCACGGTTAAACAAAGCCTCTGTTGTTTTCACCAGGGAACCAGGGCAAACAGCAAAAAGTCAGCTACTGGAACAAATCCTAAAACCAACCCCAACTCAACATCACCAGAGTTCAAGATCGGTACTATCAACATAAGAAACCTGAATGGCAGAGATGAAGCTAGCTGAGGAATTGGATAAGTACCTGATTGACATAATATAGGTGACTGAAACAAAAAAGGCAAAAACTAATGAGGTCTTTCTGAGCAATAAATACAAAATGTTATATTTAGGCAATGACAATCAAGGAAAAGGAGGAGTAGCCATAGTATTCAACACTGAATATGAGGCTAATCTTCTTGAATGGCAAGCTGTCTCAAATAGAGTGATGTGGGCAATTATGAGAATGGAGAGCTGGACAATGAGACTTATTTGTGCCTATAGTCCCACAGAAACTTCTCTAAAGGTAGAAGTGGAGGAATTTTTTGAGTCTTTTAGAGAAAGCAACTGACACAATGAAAAAAAAGAAAAAGTTGATTCTTGTTGTAGATCTAAAAAGAAGAGTAGGAAATGATTGTCAGACATATAAAAATACAGGTTACCCTCGTATAACACGGATGTTTGGTTCCATAGAAATGCCACGTTATATGAGACTTAGATCACATAGAAAAAGTAGGGTTAGGTTCCGATATCATTTTTTTTTTTTTTAATTATATAAACAACAATTTCTTTTAAGGTTATTATCCAACAAAAACAATATTTTTATTTAATTCAGGTAATTCATGTAAGTTAAGAAAACATAAACTATGAGACAAATACATATTATAAAAATTACAAATTGTACATAAATTTCATTGCACATAATGGATAAGTGTTTTAGATGCAATAAAATAAAGCGCATATTTTAATCTTCATCGCTGTCTTCAGAAATAACATTTCGTAGATGTTCTTTAAGTGGCCGGAGGTCGTCACCACTTGAAATCTCTTGAACATCACTTGTTATAATTCTCATTGCAATTGCATACTTCAGCTGTTTTAGTTATGAAGTCAGTAATAAGACCTTGCTTACCACTATGCTGCAGTTTTTTTTATTAAGTTCATAATATGGCGGTAAACAAATATCCAGTTGTCTCGTGAATTTTCCTGAGCGCTCCATTGAGGGATCATTATCCGTAAAATAACTTCCTAACTTTCTTGCCAAGTCCAATCCTTCTGATAATTTCTTTAAACTGAATTCTTTAATGGATTCATCACAATCAGAATCTTTGGTAGAACTTTCCTTGCCATTTGGTTTGACGGCATCTATTAATTGTACCAGTTCCTCATTTAAATCTGTTTCTCCATCGATTAATTCACTAATTTCATTTTTAATAATATTGCAAAAGCCCTCTCCACCAAAAATGTGTGTGATGTTTATTATACGACTTGGCTCGGCATCCACTGGAGGTATGAAATTTTGTTCCAAAACGGCTTCAGGCCATATTTTTTTTCAGCAGGCTTTCAGCGTAGAGGGTTGTAATTCCTTAATGGACAGAGACATAATTTTCACACAATTCAATATTGAAAACTCTTTCCACGCTTGAGGCAGTGTCATGTTTGAATTAAATTCCATTTTTTCCAAAATTAATTGGAATGTTCGCCAAATATAACATGACTTAAATGTTGATATTATTCCTTGGCCGAGTGGTTGAATAAGTGAAGTAGTATTAGGTGGCAAAAAAGTTATTTTAATATTCGGATGGCTTAAATTTGTTGGGTGGCCTGGTGCGTTATCTAAAATTAGTAGAATTTTGAAGTCCATATTCTTTTTTTTTGTGTAACTTTTTACATCAGGTACAAAACACTTGAAAAACCAATTTTCAAACATAGTAGCTGTAACTCATGCCTTTTTTTTGTTGGCCCTCCAATAAACAGGTCGGGTGGACTTGTCGAGCCCTTTCATCGCATGAGGATTTGCAGATCGGTTAATAAACATTGGTTTTGTCATGCAATCACCTGATGCATTACTACAAAACAGTAGAGTAATTTTATCTTTGGGAACTTTGAATCCAGGAGCTGATCTTTCATTTTTCGAAATATAGATGTGTTTTGGCATTTTTTTCCAATATAACCCAGATTCATCCACATTGAATACCTGGTCTGCACTATAACCACCTTCTTTGATGATTTTTTAAAAGTTCTGCTGGGTATTTCTGGGCAGCTTCAACATCTGCTGATGCTCATTCTCCCTGGATTTTAAGATTATACAAAGAAAACCGCTTTTTAAAGTTTTCGAACCAACCTTTAGTGGCACAAAATCCATGCTGAGAGCTTTCTTCTGAAGAATTGGGATCAAGTTCTTTTAAATGTTTATAAACTTTAAGAGCTTTTTGCTTAATAAGGAGTCCATCCAAAGGAATTTTCTTTTGAGTGCAATCTTCTATCCAAATCATTAGAGATTTCTCCATTTTTTTCTATTAGAATATCGTGTACATGAGCAATGTGCTTTGGACATACCGTTGATCCAGCAATAACACTTTCTCGGATTTTATGTTCATTTTGTTTGATTGTTCGAATTGTTGATTTGGACAATTCAGAGCCCTTGCAACAACTCCTGGTTTTTCTCCAATTTTCAACTGATCCAAGATTTTAATTTTTTCTTCAAGAGAAATGAATTTCCTCTTCAATGTTGGCTTTTTCCCTTTCGTTGTAGTTTTAGTGGCCATTACAATAAAAATAAACTTTTACATAAAAAAAAAAGCATTGCATATGTATGTAACTCACCAGAAATAAACTGCTTAGCTTGAGAATAACACACTTATGATTTTTAATTCGCTTTCCTGGCAGAAATCGAAGACAATTTTCAATATACACTTTATATATACGATAAACACTTTATACACTAAACCCTTGATGGCGAACCTATGGCACTCGTGCTAGGGTGGCACGTATGAGAATTTTGCTGGCACGTCAACGATTTACAGGTGATATCCTTTTATACACTTATAAATTATTCAACTTTTTTTTTTTAATTATTACAATATGTATAAGTTGAATTTTGTTTTTCGCGAGAGAGCAGCTATAAAGACGTGCATATAATTTGGTGCAGTATTAACAAAAGATTGCACGACCCAAAGACAAAGGCAACCGACAAGTGTTGAGTTGAAATGTTAATTCTGTTCATTCGAATTCCATAACATCTGAAACTGTCATAACAACATTCACTATTAGTTTTAACACATTCATGACAGGGTATCATTTGTTAAAGATACCAAGCAATTTTATAAGCTAGGTTTTAATCCTTTTTTCCAAGTGAAGCAAACAGACGAATAAGTCAAGTTTGCGCCTGAACGTAGTTCAAGTCTGAGGCAACTCATGGTAAAGGTGGAGCAAGTTGTGATCACTTTCCTTAGTATTTCTCCTTAATGTAAAACACATCCCCTTGTGGAGATATATGATTTTATGCATTAAAGGCAAGGGCCACTATCCAGACTGGTTTCGACCTTTATTGAGGTCTCACCAGTGGAAGCCAGACCCATAAATGCCAAGACTGAAGTGATGTAGAGCTTATAGATTTTACCTAAACAAGTTGCCGCAAGGTGTTTTTGACCTTATTATATAATAATCTCTGGTTGGGTATACTATGTTAAAGATACCAAGCAATTTTATAAGCTTGGTTTTAATCCTTTTTTCCAAGTGAAGCAAACAGACGAATAAGTCAAGTTTGCGCCTGAACGTAGTTTAAGTCTGAGGCAACTTGTGGTAAAGGTGGAGCAAGTTGTGATCACTTTCCTTAGTATTTCTCCTTAATGTAAAACACATCCACTTGTGGAGATATATGATTCTATGCATTAAAGGCAAGGGCCACTATCCAGACTGGTTTCGACCTTTATTGAGGTCTCACCAGTGGAAGCCAGACCCATAAATGCCAAGACTGAAGTGATGTAGAGCTTATAGATTTTACCTAAACAAGTTGCCGCAAGGTGTTTTTGACCTTATTATATAATAATCTCTGGTTGGGTATACTATGTTAAAGATACCAAGCAATTTTATAAGCTTGGTTGTAATCCTTTTTCCCAAGTGAAGCAAACAGAGAAATAAGTCAAGTTTGCACCTGAACGTAGTTCAAGTATGAGGCAACTCGTGATAAAGGTGGAGCAAGGTCCGATCACTTTCCGTAGTATTTCCCCCTAATGCAAAGCAAAACCCCTTGCAGAGATGTATGATGCTATGCAATAAAGGCAAGGGCAACTACCCCGATTGGTTTCAACCTTTATTGAGGTCTCGTCAGTGGGAGCCAGACCCATAAATGCCAAGGTTAAAGTGCTGCAGATTTTACGTAAACAAGGTGCCCAAGTCTGTTTGCTTCACTTGGGAAAAAGGATTAAAATCTAGCTGATAAAATTGCTTGGTATCTTTAATATAGTATACCCAAGCTAAAAATACTCTCATCCAGAGATTTTTATTTAATAAGGTCAGAGCACCTTGTGGCAATTTGTTTAGGTAAAATCTATAAGCTCTGCATCACTTCAACCTTGGCATTTATGGGTCTGGTTCCCACTGACGAGACCTCAATAAAGGTCGAAACTGGTCTGGGTAGTGACCCTTGCCTTTAATGCATAGCATCATACATCTCCGCAAGGGGGACGTGCTTTGTATTAGGGGGAAATACTAAGGAAAGTGATCGGAGCTTGCTCCACCTTGACCATGAGTTGCCTCAGACTTGAACTATGTTCATGCACAAACTTGATTTATTTGTCTGTTTGCTTCACTTGGGAAAAAAGATTAAAACCTAGCTTATAAAATTGCTTGGTATCTTTAACATAGTATACTCAAGTTAAAAAACTTTCTGCAGGGTGTCATTTACTGTCTGATGGAACTTCTCATTACCTACTGGCTCAACTCACACAAAGTTTCAACCCATGGTTGAATTTTATGGCTGCTTGTTTGCGTTTGAGGTGGAAGGCGAACTCGCACACACTCATTATATGGCATGTTTCAATTCATAGTAGAATTTTATTTGACATTAGCCTTTGTAATCTATCATAATGACATCAAGAATTTCAAATGCAATAAAACAAACACTTATTTCATAATTGAAAAATTGGACAATAGTTTTTAATTAGGTTACTCTGTTTCAGTGCAACATATGGTTTTGCTTGAGTTCTATATAGCATAGTTTCTGTGAGAAAGGACATGTGATTCATTAGTTAGCACCGTTTTTATTCCAGCTGTCTCAAATTGCACTATTTGTTGAGAATTACACAGACTGCAAAAGCCTCTGTACAGTACCATATTCGGAGATACAATAAAACTAAATTCTATACTTATAACTACTTGCGCGATATGGACAGACACAAATTTAACAAAGATAAAATTTGATTTTTAAGTCCTTGATGAAAAATATATTAAAAAAATAATAATAAAGGGTTACTAGAAATTGTAGACCGTGTTATATTGAAACCGCGTTGAACAAGGGTTACTACAATTTGTAGACAGCATGATATATCGAAACCACGTTGTATAAGTACCGTGTTATATGAGGGTTACCTGTATTTTGGGAAAATTTTGGAGAAAAGAACAAAGCTATTAATAATGGCAAATACCTGTTGGATTTCTACCCAGGACATGGACTGGTTATTACTAACACAATGTTCCAACATAAAAATGTGCACAAATTCACATGGAGAGAAGAGGCAAGAAATAAGAAAAGTCTCATTGACTATGTTATTGTTAATAGTGATGTTTTCTCCCTAGTGCAGGACACTAGAGTGTACAGAGGATTTGAAATTGGAAGTGATCACCATTTAGTCTTGAACAGGATAAAATTGAATTTCATATTGAAAAGAAGAACATGTAAGAAAGTTTTAAAGCGAATAAAAGTTGAGCAGCTCTCAGATGTGAACTGTAGCCTAAAATATACAAACATGATTGAAGAAAAAATTGAAAGAGTTTGAGAACAGGAAACACACCTTGGAGATTCAGTGACAAGCCCTGAAGAAAACACTGATTGATTCAGCCATAGAGACATGTGGTGAGGTGGTTGTCTGTAAGGATAGAAAAATCAGAACTCCATGGTGGACTCAGGAAGTTAAAGAAAGAAAGTATATCAAAAGTTCCTGGCAAATAAGACAGCTTGTGCTCTTAGAGAATACAGAGACCAATGTAAGAAAGCTAAACACACTGTAAAACTGGCTAAACAAAAGTCATGGGAGGACTTTCGTAAGAACATAGAAAATAAATATCAAGAAGATATTTTGGAGGTTGTTGAAGAAGCTCAGAAATGGAGGAAAGAGTGCTGTAAAAGGAATTAGAGATGATAAAGGTGACATGAAAGCTGGAGTAAAAGATATCCTTGAAGTATGGAGTAATTACTTCGAAAAATTGCTAAATGAAATAAGTAGTGATGACAGCACAGTGGTAAAAAAACACTTACCAGGCATGTATTCCTGACTGCATGCCTGGTAAGTGTTTTATCTAAAATGTGAAAAGGCAGCAGGAGTAGATGATATTTGACCAGAAATGCTCAAGTATGGAAGGTATAAAAGTCTTGCAGTGGGTGCACTGCATAGTTCAGAAGGCCTGGACATAGGAACGAATTCCAGATGATTGGAGTAGAGCTCTGATAGTACCCATATATAAAAAGGGAAATATAACTGAATGTGAGAATTACAGAGGTATTTCCCTGCTGAATGTTCCCTGTCAGATTAATGCAAGTATACTTGAGAAACAGTTGAGAAGGATTGTGGAAGAGAAGCTTGGTGAAGAACAAGCTGGATTCAGGTCAAATAGAGGCTGTCAGAATCAGATTTTCACTTTACAACGGTAGTTGAGAAATCATGGGAATATAACAAAGATCTGTATTTAAGTTTTGTAGATCTGGAAAAGGCATATGACAAGGTGCCGAGAGACAGAGAAGCTATCCGAATCGTTAGTTATATGGTGTCAATTAGGTATTATATCAAGCAATACTTGGTCTTTATTTGAATTGTAAGTCAGCAGTTAGAATTGAAAGAAGTACAGGAATGGAATTTAATCTGGTATCCGACAAGAATGAACATTATCCCCTCTCTTATTCATTATCTATATGGATCACATTATGAAGGAATGTGGTATTGAACCTGTTATCAAAATTGGAAATGTTAATGTCAGCTCTTTGCTTTATGCGGACACTATTATACTTCTAGTTAAATGCTCTACAAGTCTGCAAGATTCTCTGACTAAAGTGAATAACTGTTATAATAGATATGGTATGAAGTCAGCATTAAAAAGACAAAGAAATTAAAATAGGCAGAAACAGTGAAAATATCAACTGCATTGTGAATGGAGAACCTATAGAACAAGCGATACATTTCAGCTATTTAAGTGCAAAATTTAGTGAAGATGGTAAATTAAGTATAGAAATAGACAACAGAATCAACAAAGTTGGTATAGTAGGAAATCAACTGAATAGATTTTTATGGAATTAGAGAGAAATTAGCCAAAACACTAAATTAGCTGTGTACAACACAGTATTCAAGTCAGTTTTAACTTATGGATCTGAGAACTGGGTCAGAAGTAAAACACTCAACCAAAGACTAGAGACTGCAGATATGAGAGTCATGAGAAAGATTAGAGGCGTGAACAGATGGCATCAATGGCAATATCATATTAAAAACAAGGATATTAGAAAAGAACTTGACATTGTCAACATCATGTGGTATGGTCACTTAAACAGAATGGGAAAGGAAAGATTAGCAAAACAAGTGTTCTCTGCCAGGTTGTCAGGAAAAAGAACCAGAGGAAGACCAAGATATAGGCGGATTGATACAGTAAAAAGTGTCTTAGAAAATAGAAATATAAGACTTGATAATTTTGGAATCTTGACAGGTAACAGACTGATTTGGAGGAAAATTGTTGATAGGAAGTTAGTAATGATGTAATTTTTTATGTAGTGCTATCATATTCTGTACACTCCTTGAGGGTATATATCAGGAATTTGATGGTAAACCAAATTGATTGAACTCAAACAAAAAGCAAACCAAAAACTTTACGAAAATTCTGCTTGTTCGGATTAATTTGTTTGCTACTGTAGATGTAAATTCCACCCATCAGGCAACATACTGTTAGATCTTGAATGAGGACTCTTTCAAGAAAAGAATTATTCATTCAACATTTAACTAAAACACAATACTAAGTAAGAAAATATTTGTACTGTTGGCAAAGTAAGAATATTATATGAGAGAACATGTCACATTTTCTTTAGAAAATGAAAATTAGAAAAAATTGCATATCTAAACATAAATATATTGTTTAAAACTTTAATGTTAAATTATGCTCTATACAAGAACGTGTATCTAAGTGCTAACAAAAGTTCAAAGGTTGCTTGCTGACCTCTGCTGATGACGTAAACTCCGAGGCACAGGCGTTCGTGGAAAGTGGGAATTCACGTTCCACGAAAAGAGCGCTCATCGAGGAGCAGAAATGTGATGCCACTTCATAAGAATGAATAGTGAGGTGCCTTGAATAAGATTCGAAGGTGGAAAGAGGGTGCTATGAAGGAGGATAAAAGTGATTTCAGACGTTTGATTCTCTCTGTCTTGTTTCTTTTTGCCTTCTTGTTGTTGCCTGTTGCTGTGTTCTCGTGCAGACCAGCAATGCTGATGATCGAAAGGAAGCTTGACAACAAAGAGCCGCAACCTTTCCCCGTTGCTGACTGACACGAGTTGGACAAGCCTATAAGCGAGATGACGGCAGTTTTCCATTTCGGGCCATCGGTAAAGGTTTTACCAATGTGAGATAGCAAAGGATTCCCCTTTGATGGCAGTCGAGCTAACGACAGCAAACCATGAGATGAGGACGTGTCCAGCAAAGAAAAGTGCCCCATTTGTGACTAGCACATGATTTCCGCGTGCCGGCAACCTACCGTAGCAGAAAGATATCCCCACACAAAGGACGGATGAAAGAATCACGATATCATCACGTCAAGGTTATAAAGAACTAAAACTATTTCTTTTTCCTATGTAATAATTAGTTTTAGGTGAAAGAAGGAACAAGAATTTTGACTAGGAGGAAAGAGAACTTTATAGTGACCATGTGCAATGATTTATTGACTGTATTGGACTGGTAGTCGGAGAACTTTTGATTGTGTGGTTCCTAATCTAATGTGAAGGAGTAAAATGACAGGAAATTTAATTTAGAAGTTGACTTATGTTTTGTGCTTTGTGTGGATTTAATTTACCCATGGAATGTGAATAGCATACTTGTCAGTTTGAACATTTCTTGCTTGCTTAACTAGTGATTTAGTAATGATAAAAATGTGATTAGCCTTTGATGTGTTAACTTAATTGTAATCTCTTTGACCACTTGATAAACTTGTTTTTCTATGTAAGCCTGAGTTTTATCTGAGCATCAGACTGATTTTACCACTCATAAAACCACGGACCTATGCATAAGGGGAATATAAAGGAAGCTAAGAGCATTTAAGCCATGACTGTATGCTAAGATGACTTTAAACTACTTAATTCTTTTAATAAGGTTAGGTAACACTTGACCTCTGGGAAGGTTCCTTTGGACAAGAATTTTCTGTCCTAAAGCTCTGACTGGTGCAGCTAAAACAAACAAGTATTGTCAGAGTTTGAAAATGGAAACGGATCCCAGAGAGATAGTTTAGAAATTTATTCTTAGTTGGCACCAGAAAGATAATAGTAGCAAAATTATAGAAAACCAACGACATAACAATACAAAGAAATGATGTTTTTATGCATTTAAATCAGTTATGCAAAACACTTTGCATAGGTTAATACAATGATTAAGTAAATTAATCATGTATCTAATTGCAAATGAAAAACATCAGTGCATTTTGGCATTTTTACTTCTTGCACTAGCTTTTTTTTTATATATATATATATATATTTACATAACAACATGAGATAGCTATTTTATATTTTTAAAACCTGAGAAATTCAGAATGATTTAAAATGAGAAAAAAAAGAATAAGAAAAAAAAAAAGGAACTATGTTCAAGAAAAATCAGTCGCTAATAATCAATGTTTAAAGAAATAGCTTGTGATTTAGCAGATCAGCATAAACTTGATATATTTGATAGTGACATATTTTTAGCCAAAGAAGATCAAAAAAGAGTACTCATTGAGGAATGCAATACATCACCTCCACCTTCTCTCATACATGCTTGTAAAATCATTTATATTAGATGCACTCGCCATTTTAACAGGCAACTTGTTCCACTTACTGCTCTGTGAAAGAAAAATCTAGCTGTCACCGCTTTCTTAACAAGACACACTTTTCCACACTTCTTCACCTCAGAATCCAGAAGAGACCAAATTTGCACACTGTGGATCCTGATGTGGACATATCAACCCTTGTAAGGAAGCAAAATGACTTCCTTATCCTTACATTACTATATTTATAATTTTTTTCTATGTGATCTTTGAACCTCCAGTCCCTATCTACCATAACCCCAGGAACCCTAGTCTCGGCTTCTCCATACATAGTACCATCAATATCTATGATGGTACTATGTATGGAGAAATCTCATGATACCAAAGTGCATAACTTTACATTTCTTTCTTTCTCTCCCGTAGTCCTAAATGGACCATTGGGTCACTCGTGGCTGGTAGGTGATATTCTTTGTTAGCCTCCTCCAATCATCTCGATCTCTTGTTCTTGATGTCAGTTGAGAAAGGAAATTGGCCATTTTTTGATGTGATCAGTCCATTTTAATCGAGATCTGGCCCCTAACCCTTGATCCCAGAACGATTCCTTCTAGTGCTTGCTTTGGAATGCCATTAGCCCTCTCCACATGTCCAAACCATTTTATCTGTCTTCTTCTTCTGATGACTGTCAGAATATTTTCCCTTCTTTTCCCGTCTATTGAATCAATCAGTTTTTGGACATTTTCATTGGTTTCATGAGCGGTATAGGGAATTCTCAAAAGTCTTCTGTAAGTTTTCATTTCAAAAGACAGGAGTCTCCTCTCATCGTCCCTCAATAAAGTCCAGGCCTCACAACCATACAAGAGAATAGAATTCACCAAGGTGTCAATTAGTCTTAGTCTGGTTTTGATTGCTATTCTGTTATCTCCCCACAATGGTTTTAACTTCTGTAGGGCTACAGTTGCCTTAGCAATTCAGTATTTAATGTCGGTTTTAGAGCCGCCATCTTGACTCGACGTGCTTTCTGGATAAGTGAACTTGTTTACATTCTCAATTTGTTTATTGCCATTTTGTATCTTTAAGAGTTCAATGTCTGATTTTGAGATTATTATTGGTTTTGTTTTTTGTAGGTTTATGTATAATCCATTTTTTTTAATGTTCTGAAAACACGGCTCGTTATCTCTTGTAATTCTTTTTCACTTTCTGCCAGAAGATCGATATTGTCTGCAAAACGCAAATTATTTATTCTTAGTCCACCAACTACTATTCCATTGTCATATTCATGAAGAGCTTCCTCTATGACATATTCCAGAAAACAATTAAAAAGAAGAGACAAGATGCATCCATGTCTTATCCCCCGTTCTGCCCGGAAGGGTTCACTGCTGTAATTTTTAATTTCATTTCTCCTATCACATGAAGAATAAAGAGATTTAATAATTGTAATGATTTTGTTGTCAATACCATAATGTTCTAAATTTTCCATAATGGTTCATGCCATATTGAGTCAAAAACTTTTCGAAGGTCTAAAAACTTGTGACAGATTATTTTGTTATGTTCTATGTATTTTTCACCTAGTATGTGTATTGTAAAAATATGGTCAATTGTACTTCTGGACTTCCAGAAACCTGCTTGTTCATCTGATAGTCTGCTTTCTATTTTCTTTTCGATTCTTGACAGTAATATTTTTAACAGGATTTTGCTTGGACGACTAATAAGGCTTATTGTTCTATAGTTGGTACATTTATTACTGTTTCCCTTTTTAGGAATAGATACACGGACAGAAGTCTGCCAATCAGAAGGCCAAGTCTCTGTGTTCCATACGTCCTGGAATAAATTTAGCAAGGTGTCCATGATGATGTCACCTCCTTCACATATCAGTTCCATTGTAACACCATCAATTCCAGTGATTTTCCTATTTTTGAGGAGCTAACTGCTGCAATGACTTCTGCCTTTAATATCGGGTAATCTCCTTCCTCCGAACCTCCTGGCAAAATTCCATCCAAAATATCGTCAGTCAGTTGTGAGGGTCCTTTTGAAAAAGCTTGATTGCGTAACATTTCCGTCTATCAACTATTTTCTGGTTATCCATGATAGTTCCATCTTCATCTTCTTTGCTCCAATTAATTGCAGTAAAAGGTTTGGTTAACTTATTGATAATTTAAAAAGCACTTTTAGGATTATTTTTATTTAAGTGCTCTTCTTTATTTTTGCATTCATTTAGTATTCATAAGTTTCTAGCATGTTTGATTGCTTTTTATTTATATACTGTTCTCTATTATCACTGCTATTAATATGAGATTTCAAATTTCTTCTTTTGTCGCATAGGTCCAAAATATTTTAGGTTATCCATATATTGACTTTCCTTTTGTATTCAAGAATTTCTTCAGCTGTCTCAGTTATCTTTTGTGAGAAGTATTTGGTTTTAGATTCGATATTATTATATTTTTTGAAGCTTGTATCAAAAATTTTTTTAATTTGTATTTATGTAGTGTATTTATTTGGGGATCTTTTAATTTTTCTATATTATATCTTGTACGAGTTGATTTTGTAGGTAATATTTCCCTCATTTTCATATTCACAGTTGTAATGACCATATTGTGGTCACTACCAATGTCGTCTCCAGGAAATGATCTGGTTCTTGTTGAGGTTGATGGAGTTTTTAAATTTTGTGCTTACAAGGATAAAGTCGATTTGATTGTGTGTTTTACCATCATCAGAAGTCCATGTTCATCTTCTGGAAGGTTTATGGGAAAATAGAGTGTTAGTAATGGTGAGTTCATTTTGTGAGGCAAAATTGATCAATTCAAAACCTCTTTCGTTTGTCTCCTCATAGCCATACGGTCTGACAAATGGGAGAAAATCCGTACTGATGTCTGTTCCAACTTTGGCATTCCAATTGTCCTGAACATCAAAAGGTCTTTTCTATTCGCTCCGGTGATTGTTGCATTAAGTTGACCATAAAACTCCTCTACTTCGGAGTCCTCGTTGTCTGTGGTTGGGGCATAAACCTGTATGATGGCGATATTGAGTGGATTTCTTCTTAGGTGGACTAGAGCAATTCTGCTGTTGATAGGATTGATTTTCATGACAGAATTTCATGATTATTTGTGTATCAAAAACCTTCTTTTCCGCTGCAGTCACATCCAGAGGTAAAGAAGCAAATGTCCTTCATCTGTTGTTAGCTCTCCTGTTTTGGGCCATCGAATTTCACAAAGTCCCATAACAGTCCATTCATATCTTTTTAGTTCGTGCTGTAGTAATTTGAGTTGACCTGATTGTAGTAGAGTCCTAATAATCCAAGTTCCGGTCATTAAATGGTTGAGAGTCTGAATCTGGATCCAGTTTTTTTATTATTTTTGTCAGTGGTGGTGGTGGTTGTAGTGCTAGTCGCTAACTTCTCATTGCTACCCCTGGAGCTGTTACCAAATGGCAACGCAGACCTTGTTGAACCGGGCGGCATCTGAGCTGTCATGGTGTGCTGTGTTAAATCCTTTGCAGTGAATGTCTAATGGGCAGTAAATTAAGACAGATGGCACCAGTCTCCTCTTCTGTCTTTGTCTGCTAGCATTTAGCTGGGCATAGTGGGCTGGCCTTCATGTCTTGGGAGGCTCTACCTGGAGTAATGATACTTCCGACGTGCTTCGCCCATCCTGCCCAGGCCCCCCCCACCATGGTGAGGCAGCATAGCAGGACTTTGCGGGGGGGAGGCTTAACTTTACATTTACTAACATTGAATTGACAGTTTTCATTCCAATTATTCTGTAAGTACTGATTATCAGTAGCAACTCTGCCTTGCTTATCTCTGTATCATCAGCAAGTGGTTTAACATCTCCTGCCAGGTCTTTTCCATTCTCATTAATGTGTAGATTGAACAATAACGGCATAAGGTAAATGAGCTAAATTTAACCCCCTTCCCCCATACACCACTTTCTGATCTCTACCCAACCATTTCTCAGATTTGTGCAATATCCTTTCATGTGGTATCCTGTAAAATGCCTTAGCAAAGTCCAATAGTATCATAATATATCTATTCCCTTTTTTTTATTTAGTCATATCATCATTATAAAATATCAGCCTATTGCTTGGATATGACCTCCCTTTAGTAAATGCTATTCCTTGCAGAGTATCTCATCTGCCAACCCATTTCTGTATGTGAGTTCTTACTAACTTCTCTGAAATCATCACTACCACTCCAGTTATACTTCTAGGTTGGTAGTTCGACACATCCGTTTTTGCTCTACTCCTGTACAAAGGAACTATCATTCATTCCTGTGGGATCTTTCCTGAGCTGAGAATCAAATTATGCAAATTTTTCAAGGGCTTAACTGGTTCACCTAAACATTGTTTTATCATATCTGCTGATATCTCCATCCTTGTTGTTGAATTCTTATTTAGCTAATGCAACATCTCTTAAACTTCATTCTCATGCCCATCCATCTCTTCATCCAATATCATGATAGCAGTGTGCACTATGTTACATACACCAGGTTGTTAAATGTTATTGAAGTAAGCAGTCATTATTTGTATTGACACAAGCTTACTGTCAGCATTCACTACAGTTGTCCTTCCACAGTCATTCTTTTACTTGCGACATGATGATAAAATTCTTTTGGGTTGCCTTTAGCCTGGACAGCCAATTTCTTTACATCCTTTGACTTAGCTTTCATAACAATACTTATAACTTTTCTAGACTATGCTTCATATATTTCACAACTCCAGTTATTCTTAATCTCACAGTATTTCTTCTACATCTTATTATGGACTCTCTTGCATAATAAAGTTGCAAATTTGTTTCTCTTCCACCGTATTTGTGTGTCAAACTGTAAGAAAATATTCATGTATACTGCATCATTTAAGTATCTTTTCAAACCTTCTCGTGCAGTTCTGATATCTTTCCTATTCACTAACTGATACCAAACTGAACATAGTCTTCTACTAAGTTTGTTATAATATCCAGCTTCATGGTTCATATAACCTGTCCTAATTAGAACATCCATACACTGCTTCTGAAGTCATCAAGAGCATAATCACTGTCATCAGTTGGTGGCAAAACAGTCATACCCTTAATTGACACCTCCTTCTGATGCTGTGAACAAATCTGGAACTCTTTGACCTTGATTTGCTTCATTCACAAGCTGCTTAAGAAAGTTTTCTCTCAACATCTCAATAAATTCTCCTTGATTCTTATCAAGAGTTTGTCTGTTGCACAGTGTTCAGATAACTGAAATCACTTATCATGATTTACTCATTTGGTACTTATTAGGATAATTTGGCAGTGCATTTCATCTCAGCAACTGAACAGTGAGTTTGAAGCTATCTGGGGTATTCTTCTTATTATTATTGCTTTCATGAGTTTCTTCCATATCCGGATTAAAATTTGATATCGTTAGTAATACCCCATTTCCTGTCTCTTCTAAAAATCCTGTCCCTTCCTAAAAATACTATATCATATACTATAAAAGTGCATCCAGAAAGTCTGAACCTAAAACATACAGGTCTATCCCCTCAGCTGATTCATAACCACTTACTGACTTCCCTATCTTATCTGAACTTATATACACAGACTTTCTTACCAGTTCTCCTGTGATGATCTAGTTTCCTTTTCTGCATTAGGTGTCACCTCATTAAATAATTTTTCTAGACTCATGATGCCAAATCCATTCAAGTGCAGGCCATTCTTCTTATACAAGTCTGTTTCTGTGATCAGACTCTTTACACATGTCCAAAAACTCACACCCATTTCTTCTACACAGCCTGCTCAAATCATTCATTCATAGCTTCCTCCTTCAACTCAGTACTGTCATATCTCAGTAATAGACTTAGTTTTCACTAAATGTCTTCTCTCTCTCTCGCAATCCTTTCATATTCTCTCTCATACTGTATTTATCCTCCTATGAGCTGTGCCATCTCTTATTTTCTATATGCTCAAAAGTAGCACTTCATCATCAACTGCAAATTGAATTAGCCAATCACTGTATCATATCACTACTTTTGTTTTACTTTCTACTTGACTTGCCTTATCATTTATTGGTATCTTACTATTTTCCATATCTTGCAAACTCTTATTTTTCTGCTTATTTTTGTTATCCTGTTTGAATTTTCTGTTTTCTAAGTTTGTAAATGTTCCTAAATGTGGTTGTGAATTTTTGAATGTGTTCATTGAGTTTGATACTAAAAGACTTGCATAAGAAGGGTGCACTTGAAAGGATTAGGCATCAGGAGCCTGTAGAAATTAGGTTTTGATATGAGACTGTTGAATGCAGAGTCAGGAAAACTTGATTCACATTGAAGAAATTGTGAGAATATGTGTAAGCCTTAAGGTATGCAAAGGTGATAATGATGTAAATGTTGGCCAGCATAGTTGAGAATCTGGTGAAAGAATGGACCTATGTGCAATGAGATCACCATAGTCTGAAAAGGCTTGTATGGACAAACAAAACTTCCTGTGTGCAGTAATTGACAGACGCATTTAATGAATGCTGTTCCCAAGCCATATTTCACTGAACTGTGCACTGAAAATTAAAGAGAATCAGTATTGGCAGTTTTTGCATACCTGTATGGAAACTGCTGATTTCTGTGAAGAACCAGAAATTTCATTTACAGTGGTGTCAGGAACACTGTGACATGATACTGGAAGACTGAAAAAAAAGCAATGGTCTAATGAGTCATAGTACACCTTGTTCTGCACTGTAGGCAGAGAGTTTGGCAGGAGCCCCATGAAGTAACGAACCCAGCTTACCTTGTAAACACAAGGTTCTAGAGGTAGTGTCATGGTGTGGAGCATGTTCTATTAGTACGGAATGGGTCCCCTGATATTTATGGAAGGTGGGTGTCCAAGAAATATCTGGTTGTTTCCGATCAAGTTCATCCTGTAATGTTGACTTTTTATCTAGCAGGTTGCATTTATTTCATGGATGACAGTGCTAGTGTCCATCACACAAGAATTGTTCAGCAGTGTTTTGGTGACCATGATAGTGACATCTGCAATCTTTCTGGCCACCACAAAGCCCGGATCTCGAACCCATTGAGAATGTATTGGACATGTTAGAAAAATAGATCCTGGGGCAAAGTCCTCTTCATTCAAATCTGAGCCAATTAAAGAACTGTCGGGGGAACATCTGGTATGTTGTCGATACACCTTGTCGAATGAAACTAAAAAGCGTCAGTGATTAATATTTTAATTTAATAATAATGTGAAAAGCATGCATTGGTCATAAGAGTAGTGCTTCTGTGCAATGCACAAAAAAGTTGATGATCCTTCAAATTGTCGAACAAAAAATCACTTTCCCAATGAGGTCAGGTGAATGGTAGATGACTGTATTTGAATTTAAGCTTCTAATGCAGACAGTTTGAATCACACAGATGAAATGCAATTATCCAATCAACCGTAATCATCCCAATGGAAGTGATTCCATATATGCTGAGACATTTTGGTTAAGAATTTTTTAGGTTGTTTTGGTTAGTGAAAAATTAATTACAGAATCAACTTGCACTTATGTGACATGGTGACAGAAATATATATATATATATAAAGGTAACAAATAATGAAAAGGTGTCTTGTACCTTCTAAATACTTTCTTGTACTCCTGGAGATTATGTGTACCACAATTTGTGGAAGTGGTCTAGAATAGATCAGAAATTTCTGATCATTTCACAACAGATTAACCACCTGACTGGTCTTAATATTTACACATTATTACTGATGTGTATAAATACATGAATCTGAAGTGTCTACTGAAATAGAAATAACATTTGGATGTTATTGAAATAATATGGATATGAGGCATAAATTTGATAAATCTCATCCATGTTGTCATTTGGGCAGTTATACTCTTTCATTTTTGCAGCCATACACCAGTGGTCATTTACTGTATCATTCATGAATAAATATAATTTTTTCTGCAAACAGTATTCTTTTTCTTTGTAGGTTTGATTCCATTTTGAATCAAGCCTGAGACAAATCACTATATTTTGTGTGATATGATGACAAGTGGAATGTATACTATCATTTACATGTATCATTCCTTTTTGCCATGAATGTGTTAAGAATATTATATTGTGGGATAATAAAATTTACTGTGATTACAGATTACTTAATTGGGATTATTTATTGTGATTACTGCTTATATAGGTTGAAAACTTGAATTGTCATAATTTAGTTTTAAACATCTTTCTAAGAATCAATATGCATCTCTTTTAGAAGCAAAATGAACTGGAAAAATCTATTTGCAAATTCCAAGAAGAGTTGCAAACACAGCAGGAACATCATGCTGTAGAGATAGGAGAATTAAAACAGAAATATGCAGATGAAATAAATGAAGCAGAAGACCATATTTTTAAGATGAAAGATGAAATTTTATCACTAAAGGTAAAAAATTATTCTTATTAAAAATGAAGGAAAAAGTTTTGTGCACGCGCGCGTACACACACAAGAGGAAGGAACTCATTTCTTGAGTTTAAAACTGCCTGAGGTTGCATTACTTGAATTCAATATTCTCACTACATACACTTATTAGAACAGTATACAAAGATGGCAGGGGATGCTCTTACAGGATTGTGTTTTTATATGTGTGAATCCTGCCAACAAAAGGTAAATTTATTGTATATATGTACTCTAATCTTTAAAGTTACCTATTGTATAACTATAAACAGCAAATTACACAATAATCACAGTAATTAACTTTAACGAAAGTACAGATATTTTCTTCCAAAAATAACAGTGTTGTCAGTGTATAAAAAAAACAAGCAAATCAAAGAACAGGAATACAAGGTGCATAACAACAGTCAGTTTACGAATTAAAAACGGTCATTGTGAGCAAGATTTTAATATTAATAAATAATATTAAAAACTGTTTTTGATGTTTACATAAAATGAGAATCTCCAAAACTTTAGGGACGGAGACCATCATTCCGATCCAGGTTAGGCTGATGTAAAACAGCTTCAACTTTTTCTTAAAAAGGCATTCATATTTAAAACTGCTTCTATGGGGGAAGACAACTTAATCCCCACCAGATACTATGTTTAGTGTCAATACTATGCTGTGTCAGACCAGACTTTGAGGTTTCACATATTCAATGTGATATTGATACTCATTAATTCATTTTTTCACGGAACGGCCTATCATCCCAAAGTATGTCCAATTACATTCACAAGGAATATGGTAAACATCAACTAATGATAGAGCTGACAGTTTGTCTTTTTTAGATAGCAACAGATGCAAAATTTTATTGATAAAAAAATATGTGGGAATATGGTGATACTTTAAAATTCTACCAATAGGTTCAGAGATACTACCAACAAGTCCAGAAATATAAGGCACTGGAACCCTGCGGTCTATAGAAGAATTCTTAGGTGTTGGAACATAGGAGTCAGTTATCCGCTAGATTTGACGAGGCTTTAATTCCATTAAAGTTTTGATAGAAGTTCTTGATGTTATCACAGGAGGAAGAGTTTGAGGTAGGGAAGCATACATTATATCCTCTGTTTATTAAAGACAGAAACACAAATTAAACAATTAAATAAGCTCCTTGATGAAGTTGTTAGCCTGGATCAACATTCTTTGGATAAGTTACCGATCCATTTGGGAAGGACTCCTCGTTTATATGGTCTCCCAGAAATTCATAAAGAAGGTTGTCCGTTAAGCCCTGATGTGAATTGTATTGACTCTCCCACCTATAGAATTGCTAAATTCACATTTATTAACTGCCCATATTGGACAATACAGATCATCAAGAATTCCACACATTTTCTCAAAAAAATCAATAATATTTGCATACAGGAGTCAGATATGTTAGTCAGTTTTGACATTGTTTCTCTTTTTACCAACATTCCATTATCTGACACTATTAGTTTACTATATGATGATTTCCCTCTTGATGTTGTGAAGTATTCTGCATTTGTTATGCAGTCAGGTTATTTCAGATAACAAGATCTATAGACATCTTGAAGGCACTTCCACTGATAGGCATCTTTTTCCACTTTTTCAAACTATTTTTTGAACTATCTGGAAGATACATTGTTCTCATCCCTTCATCCCCAACCCTCTCTTTGGTTTTGATATATCTATGATGTTTTTGCTGTTTGGCCTCATTCTAAAAGTGAACTTGTTACTTCTATACAACAGATCAATAGCCTTCATCCATGAATTTAATTCACCTTTGAAAAATAAAATGCTGGTAGTTTACCATTCTTGGACATCCTTCTTACTCGCACAGCCTCTGGTACTTTGTCAACCAGTGTTTATCAAAAATGTACTGGCAGATACATTTTCATCAAAAGTCTGCTCGTCACACCTCTCAAAAGTTGCTGTTATGAAATCTTGAATTAATAGAGCAGATAATGCATGCTCCTTTCCCTCAAGCTTACAACATGAACTTCTCACTGCCAAAGCTTTAATGAAATTCACTGGTTACAACCCTCATCATATCCAGCAGATAACTGACTCGTATTCCAACACCTAAGAATTCTTCAACAAACTACAGGATTCCAGTGCCTTATATTTCTGGTATCTCTGTACCTATTTTTAAGAAGTATCACCTTATTCCCATATATTTTCCTATTAATAAAATTTCACATTTCTTACCATCAATAAAAGACAAACTGTCACCTCTATCGTTAGCTGGTGTTTACCAGATTGCTTGTGAATGTAATTGGATAATTCAACATACTTTTGGCAGATAGGCTGTTTTGTGGAAAAAAAGAATCAACGAACATCAGTATTACAGGTGATTATAATTAAATTTCACATTTTGAAAAGCTGTAACTGGGTAACTACTCAGCAGAACAATTTAATATTTAACATCATGATGTGTGCAGCAACGGAATTTCATTTTACACAAAAACTAGCATTAGTTCTAAAAGTTGTCACTAGGGTGATACATGGTGCTGTGGTACCATAGCGGGTTTCATGTTGGAGGTTTAATGGAATATTTACAGCACTAGGAAAGAATTAAAAACTGATTTTAATGCTTCCAATCTTTCATCTCAGTCACTGAGACATTCAGTGATTACAAAGGAATCATGTAACACATATACGAAGTCAACACAATATTAAATGAAACACATTGTGACTCAAAAGTCCTATCTAGGTGATGTGCCCTCTATAAGCATTTGTAGGTGGCCTAGGATGTAAAATGGGACATCTGACAATTATTGTTTCTCAAATTTTCGGAAGTTTTATGCAACTGTATTTATTTAAATTTGGTCGATTTCTGAGTGCTGCTGCCGATTCTAAAATGGTCTTTCCTTTTTAAATTTACTATGGTGGAGAATGGTGGTTTCTTCCAGGAGATCCTGTGGGTTGTATCCCATACATGGTCTGCAAGGGCAGATTGATTGCAGGTATATGATTTGTGTCCTAAATGGGCAGTCACTGATCTATCTGAAGTGAGCCAACTTGCACAAACAGGGTACTTTATATTCTCCAGGCATTGAGAGAGGAGGGAGCTGATCTTTGGTAGAACAGATAAGGGTAGCAAGATTCTGGTGGGCTTAAAAACTGTGTAGAGGTCTTACTTTTTTAAAGACCTGGCTATTTTTTCTGATGTGCCATGGATGTAGGGGATGGTGATGCCATTTCTGAAATCCTTCTGAAGTGATGGCCGAGGAATGGGGAGGAACTGATTATTTTTTTAATTCTGTAAACTGATGCCTTTGGAACGGAAGGTGCTGTGTATGTGGTTGAGTTTGGTTGAAAGTGAGGTTCCACTGAAACAAAAATTATAGGCTCTATTGGTTAGAATTTTAATAATACCATATTGTAGAGATTGGGAAAGTATGAGTGGATTTTCTATATACAGTGAAGAAAAGGTTACAGGAAACCATGTTACTAAGGTATCTAGGAAGTATAAACTATTGTTATTTTCCTTTTACATTGTAAACTGGATTCTTGGATGTAGATTATTGAGTACTGAGGAAGGAGTCTAATGTGTCTGGACTATGATGCCAGATAGAAGGTTTGAGATGGACCGAGTCTGTAGCTTGTTTTCCAAAATTTTCCATCTAAAAATTGATGGGGGGGGGACTCATAGCAGTTCCCTCTGTTTGTAAATTTTGTTCTTTCAAGAAAAATAACCATAATTGATCAAGGAAAAGAGATCTGAGATATCAGAAGGAAAAACATTGTTTAAAAGTGTTAAGGTGTCATTTAAGGGAATAGTGGTAAATAGAAAGGTGACGTCAAAGCTTATTAGTATATCTGTATTATTTAAAGTTAAATTTTCAACCAAGGTTTTAAATAATACAGATATATTGGTAACTTTGATATATTGTAATTCCTGAAGATGTTTCAGTGACTGAGACTCAAGACTAAATGGTGTCACTTCCAATTTCAAATCCTCTGTACACTCTAGAAACCTGCACCAAGGAGAAAACATCACTATTGAAAATAACATAGTCAAATGAGACTTTTCTTATTCGTCAGTGACTGAGACGAAAAATTGGAAGCATTAAAATTAGTTTTTACTCCAACATAAAAATGTGCACAAATTCACTTAGAAGAGGTAAGGAATAAGAAAAGTCTCATTTGACTATGTTATTTTCAATAGTGATGTTTTCTCCCTAGTGCAGGACACTAGAGTGTACAGAGGATTTGAAATTGGAAGTGATCACCATTTAGTCTTGAACAGGATAAAATTGAATTTCATATTGAAAAGAAGAACATGTAAGAAAGTTTTAAAGCGAATAAAAGTTGAGCAGCTCTCAGATGTGAACTGTAGCCTAAAATATACAAACATGATTGAAGAAAAAATTGAAAGAGTTTGAGAACAGGAAACACACCTTGGAGATTCAGTGACAAGCCCTGAAGAAAACACTGATTGATTCAGCCATAGAGACATGTGATGTTTTCTGCAAGGATAGAAAAATGAGAGCTCCATGGTAGACACAGGAAGTTAAAGAGGCAGTGAAAGAAAAGAAGAAAGCATATACAAAAGTTCCTGGCAAATAAGACAGCTTGTGTTCTTAGAGAATACAGAGACAAATGTAAGAAAGTTAAACACTGTGTAAAACTGGCTAAACAAAAGTCATGGGAGGACTTTGGCAAGAACATAGAAAATAAATATCAAGAAGGTGGCAAGATATTCTGGAGGTTGTTGAAGCTCAAAAATGGTAGGAAAGAGTGCTGTAAAAGGAATTAGAGATGATAAAGGTGACATGGAAACTGTAGTAAGATATCCTTGAAGTATGAAGTAATTACTTTGAAAAATTGCTAAATGAAACAAGCAGTGATGACAGCACAGTGGTAAAAAACACTCAACAGGCATGCAGTCAGGAACACATATCGATACTTGAAGTAGAAAAAGCCATCAAAAGCCTAACATGTAGAAAGGTAGTGGGAGTAGATGATATTTGACCAGAAATGGCAAAGTATGGAGGTATGAAAGTCTTACAGTGGGTGCACTGCATAGTTCAGAAGGCCTGGACAGAGGGACAAATTCCAGATGATTGTAGTAGAACTCTCATAGTACCCATATATAAAAAATGGAAATAAAACTGAATGTGAGAATTACATAGGTATTTCCCTGCTGAGTGTTCCTTGTCAGATTTATGCAAGTATACATGAGAAACGGTTAAGAAGGATTGTGGAAGGGAAGCTTGGTGAAGAACAAGTTATTATTATTCAGGCCTCCATGGAGTCAAAAGACTCATCGTGGGAGGAAACACAGTCTATCATACCATGCTTTGAACTCATTGACCATTCTTGCTCTAACCACTTGCTCAGACAATGCATTCCATGGTTCAACCACTCTCCACGCAAAGAAACCACTCCTCACCCTCCTTGCTCACAGCTTCCTTTCGTAACTTCCAGGGATGGCCCCCTTGTCATCACTCCTTCCTGCTGTTCCACCAAGTGAAAGAACTCCCCAGTGTCAACCCTGTAACCGCCTCTCAACAGTTTAGAAGTCTCGATCATATCACGTCTCCTTCTTCTATCCACCCAACTCTGCAGTCCACATTCCCTCAGTTGATCCTCATAACTGACATTGTATAATCCTAAAATCATCTTTGTTATCCACCTCTCTACCCTTTCCACAGTTAATTTGTCCCTTTCAAATCCTGGAGACCAAATTTGAAACTAAATGTGGTCTAATCAGGTTCTGCAACGGAATGATGACACTTTTATCTGTGCTGGTCAGCATCCTTCTCAGTATTGCAGCAATCCTCTGGGTTACCTTCCCCACCTTTGCAATATGCTCCCTGAATTTTAGGTTTCTATCAATCATCACCCCCAGATCTCCTGTCTCCACTACTTCCTCCAGTATAGCTTCTCCAATTGAGTGTGCATCTTCCCATCTATGGATCCCCAACTTCAAGACTTCATTTTGCTGCATTAAACCGATACCACCATTCATTTGCCCATCTGTCTAGTTTATTCAAATTCTCTTGCAGGGCTGCCACATCTGCACTATTACTGATAACCCTTCCCAGCTTCACATCATCCACAGACGACTGAATATCCCCTTGCAATCCATTGACAATGTCATTGATTGAACAATACAGTCCCAGTACTGAGTCCTGTGGATCCCCACTTGTAACCTTCTGCTTCCTTGATTTTACCCCACCACACACAACTCTCTGAATCCATTTGAATAACCCGACAATTAAACCTATGTGCTGCAACTTAAATATCAGCTTATCATGTGGCACTCTCAAACAGCTTTGCAAAATCCAAAACAATGGCAGCATATGACTTTTCCTCATCAACTGCTGTTGTTACTTTATTATAAAAGGCAATCATATTACTAAAGCAAGAGTGCCCATTAACAAATCCATGTTGATTCTCACAGATAACATTACTCTCATCTGCCCAACTCTATATATTTCCTCATTAATTTCTCCAAGACCTTAACAACTACTGGTGATAAACTGGCCTATAATTAGACACTTCCAGTCTGCTACCACTCTTGTGCAGCGGCACTATCTTACCTTCCTTCCATTCCTTGGGTACCTTTCCCACAGCCAGACTTTTATTGAAGAGCCAGGTCAACAGAGCTGTCAGTTCTTTAGCTCATTCTCTCAACCCATGGTAAAGTACCATCCAGTCCTACAGCTTTACTGATATCCAGAGTACTCAGAATTTGAAACACACTCTCCTCTTACACCTCTAAACTACTTCTACCACTCTTGTGCAGCGGCACTATCTTACCTTCCTTCCATTCCTTGGGTACCTTTCCCACAGCCAGACTTTTATTGAAGAGCCAGGTCAGTCAACAGAGCTGTCAGTTCTTTAGCTCATTCTCTCAACCCATGGTAAAGTACCATCCAGTCCTACAGCTTTACTGATATCCAGAGTACTCAGAATTTGAAACACACTCTCCTCTTACACCTCTAAACCCTGAACCCACCCTATCTCTCTCTCTCTCTAGTATTAAAACCTTCTCCAGGATGAAATTCTCCAATAAAGCACTGATTGAACAACTCCATTATGTCCTCTGCATCAGTCACTCTATTCCCATTTTTATCCTGCAGTGTCATTCTTCCACAATTATTTCTCCTCCTACTGGCCACATAGCTAAAAAATTCTCTAGGATTTTCTTTGGATCTAAGTGCCAATCTCTTCTCACATTCCAGTTTTGCCTTCCTCACCATACTATTCACTTTCCTGGCCTGCGTCTTATATTCTTCGTGTATCTGCCCTCCACCTCTCTCCTTATATCTCTTCCATAATCTCTTTTTCAACTGCAGTTCCTGTTTGATATTGTTTGTCATCCACTTTTCACCAAATTGTGTGAAAAGTGGACGACAAACTCTTCTTTACTCGTAGAATATGGCTTACTATTGCTGCTAACAAATATTCCTTCACAATTTCCCCTGCACTAATGATATCCTGGCCTTTCCAATTCTATCTTTCATGGAACTGCCCCTAGTTGATACCTAAGACTATTGTAATCACTTCCTTATAATTTTACATACGTTCCCTTTTCTTTGATATACTTGTATGTCTATTCATTTTCCAAGTCAAATCCACATGGTCACTCCCTCCAACTGATGGGAGAGATGTCATCTCACTTATTATCAGCTCTTCTGATGCTATGACCAAATGCAAAACTCTTGAACCTCTTGTTCCCTCTATTACATGTTGCCTAAGACATTTGTCCCTCAAGAATTCTAGAAATTCCATCCCATTATTACTACATACATTTTCCTCTTCCCAGCTTATACTGCTGTAGTTAAAATCTCCCATAACAATCATTCTTCTTGCACTTACCAAGCTCAACTTCCTAAACATCTCCTGTTCCCAACCCCCTGTGCTCCTTGGTTTGTAGCAACACCCCACTAAATATTCTGTCTTACTACCTCACACCATATGCTTTCAAAACCATTAGTGTCACTGCCTTCCAAAGCCTCCATTCTTAGAGGACATAAGTCATCACTTATCGTAAGCAGTACTCCACCACCACGTTTTCCCCTCCTATCCTGCAGAAAAATGCTGTAACCTGCTACTTCAATTCCTATTGTTATATCATCCTCCGTCAACCACATCTCAGAGATCCCAATAATTTTTGGCCAGGCTGATACTATCAGCACCACCAATTCATCTCCTTTATTTTTGATACTCCTGGCATTAGTATAAAGCATAAAAATGTCACTGCTTTTATATCTACCATTATTCCCTCTTGACCCCACTGGACTTAGTATTACCTGATGTCGTCCCCAAGCACTCATAATATCACTCAAGCTTGACTGTGATTTAGTTAACTATTAATGCATTCCAGAAGAGAAAAAAATGTGTACCATGTTAAGCATACCTATGCTGTGCACGCATGCTCGTGCACACACATTTAGTATTAATGAACACCTAATAACGATTACTATTTGTCTTATTTTAGGACTTAAGATTTTGCTGCCCCTCCCTTCTTTCAGGTTTGTTATTCAGAAATGTATGCATGCATGTATTTTTATTTGTGTGTTCCCAAAGATGAAAATTTGACTTTGACAAAATATGGAAATAGTAAATTATTATAGTTATATCAACATAGTTAAATATTATCATATATCTGTAATATATCCATTTTAAGAATACTATTTTGATCTTTCAGTATTTGTCTGCTTTGATTCTGAGAGTGCATCAAATTCCATGATTGATGTGGGCCATATTTAATAAACTGGGCACTCTCAGTGTATTGACATTTGAATTTCAGAGTTGTCTTTGGCCTAATGTATTTAAATTTATATTTCTCTCTCTCCTTCTCTCTCTCTCTGTGTGTGTGTGTGTGTGTGTGTGTGTGTGTGTGTGTGTGTGTGTGTGTGTGTGTGTGTGTGTGTGTGTGTGTGTGAGAGAGAAAAAATTTTGTGCATAATTAATTACTTGTAATTTACAAGTGTTTAGACATTTAATGAAGAAAAGAAATTTATGCCAATGTATTTAAATTTATATTTCTGTGTGTGTGTCAGTTGAAACTATTTCATATATAATTCATTGCTTATAATTTACTTGCTTTTAGACCCAATTTAATGAAGAAAAGGAAGAGGTTCTGAAAGAAGTTTCAGAGAGAATCATTAGCATAGAAGAAGATAAAATGATAAAACTGAATCATGTTAAAGATCAAGTTTCTCAGCTTGAAAAAGAAAAACAGGATGCACTGCTTAAATTAAAGCAGCTAGCTGCACTAGAGGTTACTTATGAAGAAACACTGAGTAAAGAAATGAAAATCAGTGAAGAACTTAGTGTTAGACAAAATCAGTTAGATGACTTACATAAAACTTTAAATTGCACAATAGCAGAATATCAGAAACAATTGACAGATATGGAATCCTGCAATAAACAACTCTCAGCTGAAAAAGCATTGAATACAGAGCTTCAGATTAAAATTAATAAACTAGAGCTGTTACATAAGATGGAAACTGAAGAGCTTAGGACTAGGTTAAGACAGCTTGAGGATGAAAAAGATGAATTAATCACAGATAATGCAAGAAATTTGGCATCAGCAGAAGAAACATACAGAGAGAAGGTAGATATATTAAATGAAAGATTGCAGCAGTTGGCAGCAGACCAATCTGCCACTCTGGTAAGTGCTTAAATAATAATAATAAAATATAACTTTCATTCAGTTTTATTCCTTTCATATAAGTGCTCCTTTTGTTATCAAATTAATCTCTATAGACATGCATTCACATATACGTAAAAATAATTATATAATCTTAATGCTTTGAAATTAAATATCTGAAGAGTTCTGCATAACTTCTATGAAATGCATATAAAAGAATAAGATTAAGGATTAATTTTAGAATTCTTAGAATTATTCTTTGACAAACCTTTTTACAACTATGTGGTTTAGAAAGAAGTGCAGGGTGTCTGTATTGGACCTCTTGAGTTTCAATGTGTTACTACTATAGTATATGGACCACAGTTCAAAATTGTTCAGACGAGAAGGAACACTTGCCAAGTTTTTGTTAAAAAAATCAGTACATTTCAATGTATGCTCCTTTAATAGCCAGCACAATGTCAAGTTGAAAGTCTATCCAGGTTCTCTGAAGCATGTCAGGGGTGATGGAGGACACAGCAGAGAAATGTGATGTTTCAGGTTCTCCAGGCTGTCCACTTTATTTGTGTAGACTGCCTTCACATACCCCCCCCCCACAAGAAAAAAATCAAGTGGAGTAAGATCCAACGATCATGGTGGCCAGGGAATCGGTCCTCCACGTCCGATCCACCTGAGGGAAGACCCTCTCAAGAGTTGCATGGATCTTCAAATGCAAGTGTGACGGGGCACCATCCTGTTGAAAGACGATGTGCAGTTGCAAGTCTTCATGTCATGGAAAGACGAAATTTTCCAGTATGTTGAAGTAAATCATTCCAACGATATTGCTTTCCACGAAAAAAAAATGGGTCAGTGATAGCATTTCACATTACACCACACCAGACATTTACTTTAGAACTGTCACACACTTGTTCCATGACACTGAGGATTTTCACTCCTCGATATCTTGACATTGTGCCTGTTCACTTTTCCGCTGACATGAAAAGTGGCTTCGTCTGAGAAGCAAATTTGGGAAAGAAAATGCTGTTGTGGCTTATCATGGCAGTGCCACTGTATTGTGATGCAAGAAAAAATTCTGGATGAAACTTGTAGAGTCTCTAGAATGTTTGAACAACCCGAATTTTACATATATATCCACATTTTGATTTTTCGCCATTCTTTGAAACTGGGGGAGCGGTCCAAAGTGGACACTCTGTAATATGAAACCACTGTTCCATTACCAAGCAATCATAGAACATACTTTCATAATTAGTGAAAGAATATTATCGATAATATTACAAAAGTACTATGAAAGAGTTTCAGCATATGTAGCATCTGGTATTTAGGAAAATACTACTGTCCTCATGTTCTCATGCCTACTAGAACATATACAAGTTAGTCTGTATATATTTTGAATTTTAATCAAAATTCCAAAAACAGTTGCCATTTCATTACTGAATACTTAAGAATTTTCTTCTAAAGTTGGCTATTTTAGGTCCTGATTTTGTCAGATGTTAGTTCTCTCTGCTTCCATATTCCTGACTGTATTGACCCATATATATCTTAGTCTTCCTCTAGACCTTTTACATTTTTTGCTGATTGCTCATCTCCCATTTTCTGTAAGTGATCATGTGACCTACACACACACACACACACACTGGCTAATATATACACAGACGTACCACCATACAACACAACAACTAGGTGTCATTAGCATGTCTTAAGAGTCAAGGATATGGAGGATACATGAGCTGTATCGCATGTACCATCACTTGAAAAAGATAATAAAAGAAGACTGTAGAACTCAAAATTCTCAGAAGCCATAACTCCAGGCACAAAATATTATGATTTGAAAAAAAAATTCATAACTGGTGTCCTTCAAGCAAGATAGCAAGACCACAAAATAATGGAACACAGAAAGCTATTGATGTAGTTCCATTTTATTATTATTATTATTATGTGACACTTCCAGGGAGTCCAATGACTCATTGAGGGAGGCACCTACTCTCCATCTCCACCATTCCACCAACCTTCATCATCTACACCAACGCCATCTACCGCTGACCACCACCACTAGTATTTTCAGACATTCACAAACATCTGTGCCCACGGTGGGATTCGAACCCACAACCTATTGGCTGGAGAGCAGATATGCTAACCACTCGGCCAACCAGGCGGATTTTAAGTTAACTTGGTATTTATTTATTTATTATTAATTTATTTTTTTATCTGTCTCTTGCCAGAGGTCTGACTGTGAACAGTGGTTGACCAAAGTAGTAACGTGTTGCATACTTGTAGTGCATAACCTAACTTGTATTCGTTTGTTGGTGTGAGGGTGGGTGATTGTGCTTACACATGCATGCCTAGTTATGACCTTAACATAAAGATTGAAATATAAGGAATTACAGTAATACCCTGCCTCACAACACTTCCCTTTACAACAATCTGCTTATACAACACTTTTCAATCATAACCATTGCTCATTTACCAAGTTTTTGTGACTTGACACTTCTGTGAATTAGTCAGGGCTTATTATATATAGTTTATTTACAATGTCATTTCCAGCTGCATCCCTTATGTTTCAGTGTTTTGCTGTAAATTATAAACTGTTTGTTACTATTATTTTATTTTATTTGAAACTCATCAAAGAGATACCCCATGATACATGTAGTAGTGTATCATGGGGTATCTCTTTCTGATATTTACAAAAGAAAACTTAATTCCATCGTCCATCGACTCAATGAACAACAGAAACATTGAGATTATTACAATCACATTTAAAAATATCGCAATCACCTCAGTTTAAACCACCAGAAGAAGCTTTCTCCTTCCCTGATATCCTCCTCAATAATAGTGCATACATGACTAATGTTGTATGAGGTGACTTTAACAGCCATGGTATTAATACTTCTCTCAGAAATGCTTATACATCGTTACTAAATAACTTAAGGAATTCACAACATACACTAGAATATAAATTAAACTAAACTTTAATATATATATTTCCAATATTCCATCTTCAAAGGAACTTAAGATAAAGACATGTGCACGCAGGCACAACACACAGTAAATGAGGACGAAGTGAGGAAGCTATTGTTTCTCCTAAAAGTCTTGATGGTGCCCCCTTGCGGGCTGTGTAGGTATTCTTGGCCGTTGGGCTCAAGGTCTCCTGATGTATGTCTCCCAAATTTGGGGCAGTCTCATGCAACCAAATTTGTTGAGGCTTGGCACGTTTCTTAGAGCTGATTTGAAAGACTATTCCATGAATAGTCTTTCAATTTTGAACTTGCTACTGTGTATTACTGTGGCTTTCTTCCACCATATTCTGTGGCGTGTATCCAGAGCATGGTCTGCAAGACCAGAGTGGCTGTACTGGTGAAACCGGATGTAGTCCTTGTGTTCTGAAATTCTGATATTTTCTGTCCTGCCTGTTTGGCCAAAGTAGGATAGCTTAAAGCTGCAAGGGAACTGGTATACATCAGGTAGGTCTAGGGCATAGGTTCCCAAAGTGGGCAGTACCGCCCCCCCCCAGTGGGTGCTGAAGCCTTCGGGGAGGGGGGGGGGCTGTAGTGGGATCAGAAGCATTTGGGGGCGGTCTAGGGGTCGGTGGCTCTTTATAGAAGAAATTAATAATATATATTTAAAAATTGATTATCTTCGTGATTTTGCGATTAGATAATCATTTAAAATTTAAATATTGCATTTTAATTCATCTTATGCCCGTCTTACACAGTCAATTTTTTTATCAATGTTCTATTTCGATTATGTAATCATTTGAAAATTTACCATGTCAGATAGAAATAGATGTCAATTTTCTCTGTCAATGAGAAAATAGAGCATGTATATATGTGTATATAATGGGGGGGGGTTACAAAATTTAATGGGCGGCGTTACAAAATTTATGTCTTGCAAAGTGGGCAGTGGCCCGAAAAAGTTTTGGAACCTATGGTCTAGGGGAAGTGGTTGGTCTTTATTAGAGCGGATATGGGATGCCAATTTTCTATATGGTCTGTAACAAGACGTCAAGTCATATTTTATTAAGATTTTGGTTTTGGCAATTTTTTCCGAAGTGTCTCGGATGTAGGGAATGGTGATTGATTTAGAGTAATCCTTGTTGTGAAAGGGGGGGGGGGGGTTGTGGTTTACTGGTTTCAATATTTTTTGGATTTTTTGGGGGGATAGCCATTGGCTGAGAAAGTGTTGAGAATGTGGTTTAGTTCAGTGGTTAGGGATTGTCATTTGAACAGATTAGTTTAGCCCTGTTGTATAGTGTCTTAATAACTCCATATTGTTGTGACGGGTGGTAGTGGGATTGTTGGTGAATGTATCTGCCTGTATGGGTGGGTTTTCCATAAACTGAGAAAACCAAGGTTCCATCAGGCTGGCGGGTGACTAGTGTGTCTAGGAAAGGGAGGCTGTTGTTTTCCTCTTTTTCCAGGGTGAACTTGATTCTGGGGTGTTGGTTGTTTAAGTATGTTAAGAAGGAGTGTATCAGAGCCATGTGGCCAAATAGCAAACACATCATCAACATAGCAAAGCCATATGGTTGGTTTTTGTGGGGCAGAGCTTACGGCCATTACATCACATAGTGGATGGCATTGATCCCCCACATACATATTAGCTAAACATTTGGCCAAAGCACTCACACACGCTATACTGGCATCACACACAAAAAACTCAGTCCACTTCAAAGCTAGCATAAAAAACCTTGCACTCCAACATACTGACATAATGGTCAGTTTTGACGTCTCCTCCTTATTCACAAATGTCCCACTCAAGGAAACCTTAGAGCTAATCCAAGCTAAATTTCCTCCTGATATCTCAGCCCTATTTCAGTTCACAATGAACTCAGGCTATTTCGTTTGGCAGGAAAAATTCTACAAACTATAGTATGTTATAGTATATTATAATAATATGTTATAACAATATAATATGTTCATAGTCAGCTCACAAGCTGACTATGAACATATTCGTATGTCGATTAACGACCTCCTATGCCAAGCACAAAATTTAACCCGTAGTATACCCCGTAATTTGTAAATCAAATTATGAATGGTACACTTTAAAACAATTTTCCATGCACAATTGTGTTTTTTTCTGGCACACAGGACAATAATAACGTGTTTCCCGTCATTGTTTGTTTCGTGTACATACTCGGCATGGCTTTGTTGGGTGATTCTTTTTTTCTGTAGGTGGTAAAATTTCCAAATAATGTAGATCCCGAATCCTGCTGATATTCTGTGATGTTGTAAGCTCATCCATTCCAACAAAAACTGTGATAAATTTATCTCTAAATTTTAATGCAGTCATTGCATTTCCAGTAACTATATTATTAAATGTATGCACATTTTGAATGTATATATCAAAAATTCCATCTAATTATCTTTCGTAAGGCGGAATAGTAAGAAAGCATTCGATCAGAAAGATCGATGCCTGACATACCCAAATTATAGTCCTCTCTAACGATATTTGGTTTTAACTGAATTTTACCATTCCAATTTTTCGCTTCAACCATTTCAAATTTGTGCATATTTGAAATGGAAAGAACTTCCCTCTTATCTTTCCATTTGCTCACTAAAACAGGACCTCTTCTTTGCCAGACAAATTCCCCCTTCTTTAGTTTCTTCTGGATAGCATCTGGTGGATTGTTTCCTATTATTTCGCAGTGTTCCACACACGTAAGTTTTTCTGTCAGTAAGAGATTCAGTCAGAGCTACAGAATTATAAAAATTGTCCATATGCAATACATAACCCCGGTCTAAATATTCTTCCATCAAGTGAAGTGCAATATCATATGCTTGATCCATTTTCGCTAAAGAGGATTCAGATTTACCTGTATAAATTTTCATCATCAATCCATTCGATTCACATAGTTCATAGAATTTCATGCCATATTTTTGTTTTTTATGTATTGCCGAAATGACAGTCTATTGTGCCACAACACCATTGACTCATCAATGCATAAGTTTCTGTTTGGTGTGTAGCTATTTCGCATTACACTATTAAATTGATCTAGGACTGGTATTAGTTTGTGCAATTTATCGTTAGCTGCTTGGGAATTATCTGCAAAATGAAAATAACGCAATAAAATTTGAAATCGATTTTGGCTCATTTTAGAGCGCCAAAATTGGAAATTGTAAAGATGGTTTGTAACTCCAATAATGCTCAATAGATGGTAAATTACAAGGATCCATATGAAGTAAAAGTTCAAGAAATAATTTCATTTCAGGCATGTCTGTTGCTTTCCAGTTTGAAATTCTTTGACTTTTTTTGATCTGTGCTCGCCTTTACTTAATATTTTGTAATTTCTCATTTTTCATTGTTTGATTAACTAGTATTATGAAGTGTATTATATGTCCTTACTTGAATTAAATGTTTTGTTTAAAGTCAAAATGTTGTATTGCCTGAAATTAGTACCTACTGCACTTGCTCATAAAAATTAGCGAACCATAAAAGCGGGAGGATAGATAGAAATAGGTCATGACTGCAAGTATGAAAAATATAGGATGAGATTGAATGCTGACTGTATTCTAATTCCTTGGTGATACAAGTTTAGTATAATCTGGGATTCAGGTTGGCACAGCGAAAAAAAAAAAAAAAATTCTCTGAATTTGAATAAGGAATTAGAACCAGTGCTGAGACAAAGGAATAGGCATCCGCCATTCGCATTTCCTTTGTCTCACAAACCACCAGTTTCACTCTTGTCAGTGATTCGGCGCCTGAGTTAAGTTACGTGAATATAGATAAAGTTTAAAGTAGATAATATTAGATAAGTGATAAGAAAAGAATAAGAAGGCATTATAAAGAGAAAAGTAGAACAAAGAGATATATATGTATAAGGGATAAAAGAGGGCCAATAATAATAAGAGAAACGACATAACACTATGCACGAGGAGCGTGGCAGCGAACATGTTAACTGGGGTTACACAAAGTCCAATGAAGATGGAGAACTTGTTAAAAAAATGGGCTGAAAACCATTCTCTAAACCTGATACATAATCCAAAACTTCCTGCATCTTTCAACAGTGGCAGATGGAAGCGAGGCAATAACCCTGACCTCATATTTATTAGCTCAAAAAATATCCATTTGTGTTAAAAAGGTTTTAAATCCCATTCCACATATTCAACATGGACTTATAATGCTTCAATTCAACCCAACCATTATGTCTAACACAGTCCCTAACAGATGACAATTTAATTTCAAAAAAGCTAATTGGAATGGTTTCATGGAAGATCTTGACTGTTCCATAGAACCACTCCCTCCAAACCCATGAGAGTATCCTCAGCTCATAAAAATACTGAGGAAAATTTCCACCAACCACATCCCCCGAGGATGCTGCATAAACTACATTCCAGGCCTTTCCAGTGACATACAAGCCCAGTATGCTAATTACTTACAACTTTACAACACCATCCCTTTCTCAGAGGAGACTATCCATGTAGGAGAAAAATTATGCTCCACGATGGGAGAAGAAAGGTGTTCCTCATGGAAAAAAGAAATAGAAGATATGACCCATAGTAGCAGAAAGGCATGGAACTTTATCAACAGAATTAGGAAGGATTTCACTAAGTCATATGAGCATCCATAGGTAACAACTAATCAAAGCAGCTCACCAGCTGCTGCTGAATGGAAAATTCCCTAAAAAGCACCCAAAAAATAAGATACTTAGAACCCCAAGTGAGGAACAAAATATGATTAACTCAGACTTCACCATCACTGAACTCAATGCTGCCATAAACCTATTAAAACCTAGAAAATCTGCAGGCCTGTAGCAAACAAATTAAGCATTTTGGATCCAGTACTAAAGAGTGGTTATTAAACCTATACAACGTTTGCCTCAAAACCCTAAGGATACCAACTAACTGGAGGCATGCTAAAATGGTGGCCTTTCTGAAACCAGGGAAAACTCCAACCGAAGCAAAAAATTACAGACCTATATCACTACTCAGCAACCTCTTTAAACTCTACGAACAATTAATTTTGAATAGGCTACAACCGCTAATCGAACCCCATCTTATTGCTGAGTAGGCTGGTTTTAGACCAGGCAAATCCTGTGCATCACAAATTCTCAACCTCACTCAATATATAGAAAATGGTTATGAGCAAAAACTAGCCACAGGAGTAGTCTTTGTAGACTTAACTGCAGCATATGATACCATAAACCATCTCACACTTAGAAATAAAATATACAGAATAACTAGAGACTATCACCTTGTACTCCTGATCCAATCACTCTTGGAAAACAGATGCTTTTTTTGTGGACCTGGGGATGGGTAGGAAGAGCTGCTGGCATCCCCCCAAAAAATGGCCTTTGACAGAGAAGTATATTATCACCACAACATCTACATCAATGATCTCCCCATTTTTCCAGGAACTAGAAATTTTTTATCTATGCTGATGTCAAAAATTTTAAGTTCATTGAAACTACTCTATCACTTGCCTTAAATAGTCTAACTACATATTATTAGCGGTAATCAATTTAAACCAAACCCCTTGAAAACCCAGACTGGCCTTTTCCACCTTAACCATAAGGAAGCCAACAGGAAGCTACAGATTTCTTGGGAAGCCTCTAATATAAAACATTCCAGGAACCCAATCTACCTTGGTGTGACTCTCGATCGCACTCTTTCATATAAAACACACACAGAAAAAACAAAGGCAAAAGTGAATGCAAGAAACAGTATACTAAGAATGCTTACCTCCTCCAAATGGGGTGCAGACCCTAGCACACTAAGCCTTGATCCTTTGCTATTCTTCTGCTGAATATGCCTGCCCAGTATGGTCTAGATCCTGCCATGCTGAAAAACTTGACCCAGCATTGAATGAAAGCTGCCGCTTAATTACAGGATGCCTGAAACCAACACCACTGGTATTGCATCCCCCTTCAATTCGACGATCTACATTCTCAGGTGATGAAAGAAGCAGACAAATGAATGCCACCCACTATTCGGCCAGATTACAGTGCCCCAAAGACTAAGATCCCGACATAGCTTCCTAGCAACTGTTGAACGCCTAACCCTCCAGAGACAAGACTTCAACAATGGCTTGCCCTATATCCAAAGAATAATACTGGTATTCCAACAGCCAAACATCTTCCTTGTGGTGTCCACTTGGACTGGAATACTTGAAAAAGCCTCAACAGACTTTGAACAATAGGATGCTGCAAACAATACCTCATCATATGGTGCTATCTCACTGGACCAGATAATTGTGAGTGAGATTTCTTGTTCCCTTCTTCAATCACCTTACACCAAAGAGGACCTTGTATCCTGCACAGAAAGAGCAGTTGATTATGCAAGATACTGGAGGAACATCTGACTCTATTTATTCTATATAACTTATGTATAGTTTCTTTTTTCCTCATATTTTACTTATTAGTCCCTGTGTAATTCATCTACCAAATTTAAGCTGTTCTCATTTGTAATATATCTTAATTTGTTGTAAATAATGTTGTACCACTTGTACTTGGATATGAAATAAATAAAATTTTATTTTATTGTTGTAATCAAACAGATAAAATTCAACATAAAGGTGCTGTTGCTTCCAGTGAAAAGAAGATAAATAAACCCATTACATTTTACACTAAGGTTCATCATCATCAAATTCCTGACATGTATACCCTCAAGGTGTGTGTGCAGGATATGTTAGTATACTACATGAAAAATTTACATCATTACTAACTTCCTATCTACAATTTTCCTCCAAATCAGTCTGTTATTTGTCAAGACTCCAAAATTAAAAAGATCTTATATTTTTATCATCTAAGGCACATATCAATCCACCTATATTCATTTTAGAAATTATGGACTTTACAACCGTGTTATAAATAACTATTTTAATTTCCCAACGTTTCGATCTTCATATTAAGATCATGATCTAGAGCAGTGCTTCCCAAATTTATGGATGCAAAGGCCCCGTTTGGAAAAATTAAAATATTTCATGCCCCCCCCATGGGGAAAAAAACCATAATACAGACATATATTATTATAATATTTATTGTATTTATATTCAATACAATTTATATTCAAGATTTTGTGTTTGTAATCTTTTTTGTGCTTCTTATCAATACCTTTGAAATTAAACTTATATGAATAAGCATACATTTACTAATATTCATTAAGCGCTGAAATAAGCAAGAAGCAAATTTATGAACCAATACCAATGTGTGATTTTTCCATTAAAAAAATATATATATATATATATATAAATAATAAAAATTAATTACATTTGTTTTAAGATTAAAAAGAATCTTCTTAGTCTTAAAACATTTTAAATTTGTTTTCATTATTTTACGGCCCCCAAGGAGGCCGCGGCCCACAGTTTGGGAAGCACTGATCTAGAGCATATGCAGATATACAGGACAAGCTGAGTTACATTACATACAGTAAGCTAGAGAAACAATGATTTGATCCTTCATTGTTGAGATCAAATCATTGTTTCTCTAGCTTACTGTATGTAATGTAACTCAGCTTGTCCAGTATATTTGTATATACTCCAGATGATGATCTTAATATGAAGATTGAAACGTCGGAAAATTAAGAGTTATTTATAACATGGTTGTAAAGTCCATAATTTCTAAAATGAATGCGTGCAACACTAAAAGAAAGAATCCACCTATATCTTGGTCGTCTTCTGGGTCGTTTTATTGCCAACCTGTCAGGAACACTTGTTTTGCTAATCTTTCCTTGCCCATTCTATTTAAGTGATCATACCACCTGAGATTAGTTTGCTAACGCATTCCTGGATGCTGACGATATCAAGTTCTTTCCTAATATCCTCATTTTTAATATGATATTGCCATTGATGCCATCTGTTTGTGGCCCTAATCTTTCTCAGGACTCTCATATACACAGTCTCTGGTCTTTGGTCAAGTGTTTTACTTCTGACCCAGCTCTCAGATCCATAAGTTAAAATTGGTTTGAATACTGTCTTGTATACAGCTAATTTAATGTTTTGGCTAATTTCTTTCTCATTCCATATAAATTTATTCAGTTGACTTCCTACCATACCAGCTTTGTTGATTCTGTTGTCTATTTCCATATTTAATTTACCATCTTCACTAAAAATCGTGCCTAAGTAGCTGAAATGTTTTACTTGTTCCACAGGTTCCCCATTCATAACACAGTTGACATTTTCAACAATTCTACCTATTTTCATTGTCTTTATCTTTTTCATGCTGACCTTCATATCATATCTATTACAACAGTTATTCAATTTAGTGAGGGAATCTTGCAAATTTGTAGCGGATTTATTTAGAAGTATAACATCGTCTGCATAAAGCAAAGAGCTGATATTAACTTCTCCAATTTTGATATCAGGTTTAATACCACTTTCCTTCATAATGTGATCCATATAGGTAATGAATAAGAGAGGGATAATGTACATCCTTGTCTGACACCAGATTTAACATTAAACCATTTTCCTGTACTTCCTTCAATTCTAATTGCTGGCTTACAACTCAAATAAAGACTAAGTATTGCTTGATATAATCCTCCATTATCACCATATAACTGTAGCGTTTTGAATAGCTTCTCTCTTAGGACCTTGTCATACCTTTTCCAGATCTGCAAAACTTAAATACAGATCTTTGTTATATATCCATGATTTTTCAACTATCTGTCATAAAGTGAAGATCTGATTCTGACAGCCTCTATCTGGCCTGAATCCAGCTTGTTCTTCACCAAGCTTCTCTTCCACAATCCTTCTCAACCGTTTCTCAAGTATACTTGCATAAATCTGACAGGGAACATTCAACAGGGAAATACCTCTATAATTCTCACATTCAGTTTTATTTCCCTTTTTATATATGGGTACTATCGGACCTCCACTCCAATCATCTGGAATTCTTTCCTCTGTCCAGGCCTTCTGAACTATGCAGTTCAGCAACAGTAAGACTTTTATACCTCCATACTTGAGCATTTCGGGTTGAATATCTATTCCTGCTGCCTTTCCACGTTTTGGGCTTTTGATGGCTTTTTCTACTTCAAGTATGGATATGTATTCCTGACTGCATGCCTGGTCAGTGTTTTTTACCACTGTGCTGTCATCACTGCTTGTTTCATTTAGCAGTTTTTCAGAGTAATTACTCCATACTTCAAGGATATCTTTTTCTCCTGTTTTCATGTCACCATTATCATCTCTAATTCCTTTTATAGCACTTTTTCCTCCATTTCTGAGCTGCTTCAACAACCTCCAGAATATCTTCCCACCTTCTTGATATTTATTTTCTATGTTCTTGCCAAAGTCCTCTCATGACTTTTGTTTAGCCAGTTTTATACAGTGTTTAGCTTTTTACATTTGTCTCTGTATTCTCTAACAGCAGAAGCTGAATTATTTGCCAGGAACTTTTGATATGCTTTCTTCTTTTCTTTCACTGCCTCTTTAACTTCCTATGTTCACCATGGAGTTCTGATTTTTCTATCCTTGCACACAACCTCACCACTTGCCTCTCTGGCTGAATCAATCAATGTTTTCTTCAAGTCTTGCCTCTGAATCTCCAAGGTTTGGTTCCTGTTCTCAAACACTTTCATTTTTTTCTTCAATAACCTTTGTGTATTTTAGTTTATAGTTCACACCTGAGAGCTGCTCAACTTTTATTTGCTTTAAAACTTTCTTAAATGTATTTTTTTTTTCAAAATGAAATTCAATTTTATCCTGCTCAAGACTAAATAGTGATCGCTTCGAATTTTAAATCCTCTGTACACTCTGGTGTCCTGCACCAGGGAGAAAAACATCACTATCGACAATGACATGGTCAACGAGACTTTTCTTATTCCTTGCCTCTTCTCTCCATGTGAATTTGTGCATATTTTTATGTTGTAACATGGTGTTAGTAATAACCAGTACATGTCCTGAGCAGAAATTCAACAGGTATTTTCCATTATTATTAACTTTGCTCTTTTTTCCAAATTTTCCCAAAATATTTGTGTCTGTCTATCATGTCCTACTCTGCTATTTAGATCCCCCAACAAGGACCAACTTTTCCTTTTTCATTGTGTCAGTTGCTTTCTATAAAGTCTCAAAAAATTCCTCCACTTCTACCTTAGTAGAACCTTCTGTGGGACCATAGGCACAAATAAGTCCCTTTGTCCAGTTCCCCATTCTGATATCTGCCCACATCACTCTACTTGAGACTGCCTGCCATTCAAGAAGATTAGCCTCATATTTAGTGTTGAATACTATGGCTTCTTCTTCTTTTACTTAATTGTCATTGCCCGAATATAACATTTTGTATTTATTGCTCAGAAAGATCTCACCAGTTTTTGTCTTTTTTGTTTCGGTCTCCCCTATTATGTCTATCTGGTATTTATCTAATTCATCAGCTAGCTTCATTTCTTTGCCATTCAGGCTTTTTATGTTGATAGTACCGATCTTTATTTCTGGTGATGTTGAGTTGGGGTGTGTTTTCTGATTTTTTCCAGTAGCTGACTTTTCTCTGTTTGCTCTGGTTCCCTGGTGAAAACAATGGTGGCCTTGTTTAACTGGGTGATGCCCCAGCCGGCATGGAATTCTGTCATGTTGTACTATCATTTTGTATATTGGTTTAATCCAATAAGAATACAATTTGGTCAGCTAAATCCCAAATTTCCAGTTCATCCTCGTTCGTTCAGTATCCAGTAGGTACCTAGCAGGGTGCACCAAGAGAAGGTGAGGTTTGGACATTAGGTTAGAAGGCCTGATCGGTTCTCCGCATTCCTTTAAAGGCTATGCGGAGGTCTCCTCTCAGTTATACAGCCTTGACCCTTAAGCACCCCCCACTACACTAATGTTAAAATATTAAATTTAATGACAGTGGTGTATCAAACACTGTGATATGCTATAGGCTAAACTTCTCACTATTGTTGTTATAATTGTTTAAACAAGGATAAAGTTCTTAGTGAAATTGAAGACCACTATACTAGTGAATACTACATTTAGCTGTAAATATGACAGCCTTATTGACGAAATGGAAAAAAAACTTTTGATGTTGTAGATTGATCACCAAACTGGTTGGATTGTTACCTTAAGCCAAATTATTCAGAATAACTTTTCCATTTGCCAAAATTATTCTAAATTTTTCATTTGCATATCTGACATAAATAAACTCTTTACATCTGCTTTTTATTTACTCCTTAAAATTTGCTTAAACTCATTATAAAACCATTTTGCACATCTGCAAGTGGGAAAAAAAGGCAGTGATTTGCTATATGATGAAATTTGCCATATGATGGTGTTCTGGAACCTAACTTGTTATATGACGTGTGTGTCTGTGTGTTATTTCAAATTAAAGTTATTATTTCAGCATGGTAGTTCTGCCCATAATTTAACCATAATGAATGTTGATCACCATGTAAATTATTACAAAGGAAAAAGTTAGAGGAAAAAATTTAATTACAACAAAAGAAAGGTTTTGATTACACAATGACGAATGCTAATGTCAAGCTTTTCTTGATATCCTTATTTTCGGCATGATTCTCATTTGTTCTTCATTTTCCTCTAATGCCTTTTGGAAGTAGCTGAAGTTATTTTAGTCCTAAATTATCCAAAAGATAATTTGGGCCAGCTCTCAGTGCTGACTCAAAATAACTTCAGAAGTTTCTTCATTCAGTGAAGTGGTATCAGTAAACTCAATGTTGCATATACCAGGTTGATAGCTTTTAGCAAAATGGGCACACATTATGAACAACCTCTTCTGCATCTGTCACCTTCACACCATCTGCATTCGGAAGAGTTATTCTTTCATATTCATTTTTTCTTTTACTTGCAGCATATCGATAGAATTCTTGTGGGTTGTCTTTAGCTTGCAGAGCCAGTTTCTTTTGGTATTCAGATTTAGCTTTGCATACAACAGTTGTGCCTATTCTAGCTACTGCTTATAATTTTCATAATGGATACATAATGGAATAATGCACACAGTATTCCTTCCACATTTTCCATTTCATATGAATCTCTTGTTTAATAAGATTATACATCCATTTGACTCCTACCCTATATATTCTTTGAACTCTTGGGATACATTCTGATATTGCAACATTCAAGTATTTTTTAAATGCATCCCATGCACTGTCAATATTCTTCCCATCCAGCAACCAATACCATTCCACTGAACTCAGTATGCTCCTCAGTTGGTCATAATTTCCTGCTTTGTAGCTCAGCCTGTAACCTTTTCTGAATGGAACATTCATAAACTTAGTCACTTCCCAAGTGAGTACCTCATGATCACTGTCATGAGGTGATCACCAACTGGAGATAGAATAGTTAGGTCTTTAACTGTGAAACACCTTATGACACCATAATCCAATCTAGCACTTTTTGACTTAGAGTTCCTTCTGTCACATGTTGCTTGAGGAAGTTGTCTCACAACAGCTCAATAAATTTAGTTTCATTCTTCTCATGAGATTTTATTGCTACGAAATATTTGGATAATTAAAGTCTCCCATTATGATTACTCTTTTTGTACTCATCGTCTCTATTTGGTGACGCATTTCTTCATTGTTAGCAACCGATCCACCAGGTCTCTAAGAATACCCCACTATGTAATTGAGCTTATTAGATTCCATCTCATACTAGATGACTTCAAATTCACTGCCACATGAAATGCTGTTACTAGTACTACAGTCATAGTTCTCAACACTAACCAGATTCATGTCATCCGATATCATTAGCAGCAAGCACCCTACTCTCCTTTCCTGTCTGTGCTTCCTAAAAATACTGTACCCTTTACATTCGATACCAGTTAGTATGTCTAATTCTGAAAACAAGGTCTGAAGCACCAAACTCTACTCATTTGTTTCTGATACTCCTAGAATTTGTATTTAGACATAAGCTACCTGCATGTTCTTTTGTATACTCTTGTCTGCAGTCTGCATGACATAATTGGACAACTTGCAAATCTCTATTCTTCTCTGCTGCCTTATACATGTAGACATCTTTACACATGTTTGATGGGTCCGAACCAGATGTACACAAAGTCAAAATTGTTCACTCCTCATAATCATTTCATTACCACAATTATATAACATTTTCATGCTTGCACCCAAATTCTCAATATCTATCCCTTGCAAGAACATTCTCGTGATGGTAAGCAGTACCACTTTCACACCAGATTAATTTTTTAGAATCGAAAGAAAGACTAAAATGACTAAAAATACAAAAGACTCTCTAAAGAGTACATTAGCCCATTGGTGTCTTGTCCAATTTTTATGGATACAACACCACCGAAAATGTGCTCTAAGATGAGCTGTGGATAAAGGGATGTAGAAGGGATGCAGACTACAGGTCTTCAGGCATATAGGCCTACTTGTTGCAGACATCTTGCCACAGTTTGTTGAGCATACCTGTGCTTGAATGGAGCCAACTTGCAAGCTGACTTTCCATGGTGCATCGATTACGGTTTGCTATTATAACCAAAAATGTCTTCATGCTCCATGGTAGAGCGAGAGTAACTTCTTAGCAAACGTCTAGAACATATTCCATTGGTTTGAAATGCTTCCCAGAGCCTGGATACAATTCCATGTGAGATTCTAAACCAGGGGTGGCCAACCTTTTATAGTTCATGTGTCAATTTTTTCATTATTTAGTTAAGATGCGCCATAAACTTATACCACTTTTCAGCCCTTTTAACATATGGTAATATGGATATATTTAAGAGTTATGCATAAAATGATTTATTATATATATGGTACTATAGATACTTTTAGCAGTTTTAAATAAAACGATTTCTTATAAAGACAAGATAAACATTAATTATTTTATTGAGACTTTTGAAATTGCTTTGCTTTTGCAAAGCAGTTTCAAATGTTTGGAGTTAAATCAGTTACAGAAAGCATCAAATAGTTTTTCGAATTTGAATCAGTCGGTCGCGACTGTAGTTTGTTCTTAATCAATTTCTTTGGTGAAAATGCTTGTTTGCATCTGTATGTAGTTCCAAAATGACAGATATAACTCTGAGCAAATTTTCTCAGGCCTGGAAAATGTTCACATGGCAACGATCGCCAGAAATTAATTATATTGGAAGCATCTGGGAGGGACGGAAGTTCATTAAATTTCATTTTCAATAAAGAATTGGTTTAGAGATCAATACGTTACATTTGTATGTTACTAGGCATCGTCGAGATTTTTTGTTCAGTAAGTGAAAAGGGATTTATAAATGCAAGTATGCATTCTTCTTCTTCTTCGGCAAAATCGCCAAAATGACTGTTAAAGGACTCTTCAATAATCTGAGTTTCTCAGTATATTCTGTAAAGTTGCCATTATCTTCAACAGATTCACTATGTTCTTTTAAATGTGGATATTGACTTTAATCCCCGTTTTCTAACTGGGGAAGAAACAGTTTTAATTTCATTTTGAATTCACTGATGTCATTTACTAAGGCTAGGGAACAATTTGTTCTTGCCCTGCAGTTTCAAATTTAGATCATTGAGGTGGCTGGTAACATCAACTAAAAATGCTAAATCAAATAGCCATTTCTCATCACACAACAGGGCTTTTTCCTCATGCAGCTCATCCTTCTCTACCAGAAAATTACGAACACTTTCTTTCAGCTTCCAAAATCTACTGAGAACTTGTCCTTTAGAAAGCCAGCGCACCTCACAATGAAGGATGAGATCACCATATTCCATATCTAGCAGTTCACAATATCCTCTGAATTCTGTTCTGTTTAACCCTCTTGCTCTAATTTTATTCACACACTTTACAACTGGTATCATACCATGCTTCAAATTTAGAGTTTTTCCACACAGAGATTCTTCATGTATAATACAGTGATACTTTAGTAGAGAATGACCTAAAAACCTTTCAAGTAAAGTTACAGTCCCAGAAACTCTACCAACCATTGACGGTGCTCCATCTGTGCAAATACAAACACTGATGAGCGTATTAGAATATAGTTGTTGATTTTCTAGACATGACTTTACTTTGTTAAATATGTCTGAACCTCTGGTTTTTCCATGAAGTGACTCAAGATCGATAAGTTCTTCAAAGATGTTAAAATTACCATCAGTTTTTCTTATAAAAATGTTTAATTGGGCTACATCACATATGTCAGCGGATTCGTCCAAGGATAAAGAAAAGAAAGAACAAGAATGAACATGGTCTTTCAATTGCTCAATAACATCATGAGAAAGTTCTTCGAGGTGTCTTGTAATTGTTTGCTTGGACAGAGCAATTTGGTTTACTTTTCGTTCAACATTCTTATCACATTTTGCAAAAAATTTTTGACAGGGCTTAACAACTTCCTCTCCATCAGAGAAAGGCTTGTTAGCCAACACAAAAGCAATTTCATAAGATGCCTCCAGCATTGCCACACTTTCACAACTTTGTTTCATAAATATATTTTGTCTCTTTTTTATTTCTTCCTTTTTCTTAACCACATATTCTTTCCGCAACTCAGACCCAGGAACTAACTTCAGTTTTTCTTCTAATTCAGCTTGATATTTTCTGTAGTGTCTGTTAAGATCATGTCTTCTATTATCTCAGAGAGTGCTTTCACAAACAATGCACAACGGTTTTCTTGAAGGATCCGCAATAAATAAGAACTCACTTTGCCACAGTTCATAAAACTGGCGCTTGCTATCACCTTCTGCTTTTCTTCTGCTCATTTTCTTTTGCAAAGTAATGAGGTAACTGACTGTAAAAAAAAAATTTCAAAAAGTAAAGCTTATTATTAAATAATTTATTTAAATTATTTTATCGTTTTAAACATTATGAACATTCAAAAACAGTTCTACAAGTTTAAGATAAGATTTCTGTTTTCATGAAGCCTAATACAGTTCTATAAGTTTAAAAATCATTTATATATATATATTTTTTTTTTCATAGAGAGTTTTCGTCTCTCTCTCATAATATATTATGTCCAATGAAATACGAGATTGCTTCCTGCCATAAAACAGTTGATCAGCTGGCAATCACACACACAACCCAAACATCCTCATTACGAAAGCGTTGCTGATGATCAGTTAAATTTTAGGAATAAACCTATTATACATAATTAAAAAGGAAAGATATTGTATAAAAAAAACATAAAAACACACACATACAAATACACCGAATAATTACAAGTTTCAGTAATCAGCAAATTAGGGGAGCGGTCAAGAACTTGACATACGCGTTCAAAATGAAAACATTTATTTTTAATAAAAGCTTATTAGCTCTTTATACTTAAGTAATTTATTTTTAAATTTACGGAACTATATTAAGCCTTCATGAAAATAGAAATCTTATCTTAAATTTAAAGAATTGTTAATAAAAACACATAAGTTCAAAAATACAGTTGTTCACTCACATCGAATCAGAAGTTCATCGAACTTTATGACACGAGAGTCAGCTGTAAACTGATTGAGTAAATGGTGACGCATGTCAGCATTTGCCGGTGCCTGTTGCTTCATGATTAAACAAGTATAATAGGTGCACTCTCTAGAATTCAGTGGTAGGTTAATTGTGGTTTGTGTGTATACATATATATATATATAAATCGTATACAAATTTTTTTAGAATTTTTCTCTAGGGTTCGGTGTGCCACTTCTAATCATGCAATGCGCCACTTTTGGTGCATGCACCATAGGTTGGCCATCCCTGTTCTAAACTCTCTGGCAGTATCAGTAATTCTATGGTCATTTTCAAGTTTTCCAATAATTCTTCCCCATGTGTAATCATCTAGATCATAGGTGGCCAATAGTCGGCCGTATGCGGCCCACAACGTGATTTTATACAGCCCACGGCATGGTTAAAAACTTTATTAAATTATATGTATTATTAATTTAGCCATTAGTTTCTACTGCAGATTTTCTGATGGATATACTAGTTATATTCATTGTTTCTGATGATGGAAACAATTTATATTTTCAATACAGAATCAAAATTGCTTTAAAAAGATTACTCAATTTATAAAATCTACTGTTTCTCTGTGCGAGTTGTAGTAGTGGAGTGGTAGATTTCAATGTGCTCCAGAGTAACGCATCATTGAAAGTCACTTGCTCTGCTTTGGTTATAGTGACCAGTTTCAGAGACTCAGTTTCAAGTATTTTATATTGTTCTCCCAGTAGTAAAATGATTTAACAAATATAGTTATTCAATACATAGCTATTGTCTTGAAAAAATGCAGAGTTTATTTAAGTTCTGTCTAAAAGTGTGTGGCTCGTGACGCTACCACTCATCATATATTGGCCCTCGTATAGAATGAAATTGGCCACGCCTGATCTAGATGACTTTGAGACATTACAAGACATCCAAGTGTGCACCTTTATTCCTTCAAACACAATTCACTTAGCTTAGCCTTTTGCCTTTTATTCTGTTGAGTGCTACTCTGTGACCCCTTTGTGCACAATTTGAAAATTTGAATGTTTACCAACTTTCTATTCGAAATCGTCATTTATACAAATTGCCACAAGCCAATTCATCTGAATTTGCTGTTGTAATCTTCAGAAATAGTGTTTGTCCTTAGATTTTGACACGCACACATGTATACACCTGTGTGTGTGTGATGTGTATATATATATATAGCTATTATTTATTTATTGTTAATTGTATTTATCCTTTATGAGACATCAGGTTAGGGTCAACAATTGACCAAAGTAGCAATGCCGGTCTAGTTGACCTAGTGGTTAGTATATTTGCTCTTCAACCATCAGGCTGTAGGTTGGAATCCTGACATGGGAATGGATGTTTGGCATTAATTTAAGGTGGAAGATGAATTTTATCACCTAGTGTGAGACTACTGCCCTCCTTATTGGAGGCTTGAAGTGGCTCAAAAAGTTCCACATTTGGTTCTCTAGAGCAGCTTTTTCCAGACAATGCAAAATATGAAAAAAGTAGAAAACATTTTTTTTTAAATCAATAAAAGTAGAATAAAAATCAGTAAAATCAATAAAAATAAATCCTTAACCCACCTACAATGCGAATGTAGTAGGTTCTCAAATCAACCTTTCATAGCTGAGAGCCACATAAAGGCTGTAGCCTTTATGGCTCCACTTCTCACTGCCTTCTTATGGATTCTCCTCCTCCATATATCTTAATATCTGTTCATCAGCCTCCATGGCATCCCAGGTTCATATCCCATTTTGAATTGCAATGTGTGTGGGTGTGTTGCTGATGACCATAATGTGAAGATCAAAACATTAGACAGTTTATTTGTGTTATTTTAATTTAAGTGTATTACTCCAAGATGGTAGTGGACTTAACTAACCATGTGTCTCACCTATATATATATATATATATATATATATATTTTTTTTTTTTTTTTTTTTTTTGCCTATTTCAGTTACATTGATATAAATAATTTGTTGCTTCCTTTAAATTCAATTAATTAACTTAGCTAACTATTTTTGACAGTAAAATTTTAGAGCTATAGTTTCCTTTACAGTTACAGTTTTTCTTTGTGTTTAGTGTCAATTAAACGAAGACTATTCTGCCTCTTTGAGAAAATGTGAAGACATTATAAAAGAAAGAGATGTTGAACTCAATGAGAGTGAGAAAGTAAAACAAGATGCCTTAGAAAAACTAGAGGATATCAAAAGATTGCATGCAGAGACAAAGAAGAGGGAAATAAAAGTTGGTGAGGAATTAAGAATAAAGCAGAATGAACTTGATAATCTTAATGCAGCTATAAATAGTGCTAATGTGAATGCCAAGCAGAAATGTTCACAGTTAGAACTCACCAATAAAGCTTTAGCAGACGAAAAGGAAAAAATGAGAATTGAATTACAGGACAAAATATATTCATTAGAAACTGGTTTTGCTGCTCAGTTGGATGAATTAAATAAAAAAATTGTTCAGCTACAGTCTGAGAAAAATCAGATAGCAGCAGAAAGTTCAGAAAGAATTTTAGATATGGAATCAAAATATGAGGCAGAAACAGCCAGACTACTTGTACAAGTACATAACATCTCAGCAGACCATGCTTCTGTAATAGTAAGTAAATATATTATTATATTGGTTTTGTTATATTAAATTTTTATTTTTATTTTATTATTATTATTATTATTATTTGAAAATCTTCAAACAAAGGATTAAACTAAATTTATTGTAGTCTAACCAAGTGGAAAATAAACTTCCAACTTCAAACATATTCTGAATATAGTCAACTTTCATTCATTATAATAAAGTAGGGAAAAGTGCTGTTAAATTCCTCTGTCATCAGCATTATTCCAGCTGACCTATTCTAAGCAGGTGTACTGTGACAGACAAGATAGAGGCAATTGCTTATTTGCACCACTGTTCAAATATGATAATCTTCCTAAAGACTGGCACATTTTACTGACAGCTGCAAAAGCTATAACTGTAATAATATATCTTAAGGTAATATTCATCTCACACATTAAAATTTCTATTCCTGGACTCTGACTATAGATCATTTCTTTGGTCCTTGTAAGTTCTTGTAAGTTCACTCTAATGAGAGTTGACTATATTGCATCACTGTTGTTTTTTCTCAAATTTATCAAATAATAACATTTTATTATTCATCTTAATATTTAGAACTGAAAATGAAAAAAAAAATGAAATCAGTGATATGGTGTTTAAAAAAAATCCTTCTTTGGTCGTGTACTTGTTCTGTTGATCATTTCACCTTTTATTAGTGCTTGCATATGTCAGAAATAGTACCACTGTTTTTTCTTGGTTTCATTTTCAAAGTGATAATTTCATATATTAGTAGTCCTTGCTTTGCACAGTTCCAATATACACAAACGTTGGTTATCATGGTTTAGTTAAATAACATGTCTCTCAACAACATGGGTTGTTGAGAGACATGGTTTCATTTACTACGAGTTGTTGAGATTCAGGTTACAGTTATTGCGATATATTAACTGTGAGTAATTGCACAAGCTACAAACTCAGTTGTTAGCTCTTCAGTCCACAAATCACTAAATAACAGCACATCCTAATCCATGACCAATCACATTATTTCTTTCAAAGGCCGTTGGCAATTGTATTCATTATATTGTTAATGAACAAAAAAGCTGCAGTTAAAGTAGTAGTACTTGCCACACCACTAGTCACCTGCCTTCTCATGGATTCTTCTCCTCCATATATTGCTCTTTAATGACTGCTCATCAGCCACTATGGCATCCCAGCTTCATATCCCATTCGCTTCAGTTTGTTTAATAGAGTTCTATTCAGTATCCTATCAGATACCTTTGCATAGTCCAGTGGCAGCATAATGTAGCCATGCCCTTCATCCATTTCAGCTTCATCCATTCCATGCTCAGGGCTCAACAAATACGCTTGCCTAACTCACCCTGGTGAGTAGATTTTGCCAGCTGGTGAGTAGTTGTAGACTGAAAAATTTTTTTTTTTTATTTTATAAAAAATAATTTTCCAAAAAATATTTTCACCTTTCAAAAACACAGATGCAGCACCAACGGTGAGTTTGTGGAACTCATATTGATTCACTGGGACATATTATTAAAAAAAAAAAAAAAAAGTTTTGGGCAAGTACATATTTCGCATGGTGAATAGTACATATTTTGCATAATTTGTCGAACTCTGGTCATGCTATTATACAAATTGAGTAAATTATGAGTAACTCTTTGATTTCCCTTGGTCTACTCAGTTAATTTCATCTCATAATCTGAATTTGCCTTTCTTACCATGCTGATTTACTTTTCTTCCATGTAATTTGTACTGCTTGTAAGCTTGCTGATCACTTGTCTCCTTATATGCCTTCTACATTTTTGCAGCTTCTGTTTAATGATGTATCCATCCTTCTAATGATTTATCCTCCTGACCCCAAGTACATCTGATACTGCTTTCTTCAAACACTCTTTGAGAATTGTACTGCTAATATCCTTCCCTTACAGATTCTTATGCAATGACTGTGCTTTAGGCTTGAGCTTATCATAATTAACTGTTCTATAGTACCACATGTATTCTCCTATTAATTGAAAATTCCACTTTTGTCAACCTTCTAAATCAAAATTTCACAATCTTCTCCTCATTTGATGTAGTCTTGGCTACCTTAGTTATGGACTGATTCTCTGATGCTATCACCAGGTCTAGCACTCTTCAACCCCATGTCCCCTCCATAACATGCTGCTTTAAGTAAAGTAGATGTATAAATTCCATTTTCTCTGTACTAATTACTCATCGTAGTGAAAATTTCATCCGTATCCCCCCCCCCAAAGCCTAGTAGCAGCTGTAGCATTCTTGATGAATAGTTCATAGAAGTAATTTGGAGCTCAATTATCTTATATGATTAAAAAAAAAAAAATATGGCTACTGCTTTGGTATAGAATTTCCTGACTTTTTGCTTAAATCTGGTTTTTACATTTTCCACTTCGTAATGAAAAAATATTATCTCTTTGCAATTTTTAACGCAGTGATGGCCAATTGAATTTTTGTAGTGCTGTAACTTGTTGTCTTCAGTATTATTGATTATGATGTACTGAAAGAAATAGAATATGACAGAGCATTTTTCACAAGATCTCAGAGATGTTCACCTCCATGTGGAATGTAAAACTAGTCATAATGGATAAGAAAGAATAGTCATAATGCTTTTAGGGCTGTTCATGTGAAGTTGAGGTGAGCAGGAATTTTAGATATTTAGTTGGGCTATAGGTGGAAATGCAAATGGAGATTATTCTGAAATGGTCAGGAAAATGAGTATAGTAAGTGATAGTAATGGATGACTTAAACAATGGAATCACTAGTTAGAAGTGGAAATAACAATTCAGCAAGGATATTGATTTCTTGATCTGATTAGAGATGTGCTTGAACATGTTTAAACATTACTTAAATGTATTTATTTATTTATTCGTATGGAATGAATATCAAAACATGCAGTACAATACACTTTAATAACATATAAAATTAAAAGGTTACATCCGTATTGGTCAGATAGTTCATAGCTTCGGGTGTAGCACTTAAAAAGTCCAATTTGTCTCCTGAATATGCTCTGAGATAACACTGAGTCACAATATGGTTCACAGTTTGTCTCTGAGCTCCACAATCACAATGCGGGAATGGTCGTTTACCCCATTTAAAAAGCATGCCCGCACATACACCATGACCAGTTCGTATTCTATTAAGCTGAGTCCAGGATTTTCGTGGGAGGTGTGAGTATGTATCAAAACTTTCTTGTAATTCATTGAGAGAAAATTTTGTGATGTCATCTGTATGGCTCTCCCACTGTTCTTGCCACTTTTGCTTCAAGTCAAAGTTAGAATGTAGTAGTAGTAGTTGGGCTAATTGTAGTGGTGGATGTCTTGATCTCAATCGTCGTACACTTAAGTCTGGGGGATCTAAATGTATTGGTAGGGCTGTGTTCTCCAAGATTTTCTTATACTCCTGTAAGAGAGCCTTGGTCCTGCGCAGATTCGGTGGAACAATGTTACTAAGAGCTGGAAGCCAGTGTGTGGGTGTTGATTTAATTGTGCCAGAAATCAGTCTCATTGTATTATTTAGTTGGCTATCAACAAGTTTAACATGTGTGCTATTTAGCCACACTGGTGAGCAATATTCGGCAACAGAGAAAACTAGACCAAGAGCAGTAATCTGCAGATTATCGGCTGTTGCTCTCCATGTCGTGCCTATTAGTTTTTGTATTATGTTGTTACGGGTTCTTAACTTAGCAGAAACATTTGTTAGGTGTTGCTTGTAAGAGAGCGTGCGGTCCAGGGTAACGCCCAAGTACTTTGGAAACTTATTGTGTCGTAGTAAAAATCCTTCAAAGAAGATATGTAAAGTGACATCTGCCATGTGATTATTAAGGTGAAAGCTTGATACTTCTGTTTTGTCTGGATTGAGCTGGAGCCTCCATTTTTTATAATATTCACCTATACTTTTCAGATCTTTTGTAAGTACGTCTTCAGCCTGACTCATGTTTTTGTGTCGAATGGCAATTACAGTGTCATCAGCATAACAGAACTTGCGTGAGATGGTAGCAGGCAAGTCATATGTGTATAGGTTATAAAGTAATGGTGCTAATACTGACCCTTGTGGAAGACCATTATTAAGTTTTCATTGTCGGGACATTTTATTTCCTAATATAACTTGAAAGAAACGTTCAGTGAGCATGGAGGAAATTAAGTGTGCAGTCCGTTTACATGGGACAATGCTAAGAAATTTGTATATAAGACCTTCACGCCATACTGTATCATAGGCTGCTGTTAAGTCCAAGAAGACAGCTGATGTTTTTTCTTGCTTCTGAAATCCAGCTTCTATGTATGATGTTAAAGTGAGCACTTGATCACAGCAACCACGTTTTTCTCTAAAACCAGCCTGCTCAATCGGGACATGCTGCATAATTGGTGTGGACAATCTGTTGTACAGAAGGCGCTCTAACATTTTATAGGTGCAACTCTCAATAAAGCAATAGGTTTGTAACTTTTTGCCTCCTGGGGTGGTTTTCCAAGTTTAAGAATAGCAACTATTTTTGACTTCTTAAACTGGCTAGGTAGTCGGCCAGTCAATAATATATCAGAAAAGAATTCACAAAGCCATTTTATAGTATTTGGCCCGCTATTAATCAGAAATTCAGGATGGACACCATCGAAGCCTGGGGCCTTGCCTGCTTTGATATCTTTTATGACGGCTTTTACTTCATCTATAGTGAAGATTGAGGCATATTGTGAGAAAGCAGGGGCATTTATTTTTAAAGCTCTCAGTTCTTTCTTAACTTTCTTGGTATGTTCACGGTCCTTAGGTGCCCTCGATATATTAACGATTTGATTAGCTATTTTCTCAGGGGAGACGATTGTGCTTTTTCTTTTAGGTTGATTAGTTGTGGATAGTTGTTGGAGAAGATTCCAAGCTTTTCTACTTGATCGTTTGAAGTCAAGGTTTTCAACCGTATCAATCCATTTTGTTTTTCGAGATGAGTTCAGGCTATGTTGTAATTCATCTGCTATTTCAGGATCTTCACTTTTCAGGTACTCTCTGTAGAGATGTTCACTCTCTTCATTCCATCCGGGGACATAATCTTTTCTGTAACATCTAAGGATATATTTTTTCACAGTTGATATGATTGCTCCTACAAATCTCTTGTACTCTGTAACTCTAGCAGGTATCGACCAAACACATTTATCCAATTCATTCGCAAAATTTCTCCAATTTGCTTTTTTAAAATTCCAACGCGGTCATGGAAAGGATCTTGCTATAGGTAGTGTCATACCGATTTCCAGTAACACCGGTCGATGTTGACTGTGTGGGAAGTTAGAAAGTATGTATCATTTTGCTGGTAACGTTTGCCCTTCTGTGTTTATTGAAACAAAACATAAGTCTGGATTAGACTCTGTTTGCCATTCTGATGATCTAAAGGTGTTTCTATCTTTGGCATCAAATACAAGGTGTATATTATTTATTTCTGCCCATTGAATGAGGGTAGTCCCGCAGTCGTTGTTATCACGGTACTTCCATTCTTCATGATGGCTATTAAAATCACCAATCCATACTGTTGGATGTTGATAAGTAGGTATCACATCTGTAGACCATGATGTTAAAGGAGGTTTATAGACATTGACTATTGTTATGTTGTGAATTTTCACTATTCTTGTTAAGAGGCTTATACGCTGGTTACACATGATAACTAATAATTAAGGAATTGACAGCGTACACTAGAAATGTAAATTAAATAAACTTTAATATATACTTTCCGATATTTCGGCAAACGTCACGTTGCCATCTTCTTGAGAACTTAATACAAAGACAAGTGCACTCAAGTACTACATAACAGCAAATGAGAACTGAAGCTAGGAAGCTAACGTTTTCCTAAAGTCCTGATGGTGCCCCCTGGCGGGCTATATTGGTATCCAGAGCATGGTCTGCAAGCCCAGAGTGGCTGTACTGGTGAAATCGGATGTAATCCTTGTGTTCTGAGATTCTGATATTTGCTGTCCTGCTTGTTTGGCCAAAGTAGGACAATTTACAGCTGCAAGGGACCTGGTATACACCAGGTAGGTCCAGGGGAAGTGGTTGGTCTTTAGTGGAGCGGATAAGGGCACACAGAAAATTGGCATCCCTTATCCGCTCCACTAAAGACCAACCACTTCCCCTGGACCTACCTGGTGTATACCAGGTCCCTTGCAGCTGTAAATTGTCCTACTTTGGCCAAACAAGCAGGACAGCAAATATCAGAATCTCAGAACACAAGGATTACATCCGATTTCACCAGTACAGCCACTCTGGGCTTGCAGACCATGCTCTGGATCCTTGCCACAGAATAAGATGGAAGAAAGCCACAGTAATACACCGCAGCAAGTTCAAATATGAAAGACTATTCATGGAATCAGCCTCAGCCCTTAGGAACATGCCAAACCTCAACAAATTTGGATGCATGAGACTGCCCCAAATTTGGGAAACATTTATCAGAAGAACTTCAGCCCAAAGGCCAAGAACTACCAATATAGCCCGCCAGGGGGCATCATCAGGACTTTAGGAAAACGTTAGCTTCCTAGCTTCGGTTCTCATTTGCTGTTATGTGGTACTTGTGTGCACTTGTCTTTGTATTAAGTTCCCAAGAAGATGGCAACGTGACATTTGCGAAATATCGGAAAGTATATATTAAAGTTTATTTAATTTATATTTCTAGTGTACGCTGTCAATTCCTTAATTATTAGTTATCATTATTATCGTGAATTTTCATACAAGATGGATATCGTTATCACATCTCGTTATCAGGACAGAAGCATTTTCTATATCATCCTTGATATATGTTGCAATGCCATAATTCCGGTGGTATGTAGCACCAATCAGAGTGTAACCAGTTTATTGATGTGTGAATTTGATTGATGTAAGGACCTGTGTATGCCTGATGGACTATACTTAAATGGTTTTGAAGTTAGGTGCTTGGAGAAAGTATTGTCAGTGATTTGGAAGTGCAAAACCAGGGAAAGTATAATTACACAAAAAAAGTATATTCGAGTCCTTCTTATTAATTATTTTCTGGTGGTTGTACACCAGTTGAAAGAAATGAATACTTTCAGATAAATCCATTGGTTTCCAAATGTGTTCCTATAATTCTTTCTTCCATCAGTAATTGCTGCCTCATAACCAAACTCACACAACCATGTTTTTTTTTTTCTCTCTACCCTTTGTCTCTGTGTATGCCATGCCAGCTTCAAATTTGCTTGTATTGGTCAAAATACAGCACATTTCTAGATCTACCTATATTTTCAAGTCCATATGTTTGTTTTCACCACCATTATGTAATGTTGCTGAAGTTAGCAGTACGTTTTAACATAAAGTTATAATAGATTTTAACAAAAACATTTTTAAAATGAATTACATAACATGAATTCTTTATTTCATTGGTAATACAAATGCTGCCCACACCCTTTCCCACTGCTAGCCCTATCAAATTTCTTTATGGAAAATTTTGAAAAAAATGCTATTGAAAATTATAAAACCCCCAAAAACTTGGTTGCGTAAAATTGATGACATTTTCAATATTTGGCTGGGAACAACAGATGACTTTACTCAATTTAAAGATAATCTGAACAGCTTGCACCCAGGCATCAACTTTACTCTTGAACTGGATGGTTACAAAAAATTACCATTCCTTGATATTCTGCTCGAAGCAAACAAGGAAGAAAAAAGTTTGGTCTTTTCAGTATACAAAAAACAAACCACAATTGGAAGATGCTAACATGCCATTTCACATCACCATCCATTATTTAAGACTGCATGATGAAAGCATTACAGGACAGAGTCTACAATATTTCCAGTGCTTCACTTCAGAATAAAAAAGGAGTAAAGAACTGAATTACCTGTGACATACTCCTGCTTTCAATGGGTACAAACTGGGAGTATACAAAATTCTTGCTCTTGTGGTATTTGCTATGTGTAGGCCAGATGGGACATTCTGAAGAGATGTGCATGTCTAAATGTGTAAAAGATGTTGAGGAAAAACAGAAAGCGCATATCAGGATTAGTCTTCATAATGAACACGGGCCATCAAATATTTTGACAAGAAACAGAAATATTCTGTATCCCCACACAGTGTAACAAAACCCAAGGTTTAATATTATACCAAATTTGGTCTGCATTCATCAAAAATCCAACTGCAGACCTGGAATATGACACATGTTGTGCCACAGAATGTGATGACAACAACTAGCATTGTTCCAATACTTACATATTAGTTAATGCAACAGTCTTTTCTGGGTTTTTTCTAGTATGTACTAGCTTTGATGTTTTTATGACATCTGCTATGTGTGTAATTAATTATTTTTTTTTTTAGTCTTTTTTTTTTATATATATGTCTTGTACTTCTAATGATGCAAGTTCGAAAACTTATGAAACTAGTTGGGTTATACTGCTTATTTTAATAAACCTATTTTTTTTTTATTTAGAAACATGATTTCAATACTGGAAATTAAATGAAGTTTTGCTAAACTACAGTAATGTTTGTGTTCAACTGAAAATTGCACGGGACAGGATAGTCAGTTAATAGCATGTTTACTGGAATGGGTGGTTGAAAGGGATCATTGAGCTGTGTATCAGGTACAATGTCCTGAAAGAGAAAAGTGACAATTGGGTTATACAGTGTGCTGTTTTAGGACCACAGTTTAATTTATATATCAATGTATAGTTCAAAAAGAAAAAACCCTGGATAACTGGATCAATACTAGAACTTATGAATGAAAGACTAAAAAATAAAAGTACACAACAATATAGTACACAACATCTCAGTAAAATTATATAAAATGAATGCAGGATGGCTAAAGATAAGTTGCTAAATGAAAAATGTAAAGAAATAGAGGAATTGCACAAGATACACAATTGTGAAAAAATGCATATGTCAATCTAAGCTCTGACAAATAAAAAGAAAAATTTCAACCTTAATCCTTGTATAAAACATCAAAATGGAAAAATACTACTAGAGACACAGGATATCATAAAAAGATAGAAAGAATATGGAAAAGGACTGTTTGACTCTGATTGCACAGACACACCAGATTTACAAAATATGGATGGTGAACCAATTACATATGAAGAAATAGAATATGCTCTAAGTCAAATGAAAACAGGAAAAACACCAGGTTCTAATCAGATCCCTATCGAATCATTAAAGAAAGTAAATGAAAACACACTTAATGACCTAAAGGTTATTTTTAATAACATCTATGATACAGAATACATCCCTGATGATCTAAGGAAATCCATCTTTGTCACTATTCCCAAAATTCCAAGAACTTTTGAATGTTCAGAATATGGACTAATCAGTTTAACAAGCCATGTTACAAAATTACTACTGAGAATAATCCCAGAAAGAATAAAAGGCACTTTGTCAATAGAAAACAGAAGACACTCAATCAGATTTTCAAAAAGACAAAGGTACAAGGGAATTTTCAGTTTGAAAACATTATGTGAAAGAAGCCTTGATAACCAGAAAAGCATATAAAACGGGTTAAAAGGAAAAGATCTACATATAATTACAAATATATACTGAAATCATATGGCCTCAATAAGATATAAAAATGCATATTCTGACAACTTTGAAATCAAAAAAGGAGTAAGACAAGGATGTGTCTTATCACCCTTACTGTACAATATATATAGTGAGCAAGTTTTTAAAATTATTTCAGAACTGAAGGGTCAAAAGTCAGAAGTAGGAACTTCAACAATTTCAGGTATGGAGATGACAGTCCTTATAGCTTAATCTGAAGATGATCTTCAAAACTTAGTCACAAAAATTTACAACAGAAGCTTAGACATGGGACTAATTAGTAACCTAAAGAAAACAAAGTGCATGATTATATCAAAAGAACCAATAAATAAGAAACTACACATAACTGTTAACAAAAAGAAAATTGCACAGGTTCAGTCTTTTATGTATTTGGGACAAATGTTTATAGACGGGGTGCTTAAGGGTCAAAGCTGTATAACTGAGAGGAGACCTCCACATAGCCTTTAAAGGAATGCGGAAAACCGACCACGGATTCTGACCTAATGTCCAATCATCACCTTCTCGTTTTGCATCCTGTTGGGTATCCACCTGGATACTGAACGAACGAGGATGGGCTGGCAATTGGGATTTAGCCATCCAAATTGTATTCTTATTGGCTTAAACCAATATAGAAAATGATGGTACAACATGACAAAATTTCATGCCGGCTGCGGCATCGCCCAGTTAAACAAAGGTCCCCGTTTTTGCCAGGGAACCAGGGCAAACGGCAAAAAGTCAGCTACTGGAACAAATCTGAAAACACACCCCAACTCAACATTACCTGAGTTAAAGATCAGTGCTATCAACATAAGAAGCCTGAATGGCAAAGAAATGGGGCTAGCTGAGGAATTAGATAAGTAACAGATCGACATAATGGGGGGGGGTGACTGAAACAAAAAAGACAAAAACTGGTGAGATCTTTCTGAGCAGTAAATACAAAATGTTATATTCAGGCAATGACAATCAAGGAAAAGAAGGAGTAGCCATATTATTCAACACAAAATACGAGGCTAATCTTCTTGAATGGCAGGCAGTCTCAAGTAGAGTGATGTGGGCAAATATCAGAATGGGGAATTGGTAAATGAGACTTATTTGTGCCTATGGTCCCACAAAAGGTTCTACTACGGTAGAAGTGGAGGAATTTTTTGATGCTTTAGAGAAAGCAACTGACACAATGAAAAGGGAAAACTTGGTCCTTGTCGGGGATCTAAATAGGAAATGATTATCAGACATACAAAAATATTTTGGGAAAATTTGTAGAAAAGAACAAAGCTAATAATAATGGCAAATACCCGTTGGATTTCTGCTCAAGACATGGACTGGTTATTACTAACACCATGTCCAGCATAAAAATATGCACAAATTCACATGGAGAGAAGAGGCAAGGAATAAGAAAAGTCTCATTGACCATGTCATTGTCGATAGTGATGTTTTTCTCCCTGGTGCAGGACACCAGAGTGTACAGAGGATTTGAAATTTGAAGCGATCACTATTTAGTCTTGAGCAGGATAAAATTGAATTTCATATTGAAAAGAATATGTAAGAAAGTTTTAAAGCGAATAAAAGTTGAGCAGCTCTCAGATGTGAACTGTAGACTAAAATACACAAACATCATTGAAGAAAAAATGAAAGACTTTGAGAACAGGAAGCACACCTTGGAGATTCAGTGACAAGCCCTGAAGAAAACACTGATTGATTCAGCCATATAGACATGTGGTGAGGTGGTTGTCTGCAAGGATAGAAAAATCAGAACTCCATGGTGGACACAGGAAGTTAAAGAAAGAAAGTATATCAAAAGTTCCTGGCAAATAAGACAGCTTGTGCTCTTAGAGAATACAGAGACAAATGTAAGAAAGCTAAAGACTGTGTAAAACTAGCTAAACAAAAGTCATGGGGAGGACTTTGGCAAGAACATAGAAAATAAATATCAAGAAGGTGGGAAGATATTCTGGAGGTTGTTGAAGAAGCTCAGAAATGGAGGAAAAAGTACTATAAAAGGAATTAGAGATGATAAAGGTGACATGAAAACAGGATAAAAAAGATATCCTTGAAGTATGGAGTAATTACTTTGAAAAACTGCTAAATGAAACAAGCAGTGACGACAGTACAGTGGTAAAAAACACTTACCAGGCATGCAGTCAGGAATACATATCCATGTATTCCTGACTGCACTTCCTCACCTGAAAGACAAAAAGCCATCAAAGGCTTGAAATGTGGAAAGGCAGCAGGAGTAGATGATATTCAACCAGAAATGCTGAAGTGTGATGGTATAAAAGTCTTACAGGGGCTGCACTGCATAGTTCAGAAGGCCTGGACAGAGGGACGAATTCCTGATGATTGGAGTAGAGTTGTAATAGTACCCATATATAAAAAGGGAAATAAAACTGAATGTGAGAATTACAGAGGTATTTCCCTACTGAGTATTTCTGGCAAGATCTATGCAAGTATACTTGAGAAACAGTTGAGAAGAATTGTGGAAGAAAAGCTGGGTGAAGAACAAGCTGGATTCAGGCCAAATAGAGGCTGTCAGGATCAGATCTTCACTTTACGACAAATAGTTGAGAAAGCATGGGAATATAACAAAGATCTTTATTTAAGTTTTATTGATGTGGAAAAGGCATATGACAAGGTGCCAAGAGAGAAGCTATTCAATATGCTACAGTTATATGGTGTCAATGGGGCATTATATCAAGCAATACTTAGTCTTTATTTGAGTTGTAAGTCAGCAGTTAGAATTGAAGGAAGTACAGGAAGATGGTTTAATGTTAAATCTGGTGTGAGACAAGGATGTACATTATCCCCTCTGTTATTCATTATCTCTATGGATCACATTATGAAGGAAAGTGGTATTAAACATGATATCAGAATTGGAGATGTTAATATCAGCTCTTTGCTTTATGCAGACGATGTTACTTCTAAATAAATCTGCTACAGGTTTGCAAGATTCCGTGACTAAATTGAATAACTGTTGTAATAGATATGGTGTGAAGGTCAGCAATAAAAAGACAAAGACGATGAAAATAGGTAGAATCATTGAAAATGTCAATTGTGTTGGGAATGGAGAACATGTGGAACAAGTAAAACATTTCAGCTTCTTAGGCACAATTTTTAGTGAAGATGGTAAATTAAATATGGAAATAGACAACAGAATCAATAAAGCCGGTAAGGTTAGAAGTCAATTGAATAAATTCATATGGAATAAGAGAGAAATTAGTCGGAACACTAAATTAGCTGTATATTATACATGACAGTGTTCAAACCAATTTTAACTTATGGATCAGAGAGCTGGGTCAGAAGTAAAACACTTAACCAAAGACTAAAGACCGCAGATATGAGAGTCCTGAGAAAGATTAGAGGCGTAAACAGACGGCATCAATGGTAATATCATATTAAAAATGAGGATACTAGGAAAGAACTGGACATTGTCTGCATCCAAGAATGCATTAGCAGAGCTAATCTCAGGTGGTATGGTCACTTAAACAGAATGGGCGAGGAAAGATTAGCAAAGCTATGTTCTCTGCCAGGTTGTCAGGAAAATGACCTAGAGGAAGACCAAGATATAGGTGAATTGATATGGTACAAAGTGCCTTAGATGATGGAATTGTAGAAAGAAAGTTGGTAATGATGTAAATTTTTCATGTAGTACTATCATATCCTGTACACCCCTTGAGGGTACATGTCAGGACTTTGATGATGATGTTTATAGACAGAGGAAATTCCATTAAAGAAATAAAAAGAAGAATAGAGATAACAAGAAAAGCCTTTATTGATATGAAAACTGTTCTAACATCCAGAGACATTAATATAGATAAAAGAAAAAGATGAATAAAATGTTATGTCTGGAAACTTGGACTCTAAATAAAGAAGCAGAGAAAAAATTAGAAGCTTTCGAAATGTGGACCATTAGAAGAATGTTGAACATGCCATGGACAGAGAAAATGAAAAACGAAGATGTTTTAAAGAAACCAAAAATGAAAAGAACATTTTAAAGAACGAAAACTTAAATATTTTGGACATCTAACTAGACAAGAAGGCATTCAGAAATTAATATTAGAAGGGAGACTGAGTGGAAAAAGAGGGAGAGGTAGGCTCAGGAAAATGTCGTTTGAAGATTAAGGACTGGACTGGCTTGAACTACCATATATGTTCCAGAGCAACATAAGAAAGAAAAAAGTTCTATGACATGGTTGCCTATCTCCTTCTAGGGGATGACACTTGAAGAAGTATAGTTCATCAGATTGTTTGCCAATGCTGATCAATTAGAAAGAGCAATATCAGGAAGCTCTGACATGACATTGTTAATATTTGAATGAATTACTGTTTTGGACTAAAGAATGTGGATACCACTTCACTGTTGCTAAGGGTTAAGTCATGCATTTTGTACAGAGAATATGGGATGAGGTTTAATGTAATTTAGGAGCTTTCTCCAGGAAGTGGAAGAAGCAAGTGATCTTGGGAGAGTCTTGTTGGATCAAGAGCTGAAGTTTACCAAAAAATTGCTGTTATTATGTGAAGGACCTTTTCAAATAGAAATAGGGATTGTTTCACTGTATAAGGCATAATTTGATCAAATTTGGATTTATGTGCACAAATGTGGTCACGTGGATATCTGCACATAGTGTATAGGCAAGTATTTTTTTTATGTCATTGCCACTCATGAAAAGTTACAGGCCTATTGTACATTAGTACTGTGAGCAGGTTAAGGATTTTTTTTTTGTCAGTTTTATTAATTTTTTCGTTTATTTTTATTTTTTTTACATAGTCTGGAAATCCTACTCAAAGGACCAACATGAAACTTTTTCACGCCACTTCAGGCCTATTATAAATGGGGAGATGGTCTCACATTAAGTGATGAAATTCATCTTCCACTTAAAGACAATCACAAACATCCATGCCCCTATACAGGATTCAAATCTTTGACCTTTTGGTTGGAGAGCAGATATGCCAACCACTCAGCCAACCTGGCTGGCATTAAGCGAATAGCGCCTTCAGAGGAGCAATACATATAAGTTAGTATGAGGTGCCTATTAGATTCATGCAGGGGATTATTGAAAAGGGTAATAGGTGGTCAGAAAATAAGAGGTCATTGTTAAGAAATATAAGGAATGTGTTCATTTCAGACAAATTATGGAGACTACAACTGTGTTAGAAATAATTACTTTAATTTCTTATTGTTTTGACCTTTATATTAAGGTCATCATCTGGACCCTTGACTATTCACAATGCACTGTGAACATTCTTCCCTTGCAGATCTTTATGCCATAGACCTTGCTCCCAAGTGTATCATAATCACCTGCCTTGTAGTTCCACATATACTCCTTAACTGGGATTTCCACATTTTTTGCTCCCTCCCAAGTCAAGACCTAATAATCACTTTCCACAATCAGAGATAATGTAGCCAAATTATTTATGGACAAGTCTTCTGATCCTGTAATAAGATCCAACATTCTTATACCCTGAGTTCCCTCCATCACATTTTCTGTTTCAAGTAATTATCTTTCAGTAAGTATATAAAGTCTGTTTTCTTCCTGTCATGTGATCTTTCCTCCTTCCAATCTATGTCTTCGAAGTTGAAGTCCCTCATAATAATTACTCATCATGCAATCTTTGTACTAATCTACTGATGCATGTCTTCCACATCATCTCTGGAACCTCCTGGCCCACAGTAACCAGTTTTATATCTTGTTCTGTTGGCCCCAATCTCACACCAGATCGATTCAAAAGAACTGCCCTCTGCACAACTGACTCCTACTCTTGTTGGCTGGAATTCATCTGCTATAATCAGCATTTTCCACTCCCCTGTCCTGTCTGCTCTGTCCTTCCTGAAAATACTGAATCCATCACATTCTTTCCTTGTAACTACATCATCTGCTGTTAGCCAATGTCTATACTATTTAGTGAAGTTGTACTAACAAATGCCAGACACTCCTCCCTCTTATTCATGATGCTTCTAGCATTAATATATACAAACTATAGCAGCCTCTCAGATCCTCAACCACCTTTACGTCCTGAATTAATTACCCCACTCGATATTGTTACCTGAGAGAGAGAGAGACTAGATACCCCTTTTTTTTTTTTTTTGTTCATTCACACATTCATTCACTTCATGAACGCGCACACACACACACTCTTTTGCATCTGTCCTAATTCCTTAGTTTTGTGTTTCCACACCCTCAGTGAACAAAGCTCTCTCTAGACACCTAACTCTGAATTCCTTTAAGTGCAGTCCATCAGCATTGTACAAATCTTTACGTTCAACTCAGGCTATAGTTCCACAAACTATACATCACAACCTTTTGCACAATCTGCATATTGATCCATTAGATATCATCGCCTAATCTTCTTTTTCTGCATTCTAACAGCATTACTAATATTAATTTTCACACCAGGGAAACAAGGTTTTGTAGTGCTTTTGGTAAAATACTCTCCATATCATGGAATCATGATAAGGAGAGTATTAAACATAAAAAAATTATCTGCTTCTGTTTCTATCAGTTATTCTTATAATTTTATTTCTTTCTTTGGATCTCTTCCTTCTTTTTTTCTGTTCTCATTTTGACTAATCTCTTGCTGTTTCTGCAGCCTTTCAGTTTTGTGTTTTGTCCTGTGAAGGACTACATGCAACTGAGATATTTCTTTATTCAGGTCTTCTATTTTCTTCTGTCACCACAACTTTCACGTGCACTATCTTACCCCTACTTTCAATCACCTCATTTTTACTCTTTCATATTTCTTTCACCATCGTTTAAACCCAGAACTCTATTCACTCAAATTCTTTGGGTTTCACAGCTTTCAGTTAAGTTGAATATTAAGTTGATTATGGGAGTTTCTCCAAACCTTTCCATGGATTGGTTCCCAGGAATCAAGATCACTAATTCATGAGCCCTGTATTATAAAGGTGCTATTTAATGGCCCATCTTTTCTAGAGAATTGAGCAATAGGACAATAGTTTGGTTAATGAGTTTTTCTTCTCATTTTTGGAGTGGGTTGATTATAGGCTTGCTTCCATGCTGTAAGGTAGATGTCAGCTGAGTATGACCGACTGAAGAAAATATAAGACGGACTTTATTTTTGTTACACAAATATTGAGTAACAGTGATTTAAGCAAAATAACTGTTATTCAGAATTCTTCTGATGTCTTCCTGTCAAAGACAAATTATACATTGCATAATTTGTCTGGTGATTCATGATATATGTTAGAGATTAAGAGGCGATTTGCCTGTGTCATCTACACAGAAGTTGGAGAAGAATGATGAAAGTCACCTCAATTTTGATTGTACCATCATAATATCACAGAAGTTAATGCTTTGGGTGATATTATGGGTAGTACTATCTGAATGTGAGAAATGTGGAAGATGTGCTTAGTAATGTCTTGTCTGCTGTTACAAATAGAGGTGTTTCCTACTTTTGGCACTTTCAAAGTTGGATTTCTATTTGTTGATGTTAACTAGGAGCAAAAGTGTAATCTCATAGACTACATTGGGATACTTGGTGGAGAATCAAGTCTTGGGTATGCAGATCCAGACCTTCATTCCAGCAATAATCCTTCCAGTTATTTTGTAGCGTAGGTGTGTATTGGATTAAGGAGAGCAAAACCATTAGAAATAAGAAATCAGTCGATTTGACACTAGAAGGCTGTGAAAGCATAAAAGAGGAAACTTGGATAAGGTTATGATGTGAGTTACAGGTGAATAACTGACATCTGCACTATATTTGGAAGGAACAGTTGGTTTTAAGAAAAGTCTGGGACTTGGAAGTTTTTTTGATACTATGACAGGTAATGAACAGTTTGTGTTAGTTTGTTGCTGACTGCAAATACCCTTTACGTACAGGCTTGCTTAATGGAATTGTAGAAAGGAAGTCAGTTTATATTGTGAACATTGGAGTCCCCCAAGCAAGATAACTTCACTTTCTTGTTATTTGGGCTGTGCAGAACATTAAGGTTCTGAGATAATCTAAGAGGCCAGATTGGTTATCAGACTTTATTTATTGTTATTAAGAGGTTGTCTTAATAACAATAAATAAAGCAAATAAAAGGAACAATGTATGGCAAAAAAATTTTGAGCCAGAGTAGACATACGTTTGAGGCTGCCATTTGAGATTATGTGAGAAATAATAGGTCTTTTTTGTATAGGGTTGCTAATTACTAGTACACATTCTTTATATACATATTAAGACAACCTCTGTTAGGGAATTAAATACTTTTTGTTGTTGTTGTTGAATCTTTGTAGAGGATTTTTTCTGATTCTGTGTTGTCATATTTATTTATAATGATGTTCATTGTTGGTCATGGAAAAGATTAGAGTTGGTGAGCATGCAACATGTCTCACACACAGAGTATCCTCTCTGTTGCTTCAAGTCTCCCCCAAAACACAGCACTATACGTCAATGAGTGGAAAGGCTAATGTGTTGGTAGTAGATGTTCGTTTATTTTAATGGTATTAATTACAACACAGAATGATAAGAAAATAATTAATATTTATTAAATTATTACCTGATATTTCGCTGATATTATATCCAGCTTCTTCAGATCACAAGAACAGTTTGTCACAGTACAGGAAACAATAATTTGGTATAATGGTGGGACTAGTTTAAAAAAAATTGTAACAAACTCTCTATGTTGGAAAAAGAGAGAAAACAAGTATCAATTAGGTCATTTTAAGATCTTTGGTTTTATCCAGATTTTTGGTAAATTTATACAGCCATACTTGTTAAGGTTTTGAGTACGTGTTTTAAAGCTTCTGTTGATTCCAAAAACAATCTCTCTAACTCATAATGACTTCTTTGTAGCATTTTTTCTTCCATTTGATCCTGTGTGAAGGAATATCCAAGGCATGGTCTGCTAGACCTGACTTCCCATAATGATAGTACTGAATGTATTTTTTATGTTCACCAAGGTGGATGTCAACAAATCTTCTTGTCTGTCCATAGTAAGCCAGGCCACAAGGACAGAGCACTTCATAAACTCCTGGATATGATAAAGAAGAGAGTTGGTCCTTTTGTAAATGAATGGGAGTTGCCAATTTGACTTATGGTTTAAATGTGGTGCATAGCTGATATTTATTAAGCACTTCAGATATCTTTCAGATGTGCCTTGAATGTATGGGATGGTAACAGTTTTGCTATAGTGTTGTGTGATAGGCAATTGAGAGGATTAATGGGGAGCATTTAATATTTTTTCTCTCTTATAGGGATTATCACCATTGGCTGAGAAAGTGTGATGCAAGTGAGTGAGTTCAGTGGTAAGAGCATTGTCATTGGAACAAATAGCTCTAGCTCTGTGAATTAGTGTTATTAGGATGATGTCTGAATGTTTGTGCAAATATATCCCTATATTGCAAGTTTTCTATAAACAGAAAAAGGTAATGAACCGTTAAGAATACACTAATACATACATACATACACTAATACTAGATACACTAATCGCACAGCTTCTGATGGTTCATTATCCTGGTTCAATGGTAGAAGTCATATTTTTGAAGTAGTGAAATAGTGTATCACCTATGTTATTAAATATTATGGAGGAAGGATAGATATAGCAAGTTTTTGGGCTGAATTAAGAGGCAGTTTATAGTGAATGAAAAACATGAAGTTATCTGCTTCTGTATACAAGTTGCTTATTCGTGAAGTTACTTCATATATAGATTAATATAACTTGCCAGATAAAATTTATTTTCTAACCCAGGGGAGAAAAAAAAAAAAACAGCTACAATAATTTCTTATCCAGAATATTTTAATAATATGGAGATACACCAGTTTTCTGCTGTGTATAGAATTATAACTTCTACCATTGATATTTAGCTCTCAGTATTTCCACAAGTCTAGTCCCAGTGATGAGATCTCAGTAAAGGTTGAAATTGGTCAGTGGTCACCACTTCCTCTAAGAAATGTATATTGCCATAATGCATGGCAGTATGCTTATCTGAAAGGGAGCATGCTGTGCATTATAGAATATTGGACAACTGGGTGAGGTCATCTGCTTCCATTTAAAAAAAAAAAAAAGAAAGGTATATTATTATTATAAACTGCCTCTTGAGATTATTTCTCATGCAAAGTTTTGTTTGCTCATGCTTAGTTAAATGATAAAAGCAAGTCATACTTGTCAAGTATGACTTCCTTTTGAAATGAATGATTTAATAAGCACTATAAAGGATCTAGTTTTTTATTTTATACCCTGTGTTTTTCATTGTAGGAAAAATTGAATGCTGAAATTGAGCTGCGTAGTAATCAACTAGATGAGAGTCTTTTAGTTGGAGAGGCAAATCAGTCTTCATTACAGAGAGAGATTGTTAGATTAAAAAAAGAACTAGAACAGGCATTGTGTTGTGTAAGAACTCTAGAAGAAGATAAGCAAAGCAACCAAGAAAAACAGTGTTCACAATTGCAAGAGCTTCTCACAGAAAATAATGAACTAACTGAAAGGTTAGCATCATTTGAAAATTCCTGGAAATTCAAGGAAACGGAGTACTTGACTCAGATTAATTTATTACAGTTAAAAATTGATAAATTAAATAGTGAAACACTTAAAATATTAAAAAATGACAATGATGAATTAAATGAAAGTATTTTATCTTTGAAAAGAGAAAATGAACAGATAAAAAGCACATTAAGTGAAGAACTTAATTTTGTAAAGTTGGAAAATGAAAATTTATTACATGTTATTAAACAATATGAAGTACAACAATCATCTTTAACAAAAAGTAATTCACATTGTGGAGATTTAAATTCAGAATTTATAAACATGGGAAATAAGTATGAAGGTTTGCCTCAATTGGTGAATGAAGAAACTGTTATTAAAAACTCTGATAATAGTGATTCAACAGAGTTGCAAAAAACTGACAAGAATTACATGAATTTAAAAATGGACCTAAACCAAGAAGTAAAACTCCTGCTTCATAATTATAGTCATTTTACTGAAAAAGATGCAGAACATATTACAGAGCTTATTACAGGTAAGTGATATTATAGGAAAAGAATGTGTGTGCGTGCGTGTGTTTATTTTCGTACTGTATAAACCCATAATGAGAGTAAACAACAGAAAATATCTTTATAAGGAATGCTCATATAACTGTTGAAACAACTAAAAGTTAAAAATTGTTCCAAAAGTAAGTTTATTTCATGTTAATATTAAACAGATTATGTTTATATATGTATTTATTGTGTTTATCCTATGACAAATGATTTATAAAAGAAAGACATTGAATAAATTTTTGAGAAGAAAGGATTCAATAAAGTTTAGTAACAGAATCTGTGCTTAATATTTCGCTTCCTCCAGGGTTGGTCTCAAGTGTGATTATTTGGGCATGATTTGGGGACCAATAGAGCATGATATTTAATTTAAAATTGTCAGCTATCATTATTGAAATTGTGCCATACAACTATGAATTGCTGCTTTTGCTTGTTAAAAACTTACATGGTTGATTGGCATGTAAATTTTCATTTTCAATGTATTGGTATTCTGTCTTACTAGAAACAAAATTAAGTATATTTATTCAATTTTGGAAAATGATTAACAGCACTCATAATGAAATATTGCGCTCATTACAACTTAAAAATCTCCCTATATATTAATGCTACATTGCCTTGCACACCAAAGTATACATCATAATGATTGATGCTTCTCATTATAGATCGTGTTTCTTATGTAACTCACTGTGTGTGCGTGTTCATGTGACACGTGCACCTTTTATTTACACATAGGCAATGTACATTATTGTTAAATATTTAAAAAAAAAAATTTAAAATATAAATATTATAATTTATTTCTGTTAACAAATCTAAAGTATTTTTAGCATATTGGTGGAATCTGGTTCATCATCATCAGCCGCTGCTGGATGAAGATCTTTCCAGGATAACTCCAAGATTGTCTATCAGTAGCTTTTCTTCCTCATATCACTCCTGCAAATCTGATGATTTCATTAATCCAGCATGATTTTGGTCAGCGTTGTGACAAATGTGCCCAGTCCATTTCCACTTCAAGTCTTTTAATATTTCTGTGATTTCAGAAACTTTGGTTTGGTTTCTTATCCAATTTTATGATACCAAGCATACATCCTTTCATACTAAATTATCATCTTATTTTTTGTGGATTTTAGACAAAGTGGTCTTTTCTAGACTCATGCCATTGCTTTTTTGATCTTCCAGTTCTTTTTCCACTTATCTTATATCTGTACAGTAATTTTAGTAGTCTGCTATTGTCCATTTGATTTAGATGTTCCTTTTATATTTATATTATGTAATAATTGATTTGTTTTATATTCAGAGTACTAAATTGTGTTTTTCATTTTTAACTTTCCAAACATTTAACGTTTTACATGCCTTGTTTTACATTCAAAATTCAACATAGGGAAAATGCACTGGTTGAAAAACTTTCCTTTTACGATAGTGGTAATTGGCTTTTGAATATTGACTGCAGTTTTCCAAATGATTTCCAGCCAAGCATTATTCATCTTTTGATTTCATTCATGGTATTTTAATCCACTGATATCCATTGTACTAAGTGATTTGCTTGTTCAATTTTGTCATAATTGATTTGTATTATTTCTGGTTGCACACAGATGGAACATAACCTGAGTCTTCTTATAATAATTTAATAGCTTATCATTAAGCCTGAAGCTTAATGATAAGCCATTTTGCAAGCAGTTTGAATTTCACAGATGTCTATGAATGTCGAACTGCTTCTAAAACAACCAGGCTTGAAGTAAAGTTAACTATGTCTTCTAAGAAGTGTAAGTGGCTTAATTGTTCCTGTTTATCTTTAGAGTTTTCTCTTCCCAGTAAAGAAGCTTAAACACCTCTTCCTTTAAACATGATGTGAATAGTCTTGGGTGTATATTGGGTCACCTTGGCTTATGCTTGTGTGTTAATGTGTTTCCATTAAAATTAATTATTGTTGCATTCCCATTTTCGGATTTGATGGTATTTACTTTGGCTCGGTCAGTTGATGATTTCATGATGTTTTAAGTATTGCAAAAGGTTTTACTGAAACAAAGACTCTTTTGTAATCAATAAAACTAGGTTTATGAGTGGCATTCATTGCATCAAATAATAAAGTGGTACAACAGCAATCTGTTTTTAATTATAATCAGTGCTTATTTATTATTTTTGTTATCATCATTACCATCATCATCCTAAGACACCTTGGAGTCAAGGACTTATCTAGGAGACCCTTTTATTACACACACACAGCTCATCATACCATGCCTTAAACACACCAAATTCAGTGTAGACACCACCTTTTCAGGCAAGGCATTCCAATCATTCACAACTCTGCAGCCGGCCTGGTTGGCCGAGTGGTTAGCGTATCTGCTCTCCAGCCAAAAGGCTGCAGGTTCGAATCCTGCCGTGGGCATGGATGTCTGTGATTGTCCTACTAATGGTGTACCATATGCACTGCTGTAACTTGTGTCCTGGTGCAGTATGACCTTTGATGTCTTTGTGCCATAAAAATCAATAACAAATAAACAACTCTGCATGCAAAAAACCTGCATCTCACTCTCCTTATACAGTTTTCAGGGATGACCTCTGGTTCTCCCCTGATCTTTCATCATTTTCTGTAAAACCTCTTCAACATTGATCTTATAATAACCTCTTATTAACATTGTAGGTCTCTATCATATCACTCCTCTTCCTCTTATCGACTACTCTGTATATTGCATCTTCTCAACCTTTTCTCATATTTGACATTCCAGAGATCAGAAGCTACCTTAGTCAGTTGCCTCTAAATCCTTTGGAAAACCAGGTGACTAAATCTGTGCACAGTAGTCCACTTGCAGCCTAATCAGTGGAACAATGGAACAAGAATTTCCTTACTTCTACAAGTCAGTGTCCTCTGCATCATTCCCAGAATTTGTTGTTGTCCTTACAGTTTTGGCAATGTGTCCCCTAAATTTCAGATTCTTATTCACTCTCACCCCAAGATCTCTTATTTTCTCCACCTCCAACAATATATCCACAGCAATCATAAATTCTACATCATCTTTATTTCCCAAATTTTAAAACCTTACATTTTGCAACATTGAACAGGCATCCCCATTCACTTAATCTATTCAAGCCTTCTGGTAAAACCACATCTTCTCTACTCTTCATAGTTTGTCTGCAAACAACTGAATATCCCCATCCATATTTTGCCAATATCATTAACATACAGGTTAAACAGCAATGGCTATAAAACAGACTGCTGAGTCACTCCACTAGTTACTTTCCTCTTTCAGGATATTGCTCCTCCCCCATACACAGCTTGCTGATACCTGTTAGATAGCCAGTCTCCAATTCAATGCACTAATCTAATATCCAACCCCCACTTATCATGAAGTAATCTATCAAAGCCTCTGCAAAATCTAAGTATACTACTGTGTATCCCTCACCTCTGTCCAATGAAGACATCACCTTATGGTAATAAGTAAGGAGATTACTAAAACATGACCTCCCTTTAACATATCCATGCTGTCCATCAAAGATAATGCCATTGTTGTCAACCCAATTCTCAATCCTAGTTCACACCAGCTTATCTAACATTTTAACCACAGCATCTCTGACCCACAGATAGGCCTATAATTTGATGCTTGAGTTCTATCACCTCCCTTATGAAGTGACACAATCTTGCCCTCCTTCCACTCCTTTGGAACTCGACCCAGTGCAAGACTCATATTAAAAAAATTGTATAAGGCCGATGCCAACTCCCTGGCACATTCCTTCAAAATATGTGGTGATATATCAAGTCCCACAGCCTTATTAACATGAAATTTGCTCAATTCCTCATATACCTCTTGCTCAATTACAGTCAGTCTCTCCTTGTCATCAACTGTTCTCATACTCTCCAAGAAATCATTCACAAGAATGAATGATCTTTATGAACTGCTTATTAAGTATCTCCATCACATCTTCTGCAACAACTGTCTTTATACCATTTTCTCCAATCAGTGTCATTTTTTTTTTGGCTTGCTGCATATCGAAAGAACGCCCTAGGATTCTTTTTGGGTTCATTAGCTAACTGCTGCTCATACCTCACTTTTGCTACCCTTACCAACCAAGTCACCCTCCTTGTCTGGTCTTTGTAATCCTCATGGAATTGGTTATCAAACTTCACTTATGCTGCCTCTATAATGCCCTTTTTCTCTGTATCACATGCTTAATCTCTTCATTAATCCATTTCACACCTACCTTATTTAAATTTCTGACCCTTAGAATATATTTAGACATTGCTTCTACTAGATAATTCTTGAATATCCCCAAGCTGCATTGATCTTTTTCCAACTAACTCCTTCTTTCATGCTACACCTGTTTCCTGAGCTCTTCATAGCCTTGTAGTTCCACATATACTCTTTTCTCACAGAGGTCCTCACACTGCTGGCAACCACCCAGGTAATCACTTCATGGTCACTCTCACCAGCTGGAGAGTGATTTGACACCTCGTTTATAATTCTTTCCTCATTTGCCATCTGTTACATACTAGTTGTCCCTCAAAAAAACTCAAGAAACTCATTTTCTTTATTTCCAGTTGCTATCTCCTCATCCCAGTCTATAATTAAAAAGAAATGGCTACACAATGATTTTGCAGCCATAATGATCACCCTTTTCTTATTTGCTTGGCTAATTCGATTGTACATTTCATTGTCACTGCCATCCACATTACCAGGTCCATAACAACATCCAACTAAGTATTTCATTCTTTTCACCTCTATATTGCATCATATTCCCTCAAAACCACTGGTATTACTATTTCCCTCTTGCATCTGTACTTTGCAAGGACTTAACTCTTTCTCTATCATTAATAGCACTTCTCCTTCCTTTTTACTCTATCTTCACAAAACACATCATACCCTTCCATCTCTATTCCTGTCAGGATGTCATCCTCATCCAACCATATCTCACGTATTCCAACAATTCTTAGATGAATAGACTCAATTAATGCAATCATTTCATTTGCCTTGTTTCTTACACTTCTAGCATTTGTATCAAACATAGCAGTTCATTCCTGGATATATAGTCTGTTCCACTGATACCACTTATTTTAAGTGGTATCAGTATCTCCATGCTTAACTCGAGCCATTTTTTTTTTCTCCTTATTAATCTTAGAACCTTCTTCAAATCCAACTGTTTTCCCATGATCCCAGGTCATCTCCTTCCCTTTTTTATCTACACACGCATGCACATCCTCTTGGAGCATCAACCTTTCTCACTCTCTGTTCCCCTGTCCACCCTGAGCATTCCCATTTCTCTGTCTGTCTTGCATGCCTTTTTTTTTTCGCATTCTCTGTACTCATGCTACTGACTCTTTCATTCATAACCACCTCTTCATTCCCTCCTATCTTACTCTCCCATTTTTCCACATTGCATCCCACTTGATCAGATTCATTCTCTGCACTCTCTTCTCTACTTTCCAACAGCAGCAGTCTCTCCAAGTGACTCACATCAAAACCATTCAAATGCAGTCCATCACTTTTATACAGTTCACTTCGTCCTTCAAACTTGTTCCAAACATTAACAAACTGCACTTTTTTCTCCTCACACATTTCTACTAACATATTATTCATAATCCTTGCTCTCCATCTCATCTCACCACTGTCATACCTGGACAACATGCTTACTACCTTTCCTATAACCCTATTTCTTTTATCTGTCTCGGCAATCTCCTGATATCTAATCTGATGTGTTTGTTGTTCCCAGTCAAGTAATTTGTCCCTATTACAACTACCACTTTTGCTCACTTCTCATATCTAATGCCTCAGTCACTCTACTCGTTCTACTTCCAGGAAAACAAACCTTGTGCATCCTCTCATCCAGCACACTTTTAATAATGGAATCACCATACAGTGCCACTTGCGGGTCTTTCGTTACCTCTTTTATAACAATATTATTCGTTTTCATCATTTTTACTCTTTCATACATATCTCAGATTCTCTTAATTTCATTTCGCATCCATTTCATCTCTTGTCTCATCTTAACCAACTCAACTTTCAAATCTTTCATTCATAACATTTTCACTCTCGTTCACTGTTAATTTTGTTGCCAGCCATACATGCTTGTTCCCAGTCAATGCCACTCACCCTTACCTTTAACTGCACTTTGTTTTTTAACTTCTACTACATTTGTATCACTCTCATCTTTCTTACCATCATTTGTTAAGTTTCTCAGAAACTTAACAATCGATGTATCACTGCCAACACTTTCAGTTATCAACCAATTAACACTCATCAAGCCTTCATTCAGCTCGCACTTCATACTCGCCCTCCTTCCATCCACCTTAAATGTCCACAATTTATCTGTATGATCAAACAAATACATATAGCACACCTCACATTTCATGAAATGACTGAAATCAAAATTAGATTCCTGCATGGACAAAGCTGTCACCATCTTTCCTTTGTGTTACTATACTAAGCTCTAATTTTAACAAATCTCTAAACAAATTTAAATGAAAAAGCCCACGCACTAATAACACTGCAAGCTCACAACTTTTATAGCAACTCTTACTCATAAATGCACACTTATTTACAGTTACTTATTCCAAGGAATTTATCTGAATTGGGAGCCTTCCTTGCACACTGCTGCTTCTCTCACGACACTCTTATACTTATATGATGCTGCATCCACTCATAGAGTGGTTTTAACAACATGACACTGCCATGAATCATCTGATGCACAGGTTTTTTAAGTCAGTTTATTTATTATCATTTCTAACTGTATCTATGGTTTGTTGTAAATTCTGAACTATTTATAACTATTATTTTATTGTTGGTAATAATGGCAGATAAAAATCAAATTAAAGGTACTTTGCCTTTGGTGAAAAGAATGAAGTCTTGTAAATCTATTACTTTAAATACTAAGATTAAAATTATTAAATTTAGTGACATTTTAGTGATGCATATTTTAGACTGATATGCTGCCTGCTAATAATATTTGAAATATGGATTGGAAATTGCAGATGATGATGAATGGGTATGATATTACTCATAGGTAAAATAGTAAGATGTAGCTTCTTTGAGTGTTAAAATTTAAATCAATATGAATAAAGAAGTGAAAAGTTTAAAAATAATAGGATACTATTAAAAGATGAGAATAAATCCAGGGATGATGTAATATGATTAGTAAGTATACTATAAAATTTGTAAAATTTAAAAATGAAAAATATTAAAAGATTAAAAAAACTAGGGCATAAAAACTGTAAAGGATAAGAAATGATCTAAAGGCCTCACCTATTCCATTTACAGGAATAAAAGGTGTTAACTGATTATTAATATTTTATTTATTTTTCTGAAACTAAGGTTTCATATCACTCCTATGTCAAATAATATTGCTGGCCTGATTGGCCGAGTGGTTAGTGTATCCGCTCTCCAGCCAAAAGGCTGCAGGTTCGAATCCTGCCGTGGGCATGGATGTTTGTGATTGTCTGTGAAAATACTAGTGGTGGTAGATGGCGTTGGTGTAGATGATGAAAGTAACTGTAGTTGGTGGATTGAGTGGTGGAGACAGAGAGTTGTGGATTAAGTGCCCTCCCTCGATGAGTCATTGGACTCCCTGGAGGTGTTATGTAATAATAATAATAATAATATGGGGAAAAAAATCTTAGTAGATAATGGAGATACACCATATTTCCAACCAGAGGCTAAGTTAAAAGACTAATATAAAATTTTAATTAATACTGAAGAGTAATTTAAAAGACATACCTGATGGATACATATTTGGAAGGCAAGGACAAAAAATATTTGCAGCCAAACTTGATTGAGCCGAGAACATGCAATAAGAGTGATGCTGATAATGATGCATAAATTAGACCACTAAAGAACAAAAATTAGGAATCAAATGGTCTATACATTTTGAAAAGGAACATTTTGAAAAACTAAAAATTAAAGACCTAAAAGGAGAAAAACTAGTTCATAAAAACCAGCAACATGGTGGTAGTGCTGGCCATTTCATGAGAATTGTCATTAGATGATAAACAGCACAAAACTGAATAATGAGCTGCTGCATGGTTTAAGATTATGTATTAAGAGGAGTTCTATTTGTTCAAGAGTAATGAAGATCATGGGTGGTTCGAGATTAATGGGGAGTAATTAATTTTATTTAATTGCCAAAAGGGCAAGATTAGATGGGACCTTTTTGTATTGATAGCATTGTGATTGTTCTAAATCTTTAGTGATTACAACCAGTGTAATTTGGTTTTGTTGATGGTAACTTCAACAATTTCAGATATGTGTTTAAATTGTACTGTGTGCATTGATATTTCATTGATGGGATTTTTGTTGTTATTGGTGTTTTTATTCATTTCTTCTTAGTGGTGGAATGTGAGTATTCTGATATGGATATTTTTAATTAATTTTTTTTTCTTCTATGGAGAACCCATTCACAAGACGTTAGTCAACCTATCGTACACTAGTATCATGGATGGGCAATAAGGAGCTTGTTCATATTGGATAAATTTTGAAAAGGAAAATTGTTGAAAACAAAAAAAAATTAAAGACCAAAAAGGACAGAAAAATAGTTTTTTTTTTTTTTTAATTTGAAAGCTGTGGATTGTATTCCTTGGGAAACGTGGTGCAAGACTGTTCCAGAGGGCAGCAGTGAAAGGAATGGATGAAGAGGAGGAATTTGTTTTGGCGTTTGAAGTTGAATTGTAAGTTGATTGGTTTCTGTACACATTTGAATGGCTTTGACAGACGGTGATGGAATTATTGGTGACAATTCTGATGGAGAGTGGTTATAAAAGTATTTATAGAAGATGCCTGCTGCAAAAACTGAATGCCCGGATGAAAGCAAATGGGAGTATTAGTGAGGGGGGGGGGCATCAATAAATCTAATTGCCCTTTTCTGTATAGAATGAAGTATTTTTAGGGAGCTCTTAAGTAAGCACCAACCCAGATGTGAGATTAGTATTCAATAGTCGGGAAGATTTGTGAATTATATAGGATTAGGAACTGTTTGAGTTACAGTAATGCCTCAAGCAAAAGAGAACCTAATTTTTTGGATGCATCTGAGGTAACATTTGTGATTGGTTTGTGCCAAGAGTTATCTCAAGAAGGTAAATCTCATCTTGAATAGAGATTTGGGCATTGTCAAGGGTAAGACAGGAAGAAAAGTGTCTTTTTGAGGAAATAATGCAGAGCTGTGTATTGAAATTGACAGGATTATCCAAACCCCATTGATGAATCTTTTAAAGATCAGAATTTAAAGTAGTAGAAGTTAAGTGAGTAGAGACAGCCATTTTAAGATCAAATTAATACTTTTCTTTCTCTCTCTCCAACAATAGATGGTGTCATTTAGGGCTTTATTTCCTTGTATTGTTGATTACAATTTTTAAACTGGTACCACTGTTAACTATTACTATTCGTGTATTGTTACAAACTGTTTTTATGCTCTGAAGATGTAGCATATATCAGTAGAATAAATAAAATAAATAAATCTTATTATTATTATGTGACACCTCCAGGGAGTCCAAAGACTCATCAAGGGAGGGCACCTACTCTATATGTGTCTCCACCACCCAATCCACCAATTACAATGAACCACAACTACACCAACGCAATCTACTGCCAACCACCACCACTAGTATTTTCACAGACAATCAAAAATAGCCATGCCCACAGCTGGATTTTGAACCTGCAGGAGAGCAGATATGCTAACCACTCAGCCCACCAGGCCAGCCAAAAATTATTTTCTTATTATTCTTATGTTGGGGAAAAAAAAAAAGCCATTAAAGGTTAACATTCTGCAGGTTGTGGTTATTTGTGCTTTGCAAGGTTTGTCAAGCAAAAAGCAATATGCCACTTTCTAATCTTAATTGAACAGACTGTATGCTTATCACTGAGTTAAGGGAAGTGATTGCAATTAATTGTTTATAATTTTTTATTTATTTTTATTATAACTGTTCCTGTTCAATTAAGATTAGAAAGTGGCATATTACTTCTGCTACTTGCACAGCTGCAACTGAGATATGCAGAAGTAAGCACATACTGTGACTCATTCTTGAATTCCTGTTATAAATGCTGTAGCCAATTCTTTTGCTTTCTCCCTGAATAATGTTCATTGAGCAAAACTGTTACTTAAAAAATAGTATTATGTCTACTGTGCATGTTGCTATTAAATGGCTGAGAAATAGAGCCAGATAGAGGTGTGATGGACTTGGGGACAAAGACTCCCATTTTAGCAAGAATGATTTCATTATTTGGCCTGAGCAAATGTTTGCATTAAAAGAGCAAAAACAGCAATCAGACCATGGACCATGAGATTGACTCTGAGGAGAACCATCTTCGAAATGGAAACATGGATAATGTTATGGTCAGAGTTGCCAAGAGGAGAGCAGATTCACTATAAATGTGTATTCATAGTGTAGTTCGTGAAAGTAACCATGAATAGATTACCTGGTTGGTTGCCAGGCTTGTGAGGACTTTACAAGAAAAGGATATATGTGGAAACTACGATGCTGGTGAATATTAAAAAACAAAAAAAAAAAAAACTCAGGAGATAGCTTGCACCTGTACATTCTACAAAGTTTAGAGAGCAGTGGATAGGGAGGAAGTTAGATCAACTGAGTGAACAAGTAATGAGGACTTGAGTGAACTTGATGTTTATAAGCTGTGGGACTTGATAATATATCACCATGTGTTTTGATGGAATGCGCCAGGGAGTTGACATCTACTGTGGCATGCTTGTTTAATATGAGTCTTACATTGGGTAAAGTTTCAAGGGAGTGCAGGGAAGGCAAGAATTGTTCTAGTTCTTAAAAGAGGTGACAGAACTTGAGTTTTAAATTACAGATGTATCCCAGTCATATGGAACATTAGGTTTCAGACCACCTTCATCCATTATATAGCAAGCTTTGTATGTGGCAAATCATTGCTCTGCCCCCCACCCACTTTACGAATTTAATGGTTTAATAACCATTTGGTATGAAAATCAGCAATGACAAAGACAATGAAAATAGGCAGAAACATTGAAAACACAAAAATATTAACTGCATTGTGAATGGAGAACCTATAGAACAAGTAAAACGTTTCATCTACCTTAGGCACAATTTTTAGTGAAGATGGTAAATTAAATATGGAAATAGACAACAGAATCAACAAAGCTGGTATGGTAAGAAATCAACTGAACTAACTGACATGAAATAAAAGAGAAATTGGTCAAAACACTAAATTAGCTCTATACAAGACTGTCTTCAAACCAGTTTTAACTTACGGATCTGAGAGCTGCATTAGAAATAAAACACTTGACCAAAGACTAGAGACCACAGATATGAGAGTCCTGAGAAAGATTAGGGGCATGAATAGATGTCATCAATGGCAATATCATTTTAAAAACGAGGATATTAGGAAAGAACTTGACATTGTTAGCATCCGGAAATGTGTTAGCAGAGGTAATCTCAGGTGATATTGTCATCTATATAGAATGGGTGAGGAAAGATTAGCAAAACAAGTGTTCTCTGCCAGGTTGTTGCAGGAAATAGACCCAGAGGAAGATCAAGATATAGGTGAATTGATACAGTAAAAAGTTCCTTAGAAGACAGAAATATAAGATCTGATAATGTTGGCATCTTGACAGATAACAATGATTTGGAGGAAAATTGTTGATAGGAAGTTAGTAATGATATAAGTTTTTCATGTAGCAGTATCATAATATCCTGTACACCCCCCCCCCCTTGAGGGTACATGTCAGGAATTTGATGATGATGGTTTAATAACATTTTTAAGCAGTTGTATATGTGTGTAAATGATGTAAATAAAGTAATTATTTATTTTTATAAATCCCACTCATGAAAGATTATAAGCCTATAACGCATTAGAACCATGTGTAGGTCAAGGATTTTTTGTCTATTTTTCCTTAATTTTATTATTTTTATATTTTTATTTATGTTTTACATGGTCTGGAAATTCTGTTCTGGAAACCAAACATGGAACTTTTTTTTTCATGCCACTTCAGACCTTCATTAAGCAGGAGAGTTTTTCACCTTGGGCAGTGAAATTCATCTCCCATCTAAAGACAATCACAAACATCCATGGCCACAGTGGGATTCAAACCTGCAATATGTTGGTTGGAGAGTGGATATTCTAACCATTCGGCCAACCAAACTGGCAGTCAATTTGCATCAGATACACAAAACAAAAATTTGGAATAATTTTTGCAAATGAAAAAGTTATTCTGAATAACTTGGCTTAAGGGAACACCCCAACCAGTTTAGTCATCAATTTACAGCATTAAACGTTTTTTATTTTGGCAATAAGTTAATGGGTAGTTTTAATATTAATTACTGGAGCACTTTGCTTAGAACTTTATTTTTAACAACTGTGAAAAACAGTAATGTACAGTAAATTTAGCCTATAGCCTCTTTGTTTTTGGTATGCTATCATCACTAAATTTAATAATTTTAATCTTAGCATGTAATGTAATAGGTTTACAAGTCATTCTTCTTTTCACTGGAGGAACATTACCCTTACTTAGAATTTTATTTGCCATTATTAACAACAATAAAATTATAAACAGTTTATAATTTACAGCAAAATCAACAACCACCACCATGGATTCAACGCCCTCAGGTGTCTGATGCCACCTTCATAAGATTCTTCCACTGCATTCTATTTTGTGCAAGATGACTCAGTTTGTGTACAGAGTTTCTGCACCATTTGATGATGTCATCGCCCCATTCTCTGTTTGGTCTTCCTTTTTGTTCTTTCCTTCAATTGTCCGAAACAGCAGTGTTTTTAATTGCCTCTCATCGTTCATTCTACATATATGTAGTTTCCTTTTGATTATTTTCTGTATCAGGTTTTCTTTTAGTTGTATTCGTTTATAGATTTCCTCATTGTTCACTTTCTGGATCCAGCTTATTCTCAAGCTCTTTCTATAGCACTTCCTCTCAAATGCTAATATCCTCCTTTCAGATTCTCTCAGGAGTATGCAGGCCTCACATCCATAGAACATGCCACTGAAGATACAGGTTTCCACAGTACGCTGTTTAGTGTGTATTTTTATTGCTCGGCTCTTCCATATTTTGTCCATGGTTTTTAAGATAGCTGTTGCTCTAGTTATTCTAATGTTTACCTCTTTTTTTGGGTCTAAGTCGTGCATCATGTGACATCCCAGATATGTTAAGTGTTCCACATTTTCCAATCAAACACCTTCAGTGGTAACTTTGTTCAGTAATACTTGAATGTTGTCCAAATATCATTGTTTGTTTCCTTTTACAGTATCCTTTCCAGCCTTGCTGCATCATCTTCAATCAGGATGATGTCATCTGCAAAGGAGAGGTAGTTTATTCTCATTCCATTTATTGAAATGCCTCCACCTTCTTCTTTAATCTTATCTAGTGTCCTTCCCAGATGTGTGATGAAGATGGTTGGTGATATTGGGTCACCTTGTCTTGTGCCTTGACTAATGACAAACCAATCTCCAGTCACACCTGCTATCCTGACTGTTGCTTGTGCTTGGCTGTTTATATCTTTCAACAGGCGGATCAGTTTATTGTCCACATCATAGGATTCCAAGACAGCCCATGTTATATTTTGGTCAGTATTATCAAATGCTTTTTGGAAGTCCATGAAACAGCAGTATATCTTTTTGTTCTTAACTGGTAATTAGTTTACGGAATTAACAACGCAAATGAAGTATATTAATTAAAGGTAACTTTAATGAATCACTTCTATATTTCGGCAACGTCACATTGCCATCTTCAGGAACATAAAGATATGGTATGTGCACTCAGGAACTAACACAAAGCAAATGAGGAAGAAAGCAAGAAACTAATATTGTTCCTAAAGTCCTAATGGTGCCCTCTTGCGGGCTAATTTGGTAGTCTTGGCAGTTGGGCTGAAGTTCTCATAATGAAAGTCTCCCAAATTTGGGGCAGTTTCATGCAACCAAATTTGTTGAGGCTAGGAATGTTTTTTAGAGCTGCTGAAGATTCTTTGAATAATCTTTCGTATTTAAACTTGCTGCGATGAATTATTTTTGTTTTCTTCCAACGAATTTTATGGTGGGTATCTAAGGCATGGTCTGCCAGCCCAGAGTGGCTGTATTGGTGAAACCGGATGTAGTCTTGGTGTTCTGAAATCCTGATATTTGTTGTTCTGCCTGTTTGGCCAAAGTAGGACAATTTGCAGCTGCAAGGGACTTGGTATACACCAGGTAGGTCTAGGGGAAGTGGTTGGTCTTGGTAGAGCGGATAAGGGATGCCAACTTTTTATATGGTCTGTAACAGGAAGTAAGGTCATATTTTTTTTGAGGATATTGGTTATTTTCTCAGAGGTGCCCTGGATGTAGGGGATGGTGATAGACTTGGTGTAATCTTTATTGTGGAGGGGGGTTGTGGTTTACAGGTTTTAGTATTTTTTGGATTTTTTTGGGGTTATAGCCATTGGCTAAGAAAGTGTTGAGGATGTGGTTTAGTTCAATAGTCAGGGCCTTGTCATCTGAGCAGATTAATTTTGCCCTGTTATATAGTGTTTTTATCACCCCATATTGTTGTGAGGGGGGGACAGCCATGGGTTCACCACTTTCCCCACCCTTGGCCAATTTCTTTATGGAGACATTTGAAGAGAAAGCCTTAAACTCCGCCCCACAAAAACCCACTATTTGGCTTCGTTATGTGGATGATGTGTTTGCTATTTGGCCACATGGCTCAGACACACTCCACTCCTTCCTAACACACTTAAACAACCAACACCCCAGAGTCCAGTTCACCTTAGAAAAAGAGGAAAACAACACCCCCCCCCTTCCTAGACACTTTAATCACCCGCCAGCTTAATGGATCTTTGGTTTTCTCTGTTTACAGAAAACCCACCCATACTGATACATTCACCAGCCGATACATTCACCAGCAATCCCCCCCCCTCACAACAATATGGGGTGATAAAAACACTATGTAACAGGGCAAAATTAATCTGCTCAGATGACAAGGCCCTGACTATTGAATTAAACCACATCCTCAACACTTTCTTAGCCAATGGCTATAACCCCAAAAAAATCCAAAAAATACTAAAACCTGTTAACCACAACCCCCCCTCCCCCCCTCCACAATAAAGATTACACCAAGTCTATCACCATCTCCTACATCCAGGGCACCTCTGAGAAAATAACCAATATCCTCAAAAAAAAATATGACCTTACTTCCTGTTACAGACCATATAAAAAGTTGGCATCCCTTATCCGCTCTACCAAAGACCAACCACTTCCCCTAGACCTACCTGGTGTATACCAGGTCCCTTGCAGCTGCAAATTGTCCTACTTTGGCCAAACAGGCAGAACAACAAATATCAGGATTTCAGAACACCAAGACTACATCCGGTTTCACCAATACAGCCGCTCTGGGCTGGCAGACCATGCCTTAGATACCCACCATAAAATTCGTTGGAAGAAAACAAAAATAATTCATCGCAGCAAGTTTAAATACGAAAGATTATTCAAAGAATCTTCAGCAGCTCTAAAAAACATTCCTAACCTCAATAAATTTGGTTGCATGAAACTGCCCCAAATTTGGGAGACTTTCATTATGAGAACTTCAGCCCAACTGCCAAGACTACCAAATTACCCCGCAAGAGGGCACCATTAGGACTTTAGGAACAATATTAGTTTCTTGCTTTCTTCCTCATTTGCTTTGTGTTAGTTCATGAGTGCACATACCATATCTTTATGTTCCTGAAGATGGCAATGTGACGTTGCCGAAATATAGAAGTGATTCATTAAAGTTACCTTTAATTAATATACTTCATTTGCGTTGTTAATTCCGTAAACTAATTACCAGTTATGTCTAACCAACGTATAAGCCTTGCTACTAGAATCTTTTTGTTCTTTTTTCGAGCTTTCTCTGCTATTAGTCTTAGTGCAAATATTTGTTGCATTGTACTTCGATCTTTTTGAAACCCGGCTTGCTCATCAGGATGATATACCTCCATATAAACCTTCAGGCATTCTGTAAGTATTTTCATCAGCACTTTGCCAAGATGACTCATTAGTGCAATAGTTCTGTAATTGGTGCAGTCTAAAGCACTGTCTTTCTAATGAAGAACAACCAAGATTGATTTTTTCCACTCTTCAGGGGCATATCCTGATCTCCATATTTCATTGCATAGCTCTTTTACAACCAATTCTCCCCCATATTTTATCATCTCACATATTATGTTGTCATTTCCAGGACTCTTGTTGTTCTTGAGATGTTTTATAGCCTTATTCACCTCCTCTTCCAAGATGTCATTTTCAAAGATCTCTGCTGGTGGAGAGATTGCTTTTAGTTCTTTGATTACTTCTGTTGCAGTATTATTTAGTTGATTTTTATATAGTTCACAAGAATACACATTAGTTGATTCACAATTGTAGCATGTTGTGGAAATTGTGATATGATTAAATGTGGCATCATGTAAATGGGCATTTGGCATTAAAAAGTGTTGTGTGAACAGATTGTCGAAGTGTAGCATCCTAACGCAGAGTATTACTGCATAGGTAAATCTGTGTGTCAGGTGATGTAGTTAGTTGGAAAGGTTAGTGAAAACCAAAATCCAGAATTGGGTTGACAACAGTAGTATTTCTTAGAACAGCACAAATTTGCTAAAGGAAGGTCATATTTTAATAGCTTCTTACTTATTACAATAAGGTGACATGCATTGGACAATGGAGATGGCTACACAGTATTATATGTAGATTATGGATTTTACAAAGGCTTTTGATAGATTGCCATGTGATAAGTTGATAGTTAAACTAGAACATATGGGGATAGATATTAGATTAGTGCATTGGATTTGAGGTTGGTTGTGAGATGGGTATCATTATGTTGTGTATGGGGAAGCAATATCTCTGAAGAGGAAAGTCACTAGTGATGTGCATCAGAGGTATGGTTTAGGGATCCCTGCTGTTTAACTTTTATGTTAATGATACTGGGAAAGATTTGAATTGGGATATACCATTGTTTAAGGTGATAGAAAGCTGGGAAGAACTGTGAGGATTAGAGCAATGTGGTTTTACAAGTGGGACTTGAATAGACTGAGTGAATGGGCATAGGAGTGAGGTCCAGTTCAATGTTTCAAAGTATAAGATTTTAAAATTTGGAAAACAAAGATGTGATGAAGAGTATACAATTAGTGGAGATACATGGGAGAAGGTGGAGGAAATAAGAGATCTTGGGAAGTGATGGTTGATCTGAAATTTAGAGGACATTTAGCAAAAAATGTGAGGACTGTGCAATGAATTCTGGCAATGATGTTGAGGACACTGACTTGAAATGGAATTTCAAGTCAGTGTCCTCATTTTGAAATGGAATCTTGAGTGTGAAGAAACATTAAGAAGATGCAGTTTACAGTCTAGAGTAGGGAAGGAGTTATGATAGAAATGTGTTAATTGGTAAAGGGTTCTTATTAGATAAATATTGAAGAGATTTTTACACCTGTCATTTATTCGTATGATATAATGATGGGAGATGGGTAGAATATGAGGTCATCCTTGAAAGTTGTATAAGGAGGGTGTTAGCAAAGGAGTGAGAAGCAGGTTTTTTATGGAGAGTGTTGAATGATTGGAATGCATTGTCTAAGTTTGTTGGTTCTGCACAGAATGTGAAAGTATTTAAGATTTTGCATGATGGGCTGTGTGTATGACAGAGGAACTTCTCACAATGAGGCTTTGAGGTCTGAGGATAATAATAAAAATAATAATAATGCATGGAGGTCTGAGGATAATAATAATTAGGGAGAGCTATTCTAGAAAAGGTCCTTATTGTTGGGAGAATGATGAGGATTAATAGGAAAAATAAGCATATGAGTGTGAACATGAACAAAATGAAGGACTGTATGGAGACTCGTTAGTATGAGGTGTGTTAGTAGAGAATTTGACAAAATCATACCATAAAGGATGTAACTGAGTCTATTAGAGATCAAAAGGAAAGGGTGAAAGAAATAATTGTTGTGGCAGGTATGAATGATTTGAAAGGAGATAAAATGGAAATGATAAAGGACCTGAATGAATTGTTTGAAGTAGCAAAAGAAAAGAGTGAGAGAGTTAGAATGATTAGTCTTTTGCCATGGTATGACAGTGAAATGCTTAAAAGGAGGGCCATAATTACAAATGACTTTATGCGTGGGTTATGTATGACGAGTGGTGTGGAATTTGTGGATATGTGGAGTGAGTTCGATGGGCGAAAGGATCTATATAAGATGGATGGCTTGCATTTGAATGGATACGGTGTAGGAGACTTGAAAAAGTGTTGCTGAATGTAGTGGATATGCAAAATCAGGGAAACTAGATTTATTAAGGGGGGGGGAGTAGATATACAGTCCTTAGGGAGGCAGTTGAATGTATGAATGAGTATAATATGCCTGAGCGAATAAGGACAACAAATCAGAATGGGATAGTTAATATAAGGCATCAAGGTAGGGTTGGAACTAATGGGGTTCTTAAATTCATGTACACCAATGCTAGGAGTATTAAGACAAGAAGGAAGAGTTTTTGGCCATGGTTGGCACTTCCAGACCACAGGTTATTGGTATTAGTGAATCATGGCTGACTGTAGATGATATAGCTAGTGGGATTGAATGTGATGGGTATAGTGTGTTCAGGAATGACAGGGAGAATAAAATGGGGGGGGGGGTATTGTTGATGATAGCTGATGAGCTGCAGCCAAGGAGAATAGAAGTTGAATTGCAGGATAGAGAAAAGAGCACATTTGAGGCCATTTGGTGTGAGATTGTGGCTAGCAGAACAAAATATACAATGGGTGCTGCTATAGACCAGTTGATGGAAAAGATGGTGGTGATAGTATGCACAAGCAAATAGAAGAAATGAGTGGAAGGAGGGTAATTATTATGGGAGATTTCAACTATGGTCGCATTGATTGGAGTGAGGAGAGAACACACGGGAGGAAGGAATTGGATTTTATGCGGTTATTAAGGGATAACTATCTGCAACAGCATGTAATGGAAAATACTAGGGTCAGAGAGTGCTTGACCTAGTAATTACATCTGAGGATTTGGCTGTAACAAATATGACCACATTGCTACCAATTGGTGACAGTGATCATAGGATCTTGATTTTGGAGGTGGCTAAAGCTGTGGAATTTACAATTAAGACAGGGTACATGTGGAATTATCGGGCTGGCAAGTATGATAAGCTTAGGAGTTTGATTGGTTCAGTGCCATGGCATGTACAACGCAAGGACTAGAAGTTGATAGTGCATGGGAGGCAGTTAAGAAGTGTTTGCATGAAGCAATGGCTGACTGTATACCTAGAGTCCGAATAATAAATCAAGTAGGGGTTAAATGGATGAATAACACCATTAAGCTTGAGCTGCAAAAAAAGAAACAACTATGGGGGGAATTTAAGGAAAAAGATGACCGGCAGGCACATGAACGGTATAAAGCGCAGGCCAGAAGGGTAACGAGTATGGTAAGAAAAGCAAAAAAGGATTACGAAAGAACATTGGCCATGCAGGCTAAAGAGAACCCTAAACAGTTTTTTCGATATGTTGCAAGTAAAAGGAAAAATGTATATGGCAGAATGATTTTAAAGAATGCCGATGGTGGGGAGGTAACTGAATCAGTTGATATAGTTGAGTTACTGAGCGAGCACTTTGCAAGGATACATCATCCAGGTGGTGACATTGCAGAAATGAATGAACCAGTAGATTATACGGGAGGTGGTGAATGAAGTGGAAGTGAGTACTCATTGCATAACCTCAATGTCAATACATCTGTGGGATTGGATGGTGTACCAGCTCGTGTCATATGAGAAGCGTCTAAAGAATTGTCAGTACCCTTGACCATTTTGTTTAATTTGAGTCTCGGGTCTGGGTTAGTCCCGAAGGGGTGGAAAGAGGGGAAAATAGTTCCACTGCATAAAGGTGGTTAGAAGACTGCTGTTGTAAATTACCGATCGATTAGCATATCAGGAATCATTGTCAAGGTCTTAGAGAAATTAGTCAAGGAAAGAATACAGGATTGGATAGATGAAAATGGGATATTGTATGGGGGACAACATGGTTTTTTGAAGTGTAGATCATGCCTCAGTAACTTGCTCATGTTTTATAACACAGTGACAACTGAACTGGATAAGGGTAATGGGTTTACAGTGATTCTACTGGACCTTGCCAAGGCCTTTGACAGGATACCACATGGAACCCTAATCAGTAAACTGGAGCAGATGGGGATGGATATAGGATTGGTGAGATGGATAGGAGGGTGGTTGATGGAGAGATACCAGAGAGTGGTTTATTCAGGAGTGGAGTCTAAAAGATGGCTTGTGACTAGTGGTGTGCCGCAGGGCTCTGTTCTTGGATCACTGCTTTTCAATTTGTTCATCAATGATATAGGTAAGGATCTGAGAGGAAGTGTTCACTTGTTTGCTGATGATGCAACATTGGGTAGAGCAATTGTGAGTGCACAGGATGTCAAAATTTTACAGGATGATTTGGATAGTTTGGAGGACTGGGCTAGGAAAAATGGATGTCAATTTAATGTGGCAAAGTGTAAGGTTATGCACTTTGGGGTGAAAAGAATAGCAGCAGTATATCACATTGGTGGAACCGTACTCCAGGAGATTGATGAGGCCAGGGATTTGGGAGTGTTGGTGGATAGGGAATTGAAGTTTAGGGGGGCACATTGCAAAAGTGGCTAAATCAGCTCATCAAATCACTTGGCTTCTGAAAAATTCTTTAACACGCAGAGACAAACAAATTGTTGTTCCTCTGTATCGAGCCTTGATAAGACCCCATCTGGACTACTGTGCCCAGTTATGGGCACCAGGATTTCTTCATGATGGGGAGGAAGTGGAGAGGAACCAGAAACGAGTGACCAAGATGATAGCAGGTTTGTGGAATGAACCTTATGAGAATAGGTTGAAGATTTGTGGGTTACAGAAATTGGTCGATAGGCGGAAGAGGGGTGATATGATTGAGACATTCAAATTACTGAAGGGTTTCTATAAGATTAATCAAGAAGATATTTTTGAAAATAGGACTGGTGGTGGGAGGACTAGGGGCCATGCATGGAAGCTGGACAAGAATGTGGTTGACAAGGGTGTTAGAGCTAGGTTTTTTACTTGGAGAGTGGTGAATGAGTGGAATAAGCTGCCAGAGTCTGTTGTGGGTGCTACGACCGTGAATGAGTTCAGGGCAAGGTATGATAAATACTGTGTGAATGTTGAATAGTTGTTCTTCACATGATGTTAGGGCCTCCCTCGATGAGTCTGTCGACTCCTTGGAGTTGCCCGGAATAATAATAATTATATGATATTCCAGTTGGCAGGCTAAAAATTTTAACAAAACCTCATCTTAATTATTTTAGCTGAAGATGAAAATTATTCCAAATGTATCCAAATAAATAATTTAATTAATCAAATATTATTTGCATTAATTTTATACAAACTGATTTAATACATATAAGTAATTAAACTGTAATGAAAGTCCACTCTCATATTTTTTAAGTTAAATCATGCAATAAAATTAAATTTATACATTGATTTCAGCTGAATTAAACAAATTCTTAATTCAGAAACATATGGGCCAAGTAATATCACAATAACCTAATCTATCAAAATGCATTCCAAGCAAAACTTAAATTTTCAATGCAGTTCCAGTTCTCTGTGAGTGGACTTATTTATTTATTCATATGATATAATGGCCATGAGGCCCCTTTTACGAGGCATTGCTGACAAATCAGGCCTATGGTTGGGTCTTGAGTATTCCTGACTGTAATCCTTGTGTTCACGGGGCCGGTTTGCCTGCTTGTAGGAGGAAAAACTCCAAATAAGATCTTTCTCAAAACCCTGCAGTTCACACCCAATACTGGCTAACTTGCTTATGTCTGAGAAAGATCCTTAAGCTCCTCATGTCGGCGACGAGAATCGACCCCTGGACACTCCTTTCCCTGGCATATGGTTGCGAAGCGCATAACCACTAGGCTAACTGCACAGACTGTGAGTGGACTAACAGAGCAGATAAATAATTTCAGATTCTCATATTGAATTCTCATTTCAATGTTTATTATTAGTTCATTACTTCTACTTTCAATAAAAGACAGCATTTTATTGAAGAAACACAGTTGTCCTGTGGACAACTCCAGTGGACAGAATGTTCATGAACAGAAACACTTAATACTACTATACTATACTATAATGAAGAAATGACACACTGTAACATAATACATAATTATATTCTTCTAATCACTAATGAGACGATTTATCAAGTTACTTTGCTTCCTCACTTAAAGAAATACCTGTGAAGAGTCAGCATGCTAATTGCAATTAACAGCCTGTATGTCCGTGCACTTGTTAATAAAAATTCCATTTAATTTCTTAACTACTTTTATGAAAAGTTTCAATCCATATTATACCATAATTTTGAATTTTCTACCACTTCTCAGTGTGGTCTGTTCTTTGCAGTTATTTTCTGATGTTCTCCCATTGCTGTTCAGTATGTGCTGCATGACATCTTACAGATTGCATTGGTCACATACTTCATTCATGTGCTTGTCAATATCTTTTCTTTACTTAGTTATGCATTTGACATGTTTGTATAATTTAAGTGTCAGCTCAGAAAATATCTCACTAAAATTTAAAAAAAAAAAAAAAAGTGATAATCTCATTGTACAAGGATGGTGGTGGTGGTGGTGGGGGAATAACATCTAACCACCACCCTATCAATATTTCTCGAGTGGTAAAGATTTTAAAGAAGTTGGTAAGAACTTGCATACAGAAATGGATTGAAAGATGTGCTGGTCTTTTCAAGGAACAGCATGAATTTGCTCAAGGGAAGTTATGTCTGAGCAGTTGCCTCATATTTTATAATGTTATTGCTGAGGTGGATTAAGGGAATGGATACACTATTCCATTGCGCTTTGCTGAGGCATTTGATATGATTCTACATGATGTTGATTAAATTGGAGGATGTAGTATTTGGAATATTACTTAGATAAGTGAGTAGATGATGGACAAGTTTCAGAAAGTTGATATATATATTGGAGAGGGATGAATCTGCTGGATTTAGGATAACCAGCCATGTACTTCAGGAATCAGTCCTTGGACCATTGTTATTCAGTCAATACATTAAGGACTTGACAAATAAGTTGAATTGTTTTATGATGATGCAAAGATAGATGACAGGGATGTTACTGATATACAGCACTTCATAGAATGATTGGAATAAGCTGGAACTATGGGCAAATGATAATGGCTATCATTTCAGTGTTAGTAAGTGTAAAGTTATGCTCTTTGGTATGATGAGATTTCTAATAACATATCATATTGGCATGTTTGATTGGAAAAATTGATGATGCTAGGGATCTCAGAGTTGCAGTAGACAAGAAGTTCAGAGGTCACATAGCAAAAATTGCAAATTTCAACTGAAAGGATAATGAATGCTGGCCTGGTTGGTCAAGTGGTTAGTGAATCTACTGTCCAGCCAAAAGGCTGTGGGTTGGAATCCCGCTATGAGCATGGATGTTTGTGATTGTCTGTGAAAATACTAGTGGTGGTGGTAGATGGCATTGGTGCAGTTGCAGTTAGTTGTAGTTGGTTGAGAGTTGTATAGTAGGTGCCCCTCCCTCGACGAGTCTTTGGACTAACTGGAGGTGTTACGTAATAATAATAAATGCTGAAAGAAAACAGTGACATGCAAGGATAAGAGAATCATTTTGTCTCTTTACAAGGCCTTGATACAACCACACCTAGACTACTATCATATATCCTATCCTATCCTTTGGTGTAGAATATTGATTATGAGAGTGGATTGAGAGTATGTGGACTGCAGACACTGATAGACAGGAAAAAGAGAGAGAGGAATTATGATGGAGGCCAGTAAACTTCTGAAAGGTGTTATAGGATACTGGTTTATGAAATTTTTCATTATACAGAAGGTGGTACAAGGACAAAGTAGTATCTGTGGAAGTTTGTGTATAATTAAGAAAAGGATGAGCACTTGATTTTTCTTTCACACAGCAGTGAGTGTGTGAAACAGTTTGTTGAAGTTATGAGTGCATCTAGTGTGAATGAATGTAAAAGAAGGTATAACAGCTAGTGTGGGTGATGTATGGCCTTCCTCAATGATTCCTGGACTTCTGAAGCTACTGATGACAATAATTTGCTTGCACCATGTGTCTGAAATTCTCCATGCATTAAAGAAATAAGAAATTAGTTTCAGAATTTCTCCTCTGCAATGACAAACAGCAATAAGTGCTTACATAGTGACATATGCTCTAAATAATTTACATTAATTCTTGGTCCCTTTCATATTATCAGTATCATAAAATAGTATACATTACAAAAAATATATTTTGTAAATAATTAAAATGATGTGTATTTCTCTTGTATAAATGCTAAAGGAATACATAACTGATAGAAGATAATTTGGGATTTCTTCCTGCTTGATCTGTAAAGTTAGAGAAGGTGAGCTAGTTTGAGTTAGGAACAATTAGATCTCCTAGGAACATGTGATTAAACCCGGGGTTCCCAACCAGGAAGGAATTTCAGGAGGGGAATTGGGACCATAGTGGGAATGGATCATGTGGTAGGCATGAATTTTAAATACTGTATGCTTTACAAATAAAAATGTTTTCTTAATAGGTTATCATTATATTTAAAAAATTTTAATTAATGACTGAATTACTGAAGACATTAGATAGAAATAACTATAGCTTGAATCCATAAATTTAAGATATTTGGATGCTTGAAAGGAAATCTGTAAAAAAATGTTTAGGTTGTAACCTATAAATTTTATTTAAATATATATTTATCTCTGAAACTGAATATGATTTTCATAGTTCTTAGATTTTTTAATGGTATGATTTTTACATCCATGAACCCCAGGAACTGCATAAATATTCGCCATTTTTAAAGTGATTAACAAACATTTTGCTACGAACCAAAATGTATTCGACATATTTAGAAAATCTGACATGTTGTACACAGGCAACTTTCACACTAAATCATGGCCGAATAAGCCCTGCCCATCAAGTGCAATTACGTATTTTCAACTGTCTCTATTAGTTGCAGACTGATAACAGCAAAGATGGCATAACAATGGTGATGTGCTGAAGTGGTAAGGCTAGCATTAAGATTATCATTGCTCACTTTCACTTGCAGTATTCTGAGATCCATATAACAGTATGCATGTGTATATTTTTTTTACTTGTACATTATTTTTGCTCATCATGAGTATTTAAAAAAAGAAGATGCAATGATTCATATATTCAACATGGATTCACATCTATCATCATCAATGGAGAAGAAAGGCCACAATGTGTTATTTGTAGCAAAGCTTTGTCAAATGATTCTATGAAACCAACAAAGTTGAAGCAACATTTGCAAAATGTTCATCCTGAACACAAGGACAAGGATAAAAACCTTTTGGAATGTAATGAGAATGCTCTTAAAAAGTTGAAGCTGGATTCAGCAAGGATATTCCAAGAAATGAACCACAAGGTTATTAAAGCTTCCTATGTCGTAGCACTGGAGATAGCAAAGCAAAAAAAAAAAAAAAAAAAAAAACAATTGTAAAAACCTTGAACAAACCTTGCACTCTCAAAATATGGTGGAAATTATGTTGCAAAATGGATTGGAAAAAAAAATTGCAGCTATTTCACTATCAAACAATACTTTTTAAAGGAGGATTAACAAAATGTCCAATGACATCAATGATCAAGTTGTGCAGGAGATCAAGTCTGCAGCATTTGGCTTATTTGCAATTCCACTTGATGAATCGACTTATTTGGCATTATGTTCCCAGTTGTTGCAAGATATGTTCACTCAAGTTTATTTAAAGAGGAGTTTCTCTTTTGTTCTCCTCTTGAAACAACTACCAAGGCCTCAGATAAAAACTCTGGATTTCAAGCTTGAAATCTAGAGTTGGAAAAAGCAAGCTGCAAAAGCGAAAGGCATTCATTGTATGGCCCATTGCCAGGCACTGGTCAAAAAAAAACACTTCCAACTTCATTAGAAAAGGTTTTGGATTAAACAATTCAAATTGTGAATTTTATCAAAGGAGGATCTCTTAACTGATGACTTTTCAAGCAGTTATGTATTGATGACATGGATGCATGCCATCATTTGCTTCTTTTCCACACACTCAATGGCTTTCAAGAGGAAACGTAATTCAGCAAGCATTTGAGCTTAGAGATGAACTCAAATTATTTTTTGAAGTTCAGGGTAAAACGAAATTTTTTGCTTGGTTGGATGATGAAGAATGGTTCATGCACCTTGCCTATTTGGTTGACATTTTTGAGCAGCTGAATAAACTGAATCTTCAGATGAAAGGAAGGAATACAAACATCATTATTATTCATTGATTCCTTGAAAGCTTTCATGAGTAAGTTGCAAAATTGGAAGAGAAAAGTCAAGATAGAAGATATTGCAATGTTTGAAAAACTGTCATCAGTTCTTGTTGCTGGTGACGAAGACAAGGTACTTTCAGAATTTATGAAAAATGAAATTTTGCAGCATTTGACAGCACTGGAAAAAGAATTCATCTGATATTTTCCTGAACTTAGTGATGAGGATTTGAATTTAGTGCGAAATCCATTAATATTATCAGTGGAAAAAATTCCTGAAGATCATCAAGATGAATTTCTGCTGAGGACTGATTTGGAAACAAGAGATATGTTCAATGAGAAATCAGTCACAGAATTTTGGCCCTGGATAGCATGAATATGAATATATGAATAGCTCTTTCTGCCAAAAGTGGCAGAAAGAGCTATTCATAAATTGCTTCCATTTGTGTCGACATATCTTTGTGATTCAGGCTTTTCAACTTACTTGCAAATGAAGACACAACAACAAAGTAGGTTGAAGGTTGAAAATGACCGTGTTATACCCTTTCAAGCACTCCTTCTCATATCCAAGAATATGTGAAGGAGAAACATTCACATGTTTCTCATTGACTGTAATCTTTGTCTAAATAAAATCAATTACAATACTTAACATTCTTTTAAACTTTTTGTTTATTGAAGTATGCTTTACTTTAGTCCATTAATTAGTTATGAATATAAGAAAACTACTTTTATTCAAGTTTTAAAATCCATCAACATTTTTTATTGCTACTAAATTTGTAAAACTTTACTATAAAAATAATCCCAGTAAATGTATATGTACTAATATAGAAAATTAATAAAAAATTTTCAATGTTATGTCCATATTATTTGAACACACCTTTTAGTCAGGCAATCTTGGAAAGGTGGGTGATATTCAGATATATGGTAAAAGGGGGGTGCATGGAGCAAAAAAAAAAAAAAGGTTGGGAATCACTGGATTAGACTATATGAAATCAATTTTAGAGCAGTAAAAACAGTAAATGAAAGCTATTAAGTGAAGTAAGTAAATCTTTGAGCAAGAGCTTAGGAGTTGAGGAAACAGAATGTGGGGGAGGGGGGATGAGCTGCTGCTCTTTAGGGCTGGATAAGGAGATTTATTCACAATATTATGTTTGAAGTAGCCTAAAAATTACTGTCTTTCCATGAAAAATAACTTAAATATGGTGATTTTGGATAGTTCAGATATGTTGGGGGGGGTGAATTAAACTTTGATGTGAAATGAGACCTATAGCATATAAATTTGGAGAACAAAAATGCTGAGCAATCAGTCATTTATGAAAAAAAAATTATATATCTTAGTTAAACCTTAAGTCAGTTGATGAAACCTGTATGTTTAATTTCAACAAATGCACTAAGTTCTTAATGTGGTCCTCTATTATAAAGATGCCTGTGAACTCTTAAAGGCTAAGCAAATTATCCTATTAACAGGTATATAAGCAACTTGATTCTGTTTAAGAGTGGAATATGAGTAGCATCTTCTCCTTATTCATTTCTGAAATAGAAGTTAATTAACATCGGTCTTCATTTGATGATTGCAACATAAATGTTAGTGAATATAGTAAATTGTCTGATAAGTTCTTTTTCAAAGCATTTATTGCTTGAGTGTATATTTTCAAGTGATACCTTGAATATTATCATTAAACAATTACAGAACATTGTTTTACACATAGACATATGAACTACTTATTTTATTTACTTATTTTTTATAAAACAGAAAAAATTCTGGAAAAAGAAAATCAGTGTAATTTTCCAGCAGCAAGATCACAGCAGAGATTGTGTGGAAAACAATCAGTTGTTGATGAAATACATAAAGACTATAGAGGGCAATTAGAGGTGAGTGATGTTTTTATAAAAAATGAGTCTATAGTAATATTTTAGTGATCTAAAAAAGCCTGTGCAAATCTTATATGCGATTGCTCCATTAAACAGATTCTCAAATGTTATATATTATTATTATGCTACACCTCCAGAGAGTCTAAAGACTCATTGAGGGAGGACACCTACTCTAAAACTCTGTCTCCACCAATGCCATTTACCGTCCACTACCACTAGTATTTCCACAGACAATCACAAACATCCATTCCCAAGGCAGTATTTCAACCCCCAGCTTTTTTGGCTGGAGAGCAGGTACACTAACCATTCGGCCATCCAGGCTGGCCAAATATATCAGCTAATGACTTCCAGATGTTATGAAGTATAATTCTTTGGTTTCTATTTAATGTGATGCATGAGTAAATTACCTCAGATGACTCCTTGAACATTCTGATTAAAATATTATCTTCTGAGTAATGCATGAAGTAAGCTTGTCATTCTATGATGTGATTTATGAGTATGTGTGCCACAAGTTTATTTATTTCTTCTCTCTTATTTTCAGCATCACCTGCTCGTTCTTTTTTATGGATTTCAAAATTGGTAGAGGTTTGACATCCAGACTGGAGATGAATGTTTTTATATCAATATGAATTGTTTCAGTGATATATTCAGTATGAATTTTGTAAGTCATAAAGGTCATTTCTATTTGGAAATTTCTGTACTGTTAGACAGTCAACACTAGATTGTGGTCTGAATCACCTAGATGATAAAAAAAAAATGTCTATATACTTAGAGGGTTCACTAGTAAAGAAGAGAACTATAGTATTTATAGAGTGGTTGGTTATTTGTTTGTTATTCTTGTAAGCATGTGAATGACTTGTATAAATGTTTGAAGTAGTCTAAAAATTACTAAAAATTTGCATCCAAATATAAAATTCAGAGTATTCTCTGCCAGGTTGGAAGGAAAACAACCCAGAGGAAGACCAAGATATAGGTGGATTGATACGGTTCGAAGTGCCTTAGACGATAGAAATATAAGATCTGATAATGTTGGAGTCTTGACAACTAACAGACTGATTTGGAGGAAAATTATAAATAGGAAGTTAGTAATAATGTAAATTTTTCATGTAGTACTATCATATCCTGTACACCCCTTGAGGGTACATGGCAGGAATTTGATGATGATGATGATATAAAATTCACTATAGAACTAGGAGAACATAAAAAATTACCTTTCCTTGATATCTTTATAGAAGTAAACGAAGAAGAAAAAAGGTTATCATTTTCCATATACAGAAAACCGACCACAACAGGAAGATTTCTTAATGCTGCCTCACACCACCATCCATTGCAAAAAATAGGCATAATTAAAACCTTGAGTGACAGAGCATACAATATATCCAGCACACAGAGAAATGAAGAATTACACTACCCGACACAGAACCTCACACTTAATGGTTTTGAATCCAAGATAATTAAAAAAATTCTTAATACAGCTCCTACAACTCTCTTATCAAAACAAGATTTCAAGAACACAATCACACTGCCGTACATCAAGAATGTTATAGACAAATTGGCTACATTGCTCCTCAAGTACGACATAAAAGTGGTTTTTCTTCCTTTACAAAAAATATCAAGATTACTACATCCACCAAAACCTCTGCATCATCCCATGAAAACACCAGGCGTTTATCAGATTCATTTTCTTGTGGCATCTGTAACGTAGGCCAGACGGGAAGATCAGGAGAGAGATTCGCATGCCTGAACATATAAAAGACATTGAAAAAAGAAGGGAACACAAATTAGGCTTAGCATTCCACACAACTACTGGCCATCAAGTACTCTGGCAACAGACAAACATGTCATATGTTGATAAGAACTATTTCACAAGAAAATTTAAAGAAGCTGAAAAAATGCTTAGAATCCCTACACAATGCAATAAAAATCAAGGCTTGATTTTACATCAAGTCTGGTCTGCCTTTATCAAAAATTTAACTGTCTCAGACCTCGGATATAACATGCGTGAGCCACAGAACGTGGCAACAACTAGCATTGTTCCAACAAGCATGCAGTAATGAACATATTATTTTGTATTTGGGGTCTCAATTAATGAACAGTTGTGAAGTCAAAAAGACATCTAATTGACTATTTAATTTGGTTGTTGTGTTCAACTTTATGTACCATTATCCATGACTTGTTAGGTAATGGTATATAAACGAATGAAACTTGTCGGGTTTTTTACTCTTTTATTTTTTATTGTTCAATAAACATGTGGTCTCGATACCGAAAACTTTCTCCAGAACTGCTTACCCACAGAAACCTTCACTTACAGACTTGTATAAATTTTTTATTGATAGTACATGCCTTCTACTACCTGCTGGATCATTGCAGTTGGAAAATGAAAGTCAATTGGAGTTATGCATGTTAAAATCTCTAAGCAAGATTATTTCAGTCAGCAAAGCTGGACTGAAGGAAGTCTACATTTAAAAAAAGGAAATCAAGAAGTTCCAAAAGAGAAAAGAGGGGGACAGCAAAAAAAAAAAAAAAAAAAAAACTCATAGAATGAGGTAGCAGATTAAGAAGAGGAGATTCTAAATTGGAAACACTTTGATGTGATATATGAGAACAAACACATCTAAATAACCAACTTTGAGCCAAAAGTAAGAGTGGGTAATTTAGTTAAACTGAGATTAATAGTGCTTGAAGAAAATAAAATTTTCAGTCAGTTAACTTCAATTATAGTTACATGGTGTAGTACCAGAAGGCAGTTGACAGTAACTAATTCATGGATCAGTTATTAGAGTGTCACATAATTGAGAGGTCACTGCAGCTCTGTAGATAAATGCCGGTCCCAGATAGCATACCAGACTGATCCTGATAGTAGTGAAATTTAGGAGACTGTTTGATCTGTTGTCAAGTAAGCCTACTGCTTTCTACACTGCTAGATTATGACCATGGGGAAGTTTTATAGTAGTGTTAATAATTGGTGGATTTTTATATAGATAAGGATATTCATAGATATTATATCTTAATATTAATCCTACCATAGAGAATGATCTCTGTTTCTAACAATTATTTTTTTATTCCGAGTGTACCTATATGTTATTATATGCACAAGGGTTCACTCCAATTGATGCAATGACCTTAACTCTTTCTTTCAGAATCCAAATAATCACTGACTCAAGACAAAAATACAAAATAAACACATTTAATAAAACAAAAACAATATATATGCACTTCAAACAACTTTACATAACTAACAACAAATTAATTGGATCCAAGGCCTTTTAAAAATAAACTTACACTTTCACTTTTAAAGTTTGCACAATCACAAGATGTTCATAGCCAGTTCCTTTCTCTGTCAAGGCCCTTTTCTGAAGATATATGACTCCATTCTTCATTTACACAGGATCCTTTTTATCACTCATGTAGCACACATTAATTCTTCCGAACTTAATTCTGTCTCTTTTCTTCAGTAGAAATAATAGTCAGATCCGGCGTCCTTAATACAGATGAAACTTCCTAATTAGAGTTTTCTCAAACATTCCTTTAGAATGTAAATAGCAAATTCTTCTTTTATTCACTAAATGCTTATTGACAGTCTTAACTCTTCCAATTAAAAAAAAACTTGCAGTTCTACGATTCCCTTTTCGGAATCTACTATAAATCTTTCAGTTAGTGTTTTCTCCAATATTCCGTTTAAAACGCATATAGCAATATTTCCCTTTTATTCATCAATACTTATTCCACTTTGAAACTTAATAGTTCCATGATTCCTTTTTCGGAATATACTGTTAATTTTCTTCCAACTGTCACATAAAAAAAACTCAAGTTCCTCCGAACCTAAATATCTGCCAGCCTGTGTTCTAAATTCCTTCCGAATGCTCTCTTGTTTACAGGCGTTACTCAGGTACCGAACGCTTTCTTGTCAGCTGTCAATCACTCATCAAATTTCTCGGTGAGCATGCGCACTCCATGACAAGCGAGAAACTAAGTACTGTATAATGGCTGACACTTCGGTCTCCATTAGCGATAAGAGAATGTCCTCATATAACACAACTTTTGATAATTTTAAATTACAATAAAATTCTTTTAAGTACTACAAATATCAAATCTGGTAAGTACATTAAATTTTTAACTGCTTTACATATCACTTTTAACAAACCAATTTCCATAACGGGCACATCGCAAGTGCCGACAATGTGTGTTATGAAAACAAAACTAATAAACATACTACCATAAACAATACATAAAAATATTCAGAATTTTAATTGTGATTATTTTTACAGTAGTAATATGCAAGAGCCACTTTTCAGGCCATGCATCATGGAGGCCAGATAGTCTCTGTAAAGGCAACTAAAAGGATCTCTTACCTGCATGTTCCCCTGCTCTTTCTCTTTTCACCTTGTAAACACCAACATTGCATTAAATTCCAATAGATATAGTATCACTGCTGTTGCCCTGGGGTACACCAGCATTAACTGAGAAATGCTGTGGGATAAGAATTATGGAATCCATATTGATGATCACTAAGTAACTGTTGGGTCTCTAAGTAGTGAAATAGTTAGCTACTGATGACCTTTTCCATTATTTTTGAAAGTCTGTGTCTTGAGGCTTAAGTCCTATGCAGAATTCATGTTGGAGCTTTAATGGAATAATTATCAGCACTGAGAAAGGATTAAAAATAATTTTAATACTTCCAATATTTCGTCTCTGTCACAGAGACATCTTCAGCAAATGCCCATAGAAGGCACACCACCTAGATAGGACTTTAGTTTCACACACTACTGTATTGCTTTTGTGTGTGTGTGTTGTTACAAAAAGTTTTTTGTAATCCCTGAAGATGTCTCTGTGACAGAGACGAAATATTGGAAGTATTAAATTATTTTTAATCCTTTCTTAGTGCTGATAATTATTCCATTAAACCTCCAACATGGATTTTTGAAAGTATCGAGGTCAGAGGCAATGGATGATAGTTTGGGGGCTGACTTTTATCTCCCTTTTCTGGGAATAGGATGGACAAAGCTTGCTCTTGCTTCCAGACTGTGGGATAGATGCTAAATGAGTGTGACAGCTTGAAGAGACAATGCAGGACAGGTGTGAGTTCTGGAATACAAGCTTTTAGTGCAACTGCAGGAATATTATCAGGACCAGGAGATTTATTGGTATCAAGGCGGCCAAGGATTTTTCTGATGTCCTTGTGAAATTTCAGAGAAGGTATACTGTGGATAGTTTGTGGAATGGTGGAAGGAGTTCTTCCTTGGCCATTTGTGTGCGAGTTGGAGGGAAAATAACTGATGTCAGAAGGTCTGCTTTTTCTTTGAGAGATGTTGCCATTGTACTATTAGGATGTTAGAGAAGTGGAAACATGGAAAGATAGAAGTTGCATCCCACAGCTTTGGCAAGCGACTAAAAAAGCATGACTGCCATTAGGACAGGAGATGAGCTTACTGTGCTTGCCCCTTGCAAAATCTGCTTTGAATTTGTTAATTTTTTTTTTACAGTTGTTAACGAGCTGCAGTGTAGGCTGAGTGAGATGCTGGAGTTTTGGACTGCTGCTATTGGGTATATGTTGAATTTTTTGTTTGGACAGCTTTTGGCACATTGTTGAAGAACCAGGGTTTGGATAAAGGTTGATGGTTTTGAGTGCAGTGGGGAATAAAGCACTCATTTCAGTGAGAATATTTTCTGTTATTACATCAGAGCAGATGCTAGGATCGGAAGCAATAATAATAAGACCATGGAAGTGATGTGTAAAAGTCTCAAGGGTATTGTGAAAGTCCCAGTTGGCATTGTTGTAGTGCCAAAGGATATGGCTATGAATGGCTGGGAAAGGCCAATCTCTAACAAAGGAGACAAGGTTATAGTCAGACTTGCTGGAAGGCGATTTAACATCAGTGGTGCATTTGGAGAGAAGTTAGTAAGAAAAGGTCCAATGTATTAGAAGAATAAAGAGGATTGTCTGTAATTCTGTGGGTTCATGGACAAATTGGGTTAAATCATTAGTGAAAAACAGTTGAGCTGTTTGTTGTTCAAATTGTAGAATAAAATAATATGCTAGAGTAGGAGAAATAGGAGATAGCATTGCAGTCAGTAAATTTTTACTGCTCACACTTACACGTCAAGAACTGTGTTAATATTTTGGACTGCTTTTTCTCTAATGAAGGAATCTCAGTGTTAGATTATGCTGTATTTCCAAAAACCATTCCAGTTATGAACTTTGTTTCACATTGATAAAGGCCTTCATAACTACCTATATTCCTTGGCAAAAAATTCATTTTCAAGCAGCATATACTCTATTTCAGTCCGTACCTCTCACAGCAATTTATTGAAAAATGATATTCTACCTGTATCATCTCTTAAATGTAATAAGAACACAGTGATTACCAAAGCTGACAAAAGGTGTGCAGTTGTGGTTCATGATAAAAATAACTCATTTAGAAAGCTTAATCTTCTACTTTGTGATCATATACCACCTATAGAAGCATTTTCAGGGATCCTATTTAATCACAAATCAACAATCCTAAAAAATAATCTTCTTGGTGAAGTTCATTCTTGGGATGAAGAAACTATTAAAAAGTTGAGTTTATCATGCTTAGACTTCTTCCACTTTATGGTCTTCCCAAGATACATAATGAAAATATTCTGTTATCAAATGTGCAAATGCAGTCTGACCTATAAACTCTCAAATATCTGTCAAATCTTTCCTCTGCATTTTATTGAAAAATGATATTCTACCTTTGTTATCTCTTAAATGTAATAAGAACACAGTGATTACCAAAGCTGACAAAAGGTGTGCAGTTGTGGTTCATGATATGGTTCATGTGGTTCATTTAATCACAAATCAACAATCCTAAAAAATAATCTTCTTGGTGAAGTTCATTCTTGGGATGAAGAAACTATTAAAAAGTTGAGTTTATCATGCTTAGACTTCTTCCACTTTATGGTCTTCCCAAGATACATAATGAAAATATTCTGTTATCAAATGTACAAATGCAGTCCGACCTATAAACTCTCAAATATCTGTCAAATCTTTCCTCTGCATTTACTGGAAATTCTTATTTTTTTAATTAAGATTTCAGGAATAAAATATCAGGATTATCTTTACAACTCACAAATATTTTAATCAGTTTTGATATTTGAATTTATGGGATCCCTTGTTCATGATGCCTTTGTTATTATGGACAGATGAGTTGTTCACCTCAGATTCATCGGGTTTTGCCAGTCATCTTATCCACTAGGCTTAGAATTCATTGCAATAAAACTAAAGTCTTACACAAAAGTTTTCTTCCCGAAAGATTATTTATATAATCTTTCAAGAAGAAAACTTTTGAAAGTGACCATACCACCTGAGATTAGCAGAGCTAATCTCAGGTGGTATGGTCACTTAAACAGAATGGGCGAGGAAAGATTAGCAAAACAAGTGTTCTCTGCCAGGTTGGCAGCAAAATGACTCAGAGTAAGACCAAGATATAGGTGGATTGATACGGTACAAAGTGCTTTAGACGATAGAAATATAAGATCTGATAATGTTGGAGTCTTGACAAGTAACAGACTGATTTGGAGGAAAATTGTAGATAGGAAATTAATAATGATGTAATTTTTTTCATGTAGTACTGTCATATCCTGTACACTCCTTGAGGCTACATGGCAGGAATTTGATGATGATGATGAACTTTTGAAAGTTAGAAAGTTATGAAATCCACAATCATATTCCGAACTTCAACAAAAATGATTTCCTTAACTTCTCAATTTTAGGAAGTCATTCTAAGTAATGCTCATCATTCCTCTGTTTCATAAAATTGTAATTATTTAAATTTATGCCTTTGAATTCTGATAGATAGAGCTGCATTGACAGTGGCTAGGAAACCTAGCCGAAAATTCAACAATAAATAAATTTTTCCTAGCGCCATTTCTAATTTTGTCTTTGATCTTGTCTTTATTGACCTTCTATGGCATAAGATTTTCTTATATATCATTCATCTGCTGTCTTCACCCTGCCCCCAATTCTGAAAATCGTTCTGATGTGTCTAAATTCTTATCCTTGAAGCTTGATTTCCTGCAGTGAACTCTAGCAGTGAACTCTTATTCCTTGGTGACTTTAATGTCTATATCTGCAACAATTCCCCCCCCCCCCTTATTATTTTTTTTTTTTTCAAGTTGCACTGCAAGCTGGAAGAGAAGCTAAGCTGAGATATTTGAAACAATGGCTCAAAGCAAATCATTCATTTATCAATGATTTGCTTTGATTTCAGCCAGCCTACCTGCCTGAAACTCTTCTTAACTAGTTCTAATTCAAAACACACTGTTGAGTTGACTTCTTGCTAACCCAAACCACTGCATCATTCAAGTTTCATTTGTAATGAAACATCCTCTTCAGCCATTCTTAACCTAATACGAGGGTGGCCTGAAATGTTCTTGGTCTAACAATGAAAAAACGAATTTATAATTTAAACATAATCTCCCTTAAGATTAATACATTTATTCTGGTGATGCTCCAGTACCATTATCCCGTCTCTGTAGTGGTTCTCAGTAGGATCTACAAAATACCCCTCTACACTGCAATCACCTCTCGATTCAAAGAAAAACACTGACAAGCGAGGAAGAGATTTAGTTTTAGTTTTGGCTCCCTCTGATAAAAGTCAGAGGGAGCCAAATCTGGAGAATAGGGTAGATGTTCCAACATTTCATAGTGCAGATCCCTTAATTTTCCAATTGCCAAAACACTTTTGTGGGCAGGTGCATTGTCCTGATAAAAGATGATTTTTTTCTTCTGCAAACCAGGTCTTTTCTCACAAATTTTTTCATCTAGTCTGGTTAAAAGATCAGAATAATATTCCCTGGTTATTGTTTTACCCTTTTCAAGATAATCAATAAACAAAATGCCTTTAGCATCCCAAAACACTAATGCCATGACCTTTCCTGCTGATGAAACTGACTTTGTCTTCTTTTGCTAAACAACCGGCTTCTGTCCACTGTTTTGACTACTGTTTGGATTCTGGTGTGTTATGATGAATCCAAGTCTCATCCATAGTAAGAAATTGATGCACAAAATCAGTTTTATTCTTGTTAAAACACTCCAAGCAGTGTTCAGAGATTTTCATGCGAGTATGTTTTTGATCTGCTGTGAGCAAGTGAGGCACCCATCTTGCGCAAAGCTTTTCCACATGCAATTCTTCATGCAAAATATATCCTACACGTTCTTTTGAAATGCTTATAGTCTCAGCGCACTTTGACTCACTGGTCATCCAATACCATATTGTGCACTTGATCAATGATTTCCAGTGTTCTTATTCTTACACTTTTTGGATGTCCTTCACATGGATCATCTTCAAAGCTGGTACGGCCATGTTTAAACTCGACAGACCATTTCGTAATTGTCAAAAACAAAGGAGAAGAGTGTCCATGAACTTTTATGAACTTCGAATGAATTTCTTTTGCCGTTAAACCTTCTTTTACAAAGCATTTTATAACCAAACGATACTCAATTTTATCTATTTCAAGGAATACAGACAACATTTTTGCTTCAGACAGCTGTATAAAACAAACTACTTGATAGAATGACTTGCAATTTCACATGGATGCTTATGACAGATGTACCAACTTAGAAAAAAAAAATCTTGCTGATAGTGTTGCCATCTATGGTCGAGACCAAGAACTTTTCAGACCATCCTTGTATATTCTGACACTACACAATACTAAACGAGAAGGTATTAGATATTCTTTCCATGGTCAGACTGCTGATTCCATTCTCTAGATTCAGATACCTGTAGTGATGATGTCAAAGTTTTCCCATGTGTTGCATTGAGATCCTTTATTCTTAATCGAAACCATGGTTTTCCAAGAAGTATGAATTGGTTAAAAAAAAATTATAAGCGACTTGAAAAAAGTTGAACTTCTTTCTTATCACGCCCTTCTTTGACCACATACTCAGCTCTGGATATTGCATATGGCAAAATAATTTTTATCTATGAAAAGAAGGTATGGCCATGTGCTCACCCCCCCCCCCCCACACACACACCCCAATAGCTAACTTTTACATGGAAGACTTCAAACAAACTGTAGATTCGGCTAGCCTAAAACCGAAAGTCTGGCTCAGGTATGTTGATGATGTTTTTGCCATTTGGCCCAACTGCTGTGGAACATTACATTCCTAAGCCACTTGAACAAACAACACAAATGTATCCAATTCTCCATCGAAATAGACAACAGCAACCTCAGATGCGGTAGACCATGAAGAAGAGGCAGCCTTTTCTTCATGGTCTACTGCAAACCTACATATACAGGCCAATACATACATAAAGATTCATACCACCATCCAACACAAAAACTAGGAGTCATCAGCACACTCAAACACAGAGCCCTAACCATTTGCTCCAATGAACAGGCTCTGAACCAAGAATTTGAAATCATTAATCAAACAATTGTAAAAAATGGCTACAATAAAAATTTCACAAGATTCTCCATAAAAATGCCACTAAAAGCAAAAAAGATTACAAGAATGCTATAGCCATACCCTACATTAGTTATTTCATAAGAAATAGGTAGAACACTACTTAAATACAATATCTTGACAACCTTCAAACTCCTGCCAAAATTAAAAAATTTTACTTAGCTCCTCCAAAGCTCCTCTTCCATACCTTGTCCACCCAGGGGTTTTACAGAATTCACTGTACCTGTAACCTACCTACCTACCTTCTTCTTCAACCTTTTGTTTCTGTCCACTGCTGGACGAAGGTCTCCTCCGTGATTTTCCAGACCACTCGGTTTTCTGCCTCTCCCATCCATCTCATTCCTGCGATTTGTTCCAGTTGATCCCTCCACCTTCTTCTCAGTGTTCCTCTTTGTCTTGCTCCATCCATTGGACCAATGGATGGAGCAACCTACCTTACATGGGGGGAAATGGGATGCACCATCCCAGTCAGAAAATATGAACACAAATGCCACATTAAATACCTCCACTATGGTAAAACAGGCCTGTCAGACCATGCACTAACATGCCATAGAATTGACTGGAAAGTACTAAGTCCCTAAACCGCATCAAAACCTGGTTTGAAAGAACATTCAAAGAAGCTTGTGAAATGCTAAAACATCATCTAAATCTGAACAAAAACGATGGATTAATTATTCCAAAAATGTGGAGGACCTATCTTCAACCCATATAGCAACCAGAACAACTCTAGACAGAAGAAAATCTCAATACAAAAGGACTGTAGAAATTGTTTAATGTATTTTTTTTTATCCTATCATTTATCCTAACCTGACCGTCAGGCTAGGATAAATGATTAACAGACATTTAGATTCATTTTACTTTTGTATAGTGTAGCGACATGTAGCTTGTATATTGTACATATGTATTTTCCTGATTATGACCTTAATGCAGAAGTTGAAACATTGATTGTTACTTACTTAATATTAAGTAAAGTAATTATTCTAACACATGTGTTATGTCTTCATAAATTCTTCACTATGAAAACTTAAACTTGTCATTTGGGTCCATTGGTCTATGGCAGTCGGGCACACTGGTCTCCTGCGAAAATTGTTAGGTGCATTTTCTGTTCAGCTGCTCTCACTTACTCATACAGATGCAGTGTTGCATCATCAGGTGAAAGATAAAGCTGACATCCTGTTATCATTCTGCCCTCCAAGTTCTTGCATGGATGATCAATGCAAATCATCTCAAACTTTACATGGAATACTGAACTGAATGTTTCCTGTAGCCTACCACTTGAAAGACATTAGAATTTGATCAAGCTTAATACCATAAAAGATTTCAGGTCATGATGGCATTTCACCCTTTGTGTTTAAGAGATGTGCTCCTAAATAAATACCCACCTTTTATCCTCTGTACTCTGTTTTATACTTAACTGGCTTCCATTCCTAAAAAGGGTGGCAAATCACTGCCATCTAACTACTGCCCTATCTCACTCACTTCAGTCCTATCTAAAGTAATGGAGAAAATCATCAACTCTCAACTCCTAATCTACCTTGAAAGTACCCAGCTATTAAGCGACCACCAGTATGGATTCCGTCAAAGCCGTTCAACAGGAGATCTACTCTCATACATCACCCATCACTGGACAAATGCCATGGAGAAATTCAGTGAATCCCAAATAGTTGCACTTGATATCTCCAAACCCTTTGATCGAGTCTGGCACAAAGGCTTAATAAGCAAACTCCCATCATTTGAACTGCCTCAGGACTTCTGCAGATGGATTGCCAGCTTCCTGTCTGGACGCACACTATGTGTGATGGTCCCACAAGGTTCAGTTCTCTCACCGACCCTCTTCCTTCTATATATCAATGACCTACTTCAGTTGACCTCTAACCCAATACACAGTTTTGCAGATGACAGCACATTACATTCCTCCCTTTCATTTGACAAACCCTACTCTACACAACTCACCTCAACCCACAGAACATCAACCACCACTGCCCTTAATTCCGACCTCCAAGCCATCCGCCAATGGGGCTCAGATAACCTCGTCAACTTCAACGCTAGTAAAACCCAGTTCTGTCTTATTTCTCACAAAAAGGAACCATTTTCCCCCAGCATTGTTTTCGATAACACTCAAATTCTCGGACAAGATGAAATTTCTCTCCTTGGAATTACCTTGACATCAAGCCTCTCCTGGCATAAACACATTGCAACCATTGCATCCTCAGCTTCCAAAAAACTAGGTTTTCTTTTTCGCTCAAGACGCTACTTCACCTCTAAACAGCTGTATATATACAGCTGTTTATACCTCTATACAAATCACAAAGCCGCCCAGCTCTCGAATACTGCTCTCACATCTGGAGTGGGGCTCTAAAAAGCTCCCTCAAAATGCTTGACTCAATACAGAGGAGAGCAATTAGACTAATAAATGACCCATCCCTCACCAACTCACTCCCCCCACTTTCACATAGATGCTTTGTCTCTGCAATCTGTATATTCTATAAATATTTCCATGGGAAATGTTCATCTGAAACAGCATCAATAATTCTTCCACCCTGTACTAAGCCCATTGAAACATGTACAGCTGCTGCCCAACATCCTTTCATAGTACACCTCGAAACCCACAGAACAAGTTTCTTTTCCTCGTCCATCCCTGCTACTGCAGTATTGTGGAACAGTCTTCTCCCAGATGTATTTCCCAAGGAATACAACCTACAGGCATTCAAATCAAATGTAAACAAGTTTCTCCTTTCACAACCCACCACCCATACATGGTACTAACGTACTATAGGTTGACCAGCCAACCTATAGTACGTTATATGGGCCCAACGTAAAAAAATTAAAAAATCCTACAGCATGGAAGAAAATCCAAATAAAGCAGATTCCAAAAATAAAAAAGATAAATGTCAATCATTAAACTATCAGCTTGTTTCTCTCACTTCGTTGTTTGAAGTAATGGAGAAGGTGACCAGACAAGATTCACAGCAGATCTCCTCATTTCCATCACCCACTTCTGGGCACATGCCGTAAAAAGGTTTGGAGAAAATACCATTTCACCCAACATTTCCGAAGTATTTGACAGGCTTAGCCTTCATGGACTTCTCAGCAAATTCTTTTCTTATGGTCTGCTTTCCACTCTTACTAACTGGATTGCCAGTTTTTTCTTGGGACATTCATTACTTGTAATGGTTGAGGGTGTTTCTCTTCAGATTTTTTTGTTGATGCACATGTTCCACACAACTATTATTTCATCCACTCTCTTTCTCATATATATAAACAACCTTCTATCACTGACCTCAAATCCTCTCCAGTTTTAAAAACACCCTTCATTCCTCCTATTCATACAACTTACCCTGCAGCACTGAATTATTGCAAAGCTTAAAATTGTCTACAATCTTAAATGCAAATATTCTTACCATCCTTCAACGAAATAATGACATCTTAGACCATGCTTCCAAAACAAAATTTTTTTATCACAAAAAAAGAATTCTCTATAGAAAAGTAACAACTGTCCCATCATCCTAGACTCGTTAACATGATTACCAAATGGTTTGTTATCCTTCTCTGTTTATAATATCTCACCCTTGCCAATGCTAACTTTGCAGCCTCGTTGGGCTGCATGGTTAGCATGTCGGTTCTCCAACCAACAGGGGCTGTGGCTTTGAATCCTGCCATGGGCATGAATATTTGTGATTGTCTTTAGGTTGGAGATGAATTTCATCACATGGTGTGAATCGAACTACTTCCCTGTCTATTGGAAGCTTGAAGTGACTGAAAAAGTTTCATGTTTGGTCTCCAGAGCAAGGTTTTCAGATTATGTAAAAAAATAAATATAAATTACAAAAAAATCTGTAAAATTGATTTAAAAAATCCTTAGCCCACCCACAACACAAAACTTACTGTAAGTTTTCAAATAACCTTTCATAGGTGGGAGTAATAACAACCCCCCCACACACACACAAACACACACTTGGAAGGTGCTTATGTAATCAATCATACCATCACCAATCCCCACAGTACAGTATAGTATACCCAAAACACTTACACACAAATCCAAGGTTAAGTGTTCAAATTATTCAGCCCTTGCTGCTGAACTGAGGTACCTTTGCAACACTTTTTTAGCTAGTAGGTACAACCTCTATAATATAGACAAAATACAGCATGCCTTCCCTCATCTTTCCTGCAACCAGCATATAAGAACAGAGTAAAACTATTCCCATCCTTTATATCCAGGATTCACCTGAAAAGATAGGTAAAGTTCTTCACAAATATAATCTCAATATTGTTTTCATGTAACATGTCCAGCTAGCAACTTCTGTTTCCTATAGATCAGCCTCATCCTCTTGCACATGGAATGTCTAAAGTTTCTGTTGTCTGCATCTTAGTCTACTTTGAACATGCTGGTAGATCTGTTAACATCTATCTCTATCCACCTTGGGGGGGGGGGGGGGGAACCACCAGCAATTATCTTTATGGCAAGTCAACTTGCATACAATGCTCTCAATGATGTTTTTCACATGGGATTAAATAGAAGATAGCTATGCCTCATAGAAGTTGTTGCAGATCTGATACTATTATTGGAATCAGCATTGGCATTGAAACTCACTTAATGTCAGCATGTATATCTACATTAATTTGTCAAATATCTGAGAGACAGTTAATCTAATATCACATTTAGCTTGACTTTTCTGAATAAACTTGTTTAAATCATGTCCCTCGGGGGGGGGGTACCTTGTTAGAACATTAGTTCTTTTGCAGTTACAATTTGAATAATTTCTATAACAGTCTAATTGATTACTATGTGCCTTACCATAGTTATAATTTGTGCTCTGAAGATGCTGGTTAGAAATGCAGTGTAACATTTGCAAGTTTAATAAATTATTTATTTTCTTCTGATGTTTATACTATGAAGTGCTGTTATTCATAGATTGACTGCTATATCTGATCTGTTTAACCCTTTATCTCAGTGTGTAAGTAGCAAGTGAAATGTCATTGCACAATGTCATGCTTCTCTAAGGCAGTTGACATTGCAGCACAGTACAGTGTTCATCAGTTGGTTAACAGTATAAAGAAGCATATAATGTTTTGATCTTCCCAAAAAAACGAATGGCACCAGTACAGTCATTGTCTCCATTTAATGATCAGATGTTTTATTTTGAGCATTTTTTATTTTCACTTTTTTTGAAAAACATTTATAGATAGACCATGGACCAAATAACATTTTCAAAAACGGATATTTTAGATTTCACCTTGCTGTTTCACAAATAGGGGAGAAAAGAAATTTGGTGTGTTCTCCTTTAGTCAAATGTATTATGATGAAGAAATAGCAGTATGCTACTTTGCTTACCCTTTTTTGTTTTAATCAAGTATAATCACACCCATAAATTGCACAGTGCTATTGAAATTGGGATATACCACTAAAGGGAAAAAAATAATAATGATGATGATTTTCACAGTTAAGAAAAGTAATGAATTGTAAAAACATGACTAAAATTAAAATTTTGATAATAAGAGATCAGGGTGTTGATTAAATGCAATTCATCATCTGAGCTTCAGCCTTCCCAAGCATATACATAATTTTTCTATTACAGGAATGCCATTCCATTTTAAAATGCTTTTTTTTTTTCTTTTTTTTTTTATGATGTCTGATTTTCGTACTCTTTTGCTCTTAGACATCCATATGGAGTCAAATTCCACGCACACTACTTCTCTTTCATTCCTTTTCATCCTTTGAAATAGCCTTCTTTTATTTACTCTCCATGGACTACAGCTGAAAAAAACCAGTAAGTTTCTTCCCTATTCCTTCTAACTCGCATATGATCTTGATGCACCAGGATCTGTAGCTATTGTGGATTTTTTTTTTTCCTCGAAATTATTTTAAGGAAATATATTTCTGTCTGTCTTTACTCTATTAATTTCCTGCCAACCTGGCAGAGAACACTTGTTTTGCTAATTTTTCCTCTCCTATTCTGCTTAAGTGACCATATCACCTGAGATTAGCTCTGCTAATGCATTACTGAACTATGCATTTAATAGTTCTAATTTCTAAACTGAATGGAATTATTAAATAACACAAGTATATAAATGAGAAACCTTAGGTCTTTGGTTGGAAAGACGGGTTTGATTTCTGTTTAGGATGTGAAGAGTATTGTTAAGAGTGTTTAATTTAGTTGATATTGGTCAGAAATGACAAGTTTTTTCCTCCCAAAAACTTAAGAGTTTTCTTCTCACAAGAAAGACAAACCAGCCTGAGAACACACATGTATGACAAAAATATCAGACTGATGTAGATAAATTTAACTATCCTGTCATGGCATAAGTTAGGTTTCTGTGAAGTCTTTATATGACAGGCCATTGAGCCAAACACATCAAGGAAAAGCAAAATATAAATGAGAGGAGGTGCACTGGCATATACAGGGTGTTCGGGATAAATTTGACAGTTTCGTAAGGAAAAAGAAAATCTTCTTTGTATCTATTAAATTTAATGAATTGACAAAAAAACATTACAGGCAGAGTTAATTACAATACTATCAACAAGATTTACTCAAAATAACCACCATTAGCATCGATCACAGCTTCAATTCTGCTTCGGAACCTCGAACAAGCTGATGCTACAGTCTCCCTGGGAAGGGCCGCAAAAACTGTTTTAATTTTATCCATTAACTGGGCTTTTGTATTACTGGAAGTGCGATTGGTGTCTTTTTCAACTGCGCCCCATACAAAATAATCCATGGGGTTAAGGTCTGGGGAGTTTGGAGGCCAAACATTTGGACTGGTGAAGTCGTAGAAATTTTCAGACAACCATTTTTGACTTTTCCCAGAGGTGTGGCAAGGGGCCGAATCCTGCTGCCATACATACGGCCTACCATTGGCTACCCTTGTTATCCAGGGCTTGACTACAGTTAGCAACTCCACGAACAAAGCCCGAATTCCAATGCCAGGGTTCTTCAACACCTGTTCCTGCAGATTTGCAAGGAATTCTGCTGTACGAACGCAATCAGATCGTCTGCTAGGGATCTTTCTTCTTGCTACATCCTCGTAGTCACCATTGCAAGTCTCTAGTTCATGCCTGATTGTTTTTACTGTATTCAGGGAGCATTGGGCAGCAGTCGTAATATCCTTATTTTGATGGCGGGCACGAATCATCATGATACAAGTTATTCTCTTCCATGATTCAGGTGGGTTCCAGCTATCCATCCTTTCTGACATCTTGTATATGAATGAAGAAGGGTCCAAACTTTTAAATGAAGAGAAGTGTGTGTTAATACATGTAACTTACGGGAAAATATAATTAATTATAAATATGTCAAATTTATCCCGAACACCCTGTACATCATTTAATACATTAAATGAATTTTGGAATTAACTGGAAGAATCCACTATCATTACACTAATATTGCTACATTAAATGTTAAATTGTGTTAAGTATAATCTCTCTCAACAAATTTCGAAGAAGAAGAAACATTTTATAGTTAGAAAGACATAGATTTCAAACTATTCAAAGATGTGAAGAATTATGTTTAATCCTTTCAACTAAACATAATTTTAAACATGAGTTATGAGCAAGGATGGCAGATTTTTTACTTCCAGCACCTCTCTGCCATGCAACATAGACTAAGTAGCCCAAGAAAAAAATGGTTGACACAACACACACTGATACTAGGTAACTAAAGTTATCAATAATTATAGACTCTTCTTCTTTAGCCTCTTTCCATCCACTGGTGGATGTAGGCCTTCCTCTTGACTTCCCGTTTCTGTCTGTTGACCATCTCATGTCAAACCTTTGTATGATTATTATATAACCATTTCTAAATCAAAATCTGCATGGCATTCAAACTGATTTCTCAGATACAACAAAATAGTTAAAAACAGAACTTTATGAAATCCAGGATACTGAAATATCTTGTGCTTTTGCAGTATTTTCATTGTTAAGCATATCTATTGAGAAATAGATATGCTTAACAATGAAAATACTGCAAAATAAGAACACATACAATTATACACATACATAACTACGTATAAGAACACATACAATTTACATTCATAATACAACGTGTCCGGTGTATTATCGCGGAAATATTGATTGCCGCCAATTCATCATGGGAAAACTCTTTGTGGATATTTGTGAAAAAAAAAAAAAAGAAATTTTCCATATAAGAAATATTTTTAAAAAATATTTCTTTTAAAGTCTTTTAAAAAAATTAAATTTTTTAAGAATATTTATTTTAAAATTTTTTTAAAAATTTAAGAAATATTTTATATATTATTTAACATTTCAATTATCTGGTGATCCCATGTGAAAATATTGCCATTCACCAACATGCACTGGGCTATCATGGTGAATTTATGGCCTAACCTTCGAAGATGAATCCGACAGAAATGAAATGGCCCTCATTCCCCGGAGGCCAGATTGTTACCACCTATGGCAGCAGGCAGTTAAACATGAAGGCAGAGGGTGCTAAGAATCCCTGGGTAACCAGATCATGCTGCCATTGGAAACTAGACCTTGGTATATTAAACTGTAGGACTCTGAGCAGTGAAGCGCAGCTAACTATTATATTAAAGTAATTTATATTAAAGAAATTATAACTTTAGTAATTATATTAAAGAAAATGATAATAAAAATTATATAAATCCTATCATCATTATGTAAATCAGCATTAGCTTAAATTGCAGGTGCAATACTACTCTTTACCTTTTCCTCCAACACTAGTATTTTATAGAACTAAGAAATTTTAAATTTTATATTTAGTCTTCTTTATTGAAAAAAAACAAAATGTATAGATGTATGCGCCCAAAGTAAAATAGGTAATTAATTACCTCTCTTGTGAAATGTTCAAAAATAAACGGTAATCAGAAATATCATGTCGTTAACAACTGGATAAATGGCGTACCCTCTCCCACCAATGAACTGTGGATTCGAAACTCGCAAATGGCATAGATATTTAATTGTTTTTAGGTAAGAGATGAATTTCATCATCTAATGTGAGACCACAGCACTCCTTATTGGAGGTCTGAAGTGGCTTGAGTGGTTTCCATGTTTGGTCATGGAATTTGAGCAGGATTTCCGAACCAGGTTAAAAATTACAACGAAACTCAAATTAGGAAACTCGCTGATCAATGAATATATTACTTTCATTGTATAAGAATAAAAATATTATGAAAATCTAAGTAAAATGTAAACAAATAATACACTAGTATATAAAAAAAAACTATATTTTGTAAAATTTATCTTGCACTCATTTACTTTTCATATGTCGTATCAATGCAATATCATTTCAATTTTCTAGCGAATAACATTTTCAGCAAATATTTTCTATGATGAATTTTCCCAGCAATGAATTGTCTGTGAACCATAATACACTGGCCTCATACCCTCAATTGCTTCAGCTGTAAATCCAAATCAACTACCCTTATGGCATAAGTTACATGACTGATGGCTGTTCTCCAAAACTGAGAAAGTTATTACTGTATTTTTTTTTCCCATAGGGAAAAGAAGCTGAGATATATACCTTAGGACAAGATTATAAACAGGAGTTTCCTAATCAGCAACAGGAAGACATTGTACATGAAGAACATATGGTTAGACAAAGTGGTACTGAAACAAAATATGGACAGAAAGAAGCTTCAGACTGGGATGATGACTGGGCTGTATGTATATATACAGTTCATTATTTCTTTAAATTTTCTTGTAAGTTACTTTTTGTTTAATAATGCTATATGAGAGCTTTTTTGCATGAAAGAAGTTAATTACCATATGTTTCCCCCAAAAATCTTGAGATAAAATTCATAAATCCTTATTTATGAATATAATGATTGCACCACACCTGAGTGAGAGAAAACAACTGTCTATATACATTGATGGATTTATGCAGAAGCAGATATGGAGGCATACTAAGGACATCAAATAGAAGTCTGCTATATCAGTGGTTGATCCAGACATCTTAAAAGTTATTACAATGTTTCATTATATAATGGGTATTATGACATTTTATACTTATAATATACTAGGTTCATTTTCCTTTTTTTTTATTTTTTTATTTTTATTTTGTGCCCATTACACTGGAGTTTGGTTGGTCAACCTATAGTATATACCCATGGTGGCCAAACTGCGGCTCACAAGCCACATGTGGCTCTTCTTAAGTTTTATTGTGGCTCAACTAACAAATAAAAAATATTTATAATTTTTCTTCATTTTCTATTGTTTTTAATTTAATTTTTCAATTAACTACACTGCTGTTTGTCAATGTAGTTATATTTATATTACCTTGTCAGAAAATTTAAAAAGATACAAAAGAATCAACTGACATTACAGACCAACCACAATTAGCAATTTTTATTCGTTTCATTCTTGAGGACGGAGTGACGCGAGAAAAATTATTAGATTTAATAGCATTAAAAGATAGTACTCGTGGTGTTGATATTAAGGAAGCTTTTGATGTTGCTCTTAAAAATGTTCCAAAAAGTAAATTTGTGGCTCTTAACAATTAACAAAAAGTAAATTTGTGGCTCTTAACAATTTCTGGTAGGTAACTACGGCTCTTGCTACCAAAACTCTGACTACTCCTGGTATATACATTAGTACTGTGTATGGGTAGTGGGTTGGGAAAGGAGGAATTTGTTTACGTTTGATTTGAATGACTTTAAATTGTATTCCTTGCGAAACACAGCTGGTGGGAGATTGTTCCACAGTGCAGCAGTTGCAGGGATGAAGGAAGAGGAAAAGAAATTTGTTCTGTTTGTTTCTAGGGGTACTGTGAAGGGATGTTGTGCAGCAGCTGCATGTGTTCCAATGAGTTTAGTACTAAGCAGAGGAATTATTGATGTTATTTCAGATGAGCATTTCCCATGGAAATATTTGTAGAATATATATACTGCAGAGACCATACATCTGTGTGAAAGTGGGGAGGATAGAGTTGCTAAGGGATGGATTATTGATAAGTTTAATTGCTCTCCTCTGTATTGAGTCGAGCATTTTGAGAGAGCTTTTGGGGGGCCCCACCCCATATGTGGGAGCAGTATTCAATAGTTGGGCGGATTTGTGACTTGTATAATGTTAATAGCTGTTCAGGGGGTGAAGTAACGTCTTGAGTGAAAGAGAAATCCTAGTTTTTTTTTGAGGCTGAGGATGCAATGTTTGAGATATGTTTGTGCCAGGAGAGGTGTGATGTTAGGGTGATTCCAAGGAGCGAGATCTCAAGCTGTCTGGAAATTTGGGTACCATCAAAAAGGATACTGGGAAAAAATGATTCTTTTTTATGGGAAATAGTACAGAACTGGGTTTTATTGGTGTTTAAATTTATGAGGTTATCCGAACCCCATTGTAGGATGGCTTTGAGATCAGAGTTGACGGACGGTGGTGGTGGTTGATGTTCTGTAGGTTGAGGTGAGTTGTGTAGGGTAAGGCTTATCAAATGCAAGCGAAGAGTGTAGTGTGCTGTCGTCTGCAAAACTGTGTATTGGGTTGGAGGTCAATTGCAGTAGGTCATTGATATATATATAGCAGGAAGAGGGTTGGTGAGAGAACAGAACCTTGTAGGACCCCAGCATTAATTGGGTGGTGAGAGGATAGAAAACCATCCACCATCATACACACAGGTTGCGTCCAGACAGAAAACTGGCAATCCACCCTACAGAAGTCCTGGGTCAGTCCGAATGATGGTAGTTTGCCTAGTAGGCCTTTGTGCCAGATCTGGTCAAAGGCTTTGGAGATATCTAGTGCAACCACTTGAGATTTGTCAAACCTCTCCATTGCATTTGTCCAGAGATGGGTGACATATGTGAGTAGATCTCCTGTTGATCGGCAGTGGCGGAATCCATACTGGTGGTCATTTATTTGGTGAGTGTCTTCAAGATAGTGAAAGAGTTGGGAATTGATGATTTTTTCCATTACCTTTGACAGGACTGAGGTGAGTGAGATAGGGCAGTAATTGGATGTTGACTTGTCACCCTTCTTGGGAATGGACTGAATATAGGCCAATTTCCAGTTTGTGGGATACATTCCAGTGGAGTAGGAGAGTATATATAGGTGACATAGGATAGGGGTCAGTTCTGGAGCACAAACTTTCAGAACAATTGGGGAAATGGCATCAGGGCCAGAGACTTTGTGTCTAATTTGGACAGTATTTTTCTGATCTTATCCTGGCAAAAGGATATAGGGAATATTGTATGTTGGGTATCTGGAATGGTTGGGAGACATTTACCATCGTCAGTTGTGCATGTATTTGAAGCAAAGTATGAGGCCAAAAGATTGTCTTTTTCTGTGGGCGATGATGCAGTCGAGCCATTGGGGTGTGATGGGGTGGAAATAGTGTTGGACAGAAGTTACGGCCAATTGCTTTAGCAAGAGACCAAAAGGCTTGGCTGCCGTTTGGACAGGCTGCTAGTTTCCTGCTTTTTGCTCTTTCGAACTCGGTTTTGGAAGCGTTCATTGTTTTTTGTTTTTTTTTTGCATCTATTACTGGCTTTGATGTAAGCTTTGAAAGAGGATGGAGTTCTTGATTTCAGCCGATTGTGGTATGTCTGGTGTTTCATCTCTACAACCTTGGAGAACATCTTTTTGGAGAACCAGGTTTTCGTTCGTTTAATGGGAGTTCATAGTGTTGTGTGGAATGTATGTATTCATGCCGGTGAGGATTACTTTGATAATAAGCTCAGTGCATATGTTTGGGTTGGAAGGCCGGAAGCAATAGTCCAATCATGGGAATGCGGCATAGAAGTTGCAGAGGCTGTTCCACTTGGCACTGTTATAGTGTCTTGTATGGGCGTGTTTGTGTAAACGTTGTTGCATGGGGGGGGATGAGATCTAGGGTGTTTGGGGAGTGGTTTGGGTTATCTGGTATTCTGGTTAGCATCTGGACAAGTTGTGTAAGGTCTTTGGTGATGGCAGATGTTTCGGCATCTCTGCCTGCAAGATCTGTACAACTGGAGGAGGAAAGCCAGCTAGTGTTGTGGACATTAAAATCTCCTAGGAGGATTTCGCTGTTGGGAAAGGGGGATTGGAGAAAGTTGATTTTTTGAGGGAGAGGAAATTAAAGAGCACAGGGTGGTTGGTTGTGTTGGGGAAGCGATAGAGACAGCAGATGAATTGGACTGAGTGGAGAAGGGATATTTTCAACAAGGAGGTCGAAGTTGGGTGCTCTCTGGCAGGGTATGTCAGAGCGGATGTATGTGCAGACACCATCCTTAGGGCGAAAGTTGTTGAAGAGTGTGTAGTTTGGAAGGTTGAAATAAGTGGTGCTGGGGGGGGGGGGACGGTGAGATCTGTGTTTCTACCAGGAAGAGTAGGTGGGATTTGGTAGATTGTAGGTAGTAGTGGACACTATTCAGGTTGGAGTTTAGGCCACGAATGTTGGTGAAGTTGTGTAGGGTTTTGTGAGTCATATGTTGGACCACATGGATCTTGCACATTTCCTATGCAGTGCCTGCATGCTGGTCTCCATGGTGGCTGCTAGTGGCATTGCTTGATTTTTTCACCAGTTTATCTTGGCTGTAGTCAATGGTTCAACTGTTGTTACCGTTTTGATGTTTTTGTTCGAGCTGGCGTCTTTGTTCCCTTTGCGCAAATGATAGGTCTGGTTGTGCAAGCATGCGCAATTGGGGATAGCTGTCTTTGAACTTGTTGTTGATCGCTGTTATTATTTTTGATGTGCTTGACGGCATGTCGCAAGTCATTTTTACTAGGTGCGGAAAGTTCGTACCATCCTTTTATTTATAGGCCCAAAAACGATGCCACCTGACGATATTCTTAGGATCGATGTTGCATTCTTCAACTAGTTTGTTGATGTCCTCTTGTAATGATTTTCCGTTTTCCATCGGGAAATTCAAAATCATGCCGTTGAATTTGTGTTTAGTCTCCATCAAGTCGTTTACCGTTGATGCGATTAGATTGCGAAGTTCTTTCGCTGGTGGGGTGGAGCTTGCGTTGCGCTGGTTTTCAATTTGTACTAGCTTAGCTTTAACTGCACATATTTTGGAGGTAAAAGTTTCATTTAAAGCATTGATGTGCTGTTCGAGGTGCTGCTTTCGACACATTTACCTATGTTCAGAAGTTGTTTTACCGAAGGGAGGCACAGCAAACAGAAGAACGGCTGGTTAAGTTCGATAAGTAGCTTTTGCACTGCTTCGTTTATTTTCACGCAGGAAGCATGCAGCCAGTGGCAACAAAACTCGCAGAATATGCCCTTTTTTCTGTCTGCGACACCAGTTTTGCAGCTGCAGCACATAATAGGTATCGGTGGCGGTTGATAGCACTGTGCTGGTGTGACACGTGGTGCTTGTTCACTGTTGGCTTTTGATGCTGCCATCTTTGCTGCATACGGTAGGCATCATGAGCGCTTACATGGGCTGATTTAAAATTGGAAGGATAGCTGATTTAATACACTATAATACTTACAGGTTGTACTGTAGTATTCCACTGCTCAGCATCTGCTGTTTGGTTTTTGTTTGATGGTTAATTTCGCTGTTGAATCTATGGCTGAGGTGTAAGTCATCCCAAGAAGAGAAATTTAATTATGCTTTGATACCTGAACATTATTGAAAATAAGGGAAAGTGACTTGAGATCTTTCTTGCCAGGATCATACACGATTGTGTTCTAGGAGCATAAAAGTTAACAAAGTTATCCTCACATTGAAAAATAGTGAGGAGATCAGAGTTCAAGTGATTTATGAAGGATCTTGAGAACTTCTCATGATCAGATGCTATGAGGTTTCTTGAATGAGAAAGAAAAGCAAAATGTGCAGTCATCTGAATAGCTATGGATAAGATATGAAATCAGTGGAAATAGCTTGTTTATATACAGGAGGAAGAGAGTAAGTGAGAGTACAGAGCATCCTTTGGTGCTCATGCATTGATTGTGGAAATCTGACGAGAAGCCATCATAACATGTAGTGAATGACCTGAGAAGCTGGTGACCCAGTGGTAAAAGGTTGAAGGCAGACCAAAGGATGATAGTGTGCTGAGCAGATCTCTATGCTAGACTTAATCATTGCCTGTGCATCCACAATAAGAGTAAAGTGGTGAACTTTACAGATAATTGGCATACAAATGTATCAGAGAGTGTTTCAATAGCAGCATGAAAGAGCTGGAGAATGCTGGTGTAGCTGCAGAGAGAGAGAGAGAGAGGGGAGGGTGCATTTATGTGGAGTCTTTCATAGGACAAAAGTCTAAAACAGGAGAGAATGAAAAATAATGACTAAGCAAAAGAGGAAGAGTAGAGAGAGAGAGAGAGAGAGAGAGTATTGTATTATGATTTCATGATAAGAGATGCACTTGATGAGATTATGACAAAATTGTTTACAAGGTGTGAAGTTAAACTGTGTTAGTGATACTTTTGGAATACATTGAGATAAAGTGAAAGAGCTAGTTGTTTTGGCAGATGTATTTGAAGGGTGAAAAACATGGAATGAAAGAGTTACTGGAAGAAGTAAAGAAGAGTGACTGTGTTAGGGCTGTGAGCCTATTGCTGCAGTACGACAGGAGGGGAAAAAGAAGCAGCAATTGCAAATGGATCATTTATGTATGTTATGCAGGATGAATGACATGTAGTCTATAGATGTGTGGACGAATTTGATGGATGAAAGAGCTTACATGAGACTGATACATTGTACTTATGGATTTAGTGTTAGTTGCTTGATGAAAGCATTGTGATTAAGATAAGAATCATAGCATGAAAGATCTGGAGAATGCTAAATGCATTGAGAAATGGGACGAATGGAAATGCAAAATCAGAAAAACTAAAGCTATTGTGATGGGATACAGGTAAAAGTTGGTGTAGGCATCATCGTTCATTTGGGTAATGACTCAGCCAGAATGACATTTCATTACATTGCACCATCATTGTTTGTGGGTTAAGCCAATATAAAATATAATTTGGTCTCTTAAGACTGAAATTGTGAGCACATCCTTATTCATTTTTATCTAAGCAAATATAACTAAGTACACTACAAGCAGCTATGCATTCAGTCAGAAATCACATTTTACTTAAGCAGCCGATATTTTATATTCTATTCCTGAAATTCCATCATGACCTTTTGAGTTTCCTTGATTTTGTAACCATAATTCTAGAATAAGGTAGTTAGTCTTATATACTTGTTAATAAACTTTGTGTGTAAATAGCATGTGTTCAGCTGGCTGGTTTGCATGGTTGCCCAATGAAAAATCAGTTTCCAAGCAAAAAGAGCCTCTTACCTCTCTATGAGACTAACTAACTCATTTTCATTTGAAGCTTGCATAAAGGTTCTTTGCATCTAACATGATATTTAAATCCAGATCTTTTCCACTGAAGAAATTCATCACAATATGGATTCATTGAACTTGAGCAACAGAGATGTTGGAATCTATATTGGTAATGACAAATTAACTCAATCTCCAGGTGTGTGTTCAGTGGGATAATTATTTGATGGTTGACTTTGATTTTCCTTTTTAGGAAATCTTGCTTTCATTCTGTTTAGTAGATTTATACAAGTATGACAACGTTTGTTAACAATATACCTGATGGGTATTGGTTCTGGAGCACAAGTTTTTAACATACCTGGAAGGATGCTGTCTGGAGCAGATGACTTATTAGTATCATGGCTGTCAAGATTTTTTTGATTTCCTTCTGGTGAAAGATCAGAATATACATGGTGTAAGTAGTTCATGGTATACTAGCTGGGATAGTGATTTTCCTTGTCTAAATGAAGATTGAAGCAAAAGAATGATGCCAAGAAGGCTGATTTACCTTATTGGACATGAAGTCTCACCTGTTAGCGGGAGATACTTATTAATTTGGCTCTTAAAAAGTCTTCTTTGGATTTGTTGAGTAAGATGCTGGAGTGTTTGACTTGTGTCATTAAATGCATGCTGAAGTTTGACTTTGGTCTGCAGCAGAATATTTTTAGTAAACATGGGCTTGCTCTAACTCAAACTTACTTACCTCACTTTATAGCTTTCAGGCTGCCTTTACCACTCTCCTAAATCAGACAATCTTGTCATCCTTTCTGACCATTTATCTTTAAAAGTTAATTTTGTATGTACAAAATACTAGGAAGAAAATTATTACTTTTACAAAGAGTCAAGGAATATATGAAAAATTAAATAAAGCAGACCATATAATTATAGCCAGAGATCTTAATGCCAGAATAGGAATGAAAAAAATTAACAATAATATACAAAAATTTGGAGAACCAACAGTAAACAAAAATGGAAAGCGACTTATTGATTATACAATATATAATAATTAAAAAATAATGAATACACTTTACAAACATAAAAATATACATAAATATACGTGGTGTGCAAGAGGACAAAAAATCAATAATAGACTACTTTATAGCATGAAAAAGCAGCAAACCTCTTCCTGGACGTTAAAGTTAGACGAGGGCTAGAAATTGACACAGATCACTATTTAGTACAGGCAAAATTAAGATTTCCACCAAACTGGCTACAAAAAATAAAACAAACTAGAGAAACAAAATTTAATTACAAAGCAAGCTACTGAATGATTCAAGTACTTATACCTACAGAGGATTAATAACTTCTTAGAAAAAATACAAGAAAATGAAGACATTGAGAAAGAATGGAATAATATAAAAGAAATTATCGCATCGGCAGCATATAAAAGTCTAGGAACACACGAAAAATATCATAAAAATAAAAAATTACATTCCAATGAAATAAAAACAATAATTGAAAATAAAAAAAAAAACTGGCTTTTAAAAGATGGTTAAGTAGCAAAAAACAAGATGAAATTGAATATAAAAAAGATGAGCAATAGCCAAAAGAGAAACCAGAAAAAGACACAGAGAAAGCTGGGAAAAATTTGTATCATATCTAGAAAATGACATGTACAAAATAAGACCTAGTGCATACAAAATACTAAAACACATGAATGCAGATATAAAAGAAACTGCAAATATAAATTGTGAAATAGATGTAAAAGAATTCTTAGATTACTTTATCTTGGATCAACAGATCTTTGGACGGATAACACTGGCATCAAAAATAATTACACCAGAAACTTAAGGTATTTTGTAAATGATATGATAACAATGAAAGAATTAAAGGACAATCTAAATAAAATAAAAAATGGCAAATCAGCAGGAGAAGATGGGATAAACTCTGAACTGTATAAATTTGCTGGAAAAAAATTTCATCAAAGATTACTAAAATTTTTAAAAAAAATATATACAAATGGACAAATAGTAATGGAATGGAATACAAGCATAGTAATACCTATATTTACAAAAGGGGATAAAACAAAATCTGCTAACTACAGCGGTATTAGTTTATTGAATACATGCTACAAAATATATAGCAGAATACTTAATGAAAAACTAAAAATATACAGTGAAAAAATATTATTAGAATGTCAAAATGGATTTAGAAAAGGATGCTCTACAATGGATGCAGCTTTCAGTTTAAAACTACTTATAGAAAAAAGAAGATAATTTACTTAAGAATAAAGAGCTAATAAGCTTCATTTCGGCAATGAAAACATTACTTAAATTAAGGGGATATTGAATCCCGCATAGTTTTAAAACCGAATAAGAAACTCAAAGATCAGAATCAGAGAGTTTCTTGCCGAATATAGTAAACTATAAAGTATCGGCGGCACTAGCGTTAGCCAATGCAAGTGATCCTAGTACGTAGTACAATACCAGGGCAGCTCGTTGTAAAGGTGGTAAAGTTCTGATCACTATTCTTAGGTATTTTCTATAATGTAAAAACACATTTCCTAGGAAATGTATGCTGTTATTACATTATGGAGGGAGGTCACTACCCAGACCGGTTTCAGCCTTTTTTGAGGCTTCATCAGTGAGTAGCTAGACCTAATACCGAAGTGTATAGCGAAAAGAACTTATGTACTCTGCGAACGAGTTTCCCAAACAGGTGCAACCATTAAGTTACTTAAGAATAAAGAGCTAATAAGCTTCATTTCGGCAATGAAAACATTACTTAAATTAAGGGGATATTGAATCCCGCATAGTTTTAAAACCGAATAAGAAACTGAAAGATCAGAATCAGAGAGTTTCTTGCCGAATATAGTAAACTATAAAGTATCGGCGGCACTAGCGTTAGCCAATGCAAGTGATCCTAGTACATAGTACAATACCAGGGCAGCTCGTTGTAAAGGTGGTAAAGTTCTGATCGCTATTCTTAGGTATTTTCCATAATGTAAAAACACATTTCCTAGGAAATGTGTGCTGTTATTACATTATGGAGGGAGGTCACTACCCAGACCGGTTTCAGCCTTTTTTGAGGCTTCATCAGTGAGTAGCTAGACCTAATACCAAAGTGTATAGCGAAAAGAACTTATGTACTCTGCGAACGAGTTTCCCAAACAGGTGCAACCATTAAGTTACTTAAGAATAAAGAGCTAATAAGCATCATAAGAAGAGAATTTAATTTGAAAACTCATCTTTTGTTTATAGATTATGAAAAAGCATTTGACAAAGTAAAAAGATATATACTGTTTGATATATTACAAAGAATAAATATACCTGATATTTTACTACATGCAATATTGAGTATATATAAAGATAATGAAATAAAAATAAATGAAAAGTTATCTCAAAAACAATCTAAAAACCGAGGAGTAAGACAGGGATGCCCTCTGTCTCCAACACTTTTCAATGTTTACATTAATGAAATATTAATAAAGTGGAACACCTTAAACAATCCAGGTATAGAAATTTCCCAGAATAACAAAATACATACTCTATTATTTGCAGATGATGAGGTAATAATATCAGATAAGGAAGACTATTTACAAAGAGCAGTATATAATTTAAACATTACAGTAGAACAGTTTGGAATGAAAATTTCCATAGATAAAACTAAAACAATGGCATTTGCTTCTAACTGGAGTTTGTCCAGTTAGAAACAAAATAGTTATTAATAATAGAATAAATAAATACTGGATCACAGATAAATACAGATAAATCTTGGATTTGAAATATCACATGAAGGAGAAACAGACATAAAATTAAAAACTTCAAAATTTTTACAGATTATAGGCCTGATGAATAGAACACTCAATGCAAATATAGTACAAAAAGAAACACGCTTGAAAATATACAATACTTGAGCAGTGCCCACATTATTATATGGCAGTGAAATTTGGACAATAAACAAACAAGATAAACAAAGTACAATAACAAGTGAAATGAGATTTATGAGAAGAACTGCAAAATACACATTATTAGATCAAAAAAGGAATGAAGACATTTTAAAAGAACTAAAAACAAAATCAATAGAAGAAAAACTAAACAATTATAAACAAAAATGGATTGAACATGTAAACCAAATGGCCAATACTCGACATCCTAAACAAATACTAAAATATAAGCCAATTGGAAAGAGAAGGCAGCGTAGACCTCAAAATAGGATATTGGATGGACAATGAGACCAGAACTGACCAATATGGTCTATACCTGTAATTAGTGTTATGATGATGATGATGATGATGCTGCTGCTTTTACCACTCTCCTAAATCAGACAATCTTGCCATCCTTTTTGACCATTTATCTTTAAAAGTTAATTTTGTACAATCTAGTTATCCAAGTTGTAAGATAATTATCTTTCTAAGAGACTTTATCATTCATAAAACAAACTACCTCCTCCCTCTTCTTACTTCACAGATCAAGCTGAAAGGGAAAAATAATAATTTTCTAGCAGTTATAATCTAATAAAAATAGGTAACCTACCAACCATTACGCCAGACAGTCATTATTCTTTCAACACTCAAGACCAGCTCTCCACCAAATGCACTATAGATGTCTGCTCATCTTTTGGCAGCCTGAATGATAATCATATATATCTCCTTATGGCATTGTAGTTGTATTAAGTGGATGACCTCAGGGATTTCTATGCCTCTTTTCCATGGTGACATTACTGCTTCCCCTCTCCCAATCCAAATGCCTTCTCTGAACTAATAATTGAAATAATCATTAAGGGAATAAGGGCCTTTTTCTCACTCCAATGTGAACTCTAAAAAATGAGCCTCTGCAGCCCATCATAAAAATATAGCATATGTTTTGAATGCTCATGTCAAAAAGTCAGGTTTTCATTCAGTTTACTGTAGGCCAAAAACGAGATAATTTTTTTGTATACAAATCCACCTTCATAAGGGTGAAATGCGATAAGCTTGCCTCCTGCTAAAATTGCAGTTGAGTCTTCTTTTACTGCATTAAGGCTTTTGGAAGTAACTTCTGTCCTTTTTTGTTATATTTTATCTGTGTATACTCCTCTTAACTTTCACCAACAGTATATCACAAAATTCCTAATTACTCTTGATACTAATAAAGTTTCTTGGTTGGCTGAATGTTAGCATATATGCTTTCCAACCTCCAGATTTGGATCCAGCTGTGGGTATCGATGTTTATAGTTCTCTTTAGTGAAAGATGAATTTCATTGTCCAGTGTGAGACCATGGCCTCCAAGCTAGGCCATGTGTGGTCTCATCATTGGGAGTCACATAAAAAAGAGAGATAGTATCTATCCCTCCAGTTGTGCTCAAAACTTATGTCCCATAGTATAACACCTATCCTGTATCACCTATATAAGCTTTGATATTCATCTAACATCTATTCAACAGCATACTTACTGTGGTGGAGTGTTATGATAAGAAATGAATTGTGTTCTCTCAGGGTGGAGAATTTCAGTGGAAATAATCTCTCTCACACCATATCTCAAAGCCATTTGTGTTACTAATGGCTTTGAGATATGGTGTGAGATGGATGTTTATAGGACATGATATTTAGTGGGATGTTGTTATAAATAATACATGGTGATGAGCAGGAAATCTTTAGGCAGATTAGTTGGGCAAATGCAAAGCTTGCTCATCAGATTCTGTAAAAGCCACAATCTAACCATAGCAAACACACTATTTGAACAGCAAAAAAGAAGACGATACACATGGATTGCACCAGGCAACATGGAATATCAATTAGACTACATAATCATCCAAAAAAAAAAAAAATATATATATATATATATATATATATATATATATATTGTAAACTAGGTGAAAATATATAAAAATTATTCTGGAGCAGATCTGAATACTAATCATATCCCAGTCATCATGACAAGTCATTTACGATTGAAGAAATTGTGCATAAACAAACCATACAAATAATGAAACATAGCTAAAATAAAATATATAAATGCCTGCAAAGACTTTAGAGAAGAAACAGAAATTAATGAAAAGTGGGAATCTCTAAAGAGAGAAATAAATAAAGCTGCAGAAAAACACTTTGGAAAAGAAGAAACAATACAATATTAGCCATGGATCACCAGCCTACAAAGGGAGATAAAAGTCAGCCATCAAACTATCATCTCATTGTGCTCACCTCACTACTATTAAAAGTGAGGGAGGAGGTCATCAAAAGCTTCTTTACCAATATGGATTGCACCATTCCCATTCTACAGCAGGCCTCCTTGCTATCCTTACCCACTTTTGGACACAGGATATGGAGAGATTTGGAAAAGCTCATGTGATCACTCTTGATATTTCCAAGACATTTGATTGGGTCTGTCATCGAAGCCTTCTAAACAAGCTAGCATCTTAGGGTCTCCCTCCTGTCCCTTGTGATTGGATTGCCAGCTTCCTCTCTAGTCATTCATTACATGTCATGGTGGGTGGATGGCTTCCTCTTATCAGACTTGTTGCTCAATGCTATGGTACTACAACATTCAGTACTGTCATCCATTTTCTACCTCTTCCTCCTTTACATCAATCTCTCTCTCGAGCTTTGAAACTTTTCATCATTTTGCTGATGGAAATATTCTCCATCCTTCTTCTTTATTTTAGAAACCTTGTAGCATTCAAATGATTGTATATTAATACTTATTTATTTTTGATGTATTCTCTCTCTGAATTTATGCACATTTTTACATTGGAATATAGTAATATCTAGTCTGTGTATGAAACAGATATCTAAAAAGAGTACACCTAGTAATAGTATTATTAGCTGTATGTTTGTTTGTTTTTTTCTGATTTTACCAAATCATGCTAGGATTTATTTCTTATTATGCTGTTTTTAGTCTCCAAAGCATATCTGTTTGCAAAGTTTAATATAAAAAAATCAGTTAAAAAAAACAGTTTTACTTTGAGAACTTTCTGTATAAAACTAGCTTTTCATGATTGTTGTCTTTCTACTTCTTCCTTTCACACTGAGGTAAATAAATCCATTATCTCTGGGTTATTTATATTCAGCATAAAGCATATTCTCTATGATGATGAATTCTAAAATAAAGACATCTTTCTTCAGAGAAAACACTTTCATAAGAGAAAATAAGACCTTATAAAGATGGTCTTATTTTCTCTTATATCGTATTATAACCTTTGATGATGATGTATTTTCATTCTCTGTGATAATCATATGAGCTACATCCACCACATATATTATAGAAGTGCCTCATCATAGCTAAGCTTGAGTAGTTTAGGTTAGCTATCCATCGCGGTATCTAAATGAAATAGTCCCATGGTTGGTGTCTAGTGCAGAGTTTTTTTGACTATGTAAAAATAAATGAAAATACAAAAAAGGTAAAGAGTAATAAAAAAAAAAAAAATCCTTTTCCCTCCCATGGTATTAATGTACTGTAGATTCACAACATTTTGAGTAAGAGAGCCCACAGAACAAGTTTCTTTTCCTTCTCCTTCATCCCTGCAATTGCTGTTCTGTGGAACAGTCTTCCCCCTGGCATAAACACATCACAACCATTGCATCCTCAGCTTCTAAAAAAGTAGAATTTCTCTTTTGCTCAAGACGTTACTTCACCCCTGAACAACTGTTAACCTTATACAAATCACAAATCCATCCAACTATTGAGTACTGCTCTCACATATGGAGTGGGGCTCCCTCAAAATGCTTGACTCAATACAGAATAGAACAATAGACTTATTAATGACCCATCTCTTACCAACTCACTCCCTCCACTTTCACACAGACAGTTGGTCTCTGCAATATGTGTATTCTACAAATACTTCCATGGAAAATGTTCATCTGAAATAGCATCAGTAATTCTCCCACTTACTACTAAGCTCATCAGTGCAGCTACTGCTCAACATCCATTCACAGTGCATCTTGAAACCCACAGAACGAGTTTCTTTTCCTCCTCCTTCATCACTGCTGTACTGTGGTACAGTCTTCTCTCTGATACATGGTACTAATGTGCTATAGGTTGATCAACCAACCTCTTGTGTATGGACTCAACATAAAGTGGACACATTGTCATCAATCCTATACCCTCAAGAGATGTATAGGATACTATGATAGTACTACACGATTAAGTTTACACTATTATTAATGCCCTATCAATTTTCCTCCAAATTAATTCTATTTGTCAAGACTCCAGTATTGTCACATCTTACATTTCAGTCTTTGTGAGCACTTTTAACTATATCAGTTCATCTAGATCTGTTTAAGTGCAGTACTATCTTAGATTAGTTCCACTCACACATTCATGGATGATGACAATGCTAATTTCCTTCCATTTTTAATATGATGCTGCCAGTTGTCATCTGTTCAGCCCTCTTTTGATCAGCTCTGTTATTTTTAACCCAGCTCTCATATCCACAAGTTAAAATTGGTTTTAAAGACTGCCTTGTATGCTGCTTTGCTATACTGCCTTGCTAGCTTAGAGTTTTGGTTTATTTTTCTTATTCTACATAAATATATTCATTTGGCTCTCCACCATGCTGACTTTTCTTATTATATTGTCTATTTCTGTATTTATATCATAGATTTTACATTCAGAATGCTGTTGATGTTTTCAATTTTCTTACCTATTTCTATTTTCATAGTCTGTCTTTTTATTTCTGATTTTCATACCAAATTTATTATATCTTTTATTCAATCTAGGAAAAGAACCTCAAAACTTGCACTGGTTTTATTTAAAAGCACATCATCTGCATAAAGTGCTAAGTTGAATATCTCCAATTTTGATATCAAGTTAGATTCCACTTTTCTTCATTGTGGTATTCATAACCTATATTGATCATAATATGATCAATATAGGTTATGAATAGGAGTGGAGATAGTGTACAGTCTTACACCTGTATTACATCAGACTACGCCCCCCCACCCCCTTCATTTCTAACTGCAGAATATATATAATTGTATCATATTGTGGCATTCTGGACAGTTTTTCTGTTGGCACTTTTTCTTATGCTTAAAAAAAATATATATATATATATATATATATATATATTATTATTATTATTTTTTTTTTTTCCTAGAGATAGATGTTAAAAGTTTGGTTATACTATAAATTAAAGATGCCAAGAAATTTGGTTTAATCATTTATCCAAGTGTAAACAAACAAAGTTTGTGCTTCAAGTATCTTCAGGACTGTAGTCATTAGCCACTATATATACGAGTTGCCAGTCCTGAAAATACTTCAGGTGCAAACTTTGTTTGCTTAAACTTGGATAAAGGATTAAACCAAGAAAATAATTTTTTGACATCTTTAATTTATAGTATAACCAAATTGAAAAGCTTTAAACATCTATCTCTAATCCAGAGTATTTTATTAATAAGGTGTGATACTTTTTGGCTACTTGATATGGAAACATGATTTCTGCATTACCTTGGTATCCCTTCACGGTCTGGCTCCCACTGATGAAACCTCAATAAAGGTCCAAACCAGTCTGGGTAGTGACCTTTCCCATAATGCATAGCATTATACATGCCTGAAAGGATATGTGCTTTACATTATGGGATACTAAGGCAAGTGATGTGACGTCAGCCTCTATATACAAGTTGCCCAGTCCTGAAGATACTTCAGGTGCAAACTTTGTTTGCTTACACTTGGATAAATGATGAAACCAAGGATATAATTTCTTGGCATCTTTAATTTATTTTTTACATAGCTGGAAACCCTGCTCTAGAGACCAAACATTGAACTTGAGCCACTTCACATCTCCGATAAGTGGGGAAGTGGTCTTGCACTGGGCAGTTATATTCATCTTCCACTTAAAGACAATCACAAACATCCATCCTCATGGCAGAATTCAAACTTAGAGCCTGTTGGTTGAAAAGTAGCTATGCTAACCATTTAACCAACCAGACCAGCAGATCTTAGAAACTTAAGTACAGATCATTGTTATATTCCCTGAAATTCTGAATTATTTGCTGTAAAGTGAAAATCTGATCCAAACTCCTGCTTGGCCTAAACTCAACTTGATCTTCTCAGATTTATTTTCTCAAGTATGCTTGTGTAAGTATATAACTTGACATTTACTAGTATTAAATTAGCACTTTTATTTACTAAAACTAAGCTATTTTCACACGCTTACAACTTCAGCCTATTCAAATGATTCTGCAAGTGCTGCATATCAGTTACATTTCTAATTACCCTGCCTCTTTACATCATTAATAGGCTTTCTATCTCAGGAAATCCAGCTAGAGACACGAGACCATTCATAAATTTACAAATCTGAAACAGAAGTAGTGTTTAATTATTATAATTTTTATTTTACAAAACGAGTATGGTATTGTACAGATTATAGATTTAAAATTTTATTACAAATTAATGAAACTATTTAATGACTGCTGTAAATATAAACTTATTCATTATTTTATACATTATTTTGTGTTTGTCTTAAATATAATACTATAATATAAATTATATGACTAATATGACTATAAGTCATGTGTAGCGAAACAGGCACACCTAATTGACATTTTTATTAACTTAGCCACCTCGAGTCGGTTCATTCACAGAATGATCCTTTTTGTTTGTCAGGTGGTTTGTTACGTTAATTTAATGGGAGGGGCATCACTTCCACTAAGGAATGAACTTTCATGCTGTAATGTATGGTGCAGTCATTAATTTTTCAATTTTATGGTTAAATTTAGATCATATTTGATAAGTTGATAAGTTCAAAATTATAGACAATTTTTTTTTCTTAATTTCTAATTTTATATTTTTACTTTATTTTCATTTTTAAACTAATTTGAAGTTTATAAATACTTTTATGAACTATAAAAATTATAAAGCAGTTCATTGCAGTTATTATCCAAAGCAGATTTCATGTATGATAGAACACTAATGATATGATGAGGCATTTAGAACATATGCATGAATCATTTCTTAAAAGAAGGCCTGAAAGAAAATACATAACCTTCAAGTAGCCTAAAAAAAATTAAGGCTGAACACTCAATTTTAAATTTTTGTAAAACAAGAAAATTAACTGATATTTTATCTAGATTGGTTACCAAAGAATTAGCTATTATATTATTATTACTTTTACAGGCAGACTCATTAGGGAGGCCCTAAACATCATGTCAAGAACTATCCAACATTTGTGCAGTATCAATCATACTTTGCTTTGAACTCATTCACTGTAATGGTACCTACAACAGACTCTGGCAACCTATTCCACTCATTCACTACACTCCAAGCAAAAAACTTAGTTCTTACACCCTTACTCAGTTTCCATGGATGGCTCCTAGTTCTCCCACCACCAGACCTGTTCTGAAAAATTTTCTCTGATTTAATCGTTAAAACTGTTCAGTAATTTGTATGTCTCAATAATATCACCCCTTTTCTGCCTAGCAACCAGTTTCTGTAACCCACAAATCTTCCACCTGTTTGCATAAGGTTTATTCCACAGACCTGCTACCATCTTGGTCACTCGCCTCTGGATCTTTTCATCTCCTCCTCATCACCAAGAAATTCTGGCACCCCAGATCTGCATGCAGTAGTCAAGATGGTGTCTTATCAAGACTTGATAAAGAGAAACAATAACTTGCTTGTCAGAGTATTCTTCAGTAACCAAGTGATCTGATGAACTGCTTTAGCTATTCTTTTGCTATGTGCTCTCTAAAATTTAACTCTTATCCACTAACCCTCGCAAGTCTCTGACTTCGTGAATTTCCTGGAGTACAGTTCCACCAATGTGGTATACAGCTGGTAATCTTTTCATCCCAAAATGCACAAACTTACACTTAGCCACATTAAACTGGCATTCCTTCTCCTTTGCCTAGTCTGCCAATCTATCCAAATCATCCTGCAAAATTTTGACATCATCTGTATTAACTATTGCTCTACCCATCATCAACAAAGAACTGAAGAGTTCCCCTCAGATCCTGTCCTATATTGTTAATGAACAAAATAAACAGTAGCAGTCCAAGAACAGAACCCTGTGGCCTGCCACTAGTCACAGACCTTCTTTTGGATTCTACTTCTGAATAATCTACTCACCGATATCTCTCCATCAACCACCCTCCAACCATCTCACCAACCCTATATCTATCCCCCATATGCTGCAGTTTACTGATTAAACTGAGCAAAGGCCTATGACAGGATTCCATGTGGTATCCTGTCATAGGCCTTTGCTAAGTCCAACAGTTTCACTGTAAACATATTTTGTTAATCCAACTCAGGTTTTCCTTCTATCCATTCCTGTATTTTGCTCTTGACTTGCTTCTCCAATACTCTGACAACAACTCCTAATATGCTGATCGGTCATTAACTTGTTACATGAGTCTTGGAACATCCTTTATGCAATAAAGAATGCAATATCAAACTGGATGATATACTCTTGCAAAGTGTTCACTTAGTAATTCTACTATTTCGACTGATTCAGTTACCTCCCTACCATTGGCATTCATTAAAATCATATTGCCATATACATTCTTTCATTTACCTGCAGCATATTGAAAGAACTGTTTAGGATTATCTTTAGCCTGCATTGCTAACTTCCTTTCATAATCTGCTTTTGCCTTTCTTACCACACTAGTTACCCTTCTGGCCTGTGCCTTGCACTGTTCGTGTATCTGCAGGGTCAACTTTCTCCTTAAATTCCTTTCACAATTGTTTCTCTTTTTTTTTTTTTGCAGCTCTAGCTTAATGATGATATTCATCCATTTAACTCCCACTTGATTTACTATCCTGATTCTAGGTATGCAGTCTACCATTATCTCTCTCAAACATTCCTTTACCAGCCCTTGCAGTTTTACATACCATCGCACTGATCCAAGCAGTCTCCTAAACTTGTTATACTTACCAGCCGTTTCCACCTATACTCCATTTTTACTGAAAATTCCACACATTTAGCCACTATTCATTGAGTCTATTTGCAATGCCTACTATCTTCGTATTTTCCATCCTCTGGTCTCTGTCATCATCCAACTGTATATTTTATTCTGCTGGCCTCAATCTCACATCAGATAGCCTCAGATGTGTTATTTTCACTGGCCTGCAGTTGAACAACTTCTTTTTTTAGTTGCAGTTCATCAGCTATCATCAATAACACTCCTTCCCCAATACTTTTCACACTATATCTTCACATTTTATCCCACTAACTATATCATCTTCTGTTAGCCATATTCATTAGTGCCAATAACCTTTGGAAAGGATGATGAGCTAACCAATGTCAAAAATTCCTCCTGCTTGTTCCAAATGCCTCTGGCATTAGTGCAAAAGCCCCTTAGGCCCACCGCAATGCTTTATACTAACTATCCCATCCCGGTTTGCTACCAGTGGTACTAACTTATACATATTATACACATTCTTACCCTCAACTGCCCCACCGATGTCTATGTCTGAATATCCATTCAACAGCCCCTCCCCCACCAAAAAAGCTCTAGTTTCCATGATTCTACACATCCACTTTCAATTCACTCAACAATTTTTTTTAGTTTCTGAACACCAAATCCATTCGGATACAAACCATCCTTCTTGTATAAGCCCTTTCACCTGTCAAACTCGTTCCACAGATTCACGACGACGAGGTCTTGTTGTAATTGCGGTCGTTGTATGGTGTTCCGTTGTTGGAGATTTTTGAACTTATTTTGGTGCCGGTTTTTGACTCTGTCGAATTCTTTTTTTGCCATTGCGTCGGTGATATTCTCTAAGATCTGCCAAAGTTCCGTATTTAGAATATCATGCAGTGATTCTCGTAATGCGCTGATGGTTGCATTTGCTTTTGTTAATTCCAGGCGAGTGGTGTTAATTTGGTCACGTAACAGCGCTACACTCGCTCGTTTATAGATGCGTTGTGCTTTGGCCGAGTGGAACTTGTTTTTGATTTTAAAACAGTTCGGTATTAATTTGGTGTCTCGGCATCTCATTAAGAAGGCTAACCTGTTTAGTTGTCGCGCCAATTTCAAATTCCACTTACCATATTGTCGTGTCTTGCGTACGATATCGTCTCCGTGAAGAATCCTTAAACGTGTGGACAGACTTATGTGTTTGTCGAACATGTTGTTTATTATTTTATCCTTGGGTGAGCGGATGAGGGTGGCTAATTTGACCCATAGAGCGAGAGCAATCTGGACAGCATTCCTCCTTTATCACATCCAGGAGTCTACCTAGTACCCTGCTCATGCAATCAAGCCTACTACGGTCAAACAGGAAGAACTGTGAACATACGCATCAGCGAACATAAAAGATACGTCCGGAATTATCATTATGGGAAGTCGGGCCTGGCAGACCATGCTCTGGACACCCCTGCACACAGGATCAACTGGAAAAACACAAAAGTACTACACAGAAACCCGTATAAATCAGAGAGATTGTTCTTAGAGGCGACAGAAGCCCTAAAACACACTCCAAATCTCAACAAATATGGCTGTATTAACTTGCCGAAGATCTGGGAGACAGTCATATTAAGAAAAAACTAGCTCTTTTCTAGGACTCTAGTAATATATGATACCTTTTTTTTCAGATAGAGGGCGCCAAAATCAGGACTCTAGTCTTTGTGTTGCTGCTACAATTTTGTTTAAGTACACCATGTTGTTTTAGTCTCGCGTATTGTGACAAACAGTGTTTTTGTGCTCTGAAGATGCTGGTTATAACACCAGCGAAATATCAGCATCAAGTTAATAAATTAATTATTTACTTAGTTTCTGTGTTCTATTATGCCGTTAAAATAATAAACAACTTTCCCACCACTTTCAAACCAAATTCCAGCTGTTCTTCAGTTATTCAGCCATTGTACTACACTAAGTCCATTTTGATTAAATTCTTTAAATTTAAACAATGAATTCTTGGACGCCATTGTTCCGCTTTGTATCGTTGCCATGTGCTACACTACATAATTTACCATGAAAAAGACTAAATTAACAATATTTAAAACAATACTTTTTAACTTAAACTAATGATCTTCACAATACAGTCTAATTCTAACCAAATCCATTCGGATACAAACCATCCTTCTTGTATAAGCCCTTTCACCTGTCAAACTCATTCCACATATCTAAAAAAACCATGCCACTCCTCCTGCATAACCTACCATCAAGTCATTTGCTATTATCACTCTCCTTCTCAGCTCTACTCTTTAATATTGTGGCAACAGATTTATTATTATTATTACAGGCAACTATAAGGAGTCCTTAGACTTATCGAGGGAAGCCCTAAACATCATATCAAGAACTATTCAGCATTCGCTCAGTATCTATCATACTTTGCTTTGAACTCATTCACAGGCATGGCACCCACAACAGACTCTGGCAGCTTATTCCACTCCTTCACCACTCTCTAAGTAAAAAAAACCTAGTTCTATCACTCATGCTAACTACACTTTTGCTCATTTTCGATGGATGGTCCCTAGTTCTCCCATCACCAGACCTGTTCAGAAAAAATTCCTCTGAATTAATTTTGTAAAAAAAACCCTCAGTAATTTGAATGTCTCAATCATATCACCCCTTTTCTGCTTATCAACCAATTTCTGTAACCCACAGGTCTTCAGCCTGTTCTCGTAAGGTTCGTTGCACCATCAGATCAGCTACCATCTTAGTCACTCACTTCTGGATTCTCTCCACCTCCTCCCCATCAAGACGAACTGGCACTCAGATCTGGGCACAGTAGTCAAGGTGGGGGTCTTATAAAGGCTCAATAAAGTGGAACAATAGCCTGCTTGTCACTGCTCGTAAAAGTATTCTTCAATAAATCTGAAGAATACTAAAGATGAACTAAATCAACTCATTGTGATGAGCTGATTTAGCCACTTTTGCTATGTGCCTTCTAAACTTCGACCCCCCCAAATCTCTGGCTTCGTCAATTTCCTGGCGTACAGTTCCACCAATGTGGTATACTGCTGCTAATCTTTTCACCCCAAAATGCATGACCTAATCATCTGTACTGCTGTAAACCTGGTGCAGTATGACCTTTGATGTCTTTTCACTATAAAAATCAATCAACCATACTGCTTCAAAACAACTGTCAGTATTTGCCTCCTTGCATCTGTACCCTAGATGAGCACAACTTCTCTGCCATCATCAATACTCCTCCTCCTCTGTTTTTGCTTTATCTGTCTTTGCAAAAGACTACACATTCCTCCATTTCTATTCCTGTCAGAATAATCCTTGTTTAACCATGTCTCACTTATACCAAGTTTTTGAGTGAATGAACTCTATCTACTATACAGTCTCATTCCCCTCGTATTGAATACTTCTAGAATTTGTAAACCTGCTTATTAGCTCATTTCTGTTTCTATAACAAGTCCCACTAATCCCACTTCTTGCACATAACTCCCCTATCCATTCCATTACACCCCCCCCCTCCCGAGACCTAAATGTCACTGCCACATCTTTGACTGTCTTAATCTTTTCTTGTGCACTCACACATCCACTCTTGAAACTATCATCTATACTTTTCATGTAGTGTCTCCCCAACCACCCCCATTTCCTTGTTCACTCTTTATCTCTCTCTTATTCTTTTCACTTGTGCCGCTCATCTCTTCATTGACAAACTTGCCTATCTTACTCTCCTGCTCTTTCACAACACTTCTTGCTTCCTCAGTTCTTAAATTCACTTCACTTATTCTCTCTTGCAGCATCAGTTTCTCCAACTGACTCACACTAGCTCCATTCAATTGTAGCATATCTTTTATACAGCTCTCCACCCATCAGACTCATCCTATGCATTCACAGAATGAACTCGTTTCTCCTCACACAGCCCTGCTAGCATACAATTCATAATCTTTGCTTGCCTTTTCAGTTCATCGTTATTATACCTTTGCAATACACTGACTACCTTACCTACCATACTGTAATATTTCACTCTCCTTAACAGCCTCATGACATCCCTCCTTACATTCTTCTTGTTACCAGCCAAATCATTCATGCCAACTACTGTTACCCAGCCTTTTGCTTGCATACTCTTATCCAATGCTTCAAAAACCCTGCTCAGAAAACAGACCTTGTGCACTTTTTATCTTAAATTTAAAAATTTAGTCTATAGCTACTCCTTCCTTTTCATGATCACTATTGTTCAAATATAATGTGTATTATTTAGCAGAATGTCACCTGTTTTTTACATTTTTGTACCACCAATTAAGTATGTATATGCTTCTTTAGTTCTTCTGCTAGTTACACTTCAGATGTAACTAGCAGAAGTAACTTTTCCATTGATACTTCTTATAATGATGGTAGAGCCTCCATAACTCAGTTGGTATAGACAAAGCCCTTCGGTTCAAAAGAACTGGGTTCAATTCCCAGTGGAAGTATAGGATTTTTCATCCCTCAGAACAGGCAAACCAGCCCTGTGAACACATGCAAATCTACAGTCAACTATTGGAGCAAGTTCAGACTCAGCATCAGCTGAGTCTGAACTTGCTCCAATAGTTGAATATTCACTTTTCACCTTTATTCTTCACATGTTATTTCACATCTAAGATAATTAAAAGTATTTATCTGTTCTGTTGTTTTATTATTAAACATTTTACTTCTAACTAGAGTTTGTCCACAAAATGTTTTTTTTTGTTTTAGTTTTCTTCATAGATATTTTCATTCCAAACTTTCTACTATAATGTTTATATTAAATATATTGACCTTTGTAACTTGTCTTCCTTACCTGATTATTATTATCTGATCATCTGCAAACAGTAATATGTTTATTTTATTATTTTTGGAAATTTCTGTACCCGAGTTATTTAAATATTCCACTGCATTAGTATTTGATTACTATAAATATTAAAAAGCCTTGGAGAAGGAGGGCATCCCTGTCTTATATCTTATTTTATGGAATGATTTTCAGACCTTTTTTTCCTCTTATTTTTATTATGCATGAAAAAAATAAATTAAGAAAATTACTTTAATTCTAAATCAAGTGTGGTTTGCTTTCATCAAAAATTTAACTGCCATGGAGACTTAGGATATAACACAAGTGATACCACAGAACATGATGACAATAACAATTCGCAATGTTCCAACACATACAGTAACAAATTTATGATTTGTATTCTGGTTTATCCATTATATATAACAGTTGGGAAGTTATCAAAATATCTATTAATTTGTGTAATTAATTGTTAATAAGCTTTTGTTCTGTAAATTTTTTCTTTACCAGTATCCCTTATGATGTGCCTCTTAAGAATTTTGTCAGGTTTTAATTATTTTTATTAAACTCTTTATTTACATCATAATATGGTCTCAGTACTGAAAACTACCTACATAATTATCATGTTTAATGCACACTGGGCACTGGTGGTGGAGCTATGACAGGCACTTGGGGCATGGCCATATTTCTGATGTTTAAAATATCTCAGGGGATTATCGATATATAGCCTATCAGGAGAGCTGTTAACGTCTTTTATGTGTTCAGACATGCCGATCTCTCCCAACCTTCCTGTCTGGCCTACATAACAAATGCCAGAAGAACGTTGAATCTCATAAATGCCTACTTTTTTCATGAGATGATGTGTGGATGTAGGAATCTTGAGAATTTTTGTAAAGGTAAAAAAGCCACTTTAACATTGTACTTGCAGAGCAACACATTTTTGAAATCTTGTTTAAGTAAGGGAGTTGCAGGAGATCTACATGTAACCCCCCCCCCGTATAACATGGTTTCACTCAAGAATTCGGCAAAATCCGCATATAACATGGCATTCCTACAACAACACACTCTCGCTCTAACACTGTTTGAGAATTGAGGAAATTCCCGTACAACATGGGGCGTGATGACAGCTTTTAAGAGAAAGCAATATCATTCGATATTTTCATTCGAACATATATGTCGTGTCAGATTGGTGTACAGAATTTTACAGTTTATTATAATTTTAAATTCATTTTGTTCATGGAGTATTAAACATATTTTAAGACTTTCACTGTTTTCTTCTTTGTATGTATTATTCATATGTCTTATTGAACATTTTTTTGTATGTATTATTGAACCTTTTTTAAAGAAGTGTTAAATATTTTTTTTTTGTGAATTAATTTGTAGCCCTGAACAATGTCTGCTGGAAGTAAAAAAAAAAAAAAAAAAAAAGTACCTCATAAAAGACATTTCATCTCTCTAGAATTAAAAATACAGATTTTGGATTGTCTTAAAAAGGGGAGAAAAAGTATCATATGTTGCAAAACCTTGGATTTAAATGAAGCAACAATCCGGACCATACAGAAAAATGAACAGGAAATTATAGCTTCCGTTGCTGCAGGTTGTTCTATCTCTGCAAATATGACATCTTACCCCAGAGCACCAATACTTGAAAAAATGGAAAAAGCTCTTAGTTTTAAATTAAGGGGATATAAAATCCACATTGTTTTAAAACCGAATAAGAAACTCAAAGATTGGAATCAGAGAGTTTCATGGCGAATATAGTAAACTATAAAGTATCGGCGATCACTAGCGTGAGCTAATGCAAGTGACCCTAGTACGTAGTACAATACCGGACAACTCGTTGCAAAGGTGGGGAAAGTTCAGATCACTATTCTTAGGTATTTTCCATAATGTAAAAACACATTTCCTAGGAAATGTATGCTGTTATTACAATATGGAGGGAGGTCACTACCCAGACTGGTTTCAGCCTTTTTTGGGGCTTCATCAGTGAGTAGCTAGACCATAATACCAAAGTATATAGCGAAAAGAACTTATATACTCTGCTATACGAGTTTCCAAAGAGGTGCAACCATTAAGTTACTTAAATATAAAGAGCTAATAAGCTTCATTTCGGCAATATAAACAATATTTTAAATTAAGGGGATATAAAATTCACATTGTTTTAAAACCGAATAAGAAACTCAAAGATTGGAATCAGAGAGTTTCATGCCGAATATAGTAAACTATAAAGTATCGCCGATCACTAGCGTGAGCTAATGCAAGTGACCCTAGTACGTAGTACAATACCGGACAATTCGTTGCAAAGGTGGGGAAAATACCTAAGAATAGCGATCTGAACTTTCCCCACCTTTGCAACGAGTTGTCCGGTATTGTATGTAGCTCATTGTACGTGAGCTAATGCAAGTGACCCTTTTCTGGTATTGTATTACGTACAATACCGGAAAAAAAGCGTGAGCTAATGCAAGTGACCCTTTTCTGGTATTGTACTACGTACAATACCGGAAAAGGGTCACTTGCATTAGCGCACGCTAGTGATCGCGATACTTTATAGTTTACTATATTCGGCATGAAACTCTCTGATTCCAATCTTTGAGTTTCTTATTCGGTTTTAAAACAATGTGGATTTTATATCCCCTTAATTTAAAATATTGTTTATATTGCCGAAATTCTTTATATTTAAGAAAGCTCTTAGTATTTGTAATGAAGGGGATACAAATCCTTTGATGTTTATCCCAGTAAGCGAAACTCTAAGAACTAGGACTAAGATCTATGAGTTTCATACCGAAAAACTTGGCAAATCCAAGCGTAAGTAACCACTTGGTAGTAGAACACCAAGGCAACTCGTATCAAAGGTGGAGCAAGCTCCCTCACTATCCTTGATATTTTCTCATAATGTAAAAACACAGCCCCTAAGGGATGTAATGCTGTAATTACATTATGAGGAGAGGTCACTACTCAGACCGGTTTCAACCTTTTTTGAGGTCTCATCAGTGAGTAGGTAGACCTGGAAGATAACAAGGTTTAAGTGAAAAGAACTTACATACCTTCACTATACGAATGCTATAAAGGTGTGCCTGTATATTATAACATAGAATAAAAGCCAAAAGGCTATTTTTGGCAACCTTAATAATAATGAAGGGGATACAAATCCTTTGATGTTTATCTGCCAGTAAGCGAAACTCTAAGAACTAGGACTAAGATCTATGAGTTTCATACCGAAAAGCTATCGGCTAATCTAAGTGTAGGTAACCACTTGGTAGCACAACATCAAGGCAACTCGTATCAAAGGTGAAGCAAGCTCCCTCACTATCCTTGATATTTTCTCATAATGTAAAAACACAAGCCCCTAGGGGATGTAATACTGTAATTACGTTATAAAGAAAGGTCATGATAACACAGCCTCATAATTACATTATGAGGCTGTGTTTTTACATTATGAGAACATATCAAGGATAGTGAAGGAGCTTGCTCCACCTTTGATACGAGTTGCCTTGGTGTTGTACTACCAAGTGGTTACTTACACTTGGATTTGCCGATAGTTTTTTGGTATAAAACTCATAGATCTTAGTCTTAGTTCTTAGAGTTTCGCTTACTGGCAAATTAACATCAAAGAATTTGTATCCCCTTCATTATTATTAAGGTTGCTAGAAAAATAGCCTTTTGGCTTTTATTCTATGTTATAATATACAGGCACACCTTTATGGCATTCATATAGTGAAAGTATGTAAGTTCTTTTCACTTAAACCTTGTTATCTTCCAGGTGTACCTACTCACTGATGAGACCTCAAAAAAAAGTTGAAACTGGTCTGGGTAGTGACCTCTCCTCATAATGTAATTATAGTATTAAATCCCCTAGGGGCTGTGTTTTTACATTATGAGAAAATATCAAGGATAGTGAAGGATCTTGCTCCACCTTTGATACGAGTTGCCTTGGTGTACTTGGTGTAAATATACTACCAAGTGGTTACTTATACTTGGATTTGCCGATAGTTTTTCGGTATGAAACTCATAGATCTTAGTCCTAGTTCTTAGAGTTTCACTTACTGGCAGATAAACATCAAAGGATTTGTATCCTCTTCATTATTATAACCAGAAAAATAGCCTTTTGGCTTTTACTCTTAGTATTTGTATTGATGACTGCTAAAAAAAAAAAAAAAAAAAAATGGATCCCACTGGACACCAATGTTATTAAACATAAAGCTTTAAAAATTTACAACTCCTTAAAAGAAAATAGAGAATCTGCTATTAACCCTGAATTTGTTGCTAGCAAAGGTTGGTTCAGCCGTTTTAGAAAACGCTTTTCATTACAAAACATAAAAATACAAGGGGAAAGCTCATCAGCTGATAATGAAGCTGCCAAAACTTATCCAAAGGAATTTCAAAAAATTATTGAACAAGGTGGATATACAACACATCAGGTTTTTAATGCCGACGACATGAGGCATTGGTGTAAAAAATGCCCAAGAGAACATGTATTTCAAAAAATGAAAAAGTTGCACCAGGTTTTAAAGCCTCAAAAGACCTTTAATAAGGAAATACCGTGAGCACATGCGAATTTAAAATTATAATAATGGTAAAACTCGCGTAAAATATTATTCAATAGTAACATTTTTGCCTGTGTATCGCAGGCATCTTCAGTACATTTTCAAAGCTAATTGAACAATAACTGACAATTCCAAAGGTTGCCACCTAAGTAGCTAATGTAAGATAACTAAAAAGGTAAATAAATTTCCTAACTAAAAAATAAAAATAAATAAATAAAAAATAAAATTATGCCTTACGTACAAGGCATTAGTGAACATATAGCAAAAGTTTTAAAACCACTGAATATTTTGTTGCCCTTTCGTCCTTCAGAAAAATCTCCTCCTTTCTCACTTCTCCTAAGGACAAACTTCCACATCTTAGTTATCCAGGTGTCTACCAAATTTCTTGCTCTTGTGGATTATCTTATTTCGGACAAACAGGAAGATCTACCTCTATTTGGTTAGAAGAACACCAGTCTTATATTCAATACCTTGAACCTGAACAGTCTGGACTTGCAGAACATGCCATCATCACTAGACATAGACTTCATTGGAACATGACAAGAGTCCTTCACAAAAGTTAGTTTCTCTTGGAATGGCTTTATAAAGAAACATGTGAAACTTTACTCGACTCTTCTAACTTAAACATCCAATGGTTTATGTCTATCCCCTTTATGGGAGATAGTACTTTGTAAATCAGCTAATCTTTCCTAACTTTTTATTGTATATATATATATATATATATATATAATTTTATTTTTTATTTATTTTATTTTTATTTATTTATTTATTTTTATTTTTAGTTAGGAAATGTATTGACCTTTTTAGTTATCTTACATTAGCTACTTAGGTGGCACCCTTTGGAATTGTCAGTTATTGTTCAATTAGCTGTAGAAATGTACTGAAGATGCATGCAATACACAGGCAAAAATTTTACTATTAAATAATATTTTACGTGAGTTTTTCCATTATTATAATTTTGAATTCATCAAAAGACTCTGTAACATTACTTATTTGCAGTAACGCTTCAGACGATCACATGGTAAAATCCATGCTAGTTTATAAATCCCCCAATCCTCATGCAATGAAAAACCTAATAAGAGTGCTTTACTAGTATATTGGATGGCAAATAAGAAAGCTTGGGTAATTATTGATTTATTTAAAAAATGATTTCCAAATGTTTTGTACCAAGTGTGAAAAACTACTTAAAGCAGAAAAATCAAGTTAAGCATTAAAGCTTTACTTTTAATGAGGATTTAGGTCAACACAGCACTCTTTGGGATAGTGCTCAAGCAAACATCAGAGGAAGAATTAGAGCTCATACTCGACAACAATAAATCTCTCCCTCCTAGACACAGGAAGCAATACCTTCTTCCACATGCTTTCCTGAATATTTACTATCCTAGACATCTACTCTCCCTTCCTTTTCCCACACTTCAAGTGGAAAACAAGAATTTATTTGGTAGCAATAACATCCCTGTAATATCCACTTTCCTGCATAAACAATCCTAATCTCCTTATAATAAATTTAGTTTAATCCTTTATCCAAGTGTGAGCAAACAAAGTTTGCGCCTGAAAGTATCTTCAGGACTGGGGTAAGGTGGTACAACACCAGGGCAACTCGTTGCAAAGGTGGAGCAAGCTACCAACACTCCTGTCTCAGTATAAACTAGTCTGGGTAGTGGCCCTTCCCTTAATGCATAACATTAGACATATCCACAAGGAGATGTGTTTTGCATTATAGGAGATACTGAGACAGGAGTGTTGGTAGCTTGCTCCACCTTTGCAACGGGTTGCCCTGGTGTTGTACCACCTTACCCCCAGTCCTGAAGATACTTTCAGGCGCAAACTTTGTTTGCTCACACTTGGATAAAGGATTAAACTAAATTTATTATACTCTAACCAAGTGAAAAATAAACTTTCAACATCTTTCTCTAAATCCAGAGTAATTTATTAAAAAAAGGGTGGCACACCATTTGGCAACTCCTATAGGTAGAGATGACCTGCTAATGCTTCTGCCTGGTATCTCAACTTGGGCCTGGCTCCCACTGAAGAGACCTCAATAAAGGTCGAAACTAGTCTGGGTAGTGGCCCTTCCCTTAATGCATAACATTAGACATATCTGCAAGGAGATGTGTTTTGCATTATAGGAGATACTGTGACAGGAGTGTTGGTAGCTTGCTCCACCTTTGCAACGAGTTGCCCTGGTGTTGTACCACCTTACCTCCAGTCCTGAAGATACTTTCAGGTGCAAACTTTGTTTGCTCACACTTGGATGAAGGATTAAACTAAATTTATTATACTCTAACCAAGTGAAAAATAACCTTTCAAAATCCTAATCTCCATCATGGATATCACAATGAAAAATTGAGTAACTGACTGGCTCATATTCGCATCATTAGCAAAACTTAATTCTGCAATGGTTAGCTCTTCCATGAGCAATGCAATGAATTGTGACAGAGTACATTACACAAGTCACGAAAACTGCAATTCCTAAAACATCTAGATGGTTCCATGTTTCCTTAAGCCATGGTGGAATGATGATTGCACAGCAGCAGCTAAAGAAGCTCAGAAGAAAGCTTGGGGTATTTTTTTGAAGCTACCACACAGTAACAAATCTCATTGCTTTCAAATGTGTCTGAGCTCCAGCAAGTCACATATGCCATCAAAGTCAATGGCATCCTAAATCCATTATACATTTTCCATAAGACAAGTAACACTAAAGAAATGTGGGACAAAATCCAAAAAATAAAGTGCAGATAAAACCACTCACCATCTCTCTATTATCCTTGATCACAGTGGTTGCACAGTTGCTGATTGAACATGATTGCTGACACACTTGGGGAGATTTTAGCTAAAACAGCAGCATCTTCATATTCCCATGTCGTATATCCAAGTTCCTTGTCCAAAAAAAAAAAGTTGCAAAGCAAAAAAACAACAAATCCAGTTTTCTTTAAACCACACTAAAGAAGTATACAACAGATCATTCTATCATCTGCTGTTGGACCAGATAATATCCATTATGAGATGGTAATGGATGTTATATGGTCCTTTCCTTATTAATCATCTGTGATCATCAACTGTTGCACCTTGACAAGAATTTTCTGTGAGTGCATATTTCCAGATATCTGGCAAAAGACAATTATTTTTGCCATTCCTAAGCCAAGGAAGGAATCAAAATTCCTAAATAACTACTATCCTGTTGATCTAACCATCTGCTTGTGCAAGATTCTGGAAAAAGTGGTTAACTCTTGTCTTTTATGGATTCTGGAGAAAAACAATGTTTTTTTTCCAGAACACAATCTGGCTTCTGAAAATATCATTTTGCCACTGGGCATCTAGTATTGATTTTCTTTGATATGGAAAAAGCATATTACACTGCTTCGAGATTTGGCATATTGAAAGACCTAAATTATTTTGGTCAAAGGGAATTTGCCTCTTTTTATCAAGAATTCTTATCTAAATGAATTTTTGGAGTGGAACTACCCCATTCTTACCTTATGTGACCAGGAGTAAATAAAGAGTCCCACAAGGTTCAGTTTTAAGTGTCATGTTTTTTGCAATCAAGGTCAACTTGATAACAGTACACCCAACACTTATACCCTCTGTACAGATGACTTCACCATCTTCTGTCATTCATGTAATATGAGTGCCTAGAGAATAGCAGCTGCAGCAAGCTACTGACCATCTCTCAAAACGGGCGCTTATAAATCAGTTCAGATTTTCACAGTGGTAAATGTTTGTGTGCACTTTTCCCACAGATATGGCTTTCATCTTGACCCAAAACTCTGACTAGGACAATCATTAATCTCAGTTGCACCAGGATCCAAGTTCTTGGGACTCATGTTTGACAACAAATTCAGTTTCTTCCCTCACATATGTCAGTTATGAGACAAGTACCTTAAAACAGCAAATAATCTATGCACCCTATCTTCCACCTTTTAGGGTGCTGACAGATAGTCTTTGTTTCATTTGGACATGCATTGAAAAGATCAAAGCTTGATTATGAGTTCCTAGTCTATACTTCTGCTAGGGAGAGTACACTGCAATGGCTAGATCCTATTCACCATCAAACCATCAGAATTGTAACTGGAGCATTTCGCATGTCACCTATTCTTAGTTGGTATTTTGAGGCAAATGATCCACCTTTGTTGCTTCAATGTCAACAGCTCTTTCTCTGTTATACACAACAAAAATAAAATCCCTGCCAGGTAACCTCATGTGGCCAACTATTTTTTGTCCATGATGGGAGAATCTGTACAGCACTCAACACTGTGCCATAGAATCCTTTGGTTTGTTTGGTAAAAACTTTCAACACTTTTTATGAGTATTCTTTTGAACTCTAATAATCAACTGAGACATGAGCTAGTATAACACATGATTTATAGCCCATTATTATTGTGATGCGTTTTTAAATGGTTAACAGTATCTCCCTGATGTAATGTAATCCTTGTGTTGAAGCTTAAGTGCTGTGCAGAATTCATGTTGGAGGTTTAATTCGATAATTATCAGCACTGAGAAAGGATTAAAAATAATTTTAATACTTCCAATATTTCGTCTATCTCAGAGACATCTTCAGGGATTACAAAAAACTTTTTGTAACAACACACACACAAAAGCAATACAGTAGTGAGTGAAACTAAAGTCCTATCTAGGTGGTGCTCCATCTATGGGGCATTTGCAGGTGGTCTAGGATGTAAAGAGGGATCTCTAATAATTAATTCTCGTGGAAAGGCTTAGATGTTGGTTATGCATTTTTACTAACGCTCGATCTAACAATAAGCTGAAAGCTCTATTGTTACACATACAAACTAGCTAAACATTTGGCCAAAGCTCTCACACACTATTATACTGATAACACACCTTCACACATAAAAAACACTCAGCCCACTTCAAAGCCAGCATAGAAAACCTTACACTCAAACACACTGACGTAATGGTCAGTTTTGATGTCTCCTCCTTATTCACTAATGTCCCACTCAAAGAATCCTTAGAGCTAATCCAAGCTAAATTTCCTCCCGATATCACAGCCCTATTTCAGTTCACAATGAACTCAGGCTATTTTGTTTGGCAAGGAAAATTCTACAAACAAATAGAGGGGACAGCCATGAGTTCTCCACTCTCCCCACCCTTGGCCAATTTTTATATGGAGACTTTTGAAGAGAAAGCGTTCAACTCTACCCCACAAAAACCAACCATTTGGCTTTGCTATGTTGATGATGTGTTCGCTATTTGACCACATGGCTCCGATGCACTCCTCTCCTTCCTAACACACTTAAACAACCAACACGCCAGAATCAAATTCACCCTGGAAGAGGAAAAAAAACAACTGCCTTCCTTTCTTAGACACACTAGTCACCCGACAGCCTGATGGAACCTTGTTTTTCTCAGTCTATGGAAAACTCACCTATACAGGCAGATACATTCACCAACAATTCCACCACCCCTCCTCGCAACAATATGGAGTCATTAAGACACTACACAGCATGGCTAAACTTATCTGTTCAAATGACAATGCCCTAACCCAGTGATTCTCAACCACTGTGCCGCAAAATTTTTTAAGTGTGCCGCCACTGTGAATACCCATACATAAGCGGCGTCAGACAAGTGGTTCAATCAGTTCTACCTTCCTAGCGGGGACTGGCTGAACTAATGCGCATGGCTATTATAGTTCTGGCTACTGGCTAACAAAGCTACATATTAGTTTAGTCTACTAGTCGCCCACTTGATGCGTGCATATGGTTAGTTACAACTTATATATTCGTTTTCATACATGCAATACCACAATATTGGGAAGTCGAACTCAATTAAAATGGATTCAAAGGCAATATACAATATGTCGTTTTTAATAATTTTTTGACAAAATTATTTTTATTTTCAATGAACCCCCTAAAATGGATAAATGGATAAAAAAAAGAAAGCTTAACAACGATAATGATGTGATGCTAGCGATCATGCTAACGAGCCCAGTACAATTAAAGATGTTTCCTCTGCCAAAAAATGTAATGTTCATCTTAAGTATAATAATGACTTCTTAAAATTTGGATTTACATCTACAATGGAAAATGATAAAACTGTTTCCGAGTGTGTGGTATGTGTTTGTAAATTATCGAACAGTGTTATGGTTCCGAGCAAGCTTCAACGTCACCTGCTCACTAATTATCCTTCGCTAGCATCAAAAGACAAAGCCTACTTTCAAAATTCATTATCTGCAAGATCCAAACAATTAAAGATTTTTAAAAAGCAAATTACTGTGTGTGAAAAAGCTCAGATAGCTTCTTATGAAGTGGCTGAATTAATTGCTCTCAAATTAAAATCTCATAATTTGGCTGAAGAAATTATATTACCTGCTTGTTGTAAAATTGTAAAAAGAATGATCGGTGAATCAGCAGAAATTGATGTTTGTAAAATACCACTTTCAAATGACACAATTCATCACAGAATTATAGACTTGTCCCGAAATATTGAAGAAAATACTGCTAAAACTCTTGCAAATTCAAATTTTGCTTTACAAATCGACGAAACAACTGATATTACGGGAAAAACATACTTAATTGCATTCTTTCGATTCATTCACGAAAATTATATAATTAATCAATTTTTATATTGTCGTGAATTATCTGATTTCACAACAGGAAAACATATTTTCAATGAAATTAATTCTTATTTACAAGAAATTAAAATTTCGTGGAATTTGTGCATTGACATTTGTACAGATGGTGCTCTGGCTATGACAGGATCTATAAAAGGATTTGTAGCACATGTAATAGAACATAATGCAGATATATTATTTACCCATTGTTTTTTGCATCGGGAAACACTCATTACAAAACAATTACCATCAGAATCGAAAGTAGTGCTGGAACAATGTGTTAAAATGATTAATTATATAAAATCAAGACCATTAAAAAGTCGCCTGTTTAGTCAATTATGCCAGGCTATGGAGTCTAAATACGAATCATTGTTACTACACACGGAAGTCAGGTGGTTATCCAGAGGGAAAGTTTTGTCTCCCGTGCTTGAATTAAAAAATGAGATAAAGATATTTTTTGAACAAAATGATAATGATTTTGTTGGTTTGTTGGATGACAAAATATGGTGTGCTAAGCTGGCTTACTTATCTGATATTTTTGTTATTTTTAATAACATAAATACGAGTTTTCAAGGACCGAAAGAAAATATTTTAAACTCAACTGATAAAGTGTTGGGATTTTAAAAAAAAAATTACTTTATGGTAGAATAAGGCCCAAGAAGGTAGTTTAGAAAAGTTTGAGTCAGTTCCAACAGATTGTTATAAAATAATAATTCATAAAATAGTTATTGATCATTTGACAATACTAGAGCAAAAAATTGTTCATTACTTTCCTAATTTAGAAATAAAAAAATTTGATTGGATTCGGAATCCATTTGTGATAAACGACACATCGGTGTATGAACTAACTTTGAAAGAAGAACTGATTTCTGTGTGTAATAACCGAGATTTAATTTCAAAACATTCAGAAGAATCAATTAATTCGTTTTGGGTTAATCTTAGATACGATTATCCAACAATATCACAAAAAGCTTTAAGTGTGTTATTACAATTTCCCACATCTTATTTGTGCGAATTCGGATTTTCGGCTTTGACCAATATAAAAACGAAAAAGATATCCAGACTTTTAAATCTGGATCACGAAATGAGAGTAGCATTATCATTTATACGCCCAAATATAAATGAAGTTATCAAAAAAAAACATGCTCAAATTTCGCATTAAATGTAATTTATCATTAAATAAACATTTTGTTTACTTTGTAATGCAATTTTATTTTATATTTTATTTCAAATTATTATTGTATGCTGTTTCTACAAAATATATTATAGGTACATGAATTAATTAAGTAAAATTCTTTTAAATTTATCTTATTGTTAGTGTGCTGCCAAATTTTAAAATTATTAAAAGTGTACCGTGATGAAAAAAAGACTGAGAATCACTGCCCTAACCACAGAACTAAACCACATTCTCAACACTTTCTCAGCCAATGGCTACCCCCCCCCCCCCCCCAATTGAAATATTGAAACCAATATTTCAAAAATTTTGAAATATTGGTTTCAAATTTCAAAAAATATTTAAACCAATACCCCCCCCCACACACAACAAGGATTACTCTAAATTCATCACCATACCCTATGTCCGAGGCACCTCGGAAAAAATTACAAAAATCCTAAAAAAATATGCCTGTTACAGACCATACAAAAAATTGGCATCCCTTATCCGCTCTACTAAAGACCAACCTTCTCCCCCCCCCCCCAGACCTACCTGGTGTATACCAGGTCCCTTGCAGCTGTAAGCTGTCCTACTTTGGCCAAACAGGCAGGACAGCTAATATCAGAATTTCAGAACACAAGGACTACATTTGTTTCACCAATACAGCCACTCTGGTCTTGCAGACGATGTGCTGGATACCTGCCATAGAATACGGTGGAAGAAAGCCACAATAGTACACTGTAGTAAATACAAATATGAAAGCCTTTTCGTGGAATCATCCTCAGCCCTAAGAAACAATCCAAACCGCAACAAATTTGGCTGTGAGACTGCCTCAAATTTGGGAAATCTACATCAGAAGACCTTCAGTCCAGTCGCCCAAGAATACCAACATTGCCCGCTAGGGGGCACCATCAGGACTTTAGGAGAAAGAATAGCTTCCTCCATCTTCCTCATTTACTGTTTGGTGTGCCTGTGTGCACGTGTCTTGTTCTTAAGTTCCTGTGAAAATGGCAACGTGACATTGCCGAAATATTGGAAGTGTATTAAAATTTATTTTAACATATATCCTAGTTTACATTGTAATTTCCTTAAACTATTTACTAAAAATCTAATAATTAATGTTTCCCAAATTTTGTGAAGTTTGATGCAACCGTATTTGTTTAAATTAGGTTGATTCCTGAGTGCCGATGCAGATTCAAAAAACAGTCATTATCTTTTGAATTTACTATGGTGGAGCATGGTTGTGTTTCAGGAGATCCTGTGGGTAGTATCCAAAACATGGTCTGCAAGGCCAGATTGACTATAATCGTGATTGCAGATGTAAGATCTGTGTTCTTAGACAGGCAGGTCAGTATCCATCCGGATGCTGACCTGCCTGTCTGTCTGAAGTGAGCCGGTTTACAGCACAAGGTACTCTATATACTCCAGGCACTGAGAGAGAGGAGGGGGCTGTTCTTTGGTGGAATGGATAAGGGTAGCAAGTTTACGGTAGGGCTTAAAAGCTGTATGGAGGTTGTACTTTTTTTTCTAGGTGGTGCAACCACCTAGATAGGACTTTAGTTTCACTCACTACTGTATTGCTTTTGTGTGTGTGCTGTTACAAAAAGTTTTTTGTAATTCCTTAAGCTGTCTCTGTGACAGAGATGAAATATTGGAAGTATTAAAATTATTCTTAATCCTTTCTCAGTGCTGATAATTATTCCATTAAACTTCCAACATGAATGGGTGTAATGTAATGTTGGATGAAATATATTGGTGTTTTTTAATAAAAATTCTATATACAAGGGGTGGGGAGCTGAAAAGTTCTGATATTGAGGTTCTAACCTCAATTACTTCATGGTGATTATCACAACTTTACAGTGTACCCTCATATGTTTGTTATTACATGTTAAGCCATGAAAGTTATTTAAATATGACCAGTACATATATTCCATTAAAACTATTTATTAGTACTGTTCTTGCATATATCCTTTTGATACTTGATTTTTATTTGTTTCACGAACTCCTTATACTTTTTCAATGATTGTTTTACACCTGCCTTTTATCTATCATTTTTTATATTCTTGTTTGTGTATATCTTTCGTTTTAGAATTACATTTATACACATTTTGTTTATATCCATTCATATTTTGTAGTTTGTATACTGCTATGATCCTTTATTGGCACAGTATGACCATAGCCATCCTTGCACCATTAAACACCAAACAAACAAGCAAACCTTAATATGACTTTGGTGACATATAGGATATTATTGAATTATATTAGTTATTATATTGTTTACCTCATCTTATTCTAAAGTTACTATTATGAATAATTTTAAAATGTAATCACTTATAAGCCTAAATGCCAGAGGCACATTTTTATTGCTATGGCATTGTTATAGTTTGCATGTAATATATGTAAAGCTTGTTTGAAAGGTTTAAACCTGTATGTCTATTCTATAAAGTCATTCTCACTCTCTCTCTCCGTGTGTGTGTCCTTTTACTTCTGCTGTTCCAACTATATTTGGTTTTTAAGTAAGCATGCATTAGTTAAGATCAGTGGAAAGAATACAATTTGGACTTTGGCTGTTTTGGATTTTCCTTGTTCTTATCATATCCATTATTAGGAGTAAGTGGTCTGATCTCCAAGTTTGAAATTAATCTTTGAATGAAACATTTTTGTTTATCTTCTACATTAAAAAATATTGAAATTTCTTCTATAACTTATGGCTTCACCTTCATGTGTTTTAGCTGATTGCAGTGTAACGACCATAAAATCTAGAGTTTAGCTCAACCAGCATAATTTACTCATAATGCATTTCTCTCCCTTCATTTGTATAGTACTGTAGTGTTTTTCATATTATACAGAGTGAAGTGTTTCATTGAACTCCCAATTTGAGAATAATGTTGTCAGTGCTGTGTGTGTGTGTGTATGTATGTTAGAGAATATTTCTTGAGGTATTTTTTTTTATGATTTCATTATATTTATAGGATACGGAAGACCTTGTTTTATCGCCGCCATTGCTTGAAACAATAAAAGAAACAGAAGAAAATTCTTTGGCTCATGTTAGGGAAATAGAAGCCCTACAAGCAATTCTCATTCAACAACAGTAAGTATATATATATAACATTTTTAACTATATATAAATTATATAAATATAAATTATATAATTTATATATAGTTAATTATATAATTAACTATATATAAATTATTATTTATATGATATTATATAAATCAGTTGTTGGTGTATAACTTTCATAATTTAAGAAGTTTTTAAGTAATTGCTAGGATACTCTCTTTTGTTGTGAAGACAAAAAATAATCATCTGACTGAATGCTCATGTCAAATTCGTTTCATCCCCCCCACCCCGCGCAAAAAAAAAAAAGTTTAATAGTCAGTATGCTGCTGAGATATGACAATGATGAGTTGAGAGCCGGGATCATGAATGGTATACTGGCTGAGTGTATTGAGAAGATGGGAGTGCAGTTTATGGGTGTGGCATGCATTTGAGGGAAGAACTGAATTATACAGGCATGACAGATTGCATTTGAATGGCTTTGGAGTGAGTGAACTGGAGAAACAGCTGCTAGATTGAAGTGTAGTGCATTATGCAAGCAAGCGATCAGAAGGAAGAGATGAAGTGAAAGATCAAGAGAGTGGTACAGAAGAGACTGAAGTGCTTGGCAATGGAAATAGTAGTAATAGGGTGAGAGATGAAGAGAGAATGGGAAAGCAAGAGGAACAGGGAAATGGTGGGGAGTGAGCTTGGCAGAACAGAGAGATACAATTTAGGGAGATGGTTGTTGGAAGTAGTAGTGATATATGTATGGGGATGATAAGCATAGGAATGGAATAGATCGGGATGTGAGCAGAGTAGTTGAGACTGTGCGGATGTATGGTGTAAACAGTGATAAAAGTGATTGGACAGGTATGGCAGGGAAATCACAACCAACAAGTGGCTTGGATAGGACTGGTTATTGACCTAAAAGTGAACTGCCGTGTTTATTCACAAATGCCAGGTGTATCACAAATAAGGGAGATGAAATTGTTTCATGAATTGAGTTTATTCACACCAGAATCATTCAAATAAGTGAAATATGGTTGAATGAAGATGATATACTAATGGGAATAGAAATTGAAGGGTACAGTGTTTATTGCATGGATAGAAAGAGCAAGAAAGGAGGAGGAGGATCTTCATGATATCAGGAAAATAATGTCCACATAAGGTACACATGAAATAGTGACAATGGTTTTGTGGAAGTGTGGTTTGAGGTGGGGGTTAACAGGAAGAGACCAATAGCAACATCCACCTAAGAGATATTAGGTTGATGTTGCTATTGGCCAGGGAATATGGAGAGAGGTGATAAACAAATGTATAAGCAACTTGGGTTAGTAAACAAGGCAAGTGTGATTATTATTATGAATGATTTTAATTATGGTAGTGTAGATTAGAATGAAGAGATAACATTTGGGAATGAGTAAAATGAATTTCTCGAGTTCTTGAGAGACAACTGTCTCAGACAGTATGTAAAGGAGGGCGTGCAAGAATCGAGAGTTTTAGATCTGATCATTTCATCAGAGGATATAATTTTGAGTGGGATTTCTCACTTCCCTCCAGTTGGTGAGGATGATCCTGAAGTGATCACCTGGGTTTGTGTCTTGTTATATGAAGACTTTTGTGAGGAAAGGATATGTGTGGAAGTAAAAGACGTGATTATGACAATCTTAGGAGACAATTTGGAGCTGTAGAATGGAATTAGGAGTTGAGCGGTAAGGAGTTGGAAATTGACAAAGATACACATAATAGCATCAATGCGTTAATGTATTCCAAAGGTCAAAAGACTGGATACAGTCATTGTAAAATGAATGAATGAGGTTAATTAAGCATGAAATTTGGAAGAAGGCACTTTAGAGGTAACACAAGATAAAAAAAATGATAATAATCAGTTGCACGAAAAGTGTAATGAGCAGACCAGGAGAATGACTCAGTTGGTAAGGACAGTAATAGTGCAGTACAAGCAGAAATTAGCAAATCAGCCCCCCCCCCTTGTTTTTTTGATATGTGGCAAGTAGAAAGAAGAATGATTATGGTAAGATGATGTTAATATATGAAAGTGGGAGATTGATAACTGCTAGAGAAGACATAGTCAAGGTATTCAGTGAGGATTCATTGCAAAATCAGAAGCTCACTTGAAATAAGAGAAGACAATGGTGAGCATTCAGGAGGCATATGTGAAGTTCAATAAGCTAGATACAATAAGGCAATACAATTGATGAACAAGAGTCTAACAACAGCACAAGTCCCAAAGGAATGGAAGGAAAGTAAAATTGTTCCACTTCACAAAGGTTGTGATATGAGGACAGATTGGACTGCAGTTTGCAAAACTTGTGAATAGGAGGAAGAGAGGGGATATGATTGTGACATTTAAGTTGGTAAAGGGTCGTTACCAGATTAATGCGGAAGAAATTTTTTATAGAATGGGGGGGGGGGGGGGTGTAGAACAAGGTGACATACCTGGAAGCTGTATAAGGAGAGTGTGAGCAGGAGCATAAAGAGTGGGTTCTTCACATGGAGAGAAGTTGGTGAGTAGAATGCATTGCCTGACATTGTGGTGAAGCTCAGTTTGATAGTCTTTGTATGTAATACCGTGTGCCCTCTCCGATGAGTCTTTTGACTCCATGGAAAAGTCTGTTGTTAGTAATAATGTGTGTGTGTGTGTGTGTGTGTGTGTGTGTGTGTGTGTGTGTGTGTGTGCACGTGATATTTATTTATTAAACTGCTGTTAGGAGATCTCTGTGCAAAATTTGGAAAGGAAGAAATATACTAAGAAATTTTTGGAAGCTGGATTGATTAATCTGGGAGCATCTAGAAATGTCATAGCTATGTAAGTAGCACTATCTTTCCATGAACAAACTTCCATCAAATTTCCATGAACAAACATGGAAATTTTCTGATGGATACACATTTAACAGTTTTTTAACATACACATTTAAATCAATAAAAGACATAGGAATTGCATCCAGAATATTCAGAGTTGTAGAGTAGCTGAGGGTGATAGCAATCATTTTCTAATTAGTATTGTTGTTAGGGACAATACGAAGTGTAAATATTTTTCAGCCCATATCAATAAACCTGAGATACTGTATTAACAAACTAGATAAAACATACCAATTACATATTTGGTTTAATCCTTTATCCAAGTGTAAGCAAATAAAGTTTGTCCCTGAAGTATTTTCAGGACTGGGGCAACTTGTGGTATAGGCAGTATAAATTCTGATAACTTGCCTTAGTATCCCATAATGCAAAGCACATATCTTTATGGGTATGTATAATGCTATGCATTATGGAAAAGGTCACTACCAGACCGGTTCCGACCTTTATTGAGGTCTTGTCGGTGGTAGCCAGACCCAGAGGTAGTGATACTAAGGTGGAAGTAATGCAAAGGTCATATCACTGTATACCAGTTGCCAAAAGGTGTCAACACCTTATTATTAAAATTTTCTGGATTAGAGATAGTTGATGGAAGTTTTTTCACTTGGCTATGCTACCAATTATATATTTGGTTTAATCCTTTATCTTTGGTTCAATCCTTTATATAAAGTATAAGCAAACAAAGTTTGCACCTGAAGTATTTTCAGGACTGGGGCAACTCGTGGTAAAGGTGATAAAACATAGGTTGAGAATAAATATGAAACTGAATTAAAGCAAAAAAAAAATTACAAAATGAGCAGCTGAAAGTGAATGAAAATTTTGGAAACATCTATAAACATGTCAAAGATAGCAGAAATAGCAGAAAACTCAATTAGAGTTGAAGGAAAATGCAATGGAAAAAAATGAGTAGAATGAATACCACATCTGGTATTCATTCTACTCAGAGATGCAAGAGAGCAACAAGAATGCTAATGAAATAATCAGACAACAATTACGTGGCACAGTCGAAGAAATATAGAAATAATTACAATTAAATTATCAAAGAAAACGCTTTAACAAAATTCATTACTAAGGAACATGTCCACAGATGAAAACAGCAGTGATCAATAATAACGGTGAAACAGTACTTCCACTAACTGCAACTCGTAAACTGCAACAAGCCTCCTGAGACTTGATCAGAAAATTTATTATACTTCTCATCTAGAAATATTTAAATTTTCACTAGCAAAGCCATAAGAAAATAAAAAGAAACTCAGAAAAAAAAAACAAATCACCAGGTACTGGCAGAATAGTAGCCGATCTCATTAGATATAGTGGTAGTGAATTAACTACAGGAAAAGTACAAGAAAACAAAAATGAATGTGAAAGTTAGAGCAATATCATATTGTTCCTGTCCACATGCCACAAGATTTTATTTAATACACTGAAAAGAATCTCACCATGCTAAAGAACACATAAGCAAATATCAATCATTATTAAGGAAATCAGCCATAAGAAGAAAAACCTTTGGGAAAAATTCTGATCTGGAAAATTGTGATCATCATCATTGACAACCATGGGTCCAATGCCAGTAGGTGTCTGATACCATCTTGATATGATTCTTCCATTGCATTCTGTTTTGTGCAAGATGACTCAGTTTGTGTATAGTTTCCACCATTTGATGATGTCATTGCTCCATTCTCATTTGGTCTTCCTTTTTTGTTCTTTCCTTCAATCATCCCAAACAGCAGCATTTTTATTTTTCTCTCATCATTCATTCTACATATATGGCCAAAGAGATGTAGTTTACTTTTGATTATTTTCTGGATCAGGTTTTCTTTTAGTTGTATTCGTCTATAGATTTCCTCATTGTTCACTTTCTGGATCCAGCTTATTCTCAAGATCTTTCTATAGCACTTCCTCTCAAATGCTAATATCCTCCTTTCAGATTCTCTCAGGAGTACCCAGGCCTCACATCCATAGAGCATGCTGCTGAAGATACAGGTTTCTACAATACGCAATTTAGTTTGTATCTTTATAGCTCGGCTCTTCCATATTTTGCCCATAGCTTTTAAAATAGTTGTTGCTCCGGCTATTCTAATTTTTATCTCTTTTTTTGGGATCCAAGTCATGCGTCATGTGGCATCCAAGATATGTGAAGTGTTTCACATTTTCCAGTTGAAATCTGTCTATCATAACTCTGTTCAGTAACTCCTGTTGTCCGAATATCATTGTTTTAGTTTTTTCAAAGTTGACATTTAGTCCATATCTTTTTCCTTCTGTGCTTAGTATTTGCAATGTCTGTTCTAACTTCGCTGCGTCTTCTTCAATCAGGATGATGTCATCTGCAAAGCAGAGGTAGTTTATTCTCATGCCATTTATTAAAATGCCTCCACCTCCCTCTTTAATATTATCCAATGTTTTCCCAGATGTGTGATGAAGATGATTGGTGATATTGGGTCCCCTTGTCTTGTGCCTTGACCAGTGGCAAACCAATCTCCAGTCTCATCTGCTATCCTGATTTTTGCTTGTGCTTGGCTGTTTATATCTTTCAGCAGGCTGATCAATTTATTGTCCACACCATAGGATTCCAAAACAGCCCATGTTATATTTTGGTCAATATTATCAAATTGTGATAATAAATAAAAATAAGCAGTTATTAATTAAATCGTAAATTAAAGATATAAATATAAATTTGAGTAATGATTGGATATGTTGAGACTTAAGAATTTTCATAGATATATAAAAAAATAAGTCATTTAGAAAAGAAATTAGTGAATCCTTTGCAAGAGTTTCCATAGATGTGAACGAAAATGGGATAAGTTAAGAAATTAAATGCCTTCCTAGATCTAATGCAGGATAGGTTAATATATTAATCTGGCAGTTTAGATACCTGAAGGCAGGATGATATATTGATTATGCGTGTTGAAGATGCCACTGATATCCTGCACTGACAGAATAATTTGAATAGACTAGAAATGTGGCAAATTATAATGGCTATCGTTTCATATATCTAATGTTAGTAAGTGTAAAGTTATGCACTTTGGCAAGATGAGATTTCTAATGGCATTTTTTATATTGGCATGGTTATGCTACAAGAAACTACTGAGGTTAGGGATCTTGGAGTTATGATGTATAGGAATTTGAAGTTCAAAGGTCACTTAGCACAATTGCAAATGCAACTCAGAGGATAACTGCAATGTTTACAAGGACATCAGCATATAAGGATAAGGAAGTCATTTTGCTTCTTTACAAGGCCTTGATAAGATTGCAGCTGCACTGCTGTGTGCAGATTTTCTCTCCTGAGTTCAGAAGAAATAAAGAAGATGTCAAAACATTGTAAAAAAGAGTTGCGAAGAATGTATCAGGATTACAAGTGTAGATTTTGATAATAGATTAAGTGAATGTGGGCTGTAGACACTGGTAAAGAGGCAAAAGAGGGGTAAAGTTGTATGAACTTTGGAGAGGACATTTCAGGATATAGGTTGATGAAATTTTTCAGTATATGGGATTGGGGAGAGGACAAGCTGGCATCCATGGAAGTTAAGTTGTATGTGGTTAAGAAAGGAGTGAGAGCTAAGTTTTTCTTCATAGAGCTGTAAGTGTATGGAACAATTTGCCTTTTGAAGTGGTTGAAGTAATTAAACCACTTATTTTCAGTGAGTTATTAAAATTAAGAATAATTTCTACTGATTGGAAATTTGCAAGATACCACCAATTCATAAGGAAAACATATTGATATACTAATGGAAAAATTATTTTCATTCTTCACAGAGATCACTCATTGAGTCCTGCAACAAATGGTTCTTGAAGTGTTGATCATAGAATATGGCAATGTCTCTATTATGATTTATTTAGATTCTGACAAAACCATTGAATAGTATAAATTAAAGATGCCAAGAAATTATATTCTTGGCATCTTGGTTTAATCCTTTATCTAAGTGTAAATAAACAAAGTTTGCATGTGAAATAACTTCACGACTGGGCAACTCTGAATATAGAGGTTAATGACTTCGCATCACTTGCCTTAGGTATCCTATAATGCGAAGCACATATTCTTACTGGCATGCATTATGGGAAGGGTCACTACCCAAACCAGTCTTGACGTATATTGAGGTGAAAAAGTAAAGGGGTGCTCATCATAGGTCAAGAGTAGCTACTATAAGGGTGCAAGACTCTTAATAGTATTTAGGAGAAAAAAAAAAGACAGATAGATAGTATGAGAGATAGAGAAAATGCCTCAGCTGTTTTATAGCATCTTATAGCCTTTGGCTATAAGATGCTATAAAACAGCACTTTTATAGCCTTTTTCACCAATCTCATATAGATGAACAACTGAAAGACCAATTGAAACTAAAATGCAAAGATCACTGATACCCAGGTGGTTATCCTTATCTGAGATAACTGCCTTGAGTTTGCCTTCTCTGCCTGGATTGCTCTCCAGTCATCCCTGCAATGTTGAATTAAGAGGATGGAACTATTTAAAAAATCTCTCATAGCAAAAATAGACAGAAATTTATCTCTCCCTAGTGGTCTACACCATCTAGTGATAAATTCGATATCTCCTAGAATGTTTCTTTCAAATACTGTTCTGACTGAACAATAAAATTTCCACAATACAATATTATGAAGTATTTGGATGTCATATTGCTGGTTTCCAAATCCATGTTTCTTTCTAACAACATTCCATAAATGGTATTTTAATTCATTAATTATAAAAATCAAAATTCTCTTCCCATTGCTGACAGGTGGTGGCTACTGCAAAAAACTAACCTGTTCTGTTGTAAGTAATGGATTGCCCAATGCATTACATAATCTGTTCCAAATATGCAGGACAAGAGGGCAGCTGTATAATGCATGTTCTACTGTTTCCAAAATGTTTCCAATCGGTAACAGATGGCACAGATTGGATCTTCGATGTTAAAGTACCTCCATTTGATGGTATTGACTGGAAGGCAGCCATATGCAATTCTCCAAGCAAGATCCCTCCTGTTAGGGTACCCTTGGAACTTCATCAAGTTATGAAAGAAATTATTGTTGTCTGTCCCTAACTGTGGAACTTTGCAGCGAAAGAGTTTAAAGATTTCTTTATATGAAATTTTACTTTTTTTAATAGAAAGAATGTCAATTCCAGAGCGTTTTAGCAGTCTTAGAGTTAAGCATAGAGTGTTGGTATTTGGGAACATTTTCAGCTTTTGGACTTTTATCATTTACTCCAAATAGGGGAAGAAGAAAACCCAAGTAGTACCTCAGAAGAAGGGCACATGTGTGATCAGTCTGCAATATTTTATGGATTTTAGAAGCTGTATTGCTTAAATAGCATAATTTTAAGACTGGACGTCCAAATCCTCCATGCTTCTTTGATATTTGAAGAAATTACTTACTTTTTAACTTTTTGGTATCGGCTGGACCAAAAAAATTGCAGAGGTTTACTATATAATTGCTTTTCTTCAGCTTCTGTGATGTGTGTAATATTTATTATGTCCAACTGAGCAGGAAAGATTATGGTTTTGAGTACTATGGCTTTAGAGAAAAGGAGAGTGGCCCTATTTTCCAGTCTTCTAACATTTCAAAGTTCTTGTATATAAGTTCTTGGACTGGTAATATTGGGTAAGTGGAGAAGGGAATTCCAAGTACAATGAGGGGTTCTCTCTTAGGGATTAGTCCAAAAGGAATGCCTCCAAGATCCCACTTTCCATAAACTTTTAATTTTGTCTTGTCTGCATTAATAATTAATCCACTGCTTTTGCTGAATTTTTCCAAAATACCAAAAAATATATATATGGAATGATTATCCTTCAAAGTTCTCACTACATCATCGCCATATGCTTAATAATACCTTTTTTTCTTTTATAGTTGAAGGAACTGTTATTCCTAGCACAACATGTGTATTGTTGACTTCCTGGAAGAAAGGTTCAAGAACCAATGCAAAGAGCAGTGGACTGAGAGGGCAACCTTGCTTGACCCCTTTTCGAATTTTTACCGGATCTGACAGGAACCCATTAACTAGGAGGCAGGTGGTTGAATTGGCATAGGCTCCTTTGATAATGAATAGCAGTTTTTTACCTACACAAATTTGCTGGAGGATGTGGAATAGAAAGGGATGCTGGACATTATCAAATGCTTGAGTAAGGTCTACTGATAGCACTGCCATTGACTGCTTTTTCATGTTAACTAAGCGGATTAGATCACATAGCAGAAATAGATTAAATTCTACTGCTCGACCTGTTACTCCATACACCTGTGTGCTTTAAATTATGTATCTCATTCCCACTTTGAGCCTGTTATTGATAATGTGGAAAACATCTTGTAGTTAATATTAGATAGAGCAATAGGTCTCCAGCTGCTGATTAAGGTGTGTGATCTCTATTAGGTGTAGGAATGATGACAGTATGGCTTGCTACAAATTCACTTCGTATGTGTCCTGATGAGAGAAAGGAATTAAATAGTGTAACTAGAATGGGAAGAATGAAATCTCAGGCCTCACGATAAAGTTCTGTTCCAGACTATCAGGTCCTGGGGATTTTCTGGTCTTTTATTCTTTATAGGCTGTGGTAACTTCAGATACTGTAATGGGGCTGTCAAGTCCATCTTGGATGTGAACAGGAAAGCCATTAATGTTCTAAAGAGTTATAATTTCCAACAGTATTATTGTCTTCAAACAGAATTTTGTAGTGTTTTTGAAAGGAGTCAAGGATGTCTTGAGTGGTGGACATGTCTTCTCCATCAATGCAGATTTGAGTGATAGTCCTTTCTTTGTGAAATTTTGTGAATTGTCTATTGAAGAATGCAGCTGAAGGGCTATCTGCTAAGTGCTGCTGTATTCTTGTCTTAAAATTTCTTTCTTCTACTTGTTTCTACCTTTCCAGTTCAATCTTTATATTAATGTTTGTAATGATGCTGCTACTTAATTGAGGTCTCATCAGTTGGAGCCAGACCCAGAAGTGATACCAAGGTTAAAGTAATGCAGAAGTCATATTTCCATATACAAGTAGCCAAAAGATCTTGCACATTATTACTAAAATACTCTAGATTAGAGATAGATATTCAAAGTTTTTCCATTTGGTTATACTATTGATTAAAGATACTAAGAAATAATATACTTGGTATAATCCTTTATCCAAGTGTAAGCAAAGAAAGTTTGCATGTGAAGTAACTTCACAACTGGGCAAATCATATATAGAGGCTAATGACTTCACATCACTTTGTTTGCTTACACTTGAATAAAGGATGAAACCAAGTGTATAATTTCTTGGCATCTTTAATTTATATTATAACCAAGTGGAAAAACTTTGAATAGTGTTCAACATATGAAATAGTTGGATATCAATGATTATGTAAATTGATTGGTAATTGGCTGACAGGTGGGTGGAATTTAGTGTTCAAAGGGAAGGCTTCCAGGATTCAGGTAGTCAGGAGCAGTCTCTTCCATGGATTCACTTTTGAGATTTTTATTATTCAATATATTTTTCAATAATTTATTGACTCCCAAGTAGTAGTAAAATTTCTCTGTTTGTTGAAAATGTAAAATTGAATATACAAATAGGTGACCCGAGGTCTCTTCAGAATGTGATATAAAAAGGAAAAGACTGGAAGATTTGGAAATTCAATCTGGAGAAATAAAAAAAAATTATCTGAGTTGGTAATAAATTAGAATTAGGTGGGTATAAATTGAAAGATTTGGGTATTATGATGGATAAGGAATTTATGTTGCAAATTAATTGGAAGAAAACTACTAAAGAAAAGTAGGCTGTTTGTCCAATTAAAAGAAACTTCAATTGCAGGAGGGATGAAGAAGGAAGAAATTTATTATGCCTTTTACATAAGTCTTTCCTCAAGCCAGTTTTGGATTATGACTATTTTGATCACCCAGATTTCTGTAGGACATTAAAAAAAAGAACTGAAGGCACACATGGACGGTTTGTTCTCTAAGAGTATATGGGAATTATATCTAGGTTGGTTATTTGCATTTTGTTGAACTTAACTAATAGAAAGATGGGAGGTTTAATTTTAGTTTATAAATTAGTTCATTGCAACATACGTTATGTATGTATCAAGTCTCTATTTTCACTTTCTGAGCCTAGACCTACTAGGAGACATAAGTTCCAAAAGAAAGACGTGTGATAAGAAACTTATTTTTTTTAATTTCAGGCAGACAATTTAAGGAATGGTCTAAGTGTTGAACAGGCAGTGTAAATAGTTTTTAAGAGTGAAATGGATAAAAGTTATGGGTAGTCGATAGGTTAAACATTTATAAAATATATACACAAATTAAAATTAAGATTGTATGTACTAATAAGAAAGACTCATATGTAATTAGGATTAAAGTATGAATAATATTAGTACTAAGGACAATTTTACTACTGTAATTGTTCTCCAGGTTTGTTGACTAGCTGATATTATCATGATTTGTTTTGTTTGAACATAAAATAAGTGACAATTAATGCATCACATGGGCATTTAAGGAAATGTACTTAGCACTGTTGGATATGTTAATATTGTCTTTGTTGCATATGTATGAAAAACAAAGAATGAGAGGGAGTACAAAGAAGAGAAGACCTTATGAATGTAAGTGAGAATTGAATCTTTAAATCTGAGAATTGAGAAAGATAATAAATATGCTAACATGTTAGCTAACCATTGGTATTTGGAGTTATATTTTTTACCATGTGCTCTAAATTTCTCTCAGAAATGTGAACTAGCCTAGAATATTTTTAAAACAATTGAGATTAAATTAAACTTGCCAATAAACTATATTCTTGTTTTTAATCCTTTATCCATGAAAGGAAATATGACAATATCAGTTACTTCCACACAGACTTGTGCCTCAACTGCTGATACAGTTACTATGAAGACCAAGGATCAAAGCCTTCCAGGAAGTTCTTGGGTTGAATAACGGTATAAGAAAGTGTGATCAAATTAAATTATGGAAATCCAATTTCATCTTCTCAACACATAACATACAGACACTCAAGAAAACTGGGAAATTTTTTGAGCTACTTAGAGGAGCAGAAAAAGTCAACATAGACATTATATGTATATAAGAAGATAGATGGAGAATGGTGGACTGGGATGTTCATGATTGATTAAACTCATTGGTGGCGATTTTAATGCCAAATTGGCAAAGATATTGCCAGTACTACTAAAAATGTGGGTAAATTATCTTAAATTATTCTACAATAGCCATAACAGGCTAAACTTTTCATAACAAATTCTAAAAGATTCATAACAAATTTCCCATCCATAAGTTTGGATGGGAAAACCAAATTTTCCCATCCAAAAGGAAGACTATGGACCTGGGAACATCCAAATGGATCTCATTGTCAAATAGACCAGATCCTAATTAGTGGAAAGTGGATCAGATCAATCAAAACTGTTGAGTACGTAATAATGTTAAACTAAACTCTGACTACAGAATAATCAATACCTACATTAAACTTTCACTAAAAGCCTCTAAAAATAACAGGGAACAAATACAACTGGGGAAAACTAAATAATCCAGAAATTGCAGCATCTTTCGGCAGCACATTAGAAGACAGTATGGAAAACATTCTTAAAGATCCAGTTAATGAAAACTATAAGGGTATCTTTGAAGCAATAAACATAACATCCAACAAAATTCTTGGAAACAGCAACAAAAAAAACCTCCGAAAATGGATTATCTCTGAAACCGAAAAATATATAGATGAAAGAAATAAAGCAAAGAAACTGCTACTTAAACAGGAATTAAATAAAGTACACATTTTAAATAACAAGGTCAATGAACTAATGATTAGGGACAAAGAAAATTAAATTAATGAATACTGCAAGGAACTTGAAAATTATAATAAAACTGGAGATACTAAAAACACTTTTCAAATGATAAACCATATCTGTCATCACAAAACAAAAAGAAGTGGGCATATTGTCACACATGACAAAAACAGTAGACAGCTATCAGTAAATTTGAACTTGATGAAAGAATGGAGAAACTACTTTCAAGAATTACTGAATGTTGATAATCCCAACGTTCAAGCCAGTTAGCGGACCTACATCTATGGAATCAGAGCACTTTCAGAAATGCTGGGTATAACACATACCCAATCTCCTTGCCATAACAAATCAAGCATTAAACACTGGAATAATACCTCAACAATGAAAACGAGGCTTATTGTCCCTATAACGAAAAAGGGCTATCTTAATTGAATGGATAACTACAGAGGTATTACTTTGCTATCAATCACAGTCAAAATCTACAATAGGGTGATACTCAATAGAATAGAACCTTACTTAACACCACTTTTAAGAAAAAAAAAAAAAAAGCTGGATTTCTAAAAAAAATGATGTACAATAGAACAGATACACTGCATCAGAAGAATCATAGAAGGTTCATGTGATAAAAAAACCTCATTTTAACCTTTATAGACTTCAAAAAAGCCTTCAAGTCCATTTATAGAGAAGCAATGTTTAAAATACTCATCTTCTATGGTCTACCCTCAAAAATCATACAAGCAATCTCAGCACCTTATAAAGATTATGATGCAGTAATCTTTAAAACAGAAACATCTGACTTATGCTTAGACTACATCTTCTGGACTATCAACAGAAGATCTTGGTTTTACCATTAGAACATCCATCCACACCATGCAAATAACTGATCTTAGCTTTGCTGACGACATTGTACTTATTGATACAGAACCAACTAATGCACAAAAACATCTGTCTACTACAGGTACAGGCTAAACTTTTGGATGTTGATCTTCTGCAGATCAACATCCAAAAGTCCAAAGTATTCTCAATAGGTTATGAAAAGCTTATACTTCATATCAATAATAGACCCTTAGAAAGAGGAAAGGACTTTCAATATCTTGAATCATACATCAGTAATACAGAAAATGATATTAGAAAATGTAAACCGCTTGCTCTAGTCTTCCATAACAAACTCTGCCCCATCTGGAAATCATCATTAATATTGTTAAGACAAAATTAAGACTGTACCATACAACCAGTCTTCTTGTATGGTTCTTAAACCTGGACAATAAGCACCAAAACAAAAATACAGATCTATTTAACTCCTTCATAACTACATGTCTCAGACTGACCCTTGGATAGACCGTGTCACTAACTCTACTGTGCTAAATCTGGCACAGTAGAGTTAACCAGAAGATGGCAATCGTCATAGATAAAGACCATGCAAACAATTTTGGCAATACATCTGTGAAACAATTAATAGACTGTAAAACTTCATCTAACATCTACCAGTTAGCTCAAGATAAAGAGACTTGGAAAACCATAATTTTCAATCCTTAATTTTTGATGTAAATCTCTTTTCCCTTTTCACATTATATCATACTGTGAATAAACTATGATGATCTAAGTGTGAGTATACAGAGTTTGCATGTTGAGTCCTCTATACAAGTAGCCTATGTGCGAAGATACTTCATGCATGTTTGCTTACACTTGAATAAAGGATTAAAAACAAGAATATAATTTCTTGGCAAGTTTAATTTAATTTCTAACTAAGTGGAAAAACTTTCTATGAAGTAATTGAGAATTAATGCCATTAATGTTGGTCTCCTAATGTAAGCCTGAAATAATAATTAAGTTTTAATGAGCTGGAAAATGTCTTCTTCCCACAGGTAAAGTGATTATAAAATTATACTCCTTCTTTTATCCATAAAGTTTCTTCAAAAATGACTTTCTATACCAAGATAATTTAATTTTCCATAGTATTAATGTGATACAGTTTTACAACTACAAACTAGGGATTGCAATTCCAGTAAACCAGTTTAACGATTTACAAGTAAATGGAGCATTGGTGTTTTCTACCTGTATTTCAGAGAAAAAAAATGTAATTTATAATTTTTTTGTTTTAGCATTTAATAATTTTATTGTTGACTAAATTTGTAAAATACATTTCCCTCTTTCAGCAAACTTCATTTTAGAAATTATGGACTTTACAATTGTGTTATAAATAACTATTTTAATTTCCCCACATTTCAACCTTCATATTAAGGTCATTATCTGGAGTATATATAAATATACAAGGACAAGCTGAGTTACATTTCACACAGTAAGCTAAAGAAACGATGATTCGATCACTGGTTATTCTACTGGCATGACCTCTAGTGGAAAAAAAAAAAATACAGATAAAATTAAAAATTAATTATTTAGAAACTACATCAAAGCTAAATTCTATTTATGATAACATGAGAGAAACATTCTTTCATATAGATAGTTTTCTTACAGTAACAATGATGTCCTATTTTTAGCATGACAATTGTTATATTAGATTTAGGATTCTGGATTATCTACAGTCCTGTTTATAGTTGGCTTCTAGGGAGAAAGGTTCCATGGGTAGAATATGTTCTTTTTCCATCATCTGATGTGAGACCACTTCGCTGCTTATTGGAGGCATGAAGTGCCTTGAGTGGTTTCCATGTTTGGTCATGGAATTTGAGCAGAATTTCCGAACCAGGTTAAAATGAATAAATACAACGAAACAGAAATTAGGAAACTCACCGATCAATAAAATATTACTTTCACTTTATAAGAATAAAAATATTATGAAAATCTAAATAAATAATACATAAAAAAAACTATATTTTGTGAAATTTATCTTGCACTGCATTTACTTTCATATATTGGTATCAATGCAATATCATTTCAGTTTTCTAGCAAATAATGTTTTCAACAAATTTTTTCCACAATGAATTTTCCTCGCAATGAATTGTCCGTGAACTTTGCATCTCTGCCTGCTTGATGAGTAAAATTGGAGAAGAAAAGCCAATATGAAGACACTGAAGAACTTTCCAAATCTCAACAAATTTGGGTGCCTATTGGATGCCAACCAAATCTAATCTATCCTTTAATTATTAGTTTAATATATCCTTCAACAGATTTCACCCAGCCCCTACACACACACACAACCTTTCACATATATTTGGTTATGATGGATGCACCTCCCTGCCTATTGTAAAAATGCTAGTATCCAAGTATTTTGACATGATATACAGTAATTACTATTTATCTGACTCTTCCATTATCAGAACAGCAAATTCTGATAATTGAAGTATAATTACATGGTGCTCTATCAGGGATAAGTTAATTGAAGAGTCGTTTTGAATATATGGTAGATTATTGTATTAATAACAAAATTATATGTCAGTGATCATTAAGAGAGGAGTGATTAATGTCAGTTCTTTGCATATTGTGTTGAACAGGACAAAGGCCAAAGGTAAGAATTACAATATTTTGTGTAACTTGATGTTTGATAAAAGGATGGAGGAGGAATTGAAAAGTTTTTTGTAGTCATGGTTAAAAAAAAACATCAGCTCATGTAACCATTTTAAGATGATATATGAGCTGCTAGCACAAAATTGACATATTGAAAAGAGGGGAAAAGAAAAAAATTTGATCATATGGCACCTTCAACTGAAATAATCAATGTTAAGACATTTGAATTCCCCATCAAAAATTACATATTTTAACAAAAACAGCCAACAAATTTTCTGCTATAGTAGTACTCATGACTGTATGGATGGATTCCCCTTTAGTAGATTTATATACAATAACAAAAATAAACATGGACTTAATGGAATGCCATTATATTAAAAGAGAGAGAGAGAGAGAGAGAGAAACAGAAAATTCAACCAAAGTTAGTGATTTTGAGGAGGCTGCAGCTTCAAATTCTGTTCCTTTAGCATCAGTTGTTCTTATCAGTAAAGGAGAAACTTCAACTGCCAATAAAGTAAAAACTGGAAGTAGCTTGTGAAGATCCTATTCCCTCATCCATATGGCTGGCATGAGTAGCTATATGCTACCATACTAGGGTGATGCTTATGAGCAAGATGGTTTCTCATTGCCTTTCTTGCTGTAGTATAGTTTATGACTGGAGCCATGATTTTGAGGGATGAAAAACCTGATTAACTCACCTTTAGTCGAAAGAGACCAGATAAAGGTTCCTCATGTCACTAACAGGAACCACACCCAGGTCTTCTTTCCCACCAGGACTTCATCTATACTGCTGAGCTATGGAGGCTCCCTTGTGAAGATACAACTCTTTAAAAAAAAAAAAAAAAAAAAAAAAAAATGTTAAAGTCAAACATTGTTAGAAAGAAATCAGCATATTTTCAAGAGGTAAAATATTTAATGGAAAATCCTGGAAGAATATGAAGTACCAAACCAACTCTTTAGAGCCTTATTTAACATATATCAAGATAATAAAATATCTGTGAAGTACAATAATTTAACATTAAGTTTGGAAACCTATAAATAGAGGAGTACATCAGGGTTGCTCCTCCTCTCACCAGTTTTATTTAATATATACATAAATAAAATCATAAAAGAATGGACGATAACTAATGATGGAGGATTCAAAATAAATCGTAACAATATATTAGCCACTCTACTTTTTGCTGATGATCAAATAATCTTGGAAACAACGAAAATAAACTACAAAAATCAGTATGCAGTTTAAATAATATGATAAAACATATGGCATGGAAATTTCAACAGACAAAATAAAAGTCATGGCCTTCAAAGGGTGCTAATCCAGTAAGTAAAATAGTAATAAACAAGAATATAATAGAACAAGTAAATGCATTCAAATATTTAGAATGCACAGTGCCATATGAAAATGAAGCTGATATAAAAAGTTTGATATCTTCAGTTCTATAAGTAACAAGCATTATAAATAGAATTTTCAAACCCAACTACGTACAAAAACACACACGAATAAGAATCCATAACACAGCTAAACCTAGCTCACTTTATGGCAGTGAGATATGGACAATAAAAAAAAGTGGATGAAAGAAGAATTGAATCATCTGAAATGAAATTTCTGCACTGAACTGAAGGAGTCACAATAATGGATAAAATGAAAAGTAGTGAAATCAGAAATAAACTTGGAATCACAAACTTTCTAAATGAAACAGTGTTTTGCTATAGAAAAAACTGGAAAGAACACATACTGAGAATGAATAGAAACAGAATACCTAAACAATTCTAAATTATTACCCAAAAGGTACTCATTGCAGAGGAAGACCCTTAAAAAGATGGAATTGAGTCCAGAACAGGCCACTTAGCCTATAAGCCTAGAAAGGAAGAAGAAAAAAATATTTAATAATGGCTTTTGATTGCCAGGGAGCAATTAACCAATAAGTATCTAATCTGAAAGAGCTTTTTCCATTGCTGGATTACTCTGTGCAAAAATTAAGGGACCAAGTCATGATAAGTTATGTTTTCTACATGCTCATTTTAATAAAAGGGACACTAAATAAAAAAACAGGTTTGCTTTTTAAGTTTATAATCTATATTAATAATATTATTTTTTCTTTTGAAAAAAAAAAAAAAAACTTTCAGTAAAATTTTGGTTTATTAATATACCCTCTTACCCCTTAAATTATTTTTATTTCAAAATACTTCTCTTGGCCTATGTACATGCCACCTATAAATACATATTTGAATCATGTAGGGTTGTTGAGAACTTCATTATTGAGAACAGCACAGGTTGGAATTAATAAAATTTATTACTTATATTTCATTCTGATCAATATGGTATCTTTAGGGCACAGAATTATTTTGTTTAAAAACTGTACATATACTTTGCATAGTTCATTGAGGAGGTATTAAAAAGAAGCAGATTTAAATGAAAAGATGCATCAGGGAATCAATCATCAACTTTAATACATATGGTTGTTCTATGTTAACTGCAATTGGGCAACACAAACAGTTGTTATATCTTAGGTAAGACTGTTGTTTTACATATGTGCCAAAATGCTTACTTGCAGACCCACTTGAATGGCTCCCTTCTAGAATCCAAAGAATTTTTGTAAGGGTTTTTGAACTGAAGATGGGTTGACCAGTCCATTATGAACATGCCAGTGCTCCCAATGTAGAATCTCAGGATTTTCATCCTGTACAGAGAACACATATATTTACAGATGTAATGCATTGGCTTCATAATGTCAGTTGCTTTGGTAATAATTGAGACAACAGCAGTTTAAAATGCATATAGAGGATATGGTTATAGAACTTCATTTTTCACCTGAAATATTATGAATGTGTAGTATACCTGAATGTATACTTGGGATGACACAGGATGACATTATAACCCATTTCAGTCGTCACAGAATTAAGGTTTCTCACTGATTCATCTATTACCATTTAGTGTGTATTTTTTTTTAAATATACTTTTCCTTATCTCTTTACATAAATGTAACTGTTGTAACATGAAAGCTTCATAGTAACTATGGGTGAAATATTTCTAATTCTTTATTCCAACCTAGGCTGTTTTTAATGCCATTTAAGTCTTAGAATGAATTAAGCATGGTTGGGAATAGTGAGACAAGTGTGAGAGGATCAAGCATAATTCTGAGCTGAGGGAATAAGAAAAATGAGATGATCAGAATGTGCAGCAAGACAGGAATAAAACCTGAACAGAACTGTATGATAGAGGAGTATTCCATTTGAGTTGAGAGGGGTAGTCAAGCATTGGAATTAGTATTGGGGGGGGGGGGGGAATTATCAAAATTTTCCCTGAGATGAAGTAGGTTGTCATGGAGAGAAGGAGACACAAAGAGTGTAGTGGCAAAGTGGTAAATACCTAAATGACTAAAATCAAGTGAATTGGACAAGAGGAGCAGAAGTGTGAGAAAGACAAAAGAAGTAAATAGCTTGACTGAGGCAAATGATAAACTCAGTTAATGTGATATGTGTTTGGCACATAAATTTGGAGATTATTTGCAAATAATAAAAATAAGAAAAAGAACTTTGCGGTATTGATAGTTGAGTGCACAGTTGAAGATATAAGATATAGTATTCAGGATTGGCTGTCTGATAGGTACAGAGAGAGTTGTGTATGATGGGGCAGTATCAAGGATGCAGAAGGTTACAAGTGGGGTTCCACAGGACTCGCTACTGGGACCTGTATTATTCAACTTTTATATTGATGACATAAAAGTTGAATAATATAACATAAAATATATGATGACATAAGATGACATAAAATCAATGGATTGCAAGGGGATATTCACTTGTTTACAGATGATGTGAAGCTAGGAAGGGTTATCAGTAATAGTGCAGATGTGGCAGCCCTGCAAGAGGATTTGAATAAACTAGACAGATGGACAAATGAATGGGAGATGTCGGTTTAATGCAGCAAAATGTGAAGTCTTGAAGTTTTGGATCCATCGATAGGAGAATGCATACTCGATTGGAGGAGCTGTACTGAAGGAAGTAGGAGAGACGAGATCTGGGTGTGATGATTGATAGAAAACTGAAATTCAGGGAGCATATTGAAAAGATGGTGAAGGTAACCCAGAGGATTTTTGCAATACTGAGAAGGATGACCTGCAGAGATAAGAGTTATCATTCTGTTGTATAACACCCTGATCAGACCACACTGAAACTGCTGTTCTCAAATTTGGTCCCCAGGATTTGAAGGGGATAAATTAACTGTGGAAAGGGTACAGAGGCAGATAACAAAGATGGTTTCAGGACTGTACAATGTTAGTTACTGAGGGAATGTGAAATGCAGAGCTTAGTGGAAAGAAGGAGAGGTGATATGATTGAGACTTTTAAACTGTTGAGAAGCAGTCACAGGGTAGACATTGGGGAATTCCTGTACTTCCTTCAATTCTAACTGCTGACTTACAACTTAAATAAAGATTGTGTTGCTTGATATAATGCCCCATTGACACCATATAACTGTACTTGTCATAAAGTGAAAATCTGATCCTGACAACCTCTATTTGGTCTGAATCAAGCTTGTTCTTCACCAAGCTTCCCTTCCACAATCCTTCTCAACTGTTTCTCAAGTATACTTGCATAAATCATACCAGGAACACTCAGTAGGGAAATTCTCACATTTAGTTTTATTTCCAATTATATATTTGGTTTAATCCTTTATCCAAATGTAAGCAAACAAAGTTTGCACCTGAAGTATTTTCAGGACTGGGGCAACCCGTGATAAAGGTTGGATGAGTTCTGATCACTTGCCTTAGCATCTCCTAAAATGCCAAACCCATCTCCTCGTGGACATGTATAATGCTATGCATTAAGGGAAGGGCACTACCCAGACTGGTTTTGACCTTTATTGAGGTCTCAGTGGGAGTCAAACCCAGAGGTGGTGATACTAAGGTGGAAGTAATTCTCAACTCAACTGTCTCTAATCCAGATAATTTTAGTAATAAGGTGTTGACACCTTTTGGCAACTGGTATATGGTGATATGACTTCTGCATTACTTCCACCCTAGTATCACCACCTCTTGGTCTGGCTCCCACTGACAAGACCTCAATAAAGGTTGAAGCGGGTCTGGGTAGTGGCCCTTCCCTTAATGCATAGGATTATACATGTCAGCAAGGAGATGTGCTTTGCGTTATGGAAGATGCTAAGGCAAGTGATCAGAACTTATCCCACCTTTACATAAGTTACCCCAGTCCTGAAAATTCTTCAGGTGCAAACTTTGTTTGCTTATGCTTAGATAAAGAATTAAACCAAATATATAATTGGTAGCATGGCCAAGTGAAAAAACTTCCATCGGTTTTATTTCCATTTTTTATATATGGGTACTATGAGAGCTCTACGACAATCATCTGGAATTCGTCCCTCTGTCCAGGGATGAATGAGAGCTCTCCTACAATCATCTGGAATTTGTCCCTCTGTCCAGGTCTTATTCTTTCTAAGAGCCTTCTGAGCTATGCAAGTGCAGCCACTGTAAGACTTTTATACCTCCATACTTGAGCATTTCTGGTTGAATATCATCCAGCTGGCGTTCCACATTTCAGGCTTTTGATAGTTTTTTCTACTTCAAGTATGGATATGTCTTCCTGACTGCATGCCTGTTCAGTGTTTTTTTTACCACTGTGCTATCAGTTTGTTTCATTTAGTAATTTTTCGAAGTAATTACTCCATACTTCAAGGATATCTTTTTTGCCAGTTTTTATGTCACCTTTATCATCTCTAATTCCTTTTATTGCACTCTTTCTTCCATTTCTGAGCTTTTTCGGCAACCTATGGAGACCTTTGAAGAAAAAGCCTTAGCCTCTGCCCCACAAAACCCAACAATATGGCTTCACTACGTTGATGATGTGTTTGCTATTTGGCCACATGGCTCTGAAACATTCCTCTCCTTCCTTACACACTTAAACAACCAACACGCCAGAATCAAGTTCACCTTGGAAAAAGAGGAAAACAACAGTCACCCGCCAGCCTGATGGAACCTTCTTTTTTCTCAGTTTATAGAAAACCCACCCATACAGGCAGATAGATTTACCAACAATTCCCCCCCCCCTCACAACAATATGGAGTGGTGAAAACACTATACAACAGGGCTAAACTAATCTGTTCTAACGACATGGCCCTTAACACTAAACTAAATCACATCCTCAACACTTTCTCAGCCAATGGCTACCCCCTCCGATAAAATCCAAAAATATTTAAACCTACAAACCACAGCCCGGGGTGCTTAAGGGTCAAAGCTGTATAACTGAGAGACCTCCACATAACCTTTAAAGGAATGTGGAGAACCGACCAGGGCTTCTGACCTAATGTCCAATCCTCACCTTCTCGTGGTGCACCTTGTTGGATGTCTACTTGGATACTGAACGAACGAGATTGGGCTGGCAATTTGGGATTTAGCCGACCAGATTGTATTCTTATTGGTTAAACCAAAATAAAATATGATGGTACATGACAAAATTTCATGCCGGCTGGGGCGTCGTCCAGTTAAACAAGGCCCCCGTTGTTTTCACCAGGGAACCAGGGCGAACAGCGAAAAGTCAGCTACTGGAACAAATCTGAAAACAAACCCCAACTCAACATCACCAGAGTTAAAGATTGGTACTATCAACATAAGAAGCCTGAATGGCAAAGAAATGGAGCTAGCTGAGGAATTAGATAAGTACCAGATCGACATAATAGGGGTGACTGAAACAAAAAAGACCAAAACTGGTGAGATCTTTCTGAGCACTAAATACAAAATGTTATATTCCGGCAATGACAATCAAGGAAAAGAAGGAGTAGCCATAGTATTCAACACAAAATATGAGGCTAATCTTCTTGAATGGCAGTCAGTCTCAAGTAGAGTAATGTGGGCAAATATGAGAATGGGGAACTGGACAATGAGACTTATTTGTGCCTATGGTCCCACAGAAGGTTCTACTAAGGTAGAAGTGGAGGAATTTTTTGAGGCTCTAGAGAAAGCTACTGACACAATGAAAAAGGAAAAGTTGGTCCTTGTTGGGGATCTAAATAGCAGAGTAGGAAATGATTGTGAGACATATAAAAATATTTTGGGAAAATTTGGAGAAAAGAGCAAAGCTAATAATAATGGCAAATATCTGTTGGATTTCTGCTCAGGACATGGACTGGTTATTACTAACACCATGTTCCAACATAAAAATGTGCACAAATTCACATGGAGAGAAGAGGCTAGGAATAAGAAAAGTCTCATTGACTATGTTATTGTTGATAGTGATGTTTTCTCCCTGGTGCAGGACAGCAGAGTGTACAGAGGATTTGAAATTGGAAGTGATCACTATTTAGTCTTGAGCAGGATAAAATTGAATTTCATATTGAAAAGAATAACATGTAAGAAAGTTTTAAAGCGAATGAAAGTTGAGCAGCTCTAAGATGTGAACTGTAGACTAAAATACAGAAAGATTATTGAAAAGAAAATGAAAGAGTTTGAGAACAGGAATCAAACCTTGGAGATTCAGTGGCAAACTCTGAAGAAAACATTGATTGATTCTGCCAGAGAGGCATGTGGTGACGTTGTGTGCAAGAATAAAAAAATCAGAACTCCCTGGTGGACACAGGAAGTTAAACAGGCAGTGAAGGAAAAGAAGAAAGCATATCAAAAGTTCCTGGCAAATAAGTCAGCTTTTACTCTTACAGAATACAGAGACAAATGTAAGAAAGCTAAACAGTGTGTAAAACTAGCTAAACAAAAGTCATGGGAGGATTTTGGCAAGAATATAGAAAATAAATATCAAGAAGGTGGCAAAATATTCTGGAGGTTGTTGAAGAAGCTTAGGAATGGTGGAAAGAGTGCTGAAAAAGGAGTTAGAGATGATAAAGGTGACATGAAAACAGGAGAAAAAGATATATTTGAAGTATGGAGTAATTACTTTGAAAAACTGCTAAATGAAACAAGCAGTGATGACAGCACAGTGATAAAAAACACTGACCAGGCATGCAGTCAGGAATACATATCCATACTTGAAGTAGAAAAAGCCATCAAAGGCTTGAAATGTGGAAAGACAGCAGGAGTAGATGATATTCGTTCAGAAAGCCTGGACTGAGGGACGAATTCCCGATGATTGGAGTAGAGCTCTCATAGTACCCATATATAAAAAGGGAAATAAAACTGCATGTGAGAATTACAGAGGTATTTCCCTACTGAGTATTCCTGGCAAGATCTATGCAAGTATACTTGAGAAATGGTTGAGAAGAATTGTGGAAGAAAAGCTTGGTGAAGAACAAGCTGGATTCAGGCCAAATAGAGGCTGTCAGGATCAGATCTTCACTTTACGACAAATAGTCGAGAAAGCATGGGAATATAACAAAGATCTGTATTTAAGTTTTGTAGATCTGGAAAAGGCATATGACAAGGTGCCAAGAGAGAAGCTATTCATAACGCTGCAGTTATATGGTGTCAACGGGGCATTATATCAAGCAATACTTAGTCTTTATTTGAGTTGTAAGTCAGCAGTTAGAATTGAAGGAAGTACAGGAAGATGGTTTAATGTTAAATCTGGTGTGAGACAAGGATGTACATTATCCCCTCTGTTATGCATTATCTATATGGATCACATTATGAAGGAAAGTGGTATTAAACCTGATATCAAAATTGGAGATGTTAATGTCAGCTCTTTGCTTTATGCGGATGATGTTATACTGCTAAATAAATCCGCTACAAGTCTGCAAGATTCTCTGACTAAATTGAATAGCTGTTGTAATAGATATGGTATGAAGGTCAGCAAGACAAAGACAATGAAAATAGGCAGAATCATTGAAAATGTCAACTGTGTTGTGAATGGAGAACCTGTGGAACAAGTAAAACATTTCAGTTACTTAGGCACGATTTTTACTGAAGATGGTAAATTAAATATAGAAATAGACAACAGAATCAGCAAAGCTGGTATGGTGGGAAGTCAATTGAATAAATTCATATGGAATAAGAGAGAAATTAGTCAGAACACAAAATTAGCTGTATACAAGACAGTGTTCAGACCAGTTTTAACTTATGGATCTGAGAGCTGGGTCAGAAGTAAAACACTTGACCAAACACTAGAGACCGCAGATATGAGAGTCCTGAGAAAGATTATAGGCGTGAACAGATGGCATCAATGGCAATATCGTATTAAAAATGAGGATATTAGGAAAGAACTTGACATTGTCAGCATCCAAGAATGCATTAGCAGAGCTTATCTCAGGTGGTATGGTCACTTAAATAGAATGGGAGAGGAAAGATTAGCAAAACAAGTGTTCTCTGCCAGGTTGGCAGGAAAACGACCCAGAGGAAGACCAAGATATAGGTGGATTGATACGCTACAAAGTGCCTTAGATGATAGAAATATAAGATCTGATAATGTTGGAGTCTTGACAAGTAACAGACTGATTTGGAGGAAAATTGTAGATAGGAAGTTAGTAATGATGTAAATTTTTCATGTAGTACTGTCATATCCTGTACACCCCTTGAGGGTACATGGCAGGAATTTGATGATGATGATGAACCACAGCCCCCCCCCCTTCCCACCTCCACAACAAAGATTATTCTAAATCCATACCATTCCCTACATCCGAGGTGCCTCGAAAAAATTACCAAAATTTAAAAAAAACATGACCTCACCTCCTGTTACAGGCCTTACAGAAAATTGGCATCCCTTATCCGCTCCACCAAAGACCAACCACTTCCCCTAGACCTACCTGGTGTATACCAGGTCCCTTGCAGTTGTAAACTGTCGTACTTTGGCCAAACAGGCAGGACAGCGAATATCAGAATTTCTGAACACAAGGACTACATCCGGTTTCACAAGTACAGCCATTCTGGTCTTGCAGACCATGCTCTGGATACACACCACAGAATACGGTGGGAGAAAGCTACAGTAACACACCGGAGCAAATACAAATTCGAAAGACTAATTATGGAATCAGCCTCAGCTCTGAGTAACTCTCCGAACCTCAACAAATTTGGTTGTATGCGACTGCCCCAAATTTGGGAGGCATACATCAGCCGACCTTCAGCCCAACGGCCAAGAACACCTACTTAGCCTGCCAGAGGGCACCATCAGGACTTCTAGGAGAATGGTAGCTTCATATCTTCATTCTCAGTTACTGTATTGTAGTGCCTGCGTGCACGTGCCTTTTTGTAAGTTCCTTTTGAAAATGGCAACGTGACGTTGCTGAAATATCGGAAATATTTATTAAAGTATAATTTAATTTATATTCGGATCTACGTTGTTCAATTCTCTAAGTGATTTAGAAACTCCATAATATCTTGCCACCTTTTGGATATTTATTTTCTACGTTTTTACCAAAGTCTTCCCATGACTTTTGTTTAGCTAGTTTTGTACAGTTTTGAACTGTCTTACATTTGTCTCTTATTCTTTCTAAGAGCACAAGCTGACTTATTCATCAGGAACATTTGATATGCTTTCTTCTTTTTATTCATTGCATCTTTAATTTCCTGTCTCCACCATGGAGTTCTGATTTTTCTACCCCATTGTAGACAATCTCACCACATTCCTCTTTGGCTGAATCAGTCAATGATTTCTTCAGGGTTTGCTACTGAATCTCCAAGGTTTGGTTCCTGTTCTCAAACTCTTTCATTTTTTTCTTGAATAATGTTTGTTTATTTTAATTTACAGTTCACATCTGAGAGCTGCTCAACTTTTATATGCTTTAAAACTTTCTTCCATGTTCTTCTTTTCAATATGAAATTCAGTTTTATCCTACTCAAAACTAAATGGAAAGAGAAAAATTATATATTCAAATATGTAGAGCATCTCTGTATCATAGAATTAGTATATTGAGACGTGATGCCAAAGAGCATAAGTAACATATTAAACTGATATCCAACTTGATCATATAAGAGGATGTTGTGATACATGCATCAGAACATGATTATCTGTTCTTCGAGATGGAACTTATTCTGAAGTCGTCAGTTATACAGCTAATGAAATGTTGGATATTGCAAAGAATTTTGTATTACTAATATATATGTTCCAATTTCATTTTTAGTTTTGATATCGAATTCTGATCAAAGATAACTTAATCACTATCGAGTAATCATGAACGTATCTATGTAAATTTACATTTGAGCTAACATAATCATTAAATTAACTGTATAATTTTGCATTAATCATTTAGATATGAATTAACTTATTTTAGAAAAGAAATTGCTGCATTGGAGAAACCCAAAGAAGCAAGCAATGTTTCATTGTCTTCCACCACATCCAGTAACACAGAAATTCGTCTTCCAGAACCTGTAGAATTTGAAGTAAGATATCATTTCTATTTATATTAATTGTTTGTTATTATATACTGTCACTGATTAAAATTTCTAATTTGAAGTCATGCATTCTAACTATTACAGTCTGGTCAGAATTTTATATCAAGAAAATAAAATCGGAGAAATGGCAACTTTTATTAAAGCAATTTTTGTATACATTTCTATATATGAAATTAGGGTTGGATGGAATAAATTGAAATTTATTCTCCATTCTCTTCACCTGTCTCTCGCATGCATACAACAACAACAAAAAAAACTCTTGATATATGAAGTTCCTCTGTTATATACATACTTTCTGATTGAAATCCTATAACTGATGTCAGCGAGTTCCTTTTCTTTCTATCCTTAGTGAAATCAATGAAATAATGTACTACATCTTGTATATACTTTAATATGTACTGGTATTATAAAAAAAAAAAAATCATGAACTTTATATTATAAATTGGTCCAGATTATTTCTTATAAATTTTGCTAACATTAAATGTGAGAAAATTGATAAATGTCATCAGGTTTCCATGTTTGGCTGAGTTGAAAGTGTCTCTGCTCTCCATTCTCTTCACCTGTCTCTCGCATGCATACAACAACAACAAAAAAAACTCTTGATATATGAAGTTCCTCTGTTATATACATACTTTCTGATTGAAATCCTATAACTGATGTCAGCGAGTTCCTTTTCTTTCTATCCTTAGTGAAATCAATGAAATAATGTACTACATCTTGTATATACTTTAATATGTACTGGTATTATAAAAAAAAAAAAATCATGAACTTTATATTATAAATTGGTCCAGATTATTTCTTATAAATTTTGCTAACATTAAATGTGAGAAAATTGATAAATGTCATCAGGTTTCCATGTTTGGCTGAGTTGAAAGTGTCTCTGCTCTCCAGCTAGCAGGCTGTGGGTAGAATTCCAGCAAGCAGATGTGGACGTTTGTGAATGCCTTTTAGGTGATAGATGAATTTCATTACCTGGTATGAGACTGCCTCCTTATATGGAAGTCTGAAGTAGCTGGAAAAAGTTGATCTAGAGAAGAGTTTGGAGATTCTCTAATCTACCCTAAGGGCATCGATGATTCTAAGTACTGAATTACTATCTCTAAGATCACCAACTGTGAAAAACAGCTCACAGTTGATGTTAGAAAATATATTAAGAGAAAGAACTTAAATACTTATTACATGTCTCACATAAGGAGTATCCAGTACTGATATACAGGGTGTTCGGGATAAATTTGACATATTTATAATTAATTATATTTTTCCGTAAGTTACATGTATTAACACACACTTCTCTTCATTTAAAAGGTTGGACCCTTCTTCATTCATATACAAGATGTCAGAAAGGATGGATAGCTGGAACCCACCTGAATCATGGAAGAGAATAACTTGTATCATGATGATTCGTGCCGGCCATCAAAATAAGGATATTTCGACTGCTGCCCAATGCTCCCTGAATACAGTAAAAACAATCAGGCATGAACTAGAGACTTGCAATGGTGACTACGAGGATGTAGCAAGAAGAAAGATCCCTAGCAGACGATCTGATTGCGTTCGTACAGCAGAATTCCTCGCAAATCTGCAGGAACAGGTGTTGAAGATCCCTGGCATTGGAATTCGGGCTTTGTCACGTGAAATGAATGTTGCAGCCTCTACTATGAAGCTTGCACTCAATGAAGACCTCCGCTACTACTCATACAAGCGCCGCAAAGGTCAGCTGCTTACAGAAAAGGCCCGTGAAAAACGTTTGATAAACGCGAAGAAACTTCTAAGCAAAGTGAAACATCCTGCGGAACCACAAACAATCTGGTTCTTTTCCGATGAGAAAAACTTTTGCCAGGATCAAAAACACAACACGCAGAATAACAGATGGCTTGCATACAGTACAAAGGACATTCCTCGTGTAATGCAGACTAAATTTCCCCAAACTGTGATGGTTTTTGGATGTGTATCCTCTGAAGGCAGTGTGATGCCTCCGCATTTTTTCCAAGAGGGCCTCAGGTTGACTTCAGATGGCTACGTGGAGTTGCTAAACACTGTAGTCAAGCCCTGGATAACAAGGGTAGCCAATGGTAGGCCGTATGTATGGCAGCAGGATTCGGCCCCTTGCCACACCTCTGGGAAAAGTCAAAAATGGTTGTCTGAAAATTTCTACGACTTCACCAGTCCAAATGTTTGGCCTCCAAACTCCCCAGACCTTAACCCCATGGATTATTTTGTATGGGGCGCAGTTGAAAAAGACACCAATCGCACTTCCAGTAATACAAAAGCCCAGTTAATGGATAAAATTAAAACAGTTTTTGCGGCCCTTCCCAGGGAGACTGTAGCATCAGCTTGTTCGAGGTTCCGAAGCAGGATTGAAGCTGTGATCGATGCTAATGGTGGTTATTTTGAGTAAATCTTGTTGATAGTATTGTAATTAACTCTGCCTGTAATGTTTTTTGTCAATTCATTAAATTTAATAGATACAAAGAAGATTTTCTTTTTCCTTACGAAACTGTCAAATTTATCCCGAACACCCTGTATACCTTCCTCCAGGCATGATCTAGTATACTAAGTGGCAGCTGATTGGCAGTTTCCCTGATCAGGTTCAGACTTATTCACTTTAATCAGTTTAATGCTGTACCCTCAAATAGAGGAGATTTCAACTCCTTAGTTCATTTCAGTGTATTAGACATACCCATGAAGGGTGTTATTCCTTTGCATATACATGCAAAAAAAAAAAAAAAAAAGGGCGGGGGGTAACAAGATACCTGGCTTTGGAAACCCATCCTAGAAACCACACACCCTCTTCAAATACCACATTCTGGGAGAATTTATTAGTCAGTAAAGAGTGATATCCATCTGTAGGATATCTGCTATCTAGTGATATCCAATTATTATTATTACCCCATGGAGTCAAAGACTCATCTGGGAGGTCCTTTTATCATACACACGCACACATCTCATCATGCCATGCTTTAAACACACTCAAATTCTCTGCAGACGCAACACTCTCAGGCAAGGCATTCCAATCATTCATTCACAACTCTGCATGAAAAAACCTGCTTCTCACTCACATACTCTTTATACAGTTTCCAGGGATGACCTCTGGTTTTCCCCTGATCTCCCACTATTTTCTGTAGAACCCTCCAGCATTGATCCTATAACAACTCCTTATTTAACTTGTAGGTCTCTATCATATCTTCCCTCTTCCTCCTGTCATCAGACTCTGCAAATTGCATCTTCTCAATCTCTCTTCATACTTGACATTCCAGAGGTTAGAAACTACCTTAGTCAGTTGTATCTGGACCCCTTTCCAACATCTCTTCATTCTTCCGAAAACCAGGTGACCAGATCTGGGCACAATAGTCTGCCAGGCTCCTGGTAGTTCCATGTTCAGCCTAATTATCTTATATTAGTTTTTAGCACAGGTGAATTTGATAAAATAATTAAAGAAAAGTAAAGGATAACTTTTAGGATGATTTATTTGGTTGTCAGTATGGGCAAAAGATTATGGATTTCAATTTAATATGGAGAAATGTAAAGTTATGCATTTTGGGATGAATAGATTTCAAGCTGTGTACTACATTGATGGAACTGTACCCTATGGAATATATGAAGCTAGGGGTTTGGAGTTGGTAATAGATAGAGAGTTGAAGTTTAGAGGGCATATTGCTAAGGTTGCCAAGGAAGTTCATAGGATTACTTGGCTATTGAACACGCTAACAAGTAGAGATAAAGAAGTTGTTTTTCCTCTCTATAAGGCCTTGATACATCCACATCTGGATTACTGTTCTCAGTTGTAGTCACTCTCAAAAAAAAGTCACTACCCTAAATTTGGGAATCACTAATTCTCAGATCTTTAGCTCAGTGGCCAAGACCATCCAATTTATCCCACTAGGGTGGCACCATTTAAGACTGTAGGCCCAACTTAGAGAAGAACATGCAAGGTTTAGTCAAAATAGAGATTGTTGAGATCAGATTTTCCCTTTAAGACAAATAGTTGAGAAATCATGGAAATATGACAATGATCTGTACTTAAGTTTGTAGAACTGGAAGAGGCATACAACAAAGTACCCAGAGAAATGCTTTTCGAAATACTACAATTATATGGGGTGAATGGGACATCATAGAGAGCAATACATAGTCTATATTTAAGTTGTCAGTCAGCAGCTAAATTTAAAGGATATACAGGCGATGGCTTCATACAAAATAAGGGGAAAGACAAGGATGCACATTATCTTCACTCCTATTCATCATCTATATGGATCACACTATGAAAGAAAGTAGCATGAAGCCTGATATTAGAATTGGAGATATCAGATGATGTACTTACTCCTAAACACATCTAGTGCAAATCTCTAGGATTTACTAACTAAATTGAATAATAGCTATAACAAATTTGGCATGAAAATCAGCAAAGACCAAAAGTATGAAAATAGGCAGGAGCTTAGAAAACTTCAGCTGCATTTTGAATGGAGATCCTGTAGAACAAGTTTAGGCACAGTTTTTAGTGAAGATGACAAGTTAAATCTGGACATGGACAACAGAATAAGCAAATCTGGTATGGTGGGTGGCCAGCTGAATAAATTTATATGGAATAAGAGGGAAATTAGCCAAAACACCAAACTATATATACAAGACAAGCAGTGTTCAAACTGATTTTAAGTTATGAATTTGAGAATTGGGTTAGAAATAAAGCACTTGATCAAAGACTAGAGACCACAGATATGAGGATTCTAAGAAAAATTAGGGGAATGAATGGATGTCATCAATAGCAGAATTATATTAAAAATGAGGTTATTAGAAAATTGACATTGTTAGCACCAAGAATGTGTCAGCAGAGGTAATCTAAGGTGGTATAGCCACTTAAATAGAATGGGTGAAGAAAGGTTAGCAAAACAGTTGTTTGATGCCAAGATGGCAGGAAAGAGATCCAGGGGAAGACCAAGGTCTAGGTGGATTGATTCAGTCAGAAGTGCCTTAGAAGCACGAAATGTTAGATATGACAATATTGGATTTCTCACAAGTAATAGATGGATTTGGAGAAAAATTGTTGATAGAAGATTAATAATTATGTAGTACTGTCATTGTAACCTGAACACCCCTTGAAGGTATATATTAGGAAATTGATGAAGTTGGAGCAAATAGGAATGGTATGAGGTTGGTGGCGTGGATAGCAGGGTGGCTGATCGACAGACATCAGATGGTGGAGTATGGTGAAATGGAATCAAAGTGAATGAGAGTGGCTAGTGGAGCTTCTGATGGCTGTGTGTGTACCAGGACCACTACTATTTAATTTGTACATTAATGACATAGTGGAAAATTTGAGTGGGGGTATATTCAGTTGGTTACTGATGATGCATAATTGGTTGGGGGGGGGGGGTAGTAGGTGATATAGATATCTTGCAGGATGACTTAAATTGGCAGTGCGGTCAAAGGACAACAGTTGTGTTATATATATTCGTTTTATAGTGTTTTATACTATATATTTTACTTTTCTTATTATCATGGTTTAATATACCTATATCTATTTATATCTAGGACTGTTTCCTCTTTGGATACTGGCAAATTTATATTATGCTACGTCAGCCAGTATCCTATAGTAGAAAAGATCCTTACTCAGGGAGACAATACTAGATTCTGAGGCATTCTTACACAGTACTTTACTTTAATGCTGCTGTATAGATTCAGACTGCAGTCATGACCAAAATCTCTTATATACACTATTTAATTCCTACCCACCAAAACAGGTTCTATTTTTATAAGTGGTAATTTGGAATCTTAATCAGGCATGACTCAAGTTTAGGTAAATACGACATGTTTATTGGAATATCTAAACAGAATACACAAAAATTCATACACTCAATTTGACTCAATACTAAATATAATTGAGTTAAGAGGTTAACATATTCTAAATTAATTAAAGGTCATATAGCATGCGAAACACAATAACTACATATTGGGATAGACAGCAAATGATATGAAATTCAACTAAAATTCCTTTCTGTAATGCTATTCATAAGATAATATAAACAAACATTCTAATGTTACTCAGTTACTAAAATCCACAATTCTGATCTCATTAAATTAATCTTATCACATACAATTAAAAGATCTCTTCCAAACAATTCTTCTTACTCTCTCAAAGGAGGTTAACTTTCTAATTAGAGACTGTCCACAGAGTTCTTTAGAATACTGTTCTTAATTTCACATTTGCAAACAATCTTCTCTCTTCTAATGAATTTTATACACAAAATAGAGTAACTTTACCTTACCGAACTTTTTCCGTGTCTTTCAGCACCACGTGTACGTCTGGTCACTTGTCTTGGCTGTCCATACGTCAATGTAGGGGGTTATGCTATCTTCATTATTTCTGCTGAAAACGGACTCGAATCTCTGCATTTTAGGAACAATTCGATGGGACTTTTCAGCGACAGCTTGATTCAGCTCGGCATAGAATCCTACTCCAATCTCAAGAAAGCCTGCTGTCCGACATCTTATCTTAGCACAGACGCTTCCCCTCCCCTTTTTTTTTTTTAAGCAAACTCCCGCTAACTTCCGAGCCACCAAACAGGAAAAACAATATGAAAAGAGAGATCCCCGATACGGCGCTCATCCCCTTATATTCTTCAATAGAGCGCCCTCTTTTTCGGAGTCCCCTTTGCACACGACCCAACCCTTTTCTCCCCTTGGTTTCATCCCTTGCTCTCCCGATGCTGTTATGCTCTTGCATTCCCAGAATTCGCATCAAAGTACGTTCCGTGTATGCTACTGCTGCCAGCATTACACTGTACATGTGTAGTTTTATACCTTCCAAGAATTATTATTTAGTAACTATTTGATGACTCACAGTTATTTTTACACAGCTTAAGTGAGGCTTAAATTAAATCAGATTATTCCTCTTTTAAGACTCACTCTAAATAAAATCTTAATATGATCACAATAGCTTAAATATATGGTACATGAAATAAAGAATACAAATTTTATACATAAAGTGAAGGAAGTTTCACTTTTAATTTCAGCTGATGTGCAGGTATTTCTTTTTTTTGGTAAGTTTAATGTTGGATTCTGAATGAATGATTTCTTTGCAAGATTCCTTCATTCAGGATCTAACAGTTGTCAGTTAATGTTTTAAAATGTGCCTTGGGATAAAAGAGTTATATACTTCGCATCATATTGATGGTACAAGATTACTAGAAATTGATGAAGCTAGGGATCTGGGTGTGATGGTGTATAGAGATTTGAAATCCAGAGCACATATTGAAGAATTGGCAAAATAGCTCAGAGGATTACTTGGGTGTTGAAGAACATGATGAGAAATAAAGATAGGGACGTTTTTAATCCCTGTTTATAAGGCTGTGATTCAGCCACATGTTGACTACTGTGGACATAATTAGTCACCTGCATTTCTAGGGAATTGGTGGAGGGGATTCAGAGACAGATGACCCAGTTTATGACAGGTCTGTGGAATGTTCCCTATGATGATAGATTTAGGGTGTGTGGGTTGCAGAATTTAGCTGAGCGGCAGAGGACAGGGGATATGATAAAAACGTATAAGTTACTAAATGGATTGTATAAGATTGACACAAAAGAAATTTTTCAATACATGGGGAATAAGGGAAAAAACAAGAGGTCACAATTTGAAGTTTTCTAAGAGTGTAGTTAGTAAGGGTATGTACTAGGTTCTTTACTTGGAGAGTGGTGAATGACTGGAAGGGATTGCTAAGGTGGTTGTGAACACCCCAGCAGTAAGTTTAAGGAAATGTATGATAGGTATTGTGTTAACAGATAGTGTGAGTCTCCTGCAGTGAGTCTTTTGACTCCATAGAGTACCTATAATAATAATTTAATTCCAATCATATTTATTGTATTGTAAATGTTAAGTGTTAATTTGTAAATCTTGCTCATATATAAGATAAAGTATAATATTTTATTCGTTCATGTTTCTCAGTGCATAGATTGTGCTATTAATTATTCATTGTATACCATCTGTGTGAATGAGAATTTGATTTTAATTACAGTAGTTATATTTTAATAACTATATGACTTACCTTCATGTTAAAATCTTCTTACAATTGTTCTAGAAATGATGAAATTGTAATTTTGTCTTATTATATTTACTATTCTTTTGTGCTGTTTTTCTTCACTCTCACCCACTCCACTAAAAAGTTGTAAATCTGCTAGCACATTATTACCATAATGGTGGTGTGTGGGGGGGAGGGGGGATAAGAATTATTTTTCATCATTTTTTTTTTAATCTTATTTATTCATTTTAATATTTCTACATAGTCCAGAAACCCTACAATAGAGACCAAACCTGGAACTTTTTCAAGCTATCTCCAATAAACAAGGCAGTGGTATCACACCAGGCAATAAAATTCATCTCTCACCTAAGGACCATCACAAACATGCATGCTTATGGTAGAATTTGAACTTGCAGCCAGTTGGTTAGAGAGCAGGTATATATTAAACATTTGGCCAACCAAGCCTGCTGTGATGTTTGTGAGTGTAAATTTGGCAACCATGTAATGATTTCTTTAATTCACAAAATTAGTAAATAATATTTATTTAAAGCAATATATTTCAGCCTGAATATTACAGATTATCATCAGTAGCAACATTAGTTAATTACAAGGTAGAACACGAACAATGGACTGATTGAAACATGAGGAAACGTGTTATTAATTAACTGTATTAAAAACAACAACAAAAAAAACTTTAATAATGTGTGATTAGAATACTCCCAATTAGATAATGAAAGGCAATCATTGCAATTTAAGTTCAGATGTGAAGTAAAGCCTCAGCACTTTCTTTAAACCAGCGTTCAAATTTATAGCAACACGGATTAAGTAGCTGACCTGGTTAGCCAAGTGGCTAGCATGTCCACTCTCCAGCCAAGAGGCTGCAGGTTCAAATTCACCTACAAGCTCTGTGTGGAAAGAGAATCTGCGATCCTACCGCTTGTTCTAGCAGAAAACTTCGCTCCCAAAACCCAGTGAGGTACAGGAGTGACCATACGGCATCTACAGATATCAAATGTGAAATTTTTATTTTTATTTTATTTCAGATTAAGTAAGCATGGTTCAGACCACAAGATATTGATATCTATTCTGTGCTGTGCCAAGCTGGATTTCTCAGATTTCTTGTTGATGATGTAAGATTGGTGTTCTTCTATTCTCTTTTCCACTGAGCATCCGGTTTGTCCAGACTAAAAAAAAAGGCAGTTACAAGGAACATCATAGACATCAGGAATAGCAAGAGGGGGAAACATTTATCATTAGAAGATCGGAACCACAATGATAGTTTGTCAATTGGAATAAATGTAGCCACTAAATGTAGATTGTACTTCTTGGTAGCCACAGGAAGAGCCAGTGGGGAGCATTTATCTTTGGAAGATGGAAACTATGATGATAATTTGTTGATAGAAAGAAAAGTCTCTTAATTCTGGAAATTGGTTCTTAGATGACAGAAATGTATTAGATATCGACTCGATTCATTATTTCCTTGTTATTTGAGTAGGAATATAGGAATCTAAAAGATATTGTGTAGTCCTGTTTGAGTTTCATATATCGATTGATGTTTTAAAGTTCTTGCTGTAGATGCTCTATTGTAGAGCAAATGATTTGAGCATGCTGTAATAAGTTTTGATAAATCCAATCTTTTGAGAGAGATGGTGAGCTGATTCTTGTCGAATGCAGCATCCAGTGAAGTACGATAAATGGAAATAATTAGTTCACCTGATGATGGGCGAAGGAGTAGGATTTCTAAGAGGATAATTGTTTTTGATTTTTCTATTTCCATAGTAAAATGAATTTGTGGATGCAGATTGTTTATGCTTTCTAGAAAGTCAGGTAATATATCTTTGCTGTGGGGCCAGATTGCAAAAATGTCATCGATCTAACTTACCCAAAATGAAGGCTGTTGGGGGTATATGGATGAGAAAAGCAAGTCTTCTAAATGTTATAAACAGAATGATTGTACATTAAAACTTGCTTCTTTACTTAAAGATCATTCAACCTATCTTCTCTTAGACTATGACTCTACCAGTACATAGATCACTTCAATGACTTAGTTATTAGTGAAGTTTGAAGTTACCAATAAACTAAAACAATCTAATTCTAAACTCCCACTCCCATATACACTGCTTGTGAAGGAGGTCAATGGAACCCCCATGCTCAAGGTGCATCATGCCATATGATGAGTCCTGTTTGTAGCCTGTATAAACAGGACTCATTACATGGCATGATGTAATGTGATGCTTCAGAGTTAGCATAACTGTGTCTGGGTGAAATGACTGCAAGAAGAGAACTGATGGAGTTTGAAGACGTTAATAGGAGGCAATGTTGCAGGCCTATCTATTCAGCAAATTGTTGACAAATTGGGCCATCCTTGGTCAACAATCAGTGATATATAATACTGAGATGGAAGTGCAGGGAGTTAACTGCAAGTGCTATCATCAGTGGACATCATACTTGCTGAACGTAACCATAGGGTGCTACAAAGGATAATATGTAAAAACCTCCATTTGTCGACTGACACATTGAATGCAAAGTTCCAGACATTGACTGGAACAGGAATCTGCACAAAAGGAAGGGCTGCAACATGCAAGCTCCACATTATCTGAACAGCATCATTTTCAGTGGTGCAAAAAGCATGTACAGTGGGACATGAAAGCTTGGAAACGTGCGTTATGGAGCAACAAATCACATTATATCCTTTAGCAAGCAGGGGGGATGGGTGTGGCAGATGCCCAGTAAATGCCTCTTACCAGAGTGTGTAACATCAACTAAGAAAGTGGCAGTGGGTATGATCCTGTTTTTCCTGGATTAGCCTCAGATCTCTGTTTGTGGTGCCATAAACATTGAACTCTGAGAGGTATCTGAACATTCTTGATAATGCAATGCCTTCTACTTTGTGGAGTTTCTACGGAATTGAACCATTGTCTCTTTCAACAAGAGAATGCATTATGTGATAAGGCTGCTGATGTAACAGTGTGGTTTGTGGACATGAACGTTGCCACATTTGACTGGCCTCCATAGAGCCCTGATCTCAACCCTATTAAAAATCTGTGGGATGAACTAGATCATCAGGTGAAGTCAAAGGGACATTTATCCCACAACAGTCCAGACCTCATTCAGAAAGAATGGTCTGAAATCCCCATTGATCTATATCATACATTTGTCAAAATTATGCCCTATAAGATTGCTGCTATGACTGCAGCAATCCTACGAGTCTGTTGACTTCTCTTGAAGCAGTGTATTTGTACCACCTAAAATTCATAAAAAAAAATGTTTCATTACACCCAATTGTGGATGCCATTGATTCATCCACATACAAATTAGCCAAATATTTAGAAAAAGTGCTTTTCCAATATACTGCCAACATCCCCTCACAGATAAAGAACTCAGTCCACTTTAAAACCAGTATAGAAAATGTCACACTTCAACACACTGACATTATGGTCATTTTAAATATCTCCTCTCTGTTTACCTATATCCCACTTAAAGTAACTCAAACTAACTAATTATATATTTGGTTTTATCCTTTATCCAAGTGTAAGCAAACAAGTTTGCACCTGAAGTACTTTCAGGACTTGGGCAACTCATGGTAAAAGTAGTATAAGTTCTCATCACTTGCCTTAGTATCTCCCATAATGCAAAGCACATCTCCTTGCAGACATGTATAATGCTATGCATTAAGGGAAGGGCCACTACCCAGACCGGTTTTGACTTTATTGAGGTGCTGCTTAAGTAAAGACCTCTTTAAAAATTAGGCGGTCCCCCAGACCACTCCCTACGAGTGACCGAAGGACCGTCCAACTCAGCATTGTTCCACTCAGTGACAGGCTCACTCCATCACTGAGAAGAACTTCTCAGTGTTGGCTCTACCCAGTGGCAGGCTCAACCCACCACCACCAGACAGAGCCATAATCTCAGTGGTGGCCCCACTCAGAGATAGGCAAAAACCTACCCCAAGCAGAGCCTCATACTTCAAGGAAAGGGACCACTTCTGCACAAACGCACATCAGTTGGAGCCATACCCAGAGGTGGTGATTCTAAGTGGAAGTAATGGAGAAGTCATATTTACCTATACGAGTTGCCAAAGGGTGTCACACCAATTATTAAAATTCTCTGGATTAGAGATATGTTTATGGAAGTTTTTTCACTTGGCTATGCTACCAATTATATATTGAGTTTTATCCTGTATCCAAGTGTAAACAAACAAAGTTTGTGCCTGAAGTATTTTCAGGACTGGCGCAACTCATGGTATAAGTTCTGATCATTTGCCTTAGTATCTCCCATAATGCACAGCAGGGCCACTACCCAGACCGGTTTCAACCTTAGGGTGTGACACCCTTTGGCAACTCAAATAGGTAAATATGACTTCTCCACCTTAGTATCACCACCTCTGAGTCTGGATCCCACTTATGAGACCTCAATAAAGGTCAAAACCGGTCTGGACAGTGACCCTTCCCTACATGTCCACAAGGATATGTGATTTGCATTATGGTAGATACTAAGGCAAGCGATGGGAACTTATACCACCTTTACCACGAGTTGCCCCAGTCCTGAAAGTACTTCAGGTGCAAACTTTGTTTGCTTACACTTGGATACAGGATAAAACCCAATATATAATTAGTAGCATAGCCAAGTAAAAAAACTTTCATAACTCAAACTAACTTATTTTCTTATATTTTATTTGCTTACACTTGGATACAGGATAAAACCCAATATATAATTAGTAGCATAGCCAAGTAAAAAAACTTTCATAACTCAAACTAACTTATTTTCTTATATTTTAGCCTTGTTCATCATCATCAAATTCCTGACATCTACCCTTCAGGGGTGTACAAGATATTATGATAGTACTAAATGAAAAACTTACATCATTACTAACTTCCTATCAACAATTTTCTCCTGAAATTAATCTGTAATCTATCAAGACTCCAACATTAACAGTTCTTATATTTCTGTCTTCTAAGGCACTTTTCACTGTATCAATCCACCTGTATGTGTTGGTCTTCCTCTGGGTCTTTTTCCTGTCAATCTGGCAGAGAAGACTTGTTTTGCTCATCTTTCCTCTCCCATTCTGTTTAAGTGACTATACCACCTGAGATTAGCTCTGCTAAACACATTCCTGGATGCTAACAATGTCGAGTTCTTTCCTAATATCCTCCTTTTTAATATGATACTACCATTGATACCATCTGTTCATGCCCTAATCTTTCTCAGAGCTCTCGTATGTGTTGTCTGTAGTCTTTGGTCAAGAGTTTTATTTCTTACCCAGCTCTCAGATCCATAAGTTAAAATTGATTTCAGCACTGTTTACAGCTAATTTAGTGTTTTGACTAGTTTCTCTCTAATTTCATATAAATTAATTCAGTTGACTTCCTGCCACACTGGCTTTGTTGATGCTGTTCTCTATTTCCACATTTAATTGACCATCTCACTAAAAATCATGCCTAAGTAGTTGAAATGTTTTACTTATTCTGTAGGTTCTCTATTCACAATGCAGTTGATATTTTCATTTTTTTTCCCTATTTTCATTGTCTTTGTCTTTTTATTGCTGATTTTCATACCAATTTAGCCTTGTTTAAGTTCACGATTTTGCTTTCACCTGATATATGATCGACCTGATATTAATAGACAAGAAATGGAGAACATCAGCTCAACAGTGCTGATCATTCCAAGCAGCTAATATTGATTTAGATAACAGCTTATTGATTGTGAATATAAGACTAAAACTGAAACAGAAGTACAAAGGAAAATTCGAAAATACTAGAAACATCTCAAAACTAAATGAAGACAAGCTAAGAACATTATATCAGACATACTGGAAAGTAAGTTTAAGTCCACAAGTGAAAAGCAAAATATAAATACAAGAGCAGAACGACTGATTACACTACAAAATACAGGTACAGGAAGTAATTCCTGAACATTGAACAGTACTATGAAGAACACAAAACTAGAGAGGTCTATAAACTTATAAGAAATGTTCAATAGGAAGTGGCAAAAAAAATAAGTAGCAGTCAAAGATGAAGATGATAAAGTATTGATGGGCAAGACCGAAATCATACATAGATAGACAAGATATTGCAGCAAACTATATAAAAATCAATGCAATAATACTGCAACAGAAGTAATCAGAGAACTAAAAGCAATCTCTCTGCCAGTAGAGATTTTTGAAAATGACATCTTGGAAGAGGAGGTGAGTAAGGCTATAAAACGTCTCAAGAACAACAAGAGTCCTGGAAATGACAACATAATAGGCGAGATGCTAAAATATGGGGGAGAATTGGTTGTAAAAGAAATGCATAAGCTATGCAATGAAATATGGAGATCAGGATACTCCCAAAGAGTGGAAAAAATCAGTCTTGGTTGTTCTTCATTATAAAGGCAGTGCTTGAGAATGCACCAGTTACAGAACTATTGCACTACTGAGTCATCTTGGCAAAGTGCTGATGAAAATATACTTACACAACACCTGAAGGGTCATATGAAGGTACATCCTCCTGATGAGCAAGCCAGATTTTGAAAAGATCAAAATACAGTGCAGCAAATACTTGCACTAAGACTAATAGCAGAGAAAGCTCGAAGAAAGAACAAAAAGATATATTGCTGTTTTGTGGACTTCCAAAAAGCATTTGTTAATATTGACCAAATTGTAACATGGGCTGTCTTGAAATCCTATGGTGTGGACAATAAGTTGATCCACCTGCTAAAAGATATAAACAGCCAAGCATGAGCAACAGTCAGGATAACAGGTGTAACTGGAGATTGGTTTGCCACTAGTCAAGGTGCAAGACAAGGTGACCCAGTATCACTAACCATCTTCATCATACATCTGGGAAGGACTCTAGATAAGATTAAAGAAGAAGGTGGAGGCATTTCAATAAATGGAATGAGAATAAACTACCTCTCCTTTGCAGATGACATCATCCTGATTGAAGAAGATGCAGCAAGGCTGAAACGGACACTGCAAACACTACATGCAGAAGGAAACAAGATATGGACTAAATGTCAATTTTGAAAAAACTAAAACAATGATATTTTGACAACATTCAGGTATTACTGAACAAAGTTACCATTGAAGGTGTTTGATTGGAAAATGTGGAACACTTCACATATCTTGGATGCCACATGATGCACGACTTAGACCCAAAAAAAGAGGTAAAAATTAGAATAACTAGAGCAACAGCTATCTTAAAAGTCATGGACAAAATATGGAAGAGCCGAGCAATAAAGATACATACTAAACTGCATATTGTGGAAACTTGTATCTTCAGCAGCATGCTCTATGGATGTGAGGCCTGGGTACTCTTGAGAGAATCTGAAAGGAGGATATTAGCATTTGAGAGGAAGTGCTATAGAAAGATCTTGAGAATAAGCTGGATCCAGAAAGTGAACAATGAGGAAATCTATAAATGAATACAACTAAAAGAAAACCTGATACAGAAAATAATCAAAAGGAAACTACATATATTTGGCCATATATGTAGAATGAATGATGAGAGGCAAGATTGAAGGAAAGAACAAAAGAGGAAGACCAAACAGAGAATGAGATGATGATGAATTGTCAAGTGATGCGGAAACTCTGTACACAAACTGAGTCATCTTGCACAAAATAGAATGCAATGAAAGAATCATATCAAGATGGCATCATACGCCTATGGGTGTTGAACCCATGGTGGTTATTGTGGTATTTTCTTTGGCAAGAAAAATTCTACAAACAGAGAAGACAGTTACGGGAACTCTACCTCCCCTCTACCAGTGATTTCTTCATATAAAATTTGAAATGAGTCCAAGTTCCTGCACCACACCAAAACCTGCTTTGAAAGAAGATTAAAGGAATCTTTAAATTTTTCGCTTGGTTGGCTTAGTGATCAGTTGATCCTCTCTCCAGCCAAAAGGCTGTGGGTTCAAATCCTGCCATGGCATGGATGTTTGTGATTGTCTGTGAAAATATTAGTGGTGATGATGAGCGGTAGATGATGATGGTAGTTGTGGAGACAGAGTTGTAGAGTAGGTGCCCTCCCTTGATGAGTCTTTGGACTTCCTGGATGTGTTACATAATAATAATAATAAATCTTGTGAGATGCTGAAACATCATCCTAATTTTAACAAGAATGATGGATTAGTAATTCCAGGAATTTGGAGGACATATCTGCTATATAGCATCCGGAACATGATGGTAGAACTTCAAGATAGGCAAACCTTAAGATAAGTGGACTATACAGATATGTTTATGTATTTGTATTATTATGTATCAAAAAATAATTTAAGTAATTTATGAGGGTGGTCTGAAAAGTTTCTCGACAATGAAAAAAATGAATTACTAATTTCAAAATTATTTTTATTTTTCAACATAATCTCCCTTAAGAGTAATACATTTATTCCAGCAATGCTCCAGAGCCATTATTCCATCCATGTAGTGGTTCTCAGTAAGATCCGCAAAATACCCCTCTACAGCTGCACCTCTTGATTCGAAGAAAAACGCTGACCAGCGAGTAAGAGGTTTAGTTTTCAGAATAGATAGAAATCTGAGGAATAGGGTGAATGTTCCAACAATTCATAGTGCAGATCCCTTAATTTTTCATTTTCAAAACACTTTTGTGGGCAGGTGCACTGTCCTAATGAAAGATGATTTTTTCTTCTACAAACCGGGTCTTTTCTCACAAATTTTTTCGTCTAGTCTGGTTAATCGGAATAATATTCACCAGTTATTATTTTACTTTTTTCAAGATAATTATAAAAAAAAATGCAATTTAGCATCCCAAAACACTGATGCCATGACCTTTCCTGTTGATGGAACCTACTCTGTCTTCTTTGGTGCTGAACAACTGGCTTCTGTTCACTGTTTTGACTGCTCTTTGGATTCTGATGGGTAATGGTGAATCCAAGTCTCATCCATAGTAATAAATCGATGCACAAAATCAGTTTTATTCTTGTTAAAACGCTCCAAGCACTGTTCAGAGATTTTCATGTGAGTTCGTTTTGATCTGCTGTGAGCAAGCATGGCACCCATCTTGCGCAAAGCTTTTTCATTTGCAATTCTTCATGCAAAATATATCCTACACCTTCTTTTGAAATGTCCATAGTCTCAGCAATTTCACACACTTTGACTCGGCGGTCATCCAACACCATATGGTGCAATTGATCAATGATTTCTGGTGTTGTTACAGTTTTTGGACGTCCTTCACGTGGATCATCTTCAAGGCTGGTACTGCCACGTGTAAACTCAGAAGCCCATTTCTTAATTGTCGAAAATGAAGGAGAAGAGAATAATAAATTTAGTTTAATCCTTTATCCCAGTGAGAGCAAACAAAGTTTGCGCCTGAAAATATTTTCAGGACTGAATATAGTGTTGTACTATCTTACCTGGGTAAGTAGTACAACACTAGGCAACTCATAGCAAAGGTGGAGCAAGCTACCAACACTCCTATCCCAGTATCTCCCATAATGCAAAACACATCTCCTTGCAGATATGTATACTGTTATGCATTAAGGGATTGGCCACTACCCAGACTAATTTCGACCTTTATTGAGGTCTCTTCAATAGGAGCCAGGCCCAGAGTTAGAGATACCAGGCAGAAGCAGTAGCAAGGTCATCTTTACCTATAGGAGTTGTCAAAAGGTTTGCGACCTTTTTTTTTTTTTTTTATTAAATTACTCTGGATTTAGAGAAAGATGTTGAAAGTTTATTTTTCACTAGGTTAGACTATAATAAATTTAGTTTAATCCTTTATCCCAGTGAGAGCAAACAAAGTTTGCACCTGAAAATATCTACAGGACTGAATATAGTGTTGTACTATCTTACCTGGGTAAGTAGTGCAACTCGTAGCAAAGGTGGAGCAAGCTACCAACACTCCTATCCCAGTATCTCCCATAATGCAAAACACATCTCCTTGCAGATATGTATACTGTTATGCATTAAGGGATTGGCCACTACCCAGACTAATTTCGACCTTTATTGAGGTCTCTTCAATAGGAGCCAGGCCCAGAGTTAGAGATACCAGGCAGAAGCAGTAGCAAGGTCATCTTTACCTATAGGAGTTGCCAAAAGGTTTGCGACCTTTTTTTTTTTTTTTTATTAAATTACTCTGGATTTAGAGAAAGATGTTGAAAGTTTATTTTTCACTAGGTTAGACTATAATAAATTTAGTTTAATCCTTTATCCCAGTGAGAGCAAACAAAGTTTGCACCTGAAAATATCTACAGGACTGAATATAGTGTTGTACTATCTTACCTGGGTAAGTAGTGCAACTCGTAGCAAAGGTGGAGCAAGCTACCAACACTCCTATCTCAGTATCTCCCATAATGCAAAACACATCTCCTTGCAGATATGTATAATGTTATGCATTAAGGGAAGGGCTACTACCCAGACTAGTTTTGACTTTTATTGAGGTCTCTTCAGTGGGAGTCAGGCCCAGAGTTGGAGATTGCAGAATTGGAGAGTTGGAACCAGGCCCAGAGTAGGCTAATGCATAACAGTATACATATCTGCAAGGAGATGGGTTTTGCATTATGGATACTGGGATAGGAGTGTTGGTCACTTGCTCTACCTTTGCTACGAGTTGCCTGATGTTGTACTACTTACCCAGGTAAGATAGTAGAACACTATATTCAGTCCTGAAGATATTTTCAGGTGCAAACTTTGTTTGCTCTCACTGGGATAAAGGATTAAACTAACCTAGTGAAAAATAAACTTTCAACAGAAGGAGAAGAGTGCCCATAAACTTTTATGAACTTAGAATGAATTTCTTTTGGCGTTAAATCTTCTTTTACAGAAAATTTTATAACCGCACAATACTCAGTTTTATCCATTTCAAGAGATACAGACAACACTTTTGTTTCAGACAGCTGTATAAAACAAACTATTTGATAGAATGACTTGCAATTTCACATGGCTGCTTATGACAGATGTACCAACTTGGAAGGAAAAAAAAATCTTGCCAATAATGTTGCCATCTATGGTCGAGGCCGAGAACTTTTCAAACCACCCTCGTGTGTGCATGTGTGTGTGTGTATATTTATTTATTTGTTTATTGCATTTTTTCATCAAAGATCAGGCTTGTAACTGTTAATAAACAAAGCATTTAGATTCAGCTTAATTCTGTGGAGTGTCATGTAGTTTGTGCCCTGTGCATACGCGTTTACCTGATGATGATGACCTCACTATAGAGGTTGAAATGTTGAGTGCTATTTTCTTATTTATAAATAAAGTAATTACTTCAACAATAAAGTAATTACTCCATAAATTCTACACAATGAATGCTGACTACTGTGTAACCTTGAAGGAAAGAATTTAAAAAGCTATAAACTCTGCCCCCATATAGACCCACTGTTTGACTGTGCTTTGTGTATAATGTGTTTTCCATTTGGCTGCATGGTTTGGATGCTCTAAACATATTTTTAACACACCTAAACAGTCAACATCCCATGATCCAGTTCACTTTAGAAAAAGACAATGACAACATTCTTCTCTTCCTAGACACTTTACATTCCAGCCTGATGGATCCCTGGTATTTTCTCTTTATAGACCCCCCCCCCCAACACACACACACACACACACACACACACACACACACACACACACACACACACACACACACACACACACACACACACACACACACCAGTAGATACATTCATGAAGTCTCTTCCCTCCCAGCAGTATGGAATTATTAAAAATTTATATAACAGGGCTAAATTAATTAATTCAGATAACAGTGCCTTCTCCACTGAAAGTTACCATCTTCACAAAACCTTCTTAGCCAATGATTACATTTCCTACCATCTCCAAAAAATATTAACACTCCAAACCCACACACCCTCTCCCACTCTCCAGATAGGTACTACACCAAAGCTATCACTATTCCATATATATATATCACTATTCCATATATTTCCACATCTGAAAAACTAGCAAAAATCTTAATAAAATGCAACCTTTCAACCACTTACAGACCATATAAAAAATTAACATCCCTTATCTGCACCAATGACCATCCACAGTTTCTTGAACTTCCAGGTGTTTATCAGTTTCATTGTAGTTTTAAACTTTCCCCTCTGTGTTCAAACAGGCAGGACACCCAACATCAGAATTTCTGAACTATGTCTGTTTCCATCACTACAGGCACTCAGGACTTGTTGATCATACTTTAGACACTCATGATAAAATACTCTGAAAGAAAACCCCTCTTTTCGTACACAGCAAATATAAATACGAAAGATTTTTCCTTGAATCTGCTTTTGCTTTAAGAAACTACCCTAACCTTAACAAGTTTGGTTGCATGAAACTGCTCCAGTCTTTGGAAGTTCTTATCCTGTGTACTTCAGCCCAACAGCCAAAATTTAGCCTAATGGGGGGGGGGGGGGGCACTATTTAGAACTTTAGGCCTATTCTTAGTTGACATGCTTCATTTTCGTTACTTAGTGTAGTGCCTGTGTGCATGTTGCTTATTATATTTTATTTTTAAGCACTAATCTGATGATGGAAGTTTTGACTGTCAAAATATTGGAATATTGCTTAAATTTGTTTGTTACTATTAGTCTACGTTGTAATTTCCATAAAAAATACAGATGAATAGCTTACTTAATAACTTACTTACTTTCCAGTCTAGTGGCTAGAATACCTAGCTTCCAAAAAATATTATATAAACAGGGCAACCCATGCCCTGTTGGTTGGAGAGCGAATACCTTACAACCAGATGATCAATAATACACATTTCATATTTGAATGAAGCATCTGTCCTTATGAGGTGAGGAGTCAAGTACTCCATATATAGTGGAAACGTATGATGTACAGATTGTCCTTATGACTTGATTTGATACTACTACATAAATCAATTAATCATAAATTTGAATTCAAACACTTATAACATTTTCATTAATATTAATTATGGACATAAGAACTTTTTCCATTATTACCATATTTTCCCTTTAATATGAATACTGTTTAAGCACTAACCTTTTTAATATATGTGCTATTAATGAAGATTCATTATTTTTCTTTTCAGTATTTGAGAAATATTCTTTTTGAATATATGATGGGAAAGGAGCAGCTCGTAAGTTTTTAGTTATACAGTTTATAAATTAAGTTTATTTTTAAAATGCTTATACAAAGACAAATTTCTGATTTTTTTATTTTTTTTTTTTAACAGGCAAACTGCTAAAGAGTACAGACATAATCTTTTTTTTTTTTTTAAGAATAACCATTATGAATCTTCCAGAATATTTACAAACAGACATAAATAATCTTTCAATAAGGTTGTATTAATGTTAATTACAGGATAGCATTTAGGGTACAATAGTATTGCAATTGCACTTTACCTTTTCTCCTAAAAGCAAAACTTTATCCTTTAATATATTTCATATCACATAAAGTACTGTGTGTGCCTGAAACGTAACCTATTATAAAGAAACTAAAAAGTCTAATATCTTGCTTGAAGAATATACCACCACCATTGTTATAGTAATTTAAGACAGGCTGTAATAATTAGTAATAATTTTACTAATTATTAATAAAATAAAACTTAACGTTTCGACCCCTGTATTGAGGTCATCATCAGAAGAATACAGGTGTATACGGAACCAAGCTACATGCTCTAGCCCTGTAAACTGGTGAGTTTACAGTGCTAGAGCATGTAGCTTGGTTCCCTATACACATGTATTCTTCTGATGATGATGACCTCAATACAGGGGTCGAAACGTCAAGTTTTATTTTATTAATAATTAGTAAAATAATCATTTCAACATGTGCTTTGTGTCCCTAAATTTGTAAATATGAATGCTGATCACTGTGTTTCATTAACGGAAAATAAGGCAATTGATGTTAAGCCTCTATATACGAGTTGCCCTGTCATGAAGTTACTTCATGCATAAACTTTGTTTGCTTACACTTGGATAAAGGATGAAACCAAGAATATAATTTCTTGGCATCTTTAATGTATAATATAACCAAGTGGGAAAAACTTTCAATAACTAATACTCTATTTAAGGATATTAGTTCTTTGGTCTGTGATAACACAAGGTCCTAATGATTGTTGGCGTTATTTGATTTATATGAGTTATTTGACAAAAACACAAGCCTTGGGTTTAAAATCCAGTGAAACAGCAGTGGCTAAATATATTAATACATTTATTTTTGTCATATACTACTCTTTGAATACATTCACTGAAGATGCACTAACTTTGAAAATAATCTGGACCCCTCCTTAGCCACTTTCCAGGGTGCAACCCTAAGCTCTAATTCCACTAATCAAAATCTGCAGTATCTCACATTTACACTGTAAGTACTAATGTGTACATTTGTCACATCTTCTCTCATCTATCTGTTTCTCAAACTCTGCAGACACATGCTCTTTTCTAGCACTGTGCCTCCACAGGAACCATGTTCTCCTACATGGATGCCCATGTGGAAAATGGACCAGGCTGACCAGAATACTTTTTCCCATCTTGCAAAGTTTAATACCGAAGCAGTCAATCAATGTCCATCAGTGAAGCATGTCACAAATTGTATTGTCCAGGCAGCATCTTCTGTAATTCCAAACACATCACTTGATTTCCACTCTATCCAGAAACCATGGTGGAATCCAGTGTCAAGCAGCCAAAAAAAAAAAAAAAAAAAAAAAAATCCTAGATGGAAGAAGTATGGGGGTATATATCATCACCCCATCAAATCTAATAGCCTTTAAACATACTCAGGCCAAAGCACGTTGTGTGAGATGTGAGAGTCAAAAATTGTAGGGGATAAAATACAGAAAATGAAAGGTGGATATAAAGCACACTATTTATTTACCCTGAAACATAATGGGCATTTAGTTGCTGATCGTAAAGCTATTGCAGACTTTGGGGAAAAAATTTGCCAGAATTTCAGCAGCAGCTTCTATCCTCCTGAATTTTTAATATTGAAAGGAGGAACAAGAGAAACAGTGGCTAAACTTTTCTACGAATGTGCTAGAACCATATAATCAGCCTTGCATTAAGGAGGATCTATCTTCTGCTCTGTAATGCCAGTTCAGTAGATCCTGATGACATCCATTATGAGATGATAAATCATCTTCCATGGATCTTCTTTTCTTACTATAGAGTAGAATACTTCCTCAAGAGTTTCTATATTCTTGCCATAAGTCAGTTGACATTGCCATACCAAAACCAGGAAAGGATCCAATGCAAGCAAATAATCATTGATATATTGCTCTGACTAGCTATTTATGAGGATTGTAAATAAAGTAGTGGCAAAATGTGCACAAAATATAAAATAGTTTATACAATTACATCCCCTGAGTGTAATCTCCTGCCATGTTCTGCACCTTTTCCAAATTGTGGGAGCCGCTGGATACGTCAGCAGAGTGTTGCCTGTTGATATCAGTGATAGTGTAACCTACTGTTTGAAGAACCTCTTGCACATCATGAAACTGCAGACCTCTGAGAGGTTCTTTCATTTTAGGGAACAAGTCAAAGTCGTGAGGACTCATATCAGGTTAATATGGAGAATGTTACAATACATCCAATTGCCACCTGTCTAACATCTCTATCACTAATTGTGACACATGACATTGTGCATTGTCATGCAACAAACGAGGTGGAGAACCTTTGAAAAAATGTGCTTGCTTTCTGCTTAACGCTGGACACAAATGGTGCTCCAGAAATCATCAATAGTACTGTGTGTTAAGTTTGCCTTTGGAGCACAGCATGATGAAGAATGACATCTTGAACCATCTTAAACAACTATGACTTGGTCCCTTACTGGGTTCCTGGCAAAGAGTTTATTTACTGATTTATTTACAACCTTCAAGCACAGACAGGGTGATCCTGAATGGCACCATTTGTTGGATTGTCTCTTTGGTTCAGGCTCATAAGCCCTTGTCCAAGTTTCATCAATGGCTATGCTTTGATTCAGGAATATATCCCCTTCATTTTCATATCATTCCAGATGGAGGCCAGTAACTGCATACCTGTGCCATTTTTGCACCTGAATCAAGTGATGTAAAACCCAACAAGCAGAAATTTTGCACATACTGAGCCTCTCTTCTGGCCAACTGTCATACAGTCCATCGCTGTTCAACCTGAATGAGCTCAGCGTGTTCATCTGAAATGGCAGGTCATCCTGCATGGTGATTATCATCCGGGTGATCTCGCCTTGTGTAAAATGCACTTGTGACAGTCCATTACAGTAGGGTACTGTTACCACATGTTTCCCTAAGGCCACAATAACAGTCACTTGTAGTTTTACCACATGCAATTTATGTGGACCTTGATCCAGGATCGTTATTCTAATCTTATGAACATACTTTAGAGCTTTGCACACTGAGATGTTGACTTTTACCACTTCTCCACACAAGGACACTTGTTTGAATGGATTCTGTCGTCTTGTGTGCATGTACAATACAACTAGTGCCTTTGTCAAGAGTAATGTTTGAGTTACCAACTACTGATTTATTTACAACCCTCATATGTAAGATATTGGAGAAAATGCTAATGCCAGACTTCTCTCATATTTAAAAAAGCAGTGATCTTCTCTCCAACACACAATGAAAGCCACATTGAAATTTTTCTATTACTGTTCTGTCACTGCTTGGTTCGTTTAAGTCTTTCAAAATAAGTACTCCAGACATCTAGGATATCCTTCTCTTCAGTTTTCATGTCACCTGTATCATCTTTGATTCTTTTTACAGCATGTCTAAGCTTTTTCAATAGCTTGGTAAGTCATGGGAAGACTTACCAAAGTCTTCCCATGACTTTTGTTTAGCTACTTCTACTCATAGCTTAGCTTTCTTACATTTTTCTCAGTATTCTTTTAGGGCATCTGCCAACTTATTTGCTAAGAATTTTTGGTATGCTTTCTTCTTTTCCAGAACTCCTTTTTTTTTTCTTTTTTTTTTTTAAACTTGTGTCGACCACAGTGTTCTTATTTTTCTATTCTTGCAGACAACTTCACCACATACCTCCCTAGTTGAATCAATCAATGTCTTCTGTAGTGTTTGCCACTGAGACTCCAAGATTTGGTTCTTGTTTTGAATTTGTTTAATTTTTCTTCAATAATGTTTTTATAGTCGAGTACAATTTACCTGTAAAAGCTGCTCGACTTTATTTCTTTTTAAAACTTTTTTACATATCATTCTTTTCAATAGGATATCCATTTTTATCCTGCTTAGTACTAAGTAATGTCACTTCCAATTTCAAATCCTCTGTACACTCTTGTATTCTGAATGATACATTGCATGATGATGATATCACCATGAGGTTTTTCTTATTCCTTGTGTCTTCTCTCCAAGCAAAATTGTGCACATCTTTATGTTGAAACATGGTGTTAGTAATGACTAGTTCATGTTCTGAGCAGAAGTCCAGTAAATACTTACCATTATTATTGGCTTTGCCCTTTTCTCCAAATTTTTCCAAAATGTTCCTACATTCCTGGTGGGATTCATTTCCTACTCTGCTGTTGAGATCTCCACCAGCTGCCTGTTCTAATCACTCAAAAACTTCCTCCACTTCTTCCTCAGAAGGACCTTCTGTGGGACCATAGGTACAAATAAGTTTCATTTTCCAATTTTGCTCACATAACTCTACTTGAAACTGCTTTCCAATCAAGAAGTTTATCTAGTCTAGAGTAGTTTTGTTTCCTATGTTGGGAGGTTCAGTATTACACAGACTGTTATTTGCATGTTTGTGAACTATAAGCTCATGTCATAAATGTTTTTCCCATGGGATGTTTGTACTCCACCAGTCTATCCATAACACACAATAACATATTCTAATTTCTTACCTTTCTGTACCAGTGGTTCATGATCTGTGCCCTCTGTTGGATGTGCTGTTGTTTTTCCTGCTAACAGTGTTTCAAATCAGATTCCACTTGAATGAAGCAGCTATACTGATGAACTGTCATCAAAAATGTATCTATTTCTTTTGAGATTACACGGTGGGCAGCATTCATTGTGAAGAATTTATGGAGACAGAAACATGTGTGTTGGAGTATATACTTATAATTTATAAAAGTGTGAAAAATGCATGTATGATTTACATGCTCCCTAAGTTCTTTACAGGCAATCTGTTCCCTTGTGTACACTCTACACTTCTATGATGTATTGGAGTTATTTTGATAAATGAAGACTCTCATTCTGGATCGAAAAACCACTTTGGAATCAAAAGTAATAGACTGCAAATTAACTATCTATAGACAAACTATAGACAATCGTCCTGGCAAGAGGCATTAATAAATAAATTGAATGAGACCTGTAATTAATCATTGACAGCCCAGTCTACACAGAAACAGAAAAGAAAAAGTTGTTCTATTATAGGTCACAGTTATTTAACTCTACAGGAATCCACTTTTTTTCTAATCTGGCTGAGCTATGGACACTTAAGCAAATTTGTACAGACACATCTAATAAATGTCTTTTTTTTTTGTGTGTGTATATATATGCTGTTGTTCAGCTGTTTAATTTCTTTATTTTTATTTTTTTGTTGCTTGTATGTAAATGTTAGGCATCACTGAGATCTGGTTGACAGACAATGGTATAGTTACAGGGATAGAATATAAAGGGTATTGTATTTTCACAGAAGACAGAAAGAATAGGACAGGAGTTGGGGTATTGCTGATAACTGAAGAACTTTGACCAGCAAAATTGGAAGTTAAGGAAGATTTTAGGTCTATGGGAGATAGTTCATTTGAGTCTATCTGGTTTGACATAGATGCCAATATACCGCACATGCAAAATTATATTGTTGTTTACTGCTATATGGAACTGCAAAGTTGGCAATTATGACCCAACTAGGCGACATCTTGGAGCAGTGCCATGACATAAGAAGTCACAAGGAATGAATGTCAGTAGTGCATAAGAAGTGGTCAAGGATTGCTTGAGGGAAGCACTATTGGACCGTGCATACCCAACATCTGGAGGATAAACTGAATAGGGATTAAATGGATGAGTGGCAATAAAAAGTAGAAGCTGCAAAAAAAAAAAAAAAAGAAAGAAAAGAAGAGCATTGTGGAAGGAATATAAACAAATAAACAAAAAGGTGTTCAGCATGCTCTTGAGCAATACAAAGCACAGGCAAGAAGGGCAACGACTATGATAAAGAAGACTAAATCAGATTATGAAAAAAAATAGCTAAACAGGCCAGAGGAATTCCAAGTTTTTTTTTTTTTTTTTGTCACTATGTAGCAAGTAATAGAAAGGATGATTATGACAGGATGACAATGGTAGGAAAGTGACAGAAGCAGAAGAAATAGTTAGGCTACTAAGTGATCACTTTGCAAGAATGTATCATCTAGGTGGTAACTTTGCAGCTACTGATGTGACAGAGGCAGATGTGAGAATTGAGGTAGACACACTGGAGGTACACAGCACATTGAAAAATATCAAGAGTGAATACAGTAATGGGACTAAATGGTATGTCAGCCCATGCGCAAGAGAACCAGCAGATACTGCTGATGAAGTTGTTTAATCTAAGTCTCAGCTCTAGCAAGGTTCCAAGAGAGTGGAAAGAGTGAAAGATAATTCCATTATATAAAATGGCTCCAAGAGAGAAGTAGCATATTAATTATAGACCAGTTACTATTTCTTCAAGTGGTGATTGAAGTATTGTAAAAGTTGGTTAATGGTAAAATTCAGGAATGGGTGGATAGGAATTTGGTACTCTATAGTGGGCAGCCTGGCTTTGTAAAAGCAATGTCCTGCCTTAGTAATTTATTCATAGTTTATAATAAAGTGACAGTGCAAAATTGGATAAAGGAAATTACACCATAATACTGCCAGACTTTGCAAAAGCATTTCACAGAACCACATGGAAAACTATTATATAAGTTGGAGCAAATGGGAATGGATATGAGAACTGGTGGCATGAATTGGAGGATCATGACTGGCGGACATTAGAAGGTGGTGTATGGTGAAGGCAAGGTGAATGAGGGTGACTAGTGAAGTGCACCAGGGCTCCATACCAGGCCACTACTCTTTAATTTGTATATTAGTGATATAGTGGAGATTTAAGGGGGGATATTCAGTTATTTGCTAGTGATGTAAAACTAGGGATGGCAATAATTCATAAAGGTGAGGTAAATAGCCTTTTATATTAAACTAATTTTGCAAAATATAAGGTTAGCACTTTAGGATAAAGAATATGCATACTTTGTATATTATTGATGTCACTGGATTACAGGAAGTTGATGAGGCTAGGGATCTTGGTGTGATGGTGAATAGATTTGAATTTCAGATTTCATATTGCAACAGTCAGCAAAATAGCTCAAAGGATTACTTGAATCTTGTGAAGAATCCATTGACGAGTAAAGATAGGGAGGTTATTATTTCTCTTTAAAAGGTTATGATTCAATTTCATCTTGACTGCCGTGCACATATTTGGTAATCTGGGTTTCTTAGGGATCAGGAGGTGGAGAGGATTCAGGAAGAGACCAAGACTAAGTAGAATGAATGTGTGTGGGGGTTGCAGAGTTTAGTTGACGAGCAGAGAAGAGGGGAACATATGTTACTAAATGGATTCTATAAGGTTGATACAAACGAAATTTTATAATAAATGAGGAGTAGAGGAAGAACAAAAGTCACCCCTGGACATTGTGAAACTCATTGGTTAGTAAGGAAGTGCAGACTAGCTTCTTTGCTTGGAGAGTGTTAAGTGAGTGGCAGTTGATTGCCACAGGTGGTTGATAGGTAGCGTGGGATCTCCTGTGATGAGTGTTTAGACTCCATGGAGATATCTAGATAATAATAATAATCTTAGTAATAGCACTATAGGGCCTTTGCTATCCATATGCCAGTAAATCCCAAATCAACTAACAAAGTTCTCGATATTTTCATCTATCCTCTTACCTCATCCTTCTTGGAACCCAGTGACCACCTGCTCACAGTTTCCAGATGTTCTCATATCAAAACCTTGTAAAGTGCAAGAACGTATTCATTTTTCTTAAATTAGTTTTCTCTTCAGAGGTGCCAGTATGAGATTATTATTCAGGCCTCCATGGTGTCAAGAGACTCATCGATGGAGGTCTTTTCTAGGAAACACAAAGTCTGTCATACCACTCCCTGAACTCACTGACCATTCTTGCTATCACCACTATCAGGCAATTCATTCTGCGGTTCCACCACCCTCCACACAAAGAAACCACTCCTCATCCTCTTGCTCACAGCTTCCTTTCATAACTTCCAGGGATGGCCCCTTGTCATCACTCTTTCCCACTGCTCCACCAAGTGAAAGAACTCCCCAGTGTCCACCCTGTAACTGCCTCTCAACAGTTTAAAAGTCTCGATCATATCACACCTCTCCTTCTATCCAACAAACTCTGCAGTCCACATTCCCTCAGCCGATCCTCATAACTGACATTGTATAGTCTTAAAATCATCTTTGTTATCCACCTCTGTACCCTTTCCACGGTTAATTTGTCCCTTTCAAATCCTGGGGACCAAATTTGAGAACAATAGTTTAAGTGTGGTCTGATCAGGGTGATATACAACGGAATGATAACTCTTATCTCTGCTGGTCAGTGTCCTTCTCAGTATTGCAGGAATCCTCTGGGTTACCTTCACCACCTTTGCAATATGCTCCCTGAATTTCAGTTTTCTATCAGTCATCACCCCCAGATCTCGTCTCCCCTACTTCCTTCAGTACAGCTCCTCAAATAGAGTATGCATTCTCCTATCGATGGATCCGAAACTTCAAGACTTTATATTTTGCTGCATTTAACCAACATCTCCCATTCATTTGCCCATCTGTTCTGTTTATTCAAATCCTCTTGCAGGGCTGCCACATCTGCACTATTACTGATAACCCTTCCTAGCTTCACATCATCTGCAAACAACTGAATATCCCCTTGCAATCCATTGACAATGTCATTGATATAAAAGTTGAATAATACAGGTCCCAGTAGTGAGCCCTGTGGAACTCCACTTGTAACCTTCTGCTTCCTTGATATTGCCCCACCATACACAACTCTCTGTATCTATCAGACAGCAATCCTGAATCCATTTGACTAATCCAACAGCTAAACCCATGTGCTGTAATTTAAATATCAGCTTATCATGTGACACCCTGTCAAATGCCTTTGTAAAATCCAAAAAAATGGCAGTGCAAGCCTTTCCCTCATCAACTGCTCTTGTCACTTTATTATAAAAGGCAATTATATTACTTAAACAAGTGCATCCCTTAACAAATCCATGTTGATTCTCACAGATAATACAATCCTCATCTCCCAAACGCTGTATCCAGAGTACTCATCCAGAGTACTCAGTATTGGGAACAAATTCTCCTCTTGCACCTCTAAACCTTGAACCTGCCCTACCCTTCTAGTATTAAAACCTTCTCCAGGATGAAATACTCCAATAAAGTGCTTACTGAACAACTCCACTATGTTCTCTGCATAAATCACTCTAATCCCATTTTTATCCCATGATGTCATTCTTCCACAATCATTTCTCCTCCTACTGGCCACATAGCTAAAAAATTCTCTAGGATTTTCTTTGGATCTTAGTGCCAATCTTTTCTCCTATTCTAGCTTCCTCACCATACTAGTCACTCTCCTGGCCTGAGTCTTATATTCTTCATGCATCTGCTCTCCACCCCTCTCCTTATATCTCTTCCATAATCTCTTTTTCAATTTCAGTTCCTGTTTGATATTGTTTGTCATCCACTTTACACCAAATTGTGTCCGTTTCTTCACTCGTAGAATACAACTTACTGGTGCTAACAAATATTCCCTCACAATTTCCCACATGCTAATGATATCCTGGCCTTCCAATTCTGCCCTCCATGGAACTGCCCCAAGTTGATTCCGCCTTATAATACCATATATGTTCACTTTTCTTTGATACTTCTGCATGTCTATTCATCTTCCAAGTCAAACCACATAGTCACTCTCTCCAACTGGGGGAAGAGATGTCATCTCCATTATTATCAGCTCTTCTGATACTATGACCAAATCCAAAACTCTTGAACCTCTTGTTCCCTCTATTACATGTTGCCTAAGACATTTATCCTTCAACAATTCTAGAAATGTCTTTCCCTTATTACTATGTGCATTTTCCTTTTCCCAGCTTATACTGCTGTAGTTAAAATCTCCCATAACAATCATTCTTCTTGCATTTGCCAAGCTCAGCTGCCTAAACATATCCTGCTCCCCACCCTTTGTACTCCTTGGCTTGTAGCAACCCCACTAAATATTTTGTCTTGGCCACTACTGCCTCACACCATATGCTTTCAAAACCATTAGTGTCACTGCTTTCCAAAGCCTCCACTCTTAGAGGACATAAGTCATCACTTATTATAAGCAGTACTGCACCACCACGTTTTCCCCTCCTATCCTGCCGAAAATGCTGTACCCTACTACTTCTATTCCTTTTATTACATCATCTTCCATCAACTACATTTCAGTGATTCCAATAATCTTTGGCCAGGCTGATGTGCCACTAATTCATCTCTTATTCCGGATACTCCTGGCATTAGTATAAAGCAGTGTTTCCCAACCTTTTTGATGTCGCGGACCCCCTGTAGTGAATGTTAATTCACTCCCATAAAATCCAAAATGGAAATTTTTTATATTTTACATATCATAATGATGAAGTAATAAATTACAATTTTACAACACTAAACGTGTCATTTATGACAATGCCAATACTGTTATTGGAGATATTCAGAAGAATATGAACATATCAATTAGGCCAGGTGTGAACAACATGATAAGATAAAGTTTAATGATAAAAAAATATCCCACAGACCACAGATTGGGAAACACTGGTATAAAGCATAAAAATGTCGCTGCTTCTATACTTAGCATTATCCCCTCCAGACCCCACTGGACTCATTATTACCTGATGTTGTCCCCCCCAAGTACCAATTCCCACAAGAGGCCACCCCTGCTACCATCTACCCTGGGAATTCTAGTTTCCCTGCATTGACACACCAACTCGTTCAGAAAAATAGCAATCTCTCCAGATGTCTACATCCTTCCTCATTCAAATGCAAGCAATCTCTCACATACAATTCCTTTCTGTCCTCCAAGCATCCACATATTCCAATCCTTTCTTCTGACACATTCTGGCTATTATGCTATTCATTATTACTGCTCTTCTGCTAAGCTCCTCATTATCATACCTAGGTAACACACACACACACACACACACACACTATTTTTCCTCTCTGCGTTTTCTTTTGTACATCTTCAAACATGAATCTCAGATCTCTCATCACTCAATTTACACTTCCTCTCAAGTCATTCGTGCCCACTGTCACAATCATTTCATCCGCCCCCTCTTAATTGCCATAGCCACACTTTCTATCATTCCTCCAGGAAAACGCTCCTCTGGCATAGATCATCGAGTCTCCATACATCACACCTCTTACCACTCTGTTCCTTGATTGCTCACCTGCATCCCTCACTATCTCTTCTCTAACCCTTTCTCTCAGTGTTTCCTTACTCACCTGCTGTCCTGGCATCACTCTATCCCTGGTTCCAGCACTCCCTCGCATTCTTCTGACTTCCTCTCTCTGACTGTTTCCATTCTCTCCTCTTCTATCATTCCCATCTCTCTCTCTCTCATTCCATCTCTTTTACTGTTTCCATTCTCTCCTCTTCTATCATTTCCATAACTCTCTCTCACTCCTCCTCTGATTCACCTTGCATTCATCTCTTCCATTCGCCTACTTCTCATCTCATTCCTGAGACATTCCACCTCCTCTTTCAACTCATTTATCTCTCTCTCTCTGCAAGTTAGTCGCTCTTACTCACCATTCATCCTCCCAATCAAGACCATCTCCAAAAATTTTACAATCATTCGAGTCTTCCACACTCCCCACTCTTATTTTTTCATTCATATTGTGCTCGTTATTCTCACCTATCACACTACTTGTCTCTCGAGATTCTCCCGTTCCTGATGCAATGAGGTTGGTTATTGTAATATCTAACTCACTGAATTCCTCCCGTTGCCTGCATATACGCACTCCCCTTACTCTCACTTGCCACATATCCAGCTGCTGGGACGCATAATGCCACAAGCCTCACATGCCACAAAATCCTTTATTATGTTATGCAAAATAGTCCTTGAATGGGGGAGGACTTGGCAACATGCCATTTGTAATTGGAGCTGCAGCTGCCACCATCATTAACTTAGTGCTGAGGAAGTACTACAACTAAATGCTAAATACTGTGTTATACTCTATTGTAAGCTAATTTACTTACGCGATATTACAAGTATAAACTATATTTAACTATACTAAATAACAAAAACTTATCTTCTCTTCCACCGCAGATGTCGTGTTATTTTTGGGTTACCTTCTTGGTAACCCAAAAATAACACAACATAACAACTAAACTCCAAAAGCAGCACTGAAAAACACTTGTGTTACAGAGAAAAAAAATATAGCGCAATTCACAACAGAGTCACATTTTACACCGTTTAAAAAACACTTTTATTTTTACCACCAGCTCAAATCCACCACCGTGTGCTGCAGCGACTCTAGCACTACCCAATTGATTTGTTAATTTAACTAACCATTTTAACAGTGTAGCACTTCTAAATTTTAACTTGCTGTTCCTTAACTTCCTCATCTCTAGCTTCATTGACTGCTTGCAGCAAATTTTCATTAATACAAAACTCTGTGTGTGTAATGACATTCATATGTAATGCATTAAATATACATCTAGAAAAATTATGACACTGATTAACGTTTGCCTCTCCAGCATCACTGGGATATTCAACCCTTGCCCCCATGTATACTGTTCATTGCAACTTGTGGACATCTGGAAAGGGCAAAGTAGTCTTGCACCACTTTGGCCTCTGCCTCAGTAAGACAGGTAATCCAGGATCAGTCATTTAGTGAGCTTTCCTGTAAGGGTTAGTGGTAAGTCTTCTTCCTCATGGTATGGTGAAAGTGGACATCTGTGGTGGGTGGGGAGCTCTGGCACCAAACTCCCTTTGAGAATGAGTAATTTTTCATCCTAAAGTTTATCAGGAGGCCCGAACAAGCCACAACAATGTCTAGAAACCATAGAAACATCAACTGAAAACAACAAAATAAAGAGCAAAAAGCATTATGTGCAGCAATAAATGTACCAACCTTCTTTAATACTGCACTTGGATGAAAAATGCCCACGTGGGAAAATGTCACTCTTCTTCATCCTCGAGAAAGGTTTGAAAAGATTAGCAGGATCTCCAGAATCAGTGAAGAAACTCCATTCATTTCTTATCATTTCTTGTAGAAATGATAAGAAAGACACCACAAAACAACATCTTCATGAACAACTATCCAGGATAATAATATCAGTTATAATCACAGTTATCATCCATAAAATAAGCTCCTCAATGTCCCAGACAAAGAGTTCTACTCTGAAATGAAAGACCAAGGAGTGACAACCATAAGGAGATTACTTATATGTAGGGTTGGTCATCTTGTTTCACCAGTATACCATCTTTACTTTCAACATATTTAAACCACCAACATCTGTGAAAACAAGATATCTAAACTGCCTGGTTAGACTCTACATCCCAAACCCTTTGTCTGTTTTAAATCAAAAGTATGGTTGTTCTCAAACTTCCTGTTGTGGCTCTGCCATCTGTTCCTGATACAGCAGTAAAGATCACAAGGAGGAGGACTGCAGGAGCAAAACACCAAAATGTCCTAATTGTGAGAGACCACCCTACATACACCCACACATGCCAAAGGTGCAAGGATGAAAAAAGAATAGTACATATTAGGAAGTGAAGAGGCAATATCCAGTAGTAAATCCTCTTACACTGAGAAGACAGCTGTAAAGAAAGTGTCAGTAGGGATGTTAATACATATGTGGATCCCTGAATAGTATGATTTGCTTGCTGTCTGTTTAGAACACATAAAAGAGAAAAATTGATATGGCCTCACTCCAGAGGATGTGCCAAAAATGGCCCCATAGCACAAGAATCCACTAATGAAAAAAAGAATGGAATATGCCTCCAGAGCCTTTAATAGATGGCCTGTTAAAGGCTCTGGAGGCATCCTTTAATAAATGATAGCATGGATACCTCAGCTCCCCAAAAAGTACATAAAACAATATACCTACTCTTAGTGGAGGTTCAATTTGCCAATGTCTTGGATATTTTTCCTGATGAAGAAGAAATGGACACTGGCTGTCCACAATTTTCTAAAAAATAATAAAATCTAAGGCTAATGAAAACAAAACCATCTAACTTAGGAAGCCAGATAATATCACCAAAAAGAAATAGTGATAAACTTCTACAATGTAATTGTTGTGGATTCTGTTAAAACATCAAGGTTCTCTTGCAGAAGCATAAACCAGTATGCTGCTGCCTGCAGGAAACATGCCTAAACTGAGTGATGATCTACCATTACAAAATGTAGAAGCATTTGCTATCTGACTCTCATTTGGAGTTCTATTAACAGTGTTCTGCATCTACACTCCTCCTGTTGCAGATATCTCTCAAGATGATCCTGATGATATCATATTGCATATATAGAGCTCCAAATGAGAGTCAGGTAGCAAATGGATGTGAATGTTTGGGTAGGCATATGGAAGAAAATAATGCTTCCTGTGTTTAGGATGGAGAGATTATTGTCATACAGCATATGCTCATCAACTTTTCTGGTGTTTGCTCAAGCACTACTCCATAGTGTTGTGTCCATTTAAATCCCCCTTATTTTAATGGGGAAAAAATACATCTGCTGCTATAAGTATGGTCAGTCAGGTCTAGTTGACCTGACATGGAAGAAAACTACTATACTTCACTCCAACAAATACAAATTTGAAAGTTTTTTTTTTTTTTAAGAATCAGAAAGCTCATACTTGAAACCTAATCTTAATAAATATTGTTGTATTAAACTTCCCAGGATTTGGGAAACTTTAATTCTCAGGATTTAAGCTTTCAGTCTAATCTTTTTCACTTAATGTTTTGTGCATTTCTGTGTGTGTTTTTACAATTTTAATATTGTTTCAGTGACTAAAACTAAATTTAGGATTGATTAAATGTGTGTTTATTTATTTGTGCTGTTTTTATTCCATTCAACCTTATGATAATGAATTCCAACCAGTAGATGTCTAAATAGTCAAGATACACTACCCATCGCATCCTTGAACCTAATGGACATTTGCCAACCCAACACCAATTGCTGGTGCTCCCAAGGAGATTTTTCTTAAAATATCAGCAGTATGTCTATACCCCCCCCTCCCCTCCGGAGTTTCTTCCCCTCAAAAAGTGTTTTATTTCAGCTGTATAGGAATACAGCAGTGGGATGTTTATGAAAGAAGAAATGATACCTGCTTTGATTAAATGTTGCCCATCTGCCACCAACTGCCAAGGATCAATTAATGTATCTGTTCAACAGAATTTCCTGTGAGAATGTTTTCTTCCAAATACTTTGCATAAAGTGATTATGCAAAAAATGGTTAACTCTCATCTTTTATGATTTATGGAGAGAAACCTCTTTTTTCCAGACCACAGTCTGGCTTCTACAAATATCATCCAACAACTGATTATCTAGCCTGACTGCAATCATCTGTTTGAGATGCCCTCCTAAAATGCAAGCATTTAGTATTAGTTGTCTTTGATATGACAAACGCAATATGACAATGCTTGGTGATTTGGAATATTGAAAGAACCACACAGCTTTGGTCTTCGAGGGAATCTCCCTCTCTTTATCAAGAACTTTTTATCAAACCAAATCTTCCAATTCTTGATTGGTAACCCTTCTGATCATATTCCCAAGAGGAAGGAGTTCTGCAATGTTCACTTTTAAGTGTCATGCTTTTGTAATTAATGTAAACTCCATAACCAAACAACTTCCTCCAATTGTGAGTAAATCTAGATGGTAAATTCATCCTCTAAGTGGATGAATTTATTATCTGTCATTCATATAATATGAGAGTCATAGAAAGGCAGCTGCAGTAATTTGTTCTCCATCTTTCAAAATGGCTTGTAAGCGGGTTCAGATTCTCCCAGCAGAAGACAGTTGTTGTGCATTTTTGCTGCTTATGTGGTCTTCACCCCAATCCAGAACTCAGATTAGGACAAACTTTAATTCCATTTGAACCAGAATATTCGACAAGATAAGTTAATTATTTCGTATCCAAACACAAGTGGTACAGTAATAAGTGGTACAACATTATTTACAACAAATTAGGATACATTACAAATGAGAAAAGCAAAGCTAATAATAATGGCAAATACCTGTTGGATTTCTGCTCAGAACATGGACTGGTTATTACTAACACCATGTTCCAACTTAAAATGTGCACAAATTCACATGGAGAGAAGAGGCAAGGAATAAGAAAAGTCTCATTAACTATGTTATTGTTGATAGTGATGTTTTCTCCCTGGCGCAGGACACCAGAGTGTACAGAGGATTTGAAATCGGAAGCGATCACTATTTAGTCTTGAGCAGGATAAAACTGAATTTCATATTGAAAAGAATAACATGTAAGAAAGTTTTAAATTGAATAAAAGTTGAGCAGATACACAAAGATTATTGAAGAAAAAATGAAAGCGTTTGAGAACAGGAACCAAACCGTGGAGATTCAGTGGCAAGCCTTGAAAAAACCCTGATTGATTCAGCTAGAGAGGCATGTGGTGAAGTTGTCTGCAAGGATAGAAAAATTAGAACTTCATGGTGGACACAGGAAGTTAAAGAGGCAGTGAAGGAAAAGAAGAAAGCATATCAAAAGTTCCTGGCAAATAAGTCAGCTTGTGCTCTTAGAGAATACAGAGAAAAATGTAAGAAATCTAAACACTGTGTAAAACTAGCTAAACAAAAGTCATGGGAGGACTTTGGCAAGAACATAGAAAATAAATATCAAGAATGTGGGAAGATATTCTGGAGGTTGTTGAAGAAGCGTAGAAATGGAAGAAAGAGTGTGTAAAAGGAGTTAGAGATGATAAAGGTGACATGAAAACGGGAGAAAAAAGATATCGTTGAAGTACGGAATAATTACTTCAGAAAACTGCTAAATGAAACAAGCAGTGATAGCACAGTGGTAAAAACACTCAACAGGCATACAGTCAGGAATACGTATCCATACTTGAAGTAGAAAAAGCCATCAAAGGCTTGAAATGTGGAAAGGCAGCAGGAGTAGATGAGAAGCTATTCAGTATGCTACAGTTATATGGTGTCAATGGAACATTATATCAAGCAATACTTAGTCTTTATTTGAGTTGCAAATCAGCAGTTAGAATTGAAGGAAGTACAGGAAAATGGTTTAATGTTAAATCTGGTGTGAGACAAGGATGTACATTATCCCATCTGTTATTCATTATGTATATGGATCACATTATGAAGGAAAGTGGTATGAAACATGATATCAGAATTGAAAATATGTTATGTCAGCTCTTTGCTTTATGTGGATGATATTATACTTCTAAATAAATCCGCTACAAGTTTGCAAGATTCCCTGACTAAATCGAATAACTGTTGTAATAGATATGGCATGAAGGTCAGCAATAAAAAGACAAAGACAATGAAAATAGGTAGAATTATTGAAAATGTCAACTGTGTTGTGAATGGAGAACCTGTGGAACAATAAAACATTTCAGCTACTTAGGCATGATTTTTAGTGAAGATGGTAAATTAAATATGGAAACGATAACAGAATCAACAAAGCTGGTATGGTAGGAAGTCAATTGAATAAATTCATATGGAATGAAATTAGTCAGAACACTAAATTAATTGTATACAAGACAGTGTTCAAACCAGTTTTAACTTATGGATCTGAGATCTGGGTCAGAAGTAAAACACTTGACCAAAGACTAGAGATCGCAAATATGAGAGTCCTGAGAAAGATTAGAAGCGTGAATAGATGGTATCAATGGCAATATCATATTAAAAACGAGGATATTAGGAAAGAACTAGGAATGTGTTAGCAGAGCTAATCTCAGGTGGTATGGTCACTTAAACAGAATGGGCGAGGAAAGATTAGCAAAACAAGTGTTCTCTGCCAGGTTGGCAGGAAAATGACCCAGAGGAAGACCAAGATATAGGTGGATTGATACGGTACAAAGTGCCTTAGACGATAGAAATATGAGATCTGATAATGTTGGAGTCTTGACAAGTAACAGGCTGATTTGGAGGAAAATTGTAGATATGAAGTTAGTAATGATGTAGATTTTTCATGTAGTACTATCATATCCTGTACACCCCTTGAGGAGGGTACATGTCAGGAATTTGATGATGATACAAATGAGAAACTCTTGATAGGTGAATTATACAGGGAATAATAAGTAAAGTAAGAAAGAAATGAAGCTATACATAAGTTATATACAATAAATATGATCAGATGTTCCTCCAGTATCTTGCGCAGTCAACTGCTCTTTCTGTGCAGGATATAAGGTCCTCTTTTGTGCAAAGTGATTGAAGTAGGGGACAAGAAAGAAGGTGTTCCATGGACTGGGTTGTCCCACACTCGCAATTATCTGGTCCACTGAGGTAGCCCCATTTGATGAGGTTTTGTTTGTAGTTTCAAGATAAATGTGGTAAAGCAATGAACATCTTTGCTCCTTATCTATCACCTCTCTTTAGCTTTGTTATGCACTGATTAGATCAAAACTTAATTATTGACCTCAAGCCTATACTTCTTCTAGAGAGAGTACATTCAATTGTTGGAACTCTGCCATGAAATGCAGTGTGGATGAATTCAAGAATAAGTATGATGGCTGGTGGGTGTAGTATGTGGCCTCCATGTGGGTCTCTCTCTCAATAATAATAAGAAGAAGAATTGCAACTGGAGAATTTTGATCTCCAATCCCCACTCTATATAAGGCAGATGGAACCACCTTTGTTGCTTTAATATTAACAGCTATCTCTACTATATGCTATGAAAATGAAATCCCTGCCAGATCATACCACTTGGTCAACTATTTTCTCTCTGTGGTGGGAGAACAGACACAGCACCCATATGACCCTTTTGTTTACAAATAAAGACTCTCTTGATGCTTTAGTTATTGGAGTAGATACCACTAAATCCACTACTGCCATGGAATTCATATGTACCACCATGCAGCTTTTCTCTCTGCAGGCTAATCACATTTTAGACTCTTCCTGTTGTCTACCAGCAGCATCTATGATTGCTTTCAGCTCACAGAAATGAATAATTTGATTTCGTGCCTATTTATGCTAATAGTTCAAAAACAGAGGCCCTAGTGGGATCTTCTCCTGGCTTCCTAGTCAGTATAATATTTTCTCAGATCCCACTAGAATGTAACGCTTTTACTGCTGAGCTGCATGCAATAGAGCTTGTATTAAAATACATAAAATTGCGTCACTACTAAAGGTGTGCAATGTATTCAGATTCATGAAATTCTCTACAGACTACATGTCTAGAGCTGCTGAAACATCCAGGTCTCTCTCTCTCGAATCCAACATTCACTCTGTTGGATTCTGAGTCACACTGGGATTAAGGGAAACAAAGCTGCAGATACTGCAGCTAGGTCAGCTCATTTCTCCCAATAATCTGTTTATCGATCTTGTTTTCAGCTGAAAAAACAAGATCTATAAACAGATTGAAGGCGCAGCCATGGGTAGCCCACTGTCTCCACCTTTGGCAAACCATCTGGTAGATACCTCGTTCTCATTCAATCATCCCCAATCCTTTCTTTGGTTTCATTACATCGATGTTTTTGCTGTTTGGCCTCATTCTGAAAACAAACTTACCATCTTCCTACTTTGGATCAATAACCTTCACCGACTGCTTCAATTACCATGGGAAAAAAAAAACATGTAGATGTAGATAGTTTACCATTTTTGTACATCCTTCTTACTCACCAGCTTCCAGTACTTTCTCAACGAGTATTATTGGAAACCTACTTTTACTAGCAGATACATTCATCGTAAGCCTGCTTGTCACACTTTCCAAAAAATAGATTTTGTCAAGTCATTAATTAACAGAGCTCATAATGTATGCACCTCCCCCCCTCAAGTTTACAACCAACAAGAGCTTATCACTAACAAAAATTTAATGGAAATAAATGGTTGCAGCCCTCATCAAATTAACATATAATTGACTCTTACATTCTGATACCTAAGGATTTTTCAACAGACTACAGGGTTCCACTTTCTTATATTTCTGGTATCTCTGAACCTTTTGGTAGAATTTTGAAGAAGTTTCATCTTAATCCCACATATTTTCCTATTAAAACAATTTCTTATATGTACCAGATCCCTTGTGAATATTATTTGACATACTTTGGGCAGATAAACTGTTCTGTGTGTGTGGGGGGGAGAATGAAGCCTCAAAAGTCTGGCCTGGCATAGCATTGTATTGACACTAAACACAGTACCCTGTGAGATGAAGCTTATCTTCTCCATAGAAGTAGTTTTAAATATGACAGCCCTTTTACATCAACCTGAATTCAAATGATTGTCTCTCTTTCTCCCCCAAATATCTGGAATATGTGCAGAAACCCATGCTGAGGAATACAGTACAGCAACTTCTGTTGCAGTCTACCATTGTATGTCACCATTACTGGTTTTTTAGTGTTATGCTTGAATAGTAATAAAGTTCCATTTCACAGTGTAAGAAAGTTGATTATAAATTTTCAATAAAACAAATAGAATTGATAACTTTTTTTTTTGTTTCATAGTTTTTGCACTGAGGTAAGTTAATTTAATCTAGCAGTTCTTAACCTTTTTTTTGCCTGACACCCCTTTCAACTATTTGTATGGCCTGCATCCTCTGCTCAATTTTACACTAGATTAATGACTCAATAAGATAACTATACTATATTATTAGGCAAATCTAAATTACCATCAACATATTTGAACTAATAGCTAATAAAAAAATTAATGACTTTGATACAAATTAATTTTTATCAAAAAATATGTAACTTTATTATTATTAAGAGAGACCTCCAGGGAGTCAGAGACTTATCGAGGGAGGCCACATACTACACACACCGGCTATCATACTTATTCTTGAATTCATTCACACTGCTTGCATTCACAACATCCAATAGCAATCTATTCCAATCATGCACTGAGAGAAATATCTAGCCCTCACCCCATTCATTCTCAGCTTCCAAGGATGCCCTCTTGTCCTTTCCCCACCCTCCATAAATTGAAAAATTCCATCAGTTGAAATCCTGTATGACCCTTTCTGAAGTTTGTAAGTCTCAATCATATCACCTCTCTTTCCCCTGTTTGCTAGTGTCTGCAGTCTATAAATTCTCAGTCAGTATTCCACAATCCTGATATCATTTTTAACACTCTCCTTTGTACTGTCCAATTTATCAGAATCACAATGGGAACCAGGAGACCAGACCTATGCACAATAGTCCAAGTGAGGTCTTATCGAGGCCTTGTAAAGAGGCAAAATGATATCCTTATATTTACATGTGAATGTTCATTTTAGCATTGCAATTATCTTTTGAGTTGTATTTGCAATATTTGCCACATGGCCCTGAACTTCAATTCCCTATCTACTAACACTCCAAGATCCCTAGCTTCATCAGTTTCTTCTAGCATAATCCCAATAATATAATACATTGGATATCTAATTCAATTCATTTATTAATTAATATTTATTAATATTAATTCATCTAATTCATTGGATATCCTGAGATACTAATTGGTTGATAGTTGGATACATCGGTCTTTGCACCACCTTTGTGCATTGGAATTACCATACATTCCTTCCATTCCTGCAGAATCTTCCCTGTTCTGAGACACATATTAAATAGCCTGGTCAAAGGAACAGCCAGTTCAGCTGAACACTCTTTTAACACACGTGCTGATATTTCATCAGTCCCTATTGCTGAATTCTTATTCAATTTGTGCAATAAATTGAATAAGAATTCATAAGAATAAGATCAGCTCTAATACCTTGTCCCGTACACCTGCTTTTCTTCATCCAATGAAGGGGTAGCAGTGAGCTCAATGTTGCATACACCATGTTGATGGCTTTTAACAAAATGGGCACTCATTAGCTGAATAACCTCTTCTGCATCTCTACCCCTCATGCCATCTGGATTTAGAAGCATTATTCTTTCATATTCATTCTTTCTTTTACTTGCAGCATATCAATAGAATTCTTGTGGGTTGCCTTTAGCACGCAGAGCCAGTTTCTTTTCATACTCAGACGTTGCTTTCCATACAACAGTTGACTTTTTAGGCTGCAGCTTATAACATTCATAATGGACATTATCCTTATGCACATGGTATTCCTTCCATATCATCCCTTTCTTATGAATCTCTTTCTTAATAAGATTACACATCCATTTGACTCCTACCCAATTTATGTATTGTTTAAATGCTTTCCATGCACTGTTGATATTCTTTCCATCCAGCAACCGATCCCATTCCACTGGACTCAGTATACTCCTCAGTTGGTCATAATTTCCTGCTTTGTAGTTCAGCATGTAACCTTTTCTGAGTGGAACGTTCATAAACTTAGTCACTTCCCAAATAAATACTGCATGATCACTGTCACCAACCGCAGGTAGAATAGTTACGTCTTTAACTGAAATGCCCTCTCACACTATAATCAAATCTAACACTCTTTCACCTTGAGTTCTTTCTGTCACATGCTTCTTGAGGAAGTTGTCCCGCAACAGCTCAATAAATGCATTTTCATTCTTCTCATTAGATTCTACTGCTACCAAATCAACATTTGGATAATTAAAGTCCCCCATTATGATTACTCTTTTCACGCTCATCTTTTCTATTGAGTGATGCATTTCTTCATCACTAGCAACCGATCCACCAGGTCTGTAACAACATCCCACTATGTAATTGATCTCGTTAGATTCCACCTCACACCAGATGGCTTCAAACTCACTGCAACATGAAATATTGTTAGTAGTAGTAGTACTTCAATCATAGGTCTCGACTCTAACTGGATTCAAGTCATCCAATATCATTAGTAGTATGCCCCCTCCTCTCCTATCCTCTCTATCCTTCCTAACTGTACCCTTGAAGTCAGTCAGTAAGGCTGATTCTGATAGCCAGGCCTCACTAATACCCACAATCTGAGGTCGCAACATATTGATTAAGGCAACAAACTCTACCCCCTTGTTTCTGATACTCCTAGCATTCATGTACAGACATAATAATCTACCTGTTTGTTCTTTTGTATAGTCTTGTCGGCAGTCTGCCTGATACATTTGAACAACTTGCAGATCTCTATTCTTCTCTAATGCCTTATACATGTAGACATCTTTGCACATGTTTGATCGGTCCGACCGGATGAGCATAAAGCCGAAATCGTTCTCTACTTGTCAACATTTCCATGACAAAGTGCATTCCCTTCATTAACAAAAGTTATAGAGCATTGTTGCTCTTACACATTCATATCATTCCTCCCTTTATAATTTAGTTTCACTGACTCTCTGTGTTAAGTCTCATAATAGTTATTAGTTTTTCTGGACTTCTGATACCAAACGCATTCAGGTGTAGGCAATCCCTCTTATACAAATCCAATCTTCCCTCAAACACTCCACACATCCAGAAACTCGCATCCATTCCTTCTACCTTCATAGCCCTTCTTCTTAATTCATTTTTTTCACAGCAAGATAAAATACTGATGATTTTCACTTTCTCACTCTTCACTCTCGCCTCTTCCAACAACCCTTTCATATCCTCTCTCATACTGAACTTATCGCCAGTTGTCATTGGTACCTACTATAACTACGATTTCGTTTACTTTTCTTTTCTGTTTTTGAATTGCTTCCTTTATATTCTTAATTTTCACTCTAGTATTATCCATTATCTCTCCAGTATCTTACTGTATTTAATAAGCCAATCATTAATGGCTACACTAAGCCTGATGAGATCCTAATTTTTTCATATCAGATTCAATGTTTGACAAACCAAGTCTCAGGTCTTGGTTTGTCAATTCTCTCACTTATTTGAAATCTATTTTGCTGTTTAGCTAACAATTGCAATAAGATGCTGAAACCTTTCTTGACCAAGTATGAAGAAGGAAAAGCAATGAGCAGTAATTTTATTACTGCACATGGCATGAGGATACTTACATTGCATGTTTAACGTGCAATGCAAGACGAGGCCAAACATTGTATGTTTAGCCTCGTCTTGCAATGCTCTGCTTGTAGAATGTTAATTTACTGATAAAAATATATAAAATTCATTTGCTTTAATAAGATTCATGTTGTGTAATTTGATGTTAACCTCACTTAATTTGGTGAAAATATTGGAAAGATATGTCAGCCTTTTCCTGTTTTAGAACATTACACAGGTTCTCATCACATGAATTAAGAAATTCAAATACAGTATCATAGAGATCATTACAGCATTGCAGACAGTTTCCATTTGAGAGCCATCTAACTTGTATGAAGCAAAAGATGCTCAAATTTTTCATTTTCATGGCCATTTTCCCAAAAAACAGGTATTCAATGATAGGGCTTTTATTTTATTCACTGCTTTAATAACATCATCCAAAGTCTTATGTAGTCTACTGATAAGATGTTTTGCAGCTGAGTGCTGTCTATAAAGAATTCAGTGAATTGTAAAGATATTTGCAACTGCTTCTTTTAAATGTGCTATAAATCCATGTTGACGACCAATCATAGCTGGTGCTCCATCAATTGCACATGCAATAATTTTTGTGAGAGGAATGTTTTTAGCATTAAAAAAGTTTTTAATAACCTTAAAAATTTTAGAACCTTTTATGTCAATTTTCAGTTGTTCAGCAAATAGAAACTCTTCAATAATTTGTTCATTAGTATTTATATAATGCATGTCTTCATTGTCACATAAAATTGTCTCATCAAGTTGCAAAGAAAATTCTATGGTTTTTAGATCACCACAAAGTTTTCTTTTCCCACTGTTTTTTGCATTTTGTCAATTCTTGTTGATACTGAACAATTGTTGAGAGTAATTGACGATGTCATATTACTTTAGTATAAGTAGCATTTATAGCCAGTAAGATGAGAGTTTCACCAACGGTATGTGGCTTTCCACATTTGGCAATTAATTTTGAAAGTCTGTAAGAGACATAAGTCCCTTCTCTTGTTGGTTACTTTGTTTTGCAACCAACCCTTAAGTCTAGGACGATTTTTAAATTTAGTCTTTAATTCGTGAAAGTACTCCCACATCCTTTTTTGCTTTATTTGGATGCTTTGTTCTTATATGCTCAATCATTCTTGAAGGCTTCATTCGAGAGTTTTTTCATATATTAAGCACATTGGTAACTGCTCATTATTTATAGACAGAATAACTCCATAATTTAAATAGTCATGTGAATATTGACGACACTTTCTTTTTTCACTCATTTTAATGGGCTACAGTGCTACACAACATCAATGACGTGTGCCACGTGATACCAGAGGCTAGATTTAATCTGCAAACCATAGTTGTCAGATAGGCGTTAAGAAAAGTAGCAGATAAAGCTTATAAAAGTAGTGGATTCTGCTAAAAATAGCCCAAATTAATTATTTTCAATGTAAAAATTATATATAAAAAAAAAAAAAGTAGGGAATAAATTTGAACAGTGTTGCCAAACATACAATATAAATAGGAATGCTAAATTAAAGGCAGAATTTTTTGTTTTTATTATATTAGTAGTATTATAACACTTATCCCTTAGTGTTCACAGTGCACTCAGGGAGGGGGGGGAGGGTCTTCCCAGGTTAAGAACCAATAATTTAATCATTTTCATACTGCGAATACATTGGTCGCTTTGTGCATCCCCAAGACATACAACACTAATTTCCATGTGACAACTTGTATTAAAACATTATTCACTAAACATCTTATCTTATTGTTGAAAGTTTTTTCACTGGGTTATAGATGACTAAGTAATTGTATTCTTGGTTTTTATCCAAGTAAAGATTTTTCTAAGCAAACAGTGTTTGCATGTTAAATATCTTCACAGCACTTGTATATATAGCTAATGACTTCACATCAATATGTATCCCATAATGCAAAACACACACCCTTTTGGATGTGTATAATGCAGTGCATTATGGGAAGGGACACTGCCCTCAGTTTTGACCTTTATTGAGGTGTGTTAAATGTGGAGATACCTCACCAAACAGTGAGTGACTTGAAGGATCACTTAACTCATTGTTAAGCAGTGGTTCTACTCAGTGACAGGCCCACCCCACCACCACCATGGAAACCCCTTAAGTGAATTTTCCCAGACCCAGAAGAGAAAGGTTGAAGTAATGCAAAAGCCATATACAAGTAGTCAAAAGGTGTCACACCTTATTAAAATACTCTGGATTAGAGATAGATGTTGAAAGTTTTTTCCCTTGATTATACTATAAATTAGAAGATGCCAAGAAATTATATTATTGATTTAATTCTTTATCCAAGTGTAAGCAAACAATGTTTGCACATGAAGTATCTTCATGACTGAGCCACTTGTATATTAGAGGCTAATGACCTCATATCACCAGTCATAACCAGTCTGGGTAGTGGCCCTTTCCATAATGCATAGTGTTATACATATCCAAAAGGGTGTGTGTTTTGCATTATGGGATACAAAGGCAAAGAATCTGAAGTCATTAGCCTCTATATACAATTTGCCCAGTTGTGAAAATACTTCACTCACAAACATTGTTTGCTTACACTTGGATAAAGGATTAAACCAAGATTATAAGTTCTTGGCATCTTTAATTTCTTTATATCTAAAAATAACATGTCAAAACATCTAACATATGAACGTTTAAAAAAACTTGAAAATTTACTATATTATACTAAATGCTATCTTTATATATATAAATAGAATATTATCTTTGGTCTAATGATATAATTTATGGAATGGGAAAGATATCAGTAATGCATGGGAATCTTTGAAAAAGTGATTAAATGAGGCATTATCCGAATGTATCCCTAGAGTTTGAAGAACAAACACGGTGGGAGTGAAATGGATGAGCAATCTTATTAAGCAAAAGATTCATAAGATGATGATGATGCGGAAGAATATCATGAGAATATATTTATTTCATACTGGGTTCCTACTCCCCATCCCTTAGAATGGGTTGAGCCCTCCTAATGAGGGATTAAATACATATTTTATTGACTGTAGATCCGTGTGTGTGTGTGTTCACGGGGCCAGTTTTTCCTGTTCTGAGGGGGGGGGGGGGACCTCCATCTCCGTATGAGACTGACTAGCTGAAAGAAACCAGATAAAGGTTCCTCGTGTCATAGATGGAAATCAAACCCAGGTCTTTCCAATCAAAGGGTCTTTGTCTATACCAACTGAGCTATGGAGGCGCTATCATGAGAATAAAAGTGAATAAATGCAAGTAAGAAAAGTTACAAATCTTGTGCAGAAAATTAAATCAGAGTATCAAAAGAAATTGGCTATAAACAATCTAAAAGAATTTTATTGTTATGCTACAAGGAAAAGAAATGCAGATGGTACTATAGTGTCAGATTTTAATATGATTGTTCAATTAACGATTGCTCAGTTTACAAAGATAACCATCAAGTGTATGCCAAATGGTGCTCAGTGCTACATTGGATGAAGCGATAGAGGTGCATGACAATGAGGTTGAAGAGTTATTGCATAACCTGGAGAAGAATTCAGCAATAGGGAAGGATGAAATATCAGCATGTATGAATTTGCCAGATTTAAAAGTGACCAGTGGTGTACCCAAGGGTTCAGTCCTTGGACCATTGTTATCCAATCTATATACCAGGGTGGTCTGAAAAGTTCACGGCCTAACAATGAAAAAATGGATTTATAATTTCAAAATTATTTTTATTTTTCAACATAATCTCCCTTAAGACTACATTGATTCCAGCACCATTATCCCATCCCTGTAGTGGTTCTCAGATCTGCAAAATACCCCTCTACAGCTGCAATCGCCTCTTGATTTGAAGAAAAATGCTGACCAGTGAGGAAAAGTTTTTGAGAAAGATGTTGGAAGTTTTTTCCCATTTGGTTAGACTATAATAAATTTAGTTTAATCCTTTATCCAAGTGTAAGAAAACACAGTTTATGCCTGAAGTATCTTCAGGACTGAGTCAACTCGTGGTAAAGGTGGACCAAGCTCTCATCACTCCTTGTTTTAGTATCTCCCATAATGCAAAGCACATCTCCTTGCAGATATGTATAATGCTTAAGGGAAGGACCACTATCCAGACTGGTTTCGACCTTTATTGAGGTCTCATCAGTGGGAGTCAGACCCAGAAGTGGTGATACTAAGGTGATAACCAGAGTTGCCAAAAGGTGTTTCACCTTATTATTAAATTACTCTGGATTTAGAGAAAGATGTTGGAAGTTTTTTCCAAACTGGTCTGAGTAGTGGCCCTTCCCTTAATGCATAGCATTATACATGTCTGCAAGGAGATGTGCTTTGCATTATGGGAGATACTAAAACAAGGGGTGATGAGAGCTTGGTCCACCTTTACCACGAGTTGACTCAGTTCTGAAGATACTTCAGGCGCAAACTTTGTTTTCTTACACTTGGATAAAGGATTAAACTAAATTTATTATAGGAAAAATTTGTTTTGGGACGAGATAGAAGTCAGAGGGATCCAAATCTGGGGAACAGGGTGGATGTTCCAATAATTCATAGTGCAGATCCCTTAATTATCACATTGCCAAAACACATTTGTGGACAGGCGCATTGTCCTGATGAAATATGATTTTTTTCTTCTGCGAACAGTGTCGGCACAAGTGCAGCACCAATCTTGCGCAAAGCTTTTTCATATGCAGTTGTTCATGCAAAATATATATATCCTACACTTCCTTTTGAAATGCCTATAGTTTCAACAGTTTCACGCACTTTGACTCGCCGGTCATCCAATACCATATCGTGCACTCTGAATGATTTCTGGTGTTCTTACACTTCTTGGACGTCCTTCACATGGGTCATCTTCAAAGCTGGTACGGCTATGTTTAAGCTCGGCAGCCCATTTCTTAATTGTGGAAAATGAAGGAGAAGAGCGCCCATAAACTTTTATGAACTTTGAGTGAATTTCTTTTGGTGTTAAACCTTCTTTTACAAAGAATTTTATAACTGCAAGATACTCAATTTTATCAATTTCAAGAGTACAGACAATATTTTTGCTTCAGACAGCTATATAAAACAAACTACTAGATAGAATGACTTGTAATTTCACATTGATGCTAATGACAGTTGTACCAACTTAGAAAAAAAAAATCTTGCCGATAGTGTTTGCCATCTATGGTCAAGGCTGAGAACTTTTCAGACCACCCTCGTATTACAGAAGGAAAGATCTGACAGATGATGATGTTCAATTGTTTAATGATGCAGTGATAGTCAGAGCAATCAGGCAAGCTACTGATATCTAGCACTTAAGCACTTACAGAATATCTCAATTGGCTAGAAATTTGGACAAATGATAATGGCTATCAGTTCAATATTAGTAACTGTAAAGTTATGCACTTTGGCATGATTTGATTTCCAATAGCATATTATATTAGCAGGATACAAGAAACTGATTAGGCCGGCGATCTCGGCATCATGGCAGATAGGAATTTGAAGTTCAAAGGTTACATAGCAAAAATTGCAAATACAACTGAAACGATAATTGCAGTGTTGAAACTGCAGTTAAGGATGAGGAAGTAATTTTACCTCTTTCATATGTATCATCAGGCAATTTGAATTGCATCTGGCACATTTCATTCACCACATGTTCATAGTCTTCACCTGTCTTTTCAGTGCTATCAATTTTTCAACATGCAATTAAACAAAATCGTTACCAGACCATCCCACATAGTTTAGTGAAGGGTAGGTCATGCCTGAGTAATTTGCTCATGTTTTATAATACAGTGACAGCTGAGTTGGATAAAGGAAATGGGTTTACAGTGATGCTGGTGGACTTTGCAAAAGCCTTTGACAGGGTAGCACATGGGGGTTGAAATAGGGTTGGTGAGATGAATAGGAGGGTGATTGATGGAGCGATATTAGAGATTAGTTTATTCAGGAGTAGTCCAAAAGAATGCCTGTGACTAGTGGCATGCTGCAGGGTTCTGTTCTTGGACCGCTACTATTTAATTTGTTCATTAACGATATAGGAAAGGATCTGAGAGGAACTGTTAGTTATTTGCCAGTGATGCAAAGATGGGTAGAGCAATAGTTAATACAGATAATGTCAAAATTTTGCAGGATGATTGGGATAGAGTGGCAGACTGGACAAAGTAGAATGGATGTCAGTTATGCATTTTGGAGTGAAAAGATTAACAGAGGAACTGTACTTCAAGAAATTGACGAAGCCAGAGACTTGTGAGTGTTAGTGAATAGGAAGTTAAAAGTTTGGCGGAGGGAGGAACACATAGCAAAAGTGACTAAAGCAGCTCATCAAATCACATGGTTACTGAAGAATACTTTGATGAACAGAGACAAGCAGGCTATTGTTCCTCTTTATCAAGCCTTGATAAGACCCCATTTGGGTGGCTGGGTTTCTTGGTGGTGGTGATGATGATGAGGAGAAGATCCAGAGACAAGTGACCAAGATGGTAGTAGGTCTATGGAATGAACTTTACGAGAACAGGTTGAAGATTTGTGGGTAGAAACTGTTTGATAGGCAGAAAAGAGGTGATATGATTGAGACATGCAAATTACTGAACAGTTTTTACAAGATTAATTCAGAGGAAATTTTTCAGAATAGGTCTGGTGGTAGGGGAACTAGGGCCATCCATAGAAACTGAGTAAGGGTGTTAGAGCTAGGATTTTTGCTTGGGAGCAGTGAGTGGAATAGGCTGCCAGAGTCTGTTATGGGTGCCATGACTGTGACCGAGTTAAAATCAAAGTATGCTAGATACAGAAATGTTGGATAGTTCTTGATGTGATGTTTAGGGATCTCCCTTGATAAGTCTAAGGACTCCTTAGACTCATCCTTGGTTGCTGGTAATAATAATGATAATAATAGACAAGTATTGTTTCCATGTTGAAAAGATGTGCATAACACATCGGTCTGTGTATTATACAGAATTATTAAAAGTTTTAGATATCACAATAAGCAGTGCTGCACTCATGCCACAAAATATCATCCACTTTGTAAACCTGCATGGGTTGTTTGGTTGGATTTCTGTTGTCTTTTATGATTTTTTTGGTTGGATTTTTGATGCTTTAGATATCACAATAAGCAGTGCTGCACTCATGCCACAAAATACCATCCACCTTGTAAGCCTGCATGCAGCTCAGAGCAGTGTCCCAAAGTTTTGTCTCCCCAAAAAAAAGACCTTTCACATACCCCTGTGGGTATGTGAAAGATGGGAGGAGGGGAGGACAAAAAAAACTTTTGAGAGGTACAAATCGTTTTTTTTTTTTAATTTTGATTGCTTTTTACATATATTTTTGTCACTGTACTGTCGCAGATAGTTGTCCATCTATTCTATGATTAATTTTCAACTAAGAAATCTAAAGGATGTTTTAAACAAAATATGTCGCTTGACATGTATTGACTGACCTCCATTAGTGCCATGCTTGGTTGATGGCACAATTGCATTTCAGTCACATAGTTTGAACTGTGTGCATTATAAGTTTGAATTCAAATAGTTCAAACAAGGTGGTCAGCACTCTCCATTAAATTTCATGTCTTGTTAATTTTCTTTATTTTAAATTGAAATTTCATAGTTTTTGTTTTTACCATATGTATATTGGGTGCATATAACTAAAAATGTATTTAACAATTGAAAAAAAGTTTCACATCTGTAATTGCCAATCTCATACAGAAGTAACATTGTTTTTCATCTTGCATACTGGTAAATCAGCCATGAGAACACGTGCAATTTACTGACAAAAAAAATACTGTTGGTGTTGATGGTAGTAGTGTCATCATGTGTATTCAGAGAATTCAGTAGTAGATGAGACAGCAAGATATGTGTACCAGAGTAGAATAGAATGCTCTCCTGTGATGAGTCTTGACTCCTTGGAGGTATCACTTAATAATAATTTATTATAATGGATGTGTTTAAAAAAGAAACACCTTTATCATATTTCAGGTTTGATCGATGAAATATTACTATGACTGAGGTTGGGGAAGTATGCCAGTGTTACTAAAATTTTAAAAGGGTATGTGGGTACTGAAATTTAAGGAACATTCTCTCTTCACCCTCCCTCCGAGTCAGCAGTTGCACAAAGCTATTATAAAGGCTTTCTACCTGACAGTACACAGTACAGTGGCTATAAATCAGAGGTTTTAGTGGAGTGTAATCAGATCCTAGAAAAATATCGGAGTTAAATGCTACCAAAGATGCATTATATACATTGATTGACTAAGTTCACAGGTGTTTGGAACTCTAGTATGGTATACCACCCATATGTATTGCTCTCTCTCTCTCTCTCTCTCACACACACACACACTCACAACCAAAATATTCTTTATATCAAATAAGCCTAAGCCATACTGGGATCAAGGCTGCAGTACTGCAGATGAGTCAGCATGTTTCCTATAAAATCTTCATATACATGTCCCTTATTATGGATTACAGGCAGGTTATAAAACAGACAATTATAATCCCTGTGCAAACATCATAGAATACAGACTGCAAACAAAGTATAGAAATCAAGCCCTAAATTTAAACTGTGGCAGTCCAATTTGCACAGGGACATAGCAGGCTTGTTGTTGATGCTCTGCATAGGTCAGTCTTTTTGCACACTCCATCTATTTATGGGATGATGATATGCCACTGTGAGTACTGCAATTCTGTTTTTAACAGACTATCATCATTTCTCTACTAAGTAGTTTTTTGCTGGTTTTAGCAATCTGCCTAAGCTTAAATGGCTAGGAAGATTTTATCCAATTCATTAAATAAACCCTGTATTTAAATTTCTACAAAAAATATTTTACACACCAACCGAGAGTTCATGTACAAAAAATTCATTTCTCTGACATTTGATTTCATTAGCACTGAAAGAGAGTTTTTGCTTTCTTAAGATTTCTGCCTAGAAATCTTAAGAAAGATTTCTAGAAAGAGAATCAACCAGTTCAAAACAGCTGTCGGGCCAGTGAAACCTTAAAAAATGCACTGATAAAAGGCAAATATACAGGTGCTTGGGCAGTGACCATGTTCTTTTAAGTGGTGCAAGCTAAGGCAACTCCAATGCCAAGGATTGTATTCTTGTAAGCTCTCAAGTCAAATCTTATGAAACTTTCATAAGTTTCTACAAACATTCGGCTTTGAAATAATGTTGGATCTTTAATATCCATTGCTGTTTGTGCAACTTAGTATATAAATTTTGTATGCTAGTTTTACATGATACAGATGTTTATTTAATATATTTTAACCTTTGATTTGATGCATTATAGCCTAAGATGCACCAATAAAAATCATCTGGAGCACATATGTATATGTTCCATGTACGCATGCATTCTCTAGAGTAGGGGTTCTCAACCTTTTCCAGTGGCATACCACTATATTTAATTCAAGATGTATGTACCACCATTGGTACGTGTACCATAGGTTGAGAATCCCTGCTATAGAGGTTAGTTGGTACTGTGATGGCTGTGAAATTGCATTTCATTTATTGTATTATCCACTAGTTAAAAATTGATATCATTGTTTTCTTTGTATAGATCTCTTAAGTGTTTTTGTTTTTTTCAAATTCTTCTGAGGATAAGGTGGCTTTATTAGCTACTGAAACAAATTATTTACATATTAAAAGGACCATTTACACATTTATTCTGCATTCCTCTTGAAATTACCAAGCATATTGTAAAGATATTGCATAATAAAATATTCCAAAAAGTAGAAGGCATCCAAAATGATTAATATAAAAGTTTTTCTGAAATTCGTGAAGTTCTTAAATTTGTTAAATGCTAGATAAAAAAAGCAAAGCTTTTGGCAATGGAGCAGTCCCTTTAATTACTAGGCTAAAAGAAATAAAATTAAATGATGTTTTTAATTAAAGGACATTAATTTGACATATCTGTGTGAAATTTTTTCAAGGTAAAGATAGTAAATAACTTGGTACAAATCTTGATCATAGCTGAAATGGTATATAATTAAGTACTGAGCATAAGGTACCAATAACAATCTAGTTGTTAATTAAAGGATATTAAGTTGATTGACATACCTAAGTGAATTTTTTCAAAGTAAAGATGGTAAAATAACTTAGTACGAGACTTAATCAGAACTGAAATGGTATACAGTCAACCCTCCTATAACGCGATTAATTCGTACCGCGTTATATGGAAGCCGTGTTATAAGAAACACAGAATTAGTACGAATCAGATTGATTCGTACCGCGTTATATGGGAACCACCCTTTAAACGATTTAAAATTTGGATTTTGTCCTCAAGAGATATAAACTTTCTTTTTAACTGTTTTCTTGTTTCTTTTGTGTCTGACATTATGCAAACCTGGGGTTAACAATTATTTTATTATTATTATATTACAACAAATAAAAAATATTACCTACAGTATTGTGTAATGTTGTCCAATTACGATAACACAAATTAAGCGAGCAAAAGGCACTTTATTGAACACTAATCGTGATATGTGCGTCTGCACGGATTTACAGACAGTTTCCTACTAAGTTGCACTTAAAATTGATGACAAAGTGGGTGGTTGCAACAGCAAAAGTTCGGCAGTGCTATTGGATAAAAAAATTCACGCAAATATGCAATAGCCAATCATACGGTCTATTTTAAGCATTAAAACAGAGCACTGTGAACAATCTCGCATCGTTTCTTCGCTTATAGGGGAATTCCCTGATAACTGAAATTTGAAAATGGTGATGTACCTTCACCAAAAAGAAGGGAATTCCCCATTAATTTCAACTGTAAAAATTTAACACATAGATAAATTCATGCTATAGAGAATCTTCTTAAACCAATTAAGTTGGTGGAATGTTGTTGAATGAAAACCGTGTTATAAGAGTACTGCGTTATAGGAGGGCTGTCGCAATTTTGGCTCTGCGTTATATGGAAACCGTGTTATAAGAGTACCGCATTATAGGAGGGTTGACTGTATAACTAAAATTGTAGAGCATAAGGTACCAATAGCAGTGTTGAAATACAGATAGCTTGAAAGATGAATTATGCAAACTGTGAAGAAAAGCACTGAAAATAAAGAAAAAAAAAATTTTAATAACCTGATACATGGTAAGCCTGTTGCAGATACTGGTCATTTCATTTCACATGTGAGCAGAAAACTGTTTGTTAGTTTTTCTATTTTTTCTAATAGTTTCTGCTATCTACATATGATGACATTCCATCTCATTGAGGGTCTACCACTCCCTCTTTTTCCAGGAACTTCACCTTCCATTACAGTTGTGAGGTCTTCCTTCCATCCTTTCAGTGTGGCCAAAGTATTTCAGCTTTCTTCTTTTAAGACTCCTTAAGGGTATTGAATTTCTACCAATTCTTTCTAGCACCCATCCATTTGTCCACCTTTCAGTATGAGATCCTCAACAGTCTTTAGTGAATGAACACTACATATCTCAAAAGCAGCTATTCTTTTCTTACCAGACTTCTTTAGATTCCAAGTTTCACATCCATAAGTCTATTGGAAAAACAGCTGTATCCAGGATCCTCAACTTTGTTCTTTATGGAGATCGATCCATCCTTCCAGATTTTAGACAAGTCTCTGTTGCTTTAGTCATTCCTAATGTTCTTTTGATGTCTTCTGAACAGCATTTTTTTATGTAAGTAATGAATCCTAGGTACTCGAATTTACTGACTTCCTCAATTCTTTTTCCATTAAGGTATATTGGTTTCTCTGGAGCTTCCCTGTCTATATTTCCTTTGAGAATTGCAATCTTTGTCTGGCTAGTATTGAGTTGAAGTCCTCTGTTCTTACTTATCTCATTAACTTTGTCAAAGATTCATCCTAGTTCTACCTTGTCATTACAAAGGAGTATACTGTGGATAGCAGATGGATCAACAATCCATATTACTGATCCATATGTGTATCCTAATTCATATCTTATGCCAATCCAATGCTACAGGCATGATCTCCTCAGCATAGAAACTTAACAAGTGTGGAGAAAGTAGGCATCCTTTCCTAACTCCCCTGCCTACCTGAAGCCAATTAGTTAACCCAAAATCTGTTCTTATTGTGACTTTTGTCTTGCTGTAGTTAGCTCCACTTTCACATGCTGCAGACAGTCAAAAGCTTTGAAGCTCTATGAAACACATTACCATAAGTAGTCTAAATTCTTTATACTTCTTAATGGTCTGTCTAATGCAAAGGATCTTATCTCTGGTATCCATGCCTTTCCTGAAACCTGCATCTCTGCCTCAACTTTGGCCTCGGTTCCTATTTAGAATGATCTTTAATAAAATCTTGTTTGCACGAGAGATTAAACAAATAGTTCTATAGTTCTTTCATTCCTTCATATCTCCCTTTTTGTGCAGTAGTACAGATACTGATTTCATCCTGTCTCCCATATCCTTGTAATTAATCTATGAAACACTCTTATCCCTCCATCTCCTAAGGCCTTAGTTAACTCTGTTGGGATTCCATCTGCTGATTTCATCCTGTCTCCCATATCCTTGTAATTAATCTATGAAACACTCTTATCCCTCCATCTCCTAAGGCCTTAGTTAACTCTGTTGGGATTCCATCTGCACCTGGAGCCTTATTGTTGTTAAGATCCTTAACTGCTCTTTGAACCACATGGCTAATGAAGGCAGTTCCAAATCAGAATTCTCCTGGTAATAATACTCCTCTAAATTTTCCTTATCCTCTCTGCTGTAGAGTTCATCTGTTTTTTATTTTATTTCTTCTGTTAATACTACTCCATTCCTATCTTTGATGACATTTAATTTTGCTTAAACCTTGTAATTTAAGTCATGAACAAAATGAAACATCCTTTTATAATTGTGCCTCCTCATCTGGAACTCTCTCTCTCTCTTCTCATTTACTAGCATAATAATTTTCCTTGTCTTGACTGATGGATTTTCTGGCTTCTCTATGTAATCTCTTATATTCTTCAGTACTTGTCTCTGTTTCTCCAACTGCCTCCTTTCGATCAGATACTATGTTGAATCTGATATCCACGGGTCTCTTGGTCTTCTGATTGAACCTAGATACTTCTTGGCTGTATCCTGTATGTGTGAGTTCTCACTACCTACCAAAAGAGCCTCCAACTGTGTTGATGTTTCTTCTGTGAACCCATCTTATGCTCAGCACTTTTAATTATATATCATCTCAGCTCTGATCAAGACATACAAAGTTATTTACCATCTTTACCTTCAAAAAATTGCACACAGGTATGTCAAATTAATACCCTTTAATTAAAAACTTAATTTAATATTATCTCTCTTAGTCTGGCTGTTATAATACAGACTGCTCCATTGCCAAAAACTCTCCTTTTTTTATCTAGCATCATCCAGAATGAATTTTCATTCTTAGTAAGTATGTAAGCAGTTTTGTAGTATTTTAAAAGATAGGTTCTTCTGAAATAAATCAGCATATAGAAGAAATGTCATTCATCGGTTTTTTTTTTAGAGAAAACTGACTTGCCCTTGTACTTTGCTCTTATGAACAATTAGGTATCCTATTGCAAGCCATTATTTATTTACTTATTTTTCAAATATCACAAGCTACCAAAGTTTACTTTTACTGTCTTATCATACGTATATGTATTTTATTTTTTAGACTTTGGCAAAAGTTATAACAACTGTGCTGAATTTTAATCATGATCAGACAAGGCTAATACTGCAAAAGGAAGAAATTCGACAGTCTCAGGTAAGGTTGCCTTGCTATAAATTTGAATGTTAACTCCAACTGTATCAATAATCCATATGACATGGCATGTTATTTGCCATGCCATATGGATGCCATCCTCTTCACTCCCAGTTTTGTCATCTCCTACTATCTATCATATTATGAAGTTGTTTGTACTAAAGTTAATTAAATGTGTTAAGTGCTTTGTTGGTTCTTTTTGTATCATAAACTTGTTTATTCTAGATCATCTCAATTAATAGATGAGAGTAAGTTAAGTGGTGTCAAAACATTAGAAAAAACATAGATCAGGTATATGCAGTGTTACACATTTCACTACTACAAGAAGTGTGTGGGGAAATTTTATTTGTATGGAACTAAATGGTGTGAGAATTATAGAACCATCACAATAATTTCACATGCAAGTAAAGTTGTGCTGAAAGTGATCCAACAAAGGCTGCAGATGTGTATGAATTGAGAAATACCAGAAGAACTGCAGGCTTCAGGAGAGGTAGAGGAACTAGAGACCAGATAGCAAACATGAAATGGATTATGGAAAGAACAAGAGAATTTCAGAAGGAAGTATTCATCTATTTTATATGATTATAAGAAATATTTTGATTATGTATATCACAACAGACTGTGGAATGTAATGAGATCAGTGGAAATATCTGAGCATCTAACTCTTTTTACCGATCAAGCATCGGTAAAAACAGTTTTTGGAGAAACAGTATTCATGTGGAAAAAATGATATGGCTGGGTTGTATACTGTCACCCTATCTTTTTAATATTTATAGTGAATATATTACAAGAATGGCTAACTTAGAGATCCAGCTGGAATTAAGATTGATGGCAGAAAAATAAATAAAGATATGCAGATGATACAACCCTCATAGCAGGAATGGTTGATTCTGTTGGTTACAAGGAAAAGAAACAAAAGATGTCTTCTGGCAATTTAGATGATTTTATGGTTGAGAGAGATAAAATAGAGATTGTTGAAAGTTATGATTTACTAGGGTCTAGAATAAGAAATGAAAAGAGATAAAATTGAAGGATAGCCATTGGGGGGAGGGGGGGAACTATGTTAATCCTGACAAAAATTATGAAAGATAGAATTGTCAAAGCAATGGTATGGATATGCAAGCTGCATTATTAAGAAGAAAAGCAGAAAGCAAATTGATTCATTTGAATTATGGGTGTGGAGGAGTTAAGAATCCTATGGCTCCTTGATTGCTACATAGAATTTAATGTACTTTAGACATGTTATATGTGAGAAGATAAATCATTGGAAAAAGCAGCTATGTTGGGGAAGACTGCAAAAGAGTGGCAACTGCTGAAAGAAAAGACAAGTGGCCAAGTGAGATGGAGAACCTTTGTTCAGAAGATCACCAAAAGTCAAAAAACAACTGGATGGCACATACCAAATGCTGTTGTTGTTATGACTCGTGCCAGCTAAGGCTGTTATGTACTTGGTGTTTTGAAAATTAAAATCAAGCAGAATTAGAAGATGAAGAGAACATTACAACATGATCCTTTGAGCCAAAAGTTATTCTTTTGGTTAACTAGCATGTGCTGTCCTGGATTATTCTCTTATCTCTTATTCACTTGTAAATAATACAAGAAATGAATTATTATGTCTGCTATATTCACAATAGTAACAATTAAAACTGACTTGCTATAGAATTGCGATTAAAATTGAAAATAAAATCCTTGGAAAAATAATTACATTTAAGTGGTGAGTAATGGTTAATTTTATTCCTCAGATAAGTAAACTGGTTAAAATAGAATAAAATTTTATAAGCTCTTCAAATTACAGTACACTTGTCACTCTGCAGACCCTAGTGATATGTGCATTGTCCAAATAGCTATGGTATAAAATTAAAAAATTATATATTTTTCTTTTACTTTTACATTAATGATGGTGACATAAAAAAGTAACATGTAACAAGAAAAAAATTGTCCTGAGTGGAAGGTACTAAGCATGCTGAAAACTGTGATGATTTCAAAGGGATGAAAATAAGAGTTATTTTCATCCCTTGAATTCAAAGTCTTTTTACACATTTTCAGGCAATTTTTCATAGAAGAAACTCTTCATGGAGATTTTGGATATATATATATATACCGGGTGATCCAAAAGTAACAGAAAAAGTAAAAATTCAATAATTCGAAAAGTATAGACAGTAGTACGATGTGGTTTTCACAGAAAGACATGGGTTTTTTTTTTTTTTTAATAACAAAAAATTTTATTGCCAGAATAGTTACATTTGTCACCGCTGGCACTGTAGCGGTCCTGGAGCTGCTGCCTGTCGCTATTTAAACCGTGAGGTACGTAAATTTCAGATGTAGTGAATACTGAAGTTAAACATTCTGCCAAGGTGAGGCATGTTATTGTTACGAGATAAAGAACTTTTAGTTAAGCTGTATTATCAGAACTCCGAATGTGCAAGTGCAGTTTTGCGCACCTATTGTTCGATGTGGGGTATTAGAAGTGGAGAGGGACTGATGTCTTGTTCCTCACTGATAGCTATGATGAAAAGGTTTGAGGACAGTTTGGAAGCACGTGCAAGAAACGGGAGACCCAAAAAAACTATTGCAGTTGTGCACGAGGTTGAACACAAGACCAATACACAATTGGCAGCTTCCGCACATGGGGAATGCAGTGCGCGTGAAATAAGATGAACTGGCATTTCGTACGGGACTGTGTGGCGATCACTCAGGATCATCCTCAAGAGGTATCCTTGCAAAATCTAACACATACAGGAGCTGAAACCAACCAATTTTGAGAGACGTCATGAATTTGCAAATTGGACTTTTCAACAGATGGAAAACAATGCGGACTGACAAGGCGCACTTTTCGCTTAATGGAAGTGTAAATGCACACAACTGCCGCATCTGGGCGAGAGAGAGAACCCACACGTAATTGTGGAACCCCTTTGCATCAGCCAAAGGTGACAGCGTGGTTCGGGTTCACTGCATTATTCATTATAGGCCCCTTTTTCTTTGGGAAGTCCACAGCAGTACATTTTGAACTGTTTCTGTCACATGCGAGCATTATGCAGCACTTTTAAGAGACAGCATCATTCCCTCCTTGCAAGAGAGGCAAGCGCTCCATAGTGTAACATTCATGCAGGATGGAGCGCCTCCGCACATCACAGGCCCTGTCCAGCACCTGCTGTGATTGAGATTTGGCGATGACCATGTCCTCAGTCGCTCTTTCCCGCAAGAATGGCCACCAAGGTCTCCAGACCTTACACCTTGTGACTTTTAGGTATGGGGCTACTTGAGGTCACAGGTGTACAGAGGTTGGCCGACATCATTGGCCATGTTGAAAGAAGCTATTCGCCATCATGTGACAGGAATTACAGCTGAAACCCTCTTCGATGCTGTGCAGAGTGTCGTACCACGTCTGATGGCCATCACATTGAACATTTGTAATCCTAGCTGCATTGCAAACTGTGCTGTGCCACTATACAAACTACTGACACAACTGAAGCACCGCCTGCCGGTGGCAAATGTAACTATTCTGGCAATAAAAATTTTAGTTATTAAAAAAAAACCATGTCTTTCTGTGCATTTCTGTGAAAACTGCATCGTGCTACTGTCTATACTTTTCGAATTATTGAATTTTTACTTTTTCTGTTACTTTTGGATCACCCGGTATATTCCCCTACATGTATATCAGACTTGTGAATTCAACCTAGGGAGGGGAGCACTTGAAACACCTAAAGCAGGTGGCAAGTCTCTCTGAAAATGCATATAAAGAATCAATCTGGAAATAAGAATTATTAACATCTGACTTCCATGGAGTCAGAGACTCATTGTGGGAGGTGCACACAATGCTCATCCAACCATGCCTTAAACCGATTCAGTGCATCTATATTCACAACACACTCAGGCAATGCATTCCATTCACCAATTCCATGCAAAGAACCTTCTCCTTGCTCCTCTACTCAATACCCTCCTTATACAGTTTCCAGTGATGGCCTCTTGTTCTATCCCACCCCCTCTCCCATTCTATAAAAAATCTTTTCCATGTCAACCAGATAACAACCACTGACTAGCTTATATGCCTCAATCATATCTTCCTTCATCCTATTCACGAGGTTTTGCAACTTACATTTTCTCAATCTGTCCTCATACTCCACATTCCAAAGACCACTAGCCACTTTTGTGAATCATGTCTGAAATCTTTCCAACATATCCTCATTACCATGAAAACCAGGCAACCAAATCTGCACAATAATCCATGTGAGGCCTGATCAAGGCCTTATACAATAACATCATAACCTCTTTATTTCTGCATGTCAGGATCCTCCACATCACTGCCATTATCCATAAATTGTAATTAATTTAAAACTCTAAAACTGAAAAATCCTGTGAATCAGTGAAATTTTTATTCAGCTAATCCAGATAATTAATTATTCAAGAGAAAGCAGTCATAAATAATACAATGGCAGGAAATTAAAAAAAAAAAAATCTAAAGGGTAGGTTTTCATCAAAATCCCCATTATGATTTCACTTAAAATAATCCAGTAGCGATATTTCCACTCGTGTTAATGATACAAGAGTATACCACACTCTGGTAGGATAGGCTTATACATTGGTTACTCATAACTATTATTTAACAGGAAATAACAACATATACTAAAATATTAATTATAAAAACTTTAATACTTTTCTATATATGCTGAATGTCGACCTTTGGACGATACTTTCCAACATCTCAAATGCTTCAGCAGACAATTTCAAAAAAATATGATGCCGACATATCAAGACCATATGGCCAATGGCTACAATCCCTAAAAAATATTAAAACCCTCTAACTGCACCTCTCCTCCTATTTCAGAGCAGAGATTACTCAAGATCTATCACATTCCATATATCTAGAGCACATCTGAAAAATTGACAAAAATCCTAATAAAATACAACCTTACAACCATTTACAGACCAATAGAAAATTGGCATCCCTTATCTGCAGCAAAGACCAGTGACATTCCCTAGACAGTCCTACTATGGCCAAACAAGCAGGAGAGCCAATATCAGAATTTCTGAACACAAGGACTACATCTAATTCCACCAGTACAGCCACTCAAGACTTGCTGACCATGCTGTGTACACAGGATATGCTGGAAGAAGGAGGCCACTAATATTCTCCACAATACAAAGATGAAAGGCTGTTCTTCAAATCTATTTAGCCCTGAAAAACTTTCTGACTTCAACAAATTTGGGTGCATGAGACTGCCAGAAATTTGGAAAACTTTAATCTTCAGCCCAACAGGACTACCCAATTTAATCCACTAAAGGGCACCATTTAGGATTCTAGGTCCAAGTTGGTTGCCTTGCTTTAGCCTCATTTGCACAGTGTTAGTGCCTGCATACCCATATCATTGTTTTTGTGATCTCTGATGTTGGCAGTGTAATGTTGCCCAAATATACGAAAGTATTAATTAAAGTTTTTATAATTAATATTTTAGTATACATTGTTATTTCCTGAAAAATAATAGTTAAGAAATCTTTGCTTGCCCACTAGACTGTGAGTGGTTAGCATATCTATTATCCAACCAACAGCCTGGAGTTTGAATTCCACCATGGCCAGGGATTCCAGGCTATGTAAAAAAAAATACATAAATTTAATAGAAAAAAAATCCTCTGCCCACTCACCTAATATATTATTGGTTTGCAAAAACCTTTCATTAATAACTTAGCACTGAAACTCAGTGGTTTAGTTGTGCTATTGAGCTATTGATTATGTGTTTGTTATTTGACTTCATGACCCAGACACACTGGATACATTTATACTGCATCTTGACAGCCATCATCAAAAAATAAACTTCACAATAAAAAAAAAATAATAATCCTCCCCCATTTCTGGATACACTAACAACATGACTTCCTAATGACTCATTATTCTATTCCATTGACAGAAAACCGACACATATAGGAAGGTATTTCCATCCCAACAGTATGGTATCCTCAGAACACTTACTCACCAAGCCAGACTATTTTGCTCAAATGAAACTGAGCTCAGGGACATTCACACCTTTTTAGCCAATGGCAACAGCCTGTATAAAATAAAAAATATTACTTTCACTCTCCCCATCCCTTCTAAAACTAACATACAAATCACAGCAAAATTATTCCCATCCCGCATATTGAAAATAAATCAGAAAAAAATAGCCAAAGTTCTCTGTAAATATGATCTCCATGTCATTTTCAAACCTTTCATTCAGGTAGCTACCTTCTTCCTCTTGCACATCCTAGAGTGTATAAAGTTCCTTGTTCCTGCAGTTTGGCTACTTTGCAGACTGATAGATCCATTACCATCTGCCTTGTAGAACACAAAAATTACATCTGTGATCATCTTTATGGGAAGTCAGGATTGGCAGACCATACTGTGGATACTCCTTCACATAGGAGTAAATGGAGGAAGACATCGGTATTACACAGAAGTTGCTATACTTATAGGTCTGAGAGACTATTTTTAGAATCTGTGTCTGCTGTGATTGTATTAATTTATAGATCTGGGATATGGTCATTATGAGACCAGATAGCCTTACTTCTCTAAATTAACTTTAGGATTATTCTGCCCATAGAGTAACACCATGATAGGACATTGGTTCGGTTATAATTTGAATCATTGTAAATATAAAAAATAGGCCACCAAAAAATATGAAAAATAAAACCAGAACTTCACCCAATTAAAAAACTTGTTTCTAATAATTTAGTTTAGTACTGGCATGCTTGTCACAGTCATAACTTCTGCTCTGAAGATGTTGGGTAGAAAATCAGCACAATATTAGTAAGTTTAATAAAATAATTTATTTTGTTCTCTCTTGCTGTTAGATTATAGTCTTGGCATTTCCTCTCTGACCTGCACTAACTCAACTATAAAAGATAACCAAACAGATGCTAGTGTCATCATTGCAAATATAAAAAAAGCCAACAAACATTATGAAAAATACAAAATAAAACCAGAATTTTATCCAATAAAAAGCACTTTCACATCCATTAAATCCTGATCTGCCAATCCCCAACAAAATCCATATGCTCTGTAAAAAAAAAAAAAAAAAAAAAAAAAAAAAAAAAAAAAAAAGGGGGGGGGGGGAATACAAATAAGTGTCTGTCAAATCCAATGTTCCTTGCTTAATGGGATACCAACTTTTACAAACCAATCTATCTGAAGATTTCCTTTATATCTTATACTTTTTTTATTTCCTGCCATTATTGTTCTAATGGAGAAATTCAATAAAAGCTTAACAAGGCTATAATATTATCTTCCTAGGAGACTTTAATTTGATAAAACAAACTGACATTCCTTCTCTAACTTCACGGATCAAGCTAGAAGAGAAGCTGAATCATTTGTCATCAATCTTGAACGTGCGTAAATTGTTAACCTACCAAGTAGAATACCAGATGCCATATATACTAGTGTACAAAGTGATTGGGCACAAAAGACAACACCCATAGTTTTATTTTGTGTTAGATACACCATATAAGATGACCACAAATTTTACACTTATTACTGACACTTTCTTACACATTACATTTACTTTAATGTAATGGGAACAAAGAAATCACAGGAGATATTTTGTTTACTGAAATGTAATAAATGAATGATGTTTACCACAATAAGATGATCATAAATTTCTTCGTTTATAGCACTCTTCAGTTTTGTATATGTAATTCTATATTCGTATATTGAAAAAACTACATGCTGCTTGTCCTACTGAATATTTTATACTAAATATAATATATATTAAATACAACTATTTACATCAAAAATATATTAATATGCTAATTAACATAATATAAAAGCAAAAGCTTATTAGAACAGAGTACACGTACCTAACATAACACTACATAATCTATATTACTGTAAGAGCTAGATGATTACTCGATATTTTCTATTGACAAACTCATAGATTCAAATTTTATATTAAGTGTATAAGACCATATATCAGCAATTCTTTCTTTCTTTCTTTTTTTAATAACTTCAATACCGTGTTATAAGCTAATATATGCAGCAATCCTTGTTCCTTTTCTGTAGATTGATCTGCTCCCACCAATCTCTCTCAGCCTTGTACCTTATGAAACTAACTGGAATGACCTCTGGGACTTCTATGCCCCCTTTCCAGTCCTATGATCCAAACATCTACTTTGACCTAATAAATATACAGTAATCCTTACTGGAATGAGGGCCTTTATTCTCTACTCCACTGCATACCCCTCCCCATCTCTCCAAACCATTGTTCTCTTAAAAAGGTGAGGTGCTTCTGCAGTTCATAATAAAAGTACCACATACATTCAGCATGTCTCAAATCATAAACTCCATCTTCTCACTCAGTTAACACTGCCCCAAACAAGTGCTAAAAAAATTCAATGCAGACTTTGTAAGTGACAAATGCTATGAGACTACCTTTTGCTCTGCCAACAGCATGAAAGCCTATCCCTAAAAGAAAAGGTAAGTCATCCATTGTCAACCCTCACCCTGATACATTCAAAAGAGAAGGTCATGAACGGTCAGATTCTTCACAGTGTGGAGACCCATCAGTTAATCAGTAATCATCAATATAGATTCAGCCATTCTCATTCTGTGACAGACTTGCTAACCACCCACCTTCGGACAGAGGCTATGGAAAGATTTCAAAGAACTTGTGTGGTTACCTTTGATATTTCCAAGGCATTCTCAATAAATTACTATCTTATGTTCTGCCTTTTGTGATTGTGCCAGCTTCTTCCTTGGTTGTTCACTGTGGGTCATGGTGAATTGCTTACTCTCATCAGATTTCTTTATGATTGTTGGGGGGTATCCCCAGGGTTCTCTACTCCCATTCATGCTGTTTACCTCCAGTACATCAGTGATCTTCTTTCTTTCTGAATTCAAATCCTATTCACAAGTTTTCTTCTTCATTGAAGAAAAGTTGTAGCACTCAAATGTTTCAAGCTTCAAGATCTTCCATAATAAATATTTAAACACTGATCTCCTCACCATTCTCAAGGGAAGATAATATAATGAATTTCAATGATAACCATAACCATTTAGGTAATAAGACACAGTTGTGTCTTATTACCTAGAAGAAAGATCACTCCCTATTATTTTTGATAATATTCAGATTGCCAGCCACGATCAGTCCTCTTCCCTGTCTCCCCCCCCTTCTTCTTGGACTGACTTTCACATCTAATTAGCCTGGTCAATGCATGTTATATCCATTTAATTCAAAACACTACTTCCCTCCATTGCAACCTTTTACATTTTGTACTTGCAAATCTGACTGGCATTAGAATGTTGCTCTCACATTTGCATTGGTCTTCAGCCACTTTTATTCAGATTTCCAGTCAAGATCAGTCCTCTCATCCTTCTTGGGCTCATTTTTGCTACATTAAGAAAAAGAGTACTCAAATAGGCTGACGTCTGCCAGAAAATCACGCTTAGGAAGTTAAGTGTTTCATCTAAAGGAACATTTGTGAATAAGAACACGATATCTAGCCGCACAATATATTGTCATTCACTCGAGTTACTTCACATGCCAAAACAGACTTTACCAACAAAGCGAAAGTGTACGTAAATGGGTAGTTCTCTTCCTCCCACACTAGCTAACTACTATATGGAATGATGTGAACAACAGATACTGAATAGCATCCTCCCTAAATTATCCTTATGATATAAATATGTTGATGTTTTCATGGTTTGGCATGAGTTCCATACATATCTGTATGAGTTCATCAGTAAGTTCAACACTTTTCATCATTATATCCAGTTCATTCTTGAGTCAGTAGAATTTTTTTGTGGTTCCTGCCCACAAAAGGTTATTATACACCTATAGTACATTTTGTACCTTGGGTAGGCTAAGGAATTTATTTATTATTATCCATTTTATATACTTTTTTGTAATTTTTTAAAAATTTATTTTTACATACTCCAGAAACCATGCTCTAGAGACTAAACATGGAACTTTTCAAGCCACATCATCCTCCAATAAGCAAGGCAGTGGTCTCACACTGGGTAATGAAATTGATCTCCCACCTAAAGACAATCATAAAATCCATGCTCATGGCAGGATTCGAACCCATGACATGTTGATGGGAAAGCAGGTATACTAACCACTCGGCAAACCAGGCTAGATATTTAGATCACCTTTCACTTTGTAAACCAAATGGTAGCCTTCAGTTTTCAGAAATAAAACACACATTCACACCATTAAAACTTGAATACATTAGGTACACTGTTTGCTCAACTGAAATGATACTTTCCCAAGAAATAAATCACATCAAATCCACCTTCCTTACTAATGGCTTTACCAAATTGTATGTCAATAAGATAATAATTACAGTTTCCCTGTCATCTTGCTCTCACCGTGATAGTGATACAGAGGTGGTCCATCGTATCACCATTCCTTATGTTAAAGGTATCTTCGGAAGGTATAGCAAAAGTACTTAGATCTGTGGAAAGTTTTTTGCCTTGGGTTTATTATACGCTAAAGATACCCAGATCAGTTTCGACTTTTATTGAGGTTTCATCAGTGGGAGCCAGACTCAGGAGAGATTAGCCTCTACATACAAGTAGCTCAGACGTGAATATATTTCACATGCAAAATATTGTTTTGCTTCCGTGGGAAAAAGGATTAAACCCAAGTATAAAATTTCTTGGTATCTTTAATATATAATAAACCCAAGGTAAAAACTTTCTACATCTTTCTCTCATCCAGAGATTTTTATTAATAAGGTCAAGCACCTTTTGTCTGCTTGTATGAGATCTTCTTTATGTAGGTTCCTCAGTGAGAGGGTGCAGCATCATGTCCTTCCAGTTATCTCTGTTGGTAGCTTTCCTTTTTGTTTTTGCATGGCCATGTGATCCTGTCCATAATCTTATACCTTCAAGCCATGGCCTTCGTTTTTTGCCTCTTGATCCTTTTCCCATAATTTTTCCTTCTAAAACTGTTAGTGTTAGTATCCTCTGTCCTGCCAATCTCATCTTTCTCTGGATCATTTCCTATAATAAAGATCTCTGTGTTCTCATTCTCTGTAGGACATTTGTATTTGCCACATGTTGCCCATGAAATTTTCAGAGCTCTCCTATATCACCACATTTCAAAGGCCATTATTTGTTGTCTTACTCTCTTCTTGAATATCCAGGTCTCACTTCCATGTGTGAAAAATGGCCACACTAATGTTTTTATCATTCTTTTCTTCGTCTCGATACCCACAGAACTTCTGAGCAGATCTCTATTTTTCCAGAAGGCAACATAAGAACATATGGATGTTCTTTATCTTGCTTTCCATCTGCAGTAAAGTAGGTGCCTAAATATTTGTATTCTGTTGTATGTTCAATTTTCATATTTATGAATATATCTGGCTTGGATCTGTTTTCTTTTGAGATTTTCATAAATAATCCAAATTCTTTACCTTCTTCAATTAGTAGCTGCAGTAATTTGATTAATTTATTTTGGTTTTCTGCTATTAGAATGGTGTCATCAGCATATCTAAGATTGTTGTATTTTATACCATTGATACTAATTCCTATTTTTTGTTTTTCAATCTTTTTCATCACTGTCTCACTATAGGTATTAAATAGATTTGGTGAAAGGATACAACCTTGTCTAACTCCGCTTTTTATTTTAACTACAGAAGCCTCAGAGTTAAACAGCTGCATTTTCTGTTTGGTGTAAATCATTTTTATAATCTTAAGTACATGATCTTCTATGTCTAATTTATCTAATATATTGAACATTTTATTATGTTTTACCTGGTCAAAGGCTTTCTGAAAGTCTATGAAGTATATGTAAATGTTCCTATTTCTTTCAAGTGATCTTTCTATTGGTATTTTTAATTCCAGGATAGCATTAATGGTTCTCATTCCTCTTCTGAAGCCTTTCTGTTGTTCACTCAATTCATCAATTAAGGCTCTTTCAATTTGCTTGTTAAAAGTGGTTAAAATAATTTTAGATACATTGGATATTAGGCTCACAGTTCTGTAATCTTTGCAATTTTGTGCATTATTTTTCTTTGGAATTGGTATGCAGATAGATGTTGTAAAAACTATAGGTAATTCTATTATTTTATCGACGTCCTGAATGGATTCCACTAAATAGTTATTATTGCCACTCAAAGCTTTCAGCAGCTCGGCCAGGATATTATCGCACGCAGGGAATTTATTATTAGGAAGATTCTTACTTACATGTTCTATCGCTTTTCTTGTCGGTAGAGTGGTATCTGTTGCTATGTTTAACTTGGGTGTCGTGAATCATCTATCATGTTACGATTATCATCATCATAGAGATCTGACAAGCTCCGTCCATCTTCCATTTATCTTTTCCTTAATGTTATTAGACCGTATATGTCTTGCATTTCCATTAAGTTCTTTCACTTTCAGGAATGCTTGTCTGGTTTTGTTCCTATTTTGTGATTCTTCTATTTCGGTGCGCTGCCTATTTATCCAGTTTTCTTTCAATCTTCTGTATAACTGTTTGATTCTTTTATCCAATGTTTTATATCTTAATCTTTCTTTATTTCCTCCTCTTTTCCATGTTCTTCTTTCATCGATAAGGTTGATTACGTCTTGTGTTATCCATAGATTTTTCTTTCTTCTTGTTTATTATGATGTGGTTTTTTGCAGATGTTATAATAGCTGCTTGTAGTCTATTCCACTGAGAGAGTTGTTTTTGTTTTGCAACTGTGCAAAGAGCAGTTCTGAAACATTTTCATTTAATTTTGATTTTACTATTGGATTTTGTACCATTTGCAGATCCCATTTTAGGGGTTGACTTCTTTTAATTTTTGTTGTTTTTAGGCGAATATTCATCTTCATTAAGACTAGTCTATGATCAGATCCACAGTCAGCACTTGGCATCACCTTTGAGTTCCGTATTTTCCATCTGGACCTTCCCATGTGTATCTTGCTGTGCTCCAAATAATTGTGTTATGATGAGACTGTGCTTGTTAAAGAAATCAATCAGTTTTTGTCCTCTCTCATTCCGAATCCAAATGAACTGACGTGTGTAAATGTTCTCTCTGATCCAACTTTTGCATTCCTGTCACCCATAGCACAAATAACTTTATCTTTCTTGCCTCCAACTTTCTTTATACACCATTCTATCATGTTATCTATTTCTGCTTCCTCATTCTGTTCTGTAGGATCAGCATATCTCTAGGTTTAGACTTCACTAGAATTCCCATCACTCTAGCTGATTTTCTGATGACACGGATAATGTTTTTATTAGTTTTCTTCTCTACAACGAACGCTACACCTCTTCTTGATATTTCACAACCTGACATATATACTTTATGTACCTTGCCATTTGGAAGTTTCAACTCAAAATCTGATGATCCTTTCCAAAAGGATCATCAGATTTAGCCAATTTCCCACATTTATTCGATCCTCTTACATTCCAAGTAGCAACATTCAAGCAATTTCTGCGTAGAGTTTCTTTATAGCAGTCATGGACTGACGATACCACAGGGCCTGCTACATCACCCTGACACCACCGTTCCAGACATACTGAGACTACCCGGACTTTATTTCTTTTCTGATTAGACATGATGCTTTACATAACAGCATTTTTTATGGAATGGACCACCAGAACCATCCAACCCCCAATATGAATGTAGGACCGCAGTTGTCGTTGATTAGCAGGTCCCATGGGATCTAGGCCTCGCAGCTAGAAAGAAGGTCATATGAGATATGACTTCTGCATTACTTCAACGTTGGTATCTCTCCTGGATCTGGCTCCCATTCATGAGACCTCAATAAAGGTCGAAACTGGTCTGGCTAGTAGAACTTCCCATTATGCATTGCATTATACACATCTGCAGAGGGGTGGCTTTGCATTATGGGATACATACAAGTGATAAGAAGTCATTAGCCTCTGTGTACAAGTAGCTCAGACGTGAATATATTTCATGCACAAAACATAGTTTTTCTGCTTGGTTATACTATAAATTAAAGATACCAAGAAATTACCGTATTTGCCGGCATATACGACACATCCACTTTTTTGTACACATTTTTTAGTAAAAAAAACTTTATCACTGAATATTATAATGAATTTACAGTATTTCAAATCTAAAGTAATAAGTAGGTCTACTTTCAACAAATACCTAATCTAACTAGAAAAGAGTACCCACCTTTTAATCGTCAAAACCCAGAAATTTATCTCCAGAGCTAAACGAAGAGACACTTGAAACCTCTTCTAAATCCGAATCTGAGTTCTCAAACAACAAATTGTCCGCTGTACCATCCAGTGCATTACTAATTTCACACTTCATAAATGATTTAATCACATTAACCTTTTAATCTTCTTCGTCAAAACCCAGAAATTCATCTCCAGAGCTAAATGAAGAGAGACTTGAAACTTCTTCTAAATCAGAATCTGAGTCCTCATACAATATATTGTCCTTTGTACCATCCAGTGCATTACTAATGCCACACTTAAATGATTTAACCACTGTCTCAGTTTTCACAAACTTCCGAAATGCTAGGCTTCTTCCTGATGACATAACCTCAAAAATCTGAAGACTGCATCCAGCAGTCTTCTGGATACAGTGTTCTGCTTCTCCTTCATAAATCCCTTAAATGGTTTATTAATACAGACATCTAAAGGTTGAAGCTGACTAGTTAGACCTCCTGGAATTACAGCTAACTGATTTTCAATTCCTTCAGTTTATTTTTAACATCTTCTGTTCTGTGAGAACGAAATTGATCCCATACTAGCAGGGCAGGCTTCTTCAACAGTCTACCAGAGCACTTAGACCAAATGTTATCTATCCATAACTGGAATACATAACTAATGTAACTGGAATGCTCTCACACACACTGCAAGGAAGCAAGAAAGAAATCGTGTAACTCGGAACAGAGAAAATTTCCAGAAATGAAAATAATAAAAAACTGAGTATCAGCGTATAAGATGCACCCTGTTTTTCAGACCTATTTTCAAAGAAAAAAAGTGTGTCTTATGAGGATGTCACATCAATTGCCTTAGCAATGCAAATATCTTTACAGACATGTATAATGCTATGCATTATGGGAATATAATTTCTTGGCATTTTAATTATAATATAACCTTAAGGGTCAAAGCTGTATAACTGTAACTGAGAGGAGACCTCCACATAGCCTTTAAAGGAATGCGAAGAACCAACCAGGGCTTCTGAATTAATGTCCAATCCTCACCTTCTCGTGGTGCACCCTGTTGGGTATCTACTTGGATACTGAACGAACGAGGATGGGCTGGCAATTTGGGATTTAGCCAACCAAATTGTATTCTTATTGGTTAAAGCAAAATAAAAAATGATGGTACAACATGACAAAATTTCATGCCGGCTGGGGCGTCGTCCAGTTAAACAATGTCAGCTCTTTGCTTTATGCGGATGATGTTATACTTCTAAATAAATCTGCTACAAGTCTGCAAGATTCTCTGACTAAATTCAATTGCTGTTGTAATAGATATGGTATGAAAGTCAGCAATAAAAAGACAAAGATAATGAAAATAGGTAGAATCATTGAAAATGTCAACTGTATTGTGAATGGAGAACCTGTGGAACAAGTAAAACATTTCAGCTACTTAGACACAATTTTTAGTGAAGATGGTAAATTAAATATGGAAATAGACAACAGAATCAACAAAGCTGGTATGGTAGGAAGTCAACTGAATAAATTTATATGGAATAAGAGAGAAATTAGTCGGAACACTAAATTAGCTGTATACAAGACAGTGTTCAAACTAGTTTTAACTTATGGATCTGAGAGCTGGGTCAGAAGTAAAACACTTGACAAAAGACTAGAGACCGCAGATAAGAGAGTCCTGAGAAAGATTATAGGCATGAACAGATGGCATCAATGGCAATATCATATTAAAAACGAGGATATTAGGAAAGAACTTGCCACTGTCAGCATGCATGAATGCATTAGCAGAGCTAATGGTCACTTAAACAGAATGGGCGAAGAAAGATTAGCAAAACAACTGTTCTCTGCCAGGTTGGCAGCAAAACGACCCAGAGGAAGACCAAAATATTGGTGGATTGATACGGTACAAAGTGCCTTGGACGATAGAAATATAAGATATGATAATGTTGGAGTCTTGACAAGTAACAGACTGACTTGGAGGAAAATTGTAGATAGGAAGTTAGTGATGATGTAATTTTTTTCATGGAGTACTATCATATCCTGTACACCCCTTGAGGGTACATGGCAGGAATGTAATGATGATATAATATAACCAAGTGGAAAGCTTAAAACAATTCTCTAATATTTTTAATACTGAAAATTTAATATTGAAAGACGAACAAGAGAAACAGTGGCTAAACTTCTCTACCAATGTGCTAGAACCATACAATCAGCCTTGCATTAAGGAGGATCTATCTTATTCTCTGTAATGCCAGTGCAGCAGATCCTGATGACATCCATTATGAGATGATAAATCATCTTCCATGGATCTTCTTTTCTTACTATACAGTAGAATACTTTCAGAGGAAGAATTTCTGTATTCTTGGCATAAGTCAATTGGTATTGCCATTCCAAAACCAGGAAAGGATCCAATGCAAGCAAACAATTATTGATCTATTGCTCTCACCAGCTATTTATGAGGCATTACTTCAACCTGTTTCACCTCTGATGAGACTTCAATGAGGTTGAAACTTGTCTGGTTAGTGACCATTCCCATAATGCATAGCATTATACATACCTGTAAGGATATGTGCTTTGCATTATGGGACAAGTTTCTAGGAAATAGTTGGAGCCTCTAAAGGTGAGCAGTTAAATTGTTACTGGCTTTGGAATGCTCTCTATTGGAATAGTTCGAAGGTTGTTTTGATAGGTGCAAAAAAAATTTTTTAAAAATTAATGATGGAAACAAGTTATAGTATAGGAGAGACCAGCTCATCCCCTAGAAGTTGGTCAACACAGACATTAAAACTACAGAGTAGTGAAATGTAATGAGCACGATATGCGAAGAATAGCTTACATTTTATTGAAAAAAAAGTAAAACATTTAGAAATAGAATTTTCAGACATCCTAACAAGCTTAGACGTAGTCATTCTGTTCACCGGTGTCCCTAGGAATGACACGGTGGATCTTTTTCCTCTAGACATTGTGGGAAACATTCTTCAGAATCAATGTCTTGCCTTGGGATCCTCCCTTATCACCAGTCATGGCAAACTTATTTATGGACAACTTTGAAAAGAAAGTCATTGTAAAATATAAAAATCCAAACCAAAACTTGCCTGCATTAGGTTTCACTATTTAGTCAGGAACAATAGAGATTAAGATTACAGCATAATAAATTTAGTTTAATCCTTTATCCAAGTGTGAGCAAACAAAGTTTGCGCTTGAAAGTATCTTCAGGACTGGGGTAAGGTGGTACAACACCAGGGCAACTAGTTGCAAAGGTGGAGCAAGCTACCAACATTCCTGCCTCAGTATCTCCTATAATGCAAAACACATCTCCTTGTGGATATGTCTAATGTTATGCATTATGTGGCCCTTCCCTTAATGTTGGTAGCTTGCTCCACCTTTGCAACTAGTTGCCCTGGTGTTGTACCACCTTACCCCAGTCCTGAAGATACTTTCAGGCGCAAACTTTGTTTGCTCACACTTGGATAAAGGATTAAACTAAATTTATTATACTCTAACCAAGTGAAAAATAAACTTTCAACAATAAGATTACAGCAATTGAAAAATTATCTGAACTACTTGCACTCTAACATGAGGATCACAGAAAATTACCATTTCTTGACATCTTTCACAAGTATCTGATGAAGAGAAACTATCCTTTCAGCATACAAAAACCAACTGCAACTGGGAGATTTCTATGTGCTGCTTCACACCACCAGCCATTACAAAAAATAGACGATTATGGGATAGATTATTAGAAATGTTCTGCCACTATTCTTCCACATGAAAGAATATCACTGGAGCATGGTTCCCAGATAAATGCTGTGGATTGGATTTTTTTTGAATTAAGCACCATAATAAGAGGAAATGGAATGTATTATAAATGAGTTATGTTCTTCCACGTGAAAGAATATCACTGGAAAGGACATATTGTTCCCAGATAAATGCTGTGGATTGGATTTTTTTTTTTTAATGAAGCACCATAATAAGAGTAAGAGGAAATGGAATGTATTATAAATGAGTTATATGGTTTGGTTGACATGTGGAAGTTTGTTATAGTAGGTTATAATTGAAATCTGTTTTTGCACAGAAGAATTATGCAAAAATGGATATATATAGATTTGATGTCATGTATTAATTTATGGACTTTAATTTAGTTTTTCTTCCTAGTCTTGCATTTCATGCAAATCATTTCTATTAAGATCAACATATTCTGCTGCAGCCATCACACTTTGAATTTTATCTCATAGTTTAGAAATCTATTATTTGTTTTAAAGCACTTTTTTTTTTTGCAGATTCAGACTAGCCTTCTTTATGAAGAATATACAGTAATAATTTGTGCAGTATTTCTTGCTTTTTTAAAATATATATATATACAGTAACCCATCAATTATCCAGCCACAAAAGGAAATCAGTTAGCTGGCTTTATAATGGAGGATATGTGGTGCTGTATCAGAAGTTAGATGACATGCTAGATCCATTCAAGGGTTAGTTAATTGATGGATTGCTGTATATATATATATAGGACTATGAAATCACATGCAAAAGCATTTATTGAAAATAATAGTTTTTATTTTATTGACCTGTATGATAATAATAGCATATGTAGTGAATTTATAATAATTTTATTATTTTAAACTAGAAAACGCACTGGCTGAAAACTCAGGATTCCTGAAATGCAAGTGGCTATCCATAATGCATATATGTGAATGATGTGAATATGTTTCAGCTGAAAATAGATTTAATAATGTTTATAAATAAATTTATAACTTTATTTCTAATTAATAAGTGAGCACTTTATTTGTTATATACAAACGGAATGGATATGCATTACAACGGATAATTAAGCATCACATCTTGCCGCGCAAGTTCAAGTAACATAGGGTCATCAAAGAATTTATTAATGCTTACATCTTCACTGAGACCCTAGAAAAGAAAACCAAAAGTAATTCATATTGGCAGTGTGTACATGATCATTAGTTACTGCAGATACAGTGTCATTTCCGTTTTTGAGAATGTATCTGCATAGAAAATTTCATTTACATCAACATGAGAAATTTAAAATGTGTGGTAATTACAGCTAGTTCTTATTTTAAATACTTTTTTATAAACTTTAATTTCTCCATTCAGCAAAGACTTTTTTTGCAGTTAAATAGATTGGATATTTCTAAAGGATAACATCAAAACTACATTTAAAATGAGAAATGGTTACAATTTAACTACATTTTTCAAAAGTTAGAAAACTGTTAACTTCAATAAAACACCATCAGATTTCATAGTACATATAGTACTATGTCAGATTCTTCCTTCATCATTAAAAAACTATGGAAGCAACTACCGTGCCATAGTAAAACTTCATATCAAGACAAGCTACACTCTATGCTAAAGTGACAATAATTTGGCCACCTGTTAACACTACTGGCTTGACCTCTGGGAAAAAAAAATACCTTACTACATCAAAGCTAGAGTCCTGTTATTATCTGTTTGGTTACAAATCATTAAGAGATATGTTAAGCTAAAAAGCAACATGCTTTCACATAAATTAAAACAGTATAGATGGTGGTCAATAATTGATGAAATTAGGAATCATGCATCCAGTTTTACCAATACAAACGTAAGTTACAGGGCAATGGATTCAGTATACTCCAGGATGCACCAAGGGGATCCTTGAAGGAGTTGAATGTGTTTTTAATTTTATAGGTGGTTTAAAAGTAGCATTAAGATGATAATGGAACAGAATTCTATTTTACCTGATAACCCTTTAATGTATGGGAAAACTATGGATTTACTATAATCTACATTATTTGCATTTTTTGACAAACTTGATTGATTGGTATTATTGCTCTAGTTTATTTATTCTTGTTTTGGAGTGTGTTAGTAACTCCATGACGTGAGGAGCAGAAGAATCTTCCTCAGCCATAGCCAAGTTAGCCGGTCTTGGGCATGAACAGTAGGGTTTTTCCCCCAGTTTATCCTGTGGTTTTTCATCCCACAAAACAGGCAAACCGGCCTTGAGAACTCAACACTACACCAGGGTGTAGGGCTGACCACCTTATCCTGTGAACGGTTTGAGGTCCGATGATTAATAAACCTTTGGCACCGCAAGGTAAAAGGGAGATGAGATATTGGCCAATATGTGTAGACTGGAAGTGGACAATGAAAGAGAGACTGCCAGAGGGAAGACATGTGACTAGTGTATCCAGGAAAGGAAGTGGATTTTGATTTTCAATTTCAATAGTAAATTGTATTGTTGCTCATGTTGTTGAGGAAGGTGTTTAAAGTTTGGAGGCCACATTGCCAGATAACAGAAACATTGTTAATGTATCTAAGCCAAACTAGATTTTTAATCTAGCACACAAAATCTTACTCGTGGGGATAGTGGTAAGCCGATAACTGTACCTTCTTTTTTGTAGGTTAAAATTACTTTGCCACAGGAAGTAACTGGACAAAGAGATCCATAATATGGGGTGAAAATTTGTTCTGTAAGAGAAGAATTGTGTCATTTGTGAAAAGGGCATAATAAATCACCTTTGTCAAGCATATGTTTTTAATTTTGTTTATGAAGTGCTGTGTGTTTTTTTATGTAAGAGTGGGACCTAACCCAACTATAGACCAAAAGAAAGTGTTATGTTTGTGAACTTTCGGTCTTTTATTACCTGATACTTCTTTCTAATCCTCCCGGATCTTCCCTTGTACACATCACACACGGTACCATGGGTCTCAAACTTATCACGGAGGGGGGGGGGGGGGTGCTGAGGTAACAGTCCGATTGCCAAGAAGTGACAGACTTAAGTAATGTAATAGTTTTTTTTTTTTTTTTTAAATCCTGTTAGTTGGATTATAGTTCACCCTTCACGAAAGTGATTTAACATCCTTAAAGGTATGTGTTCTTTACATTATACAAAAACCTGGTATGAATGCAAATTTAAAAGACCCTGTGAATTACTGATCAACCATCCTAATGTAAACAATAATGGTGGCATAAAAATCCAAAGAATTTGGATGGCACACAGATGAGAGAAACCTCTGCACATAGCAGAAGGCGAAGCCATTCACTTCATGGGACGATTGTTTATCATTACACATCGGAAAATTACCTTTTCTTTTATGAACATTCTAGTTTTCAAAGTGGGAAGCATTTTGCTTGTATAGCAGTTGATTTTGCATCTTGGTGATGAATTCATACATTACCTTATTCCTTTCCTCTTCAACGTGAATTGACTTCTTGGCACTGTGCCAGCTACAGTTCTCTCAACTGTCGGAAGATAAAGTTCTTCAAGTTCCTCAGCAAAGGATGGTAAGACTCTAAGCAATAATTTCAGCCCTTATTACTATTTTGTTCTAATTTATGTGAAAGCATGTTGCTCTCTAGCTTAATATATCTCTTAATGATTTACATATAATAATAACAGAATTCTAGCTTTGATGTATTTTTTTTTTTTTTTTTTTTTTTGCCAGAGGTCAGGCCACTAAGGTTGATCAAATTACTGTGATTGTAACATAGCTTGTTTTTATTTGTATACTCCAGATGATTATTTTGGTTTATATTAAACTGAAGTTTTACTATAACATGGTAGTTGCTTCCATAATTTTTTAATAACAAATACCATCATTGTTTTATAAGAGTTGATCGCCAGTGGTGTTTAACTTGGAAGGAACTTTGATTTTTACTTCATCACCGTATAGATGAATCATTTCCAATTTTATGAGATGAAAAGCAGTTTGGCAGCAAACCAAATTGTGCTCTGTTTCTTCTTGGTTATGTGGAAGTCTGAATTTCTCTACATCTCCAATATGTTTACCCACACAGATTTCTCCTATGTAACCCATCTGATCTGCATAGCAGATTCTGCAAGTGTGAAATGATGGGTACTTTTGTTACAAAGATTAAAGGGCAACTTATGTTGGTTGTTTTGAGAATTGGAATATTCTGTCACTCAGGTTTTTTTTTTTTTTAATGTAAGGTAAAAAAAATGACAGTACATCTGTAGTTATTCTCATGTAAGATGTTACTGACAGTTACTATATTGAAACCATTTTGAATTAGGATAGCTTTTAATGTTCAAGCTCCTAGTTCTTTTCATCACTAGCTTATAGTCCACATCTTCAAACAGTGCAACATGAAAGTTTCCAATATTCTGTAATCATCAATGCTATCCCATTTGCATTAAAGCAGCCAGGAGTTTTGTACTCGTGGAAGTATTATGTAGGCCAGAGAAACTGCATTTGTATTATGAATGTGCTTACAAAGATTCAACAAGGAGAACCCACTTGGATACTCATACTTAAATATATATCATACCTCTCCTTGAACGTGTTTATTGAAGATGCACTGGCATCGAAGAGTTGCTTATTCTGGACATACACATGCCCTCAGAATAATATGCTTCCAATACATGCATAAACTGCAAGATCTCTATCTTTTCCCTTAAACTTTGAGAACCACATTCCATCATTCTCTCCACATATGCACAATTTCATATGTCAGTAACCATCTTGTTTACTTGCTGCTAAATCTTTTCAGGTGTCTTTGGAACTCAGGCAATATTATCTGTGCACAGTACTCCAGATGTGGTCATATCAAGGCCCTGTAAAGTGGGAGAATAACATCCTTATTCCTACAAGTTAAGAGAAATGTTACACAGAACTCTGATACAGTAACTTAACCATGTCCAAATTTCACTTCAGTGACTACTACTTCCAGCAGAGAAAACATAAGAATACAATAAACTTGTTTTATTGATTTAACTAAAGCATTATTAAGTTAAGAAAAAATGGCCAAAGTATCAAGTGCCTTGTCTTATTGAACTTAGTGATGGATGAAATAATAAAAGAAGTCAATGAAAATATTGAAAGTAAATTGGATATGCTAATGATATAATTTTATAACAAAAACTGGAGATGATTTACAAAATATTACTAAATAAAGAAGTAATAACTGAACAAGTAAGATAAAATATTTAGGACTAGAACTAAATAAATATGGCATTACATAATGAAAGATAACAGTAAAAACACAAGTCTACAAAGGAATTCCTTATATTAACATATGCAGCAGAAACAAGAATTTGAAGAATTAAGATGTAACGATATTAAAAATAAAAGAAAATCATACAGAAATAATGCAAGACAATAGATGATATGTCTTGAAAACAGCAATGCTACAAACAACTAGGCTAGTTTGTTGGTATTTCAATAATATCAACATGTTAAACTATATTTTACCAATAAAAATACCGCTTTAGAAAGCATAATTACATGTGTACTCAGTCATATGACATCTTAGGCTCAAGATCACCATCGTATAGCGAAGCAGTGATCTGCTATACAATGGTAGTCTGGAATCCAATCCTACCAACCTATAGATGCATGTAATGGTTCATATATGTGCTTAAGTGAAAAAACTATTGAAGAAAGGATAAAGGGGATGTCACAACTTCAGTAGTGTGAGGTAAGTTTATCCTGAACTTATTTCAGTATTCAATAGACCACTGTCATTAAATTTAATAATTTTAGTGTCTAATGTAATAGATCTACTAGCTTTCTTTCCATTGCTTCTAGTGAAAAGAATTTAATCGAAATAAACTTTGCTATTTTTTATCAATTAATAAACATAAACTGTTCATAATTCACAGTGAAACACCAAAAGATGCAGCAGGCAATGAACAAACTGAGTCCACAACAGTATCATGTCAATAAAACCGTTGTACAGATGGGAATTGGACGTAACTAAAAATTGTCATGTGAGCAGATCATCATAAAGCAAAATGTAAGGTGGGCCTTACTATACTGTGATATTTTCTGCCATATAATTGATTTTCATGACATATCTGAAATTCAATTTAAGAGGTAGTCAGCAAAAATTAAGGATGTGAAGAATGTAAATGAGAAACAGAATATAGGAACACATGATTTAAGTAGTGAGAAAGAAAAGAGATGAAATGAAAGAACTGAGGGCTATGATAGCAAATGATATGATGCATATATTGTGCAGAAATGGGCAGGAGTTTGGTGGAAGGACTTCCAAAAGGGGAAATGGAATGCGTTTGAATCGATATGGCATCAGGTAGGGTGAGACTTAATACAGGGAATCAGGGAAAGTAGCTTTTCATGGGAGGAAAGGTGAGAGTGTGTGTGTAAGCTCAGTTAAGATATACAAATAGGATAATGATACAAATGTCAATGAGCACGATTATGAATATGGTGAAAGGCCCTATATGCAATTGGGTATCTCAGGGATGATAAAGAGCAAGCTGCCCACTGGTCTAAGCAGATTGCAGATGCATGAAAAGCCTAGATTTTTGGCATTAATGAATCTGAATTGGGGTGCTTAAGGGTCAGAGCTGTATAACTGAGAGGAGACCTCCACATAGCCTTTAAAGGAATGTGGATAACCGACCAGAGCTTCTGTCCTAATTTCCAATCCTCACCTTCTCGTGGTGCACCCTGTTATCTGGGTATCTACTTGGATACTGAACGAACGAGGATGGGCTGGCAATTTGGGATTTAGCCGACAAAATTGTATTCTTATTGGTTAAACCAAAATAAAAAATGATGGTACGACATGACAAAATTTCATGCCGGCTGGGACGTCGCCCGGTTGAACAAGGCCCCCGTTGTTTTCGCCAGGGAACCTGGGCGAACAGCGAAAAGTCAGCTACTGGATCAAATCTGAAAACAAACCCCAACTCAACATCACCAGAGTTAAAGATCGGTACTATCACCATAAGAAGCCTGAATGGCAAAGAAATGGAGCTAGCTGAGGAATTAGATAAGTACCAGATCGACATAATAGGGGTCACTGAAACAAAAAAGACAAAAACTGGTGAGATGTTTCTGAGCAATAAATACAAAATGTTATATTCAGGCAATGACAATCAAGGAAAAGAAGGAGTAGCCATAGTATAACACAAAATACGAGGCTAATCTTCTTGAATGGCAGGCAATCTCAAGTAGACTAATGTGGAGGACAAATATGAGAATGGGGAACTGGACAATGAGACTTATTTGTGCCTATGGTCCCACAGAAGGTTCTACTAAGGTAGAAGTGGAGGAATTTTTTGAGGCTTTAGAAAAAGCAACTGACACAATGAAAAAGGAAAAGTTGGTCCTTGTTGAGGATCTAAATAGCAGTGTAGGAAATGATTGTCAGACATACAAAAATATTTTGGGAAAATTTGGAGAAAAGAGCAAAGCTAATAATAATGGCAAATATCTGTTGGATTTCTGCTCAGGACATGGACTGGTTATTACTAACACCATGTTCCAACATAAAAATGTGCACAAATTCACATGGAGAGAACAGGCAAGAAATAAGAAAAGTCTCATTGACTATGTTATTGTTGATAGTGATGTTTTCTCCCTGGTGCAGGACACCAGAGTGTACAGAGCATTTGAAATTGGAAGTGATCACTATTTAGTCTTGAGCAGGATAAAATTGAATTTCATATTGAAAATAATAACATTTAAGAAAGTTTTAAAGCGAATAAAAGTTGTGCAGCTCTCAGATGAGAACTGTAGACTAAAATACACAAAGATTATTGAAGAAAAATTGAAAGAGTTTGAGAACAGGAATCAAACCTTGGAGATTCAGTGGCAAACTCTGAAGAAAACATTGATTGATTCTGTCAGAGAGGCATGTGGTGAGGTTGTCTGCAAGGATAAAAACATCAGAACTCCCTGGTGGACACAGGAAGTTAAAGAGGCAGTGAAGGAAAAGAAGAAAGCATATCAAAAGTTTCTGTCAAATAAGTCAGCTTGTGCTCTTAGAGAATACAGAGACAAATGTAAGAAAGCTAAACCGTGTGTAAAACTAGCTAAAAAAAAAGTCATGGGAGGACTTTGGCAAGAATATAGAAAATAAATATCAAGAAGGTGGCAAAATATTCTGGAGGTTGTTGAAGAAGCTTAGGAATGGAGAAAAGAGTGCTGTAAAAGGAGTTAGAGATGAAAATGGGAGAAAATAATATCCTTGAAGTATGGAGTAATTACTTTGAAAAACTGCTCAATGAAACACGTAGTGGTAAAAAACACTGACCAGGCATGCATATCCATACTTGAAGTAGAAAAAGGCAGCATATTCGGCCAAAAATGCTGAAGTGTGGTGGTATAAGAGTCTTACAGTGGCTACACTGCATAGTTAAGAAAGCCTGGACAGAGGGACGAATTCCCGATGATTGGAGTAGAGCTCTCATAGTACCCATATATAAAAAGGGAAATAAAACAATGTGAGAATTACAGAGGTATTTCCCTACTGAGTGTTCCTGGCAAGATCTATGCAAGTATACTTGAGAAACGGTTGAGAAGAATTGTAGAAGAAAAGCTGGATTCAGGCCAAATAAAGGCTGTCAGGATTAGATCTTCACTTTACGACAAGTAGTCGGGAAACCATGGGAATATAACAACGATCTGTATTTAAGATGAAAAGCCAAACGGCTATTTTTTTCTGGTGAGGTTGATAAGTTAAGGGGATAAAAATCCCTTATTGTTTTTCAGCCAGTAAGCGAAACTAAGATCGAAAACTACGATCTGTAACGTTTCATGCCGACGAACTGTCGGCGTATCCAAGCGTAAGTGACCACTTGGTAGTGTCACACCACGGCAACTCGTTGCAAAGGTGGAGCAAGTTCCCTCACTGTTCTTGATATTTTCTCATAATGTAAAAACACACAGCTCTTAGGAGATGTAGTACTGTTTTACATTATGAGGAGAGGTCACTACCCAGACCGGTTTCAACCTTTTTTGAGGTCTCATCTCCTAAGAGCTGTGTGTTTTTACATTATGAGAAAATATCAAGAACAGTGAGGGAGCTTGCTCCACCTTTGCAACGAGTTGCTGTGGTGTGGCACTACCAAGTGGTCACTTACGCTTGGATACGCCGACAGTTCGTCGGCATGAAACGTTACAGATCGTAGTTTTCGATCTTAGTTTCGCTTACTGGCTGAAAAACAATAAGGGATTTTTATCCCCTTAACTGATCTGTATTTAAGTTTTGTCGATTTGGAAAATGCATATGACAAGGTGCCAAGAGAGAAGCTATTCAATACGCTGCAGTTATATGGTGTCAATGGGGCATTATATCAAGCAATACTTAGTCTGTATTTGAGTTGTAAGTCAGCAGTTAGAACTGAAGGAAGTACAGGAAGATGGTTTAATGTTAAATCTGGTGTGAGACAAGGATGTACATTATCCACTCTGTTATTCATTATCTATATGGATCACATTATGAAGGAAAGTGGTATTAAACATGATATCAGAATTGTAGATGTTAATGTCAGCTCTTTGCTTTATGGGGACGATGTTATACTTCTGAATAAATCCGCTATAAGTTTGCAAGATTCCCTGACTAAATTGAATAACTGTTGTAATAGATATGGTATGAAGGTCAGCATTAAAAAGACAAAGACAATGAAAATAGGTAGAATTGTTGAAAATGTCAACTGCGTTGTGAACGGGGAACTTGTTGAACAAGTAAAACATTTCAGCTACTTGGGCACGATTTTTAGTGAAGACGGTAAATTAAATATGGAAATAGACAACAGAATCAACAAAGCTAGTATAGTAGGAAGTCAAATAAATTCATATGGAATAAGAGAGAAATTAGTCGGAACAGTAAATTAGCTGTATACAAGACAGTGTTCAAACCAGTTTTAACTTATGGATCTGAGAGCTGGGTCAGAAGTAAAACACTTGACCAAAGACTAGAGACAGCAGATATGAGTCCTGAGAAAGATTATAGGTGTGAACAGATGGTATCAATGGCAATATCATATTAAAAACGACGATATTAGAAAAGAACTTGACATTATCAACATCCAGGAATGCATTAGGAGAGCTAATCTCAAGTGGTATGGTCACTTAAACAGAATGGGCGAAGAAAGATTAGCAAAACAAGTGTTCTCTGCCAGGTTGGCAGCAAAACGACCCAGAGGAAGACCAAGATATAGGTGGATTGATACAGTACAAAGTGCCTTAGATGATAGAAATATAAGATCTGATAATGTTGGAGTCTTGACAACTAACAGACTGATTTGGAGGAAAATTGTAGATAGAAAGTTAGTAACGATGTGATTTTTTTTCATGTAGTACTATCATATCCTGTACACCCCTTGAGGGTACATGGCAGGAATTTGATGATGATGAATCTGAATGTTGATCAATCAGGTGTAAACTGGAATTGAGTGTAAAGGGTATATACCATTTTCAGCAAGGACAGAATAGATAAAAAGGGAAGGGGTACTATGGATGATAAGAGATGATTTCAGTCTAGTCAGAGTAAAAAAAATTCATGAAGATAATAATGTTCCATGTAGCACTCAGTTTGAATAACTGGGTGCTACATGGAACTCTACTCCAACAAATATTTCATAGGATGAAATATTTGTTGGAGTAGTGCTAAAGACAATGAATTGCAATGCAAATTACCTGATGAATACTAAATCAGTAATCATTATTGGTGACTCAAATTATCTGAACATTGTGTAACATAAAAACCTCATAAGAATGAAGGAGAATTTTTTGAACTCTTCTGAAGCAACTTTTCTCAAGACAGAAAGAACTCAGCCAAAGAGTGTTAATTTGATCATAGCATCAGAAAGGTGCTAGTTAAGGATGTGACTGGTTTGCCACCAGTTAATGATAGTGATCATGCATACTATATGGATGTTCCAATTAAGGCAGGTCACATGCTGCATTTCAAATCTGGAACTTTATCTTTGGCTCCAAACTGGTATCAGTTACTAAATAAGCTTTGTAAAGATGCTTAAATGAAGTATTATCTGTATGTGTCCCTAAAGTTTAGAGAACAACTAGATATGCAATCTTATTAAGCAAGAGATCAGTATGAAGATGATGTAGCAGGAATATCATGAAAATAAAAAGGAGAGGAGTATGAAATATATAAAGCTCAGATCAGAAAAGTTATGAGTATTATATGGAAATTAAAGGCAGGATATTGAAAACCAACTGTCTCTGTAGGCAAGAAGCAACAACAGAAAAGAATAACTTTACTGAATGCAAACAGTACCCCTGTGTCAGAAGCAAATGTGACTATTCAAATAAGGAGTTCCATTGCTAGATCTCTATCAACCTGGTCCACAGTGCTGCATAAGAATTCAGCAATATCAGTCTATGCTAAAAGACTTATGCAGCTAAATTAGTTAACCCCTTGAACCGGTTGTATACTTTGAGCTTTAGCTCTAGGTTACACAGGAATGGAAAGAATGTATGCCCTTTTCAAGGGTGATACAAAAAGAGATATGTCTAACTTCTGTCCTATCTATAATGATGGTGAAGATTTTAGAATTGGGTTGACAGACAAGCTTTCAAAATATGAGTTTACTAGAAAGGATGCATTGTCTAAGTAATTTGCTGAATAATGTGGCACCTGAGATGGACAAAAGGAAATAGATACAATGTGTTAATGTCCGACTTTGCTAAGGCGTTTGATAAGAAACTACATGAAAAGCTTTTGCATAAATTGGAGGAATGAGATTGGAATATAAACTTGGTAAGCAGGTTGTTGATGGACATATCAGAAGGTGGCCAGAGGTTTATCCCTTGAACAGTGTTGTTTAACCTACACATTAATTAGATTGGAAAGGACTTAAATTGGATATGTTCAATTGTTTGCTTGCTAATAATACAAAAATGGGGAGGATAAGATTGGATAGCAGTGTCTTTAAAAACTAATCTAATGTTGTGGACTTTGAGGAGGGCCCATAAATTGTATACCTGAAGTAAGGAGGGTTAATCAGGTAGGAGTTAGATGGATGAGTAACATCATTAAGCATGAGCTGCAGAAAGTATATAATGAGAAAGATGACCAACATGGTAAGGAAGGCAAAATCTGATTACAAGAAAGATATAACTGAGCAGGCCAGTCCTAAAGAGTAGTTTTGCTACATGGCAAGTAAGAGGATGAATGCTGATGGTACCGAGGTGACAAAATCAGATAAAATAGTTCAGTTACTGAGTGACTACATCTGGATACCTCAAGAGTGACCACTTTGCAAGGTAATGCTATGACATATGTGACAGAGACTGGTGCAGAAACAGAGGAGGGGGGGGGGGGGGTGAAGAGATTCTTAGGATGCAGAATCTCAATGTAAATATAGCTATGGGATTCCAGCTTGTGTTTTACAAGAATGCACAAAGGAACTGGCAATGCCTTAAGACTGTTCTTTAATTTAAATCTCAGCTCTGGTAGAGTTCCAAGGGAATGGAAGGGACAAAATAATTCCTTTGCATAAGGGAGGTTCGAAGACTGCAGTAGAAAATTATAAACCAATCAGCATCAGGTATTGTAATTGATAAAAGTATTGGAAAAATCAGTAAAAAAGAGAATTCAAGAATGGGTGGATAAGAATATGATACTGTATGAGAGACAACATGACTTTGTGAAGGGTTGGTCATGTCTTAGTAATATAATAGAGTACAGCTGAGGTGGATAAAAGAAACAGGTATATGATGATTCTGCTGGATTTTGCAAAGGCATTTGACAGAATACTACATAGAACTCTGTTACACAAATGAGAATAAATGGGGATATGATATTTAACGGATAAGAGATTGGCTGCTGGACAGATATAAAAAAGTGGTATATGGAGGGACAGAATTGAGGTGAAAACAGGTGACTAGTGGTGTGCTAGGACCACTAGTGTTTAATTAGGTGGAAGTTAATCAAGGCAATGTGGAGAAATGTCAAGTTATGCATTATGAGATAAACTGATTTGTTATGTTCCATCAAGTTGTTTTAGACTCCTGGTGATTCTATGAACATATGCTCTCTATTCAGATCTGTCCCTAGCAATCTTTCAGAATTTCCAGGCACATTCCAGTTGCTTCTTTAACTCCATCCACCAATCTAATTCTTGGTCTTCTCCTGCTTCCATCAACTTTAGCAAAGCATCGTGATCTTCTCCAGACTGTCATTTGCTCACATAATATGTCCGAAGTATGACAATTTTTACTTGATGATCATAGCTTCGCAGGAGCAATTTGGCCTTATTCTGTCTATCACTGATTTATTGCTTTACAGTCCATGGTATTCTTAGTAAGCGTCTCCAAACCCATAATTCAAATGCATCTATCTTCCTTCTTTCACTCCCATACAGTATCACAGGGAATACCATTGCTTTCACGATTCTGATGTTTGTTGCGAGGCTAATATCTTTAAGGATCTTGCTTAAATTTGTCATTGCTTTATTTCCGAGTAATAATCTTCTTCAGTACAATAACCAATTTTATCAATTCGGGATCCTAAGAGCACAAAATTGTTAACTGCTTCCATTTTCTCCCCATCTACTTAAAAAATCATTAAGTTCACATGTTGCCATAACTTGTCTTTTTGAGGTTAAGTTTAAGGCCATATTTAGCACTTTCTTCTTTAACTTTTATAATACGTTCCTCCAAATTTTCTTTGCATTCCGCTAGCAAGGTGGTATCATCTGCATACCTCACCTCAAACTATTAATATTTCTTCCACCAATTTTAATTCCAACTGAAGACTCCTCCAGCCCTGCCATTCTTAAAATGCATTCACTGTACAAGTTAAACAGGTACGGAGATAAAATACATCCTTGTTGCACCCCTTTACCTATTGTGAAATACTCAGTTTCTCCAAGATCTGTTTGGACAGTAGCTTCTTGTTCATAATAAAGATTCCTCAGAAGATTAATGAAATGCTCTGGTACTTTCATTGTTCTTAACAGAGTCAAAAGCAGACATTCTTTTGATGTTCCTGTGCTCTTTTTATTATCGATCTGATTTCTTGTTCCTCTGCCTTTTTGAAATCCTGCCTGTTCGTCTGGCATTTCTCTCTTCATGAATGGTTCCAGTCTTTTTCTGAATAATCTTAAGATTTTACTTGAATAAGAAATCAGTGTTATAGTTCTGTAATGTTCGCACTCTCTTGCATTGCCTCTCTTCAATAAAGGTATATAAACTGATTTTTCCCATTCCCTAGGCCACGTAGTTGTGATTTAAATTCGCTGCCATAGCTGTTAATTAATTACCTCTTCTCTCAGCACTTTGAGCAGCTCAATAGGTATTCTGCTTTCTTACTGGATAGCTGTTGTACTGCCCATCTCACTTCACTCTCCAGTGGTTGGCTCCTGTGTATAATCCTGCTCTTCAAATTTCTCAGTAATATTGGAGTCCTTTCTGTATACTCTTTCCATTTTTCTTTGATGCCTGCAGCTTCTATAAGATATCCTTTGTGTTTACATTTCAATATTATCACCTTGGTGCTTAACTTCCGTGTCAATTCCCTAATCTTTTTGAAAAGATCTGTTTTTCCTTTCTTGTTTTGGTCTTCTATTTGTTGGCATTCCTGGTTATAGTATTTTTCCTTGTCTCTTCTGCCTTGTCATTGAAACTCTACATTCAAATACCATACTTCCTGCAAATTTCCTGTGCAGTTTTGATGGCATCTTCTGACAGCCATCTAGACTACTTCTTCTTTGCTTCTGTTTTAATTATATCTTTAATCTCTTCCACACAAATTGTATCGAATCTGTTCTGTATACTAATAATTTGTATTCAGCTGGTATGTTTCCAAGGTCATACTGATCAACATTTGTGTTGTTTTCAGTTTCTGTAATTTCACATGTATCGAAGCCACTAATAATTCATGGTCTGCATACTTCTCCATCTTCTTCGTCTAAGTATATAATCAATTTGATTTCTGTATTGTCCATCAGGTGGTTAGCAACAAACAAACAAAGAATTATCTGCACAAAACTCAACTAGTCTCCTCTCTGCAGTGTTACGAATACCTAAACCAAAACAACCTGTCATTCCTTGTTCCTCCCATTTTTGCATTCCAATCTCCGATAAGTAGCCATAAATCTCGCTTTGGTGTTGTATCACTTCTTGTAACTTGCCATAAAATTCTTCTGTGTCTTCTTCTGGTTCCTCTGTAGTGAGTATGATCATTAACCTTATGGTCATATTCATTTTTATGTCCAGTGATTCTGTTACTCACTGGATTATAGCCTAATCATCTTTTTACTGAGTAAGAAAGACACCTCATTTTCATGTCTCGTGGCCTGAGTAATGCACCATGTAATCCGCTGACTGAAAATGGTCCATTCCTGTCCATCTAAGTTAAGTTCACTTATTCCCAATATATCCAGCTTACCTTCGTTCATACTTCTAACATTCCAAGTGCTAATGTTGTGGATTCTTGTAAAATAGGGAGCCTCCCTTTACCAACCAGCAACATCTGTGACCAAGCTTCCTTCCTGGTTTGACCTGGACACATCGTAACAACTAGTTCTACTTGTGGAAGCCCTCTGTTCTTCCCCAGTTGCGTGCCTTCAGGCCTGGGGGGTCTTACCATCCAGAACCATATCGTACTTTCTCATAGAATGTTCCTGGCAAGGTACAGAGATGGTTTGCCATTGCCTTCCTCTGGAATATTTTTTGACTTTGCAGTCTAGATCTGCACTGTTGTGTGAAAACAGGGGTAACTCTGGAAGGATGCAACTCTTCGCCCTGCAGTATGGTCTTGGTAAAGTAGAGGCCAAGTCTCTGTATTTAGAGATGTATTGTGCATATCTTTATCTCCGGAATAATTCCCAGTAAGGAAGTTATCCCTTATCATAAATTGATTACAAGCGGTATACCACATGGATAGAACTGTAATCTAGGAAATAGATGAAACTAGAAATTTAGGAATGGTGGTAGATAGAGAGTTAAAGTTTAAAAGACATACTGCTAAGTAGCTCAGCTCATAAGATCACTTGACTATTGAAGACCATATTAACAAGTAGAAATAAGAAAGTTATTCCACTTTATAAGGCTTTGATATGTCCACATCTGGTCTCCTGGGAATTAGGAAGTGGTGGAGAAAATTCAGAGATTGAAGGTGTGTGGATAGCAGAAGTTGGTTGAAAAAAGAGGAGATACGATAAAACATTTGTTACTTAACCGGCCAGGACGTATATATACGTTCAGATAAATCTGGATACGATTCAGTAACACCTATTGAATAACATGGATAAGAAGTGCAAATTGGTCTCACTATTTCATCCACCTTGGCCGGTAGAGAGGTTAAAGAGTTTTATAGGATTGATACAGGGGAAATGTTTCAGTACTTGACTAGAGGAGCTGAATGGGAGCTCTTATGCATTAAAGTGCAGAAAACGATATTCAATGCTGCAGAGAAAAAGAGAAAAAAATATGTGCAAACTACAGTGTCTTTTTCTAAACAATAAAACTTACATATGTAATTTAATAAATAGGACTAATAAAAATCCTTAATTTTACTCCTATCCTTTTTTATTGTAGTCTGTTTGAATGTCACTTGATAGAAACATTTAATTTGTTTAAAGGGTTTTATAGGAGGAATGTTTCATCACTTGGCTAGAGAGGCCAGAACAAGAGGTCATCCCTGGAAGTTGAATAATTTTTTTTTTTTGAAGAGTTGTGAATCCATTAATGGATTCAAGAAGAAATACGATAGGTTGTGTGAATAGTTTGAGTTTCCCACGAATGAGTCTTTTGGACTCCATGGAGGTGCCAGTACAATAATTATAATATTGAACTTGGAGGTGATATCAATCCATTTAATTACATTAAATTGTTGCATTACATCGAAGTTGGCCTAGTGGTTAAGATAATCCAATCTCCACTCAACAGGGCATGGATTCAAGTCCTGCCTTGGTCATTGTCTTTATGTGGGAATGAATTTCATTGCCTAGTGTGAGACCACTTCCACCACTGCTTATTGGAGGCTTGAAAAAGTTCCATGTTTCATAGTGATTCTATATTCGTTTCGACCATCAATTGAATGCAAGAAATGAACGTAAACTTGGTTGTATATTGGCCGAAGAATTTTTAATAATACTTTATTTTTATTATTAAAAATTCTTCAGCCAACATACAACCCTGTTTATGTTCATTTCTTGCATTCCATGTTTCATCTCCAGAGAAGGGTTTCTAGACTATGTTTAAAAAAAAAAAAGCCAACCCACAACACCAATAAGCTATAGTTCGACCTTATATATTGAAACCCATAATATTAATGCTTCAATTGGCAAAATTTCAATTAGTACTTAATATTTTTGGACACATTAACCACACAATTTGAGATATTGCTATACTTTCTCTGGAATTTTCCCATAACTTTTGTTTAACTACTTCTAGATATAACTTGGGCTGTCTAACACTTTCCTCTTTAAACTCTAAAGTCTACTATGATATTCTGATTTTTCTACAACTTTACAACATAGTTCGACTAAAATCAATATTTTTTTTCAGTGGTTCTCAAAATGTGCATATTTTTGAACTCTCACATTACCTCCATTAATGCTTGGTATAGTACACATCTGAAAGTTTCTCCACACAACTTTTCCTTTTCAGTGTGATACTCAGTTTTAACCTGCTTAATAAATGACAAAGTGGAAAAAAAAAACCTACATGGGCAAGCACATTCCATCAACACCTTAAAAATTAAACCCTATGTATTTTTTGATGAACCATCCTGCGATAACTCAGAAATTAATTACAAAGGTATGTTATCCTTACCACATGTTAGCAATGCATCAAGAAAAATAGCCCAAATATTAAAATCAGTCAACACATCAAAAACAGCCTTCAAACCAGTTTGCACCTTATGTAGTTTCATTTTATAAACATCGTGGAGCATACAAGATTCCATGTTCTTGTGGAAAGGTTTGCATAGGAAAAACTAGAAGTTTCAAAATCCATTTAAAAAAAAAAAAAATATGTAAGCCATGTTGAAAATTATTTTTCTTAATAGTTAATTGATAACTAATAATAAAGTAGTTCCTCAAACCTTTGCATTGTTTTATGTATAAAATCACACAGTTCTCACTGTTTCAAATCATTGTTCATGTTCCATGTAATATATTATTATTATTTGTCACCCAAGGGAGTCCAACAATTCATCGAGGGAGGGCATCTGCTCTACAACTCTGTCTCCACCAATGCCATCTATCGCCGATCACTACCAGTATTTCCACAGACAATCACAAACATCCATGCCCACGGCTGGATTCGAACCCCCAGCCTTTTGGTTGGGGAGCAGATACGCTAACCACTCTGGCATATGTAGCAAATAAATATTTACTTATTTCCTTGTGTTTTCATGTGAACCAAAGAAAGCTTATGGCACAAGAGAACTCTTAGAAGAGAACTACTTCAATAGATTGTTCAAAGTCTTCCAAGGTTATGCACTCAAAGGGCATACCAAATAGAAACCTTTCTAAGAATCAAGAAAATGTACATTCTTCAAAAGCATTGGAGGATATATAGAAATGCAAGTTTTGTGAGCCAAAATACAAAAAACACAAAGGTCTCAATAATAGACTGATTCTGAACATGGACTGTCAAAAAAATTCAAGAATGTGTACAAAAATGCAATCTCTTCCTCTTTTAAAGTTCCTGGATAGACTCGCATCAAACTAATTCAAAAATTTTACTGCAACTTTACCACATAGTTCCTTGACTGAAATCAGTCCATGTTTTTTTCAGTGGTTCTCAAAATGTGCATATTTTTTGAACTCACTTTTCCTCCGTTAACTGGGTATAGTACACATATGCTCAAACAGCAATTAAGTTTTGTAGCATAGACCAATGTGAAGTCTTATCAGAAATTTATGAGTGTTAATAGATGACAAATTAGGGAGTAGAATTTATAATTTCTGCTCTCTCTCAAATTATTATTGCACACCTCCAAGGAGTTAAGACTTAAGAGAACTACTTCAATAGATAACTACTATAATAAGCCAAAAGGCTATTTTACCGGCGACATAAGCTAAGTTAAAGGGAGATGGTAAATCCTGTTTTATTTTATAGCCGGGTACGAAACTCGGATTGAAATCCATCGAATCTATAGAGGTTCATGCCAAAAAAACTATCAGCGAGCCCAAGTGTAAAGTGATCACTTGGGTAGTACAACACCAGGGCAACTCCAAGCAAAGGTGGAGCAAGCTCCGTCAATAACCTTAATATTCTCTCATAATGTAAAACACAGCTCCTAAGAGATGTATATATATATCGCCAGTAAAATAGCCTTTTGGCTTATTATAGTAGTACACCAGTTCAGCAATTCTATAGTAGAGGTAGATATAAGTTTGGTTCACTTAAAACCTTGATATTCCAGGTCTACCTACTCACCGATGAGACCTCAAAAAAGGTTGAAACCGGTCTGGGTAGCGGCATCTTCCCATAATGTAAAACAGTATATATACATCTCTTAGGAGCTGTGTTTTACATTATGAGAGAATATTAAGGTTAGTGATGGAGCTTGCTCCACCTTTGCTTGCAGTTGCCCTGGTGTTGTACTAGCCAAGTGATCACTTACACTTGGGCTCGTCGATAGTTTTTTCGGAATGAAACTCTATGGATTCGATGGATTTCGATCCAAGTTTCGTACCCGGCTATAAAACAAAACTAGATCTACCATCCCCTTTAACTTACTTCGATAGATTGTTCAAAGAGTCTTCCAAGGTTGCGCACTCAAAGGGTATACCAAATAGAAACCTTTAAGATCCCTTCTATGCCACACAATGCCCATCCTTTAACATTTACAGATCTAAAAGTAGCCTATTCCACATACACACACCACGACTTACAATTGCACCCATTAAACTTTCAGAGATGACTCCCAAATTTTACTTCCATTTGCCTTGAGATGCTGTAAGACTTCATTAGAGTATTTGTATGCTTTTATCGCTATTCCCCAAACTTTGAAGGCCACATTCCCTCAATATCTCTTGAATTTTCTTTTCAACTGGTTCACCACAAGAAAAATCAAGCACCTGACTCGTGATTAATATCCTAGTGTGAAAGTTTTGGTAAAAATTAGGTGTAGGAGAATTATTTCAATTTTTTAATTTAAAATTTTTCAAAAACAGCTCAAATTTTTTCTCTTTCTTAAATCAGGTCATACAAAATATGTCTTAAATTTATACAACACTGATTGCAGGCATTTTATAACATAGCAAAAATCTTATCATTAGGATCTTAATTTACAGAAAAACACTAAAAAAATCAAAAGTAAATAGTCAGTTTGGCCCACAAAGTATTGTGCAATTTCAATTAGGGAAGGGGAGGTTCTCAATTATTACTATATAAGAACTGATGTTTCATAAGAGAAAAAATTTTGGTCATATTGCATTGTATAGAGAAGGGGCAATCAATTTGTTCTTAATGTAGAAGAGAAGTGCTGCTATAATATAACATCACTCTTCCAGTTTGCATTATAAATATTACAGGCTAGCAGCTTATTCAAACAGGAGTAATTATACTAAAGCATTGATATATGCAAAATTCTCTCATGTTAATTAATGTGTATATAATGGGGGGGGGGGAGAGAAAGTAAGAAATGATATTAATATGCTCTGACTAATTCAATGCTATTATGATATTATCATAATTCAAATCATTACTTACTATTATAATAACGGAATTAACTCACGTAAAATATTCTTTATTAGTAAAAATTTTTTACACAAGTTAATTCTGTCATAACTAAGTAATATGTCTACTCACGGTATTTTCTTACTGAAACTTAATTCAAAAGTACATAAGATTTTATGAAATTCTTACTTTTCTCCTTCGAGTCTTAATCATGAATTCTCTTGCCAAATGTGGTGCTGGCTGTGGTTCCAGAGGTCTAATAACAATACTTTTATCTAATGGATCACCAGGAACAATCTGCATATACAAATACTAATATTAAATAATTGAATATATATAATTAAAACAGCAATCATATATACTAAGATCACTAGGCATTGATTTCTCTGCATTCAGACAAAAATCAGAACTTTTAAAAGTTCTGATTTTAGTCTGAAAACTGGGAAACCAATTCTTATCTAGCAAAACAAGAAAATTGCTTGAAGAATGCATGCATACACTAATCTCAGCATCTGTCCAATCTGAGCCAGTTGAAGACAAAGATGCAATTCAACACCTTATGGAATCTATGCCATACTGCGTATGCGCTGTAATTTGGGCTAAAGGCAATCCAACATGGTATTAATACCGTTGCAGGATGGACTTTATTTTAGATATTCCTTGGAGGATACCCACTTTTCCAGCAATATCAGGGGATCCATTCTGTACCAAAAGAATATGACATAACCTGCAGAACCTTGAGTTGTGTTTACAAGGCAAGCTGGGTTCAATGCTTCATGGGGCTCCTGGCAAACTCTCTGCCTACCATCCATACAGAACAAGGTGTACTAATGTGACTCATTGGACTACACAACCTTTTTTCCTGTGTCCAATCCCATTGTTCCCGACACCACTGTACAAACTTTCTGGTTCTTCGCAAGAAATCAATGGTTTCTGTATAGGCATATGACTGCCAATACCAATCCTCTTCAATTCTCTGTGCATAGTTTAGTGAGATATTAGTCAGGAACAAGAACCTATAGCACATCAGTGTTCATGTGTGTGGCATAGATGAGGGTTGAGAAAGAAGAAACCTATTGACAATCTTCTTAAAGAGATGTAGTTTGAAATTGTTGGGAAACACATCATGAGGAAGGCTATTCCAGAGGACAGAGATAGATGGAATAAATGAGGAAGAGGAGAAGCAGGTTTGATGAGTTTGCAGTGGTACTGTAAAGGGATGTTGGACAGCAGCTGCTCTTCTTTTAATAGGCCTAACAGCAAGTGAGCGGTGACCATGGTAGTATCTGTAAGTACTTGTAGAAGAGACAGATGTTAAAGTGAGCCTGTGAGAGAACAATGAGCCGAATTAATTAATATCCTTTGGACAGCGTCAAGAATTTTCAAGGAGGTTTTAGGTGCACCATCCCAAATACGTGTACAGTGTTCTAGCGATGGACAGATTTGGGATTTATATAGGGTTAGTAGCTGGGCAGATGTAAAATAGTTTTTTGAGAAAAGAATGCTTAGGTTTTTAGAAACTGAAGAATCTATTGATGTGATGTGTTTGTGCCAAGAGAGGTTGGAAGTAAATATCAGTCCAAGAAAAAAGAGTTCATCCTGTCTCTGTTTAAAATTATGGTTGGGGACTTGTGAGAGTAGCCTGCATGAAATGACACACCAACATCGCCAGCCAGAATATGGATTTGGAGTGAGCATTGGCAGCATTTCTGTTGGAAGTTGTGCATACTGCTATTGATATGTAGCCTCACAGACCTTGGGCATGCGTGAAAAAAAAAAAAAAAAAAAAAAGGGGGGGGGGGGGGCATTTTGAACATTGAGTGCTGCTACATGCAACATTATACATGCGGTTTATATGTGATGATAGCTGTAAATGATTTACTGATAGATTAAAGGTTAATGCACTGTTTAAGTTATAAAAGTATTTATGGTTAGACTGTGTATTTAAATCACCCCTGGTAGAGAACACACCACAATCACACTATATACCATTCTGTCTAAACCAACTTCATTATGTGGAAATGAAACACTATATAAAAAAGAAGAATGAAAAACAGATTCAAACAGCAGAAATGAAATTCTCAGAAAAATAGCTGAATATACCAAGTGGCACCATAAAACAAATAAACACATAAAAAAACAAACCAATTAATTATAAGTAAATATAAACAAAGATAGTTAGAACATCTAAATCGAATGGACAATAGCAGACGTAAAATAAAAAGAAGAATTAGAAGACCAAGAGAGCGAGGGCATGAGACCATAACAGACTGCATGGACAATTCACAATAGGAAGAAGAGAAGTAGAAGATAGGAAGGTGGATTCATGTTAAACCAGGTGTATCTCCATTGTTATTCATCTATGCGAATAATATGAAGGATTAATATGGTATTAAACCTGATATCAAAATTGGGCATGTTATTCTCTGTTCTTTACTTTTTACAGATGGTATGCTTCTAAATAAATCCAGTATAAGTCTGAAAAATTCCCTAACTAAATTGAATAACTGATAAATTTGGTATGAAAATTAGCGATAATGTAATGCTATAACATCAACGGCATCCTGAATGGAGAACTTACAGAACAAGTAAAACTTTCAGTTATTTAGGCACGATTTTTAGTGAATAGTTATAAATAAAATATGGAAATAGCCACAGAATTAGCAAAGCTGCTATAGCAGGAAGTCGACTGAATAAATTCATATGGAATAAGAGAAGTTAGTCAAGACATTCGACTAGCTATATAGAAGACAGTACTCAAACCAGATTTGGACCTGAGAGGGGGACTAGAAATAAAACACTTGATCAAAGACTGGAGATCATAGGCATGAGAAAAAAAGTGCATTATAAGAGAAAAATATAAGCTCTGATAATACTAGAGTCTTGACTGATAACAGATTAATTTAGAGGAAAACTGTTGATTAGATGTTAGTAATGACATAACTTTTTCATATACAGGGTGTTCGGGATAAATTTGACATATTTATAATTAATTATATTTTTCCGTAAGTTACATGTATTAACACACACTTCTCTTCATTTAAAAGGTTGGACCCTTCTTCATTCATATACAAGATGTCAGAAAGGATGGATAGCTGGAACCCACCTGAATCATGGAAGAGAATAACTTGTATCATGATGATTCGTGCCCGCCATCAAAATAAGGATATTACGACTGCTGCCCAATGCTCCCTGAATACAGTAAAAACAATCAGGCATGAACTAGAGACTTGCAATGGTGACTACGAGGATGTAGCAAGAAGAAAGATCCCTAGCAGACGATCTGATTGCGTTCGTACAGCAGAATTCCTCGCAAATCTGCAGGAACAGGTGTTGAAGAACCCTGGCATTGGAATTCGGGCTTTGTTCGTGGAGTTGCTAACTGTAGTCAAGCCCTGGATAACAAGGGTAGCCAATGGTAGGCCGTATGTATGGCAGCAGGATTCGGCCCCTTGCCACACCTCTGGGAAAAGTCAAAAATGGTTGTCTGAAAATTTCTACGACTTCACCAGTCCAAATGTTTGGCCTCCAAACTCCCCAGACCTTAACCCCATGGATTATTTTGTATGGGGCGCAGTTGAAAAAGACACCAATCGCACTTCCAGTAATACAAAAGCCCAGTTAATGGATAAAATTAAAACAGTTTTTGCGGCCCTTCCCAGGGAGACTGTAGCATCAGCTTGTTCGAGGTTCCGAAGCAGAATTGAAGCTGTGATCGATGCTAATGGTGGTTATTTTGAGTAAATCTTGTTGATAGTATTGTAATTAACTCTGCCTGTAATGTTTTTTTTGTCAATTCATTAAATTTAATAGATACAAAGAAGATTTTCTTTTTCCTTACGAAACTGTCAAATTTATCCCGAACACCCTGTAGTATTATCACAATTTTGAGTATGAGTGAAATGGATAGGTAATCTTATTAATCCAGAGATTCTTAAGAAAAAGGATGATGTAGAAGGAATACTGTGTGCAAAAGGATGATGTCGGTTATGAAAATTATAAGCAGCAAGCCCGAAGATTCACAACTGTTGTACAGAAAGAGTATGAAAAGAAACTGGCTTGGTAAGCTAAAGACAACCCTAAAGAATTCTATAATTATTATGCTGCAAGTAAAAGAAAGAAAGAATGAATGCAGATGATGTGTGGGGGTGGGGGACATGTAGAAGATGTTGTTCAACTAATGAATGCCCATTTTGCTAAAAGATATCAACCTGGTGTATGCAATATTGCACTCACTGCTACCTCTTCATTGGATGAAGAAACTCAAATATATGAGGAGGAGGTATAAGAGCTGTTGCACAAACCGAATAAGAATATAGCAATAGCGACTGACGGGATATCAGTACAGATGCTAAAAGAGTGTTTAGCTGAACTGGCTATTCCTTTGACTGGTTATATAATGTGAGTTTCAAAAGAGAGAGGATTCTGCAGGAGTGGAAGGAATGTATGTTAATCCCATTGCACAAAAGTGTGCAAAGATCCAACTATCGACCAATTATGGATTATGAGAATCCTTTTCTTCATGCTTACATGGTGATCAAAATACATCATGAAATTTATGGAAACAACTACTGTGTTAATAAAACTTTAGTTTAATATAAACCAAAACAAGTACTCGATGTTTTGACCTTCATGTTGAGGTCATCATCTGGAGTATACACATATATACAAAAAAAAAAAAAAAAAACTGCACTATGATCTACATGGTATGCTAAAGTTACTGACCAACCATCTAGCTTTGATGTAGTATGGTGGTGGTTTTTTTTTACCAGAGGTCAGGCCAAACGTTTTAACGATTTTTGCTAAGGTTTTTGACAGAATACATCATGGAAGACTATTACATAAACTGGAGAATATAAAATATTGGCATAGGTAAGAGGATGGCTGATTGATAGATATCAAAAAGTAGTATGGGGATTCGAGTCTTCAAGATTTAATGTAACCAGTGGTATACCACTAAGGATCCTTAGTCCATTGTTATTCAATCTGTACATTAATGATGTTGGGAAGAATTTGACAGGTAACATAAAGCTATTTACTGATGGTGATGATAGACAGGACAATCAGGAATGCAGTTGATATACAGTACATGCACAATGATTTGAATAGGCTTGAATTGTAGGCATATAAGTAAATATGCTGCAAATGACTATCAGTTCAGTGTTAATAAATGCAAAGCCATGTACTTTAGTGTGATTAGCTATCCAATGTCATATTATATTGGTGGGATTATGCTAAAAGAAACTCATCAGATTAGGGATCTTGGAGTTTTAGTAGATAGTGTAAAATTGTGTATTCAAGGAACTTGATTCAAAAACCTCTTGTATACCGATTTTACTGGTAAACAAAATTCACTAAAAATACGTGCAAGTTAATAGAGAAATTTTCATATTTTTTAATTTAGAAATAATATTTTTTGTATATTACTGAATATTGCCACCTCAAAGGGTTTTGTAAAAGAACAAAGGAAAATAAGTATAAGATAAATTGTGTCTAAAGAAATCTCTTAGTCACCGGTAATTCCAGACAGATTATCATATTAAGTAATGACCTGGGGCAACTGCAATCTCAAAGGTCAACAATGCGCGGGGTTTCCCACCTGAATGCAATGACCGAGAAGGGTGATGGGTGCAGAACACCAAAGGTCACCAGAGCCAGATAAATAGAGGGTTGCAATGGCGAGAAAGGAGTTCGGCGATTCAGTTTAGTTCCTGGCAGAGCAGTTCGTGGAGTTCGTCCATTCCCAGGTCAGCGAGAAGTTAACGAGGTCCCGAAGTCAAGAAGTACAATGATGCGATGAATGTTACGGCAGTAGAGCTTTGATAACATCGTGGGAGATGATTTGTAATCACCATCAGAGATCTGTGTTCCAGATAGTAAATGCCGAGGGACTGACGCAACTAAGATAAGCTGTTTTAGAAGAAATTAGAGGACGAGTTTCCATGTCGCCAAGATCCAAATGTTCGCCGATATTAAGAGGAGATCTCACGAAATCCCAGAGATGATTTCACGGATCAGTCGGAGGAAACCAGACATCTTTCAAAGTAAGATCTTTCCTTTGTTTAGCTAGAAATAAGAAGATTGCGACGGTGATTTAATGAAGGGACTTGTTTTATAGTGATACTTGAGGACTTTAGGCCTTATGCTGATATTTGAAATAATGCCCGGCTAAAATTTGAGGTGAAACATCGTGTATTTAATGTTATAGCTATTGCCTAAACCTGCAGAATGTTATGAAAAATTGATCTGAGTATAACCAAGTTTTAACGAGAGAAAATTATAGACAAATGGTCTTACTAGAATTGATTATGATGAGGAACTAAATTGTAAACGTAGTCATTAGTTGTAACTTGAAGCATAGAAGCTAATTTACTTGGTACTTAAAATTGACCCATTGTACATTTCATTGATGTTAAATAAATTGTTTTCATTTAAATAACTTGCCTGATTTCTATTTTCAATGCACTACTCATTAAACTTGAATCTGTGTGTGCCTTAGTAGATATTGTCATGACTGCATAACAGAAAATTTAAGTTGCTAGATTTACTTAGAATTAAGAGAGAAAAGTTCCGTGTGGTTTACTGTATGTTATTCTTCGGAGGGAGATTCAACTCCCACCCAAGAAATTGGTGGCGCAGCTAGAAACTAAATAAATTTTCCAATTTCAATTGAGAATAAACACCAGTAGGTCAGACAAAGGGATTGGCTCTAGCCTGAGGCGATTACTTTGTTCTGTAAGTTTTGCACACGTGAGCTTTATTAATTGCGGCCATAAGTCAGATGGCCGCAATTAATAAAGGTTAAGAAGAAAAGTTTAAATGAGAAACGTAGAATTTTATAAAGGTGCAGCCGAACAAGAATTAATTAATAAGAATCAGAGATTTAACAATAGGAAGTTGAAGTTCAAGGGCCATGTAGTAAAGATTGCAAAATGAAATTTAGAGGATAATTGCAATGCTGAAACAAACTTTGACATGTAAAGATAAGGAAGCCATTTTGCCTCTTTACAGGCTTTGATAGCACCTCAGTTGGACTATTGTAGGTCTGGTCTCCTGGTTGCCATGGTGATTTTGATACAGTGGAGAAAGTGAAAGGAGAGTGTTAAAAATGATATCAGGAATGCAGAATACTGATTATGAAGACAGGCTGATAATTTGAGAGCTGCCCTCTCTCAATGTTTTTGGACTCCTTTGGAGGTGTCACAAAATAATGACTACAATGATAATTTGTAGCCTGCAGACACCAGCAAACAGGAGAAAGAGGGAATATGATTGAGACTTCTAAAGGGCTCGTACAGGATTTAAGTAGATGGAAGGTACAGTAAGGGTATCCTTGGAGTTGAGAAGGAATGCCATCAAGAATGGGTTCAGAGCTAGATTTTTTCCCTCATAGCAGTATGTGATTAGAATGGATTGCCATTGGATACGGTATGTGGAAGTAGCGTGAACGAATTCAAGAACAGGTATAACAGCTGGTGCAGGAATAGTATATGACCTCCCTTGATAAGTTCCTGACTTCCTAGAAGTCTCTCTTAATAATAATAATAACTTGTACACCCCCAAAAAAAAGTATATATCAGTAAATTGATGATGTAAATAATTATATTTTTATACTTATTTTAAATAAACAATGTTTCTTTTATATTACATTCTCTCGTCTTAATTATAAGACAAAGTTAAGTGAATTTATCTACTCTAAAATTGTTTTAAAGAATAAATATTATCATCATTATCATGGGCAACTCCAAGGAGTCCTTAGACTCATCGAGGGATTCCCTAAATATGATGTCAAGAACTATCCGACATCAGCATATAGCTTTATGTTACCTGTCAAATGTTACCTTAAATCCTGAAGACTCGAATATCCAAATATCTAGCACAGTATCTATCATACTTTGCTTTGAACTCATGGCACACACAACAGACTCTGGCAACCTATTCCACTCATTCACTACTCTCCAAGCAAAAAATCAAGTTCTAACACCCTTACTCAGTTTCCATTGATGACCCCAGTTCTCCCACTACTAGACCTGTTCTGAAAAATTTCCTCTGAATTAATCTTGTAAAAACTGTTCAGTAATTTGTATGTCTCAAACATATCACCCCTTTTCCACCTATCAACCAGTTCTCAGAAGGTTTATTCCACAGACCTGCTAACATCTTGGTCTCTCGCCTCTTGATCCTTTCATCTCCTCCTCCTCATCACCAAGAAATTCTGGCACTCAGATCAGCATGCAGTAGTCAAGATGGGGTCTTATCAAGGCTTGAAAAAGGGGAACTGCTTTAGCCACTTTTGCTATGTGCCCCCTAAATTTAACTCCCTATCCACTAACACTCCCAAAGTTTCTGGCTTCGTCATTTTCCTGGAGTACAGTTCCACCAATGATGTGGTATACAGCTGGTAATCTTTTCAACCCAAATGCCTTACACTTTGCCACATTAAACTGACATCCATTCTCCTTTGCTCAGTCTGCCAATCTATCCAAATCATTCAAAATCTATCCAAATCAAATAAATTCAGTTGTTTGCATCATAGCAAACAACTGAACAGTTGTTTGCTATGATGTAGCAAACTTCCCCTCAGATCCTTTCCTATATCAATAATGAACAAATTAAACTGTAGTGGTCCAACAGCAGAACTCTGCAGCATGACACTTGTCACAGGCATGCTCTTGGACTCTACTCCTAAATAAACGAATTTCTAATATCTCGCCATCAATCATCCTCCTATCCATCTCACCAACCCTAATATCCATTCCCATGTGCTGTAGTTTACTGATTAGAATTCCATGTGGTATCTTGTCAAAGGCCTTTGCAAAGTCCAGCAGTATCACTGTAAATCCAGCTTGGCTGTCACTGTATTATAAAAGAGTTACTGAGGCATGACTTACCCTTTACAAAATCTCCTATCCAAAATCTTCCATTTCCATCTATCCATTCCTGTATTTTACTCTTGACCAACTTCTCCAATAATCTGACAACAACTGCTGATATACTGATCGATTGGTAATTTGTTACAACGGCCTTGGAGCCTCCTTTATGCAATGGAACCATTTTCACTTCTTTCTACCCCTTCATCACTAACCCAGAGCTGAGACTTAGATTAAACATTATAGTCAAAGGCACTGACAATTCCCTTGCCCGCTCACATAACACTCGTGCTGATATATCGTCCAATCCCACAGTTGTATTCACATTAAGGGTCTGTAATATGCTTTACATTTCCATTTCATTTACCTCAGTTCCTGTATAAGCCTTTGGCTCTCTTGTTCCTGCAATATCACCATCTGGATGATGTACTCCTGCACAGTGTTCACTTAGTAATTCTTCTTTTTCGACTGATTCAGTTACATTAAAATCATTCTGCCATATGCATTCTTTCTTTTACTTGCAGTAAATCAAAAGAACTGTTTAGGATTATCTTTTGCATGCATTGCTAACTCACTTTCATAATCTGCTTTTGCCTTTCTTACCACACTAGTTACCCTTGCACAGCTCCAGCTGGATGATATTCATCCATTTAACTCCCACTTGATTTACTCTCCTGAGTAGGTATTCAGTCTGCTATTACCTCCCTCCTCAAACACTCTTTTACCATAATAAATTTAGTTTAATCCTTTATCCAAGTGTAAGCAAACAAAAGTTTGCACCTGAAGTATCTTCAGGACTGAGGCAACTAGTGGTAAAGGTGGACCAAGCTCTCATCGCTCTTTGTCTTAGTATCTTCGATAATGCAAAGCACATCTCCTTGTGGACATGTATGATGCTATGCATGAAGGGAAGGATCACTACTCAGACCGGTTTCGACCTTTATTGAATGTTCAAGTACAGGTCAAAAACTCAGTAACAGGCTCACCCTGCACCTGAGAAGAACTCTCAGTGTTGGCTCTACCCCGTGGCAGGCTCAGTTAACTTCGTGGACTACAGCATTGACATTCAATACACCCCCCCCCCCCCCCTCCAGGACCTGGGTGAGACAACAGCTGAGCCTCAGTTAAAACTTCATGGGATGCAGCATTGCCATTCATCACCCAAGCTTCCAACCGCTTTCAACCTTCATTGGGATCCCGTCAGTGAGAGCCAGACCCAGAGGTGGAAGCAATGGAGAAGTCATATTTACCTATACAAGTTGCCAAAAGGTGTCTCACCTTTTATTAAATTACTCTGGATTTAGAGAAAGATGTTGGAAGTTTTTTCCCACTTGGTTAAACTATAATAAATTTAGTTTAATCCTTTATCCAAGTGTAAGCAAACAAAGTTTGTGCCTGAAGTATCTTCAGGACTGAGGCAACTCATGGTAAAGGTGGACCAAGCTCTCATCACTCCTTGCAGACATTTATAATGCTATGCATTAAGTGAAGGGCCATAACCCAGACCAGTTTCAACTTTTATTGAGGTCTCGTCAGTGGGAGCCAGACACAAAGGTGGTTATACCAAGGTGGAAGCAATGGAGAAGTCATATTTATACATGTCTGCAAGGAGATGTGTTTTGCATTATGGGATACTAAGACAAGGAGTGATGAGAGCTTGGTCAACCTTTACCAGGAGTTGCCTCACACCTGAAGATACTTCAGGTGCAAACTTTGTTTGCTTACACTTGGATAAAGGATTAAACTAAATTTATCATAGTCTAACCAAGTGGGAAAAAACTTCCAACTCCTTTACCACTTCCCATGCACTACCAACATCCAGCCCTTGCACCAATCCAAGCAATCTCCTAAGCTTGTCATACTCACCAGCCCTGTAACTCCATCTTAACTGAAAATTCCACACATTGAGCTACCTCCCAGGTCAAGGCCATATGATCACTCTCACCAATTGGTGACAATGAGGTCATATTCATTATTATTATTATTATTACGGGCAACTCCGGGGAGTCATTAGACTCATCGAGGGAGGCCCCAAATCATATTCATCACAACTATCTGACATTCATATAGTATCTATCATACCTCGCCTTAAACTCATTCACCGTCACAGCATCCACCACAGACTCAGGGAGCGCATTCCACTCATTCACCACTCTAAAAGTAAAGAACCCAGCTCTAACACCTTTACTAACCACACTTTTGCCCAGTTTCCATGGATGTCCCCTAGTCCTCCCACAACCAGCCCTGTTCTCAAAAATATCTTCTGAATTAATTTTATAGAAACCCTTCAGTAATTTGAATGTCTCAATCATATCTCCCCTCCTCCGCCTATCAACCACACCTGTTCTCATACGGTTCATTCCACAGACCTGCTATCATCTTGGTCACTCGCCTCTGGATCCTCTCCACCTCCTCCCCATCAAGAAGAAACCTAGGTGACCAAATCTGAGCACAGTAGTCTAGATGGGGTCTTATCAAGGCTCGATAGAGAGGAACAATAACCTGCTTGTCTCTGCTTGTCAACGTATTCTTCAGCAACCAAGTGATTTGATGAGCTATTTTGGTCACTTTTGCAATGTGTCCCCTAAATTTCAATTCCTTATCCACCAACACTCCTAAATCTCGTGCCTCATCAATTTCCTGGAGCAGGGTTCCACCAATGCAGTAAACTGCCGCCAATCTTTTCAACCCAAAATGCATAACCTTACATTTTGCCACATTAAACTGACATCCATTCTCCTTAGCCCAGACCATCAATCTATCCAAATCATCCTGCAAAATTTTGACGTCATCTGCATTCACTATTGCCCTACCCAACTTCGCATCATCCGCAAACAAATGTACTGTTCCTCTCAGATCATTTCCTATATCATTTATGAACAAATTAAACAGCAGTGGTCCAAGAACAGATCCTTGTGGCACACCACTAGTCACAGGCCGTCTTGTGGACTCTACTCCCGAGTAAACCACTCTCTGATATCTCTCCGTCAACCACCCTCCTAATTATAGACAAATGCTCAGATGTAATTACCAGATCGAGCATTATCGAACCTCTAGTATGTTTCATCACATGCTGTCTCAGGTAGTTATCCCTTAGTAACTGCATAAATTCCAATTCCTTCCTCCCAATCTATGTTCCCTTAGTTGAAATTACCCATAATAATTAAATGTCCTCCACTCATTGAGTCTATTTGCAATGCATACTAACTCTATAATCTTTTCCATACCCTGGTTTCTAGCAACATCCAACTGTATATTTTGTTAAGATAGCCTCAAATGTACTATTTTCACTGGCCTGCGGTTGAACTTCTTCTCTCTTTCGTTGCAGTTCATCGGCTATCATCAATAACACTCCTTCCCCCATTCTTTTCTTTCTATCCTTCCTGAACACACCATATCTTCACATTATATCATCTTCTGTTAGCCATGTCTCATTAATGCCAATAACCTTTGGCCAGGATGAGCTAACCAATGCCAAAAATTCCTCCTGCTGGTTCCAAATGCTCCTGGCATTAGTACAAAAGCCCCTTAGGCCCACTGCAATGCTTTATACTAACTATCCCATTCTGTTTTGTTACTAGTGGTACTAACTTAGGCATATTATACACATTCTTATCCTCAAATGCTGCAATAATGTGTGAATATCCACTCAACAGCTACCTCCCCCCCCCCCCAAAGCTCTGGTTTCCATGATTCTACACATCCACTTTCACTTCACTCAACAACACTTTTTCCAGTCTCTGAACACCAAATCCATTCAGATACAAACCATCCTTCTTGTAAAAGTCCTTTCAATTGTCGAACTCGTTCCACACATCAACAAACACCACGCCACTCCTCCTGCATAACTAACCATCAAGTCATTCGCTATTATTGCTCTCCTTCTCAGCTCTACTCTTTAATACTGCTGCAACAGGCTCACTATCTTTAGCTCTCTCACTCTTTTCTTTTGCTACTTCTAGTAATCCTTTCATGTTCCCTCTCATGGTATATTTTTCTCCTTTTAAATCATTCATTCCAGCCACTATGATAATTTCTTTCACCCTACCTGTTTGTGCCCTAATAGCCTCACTAACATCATTAATTTTCACATCCGTAAAGCATGATTTTGTCAAACTCTCGTTGATCGCACCTTTTATGATCGAATCGCCATTCAACACTCGTTCCTTGATTTTTTCTTTCACTTTTGGTCAAGCCCTCATTTCTCTTATCTCACACTTCTTTCTTTCTGTTATCAGCTGACCCATTCGCCAAACATTTCTGCATTTGCTCCAGCTCCCACTTCGGTCTGCGTATCATTCCACATAACTGAGCTATCTCCCTCATTGCAGCCAACTCTTCATTCTTTATATCAGTCATACCATTCTTTTGTTCAACACTTTTACTCTCTCTTTCAATCCTACCTGGCATTCCATCACACAATTTTCAATCATATTCTGAGTTCCATTCACTACTTCAATCTCGCGACCTGAGAGACACTTTTCATCCACTTGCTTTCAAACAAATTCCAGCTACCTTCAGTAATGCATACATTTTGTAGACATTGCACTAAACAAAGTCCTTTTGATTAAATTCTTTAAACAATGACGCCATTGTTCTACTTCACATCGCTGCTTTGTGCTACACTAAATATGCTGGAAAGAAAGCAGAAATATTCAAATGATGCTCATGATAAGAGCCTCACTTATGTTTTTATAGACGTGGGAAGTGAAAAAAGATAAAATACATACATCTCTCTCTCACACACACTTAAACGTCTGAATGAAAGTCATCAGATACTCCACAATTTATTAATTCCAATATATATAATTAACTACTTTCTTTTCTAAGCTTCTACGTACCATCAATTCTAGTCCTGATTTTGCTCTCTCAAAACTGTTTAGGCAAGTGTAAAATTGTATATAAATATTAATTAGTTTGAGCCTCTCAACATTTTTTCATCATCAGATTCCTAACATGTACCCTCAAGGGGTGTACAGGATATGATAGTACTACATGAAAAAATTTACATCATTACTAACTTCCATCTACAATTTTCCTCCAAATCAGTCTGTTACTTGTCAAGACTCCAACATTATCAGATCTTATATTTCTATCGTCTAAGGCACTTTGTACCATATCAATCCACCTACATCTTGGTCTTCCTCTGAGTCGTTTCCCTGCCAACCTGGCAGAGAACACTTGTTTTGCTACTTTTTCCTCGCCCATTCTGTTTAAGTCATCATACCACCTGAAATTAGCTCTGCTAATGCATTCCTGGATGCTGACAATGTCAAGTTCTTTTCTAATATCCTTGTTTTTAATATGATATTGCCATTGATGCCATCTGTTCACGCCTATAATCTTTCTCAGGACTCTCATATCTGCGGTCTCTAGTCTTTGGTCAAGTGTTTCACTTCTGACCCAGCTCTCAGATCTATAAGTTAAAACTGGTTTGAACATTGTCTTGTATACAGCTAATTTAGTGTTCCGACTAATTTCTCTCTTATTCCATATGAATTCCTACCATACCAGCTTTGTTGATTCTGTAGTCTATTTCCATATTTAATTTACCATCTTCACTAAAAATCGTGCCTAAGTAGCTGAAATGTTTTACTTGTTCCACAGGTTTCCCTGCTCAAAACACAGTTGACATTTTCAACAATTCCACCTATTTTCATTGTCTTTGTCTTTTTAATGCTGACCATTTTTTCTTGGTTTCAATTTACTGCTGTCTTTTTTTTCCTTAAGATTTGATCTAATTGTTAATCTCTGCGGCTTATACCTTGGACATTTCCAGTTCCAATATTGGTTATCTTTTTATTTTTCAACTTTGTAATCTATTTTGTAGCCCCTTGTCTTTAACCTTTAAATCCAGCCATTTTATTTTCTTTTGGAACTGGAAAGCAATTTAAATGTCCTATCAATGGGTTGCTAGTCAATAAGTTGTAAGGCCAGTGATGGGAATGCCAATATTATAGTGGCATTTCCTCAATATGACAAAACAGTTATGCTGCTGTGACTTAATTCATAGTACCTCATTTATGAAAACAGAATATATCAAAGGAAAAAATGAGGTTGGAAGTTGGGTAGAGAGGCTATGTTTAATGCATCTCTACCCTTACCATTCCCAATGGTAAATTCAGTTTCACAATTATATAAAATTTTTGAATCTTAATGCTCTTTAATATTGAGTTTATAGTAACACCGTTATTAAGAGACCTTAATAACAGTGTTATGCTACTGCTATTCATACTACACTGCAAGTTGAATGCAAAATCTCCAGAGAGAGAGAATTATTTTAATTTTTTTTTTCATATCAATAATAAAATAAAAGCAAACACAAAGGATATCTATCTTACAGAAGCTGCAGACATCAAAGAAAGGTGGAAAGAGTACACAGAGGCCCTTTACAGAAAGGACAAAAAATTACTGAGAAATTTGGAGAGCAGGATTATACACAGGGAGCCAGTACCACTGGAGAGTGAAGTGAGGTGGGCACTACAGCAGCTATCCAAGAAAATTTGGATCACAACTAAATGGCCTGTGGAATGGAAAAAATCAGTTTATATACCTTTACTGAAGAAAGGCGATGCAAGAGAGTGCGAAAATTACAGGACTACAGCACTGATTTCTCATGCAAGTAAAGTCTTACTTAAGATCATTCAGAAAAGACAGCAACCATTCATCAAGAGAGAAATGCCAGATGAACAGGCAGGATTTCGAAAAGGTAAAGGAACAAGAGATCAAATCGCCAATGAGATGGATAATAGAAAGAGCACAGGAATATCAACAGAATGTGTACCTTTGTTTCCTTGACTATAGTAAGGCTTTTGACTCTGTAGATCAAGTGGAATGTGTTAAGAACAATGGGAGTACCAGAACATGTCACTATCCTTCTGAGGAATCTTTATTATGAACAAGAAGCTACTGTCCGAACAGATCTCGGAGAAACTGAGTATTTCACAATAGGTAAAGGGGTATGACAAGGATGTATTTTATCTCCGTACCTGTTTAACTTGTACAGTGAATATATTTTAAGAATGGCAGGGCTGGAGGAGTCTTCAGTTGGAATTAAAATCGGTGGAAGAAATATTAATAATTTGAGATATGCAGATGATACCACCTTGCTAGCAGAATGCATAGAAGATATGGAGGAACTTATTATGAAAGTGCTAAATATGGTCTTAAACTTAACCTCAAAAAGACAAAAGTTATGGCAACATGTGAACTTAATGATTTTGAAGTAGATGGGGAGAAAATGGAAGCAGTTAACAATTTTGTGCTCCTAGGATCCCAAATTGATCAAGATGGTTATTGTAATGAAGAAGTTAGAAGATCATTATTACTCGGAAATAAAGCAATGACAAATTTAAGCAAGATCTTTAGAGATATTAGCCTCGCAACAAAAATCAGAATCGTGAAAGCAATGGTATTCCCTGTGGTACTGTATGTGAAATGTGAAATGAATGTGAAAGTTGGACCCTGAGAAAGAGTGAAAGAAGGAAGATAAATGCATTTGAATTATGGGTTTGGAGACCCTTACTAAGAATACCATGGACTGCAAAGCAAACCAATAAATCAGTGATAGACAGAATAAAGCCAGATTGCTCCCTCGAAGCTATGATCATCAAGCAAAAAACTGTCATACTTCGGACGTATTATGCGAGCAAATGACAGTCTGGAGAAGATGATGCTTGCTAAAGTTGATGGAAGCAGGAGAAGAGGAAAACCAAGAATTAGATGAGTGGATGGAGTTAAAGAAGCAACTGGAATGCACTTGGAAATTCTGAAAGATATGGCCAGGGACAGACCTTAATGGAGAATGTATGTTCATAGAATCACCAGGAGTCGAAAACGACTCGATGGAACATAACAACAATATAATTAAAATGAAATATATATTGATCTTTAATTGACCATGATTTATAAACATCTAATACCAACAAGTTTCACTGACTGGGCTGTCCGGCTTCTTCAGGGCTTATAACGGTAAGAGAAAAAAAACTCAAAGCAGCTGATACAGAGAAAACGGAGACACTATCGTATAAATTAAACATTAAAACAGAACGCGTAACATTGCACACATGGAGCGTCTTGTTAGTTATGTTATGTTAGTTATATGAGAGCACGTTCTGTAGTTTTGAACGAAATTAAATTCTGGCAGACTGAGTGATCTTATTAAGGTTTTCCATATTACTAGCTATTATCATTCCCTGGATTCTGTTAAGATTTTCTCCAGAACAGAGGACTACAATGGCTTCTTTGAAATTTCTACAGAAATCTTCTTATAGGTAAGAGGAGCTGAGCTGCTATCCCAATCAATGAGATTTCTCTGTACTAGCCACTTTGAGTTTTTTTCTCTTACCGTTATAAGACCTGAAGAAGCCGGACAGCCCCGTCGGCGAAACTTGTTGGTATTAGATGTTTATAAATCATGGTCAATTAAAGAGCAATATATATTTCAATGACCAAATATAATCTACACAATGAATAGATAAGCATGTTTTTTTAGCATGCCAAATCTAATGTGTCATTTAAATGAGATTTTCCAGAATTTCCAACATGTGTTTTCACTTTCTTTTTTATTGAGCTTTGCTTAAGGCTGTTATTCATCAATTTAATTACTTTTGGTTTCTTCAGAAGCCTAACAGATAACAGGAAAGTAGCAACAATGGATATACTAAGTGTTACCTCTTTTGGATCCCTTGAAGGCATCAGGAAATGATAAAAATATAATGTTCAATAATGAAATTTTTTTATATGCTATATTATTTCTGAAAATTTCTCACATAGCTCCTCTATGTGAGAAATACCATAGAATACCATAATAACATAGAATGCTTATTTTGCTAAAGAACGCCCCTTTGTTTTGAACATGCTGGCTTTTACCTGATTTAATGAGCAAAACTTCATAACTTTGAAATTTATAATTTGGAACGTAACTTGAAATGTAAAAGAATTAGAATGTAACATCATTGATAATTTATTCAGAATCATAAAACCGAACAACCATAAAAAAATAAATTACAGAAGAATTGAAACCATAAAAACTAAATAATTAAAAATTAAAAGTGGAGGTTAAAAATACATGGGCAAAGATAAATACCAGAAAAGTATAAATGAGGTGGAGACATAATAAAACCTCCAAAAGAATGAATAAAAATGACGTTACATTATGGTATATGAGCCGTTTCGATGTGGCATCATCTTCCGAAGTGCAAAGAGGATTATACTGAGAGAAAAGTGAGAGAATAGATGAAAAGTTTTTTTCCTTAGCAAAATAAGCGTGTTATGTTATACTGTTGATGAGTATTTTTTTTTTTTACATGCCATTCAAAATAGAATATCCAAACAGATATCTAAAACACTTTACCTGCCAGTGATGAAAGACAGAAAGACAAAAGGCTTGCCCCTGGGTATGCGTACGTAAATCTGTTTCAAATCCGAATGAATCAATTGCAGGTATAAAGGCTTTGATAGTATATAATGGAGATCCAGGTACTGGTGCATCTTGTGTTACATGGCCTCTATAATTAAAAATTGAGAATTCAACATATTTCTGTTAAAGAGTTCAAGTATTACAGAAGTTTACAATTTTTCATTTTGCAAACTACAATCAGAAATAAATATATTTAAAGATTTCAAGGGGAAAAAATATGATATAAGAGTAATCTGGAAATCCTGCTCTATTTAATGTGTAGATTAATTATAAAGTACTTAAAGAACCAAGAATGCTACAGTTCACATCTGACAGTCTGAATTGTTTCAAATCTTCCCACTAACAAGAAAACTTCAGTTTTCTTGTCAATGGGATGCTTTACTTGCCATTAAGTGGTAATCATTTCATATTTCAAAGTACAGGTATCCCTTGCTTAACGCAGATTTGATTATTGCAGCAATCCCTTGATATATGCAACAAGAGTTTTGATTAACGCGCCTTTAAATTTACAATGCAAAATCATGCTCACGGCACGAGGCTGCTAGCCTCATGGTCATCCAAATTCTCTTAATGATCTGTGTGAGAATGTGAAATTTTTATTTTTCTCACCAAATACAACATCATTGTTACAACCTATGGACATGGGAGTCATTGCAACTTTCAAAGTCTATTTTTTTAAAAAGACATTCTCAAAGGCAGTTGAAACAACAACAGGTGAAAATCATGAAAATCATGGCACAAGGCTGAGTGCCAGCCAGTTACTTCGCTACTAGCATTAAGAGTGGGTGCATTACAAGCTCCAGTTGTTTTGTTGTACGTATTTACAAATTAGGTTCTTCGTAAATTTTACAGCCCATTGATCATGTCGAAGAATAAGAGCAATCCCACAACCGGGTCATTAACTGAAAAAAAGAAGAGGAAGATAATTACCTTAGATACAAAACTTGATATAATTAAAAGATTTAAACATGGTGAAAGTAAAAGTAAGATCAGATGCGAATTTGGTTTTAACGAGTCTACAATATGGACTATTTTATCCAAAGCTGATGAGCATTGCGAGCAAGGTAAAGTGATTATGGACTATTTTATCCAAAGCTGATGAGCATTGCGAGCAAGGTAAAATAGTTACTACATCTGCAAGTATGCAATGCACACGTAACTGGAGTGCTGTAATGGTTGAAATGGAAGATCTGTTGATTATTTGGCTGGAAGACTGCAATCAAAAGAGAATTCCAATTAGTGCCTATAATATCACGGCCAAAGCTCTAAGCCTGTTTTCAAGACTTAAAGAGACTAAATATAAAGACGACAATTCAAAATTCACAGCTAGCAAAGGCTGGCTTGAAAATTTTAAATCTAGAGCTGGACTAAAGAATGTGAAAATAACAGGTGAAGCTGCAAGTGCCGATGATGCTGTATCCACGTTTCCTGCTGAGCTGCAGAAAATTATCGAAGAAAATTATTATTATGATTACTGCCAAATTTTCAATGTAGATGAAACTGGACTCTATTGGAAAAAAAATGCCATCTAAAACTTTTATATCAAAAAAAGAAGCAGTGCAGCCTGGCTATAAAGTATCAAAAGATCGCTTAACTCTTATGCTTGGAGAAAATGCTAATGGAGATTTTAAATTGAAGCTGCTGCTTGTCTATCAAACTCAGAACCCAAGAGCTTTAAAAGGATGTAACAAGAACTCTTTACCTGTAATTTGGCAGGCGAATCAGAAGGCTTGGGTTAACCAAAGTCTATTCGAAGATTGCTTTAAGTCTTATTTTTGCCCAGCAATTGAAACTTATTGCAAGATAAATAACTTAGCTTTTAAAGCTCTTTTGCTATTAGACAACACACCTGGTCATCCAAATTCTCTTAATGATCTGTGTGAGAATGTGAAAGTTTTATTTTTCCCACCAAATACGACATCATTGCTACAACTCATGGACATGGATGTCATTGCAACTTTCAAAGCCTATTTTCTTAAAAGACATTCTCAAAGGCAGTAGAAACAACAACGGGAGAAAATGTGATTACGCTCCACGAATTTTGGAAAAAATTTAACATTAAACATGCAATTGAGAACATTCATGACTCGTGGGAGCAAGTGTCTTCTAGTTGCATGAAAGCTGTTTGAAAAAACCTTCTGCCAGAATGCGCTAATGACTTAGGTTGTTTTCAAAATCCTGTGAACAACATGGTCAAAGAAATCATTGCAATTGGTGAAGACCTCGGTTTTGATGGTGTCGATGCAGAAGATGTTAAAGAATTATTGGATTCAAATTCAAAAGATTTCAGTGACAACGATCTTCTTGAAATTGAACAACGAACAAATGGAATGTGAAGATGAGGTTCCAAAGGAAATAACAGTCAAAGAACTGGATGGAATATTTTGCAGTTTAGAATCACTTAAGCAGCAAATAATGGATATGGATTCCTTTTATTAATCGAAGAATGCTTGTTTGTCGAGGTCTGGAAAGTCATTTTGCTTGTTATCGTAGAATTTATGCCGATAAGAAAAAAAACTAAAACTGTTCAAACGACTCTTTATAACTTCTTTTGATTAAAAAAAATTGCAGTAACTAATGTAGGTACAAGTATTTATTAAACATTTACTTTGTATTCATTTTTTATCTTTCCTAAAAGAGTACCATATAAAACGAACTATTAGTACAGTAATTGATCAGGGACGAATTGTACTTTTTACCATTGATTATTAGATTTCATTAACGCAGTAACATAGAGGGATTAATCAACCAATTTAATCGAGGGATACCTGTACTGTAAACTCGTATCCTTAAACTTACACGTAGAAACATGTTTCTACAAACATGATTACCAGTAATAACATCAGATTTATCTTCTTTTGGGAGTGCCACTTGTATGTAGAAACATGGTGTTAGTAATGAGTAGCTTCCATGTCCTAAGATATCTAGCAGGTACTTAATTATTTAATTACCTGCTAGATTTTATAAATAAAAAATTTTATAAATTTTATAAATCTGATGTTATTACTGGTAATCATGTTTGTACTTAATTACAAACATGATTACCAGTAATAACATCAGATTTATCTTCTTTTGGGAGTGCCACTTGTATGTAGAAACATGGTGTTAGTAATGAGTAGCTTCCATGTCCTAAGATATCTAGCAGGTACTTAATTATTATTAGCTTTTCCTGTTTTCTTCTGATGTTCTCAAAACATTTCAATATGCCCAGGGCTCATATTCTATTCTGCTGTATAGATTTACAATGGCCAGTTTTTTTCCTTTATATCACTGCCCTTTCTTAATTACTTTGACTCTACTTTTCTAGTAACGCCTATGGGCTATCAATTTATCCCTACAATTTCAGTTTATGTTATGTGTTGACTACTGCAACAACTACCTCCTTTTTTCTAAATAAATCAATCATCTTAAAATCATAATTTAGAAGGATATCAACTGTTTTGGTCTCAGTACTGTGTACACATTACATCAATTATGTCTATACAGTATTTCCCTTTCACTTATGTTTCTTCTTATTAAGAGACTTCCAGGGAGTCAAGGACTCAAGGTACTCTTGGATTTGTTCATACTACCTGTACTTACCAATAACAAAGGCAAGCTATTTCAGATATACCACTCTATCAGAGAAAATCTAGCTCTTACCCCTTTCTTGGCTGCATTCATTCTCCACTTCGATGGATGCCTTCTTGTACTCTCCTCACCCTCCATAAAATGAAAAATTCCATCTAATGGTATCATATATGATCCTTTCAAAAGTTTGCAGGTCTATATCATATCATCCTCTCTTGTATGCTAACATCCATAAATTCTCAATCTCTTTCTCCTCATATCTACATTCCACAGTCCTAATATCATGCACTGCCACTATCTTTCACATCTAGCAACTGATACCATGGGATCGAACCTAGTATATTTTCTTCTCTTTCATCCTCAAGACAGTTCGAGTCCCACATGGATAAGAGCCTTCCACCATTCTCTGTCCAAAGTAAGTGCTTCAGATGCCAACAACTTTGAAAGTCCAATGCACATCTAAGGACTTTATGCTATGTTAATCTTGGTCTCTCCTTGGGTCCTGTACACTCCATAGTGCCCTCAAATACAAGGAGAGGAAGTCTATCCAGTTCTGTTCACACCAGACTACTAAACCAATGGAGTTAATGCTTTTTAATTGTGCAAAGAATTATTGAGTTAGGGATATTCATATCTTTCATTACTTGTGTATTATTCTTATGTTCTGTTCAATGAGTTCTTGATTTTCCTGAAGCATTTCATTTCAAAAGCCAAAAGTTTCCTCTCTGTTTCTTTTTTTAAGGTCTAAGTTTCTGCCCCATAGAGAGCTGTTACTAGTATTATACTTTCGTATAACTTTATTTATCCAGATTTTATTATGTTTATTCATCATATACCATGCTATAGAGAGTGTGTGTTTTATTGTTGCTATGTCATTTAAATTTGAAGTCAAATATGCCCCTATGTAATTAAAACCATTAACTTGTTCTATGGTTTCCTGAATAACTGTATATCTTCCGATTTCTTTTTTTTTTTTTTTTTTTACTTCATCAAATTCCTGACATGTGCCCTCAAGGGGTGTACAGGATACAATAGTACTACATGAAAAATTTACATCATTACTAACTTCCTATCTACAATTTTCCTCCAAATCAGTCTGTTACTTGTCAAGACTCCAACATTATCAGATCTTATATTTCTATCGTCTAAGGCACTTGGTACCATATCAATCCACCTATATCTTGGCCTTCCTCTAGGTCGTTTTCCTGCCAACCTGGCAGAGAACACTTGTTTTGCTAATCTTTCCTTGCTCATTCTGTTTAAGTGACCATACCACATGAGATTAGCTCTGCTAACGCATTCCTGGATGCTGACAATGTCAAGTTCTTTTCTAATAGCCTCGTTTTTAATATGATAATGCCATTGATGCCATCTGTTCACGCCTCTAATCTTTCTCAGGTCTCTAGTCTTTGGTCAAGTATTTCACTTCTGACCCAGCTCTCAGAAAACTGGTTTGAATACTGTATTGTATACAGCTAATTTTGTGTTCTGACTAATTTCTCCCTTATTCCATATAAATTTATTCAATTGACTTCCTACCATACCAGCTTTGTTGATTCTGTTGTCTATTTCCATATTTAATTTACCAACTTCAGTAAAAATCATGCCTAAGTAGCTGAAATGTTTTACTTGTTCCACAGGTTCCCTGTTCACAACACAGTTGACATTTTCAATGATTCTGCCTATTTTCATTGTCTTTGTCTTTTTAATGCTGACTTTCATACCATATCTATTACAACAATTATTCAATTTAGTCAGGGAATCTTGCAAATTTGCAGTGGATTTATTTAGAAGTATAACAGCATCTGCATAAAGCAAAGAGCTGAGATTAACATCTCTAATTTTGATATCATGTTTAATACCACTTTCCTTCATAATGTGATTCATATAGATAATGAATAATAGAGGGGATAATGTACATCCTTGTCTCACACTAGATTTAACATTAAACCATTTTCCTGTACTTCCTTCAATTCTAACTGCTGACTTACAACTCAAATATCGCTTGATATAATGCCCCATTGACACCATATAACTGTAGCATATTGAATACCTTCTCTCTTGACACCTGGTCATATGCCTTTTCCAGATCGACAAAAACTTAAATACAGAACTTTGTTATATTCCCATGACTTCTCAACTATTTGTCGTAAAGTGAAGATTTGATCCCGGCTTGTTCTTCACCAAGCTTTTCTTCCACAATTCTTCTCAACCGTTTCTCAAGTATACTTGCATAGATCTTTCCAGGAACACTCAGTAGGGAAATATCTCTGTAATTCTCACATTCAGTTTTATTTCCCTTTTTATATATGGGTACTATTAGAGGTCTATTTGAATCATCAGGAATTCGTCCCTCTGTCCAGGATTTATGAACTATACAGTGCAGCCACTGTAAGACTTTTATACCACCATACTTCAGCATTTCTGGTCGAATATCATCTACTCCTGCTGCCTTTCCACATTTCAAGCATTTGATGGCTTTTTCTACTTCAAGTATGAATATAATAAATTTAGTTTAATCCTTTATCCAAGTGTGAGCAAACAAAGTTTGCGCCTGAAAGTATCTTCAGGACTGGGGTAAAGTGATACAACACCAGGGCAACTCGTTGCAAAGGTGTAGCAAGGTACCAACACTCCTGCCTCAGTATCTCCTTTAATGCAAAACACATCTCCTTGCGGAAGGTCTCCTTGCTGAAGATACTTTCAGGTGCAAACTTTGTTTGCTCACACTTGGATAAAGGATTAAACTAAATTTATTATACTCTAACCAAGTGAAAAATAAACTTTCAAGTATGAATATGTATTCCTGACTGCATGCCTGGTCAGTGATTTTTACCACTGTGCTGTCATCACTTGTTTCATTTAGCAATTTTTCGAAGTAATTAACTCCATACTTCAAGGATATCTTTTTCTACCATTTTCACAGTCACCTTCATCATCTCTAACTCCTTTTACAGCACTCTTTCCTCCATTTCTAAGCTTCTTCAACAACCTCCAGAATATCTTATCACCTTCTTGCCAAAGTCCTCCCATGACTTTTGTTTAACTAGTTTTGCACAGTGTTTTGCTTTCTTACATTTGTCTCTGTATTCTCTAAGAGCACAAGCTGACTTATTTGCCAGGAACTTTTGATATGTTTTCTTCTTTTCCTTCACTGCCTCTTTAACTTCCTGTGTCCACCATGGAGTACTGTTTTTCTATCCTTGCAGACAACCTCACCATATGCCTCTCTGGCTGAATCAATCACGGTTTTCTTCAAGGCTTGCCACTAAATCTCCAAGGTTTGGTTCTGGTTCGCAAACGCTTTCATTTTTGATTCAATAATCTTTGTGTATTTTAGTCTACAGTTCACATCTGAGAGCTGCTCAACTTTTATTCGCTTTAAAACTTTCTTACATGTTATTCTTTTCAATATGAAATTCCATTTTATCCAGCTCAAGACTAAATAGTGATTACTTCTAATTTCAAATCCTCTGTACACTCTGGTGTCCTGCACCAGAGAGAAAACAACATTATTCACAATAACATAGTCAATGAGACTTTTCTTATTCCTTGCTCTTCTCTCCATGTGAATTTGTGCACATTTTAAGTTGGAACATGGTGTTAGTAATAACCAGTCCATGTACTGAGCAGAAATCCAACAGATATTTGCCATATTATTAGCTTTGCTCTTTTCTACAAATTTTCCCAAAATATTTTTTTTTATGTCTGCCAATCATTTCCTACTCTGCTATTTAGATCACCAACAAGGACCAACTTTTCCTTTTTCATTGTGTCAGTAGCTTTCTCTAGAGCCTCAAAAAATTCCTCCACTTCTACCTTAGTAGAACCTTCTGTAGGACCATAGGCACAAATAAGTCTCATTGTCAAGTTCCCCATTCTGATATTTGCCCACATCACTCTACTTGGGACTGCCTGCCATTCAAGAAGATTATCCTCGTATTTTGTGTTGAATACTATGGCTACTCCTTTTCCTTGATTGGCATTTCCTGAATATAACATTTTGTATTTATTTCTGATCTCACCAGTTTTTGTCTTTTTGTTTCAGTCACCCCTATTATGTCGATCTAGTACTTATCTAATTCCTCAGCTAGCTCCATTTCTTTGCCATTCAGGCTTCTTATGTTGATAGTACCGATCTTTAACTCTGGTGATATTGTGTTGGGGTGTGTTTTCAGATTTGTTCCAGTAGCTGACTTTTCCCTGTTTGCCCTGGTTCCCTGACAAAAAACGAGCAGCCTTGTTTAACCGGGCGACGCCCCAGCCAGCATGAAATTTTGTCATGTTGTACCATCATTTTGTATATTGGTTTAAGCCAATAAGAATACAATTTGGTCGGCTAAATCACAAATTGCCAGCCCATCCTCGTTTGTTCAGTATCCAGGTAGATACCCAACAGGATGCACCACAAAAAGGTGAGAAATGGACATTAGGTCAGAAGCCCTGGTCGGTTCTCCGCATTCCTTTAAAGGCTATGTGGAGGTCTCCTCTCAGTTATACATCTTTGACCCTTAATCATATGTGTGATTGGTCTTCCTTTACTCCTTTTGTTGAGGACAATACTTCTTTAATGAGTTCTTGAAAATGTTAAAAAAAAAGGCATGTACAGAGAATGGGCATCCTTGCATAACTCCTCTCCTTGTATGATTTCAAGTTATTTTGTTGTGATATTTTTATACTGAATCTCAGTATTTCAAAGTCTTTGTTAATATTTGAATATGTTTTCCTCTATTGACAAAATCAAATAAAATGCACTTGTTTAAAATCCACAAAACAGCAATAAAGGTCTCTCTCCTTGTCTCATGCGATTTTGGCCAGACTATGAAGAGTAAAGAGAGAGTCAATTGTTGGCCTGTTGTTTTTTAAAGTCAGCTTATTCTTCTTCTATTAGCTGTTTGTAAATGTTATTTAGACAATTTTGTAAGAGTGACAAAGAAGAGTAATTGGTTTATAATTGTTACATTTTTTAACATCACCTTTTTAATGTATAGGCCGGATTGCCTAATTTCCAGTGAAAAGAATATCCACTATTATTATAGAGCTCCGAGCATATTTCATCAATTCCAAGTGTTTTTGATGATATCATTTGATTAAGTGAAAGGATTACTACTACTGCTAAGATTATTGGGTGCTAGATATTAGAGAAGTAATTGTACCTGATGGGTTTTATTTCTCTAATATTTCCAGTTAACCTTGTCTTACAAATCTTTTATGGTGAGAGGTGAAGGAATGTAGTCATTGGTAACCTCTAACTGTTGAGTAAAGAAATTTGGAGTCATGATGTAAATATGCTTCTGTACATTTGACTGCTTTATCATTCAGCCAATCTATTTTTGCATTTTGGCACATCTCCATCTTTATTCTTATTCTTTGGTTCCTGTGTGGTTATGTTCCATTGGGTTGTTTTCAACTCCTGATGATTCTATGAACATAAGCTCTCCATTCAGATCTGTCCCTGGCCATATCATTCAGAATTTCCACATACATTCCAGTTGCTTCTTTAACTCCATCCACCCATCTAATTCTTGGTCTTCCTCTTCTCCTGCTTCCATCAACTTTAGCAAGCATAGTCATCTTCTCCAGACTGTCATTTGCTCACATAATATGTCCGAAATATGACAATTTTTGCTTGATGATCATAGCTTTGAGGAGCAATCTGGCTTTATTCTGTCTATCACTGATTTATTGGTTTGCTTCGCAGTCCATGGTATTCATAGTAAGCATCTCAAATACATCTATCTTCCTTCTTTCAGTCTTTCTCAGGGTCCAACATTCACATCCATACAGTACCACAGGGAATACCATTGCTTTCATGATTCTGATTTTTGTCACGAGGCTAATATCTTTAAAGATCTTCCTTAAATTTGTCATTGCTTTCTTTCCGAGTAATAATCTTCTTCTAACTTCTCCAGTACAATACCCATCTTTATCGTTTCGGGATCCTAGGAGTGCATAATTGTTAACTGCTTCCATTTTCTCCCCATCTACTTCAAAATCATTAAGTTCACATGTTGCCATAACCTTTGTCTTTTTGAAGTTAAGTTTAAGGCCATATTTGGCATTTTCTTCTTTAACTTTCACAATAAGTTCCTCCAAATCTTCTTTGCATTCCGCTAGCAAGGTGGTATCTGCATACCTGATATTAATATTTCTTCCACCAATTTTAATTCCAACTGAAGACTCCTCCAGCCCTGCCATTCTTAAAATGTATTCACTGTACAAGTTCAACAGGTACGGAGATAAAATACATCCTTGTCATACCCCTTTACCTATTGTGAAATACTCAGTTTCTCCGAGATCTGTTCGGCAGTAGCTTCTTGTTCATAATAAAGATTCCTCAGAAGGATAATGAAATGCTCTGGTACTCCATTGTTCTTAACACATTCCACAGTTTCACATGATCTACAGAGTCAAAAGCCTTACTATAATCAAGGAAACAAAGGTACACATTCTGTTGATATTCCTGTGCTCTTTCTATTACACTGGCCAACAAAAAAAAAAAAAAAAAAAAAATTTCTGCTGATTATGATCTGACACTTGTTTTTTTACTAATTTGGGTGCGCTGATTTCAAATATCAAACCATTTTTCTCTATCACGTCAGGTTTTTCCTCTATTGCATTTTCTAAGTTTTTGATAGTTTTAAGGAGGCAGTACTATTTAGAAGATCAAAAAAATCGATTTTTTAATATTATTTTCTGAAAGTATGTACTTTTAAAAATCTATTCCTAACTTTTTATCAAGAAATTTGAAAAATTCCCGAAGATATAGCCTATTATTCATAGTGGTGCGCTGATCAGAATCGGAGCACTCACCGCTCTCGCTTGTTAGTAAACAAATAAATGTGTAAGAACCTGCAACGGCACGTACTGGCACTTTGAATGCGAGAGAGGCCGATAACCGACCTAATACATTTAGGTGATGAAAAGTAGGCGATGACAACTGCCTAAAACAAATGAATGCTATATGTGTCATAGCGGACAAAGAACGATCGAAATCAGTCAATTGTTAATCGATCGTGAAAGTATGATGAGCGCTTATAATGTTTCAATAAAGTCTCTGGTTTTTTTTTGTCTTGTTAATTGCATGTTAGTCGGCAGTGAAGAAAATACATCATGTCTACTACTCGAAAATGTGTCAATAGTGTAGATTCCTTCTGCTACATTTGTGGCAGCTTTACTGTTCCCAGTCAAAGGACAAATATCACTGATTTCATTAAGAAAGTGTACTTTGCATACTTTGACGTAAAACTTGCAGATCAGGACAATTCATGGGCTCCAAATAAAGTGTGTAAGTCATGTGTAGAAAATTTACGACAGTGGAGCAAGGGAAATGCCAAAAATTAGCTTTTGGCATTCCAATGATTTGGCGTGAACCGAAAAATCACGTAGATGATTGTCATTTTTGTTTAGTTCAGACTTCTGGTTATAATAAGAAGAATAAGAAAAAAATTGTGTATCCAAATCTCGACTCAGCAATTCAGCCAGTTGTTCATTCCAATGAAATAGCCATGCCAATTTATAAAGGACTTCCTTTACTTGAGAACGAGCATGATCGGGATATGCCAGATGTTCTTGAGGAGCAAGACCCGGATGTTGATTTAGACGATGAAAATTTAATATCTAGTTCTTGACTGGAACGTTTTACTCAAGCGGAATTGAATGACTTAATAAGAGATTTGGGCCTATCAAAGGAATCATCGGAATTGTTAGCTTCAAGATTAAATGAAAAAAACTTACTGGAGCAAGATACGAAGATAACTTTTTATCGTAGCAGGGAAAGTAATCTTGTACAATATTTTAAACACGAGTGTGGGTTTGTTTACTGTAACAGTGTGTCAGGTTTACTAACTGAAATGAGTGTTGTACAATATCATCCAAATGAGTGCCGTTTATTTATCGACAGTTCAAGCAGAAGTCTCAAGTGTGTCTTACTACACAATGGGAATGTATATGGCTCAATTCCTATTAGCTATTCAGTCCACTTAATAATTACTTAAAAAGGTTCTAAAGTTATTAAAATATACAGACCATAACTTGATCATCTGTGTGGATCTTAAAATGGTGAACTTTTTACTTGGCTTTCAAAGAGGATATACAAAGTTTCCGTGTTTTCTATGCTTCTGGGATAGTCGAGCTAGAAACCAACACTGGAGTCAGAAACATTGGCCTCTTAGAATATCCTTAAATGTTGGAGAACAGAATGTTATAAATCAACCTTTAATAGACAGAGAAAAAATCATTTTTCCACCTCTACACATCAAACTAGGTCTTATGAAGCAGTATGTTAAAGCTTTAGATTTACAAGGTGACTATTTCCAAAACTTAGTTATGAAAAAATTAAAGCCAGTGTATTTGATGGACCGCAAATTAGAACTTTAATGAGAGACCCAAATTTCATCAATTCTATGAACGAAATTGAGAAAGAGGCCTAGACTTCATTTACGATGGTTGCAAATAATTTTCTTGGAAACAAAAAAGCGTGCAATTACAAAGATCTAGTGGAAACAATGCTTGAAAATTTCCAGTGCCTAGGTTGCAACATGAGCATAAAGCTTCATTTCCTATACAGTCATCTTGATAGATTTCCCGAGAATTTAGGTGCTATAAGCGATGAACAATGCGAAAGATTTCATCAAGACTTAAAAACTATGGAAGATTGGTACCAAGGAAGATGAGATTCTCACATGATGGCCGACTACTGTTGGAGTATTCAAAGGGATTGCCAAAACAGAACACACAGCAGAAATTGCTACAAACAAAAATTTATTCCCTGAAACTCATGTGTAAGTAAAATTATTTTTTTTTATAATTATTCTTATAATTTTTAATGAATATTGTTAAGTAGTTATGTATCTAATTATCGGCCTCTCTCGCATTCAAAGCACCAGTACGTGCCGTTGCAGGTTCTTATGCATTTATTCGTTTACTAACAAGCGAGAGCGGTGAGCGCTCCGATTCTGATCTGTGCACCGCTTTGAATAATAGGCTATATCTTCGGGAATTTTTCGAATTTCTTGATAAAAAGTTAGGAATAGATTTTTAAAAGTACATACTTTCAGAAAATAATATTAAAAAATCGATTTTTTTGATCTTCTAAATAGTACTGCCTCCTTAAAACTATCAAAAACTTACAAATTAGCAAAAGAGAAAAATGGGTTTGATATTTGAAATCAGCGCACCCAAATTAGTAAAAAACAAGTCTCATATAAGTCAGCAAAAATTGTGTTGGACTGTGTTATCCATCTCACATTGGCGATTTGATCTCTTGTTCCTCTGCCTTTTTGAAATCCTGCCTGTTCATCTGGCATTTCTCTCTTCATGAATGGTTGCAGTCTTTTCTGAGTGATCTTAAGTAAGACTTTACTTGCATGAGAAATCAGTGCTATAGTTCTGTAATTTTCGCACTCTCTTGCATCTCCTTTCTTCAGTAAAGGTATATACGAGTAAGCTGATTTTTTCCATTTCCAGGCTATGTAGTTGGCTCCTTTAACTTGCTTTTCTGCTCTCTTAATCTCATCTCAGGTGTTTTTCATTGATTATTAGGTTTTATTTATTTTTTTTTTTTTCTAAAAAAATCTGTCAGCTGAGCTGATTATAATACTTTTCAGAACGTTCTATTAATTTTTAATGTTAACTTCTTGTTTTTTCATTTCCTTTGTATGTCGAGTGATTTCATTTTGATATGCTGCTGCTGCTTTAACAGTATTCAAGTAGAACTTTTCCAGATTTGGTTTTAAGTGCTTTACTTTGTTTCCTTTTCTGTAAAATTTTAATCAAATCTTGGCAGATAAATGTTTATGATCTATATTCAGTTCATTCCTATGGCAATCAAAATAGAGGATTTTACAGTTTTGCAAATTAGGAAATTTTTAGTATATGAGTCTGGTGAAGTTCAGGTGTATACATGGGCAGGTTTATGGTAAAAACATGGTTGGCAACTATGAGATTATTTTCTCGACAGAAATCAAGCAGATACTCTCCGATCTCATTTCTTGTATCCATTCCAAATTTACCCATTACATTATGCATGTCATCTGAATGCATTAAAATCACCTATAATTATTAGTAGATCCTTTTTGTATGTGTTGATAGAAATCAATATGATCTTCTTCTGGTGCATATAACTATATTATTTTAATTAAAAGTTTTTCTATCTTTTGCTTGTAGTCTAATAACTATGATTCTGGATGATATGGGTTTAATTTCTACAATGCTGTGGGAAAGTGATCTGTGGACTATTACAGCTACTCCTCCTCCTGTGTGCTAAATCATCTGCCTAAGTAATATAATATAGAATGTCATGTTTCAGATTTATATGGCCTTGTCCAGTCCTTTTTTTTTTTGAAACGCATTGGCCTTGTCCAGTCCAATGTGTTTTCAAAATACCCAGGACACTCCATTTAAATCTCTCCAGCACTTTCTCTATCTTCACTATTTTGTACAATGTCCAAATGTTTACAATAAGTGTCTAGTGAATGGATTTCAATTGACCACATAACCAATTTCTCATCTTACCTCTGAGGTATAAAATCCAGCACATCAGCTTCCCCATATGCAACAGCATTATTGACACTTCTTTTAGCAGTATAATCCATATGGGTTTGGAGCGGCTGAATTTAATATAGCTGGCCTGCCATTCCTCTACTACATTTGCCTACTTGGGTAAAGCAAATACATGGGAGAGAAGGCAGACTCCCACTGCAGTTAAGAAGAAAATTCAGTAAACGGGAAAGATACACCCCTAGCTCTCAAATACTCGTTGGGGAAAGAAGCAAGATAAAAAGAAAGAAGAGGAGGAACCAGCTTACAGATAATATAACAGAAGTATATTATGTGAAGTAAGCTCAGTAGGTGGCATCATTACCTTTTGTTTTCCGGTGTAAGCCATACTATTTATTTGTCTTGTGTGGTCCAGCATTGGGTACTTTGGGTTTGTCACTTCCGTGCTGACTAGAAACAAGCCCCTAATGGAGCCCATTCTCCTCACTTTGGTTGTAATTTCATGCTTTGAAGTTCATCATGAAACCTTTCCAAAATGGAATATCAATACACTTAGCTACTTCTCATGTCAGTACTGCATGATCATTGTCACCAATTGGAGGCAGAACAGTCATATCTTTTTACTGAAGCTCTAACACTATAATTGAGTCTAATATTCTTTAACCACAATTTCCTTCTGCAATATGCTGCTTAAAGAAGTTAATACTCAATAAATTCAGCTTCATTTTTTTCATGAAATTTCACTGTTACCTAGTCAATGTTTGAATAATTAAAGTCATCCATCATGGTTAATCATAAAGTACCCATTAGGTTTATTTGGCAATGCATTTTATCATCACTAGCAGCTGATCCATCAAGTCTGCAGCAGTACCCTGCTATATATTTGATCTTGTGACTTCACCTCATACCAAATAGCCTTGAAATTATAGCTGTCTACTCTAACTGGACCGAAATCATTCGATATCATTAGCATCATCTCCTCCTCTCATATCTTGCTTTTCTTCTTCTTCTGCAACTTGTCCCACTAAGTAGAGTTGCTGTTTTTAGTGAGTCTCCTCTACATCCCCCTGTCTTGGGATGTAACCACATCTAAGTTCTTCATCCTTAAGTCATCCTCCACCAGCTCCCTCCTCCCCTCGTATCTTGCCTATCCTTCCTAAATATACTATATTAGACACATACCTAATATCTCCCTTACTTTCCAGAATGCATGAATATGTTCATTGATGCAAGCCACTTTTTCTTTTTTCCTCTAGTATTCCTCTTTGAAGGCTTTGGTGCCATTTTATGGTAATACTTGAATATTACAATATTCAACAAAATTTCAGGAAATACATCAAATACTATAAAAATATGTGAAAATCAGCAGTAACATTACTATAAAAAAACTAATTATTCTAAGAAAATAAAACAATAAAATCACTCATTTCACATGAGCATTAAATATACTAGCAATTCACAATATACCCTCAAACTCAATTATGTTGGTAATATTTATTCTCAGTCGTGTTGAGACTGTTCTAGCAGCAGACTATTCACTGCTCAATCTGATTTCCTGACAAAAACACAAGCGAGATCATTGCATTGCATGAGAAACTTCCAGCTAGTGTGAATGAAAATGGCTATCTATGATCATGTTGATGGAGTTTCAGACAATAGTGAATATAATATGACTGGTTAAATCTCAAATTGCTAGCTTATAAGACATTCACTACAAGATATTCATTCGGCATACAGATGAATATCATGTAATGAGATATTCTTTGGGAAGTGAAGACTTGAACATACAGTCAGAAGTTCCAGTAAGTTTTCATATTCTTTATATGCTGGAGACTTTCTCATTCTTTATGTAAAGATCTTCTCTTTTATGTAAAAATCTAAATAATCCTTCAAAAAGGAAGGATTATTTTTTTCATTGCAAAATTAGTGAACTCAAACCAAGAGCATATTTCAAATGAGCATTTAGAGATTAAAGAGAAAACTAACACAGTTACTTCCATGTAAAGATAAGTCATTAAACTAATGGTTACAAGAAATAACTGCATTAAATTTTAATAGAAGTATTCAAAAAGGGCATGGATGCAAAATTATGTATACTAACTTGCTTCCTTTCTTGTGGTGAAATTTCACGAATTGTTGGATCACATATCAAATTAGATTTAAACCACCTCTCCTCCACTGCAGACAAAGAAAATTACCACCTCTTTCCTTACCAGATGTATATCAGGTGCCCTGCTCATGTCATCTTTGCTATTTTGGGCAGGACCATTCAGCTTTGATTAGAATCCAAGAACATCAAGATTATATTCCATGTTTGGAATCTAACAAGTCTGACCTTGCTTCTCATGCTTTTGACACTAGGCACAGAGTTCTTTGGAACTAGACAAAGATTCTTCATTCAAGCAAGTTCAAATTTTGATAGTCTCCAAAATCATCCAAATCTTATTCACTCAGACTGTATGCCAATCTCTAAGTTTAGGGAAGTGATTACTGTTAATTATTCATGTCTTAATAATTATTTAAATTATTTTTTATCTACACAACTTTTACAATTGTTCCTCTGAACTATAATAGTGCAATTATGTATTTTTGTTTATAGACCTGGTTTGTTGACTGTATCTTCAAGATAGATAATAAATAAATTTATTGAGAGTGGGAAACCCTGCATGACTCCCTTTTCTACTGTGTGTTTTTATTTTATAAAATTTGCCAGTTGCTTTGGTATCTTTATATCATCAGTTTCCTGATATGTACCCTCAAGGGGTGTTCAGACTAATATGACAGCACTACATGATTAAAATTACATTATTGATAATCTCCTATTAACAATAAACAGCCAATGAGACTTTCTTATTTCTTCTCTCCATGTGAATCCGTGAACCTTTATGCATTTTTCACTTCATGCTAATATGCAGCTCACACAATTTTTGAACTGACTATGAGCTTAAAAGAGCATGGGCATTACACTTGGAGACTCAATCACAGTGCTTATATGATACGAAGACTTCTGCAAGTTATCTTTCTTTGATCCTGAAGTGATCCACTCAGATTGGAAAGGAGTGTGATTTCAAATAGAATCTCCTAACTTAACAGTACCTCACTTTGAATGTACCATGCATCAGACCAATGTCTACAATCTTTTCACATGAAGGGCATGAAAACGTTTTTGAATCTGTAGCAGAAAGTTATTAAAATAGCTTAAAAAAGATACAGCTTTTTTTAAAAAAAGAGAATTATCTCTCTTACTAATAAACAGACATTACAAGTACAAAGTTTTAAGCTTTATGAGCAAGACTGTGAGATTTTATTTTGTAATAATCAAAAAGATATAATGTAGGCTGCCTAAATAACTGTTTAATGCAGCCTGCACATGATTTGTTAAGAATATTCATAAAATAAAAAATATTTTAAAAGGACTAACCTTCTTCTAGCAAGTACAGTGTACACGGCAGATACACAATCAGCTGGGGCCTGAACTTCAACAAAGTTATATGGCTCCATCAGTCGAGGAGTAGCCATTAAGAAAGCTGAGTAAGCAACTCGGCGAGCTGTAGGAATGATTTGACCACCACCTCTGTGAATTGGCTCTGATGCAATTACAGCATCTAGGATCTTGAACTTGACATTCCTAATTGCTAATCAAAGAAAATATTTTTTTAAAGCCTTTTTTAATCTCCCAAACATCAACAGAATAAAACAATTCAAGCACACTCATTTAACAGGTTAAAGGTGAAATAAAACTGAGTCTAACAGCATCTCACAAATGTAAAAAAAAATCTGATTCTTTTCATTCAAATAACACACAAAAATGCATGTATGTGCACAGTAAAGTATTACCATAACTGCACATGTGCATACACACAATCATGTTATCACAACTTGAGAATGATTTAATGAAAATGTGTTTTAGTAGAGGAAAACTTTAAGATATGCATCCTGGCAACACATGAATACTTACAGAAAATCTACTATGCCCTCTGATTTTATACGGTGTGGGATAATACAAAATATACATGCACTGCATATTTTATATATTTTTTGATACTGAGTGTAATGTCTTTATGTTGGTAAAAGCAGACAATATAAAAATAAAAAAGTGATATAACATCTCTTTTCTCTTATCTCTGTTATATAACACATAACAGAGATAAGGAAATTGTAGAAAATTCATGGCAAATATATGCATGTTGACCGAGTGGTTAGAGTATCTGCTCTCCAACCAACAAGTTGCACATTCAAATCCCGCCATGGGTGTGAATGTTTGTGATTGTCTTCAGGTGGAAGATGAAATGTCACTGCTGTCTGAGATCACCACCTTGCTTATTGCAGGTCTGAAGTGGCTTCAAAAAGTACCATGTTTGGTCTCTAGAGCAGGGTTTCTAGATATTGTAATGACAATATCAGCTGCAGGAGAATATTCTCCTGCAATGGCTATGAAACTTACTGAAAATTTTACAATAAAAAGATTAAATGTGTTTCTAGTATTAATATTTTATAATGAATTCTTCCGCTTATGTCTCGATTTACAGACAAATCCATACTAGACGTCATACCATTTCTTGAATTCATTAACACAACTTGAACTCACTACCTCAAAAGGTAAAGCATTCTAACCATGCACTTCTATGAGAGAAAAAAAAATCTTAACTTTCACTCATTGCTTGACTACATTCATTCTCAACTTCCAAGGATGTTTTTGCCCATCTTACTGGTAGATGAAAGTTTTCATTTTATAGTAAACATATTTGCAGACTCAAATAGCAATGTTGAATCAAACATTGACTTGTAAGGATAAGAAAGTCACTTTGCCTCTTCAAAATACCATGATATGATTTTACAGTGACTACTGTTTGCTAATCTGGTCTCTTGGTTTTTAAAGTGATGCGGATACAATGGAGAGAGAGAGCGTGTGCAAAGGAAGAGGACAAAGATGATATAGATTGCGAATGTAAAGTTTCAGAAGGTTGTAGGTCCCTATCATGTGGATCCTCTTTCTGCCATTTGGTACTGTATCAATGTATCCTCATTCCACAATCCTTTTAGATTACAATTTAGTTCACTACAGGCTCAGAAATGGAGGAAAGAGGTGATAAAGGTGACATGAAAACTTGAGAAAAAGATATCCTTGATGTGTGGAGATTACTTTGAAAAATTGCTAAATTATTATTATTACATGACACCTCCAGGGAGTCCAAGGACTCATCGAGGGAGGGTACTGTTCTACAACTATCTGTCTCCACCACTCAATCCACCAACAACAAAAAACCATCATCATCCATACCAATGCCATCCACCGCCCATCACTACCACTAGTATTTTCACTGACAATCAAAAACATCCATGCCCACAGTGGGATTTGAACCCACAGCCTTTTGGCTGGAGAGCTACTCTAACCACTCGGCCAGCCTCGCTGGCTGAGTGGTTAGAAATGAAACAAGTAGTAACAGCACACTGTGAAAAAACACTCAACAGGAATGCAATCAAGAATACATATCCATACTTGAAGTAGAAAAAGCCATCAAAGGCCTGAAATGTGGAAAGGCAACAGGAGTAGATGATATTCGACCAGAAATGCTCAAGTATGGAGGTATAAAAGTCTTACAGTGGCTGCACTGCATAGTTCAGAAGGCCTGGACAGATTGATGAATTCCAGATGATTGGAGTAGAGCCCTAATAACACCCATATATAAAAAGGAAAATAAAACTGAATGTGAGAATTACAGAAGTATTTCCCTACTGAGTGTTCCTGGCAAGATCTATGCAAGTATACTTGAGAAACGGTTGAGAAGAATTGTGGAAGAAAAGCTTGGTGAAGAACAAGCTGGATTCAGGCCAAATAGAGGCTGTCAGGATCAGATCTTCACTTTACAACAAATAGTCGAGAAAGCATGGGAATATAACAAAGATCTGTATTTAAGTTTTGTAGATCTGGAAAAGGCATATGACCAGGTGTCAAGAGAGAAGGTATTCAATATGCTACAGTTACATGGTTTCAATGGGGCATTATATCAAGCAACACTTAGTCTTTATTTGAGTTGTAAGTCAGCAGTTAGAACTGAAGGAAATACAGGAAGATGGTTTAATGTTAAATCTGGTATGAGACAAGGATGTACATTATCTCCTCTATTATTCGTTATCTATATGGATCACATTATGAAGGAAAGTGGTATTAAACATGATATCAAAATTGGAGATGTTAATGTCAGCTCTTTGTTTTATGCGGACGATGTAATACTTCTAAATAAATCTGCTACAAGTCTGCAAGATTCCCTGACTAAATTGAATAACTGCTGTAATAGATATGGTATGAAGGTCAGCAATATAAAGACAAAGACAATGAAAATAGGCAGAATCGTTGAAAATGTCAACTGTGTTGTGAATGGAGAACCTGTGGAAAAGTAAAACATTTCAGCTACTTAAGCACGATTTTTAGTGAAGATGGTAATTTAAATATGGAAATAGACAACTGAATCAACAAAGCTGGTGTGGTGGGAAGTCAATTGAATAAATTCATATGGAATAAGAGAGAAATTAGTCGGAACACTAAATTAGCTGTATAGAAGACAGTGTTCAAACCAGTTTTAACTTACGGATCTGAGAGCTGGGTCAGAAGTAAAACACTTGACCAAAGACTAGAGACCACAAATATGAGAGTCCTGAGAAAGATTAGAGGCATGAATAGATGGCATCAATGGCAATATCATATTAAAAACGATGATATTAGGATAGAACTTGAAACTGTCAGCATCCAGGAATGCATTAGCAGATCTAATCTCACGTGGTATGGTCACTTAAACAGAATGGGCAAGGAAAGATTAGCAAAATAAGTGTTCTCTGCCAGGTTGGCAGGAAAACGACCCAGAGGAAGACCAAGATGTAGGTGGATTGATATGGTACAAAGTGCCTTAGACGATAGAAATATAAGATGTGATAATGTTGGAGTCTTGACAAGTGACAGACTGATTTGGAGGAAAATTGTAGATAGGAAGTTAGTAATGATGTAAATTTTTCATGTAGTACTATCATATCCTGTACACTACTTGAGGGTATATGGCAGGAATTTGATGATGGATGATGGAAAAAAATACAGAATCAGAAAAGACAATTTCTGGGCAGAAATTCTTCCAAATGGCTACGAAGTGAAAATAAACTTGATATTTGAATAGGATATAATGGGATTCATACAGTCCAAACAAAGGGCAACTGTTGCAACAGCATTATGGAGTAATTAGAAGCCTTAAACTCTTAAATTATACTTCTTCTTTAACTAATCAAAAAACAGGAAAGAGTAATAGTCCCACGAGGGAGGAGGGGAGTAAATGACTAAAATGGAGATTTATAACAAATCCTCTGGAGAATCCACGAGAGGTAGAAAGTATGTGTGGTAGATATTCACTGAATTAGATTCTGATTAAATTGGAACAGACTTTGTTCAGGATGCTAGAAGGATTTTTGGTGCATTTATATCCTATCCTATTCCCTCAGCCATACAGTTGGTGGGGATGGACATATGCTACCATACTAGGGAGATGATTAAGAGCTTGGTGGTTTCCCGTTGCCTTCAATGCCGTTGTATATTTTATGACTGTAGCTGTGTGTGTTCACGCGACTGGTTTGCCTGTTTTGAGGGATAAAAAACCCAAGTTACAGAGGAAAAAATCTCACTGCCTCCATATGAGACCAGTTAACTCACCTTTAGTCGAAAGAGACTAGATAAAGGTTCCTTATGTTACTGATGGGAATTGAACCTAGGTCTTTTTCTGACCAAAGGACTTCATCTATACTGACTGAGCTATGGAGGGCTCCGTTTATATAATTTAGGTGAAAAAATAATGTGCTTAATCTAAGCACATTATTTTTTCATTTGTTTGATATTATGAAGTGATTTGGTATTAAATTTTAACATTAACAACTGTTTTAGCTAATTAAAATTTAATACCAAGCATATGAAATAAATAATAACATTAACATGTGCTATTTATTTAATACTATTAAATGTTAATTATTATTTTTTTCTTTCTGAATTTTGTAAAGGTTAATAATAACAAGTACTATTAATAATCAGAAAAAAATTACAGTAAACAGATCATAACATTAACAGATATTAATAGATTACTGCAAAAGAAACATCTATTACTGTTGTATGTCTCATAGACTCCTCTTCCCTTTTTTGATTAAATTTTATTGTCTGTATTACATGAATTCCATAACTTTATCAGTTCAGACACTTGAAACCTTATCATGTTAAGATTTTAAGTTTTTCATGGTCTTGACACTTTTTTTTTTGTGTGTAAAATATGCTGTATTAATGAAATGAAAGTATTTGCCATGATATTACAAAGAGTACTAAGTGCCAGAAACAAGATATTATTTTCAGCCTATGCAATCTTCAATTTCATTCATGATAATTAAGTGTGCCAAGTACTGAGAAAGGAGAAAGTTGGCTGTAATTTAGAAGGCACCTCACTGCTATATTATTTTTATCAGTGGTGTGTTGCACTGTTCTTTACTGCTGGAGATATCAAGTTTGAAAAAAAAAAAAAAAAAAAAAAAAATGAAGCAGATGAAACAGCTGGTCAATTCCTTCAAATGATTATAGTGTGGTATCTCAGGCATTCTGCTTCCTACTCCCTTCTGATTGTACCAAAATTCTAATTGAACTGTAAGCAATATGAGGAATGATGATATTCTAAAATTAGCTAAAAGATGAAATCTATAGAGGCATCTGTAAAAGAAGTCAGTAATACTTAATGCAAATGTAACAATAATGTAACAATCTAGACTGCATGTAATTCCACTAAATAAATTATGAGGGACTTATATCCAACTGTCTTCAACCTTATCAGTTTTAAAAAGTTTCATAAAAACAAAATTCGGAATTCACATCCAGATCCAGAGGTTTCCCAAAATGAGAGTGTGTCCTCTTGCGAGCACATGGTATTGACATGTGCTCGCAAGAGGACACACTTGTGAGCACATGTCAACCATTTACAATGCATATTATATTATAGAGCCTCCATAGCTCAGTCAATATAGATAAAGCCCTTTGGTCGGAAATATCCTACTGTCTTCAATCTTATCAGTTTTAAAAAGTTTCATAAAAACAAAATTCGGAATTCACATCCAGATCCAGAGGTTTCCAAAATGGGAGTGTGTCCTCTTGCGAGCACATGGTCTTGACACTTTTTTTTAAAAAAAAAACTGTAAAAGGTTTTTCAATCATTTACAATGCATATTATATTATAGAGCCTCCATAGCTCAGTCAATATAGACAAAGCCCTTTGGTCGGAAAGACCTGGGTTCAGTTCCTGCCCATGACGTGAGGAACCTTCATCTGGTCACTTGAATAAAGATGAGTTAGCCGGTCTCATACAGAGGTAGAGAGTTTTTCTCCCGAATTAAGGTTTTTCTTCCCTCAGAACAGGCAAACCGGTTTTGTGAAAAGTCAAAAAATACATACTTAATCCCTCATTAGGAGGGCTCACCCAGTCCTAAGGAACAGTCGAGGAATGGGGGAGAACCCCACACGAATAAATAAATAAATGTATATTATACTTAAGAAGAAATTATATTCTTGTTTTAATTCCCAAGTGATGTAACGTCATGGCTTGTCTACTTGTATACACAAACTCTTGACTTCACATCAACTGCCTAAGTATTCCATAATGCAAAAACATTAAAGGAAGGGTCACTACCATGGATAAAACCTTTACTGAGGTTTTATGCTTGCATATAGGATTAAAACAATATATTTTTTGTCAAGTATAACACAACCAAGAACAAGTACAAAATGTTTAATCCTCATTTTCATATTGGACATATGAAAATATGTCCACATAATGCTCATCATAACCAAGTGGAAAAACTTTCCACAACTGTCTTTCATCCCCAGAGTATTTAATAATAAGGTGATACCATATGGGTGATAGTATATAGAAGATATATGACTTTGGCAGTGATTTAATCTTGGTATCTTACCTTCTTGGGTCTAGTTCCTACTGATGAGACTTCAATAAAGGTCAAAACCAGTAGTGACCCTTCCCATAATGTTTTGCATTATGATACATATGGAAGTAATCTATTTATTTGCATATTTTCTGACTGTGGGAAGGGGGGGGGGGGGGTCTTGGCTGGTAGCGTGGTTAATAGAGATGCAAGTTATAAAATGTTTGAGAATCTCTGCCCTACTTGCTTTTCTTTTCATCACTCTCTCTCTCTCTCTTTCTTTCTCCCTTCCTCTGGCATTTCTCATATCTGAGACTTTTTTCTTTTTTTTTTTTTTTTTAATTCTTAACCACTCCACCAAAAAAAAAAAAAAAGGCAGTCTTGACTACCATCAGTTTAGCAAATACATGTTACAGTAATTTGTAACAATGCTACAGCATGGTAAATACTGCATAAAAATTTCAGCATTTCTACACAGTCCTTAAGGAACTGGTAGTTTAATTTACATTTCATTAAATTCATATATTTTATGTGAAAAATATACAAAATTAATTAGGGAAAAAATCCTTAAGCTGCTCAGGATACTAACATACTATACAACTTTCACTAGCAAATCTCAATAAAAAATCATAAAATTTTTCACTTATTACTCATTCATCATCAAATTCCTGACATGTACCGTCAAGGGGTGTACAGGATATGATAGTACTACATGAAAAATTTACATCATTACTAACTTCCTATCTACAATTTTCCTCCAAATTAGTCTGTTACTTGTCAAGACTAAAACATTATCAGATCTTATATTTCTATCGTCTAAGGCACTTTGTACCATATCAATCCACCTACATCTTGGTCCTCCTCTGGGTCGTTTTTCCTGCCAACCCGGCAGAGAACACTTGTTTTGCTAATCTTTCCTCGCACATTCTGCTCAAGTGATCATAGTACCTGAGATTAGCTCTGTTCACGCATTCCTGAATACTGACAATATCAAGTTCATTCCTAATATCCTCGTTTTTAATATGATATTACCATTGATGCCATTGGTTCATGCCTTTAATCTTTCTCAGGACTCTCATATCTGCGGTCTTTGGTCCCCATTCAAAACACTCTACCTATTTTCATTGTCTTCGTCTTTTTATTGCTAACCATAATACCATATCTATTACAACAATTATTCAATTTAGTCAGGGAATCTTGTAGACTTGTAGTGGATTTCTTTAGAAGTATAACATTGTCCGCATAAAGCAAAGAGCTGACATTAACATCTCCAATTCTGATATCATGTTTAATACCACTTTCCTTCATAATGTGATCCATATAGATAATGAATTAACAGAGTGGATAATGTACATCCTTGTCTCACACCAGATTTAACATTAAACCATCTTCCTCTACTCCCTTCAATTCTAACTGCTTACTTGCAACTGAAATAAAAACTAAATATTGCTTGATATAATGCCCCACTGACACCATATAACTGTAGTGTTAAAAGCTTCTCTCTTGGCACCTTGTGTATGCCTTTTCCAAATCGACAAAACTTAAATACAGATCTTTGTTATATTCCCATGATTTCTAAATATTTGTCGTAAAGTGAAAATCTGATCCTGACAGCCTCTATTTGATCTGAATCCAGCTTGTTCTTCACCAAGCTTTTCTTCCACAATTCTTCTCAACCGCTTCTTAAGTACACTGGCATAAATCTTGCGCCCGAAACACTTAGTAGGGAAAAACCTCTGTAATTCTCACATTCAGTTTTATTTCCCTTTTTTATAAATGAGTACTATTAGAGCACTACTCCAATCATCAGGAATTTTTAATTACTCCATATTTCAATGATATCTTTTCCTCTTGTTTTCGTGTCACCTTTATCATCTCTAACTCCTTTTACAGCACACTTTCCTCCATTTCTAAGCTTCTTCAACCTCCAGAATATCTTACCACCTTCTTGATATTTATTTTCTATTTGATATATGACTTTTGTTTAGCTAGTTTTACACAGTGTTTAGCTCTCTTACATTTGTCTCTGTATTCTCAAAGAGCACAAGCTGACTTATTTGCCAGGAACTTTTGATATGCTTTCTTCTTTTCCTTCACTGGCTCTTTAACTTCTTGTGTCCACCATGGAGTTCTGATTTTTCTATCCTTGCAGACAACCTCATCACGTGCCTCTCTGGTTGAATTAATCAGGGTTTTTTTCAGGGCTTGCCACTTAATCTCCAAGGTTTAGTTCTTGTTCTCAAACCTTTTCATTTTTTTTTTTTTTCAATACTCTTTGTGTATCTATAGTCTATAGTTCACATCTGAGAGCTGCTCAACTTTTATTCACTTTAAAACTTTCTTACATGTCATTCTTTTCAATATGAAATTCAATTTTATCCTGCTCAAGACTAAATAGTGAATCACTTCCAATTTCAAATCCTCTGTACACTCTGGTGTCCTGCACCAGGGAGAAAACATCACTATCAACAATAACATAGTCAATGAGACTTTTCTTATTCTTTGCCTCTTCTCTCCATGTGAATTTGTGCACATTTTTATGTTTAAACATGGTGTTAGTAATAACCAGTCCATGTCCTGAGCAGAAATCCAACAGGTATTTGCCATTATTATTAGCTTTGCTCTTTTCTCCAAATTTTACCAAAATATTTTTGTATGTCTGACAATCACTTCCTACTCTGCTATTTATATCTCCAACAAGGATCAACTTTTACTTTTTCATTGTGTCAGTAGCTTTCGCTAGAGCCTCAAAAAATTCCTCCACTTATACCTTAGTAGAACCTTCTGTGGGACCATAGGCACAAATAAGTCTCATTGTCTAGTTCCCCATTCTCATATTTGCTCACATCACTCTACTTGAGACTGCCTGCCATTCAAGAAGATTAGCCTCATATTTTGTGTTGAATACTATGGCTACTCCTTCTTTTCCTTGATTGTCATTTCCTGAATATAACATTTTGTATTTATTGCTCAGAAAGATCTCACTAGTTTTTGTCTTTTTTGTTTCAGTCACCCCTATTATGTCAATCTGGTACTTATCTAATTCCTTAGTTAGCTCCATTTCGTTGCCATTCAGGCTTCTTATGTTGATAGTACTGTTTTTTAACTCTAGTGATGTTGAGTTGAGGTGTGCTTTCAGATTTGTTCCAGTAGCTAACTTTCTGCTGTTTGCCCTGGTTCCCTGGCGAAAACAATGGGGGCCTTGTTTAACCGGGCGACGCCCCAGCCGGCATGAAATTTTGTCATGTTGTACCATCATTTTGTATATTGGTTTAAGCCAATAAGAATGCAATTTGGTCGGCTAAATCCCAAATTGCCAGCCCATCCTCGTTCATTCAGTATCCAGGTAGATACCCAACAGGGTGCACCACGAGAAGGTGAGGATTGGACAATAGGTCAGAAGTCCTGGTCGGTTCTCCGCATTCCTTTAAAGGCTATGTGGAGGTCTCCTCTCAGTTGTACAGATTTGACCCTTAAGCAATTCATTTATTTTAAAAAAAGGGAGTAAAAGAACCTAGAGTTAATTCTCCAGGCATAAAATGTTTTATAAAACTCCTATAGTTAATTCTCAAGATATATGGGAATGATCATCATTATATGAAGCACTTTTTTCTCTCCCACCTGTTGAAATTAAAGTTCCTCATATAATCATGTTCATTCCTATAAATCTTAGGTATTAATCATAGGCGTATTATAAAAAAAAAAATTTTTTTATGCTTGAAGAATTAACTCTTGGTTTTCAAAACTTTTTCTTTTCCCTACTGAAATTAAAGGTAAATATATTAGTATGCTAGTATATCTTAACTGTTAATCAAAATACAACCTTCTGAACCAATACTAACGTTCTTCGCAAAGTGGACCTTCTCTTGTGGCCCACTGAAATCCCTGAATGATACTATCTTTAACCATATTCAAGAGGCCTTTATCAACCTGGAGAGGAAAAAATATAATAGTGAAATATGTAATCTAAGGAAGATATATAAATATATTTAAATATATTATTTGTGATGATGTGATTTCAACTTTTACAAATTTGATAAAAATGAATCCGTTTTTTCATAGTTATATGGTGTAAATTATGAAATTAACTACTGTGTTTGAGTCATAACTTTAATTTAATACAGACCAAGATAACCAAACATCGACCTTCATATTAAAGTAATCATCAAAAGTGCACACACACACAAGCCAATCCACAAAGTATGCAAAGTATCACTTCACTAATCTGTTCAATACTACTGGCTTAACCTCTGGTGAAAAACCATATCAAAAGCTAGAGTCCAGTTACTGATATGGCTAAAGAGCTAAATCAAAGCATAAAAAAACTGCACCAGTGGTGCCCTATCAATAAATGACATAAGAGCTGAAAGTATCAATATCTAAAATTACTGACTAGACTCCTGAAGTAGGGGAATTGCTAGAGAACTTGAAACAAAACTTATGTGTTGACTATGTGCCAGTCATATTCTTGAGATTTTAAAGCCATCATTTATTGTCGATATTAGGGTGACTGATTAGAATTTCAAAAGCTTCTTAAAAAATTTGCATTCATACCAAGTTTTAGTAAATACAAGGAATAGGTGCCTCTCCAATCAATTTGCTAGAGTGTATTTTCAAGGTATTTTCTGTAAGGTCCGATTTCCCATAATTGTAATTTGGGAAATCTCTTACACATGCACTGAATTCAGTAAGCCTTAGGTTAGACTGAGTGGGTATGGGAGAACTTAGTTATTCACATTTAGCATCACTGGACACAATACACCTGTACCTCAAGGGGTTTTTTGGGTGTGAAGACTTCTGCTAGAAGAAGTGGTGGTTTTATTCTTCCACAATTCTTGTCAACCGTTTCTGAAGTATACTTGCATATATCTTACCAGGAACACTCAAGTAGGGAAATACCTCTGTAATTCTCACATTCAGTTTTATTTCTCTTTTTATATATGGGTACTATGAGAGCTCTACTCCAATCATTGGGAATTCATCCCTCTGCCCAGGCATTCTGAGCTATGCAGTGCAGCCACTGTAAGACTTTTATACCACCATATTTCAGCATTTCTGGTCGATTATCATCTACTCCTGCTGCCTTTCCACATTTCAAGCATTTGATGGCTTTTTCTACTTCAAGTATGGATATGTATTCCTGACTGCATGCCTGGTCAGTGATTTTTACCACTGTGCTGTCATCACTTATTTCATTTAGCAGTTTTTTGAGGTAATTACTCCATACTTCAAGGATATCTATTTCTTCCATTTTCATGTCACCTTTATCATCTCTAACTCCTTTTACAGCATTCTTTCCTCCATTCCTAAGATTCTTCAACAACCTCCAGAATATTTTGTCACCTTCTTGATATTCGTTTTCTATGTTCCTGCTAAAGTCCTCCCATGACTTTTGTTTAGCTAGTTTTACACAGTGTTTAGCTTTCTTACATTTGTCTCTGTATTCTCTAAGAGCACAAACTGACTTATTTGCCAGGAACTTTTGATATGCTTTCTTCTTTTCCTTCACTGCCTCTTTAACTTCCTGTGTCCACCATGGAGTTCTGATTTTTCGTTCCTTGCAGACAACTTCACCACATGCCTCTCTAGCTGAATCAATCAAGGTTTTCTTCAGAGTTTGCCACTGAACCTCCAAGGTTTGGTTCCTGTTCTCAAACACTTTCATTTTTTCTTTAATAATCTGTGTATTTTAGTCTACAGTTCACATCTGAGAGCTGCTCAACTTTTATTCGCTTTAAAACTTTCTTACATGTTATTCTTTTCAATATGAAATTCAATTTTATCCTGCTCAAGACTAAATAGTGATCACTTCCAATTTCAAATCCGCTGTACACTCTGGTGTCCTGCACCAGGGAGAAAACATCACTATGAACAATAACATAGTCAATGAGACCTTTCTTATTCCTTGCCTCTTCTCTCCATGTGAATTTGTGCACATTTTTATGTTGGAACATGGTGTTAGTAATAACCAGTCCATGTCCTGAGCAGAAATCCAACAGATATTTGCCATTATTATTAGCTTTGCTCTTTTCACCAAATTTTCCTAAAATATTTTTATATGTCTCACAATCATTTCCTACTCTGCTATTTAGATCCCCAACAAGGACCAACTTTTCCTTTTTCATTGTGTCAGTAGCTTTCTCTAGAGCCTCAAAAAATTCCTCCACTTATACCTTAGTAGAACCTTCTGTGGGACCATAGGCACAAATAAGTCTCATTGTCCAGTTCCCCATTCTCATATTTGCCCACATTACTCTACTTGAGACTGACTACCATTCAAGAAGATTAGCCTCGTATTTTGTGTTGAATACTATGGCTACTCCTTTTCCTTGATTGTCATTGCATGAATATAACATTTTGTATTTATTGCTCAGAAAGATCTTACCAGTTTTTGTGTTTTTTGTTTCAGTCACTCCTATTATGTCGATCTGGTACTTATCTAATTCCTCAGCTAGCTCCATTTCTTTGCCATTCAGGCTTCTTTTGTTGATAGTACCGATCTTTAACTCTGGTGATGTTGAGTTGGGGTATGTTTTCAGATTTCTTCCAGTAGCTGACTTTTCACTGTTTGCCCTGGTTCCCAGGCGAAAACAACGGGGGGCCTTGTTTAACTGGGCGACGCCCCAGCCGGCATGAAATTTTGTCATGTTACCATAATTTTTATTTTGGCTTAACCAATAAGAATACAATTTGGTCGGCTAAATCCCAAATTGCCAGCCCATCCTCGTTTGTTCAGTATCCAGGTAGATACCCAACAGGGTGCACCACGAGAAGGTGAGGATTGGACATTAGGTCAGAAGCCCTGGTCGGTTCTCCGCATTCCTTTAAAGGCTATGTGGAGGTCTCCTCTCAGTTATGCAGCTTTGACCCTTAAGCACCAATTCACAATTATGGAACTTTCTTTTGAATTCCCAGAAGTTTCACACTCGGATCATTTATGAAATTATGACAGAAAAGCTGGAGTATAAGGAATTTTGTGCCAGTGGGTCCCAAAAATGCTGACTAATATGCATAATAAACAGCAGAATCAGCTCAAAAAATTTTTGGAGCATTACGAAAATGAAGATGCACTTTTATTTTCACACTGCGACCGGACTGGTGAAGGAATGTGGATTTCATGCATAAACATTGAATCAAAACAAGAATCGATGCAGTAGCGCCATTCATCATCTCCAAAAGCAAAAAATTCAGACAGATACCTGTCAGTCAAAAAACGATAACCACTGTCTTTTGGGACTGAAAAGGGATCTTGCTCATCAATTTTCTTCAGGTGTGGAATCACAATTAATGCAGATGTATATTGTGAAACACTGAAGATACTCAGACGACCAATTGAGAACAAAAGACGAGGAATGTTGTCATCAGGGATCATGCTTCTGCATGGCAATGTGCAGTTCACACTGCAGCTCGAACTGTCCAGCAAATTCAGAAGTTCAGGTGGGAACTTTTCGACCACCCACCTGCCCTGCAATAACCTGTGACTACCAATTGTTCCTACATATGAAGCAGTGGCTCCCATCTCAGGACTCTGAAGAAGATGAGGAACTGAAGAACAGCATGACTCAGTGGTCGAACTGACTGGCAGTTCGACCACTGAGTCATGCTGTTTTTGATGACTTTTGATGCAAGTATGAAGAAGCTGGTGCCATGATACCAAAAACTGCCTGGAATTCAATGAGACTATGTGGAAAAATAAAGTACATATGTGAGTATTTTAGTGTATAATGCAACTTTTTTTTCTTCTCTATCAGTTTTTATTTAAATTCTTGACTGGACTTATAACTTTCAGTAATTTTCACTGGTCATCCTACAAAATGATGAAGATTGTCTATAAAACTTTTAATATGTTCAATTTTAAAAGACTGTTCACCATAGCATAGCAAAGCAAAGTTTCCACACTATTCTTATGAAGTCTATGTGTTTTGTAGAGAGACAGAACTGTATTTATATCCAACTGTAAATAAAGCACCATAAATTTGCTCTGACTTTGAAACCCTGCCAGATAGCACAGCTTTTTTCTTCAAATGAATTAATTTATCAAGTTTTTCTCAGTTTAAAATATTACATATTAAAAAAAAAAAAAAAATTAATCTTAGTATAATCAAGTATGCTTTTATGAAACCATCCTCACCTCAGATGGAAGTGTATCATCAACTAAAATGTTAGGTCCAGTTGCATCTGGTCCAAATGCCCAAATAGAACGAGCAGCCAATAAATCCCAATCATATTTGTGCTGAAAAAATTCTCCTAATCTTTTACGGTTCCAAGAGATCTGAACTACTTCATTTTCTATATCTTCTGCTAATCCTTTTTCCAATGGTTCTGCAATCATTGTAAGCTTATTTCTAAATACAAGCAAGTAAACAAAAAGAATGATTATAATAAAAAAAAATCATTGAAGTTGGTTATTTATTTATTTTTTATTTTTCTAATAATAATAAACCAATAGCTTTTAGGGGGGGGAAAAATAAACAAGAAAGAAGGAAGACAGAGACAAAAAATTTTGTTTTGCTGAATTGATAAGTGAATTCTTAAAGGTTTTGAAAATTTTTATCTAAATTAAAACTTTCAGCAAATCTTATATATTGAAAATTAACACTAAACTAAATTTGGTTTAGCAAGTACTCTCTCACACACCAGGAGTGTGACACAACGTCTGATGTGAGACCACCACCACGCTTACTGGAAGGTTGAAGTGGCTTGAAAAATTTCCTTGTCTGGTAAAGAGCAAAGTTTCCAGATTTACAAAACAAAAATGAAAAAATATATAAAAAATAATAAAAATAGAAAAACAAAACCCTTAGTCCACCCACAGTACAAATACACTATACGTTTGCAACCTTTCATGGATGAGAGTCAAATAAAAAAAAGAGAACTAAAGATGTTTAAAGATATTTACTTTGTCAGATAAATACCATTCCATTGCATCTTCCATTTATAGATTTGGCTAAATGGTATTAACCAAGTAACAATTTTCTTCAGAAAACAGATAAATCCTACCTCTATGGGCTACTATGGTGTTCAGATAAATGTTTTCTGCTGAGACATGGTCAGAACTAGATAACTGGTAGGAGGCAGACCTCCATATAGCCTTTAAGGGATGCACAGAATTGACCAGTGCTTCTGATCTAATGTCATATCATCATCTTTGTGTGATGCACCAGTCATTAAGTATTCACTGGATACTTAATGAAAGAGAATGTTCTAGCAATTTGGGACTTAGCCAATAGCAAACTGTATTCTGTATTGGCTTAAACCAAAAACAAAATGATGATATAGCATGATGAAACTGTAATCTGATCATGGATTAATCATCTGTTTACACAAGGCCTCAGTTGTTTTCATCAGTGAACCAGGGTGAACAGTACAAAGTCAGCTACTGGAGCGAACTCAACAGCAGAACTGAAGACAGGCACCATAAAAAGTAGCAGTGGAAAGGAAGTTGAACAGACAGAAGAATTACACAAGTACCATGCCAATATAAGTGGCATTACCAAGAAAAATAAGACTAAAATATGTGAGCTTTTGCTAAGTAATAAATATTAGATGCTATATCTAGACAAGGAAAAGGAAAAAGCAAAGAGAAGGAAATTGACATAAAAAGAAGAATAAGAAATTAATACCAGGAACAGAAATGTTTTACATAAATTTGGAGAAAAGAGCAAAGCTGGTATGGTTTGATTGGGGTTTACTGGTGAAATGACAGCAACTGTCATACCGTACCAATGTAGTAAACAAGGTAACAAGTAATAAATAGCATCTTAAATAGATAAAAATGATTAACAAAAAAGTAAATCATTAGAAGATGATCTTCTTGTGAGGTATTGAATAATAAATAGTAAAATTAATAAATAATATCTTAAGTACAAGAAGACAACTAATATGAAAAAAAAAACTTTATATAATCCATGTACAGTTTATATATAATTTCTACATGATTATAAATCTTAATCCATTGTAGAAATTTAAAAACAATGAATAATGAAGTAATCAGATAAAATATGAATGAATGTAAAGGGATTAGGTAAGTTATTACTAACACTAAAATAGTAACTGCACTCGATGAAATGATAGCAGTAGATTAGGATATGCATGACGGATAACACAGAATCACAGACCTCACACACATTCTTGTCATCACCCCTCAACAGAAAGAAGTGTGAGATGCCTGTTACTTATTCAGGGCCAAGCAAGGAAAACTTCCTCTTTATAATCCCTGAATAAACTAGACAGAATAACTTAATTTCTAGCTTGATCTGGTAGAGCTTGTTGTTAATCTCTTTAGTCCATAGTGTTTGCAACTGGGATAGTAGTCTTTGCCTAATAATCTACTTGTAACAGGTGTAAGGGAAAGATCAATGATAGTATCTTAGAGAATGGGCTGCAGCTTTGTTTTCCTTAATCCCAACATGGCTTGGAATCCAACAGAGATGCACATCCAAATGGAACCTCCATAACTGAATGAACAGATATTGGTTCCAAATGAGCAATGGATGTTACTGTTGCTCCATATTTCTTATAGTCTGTAGAGAGCACCACAAGTCTGTACAGATAATGCAGGTTCAGTAATGTTTCAATTTCATGCAGTTATTGTAAGCTTGATCATGCAGCTGAGCAATGAAGTCTAGGATCTGATTAAATATTATGCTATCTGAAATTACAGCTAGACCCCACTAGAGACTCATTTCGAACCATCTGTGTAGACAAGAATAAAATCGGTTTTCTATAATGCAAGCAGGAAAGAGCTTCTGATAAAACAGCTGGAGAGGTGAAATGTTTGGGTAACCAGGACAAAGAAAAACTGCATGGTGGTATGCAGGTGTGCCGTGACAATAGTGCATTTAGTGGCATCTGTGCTACATTGTCTACCCTGATATCCAGAGCTTCTAATGACTTATTACACATACTGGATTAAAGATAGTTATTGGAAGTTCTTCCACTTGGTTATAGTATAAATTAAAGATAACTATAAATTTAAAAAGATACTATAAATTAAAAATGGTCAAGGGATAATTTGACCATTAACATTGGTCAAGTTATCCCTTACTCCAACTCATATTCATCAGAGAAATAATTATCATCTTCTAGCTTATTTTCATATCATTAATATATATATATATATATGTTAAATAACAATGACCCAGCTACAGAACCCTGTGGTATCTGCATACTTTACCTCTGATACCTATCTTTCAACCACTTATTATGAATATGAGCAGAATTCAAAATCAAGACATCTATAACAGGTCTATGCTGTCCTCTGTAGAGAATCCCACTGCTGTCTACCTACCTCAGAATGCAGTTCCTAATCATCCTCTCTAAAAACTTGATTACTACAGCAGAGATACTGGTTGGTCTATAATTTGCTGCATCAGTTTTAGCTTCACTCTTGTATACTGGAATTATCTTGCTCTCCCTCCACTTGTTAGGAATCATACATGCGTTGAGATTTCTGTTAAACAACCAGATCATTAGCACTACAAACTCTATTTGCATGTTACTGCAACATCTGTGCTGATATTCCATCTAGTTGGAATGCTGTATTCAAATCAAGCTCTTTTAATAGCTTTTATACCTCTACCTAAAATTTTTTTATCCTTTGACATCTAGAGCCATTGAGTCTGACCAGAATGTATATCTTACTGAAATGATCACTTAACTTCTAGTGGAGTTCACTTCAGTACCATCTGTAGTTTGTAAGGATCTTCTATGATTACTCATTTTTTTACTTGCTAGAAAGAAATAAAATTCTCTTGGATTTCCTTTGGCTTGTTTAGTTACTTTTTCATAATCCAGTTTACTCTTCTTCACCATTGCTGTCATTCTCCTTGCCTATTACGAGGGTGGTCCGAAAAGTTCTCAGCCTAACAATGAAAAAACAAATTTATAATTTCAAAATTATTTTTATTTTTCAACGTAATCTTCGTTAAGACTTATACATTTATTCCAGCGATATTCCAGTGCCATTATCCCATCCCTGTAGCAGTTCTCAGTACGTTCTGCAAAATACTCCTCTAGCTGCAATCACCTCTTGATTCGAAGAAAAACACCGACCAGCAAGGAAGAGTTTTAGTTTTGGGAAGAGATAGAAGTCAGAGAGAGCCAAATCTGGGGAATAGGGTGGATGTTCCAATAATTCATAGTGCAGATCCCTTAATTTTCCCATTGCCAAAATACCTTTGTGGGCAGGTGCATTGTCCTGATGAAATATGATTTTTTTTCTTCTGTAAACAGGATCTTTTCTCACGAAATTTTTCATCAAGTCTAGTTAAAAGATCGGAATAATATTCCCAGGTTATTATTTTACCTTTTTCAAGATAATTAATAAACAAAATGGCTTTAGCATCCCAAAACACCGACCATGACCTTTCCTGCTGATAGAACAGACTTTGTCTTCTTTGGAACTGAACAACTGGCTTTTGTCCACTGTTTTGACTGCTGTTTGGATTGTGGTGTGTAATGGTGAATCCAAGTCTCATCCATAGTAATAAATCGATACACAAAATCAGTTTTATTCTTGTTACTATGCTCCAAGCACTGTTCAGAGATTTTCACGTGAGTGCATTTTTGATCTGCTGTGAGCAAGCACAGTGCCCATCTTACACAAAGCTTTTTCATTTGCAATTCTTCATGCAAAATTTATCCTATGCATTCTTTTGAAATGTCTATAGTCTCAGCAATTTCACACACTTTGACTCACCAGTCATCCAATACATATCGTGCACTTAATCAATGATTTCTGGTATTGTTACACTTTCTGGATGTCCTTCATTTGGATCATTTATTTATTTATTTGAAATTCATAAACTTTTATGAACTTCAAATAAATTTCTTTTGGTGTTAAACCTTCTTTTACAAAGAATTTTATAATCGCACAATACTCAATTTTATCCATTTCAAGGGATAAAGACAATACTTTTGCTTCAGACAGCTGTATAAAATAAACTACTTGATAGAATGACTTGCAATTTCAGATGGATGCTTATGATAGATGTACCAACTTAGGAAAAAAAAAAATCTTGTCGATAGTGTTGCCATCTATGGTAGAATCTGAGAACTTTTCAGACCACCCTTGTATATGCAAAATATTCATTCTGCCAAGACATGCATCTTTGGCACCATGGTGATATGTAATTATTGGTTTTATATATTATTGGAATAACCATCACAAGATGCTGGGCTGTTCCAGTAATATATGAAACTGATATCTTATATTTTACTTTGAAAAAAAAAAAAAAAAAAAAACACTGTGGTTTCTGTTAATGATGTACTGGTTTCAAACATTTCAGTAGATGGACTTGGTATTTGGCAGATGGGAGGGGAATTGTTTTCCATACATTGTTTATCTGTAGAATTCTGTAAACTTATTTTCCACTAATGTCAATTTTGACCTTAAAAATCTTGCAGAAAGAGCTTTTCCCACTATCTGGGAAACATTGAAAACGGGGAATTCCATTCTACTAGATTTCCTTTACATTTCCATAAAAAACATAAGAATACATTTCCTAATAACTGAAAATGTGACCTAATAAAAATGCTTGCAAGTGTTTTCTCAGCTAATTTTAAAATGTATATTCCCCCTGATGTAAGAGGGGAAGATCTTAAACTTCCTATTATTTGTATCAAAAATACAGCAACTTGACAGACAGTCTATATAGCATTTAGATTATTATGTAAATAAAGAGTTTAATCAAAATAAGCTCGGGTTTTTCGTCCTGTAAACTCAAGAAAATCGACCGTAGAACCCACATTATTTCAGACATTAAATATATTGTGTTAGGGTTAGAGACCACGAGATGGCGGCACATTTGAGCCGTCTCTCTTCACTGCGTACCGCTTAATTAGTGATAGCCTTGGGCCATCTGTCTCTGATTGGGTACCAGTGGAGATTGAACTGCTCACTCAGTCTCCAAAAGTTAGATAGGGCTAAATGGCCTCGCCTACTCCCGTATATACGGGAATAAAAAGGCGTTAGCTGATTTTTTTTTTTTTTTGATCAAAATAAGCAATTAAAACCTAATAAGTTTCATAAGTCGTAAGACCATGAAATTGCTGAGACTATAGACATTTCAAAAGAATGCATAGGATAAATTTTGCACGAAGAATTATAAGATGGGCGCTGTGCTTGCTGGGTGTACATAAAAGGTACTGATGTCAAAAAAAAAAAAAAAAAAAAAAAAAAAAAGAGAGAGAGAGCATAAATCAGGCCTGGCAACAAACAAAAATATCATATATTGATTGTAACTGTTTTACAAGAAAATTTAAAGTCTTGCAAATGCTTAGGATCCATACACAATGCAATAAAAATCAAGGCTTAATTTTACATCATGTATGGTCTGCTTTCATCAGAAATTTAACTGCCAGGGACCTAGGATATAACACACGTGGTACCTCAGAATATAATATTGTATATAGCAACAACTGGCAATGTTCCAACACGCATACAGTAACAAATTTACCATTTGTATTCTGGTTTATCAATTATATGTTACCGTTGTGAAGTTATCAAAAACATCTAATATGTGTAATTAATTGTTAATAGGCTTTTATGTATCACTATTCCTGATGATGCAAGTCTTACAATGATGCAACTTATGAAACTTGTCAGGTTTTAATTACTTATTTTTATTAAGCTCTTCATTTACATAACTTTCCACAGAAACTTAAGCTTGAATTCTTTTTCTCATTTGGATCCCTCCGGTCTGTCCTCCCTAGTTGAAATCACCCATAATGGTAGTTCTCTCTATACAATTCACAATCCTTTTCAGATGATCTTGGTCTATAACAGCACAGGATTGTGCATTTTGTCTTGTTCATTTCTCTCATATCAAATAGCCTTGATTCTGGTATGACCATCTGTATGAGTAAAACACTGCCTTCTCTGTTGTACTCTTCTCTTTCTACTCTGTTGTCTTCCATCCAGTCCATCTATCCAACAGGCAGAAGTAACCAATGGATTTAAGTCTTTGCAATTATTAGTAAGTGGTCCCATCCTTCCTGAATAAACTAAACTCGTTGCATTCTCTTCCTGTAACAGTATTCATTTCTGTCAGCTAGGTTTCACTGATGCCAATAATTGTTGGTCTCGACCAACACTAAGAACTCCTCACCTTAGTTCCTGATGCTTCTGGCATCAGTGTATATGCATGTAAATTGATCACTATAGAATGGTCTCTAAGTTACATGAACACTATGATCAGCAGTGTATCCTCTAAAGAGTAATGCAGATCATTATGATTAGTAGTAAATATGTTAATTTAACTGCTGAAAATCAAGAGGAAAAAAGAGAAAGAGGTGTATTTTCAAAAAGCTACAGCCAAAATGAAATTTTTGCTGAAATTTTTACTGGGATTCTTCATTGCTAGGTCAATTAAGAAATATCTTTTCAAAGCATCCAAGACGTGCCAGGTTGTACTATGGCTGGGTAGAATGATGAGAAGAGAAAGTTATCATTGATTCAAATACTTCCACAGATAGTTTTTTGCAGAAAATAAACAAGAAAACGGGATGCAGGGAATGAGCAAAGAAAAAGAAATATTTATTTGGTGAGTTTTGAAGCCATTATGAACAAACAATGGCTGGTCTGATGCATGTGTTTTAACAGATTAGAAACAAGCTGTAGGATTATCAATGCAAATTCTGATGAGTTCTATGGATATATCCACAGATCTCTCACACACACACACACACACACACACACACACACACACACACACACACACACACACACACAGTGGAAACTGAATATATTTTTTTTTGAAATTGATCATTAATTAATCTAATTGTACTCTTCAGTGAAGAATCTTTAAGGAACTCTTATGGAAAACCACACCAAATGTAAAATCTGTATTGTTTGTATAGAGTTTTAGTTCAAATATATATAGTTCAAAGATATTGCCTGAAAAAACAAAGAAAGACTGTTTTGTGAATGCTGAAAAGGTAATATTTGTGATGAGGTTATAGTTATTTCTATTAGAAAAATCTCATACTGTAGAGATTTCAATATTGCCAAAAGTATGACTAGTAGAAAAGTGTTTTTTATTTATAAGAAATAAGCTAGGTTGAGTTTAACAAGCATAATTATGAAAATCCCACTGATGAATGGTTTTGAACATTGGAATTTAGGGAGTAGAAGCAAATGCCCAAGATTGATGAGCAATAGTTCCCTCCTTTCCATTCAGGACACTATCTATCCAGTTACTAGCTCGGCACAAATACATAGCAAAACACCCCACCAAATACTGTTATGTACTCCCAAAGGGATATATCAGGATACAAAGGTAGTCATCATCGTCAGCCATTTTCTGTCTGCTTCTGGATGAAGGACTCCCTCAAAATCCTTCATTCTATTCTTTCTTGAAGTTTCCTATGCCACTCAGTTCCAGCCATCTCTTTAATCTCATCCTCCCAACATCTCTTTGTTCTTCCTGTAGCTCTCTTTACCTCTCTGGGATATCATTCTGATATCAACTTCATCCCAAAGATCCAAATGACAATGAGCAGGTCATGTTACTTCTTGCAATATGACCTGCTCATTGCCATTTGGATCTTTTAATGGCTGTTGTAATGTTTTTCACCCTAGTCTGAGCACTGATTCAAGTATTTTGCTTTCTACTTAGAATGGTAATACTGAGTAATTCTCAACTTGTTGGTCAATTTCTGAGTCAAAATCCACTTTTCACTTCCATATGCCATGACTGGAAGTATACCACTATCGAATATTTTTACTTCAAAGCAGATTGGGATGTTTACTTTGAGTGCTTCATGGTATTTTCCAAAAAGTTATCCAACCAAGTTGAATTCTACATATAATTTCTTCAATACAGTCTCCCTCTACTATGATCTACATCAATTTCCTGGCGTTCCATTAAAAAGTTATCCAACCAAGTTGAATTCTACATATAATTTCTTCAATACAGTCTCCCTCTACTATGATCTACATCAATTACCTGGCGTTCCATTAGAATTGGCTTTTTGGTGATGTATTTATTATGCATTATTTTTGTTTTGTCTTTATTTATATTTAATCTTTTCTTTTTACTTTCTACATTCAATTTATTCATTATTTGTTGAAGTTCTTCTGCAGAGTTTCCAAAAATAACATTCTCATCAGCGAATTGTTGGTGGTTTAGTTTTTTCCCCATTTACCATAATTCCTCTATTTGTCCAATTCAAGTTTTTAAAAATTTCTTCTAGGGCTGCTGTAAATAATTTAGGGGAAATGGCATTTCCCTGTCTAACTCCCTATTTTATAGGAAATTTCATATTTATTCCTGATTTTACAGCTGCACTTGAATTTTTATATATCTTCTTCCTCTTTATAGCACTTTTTATTATAGCTTGGTGAAAAACCCTGAGTTTCCTGGTGAAAAAAATCCCCTACCTCTGTATGAGACTGCCTAACTCTCCTTTAGTTGAAAGAGACCAAATAAAGGTTCCTCACATCTTGGATGGGAATCAAACCTATGTCTTTCCGACCAAAGGGCTTCATCTATACTGACTAAGCTATGGATGCTCTAGGTGAATTTTTATATATATGGCTATCAACATAAGTTTTTCAGTTCCTTGATTTTTAAGAAATGTCAGGCCTAATGGTTTTCGGTATTCATTTGTCTTTTCAATGATTTCTCTTATTACATATACAAGGTGATTTAAAATTAAAGTTTAAGGCCTTGTGGAGTGCCATCTAGTGAACCAAATGCTTCAAAATTTTGCAGGAATACATTGTGTGGCATGCAGAGTGATATCTGAGGGGAAAAAAAGTTGTTCCAAAATTTACTATGAGAGGAGTTGTAAATATCAGATGCATGGAATTTGCATATCGTGCAACTTGGCAGGTGCCAGGAAGGTTTAAAAAGATAAAAATGGGATTTTTCTCTTCATTCTGGTTGTTAATATTTTCCACAGATAACTAACATTACCCCAATGTGCTTTGCTTATGAAGCTGTAATACTTAAAACAATTACAATGCTGTTGCTGTACCCCACGAATTTCATTACCTGAATAAATGGTGATGAGGGTTATTATCTCCAAGTGCTCTGCAATGAATGATTAGTCATTTTGAAGAAATGGATTGTTGGGAGTTAAACCTGCCAGAGGTCACAAAACAGTCAGTTCACAGCAAGTGAATGAAGTGGCTACTGCATTTGTGGGGCAGGCCATGAATAACAGTGTATAACAGTGTAGCAGCCCTACAACAGTCTGTAAAAATTCTATGGATGATTCTGCATTTCTACCCATTCAAAATAACCCTGACACAGGAATTGCACCTGCATGACTTTGAAAGTCAAATAATGTTTGCTTTAATAATCCTTGCTTGAATGGAGTTGGATGCTGCGTGGCACAGATGATTTTTCTGAGGAGATGAGGCTCACTTTCAAGTGAATGGATCTGTGAAGACCCACAATTGCTGAATATGGGCTATGCAAAACTTACACACACACACAATCCAACAAATTCCTTTGCATTCACCCACAGTTGCTGTCTGGTGTGAATTTACAGCTTTGTTTATCATTGGAACATTCTTCTTTGGGGATATTTACCAGTCAGGTCCTGTGACCTGCTCAGTTACTGCTGAGAAGTATCATGATAAGATAAACAGTTTTGTACTACAGCTGCATGGATTCATTCATTTCATGCAGTATCGGGCCTCCCTCCACACTTTGATCAATTTGCATAGGAGGTTCTTTGGGAAAATTTCATGGAAGGTAGAGTGATTAGCACTGCATAATCACCTCGTTTATCTGATCTGACTCCCACGACTTTTTTCCTCTAGGGATTTCTCAAAGACTGGGTTTATCAGTAATCTTGATAACTTGCAAGTGCTTAAAGACAGCATAAAATAGCATGTGTGCAACATCAGTTCTGACCAGATGCATTCTGCCATTGAATGCTTGCAAATGATGCAATTTGTGGCATATCAGGAAGGGCAGCACATTGAGAAGTACAGCCTGTGAATGCTAATGGAAGTGAATACAAATGTGTTATCTATGCTTATGTACCAATGTACCGAATGTAAATGTACCATCTACATTTGGTACATCATGCAGTATCCCCTGGTGGTGAATTTTTAAGTACTTTTTTCGGATATTGCTTCTTCATGATGCACAATGTATTCCTGCAAACTTTTGCAACATTTGGATCACTGGGTGATGCTCCACAAGACCTTAAAGAGCGACACTTTAATATTAATCACTCTGTATATGACGAATAGTACTGTAATTTTTTCTGAATCCTTGTTCTGGAGATTGGCAAAAATCTAGTTTATTTTGTATTCTGTTGCTGAATGTCTAGAAAAGATAAATTGTCTTTTTCAATTTCCATAGTGAATTGATTCAAGGATGTAAAGTATTTATAGTTGGTAGAGTTTCTTTATTATGAGGCCAAACAGTTGATGAAAATTTGAATGTTTTTAAGGAGAGTGCTGAAGCCTTGCTTCACTGCCTGAACTCAAATCAGAATGACTACCTATTGTTATCAAAAATATGGGAAAGTCTGATTAAAATAACGCCTCATTTTTAAAAAAATCTTTATACTGTTATGTATACCTTTTCCTTAGTTAGAACATAACATTACTGGAAATATAACATCACTCGGCTCAATATTTCAAATAAATCCATTGTTTGTATTCTACCTTGTATGAACTGTTTTTTGCCACTGAAGATGGTCTGTAATTTTCAGAGCAAAATATATGGCCTTATAATAAATTATTACCTTTACCTTGTGTTTACATGTAAATAATTCATAAAACTATGGCACAAGTTTCTCTAATAGAAAGAATGGTTTGATAGTTTTAATTTGATGCTTTTTTGAAATGTTGTTATTTTTCCATATTTGATCGTCTTTTGAAACAAGCACTTCTACACCTCCCAAATTTAAATTGGAATGACTGTCTCTCTGTTGCCAAGATATGAGGAGAGTTCCTTCCTCATAAACGACAAGCATTAATGCCCCTCCCCAAAAAAAATTATTATTTTTTTAATTTGAGGTAATGCTGTTTCATTTCATTATGTAATTACATTTCATTTTATTTCAAATCACTTAATTTGGGGCTTAATTGTAATCTTAATTTATTATAACTACCCACTAGGTGGCTCCTTGACCAAAGGACTTGAACAATGTTAATGAGTGTCAGTTAATGTTTCGAAATGTAAGGATATTCATTATGGATGAAGTACATTGCAAGCAAAGGATCGCATGAAAGTGAATTTCCTGCATTTCATTCCATCAATGAAGCTAGAGACTTGGGGATTATAGTGGACAGTGAGTTAAAGTTTAGGTGCTAAGATGGTTAAGACATCATCAACAATGCACAACTGCACTGCTAATTTGAAAGAAAAAAAAAGAAGTTATATTGACACTTTACGTGGTCATCTGGATTCCAAGAAAATGGGTAGACAAATGAGAAGTTTCAGAGGGAGGTGACCAACATGATAACTAGTCTACAGACCTGCCCATATGAACACAGGCTGAGGGAACATGTTCTTCATAGTTTGAAAAACAGAAAGATGAGAGAAGATATGATAGAAACATGGAAGCCAATAAGCAGAATGGAACTTATAGTATACATATAAGTGAGATTGTGCCACTTATGGCTGGTAGACAGGTAAGCAACCATTTGAAGGCAGAACTTGGGATACTTCTTAGATATTGGGTTAAAGATGTGGATAAGTAACATGTAAGGTCCACAAGATTCTTTTCATGGCCAGTAATTAGTGTGTATGGAATTGTCTGAAATTAATGTTATGATTGCATCTTTGGTGAATACATTCAGGAAGAAACATAACTATTTAAGTATGAGTGGCAAAAATGGCTTTCTCAATGAGTCCTTGGACTTTTCTGGAGGAGCAAACACAATAATAATTAATAATTTCAGTGAGGTACATATCCAGTTTCTTTTCACACAAGGGAATGTAAACAAATCCAATTAAGCCATGTTGTGGATTAATATCATATTCCATTCAGTAAAACAAAGAAGAAAAAGCAAAATTTTATAAATGTGAATTTCAATTAGGGTTACAAATTATTACATGCTCAAAAAATTATTATCAGAAGGTAGAACAATCAAAACTAAAGAAAATATATAAATATTCTTTTTGGTTTTGCTCATGTGTTTCATACAGTCCTTCATATATATTCTGATGATGGTTCTTTCCCTGAAATAGTACACAGCAGCTTTTTTTTTTCATCTTCCACTTAACATAGGGCTCAATGATCTGTCAAGACCAAACAACTCTGGCTTTAAAGAAACCTAAATAAAGTTAGGACAAAGACAATCAATTTATAAGGTCTGCAACTAGTCAATATGTGTATTCTCAGAATGATTTCTCTGCCTTGCAAAAACTCAGATTTCATCATCATCAAATTCCTGATATGTATCCCCAAGGGAGTATAGAATATGATAGTACTACATGAAAAACTTACATCACCACTAACTTCCTATCTACAATTTATCCAATTCAATCTGTTACCTGTCAAGATTCCAACATTATCAGATTTTATATTTCTTCTAAGGCACTTTTTACTGTATCAATCCACCTATATCTTGGTTTTCCACTTTCCTCACCCATTCTGTTTAAGTGACCATACCACCTGAGATTAGCTCTACTAACACATTCCTGGATGCTGACAATGTCAAGTTCTTTCCTAATACCCTCGCTTTTAATATGATATTGTCATTGATGCCATCTGTTCATGGCCCTAATCTTTCTCAGGACTCTCATTTCTGCAGTCTCTAGTCTTTGGTCAAGTGTTTTACTTCTGACCTAGCTCTCAGATCCATAAGTCAAAACTGGTTTGAACACTGTCTTGTATACAGCTAATTTAGTGTTCCAACTAATTGCTCTCTTATTCCATGTGAATTTATTCAATTGACTTCCCACCATATCAGCTTTGCTGATTCTGTTTTCTATTTCTATATTGAATTTACCATCTTCACTAAAAAACATGCCAAAGTAGCTGAAATGTTTTACTTGTTCCACAGGTCCCCCCGTTCACAACACAGTTGACATTTTCAACAATTCTACCTATTTTCATTGTCTTTGTCTTTTTAATGCTGACCTTCATACCATATCTAAAAAGAAACCGAACTTTTGATAGAAAATAAAACACAGGCCAATATAATTATTCAAATAATTTATTTCAATCAATATACTCTCCTTCAGCTTCAATACAGCATTTGGCACGGTCAAATAATTCGTTAAATGAGTTTTTTATATCGGTTTTTGGGATACTGTTGAGGGTCGTGGTTACTGCCATTTGAACAATTTCAATGGTATCGTATTGCTTTCCTTTCATTGGCAAATGAAAGAAGTCACCGGGTGCTAAATCAGGCGAATATAACGAGTGATCCAACACACAAACTTGGTTTTTGCTCAAAAACTGTCTCACAATGTCAAACAATGAGATGGTGCATTATCGTGCAAAAGTGACCAGCTGCTTGCATTACGATATTCATGCCATACATGAATTCTGGCTATCAATTGCTTCAAACTTCAAGATAAAACTCACCATTGACCATTTGGCTAGGCGGAACGAATTCTTTGTGGATAATGCCCTTGGAATCGTAGAAACAAATCAGCATTGTCTTTACCTTTGACTTCTCCAAGCGACTTTTTTTTCCAGATGCCCTTCTTCTGGTGGTCTCCACTCAGCACTCTGGCGCTTTGGTTCAGGCTGATACTCAAAACACCACATTCGTCACCAGCAACGATCATTTCAAGGAAGTTTTAGTCCTTATGAGTGGTTTTAATGAGGTCCTTGCAGTGTTCAATTGATACATTTTTTTGGTCATCGGTCAACTTGTGGGGAACAAATCGCAAATTCAATTTACGAAGGCCCAAACTCTCAGTCAAAATGTTGTGCACAGTTGATTTTGGAAGTCCCCAGTTCATCTTCAATCAATCTCACATACAATTTCGGGTTTTCTTTCATGAAATCATGCACTTTTTTGATGTTAACTTTGCTCAGTCTGGTTTTTGGGCGGCCCCGCTTTTCGTCGTCCTCAAGTGTCTCATGACCACTTCGAAATTGCTTAAACCACTTGTAAAGTTGAGTATGGGATAAACATTCATCACCATATGGTTTTTGAAACATTTGATGCATTTTGGTAAAACTTTTACCAAGTTTAACACAAAAGTCAATCACAGCCCTCTGTTTGAAACTCATTTTCCAACCATTCGTCAAAACATACTTGGTACTCTTGGTACCATAACTCGGCTTCTAATGAAACAAATGTCATGAACAGTTACACAACACTAATGAAGATTGCCGCTTTCGACAACAAAAAGATACAACAATTGACGCAACTAGTTTTTTCTATTTTCGAAAAGTTTGGTTTCTTTTTGGACAGAGGGTGTATTACAACAGTTATTCAATTTAGTCAGGAAATCTTGCAGACTTCTAGCAAATTTATTTAGAAGTATAACATCATCCACATAAAGCAAAGAACTGACATTAACATCTCCAATTTTGATATCAGGTTTAATACCACTTTCCTTCATAATGTGATCCATATAGATAATGAATAACAGAAGAAATAATGTACATCCTTGTCTGATACAAGATTCAACATTAGACCATCTTCCTGTATTTCCTTCAATTCTAACTGCTGACTTACAACTCAAATAAAGACTAACTATTGCTTGATATAATGCCCCATTGACACCATGCAACTGTAGCGTTTTTGAATAGCTTTTCTCCTAGCACCTTGTCATATGCCTTTTCCAGATCTACAAAAATTAAATAGAAATCTTTGTTATATTCCCATCATTTTTCAACTATCTGTCATAAAGTGAAGATCTGATCCTGACAGCCTCTATTTGGCTTGAATCCAGCGTGTTCTTCACCAAGTTTTTCTTCCACAATTCTTCTCAACCGTTTCTCAAGTATACTTGCATAAACCTTACCAGGAACACTCAGTAGGGAAATACCTCTGTAATGCTCATATTCAGTTTTATTTACCTTTTTATATATATAGGTACTATGAGAGCTCTACTCCAATCATCGGGAATTCGTCCCTCTGTCCAGGCCTTACAGTAGCTGCACTGCATAGTGCAGCTACCGTAAGACTTTTCGACCTCCATAAGTGATTGTTTCTGGTCGAATATCATCTACTCCTGCCTTTCCACATTTCAGGCCTTTGATGGCTTTTTCTACTTCAAGTATGGAAATGGCATTCCTGATTGCATCTTGTTTAATTTTTTTTTTCACCACTGTGCTGTCACTACTTGTTTCATTTAGGGATATCTTTTTCTCCAGGTTTCATGTCACCCTTATCATCTCTAGTTCCTTTTACAGCACTCTTTCCTCCATTTTCGAGCTTTTTCAATAGCCTCCAGAATATTTTGCCATCTTCTTGATATTTGTTTTTATGTTCTTACCAAAGTCCTCCCATGACTTTGTTTAGCTAGTTTTACATAGTGTTTTGCTTTCTTACATTTGTCTCTGTATTCTCTAAGAGCACAAACTGACTTATTTTCCAGGAATTTTTGATATGCTTTCTTCTTTTCCTTCAGTACCTCTTGAAATTCCTGTGTCCACCATGGAGTTCTCATTTTTCTATTCTTGCAGACAACCTAACTACATGCCTCTCTGGCTGAATCAATCAATGTTTTCTTCAGCAGTTGCCACTGAATCTCCAAGGTTTGGTTCCTGTTCTCAAACTCTTTCATTTTTTTTGAATAATGTTTGAGTAATTTAGTCTACAGTTCACATCTGATAGCTGCTCAACTTTTATTCATTTTAAAACTTTATTACATGTTCTTCTTTTCAATATGAAATTCAATGGCAGCATGTAATCAATATTAATTATACCTCTGCTTATAGAAGTAATTAATATTAATTAATTACTGCATTCATCATCATTATTACATATAAAGAAAAATGTAAATGCACTCAATTTATGTGATGAATTTTAACACAAAAAGACTAAATCATGATCACTTCTAATTTCAAATCCTCTGTACACTCTGGTGTCCTGAACCGCTGAGAAAACATCCCCATCAACAATAATGCTGTCAACGAGACTTTTCTTATTCCTTGTGTCTTCTCTTCATGTGAATTGATGCATATAGTAATAACCAGTCCATGCTCTGAGCAGAAATGCAACGGGCATTTGCCTTCATTATTAGCTTTGCTCTTTTCTCCAAATTTTACCAAAATATTTTTGTATGTCTGACAATCACTTCCTAATCTGCTATTTAGATCCCCAACAAGGACCAACTTTTCCTTTTTCATTGTGTCAGTTGCTTTCTCTAAAGCCTCAAAAAAATTCCTCCACTTCTACCTTAGTAGAACCTTCTGTGGGACCATAGGCACAAATAAGCCTCATATTTGCCTACATCACTTTACTCGACACTGCATGCCATTCAAGAAGATCAGCCTCGTATTTAGCATGAATATAACATTTTGTATTTATTGCTCAGAAAGATCTCACCAGTTGTTGTCTTTTTTGTTTCAGTCACCCCTATTACGTCGATCTGGTACTTATCCAATTCCTCAGCTAGCTCCATTTCTTTGCCGTTTAGGCTTCTTTTATTGATAGTACTGATCTTGAACTCTGGTGATGTTGAGTTGGTTTGTGTTTCTGGATCTGTTCCAGTAGCTGACTTTTCACTGTTTACTCTCTGAGATTTTGAGGAGGAAAACACCATGAGACAAGCATCCTAGAAGAGATTCAAACCCAGGTCTTTACAAAAACGTTGTAATTACCAACCAAGCTTCAGATGCTCTATAGGGAGTACAAAAAGGCACGTCACATCTTTCTGCCAAATATGCTATTGAGGCATTACTATTATATTTATATATTTTTCTTCCTCCTCTTACACATAAGGCACAATGACTAACTAATTTGACTTGATAGTACCCTAATTCATACTATGACAGGCATGGTTAATCCTACATACAAAGTTTACTATTAGGTATAGTTTCTGGGAAAATTCTCATGCTACGTCTCTTAAACACTATTATTATAATTATGGCTATTATAGCCTGTTTTTGTTTAGGAGTGTCCCTTATTTTAAATATATTGGCTAATATTACTCAAGAAAGCGGTATATATATTTTACGGCATTATGGGTGAGTATAGAAGGCAATTATAGCAGAATAAAAGAGGTGAAAAAATTTTGTACATACCTTGTTTTGATTCCAGGATGTCTTCCAATTTCATGATCCTGCTGAAGGTTGTTTATAAAGAGGGGGGGAAGGAGGGAGCGTGGGGGTGTGTTTTGATGCGGGAAAATAAATTTGGAAACCCGGGTTATGTATTAATAATATATATATATATATATTTATATATATATTATTGTGTTTAGGGATGCATTTTGTGGGTGGGGGGAGAGAAGGGGGAAGGGTTTACTTATGTGGAAACTGGGGCAGGGGAGGGGGCTAACAGGGTGCAGACTCCTACAAGAACACCACCACAGCCCCTTTATCAAAATTTGTTGCAAAACTCATCAAACCACTACTAACAACGTCTATCTGTATGATCAAAAATACGGACGACCTATTTTGGAAAATAAATAACACTACTCCATCCCATGATGACATTCTCACCTCACTAGATGCAACTTCGTTATACACCAACGTGGATGTCCCCAGAACATTAGACATCGTACACACACACTACTCACAGAGACCACACCTTACACACACACACACACACACACGCGCGCACAAAACACCAAATGACATCATTAGCTTGATGAAACTCACAATATCCGCCAACTTCTTTAAGTTCAACAACTCCTCATAATGTTCAAATTTTCGGTCTCCCAATGGGCCAACACATCAGTGGGCAACTAGCAGAATTATTCCTGGCACACATTGAATCACTTCTACTCCCCCCCCCCCGCATCACCTTTTATGGCAGATACGTAGATGATATTCTATGCATTGGTAAAACCTCACACATCTGTGCCTTACAAACATCCCTTAATGATTATAGCAACAGACTACAATTCACCATGGAAACAGAACAGAACAAATCCATCAATTTCTTAAACCTGACATTAATCAGAAGCAATAACAAGATAGCTACTAAGATATTCCACAAACCCACACATATCAGAAACTACCTCCATTTCAATTCATACCACCCATATTCCGTTAAAAAATCAGTCATCCTATCACAATTTATCAACCAACAGCGATTATCTTAACACGAAATTAAAGTATATTTAACACAGGTTTTCAAAAATCGCAACTATCCCACACATCTAATAAGTTACGCAAACGGTATGGCAAAATCCCGTCATAACAATAATACAACCAAAACAGACTTCCCTACATGTATGATCATCAAATTGCCATATATCCAAAACACATACAAAGCCTACAAATACATTTTCAAAAACAGGGACTATAAGCTAGTATTCACCACAAACCAAAAATTAGCAACTCTCCTAAAACCCACTAAATCTCTCTCACACAAAGAAATATTCGAACACTCTACAACGTAGTCTACAAATTTCCTTGTCAAAAAGACTGTGACGTCACCTACACTGGCTCTACAATTAGGTCCTTATGGACTAGACCAGTGATGGCAAACCTTTTTACTCAGATGTGTCAAACATCTTTTTTTTTTAAATATTGCCGTTGTTGATGTGCCACTTGCATACATGCATTATAAATTAAACTACATAATCAGAGATGGTGACTTACATATATATATCATATTAGGCTATTTATTTAATAGGACATTGACATAAAAATCTATAAATTCATATTATACAATTAATTTAATAAACTGAAATAATATGAATTCATAGATTTTATATCGATATCAAATTGTTGCTGAGTACTGATAGAAAGTTGCTTTATAGAAGGGCTATAGTGTGTACATTTTAATGCTACACAGGCAGTGCTTAAAACCTTGCTCAATCTATTTCTCCCTTTCGATTTGATTTTATTTAAAGCAGAAAACAGAGTTTCACAAGAGTATGTAGAAGAGAAAATTGTTAGAAGAGCTTTAGCAAAGATTTTAAGAGTATGAAAGTTTTCGGGAAGGTTATTCCACACGCTTAGAATTTCACAGTCTGAATTTTTACATTTTACAAAACACGGTATAATGGGACGTTCCCGCTCAAGTTCTTCTAATTTGTTTCTAAGAGCAATATACTTTCTTTTCCAGATAGGAGATTACACTGGAAGTTGGCTAGCATTTCTAGATCTTTTAAATCCAACCACTCAAAGTCATCTAATTTAAGCTAAATGAATTCTGTTTCATCAGGATGCTTTATGAATTGGATTGTTTGTTCCAACATTCGAAATTGCTTACATCTAGAAGAAAACTGCTCAGTTACTGACTTTAGAACTTCAATAAATTGGTTGATATGTTGTTCACGATTTTTGGGTCTGGTTTCGTTAAAATAATTTTTCACTTTTGGGAAATATTTAAAATTGTTACTTTCTAAATCATGTTGAAATATTTTGAGTTTATTCTCAAAGCTCTTGATTGTGCTAAACATAACATCGACAGATTTTCCGAAACCTTGCAAATGTATATTAGGTTCATTCAGGTGCAATGAAAAATCTGTGAAAAACATCAGCTTACTGAGCCAAGCAGAATTATTCAACTGAGAAAATTCGTGCTCCCTGCCCTTCGTATTTAAATATAATTTAATTTCATTTAAACATTCAACAAACCGTTCAAGTACTTGGCCGAATCGAAAATATTTTCGATAAATCTATCTGTTTTTCACGGAACACTTTAACAACACAGTCGCATGTCTTTACCTGTCGTGTTTTGAGGTAAATTTTCTAACTTTATCAATTCATCATGCATAGAATCACTGTGAACATACCTTGCAATAATAGCCAATCGAGCTGATGACGTAATATCTGTAGTTTCGTCGCGACAAATGGAAAAACGATGGCATGAGTTCAAGTCTTGTTGTATTTGATTTTCTATACTAGCATTCATTGATATAATTCTGTCTTTAATAGTATTCCTACTTAATGGTAACTCTTTCGTGCGCTTTACAATAGCTTCCTTATTATGAATGTCCTCAAATAAAAATGGTGCACACTTTATGAAAGCTTCTTTAATATAATCACCAACACTAAGTGGTTTCCCATGTTCAACAATAGTATGTGAAATACTGTAACTTGTGGCTACTAAATTTGAAGGTCCTGAAACAAATTTAATTAAAACGGTTGGTGGGGTAGCAGTGTTCACTTTACTTGGCCAGTTTGCCTGTTTTGAGGGATGACAAGATTGTGATTCTGTCAGTTTTAGATGTTGCAATATGTATTCTTTCTTCAAAAGTTTTTTCTAGGAGCCATTTGTGCTTAGTTTCAAAATGTCTTCTTACATTCCAAATTCTATTCACAGATAGCTAGCCACACAATTTACAGAGAACTTTATTGCGTCTATCAATAACACCATATTGTTCAGTCCAGGCATCTTGGAAATTTCTTGCACTTCCTTTCTGTGATGTTTAGTTTTTTATTAGTCTAGCTGCCATTGTAAAAGGGTTCACAAATTAAAAAAGAGCAGAATTATATAAAGTGGTAATTAAGCAGTAATAATTAATAAGAACTAACAATTACTGGAAATGAATTATACACCAGCAACTCAAATTACTTAAGTGGCAGACCATGCAAGACTACCACTACTACTACTTTCAGCAGGGTTGCCATATTTATTACCAGTACATTCGTAGAAACCGTGTTAATTCATCATGCTAAACCTACTAAATAGCAGCTATTTAGTAGGTTTTGTTGCGATATCATCGTAAGTTGTTACTATTTGCATTATTTAACAAAATTTACTGAATTTATTGCAACTATAAAAATGTTTTCATTATTTACTCAGATAAATTCAATATTTAATGCTGTGAATTATATTTTCTGTTATAGTGGTTTTAAATATGTTTAGAACTTGTATTACTCAGTCGAGAGACTTGGAATGCATGCATGAATGAATTTCACAGACGTCAAATGAAAACTTTAAGTTTATGATATATAAAGCACGTATTTATAAGTTTCTATCGTATAATATTGATAATAAATTTCACAAGTTTTTATAATATCATATGACTATGCAGAAATTATAATGATTAAGAAAGAAAACGTAAACTTAAAACGCTCGTTGTTTATAGGCTAATTACAAAATAAAATAGAAATAAGCTAACTACAAAATAAAACAGACTAACTATAAAATATAATTCTTTCAAAGAACCCAAACCTACCTTCACCTTAACTGTGAGCAATCTTACATGATTTATCACAGTTTTTTCATCAGAATACCAATATTTTTCAACATCCAAGGTGTGTCACCTGAAACCCTCAAGTGTGTCAGTGCTGACACGCGTGTCATAGGTTCGCCATCACTGGACTAGACTACAAGAGCACTTCAGGGATTGCAATATTCCCATTCCGGAATATCTGAACACAAAAAAAAACATCGCAACATCAAAAAGAAAAATAAAACACAGAGTACAGGGAAGACAGAAACTGCAGCTCACGCCCTTGAACTGAAACATATCCTCCAAATCGAGAAGGCCATAATCATAGACAAACAAGACAACGAAACAATGCTTAGAATATCTGAAACTATCGCCAAAAAACACGATGAAAATTCAATCAACATCCACTGCCCCTACCTAATTTCCGAATGTTGGACGATCCAGAACTTACAAATTAAGCCACGCCTCCAGCCATTTAGTGACAACAAATGCCCTTGTTTGGCAGATTCAACTTGCAGTCTTGACATAGCCCTACACTCATTCCGAATAAGTTCCGATGATGGTCAGTCGACCGAAATGGGTCCGCACCCTGTTAACTCCCTCCCCTGCCCCAGTTTCCACATAAGTAAAACCTTCCCCTTCTTTTCCTTTCTTTTAGGCTTGCACGGTGATCCGAATGCATTTTTGGAAATTATGGAGACAACTACCGTGTTTGAATAAAAACTTTAGTTTACTATTACTAAAAAAAATTTTTTTTTATTACTAAAATTTTCCCCTTCCCCTTCTCTTCCCCCCCTCCTACAAAATGTGCCCTTAAACACAATAATATATATATATATTATGAATACATAACCCAGGTTTCCAAATTTATTTTCCCACGTCAAAACACACCCCCACACTCCCTTCCTCTCCCCTCTTTATAAACAACCTTCAGCAGGATCATGAAATTCGAAGGCATCCTGGAATCAAAACAAGGTATGTACAAAATTTCTCCACCTCTTTTATTCTGCTATAATTGCCTTCTATACTCACCCATAATGCCCTAAAATATATATATACCCCTTTTTTGAGTAATAATAGCCAATGTATTTAAAATAAGGGACACTCCTAAACAAAAACAGGCTATAATAGCTGTAATTATAATAAAAGTTTACTGATTGTATCTTCAGGATGAAAAATTCCAAACCCAAAAGTCCTTAAAATGGGTCTGTACATCTTAGATAGGATTTCAATCTATGTCTTTCCAACCAAAGGGCACTTTCATTACCATCTATACTACAGAAGTTCTCGGCAGCTCTGTTGGTATTTATACACTTTTTTAAGTTGTGTTAAATTCATGATAATTGTATTCTTTTCTCCCCATGAAAATTTTCATTAGGTGTGTTTGCCTATACAAATACAGCCAATTCTCCTTATATCAGATTCATCTGGCTAAAAGAACAAACTCTCTTATCAGAGTGTGTAACCCCAACTATGAAATTTGGAGGTGGCGGTGTGATGGTATGGTCTTGTTTTTCCTGGTTTGGCTACAGACCTCTGTTCGTGGTCCAAGAAAACTGAACTCTGTGAGGTATCTGGACAATGCAATGCTTTCTACTTTGTGGCATTTCTACAGAAGTGACCATTGTCTCTTTCAGCAAGATAATGTGCTATAAGGCTACTGCTGTAACTGTGTAGTTGTAGACATGAACATCACAACACTTGAATGGCCTCCACAGCGCGCTGTCTCAACCATTTTGAACATCTGTGAGATGAACTGGAGCATTGGGTGAGGTCAAGAAATGTCCACCCCACAACAGTCCAGGACTTCATTACATGCATACAGGAAGAATGGTCCAAAATTCCCATTACATTTGTAGATGCAGCAATCCTGTAGGATTGCTGCATTCATTGCAGTGAAAGGAGATTCTGCACCAGGGCTGTTTGTTCCTCACACTATGGTGTTCACTGACTTCTTTCCAAGATGTGTATACATATATAATGTCATCACGTCTTTACATCTTCTGAAATAAACTGTTCACCCATGAAAAGTTAATTCTGCTTCCTTTTAAGTGTTGTTACTTTCATTAAATACAAAATTAAAAGTATTTTGTGAAGTCCTGATATAGTAAAGGCCACTCATCATCACCAAGAAACATTCAAAACAGAATAATACACAACTCATTATGGTAAAATTATGCCGATGACCATGTATTAGAGTAATAACTTTATTTAACTTAATGTTTCAACTCTCACACACACAAACAAACAGGTTACATTACAATCCACACAGTATCCAAAGTAGCATTAATTTGGTCAACTGTTAACCCTACTAGCCTAATCTCTGGTAACCTTAACTGCAGAAAACACTGAATACTACTTAGTAAAATTTTCAAAAATGTTGCTACATAATGAATTTAATATTACAGTATGTCTTCTTGAAAAAAAACTAATTAATACTTACTTTTTATTTGGGGTCTCAGCAAAACACTTCAGTGAAGAAGTTTCCACTACTGTTTCACAGAAACAAACTACTGGGTCTGCTACTTTTATATCTATGAAAATTAGGAGAATATATATATGTAATAGGAGAATGGTTTATATATATATATATATATATACATAGTATAACAGACCAGTCCACTTTTCCTTCTTAATGCAACTTCCACAAAAGGTTCTAAACATAGCACATTAGACCATGAATATCAGGAGAAAGTCTGCTCTGGTACCAAATGATGCTTTACATTAAGGCTTCAATAAACATGCAAGTCATGTCATTACAGTAAATGATATTTATTATCATTTACTGTAATGACATTTTTGTTTCAATGTCTCTCCTTGACTAATATATAGTCAACATTATATCATTCATTAGTTAGTTAGCGAACAGAAGTACTATCAAATGGCTAACCATTGGATAGTATCTATTATTTCTTGTGATTTAATACATGCCTTAGTATTTAAGGCATGTTCAGCTAATAGACATTCAATCTGGAAATTGTAATTCTATATATTCTTTGCTCCTCAGTTTCAACCAGCCTGTTTGTTTATAGCCATTATGATTATATGATCATGTAATCTCACATATATCAAGAAGAAACCGGGATGTATTTTGTCTTTTGGAAAGAAATGGAAAGGAAAAGTGTGTTGTGGAACAATATATTGAGCTAATATCTTCAATAATAACACTACTCACTTACTATTACTAAAAAAAAATGCTATTTGGAGACCCACTTCAAAAAGATGTTATAAAGATGGCTCCAAAAGAGAAGAAATCATTATCATGAATTCCTTTGTTTATCAAAGGGAAGAAAAAAAAAATTCTCTTTAATAATACTGATAAGCAATTTCTTGAGATTCTACCTAGTATCAGATTGAATACAATTCCAGATATACAAAATTATGAGTATTTTGTGAAGTCCTGATATAGTAAAGGCCACTCATCACCAAGAAACATTCCAAACTGAATAATACACAACTCATTATGGTAAAATTATGCAGACGACTATACTAGAGTAATTAGAGTGTATTAGAGTAATAAGTTTTAAAGATTTCTTGGCTATTTTTTTATTTATTTATTTTTTTAATTACAATCTTCAAGAATATATGGATTTGTGTATAAAATCTACAACACTGGGATTCAGTATGTCTAATAATTAGTTCTGTTATCAGTGTCCTATGTATATGGTATAGTACATAATTCAGTTGATTCTTACATAGCCAATTCAGAGGGAACATTGAAATGGTTAGATGAAGTGATTATAGCAGGGCAGAGTCAGGATTAGAAAAACGGGGATGGTCAGAATGAAGAAAGAAGTGCACTATAGCAGAGAGAGAGAGTAAAGAGTGATTGTGTAGCTGGGATGGCCTCAAAGAGTGGAGAATTGTAATGCTTGTATACTAATGTACAGAGTATCGGAAATAAAGGGGCTGAGTTTGTAGCATTGATCAAATCAGTATGCCCAAAGATAATTGGCATAAGTGAAACTTGGTTAATTGAGGATGATATACTGTCAAGACTTGAAATGGTAACGTATAGAATTTTCTAAAAGAATAGGAAGATGAAAGGAGGGGGGGGGGGGGGTATTGTTAATGGTAGCAGAGAAATTGTGTTCTTTGAGAGTGGAAGTAGAAAATAGTAGCACGCATGAAGATTTTGAGGATGTTTGGTGAAACTGATATCAATAGAATAATATATCTAATAGGATGCTATTATAAGCCAGGGAATGTGGAGAGTACTGACTGAAATATTTAGACAAATTAGTTGGGCAAATAAAAGGAAGATGATCCTAATGGGAGATTTTAATTGTAGGAACATGGATTGAAAAGAAGAAATAGTGTATAGTAATGAGTGAATTTGGTCAGTTTCTGCAGGATAATTATCTAAAGCAGAATGTGATGGAAGCTACATGTGGATCATTGGTATTAGATTTGGTGATATCCTCACATGATATGGTTGTGAATGAGGTATCAGCACTGCCACCTGTTGGTGAAAAAAGTGATCATGGCGTATGGTTTTTTAAGGTAATCAAACAGGAAAAAGTTGTATCAAGAAGGTCATATATGGAACTATAAGGTTGGTGATTATGAGAAGCTCTGTAGTCAACTGGCATCAATACATTGGATTGATGAATTGTGTAGAAAAGATGTTGACAGTATCTAACAGATGGATAACTGCAAATAGAGTAGGGGTGAGATGGATGAACAGTGAAATCAAGCAAGCAGTGTTTAAAAAAATTGTTATAGAGGAAGTAAGAGACGGTTTGCAATGAACAGATGCATGAAGAATATAAACTGCAGGCCAAAAGAGTGACAAGCAAGGTTATAAAAGAAAAAGTAGAATATGATAAGAGATTGGCGTAAGGTCAAAACTAATCCAAGGGAATTTTTCTACTATGTGATAAGCAAGAGGGAAAATTATGGCAGGTTGATACTGGTGAAAGGTTATAGTAGAGTAACCATAGCAAATGATATAGAAGAATTATTTAACGAACACTTCATCAGTGTGTATCATAGTGGTATGAATGATGATGTGCAATATGTAGAAGGGAAGTGAGGATTAGGAGAATTAAAGAATCAGAGGTGTATCAAGTGTTGCTTGGGTTAGATGTTAATAAAGCTGTGGGAAAGGATAACATATTACCATGCATTTTTAAAGAATATGCAAAAGAGTTAGCCATGCCTAAACAGAAGTTTCCAATTATAGACAATGGGTTGATGAACATAAGCTATTCTATGATGGTCAGCATGGGTTTGTGAAGGGAAGGCCTTGTTTTAGCAATGTGGTTATGTTTTATGATAAGGGACAATCATATACAGTGATATTCTCCGACTTTGCAAAAGCATTTGATAGATTACCACATGATAAGTTGGTGTACAAGCTGCAGAGGATAGGAATGGATAGTATTGCTTAGATGGATCAGAGATTGGTTTTCTGAACGATACAGCAAGTTGTGTATGATGGAGCAGTGTCTCAGAAAAGGAAGGTAACCAGTGGTGTGCTCAAGGTTCTGTTCTTGGGTCCCTACTGTTTATCTTATTTGTTAATAACACTTCATATGGAATGACTGGGTATCTTCAAATGTTTGCCAATGATGCAAAGTTAAGTAGAATTATCAGGAGTAGTGCTGATGTTAATTCTCTAATTAACATCAGAAAAAGAAAGATTTCAATACACGTTTAGTTTGAACAAATGAGTGGGGTTGAAGTTTTAATATTAATAAATGCAAGGTGTTACACACTTTGGGATATAGAGATATAAGGCAACATACTGTATTGGTGGAGCTGTACTTCAGGAATGATGAGATTTGGGATCTTGGAATGAAGGTAGACAGCGGACTTATGTTCTGGGGCACATTGCACGTTTCCCAAAGACTGCACATCTTCTACTGACATGCTGTAATGATAAAAAGTACATTGGCATGTAGGAATAAAGGGGGGGGGGGGGTGCATCTATATAAGGCATTGGTCAAACATCATATGGACAACTATAATCAGATTTGGTCACCTAGATTTCTTTATATTATAGAAACACTAGAGAGGATCCAAAGAAGAATGACCAAAGTGATATCAGAACTCTGGAGTGCTGGTTATGAAGAGCATTTGAGGAAATGTAGATTACAGAGGTTGATGAATAGGAGGAAAAGAGAAGATATGATAAAGACCTTCAAGTTAGTTAAGGGATTTTATCAGACTGGATGTTAAAATGGGAAGAATGAGAGGTCATCCCTTGGTGAATGGAATGCATAGCTAGAGTGCATTGTGAATGAAGGTAGAGTAAATAACTTCAAAGCTCATTATGATAGGCATGTTGATGGTTGAGTGGGCCTCCCATGATGAGTCTATTGGCTCCATGGAGGTTACCAAAATAATAATTTAATAAATTTGTAATAAAATTTTATTAATTAACTAAAACAATGTGGTCTGTATATATTGCAAACATCACATACCAATCTCTGAGTACATTTTCCTTAGATCATGCATTACACAATCTAAATACAATTCTCCTGTACCTAAGATAATATGTTCACCAGACTCTTCCACCTAGATAATAAAACGCAAAACAATGAAACAGCATAAAATAAATAAAATAAAAGCTATATAACTAATCATATTATTATTTATTAAAAACATCCAACAAAACCAACCTGTACCATGATATATGGGGGAGAAAAAAGTTTTTTTTTTTTAATAATTATAATTTCTATTGCTGTTTGATATGTCATTCACTAAGAGGTTGAATTTCAATTCCATCTTTCCCTATTTGAAGATATTATATGCTAGAAATAATTTTTATTTACAAATAAATGACATCAAAAAACAGAATTTGTGGAAAGCTTGTAACATACAACATAATTCCTAAACTTTCAAAATCATTATGTATGAGACAAGATGTATCTGTTTTATAGTTATCCATAGTATGATATGAAATAAATATCTTAAGACCATGCTACTGCATTCACAAATATTTTATTATATAATTCTTTAGTACACAATTTCACTTTTTTTAAAAGGAAATGCATTTAACCAGCATTCTTTTAAATTGCGATTAGTTTCTCTGCTAAAATCAAGTATCTTTCCATTAGTGCATATCTTCCCCTCCAGAATTTATACCAATTGGCAAGGCTCAACAAATTATAAAATACACTACTCACCACATAAAACATTTACTCACCCAGCCCTCCCCCCCCCTCCGGTTATTTTTTAATGAGACTGAATATTTTAATAGGATATGTTCGATATATCTAAATAAATCAAAATTTCTATGAAATGATTAACTGTAGTGTACAATAGTTGGAAATGTAAAAATCAAGTGGATATTAAATCCAGCATTATTTCAAAGCAGAATACAGAAACTATAAAACTTTCGTATGAAATTTGACAAGAGAGCTTACGGGAATACCCTCACCAGCATTTATGAGTTGCCCTAGCTGGACCTTATAGGAGACACGATCACTACCCAAGCATCCATATATTCACCTCCTATTGGTCCATTCTGATAAAGTTTCACTGGCCTGACAGTTATTTCAAACTGGTTGGTTTTTGTTAGAGACCAGGCAGAAACCTTAAGAGAGCAAAAACTCTTTCAATACTAAGGAACTTGAAATGTTGGAGAGGTTTTTTTTTAAATAAAAAATAATCTATTTTGTCACTTCTGCAGCAACTCACTAGCTAGCAAAATCTACTTGCCAAAAGCAAGTGAGCAAGCATATTTGTCGAGCCCTGCCCTACCCTGTATGTAGACCATCTTAAAGAAATCACAGCAGTGAATAGGAACAAAAAGTATTATTTATGTTGTACACCATTAAAATTTCTTGCATTAGAAATTTTAACTTGATAATACTGAAGGAGTTTACAAATACAACAGAAAAATCATAATGGCATACGAATATTAAAATTAATTAAAGATGAGCATGAAAAGATGACTTCAAGACAGGAATTAGGATAGGTGATAGTAGAGTGATCAGTAATCTGAGGTTTGCTGATGATACCATACTCTTCTGTAATGACAAGGAAGAACTAGGACAAATTCTTGATGAAGTCAACAAGATCAGTAATAACAGAGGACTTCAACTCAATCCTAGCGAGCCAAAGACTATGGTTCTCAAAGGAAATACAAACAGGGAAGCTCTTGAGAAACAAGTGTACCTTAATGGAGAAAGAATTGAGGAAGTCAGCAAAAGTTTAAGTACCTGGGATCCATTATTAATGTGAAGAATTGCTGTTCAGAAGAAGATTAGTCGCTAAATCAACAGTCAGACACTTGCCTAAAATTTGGAAGGATGGATTTATCTCAATGGGAACAAAGTTGAGGATTTTGGATGCAGTTGTTTCACCAATAGCAACTTATGGATGTGAGACTTGGAACCTAAAAAAGTCAGATAAGAAAAGGATAGCTCCCCTTGAGATGTGATGTTACAAAAGGCTGTTGAGGATATATACTGAAAGGCATACAAATGAATGGGTGTTAGAAAATATCAGTAGAACTTCAAGGCTCCTTAAGAATATTGACAGAATAAAAAAAGTTAAAATATTGTGGATACATTGAAAGGATGGAAGGAGAACTTTTCAAAACAGTAATAGATGGTAAAGTTCCTGGAAAAAGAGAAAGAGGCAAATCGTCAATGAGATGGATGGATGGTTTGTGTGGCACATCACCGAGCATTGGAGTGACCATGTGGCATTTGTGGATGTCCAATGAGCAGATGATGATGATGATGAAAAGAGTGTCATGAAAGTATTTTCAACTTTTAAAACAGGAGATGCAAATAACAATTCTTAATAACACTGCACACTTCTTTCTCAGTATTTACTGGCAAGTGGCATTATAGTCAAATTAGAATTCAAAAAAGGGAAGAAATATGTACAGTTTATGTCAGCATATTAGACAATATTTGAAGTTTAAAAAAGAAATTGCAAAACAAGGGACTGTCGAGCATAAAATCTTAACCACTGAATCAGGCAATGGAAAACGTCATCAACTGATTGGTGACACAGTTTTAGATTCCAAGATGTTTGATTCTTGTGATGAACTAATAAATGTATCATAGGATGTACTCAACGAACTGATGTCAGGTGATAATGATGAAGGCTGTGAAGGTTTTTAATACACAGTGTCTGAAGTGAGGAACATCATCATCAAATTAATGACATGTACCCTCAAGGGGTGTACATGTACCCTGACATGTACCCTCAAGGATATGATAGTACTACGTGAAAAATTTATATCATTACTAACTTCCTATCCACAATTTTCCTCCAAATCAGTCTGTTACTTGTCAAGACTCCAATATTATCATTATCAGATCTTATATTTCTATCGTCTAAGGCACATTGTACCATATCAATCCACCTATATCTTGGTCTTCCTCTGGGTCTTTTTTCCTACCAACCTGGCAGAGAACACTTGTTTGGCTAATCTTTCCTTGCCCATTCTGTTTAAGTGACCATACCACCTGAGATTAACTCTGCTAACGCATTCCTGGATGCTGACAATGTTAAGTTCTTTCCTAATATCCCTGTTTTTAATATACTATTGCCAATGATGCCATCTGTTCGCACCTCTAATCTTTCTCAGGACTCTCATATGTACAGTCTCCAGTCTTTGATCAAGTGTTTTACTTTTGACCAAGCTCTCAGATCCATAAGTTAAAACTGGTTTGAACACTGTCTTGTATACAGCTAATTTAGTGTTCCGACTAATTTCTCTCTTATTCCATATGAATTTATTCCATTGACTTCCTACCATACCAGCTTTGTTGATTCTGTTGTCTATTTCCATATTTAATTTACCATCTTCAGTAAAAAGTGTGCCTAAGTAGCTGAAATGTTTTACTTGTTCCACAGGTTTCCCGGTTCACAACACAGTTGAAATTTTCAACAATTCTACCTATTTTCATTGTCTTTGTCTTTTTAATGCTGACCTTCATACCATATCTATTACAACAGTTATTCAATTTAGTCAGGGAATCTTGCAAACTTGTAGCAGATTTATTTAGAAGTATAATATCATCTGCATAAAGGAAGGAGCTGACATTAACATCTCCAATTCTGATATCAAGTGTAATACCACTTTCCTTCATAATGTGATCCATATAGATAATGAATAACAGAGGGGATAATGTACATCCTTGTCTCACACCAGATTTAACATTAAACCATCTTCCTGTACTTCCTTCAGTTCTAACTGCTGACTTGCAACTCAAATAAAGACTAAAAGTGAGGAACATTTTTTTTAAATACACACACACACACACACACACACACACACACACACACACACACACATATATGTGTGTGTATAAATACTGTAAACTGTTTTAGGTATTCTGATCAGTCTGGACCAGAATAAGAGACTCCAGGGAATGCAAAAAATTTTTCTAAGCTATATTTGAGAATACTATTAGTTACTAGTTACATGCAATCTTCCTTAACTGGATTTTATCAAACTAAAATTGAATATCTTTCTAGGTGGTAGATGTCTTTCATCGCCCAGTGAAATACCATCACATCTTGCTTATTAGAGGCCTAAAGTGGCTACAGCCAAGTTTGGTCACTAGAGCAAGTGTTCTGGTTTGTGTCCTCCCCCTCTCTCTCTCTCTTCTCACATGCAGTGTGAGTAATACCCTCAATGACAAGCCAATCATATTGTGCTTGAACCCCCCCCCCCATTCGAGAATACAGTGATAAAATGGTTCTGGAGGCCAGATGCTGGTTAGTGCACAGGACTGAACCCACTAGTAACAAATCTGGAGGCTTCCCAATTCACTAGCATCAAACACTGCAGCCACTTGTTGTAGCTGCAGTGCTTGATGCTAGTTTGTGACTGGAGGATCATCAAATACAGTGGTTGCAAGAGGAACTGTCAAGGGCTTGTATGGACAGGAGACCATATCATGCCCTTGACACACAGGAAATGCAGATTTTACATAAAGCTTGACAATTCTTGATTCTTCAGCTAATTTCCAAAAACAGGGTAAGTCCTGCTAATTGTTTTGGATTAGCCAGGCTTTTCTCACATTTCATGGAAATAAACTCAAAAAAAAAAAAAAATTATTTTCTTTCTTGGGGTTAAAGAATGAAAGGAACACAGGTGAGATCATCAAAAATTCTGAAAAACTTCCTTTACTAATTTACTTGGAAATGGGTTTTTAGGGTATTCGATTGTATTTCATGTTAAGTAATACTTTGTTTTGCATGTTTGCACCTATGCAGTACAGTAGTGTGTATGCATGCATGTGCAGATGATTTCTTTACTATGTACAGTTTTACTGCATTGTGTATAGAGATTCCTCTTAGCACATAAAAATGAGTCCTATGTTTTTTTTTAAAAAAAAAAAAAGACCGTGTCTAGTGATCTCCAACTATATCTTATCTAGGACCCATTATTGAAAAGAGGAGCTGTTGACAAAAAGAAAGGAAAATATCCCTCTTTTTGTTGAATTTCTTAATTGTATGAAGCAAGACTTTTTTTTTTTTTTTTGAGGCAGATGAAATTGTTTTAATGCACTGAGGTGGGAGAATGAAAAGAGGTGAAGATGAATGAGGATTATACAGGAAAGAGTGAGAGTGATATAAGGAAAGGTATAGTTCTCAGGAAAATAGATCATAAGGTGATTGAAAATCCCTTCCTTGGAAGAGGGAAGTATATAGCAAGTCACTTTTCACTGATCTATTCCAATAAAGAACTTGAATTTCTAACACGTTAGAAGTAAAAGTTATTCATCTCCCTGGTAGAGTGGTTTGCCTATTCCTAGGTCAGCTAATCACAGATACAAACTCAAAACATTAAAGTAAGTGACTTAAGTGTTTACTCTTGTGATCACAGCGAAATTGTAAGATCTTAATTCCCTTGTTTTGTTTAAAAGAAAGGTCTGTGACAAGATCTTCATTCATATTAATTTATTTATCAAATGGAATAAATTTTGTGACTGATGATAAATATAAAGAGCTAATTAAAGAATTTTAATTAAAAGATTGGCCCTTCACTATGGACCTTTGATTAAAAACCAGAAAACTTAAACAGAAAGTTGAACAAACACAAAATTCTTCATCAACATCTGCAATTGATTTATAATCTACTTCTGGAACCTCAACATGCCAAACAGCCATTTTGAAAATGCTTGAAGGGCCTATTAAAACACAGAAATTAAATGAAGGTGGTTCTGAAATGAGGAAATATGATGAAACCAACTTAAGTTTTGGATTTACTTGGACCAAAAATGAAAATGAGTCAAGCAGAGTATGTGTCAAATGTGAAAAATTTGTAAGTAATTGTTATAATATTATATAATGATTTAGTATCACCTCTATCAGCTGCAATTTCTGCCTCATTTAGTAGGCTTTCAACAAACTATCTTTTCTTGCATTTTTTTTAATCTCTTCACGCATTTCTTTATATTTCTCTTGTATGCTGATGTTATTCTTATCTTGCATTTTTTTTTCTTTACTTATTTTCTTTCTGCAAGAAAGAAAAAAATTGTCTAAATATAACATCCTATATTTATTATTTCACAGGATTTCACCTATTTCAGTCTTCTTTGCCACCAGTTATGTCCATATGGAACAAACACATCAAATTGAGAGAACTTCTCTAATTCTCTCAATTTGATTTCATTTGTATTGATAATATCCTTTATGCAGAAGGCATCTGTCTTCAATCCTTCTGAGAGTGTCTTTTATGGTGGTCAGCATTCATTATGTAGATAAAGCACATACTGGAGTAATCATTTTACTTAAAACTAAGACAAAGTAACACTTGACATTTCGACCTGTGTGTGTGTGTGTATTCATATTTATATATACTGACTATAACCGAGACTAGAATAACAATTAAATTAATTCAAAACGCAACATGTTTCATCGGATTGTCCGACCTCTTCAGGTGTGGGAACACAGAAAGCAAGTAAACACTATAAGAAACATCGTATCACTATAAAACGACTATTACAAAATCAGTTAGCTTTGAACTGTAGCTGCAGTCCGTGTTGAAGTTCTATTGTTAAGTAGCTGCGTGCGTCTGATTTCACTCATGTGCCAATATCGGATAGCAGAGCTGAAAGAGTCCGGTAGATTATAGCTGAGGTTATTATTTATGTGATGAGGGTCCATAACAATTTCCTTAGACTCGACTATGCGTCGCTCCACCTCGTCAGGGCATATACAAAGGTTTGAGGTTGTTGTCCAGTTTATCTCATGTTGATGGCCTTCATCATTTGTGTTTACTGAAAACAGTACATGGCTTGACAGGGCACTTGCTCTAGTTCTTTTGTAGGCAATGTCTCTCTGATGTTCTTCTAGACGTAGGAGGATGGATTTTTCAGTTTATATATATATGATTATATATATATATAATCCACACACGAAAGACCACAAGACCTATAGCACACTAGTGCTGTGTGTAGGCAAGAGGAATAGAAGATAGGAAAAATCTGTTCACATTTTTCTTGAACAGCTGAGGGTTGTAATCTTTGAGAGTGGCAGAGACTGTTCCAAAGGACAGAAGTAGACGGAATGAAAGAGGAGGCAGTGAAGTTAGTTCAGTGATTTTTAAGATGGACTATAAAAGGGTGTTGGTTAGCAGTGGCTCTTTTTTTAATGATTTTGGAGGAGAGTGGAGGAATAATAGTGGCCAATTCAGCAGAGTATTGTCCATGAGAATATCTGTAGAAGAGGCACAAGGCAGAAACTGAATATCTATGAGAGAGGGATTGAAGTGGGTGGGTTTGTGAGAGAGGGATCATTAATTAGGTGGCTTGTCCACCTAATTAATGATCAAGCAATCTTAGAGAGGATTTTGGTGCACCACCCCAAATATGGGAACATTATTCCATGGTTGGGTGGATTTGCACTTTGTATAGAATTAACAGTGAAGGTATGGAGTAGTGTCATGTTCGAAAAAGTACACCAAGCTTTTTGATGGCTGCAGAAGCTACAGTTGAAATGTGGTTGTGCCAGGAAAGATCAAAGATGGAGGTCAGTCCAAGAAGAGAAATCTCATCATGTTTTGATATCTTAGTATTACTGAAGGTAAGAGGGAGGGATTCAGGTTTGCAAGAGATCAAATAGGACTGAGTTTTAGTGGTAATGAAGTTTACAAGATTGTTCTTGCCCACTGGGACATAGTTAGGAGATCTGAGTTCGGGTCCCTGGCCATGGTAGATCTTGAGGATTCTAATACTTGAGCACTAACACGTTTGCCAAATGAAAAGGAAGAATGGAGTGTACTGTCATCAGCAAAACTATGGATAGGATTGGAAGTCTGTGAGAGCAGGTCATTTATATACAAGAGGAAGAGAGAGGATGAAAGAACAGAACCTTAGGGTACTCTTGCATTGGTGAAAAAATCTGGTGAGAGTAACCTGTCCACCATGACATACAGTGGGTGACCAGTGAGAAAGTTGGTGATCCAGCTGCGTATGGTGAGTAAGCCCCTGTGCCAAACCCAATCAAATGCTTTTGAAACATGAAGGTCAACTTCTACGTAATACCGATGACTTCTTCCATTTAATACTATGTGAAGGAGTATCCAGAGCATGATTTGACAGTTCCAACTTGCTGTGCAGATGATTGTAGATGTAATTTTGTTGTTCAAGGCAAATGTTTATCTACAATCTGTCTAAAATAGGCTAAACTGCAGACACAAGAAATTTTATACATTCCAGGATGTGCAAGAGGATGACATTAATCACTGTTAGAAGAAATGAAGGTAGCAAGTCAAATAAGTGTTTGGAAAGTGGCATGGAGATTGCATTTGCATTGAATTTTAGCTGTCTTTTCTGATGTAACCTGATTATAAAGGAGAGCTACCTTCATCTGTTCTCCCAAAGATCAACTTCCTCCTCTTGCACATCCTGGAATATATAAAGTTCCTTGTGCCTGAAGTTTAGCCTAGTTTGGACAAACTAGTAGATCAGTAAATATCTGGCTTGAAAAACACAAAAATTACATTGATCATCTGTATAGCAAGTCAGGACTGCTAAAACATGATCTGGATACTCCCTTCACATAGGATTAAATGGAAGAAGACATTGATATTACACAGAAATCATTATAGATGTGAGAGATTATTTTTAGAATTGGCAGTAACTATGAATCACCACCCCAATATCAACAAATATGGCTACATTAATTTATCAAAAATCTTGGAATCGGTCACTGTAAGACCAGATTACCTTATCTAGTTTCATATCCAAATTAATTTTATGGTTATCTGACTCTCTATTGGCTGGATAACTAATTAACTGGAAAGTTAATTCATAGTGAAGAATTTGTGGAAACAAAAACACATGTTAGTGATTACTTTACTTCTAATTAAGAAAATAATAATCGATGTTTCGACCTCTGTATTGAGGTCATCACTAGGAAAACAAATACATACAAGACGCAAGCTGCATGACACTACACAAAAGTAAGAAAAATCTAAATGCTTTGTTAATAATCATTTACCCTAGCCTGACCTCTGGTGAAAAAGAAAGAACCATAAAGTTAAATTTTTTGTACCAAAACCTGTTATCACAGAAAATTCAAAGATGCTTGTGAGATGCTGATTCATTTTCCAAACTCAACAAGAATAACAGATTAGCAATTCCAAAAGTTTGGAAGACCCATCTATAATCCATAAAGCATTCAGGCATAGAACTACAAAAGAATAAGAAGGCAAAACTCAAAAAACCTCCATACACAAAAAGAAAGAACAAAATCTAAAAATAACAGGACTGTAGAGAATTTTACTAGTAGCTGATATAGTTCCATTTTTAGTGTATGTTATTTTCCATAAACTATTTTAATTTATTTCTTTATGCGTCTATAATAATTTTAGTTTTAGTTTGTTTTTTTTTAATCCTTCCTCTTTCTTTCCCTCACCAGTGGTCAGACCACAGTAGGCAATTTACAAAACAGTTAAGCTATAACTTGCTAGTGTATTGTAATATAGCTCATGTTTTAGTGTGTGTATATTCCTGATGACGACGACCTTGATATAGAGGTGGAAATGTCAGGTGTTATTTTGTCTTAGTTTTAAGTAAAGTACCCTCAACATGCACTTTTTTCTCCAGAATCTTACATAACGAATGACTTCTGATAATGTATATGTTCCAGTAGCTGCCTTTTCAATGACTGCCCGAGTTTCCTGACAAAAAAAGTAGCAGGCATTTTTTTTTAACTAGATGTAGCCTCAGCTAGCATGAAATTTCATCTTGTTGTGCATTGCATTTATTTCTAATTTTTCAGCCAAATTGCCAGCTCATCTGATTTGTTCAGTAACTAGTGGATACCTACCAACAGAGTACCCAATATGAAGGAGAGGACTGGACATTAGGTTAGGAGTACCAGTTGGTTCTCCACATTCCATTCCTTAAACACTACATGGAGATCTCCTGCCACTTATCTGGCTTTAATGATTAAGCAAACCATCTGCATTTTATTATCCTCTTATGTGTAAAATAGCTCTTAGAATATTAATGGTATTTGCTTTTCTTACAATATTTTAAATAAACTGTTTTTTTTTACTACCTTAAACGTTTTTTTTTTTTCGATGTGTATAAATGTAATACGAAATCCTTAAATAAATAAATCAGCTAATGCCTTTTATTCCCCTACAGGGAGCAGGTGAGGCCTATCTAGCTTTTGGAGACTGAGGGGGCAGTTCAATCTCCACCGGTAGCCAATCAGAGATAGCTGACCCATGTCTGTCACGAAGTATAGGCAGCACTGATAACGAGATAGCCAAACAAGTGTGCCATATCTTGGTACCTAACAGGACATGTTACTAAGTTAAGGGGATAATAAATCCCTCATTATTTTAAAGCCGGATACGAAACTTGGAGATCGAAATCTACGAGTTTCATGCCGAAGAACTATCGGCGAGTCCAAGCGTCATCAACACCTGGGTAGTACAACACTAGGGCAACTCGGAGCAAAGGTGAAGCAAGTTACATCACAATCCTTAATATTTTCTCATAATGTAAAACGCAGCTCCTAGGAGATGTATTACTGTTTTACATTATGAGGAGAGGTCACTACCCTTGGTAGTGACCTCTCCCTTAAAGGTTTAAGGGTAGTGATCACTATCCTTAAACTTTGGTATTATGCAGGTCTGCCTACTCACTGATGAGACCTCTCCTCATAATGTAAAACAGTATAAATTTAAAGGTAAAGATGAATTCTGATGACTTGACACTCAGGGTAGCCTGAGTTTCAAAACATTTCAAATAACTTGATAAAAAACGTGACACAAAAACGTTACATAAAAAGGCTTATTATTTTATATATATATATAGGGTAGGTAGATATATATATATATATATATATATATATATATATATATGTTAAAGATACCAAGCTATTTTAAACCTGGTTTAAACCTGATTATTTTAAACAGGTTTAAAATAGCTTGGTATCTTTAACATTTATTATACCCAAGGTAAAATACTTTCTACATATAGATATATATATATATATACAGAGAGTACATATTTGAGTTGCAACTCTACAGTTATAACAGAAGAAAATACAGGAAGATGGTTTGATGTAAAATCAGGTGCACACCATCTCCTTTTCATCTGCTATTTATCATCTATATTAATCTCAACATGAAAGAAAGTGGCAATAAACCTGATATTAGAATCAGAGATATCAAACTTAGCTCTTTACTGTATGCAGATGATGTTATACTCCTCAACAAATCCAGTATGTCTCCAGAATTCTCTAACTAATCAAATAATAGCGATAAGAAATCTGGCATGAAAATCAGCAATAAAAAGAACAAAATTAAAAAAATATGCAGGAACACATAAAACCACATTCTCAATTGAAAACCTATAGAATAGAACAAGTAAAATATTTCAGTGATTTAGGCCGAGTTTTTAGAAAATGTGGCAATTTAAATATGGAAAGAGCCAACAGAAAAGCAAAGCTGCTAGGATGGGGAGCCAGATGAATATATTTATATGGAATAAGAGAGAAATTAGCTAAAATACCTCTAAACTAGCAATATACAAGACAGTGTTCAAACCAGTTTTAAGTTATGGATCTGAAAACTGGGTCAGAAATCAAGTACCTCTTCAAAGACTAGAGATATATAAATTCAGAGAAAAATTAAGGGAAGTGAACAGGTGGCATCAATGGCAGAATCATATTAAAAATGAAGATATGAATGAATCTGACACTCTTAGCATTAAAAAATGTGTAGGAAGAGTTAAGCTAGGGTGGTATCATCACTTAAACAATGGAAGAGAGAGAGAGAGAGGGGGGGGGGAGGAGTTTAGTTAGCTAAACTAGCATTTGATGCCAACATGGCAGGAAAAAAAAAGAACCACAGAGACCAAGATGGATGAATAATCAGAAGTGACCTAGAAGACCAAAATATTAGACATGACAATATTGGAGTGCTGACAAGTAATAAATTAATTTGGGAAAAAAAAATGTTGATATCAAATTATAATATAAACTTAATCATGTAGTACTGTCATAATATTCTGTATTCTGTATGAAAAAATGAAAGACGAAATTCACTATGCGACAGTGATCTAGAATATAATGTGTCATATGATAGGGGTTATGATGCCTGTACCTACAAATGCAATCTGGCAATCCTTAAGGATCTGCTGTGCTAGTGTACTATAGGTTTTCAAATTTCATGGTGAGAGCCACATAGCAAAAAATAAAAAAATAAATGGTCCCTAGACTAGACAAGGGAGCTAGCTGAATTTTGTATATTACAAGTTACCAAGGAAAAGTAACCTGTTCTAAGTTAACTTTGTCTGTCAAAATCAGATTCAAAATATTTAACAGAATATTTCAAAATATTTTCATTTTTCACAGTATGGAGAATTTGAACCAAACAGCAACGCTGCATTTGATATATAATGTCCCTACATAATGCTAACTTAGAAATTAAATGCAAACAATCATAACTCACCTTTGTGCTAAGCAATGGATAAGATTTATTCACTTTTCTCAAACCATCTAACATCTTTGGCAATTCAGAAGGATTCACAGGTTCCACGGCTATTTTAATTACAGATTGAGTGTTAAATTTGAGTGGTCTAAAAATGTATAGCTCTTCCTGATCTTGTATATCTACAATTGTAGAAGTCTTTACAACTGGCTGATCTATACCTTCTATAAGTACCCAGTTTCCTGAGGGTACTCTGTTAACTTCAATATTGTACCTTGCTTCATATATCCAAAGTCGTCCAACAGTCATGATACGAGAATCTTCTTCATCATTGAAAGTGTAGTTTTCTCCCAGTATTCTAACATCACGATTAGCATACAGTGTACCACTCATTACCCTGCCAAAAACATGAAAACTAGTAGCATCCTGGGTGGAATATTGCTTGGTGGTATGAATTAATAGAGGACCCTTTTAAAATAAAAATAATTATTCATAAGAATTCAGAAATGACTATCTGAAAAGAATTACCATATGAAATATAAGTACAGAAATAATCAAAAAGGTTTAATAATAAGCATATGACTAAAGAAATAAAATAATAAAGAAAATAATGTAATAATAAATGATAAAAAGAGAAAGAAATAACAGAAGTTAAAAAGGAAAGAAGAATAAAATAAAGATGTCACTTGTAAGTAAAGCAATACAAAAGAAAAGAAGGTAAAAAGAAAAACAATTTATGTATAACCTATAGAGTTTTACTTAATTTACAAATTATTTAAAGAGACATTATGAAATATCTCTTTAAATAGAGAAATATCAAAGGCATTGCTGAAATGCTAACTAGCTGCAATATATACCATGTTGATGTTGACAAAAGTATTTGAACACCTTACAACAAGCTTTGCAAATTTCATATCCTACCACATGCAAATATTCAGGTAAGTCTGGTAAATAAAAGGTAGGATGTGTTGAATGCTTTGCACTGTACTCGATGTCAAAATGCTACGTTCAACTGAACTGACAGATCGCCAACGTAGGATGGTAGTTGAGTGTCACATGAGTAATTTATTTTGTCTGTGACATTGCTATCTCCATCTCAGTATATCTAAATCCAATGTCTTACGTCATTTGTAGATGGATGGTACTACCACAACAGGAAAATACCCTAAGAGGCCACGATGAGCTCTGTCTTGGAATATTTGAGTGCCTTGCATGTCATTAACAGAGAGCATTGCAGTCAGTCTGGAAAATGCTACAGGGACATCTGTCAGCACTAGAATCTACAGATTCTAGAGTTGCATGCCTTAGGTTAACACAGCACAGTTGATGTGAACAAGCCACACATCACCCCCATTCAATGCCAAATGACATCTGGACTGATGTCTTTCACACCATTCCTGGACTATGCATGATTGCAAAAAGGGTTCTGTGGAGCAATGAATCATGCTTCCAAACATTTTAGTCTATGGTTGTGTTTGGATCTGAAGATTACCCAGGAACTGTTCCGGCAGGACTGCATCATTCCAACTGTCAAGTTTGATGAAGGCTCGATAATAGTATGGGGATGTTTCAGTTGGATGGGGCTACATCCATTGGTGGATATGCCCAAAAACATGATGTCTGATGACTACCTAGAGATCCAGGACAACTTCATGCTTCTGATACTGTGGAAGTACTTTGACAGTGACCCTTGCATGTTTCCACATGACAATACTCCATGCCATACTGCACCGCTTGTTCGAGACCAGTTTCCACAAAACAATTAAAGTGTTGTTCAGAGTTCCAGAAATTTGCTCCAGACCACAGCAGCAACATCAGCACTTTTCACAGCGATCTTTTCAGCTGAGTGAAAAAGAAAACTAGACTTTTGTTACAGTGATTGGTTTTTGTAACAACTAAGCTAATAGTGTTAGTAATAAAGAATATTTGAACCAGACTAACAAATGCTGTGTGCTTACAATTCGCATATGATGACCAGCAACGTGATCTGTACATACCATGTTTCTTTTTGAAAGATGATTAGGTTACAAGAATATGATCAAAACTGACAGTATCATACTAATCTTTGAGAGCTCTATGATAGAATATATGTAAGGGATCAATAGTGTTCCTATATATTCCTGATTTTCTTTCCCTCTGTTTTTTCATGGAGCTATTACCCTTTTTTTTTTTTTTTTTTTTTTTAAAAGATTGAGATGTTCAATTTCTAGGCTTCTTACATTATATGTCTCATCTTGTAGGATTTTAGAATACGAATTTTCTGTGATGGATGGTGAGTTTCTGGGGACTGCATAACTGAGTTCATTTTGCTTGGAGACCTCCAAGACAGTAAAAAAAAAAAAAAAAAAAAAAAAAAAAAAAAAAAAAAAAAATGCAGGGATCTGTTGTTTTCTAATTTGATGATAAACTTTAGAGTTTATAAAGTTTAATTACTTCATCTTAGATGGATTGGAGTTTACTGCAAATGAGTTCTACTAAAGGGTATATAATAAAAGTGAAGAGAATTAGAACAAATATACTGAGTGGTGATTAGTTGATATATGGTTCACTGTTTTTTTAATCATCCATTTAGTCTCAGACTGTGCCTGTAATAATAATATTATTATTATTTTGTATCAGGAAAAAAAATTTTTTTTTTCAGTGTTAGTGTTAATCTTGTTTCTGGATCACAATTTTCAATGAATGTGAGTTGTTGCAATGAATGCATAGATACTGCTATGTGACTTTTTAAATGTCTAAATCATTATGATATAACACTGTATTCAAAGTACAATCTGGTTATTCTACGATGATAAAATCATACTTTACATTTCTTAATAAAAATCTGAAAAATGTGCCAAAGAATTATATAAGTACTTAGTAACATAATAGAATCATACCTCAGGATCACATTCAATCATTGCTTCAGCTAATTCTGTATCCTGGGATCCAGTATATACATGTTCTACTTTAACTTTAGCATTGGCTGCTGGAGATGGGATGTGTTGCACACACATATCTACAAACCCTAAATAAAAATATTCATCAAAAAAGTGCATCAACTTACTCAAAGGATATTTATTGAGTATGACATTAGCAAACCAATAAAATGAGGAATCTGCCTTGGAAGAAATATTTTTTTTAAAAGAGAGAAAAAGAAGGTGGACAGGTGGGGGAGAAAAATGAACCATTTCATGTGGAACAGTTAGAGGGATATTTGCATAATGCTAGAAGAAGCCTAGATGGGCAAAATATATCAACAATATGGGCTTTTCAATCATACATCATCATAAGATTAGACAAAAAAGAAGAAAGAATGTGTATTCCTTCTTACAACCTTTCAGAAAAATGGTTATTCTGAACAGGAAACTACTATTTAATCCACCCATATTGAAGATAGAAATGATGTAGCTATATATCTCTGCCATATAACAGTTCTGTCTCTCCTTAAGTTACATAAAGTTCTCAAAACATTTAAAATCCAGACTTCTTTCACTCCTCTTCCCAAGCTCCATTGCTTACTCATACAGCTAAACTAAAATATAACAGCTTAAAATATCTTGATATTTACTGTGTATGGTGCAACTACAACATGCCCTATTTTGGTCAGACTGAAAAATCCATTGAATTACTTCTGGAAGAGAATATGAGAGACATCACATAGGGCCAAACTAGAGGCAGCACACTGTTTAATCATGTCCTCAATTTTGCTGAAACTAACAATGAAAACTATCACTCATCTAGTCAAATGAAACAAATCAGAGAACATCTTTAAATGCTATGACAAACTGAAGAGAAGAAATGTGGAATCTAAGGAAATCATCCTCAATCCTGTACATCCCAACACTAACCTCAGCTATAATCTCTCTGATTATCACTGCGCTGCTATCCAACTTTAGTGTTCACATAATCATGAATGCACCCACCAATAAAGTGGTACACAGAAAACCTTCAAATATCAATACATTGGCATTATAATTTATAGCTATGTGCTTGCAATATTCGTTTGTATTTCTCTCTTATTCATGTAATGCACCTAATGAAGTCTTATAAGGAAGATGAAACTAGTTGTGCAGTTTATTTAAATAAAATATAGTGTTTCTATATTTTTTTTATCTGTTGGCTTCCAGTCATTTAATCTACTTCAAATCTATCTATCTATCTATCTATCTATCTATCTATCTATCTATCTATCTATCTATCTATCTATCTATCTATCTATCTATCTATCTATCTATCTATCTATCTATCTATCTATCTATCTATCTATCTATCTATCTATCTATCTATCTATCTATCTATCTATCTATCTATCTATCTATCTATCTATCTATCTATCTATCTATCTATCTATCTATCTATCTATCTATCTATCTATCTATCTATCTATCTATCTATCTATCTATCTATCTATCTATCTATCTATCTATCTATCTATCTATCTATCTATCTATCTATCTATCTATCTATCTATCTATCTATCTATCTATCTATCTATCTATCTATCTATCTATCTATCTATCTATCTATCTATCTATCTATCTATCTATCTATCTATCTATCTATCTATCTATCTATCTATCTATCTATCTATCTATCTATCTATCTATCTATCTATCTATCTATCTATCTATCTATCTATCTATCTATCTATCTATCTATCTATCTATCTATCTATCTATCTATCTATCTATCTATCTATATCTATCTTTCTTGTCGCTGAAGTGTGCAGACGTGTCCAAGGTCGCTCTTGCCTAAAGTTGTGTTTTGTGCGGTCGAATGCGTCAATCAACTTCAAGATTTATATCTACATAATCGTAAGCACCTAATCTATCGCGTTAAAAAATTAGTTTTCTAAATTTGTGAAGCTAGGAAAAGTTATATTAATTTTAAAATTTTTAAATCTTCTTTGTTCGTGTGCTTATTGTTACAACGGTATGCCTTCGAGTACCGGGAATTTGTGATAGCTTGCGTTTCCCCTTATTCGCCCGAAGCAATGGCCAGTATAAACCACAGCATATCACCACCAGCAGCAGCCGGTCCACGCCCGAGCTCAGCAGGAATCGGTCAAAGGTCGCAGAATTCCGATCAAGGAAACGACACCAGCCACATCGCCAGAGAAGAAAAAGACATCAGTCTCAGCCCCCCGGACAACAACGGACAAAGGTCAGTACTCTCTGTCTCCTATGCTAACATTGTAGCTAATACTTCAGCGCGAATTAATACCACTGCCACAACGCGTACAAACGTTCACCCAGCCAACCGCTTTTCCCGAGATAACGGAATTGTAATTTTCGCAATCGAAAATACCCCACTGGAAAAGTATCTAGATGCAGTAGCTCAACATGTTCCCCCCAAAAATATAACTCACATATCAAGAGTTGCCGGAACCGTACAAATGTACTTTAACAACGCATCTTGGTCTGAGACATTAATTGAAAAGGGAATAGACATCGGAGCATGCCACGTGAATATCTCACCAATCGCAATTGCTCCCACAAAAGTAACAGTGTCAAATGTTCCACCGGAAATAAGCCATCAAATGCTTCGCGGATTACTATCAAAATACGGCGCAGTGACAGGTAAAATCCGAACGCTACGCGCCTCTACAACTAGGCCTGAATTCGCTCACATCAAGAGCTTTAGAAGACAGGCTCTAATGCACTTTGGCGACAATACAATCGGCTCCATACCCAAAATAATCAACACAGAAATAGATGGAGTACCCTACACCTTTTATATTACTGTTGCTGCTCAGTGCTTTTACTGCCACGAAGAAGGCCATGTAAGGAAGTTATGCCCGTATATACCCAGAAATGAGAAACCGGTTAACAACACTACTAACCCTAGCGAATCAGAGAATCAGAAGCAGCAAGCAGCCAACCCCAAAAAACAGAGCATCCCTAACAAACAACAAAGATCTCAAGGAAACAGCTCTCAGCCCAGTACCGAGGAGACAAAATCAAGTGGTAGCACTAAAGAAACCCAACTTTCGAAAGAACCTCCACCAACATCGATTAAAAGCAATCCTAGAGAAAAGGAAACGGAACACAGACAACTAACTAACTCTGATAAAGATACAAATAACGAAGAGGAGCAAGAAACAAAAACGGAAAAAAATCCAAAGACAAACCAGCGCAGCTGCAGCAGGGAACCTTTGCCTCCAAGCACTCTGGAACCCTCCCAGCAGCCTGTAGAGGGGGATGAAGAGATCGAGCTTCTTGAGTCCTCAGATGATGAAGAGGAAACTGGAAATGCAAGTCTTCCTCACACTGAAGGCCCACTCACAAGTGAGCAGCTTCAGAGCTTTCTTAAAAAAGTTCGAGGCTCTTCACAAAAACTGCTGACAGCCTATGACTACACCGCTGACATCAGTGGTCTTATCACCCAGCTGGAAGAGTTAAGAACTATTCTGGCAGGAAAAAGAGGGAGAAAAACCACCAATCTCAGGAAAAGGATATACTACCTGATAAACGGGCTTGAATCCCAGCGGCAGCGTAACTATCCATAAAGGAAGTGAGGATTACCGCACCAAATAAAACTAAACCATAAAAATAATGAGCACCTCAATAAACCTTCTCTCACTAAACGCTAGAGGATGTGCCACACCACTGCGAAACAGGCTGGTCCTGCAGCATATCCTTGCCCAACGGCCAGAAATAGTTATGCTGCAGGAAACAAACTTCCATTGCAATAGCAAAGCTTCATATCAACACTGGAAGAACTGGCCTTATACCATGCACCACTGTCCTGCCATACAACTTCATGGATCGGGAGTCAGCATTGGAATTCACCAAAACAGCGCTCTAAAAGTAGAAATAATCGATACCTTTCCTGGGTGTGCAATATATGCACTCATTACAACTCAGACAGGAAAGAAAATATATATCATTAACATATACATCCCACAAAATGACCAGCTTGCAGTGCAGGTACTGGAGTTTGTGCGAAACCACCTCAGCAAGGTCAATGACCACATCATACTGGCAGGGGATTTCAACTGCACTCTGGATCCTGCAATGGACAGACAGCAATGCCAAGAACATCGACACTCACTAGTTCAGCTTCTCCAGGATGTAATAAATGACTTCGAGCTGACTGACACCTTCAGACACTTGCACCCACATGAGAAAATGTTCTCCTGGAGAGCCAAAGGTGGTCCTACCAGTGTCTTATACCAGGCACGGCTCGACAGATACTACACATCGATGCACACAATACCCTACATCAGGAGAGTCACATACCATCCATCTCATGCATCAGACCATGATTCCATCCTTCTTAACATTTGCTTTCCTGGACACACCAGATACAAAGGAGGAGCATACTGGATATTTAACAACAGCCTACTAAAGGATACAGAATATCTCAGAACCTCTAAAATCTATATCGAAACTCTCATCAGAAATATACCTACTTCACAATCAATTTCCGAGTGGTGGTCACCTTTTAAATCCAAAGTTAAGGTATTCACTCAAAAATATAGTCACCGAAGAAATTTGAACAAGCATTCAGCCCTTAAAAATTTGCAACAACAACAGCAATTGCATCATCCAGAATCTGAGGAATACCAATCCCTAGAAGCCACCATACGCTCACACCTAGAGCACTCTGCAAGAGGAGCACTAATAAGAGCACGACGCAAACATATTAACTTCGCAGATGCCCCTACAAAGTATTTCTTTTCACTAGAAAAACGCCAACAAGAGTGCACCACTATATCTGCTATTAAAACAGATAATGGAAACATCATAGAAAATAATGACGAAATCCTCTTATATACCTTGCAGTACTACAAAAATTTGTACCAAGCCAACCCAACATCTATGGAGGCCACGAATAAAATTCTCTCCGATGTGAAAAGACTCTCACCAACAACAAGGAGTAACACAGAACTCCCTATCACGTTACACGATCTGAAAACTGCCTGCACCTCCTTACCTAAAGATAAATCTCCTGGCATAGACGGGCTCACCACTGAATTTTATCAGTCCTTCTGGGAACAGCTTGGACCTATCCTCTACAGAGTATTTGTCGAAGCGAATACCAATGGCTTTCCACTCAATATGACAACATCAGTTATCAAACTCATTCCAAAGAAAGGAGACGCGACGAAACTAGGAAACTGGAGACCCATCTCTATCACAAACACCGACTGCAAAATTATATCCAAAGCCATTGCCAACAAACTTAAACCCGCTCTGAGCGAAATAATAAATAGGCATCAGAGCTATTCCATCCCTGGAAGATCTATCCACGAAAACTTACATCTCATAAGGGATCTCATAAGCATAGCGAACAACAACAGTGAAACAATGGGTCTTGTAACACTAGACCAAGAAAAAGCTTTCGACCGCGTTGAACACCTTTACCTCTTCAACTGCTTGAAAGCATTTGGCTTTGGCTCAGGCATCATTCACTCTATTAAAATGTTGTATGCCAAGGCACAGTTTTGCATGAAAATAAACAACAGGCTTACCATAACTGCACCATACAGCAGAGGTATTAAACAAGGCTGTCCACTCTCCGGTCCTCTTTACACAATTGCCATCGAACCCTTTCTGTGTAGACTCAGCATGCTGCTCAAAGCATGCCGCCCTAAACTTCCCTACCAAACCATAACCCTGACAGCATATGCTGATGATGTTACAATTATAGCCCGCAAAGAAGAGGACTTTCATAACATACAAGTGGCATACCAACAATATCAGGCAGCCTCAGGAGCCAAACTAAACACACATAAAACCATAGGACTGTGGTGTGGCAAATGGAAAAACCGAACCGATTCCCCAATGTCTGGTACCTGGTCCACAGAGGGAAACAAATACCTGGGGATTTACCTAGGAAACACACCCTCTTATGTGGATAAGAACTGGGAAACACTAAACAAGCGTTTCAAGCAAGTTCTAGGAAAGTGGGCAGCAATACGAGCCTCTGCCTCCACAAGAGGGAGAACAATAATCGTTAACCAAATAGCCACCAGTGTCCTTTGGCATACACTAAAGATCCTTACGCCACCAGTTCAATTCATCAAACAAATAAAGTCAACCATATATCGATTCATATGGAATAAAACAAACTGGCTTCCCTACTCCCAGCTATGTACTTCTCTCAAAGATGGAGGACAAAAGTTGGTCTCCATTGACAACAGGATAACAACGTTCCGCGCTCGATTTCTCATAAATGCCCTACAACAGGAAATATCACACAAATGCACCACTGAGTATATTTTCACTTCTGCCACTAGAGGTCTCTCTCTCTCCACCACCTTAAGAATGACAACAGCTCAAGTGCCTGTAAGTTTAACAAACTTCTACAAAGACGCCCTTCGACGATGGAAGAAGCTAAACCTCCAGCACACAGCGAAGACAGCATCCCTACCTGAAATCCTCATGGAACCCATCTTTCACAACACGATGGTAAGAAGCCCGATCACTCAGAAAGAATTTTTCTTTCCTCCATGGAGCTGGCGAAACGTGAGGATCTTGGGTGACATTCTTTCTCCAAGCCTCACCTGGCGCTTTCCAAATTCGCTCGAAAACCTGGAATATGGGAATGAGTCTGAGCAGATAGACACCGTAAAGGCCGCTTTTCAAGCCGCTATGCCTGATAGCATAACAGAAGTGGGGCTTACTCCTCCAAACTCAGAAGTTTTGGCGCCTATCTTTCTGATAAAAACCAATAACTCATGGGAGAAACTTACACCCAGCAACACCAACAAGATCTACAGCACCCTAACACAACAGTCAAACCAAAGCACTTTGATGGAAAATCCTGCATCATCTGATCAAACACTATTTCAATGGGATCTACCATATCGCACAAGAGCCATCAAACCTGACGCAGATATTCAGTGGAGAATGTGGCATAATATATTACCTACTCCTACTATATTACGAAAATTTAACTCAAACGTCTCAGATAACTGCCTCTTCTGCTACCAATTAGGAACGGTCCGGCATGTCTACTTGGAATGCCCAGTCAACACTAAATTAATCAGTTTGACTCGGGAAACGGCAGCTCTTACCTGTGGTAATCTTCATACAGAAGAGGAATATTTCAATCTCGTCCATGTGGAGCCAAATAACCATTCATTCTGCAATTACCTTTTCATCACCGCAAAAGCGGTAATATACAACTTCTACCTCAGACATACAAGACCAGACAGCACAGCAACTTCACAGAGAGAGGCAACTGACCAACTCACTGCAGCCTTCCAACAAAAGGTGAGATGTCGGATCCTACACGAACATCACTACCATAGGCAAAACAACACCTTAGATCTTTTCCACCAAGAATGGAATCCACGGAATCAACTCCTGGCTGAGCAGGGCGACTGCATTATAATCCAATTTCCAGCATAGAAGTGACACCTTTACCCCCCCCCCAAAAAAAAAAAGAAAGGGGGAAGAAAGAAGGATTGTTGTGCTTAACAGTGCGAAAGTTAATCAGCTGGCACTCTCATGTTAATAGATAATATTGTGCAATAGTAACTTCTATGTTCTTCCACATTTATGTTCTTATGTTAAAACAAGATCTTATGTTATCATGTTAAAATAACTCTTAATGGCTTTAATTTATTTAAAAAAAAAAAAAATGTAATTAGCCTTATAAGTGACTTCGATGTAACATACCTCAACAAGAGTATGTAACCTCTCTGTCTGACTGCAGAGAACCAAAAACCGGTTAATCCTGTATATAAGATTGTTATGTTTACAATAAAAAAAAAAAAAAAAAAAAAAAAAAAAAAAAAAAAAAAAAAAAAAAAAAAAAAAAAATATCTATATATATATATATATATATATATATATATATATATATATATATATATATATATATAGATTTAATGACTTAAAAAACCGAGATAATATATATATATATAGATTTAATGACTTAAAAAAACCGAGATAACTCATAAAGATTTTAATGAGAATAATACAACTAGTTTCGGCTTATAACAGTCTTCCTCAGGTATTCATAAAGGAAAAGAATAGTAATAAACATTGAAGTATCTAAAAATAAAAAATTTTAAAAAAATGAAAAATAAAAAAAACCTGGAAATTACAGGTAAAAATTGCCACACATAATTGATACATAAAAAACGTTGTTTATTTTTTCAAGTTGTTCTAACAGGCATGCCATTGTTTATTGCAAGTGTGTGTGCAGGCTCACGTGAACGCCAATAAATATTGAATAACTGCAGCATGGCTAACTGGGATGTTATAACTCAAATTGTTGTTTAAGTGGACAGGGTTCAGCAGGATTTCCCTAGATTTACAATTTTTCTCTCAAACTCATCATCACAGTGAAAAATATTTTCTGATCTATCCCAGCAAACGGAATGGTTTTGTTGATCATCATTAGGATTATTTGAAAAAAAAAAAAAAAGACTCGATAACGTAGTAGCATGAGATCTTTTGTGAGAGATGTCTCTCTTATGCTCTTCTATACATCGGTCAATAGATTTGTTAGTTTGTCCAAAATAAGGGATATTGCAATCGCACCATAATTTATATAGACCTGGATATTTTAGGTTGTGATGAGTAGGCTTTGGATGGCTGATTAGAGAATGGATTTTAAGAAGTGTGGTGAAAAAGGTCCTGATATTATATTTTTTTAAGGACTTTAGCTAATTTTTTAGAGACTGTGCTAATGTATGGAATGAAGATGCTACCTTTAAAATTAATAGTTTCTGTTGTGCACTGCCTAGGAGGATCCAGAAGAAATTTCTTAATCTGTTGAAAGTTTATTTTTCACTTGGTTAGAGTATAATAAATTTAGTTTAATGTTGTGTAAGTGGTGTTGTACCACCTTAACCCAGTCCTAAAGATACTTTCAGGTGCAAACTTTGTTTGCTCACACTTGGATAAAGGATTAAACTAAATTTATTAAATTTCTTAATCGTTTTTTCAGAGTATCCATTTTGTTTAAAGATAAGAGTTAGGTGATTTATTTCTTTTTGTAGTTCATCTGGTTCATTCAAGAGAGAGTGTGCTCTGTGTCCTAAGGTAGATATAGTTCCAAGTTTTTGTGGTGGAAAATGATGAGAAAGATTATGCAGATATCTATTGGTATGAGTAGGTTTTCTGTATATAGAGATTTTTAATCTTTCAGAGCATCGTGTAAGCATGACATCCAGGAAAGCTAAGGAGTTATTATTTTCTAGATCAGCAGTAAATTTTATATTAGGATGTTGGATGTTTAGATGATGAAGAAAATCTATGAGAGATGTGTGCCCGTGATTCCAAATAATAAAAGTATCATCAACGTATCGTTTCCAAACTTTTGGTTTAAATGAAAAGGAAGATATGGCTTTTGTTTCAAAATCTTCAAGGAAGATGTTAGCTAGAACTGGGGACAAAGGATTGCCCATTGCCAGGCCTTGTTTTTGTTGGTAAACGGAGTCCTGGTATTTGAAGTAACCAGAATGAATGCAATGTTTTAATAAAGCAAACATTTTTTTGGATAATTTGACCTTTAGTAATGTAAGTACCTCGTCTGTAGGAATGTTAGTAAATAAAGATATAATGTCAAAACTTGCTAGAACGTCATTTTCATTGATGGGAATATCTTTTATATGAGAAACAAAATCTGTAGTGTTTTTGATGAAAGATGAAGATTTATTGGAGAAACACTTGAGGTACTTTGCTAGATATTTGGAAAGTTTATACGTAGGTGAGTCAATTCCTTCCACAATTGGGTGAAGAGGGATGGTTTTCTTTATGTATTTTGGGAACTCCATAGATGCGTGGAATAAGAGGATGTATAGAGCGTAAAGAGAGGCAAACATTATGAGGAAGTTCACTCGTAGTCTTTAACAAGTTATTTGTATGGTTTTGTAATTCTCTTGTAGGATCTTCCTGAAGAATTGAATATGTCGAATTATCTTCAAGTAATTGAAGCATTTTGTTGTGGTAATCTTCAGAGTTGAGGATGACCGTGGAATTGCCTTTATCCGCAGGTAAAATAATAATGTTACTGTTCTGTTTTAGATTTTTTAGGGCTTGTCTTTCAGCCAGAGAAATATTATCTGTTGGAGGTTTAGCATTATTGATAATGGAAATCGATTCAATACGAAGAAGTTTCGCCAAATGATTAGGAATGAGTGAACTTGCCTTTTCTATTTTTGTAAGAAGAGATACTATAGGAATAAATTTTGGTGAGGGAATGAAATTGAGACCTTTGCTAAGAATATCCGTTTCCGCACCCGTTAAGATATGAGAAGATTTGTTCACTACAACTTTTTCAGGATTAATACGGGCTTCACTATGACCAGATCTGTTTTGTATCCTTTTTTAGATTATTAAATTTCCCGATTAGAGTATATTTATTCTTGTTTTGTATTCATGTGGCTTGTGCTTCACTGTTAATGATAAAATCATGTAAGTTAACATATCCATAATTTCTTCAAGTTTTTGAGTTAAAGAACTTTTAGTGCTGAACAAAAAAGCTAAATAACGTTTTGTGTCTGAAATTCTTTCGCTGAGGAGATCCGTCTTAGCTTTACGATAAATTCTTTTAGCGCGTTCCGTTGTTATCTTTTCTTGAAAAGAGATGAAATTGGGAAAAACTGTATGGAACTTACAACATTTGAGGAAAAATAACCTGTTTATTTTCAATCCTATTTTCTTCAATGCTACCTTTAAAATTAATAGTTTCTGTTGTGCACTGCCTAGGAGGATCCAGAAGAAATTTCTTAATCGTTTTTTCAGAGTATCCATTTTGTTTAAAGATAAGAGTGAGGTGATTTATTTCTTTTTGTAGTTCATCTGGTTCATTCAAGAGAGAGCGTGCTCTGTGTCCTAAGGTAGATATAGTTCCAAGTTTTTGTGGTGGAAAATGATGAGAAAGATTATGCAGATATCTATTGGTACGAGTAGGTTTTCTGTATATAGAGATTTTTAATCTTTCAGAGCATCGTGTAAGCATGACATCCAGGAAAGCTAAGGAGTTATTATTTTCTAGATCAGCAGTAAATTTTATATTAGGATGTTGGATGTTTAGATGATGAAGAAAATCTATGAGAGATGTGTGCCTGTGATTCCAATTAATAAAAATATCAACATATCGTTTCCAAACTTTTGGTTTAAATGAGAAGGAAGATATGGCTTTTGTTTCAAAATCTTCAAGGAAGATGTTAGCTAGAACTGGGGACAAAGGATTACCCATTGCCAGGCCTTGTTTTTGTTGGTAAACGGAGTCCTGATATTTGAAGTAACCAGAATGAATGCAATGTTTTAATAAAGCAAACATTTTAATAATTAGTTTATGTTGTCATTTCTTAAAAAATTAGAAGTAAAAATAAACATCATGAGGGAAAAACTGAAATTGTTTTTCTTCAGAATTACTTCATAATCTTATTATATGAAAAAGGGCAACAGAGATTATATCAATAATCTATAGGCCAATCAGTTTGCTATCAAAATTCTACAAAATGCAGAATTGTGATAGAAAACTGTGATCGAAAATTATGATATGAACAAGCAAGATTCTCTACAGTAGAAATGATACAATAAGATACCATATCAACACTATTAATGAAGCAATAGAAAAAGCAAATGAATATGATCTTCCTGCATATTTAGATTTTATATATTTTGAAAAACCCTTTATTTCTCTATATCAAGCAGAAATAACAGCTTAAAGTAACAAGCCATCCCAGCAAATTATATCAGATTTTTATAAACTGTATATCAAAACTCAACAGCCAGCACAAAGCTAGAACATCAGGGAAAGGAATTTGGCATTTGGAGATGAGTAATGCAAGGAGATCCTATATTACCCAAATTGTTTTCTGCTACATTAGAAGAGGTCTAAGAAAGTCTCATGGAAAAACTTGGAATTGCCATTGTTTTGCAAATGACAGTTTTCTTTTAGCAAAACTAAAGCAGCTCAGGAAATGCTAAATGACCTTGATAGAGAAATCAAGAAAACAGTTTGAAGAATATAACTGACACCAAACTGATGACAAATTCAGATCAAATCAAACTAAAATTAGCAGATAATCGTATTGAAACTGTGAAGGGCTATATTTATCTTGGTCAATTAGTTTTAAAGAAAAACAAGATAAAGAAATAAGTAGAAGAATCACACAAGGAAGCAAAGCATTTTGATGTATAAAGATTTATCTGTTACAAGATTTACCTGTATGCCTAAAAAGAAAGCTCTTTAATATATGCATTATTCCAATCTTTACCTATGAAAGGGAGACATGGGCACTGACTGAAAAACAGGAAGACAGATTGTGTGTGGCCCAAAGAGCCTTGGAGAGAAGAATGCTTTACATTACAAATAATGGACAGACTAAGAAACACAATAATAAGGGAGATGACTGAAGTACAAGATATTGTGAAGTGTTGTAAAGTATATAAATGGAGATGGGCTGCCCATAATAGTTGTTGGAAGTTTTTCACTTAGTTACACTATAAATTAAAGATACCAAGAAATTATATTCTTGGTTTAATCTTTTATCCAGGTGTAAGCAAACAAAGTTTGCACCTGAAGTAATTTCAGAACTGGGCAACTCGTATACAAGTTGCTGGAAAGAACATATCTCTACAAACATGTATAATGTATTATGGGAAGGGTCACTACCCTGAATCATAAATGCATGTATTGATGCCCCTAAATTTGTGAAACAGATGTGGAAGTCTTTTTATGGTATGAAACTTTGATGTTGCTTTGACTTTTATTGTTATGGTTTTATTATTTTTATTGATCGATTTAATTGTTTATTTTTTGTTGTGGTGATGGTAGAATTTTTTATTTGTATTTGGGTATCTTTCATGGCCCAGAGGAAGACTGAGATACAGGTGGATTGATACAGTAAAAGGTGCCTTAGAAGATAGAAATATAAGATCAGGTAATATTGGAGTCTTGAACAGGTAACAGATTAATCTGGAGGAAAATTGTAGATAGGAAATTAGCAATGATGTAAGTTTTTCATGTAGTACTATCATATTCTGTACATCCTTTGAGGGTACATGTTAGAAATTTGATGATGATGATCTTTCATGGTTGAAATAGTGCTGGAAACCAACAGAGAAATAACTCCCACACAGGGAATGTCCAGAATCTAGTCCAAGCATAGCCTTGACAGTGCCTGCTACATGCTGCTATACTCAGATTTCCACCAAGAATGACCTCGCAAAAGAAGTAGCAGCAGTTTTTCACCAGCTGATCAGGAAAACTCCAGGCATGTTACCACCAGTTTCAGTCCTGTGAACTATTTAGCAGCTGTCGTATAGAAACAGCTTTTCTACTATAGCCACAGCAGTGTGATAATAACATTGTTGAGTATGCCAAACAAGGTTATCACCTGCACTCCATGTGAGAAGAAAGTAAGGATAGACACTGGACACTCAATTCTTGTGATAAAACTTCATAGAAGCAACTTCATCATTCCAATAAGAAGAGCAGTGGTGTCTTAACTAGGTAGTAATAATCATCTACAACCTAGAGGTCCAATTGCTATTTTCTATGATTAGGGAAGATATGCTTATAAGATGGCAATAGTTGCCTTGCCATAGCCCATTTGTGGAAAAGGTGACAAGTCAATCCCACCTTACAACAGTAAGGTGGGATTGACTTGAGTGAGAGATATTATATAATGCACATCACCAGCACATTAATGGCCTAAATTCAATAGCATACAGATATGATTTGGCCAACAATAAATATTAGTTGTTTGTAACATCTGGTGCACACATTGGTAGTTATACACCACAAAAATATAATGATTATAATAATTTACAATAGAAGAAATACAGCATATTTATTTATAAGGATTTCAGTTCAAATAAATCGAAAATTATTTTTAAAATACTGAAAAGATTAATATTTATCTATTTAACACAAACATTGATAAGACAAAACTGTTTTATGTTCATTATTATTAAAAATTCCTCACATGTATCTTAGATGGTCTATAGGATATTACCATAGTAGTACAATGAAAAAACTACATCACTGGTAACTTCCTATCAACAAACTTCCAAATTAATCTATTATCTGTCGAGATTCAAATATTATCAGATCTTATACTTCTGGCACTTCTTACTGTATCCATCCACTTTTTCTCTCAGTTTTGTTTAAGTGACCATACCACTCGAGAACAGCTCTGCAAACACATTCCTGAATGATAACAATGTCAAGTTCTTTCCTAATATCCTCATTTTTAATATCATACTATCATTGATGCAAACTGTTTACTCCAATAATCATTCTCAGATCTCTCATACCTGTAGTCTCCAGTTTTGGATGACGTATTTTTTTTTTAACCTAACTCTCAGATCCATAAGTGAAAATTTGTTTGAATACTGTCTTGCATTCAGCTAGTTTAGTGTTTTGACTAATTTCTCTCATATCATCATCAAATTCCTGATATGTACCCCAGAGGTTGGACAGGATATTATGAGTACTACATGAAAAAGTTGCATCATTACTTACCAACCTCCACTCAACTATTTTCTTCCAAATTAATCTGTTATCTATCAAGATGACATCATCATCATCAAAGCTTATAATTCCATCTTCTAAGGCACTATTTACTGTATCAATACACCTACATCTTGGTCTTACTCTGGGTCTTTTCCTTGCCAACCTGGCAAACAACATTTGTTTTGCTAACCTTACCTCTCCTATTTTTTTAAGTGACCATACAATGTGTTAGCAGAGATTAGCTCTGCTAACACATTCCTGAATGTTAGCAATAGCAAGTTCTTTCCCAATATCCTCATTTTTAATACAATACTGTCATTGATGCAATCTGTTTACTCCACTAGTCTTTCTCATAACTTTCATATCTGTGGTCTCCAGTCCTTGATCAAATGTTTTATTTCTAACCCAACTCTCAGCTCTATAAGCTAAAATTGGTTTGAACACAGTCGAATACAGTTGAGTGTTTTGACTAATTTCTCTCTTATTCTATATAAATTTATTCAGCTGACTTCGTATATACAAACTTTACTAATTCTGTTGTCTATTTCCATAATTAATTTGCCATCTTTGCTAAAAATCGTACCTAAATAGTCAAAATGTTTGACTTGTTCTATAGGTTTATCATTCAGGATAGAGTTGAAGTTTTCAATGTTTCTACCTTTCATTGAATTTTTATTGTTGATTTTCATACCAAATTTATTACAACAGTTATTCGATTTAGTCAGGAAATCTTGCAGAAATATGTTGGATTCATTTAGAAGTATAACATCATTTGCATAAAGTAAGAGCTGAGATTAACATCACCAATTCTGGTATCAGGTTTAATACCACTGTGTGTGTGGGGGGGGTCAAAGCTATATAACTGGGAGGTCTTTTAAGGTATGCAGAGAACTGACCAGGTCTTCTAACCTAATGCCTCATCCTCACCTTCTCGTGGTGAACCCTGTTAGGTATCTACTGACAGATGCGAGATCCTTCGACACTTCTGCATGCCAGAAGAAGGAGACTCCATTCCTATAGTAGGGTAATCAATCCATCTTGTGGGATGAGTTGTTTATTATTACACGTCGGAAAATTAACGTTTCTTTTATGAACATTGTAGTTCTTATAGTGGTAACTATTTTGTTTGCATAACAGTTGGAAATTTTTACATATAAAGCATGTGATTTTGCATTTTGGCGACCAATTCATACAATCCTTTATTTCTTTCTCCCCTTCAGCATGAATTCTCTCTTCTTGGCAAGGGCAAATTGCCAGACTAGGGACTCAGATCTGTGGTCTGAACATGGATACTGAATAAATGAGGATAGGCTGGCAATTTAGGATTTAGCCAACCAAATTGTATTCCTAATGACTTAAACCATAATGCAAAATGATGGTACAACATTTCTCTCTTATTCCATTAAAATTTATTCAGCTGACTTCCTACCTTACAAGCTTTGCTGATTCTGTTGTCTATTTCCATATTTAATTTAACATTTTGACTAAAAATTGTGCCTAAATAGTGGAAATGCTTTACTTGTTCTGTGTGTTCTCCATTCAAGATATAATTGTTTTCAGTGTTTCCATCTATTTTCATTGTCTTCTTATTGCTGATTTTCATACCAAATTTATTCCAACAGTTATTCAGTTTAGTCAGGTAATCCAGCAGACTTGTACTGGATTATTTAAAAGTATAATATCATTTTTCATAAAGTAAGGAGCTAAAATTAACACCTCCAATTTTGATATCAAGTTCAATACCACTTTCATTCATAATGTAATCAATGTAGATGATGAGTAAGAGTGGAGATAGTGTGCATTGTCTTACACCTGATTTTACATCGGAGACAATTTTCCTATATTTCCTTCAATTCTAGCGTTGACTTAGAACTTACATAAAGACTATGTATTGCTATGTACAATGTTACATTTACCCCATATAACTGTAACATTTTGAGAAGCTTTTCTCTTGACACTTTGTCATATGACTTTTTTTTTTTTAAGTTCTAAAAAACTTCCATGTTATATTCATACGATTTACCAACTATTCATCATAATGTGGAAATCAATTATTGACAGCCTCTGTTTGATATAAATGCAGTTTGTTCTTCTCCAAGATTCCCTTCAAAATTTTTCTTAGTCTTTTCTCAAGTAGACTTGCATAAATCTTACAGGAACACTCGTATGGAAATTCCTCTGTAATTCTCACAATCAGTTTTATTTCCCTTTTTATAGATGTTTACTATGAGAGATTTACAACAATCATCAAGAATTTGATCCTCTAACCAGGCCAGTGTAAAACTTTTATATCTCCATGTTTGAGCATTTCTAGTTGAATATCATCTACTCCAGCTGCAGTTCCATGTTTCAGGTTCTTAATGGCTTTTTCTACTTTAAGTATTGATATGTATTCCTGATTGCATTCCTGCTGGGTGTTTCCTACCACCATGCTGTTACTGCTTCTTTTATTGAACAACCTTTCAAACTTTTATCATCCTTGATTCTTTTTACCGTACTATTTCCTCCATTTCTAAGCTTTCTCAATAGCTTCCAAATATTTTGCAACTTCCCTGATATTTTTTCTATGTTCTCATGACTCTTCTTTAGCTAGTTTTACATTGCTTTCTTACATTTTTCTCTATATTCTATAAGAGCACAAGCTGACTGACTTGCTAGAAACTCTCAATACACTTCATTCTTTTCCTTCACTGTCTCAAGCATCCTGAGTCCACCATGGAGTTCTGATTTTTCAATTCTTATAGTTATCTTCAGCACATGCCTCTCTTGATGAATCAATCAATATTTTCTTCATGGTCTGCCAATTATTATTTTCTTCACCTCCACAGAGTTACAAGACTCATCATGGGAGCTCAACACTAATCAATGCAAAGTCTATTGTACAACTCCTTACTCTCATCCATCATTTTCACTTTCCCAATCCTCTCAGGAAATGCATTCCATGCTCCTATTACTCTCCATGCAAAAAACTTACTTCTTACCATTTCACTCACTACCTTTTGTAACTTTCATGAATGGCACTTTGTCCTTCTTCTTTCCCTTGTTCTACCATATGAAAAATCTCCTCAGTGTTAATTTGATAATAACCCTTCAAACCTTAAATGTCACAATCATATCCCTCCTTTGTTTCTATCTGCCAGTCTCTGCAGCCTGTATACCCTCAGTCTATCCTCATAACCTTGTACAGTCCTGATATATTTTTCTTATCTGTTTCTGCACCCTCCTTCAAAGTTACTTCATCTTCTTCAAATCGTCATGACCAGACCCAAGCACAGAAATCCAGATGTGGTCTCCTCAAAACTTTTAACAATGGGACCACAACCCATTTATCTCTCATACTCAAGTTCCTCCTCAGTATTGCAGCAATTCTCTGAGATGTCTTCACAACCTTTATAAATGTCTCTTGAATGTCAAATTTCTATCTACAATCACCCCAAGATCCTTTGCTCCTCCACTTCTTCTGGTATAACTCCACAAAATTAGTATGAAGTATTCCAACTTCAAAACCTTACATTTAGTTGCATTAATCTGACATCCCCTTTTGCCAACTTTCCAGCTTATTCAAATCCTCTCGAAGAGCCAAAACATCAGTTACTTAACAATTACTATTAGCCTTCCCAAGCTTCACGTTATCTGCAAACAACTGAATATCTCCAAGTCCACAGCAATCACTGATATAAAGAATGAACAGTAATGGTCCCAGTAGAGAACCATGTGGAAAGCCACTTGTAACCTTCTTATTTCCTGATACTGCTGCCCCATATACAACTCTTGGTTATTTTGGTTATCTTATCTAAAACAAGTAATATTTTGTTTATCTGAATAGGCAACCCACAGGCACTCTTCAATTTATTGGTAAATATTTTCCAAGCTTTTCCCCAATCTGTATATGTATCATGAACAGAAATAAAACAAACAGAATAAAATAACTTGTGATTTTTACCATTAAAATCTCCAAGAAATCTTGAACAGATAAGCCTTAACAATGGACAAACATTTAGTTTCATTTCAGTCTTGGTCATTTTAATAGTAAGTTCCTCCAGTAACTGGGGAAGTGTTGAATCGACATCACCAACAACCTGAAAGAATAAAATTATTTTTTAAAGATTTGCAAATATTAATCTGTAGTTTCAGTGTTACAAAACATTGAGATTATAACTAAAGCTTCATTGCACAACCGTTTCATAAGAATCATATGAAATTTACCCCTATCTATTCCTTTAATCCTGAAGGGTTTAAAATACATGAATTGACTAATGCTTGAAGCTAAATTTAAATTAAAACTAGAATCAAATTAAAACGAATTAACTTAAAAACTAGAATCAATGGTTTTATCAGTCCACATCTGCAACCATTGTTCGAAATTATTTCAACAAGCATATTGTAGAACGCTCATCTAGACCTATTTATTCCTAATGTAAATAATTTATAAAAAAAAGTAGCTTAAGCTATGGGTGGTTTTTAGTACCTGCAGACACAGAGGTTTATCAGGAATTCCAACTTCAACTTTGTCCACTTGCTTCAATTTCCTGCGATCCAGTACCATCGATATGATGCAACATACGTAACCTTCTTAACCCAAAGTGTATTATTATTATTCGTGACACCTCCAAGGTATCTGAGGACTCATCGCGGGAGGACACCTACTGTACAACCCTCCGTCTCCACTACTACACAGAACCTCTACTACCAATCACCTACATCAACTGCCCACAACCACTACCACCACAGCTAGTATTTTTTTTTTGTCTGTAAATTGTGTGTGTTCTGAAGGGCCGATTTGTCTGCATGCTGGATGAAAAACCCGAGTTCAGGGAGAAAACACCCTGCTGCCTCCCAATGAGATCGGCTAACTCACCTTCAATTGAAAAAGTCCACATAAAGATTCCTCCCGTCAAGACGAGAATCGAACTTAGGCCTTTTCTAATCGAAGTGCGCAACATACCATCATACTTCCAATTATGCTACGGAGGTGCTATAACCTTATATTTTGCAACATTAAACTGACAATCATTATCCTTTACCCACAATGCTAATTTAAATCATCCTGCAGGATATCTACATCACCTTTATCAACTGTTGCTCTCCCCAGTTTTGCATTATCAGCAAACAATTAAGTATCCTTCTTAAATCTTTCCTTATATAATTCATGTGCAAATTATTTGTATATCAATACCAAATATACAAATATAGTCAATTGAATAAATTCATATGGAATAAGAGAGAAATTAGTCGGAACACTAAATTAGCTGTATACAAGACAGTGTTCAAACCAGTTTTAACTTATGGATCTGAGAGCTGGGTCAGAAGTAAAACACTTGACCAAAGACTAGAGACCGCAGATATGAGAGTCCTGAGAAAGATTATAGGCGTGAACAGATGGCATCAATGGCAATATCATATTAAAAATGAAGATATTAGGAAAGAACATGACATTGTCTGCATCCAGGAATGCGTTTGCAGAGATAATCTCAGATGGTATGGTCACTTAAACAGAATGGGCGAGGAAAGATTAGCAAAACAAGTGTTCTCTGCCAGGTTGGCAGCAAAATGACCCAGAGGAAGACCAAGATGTAGGTGAATTGATACAGTACAAAGTGCCTTAGACGATAGAAATATAAGATCTGATAATGTTGGAGTCTTTGACAAGTAACAGACTGATATGGAGGAAAATTGTAGATAGGAAGTTAGTAATGATATAATTTTTTCATGTAGTACTATCATATCCTGTACACCCCTTGTGGGTACATGGCAGGAATTTGATGATGATGATGATGATATACAAATATTTCATAAGAAAGATTCTGGTAATTGGACCACATGTTTATTATGATAAATAACAAAAAATAAAAAACAACCCGACAAGTTTCATATGTCGTATGACTTACATCTTCAGGGGTCAAAGAGGTAAGTCATTCAACTTACGAAACTTGTTGGGTTGTTTATTTTTTATTGTTATTTATCGTAATAAACATGTGGTATAATTACCGGATATCTTTCTTATGAACTGATAAACCACAAAAACCTTCGCATACATACAAATATTTGCCAATTTTTTGTGAATGTCTATTTGAGACTCTGACAAAGATATATTAACTTCTGCTTTTGCAGATATCTTGTATTTACTGCCAGATGACCCAATATTTTAAGGTTATGAATGTATGTGTAAGTGAGGAAAAGGGTCACTACTGCTTTAATATAAACTATGTATTTAATATAAATCTCTCAGGCTCAACATTAAAAAAAAAACTAATTTTATATGTTGTATCTCATCATCATCAAATTCCTGACAAGTACCCTCAAGGGGTGTACAGGATATGATAGTACTACATGAAAAATTTACATCATTACTAATTTCCTATCTACAATTTGCCTACAAATCAGTCTGTTACTTGTCAAGACTCCAACATTATCAGATCTTATATTTCTATCGTCTAAGGCACTTGGTACCGTATCAATCCACCTATATCTTTGTCTTCCTCTGGGTCGTTTTCCTGCCAACCTAGCAGAGAACACTTGTTTTGCTAATCTTTCCTCGTCCATTCTGTTAAAGTGACCATACCACCTGAGATTAGCTCTGCTAATGCATTCCTGGATGCTGACAATGTCAAGTTCTTTTCTAATATCCTCGCTTTTAATATGATATTACAATTGATTCCATTTCTTCACGCCTCTAATCTTTCTCAGGACTCTCATATCTGCGGTCTCTAGTCTTTGGTCAAGTGTTTTACTTCTGATCCAGCTCTCAGATCCATAAGTTAAAACTGGTTTGAACACTGTCTTGTATACAGCTAATTTAGTGTTCCGACTAATTTCTCTTTTATTCCATATGAATTTGTTCAATTGACTGCCTACGATACCAGCTTTGTTGATTCTGTTGTCTATTTCCATATTTAATTTACCATCTTCAGTAAAAATCATGCCTAAGTAGCTGAAATGTTTTACTTGTTCCACAGGTTCCCCATTCATAACAAAGTTGACATTTTCAACAGTTCTACCTATTTTCATCGTCTTTGTCTTTTTAATGCTGATCTTCATACCATATCTATTACAATTATTCAATTTAGTCAGGGAATCATGCAAACTTGTAGCGGATTTATTTAGAAGTATAACATCGTCCACATAAAGCAAAGAGCTGACATTAATATCTCCAATTCTGATATCATGTTTAATACCACTTTCCTTCATAATGCGATCCATATAGATAATGAATAACAGAGGGGATAATGTAAGCGCCTCCGTAGCGCAATTGGAAGAACGACGGTACATTGCGCCCTTCGATTGGAATAGGCCTAAGTTCGATTCTCGTTACGGCGGGAGGAATCTTTATCCAGATGATTTCAATCGAAGGTGAGTTAGCCAATCTCATACAGAAGAGGGTTTTTTCTCCCACAAACAGACAAATCGGCCCTTCAGAACACATGCAATTTACAGACAAAAAATACTAGTTGTGGTGGTGGTGGGCTGTAGATGGCGTTGATGGAGATAATTAGTAGTAGAGGTTCAGTGGTGTAATGGTTGAGACAGTTGTAGGTGTCCTCCCGCGATGAGTCTTCGGACTCCTTGTAGCTATCAGGAATAATAATAATAATAGTGTACATCCATGTCTCACACCAGATTTAACATTAAACCATCTTCCTGTACTTCCTTCAATTCTAACTGCTGACTTACAACTCAAATAAAGACTAAGTATTGCTTGATATAATGCCCCACTGACACCATATAACTGTAGCGTATTGAATAACTTCTCTGTTGGCACCTTGTCATATGCCTTTTCCAGATCGACAAAACTGAAATACAGATCTTTGTTATATTCCCATGCTTTCTCAACTATTTGTCGTAAAATGAAGATCTGATCCTGACAGTCTCTATTTGGCCTGAATTCAGCTTGTTCTTCACTAAGCTTTTCTTTCACAATTCTTCTCAACCGTTTCTCAAGTATACTTGCATAAATCTTGCCAGGAACACTCAGTAGGGAAATACCTCTGTAATTCTCACATTGTTTTATTTCCCTTTTTATATATGGATACTATTAGAGCTCTACTCCAATCATCGGGAATTCATCTGTCTGTCCAGACTTACTGAACTGTGAGGTGCTGTACTTCAGCATTTCTGGTGGAATATCATCTACTCCTGCTGCCTTTCTACATTTGAAGCCTTTGATGGCTTTTTCTACTTCAAGTATGGATATGTATTCCTGACCGTATGCCTCTTGAGTGTTTTTCACCACTGTGCTATCACTGCTTGCTTCATTTAGCAATTTTTTGAAGTAATTACTGCCTACTTCAAGGATATCTTTTTCTCCTGTTTTCATCTGATCTTTATCATCTCTAACTCCTTTTACAGCACTCCTTCCTCCATTTCTAAGCTTCTTCAACAACCTCCAGAATATCTTACTACCTTCTTGATATTTATTTTCTATGTTCTTGCCAAAGTCCTCCCATGACTTTTTTTAGCTAGTTTTACACAGTGTTTTGCTTTCTTACATTTGTCTCTGTATTCTCTAAGAGCAAAAGCCAACTTATTTGCTAGGAACCTTTGATATGCTTTCTTCTTTTCCTTCACTGCCTCTTTAACTTCCTGTGTTCACCATGGAGTTCTGATTTTTCTATCCTTGCAGACAACCTCACCACATGCCTCTCTGGGTGAATCAATGAGGGTTTTCTTCAAGGCTTGCCATTGAATCTCCAAGGTTTGGTTCCTGTTCTCAAACACTTTCATTTTTTCTTCAATAATCTTTGTGTATTTTAGTCTACAGTTCACATATGAGAGCTGCTCAACTTTTATTCGCTTTAAAACTTTCTTACATGTTATTCTTTTCAATATGAAATTCAATTTTATCCTGCTCAAGACTAAATAGTGATCATTTCCAATTTCAAATCCTCTGTACACTCTGGTGTACTGCACCAGGGAGAAAACATCACTACATAGTCAATGAGAGTTTTCTTATTCCTTGCCTCTTCTCTCCATGTGGATTTGTGCAGATTTTTATGTTGGTACACGGTGTTAGTAATAACCAGTCCATGTCCTGAGCAGAAATCCAACAGGTATTTGCCATTATTATTAGCTTTGCTCTTTTCTCCAAATTTTCCCAAAATATTTTGTATGTCTAACAATCATTTTCTATATTGGCTTAAGCCAATAAGAATAAAATTTGGTCGGCTAAATCCCAAATTGCCAGCCCATCCTCGTTCGTTCAGTATCCAAATAGACACCCAACAAGGTGCACCATGAGAAGGTGAGGATTGGACATTAGGTCAGAAGCACTGGTTGGTTCTCCACATTCCTTTAAAGGCTATGTGGAGGCCTCCTCTCAGTTATACTGCTTTGACCCTTAAGCACTCCTATGTTGTATTTATATATTGTTAATAAAATATATAAAAAAAAAACTTAGTTTCCATGTATGTGGCATAGTAAAATGCCAAATATATAGGACCGGGAAAAGAATTTGTAAAAAGTTTAAAGGGAAAATATATATTTACATTTACAATAGATCCCTAGAATAAGTTAACAATGGCACAGTTATATGCCAGGATTTTTGAAGTTTTGCTATTTTAAATGACAAAGTGTGTGTGTTTCTTTAGAAGATCATTTTTGTCTAAATAATTAACATGGCTACTGCAACTGATGACTCAGAAGCTTGCCTGAAAAATGAAGAAATTAAAAAATGCATAAACATGGTTCATGCTATACAGAATTTTAGTGGAGCAACTTCTGAAAATATTGAAGCTTTCTTTAGCTTTGCTGAAGCTACTAAAAACTTAGGAAGATGGTCTGATGAGAAACCACTCATAATATTGAAGTCTAAATTGCAGGGAAAGGCTATGTGAAAAACTGAGAGAGCTAGAGAAGCATCTGATCATGCTTCATTTAAAAAAAAATTGTTAAATGAATATTCCAGAAAGATGGATTTAGGACCCAATCTATGGAAAATTCATGCTAGTACTCAGAATAATAGGGAAACTATCTCAATACTAAGACAGACTGACTAGTCTTGTGTACAGTTTTAAGTATGATGAAAATAATACAGATTTTATTGATAGAATTATATTTTTTTTCAATTCAAGAATGGATTGAGAACAGAACTTAGGAGATCTGTACTCGGAAAAGAAGTGTTGAAAAGATGAAGTTCAGTTTTGTTGAACCTAATTCCTTATATCAATTAATCAAAAAAGGATTAAGGATTCAGATTCTGATTATTCTGTACAAAAACATTTAGTGCTGGAACTAATTTCCTCAGAGCCTGTAACTCAGTTGATATAGATGAAGCCCTTTGGTTGGAAAGACCTGGATTCGATTCTCATCCATGACGTGAGGATCTATCTCAGACATGGGCAACCTTTCCTAGTTCAGGGGACCAAATTATCATTCTGTCTCCGAGTCAAGGACCGGACCAAATTATTAAATAAAATAAATTAATATTAAATGAATTAAAACAAGTTGCTACTTCATATTTCATTTATTTATAATATAATGCTTTGGTAAAAAGCTCTACATAAATTTTATAATATAATGAACGACATAACAATTTAATGTGAAGATTGGCCTTGTACTTCAACTACGAGACTATCAATATTGACGTTAATATTACTTAAGGATAACTGCATAGAATTTCCAAGGTTTTTGTCCGTTATTCATGTCCGAATTTTTGATTTATTATTTCATCCTTGAAAAAAACTGTTCGCACATATATGTGCTGCAGAAAAGACAAATGATTTTTCTTGAAAAGGCGTGTAAATTTGTATATTTTTCTTCCACCAAATAAAATTTATTAAAAATCCGTTAAAACAATGTTGTTAAATTGTGATTTTAGCACTAAATCTGCCTGAAGCTCAATAAGTTCCATCTGTAAGTTTTCTGGCACATTATTTACATCAGCATCCATCGGACGAGCAAATATAGCGAATATGGAGTCTTTAAGTATAATTTCTGGGAAATTCCCATGCTACTCCTCTTAAACACTATTAATATAATTAACGGCTATTTTAGCCTGTTTTTGTTTAGGAGTGTCCCTTATATTTAATACATTGGCTAACATAACTCAAAAGGGGTATATATATATTTTAGGGCATTATGGGCAAGTATAGAAGGCAATTATGGCAGAATAAAAAATGTGGAAAAATTATGTACATACCTTGTTTTTGGTTTAAAGATGTCTTCTAAATCCAAGATCTTGTTGAAAGGTTGTATGTAAACGGGGGGGGGAGAAGAACATGGAGATGTGCTTGAGACAGGGGAAATAAGTTTGGGAACCCGGGTTACTATTAATAATATATATATATATATATATATATATATATATTATTTTGTTGTGGGGAGAGGGGGGGAGGAAAAGAAGGGGAAGGGTATCCTTATGTGGAAACTGGGGCAAGGGTTTACGGGGTGTGGACCGTTTCGGTCATCATCTTACCATCATCGGAACTTTGTGGGAATGACTTTCCCATATTTTTTATGAGTTGCAAGAGTAGGAAAATGATAACAATTTTTAGCTCTTATCTGACTTTCCAACAATCTTAGTTTATTACAAAAAGCTTTGACATGTCCATGCAGTTCATGAACCAATTGTCCATGTTTTTGCAATTCCAATTTAAGATTCAGTTCATTTAGTCATTCCCACAAAGTTCCGACAATGGTCAGACGATGACCGAAACGGTCCACACCCCGTAAACCCTTGCCCCAGTTTCCACATAAGGATACCCTTCCCCTTCTTTTCCTCCCCCCCCCCCTCTCCCCACAACAAAATAATATATATATATTATTAATAGTAACCCGGGTTCCCAAACTTATTTCCCGTGTCTCGAGCACATCCCCATGTTCTTCCCCCCCCCCCCCATTTGCATACAACCTTTCAACAAGAGCTTGGATTGGAAGGCATCTTTAAACTAAAAACAAGGTATGTACATAATTTTTCCACATTTTTTATTCTGCCATAATTGCCTTCTATACTCGCCCATAATGCCCTAAAATATATATATATATATATATACCCCTTTTGAGTTATGTTAGCCAATGTATTAAATATAAGGGACATTCCTAAACAAAAACAGGCTAAAATAGCCGTTAATTATATTAATAGTAATTATAAGGGATATTTTTATGAGTTGCTAGAGTAGGAAAATGATAACAATTTTTAGCTCTTATCTGACTTGCCAACAATCTTAGTTTATTACAAAAAGCTTTGACATGTCCATGCAGTTCATGAACCAATTGTCCATGTTTTTGCAATTCCAATTTAAGATTCAGTTCATTTAGGTATCCGGTGACATCTACGAGGAATGCTAAATCACACACCCACTCATCATCTTTTACTTGGTTAATTGTGTTTCCTTTTATGTTCATAAAATCTGCAATGTCTTGTCTCAGATCATAAAATCGTTTTAACATTTTACCTTTACTCAACCACCTCACTTCACAATAATAAGACATCTTCATTATCCGAAAATAGGTCTGTCAAATACTCCTTAAATTGGCGGTGATTAAGTGCACGTGACTTAATAAAGTTAATACTTGCTACTACAACTTCCATAACATTTGTGAATTTAATCGATTTTGCACACAGATTTTGTTGGTGGATAATGCAGTGAAAATTTGTTAAATTTTCTGGATGGATCTGTAGTTCTATTGCTCTTTCATGAACTATTCCAATAAATCCCTTCTGTGTACCAACAATTGCAGGGGCTCCATCAGTGCATATGCTGCCAGATAGTGAACTCCATTTGAGCCCAAATCTCTCGAAGACTGTGTTGACTGTTTCAAATATATCTTTGCCAGTAGTTGTTCCTTTTAAGCCGAAGCACCAATAATTCTTCTGTGATGTTGAAATCCGCATCAACTCCTCGAATAAATATTGCTAGTTGTGCTGTATTGGAGGCATCGGTGTGCTGTCGTCCAAAGCAATTGAAAATGCTTCCAATCTAGCAATCTTCTCTTTTAAACTTTTTTTGATATCATCAACCATAATTTCTATCCGTTAGACAACAGTACGTGTCGACAAACAAATATTTTCAAAGTCTTTTTTCTTTTCAAGACCTATTATACTTGCAACATCCAGCAGACATTCTTTGATAAATTCTCCTTCACCAAATGACTTAGAATACTTAGTGATTTTTTCGCTTACCAGATGACTTTGACAATGCTGTGGTGCTGCGTTCTTTGCTTGTTGAACATTTGCTGCTGAGTATCCAAATTCTTCTTCAATTTTTGTATTTCATCTTTTTGTAGTTGTCCATCAATTTTTGGGTGATCCGCATGTCTCGAAGTAAAGAGTCTCTTCAAGTTGTATTCTTTGTTGACGGATACGGATTCGTTGCACAGCAACGAATACATGCAAACCTTTATTCAGAATAAAATAATAATCCTCCGTCCAGTTGTCTTGAAATTGACGATTCTCTGCATCTACTTTTCTTTTTTTTGCAATAATCCTTGACATTGTCCCAAATTTATAAGCGATATTCAGAACTATCAAACAAAACTGTCTTCTACACTGCAGGCACTGAACAGAACAAAACATCAACGCAAGCACCGAACAGAACATAACATCAATGCAGGCACTGAACAAAGCACAACACCAAAGCAAGTACCGAACTGACACGTTGTAACACGTTCACACATCGCTAGTCAAAGTGGGAAAGAGACCTTGGTTGGAGAAAACATAGTGTGTTTTGCGCAAGTCACATGACGTCAGCTTAATGTGAGTTAGTAGAGCACACCATGTTTTCTCCCACCATGAATCAGAAAAAACTTTGCTGAAATAGATTAGGGCCAGATCCAGCCTGTGGGTTGCCCATATGTTGATCTATCTGGTCTCTTTCGAGTAAAGGTGAGTTAGCCAGTATCATACAGAGGAGGAGAGTTTTTCATCCCTCAAAACAGGCTAACTGGCCCAAGAACATTAAAATCCCTCATTGGGAGGGGTCATCTGGTCCTAAGGGAGGATGAGGAAAATCACACATGAACAACGACAACAACTAAATTCCTTAAAAGAAGAATTTAGTGCCAAAATAGATAAAAAGCTTTCTAAATTAACTAGATTGAAAGAACTTCTTACTTCTCTGGTTTAGGATCTCAAAGTGGAAAGAAAGAAGGAAATAATTTTTACACAAAAAAGTTGATGGTGATACTCCCATCTGTAAGAATTCTGCTTCTGATAAAAGAAAATTTCAGTGCCATAGATGTCGTAAATTGGGCTATATTTCTAGGTTTTGCCATAGTAAATCTCTTAAGGACAGAGATAATTATTGTAGTAGTAGATTAAGTCAGAATACTGCTAATTCATCTCTTAATGTTGTTATTATTATTATCACGTGACACCTCCAGGGAGTCCAAAGACTTATCGAGGGAGGGCACCTACTCTACAACTCACTACCTCCACTACTCTATCCACCAACTACAACGAACCGCAATTACCATCATCTACATCAAAGCCATCGCCCACCACTAGTATTTTCACAGACAATCATAAACATCCATGCCCACGGCAGGATTCGAACTTGCAGCCTTTTGGCAGGAGAGCAGATACGCTAACCACTCAGCCAACCATGCCGGCAAATGTAAAGGAGAAAATACGTATATATTCAGGATAATGTTTCCGTAAAATCTGTGCAAGCAAATATTTAGAGAGAAGCCACTTCTCTCGAATATTAGGGTGTTAAACAGAAGCTCTTGATCATATTAAATTCATGTTGTAGTTAATGCTTCAATAGCTGGTACTTCATGTAACATACTATTTGATACTGGAGCATTTACTTCTGTTATTACATAAGATTTCTTTCAGACTATAAAAAGATCAGTTACAGTATGATATAAGAGATTTAGATCAAGATGTACAGTTAAGAAAGATTTTTAATCAGGAGATATTAGTAATGAAAACCATATCTATTGTAGTTTATCTTACAGATTTCAATCTTGCTATTGCTCATGAGCTGCTAGTCTCTTAAAAAATTAATAGCTCATCACTTCAAGTTTTCTTGGGAGAACAATTTTTATAACTTCATAGATATGTAATTATTAGTCTGGTAGATTTCTCTTGATGGAACTGTTTTTTAGGGAAATTATTCTTTAGACATTATGTCTCATCACCCCTTGGTGTTTGTTTTCCAAATATCATTAAAACATGTTGATTTCTACTGAGAAAAAAATATGTGGATATAAATCCTGTTACTATTTCATCACCAAATCCATTAAAGGACCCTACTTCAGAAGAGTGGGACTTTGAGATGAAATCAGAAATGCTCAACAGCAGGATCCATTTTGGGCAGAAGCTTATACTTCAGCTTACAATGATGAGTCCATTGGATTATTTTTCTTAAATGAGCAGAAATTATTCTGTGTTAAAATAGCTAAGAGTAGAGCACCAGAAAAGCTAGTGACTTCAACAAAGATGATGATATGGATGTTAAAATCAGAATCATGCTTCCTCTTTGGCAGGCCACCTTGGACATAGAAAGACTATCTAGAATTAAAGAGAAATTTTATTGGCCATCCATGAGATATGATGGCAAGAACTATATGAACATCTTATCACATTTGTTAGCTAACTTATCCATTTAGAGAGAAAGCGTATGTAAAGCTATGAGTTAGGTTATTAGTCAGGGATTTGGTCTTAGCACAAGACTATGGAGATAAAAGAAAAAGAGGCAGTTTAGGTGTGAAACTGCCTCAGGGCCATACAGAGTTGTAGAGAGAGAGATTGTCTCCTGTAACTTATCAAATACCCTGATAAAATCATTACTACACATTCAGAAAGAATTAAAAAATATCAGGATCAGAAGGATATTACAATGATACCTAGAATTTTGCTTAGGAAACTGTTAGAAGGTGAAAGCAACTTAGAACCAAACAAAAAATTAGAAAGCCTTCCAATTATAAAAAAGTGGTTAAGAAAACTTGAAATCTTTTTTCTAAGAATAAATCAAGATTGAATGTGCCTAATCAAGAAAGGCTTGCTAATCCTTACTAGGACAATATACACTGCTTAGAAAGAAGTCAACAACCCCCCCCCCCCCCATGGGCAAGGTGCATCATGCCATGTAACGAGTCGTGTTCGTAGCTGTTATAAATTGGAGGAATATGATGCTCCCAAGTGAGTGCAACTGTGTCTGGTTGAAATGGCTGCGAGAAGGAAACTGATGGAGTCAGAAAAAGGTATTGTGATAGAATGCCATGTTGCAGGCAAATTGTTGACAAACTGGGGCATCCAAAGTCAACAATCAGTGATATCATTACTGATTGATACCTGAGACGGAAGTGCAGGAAGTCAACTGCAAGTGCTACCCACAGTGGACAACCCACTGCACTCACAAAACGTGATCATAGGTACTATGAAGGATATATAAAAACTGCCATTCATTGGCCGACATGGTGAATGCAGAGTTATGCACAGTGACTGAAACACGAATCTGCACAGAACTAAGGCTTAAAACATGGATTTTCATTGTAGGACTGCAACATGCAAACCTCACATTACCCAAACCAATATGCAGCATTGTCTTCAGTAGGCAAAGAGCATGTACAGTAGGATGTGAAAGCTTGAAAAGCTGTGTTATGGAGTGATGTTATGTATTACTGTGTTATGCACTCTTACTAGAGTGCATAACTCCAACTGTAAAATTCAGAGGTGGTAGTGTGATGGTATGGTCCTGTTTTTCCTGGTTAGCCTCACACTTATGTTTGTAGTGTGAGGCTAACCAGGAACATTGAACTCTGAGCAATCTTTGAACATTCTGAACCATGCAATGCTTTCTATTTTGTGGCATTTCTATGGAACTGACCATTGTCTCTTTCAGCAAGACAATGCACCACGTCATAAGTTACTGCTGTAACTGTGTGATTTGTGAACATTAACGTAACCACACTTGACCGGTCTCCCCTGATCTCAATTCTACTGAACATCAATGGGATAAACTGGACTGTCAGGTGAATTCAAGGAACATCTGCCCCAGGACCTCATTACATGCCTACAGGAAGAATGGCCGAAAATTCACATTGATCAATATTGTGCACTTGCGGAAAGTATCTCCCGTAGGATTGTTGTAGTCATTACAGCAAAAGGAGGTCCTGCATCTTATTAAGGTGGGCACCATGTTTGTTCCTGCACCATGTTTGTGCAGGAGAGAGATCGTCTCCTGGTGGCTTGTTGATATCAAATATCCTGATAAAATCATTACTACACATTCAGATAGAATAAAAAAATATGACTATTTCTTTGGTTTTATGAGTGCCATGTTACCATAAACAAGTATACCTGTTGAATTACAAGACTTTAGTCTCAAAAAAAAGTTATAAAAAGTTCCTTACCTGTGCAAACAACTTATACAGTGGTTCCAAAATAAACTCAACAAAACTTCTTTGCACTGAACTATGAGGTGGCTTCTTTGTAAATTTTCTCCTGAAAAATGTAATAAATTATAAAACACGTTAAAATATCCTCGATACCATTTCATTTTAATATTTATAGAAAGCAGAAATAAAATTTTCAAAGTTTTTCCTGAAAAGAATGCCCAACACCTGATGAAAAAATGATGGATACATCAATTCTTTCATTCATTAGATTGGTTTTTTATGTGAATAAGATTACATTAATACAGTACCACACTCAGGATTTAATCTTTGGGGGGGGGGGGGGGGGGTGAGTAGACGATTTAAGAATACACACTTCACATCGCATACGACCAAGCATCTGCAATGATCGTTAATTCATAAGTAGTATAGAAATAGAAGACACAACACAACATAAATTTTAAAAAAATGAAATTTAATTAGGAAAAGATTTTTGGAAAATTTTCTAGAGTTTTTTCCCTTTTTCTTTGGGGGAGGAGGGGGCCAAGCCCCCCCCCCTCTCTCTGGATGCACCACTGCATTAATAAATACTACACTATTTTACATGCATATGATTAAGTGACAAAAGAGGTGGAAGGCATCCCAAAGCAGATAGTCATGCTTCCATTAAATCAATCTTCAGTTTTAATCCAGCTTACTTCTGAGTGTGTGATTTTTAAGCAACAAACACAAGAAGTCACAAAATCTGTAACACATCAATCGTGTGTGAGCATGTTGTTTTAAGAATAAAAATAAACAAGGAAGCTTGTTTTTCTTCTACACTGACAGAGGACATAATGCTTTGAGAATAGAACAAAAGAAGAGGATGAACATTTAATTTGTAGTATGAAATGAGAAAGAAATAAAGTGAAAAAGACAGCTTATATTTGAACAGACAGAGGAAAGTGAAGGAAAATCTACAGAACTGCATAATGTAAATGTAACATGTTTGTGCCATGAAAGGTAAGAGATATATGTCAACCCCCCCTTCCCCCCCCCCCCCCCAAAAAAAAGGTCCAGGTGTTTCCAAACAAAATAAATGGGCCCCAAAAAACAATTTATCCAGCACTGCAAAACTGGGGGGTGGGAGGGGCCTTACAAAACAAAAAGCCTTTAAACTACAGTATACTCTTGATTATCTGGGTGTAGAATAATTATTTGTGCATGATTTTTTCTTTAATTTTCTGAGTGTTTGATCCATAACATTACAGACTGTCAATATATAAAAAAAAAAAAGCACATATACCCCTGTGTGATTTATCTCCATGTATGAGTGCTCGTAGGGAGTGGAAAGCATGGAATAATAGCATATTTCTCTGTTGGAATTTTGATTTAAGTTAGCAAATAAGTTAGTCTCTGTGCTCTTAGAGAATACAGAAAAAAATGGAAGAAAGCAAAGCGCTGTGTAAAACTAACTAAAGAAAAGCCATGGGAAGACTTTGGTAAGAATACAAAAAATAAATATCAGGAAGGTGGTAAAATATTCTGGACTATTGAAAAAGTAAAAGAAATCAGAGATAATAATGGTAACATGAAAACTGAAGATAAAGATATTCTAGTAATTTCAAAGTAATTATTCTGAAATAATTACTTTGAAAAACTGCTAAATGAAACAAGCAGTGTCAACATAGTGATAAAAAACTCCCAACAGGAATACATATCCATACTTGAAGTGCAAATAGTCATCAAAGACCTGAAATGTGTAAAGGCAGCATGAGTAGATGAAATTTAACCAGAATGCTCAAATATAGAAGTATAAAAGTTTTACAGTGGCTGCATTGCATAATTCATAAGGCCTGGTCAGATGGTTGAATTCTGCATAATGGAGCAGAGCTATCCAGATCAGATCTAAATAGTACCCATTTATATAAAATAAAAAGGAAAATGAAACTGAATGTGAAAATTACAGAGGTATTTTACCAATTAGGTATGTTCCTCATGAGATCTATGGAAGTATACTTGAGAAATGGCTAAAACAAAATTGTGGAACGGAAGTTTAGTGAAGAACAAACTGGATTCAGATAAAACAGAGGTTGTCCAGGTCAGATTTTCATTTTAAGAAAAATTGGTAGGAATTCTAAGGAATATAACAGAGTACCAGTCGAAAAACATTCTGGTTATATGGTATAAATGGGACATTATATCAAGCAATACATAGTCTCTATTTAAGCTTTAAGTCCACAGTTAAAATTGAAGGAGGTACAGAAAGATGGTTTGATGTTAAATTAGGTGTGCGACACAAGGTGCACATTATCTCCACTGTTATTCATTATCTATATGGATCACATTATAAAGAAAAGTGGTATTAAATCAACATCATCATCGAATTCCTGCCATGTACCCTCAAGGGGTGTACAGGATATGATAGTAGTACATGAAGAGTTTACATCATGACTAACTTCCTATCTACAATTTTCCTCCAAATCAGTCTGTTACTTGTCAAGACCCCAACATTATCAGATCTTATATTTCGTCTAAGGCACTTTTTACCGTATCAATCCACCTATATCTTGGTTTTGTTCTGGGTCTTTTTCCTGCCAACCTGGTAGAGAATAACTGTTTTGCTAACGCCCATTCTCTTTAAGTGACCATACCACCCAAGAGATTAACTCTGCTAACACATTCCTGGATGATGACAATGTCAAGTTCTTTCCTAATATCCTCATTTTTAATATGAGATTGAAATTGATGCCATCTGTTCGTGCCCCTAATCTTTCTCAGGGCTCTCATATCTGCATTCTCTAATCTTTGGTCAAGTGTTTTACTTCTGACCCAGCTCTCAGATCCATAAGTTAAAACTGGTTTGAACGCTGTCTTGTATACAGCTAATAATTTAGTGTTCTGACTAATTTCTCTCTTATTCCATATGAATTTATTCAATTGATTTCCGACCATACCAGCTTTGTTGATTCTGTCTATTCCCATATTTAATTTACCATATTCACTAAAAACTGTGCCTAAGTAGCTGAAATGTTTTACTTGTTCTACAAGTTCTCCATTCACAAAACAGTTGATTTTCAGTGATTCTGCTTCTTTTCATTGTCTTTGTCTTGTTATTGCTGACCTTCATACCATATATATTACAACAATTATTCAATTTAGTCAGGGAATCTTGCAGACTTGTAGCGGATTTATTTACAAGTATAACATCGTCTGCATAAAGCAATGAGGTGACATTAACATCTCCAATATTGATATCAGGTTTAATACCACTTTCCTTCATAATGTCATCCATATAGATAATGAATAACAAAGGGGATAATGTACATCCTTGTCTCACAACAGATTTAACATTAAACCATCTTCCTGTACTTCCTTCAATTCTAACTGCTGACTTACAACTCAAATAGAGACTAAGTATTGCTTGATATAATGCCTCATTGACACCATATAACTGTAACGTTTTGAAGAGCTTCTCTTTTGGCACCTTGTCATATGCCTTTTCCAGATCTTCAAAACTTAAATACATATCTTTGTTATATTCCCATGATTTCTCCACTATTTGTTGTAAAGTGAAGATCTGATCCTGACATGCTCAATTTGGCCTGAATCCAGTTTCTTCTTCACCAAGCTTTTCTTCCACAATTCTTCTCAACCATTTCTCAAGTATACTTGCATAAATCTTACCAGGAACACTCAGTACGGAAATACCGCTGTAATTCTCATATTCAGTTTTATTTCCCTTTTTTATATATTGGTACTATGAGAGCTCTACTCCAATCATCGGGAATTCATCCCTCTGTACAGGCCTTCTGAACTGTGCAGTGCAGGCACTGTAAGACTATCGAATATCATCTATTCCTGCTGCGTTTCCACATTTCAAGCATTTGATGGCTTTTTCTACTTCAATATGGATATGTATTCCTGACTGTATGCCTGTTGAGTGTTTTTTACCACTGTACTATCACTGCTTGTTTCATTTAGCAATTTTTCAAAGTAATTACTCCATACTTCAAGGATATCTTTTTCTCCCGTTTTCATGTCATCTTCATCATCTCTATCTCTTTTTACAGCACTCCTTCCTCCATTTCTAAGCTTCTTCAACAACCTCCAGAATATCTTACCACCTTCTTGATATTTATTTTCTATGTTCTTGCCAAAGTCCTCCCATGACTTTTGTTTAGCTAGTTTTACACAGTGTTTAGCTTTTTTACATTTGTCTCTGTATTCTCTAAAAGCACAAGCTGACTTATTTCAGAGAGCCGCTCAACTTTAATTCGCTTTAAAACTTTCTTACATGTTCTTCTTTTCAATATGAAATTCAATTTTATCCTGCTCAAGATTAAATAGTGACATTTTCAATTTAAAATACTCTGGTGTCCTGCACCAGGGAAAAAACATCCATATCGACAATAACATAGTCGATGAGACTTTTCTTATTTCTTGCTTCTTCTCTCCATGTGAATTTGTGCATATTTTTATGTTGGAACATGGCTTTAGTAATAACCAGTCCATATCCCGAGCAGAAATGGAGTACTGATTTTTCTATCCTTGCAGACAACCTCACCATATGCCTCTCTAGCTGAATTAATGACGGTTTTCTTCAAAGCTTGCCACTAAATCTCCAAGGTTTGGTTCTGGTTCTCAAACTCTTTAATTTTTTTCTTCAATAATCTTTGTGTATTTTAGTCTACAGTTCACATCTGAGAGCTGCTCAACTTTTATTCGCTTTAAACTTTCTTACATGTTATTCTTTTCAATATGAAATTCAATTTTATCCTCCTCAAGACTAAGTGGTGATTACTTCTAATTTCAAATCCTCTGTACACTCTGGTGTCCTGCACCAGAGAGAAAACAACATTATTCACAATAACATAGTCAATGAGACTTTTCTTATTCCTTGCTCTTCTCTCCATGTGAATTTGTGCACATTTTAAGTTGGAACATGGTGTTAGTAATAACCAGTCCATGTACTGAGAAGAAATCCAACAGGTATTTGCCATTATTATTAGCTTTGCTCTTCTCTCCAAATTATCCTAAAATATTTTTGTATGTCTGACAATCATTTCCTACTCTGCCATTTAGATCCCCAACAAAGGACCAACTTTTCCTTTTTCATTGTTTCAGTTGCTTTCTCTAAAGCCTCAAAAAATTCCTTCACTTCTATCTTAGTAGAACCTTCTGTGGAACCATAGGCACAAATAAGTCTCATTGTCCAGTTCCTCATTCTGATATTTGTCCTCCACATCAGTCTACTTGAGACTGCCTGCCGTTCAAGAAGATTAGCTTCGTATTTAGTGTTGAATACTATGGCTACTCCTTCTTTTCCTTGATTGTCATTGCCTGAATATAACATTTTGTATTTATTGCTCAGAAAGATCTCACCAGTTTTTGTCTTTTTTGTTTCAGTCACTCCTATTATGTCGATCTGGTACTTATCTAATTCCTCAGCTAGCTCCATTTCTTTGCCATTCAGGCTTCTTATGTTGATAGTAATGATCTTTAACTCTGGGGATGCTGATTTGGGGTGTGTTTTAGGATTTGTTCCAGTAGCTGACTTTTCGCTGTTTGCCCTGGTTCCCTGGCGAAAACAACAGGGGCCTTATTTAACTGGCCGACACCCCAACCGGCATGAAATTCTGTCATGTTGTACCATCATTTTGTATTTTGGTTTATACCAATAAGAATACGATTTGGTGGGCTAATTCCCAAATTGCCAGTCAATCCGCGTTCTTTCAGTGTCCAGGTAGATACCCAACAGGGTGCACCACGAGAAGGTTGGACATTAGGTCAGAAGCCCTAGTCTGTTCTCCACATTCCTTTAGAGCCTATGTGGAGGTCTCGTCTCAGTTATACAGCTTTGACCCTGAAGCATCCCTGTGGTATTAAATCTGATATCAAAATTGGTGATGTTAATCTTAGCTCTTTACTTTATGTAGATGAAATTATACTTTTGAATCAATCCACTAAAAGTCTGAAAGATTCCATGAGTAAATTGAATAACTGCTGTAATAAATTTGGTATGGCAATCAGCAATAAAAAGATAAAGACAATGAAAACAGGCAGAAACACTGAAAACACCAACTGTATCCTGAATGGTGAACCTAAAGAACAAATAAAACATTTTGGCTCTTTAGGTACAATTTTTAATGAGCATGGTAAATTAATTATGGAAATAGACAACATAATTAGTAATGCTGATATGGTAGGAAGTCAGCTAAATAAATTTTGATGGAATAAGAAAGTAATTAGTCAGAACACTAAATTAGCTATGTATAAAAGTGTTTAAACCAGTTTTAAGTTATGGATTTGAAAGTTGGGTTAGAATTAAAGCACGTGATCAAAGATTATAGACCATAGATATGAGAGTTCTACGAAAGATTTGTGGAGTGAAGAGATGGCATCAACGGCATAGCACATTAAAAATGAGGATATTAGAAAAGAACTTGCCGGTGTTAGCATTCACGAATGTGTTAGAACCAATCTCAGGTGGTATGGTCACTTAAAAAAAATGGGAGAGGTAAGATTAGCTAATAAGTGTTCTTTGCCAGGTTTGAAAGAAAAAAGACCCAGATTTGAAAGTTGGGTTAGAATTAAAGCACGTGATCAAAGATTATAGACCATAGATATGAGAGTTCTACGAAAGATTTGTGGAGTGAAGAGATAGCATCAACGGCATAGCACATTAAAAATGAGGATATTAGAAAAGAACTTGCCGGTGTTAGCATTCACGAATGTGTTAGAACCAATCTCAGGTGGTATGGTCACTTAAAAAAAATGGGAGAGGTAAGATTAGCTAATAAGTATTCTTTGCCAGGTTTGAAAGAAAAAAGACCCAGAAGAAGACGAAGAAGTAGAAGTATTGATGCAGTTAAAAAGTGCTTTAAAGGACAGAAATATACGATTTGATAACGTTGGCATCTTGACAGATAACAGATTAATTTGGAAGAAAATTGTTGATTAGAAATTAGTAATGGTGTAACTTTTTCATGCTGTAATTATATCATAATTATCCTGTACAAATCCTGGGAGTACATATCAGAAATTCGATGATGATTATTTTGACATTATGTTGTACCATTTTTATTAATATTTATAGTGTGCTCTACTAAGTTTAAATAAAATGAAATGGCGGAGAAAATGCAGAAAATTTTTCAGACATGCACAGATATATGCACATACATATATATAAATTTGATGTAATTCTTAAAATACATCAAAAAGCAGCTTGAAAAAAGTTTAACTGAATCTAGAATTCAAATGTTCCAGAATATAGATATGTAAGTAATGGACATTACTCACTCACACTGGAAACTGGTCTCATTGCAAGATAATTTTCAGTGCATACATACATTTAAAGAGACAAATTAAAATAGAAATAACAATCGAAATATTTCATGTTAGCTTTCCTATTATCCAAACTTCCCTCAAATGGAAAAGCTACATTTTAAAGATTTACAATAATTTACATTTTTGGTTGACTGATCATGAAGCACATCTACCAGTTTGTTATTTCTGTCAGATAATAACAGAATTAAACTTCCAGAATAGCTCTCTCTCTCTCTCTCTCTCTTGGAACTTCAAGTTCTGAATCCTTGAATTACAGTCAACACAATGTAACAATGAAAACCAGTTTTATCATTTTCATTAAATGTGTGTGTGTGTTCCTCTGAATACCTGTTCTGTGGAATAAAAAATCCTGCCATATGGCTAACTCACCTTTGGCTGAAAAAAATTATTTAATAAAGGGCTTTTGAATCTGAAGGTGAATTCCTTGCATCATAAAAGATTCTAAACTCTTGCCTTTTCAAATGAAAGCGTCAAATATCATAACATTGTGTGAATACATTACAGAATCTCTTTCACTCTGTGCAATGCTCTCTAATGAAGAATGCATATGAAGTCCGATTAAGAAAGTTTGTCCTAATCCTACTTTTAAATCAGTGTTTCATTACTTTATAACATTTTTTCCTCTTTGGAATTCTTACATCAAAATCAATGGATTTATTATCATCTTCAGACTGAAGGTCTTGAAAATACGTGTGAAAGGATTTTAAGAGTTAGCAATTTTTTTTTTTACCTTAACCTTGCTTCCTAAATATATATCATTCAACTTCAGCCAGAAAATTATTGTTCAACCTTTACTAAATAATTATTATGTAATGCTGGATATCATGTCCACAATCACAGTTAAACTCCACAAAACAAGCAGCATAAATAGCTAATTTACTTCATTTCTTATCAGTATTGCTTTTTTAGCTATACCATATCTCCAATATTTATTGTTTTTCCTTTCCAATCGTATTTATATTCTGTCTATTCTTCTTGGGTTTCTCTTCACTACATTACCTTACAGGTTCTGAGATGATGCTGAATTTTTCAACCATATCTCTTAATTGCACAAGGGGTGATAATGAGGAGATGTCCTTCAAAGTTTGAAGACCAGATGGAGGAAAAGAGATATGATAGAAATATGCAAGTTAGTATGGGGATATTACATGGGGATATGGTAAATCAACTAATATTTTGCAGGTTTTCTAACCAGCATCATCAGAGCACAATTATAAGTGTGATCGGCACTCAGCACTAAACTACGTAATAATTCTGTTGTCAGTTTAAATTGTAACTGACAACAGAATTAATGTCCTTACATGGCACCCTCTATGGGTCAGATAACCACAAAGTTAATTTAGAGAAGTCAACCAGATCTTTGGTAAATTAATGCAACCATACTTGTTGAGGTTAAGAAAGTGCTTCATCATCATCACAAACCACAGGCTCACTGCCCGCTGGTGTCCGATGTCCCCCTTCACTATCTTCTTCCACCTTTTTTTTTCCAGTGCACAGTGTCACAGTTTCTGTAAACCCATTCCACACCAGTCCCTTATGTCATCTATCCATTCTCTGTATGGTCTATCTCTTCTGTTTACACTATCCATAATACCAAACATGAATGTCTTTATCTTCCGGCCCTCACTCATTCTGCAGATGTGTCCAAATAATTGCAGCTTCTGTTGTATAATCTTTTGCATTAGATTCTCCTTTGGTTATATCTTCTGATATAGCTTTTCATTTGTGACTTTCTGTACCCATCCTATTCTTAGAATCTTTCTATAACAAGTTTTTTTCAAATGCCAAAATTCTTTTTCTTGATTCCTTATTTATTACCCACATTTCAGATCCATACAGTACACTGCTGACGATGCATGTTTCCAGTACTCTTAGTTTTGTTTGCAGGCTGATCATTTTACTTTTCCAGATGTTATCCATGGCCTTCAGATTTGTTCTTTCCTTTGCAATCCCGAGTGCTTCGTAGCTGATACAAATTCTAAAAATAGTCTCTCTCAGGCCTGTAATGACCTCTACGTAATAAAGATGTTTTCCTCCATCTGATCCTATGTAAAGGAGTATCCAGAGCATGAGCTGCCAATCCCAACTTGCTTTCAAATATTGCATGGAGAAGAAATTACACATAAGGCCCATCAACTCGGTAAGTGGAAATTATCATGCCAACTCAATCAGCTGGCCTTCAAAAAGAGATCTTGAGACACAAATACCATTCTAAACTGTAAGATTTCAACCGAAGTTTAATTCCACAAAAGCTAAACATATTTATACTTGAGCAAGCTTAGCACTAATTTGAGAATAGATCACATCAAGTTAAACAAAAAGCAATGCTGCTATCACCACATTACATCAAGAACTTTTGGAAATATTCAATCCACAACTATAATCAATTCTAATCACATCTCTGAAAATGCTGCTAGTAAAGAATTTGAAATACTTTATTATTTTCCATCTGAAAAAAAAATTGTAGTTCTTCAACAGTTATTCCCAACTACAACAAGAACATAGTGGTGAATCTATCATTTCAGGCACTCTCAGAAGATGCTGTCAAAGCACGTGGTTTATGCATATCGTCACTGCACTAAAAAAAAAAAGTACCAACTCTGGAAATTATGACATGCATGGAATGCGGCATCTATGATCCTTACACCCAAAGAGTCTAATAACATTCATTTACACGTGGGTAGTATTCTAACAAAATGCAAACTCCTCCCAAGAATAACATTTCACCTAAAGAAACATCAGCACTTAGAAAGTTATATAAGAACAAACAAATTATTGTAACTAAAGCTGAAATATGACTGTATCTACTATTCCCTTCCCAAGTAGATTACAACAGAAAGATGAATCATCTTCTTAAAAGCTCCTGTACTTATCAGATCACAGAATGGGATCCTATAAAATCCCAAAGTAAAACAGTATATAAATTATTAAAAAAAAGTTACATCTTGGCCCAAAGAAATTACCAAAGAACTCAAACCTTATCATGTCAAACCACCCTAGCTATACAGGACCCCAAAAATTCACAAACTTAATACCCCCCCTCCCCCCCCCGCCATTAGTCCTACAGTAGCCAGCATAGACAGCCCAACCTAAAAATTGACCATCCAAATCACTTTCCTCTCTTACAGGCAACTCTGCCTCATCTACTAAATACTCTGTGCACTTTAAAACATTAATAGAAAATCTAACTCTGACAGATTCTGATAATACGGTCAGTTTTTATGTTGCTTCACTCTTCACTAATGTACATTTGAGAAATACCCTTAACCTCATTAAGCTACATTTCCCTTCTGACATAACTGAATTATTCAGATTCACCGTGCATGCAGGTTATTTCCTATGGAAAGAAAAAAATATACAAACAGTTGGATTGGACTGCTATGAGTTCCCCTCCCCAGCTAACTTCTATATGGAACATTTTGAAAACCAAACATTCAACACAGACACACTTAAACCGATAGTTTGGCTGCACTATGTTGATGATGATATGTTTGCTGTTTGGTCCCATGATCCAGACACATTAGATACATTTTTGGTGCATCATAACAGCCAACACCCTAAAATAAACTTCACCATAAAAAAAGAAAGTAGCAATTGTCATCCCTTTTTAGATACACAAGTGACACGACTTCCTGATGGCTAGTATTCTCTTCCATTTACAAAAAGAACCACTCATACGGTAAGGTATTTACATTATACCACTACCACCACTCTTCCCAACAGTATGGCCTTCTCAAAACACTTATTCACAGAGCAAAGGTTATTTGTTCAAATGATACAGATCTTGAAAGTGAATTCAGAAACCTTTGCAATACCCTTTTAGCCAATGGCTACAGCCCATATAAAATAGATAAAATATGCCTTGCACCCCCTTATCCATCCAGCACCCAACACAGAGGATTATAGCAAAACTATTCCCATCCCATATGTTAAGAGTGCATCAGAAAAAAATAACAAAGGCTCTCTGCAAATATGATCTCCATGCTACTTTCAAACCTTTCATTCAACTACTGTCTGACCACAAATACGAGATCCTCAGCTATCAATGTGCCAAGAAGAGTCAATTCATGTTGATGGGGAGAAAGGAATAAGACGATGTAAGAATTTGTTACCAACACGCGAAATCATGTGCTTTGAATGATATAATCATGTGCTTTATAAGTAAATTTTCTAACTGTTGTACAAGCAAAATAGTTACCACTTTAAAAACTACAATTTTCTTAAAAGAAAAGCTAATTTTCTGACATATAATAATAAAAAACACTCATTCCACAAAACACACTGATTACCCTATTATCAGAATAGATTCGCCTTCTTCTGCCATGCGCAGAAGTGTTGAGGGTCTCTCATCAGTGGTTGCACAGTAGCTACCTTTATACAGTCTCCTAAAGATCGACTGCTTCCTCTTGAACGTCCTGGAGTGTATAAAGTTCCTGGTGCCTGCAGTTTGGCTACCTTGGACAGACTGGTAGATCCATTAAAAATCTGTCTTGAGAACACAAAAATTACATCCATTATCATCTGAATGGCAAGTCAGGATTGGTAGACCACCTTCTAGATCATAGGTGGTCAACAGTAGGCCCACGGGCTTTATATCCTCAACACGGAATCAAAATTACTTTAAAATGATTACTCAATTTATAAAATCTACTGCTTCTCTATGCGAGTTGTAGTAGTTGGAGTGGTAGATTTCTATGCACTCCAGAGTAACGCATCATTGAAAGTCACTTGCTCTGCTCTGGTTACAGTGATCAGTTTCAGAGACTCAGTTTCACAGTTAACAGTGTTATTGTTGCAGTTTGTGTCCCCTGATCAGTTACCTCAGCCTTTGTGTACTATGAGTAAGAAACGCAAGATCTGTGAAGAAAATAGGTCATTTCAGGAATATCGTCATTGAAAATCAACTTTAATGAAATGTTGCCACACATGAATGCCCACAGTGTTCTCATTAAGTTGTGTTACATGTAAAAAAACAAGAAATATGCAATTAAATTTAATTTAAATCAGTCAAGTATTTTATATTGTTCTCCCAGTAGTAAAATGATTTAACAAACATAGTAATTCAATACATACAACTATTGCCTTGAAAAAATGCAGAGTATATTTTTATTTAAGTTCTGTCTAAAAATGTGTGGCCCGTGACGCTACTACTCATCATATATTGGCCCTCGTATAGAATAAAGTTGACCGCACCTGCTCTAGATACTCCATCACACAGGATGTGATGAAGGAAAACATCTTTATTACATCTAAGTCGTCACAGATATTAGAGACTATTTTTAGAAACAGCACCAGCTATGAAGCACTCTCCTAATCTCAATAAGTGTGGTTGATTTAAATTAACAAAGATTTGGAAGACTATCATTTTCAGAACTGATAGCCTGACTTCTCTAAATTAAATTTGTGGTTATCCGACTCATAGAGGGTGCCATGTAAAGACATTAATTATGTTGTCAGTTACAATTTAAACTGTTTTCCTTAATTATGTAGTTTAGTGCTGTGTGCCCCATCACACTTATAATTGTGCTCTGATGATGCTGGTTAGAAAACCAGCAAAATATTTAGTTTAATACTTTTTCCCCCCCTTTCTTGGTGTTGTCTATACCTAAAAACATTATGAATCATCAATGACACATAAGCCTTTCTATATGTACGAAGGTGGTCTGAAAAGTTCTCAGCCTAACAATTAAAAAATGAATTTATAATTTCAAAATTATTTTTATTTTTCAACATAATCTCCCTTAAAACTAATACATTTATTCCAGTGATGCTCCAGGGCCATTATCCCATCCCTGTGGTGGTTTTCAATAAGATCTGCAAAATACCCTTCAACAGCTGCAATCACCCCTTGATTCAAAGACCAGCAAAGAGTTATAGTTTTGGAAGAGATGTTTTGGAGGGAGCCAAATCTGAGGAATAGGGTGGATGTTCCAACAATTCATAGTGCAGATCCCTTAATTTTTCCATTGCCAAAACACTTCTGTGGGTAGATGAGTTTTTTCTTCTGCAAACCAGGTCTTTTCTCAAATTGACACACAAAATCAGTTTTATTCTTGTTAAAATGCTCCAAGCACTGTTCAGAGATTTTCATGCGAGTGTGTATTTGATCTACTATGAGCAAGTGCAGCATCCATCTTGTGCAATGCTTTGTCATATGCAATTCTTCATATAGAGAATGTAGGATAAAATATATCCTACATTCTCTTTTCTTTTCAAAAGCCTATAGTCTCAGCAATTTCACGCACTTTGACTTGCCGGTCATCCAATACCATATTGTGCACTTGATCAATGATTTCTGGTGTTGTTACACTTTTTGGATGTCCTTCTTCATGTGGATCATCTTCAAGGCTGGTACAGTCACGTTTAAACTCGGCAGCTCATTTCTTAATTGTTGAAAATGAAGGAGAAGAGTGCCCAAAAACTTTTATGAACTTTGAATGAATTTCTTTTGGCGTTAAACCTTCTTTTACAAAGAATTTTATAACCGCACAATACTCAATTTTATCCATTTCAAATGATATAGATAACACTTTTGCTTCAGACAGCTGTATAAAACAAACTACTTGATAGAATGACTTGCAATTTCACATGGATGCTTATGACAAATGTACCAACTTAGAAAAAAAAAAAAAAAATTCTTGCCGATAGTGTTGTCATCTATAGCTAAGGCTAAGAACTTTTCAAACCACCCTCATAATGTATATGGAATAGGCTTCAATAAGTCTGTGGTACATGAAAAATATCTTTTTCAGTATATCTCAGACTTTGGGGCAGTGCTCAAGATTTGAATGTTCCATTGCAAGGTCTCTTGTATGGAATGGTTACTGTTACCTGGGCCAAGAGAAAATTAAAAAAATAGAGCATACAAGAAAAGGGTTAAAAATCTTGAACTTGTTAGGGAAAGCGAGAATAAACAGAAAGATATTTTCATTCTACATTAAACAGATAAACTATCCATTAAAATGATAACTAGTTTCCTAATACAGTGGTTCTAGATAAAAGGAAGGAAACAGGTTCAAAAGTTAATTATGCTAAGAAAAAGGACCAATCTAAGGAAATTTCTAAAGGTTTAACTGAACAACTAATTTATCAATACTGATGATGCTAAAAATCTGAATCTAAATTAAAATTATATTGTTTGGGTGAATTATAGAAACTAAAATTATTTTCAAGTGAAGAGATAAGCAGAGACTTATTGTAAAGGAACAGGAACTTCTATATTAACAATATCCAACAATTCACTTCGAGATAAATCTTACTCTTAAATATCTAATGTTCCTTACAAGAACACCTCGAGTACATCTAGATCAAGTCCTCAAAGGACAAGATGCAGTAAGCCTAGTCATTTTGTTAAAGATAAAGTTTAATAAGTTAAGAGAGATAAGGTTAATTAGCATAAGAAGTTTGATAGAAAAAGAAAATTCTGAAATAAATATGATTCTAAGATAATAATGGAAAGAATACAGCTGTCAAACTATTCATTCGACAAAGATTAAGGCAGTTCAAATCATGAAAGGTACACGATGTACCATTAGTACCTTTTGCAAACAAGATTTTGTGTAAACAATGTGTCTTCTAAAATCTTATATGACACAGGTGTAAGTACTTCTCTGATGTCTTACGATTTGTTTAACAAAATCAAATCTCTTAATACAAATGACATCTCAGATATGATTTGTCCAACAAGTCAAAGGGTATTTTTGGCTTTGAATGAGATTTCAGCTACTACTAAATCAAGTAAACATCTTTATTTCAATCCCTTATTTTCCTTTGAAAGGCTGTCAATTAATAGTTCTTTCGAAGTTTATTCATCAAAGGTCCAAGTAATATTTAGGATTTTTTTTTTTTTTTTTTTTTTGAAATGCCATGCTTTTGCATGCAACTTTTTATATTATACAGTATCCTTGTGTGGACCAGAATACCGTTTTCAAAGAATGACAGTTGACAATGTAGAGACACAATCCAGCATCTCCCTTAAAGACCCTTTAAAGGAGATGGATAACCAAGATGAAATATTTAATACTGAGACTTTAATTATTGATAAGAAAAAACCTTGAAAAGATAAAGACTTGGAAAATTCTGTAAAATTAGCAACCGTTACTAAAGAAATTAAAAGATTTACAATTTTTTCTTTCCAATATTTTCACTGAGGATTTTTTTTTTCAATTTTTTTGTACTATATTTCAGATGTAATAATGAATGCCCCATGCAATATCAAAATCCTTTGGATTTTGATATTGCATGGGACATTTATTATTTCAATTATATGACAAGTGGGATAACTAAGAAGTCAAATTCTCAGGGAAACAGCCCTTTTATATTAATGCAAAACTAAACAGATTTGCCTTAGACTTCAGCACTAAAACTGAGATTAAAAATTTATTGATTTATCTTTTAACAACAAAGAATCACTGAACTATTTTTTTTTTAATCCCACGTATGAGAGATCCCAAGACCTGTAATGCAACAGTGCCATGTGTGAGAAAAGTTTATGGAGAAAGTAGTAATCTACAGACAAGTTTCTTGAAACTTGAAAAGCTGTGTGTGTGTGTGGGGGGGGGGGTATTACGTTGAAAAAAACAGGCTGTTCCTAAGCTGATGGAATTCCCTATTCCCTAAGTTGATGGAATGAAGGAAGATGAAACACTAGTTCAATATGATTGGAGTTAGTATATATTGATTGAACAGGGTTGCTTGCTTTGGTTCTTCCATGATTAGAGAAATGGTTGGTGGTCAGTTCAGCAAAGTAATGCTCATAAAGTACTTCTTAAAAAAAAAAAAAAGGGGGGGGGGGCATTAGTGCAGAAACTGGGTACTTATGGAATAGTGACTGGAAGGATTCTGTGGGATTGGGGGGGGGGGGGGGGGGGATCAGCTATTAGTCAGACTGCCCTCTTTTGTATATAATCAAGAATTCTTAGGAAGTTTCTGGGTGCATTATCCCAGATGTGAGAACAATATTCTAAGGTTGGTTGCCTGTGTAGCCTTGTGAAAATGGCATTTGCATCCACCTCATTAGGCTGCAAGAAAAACTGTTCTAAGTACGATTCTAGTCTCTAACTAGAGGAAACTTTTTGAAGCCTTTCAACAGGATCTGGTGTGATAATGATCAATTATCTAAAGATACTTTAAAAAAAATAATAATAATAATAAGGATAAAGTAAAACCTCAATTTCATGCTACTGATAAGGTAGATAAGGAACCTAGCTCACAGATCCAAGAAAAAGTATAAGATATTTCACAAGGTCAGAAATTTATATTCTGGTAAGAATGGATGACTATCCAGATAAATGGATGAAGAAAGACCAAGTACTCAAATCAAATAATACTCTGGATCAAGTATACACATTTCATGATTGATTTGGGTCACGTAAGATTTCTAGATCTTGGCAAAGAATAAAAGGTATTTTTGGAAAGGCATGAATAGCGACATACTCACCTATGTAAAATCATGCCAAAAATGCCAATTAAGATCAGCTTTCAGAGGTAAACCTCCACTGAAACCTTCTCTTATTCCAACTAGATCTTTTAAGGCTGTAGCTATTGATGTGGTAGGTCCATTGCAACTACTAAGAAAGGAAATAATTATACTCTAGTGGCCATTGATATGCTGATTAGATTTCTTGAAGCAGTCTGAATGAAATATCAAACTGCAAAGAAGTTCTTAAATATGATTATTTGTAGATATGGACATCCTAAGACATTACTTTATATCTGAATTGTTTCTACAGTTATGTAAATTACTATATATTAATATTTTTACTTAACCTTAGCATTCTCAATGCAGTGGTATATATGGGAGACTGAACAAAATATAAAGCAAATCTTCTCCAATCTGACCTACATCAAAATGAATGACTCGGATATTGTCATGAGGGATAGTTTATGTGGTAAATGGCAATGCAAAAAAAAAAAATTTTTTTTTTTTTTTTTCAAAGTATTTAGTGACAATTAAGTCATCCTTTTTGCATCATTATGTCTATGAGTGTTTGTTTAACTGGAAGGGTAGTGGGATTAATTTTGGATTTTCAAAGATTTAATATTTGTTTTCTTGAACACTGCATTATGCATCATGGTGATGATATGCAAAACAATGACTGTTGATTTTAACGTGCATGATTACGTTTGCTGCAGCATGTGCGAAATGTGTGGCCTTTGCAGAATGAGAGATTTATAGGAGAATGAAACTGAAGAATGTTTTTGTCAAAAATGTTTTGTAAGCAAATGCCAGAAGTGTGAAGAGAGTAAGAAGAATGATACAGATGAGTCAAAAGATGAAATGCATGATAATGCAATTGATATAGTTAGTGTTAAAAGAAGTATGAGTGATTGTACAAATGATGCATTGGAAAATTAAGAAAATGACCAGTACAGTTAGGAAGTGACAAGTGTGGTTATAGGCAAGAAGACATGAAAGAGTTGTTAGTGAATGCAAAAAACAAGAGTAAGAAAGTAAAAGTTGTATCTGTTGCCATGATATAACAGAGACAAGCTGAGATGGAGAGAGATGATTGCAAATGAGTCAGTGCACAGATTGTGCAGGAGGAATGGTGTGAAGTTTGTGGAGTGAGTCTGATGGAAGGAAGAATTTATATAAGATGGATGGCTTGCATCTAAATGGATTTGGTGTCAGGAGTTGAGAAGGTGTTGTTCAGTGAAAGTTCAGAAGTGAAAGTCAGGGAAACTAGAATGTTTTGGGGAGGATGCAGGTAAAAGTGGGTCGAGGAAACCTTAGTAAGTGGGAGAGTGATCACATGATGCAAAATATAGCACCCCAGGTTCTTAATTTTAGTGGGCTAAGTAACACAGGATGTAAGGGAGTTATGAGCTGAAAGAAGAATTGCCGTTTATATATACTAATGCCATAAGTATTTGAAATAAGGTAGAGTTCCTTACTACTGAGTAGTACAACTTGGCCAAAATTTATAGGGATGACTGAGACATGATTGACCGAGGATGATATGGTTATAGGAATAGAATAAAAGAGATATAGTGTCTTTAGCGAGGAAAGAAGGAGAAGGAGTGGGGGGTCACTAATAATAGCAGAGTAATTAAAGCCAAAAAGAGTATCAGCTTATTGGGGAGGAAGGGGATTCAGAGGGCAGTTAATTTGAGGTTATATACGTAATTAGTTGCTGCTATAATCCAGAGGGTATAAAGGAAAACGTAGATGACATGCACTCGCAAATTAGCATGATGAGTAGAGGTTGAGTAATTATCGTTGGGGATTTCAACTATGGGGGACATTTACTGAGTGAGCATTTTGCAGGAATGTACCATCTAGGTGGTTATATTGCCAAATGTGACACTGACTGACAGGAGAATAGAGGGTAAAGAAATGTAAGTGCTTAATATATTGCAGAACCTCAACATGAACACAGCCATGGGATTAGATGGCATACTATCCCATGTAATATGAAAATGTCCAAGGGAATTATCAGCCCTCTGACCAAGCTGTTTAATTTAAGCCTCAGTACTGTGAAGGTGCCAATATAGTGAAAAGAAGGCAAAATAGTCCTATTGCATAAAGGAGGCTTCAAGACAGAAGTAACAAACTATAAGATAATCAGTATCTCATGAGTAGTGGTTATAGTATGGGAGAAATTAGTGAAAGACAGAATTCAGGACTGGATGGATAGGAATATGATATTCTGTAAGGGACAATGTGGGTTTGTGAAGGGTAGGTCTTGTCTTAGTAATCTAATTACTTTTTATAATCAAGTGATTATGGAGTTGGAAAAGGGAAATCACTACTCAGTGATATCGCTAAACTTTCCAAAAGGATTTGTTGTAGTTAGTGGATTGAGTGGTGGAGACAGAGTTATAGAAGAGATGCCCTCCCTCAACGAGTCTATGGACTCTGTGGAGGTGTCATCTCATCTCATCTTCCTTTTACCCTCTTTTACCTTGCAGTGTTGAGGGTTAATTAATCATCGGACCTCAAACCGTTCACAGGATAAGGTGGTCAAGCCCTACACCCCGGTGTATCCTATGTCTGTAGTATTGAGTTCTCAAGGCCGGTTTGCCTGCTTTGCAGGATGAAAAGCTCCAGGATAAACTGGGGAAAAAACCCTACTGTCCACACCCAAGATTGGCTAACTTGGCTATGGCTGAGGAAGATCCCTCAGCTCCTCAATGTCTCCAACGAGAATCGAAGCGAGGACACTCCTTCCCCAGGCATATGGTTGCAAAGCACACATCCACTAGGCTAACCAAGCGGACGGAGGTGTCATGTAATAATAATAATAATAATAAATTGGAGCAAACGGGGATGGATATGAATCTGGTGATTTGGATTAGAGGATGGCTGATGGACAGATATCAAAGAGTGGGTTATAGAGGAGTTGAGTCTGGATAAGGCAAGTGACAAGTAGTGTGCCAAAGGGCTCAGTATCTGGTTTTCTGTTGTTTAATTTGTACATCAATGATATAGGAAATGATCTGACAGAAAATATTCAGTTGTTTGCTGACGATGCTAAACTGCAAAGATCAATCGCAAATGAAGGCGATGCAGAGATTCTGCAGGATGATTTAAACAGACTAGCAATATGGGCAAAGGTAAATGGCTGCCAGTTTAATGTGGTCAAGTGTAAGGTGATGCACTTTAGGAAGAGATCAGAAGCTGCGTACTATATTGATGGAACTGAACTGAAGGAAACTGATGGGGGCAGGGACTTGGGTGTGATTGTGGACAGGGAGGTGAAGATTAGAAGACATATTGCAAAACAGCACATCAGATTATGTGGTTGTCGAATAACACACTAACAAGCATGGATAGATAGTTCCCCTATATAAGGCCTCATCTGGACTCTCAGATTCCATGGGAATGAAGTGGTGGAGAGAATCCAAAAGCAAGTGATAAAGATTGCAGCAGGTCTATGGAATACTCCCTATGAGAACAGGCTGACAGTCTATAGGCTTCAAAAATTAGCTAGGAGACATGATAGAAGCATTTAAGTTAATAAAAAGGTTTTATAGGATTAACACTGAAGATTTTTTTTCAATACATGGCAGGAAGGAATAGAACAAGAGGTCACTCATGGAAATTGTGTAAGAGTGTGGTTAGCAAGGGTGTTAGGACTAGATTTTTTTGCTTGGAGGGTGGTGAATGGATTGCCAGAGGTGGTTGGGAGTGTTTCATCAGTGAATGAGTTTAAGGAGAGGTACTGTGTGAATAATGGATCTCCCATGATGAATCTTCTGACTCCATGGAGATACATGTATAATAATAATAATATACTTCACAAATCTTTGCATACAGATTAGCTTTTCACTCTGCATCAAAGAAATAGCAGCTTTCACTTTTATATGATTTTGATAAAATTTTCCTAATGAATTGGGTTCAATAATTCCCAATATAGGATACTTGGATAAATTAATAACAGGAAACAGCAGTAGATAAATTCTCTACAACTCATAAGTTAAACAGGAGAGATAAGCAAACTAAGTTCACACAAAAATTAGGCAATACACAAATCATTTCAGAAAATGTTATTTGATACTTGCAATACTCTGAAAAGCAATAAATTACATTCTTGGTTTAATCCTTTATCCAAGTGTAAGCAAACAAAGTTTGCACGTGAAATCACTTCACGACTGGGCTACTTGTATATAGACCTCAACAAAGGTCGAAACTGGTAGTGACCATTCCCATAATGCAGAGCATTATAGATTATATCACTTTGCATTAATAACTACATACTGAAATCTAATTTCAGTGTGCATCCAGTAAATGAAAGTAACAAATATAACCTTCAGAAAACATGTGAACATAGGCAATAAGGCATGATAAATAGGGCATAGGATAAAATCTGACATGTAAAATCTGTTGCATTAAAGTTTTGTGAAACGTAAATCTTACGTGAGTCAGGATCTATCTGTCTATACAAATGATGGATTAATGTAACAGAACTGACAGTTAAAACTGTACATGACATTAAGCCAGAATAATATAGATCTGTGTTTGTGGTTTTATGTTTTAGTAAGTTTTGTAGTTTATAATTAGTGATAAAAACAACTTTGTAATTAGAATATTTGAAGATGTACTTGATAGCTTTGTGGATGTTATGAATACAAGAGAATTTTCAGATGGTATATGGTTTTGATTTTTCATTTGCTGATATGAAGCTATATGATTTTGGACCAAATTAATAGAAGAGTCTATTAGCAGTTGCAGATATTATGAAAAATAGTTATTATAAAGATATAAAAAAAAATGAATCAAACAGTTATGTAAAAGATTGAAAGAAAACTGGATAAATAGGCAGTGCACTGAGATAGAAGAATTACAAAATAGAAACAAAACCAGAGAAGCATTCCTGAAAGTGAAAGAACTTAATGGAAAAGCAAAACATATACAGTCTAATAACATCAAGGACAAAGATGGAAACATACTCATTGATAAGGAAAAGATAAATGAAAGATAGGTGGAGTACTTATCAGACCTCTATGATGATGATAATGGTAACATGTTAGATGATTCACGACACCTTATGTTAAACGTAACAACAGATACCACTCTACCCACAAGAAAGGAGGTAGAACACGCAATCAAGAATCTTCCTAATAATAAATCCCCTGGAGTGATAATATTCTGGCTGAGCTGTTGAAAGCTTTGACTGGCAATAATAACAACTATTTAGTGGAATCCATTCAGGACATCTATAAAACAATACAATTACCTGAAGTTTTTACAACATCTATCTGCATACCAATTCCAAAGAAACATAATGCACAAAATTGCAAGGATTACAGAACTGTGAGCCTAATATCCCATGCATCTAAAATTATTTTAACCATTGTTAACAAACAAATTGAAAGACCCATAAGCGGTGAATTGAGTGAACAACAGAAAGGCTTCAGAAGAGGAATGGGAACCATTAATGCTATCCTGGAACTAAAAATACTAATAGAAAGATCACTTGAAAGAAATAGGAACATTTATATATGCTTCATAGACTTTCAGAAGGCTTTTGACCAGGTAAAACATAATAAAATGTTCAATATATTAGATAAATTAGACATAGAAGATCATGCACTTAAGATTATAAAAATGATTTACACCAAACAGAAAATGCAGCTGTTTAATAGTCTAATAGTTTAATGTCTAGATATTCAAGAAGAGAGTAAGACAACAGATAATGGGCTTTGAAATATGGTACTATAGGAGAGCTCTGAAAATCCCATGGACAGAATATGTGACAAATATAGATGTCCTACAAAGAATGAGAACACAGAGATCTTTATTACACGAAATGATCCAGAGAAAGATGAGATTGGCAGGACATGTACTGAGAGGTTCAGCAGGACAGAGGATACTAAAGTTTTAGAAGGAAGAATTATGGGAAAAGGATCAAGAGGCAAAAAACGAAGGACATGGCTTGAAGATATAAGATCATGAACAGGATCACATGGCTATGTAGAAACAAAAAGGAAAGCCACCAACAGAGAGAACTGGCAGGACATGGTGCTGCACCCTCTCACTGAGGAAGCTACATGAAGAAAAAGATACGTTTTTGATTTTTCATTTGTTGATATGAAGTTATACGATTTTGGACCAAATGAATAGAAGAGTGTATTAGCAGTTGCAGATATAATGAAAAATGAAAGATGTCTTTGAGGGGTGTAATTTCTTGATTTAAGTCAATGTTTGAAGATTAGTATTTGTATGCATTGATGAGCTGTGTTAATATCACAGATATTATTATTACGTAACACCTCCAGGGAGTCCAAAGACTCATCGAGGGAGGGCACCTACTCTACAACTCTCCATCTCTACCACTCCATCAACCGCAACTACCTTCATCATCTACACCAATGCCATCTACTGCCGACCACCACCAGTATTTTCACTAACATCCATGCCCACGGCGGGATTCGAACCCGCAGCATTTTGGCTGGAAAGCGGATATGCTAACCACTCGGCCAACCAAGCCAGCATTATATATGTTTATATATAATTAAGATGATAAGAAAAGAAGTGCGAGTAATTTCCAATGCTGCGGATTTGTGATATACTTTAATATAATGATCTATTTAGTCAGGATTAAAGTTAAGAAGTTTAATCCATGGCTAAAGGTGTTCAAAGAATCACCCAGATTTTGTATGGTATTCTCATTGTCAATGGAGAGGAAGGTGGGGGGGGATATGAATTGTGATTCCACGTAGATGAGAAAAAGTTTGTCGAGCAGACAGCAGATGTTTTGGCACATGGGAAGACTGAAAATTGGTTACCAAATACTATTTCATATTTAATGAAATTAGCCAAGGTAACTTTCTTAATTAAAGAAAGAAAGAATATCTGAAGGGGATAGCTACACTGTTCTGCTAGGTTGTTCATTAATAAATAATGTGTGACCACTCCTTATTCATAACATAAAACAATAGTACTAAATGATAAATCAGATATGAAAAGGGTAGGTAAATTGGATAAAAAAAAGGCTTCAGCCTCATATACAATTCTTTTCACCACGACCTGTGCATTTATGAAATCTGACAGCCTGCCAGAGAATGGCTAATTTAAAATCTGCTGCTTTTGACATCTCTGGCTCAAAGTTTCCTTGCCCCATTTATTAACATTCATTTATCGCATTTAGTAGTCTCCAAACACAGATAACCGCTTAGATCTCTTCATTCCTTTCCATGAAACTCATCCACCTGCAATTCAGCTATCAAAATAGTGAGGTCATCTTCCTGGGTGACCTCAATATCCACAGTTACAACTGACAACCTTACTCCAATACCACCAACCTAGCAGGACAAAAAGTAGGTCTATGCTATAAGTAATGACCTAACATAAATTGTACATCTACCCAAACATATTCCTGATAATCCTCTTCATTCTTCAGATATTCTGGATCTCTTTTTAACCAATTTCCCTTCCAGATACATTGTAGAAGTCACTTCTGATCTTGGCATCTCAGACCACAAATTTGTACAAGTCTGCTGTCTCACAGAATGCTCCTCCTCAACCACTCCTGACCTCGCATCCTCCAGCACTACAAAAGAGACAATTGGGATGGCCTCTGGAATTTTTACTCCTTTCCTTGGTCTGACTATTGCTTCCATTCACCTGACCATAACACCAGCTGGGAACGAGTCACAAAAATTATTCTAAATGGTATGAAGGCCTTCATTTCCTATTCAATTCATAATCTTCATCCACTTTCCGAGCTCTGGTTCAAGCAAAAATGTATTAAAGAAGTCAAAAAACTCAGCTTACTGCATGTGCTTGCATCAAGAACTCCAGCATCCTACTCTGCTGATAACTAAAATGCACACCACATGCAAATCAGTCATCAACAGATCCAAATCTGATTTCATAAAGGCCAACAGCAAAAAACTTTCCTCCTGTCCCAATGGAAGCCATGCCTTCTGGTTCCTTGCTAAGGCTGCTGAACACAACTTCTGCTCACCTTCACTTCCACCTCTCTCTCACATCCTGATGGCACCACTCTCATTTCATCCCAAGATAAAGCTGACCTCCTGGCATCACTCTTTTCCTCAAACTCCTGCACAGATGACCAAGGGAAATCACCTCCTACCATATCAGAATCCAAGTACCATATATGTCTCCTACAGTTTATCGACAAAAAGACATAAAAAAAGTACTAAATAACTTGGATACTAAAAAATCTTCTGGTCCTGAAGGCATCACACCAACTGTTCTCAAACACTGTGCTCCAGAGATAATACATGTCCTGCATCATCTCTATAATTTCTTATACATATCTGGTAATTATTCTGATGCATGGAAACAATGTCATATCCATCCTATTCCAAAATGGTGATAGAAGTCTACCATCAAGCTACTGAACAATTACCATAATCTCTGTCCTCACCAAAGTAAAGGAGAAAGTCATTAATAGCCAACTCCTCCACTACTTAGAGGCCCACCAATTAATCAGTGACCACCAGTCTGAATTCTGGAGACTTTTGAAGCCTTAAACTCTGCCCCACAAAAACAAACCATTTGGCTTCGCTATGTTGATGATGGGTTTGCTATTTGGCCACATGGCTCCAATGCGCTCCTCTCCTTCCTAACATATATAAACAACCAACACCCCAGAATCAAATTCACCCTGGAAGAAGAAAATAACAACTGCCTTCCTTTCTTAGACACACTAGTCACCCACCAGCCTGATGGAACCTTGGTTTTCTCAGTCTATAGAAAACCTACCCATACAGACAGATACATTCACCAACAATCCCACCACCCCTCCTCACAACAATATGGGGTCATTAAGACACTACACAACAGGGCTAAACTTATCTGTTCAAATGACAATGCCCTAACCACAGAACTAAACCACATTCTCAACACTTTCTCAGCCAATGGCTATCCCACCCCCTCCAAAAAATATTGAAACCAGTAAACCACAACCCTCTCCCACCGCCCTCACAACAAGGATTACTCTAAATCCATCACCATACCTTATATCCGAGGCACCTTGGAAAAAATTACAAAAATCCTAAAAAAACATGACTTAACTTCTTGTTACAGACCATATAAAAAATTGGCATCCCTTATCCACTCTACTAAAGACCAACTCCCCCCCCAGACCTACCTGGAGTATACCAGGTCCCTTGCAGCTGTAAGCTGTCCTACTTTGGCCAAACAGGCAGGACAGCCAATATCAGAATTTCAGAACACAAGGACTACATCCGGTTTCACCAGTACAGCCACTCTGGTCCTGCTGACCATGCGCTGGATACCTGCCATAGAATACGGTGGAAGAAAGCCACAATAGTACACTGTAGTAATTACAAGTATCAAAGGCTTTTAATGGAATCAGCTTCAGCCTTAAGAAACAATCCGAACCTCAACAAATTTGGCTGCATGAGACTGCCTCAAATTTGGGAAACCTACATCAGAAGACCTTCAGCCCAATTGCCCAAGAATATCGACATTGCCCACTAGGGGGCACCATCAGGACTTTAGGAGAAATAATAGCTTCGTGCTTCTTCCTCATTTACTGTTTGTTATGCCTGCGTGCACGTGTCTTGTTCTTAAGTTTCTTGAAAATGGCAACGTGACGTTGCCGAAATATTGAAATATATTAAAATTTATTTTAATGTATATCCTAGTGACGTGGTAATTTCCTTATACTTAATAAAAAATGCATAACCAACGTCTAAGCCTTTCCACGAGAAGTATGAATTCTGCCATTCAAGATCCACAGCTGACCCTTGTAACTTACATCATCAACCACTAGACATGTACAGTGAAAAGGTTCAGAGAAACTTGTGCTGTCGCCCTTGAAATTTCCAAAACTTTCGACTGTATGTGTGGCATTGAGGCCTACTAAACAAATTGACATCCCTGCCACCCTCTGTAATTGGGTAGCCAGCTTTCTCTCTTGTCATTCTCTGCAAGTCATGGTAGATAGCTACCTTTCTTTGAGCTTCACCACCAATGCTGGAGTGCCTTAAGGCTCTGTCCTATCATCTGTCTTTCTCCTGTACATAAATGAGCTACTCTCAATAACCACTAATCCTATCCACAGCTTTGCAGACAATAGTACTCTCCACTCATCCTACTCATTTGACGAGCCTAGAATTACTCTGACATCCCAGGCTATAAGATCATCTACAACTGGTGTCTTAAACATTCATCTACATACTATCCTCCAATAAGAGGACGCTCCTTGTCGCATTCAATGACACCAAAAGTTGGTCTTCTTTATTTCTCGCACAAAAGAGATTACAGCTCACTTACCTTTACCCTCAAGTAATACACAAATCACAGACAAGATCTCGCTTGGACTAACATCTACCTTCAGTCTTTTCTGGTGTAAACACATCCCATCAATAGCCTCCTCCTCAGCATCCAAAAAATTAGGTTCTCTTTCATCCAAGAGCCTATTTTATGTCCAATCAACTTTTAACTATATACAAATCCCAAAATTGTCCTGTTTAGAATACTTTACAGGTTTGGGGGTGGTGCACCTAAAACTTCCCTTAAAATTCTTAATATGTCCAGAGGCAAGCAATTAGGCTCACTGATATAGTTTTGCCACTAATACTTGTTGCTTCTTCTAAGTTAAAAATACATAAAAATATTAGCAATAAAGGCAAGTGTCAACTATAAATTTACTAAAAAACAAACTATGCGGGAACCATTACAATATAAGCTGAATGAAACCAGGTAGAATGTGGGAGGTGGAACAAGTTAGCTACTGCACAGGTAGCTGGCTGAAAAGAAGTCTGACATGGAAAGATCTAAGCAATATCTAAATATTGCACAGGCTTAATCCTTGGTTATAACACACTTAATAAAGTGTGTCTTGTAAAAAGTGACTGACTATAGTAGATTCTTTTATGCTTCAAGCAGTTAAAGTTATCTTCTATGTAAGGCATGGAGCTCTTATTCCATTCAAGTGTGGTGGTGGTGGTGGTGGTGGTGGTGGTGGGGAGTCATGCCCAAGCTGTCTTCGCTGTTGTTGTTTATGATATACTTACAATGTGTTCTTTCTGTCTTATTTTACAACTTCTAGATGTCTGGCTATATAAGAAAGACTACAAGAGCATGGAATTCTGTAGATCCCAAAATATTTGTAGAAGGGATTGTGGTCTTTAGGTGAATTAAGTAAACTTCATACAGTCAAAATAGGCTTAAAAGCTACTCTTAGGTCATGAACTATGAGAAAAATAGCGATGAATGTTAGGATGTTGCTATGGAGCAGGATTAGAGAATAGCAATTTGTGTACAAGTTTCTATGAATATCTATTGCAAAAAGTAGAATTTGTAAATAAAACCTAGTTTATTTATAACTAACCTTCCTTTTGTTAACTGCATTCATTCTTCACTTAAAATGAATGCTTTTTTATCCTTTCCCCACCCTACATAAAATGAAAAATACCATATACCAGTATCTTTCATGTATTATTCAAGGAGTGGTATGATAAACTTTGTATTTCCTAAAATCTACCTCCCATGATGAGTCTTTTGACTCCATGGAGGCCTGGATGATGATGATGATGATAATCCTATATGACCCTTTTCAGATGATTTTAGACCTCTTTCATATCACTTTTTCTGTTTCCTTTCCTAGTGTCCGCAGTCTACAAATTCTCAATCTTTTTTTTTCATAATCTACATTCCACAGTTCTAATATTATCATTAACACTACTTTGCATCCTCTCTTCTGCATCATCTCAGAAACCAGGAGACCAGATCTGCACAGAGTAGTCACAGGCAAAATGACTTTGTTAACCTTATATAGTGTTCATATTAGCATTGCAATTATTCTCAGAGTTGTATTTGCAACTTTTGCTATGTGACCTCTGAACTTAAATTTCTTATCCACCATAACTGCAACAAACCAACCTCATCAGTTTCTTATAGTATAATCCCATCAATATCATGCCAATAGATATCTCATCACATCAAAATGCATAACTTTACATTTACTAACATTGAACAGACAGCCATTTTCACATGCGCACAATTCCAGCCTATTCAAATCACCCTGAAAGCACAGCATGTCATTTGCATCCCTGATTACCTTGACTATCTTTGCATCGTTAGCAAATAGCTATATGTCTCCTGTCAAATCCTTTCCAATGTCATTAATGTAAAGACTGAACAACAGAACAAGGACTGATCTGTGGGGGGGGGGTACACCACTGATCACCTTAAATCTCGCAGACTCACATCTTCCATACATCGCTTTTTTGATATCTATCAGTCAGCCATCCTTTTATCCAAACTACTAATAGTTTATAGTAAAATCCCATATCTTCTGAGTTAAATAATAGACTTACGTGGTGTATCCCGTCAAAATCTGAAAAGTTTTTCTGCTTGGTTATCAAGTAAATTACAACAGACAAGAAATTATACATTCTCATTTTTATCCCATACCCAAGTGTAAGCATACAAAGTTTGCATGTGAAAAATCTTCATGACCAGACTGCTTGTAAACAGAGGTTATTAAGTTCATATCTTCATATGGTAGATACTATTTTCTAGTTTCCCTGAATCTCTGCATTATGTCTCATACCAATAAGTAATTTCTCCAGAATCCTTATACTAAACACATTTAAGTACAGACCGTCCCTGTTATATAAATATATTCTTTCTTCAAACTCGCTCCACCCATCAAAAACTCACTACCATTCTTTCTATATAGCCTATGCATGCAATCATTTGCCATAACAACCCTTCTTAATTGAGCTGCTATCATATCTTGATAATATACTAACAAGTTTCATTTTCTCACTCTCACTTTTTCCTGCAATCTCTTGTTAAACCATTTTTTCCTACCAGAACTACCACCTCTTTTACTTTTCTTTTCTGTTTCCCTAATTATATTAGATAAAACGTAAGATATTGCTAGATGAGGATTTCCTGATATAATTGTGCATTACATACACCATCAGATAAATATGAAAAAGGAATGCTTTAAACCTCATGATCCAAATATTCAACGAAACAGAAAATTAAGAAATTTTAGTGAAAGACAATTTAATCAAAAGAGAAATTCCACAACCTGTAAGGTATTTAATTCAGATAACATAAAACATCAGTGTAAGATTCATAATCATAGAGAATCTGAAATGCATGACTTTATGGTGGATGGGGACAGGTTTATAAATTGAAATTAAATAAACTAAAGGAAAATAAAAAGTCCACAGATTAATCAAAGAAAAAAGTAATCCCATTCTTTAGAACTTGACTGTCCATAGAACCTGATAATAGTGATCATATAACTTTAGAATGATTCAAGGAATTTAAAGATTTCTTTTAAAATTACAGAAAGGAAATATTTAGCAATATGTATATACAATAAATTGGGAAATGAGAAATAGAATCCAAACTGTCTGAAACTTCAAATGATACCAAAATTAACACTCATACATAGAACATCAGTAATGAACTATCACAAAATAAACAACACAAGAATGAAAAGTATTACAAGTTCTTTATTTAAATAAACTTAGAGAAAGTATTGACTTCAGCTATAATAAATAAAGGTAAGGTTCTTTGAAATGATAAATTTAGTTTAATCCTTTATCCCAGTGATCAAACAAAGCAAACAAAGTTTGTGCCTGAAAATATCTTCAGGACTGAATATAGCATTAAGGGATTGGCCACTACCCAGACTAGTTTCGACCTTTATTGAGGTCTCTTCAGTGGGAGCCAGGCCCAGAGTTGGAGATGCCAGGCAGAAGCAGTAGCAACTCATCTTTCTCTAAATCCAGAGTAATTTAATAAAAAAAAGGTGGCAAACCTTTTGGCAACTCCTATAGGTAAAGATGACCTTGCTACTGCTTCTGCCTGGCATCTCCAACTTTGGGCCTGGCTCCCACTGAAGAGACCTCAATAAAGGTCGAAACTAGTCTGGGTAGTGGCCAATCCCTTAATGCATAACAGTATACATATCCACAAGGAGATGTATTTTGCATTATGGGAGATACTAGGATAGGAGTGTTGGTTGCTTGCTCCACCTTTTCTACGAGTTGCCCAGTATCTCCCATAACTACTTACCTAGGTAAGATAGTACAACACTATATTCAGTCCTGAAGATATTTCCAGGCACAAACTTTGTTTGCTCTCACTGGGATAAAGGATTAAACTAAATTTATCATAGTCTAAACTAGTGAAAAATAAACTTTCAACATCTTTCTCTAAATCCAGAGTAATTTAATAAAAAAAAAGGTGGCAAACCTTTTGGCAACTCCTATAGGTAAAGATGACCTTGCTACTGCTTCTGCCTGGCATCGCCAACTTTGGGCCTGGCTCCCACTGAAGAGACCTCAATAAAGGTAAACTAGTCTGGTTATTGGCCAATCCCTTAATGCATAACAGTATACATATCCACAAGGAGATGTGTTTTACATTATGGGAGATACTGGGATAGGAGTGTTGGTTTCTTGCTCCACCTTTGCTACGAGTTGCCTGGTGTTGTACTACTTACCCAGATAAGATACTACAACACTATATTCAGTCCTGAAAATATTTTCAGACGCAAACTTTGTTTGCTCTCACTGGGATAAAGGATTAAACTAAATTTATCACAGTCTAACCTAGTGAAAAATAAACTTTCAAGTTCTTTGAAATGAGTTGAACACTTGAGTTTGAGAACAGTAATAACATTTCCTAAACGGACAAACCATATTAGCATTTCGGCATTCAAATTAGAATATAAATGTTAAAAAGGAAAAGTATCATTATCAATCACACCATCATTAAAAGAGCTGCCCGACTTTGAAAAGACTAAATGTAGAAAACTTTTCACTTGTGCCAATGGCAACTGTACAAATGGCAAAAGATTAGGAAATTACAACCAACTGATGATAATGCTGGGATCTGCACCATGGTATTAGTTTTTGGTTGGGAAGGATATCACCACTGCATTGGAAGCATTTAAAAATACTTAAATGATGCAATATTGTAATGTGTACCTAGAGTTAGAAGAATAAATAGGATAGGAGGGTAATGAATGTGTAATCTTATTAAGCAAGAGATTTGTAAGAAGATCATGATTCTGAGCAATAATACAAAATGTTATATTCAGGCAATGACAATCAAGGAAAAACCAAGGAGTACTTATAGTATTCAACACTAAATACAAGACTAATTTTCTTGAATAGAAAGCGATATCAAGCAGAGTGATGTGAGCAAATATCAGAATGGAGAACTGGACAATGAGACTTATTTGTGCCTATAGTCGCAGACAAGGTTCTACTCTTTGCAATGAGTTGACCAGTGTTATGCCACCTTACCCCAGTCCTGAAGATACTTTCAAGCGCAAACTTTGTTTGCTCACACTTGGATAAAGGATTAAACTAAATTTATTATAAGGTTCTACTAAGGCAGAAGTGGAGGAATTTTTTAAGGCTTTAGAGAAAACAACTAGCACAATGAAAAAGGAAAAAATGGTCCTTGTTGGGGATCTAAATAGCAGAGTAGGAAATGATTGTCAGACATACAAAAATATTTTGGGAAAATTTAGAGAAAAGAGCAAAACTAATAATAATGGCAAATACCTGTTGGATTTCAGCTCAGAGCATGAACTGGTTATTACTAACACAATGTTCCAACATAAAAATGTGCATAAATTCATATGGAGAGAAGACACAAGAAATAAGAAAAGTCTCACTGACTACATTATTGTTGATAGGGATGTTTAATCACTGGTGCAGGACACTAGAGTGTACAGAGGATTTGAAATTGGAAGTAATCACCATTTAGACTTGATCAGGATAAAATTGAATTTCATACTGAAAAGAATAGCATGTAAGAAAGTTTTTTTAAAAGCGAATAAAAGTTGAGCAGCTCTCAGATATGAACTATAGACAAAATACACAAACATTATTCAAGAAAAAATAAAAGAGTTTGAGAATAGGAAACAAACCTTGGAGATTCAGTGGCAAACCATGAAGAAAACATTGATTGGTTCAGTCAGAGAGGCATGTGTGAGGTTGTCTGCAAGGATAGAAAAATCAGAACTCCATGGCGAAGAGAGGAATTTAAAGATACAATGAATGAAAAGAAGAAAGCATATCAAAAGTTCCTGATGAATAAGTCAGCTTGTGCTCTTAGAAAGAATAAGAGACAAATGTAGAAAAGCTCAAAACTGTGTAAAATTAGCTAAACAAAAGTCATAGGGAGACTTTGGTAAAAACACAGAAAATAAATATCCAGAAGGTGGGAAAATATTATGAAGGTTGCTGAAAATATCAGAAATGGAAGAAAGAGTGCTATAAAAGGAATCAGATGATAAAGGTGACATGAAATTGTTGAAAAAGATATCCTTGAAGTATGGAGTAATTAATTGGAAAAATCGCTACATGAAACAAGCAGCGATGACAGCAGAGAAGTAAAAAAACACTCAACAGACGTGCAATCAGGAATACATATCCATATTTGAAGTAGAAAAAAACCATCAAAAGCCTGAAATGTGGAAAGGCAGCAAGAATAGATGATATTCAACCAGAAATGCTGAAGTATGGAGGTATAAAAGTCTTACAGTGGCTGCACTGCATAGTTCAGAAGGCCTGGACAGAGGGACGAATTCCTGATGATTGGAGTAGAGCTCTCATAGTACCCATATATAAAAAGGGAAATAAAACTGAATGTGAGAATTACAGAGGTATTTCCCTACTGAGTGTTCCTGGTAAGATTTATGCAAGTATACTTTAGAAACGGTTGAGAAGAATTGTGATAGAAAAGCTTGGTTAAGAAAAAGCTGGATTCAGGCCAAATAGAGGCTGTCAGGATCAGATCTTCACTTTACGACAAATAGTTGAGAAGGCATGGGAATATAACAAAGATCAATATTTAAGTTTTGTCGATCTGGAAAAAGCATATGACAAGGTACCAATAGAGAGAAGCTATTCAATATGCTACAGTTATATGGTGTCAATGGGGCATTACATCAAGCAATACTTAGTCTGTATTTGAGTTGTAAGTCGGCAGTTAGAATTGAAGGAAGTACAGGAAGATGGTTTTATGTTAAATCTGGTGTCAGACAATGATGTACGTTATCCTCTCTGTTATTCATTAACTATATGGATCACACTATAAAGGAAAGTGGTATTAAACCTGATATTAAAATTGGAGATGTTAATCTCCGCTGTTTACTCTATGCAGATGATGTTATACTTCTAAATAATTATGCTACAAGTCTGCAAGATTCACCAACTAAATTGAATAATTCTTGTAATATTTGTTGTAATAGGTTTCACGGTATAATAAGAACACAGATGGTTAAGAAAATAACTATTTATTAACTTAAAGTTAATATTTCGCTGGTATTATATCCAGCATCTTCAGAGCACACAACACAAAGTTTGTTACAAATGTAAGACAACCACAATCCGGTGTAACAGTGGGGGCTAGTATAAGTGATTGCAGTGCAACACAAGACTAAAGTCCTAATATGGCGCCATCTAGGTAAAAAAAAGTTTTGAAATAGTAGTCAAAAAAATTCAAATTGAAAAAATATAAATTAAAAAATATTAATTTGGTCTTAGGATGACTGTCTCCCAAATCTTTGGTAGATTTATACAGCCATACTTGTTAAGGTTTGGAGTACGTTTTAAGGGCTTCTGTTGATTCCAGGAACAACCTCTCTGACTTGTAGAAGCTTCTGTGCATTACTTTTGTTTCTTTCTAATTGATCCTGTGTGCAGGGGTATCCAAAGCATAGTCTGCCAGACCTGACTTACCATAGCGAAAGTGTCGGATATATTTTTTGTGTTCACTGAGGTGGATGTCCACATTTCTTCCTGTCTGTCCGTAGTAGGCTTGATGGAAAGAACAGGGCACTTCATAGACACCTGGATGTGATAAAGGAGTGCATTTGTCCTTAGGTGAACGGATGAGAGTTGCTAATTTTATATAAGGTTTAAATACTTAAAGCACAGAAGCTTCTACGAGTCAGAGAGGTTGTTCCTGGAATCAACAGAAGCCTTAAAACATACTCCAAACCTTAACAAGTAAGGCTGTATAAATCTACGAAAGATTTGGGAGACAGTCATCCTAAGACCAAATTAATATTTTTTAATTTATATTTTTTAAATTTGAATTTTTTTGACTACTATTTCAAAACTTTTTTTTACCTAGATGGTGCCATATTAGGACTTTAGTCTTGTGTTGCATGCTGCAATCACTTATACTAGCCCCCACTGTTACACCGGATTGTGGTTGTCTTACATTTGTAACAAACTTTGTGTTGTGTGCTCTGAAGATGCTGGATATAATACCAGCGAAATATTTACTTGAAGTTAATAAATAGTTATTTTCTTAACCATCTGTGTTCTTATTATACCGTGAAACCTATTACAACATGTCTGATGAACACATAAGCCTATCCACATGTATAAATATTCTTCACGGAGGTAACATCGTACGTAAGGCACGACAATATGGTAAGTGGAAAGTAAAACTGGCGTGGCAACTAAACAGGTTAGCCTTCTTAAAAAGGTGCTGAGACAGCAATTTGATACCAAACTGTATAAAAATTAGGAACAAGTTTCACTCGGCCAAAGCCCAACGTATTTATAAAAGAGCGAGTTTAGCACTATTACGGGAACAGGTATATGCTATTCGCCGAGAACTTTCAAAAATAAATTCCTCGATCAGTGTACTTCGTGATATATTATCTGACATTTTGAACCCGCAGCTATGGGACATTTTGGATAGAATCTCCGACTCTACAGCCAATAAAGTTGCTACAGTTAAAAACCGACACCGGAAAAAATTTGAAATCCTCCAACAACGCAATGTTACACAGCGGCCGCAATTTCATCAAGATGGCGTCGTTGTGAACCTATCATCGGCAACCTTATCCAAAGAGGCCACGAGTGCATTAAGTCTTGGACACAATTTTGCCGTTACTCCAAAAGATGTGCCTAAAACCAAAATAATGGCTTCCGTTGAATGCGGGATTTACCACTTGCCTCCAGCCATAGCCAATAATATTAGGTTAGACATGGCCAATATCCTTATCCATTCTAAGCCTCCCAAAAATAATATCCCACATAAAGAAATAATAGCCCTAAAAGAACTACGCAATAATAACCACATTACAATAACCAAATCAGACAAAGGAAACGGCACTGTAGTAATGGATACAACAGAATATGAAAGCAAAATGCATGCACTGCTCAAAGACCAGTCTACATATCAAATCATAGTTCGAGATCCCACAATTCACAAAAGAATAAGGTGTGCAAGTTACTGAACAAAATCACTTCCTGGCCTAAAGAAATTGTCAAAAAACTCAAACCCATGCACGTTAAAGCACCCAGAATATATGGTGCTCCTAAAATACACAAACAAGGTACACCTTTGCATCCTATTGTAGATAGTATAAACAGTCCTACATATAAACTAGCTAAACATTTAGCAAAATTACTAACCACTTACACAAACAATTGTCCCTCTTTTGTTAAAAATTCTACCCACCTAAAAAGTATTTTAGAAAAACCACACCTTAAATAGTTCAGACCTAATGGTGAGTTTTGATATCACCTCATTATTCACTAATGTACCACTGATTGAAACACTTAACTTACTAAAATCACAATTTCCCCCAGATATATTTCAGCTATTTAAATTCACAGTACAGGCAGGTTATTTTACATGGAAAGGGAAAATATACAAACAATTAGATGGGACAGCTATGGGTTCACCCCTTTCTCTCCCCCCCCCCCAGCCAACTTCTACATTGAACATCTGGAAAAATTAGCTATCAACACAGCCACTCTCAAACCTAGTCTCTGGCCGCTATGTTGACAATGTGTTTGCTATTTGGCCACATGGCCCAGACACATTGAATACATTTTTAGTGCATCTACATAGCCAGCATTGTAAAATCCACTAAAATAAAAAATAAAATAAAATATAATAAAATAAAATCCACTTTACAATGGAACTAGAAGCCAATGACTGCCTGCCCTTCTTGGACACACTGATCACGTCTTCCAGAAGGTTCCTTATCATTTTCGGTTTATAGAAAACCCACACATACAGGGAGATACTTAAACAATCGCACCATCACCCTTCTCAACAATATGGTATCTTAAAAACACTAACCCATAGAGCTAGAGCAATCTGTTCCAATGACATTGCTCACATTGCTGAACTTTCACACCTACGTCAAACCTTCTTAATCAATGGTTATAATCCCCACAAAATAGATAACATACTAAATGCTACCCATAAATCCCCTCTATCTACCACAGAAGACTACAAGAAAACCATCACCATCCCATACATTAAAGGCACATCTGAAAAGATATCTAGGGTGCTTAACAAACACCAACTATGCACAGTAATTAAACCTTATATAAAATTAGCAACTCTCATCCGTTCGCCTAAGGACAAATGCACTCCTTTATCACATCCAGGTGTCTATGAAGTGCCCTGTTCTTGTCATCAAGCCTACTACGGACAGACAGGAAGAAATGTGGACATCCGCCTCAGTGAACACAAAAAATATATCCGACACTTTCACTATGGTAAGTCGGGTCTGGCAGACCATGCTTTGGATACCCCTGCACACAGGATCAATTGGAAAGAAACAAAAGTAATGCACAGAGGCTTCTACAAGTCAAAGAGGTTGTTCCTGGAATCAACAGAAGCCTTAAAACATACTCCAAACCTTAACAAGCATGGCTGTATAAATCTACCAAAGATTTGGGAGACAGTCATCCTAAGACCAAATTAATATTTTTTAATTTATATTTTTTCAATTTGAATTTTTTTGACTACTATTTCAAAACTTTTTTTTACCTAGATGGCGCCATATTAGGACTTTAGTCTTGTGATGCACGCTGCAATCACTTAAACTAGCCCCCACTGTTACACCGGATTGTGGTTGTCTTACATTTGTAACAAACTTTATGTTGTGTGCTCTGAAGATGCTGGATATAATACCCGCGAAATATTAGCTTTAAGTTAATAAATAGTTATTTTCTTAACCATCTGTTTCTTATTATACCGTGAAACCTATTACAACATGTCTGATGAACACATAAGCCTATCCACGCGTATAATTCTTGTAACAGATTTGGCATGAAGGCAATAACAAAACAAAGACAATGAAAATAGGCTGAAGCACTGAAAATATCAACTACATTTTGAATAGAGAACAAGTAAAACATTTCAGCCACTTAGGCAGGATTTTTAGTGAAGATTACCATCTTCACTAAAATTAAATATGGAAAGAGACAACAGAATCAACAAAGCTGGTGTATGGTTGGAAGTCAAGTGAATAAATTTATATGGAATAAGAGAGAAATTAGTCAAAACACTAAATTAGCTGTATACAAGACAGTGTTCAAACCTATTTTAACTTATGAATCTGAGAGCTGGGTTAGAAATAAAACACTTGACCAAAGACCACAGATATGAGAATCCTGAGAAAGATTAGAATGGTAAAGAGATGGCATTAGTGGCAATGTCATATTAAAAACAATATTAGGAAAGAACCTAATATTGTTAGTCCAGAAATGTGTTAGCAGAGCTAATCTCAGGTGGTATAATCAGTTACACAGAATGGGAGAGGAAAGATTAGCAAAATAAGTGTTCTTTTTCAAGTTGGCAGGAAAAAGACCCAGAGGAAGACCAATATATAGGTGGATTGATACAGTAAAAAGTGCCTTAGAAGACAGAAATATAAGATCTGATAATGTTGGAGTCTTGACAGGTAACAGATTGATTTGGAGGAAAATTGTAGATAGGAAGATAGTAATGATGTAAATAAAAATCACCTGTAGACCCCTTGAGAGTTCATATCAGGAATTTGATGATGATGATAACAGAATCAAGAAACCTGATATGGTAGGAAGTCAACTGAATAAATTTATATGGAATAAAAGATAAATTAGTCAAAACACTAAATTAGCTGTATACAAGACAGTGGTCAAGCCAATTTTAACTTATGGATCTGAGAGCCGGGTTAGAAATAAAACACTTGACCAAAGACTAGAGACCACAGATATGAGAGTCCTGAGAAGGATTAGAGGCATGAACAAATGGCATCAATGGCAATGTCATATTAAAAACGAGGATATTGGGAAAGAGCTTGACATTGTTAGCATCCAGGAATGTGTTAGCAGAGCTAATCTCAGGTGATATGGTTACTTAAACAGAATGGGAGAGGAAAGATTAACAAAACAAGTGTTCTCTGTCAGGTTGGAAGGAAAAAGACTGAGAAGAAAATCAAGATATAGATGGACTGATACGGTAAAAAGTGCCTTAGAAGACAGAAATATAAGATCTGATAATGTTGGAGTCTTGAAAGGTAACAAGAATGATTTGGAGGAAAACTGTAGATAGGAAGTGAAAACTGAATAAAATAAAATTCTGGATGTCTGGAAGAATGCTGATAAAAAAAAAAATGAAAGAAAAATGAAATCAGAAATTAATAACAGTATTTGTAGCTGAAAATTTGAAACCTGAAATGTAGAGAGGTAGCTGGAGAAGATGATATGACCAGTAGTACATAAACTAAGTGAATGACACAACAGGTTTTATAGCTACAATGCATAATTCTAAATACCAAGGTAAAGGTTAAATTCTATTGATGAATTAGAGCTTTCATGTACTAAGGGAGGTGTCAGCTATTTGAGGAAAATGTTTGAGGAAAATTTGGAGAAAAGAACAAAGTTAATTAATAATGATGGTAAATGCCTACTACATTTCTATTCAGAAAATGGATTAATTATTACTAACACCATGTTCCAACATAAAATAGTGCACAAATTCACATGTGCACTATTTTATATTATAGAAAAACATTGCTATCCACTAAAACATAGTCAGCGACTATGTTTTAGTGGATAGCAATGTTTTTCCACTTCTTCAGGACACAAGAGTATACAGAGGATTTGAAACAGGATGACTATTTAGCTTTGAGCAGTATACAACTGAATTTCATATTGAAAAGACGAGTGTGTAAGAAAGCTTTAAAACGAATCAAAGTTGAGCAGCATTCAGAGGTGAACTGTAGGCTCAAATAACAGACATCAATCAAGAAAAAATGAAAAAGTATCAAAGCAAGAACCAAACCTTGGAGATTCATTAGCAAACCCTGAAGAAAACTGATTAATTCAGCCAGAGAGGTATGTGGTGAGGATGTATGTAAGGATAGAAAAATCAGAACTCTATGGGGGGACTCATGAAGTCAAAGAGGTAGTCAAGAAAAAAGAAGAAAGCACGTCGAAAGTTCCTTCAAGTAAGTTAGCTTATGCTCTTAGGGAATATAGAGAAAAATGTAACAAAGTGAAACACTGTAACTAGCTAAACAAAAGTCATGGGAAGACTTTGGTAAGAGCATAGAATAAATAAATACCGTACATTCTGGCGTACAAGTCGACCTGGCATATAAGTCGATATTGGAATTTTTTGAGTTTATTTGAGTTTTTATAGTATACTCGTCATATAAGTCAACTCAAAATATTTCTTTTTCGTATTGACCAGTTGACCAATAGTGAACTAAAGTGCAATGGCTCCTTTTAAAAGAATGAAATATGACGCGAGTTTTAAGTGCAAAGTGATTAAATTTGCAAAAGAAAATACTGTGTTGCTGCATGCAAGTTTGGAGTAAACGAAAAACTAGTTCGCGATTGGAGAAAAAATGAAACTTTAATAAAATGAAAATGCCAAAAAATAAGTGCGCGTTACGGAAAGGAATTTGAAAGTGGCCTATTCTGGAAAATAATGTTGCGGATTGGGTTTGAGAAAATCGCCGAAATGGACTCATTATAACAAGAAACAATATTCGTTTATTTGCTTTGAAGTGGGGCAAAGCAAATAAAAAGGACAGCGAAAACTTCAAAGCTACAGTGAGTTGGTGTAGACGGTTTATGGAAAGGAAAAATTTAGTGCTTCGCCTAAAAACGAAAATCGCACAGAAGCTGCCTAAGGATTTGGATGATAGGTTATTAAGTTTTCCAAGATTTATAATTGCTAAAAGAAAACAAAAAAATTATTGTCTCAAATCAGAAATATGGATGAAACTCCAGCTATGTTTGACATGATCGGGGATAAAACAGTAGAACTGAAAGGAATTAAAACTATTTCTTTAAAAACAACTGGACATGAAAAAAGCCGTTTCACAGTTGTACTTGCTTGTATGGCTGATGGTACTAAATTAAAACCTATGATAAATTTTAAAAGAAAAACAATACCAAAGATCAAAATTCCAAGAAACGTTTTTGTCCATGTTCATGAGAATGGTTGGATGGATGAAGCAGGAGTTAAACTGTGGATAAAAAATATTTGGAATACATGGCAAGGTGCATTAAAAAATCCAAACAATATTTTAGTGTGGGACATGTTCAAATCCCATTTAACGGAGAGCACAAAATCTTTATTAAGAGAGAATAATACCAATATGGCAGTGATTCCAAGGGGTTAACTTCACTAGTGCAACCGTTGGATATTTGTATAAACAAGCCATTTAAAGACAGTTTACGAAAACAATGGAATGAGTGGATGCAAGAAGGAGAGAAAAGTTACACAAAAGGAGGACAAATGCGACATGCGTCTTTGGTAATTATGTGTGAATGGATAGCGAAAGCATGGGATGAAATAAAACCAGATACAGTAATAAAATCTTTTAAAAAATGTGCTATATCTAACAAATTAGATGGCTCAGAAGATGATTTTGTTTACAATGATGACGAAATTGATGCTAAATCTGATGGAGAAAACGAATACAATTTATATGACGATATACCGGAAAATCCAAACAATATTTTAGTGTGGGACATGTTCAAATCCCATTTAACGGAGGGCACAAAATCTTTATTAAGAGAGAATAATACCAATATGGCAGTGATTCCAAGAGGTTAACTTCACTAGTGCAACCGTTGGATGTTTGTATAAACAAGCCTGATGCTAAATCTGATGGAGAAAACGAATACAATTTACATGACGATATACCGGAAGAAATTACAGAACCAGAGTACAATGAACTTTTCATACATTCAGACAGTGAAAATTAAATTTTAATTATGTAGTTACCTACCTATTTTCTTTTGTAAATAAATAATTATATAACATGTAAATAATTTTTTCTGCAAATAAATTTGATATAAGTTGAAATATTTTTACTTATTTACCTTTTTGTATATTGCTAATAAATTTAACAGACTATGATACGTACTAGTTTTTTCTTGGAAAGCAATCAATTTTTGAGCCGGCATATAAGTTGACCTAAAAAATTTAGTACTTTTTTTCGATGCTGAAAAGTCGACTTATACGCTGGAATATACGGTATCTGGAAGGTGGGAAAATTTTCTGAAGGCTAATGAAAAACCTTAGAAATGAAAGAAAGAGTACTGTAAAAGGAATCACAGATGATAAAGGTGACATGAAAACTGAAGATAAAGATATTCTAGTTGTCTGGAGTAATTACTTTGAAGGACTGATAAATTAAACAAGTAGCATCAGCACAGTGGTAGAAAACTCCCAAAAAGGAATGCAGTCAGGAATACATATCAATATTTGAAGTACAAAAGTCATCAAAATCCTGAAATGTGGAAAGGCAGCTGGAGTACATAAAATTAGACCAGAAATGCTCAAATATGGAGTTATATGCTGAATTAGCTTTGCATTAGGAACACTCCTCCCACACCGATTTACATATTTGGCAAGATAAAGTACCATGTGATATCAATGTCACGTGCGGCTACTATAAATGGGCACACCTATCCTCCGTACATAATTAGTAAGCTTTTGCCAGCAATGGGGAAACACGACCCATTTGAAACAATTTGATAGCAGACAGATAGTTGGGGCCCTGGATGGGAGGTGCCTGTGTTTCGAAAACAGCCGCACTTGTTGATTGCTCCCATACTACTGTATCAAGATGTACCAGGACTTGATTAACAATAAACAGACATCCAGCAGACCAGCTCCCAGTGGTCAGCCATTCATAGTTGATCCTAGAGGCAAGCATCGAGTGTCACGGCTGATATCTAGCAACGACATGCAACAATCACACAGCTCATCCACCAGTAAAACAGCAGGGTAGTTCAACACATTTCCACATGCACCATGCATGCCACTGCGCTTTGCCTGGGATTCCACAGCCGAAGACCAACAAGAGTACCCATGATAACAGCCAGGCATCGCAAACAATGCCTCCCATGGGCCAAGGAACATCAGCAATGGACCTTCGACAAATGGAAGAAGGTTGCCTGGAGTGATGAGTTCCATTTCCTACTGCACCATGCTGATGGCTGGGTTTGCATTAGGCATAAACAGCATGAAGCCCTATCCCCTGGTTGCAGATCGATGGGGTGGTGGCAGTGGTGTTATGGTCTAAGGAGCTTATTCGTCTGGCATTCCCTAGGTCCATTGGTTATCATCTTACAAACACTAATGGTGAGTACTACAGGGACCTGTTAGCCAACCATCTCCATCCATACCTGCAGGAGGTCTATCCGACCACAGTGCCATCTTTCAACAGATCAACACACCTTGTCATCAGGCTTGTACAACTTTTCAGTGGTTGGAGGAACATGGCAACAAATTCGAACATTGCCTTGGTCACCAAACTCCCCTGACTGTAACCTAACTGAACATATGTGGGATATAATAGAATAGGGTGTAAGAATTGCTGATCCTCCTCCATGGAATGAGAGTGAACTGACAGAGTTGCTGCAGCAAACATGAGACAAGTTACACATTGAGCATGTTCGATACCTTATAGATCTGTTCCTAGGCATATGCAAGCTGCAACTACACAGAGAAGTGGACCAAAACGTTATCAGATCGGTGTTCATAATGTAAAGCTAACTCAGTGTAAAAGTTTTGCAGTGGCTGCATTGCATAATTCAGATGGCCTGGTCAGAGGGTTGAATTCTGCATGAATGGAGCAGAGCTCTCATAGTACCCAACTATAAAAAGGGAAATAAAACTGAATGTGAGAATTATAGAGGTATTTCCCTATTTAGTGTTCCTGGTAAGGTTTATGCGAGTATAATTTATGGAAGTGAAGCTTGGTTAAGAACAAGCTGGTTTCAGGCTAAATAGAGGTTGTCAAGATCAGATTTTCACTTTAAGATAAATTTCAAGAAATCTTTGGAATATAACAAGGATTTGTGTTTAAGTTTTATTGGTCTAGAAAAAGTATGTGAGAAGGTGCCACGAGAAAAGCTCTTCAAAATGTTACAGTATATGGTATAAAGGAAACATACTCTCTATTTAACATATAAGTAGAGTTAGAATTGAAGGAGGTAGAGGAAGATGGTTTGAAGTTAAATCAGATGTGTGACAAGGGTGCATATCATCTACACAATTATTTGGTTATCTATATGGATCACATTTTGAAGAAAAGTGGTATTAAACCTGATATCAAATTTGGAGATGTTAATCTCAGAGTTCTTTACTTTTTACAGATGGCATTATACTTTTAAATAAATCCAGTACAAGTCTGAGAGATTCTCTGAATAAATTGAATAACTATTGTAATAAATTTGGTATGAAACTCAGAAAAAAAAAGATAAAGACAACGAAAATAAGCAGAAACACTGAAAACATCAACTGTATTCTGAATGATGTATCTATAGAACAATAAAATATTTTTTCAGCTATTTTAGGTAACATTTTTAGTGAAGATGGTAAATTAAATATGGAAATAGACAAGAGAATTAGAAAAGCTGGTAGAAAGTCAGATTTATATGAAATAAGAAGGTAATTAGTCAAAACACTAAACTAGCTGTATACAAGACAGTGTTCAAGCTAATTTTAACTCTCTGAGAGGTGAGTTAGAAATAAAATACTTGATCAAAGATTATAGACCATAGATATATGAGTTTTGAGAAAGATTACTTCAGTGAATAGATGGCATCAATGGCAGTATCACATTAAAAATGAGGATATTAGAAAAGAACTTGCCATTGTTAGCATTCAAGAATGTGTTAGTAGAGCTAATCTCAGGTTGTATAGTCACTTAAACTTAAAACAGAACAGGAGAGGAAAGATTAGCAAAACAAGTGTTCTTTGCAGGTTGCAGGAAAAAGACCCACAGGAAGACCAAGATGTAGGTAGGTTATAACAGTAAAAAGTGCTTTCTTTCTTACTTTCTAAAAACTTTATTACATACTAACTGTAACACTTTTTTTGAATGTTAGTCAAGTGAGTTTTAATTTATCGTCCTGCATGTTTCACCAATTTTTGCTATCGGCATCCTCAGGGAATACAATTGGTAAGCTATATGAAGGTAACAGACTAGGTTTTAACTGACAGTTCTAATTCATACAAAATTAGTATTGTGCGAGACAACGCGCATTTCTCGGGAACATGATTTATTTGTTACGAGACATAATGTAATTGGCGTGAAAGTTCATATCTTTGATGTTTAGTGATCTAATTAAAGCTTTCCAAATTTCTGGTAGGATTAGACCTTGATTCTTATTTAGGTTTCCTGTTGAACGGGCGACTGTAGCAGACTCCTTTAAGGTTCTAGAATGGTAGTTCTCTTCTATGACTCTTATCCCACTCAATGAGATGGTTGGTAGAGGCAAAAGTGGCAAGAAAGGCCTGAAATATCTTGTCTGTTGTTTCTGACATATCCTATGTGCTCCTTCTGTCTCGTTTCGAAGCTTCTAGAGGTCCGAGCAACGAAACTAACACCATAGGAGCAAGGTATATTATATATTCCAGAGTACTTGTAGAATGGATGAGGGTCTTTCGGTGATCTTAAAAATTTCCGAATAGTATTGACCGGCTTGAATGCTACTCTAATATTGTGTGTGGTTTTAGATGGATAGCCAATTTTTTGGAAATGCTGCTGACAAATGGAATAGTTATAGTACTGATGTATTGGGTGTCCTCACGTTGTCTTTGTGGTATATCCGAAAAGAGAATCTTGTTGCAGAGTCTTTTTGGATAACCATTTAAGGATAGCTCTCTGGATATTGTAGTTAATTCTTTTTGTAAGTCATCTTGGTCTGTTGTGTGATGTATAGCTCTTTTCTTAAGCATATGGATAATGCTAAGTTTCTGGGATATATGATGTGATGAGTTGAAATGGAGGTAATGTCCAGTATTCGTAGGCTTTCTATATACAGACATCACAATTGGCTATACTTCTAAAACCACACAATATTAGAGTAGCATTCAAGCCGGTCAATACTATTCGGAAATTTTTAAGATCACCGAAAGACCCTCATCCATTCTACATGTACTCTGGAGTATATAATATACCTTGCTCAAGAATCAAGGTCTAATCCTACCCGAAATTTGGAAAGCTTTAATTAGATCACTAAACATCAAAGAAATGAACTTTCACGCCAATTACATTATGTCTCATAACAAATAAATCATGTTTCCGAGACATGCGCTTTGTCTCGCACAATACTAATTTTGTGTGAATTAGAACTCTCAGTTAAAACCTAGTCTGTTACCTTCATATAGCTTACCAATTGTATTCCCTGAAGATGCCAATAGCAGAAATCGGTGAAACATGTAGGACGATAAATTAAAACTCACTTGACTAACATTCAAAAAAAGTGTTATAGTTATTATACAAGTAGTCAAGAAAGAAAATCACACTATGAACAGGATCGGCGAGATCACTAAACGAAAGGTATGCAATCTTGAAGGTTTAAAATGCAAAAAGGCTAGTTGTTTAAACCATCCGACTTTTTTAAAAAGATGTCGAGACAATAACGTTATCCCAAAATTTCTTTGTCTCACACAACATTTTAAAACAAAAAAAGCTAATATTATTTACCACCGAACTTCATTTGCCCTTCTCTGAGAAAGAATTTTCGATACGAGAACCTTGCTCAGCCAAATAGACTCACAATGCTATGACCTGTTCACAGACAACTCTAATAACCTTGATGTAGAGACCTGGCAACTTTTAGATAATAAAAAAAAAGACGCAAATTGATAAATTCAACTTGCTGTATGATAATTACATTAACTCTAAACTGTCTCTACCAGATAACCAAGTGATAATAAACCTATCTAAACACATTTTAACAAAACCTGAGATCTCAATTCTCAAAAAAGGATTCAATTTTGCCTTAAAACCTACTGCTATTCCTAAAATAGAGTTCATCTGCAACTTAGAAAAAGTCATCTCATTGCTACAGCCCCCCTCTCTCCTTCTTGTGCTGACTTATTCATGGAAGACCTAGAGGATAAAATCTTATCTCAAATTGCCCCAAAACCAAAAACTTGGTACAGATATGTTGATGACATCTTTATCATTTGGAATCATACGAAAGAAGAACTAATGGATTATCTCAACCAAATCAATAGTTTCTACCATACCACCAAATTCACAGTAGAAATTGAAAAACTTTCATTCCTAGACATCCTAATAAAGAAACAAACCAATAACAATATCAACCTGTCTGCGTATAGAAAACCTACAAATACTGGACGTTACCTCCATTTCAACTCGTCACATCATATATCCCAGAAACTTAGCATTATCCACATGCTTAAGAAAAGAGCTATACAGTACACAACAGATAAGAATGACCTACAAATGGAATTAACTACAATATCCAGAGAACTATCTTTAAATGGTTATCCAAAAAGACTCTAAAACAAGATTCTCTTTTCGGATATACCACAAAGACAACGTGATGACCTCCAATAGATCAGTACCATTACTGTTCCATTTGTCAGCAGCATTTCCAAAAAATTGGCTATCCTTCTAAATCCACACAATATTATTGTAGCATTCAAGCCGGTCAATACTATTAGGAAATTTTTACGATCACCGAAAGACCCTCATCCATTCTACAAGTACTCTGGAGTATATAATATACCTTGCTCCTGTGGTGTTAGTTACGTTGGTCAGAGCTCTAGAAGCTTTGAAACGAGACAGAAGGAGCACATAGGATATGTCAGAAACAACGGACAAGATATTTCTGGTCTTTCTTGCCACTTTGCCTCTACCAACCATCTCATTGAGTGGGATAAGAGTTATATGCCCTATATAGAAGAGAACTACCATTCTAGAACCTTCAAGGAGCTGCTACGGTCACCCATTCAACAGGAAACCTAAATAAGAATCAAGGTCTAATCCTACCAGAAATTTGGAAAGCTTTAATTAGATCACTAAACATCAAAGAAATGAACTTTCACACCAATTACATTATGTCTCGTAACAAATAAATCATGTTCCCGAGACACGCACTTTGTCTTGCACAATACTAATTTTGTATGAATTAGAACTGACAGTTAAAACCTAGTCTGTTAGCTTCATATTGCTTACCAATTGTATTCCCTGAAGATGCCGATAGCAAAAATTGGTGAAACATGTAGGACGATAAATTAAAACTTACTTGACTAACATTCAAAAAAAGTGTTATAGTTATTATACAAGTAGTCAAGAAAGAAAATCACTATTTATTACATACTGTTCTTTTCAACGTAATGTTCATTTTTATCCTACTCAGAACTAAGTGATGGTCACTTCCAATTTCAGATCCTCTGTTCACTTTTATATCCTGAACCAGCATGAAGATATCACTATCAACATTGACATAGTCAATGAGGCTTATCTTATTTCTTGCATCTTCTCTCCACATGAACTTGTGTACATCTTTATGTTGGAGCCTGGTATTAGTAATGACCAGTCCATATTCTGAGCCAAAATCCAGCAAATACTTACCATTATTATCAGCTTTGCCCCTGTTCTCCAAATTTTCCCAAAATGTTCTGATATGCCAGGTGGGATTTATCTCCTATTCTGCTGTTTAGATCTCTATAAGGACCACTTTTTTCATTTTCTTTATGTCAGCTGCTTGTGCTAATGATTCAAAAAATTCCCTCACTTCAAAGAAGTTTTAACCTATGCATTCAAGAGCTGAGTTACAATTAAAATAATTGATCAAAGATCAATTAGAGTGGTGGCATCAATAGCAGAATCATAAGTAGAACCTTCAGTGGGACTATGGGTTACAAATAAGTTTCACTATCCATTTCCCATTTTGAAGTTTGCCCACATAAATCTACTTGAAACTGCCTTCGAATCAAAAACTTTATCTTCATGTTTGGTGTTGAATATTATCACTATTCCTTCCTTTCCTTGATTATCTTTGTCCAAATATAACAACCTATACTTATTATTTAGTAAGATCTCATTTGTTCCTATATTCTTTGTCTCAGTAATGCCAATTATGTTCACGTGGTACTTTTCTAGTACTTCTGAAAAGTACCAGAAGATATTACTTCCTATATTGATGGTTCCTATCTTTAGCTATTCTGATGTTGGGTTTATTCTTCTTCTAGCTGTTGCATTGGAGTTCGTTCCAGCAGCTGACTTTTGTCTGCCCTAGTTCCCTGATGAAAACAGTGGGCCTTACTCTTTTAATGTAAACAATTCTGACATGGCAATATTTCAATACTTATAAACATAAACAAGTTTAAACTAAATAACTTTAGTTTAAACTTTTTAACTGAATAATAAGTTTAAACTTATTAAACATTAATAAAGTATAAACAAGAAGCTATCTCATTAATTGATTTCTTTAAAAAGATTTAATGAAGGAAAATCTTAACTTGCTTTTATATGCCAGGTGTTCAAATGGATGATACTTATTTGAAATATTCTTCTTTCATAGATAAGTGAAACTAGGCATCCAAAATACATTCATTTCATAAGGCAAGGAATTAAAGTGTATGGTTTTCATCAAATAATGATTTAGAGTGTTAACATTATGGATAAAGAAAGAACTGTATCCATAACAACTTTATGGATAAAGTTAAATTATCATTATCAAAGCTGACTTACTGCCTAAGTTAATAAGTAGCAGTTGTAGATGATAGGGTATTCTGTTTCTTTATTCTGTATTTATTCTAACATTGTTTCAGTTTGTGTTTTTCATTTACCTCTTTATATATCATTTCTGTTATCAATATAAAAATTCATAAAATTATAGTTATCTTTTAGAAAGTAAGTTAAAACTAAATATAATCCAACTGTTATTATGCATTTACATTTCCGTGGATGTCTAATTGTAGGGATATGTAGTCAGCATACCCTTATCACACTGCAAAAAAACTTAATTCCATGCTTTCTAGTTGCAAGTTGCATTCTTTGTCACTAATTATGCTAAATACATAAATGTTTTGTCCAGTCTTGCAGAGTATACTAATTAATGCACCTAACCTAACCTATTCATGGTGGGGGAGGGGAGGGGGGGTAAACTAAGGACCAATTTAAGTGTTTGGATGGGGGAAACCATGATCCCAACAAATATACTAAAATTTAGTCTGAGATAAGTTCAAGAATAGATAGTTACCAAAGTGAATGCCAATGCTTTCTCAAGAAGCATTGACATTCACTTTGGTAACTTTCTTTCTTTCTTACTTCATATCATTAGAATGAGACGAAGAGCAATCTTTTTTCCCCCCTCAATTCACTATAGAAAACAACCTTATATAATGATTCTTTAGAGAAACTTGTGACATTAAGATTATAACATATAGACACGTTTACACAAGACTATTATATTTTAATTTGCCAAATATTTCAATCTGAAAATAACAGACTATCTTCAGTGGCTACATAGGAACAGTTATTAACAAGGTGAAATACCAACAATTGCTCATTCAAAAGTAGAACGAGCCAAATGATGTTATATCGCTAAGCATTAAATTGAGGAAAAAACATTTTTTTTATCAGAGTAATGATTAAATTAAAGATATTAATTCACAAATTCATATAATAATCTTAATTTATAAATAACATTAGACTAATGTAAGAATTAAAATTCTTAATTAAAAAAAATTATATATTAATGTGTTATCCTGATTAAACTTTCCCATATTTTTGATAAAGATATAATGTCATTTCGATTCAAGTTAGAGCGTTGAAGTAAGGCCTCGGCACTTTCTTTAAATAGACGTTCAAATTTATAACGACATCTGTGTAGGAGGCGAGTCTTGGACCAGAGGATGTTGTGGCTTGTCTCTATTCCGTGCCGAGCCAATCCAGACTTATCGGATTTGTTGTGCTGAATGTATGATTGAAGCTCTTGAATTCTTTTTTCTATAGAGCATCCTGTTTGTCCAAAATGGGACAGATTGCAGCTACAAGGAACTTGATACACACCAGGCAGAGACATAGTTGAGCGTTCATCTTTAGAAGAGGGGAAATAGGTGGATATTTTGTTAATAAGTATATAAATGGATGCTAAATCATATTTCTTCAGAATTCTTGAAACTGGTTCTGAAATCCCAGAAATATAAGGAATTGGAACTCGACGTATTGAATCTTTGTTGTTTTGGATTGGCTTGTAAGAATCGAACAGATGTTGTGTACTCTTTTCAGAGTTTAATCAGGATAACACATTAAAGATAATTTTTTTTTTAAATTAAGAATTTTAATTCTTACATTAGTCTAATGTTATTTATAAATTAAGATTATTATATGAATTTGTGAATTAATATCTTTAATTTAATCATTACTCTGATAAAAAATGTTTTTTCCTCTCTTTAATGCTTAGTGATATAACATCATTTGGCTTGTTCTACTTTTGAATGATCAATTGTTGGTATTCCACCTTGTGAAAAACTGTTCCTATGTAGCCACCAAAGATAGTCTGTAATTTTCAGACTGAAATATTTGGCAAATTAAAATATAATATTCTTTTGTAAATGTGTCTATATGTTATAACCTTATATTATAACAAACTATTTCTCTAGTCCATATGGGTTCACTATGGTGAGCATCTACTAGTCTATACTCAAGTTATAAGTTAGCTGAGAAAAGTGAAGGATGTACTAGAACATTGTTTGATGTAAAATCAAATGTAAGTCAAATGTGACTGCTACCTATTCTGTTATTATTATTATTATTATTATTAAACTCAGTTAAACTTAACTCTTTACTACATGCAGATGATGTCATACAAGTAATAAATGAAGTATGATTCATTAGAGTCCTTTAACTGAATAAAGGCAAATTTAGTTTGAAGATCAGCACCAAAAAGGAAAAAATTATGAAAACTGCCAACATCAACTGCATTCTCACCACTATGAAAACTTAGAGAAAAGTAAAACATTTTGGCTATTTAAATACAATAGCTTGGAAACTAAATTTGGAAATACTTAACAGAATAAATAAAGTTGGTATAATGGGGAGCAAGTTCAATAAATGCATAGAGAATAAGACAGAAATTGGTCAAAGCATCAAATTACCAGAAAGTAAAGCAGTGTACAAACAAATGTTAACCTATCCAGCAATTAAAACAGTTCATCAAAGACCAATTAGAGTAGTGAAGAGATAGCATCAGTAGCAGAATTATAATAATAATGAGGATATTAGAAATGAACTCAGCATTGTAAGCATCCAAGTGTGTGTATGGAACTAAATTTAAGGTGATATAGTCACTTAAACAAATGAAGAGAGAGAAAGAAAGGAAACTAGAAAAAAAAAAACAATGTTTGATGCAAAGACAGTAGTAAAAATAAGCTCCAAATGATGACCCAGATCTAGGTGGAATTAGAAAAACTAGAAACTAGAAGAAAAAAAAGTTTGATGCAAGGATGGCAGGAAAAAGATCCAAATGATGACCCAGATCTAGTAATAATGCAAACTTAATCACGCATTACCATCATAGTATCTTGTACACCCTGTAAGTGTAACACTCCATGAGCATGCATCAGGAATTTCATGATCATGATTAATTAAATAAGTTTTATAATTCTCATCATCATCAAATTCCTGATAAGTACCCTCAAGGGGTGTACAGGATATGATAGTACTGCATGAAAAATTTACACCATTACCAACTTCCTATCTACAATTTTCCTCCACATCAATCTGTTACCTGTCAAGACTTCAACATTATCAGATCTTATATTTCTATCTTCTAAGGCACTTTTTACTGTATCAATCCATCTATATCTTGGTCTTCCTCTGAGTCTTTTATTTTTCCTGCTAACCTGAAAAGGAATACTTGTTTTGCTAATCTTTCCTCTTGCATTCTGTTTAAGTGACCATATTGCCTAAGATTTGCTCTGCTAACACATTCCTGGATGCTAACAATATTAAGTTCTTTCCTAATATCCTCGTTTTTAACATGACACTGCCACTCATGCCAATCTGTTCAGCCCTTTAATCTTCCCCTTTAATGTTTAAACACTTGACCAGTCTTTGGTCAAGTGTTTTTATTTGTAACCCAGCTCTCAGATCCATAAGTTAAAATTGGTTTGAACACTGTCTTGTATACAGCTAATATAGTGTTTTGACTAATTTCTCTCTTATTACATAGAAATTTATTCAGTTGACTTCCTACCATACCAGCTTCATTGATTCTGTTGTCTATTTCCATATTTAATTTACCATCATCATCATCAAATTCCTGACATGTACCCTCAAGGGGTGTACAGGATATGATAGTACTACATGAAAAATTTACATCATTAGTAACTTCTTATCTACAATTTTCCTCCAAATCAGTCTGTTACTTGTCAAGACTCCAACATTATCAGATCTTATATTTCTATTGTCTAAGGCACTTTGTACCGTATCAATCCACTATATCTTGGTCTTCCTCTGGGTCGTTTTCCTGCCAACCTGGCAGAACACACTTGTTTTGCTAATCTTTCCTCGCCCATTTTGTTTAAGTGACCATACCACCTGAGATTAACTCTGCTAACGCATTCCTGGATGCTGACAATGTCAAGTTCTTTCATAATATCCTTTTTTAATATGATATTGGCATTTTAATTTACCATCTTAACTAAAAATTGTGCCTAAGTAACTGAAATGTTTTACTTGTTCTATAGGTTCTACATTCAAAATGCAGTTGATCTTTTCAGTGCTTCTGCCTATTTTCATTGTCTTTATCTTGTTATTGCTGACCTTCATACCAAATCTATGACAAGAGTTATTCAAAAACATTTCAGCTACTTAGGAACGATTTTTAGTGAAGGTGGTAAATTGAATATGAAATTATTATTATTATTATTATTTGACACTTCCAGGGAGTCCAAAGACTCATCGAGGGAGAGTGTGCCAACAGCATCGAACGATTGGTCCCCTTCCAATTACTAACCGCATTGAAACTTACTTAACTGAGCCATTAATAGCAGAGTCTAAGATAATAATAATAATAATAATAATATCTAATTGCATTTTTCTGTTAATTGTAACATATTACGGAACATTGTGCACTTCGATTTTGTTGGAAAATCCTGTGTTCAATGTTCGTCCTGACGAGAGGGATCTTACAGTGATAATAGCAGAGTTTTTATAGACAACAGAATCAACAAAAGTATTATGGTAGGAAGTTAACCGAATAAGTTCATATGAAATAAGAGAGAAATTAGTCGGAACACTAAATTAGCTGTATATAAGACAGTGTTCAAACCAATTTTAACTTATGGATCTGAATGTTGGGTTAGAAATAAAATACTTGACCAAAGACTGGAGACCACAAATATGAGAGTCCTGAGAAAGATTAAAGGGCTGAACAGATGGATCAGTGGCGATATCATATTAAAAACGAGGATATTAGGAAAGAACTTAATATTGTTAGCAGAGCTAATCTCAGGTGGTATGGTCACTTAAACAGAATGGGAGAAGAAAGATTAGCAAAACAAGTGTTCTTTGCCAGGTTTGCAGGAAAAATACCCAGAGGAAGACCAAGATATAAGTGGATTGATACAGTAAAAAGTGCCTTAGAACAGTGCTTCCCAAACTTCTGGATGTCAGGGCCCCCTTTGGAAAAATTAAAATATTTCACGGCCCCCTCCTCAAAAAAAAAAAAAAAAAACATAATATAGACATATATTATTATAATATTTATTGCATTTATTATTATTATTATTATTGTTCCGGGCAACTCCAAGGAGTCGACAGACATCGAGGGAGGCCCTAACATCATGTCAAGAACAACTATTCGACATTCACACAGTATCTATCATACCTTGCCTTGAACTCATTCACGGTCGCAGCATCCACAACAGACTCTGGAAGCTTATTCCACTCATTCACCACCCTCCAAGTAAAAAACCTAGCTCTAACACCCTTGTCAACCACGCTCTTGCCCAGCTTCTATGCATGGCCCCTAGTCCTCCCACCACCAGTCATATTTTCAAAAATATCTTCTGGATCAATCTTATAGAAACCCTTCAGTAATTTGAATGTCTTAATCATATCACCCCTCCTTCGCCTATCGACCAATTTCAGCAACCCACAAATCTTCAACCTATTCTCATAAGGTTCATTCCACAGACCTGCTATCATCTTGGTCACTCGTCTCTGGATCCTCTCCACTTCCTCTCCATCACGAAGAAACCCTGGTGCCCATAACTGGGCACAGTAGTACAGATGGGGTCTTATCAAGGCTCGATACAGAGGAACAACAACTTGTTTGTCTCTGCATGTTAAAGTATTTTTCAGAAGCCAAGTGATTTGATGAGCTGATTTAGTCACTTTTGCAATGTGCCCCCTAAACGTCAATTCCCTATCCACCAACACTCCCAAATCCCTGGCCTCAATCTCCTGGAGTACGGTTCCACCAATGCGATATACTGCTGCTCTTTTCACCCCAAAGTGCATAACCTTACACTTTGCCACATTAAATTGACATCCATTTTTCCTAGCTCAGTCCTCCAAACTATCCAAATCATCCTGTAAAATTTTGACATCCTGTGCACTCACAATTGCTCTACCCAACTTTGCATCATCAGCAAACAAGTGAACACTTCCTCTCAAATCCTTTCCTATATAATTGATGAACAAATTGAAAAGCAGTGGTCCAAGAACAGAGCTTTGCGGCACACCACTAGTCACAAGCCGTTTCACTAGTCACTCCACTCCTGAATAAACCACTCTCTGGTATCTCTCCTTCAACCACCCTCCTATCCATCTCACCAACACTATATCTATCCTCATCTGCTCCAGTTTACTGATTAGGGTTCCATGTGGTATCCTGTCAAAGGCCTTGGCAAGGTCCAGTAGTATCACTGTAAACCCATTACCCCTATCCAGTTCAGCCGTCACTGTGTTATAAAACGTGAGCAAGTTACTGAGACATGATCTACCCTTCACAAAACCATGTTGTCCCCCATACAATATCCCATTTTCATCTATCCAATCCTGTATTTTCTTGACTAATTTCTCTAAGACCTTGACAATGATTCCTGATATGCTAATCAGTCGGTAATTTACAACAGCAGTCTTGGAACCACCTTTATGCAGTGGAACGATTTTCCCCTCTTTCCACCCCCTCAGGACTAACCCAGACCCGAGACTCAAATTAAACAAAATGGTCAAGGGTACTGACAATTCTTTAGCTGCTTCTCATACGACATGAGCTGGTATACCATCCAATCCCACAGATGTATTGACATTGAGGTTATGCAATAGACTACTCACCTCCACTTCATTCACCACAATTCCCGTATAATCTACTGGTTTATTCGTTTCTGCAATGTCACCACCTGGATGATATATTCTTGCAAAGTGCTCACTCAGTAACTCAACTATATCAACTGATTCAGTTACCTCCCTACCATCGTCATTCTTTAAAATCATTCTACCATGTACATTTTTCCTTTTACTTGCTACATATCTAAAAAACTGTTTAGGATTCTCTTTAGCCTGCATGGCCAATGTTCTTTCGTAATCCTTTTTTGCTTTTCTTACCACACTCGTTACCCTTCTGGCCTGCACTTTATACCGTTCATGTGCCTGCCGGTCACCTTTCTCCTTAAATTCCCTCCATAGTTGTTTCTTTTTTTGCAGCTCAAGCTTAATGGTGTTATTCATCCATTTAACCCCTACTTGATTTATTATTCGGACTCTAGGTATACAGTCAGCCACTGCTTCATACAAACACTTCTTAACTACCTCCCATGCACTATCAACTTCTAGTCCTTGCAGTTGTACATGCCATGGCACTGAACCAATCAAACTCCTAAGCTTGTCATACTTTCCAGCCCGATAATTCCACATGTACCCTGTCTTAATTGAAAATTCCAAACCTTTAGCCACCTCCCAAGTCAAGACCCTATGATCACTCTCACAAATTGGTGGCAATGTGGTCATATTCATTACAGTCAAATCCTCAGATGCAATTACTAGGTCAAGCACTCTCTGACCCCTAGTATTTTCCATTACATGCTGTCACAGATAGTTATCCCTTAATAACCGCATAAAATCCAATTCCATCCTCCCATGTGTCCTCTCCTCACTCCAATCAATGCGACCATAGTTGAAATCTCCCATAATAATTACCCTCCTTCCACTCATTTCTTCTATTTGCTTGTGCATACTGTCAACCACCATCTTTTCCATCACCTGGTCTATAGCAGCACCCAATTGTATATTTAGTTCTGCTAGCCACAATCTCACACCAAATGGCCTCAAATGTGCTCTTTTCTCTATCCTGCAATTCAACTTCTATTCTCCTTGGCTGCAGCTCATCAGCTATCATCAACAATACTCCTCCCCCCATTTTATTCTCCCTGTCATTCCTGAACACACTATACCCATCATATTCAATCCCACTAGCTATATCATCTACAGTCAACCATGATTCACTAATACCAATAACCTGTGGTCTGAAAGTGCCAACCATGGCCAATACAACACAAATTTATATTCAATACAAAACATGCACAGCGAATATTGCAAAAAGCAAATGCAAATATTACATTTTTAGCATCTTACATACATATTTGACATGGCACATTATCTCATATTTTTATAGATAGATATATTGTTATTGTACATTTGCAGTACAAGCACATGAAAAGTAAAATGATTAGTAATAAAGAAATAATTAAAAACATAAAAGAAGTTTAATAACAATTTAATGTGTTTCAATACTGCTACACAAAAAGTCAATATCAGGTGAAATATTTGAAACTGCAATTCTTAGATTTCTGCTTTGAAATGAAACTTATTCATATAAGTTTCATTTCAAAGCAGAAATCTAATTATCCGCTCTACCAAAGACCAACCACCCCCCCTAGACCTACCTGGTGTATACCAGGTCCCTTGCAGCTGCAAACTGTCCTACTTTGGCCAAACAGGCAGAACAACAAATATCAGGATTTCAGAACACCAAGACTACATCCGGTTTCACCAGTACAGCCACTCTGGGCTGGCAGACCATGCCTTAGATACCCACCATAAAATTCGTTGGAAGAAAACAAAAATAATTCATTGCAGCAAGTTTAAATACGAAAGATTATTCAAAGAATCTTCAGCAGCTCTAAAAAACGTTCCTAACCTCAACAAATTTGGGTGCATGAAACTACCCCAAATTTGGGAGACTTACATTATGAGAACTTCAGCCAAACTGCCAAGACTACCAAATTAGCCCGCAAGAGGGCACCATTAGGACTTTAGGAAGAATATTAGTTTCTTGCTTTCTTCCTCATTTGCTTTGTGTTAGTGCCTGCGTGCACATATCATATCTTTATGTTCCTGAAGATGGCAATGTGACGTTGCCGAAATATAGAAGTTATTCATTAAAGTTACCTTTAATTAATATACTTTATATGCATTGTTAATTCCGTAAACTAATTACCAATTACCAGTTTTTCATGCAGTACTATCATATCCTGTACACCCCTTGAGGGTACATATCATTTGATGATGATGAGACTTATAAATCTTATTTTATTAATGATGATCATGAAATTCCTGAATTCTGTTAAATCAAAATGTCCCTTACAGTTCAAAAAAGCAACTGTTTCTAGCTTATAATCAGCTGTGCAAAGATAAGTATCCAAGTATTGGACCAGATTCCCAGTAAAAAGGTTTGCAAACTTCAATAATAAATTTTTTTCATTAGAAGAACAGAGAGAATTTAATAAAGTCTTATTAAAAATACAAGTGAAAATACATAAATAGACAAAGTAAAAAAAAAAAAAAAAGTAGTGGCACTATGATGCAAAACTAATATATGTTTTTAAAAAGATGAAATAAAACTATTTAAGTAATAAACAAACTTACGTTTTACTGTTAAAATAAATATCTCCCCATAGCCTTCGGGCAAATTCATTTGCATTAATTCCTCCATAAGATTGTGCATATAAATTCGCAAACGACCTCAGTGTAAAACAAAGGCTATACTGGGAACTAGCAAAGCAAACATTTCCAATAATAGGAGAGATTACAGGATGTCCATATTCCTCACCATACATGCTGTTAATAAAAGATGAAAACATAATCAGTAACATGCTATAACATGATGTTCAAAACCATACATAAATATCAAAAACATCAAAATCATGATATATAATTATCTGAGTTCTGTGATATTTACTTGAAGTTGTCTCAGTGACTATTGTATGGTTATTGAATTTATTTGAGGCAATGTACTCAGCATCATTTACACCGTACCTCTTGAATGAATTACATTTTCTTTCCTTCCTCCCCCCACCACCTACATGCAAAATTCTACTTTTCACACCCAAGCTTTCATCCTTAAGTCTCCCTGAATCTCCCACCTCTAGAAGATCCCCCCCCCTCCAGTAACTTTAAATATTTCATATGCTTTTCCATATTTTCTACTTTGATCTGTGTATCATACTGGTTACATGTAATGAACAATCTCCACATCTTCATTCCTTACAAAATCCAATGAATGACTAAAGCTATGCAGTAATTTAGACATCATCTGATACCTAAATCATCAGAGAGAGAGAGAGATCTTTTTGAATATGGAACTTTCTTGTATCAAACATATGATCAGAACATCAGCATGGAGATCAATATCTAAAAGAGATGGTTGCTGGCCTGAATGGCATATCTGCTTTCCAAACATAAACATACATGGCATGTATGTTTATGACTACCTTCAGGTAGGAGATGAATTTCTTCATCCAGTGTGAGACAAGCACCCTGCTTACTGGAGGCCTGAAGTTACTTGAAAAGTATTTGGTCTCTAGAGCAGGGTTTCTGGCTTGTAAACAGAAATAAAAATACAAAATATTTTTTTTTTCACTATATAGAAATATAAAAACACCCACAGCCCAACCATGATACCAATGTATTATAAATTATAATATCGTATTTACTCAAATATAACTTGCCCTTGCGTATATCACACACTTTGGACTTTAAGAGAAAGAAATTAAAGTTTCACTTATACTTCAAACATGAAAAAAAAGTTTAAAACTTTAAGAAATAGTGAATGTTGACATGTTGTTGAGTTGTGTGATCTTCTGTTAATGAAAGTGAGCCAAGACTGGATCATGAGATTCATGAAGAGGAAAAGTATTTCCCTTTGTCGAAGGACATACCTTTGCCAAAGAATGACGAAAGATTTCGAGGATAAAGTGATGGATTTTCATTGCTATGTGATTCAACTTAGGAAGAGCAATAACTAAATGTTATCACAAATAGCCAATGCCGATCAAACACCCATCACTTTCAACATGCTGCATCAAACAACAATAACAGAAAAAAGTGTGATAACACACACACACACACACACACACACACACACACACACACACACACACACACACACACACACACACACACACACACACACACAAACCTGGAAGTGAAAAACAGAGATGCACCATCATTCTTGCAATTACTGCAGGTGGAAGAAAGTTTCCTCCTTATGTAATATTCAAAAGGAAAATAATGCCGAAGGAGAAATTTCCTCCTGAAATTCATGTAAGAGTTCAATAAAAAGTATGGATGGACATCAATGGCTCAAGATTGGATTAGAACAGTTTGGGACAAACAGCCAAAGGTCTTATTTTGACACCCGGCTCCTCATGGAGGATAATTTCTGCAGCCACTTAGGACCTGAAATAGCAAAATGACTTTCGGATGTGAAGACTGACGTGACCATTATTTCTGGTGGTCTTACACCTTGTCTACAGCCCTTAGATGTATCACTCAACGAACCATTCAAAGACTACGTACGAAAATTCTACATGGAGTAGATGGCAGCCGACGCTATGACCTGACTCTGGCAAGGACGATTAAGAGACCATCATTAGAACTGTTGTGCAACTTGATTTTGAGAGCTAGGAACATGATTTCAGAAATAACTGCCAAGAGTTTTCTAAAACCGGCATCTCTAATGCCCTGGATGGGAATACAGATGAATACACATGAGAAAACTGCTCTCGAAGCCGGAAGTAGCAAAAGCGAATAGGAGATTCTTGGTTGCTTATTTTCAGTTTTTTTGTTTTAAATCATGGTGATCTTCTTATTCCGAAATGATAAAAGGACAAGCAACAATGCACAGTTTGTTTTAATTTAATTACAGAAGCATTGTCGCTAAAGAGGGGTGCTTAAGGGTCAAAGCTGTATAACTGAGAGGAGACCTCCACATAGCCTTTAAAGGAATGCGGAGAACCGACCAGGGCTTCTGACTTAATGTCCAATCCTCACCTTCTTGTGGTGCACCCTGTTGGGTATCTACTTGGATACTGAACGGACGAGGATGGGCTGGCAATTTGGGATTTAGCCGACCAAATTGTATTCTTATTGGTTAAACCAAAATATAGAATGATGGTACAACATGACAAAATTTCATGCCGGCTGGGGCGTCGCCCGGTTAAACAAGGCCCCCGTTGTTTTCGCCAGGGAACCAGGGCAAACAGCGAAAAGTCAGCTACTGGAACAAATCTGAAAATAAACCCCAACTCAACATCACCAGAGTTAAAGATCGGTACAATCAACGTAAGAAGCCTGAATGGCAAAGAAATGGAGCTAGCTGAGGAATTAGATAAGTACCAGATCGACATAATAGGGGTGACTGAAACAAAAAAGACCAAAACTGGTGAGATCTTTCTGAGCAATAAATACAAAATGTTATATTCAGGCAATGACAATCAAGGAAAAGAAGGAGTAGCCATAGTATTCAACACAAAATACGAGGCTAATCTTCTTGAATGGCAGTCAGTCTCAAGTAGAGTAATGTGGGCAAATATGAGAATGGGGAACTGGACAATGAGACTTATTTGTGCCTATGGTCCCACAGAAGGTTCTACTAAGGTAGAAGTGGAGGAATTTTTTGAGGCTTTAGAAAAAGCAACTGACACAATGAAAAATGAAAAGTTGGTCCTTGTTGGGGATCTAAATAGCAGAGTAGGTAATGATTGTGAGACATACAAAAATATTTTGGGAAAATTTGGAGAAAAGAGCAAAGCTAATAATAACGGCAAATGTCTGTTGGATTTCTGCTCAGGACATGGACTGGTTATTACTAACACCATGTTCCAACATAAAAATGTGCACAAATTCACATGGAGAGAAGAGGCTAGGAATAAGAAAAGTCTCATTGACTATGTTATTGTTGATAGTGATGTTTTCTCCCTGGTGCAGGACACCAGAGTGTACAGAGGATTTGAAATTGGAAGTGATCACTATTTAGTCTTGAGCAGGATAAAATTGAATTTCATATTGAAAAGAATAACATGTAAGAAAGTTTTAAAGCGAATAAAAGTTGAGCAGCTCTCAGATGTGAGCTGTAGACTAAAATACACAAAGATTATTGAAGGAAAAATGAAAGAGTTTGAGAACAGGAATCAAACCTTGGAGATTCAGTAGCAAACTCTGAAGAAAACATTGATTCTGCCAGAGAGGCATGTGGTGAGGTTGTTTGTAAGGATAAAAAAATCAGAACTCCTTGGTGGACACAGGAGGTTAAAGAGGCAGTGAAGGAAAAGAAGAAAGCATACCAAAAGTTCCTGTCAAATAAGTCAGCTTGTGCTCTTAGAGAATATAGAGACAAATGCAAGAATGCTAAACACACTGTAAAACTAGCTAAACAAAAGTCATGGGAGAACTTTGGCAAGAATATAGAAAATAAATATCAAGAAGGTGGCAAAATATTCTGGAGGTTGTTGAAGAAGCTTAAGAATGGAGGAAAGAGTGCTATAAAAGGAATTAGAGATGATAAAGGTGACATGAAAACTGGAGAAAAAGATATCCTTGAAGTATGGAGTAATTACTTTGAAAAACTGCTAAATGAAACAAGCAGTGATAACAGCACAGTGGTAAAAAACACTGACCAGGCATGCAGTCAGGAATACATATCCATACTTGAAGTAGAAAAAGCCATCAAATTCTTGAAATGTGGAAAGGCAGCAGGAGTAGATGATATTCGACCAGAAATGCTGAAGTATGGTGGTATAAGGGTCTTACAGTGGCTGCACTGCATAGTTCAGAAAGCCTGGACAGAGGGACGAATTCCCGATGATTGGAGTAGAGCTCTCATAGTACCCATATATAAAAAGGGAAATAAAACTGCATGTGAGAATTACAGAGGTATTTCCCTACTTAGTGTTCCAGGCAAGATCTATGCAAGTATACTTGAGAAACGGTTGAGAAGAATTGTGGAAGAAAAGCTTGGTGAAGAACAAGCTGGATTCAGGCCAAATAGAGGCTGTCAGGATCAGATCTTCACTTTACGACAAATAGTCGAGAAAGCATGGGAATATAACAAAGATCTGTATTTAAGTTTTGTCGATCTGGAAAAGGCATATGACAAGGTGCCAAGAGAGAAGCTATTCAATACGCTGCAGTTATATGGTGTCAATGGGACATTATATCAAGCAATACTTAGTCTTTATTTGAGTTGTAAGTCAGCAGTTCGAATTGAAGGAAGTACAGGAAGATGGTTTAATGTTAAATCTGGTGTGAGACAAGGATGTACATTATCCCCTCTGTTATTCATTATCTATATGGATCACATTATGAAGGAGAGTGGTATTAAACATGATATCAAAATTGGAGATGTTAATGTCAGCTCTTTGCTTTATGCGGATGATGTTATACTTCTAAATAAATCCGCTACAAGTCTGCAAGATTCTCTGACTAAATTGAATAGCTCTTGTAATAGATATGGTATGAAGGTCAGCAATAAAAAGACAAAGACAATGAAAATAGGCAGAATCATTGAAAATGTCAACTGTGTTGTGAATGGAGAACCTGTGGAACAAGTAAAACATTTCAGCTATTTAGGCACGATTTTTACTGAAGATGGTAAATTAAATATAGAAATAGACAACAGAATCAGCAAAGCTGGTATGGTGGGAAGTCAATTGAATAAATTAATATGGAATAAGAGAGAAATTAGTCGGAACACTAAATTAGCTGTATACAAGACAGTGTTCAAACCAGTTTTAACTTATGGATCTGAGAGCTGGGTCAGAAGTAAAACACTTGACCAAAGACTAGAGACTGCAGATATGAGAGTCCTGAGAAAGATTATAGGCGTGAACAGATGGCATCAATGGCAGTATCATATTAAAAACGAGGATATTAGGAAAGAACTTGACATTGTCAGCATCCAGGAATGCGTTAGCAGAGTTAATCTCAGGTGGTATGGTCACTTAAACAGAATGGGCGAGGAAAGATTAGCAAAACAAGTGTTCTCTGCCAGGTTGGCAGGAAAACGACCGAGAGGAAGACCAAGATATAGGTGGATTGATATGGTACAAAGTGCTTTGGATGATAGAAATATAAGATCTGATAATATTGGAGTGTTGACAAGTAACAGACTGATTTGGAGGAAAATTGTAGATAGGAGATTGATAATGATGTAATTTTTTCATGTAGTACTATCATATCCTGTACACCCCTTGAGGGTACATGGCAGGAATTTGATGATGATGATGATGATTGTCGCTAAAGATTCAAATATATTGTGTGCTGAAGGTGAGTGCTGATCGTGTAAATAACGTTAATAATTAAAATTTAAATGCATTCATTTCATAAATATTGTGAGCAATTATAAATTATAATGACATCGATTTAATTTTTTTCTGAAAAACTTTATTTTCTAAAAATCCCTGTACATACAGTCACACCCCAACTTACGTGGTTTCTTATATGTACATATTCCCGTCTCGCTTCACGCCTCACCACCAGTCATATCTTTCAGGCGCTCGCAGCATTCACCAGTGTCACACATGCTGTGAAGAAGCACTGACGTGTTTCGCATGGTCTCCATTCATAAACGATTTTTATAGTCTACAAGCCTTGCGATTGTTTAATGTTATCTTCTTGATAAAAATTTTATCACATAAAAAATAATAATGTCATCCAAAAAAAGCAAGTCCGATTCTTCTACAGCTAGCAAGAAATGAAAAACATTGACTTTGGAAACAAAACTCAAAATTATTAAGGATTTTGAAGGCTGAATTAAAATTTGTGAGCTAGCAAAGAAGTTCGATCTACAGGAATCCATAGTAAGAACAATCATAACAGAAAGGTTTACAGATTTTGGAGGACATAGATTCTAACAAGGAACGAACTGTAGCCACAAGGCAAAAGGTAAGGAATAAAAAAATCATTAGCTTGCTATGAAGAAATTTTGCGTGACAAGAAAAAGACATTATGCCGTCAGACGAATCTATTAGATTTCATGAAACCATCGACATCGAAATAACTTTCTTTTTTATGTATGAAAAACTACAATTATGATTATATTTCTTAAAAAATATAGGTGTTTTTGTAAACCTTTGGTCCCAATTGTATGTTTGTATATATAAATTACATGCAAAATTATACCGAGTTACGCGAATTCGACTTATGTGCTTTTTGTTGATCCCACTTACCGCGTAACTTCGGGGTTTTACTGATTTTTCACCTTTAATTCTGGGGAAAAAGTGCGAGTTATATTCGAGTAAATATGGTACAACCTTTCATGGGTGAAAGTCACAAAAATAAAATAAATCTTGAATCTTAATGGTTTCTATATTGCAAAAGCTTCTGGAATGAGGACTGCATGACACTATAATCAGCACTTTATTTACTGCCATTTCAGTCTAGGGACTCCATGGAGGAGTCATTTCATAATAATTTCATTTCATTACCAGAGAAGCAGGGAGACTGGAAGCAATCCTCTATGTTATTTATCCCTACTCACTCACTACATGCAATGATGAAAAAATTCATTATTGGATGAGTTCTCTTCTATTATGATTCTTTTCGTTTCATTACTAGTATTCCGTGGTTATAACTCATTGATGGAGTTCATTAACACTTATATATGGAGATATGAGGACTTTTCCAGCGGGGAGGAAGGAGAGGCTTATGACACGTATCAGGTTTCTGCTATTTCAAAATTTTCTTAATTGTTTTGTTGCCTTAGTTTCTTTACGTAGTAATAAATGCACCCATCGGCTTCCCATTTTTACCTTTATATCAGTGCCATCATTAGTTGTAGCTACTATTAGCCTTATTTTGATAACTTGAAGTACAGGTTTAACAAAACAATTATTTTCAATGTGAAACAATTCCGAGTTTTCGTACTCCAGCTGAATACTGGAAGATTTGGATATATCACCTGATCTCATTTCTTGTCCAATCATCCCAGGGTAAAGAAGAAGCTAATATTTTTTGTTTACTCCATATTCTAGGAGTAGATGATATGCTTATGTGGATGATCAAAACTATTAACAAGAGCTCACAACATTGTTCCTCTGAAGCTTTTCTCCAACAAGAAACTTAACTATCAGACAAACAGTGTGTTCTTATAGGTTACAATCCTACTGCAAGTAACACAAAAAAATACTTTCTCCCCTCAAGTTACAAATCAAGATGAAGTATGTAGACTCTCTCTTCCATGTGTAAAGGTGCCTCTAAATTATGTCCAGGCCATTTAAGAAAGAACTGAAAGCTGCTTTGCTTCAAATGGTGACTAAATACTGCAGGACCAGATGATCTACTAAGATATGGTCAAACATCTGCTCTTTCTATAAATCTTTGGTGAGGATGAAATTCCAGATACCTGGCAGAGAGCAATTATTATTTCCTTTCTAAAGCCAGACAATGATCCAAAAATTCCAAGAAATTAATATCCAACAGTTGTGACCATCTGCCTGTGCAAGTTCTTGGGAGGAAGGGGTAGATTCTTGTCTTTTTTCCAGAAAACAACAAACTTTTTTCTTCCTAAAATGTAATCTGGCTTCTGAAATTATCATTCTATCAGATCATCTACCAATTCATCTGAGAACACCCATCAGCTAAAAAAAGCAAGCACACTGTATCAGTTTCCTTTGACATGGAAAAATTGTACAATAGAGCTTGCCAGTTATATACTAAAAGACTTACACAACTTTCGTTTTAGAGACAGAGAACCTCACTCCTTTTTTATCAAAAATTTTCTAATTGAACCTTCTAAACATGAGTGGGATCTATTCACTCTCCTAAACCTTGCTCCAAGAGAATACAGTACTAGAAAGTTTTGCATTAAATACCACATTATTTGTAGACAGAGTTAGTTCAATAACAGAAGAGAGTCCTTCTAGTGTAAGCAAAGTCCTGTAGATAACTTTAGTATCTTTTGTCATCCTTACTATATGAAGGACACTGAAAGATAGGTTGCAGCAAGTCACTCATCATCTTTTCACCTATGTGCTACATAGGTGAAAAGATGATCCACTTAGTAGCATCTAGTTGGCCAAGTGGTTAACATATCCACTTCCTAAATGAACAGGTTGCAGGTTTGAATCCCACCACAAGGCATAGATGTTTGTGAATGTTTTTAAAAAGGTGACAATGATTTCACTGCCTAGCTTAATGGAAGCAAAATAATTCCATGTTTGGTCTCTAGAACAGGATTTTCAAACTATATACAAAATAAAAACATAATAAAAATTATGAAAAAATCCTTAGCCTGTCCACATTGGTATATTGACATACTAAAATCTTTCTTGGATAAGACACACACACACACACACACACACACACACACACACACACACACACACACACACACACACACACACACACACACACACACACACACACAAAAGGGGGGGGGTTAACCAAACAGGCCTATTTGCATGCATTTTTGCTACAGTCTTCATCATGACCCAGAACTTCATCATGACTATAATAAGCAATAATTGCAGATGAAACAAAGTTCTTAGCACCTACATTTAATAAAAAATTAACATTTCTACCCCATCTATACCAGCTGGGAGATGTGTGCTGGAAAGCAATGAACATCCCATGTGCTCCCACCCTCTGCCTCTTGGAGCTCAAATTGATGTTCTTTGCTCCATCTTAGATCACATCCATAATCCAGTTTGTTTCAAGACTGAATTAGGAGTCTTGAGTCTATGTCTCTGCTAGAACCAGTGGTGGTCTCCCATCTAGAATAGGACATAATTAAAACTCAATTGGTGCATTTCAAACATTTATTCCTAATCCATTAAAGCAATTAACCATCACTGTCATTTCAGCATAGCAACTGTCTTTGAAGCATGAAATAAATTAGGGACAAAATTAATTAGTGCCATGTGTCACCAGCTATTAATCAGCTGGTGACAAGCATGCAGGCATTCTTGATATTTCCAAGGCATTTGGGTCTAGCATCACAGCCTTCTTTCAAAGTACCAGAGGGTAAAAGAGCTTGTGAATAAGTTCAACAAGGGTTCAATGGATGATCACAAGTGATGTGAATGCTTTGTGTTTTCTGTGATTCCCACCCATAAAAGTTGTAATCCTACAGAATATTAATACTTGTTATTATTGATATACTATAGGATTACAAGTTTTATGGGTGGTATGGTACACAATGATATGGCATTACCGTCACCTTTACTAGCAATCACATGTGACATATGGATGTGGTATGGTTTTAATTGTCAACTTTTTCTGCTAGCAAAGAACTACCACCTATTGTTTTACAAAAAAAAATAATAATAACAACTGATAACAACAATCCATTATAATAATAATAATAATAACCTTACAGAGTACCATGGATGACTTATTTTTAATTAAAAGTAAAAATAAATAAATATAATTTAAAAACAAGCAGTGACAGAATAATAGCAGAAAATATTCAAGAAGCATATAATCAGGAGTAATCAATACTTGAAGCAGAAAAAAATGCTATTAACAGCCTGAAATGTGGAAATGCATCTGGGATTGATTATATCCAACCAGAAATGCTCAAATATGGAGAGATAAAAGTTTTACAGTGACTACACTGCATAATTCAGATGGCCTGCTCACAGAATTAAATTCCCGATGATTACAGTAAACCTCTCGTAGTTCAGATCTATGAAAAGGAAAATAAAACTGAATGTGAGAATTACAGAGGAATTGCTCTATGCAAGTATACTTGAGAAGAAGCTAAGAAATGTGGAATTGAAACTTGAAAAAGAACAAGCTAGTTTCAGGATCAGATTTTCATGATGTTAGAAAGACAAAAAAAATCATGAAAATATAACAAGATCTGTACTTAAGTTTTAGATCTGGAAAAAGGATACAAGACACAAACAGAAAAGCTGCTCAATGATACAATTATTTGTGGAGCATAAACAAGCATATGAGTATACACCAAAATGCACTATGTGATGCAATGAGGCTTTTTTGAATATCACAAAAGTATATAAATATGATAAGATTGATGATCATACCCTCTGTATGGTACATTTCCTCCAGGAACATTCGTCAAGTTTGAAATAAAATCTGGACTCTGCCAAGGAGAGTCCAGATTTTATTTCACCAACTCTGTTCAATCTAACAGTGAGAAAAGTCACTAAAGACTTAAATGAACAAAGAAGGACAGAAATAAATGGGAACAACATTCTAGTAGCTAATGCCAATGACATTGTTATACTTGGAGATTCCTGTGAAGGTCTTGTCAAGATTAAATATATATACATTTCAAGGACAAATCAAGACCAATCCAACTTGGTTATTGATAATTACATCTTTGAGCATGTGGATAATTTTAACTATCTAGGAGTCAACATTAACAGCTACCATGATATGCATCAAGAGATTAGAGGAGAGAAATGAGAAAGTCAATCATGGATATTTCTTATTTTACAACTTCTGAAGACTAAAATGTTATCAAGATAATCCAAAGAAAAACTATTTAAGTTGTCTATGATTGATATTAACCTATAGTTGTGAAACATGGTCAACAACAGAGGGAAATAGTAGAAAACCTATTACATTTGAAAGTACCAAAAATTTTTTTTCGACCATTTTACAATCAACATACTGGACTGTATGAATGAAGACATAATGAGGAGCTCCAAAACCTCTTTCAAAGACCCAACATCCTATCATTTATAAGAAGCAACAAAATGGACCATTCAACAGGTGACCATTTAATCAAAGCAGTACTTACAAATAAAACTGACATGAAAAGACATGTAGAAAGATCCCGAACATGATGGATAGATATGCTAATGAGAGATTTAAGACAGCTGAATGAACACTTTACACCAAATGTAGGTCATGACAAAATCTAGTGATGGCAGCAGTTGACCTAAATGATCCATTAAGCTGAAAGAGAAAAGGAAGAAGAAATGAAACATTACACAGAGCAATATATAATCTATATTTAAGTTGTCATATTAAATATAGATTATATATCATAATATTAAATTTAAGTGTCAGTAACATAGCTGTCTATGTTAAGTAGGAACAAAGAAAGCATCAGCTGAATTTTCAGTGAAGAATCTATAGAATAAGTAAAATATTTCAGCTATTTAGGCACAGTTTTTAATGAAGATGACAAATTAAATATGGAAATAAACAACAGAATAAGCAAAGCTGGTGTGGTGCATAGTCAACTGAAGAGAGAGAAATTAGTCAGAACACTAAACTAGCAGTACACAATAGTGTAGTGTCAAACCAATTTTTTTAACTTTTGGATCACAGTGCAGGGGTTAGAAATAACAGTTGCTCAAGACTGAAGCTCAGTTCAAAGAAAACTTAAAAGAGTGAACAGGTGGCATGAATTATAGCATGATATTAAAAATGAAATATTAGGAATGAACTTGACGTTATTAGCTTAGCATTCACGAACATGCAAGCAGAGCTAATTTAAGGTCACTTAAACAGAATAGGAGAGGAAGTGTTAGCAAAACAGGTGTTGATGCAAAGATGTCAGGAAAAAGACCTAGAAGAAGCCAGCGATATAGGTGGATTGATGTAGTCAGAGGTGCCCTAGAAGACAGAAATATAAAATGTGATAATGGAGTGCTGACAAGTGATAGACTAATTTGGGGGAATATTGTAGACAAGAGTTCAACAAAAAATGTAAATTTAATTGTATAGCACATAGTATCATATACATCACTTGAAAGTACATATCACGAGAATGATGATTATAATTTCTTAATTTTTTTTTTACCAAATTCAGAAACCTTGTACCAAGTATCCAGATAAGCAAGCCAGTGATCTCACAATGGAGAATGAAATTTATCTCCCACCAAAGACATTCACAAACATCCATACCCAAGGTGAGATTCAAACTTGCAGCCTGTTGGTTAGAGAGCAGAAAAGCTAACCACTCATTCAACCTGGCTGACAACCAGTCATGCTGAATAGAAGCCATCTTTCATCACATGTCACAATATAGACCAAGAATGGCTCATTATTATAAGAAAAAAACAGTGACAAACCGAATGTCTCATCAAATTGATAGTTTTTTATCATTGGCTAAGCCCATTTGCTAGTACACTTTTATGGAGTCAGAGTAAAGTGAGCTATTACCTGGAAATTATTCAATTTTTTCAAACCATTTTGGGTCTGTATATTCAGTATATCTTCCCCAAATATGTATATCCTGCAGACTGATTACATTGCATCTGTCCAGTTTTTGTACTCATTAAGTAAACCGAAATAGCCATTTTTTCATCACTTTCACTATTTTTACCAAATTCACTACATGCTTGCTCAATATGAAATGAGCAAGTGCTTCATGTGTAATTCTGAAGTGCATAGATATATGTCTATCATCTACGATAGGTTCTATACAAATTTTGTCAAAATATTAACTCTGAGGTGGTAGGATGAATGTCATCTACCGACCTCGATTCTGCTTGTTGGAGTAATTCATGAAAGTGGTGTCTTATTAAGTTCCAAGTTTGGTCTCCAGAGCAGGGTTCCAGAGAATCTACCCTGCTCTAAAGGAGTGCTGAATAGCTGCTACATGTCTTTTAAAAGATTTGTAAAAAACACAAAAGCAGAAACAGACATTTGTATGAAAGAGTGAAGTGGTGAGAAATGGGTTATTCAGGAACTTAACTGCTTGCTCTCTTCTCTACTGAAACAAAATTTTTTAGGCACTACACCAAATATGAGAAGAATTATTCAGTGGATAGATGAATTTGTAATTTTTCTAGAATTAATAGTTAAATGAGTAAAGAGGTAAACTCTGAACAACTTCTAAATGCAGAGGTTCACCTCAAGTGAAAGAGAAAACCTAATTTTTTGGATGCTGAGAGACACTAATTGTGATGTTCATACCAAGTGAGAGATTTGTGATTAGAGTATCTCATCTTGTCTAGAGATCTGGATGATGCCGAAAGTAAAAGCAGAAGAAAATAGTTATTTTTTCCAATCAAAATATTCTTCTTATGATGCCATCTTCTATCGAAGGTCAGCAACTATTTTGATGAACAAACTATGTTCTTGCATTGATCTGAGCAGTTGTATGCTGCTCTTTCCTGTCAATGTCTTGATGTTGTGAAACCAAGATATTCTTCTTCTTCCTCTAGCTCCTTTGCCATCAATTCTTCCAAACAAAATGGTTTGTAGAAGCTGATATTTGCTGTTTCTCATGATGTGGCCAAGATATGATGTTTTTTGTTTCTTGATTGTTTATATGAGATCTTTGGCTTTGCCAATGGATTTTAAGAGATCTTCATTGGTTATTTTTAATGTCCATGATATCTTTGTCATTTGTCTATATAGCCACATCTCAAAGGCTTCAATTTTCTTGATGATTACTGCCCTCGATGTCCATGTCTCAACTCCATAGAGCAAAATGGACCAGACGTAACATTTCAGCATTCTGCATCTGGCTTCTATTTTTAGATCTTTATTGCAAAATAATGTTGTCATTTTCATGAAAGACTGCTGCGCAACTTCAATCCTTGTCTTTATATCTATTTCAGGATCCCACCTTTCATTAAGCCAGCAACCAAGATATTTATACCTTGACACTTGATCGATAGTTTTCCCATTAAGTATCAGTTTCATTGATGAGGTTGGATGTTTGCTGATAACCATGTATTTTGTCTTATTGATGTTTATATTTATTCCCATTCTTTAGCTTTCTATGTATACTATGTCAATGAGTTTTTGGAGATCCGTAATGTCATCTGTAATTAACATGGACTCATCTGCATATCGTTGATTGTTAACAATATTTCTATTTATTGTGATTCCCTCTGGACATTCTTCCAATGTCTTTTTAAAAATTACGAGGGTTGTTTGAAAAGTTTGGTAAAAAAATAAGTCAAACACACTTTTTTGGAATCACCTTTATTTCTCAACAGTCTCCATCGTGGTCAACACATTTGGTCCAGCGAGTTTCTAATTTATTCATCCCATCTAAAAAGCAGGATTTGTCAAATTGTGCAAAATAGTCATTGACAGCCTCATTCGAAGAAAATATTTTCCCACAAAGCCAAATTTTTAAGTTTGGGAACAAGAAGTCACAGGGGACCAAGTCCGGAGAATATGGTGGATGTGGAACCAATTCGTGCAATTTTGCCATTGCAATGGCCAATGTCTGGGGACGATGCATTGTCTTGATGAAAGCGCACTTTTTTGCGTGCCAATCTTGGCCAGTTTTTCTGCAGTTATTCTTTTAAACGATCCAACAATGACACATAATAGACTTCCTGTTATTGCCTTACCCTTTTCCAAATATTTACATGATAATTCTTTGGGAATCCCAATAAACAATAGCCATCACCTTCCCAGGTGACAAAAATAGTCTTCACTTTTTTTGATGCTCTTTCACTGGGCATTGTCCACTTTTGACTGTTGCTTGGAACTCAGGTGTGTAGTGATGGATCCAAGTTTTGTCTACAGTCATGAATTGACACAAAAAAATCCTGCAAATTGCAATTAAACATCGCCAAACACTGCGTTGAAATGTCTTTTCGCATGCGTTTTTGATGGACAGTCAACAATCGCAGCACCCATCGTGCACACAGCTTTTCATGTGCAATTGTTTGTGCAGCATATTATACACCCATTCAGTTAAGATGCCTACAATCTCAGCAATCTCACGCACTTTCATTCGGCAGTGTTCCATAATGATACCATGGATTTTGTCAATCATTTCCTTCGTAGTGACCACAGTTGGGCATCCAGAGCGCGCTTCATCTTCTATGGACTTATGAGCACGTTTAAACTCATTTATCTAAAAATAAATAGTCTTTAATATTGGTGCAGAGTCCTCATGAACTGCATGTAACTTGGCTTTGATCTGCACGGCAGTCCACTTCTTCAAATAAAAGTGTTTTATCACTGCACAAAACTTGTTTTTCTCCATTTTTATGAAAAATGCGAACACGGTCATTTTAAATGTTTGCCAAACAAGAACTATGTGTCGCACGTGGCTAAAATTTTGCCTGGGGTTATGAAAAAGATGATACATGTCAACACTAGAATGAATGAATGAACTGTGTCACTGTCTATTGGAAATTTACCAAACTTTTCAAACAACCCTCGTACCTCTGAGTACTTGTTGAAAAGAGTGGTGAGAGCACACATTCTCGTCTCACTCCTCTTTTAACGTTAATATCACTGGTGCTAATGTTGCCTAATTGAATGGTAGCTGACCGATTCCAATACAGATTGCTTATTAGTCATGTCTTTGTCATCTATCCCTATTTGTTGAAGGACTTCTATTAAAATAGTGTGTTTGACCTTGTCGAAAAAAAGCTTTCGACAAGGTCAGACGCACTAACTTATCAAAAGACTGGAAAAAATAAAAAGATAAGTTTTCGTTATTTAGTATAGTTGCAGTATCGCATATGTATATCTTATGGTAGAGCATATAATATAGTGAAGCGTTTAGTATATGCTCTACCATAAGAGCATATACTAAACGCTTCACTATATTATATGCTCTACCATAAGAGCATATAATAAAAGCAATCTGTATTGGAATCGGTAGCTGACCGATTCCAATACAGATTGCTTATTAGTCTTATGTCTTTGTCATCTATCCCTATTTGTTGAAGGACTTCTATTAAAATAGTGTGTTTGACCTTGTCGAAAAAAAGCTTTCGACAAGGTCAGACGCACTAACTTATCAAAAGACTGGAAAAAATAAAAATCTCCCCAAACTTTTCCATGGCAGATGACATTAGCTCTTGACATTACATTAGAACATTACAATGCATTATATTAGATGACATTAGAACCCTTGAGAGCTAACCTGATCTTAAATGATCAGGTTAGCTCTCGAGTCAGCAAAATGAACAAATCACCACCCCAACACAAACAAAAAAAAAAAAAAACATGAAAAAAAAAAACAATACCAGAAATGCAGGTGAATAATGTTGGTAGAATCCATACTCCATGGTTTATTAGATCAGAGGTTTTGAGGTGATGTAGAAATTGATTGCTAATGGATTTTCCTCACTATATATACAATACAATATACAAAGAATATAGAGTGAAAGAAAATGGATGGTAATTTGAGTGAAAAGATTGGGTAATTTCTAGGTTGCGTGATAGAAACCACAGTATGACTATATTACGATAGCTTACTCTTCAACACCCAAGACGTAAGCAAATCCATGTGATCTAGTGCATGGTACATTCGGGATGTCACTGGAAGTGATGTCACAAGGCCAACCAACCAACCCACCACCACAACGTAATAGAAATATTATGTTGTGGTGGTGGTGGGTTGAATAATAGAAAAATATTCAACATAATAATAGAAAAATAATTGCACAGCAAGTTAGAGAATATTCAATTTTGGAAAAAATATGTCCACGTTAAATTACAAATTGGAGTTAACTTTATGTGAATTCATTTTATATTAGGAATTTGAGTTTATTTTTTACGATGAACGAGGTGTTGTAGATTGTGGCGGGGAGGTGGATGAAATTGGGGAAAAGTATTTTTTGAAGAGACGTGTGTCGTTTTGTGGGGGCAGTTGTATATGGCAGTGCATTTTCTGTGGTAGTGGGCAAAGTGGTTAGGTGTTTTTTTGGGATGGTGTTCAGGGTGGGTGGAAGACAGATGGATATGTTATTTAGGGGAACAAGGTCAGTACATTTTTGAAGATGGGACAAAGTGGATGGGTGATTGTGCATTTCATCAGCTTCTGTGTGCCAAAGGCCAGGGGTGTGTGATTGTTGTTGAACCCTTGAGAGCTAACCTGATCATTTTAAGTCAGCAAAATGAACAAATCACCACCTAAAAAAAAAAAAACCCCATACCAGAAATGCAGATACCAAGAAACAAACACTGGTACATTTCAAGATTAGGTGCTTTGGGTTAATTTAAAGTGAGTTGTGTAGCGTTATGTTTTCTTTTCTTATCTAGAAATGTATGGTATTAATTTCTTTGCCCACATTTTTGGTATTGATTTTTTCCCATTTTCACTGACTTCAAATGATCAGGTTAGCAAAACAAATGTTTGATGCCAGGATCGCATGAAGAGGATACAAAGGAAGACCAAGATCTAAGTAGATTGATTCAGTTAATGCGTCTTAGGAGACCAAAATAATTTGAGTGCTGACAAATAACAGACTAGAAGAAAATTTTCAATAGGAAGTTAGTAATAATATAATCCCATAGTACTATCATAGTATCTTGTACACTCCTTGTTTGAACATACATATCAGGAATTTTATGACAAGATGGAAATCATCATAGTTGTGACTCCAAATAAGACCATACATGTGTGTGAAGTGTATCAGGAAAGTTTTCATGTTGGCCTTTTAATGCATGTAATCTATTTCTCTGCTTAACTTTTCATGCATGTTGCTTAAGATGAATCAAAATTCTGAGAGACATGGAAAGCATAGTAAAGGACTCTTTACTAAGATACAAATGAAGAATTCACCAAACTCTTCTGTAAATCATGGCTTCAGCAGTTTCCCTTCTTATACCACTACATGCACTCCCTCCAAGAACATTCATAAAATAATGGCAGTAAGTTGACATAGAACCTTTCTTACCATTACCATTCAGTTTTCATCCAGCACATACTCTCTCTCTAAATTCCAGTTTGCAGAATAATTGTTTTAAAGGTGTGTTGTCAAAAAAGAAATAAATGTATAAATGTTGCATAAAAGCAAATTGTGTCTATGCTTTGAAGTCCAAACATGATTTCTGGGATATTGAAATAGTTGTGCTATTTCACTAGATGATACAATTCATCAACCACATAATTGCACCCAGTATATCCAGATGCTTGAACTTTTCTCTGAGGAGTGTGAATGCCACACTCAACGCCTGGCTACATTAGTTCACTCCTAATAGTTTCCTCCAGACTGAGAGTCTAATAATGGGAAATATATCCAGGACTATTAATGGACATGATAGTATAGGCAGACAATATGATCACTGAAAGACAATCAGAATGGGACAGCCTCCATGACGTCTATGCCACATTCCCACAGTTGGACTATTGCTTCCAGCCTTCCAACCTAAACATATGCACCAAACGTATCACCAAAGTAATCCTCACTGGCATGGAAACACACATTCCCCACACTACTCTGAACTGCCATCCCCTAACTAACCCCTGGTTCTCCAAAAGATGTGCTAAGGCTGTATAAATGAAAAATCAAGCATACCATAACTGACTCACATCAAGAACCCAATCCTCCTTTAGTGCTTATACTAGAGCCCAAAACAGATGCAAGAAAACTATAAAAGTTTCCAAAACAGAGTACAAAACTCTGTACTCTGTTTTGTTACAACTCTGTACTCTGTTTTGTAAAACAAACGAACAAAAAAGCAGGAAACTTGCAGCTTGTCCAAACAGCAGCTAAACCAAAGCAGTTGATTTTGCCAAAGCAATTGATCATAACTTTTGCCCAACACTATCATATCCAGATGGCTCTATTGCATCATCATCACGCACAGAAAAAGCCAATCTCATGGGTTCACACTTTGCTTCCAATGCATGCATAACTGACAACGGTAAATGCCCTCCAACCATTCCAGATGCCCAACATACAAAGCCCCCTATATCCTTTTTCCAGGAAGAGATAAAAAAAATACTGTACAAATTATACACAAAAAAAGTCTCCTGGTCCTGATGCCATTCCTCCAATTGTCCTGAAGGTTTGTGCACCAGAACTGACTCCTATCCTATGGAGATATCAAGTGCAACCACTCTAGATTCACCAAACTTCTCCATGGCATTTGTCCACAGAATGGATGATATGTGTGAAACTCCCAAGAAGGATGACAAATCACTGCCATCTAACTACTGCCCTATCTCACTCATCTCAGTCCTGTCTAAAGTAATGGAGAAAACCATCAATTCTCAACTCCTACACTAACTCGAAAGGCATACAGCTAATAAACGACCAGCATTATGGATTCCGTTGCGGCTGATCAACAGGAAATCTACTCACACATATCATCCATTCTGTGGACGATATGTGTGAGTAGATTTCCTGTTTCAAATGCCATGGAGAAGTTTGGTGAATCTAGAGTGGTTGCACTTGATATCTCCAAAGCCTTTGACTGGGTCTGGCACAAAGGCTTATTAAGCAAACCTCAATCATATGGTCTGTCTCAGGACTTCTAGAGTTGGATCACCAGCTTTTGTCTGGACACATACTATGTATGAGATGGTGGATGGTTCCTTATCCTCTCACCATTTAACTAATGCTGGGGGTTCCACAAGGTTCTGTTCTCTCACCAATCCTCTTCCTTCGATATATCAGTGATGTATTTCAGTTGATCTCCAACCCAATACACAGTTTTGCAGACGACAGCATATTGCACTCCTCCTTTTCATTTGATAAATCTTACTCTACACAACTCACCTCAACCTACAGAACATCAAACACCACTGCCCTTAATTCTGACTCCAAGCCATTCACTAATGGGGTTCAGATAACTCGTCAATTTCAGTTCTAGTAAAACCCAGTTCTGTCTTATTCCTCATAAAAAAAGAATAATTTTCTCCCACTATTATTTTTGACAACCTTCTTGGAATTACCTTGACATCAAGACTCTTCTGGCATAAACACATCACAAACATTGCATCCCCCAGCTTCTAAAAAACTACGATTTCTCTTTTGCTCAAGACGTTAGTTCACCTCTGAATAGCTGCTAACCTTATACAATCACAAATCTACCCAGCTATTGAATATTGCTCTTACATTTGGAGTGGGGCTTCTAAGAGCTCCCTCAAAATGCTTGACTCAATACAGAGGAGAGCAATTAGACTGACAAATGATCCATCTCTTACCAACTCACTCCTCCCGCTTTCTCACAGACGTCTAGTTTCTGCAATATGTATATTCTATAAATATTTCCATGGCAAATATTCATTTGAAATAGTATCAATAATTCCCCCATATAGTATTAAGTGGGGAACATGTGCTGCTGCTGCTCAACATCCCTTTGCAGTACACTTTGAAACCCACAGAACAAGTTTCTTTTCCTCTTCCTTCATCCCCTCTACTGTTGCTGTATTATGGAACATTCTTCCCTCTCCTCTTGATGTGTTTCCCAAGGAATACAATACAGCTTTTTAAATCAAATGTAAACAAGGTCCTCCTTTCCCAACCCGATATCCATATAAGGTACTAATGTATTATAGGTTGATCAACCAATCTCTCATGTATGGGCCCAACACATATATATATAAAAAAAAAAAAACTGAACTTCGAAACTCGGTGTACTTTTCATCGTGATAGGCAAAAACATCAGTCCGATCAGCATTTTAGATCTCAGTTTATACCCTATACATTGCAATAATGCAATCTTGAGAAGAATGTTTGAATCCCCTCCCCATTCTCCTTTAGTACTCCTTAAGTGATTTTAACTTAAGTAGTTTATATTATCATTATTACTATTTTTACATTATTTTATTTCTTCAGGTTTCTAGTTATTTCTTGACAGTTATTTTCTTATATATTACATTTTTAATCTCAGTGGTTGCTTCATACTGAGATTCCTGAAATTTGAATCTCAGTTATTTTCAAAATGCTAAAGGTAAAAATTTCTGGTATGGTAATACTGCTGTACCCATAACTATTTCTACTGCAACTGCTATGTTATTAACAAGTGGCTATAGACAGTCAACTGCAATTGCATATATAGCTGTGATTATTACTTACTGTAGGTTTCCTGCCAACAGACAAATTTTTTTGTGTGTTTTAGTTACTCTTTATGAATATGTTCACAGGAGATATTTTTTCATTCGCTTTTTCAGTGTACAAAGCAAGGATCAAATTGAATGCATGCTTATTTGAAATATTCTTCTGTTGTGAATATTGAAATTAACCCTCCTAAAAGGTACAGTCTGAGTAGTTTTCATCAAACAACACTTTGGAATTTTTTATTTAACTTTTCAGATAGTAAAAAAAGCACTCTTACCTATTCAAACTTCAATTTATACAGTATATTATACTTAATTTACAGTTCTTAAAAAAACATTATCCACTTATCCTAACCTGAATCGTGCAAGAATGTCTTTCATTCTCCTCCTACCACCCAAGTGTGACAGTGTCCACCAAATAGGAAGCTGACACATGCAGATCACATCACTTTTCCCACCCCCTTCCATGCATGAATAAGGACTGTCAATTAGGAGGCTGATTTAAGCCTGCATGATCAATACCACCAATTACAAAGATGACTTACTGCTAAGATAGGATAAGACTGTAGAATAGGATTTTCTATTTGTTCATTTGTTCAACTGCGATGCCTTGCACCTGGAATACAGTTTTTATAAATGTTAAGTGAGGTTTTTATAGGTTCCTCTAAATGGTTCACACCGCACATACTTAGCTCATTGTGAAGATTTTGGGTAGTGATATTCATTAAACTACCATAACACTATGAAACTTAAATGTTAATTCTAGATTAATTTCTTTTAGAATACCTTTTAGTTCTCTTCCTTAATATATTTATTTCCAAAGAACATATAAAAAGAATAAATTGAAACAACTGTTTGAAAATTTGTTTTACATGTTGTCCTTTGTATCCCCCCTCCCAACAAATAGTATGCATTATAAAATTGTAGCAATCAAAATTCTGCACACTACTGCATACTGGTTTATCTTGAATTACCCTTCCACTCCTCCATAACTCATTTCCCTCTCTCTCTCTCTTGTTGTAACTATAGCAAACAAAACTTTGTTACTCTTTTATCCATATATTTCAGCTAAATCACAATATGAAATATATCTATATATACATTTCTGTCAATATATAAAAGCATTCAAAAGAAAGATTTCTCTAGTGAAATAATATAACACATACAATTATATAATATTCATTATTATATAATAATATGAAATTATAAGATGACAAAGAAATTGGTATTAGTTCTTAGTTACAGAAAGCTTAAAATACTTCATAACTCCTAGGTAGCAATACTTGAAACTCTACAATGCATGGAGGAGGAAATAAATTAAGTAATTAGAGTGCTTGGAAGGTGAGGGGGAGGGGGATAATCTCAAGAGGCTTGCTAACCTTGATGATAGATAAGATCAAAAAACTCATAGTTATACTAGAGAAGGTCCTTTTTCTATTAAATTCACTACAGCAAATCATTCATTACGATGGAAAGTTTCTTCAATCTTTACTAGGTCACTCTAATACTGTATAGAGGGAAGTCAGGAAAAATATAGAATACAAGTGCAACCATTAAGTTACTTAAATATAAAGAGCTAATAAGCTTCATTTCGGCGATATAAACATTATTTAAATTAAGAGGATATTAAATACCACATTGTTTTAAAACCGAATAAGAAACTCAAAGATTGGAATCAGAGAGTTTCTTGCCGAATATAGTAAACTACAAAGTATCGGCGACCACTAGTGTGAGCTAATGCAAGTGACCCTAGTACGTAGTACAATACCGGACAACTTGTAGCAAAGGTGGTGAAGTTCTGATCAAGAAACTCTCTGATTCCAATCTTTGAGTTTCTTATTCGGTTTTAAAACAATGTGGGATTTAATATCCCCTTAATTTAAATAATGGTTATATCGCCGAAATGAAGCTTATTAGCTCTTTATATTAAAGTAACTTAATGGTTGCACCTGTTTGGAAACTCATATAGCAGAGTATATAAGTTCTTTTCACTATACACTTTGGTACTAATTGGTCTAGCTACTCACTGATGAAGCCTCAAAAAAGGCTGAAACCGGTCTGGGTAGTGACCTTCCACCATAATGTAATAACAGCATACATTTCCTAGGAAATGTGTTTTTACATTATGGGAAATACCTAAGAATAGCGATCAGAACTTCACCACCTTTGCTACGAGTTGTCCGGTATTTACTACGTATGGGTCACTTGCATTAGCTCACGCTAGTGGTCGCCGATACTTTATAGTTTACTATATTCGGCAAGAAACTCTCTGATTCCAATCTTTGAGTTTCTTATTCGGTTTTAAAACAATGTGGGATTTAATATCCCCTTAATTTAAATAATATAGAATACAAATTAATAAAAAAATATGGTTTCTAACCTAAGCAATCCATTGATCTCCTCAACAATATGCCGTAATTTATAATAAGAATCCTGAGGAGGTAGTTTCAGTTCAAGCATTAATCTGTCTATTTTATTGATGCAAACTGTGATAGCCATCCTCTCTTGAACAGCATGCTTCAATAACCTTTCAGTATTCAACATCACCTAAAAAAAAATAAAATTAAATAAATAAATAAAAAATATAAACAAATGCCACAGTATTCAAAACCAGGATAGTAAGAACAAACAACTGTTTATATATTAATAAAGAAAAGAAATCTTCGAAGAACTATTTTTGGAAACTGGCAAAAATGACTAAAAAAAGTTATAAAATGATTTCATAAAATTCATAACTGCCAATATGCCACAAAAATTGTCAAACATTTTATAACTGTTGTAATCATAGCATTTATACATAACCTTCATATTTCTTCATGTACTGTTATTGTTGGGTACTTAATAGATACTAAATAAATAGTACTAATGCAATAGTCATGAAGATTTCCAACACTGCTTAACTGTAATCAGAGTTAGGCCTGGTTTGCTGAGTAGACAGCACTTCTGATATCCAATCAATAGGTTTGGATGATCATGCAGATGATTTTTTTTTCAGGATTATGGATGCCACCTAGTGTCAAAGAGCTTCGTTACCACTGCTATATGTATTCATACACTTGTAAAGTGTATGAATACGTATAGCATAATTTGGTAACCTTATTTCTTTAATGGTCTTAAGATTTTAAAAATATTTTACATTACTGTGTTGCTTATAAAATTGAACTAAGAAAATGCTTAGACATTAAACCAATATTTCCCTTTCCACATCAATAGTTGCAGGAGCATATCATAATTTATCGATGAGACCTTGAACTAGCTGAATTAAGTATAAAGGTGCTGATTTATCTTAAAGTAATTACCCAAAATGTGAGAACAGTATTTATTCAATAGTTGGATAGATTGATCATTTGTATATAGAGTTCAGAGATAAAGTAACACTGTGATTTAATTAAATAACGAGAAAATCCAATTTCTTGGATACTAAAGAAACACTATTTGTAATATTATTATTATGTATGCTCCCTGGCAGAAAACTCTGCCACTGCCAGTCCCAAGCCTAGATGAGAAAGGAGAAGGGTTGTACTTGTGGCTAGCAACAATAATACATAGGTAGGGAATATAGGACTAGGGGATCAAAACGAAATTGAAGTATCATTCAAGGACTTCTACCTAATTAACAACTTAATCACAGGCATAAGAATATACATAAACAAACCTGGATCTCAACAGATTGAAAGAGTAAGAATCAAATAGATCACATAATAAATAAATTATGGAGATCCTCCTTGCAGGATGTGAGAGCATAGAAAGGAGCAGATGCATACCCAGATACATACAGGAAGTGACAAAGACAGACATGAAATTAGCAAAGATATTTAAATCAAGGAGCAAAAAGAAACTGGTACCATATAAATAAACTGAAAAATAAGGATATTGCAGAAAATTTTGCTTGTACAATCGAAAGCAAATATGATAGAATAACATAAAATGTAGGAAAAAAATTGAGATATAGAAGAAAAATAGCAAAATGAAAACAATTATTAGTTGTTTAACAGAGGCAAGTGTGCTAGACATACAGGAATACCTCGATTATCGCGGTTATTGTTGCCACAAAAAATACTGCAATAATCGGGATAAATAATGCATGTAAAATGGGTGATCATTGCCAAGGATTTTTCAAATCTATTAATTAAATTTTATATATGAAGTAAAAAAGAAATGTGTTAAACATGTTAAGTAAAAAATGAAGGTTCATTTAGAAAAACAAGATTATTCTTTAATCTTTATTTATATATAAGGAGTACATACAGTACATACAATTATTCTTTCTCGGATAAAAATTGGTGTAGAGTTGTCTGGTAAAATTTTTTCTTTTTTTTTTTTCTTTGTATAAAACTCGGTAGCAACAGATGGAATTTTCAATTTCCTGACGAACTTTCATTGATCGCTCGAGATTAGGATCGCCATTCAAGATTCTTTCTTTAAAATTTTCAGCAATTCTAAACACAGGCAGGCCGAGTGGTTAGTGCATCCACTCTCCAGCCAAAAGGCTGAGGGTTCGAATCCCACCATGGGCATGGATGTTTGTTATTTTATTTGGAAATGCCAGTGATGGTTGGCGGTAGATGGTGTTGGTGAGTTGCGGTCAGTTGGTGGATTGAGTGGCAGAGACAGAGCTGTAGAGCAGGTACCCTCCCTCGATGAGTCTTTGGACTCCCTGGAGGTGTCTAATAATAATAATAATTTTGTCCATTTCTTTGAGGGTAAATTCCTTCGGTGCAAAGTCAATTTATTCGTCATTATCATCGATTTGAGCATCATAAGCAAGTTCTCTCTCGAGGTTAATTAGGTCTACATCATCCAGCTCCTTATCATGTGACTGAAGCAGGTCCTGAACATCACCTTTTTCAATTTCTTTTAAATCCTAGATCGAAGCCAAGCTTAGTTATGTCATTGATAACAAGGGTTACTTCATTTTCAAATCCTTTAAAATCATTTGCACAATGAGGAATAACCTTTTGCCATGCCGCTCTCAGGTTGTTAGACATTACTTCACTCCATGCTTCCTTGACATTCTCAATGCAATTTTTGATATTGAATGCCTTCATCTCCTGTAGTCTTTTCTATTGCTTGTGAAAAAGTTTTTCGTAGGTAATATGCCTTAAAGAGTGCGATTACACCATGATCCACTGGCTGGATGATGGAAGTGGTATTAGGTGGTAAATAAATAACTTTTACATTTTCGCACAAATCATTCAGTGCTGTTGGATGACTAGGTGTATTATCTAATGTCAACAAGATTTTAAAATCAAGATTTAATGACTTGCAGTACCTTTCAGCTTCAGGACGAAAACAGTTTTTAAATCAATCCTCAAAAATAGTTTTCGTCATCCAAGCTTTTCTATTGAATCTCCAATGAACAGGGAGAAAATTTTTATCTAAACTTCTAAGCGGGCGAGGATTTTGTGAACAATAAATAAAGAGAGGCTTCATCTTCTAATCTCCAGAAGCATTGCCACATAGTAAAAGTGTTACACACTCGTTCGAAACCTTGTAGCCAGGCTGTGATTTTTCATTTTTTCTAAAAATGCTTTAGTGGGCATTTTTTTCCACAATAAGCCTGTTTCGTCAGCATTAAATATCTGATCATCAGTAAAATTTCCTTCTTCAATAATCTGTTGCAATTCACAAGAAAACTAGCTGCTGCTTTTTCATCAGCACTTACAATTTCACCTTGTACATGAACACTATGAATGCTCGATCGCTTTTTGAACTGATCAAAAACCACCCTGAACATGCAGAGAAAGTTTCTTCCAGTATTGATGCCGAATCATTTTCGCTTTCTAATTGTTTTCTTTTTTAAAGTTTCAAACAAATTCAATGCTTTTGTTTTTATAGTCATTTGACTAAGAGGAATTCTCTTTTGGTTACAATCTTCTATTCACACTGACAATAGCGTTTCCATTTCAATCATAAGATGGCTTCTGTTTCTCGTAGTTTGGGACCCAGACGAGGTCGATGCAGTTTGTCCTAGTTGCTTATAGTTTGCAGCGTGGTCTAAAATTTTCGCTTTGGTTATGCCTGCTTCATACTTATTTATCATATACAACTTATCTTCTAAGCTGATCACTCTACATTTCTTCTTGATAGCTGTAGACATGATATCATCCTTGTTTCATTTAACATTCATTGTAGCAGTAAATAAGAAGAGAAATAAATATCCACATGTACTTCATGTAAAGGCGGACAGTTACTAGTGAGTGGTGAGCAAGCGCCGTCAGATAAAAACGAAGCGCTACAAGAGAATGATACCTGGAGAGGGGCGACTCAAACTGGTTGCATATGTAGTGGGCTAAATCTCACAGCTGCAATAATTCGAATTTGGAGCGCAATAACTGAAATTTTGGTATCAAATTATAAACTGCTGGATGGGTTGGCAATTTGGGATTTAGCCAACCAAATTGTATTCTTATTGGCTTAAACCAATATACAAAATTATGGTACAACATGACAAAATTTCATGCCGGCTGAGGGCGTCGCCTGGTTACGGGGCCCTTGTTCCCGAAAACAATGGGGGCCCTTGTTTTCGGCAGGGAACCAGGGCGAACAACGAAAAAATCTGAAAACACACCCCAACTCAACATCACCAGAGTTAAAGATTGGTATTATCAATATAACAAGCCTGAATGGCAAAGAAATGGAGCTAGCTGAGGAATTTAGATAAGTACCAGATCGACATAATAGGGAGAAACCTAAAACAAAAAAAAAAAAAAAAAAAAACTGGTGAGATCTTTCTGAGCAATAAATACAAAATGTTATATTCAGGCAATGGCAATCAAGGAAAACAAGGAGTAGCCATAGTATTCACGACTAAATATGAGTCTAATCTTCTTGAATGGCAGGCAGTCTCAAGTAGAGTGATGTGGGCAAATATCAGAATGGGGAATTGGACAATGAGACTTATTTGTGCCTATGGTCCCACAGAAGGTTTTACTAAGGTAGAAGTGGAGGAATTTTTTGATGCTTTAGAGAAAGCAATTGAAACAATGAAAAAGGAAAAGTTGGTCCTTGTTGGAGATCTAAATAGCAGAGTAGGAAGTGATTGTCAGACATACAAAAATGTTTGGGGAAAATTTGGAGAAAAGAGCAAAACAAATAATAATGGCAAATACCTGTTGGATTTCTGCTCAGGACATGGACTGGTTATTACTAACACCCTGTTCCAACATAAAAATGTGCACAAATTCACATGGAGAGAAGAGGCAAGGAATAAGAAAAGTCTCATTGACTATGTTATTGTTGATAATAATGTTTTCTCCCTGGTGCAGGACACCAGAGTGCACAGAGGATTTGAAATTGAAAGTGATCACTATTTAGTCTTGAGCAGGATAAAATTGAATTTCATATTGAAAAGAATAACATGTAAGAAAGTTTTAAAGCGAATTAAAGTTGAGCAGCTCTCAGATGTGAACTGTAGACTAAAATACACAAAGATTATTGCAGAAAAAATGAAAGAGTTTGAGAATCAGAACCAAACCTTAGAGATTCGGTGGCAAACCTTGAAGAAAACCCTGATTGATTCAGTCAGAGAGGCATGTGGTGAGGTTGTCTGCAAGGATAGAAAAATCAGAACTCCATGGTGGACACAGGAAGTTAGAGAGGCAGTGAAGGAAAAGAATAAAGCATATCAAAAGTTCCTGTCAAATAAGTCAGCTTGTGCTCTTAGAGAATACAGAGACAAATGCAAGAATGCTAAACACTGTGTAAAACTAGCTAAACAAAAGTCATGGGAGAACTTTCGCAAGAACATAGAAAATAAATATGAAGAAGGTGGCAAAATATTCTGGAGGTTGTTGAAGAAGCTTAGGAATGGAGTAAAGAGTGTTTACAGAGATGATAAAGGTGACATGAAAGTGGGAGAAAAAGATATCCTTGAAGTATGGAGTAATTACTTTGAAAAACTGCTAAATGAAACAAGCAGTGATAACAGCACAGTGGTAAAAAACACTGACCAGGCATGCAGTCAGGAATACATATCCATACTTGAAGTAGAAAAAGCCATCAAAGGCTTGAGATGTGAAAAGACAGCAGGAGTAGATGATATTCAACCAGAAATGCTGAAGTGTGGTGTTATAAAAGTGTTACAGTGGCTACAATGCATCGTTCAGAAAGCCTGGACAGAGGGACGAATTCCTGATGATTGGAGTAGAGCTCTAATAGTACCCATATATAAAAAGGGAAATAAAACTGAATGTGAGAATTACAGAGGTATTTCCCTACTGATTGTTCCTGGCAAGATCTATGAAAGTATACTTGAGACACGGTTGAGAAGAACTGTGAAAGAAAAGTTTGGCGAAAAATAAGCTGGATTCAGGCCACATAGAGGCTGTCAGGATCAGATCTTCACTTTACGACAAATAGTTGAGAAAGCATGGGAATATAACAAATATCTGTATTTAAGTTTTGTCGATCTGAAAAAGGCATATGACAAGGTGCCAAGAGAGAAGCTTGGCACCTTGTCATATGCTGTCAATGGGGCATTATATCAAGCGATACTTAGTCTTTGAATTGTAAGTCAGCAGTTAGAATTGAAGGAAGTACAGGAAGATGGTTTAATGTTAAATCTGGTGTGAGACAAGTATGTACATTATCCCCTCTGTTATTCATTATCTATATGGATCATATTATGAAGGATAGTGGTATTAAACATGATATCAGAATTGGAGATGTTAATTTCAGCTTTGTTTTATGCGGACGATGTTATACTTCTAAATAAATCCACTACAAATTTGCAAAATTCCTGACTAAATTGAATAACTGTTGTAATAGATATGATATGAAGGTCAGAATTAAAAAGACAAAGACAATGAAAATAGGTGGAATCATTGAAAATATCAACTGTGTTGTGAACAGGGAACTTGTGGAACAAGTAAAACATTTCAGCTACTCAATCATGATTTTTACTGAAGATGGTAAATTAAATATGGAAATAGACAACAGAATCAACAAAGCTGGTATGGTAGGAAGTCAACTGAATAAATTAATGTGGAATAAGAGAGAAATTAGTCGGAACACTAAATTAGCTGTATACAAGACAGTGTTCAAACCAGTTTTAACTTATGGATCTGAGAGCTTGGTCAGAAGTAAAACACTTGACCAAAGAATAGAGACCGCAGATATGAGAGTCCTGAGAAAGATTAGAGGCGTGAACAGATGGCATCAATGGCAATATCATATTAAAAACAAGGATATGAGGAAAGAACTTGACATTGTCAACATCCAGGAATGCATTAGCAGAGCTAATCTCATTGCTGTTGTGGTATGGTCACTTAAACAGAATGAGCGAGGAAAGCTTAGCAAAACAAGTGTTCTCTGCCAGGTTGGCAGGAAAATGACCCAGAGGAAATCCAAGATATAGGTGGATTGATATGGTACAAAGTGCCTTAGACGATAGAAATATAAGATCTGATAATGATAATATTGGAGTCTTGACAAGTAACAGACTGATTTGGAGGAAAATTGTAGATAGGAAGTTAGTAATGATGTAAATTTTTGATGTAGTACTATCATATCCTGTACACCACTTGAGGGTACATGTCAAAAAAACAAAACAAAACAAAAAAAAAATTTGATGATTATAAACTGCGATAAATCGAGAATCGCAATAATCGAAACCGCGATAATCGAGGTATTCCTGTACTATTTTTTTTTCAATAACAGCTTCACACATGTAAAAGAAAACGAAATATAATTTATTACTCCTATATATTTTACTCAATGTCATGAACTTCTTTCATGGAGAAGATAGACAAACTGGTAACAACATTTAAATTCTGAATACAAGAACAAGTCATACAGCATGCATATACGAAGACATGATATTATATGCATGCTGTATGACTGCTGACAAACATTTTGCCTTTTATATCACAAATTTCATTTATCAAGTTCCAAAAAATATGTTCTTTTTAGCTGGTATTTTTGGGTTCATATAAGATTTACTGTGTTTAAATTTTTTTTTTTTTTTTTTACATTTTAAGATAGGTTTCTGTTGTGATTAAAGTTCAGAATATTGTATATTTCTTTTAATGTAACTTAGTATTATTAAAATGTTTTTGTATATACAGATGTTTGAAGACTAAATTCACTTAATTATTGAGGAAGTAAAGATTGATTTTTAAGAATAGAAAGAATTATCATAGCAAGATATGTTATCTAGGATCTCACTTGTGTGCTTAGATTTCAGTATTGAAATCTGATACCACTTGCAGCTTACTTAAAAGCCACAATCAGTGACAGGAAGCAGAGAAAATACTAATATAGTAAAAGCAATGTATGACGATTATAAATTTGAGATAATATGTAATGGGAATTAAGTAAAGAAATAAAAACGACAAGAGGTGCAAGACAAAGGTGTGCATACTCTCCTCTACAATCTTAACTGCAATAGACTGGGTGATGAGAACTACAAAAACATGAAAGCATTAATATGTAACAGAAATGGACAAATACACTAAATGATTTAGATTTCACAATGACATGTTTGCTAGCTCAAAAGCACCAACATATGCAAAGGAAAATAGATAATTTAAACCTGGAAGCCTTCAAGTGAGGCTTAAAAATGAACCAAAATAATAAAGGTTCACCCATGCAAAACCTGATCTTCAATATTGTGGAAGAATCACTGAAACAAGTACCAGAAGATTGCAGGGTTCAGTGGTGAGCACTGACGGAGAAGACGGCATAAAAGATAGAATACAAAAAGCCCAAACTGCCTTTAACACAACGAGAAGCATAGATAAGTAAAAAAATAAATCTGAAGACAAAAATAAGACTCTTCAACACAAATGGAAACTGTTTTACTGTATGGATTTGAAACCTGGAGACTAACCAAAAACTTGCAATAGATATCTTGCTAACATAGATATTGCTAAAACAGATATCTAAAGAAGATAATGCAAATATACTGACCAAACAGAATTTCAAACAAGACAAGGTGGGGCATAGCAAATCAATCTGACATCAAAACAGAGATAACAAAAAGAAAATGGAAGTGGACAGGCTACACAATTAGTAACCCAGATAAGCATATAGCAAAGACAGCCGTGGAATGGAACCCACAGGAAAGCAGAAGAGGAAGAAGGGCATGCCCCAAGATGACTTGGAGGAGAGAAACTGAAGCAGAGATAAACAGATGAGAAAATCCTGGAATGAGATGAAGAGAGAAGCAAAGAACTGAATCAGATGGAGAGCTATGATTGAGGCCTATGCTCTGCAGGAAGTGGAAGAGGATAAGTAGTCCCTGGAGGAGCATACATCATATTATTATTATTACATATGATCTACCAGAGAGATTCAGGACTCAATGAGTAATGGCCATTTTAGTTAATCACATTTAAATACCTAACATGTCTCTCTTTTAACACATTCGCTGAAGATGCACTCATAAAATCTAACAGAAACCATACCACACACACACACTTACAATGAAAAGAATCTGGAATTTATGTGCTCATAGTCCCGCCCTTAACCTGTTTCCAGGGATGATTCCTGAGTTCTGCTATAAGCTGCAATATTAAGTCCCTTGGTCTGTCCTCATATGCACAACTCCATAGGCTAGTTATCGACTTTGCTACTTGCCTATGGATCTTTTCAACTGTCTCCTTCATCTCCTCAGAACTCAGGTGATCATTTCTGCACACAGTAGACCGGATGCTGTCTTCTCAAAGCCTTGTAAAGTGGGAGAATAACTTCCTTTTTCTTACAATCAGGTGTTCTCTTTAACAATGCAGTTATCCAAAGTAAAGAGCACCACCTCAGCAATGATGTGGCCTTTAAACTATATCTCCACTATATCCCTCTTGTCTCTTAGTTATTCACATTTGATGTCATACGATCACTTCTGTACCATAAAGGGTTTTGGGAATGAAGTCTTCTGCTAGAAGAAGTGGTAGGGTCACAGATGCCCTTTCCACGCAGAGTTAGTAGGATAACCACTAACATCCATGCCAATGGCAGGATTCAAACCCACAGCCTCTTGGCTAGAGAGTGGATATGCTAACCACTCAGCCAACCAGCTTCTTACAAATTGACTAGTTGCAAATTCCAATTAATGTGATATTCTGCATACATTGTCCTTCATATATAATGCCTAACCTTGCATTTAGAAATATTAAAGTGATATACTCATTAACAAATTCTGCAGAGTTTTTAATGAAAGACGATGATTTACCAAAAAAATGTTTGAGAGATTTAGCCTGATATTTTGAAAGGCTATATGTTGGAGAATCAATTCCTTCTGCGATAGGTTGAAGTGGGGTATTTGCTTTATGAATTTTAGGAAGTCCATATAATCATGGAATAAGCGGATGGAGAGAATGATGAGAAAGGAGTATGTTTCTAGATAGTTCAGAGGTAGTTCTCAGTAGGTTGTTGGTCCGGTTGTGGAGTTCACAAGTGGGATCTCTCTCGAGGATCGAGTAAGTGTCACTCCATAACAATTCCATCATCTTGTTATGATATTCATCAATGTTAAGAACAAATGTGGCATTGCCTTTATCCACGGGAAGAACAATTATATTCTTAATAATAATTAAAAACTCTGCAGATTTTGTTTCATGTATAAAAGATATTATTATTAAGGAAGATGAAATCATGCCTAGTTTTGATATAGTCTTCTTATTTACCAATGTTCCTACGGATGAAGTTCTTTTACTACTCAAAGATAAATTATCTAATAAGATCATGGCCTTACTTACTCATTGCATCCACACAGGATACTTTTAAGTTTCAGGACACCATCTATAAACAAAATTATGGCCTTGCAATGGGTAATCCGTTGTCACCTGTACTGGTGAACATCAATTTAGAAGATCTGGAAGTTAAAACCATCTCTTCTTATCCTTTAAAACCAAGAATTTGGAAAAGATATATTGATCACATTTTTCTGATTTGGAGCCATGGCCGTTGAATCTCTCCTGAACTTCCTAGAACATCTAAATAATCAACATCCGAACATAAAATTTACGGTTGAGTTTGAAGTTAATGGTTCTCTTCCTTTTTTGAACATCAAACTGATCCATTCCTCAGAGAAATTAAAAATCTCGATTTACAGAAAAGCTACGCACACCAACAGATATCTCCATAGTCAATCCCATCATTATCCTCCTCAAAAATTTGGAATCATTTCTACACTAGGACATCGTGCTCGCTCTCTTCTTGATGATGAGATAGAACTTAATAAAGAACTCAATTTTCTCTGGTCTACTTTTCAACTAAATGGTTATTCACACAAAACAATTGACAAATTCCTATTAAATCCTCCAGCTCGCAATAATGAAGAGACCAATAGGGTGAAAGTTAATATTTCTATACCATACATAAGCTCTGTCTCACCCAAATTGACCAAGGTTCTTAGGAAATACAACATAAGAACTTTATTTACTCCTCTTCCAAAAATCCACTCCTTAGTGAGACGTCCAAAACCTAGACATCACAATAAAGTAAACACCTTAAATATCCTGGTGTTTACTAGATTTGATGCAACTGTGACATACCATACTTTGGCCAAACAGAGAAATCGATCGAGTTACGCATCGAAGAACATAAGAGAGACGTCCTTTCTTTTAGGGTTACACGGTGATCAGCATTCATTTTTAAAATTTTATGGAATTTACAACCGTGTTAAAAAAACTTTTTTTATTATCCCGACATTTAGATCTTCACATCAAGATCATCACCTGGAGCATACATAAATATACAAGACAAGCTGAGTTACATCATTAACTGTAAGCTAGAGAAACAATGATTTGATCATGTTATTCTACTGGCATGACCTCTGGTGAAAAAAATAAATAGATAAAAAATTACATCAAGCTAAATTCTATTTTACAATGACAGGAATAAACATTCTTTTGGATGGTTTTCTTTCAGAAACAATTGGTGTCCTATTTTTAGTATTACAATTCTTATTTTTGATTTACAATACTAGATTTTCTACAGTCTTGTTTATGGTTGTTCTTGGTGAGGAAGGTCGAATATATACCTTCCATATGTTTGGGATTTTTAGACCATCATTGTTGTTCAGATTGGGGTGGTTGATAATAATCTCACAGGCTTCCTTGAATTTCTGTTCATACCATGTTCTAGTGTGATGTAGACAACTGGTGGTTTTCCAGTCAATTCTGTGTAAGGTATTCACAGGGCATGATCAGAAAGGCCAGCTTCACCATAATTATTATATTTAATGTGTCGTTTATGTTCTTTTTGTCTAATAGGAATAGTGATCTCCTGTTTCTCCTATATATGGTATGTTGCAAGTACAATAAATCCGGTATACTCCAGGGTGAGCTAGTGGAGGGAGTGGGTCTTTGGATGAGTTGAGTAAGCTTTTTAATTTTGCAGGAGGTTTAAAGGTGGCTTTGAGGTTGTACTTTTGTAGTACTCTGTTTATCTTGTCTGATATTCCTTTAATGTAGAGAATGGTTATAGTTTTACTGTAGTCTGGTTTGTCTTTGTTTTTTATTGTGGTTTTGTAGAGAATTTTGTTAATAGTGTTTTGGCTGTATCCGTTTTTTTTGTAAGTTATTACTGATAATGTTAAATTCATCTTTCAGTGCCTGTTCACTGGAACAGATCGTCTGAGCTCTGTTTTTTAGCGTGTCGATGACACCTAGTTTTTGTGTTGGGTGGTGGTGGTAGGAGTTTACGTGTATATATTGTCCCGTATGTGTCGGTTTTCGGTAAACAGTGAAAGAAAGATTGCCCAAGGGAAGACGTGTGACAAGTGTATCTAGAAACAGAAGAGTGTCGAGTTTTTCAATTTCAATTGTGAACTATATGCGTTTGTGTTATTTGTTTAGGTGGTTAAGGAATGTGTCTAATGTCTGGCAGCCATTGGACCAGATCGCAAAAACATTGTCAATGATTTAAGCCAGACTTTGGGTTTTAGAGGGGAGGAATCTAGGGCAAGTTGCTCAAAATGTTCCATGCAAAAGAAGGGAGTTTGCTGCAACTCTCAATACACACCAAAAATTATTCCAAAAAGTCAAAAAGACATATAGGGAAATAAATTAAAACACTGTGTTTATTTTTGAAGTAAAACTTTAATTTCAACATTCTAAAATATTATTTTTCTTGCTTTTCTGTTAGCAGAATTGTCAATTACATTGCCGAAGTCTATTTCATAGTAACTTAGGTAATTCTTAATCAATTTTATTTAGAAAAACTCCTCTCACAATTAGCAACACTTATAGCAATTGTGAGGAAAATTCGCAGTGGTATTACAATATTTGGGAATGAGTTCTCAAGACTGTATTTTAGAATTAACTGCAAAAGTTCAAAAAGGTTCAAAGTGTCGCCCGGGGCGGACCGTCCCCCTCCGCCCCTCTCTAGCTATGCCTCTGCAGATATACCTTGTAAAATACTATTTAATATGGATGCTTTTACTTCAATAGTGACCTGGTAATTCGTTTCCTTACACCCTGTATCCAAAAAGAAACCGAACTTTTCGAAAATAGAAGAAACAAGTAACATCACCTGTTGTATCTTTTTGTTGTTGAAAGCGGCAACCTTCATTAGTGTTGTGTCAAATGTTTATGACATTTGTTTCATTAGAAGCCGAGTTATAGTGCCAAGAGTGACAGTGTGTTTTGACTAACGGTTGGAAAATGGGTTTCAAACAGAGAGCTGCAACTGACTTTTGTGTTAAACTTGGTAAAAGTTTTACTGAAACGCATGAAATGCTTCAAAAAGCATACAGTGATGAATGCTTATCCCATACTCAAGTTTATGAGTGGTTGAAGCGATTTCAAAGTGGTCGGGAGACGCTTGAGGACGATGAAAAGCCGGGCCGTCCAAAAACTGGACTGAGCAAAGTTAACATCCAAAAAAGTGCTCGATTTCATCAAAGAAAACTCGAAATCGTTCATGAGATTGATGGAAGATGAATTGGGGATTCCAAAATCAACTGTGCACAACATTTTGACCGAGGTTTGGGCCTTCATAAATTGAATTCACAATTTGTTCCCCACGAGTTGACCAAAGACCAAAAAATGTATCAAATTGAACCTCTTGTAAGGACTCAAACTTCCTTGAAACGATCGTTACTGGTGATGAAATGTGATGTTTTAAGTATGAGCCCGAAACAAAGCAGCAGAGCGGAGACCACCAGAAGAGGGACATCCAAAAAAAAGTCGCTTGGAGAAGTCAAAAGTAAAAACAATGCTGATTTGTTTCTACGATTCCAAGGGCATTATCCACAAAGAATTCATTTCACCTGGCCAAACGGTCAATGGTGAGGTTTTTCTCAAAGTTTTGAAGCGATTGATACCGAGAATTTGTCATGTACGGCTTGAATATTGTGATGCAGGCAGCTGGTCACTTTTGATGATAATGCATCATCTCATCGTTCGAAAATTGTGAGACAGTTTTTGAGCAAAAACCAAGTTTGTGTGTTGGATCATTTGCCATATTCACTTGATTTAGCACCCTGTGACTTCTTTCTACTTCCCTGAATTAATTGCTGATGAAAGGAAAGCGATACGACACCATTGAAAACGTTCAAGTAGCAGTAACCACGACCCTCAACAGTATCCCAAAAACTGATATAAAAAAACTCATTTAACGAATTAATTGACCATGCCAAACGTTGTATCAAAGCTGAGGGAGAGTATATTGATTGAAATAAATGATTTTAATAATTATAACTGGCCTGTGTTTTATTTTCTATCAAAAGTTTGGTTTCTTTTTGGACAGAAGGTACAATGTTAAAAGGAATTTTTAAGGCAGGAGATTAAAGCTGTTCAGAAATTGCCTTTTACTGTAGACTTTAGCAATTTTGGTGTAAAGTTATCTCATGAGGTGTTAATTTCTCCTTCCATATCCAGTAATAGTTTTGATATTTTGCTTGGAGAAGAGTTCTTATCATTGTACTGCTATAGTTGCTGCTATGAATCAGGTACTTGGACTTCGTTAGGAGTAGAATATCAAAAGTCCTCATATTCTGCTACAATTTCTCAAGTTCTGATTCATTGATCCCTGAGATTTGTTTTTTTGAAGTAGAGAACAAGGAATCTTCTTCAGAATTTTTAAGTGAGGATTTGTTACATAAAATTATTACAGGAATAACATCAGAGGATGATAAGATGAAGGTGACAAAATGTATGACTACTTTGCAAAAGAAGTTTGGTGACTTTTTCAGAAGTAATAGTGAGACTGTCTTAGACTAATGTTGTAGAGCATTCAGTCACAGTTAAGTCTGAAAAGCAGTCTATGCTAAGCAGTATCAAACACCTCTTAGATATGCAGACAGACTGAAGAATTTGTTACAACAGCATCTAGAAGTAGGAATTGTACAACTCTCAGTATCTTTATGAAATTTTTCATATTTAGTCTTAGAGAAGCCAAATGATGTCTTAGGTTTGTCCTTGACCTAAGGGTAGTAAATAAGGCTACAGAACCTATTAACTACCATCTTCATAACATAGAATAGTGTTTGGCTCATTTAGGTGGTGCCAACATATTTTCAAGCTTGATCTTAATAGTGCCTTCTGTCAAATATCTTGGGACCACTTCCGAGTGGCAAAAGCTCTAGCTACACCATTGTATACATACAACAAAGCCTTTTAACTATACAGTCATCCCTCGACTTATGTCCGTTCAAGTTGTGTCCTTTTGAAGATACGTCCGTGATCCCATAAGGGAATAAATAACATTTTCGAACTTTCTTACTTTCGAATAAGATGCAACCGAGCATAAGGTAAAGCATGCAGTGGCAAACAGCATTTTCAGCAGCAACCTCCTTCGGCAGTTGGCATGTCTTCGACCATTCCTCTGTTGATTTTGTGTTTGAGAAATGGGTTATTTGTGTACTTATCGTTAAATATTTTGCGATAATTTGTGCAACATCGCCCCAGCATGCCCAATTAAAATGCTTAGTGAAGAATCACAGAAAAAGAGGCGAGCAATTGATCTTGAAACACAGTTGCAAGTTATAAAGCAACGTGAAGCTGGTAAGCCCATCAATGTGATTGCACATGACTGCGCTCATTCTACAGTGACAACCATTTTGAAAAATAAGGATAAAATCGTCGAGGCTGGGAAAGGATCTGATCTGCTTCCATTAAATTGACGAGAGTGACGAAGCAAAGACAAGGTTCTATTCGTGATATGAAGAAGCACCTTGCATCATGCATAGAGGACCTGAACCAAAAGCGATTGCCCCTTAGCACTGTGACCATAACTGCTAAGGCACTAAGTCTCTTCAACATGTTGAAGGAGAAAGCAGGGCCCGATTATGACTACAAATTCAACGCTTTTTCTGGTTAGTTCATGAGATTCAAGCAGCATTTTGCACTCATAATGTGAAAATGTATGGAAATCTGTAAGTGCTTAGAAGGGTGCCAAGGAGTTTGTGGAAAAATTGGATAAAATTATTACGGAGGAAAATTATTTGCCCAGCAAATATTTAATATGGATGGTTTAAGTCAATAGAGAGTACAATTTAGTCAGCCAAATCCCAAAATGCCAGCCTATTCACATTCATTTAGTATCTAGTAGATGCAAGGGGTTCACCACATGAAGGTGAGGATTGAACATTAGGTCGTGAGCCCTAGTCCATTCACTGCATTCCTGAAAGGTGATGTAGACGTCTCCTCCCAGTTATCTGCATTTGATCTTTAAGTGACCACATGCCAATCATTAGTGATATAATATTTAATGATTAAGCTCAACATTGTTTACCTGTGGAAAATCAATATGATATTGATCCATTTTATGAACCAACTTATTCAGCAAGCGTTTCATTTAATATGTCAACCTAACTTGAGCAGCTGTCTCCATAATCTGAATTTGTCAAATTGGTTGCAATCTCACAATGCATTTATATAAATGAATCATCTGACAATATGAACATTGAAAAACATAACTGGCATAACAAATATTCTTGCCATATCTGCAGAAACTAGAAAATCATCATATGTCTTGGAATACAACTTGATTATACAAAAAGTAACTTTTCCTGTGAATGGAAAAATTAAGTTTGGGAAAGTCATTATCAAAGAAGCAAGTCACCTAAACAAACACTGATTCATGACAAATCCCTGTAAATTCAGAAACTAGCACATTAAAACTAAAATTTCAAAATAAATATGCATATGGTAAATCACTTAACTGAAATGCAGATAGAACATATACTTACACCTTCCGCAGCATCAACAAAAAGAACAATACCATCACATAATCTAATAGCTGCTGTCACTTCATCTGAAAAGTTTACGTGTCCTAATAAGGGAAAACAAGGATTTTTAAGATACACAGCTCTAGGTAGAGGAAAAACTGGACACTTTCAGAATTCAAACAGATTTTCCAACAATTAAAAACATCATACTTATTTTTTGTTGCTGAAATATAGCATATTAAATTTTTTATCAATAATCTTAATAAAATGATTTTTTAAAATTAATAATGTCAGGAATACATATCCATACTTGAAGTAAAAAAGCCATCAAAGGCTTGAAATGTGGAAAGGCAGATGATATTCGACCAGAAATGCTGAAATATGGTAATATAAAAGTCTTACATTGGCTGCACTGCATAGTTCAGAAAGGCTGGACTGAGGGACGAATTCCCAATGATTGGAGTAGAGTGCTAATAGTACCCATATATAAAAAGGGAAATAAAACTGAATGTGAGAATTATTGAGAAACGGTTGAGAAGAATTGTGGAATAAAAGCTTGATGAAGAAGAAGCTGGATTCATGCCAAATAGAAACTATCAGGATCAGATCTTCACTTTACGACAAATAGTTGAGAAAGCATGGGAATATAACAAAGATCTGTATTTAAGTTTTGTCGATCTGGAAAAGGCATATGACAAGGTACCAAGAGAGAAGCTATTCAATACGCTGCAGTTATATGGAGTCAATGGGGCATTATATCAAGCAATACTTAGTCTGTATTTGAGTTATAAGTCGGCAGTTAGAATTCAAGGAAGTACAGGAAGATGGTTTAATGTTAAATCTGGTCTCAGACAAGGATGTACATTATCCCCTCTGTTATTCATTATCTATATGGATCACATTATGAAGGAAAGTGGTATTAAGCCTGATATCAAAATTGAAGATTAATTGAAGAAAATTAATGTCAGCTCTTTGCTTTATGTGGATGATGTTATACTTCTAAATAAATCCACTACAAGTCTGCAAGATTCCCTGACTAAATTGAATAACTGTTGTAATAGATATGGTATTGAAGGTCAGCATTAAAAAGACAAAGATAATGAAAATAGGTAGAATCATTGAAAATGTCAACTGTGTTTTGAACGGAGAACCTGTGGAACAAGTAAAACTATTCACTACTTAGACCAAACTTTTAGTGAAGATGGTAAATTAAATATGGAAATAGACAACAGAATCAACAAAGCTGGTATGGTAGGAAGTCAACTGAATAAATACATATGGAATAAGAGAGAAATTAGTCGAAACACTAAATTAGCTGTATACAAGACAGTGTTCAAACCAGTTTTAACTTATTGTTGTTTATTATTTTAACGGTATAATAGAACACAGAAACTAAGTAAATAATTAATTTATTAACTTAATGCTGATATTTCGCTGATGTTATAACCAGCATCTTCAGAGCACAAAAACACTGTTTGTCACAATACGCGAGACTATAACAACATGGTGTACTTGAACAAAATTGTAGCAGCAACACAAAGACTAGAGTCATGATTTTAGTGCCCTCTATCTGGGGGGAAAAAAAAAAAAAAAAAGAAGGCTATCATATATTACTAGAGTCCTAGAAAAGTGCTAGTTTTTTCCTCTTAACAGGACTGTCTCCCAGATCTTCGGCAAGTTAATACAGCCATATTTGTTGAGATTTGGAGTGTGTTTTAGGGCTTCTGTCGCCTCTAAGAACAATCTCTCTGATTTATATGGGTTTCTGTGTAGTACTTTTGTGTTTTTCCAGTTGATCCTGTGTGCAGGGGTATCCAGAGCATGGTCTGCTAGGCCCGACTTCCCATAATGATAATTCCGGACATATCTTTTATGTTCGTTGATGCGGATGTTCACAGTTCTTCCTCTTTGACCGTAGTAGGCTTGATTGCATGAGCAGGGTATTTGGTAGACTCCTGGATGTGATAAAGGAGGAATGCTGTCCTTGGGTGAGCGGATGAGGGTGGCTAATTTGCTACATGGTCTGAATGTAGTGCGTAGTTTATGTTTATTGAGAATTCTTGAGATCTTTTCAGATGTGCCTTTAATGTAAGGGATGGTGACTGTTTTGTTGTAGTTCTCTGTGGTGGATGGTGGGCGGGGTTTCTTAGGAGTGTTTAGTATTTTGTTTATTTTATGTGGATTGTAGCCGTTGGCCAAGAAGGTGTGGCGTAAGTGAGTCAGTTCAGCAGTAAGAGCCTTGTCATTGGAACAGATTGCTCTCGCTCTATGGGTTAGCGTTTTTAATATGCCATATTGTTGAGAAGGATGATGGTGTGATTGTTTGTGTAAGTATCTGCCTGTATGTGTGGGTTTTCTAAAAACTGAAAATGATAAGGAACCATCTGGGAGGCGTGTGATGAGTGTATCCAGGAAGGGCAGACAGTTGTTGGCTTCCAGTTCCATCGTAAAGTGGATTTTTGGATGTTGGCTATTTAAATGTGCTAAGAATGTTTTCAATGTCTCTGGGCCATGTGGCCAAATAGCAAGCACATCATCAACATAGCGTAGCCAAAGTGTTGGTTTGAGAGTAGCTGTATTGATTGCTTGTTTTTCCAGGTGTTCTATGTAAAAGATGGCTAGGATGGGGGGGAAGGGGGGGGCCATGGCTGTCCCATCTATTTGTTTGTATATTTTCCCTTTCCATGTGAAATATCCTGCATGTATTGTGAATTTGAATAGTTCAAATATATCAGGTGGGAAGTGTGACTTCAGTAGATTGAGGGTTTCTATTAGTGGTACATTTGTGAACAGTGAAGTGATGTCAAAGCTTACTATGAAGTCTGAGCTTTTTAGGGTAAGGTGTTGTAAGATGCTTTTTAGGTGTGCTGAATTTTTGACAAAGGAGGGAGAATTGTTTGTGAGAGTGGCTAGTAGCTTCGCTAAATGTCTAGCCAGTTTGTATGTGGGACTATTTATACTGTCCACAATTGGGCGTAGGGGTGTGCCTTGCTTGTGAATTTTTGGTGCTCCATAGATCCTCGGTGTTTTAACATGGAAGGGTTTGAGTTTGTTAACCGTGTCTTTGGGCCAGGAAGTGACTTTTTTCAATAATTTTCGTGCCTTATTCTTTTGTGTGTTGGTGGGATTGCGATCTATAATTTTGTATGTTGACTGATCTTGTAATAGTGTGTGCATTTTGTTTTCATATTCAGTTGTGTCCATCACCATGGTTGCATTTCCTTTGTCTGCTTTTGTTATGGTAATCTGGCTGTTGTTGTGTAGTTCTTTTATAGCAATGACTTCCTTATGTGGGATATTATTTTTGGGAGGCTTGGACTTGATTAGGATGTTGGCCACATCTAAACATATGTTGTTAGCTATTGTTGGAGGCAGGTCGTATATTCCTCGTTCGATGGACGCCATTATTTCGGCTTTTGGAACTTGCTTGGGAGTTATGGCAAAGTTGTGCCCTCGACTTAAAGCACTCGTGGCTTCTTTGCTTAAGGTGAGTGACGATAGATTCACGACGACGAGGTCTTGTTGTAATTGCGGTCGTTGTATGGTGTTCCGTTCTTGGAGATTTTCAAACTTATTTTGGTGCTGGTTTTTGACTCTGTCGAATTCTTTTTTTGCCGTTGCGTCGGTGATGTTATCTAGGATCTGCCAAAGTTCCGTATTTAGAATATTATGCAGTGAATATCATAATGTGTTGCTGGTTGAATTTGATTTTGCTAATTTCAGACGAGTGGCGTTAATCTGTTCACGTAAAAGCGCTACACTCGCTCGTTTGTAGATGCGTTGGGCTTTGGCAGAGTGGAACTTGTTTTTGATTTTAAAACAGTTCGGTATTAATTTGGTGTCTCGGCACCTCTTTAAGAAGGCTAACCTGTTTAGTTGTCGTGCCAATTTCAACTTCCACTTACCATATTGTCGTGTCTTGAGAACGATATCGTCTCCGTGAAGAATCCTTAAACGTGTGGACAGACTTATGTGTTTGTCGAACATGTTGTTTATTATTTTAACGGTATAATAGAACACAGAAACTAAGTAAATAATTAATTTATTAACTTAATGCTGATATTTCGCTGGTGTTATAACCAGCATCTTCAGAGCACAAAAACACTGTTTGTCACAACACGCGAGACTATAACAACATGGTGTACCTAAAGAAAATTGTAGCAGCAACACAAAGACTAGAGTCCTGATTTTGGCGCCCTCTATCTGGAAAAAAAAAAAAAAAAAAAAAAAAAAAAAAAAAAAAAAAGCTATCATATATTACTAGAGTCCTAGAAAAGTGCTAGTTTTTTTCTCTTAACATGACTGTCTCCCAGATCTTCGGCAAGTTAATACAGCCATATTTGTTGAGATTTGGAGTGTGTTTTAGGGCTTCTGTCGCCTCTAAGAACAATCTCTCTGATTTATACGGGTTTCTGTGTAGTACTTAATGCCTGATATTTCGCTGGTTATAACACCAGCGAAATATCAGCATTAAGTTAATAAATTAATTATTTACTTAGTTTCTGTGTTCTATTATACCGTTAAAATAATAAACAACATGTTCGACGAACACATAAGTCTGTCCACACAGTTTTAACTTAGGATCTCAGAGCTGGGTCAGAAGTAAAACACTTGACCAAAAACTAAAGACCGCAGATATGAGAGTCCTGAAAAAGATTATAGGCGTGAACAGATGGCATCAATGGCAATATCATATTAAAAACGAGGATATTAGGAAAGAACTTGACATTGTCAACGTCCAGGAATGCGTTAGCAGAGCTAATCTCATATGGTATGGTCACTTAAACAGAACGGGTGAGGAAAGATAAGCAAAACAAGTGTTCTCTGCCAGATTGGCAGGAAAACAACCCAGAGGAAGACCAAGATATTGGTGGATTGATACGGTACCAAGTGCCTTAGACGATAGAAATATAAGATCTGATAATGTTGGAGTCTTGACAAGTGACCGACTGATTTGGAGAAAAAATTGTAGATAGGAAGTTGGTAACGATGCAAATTTTTCATGTAGTACTATCATATCCTGTACACCCCTTGAGGGTACATGTCAGGAATTTGATGATGATGAGTTATTCAATTTAGTCAGTGAATCTTGCAGACCTGCATTACATTTATTTAGAAACAGACCATCAGAAATTTTTATATTAGGTTTAATACCAATTTCCTTCATAATGGGATCCATATAGATAATGAATAACAGAAGGAATAAAAATAATGTACATCCTTGTCTCAAACTTGATTTAACATCAAACCATCTTCCTGTACCTCCTTCAATTCTAACTGCTGACTTACAGCTCAAATAAATACTACGTATTGCTTGATATAGTGACCCATTTACACCATATAAATGTAGTGTTTTGAATAGCTTTTCTCTTGGAACCTTGTCATATGCTTATTACAGATATCATCATCATCAAATAACTGGTATATACCCTCAATGGGTGTTACAGGATATGATAGTACTACATCAAAAATTTACATCATTACTAACTTCCTATCTGCAATTTTCCTCCAAATCAGTCTGATACTGTAAAGACTCCAATATTATCAGATCTTATATTTGTCTTCTAAGGCACTTTTTACACTATCAATCCACCTATATCTTGGTCTTCCTCTGGGTCTTTTTTTTTTCTGTCAACTTGGAAGAGAACACTTATTTTGCTAATCTTTCCTCTCCCATTTTTAAGTGAACATACCACCTGAGATTAGCTCTGCTAATTCATTCCTGGATGCTGACAATGTCAAGTTCTATCCTAATATCCTCGTTTTTAATATGATATTGCCATTGACATCAGTATTATATATTGGCATCAGTTCATGCCCCTAATCTTTCTCAGGACTCTCGTAACTGCATTTTCTAGTCTTTGGACAAGTGTTTTACTTCTGAACCAGCTCTCAGATCCATAAGTTAAAATTGGTTTGAACACTGTCTTGTATACAGCTAATTTAGTGTTTTGGCTAATTTTTCTCTTATTCCATATAAATTTATTCAGTTGACTTCCTACCATAGGAGCTTTGTTGATTCTGTTGTCTATTTCCATATTTAATTTACCATCTTCACTAAAAATTGTGCCTAAGTGGCTGAAATGTTGTACTTGTTCTACAGGTTCTCTATTCGAAATGCAGCTGATATTTTCATTGTCTTTCTTTTGTTATTGCCTTCATACCAAATCTATTACAAGAGTTATTCCATTTACTCAGAGAATCTTGCAGACTTGTAGTGGATTTAATTAGAAGTATAACATCATCCACAGAAAGCAAAGAGCTGACATTAACATCTTCAATTTTGATATCAGGCTTAATACCACTTTCCTTCATAATGTGATCCATATAGATAATGTACATCCTGGTCTCACACCAGATTTAACATTAAACCATCTTCCTGTACTTCCTTCAATTCTAACTGCTGACTTACAACTCCGATAAAGACTAAGTATTGCTTTATAATAATGCCCCATTGGCAACATATAACTGTAGCATTTTGAATAGCTTCTCTCTTGGCACCTTGTCATGTGCCTTTTCCAGATCTACAAAACTTAAACACAGATCTTTGTTATATTCCCATGATTTCTCAACTATCTGTTGTAAAGTGAAAATCTGATCCTGACAGTCTCTATTTGGCCTGAATCCAGCTTGTTCTTCACCAAGCTTCTCTTCCACAATCCTTCGGTACCGTTTCTCAAGTATACTTGCATATATTTTACCAGGAACACTCAGTAATGAAATACCTCTGTAATTCTCACAATCAGTTTTATTTCCCTTTTAATAGATGGGTATTATAAGAGCTCTACTCCAATTCTCTGGAATTTGACCTTCTGGCGAAACCATATTAATTTCTGTTTGAATATCATCTACTCCAGCTGCCTTTCCACATATCAAGTTTTTAATGTCTTTTCTACTTCAAGTATGGATGTGTATTTCTGATAACATTCTCATCAAGTGTTTCTACCGCCGTGCTGACACTGCTTGTTTCATTTACGGATCTTTAAAAGTGATTACTCTAGACATCTAGAATATCTTTATATTCAGTTTTCAGGTCACCTTTTATATCTCTGATTCTTTTACAGTACTCTTTTCTCCATTTCTAAGCTTTTTCAATAGCCTCCAGAATATTTTGCTACCTTCCTGGTTTTATTTTCTATGTTTTTACCAGTCTTCCTATGACTTTTGTTTAGCTAGTTTTACACAGTATTTTGCTTTCTTACTTTTTCTCTGTATTCTCTAAGAGCACAGGCTGACTTAGCCAGGAACTTTCGATATGTTTCCTTGACTGCCTGTTCAATTTCCTGAGTCCACCATAGTGCTCAGATTTTTCTATCTGGCTGAATCAATCAATGCTTTCTTCATGGTTTGCCACTGAATCTCCGAGGTTTCATTCTTGTTTTCACCTCTTTCATTAAGTCTTGAATGAGGTTTGTGTATTTTAGTCTACAGTTGACCTCTGGAAGCTACTCAACTTTGATTTTTTTTAAAAATCCTTCATACATACTCTTCTTTTCAAGATGAAATTCAAATTTATCATACTCAAAACTAAATAGTGATCAATTTCTATTTCAAATCCTCTGTATACGCTTGTGTCCGGAACAAGTGACAAAATATCACTATCAACAATAACATAATATAAAGAGACTTTCTTATTTCTTGCATGTCTCTCCATGTGAATTTGTGCATAATTTTATGTTGGAACATGCTGTTAGTAATAACTAGTCAATAACCTGAACAGAAATACAGCAAGTACTTAACATTATTGTTAGCTTTGCTGTTTTCTCCAAATTTTCTCAAAATATTTCTATATACGTATGGTAACATTTCTGTATGTCTATTTGTTACTTGCTATATCTTAATTTTTTAGTAAATATTTCTATTTAAAATTCCAACTTTCACTTGTGGACACAATGAATTCTTCACACTATTTCCAGCTGATATTTCTAGATACAGATATACTGAAAACTATTTCATAAGCTACTGATAAGAAATCAGAAAAAAAAATGGGTGCTGAATGTGTTATTAATATGGATGATAAGCATTATCATTACCAGAGATCCAGGCATTGAGGGGATAACATATCACCCAAACTAGTTGTCATACCCTTTCTTTTACTCATTCACACAAGGTTCTATGATCACTTTCAAAGGTAAACCATAGTGCTTATGCACCACTCTATGAGAAAAGAATCTGGCTCCCCCCCCCCCCTCCCCTTTTTTTTTAGACTGCATTCATTCATTCTCAATTTCTATGGGTGCCCTCTTGTTCTCTTCATAAAATGAAAAGTTCCATCAACCAGTATCCTATATGACCCTTTCAGAAGTTTGCAGATCCTTATCAGATCACCCCTCTTTCTCTTGCCTGCAGTCCACAAATTCTCAATTTGTCCTCAAAGTCTACGTTCCATAATTCTGATGATCAACACTTTCCTTTGCATCCTGTCCACTTTATCTACATAATCCTGGAAATAAGGAGACTAGATTTGCACACAATGGTCCAGTGAGGTCTTATCAGGGCCTTGTAAAGATACAAAAAATGACTTCTTTATCCTTACACTGATGTTTGTTTCTGCATTGTAATTAATCTCTGAGTTATATTTGCAATCTTTGCTATATGGTCTCTGAACTTCAGTTTCCTATCTACTAAAACTCCAAGATTCCTAGCATAATCAGTTCCTTCTAGCATAATCCCACAATATAATATCTAAAACTAAATAATAAAATATTATTACATATTATATTATAATAGCCAGCTTGGTTGGCCAAATGGGTAGCATATATCTGCTCTCCAGCCAAAAGGCTGCGGGTTCAAAGCCCACTATGGGCATGGATGTTTGTGATTATCTGTGAAAATACTAGTGGTGGTGGGCAGTAGATGATGTTAATGTAGATGATGCAGTTTGCTGTAGTTGGTGGATTGAGATATATAAAAAAAAGAGATATATTTTAATTGTTCTATAAGTTTAACACTGAGAATGCAGATGATATTTTTCATACCTATTTTCAGAGTTTTTATATCTTTTTACTGCTGATTTTCATGCCAAAATTCTTATTATTTCAGAAGTTATTTACTTTAGTTAGAGTCCTGAAGGCTTGTACTTATTTAGGAATACAATACTATCTGCATAACGAAAAGGACTAAGTTCAGTAACTTTAATTTCAATATCAGGTTTAATGCTTCTTTACTTCATATGATCCATATAGATAATGAACAAAAGTGGCAATAGTACCTTGGTCTTACACCTTATTTTATATCAAACCATCTTCCTGCACCTCCTTCAATTCTAACTTCTGTATTTAAGTTATGCATCAGCAGCATTGCTGTGCAGAACAATGTCCTGTTTACCACATAAATGTAGGAATTTGAAAACTTTTTTTTTTTTCTTGTTCTGGACAACTTGCCTTTTTTGTACAAAGCCTGGTACAAATTTAAATACAGATTCTTATATTAAATTATATTGGATTATATGAAATTATCCATGGTGAAATGAAGGTCTTCATTCCCCACTATGTTCAAAATTCTAATTTTATATCTAAGTGGTGGTTTTCCAAAATGTATACTAAGGTGATCCAAGAAAAGAAAACAGCTTATTGTAAATAGCTTGAGACAAAAACTCCAGCTTCATTTGCAGCCCACAACACTTGCAAAACAATCCCTAACAGGGCTGAGTCTGATTATGACAGGACTAAGTACAGTAAACTTTGCAACTGGGCCAATGGCAGAGAGACCTTCTGGTTCCCTAGCAAGACTGTTGAGTGCAATTTTTATCCATGAGCTTTCACTTCTTTATTACAATAATACCTAAAGATAAGGCTGATATGCTGGAATTACTCTTCTCATTCAACTCCTATGGCCACAGAAGGCATGCAGTGCATGCCTCCTGTGATCTTTGGTGAGAAAGACATTAAGCAGAATCTTGAACTACCTGGATACCAAAAAGGATACTGTTCCTGATGGAATTCTGTGCTAAAGAGATGCTTCTGAGCCAACACTTGTTCTTTATCAATTATATATATTATATTATATTCAGCTAGCATGCACCTTATAGCAAGCAGCAAACCTATATACAGTCAAGTCCAAAAAAGGGAGACAATTTTCTGCCATTAAGCTATCGATTTGCTCTCACCTCACTGTTGTTTAAACTAATGGAGAAGTTAATCAAAAGTCAACTTCTTAGACATCTGGAGAACTGTCAACTAATGACTGACCACCACCAATATGCATTTTACCAATAAAGAGCGAGTAAATTTTCTCACCTACATCCTTCACACATGCCACAGAAAGGTTTGAAGAAACCTGTGCTGTTGCATTTGACACCAAGAGCTTATCAGCAAACTGCCTTCTCAGATTGTTTTTCTCAGTTTGCATCTGGATTATCAGTTTTCTCCCAAGTCACTGACTAAGTGTAATAATTAAAAGCATTCTCTGTTCAGATTTTCCTATTAATGCAGATGTTCTTCAGGTCTCTATTATTTCACTCACCTTCTACCTCAAATATGTAAATGACCTTCTCTTCCTGACTTCAAACACTATTCACAATTCTTCTACTGACAGTACTTTCCACTCATTCTGCTCATACAACAAACTTTGTAGTATTCAAAGATCTCAAGCTTCGAGATCATCTATAATGAGCACTCTAAATGCTGATCACATATACCTCCAATTGGCTGAACCACTGAGAGTGGACAACCTTCCCATGAAGTACTCCCCAAGGATCACAACCTCCAGCTCACCAACAGGAATATCCACAGACCCTAGCTCACATGTTGCACTGCATTTATTTGCCATAGGCCTTGCAGCCTCTCATACATGGGAGTGATATAAAAATTTCCATCATTTCTACAACTATTTGTCTTAAAGTGAAAATCTGATTCTGTTAACTCTCACCAAGTTCCTCTTCCATAACTTTTCTTAATCTCGTCTCAAGTTTGCTTGCATAAATCTTACCAACAACAGTCAGCAGGAAAATTCACAGTAAGTTTTATTTCCTTTTTTTTAAATACAAGGGTATTATGAGCTCTACTCAACTCAACTCAACCAGAATTTGGCTTTCTGAATTATGCACTGGCCATTCAAAAAAATTTTATATCTCCATATTTGGGCATTTCCAGTCAAATATCATCTCTTCTCTAGCTTCCTTTCCACATTTCAATTTCCTTATTGCCTTTTCTTCCTGAAATAATGACATGTACTCCTGATTGCATTTCTCTTGAATATTTTCTAGTATCATTTAATATCATTTAATAATCTTTTGAAGTATCCTAATATCCAAAATACATTCTTATCTTTAGTTTCTATGCTATCTTTGTTATCTCTAAAATTCCATTTCATTACTCTTTCTTCCATTTTGGACTTTTTTCAATAACCTTCAGAATATTCTACTATCTTCTGTATGCTTCCAAACATTTTACTGTGATTTTTGTTTACTTACATTTACACATAGTTCTCTTACATTTTACACTGTATTCTCTCAGAGCATATGCTAACTTACTTGAAAGGAACTTTCAACATGACTTTTTTTTTTTTTTTTTTTGAAGCATGCCTCTTTAGCTTCTTGGGTACAATTCTGGCTAAAGAATTGTACCCTGGCTGAAGAAATCAATTGACAATGATTTCTTCAGCCAGAATATCAGAGTTTCTACTGAATTTTGAAGGTTTAGTTCTTGTTTGTTTGTTTTTTTAACTTTTTTTTCTTCGATAATATTTGTATATTTAAGCATGGTTCACCTCAGAAAAACTGCTGAACATCGATTCTTTTCAAAACTTTCTATGCATATTTTTCTTTTCAATATTTAAAAAAAATTTTTTTTGATGTTCATCAAGCTTATAATTCAAAATTAACCAATATTAAAAAAATCTTCAAAATGCATTCCTTAAATATACCCCAGTAGAGAAAACAGCATTAATTCCTAAAATATTTATGTAACATGCTTACCTGGTGTGTCAAAAACATTCATTAAAAAAGACTTTCCTTTTAGATCTTGAAGAACAAGTGTGACTGGTGTTGCCTTTATGCTAACTCCTCTCTAAGTAAGAAACACATTAAACATTAAGAAAAGTTCTAAAGTGTTGAATCATTTCATATTCATTATTTTTGAATTTTCTTAAAGATCCATCTTTCTTTAATAGTAAAAAAAATTAAAGAAAAATAATATTGCAGTTGATTAAAATTAAGTGAAATGCTTTACCAGTACAGCAATGGAAATTGTAGCCAACTCAGCTTTTCATGTAAAGAAACAATTTGTACTTCAAATTAATTAAAGTATGTACACACACACGCACGTGCTCGCAAAACATTCTTCTACTATTACTCTATTATTTGAAATATGATTTAACAAACTATTCCAATATAGATTAATTTTCTAGATTTTGTCAAATCTATGCCCTGCAATTATAAATAGATGCATACTGAACCAACTTCATTGCCTCCTCTTTCATTCCATCTACTTTTTTCCTTTGGAACAATCTCCCCCTCTGTCTTCCCCAAAGATTACAACCTTCGGCTTCAAGCAAAATGTGAACAGACTCCTTCTATTTCTCTTGCCCACACATGGCACTAATGTGTTATAGATCTTGTGACTTTCCATGTGTGGATTAGATATTAAAAATTATTAATCAAGTGAGATGCACAGAGTTATGCTGTATATAGTGAGAAATATTTTCTCACTTTGTATGCATTTTTGATATATTTTCTTACAGGTGTGAGTATGGGGTGCTCCTTCTACTCAACTTTTATAATGATTAGCTGCTGAAATATTTTCTTATAGGTGTGCTCCTTCTACTCAATTTTTATAATGATTGACTACTAAAAACCAAATGTTCTGACTACTAAAAAGCAAATGTTCTGAATAGTTGTTTAGAATTGCAGAAATGACACAAAGGCTGTGAGGTGAAGTCATTTGTGTCACTTCTATCAAAGGAATGTATTCTCTGGTTTGTTTTTTTGGTGGGAAGAGAGCTGTTTTTGTCCACTTCTGCAATATCTTCTGAATTTCAACTCTTCTTTCACTATTATTCTATCCCAAATTCCTAGCCTTCCTTGTGAATTTCTTGCAATTTAGTTCTATCTATGTAATATACAATTTGCAATCTTTTCATTCCAAAGTACATAACCTTACACTTTGCCATACTGAACTAGCAAAGCATTACATATTGTCCAAACAGACAATCAATAAGTCATCCTCCACCCTCTTATTCATGTTACTTGCTTCATATTCATCTCCATTTGTTCCAATAATAGGATTCCATTCTGCATTCTGTCATGTACCTTTGCAAAGTCTAGCAATATCATGATGTAGCTATTTCCCTTATTCAACTCAACTGTCACTTTACTGTAGAAAGTGAGTAAATTATCAAGAGAATGTAAAACCTCCCTGCCTTTCAAAACCATTGTCTCTGATACAGTAGGGGCCCATAAAACCATTCCTGAATTCTACTCTTAACCACCACCTCTTCAGATGCCAAGTAGTTTATAATTGAATACCTGTCTTTGTTTGAGCCTTCTTTATGTAATGGAACTAACTTGTCCTCTCTTTCTACTTGCTTGAGATGTTTCCAGTGCTGAGACAAATTAAATAGCCTGGTTTCAATCTGCCATCCGTTTTGTATAAGATATGGATCAATATCCCTTCCAGCATCATTAATATATGACTGTATTTTATATTCTGCACAGTTCATAATCTATCTCAATTCTATCACATCACTCACAGCATTATCTCCCCCTGGATGATTAGTAATTCGAACATTTCTTCTGTTTCTGCAACTCCATTACCATTATTCTTCCATAATCATTCTTTATTTGACTCACTAATGGTAATAATACTCTTTCAGATTTCCTTTATCCCTTAACTAATTCCCTCTGATAATGTGATTTTGCCTTGGTCACCATACTGGTCATATTTTTTGCCTATGCTATGAACTGCACATAAGCTTGCTGATAACATTTCTTTTTATATTCTCTCCATGAAATTTTCTTTTTCCAGCTCCTGCATAATCATGTTACTCATCCATTTACTCCAATCAATATCTTCCTGACCATATATATACAGGAGCTGGAAAAATAAAATTTCATGGAGAGAATACAAAAAGTATAACCTTCAGCTGTTCATGCAAATTGTGAACACCACTCCATTTTCTATGCACTACTACCATCTTTCCTTTCCAGTGTTTTATAGTGTGACATTACTCCAAGCTGCTTTCTAATTTTGTTACTTTAATCAGCTGTGTATTTCCACACACACACACACACACACACACACACACACACACACACACACACACACACACACACACACACACACACACACACACAATCTTCTTAACTGAAAATCCACATGCTTAGCCACCTTCCCCTTAGCCACCTTAGCCACATGCTTAGCCACCTTCCAGATCAAGTCTATACATCAGTTCCACAGTGAGAGCCCAACTTTTAACTTATAAACAAATCCTCTAATACTTACCAAAATCCAGCAATCTGACTTTACTCACCCTGTACTCTGAACAAACTTGCAATGTATATCATCAACATTTCCATCTGCATATCCTTTGCCTACAGTACAACCAACTAGATCTTTGTCCTGTTAACTTTAATTACACATCAAATAGCTTGAATGTGCCACCACCATCAATTCTGCCTTTCTGCTAAACTTCTACTCTAGAGAGTTGATATAATCAGGTATACCCTCCTTACATTCCATTTATTTTCCCTGCAAATAAAATATTTCTCACACTTCATCGCAGTAACAACTAATACTTATAATTTTTGGTCAAGCCAATATAACCAATGATAAAAAATTCTTCAACCAAGCTTGTTCTGCATGCTTCTTGCTGCATTAGTATATGAAATATGATATCCCTTTGCAACTGCAGGTCTTCTCACATCTTTTAATGTCTGTCCATTCAGATTTCAGACTTGAGAAACTGCAATCAGCACTCTAATCTTACTCATTCTCACATTTGCCTTACTCAAGTAGTAAACCTACACACACACACTAACAGCCTTAGTTTCTTTGATATGGCAAGTTAATTATCTCACTGAACAAAACTTTCTCAGACATCAAACTCCAAATCCACTCAAGTACAATCCATTAGTCATAATGTACAAGACTCTTTGTCCATCAAATTAAAGCGTTACATTTAAAAAACTGCACTATTAAGAGATGTACCTTTCTTTTCTATCACCTTTCCTTTCTCTTCTTCTGGTAACTCTTTCATACTCTTCTTACATTCCACTTGTTTCACCTTGTAAATAATTCATTCATTCATTCCAGCTAAAAGTATTATCCCTTTCATCTTCCCACTTTGCATTATAACAGCAGTACTGACATCTTTAATCTTCACAGCTGAAAAAAAAAAAAAAATGATCCATACTTCTGATAATGGAATGGCCATACAATGTTGTCTCCTTATGCTCTGCCTTCCTTTGTACTTTCATAATGTTATCAGATTTCAACATGATATCAGAAATGGAAATTAACATCTCCAATTCTGATATCATGTTTAATACCACTTTCCTTCATAATGTGATCCATATAGATAATGAATAACAGAGGGGATAATGTACATCCTTGTCTCACACCAGATTTAACATTAAACCATCTTCCTGTACTTCCTTCAATTCTAACTGCTGACTTACAACTCAAATAAAGACTAAGTATTGCTTGATATAATGTACCATTGACACCATATAACTGTAACGTATTGAATAGCTTCTCTCTTGTCACATGACTTTTGTCACACCAGATCGACAAAACTTAAATACAGATCTTTGTTATATTCCCATGTTTTCTCAACTATTTGACGCAAAGTGAAGATCTGATCTTGACAGCCTCTATTTGGCCTGAATCCAGCTTGTTCTTCACCAAGCTTTTCTTCCACAATTCTTCTCAACCGTTTCTCAAGTATACTTGCATAGATATTGCCAGGAACACTCAGTAGGGAAATACCTCCATAATTCTCACATTCAGTTTTATTTCCCTTTTTATATATGGGTACTATTAGAGCTCTACTCCAATCATCAGGAATTTGTCCCTCTGTCCAGGCTTTCTGAACGATGCAGTGCAGCCACTGTAACACTTTTATACCACCATACTTCAGCATTTCTGGTTGAATATCATCTACTCCTGCTGCCTTTCCCCATTTCAAGCCTTTGATGGATTTTTCTACTTCAAGTATGGATATGTATTCCTGACTGTATGTCTGTTGGATGTTTTTTACCACTGTGCTATCACTGCTTGTTTCATTTAGTAATTTTTTGAAGTAATTACTCCATACTTCAAGGATATCTTTTTCACCTTTTTTTAATGTCACCTTTAACATCATTTAACTCCTTTTACAGCACTCTTTCCTCCATTTCTAAGCTTCTTCAACAACCTCCAGAATATCTTGCCACCTTCTTGATATTTATTTTCTATATTCTTACCAAAGTCCTCCCATGACTTTTCTTCAGCCAGTTTTACACAGAGTTTAGCTTTCTTACATTTGTCTCTGTATTCTCTAAGAGCACAAGCTGACTTATTTGCCAGAAACTTTTGATATGCTTTCTTCTTTTCCTTCGCTGCCTCTTTAACTTCCTGTGTGTGTTCTGATTTTTCTATCCTTTCAGACAACTCACCACATGCCTCTCTGGCTGAATCAATCAGGGTTTTCTTCAAGACTTGCCACTGAATCTCCACGGTTTGGTTCCTGTTCTCAAACTCTTTCATTTTTTCTTCGTTAATCTTTGTGTATTTTAGTCTACAGTTCACATTAGAGAGCTGATCAAGTTTTATTCGCTTTAAAACTTTCTTACATGTTATTCTTTTCAATATGAAATTAATTTTATCCTGCTCAAGACTAAATAGTGATCGCTCAATTTCAAATCCTTTGTACATTCTGGGGTCCTGCACCAGGGAGAAAACATCACTATCAACAATAACATAGTCAATGAGACTTTTCTTATTCCTTGCCTCTTCTCTCCATGTGAATTTGCGCACATTTTTATGTTGGAACAGGGTGTTAGCAATAACCAGTCCATGTCCTGAGCAGAAATCCAACAGGTATTTGCCATTATTATTTGTTTTGCTCTTTTCTCCAAATTTTCCCCAAACATTTTTGTATGTCTGACAATCATTTCCTGCTTTGCTATTTAGATCCCAACAAGGACCAACTTTTCTTTTTTCATTGTGTCAGTTGTTTTGCCTAAAGCATCAAAAAAATTCCTCCACTTCTACCTTAGTAGAACCTTCTGTGGGACCATAGGCACAAATAAGTCTCATTGTTTAGTTCCCCATTCTGATATTTGCCAACATCACTCTACTTGAGACGGCCTGCCATTCAAGAAGATTAGCCTCGTATTTAGTGTTGAATACTATGGTTACTCCTTGTTTTTCTTGATTGTCATTGCCTGAATATAACATTTTGTATTTATTGCTCAGTGTTTGTCTTTTTTGTTTCAGTGACCCCTATTATGTCGATCTGGTACTTATCTAATTCCTCAGCTAGCTCCATTTCTTTGCCATTCAGGCTTCTTATGTTGATAGTACCAATCTTTAACTCTGGTGATGTTGAGTTGGAGTGTGTTTTCAGATTTCGGTTTGAAATTTTGCCAAAGCATACTAAATTAAATTTTATAAGCTTTTTAAAAATAAATAAATAAATAAGCTATTTTAAAATTTATATAAAAATGTAATGTTTTTTTTTATGTTCAAAACTTGTTTATAAAATTTAATTTGCAATTTTTAAAATGTAATTAATTAAGCTTCAATCGAGTATTCAGCACTTCCGCCAAATTGCAAAATGAAGAAATATATAAAAAAAAATAGACCTTGAAATCATCCTGAGAGATATCTGCTGCAGGAGGAAGAAAGATGCAGCAAACAGTTATAAGAGTTATGACTGACAGTTAGATTCCAGCTGCCTCTACGTTGATATTAAGTGGGACTTGCTGGAATGGGGTGTGGTTGCCCACTAGGATGGCAACTCCTCAGCGTCCTGTCCTGGCATTATGAAATATAACTATGATTTGTAAGGACAGGAGATGGTCCTACCCACCAAGGATTTGTCATTCTTGGGGACAACTATGCCCCATTCCAGCAAGTCCCACTTAATATCAACGCAGAGGCAGCTACCATCTAACTCTCAGTCAGAACACTTTCATAACTGTTTGCTAAATCATAGTTACATTTCATAATACCAGATCATCAGTGGGCTTCAGGTATGTTTTTCTACAGGCAGAGGTATTCTGGTTTATACTTCCACAAGAGAGTCTTGATGTTTTGTTGGAATCAACAATTCCATTCTAAAAATGTTTTCATTATCTCTTTTTGGTGGCATCATCTGGCTTCCTATGTTGAGAGGTTTTGTTTTGCAGTCTGGCATTGTTTTCTTTTTTTGAGAATTGTGGATGGCCAGTTTTCACTTCCTCTCCCAGAAAAATATCCAAGACTTAGTCAAATTCAATTCCCTCTAGGCCACTAGTTATATTAATTGATTTACCTTCCTGAGGGAGAGCAGAGATATCCTCTTTCCAACAGGAAGTACTGTTTTACCAAGTTCCCCCCCCCCCCCATTTTAAATCATATAAGTTTAACTGGAAATGATTTTAAATACAATTTCAAGGCAATTTCTAAAAATACAGTAAACAGACTATAAGGCAGAAAAGCAACATACATTCCAATTTTCTTTTAATACACAAGAAAGGAAGAAAAAACAAAAATCTTACCTCTTGTTCTGTGTATAATGTGTCTGTATACCTAAGCTAAAAAACAAAAATGTATCTAATTTAATTAAAATTCAAATTAAAAAATACATATGCATTAATTATGAACTGATCTCAAGACAAAATTATAAGTTCATCATTTTGTGTCATATAATCCCATTATCTACAGAGATTTAATTATGAGCAAATTTTGACACATTTGAAATTCTCCCTTGATCACTTTAAAGATTTAGAAAAATCAGTGAAGAAAAAACACTTTCAAAGAATAAGCTGACTTCAGGCATGGTAATGGCTGGTATGACTAAATTTTTACTTTAAGAAAAATGCAACAATCTTATAGTTTTATGTATTGAAATCACATAAAACTATACTCAAGATATATGATTATCAGGAAGTTGAATTAAGTTAATTAGTGAGTAACAAACATTAAGGATTTCCTATTCTCCCTTCACACACACAAAATGAAAGAATAGAATTTCACATGAATTAAACACTGAAAACTGAAAGAACCATAGATTCCATTTCACTATGATTTTGGTAATACACAAATCAATGCAGTAATGTGCTAACAGGATACATAATGATGTATTGCTAAAATATAAGTTTTTGTTTACAATGTATGAATATCTTGGTGAAATCTTTTGCTATGTTTATCATTTGCATTCTTTCAGATTATGAAAAGGAATCTAAATAAGAAAGAAGAGAGGAAACGTATTATGCATGATGCAGCAATCAAGATTTTGAACATGCACATGTAAATTTTCAATCAATTTTCCACAGTTCACTGTGGGAAACCTAGAAGACCAAAAGATGCAATTTGTTATCAATCAAGATTTGTTATAGTGAATTTGAAAATTTCTTACCTATTTGGTTCTTCAGAATAAATATCAACATAAGGGCATGTGGAATTTCTAATTATGAAGTGATAAGAAATGATTGAGGAGCCTCTGTAGTTCAGATGAGCGCTTTGGATGGAAAGAAGAATTGAGTTCGAATCCTGTCTATGATGTGTGGAACCTTTATTAGGTGTTTTCAATCAAAGGTAAGTTAGCCAGTCTCACACAAGAGGTGGAGGGTTTTTTTTCCTTCTAGAAACCTGGATTTTGCATCCCTCAAAACAAGCAAACTGGCTCTATGAATACACAGATCTACAGGCATAAATACTTGCTCTTAGGGGATGCAGCAGAGTAGTGGTATGCCAGCTGTATTAATTTGCTGTGACCTTAATCAGGGAACTGTCTATCTGTCCTAAGGGACAGATGGGTTGAAGATGAAAAATATGTAACTACAAAGCCGTTGATTACGAAAAACTCTGAAGTGAGATAGAGTAGTGCCATGGCTTAATAAACTGCGAGGGAAGACATTTTAAGAGCCTTTGTTGGTGGTCTAGATACGGTACAACAGGTATTCAATTTAGTCAGGGAATCTTGCAGATTTGTAGTGGATTTAATTAGATGTATAACATAATCCACATTAAGCAAAGAGCTGACATTAACATCTCCAATTTTGATATCAGGTTTAATACCAGTTTCCTTCATAATGTGATCCATATAGATAATGAATAACAGAGAGGATAATGTACATCCTTGTCTCACACCAGATTTAACATTAAACCATCTTCCTGTACTTCTTTCAATTCTAACTGCTGACTTACAACTCAAATAAAGATTAAGTATTGCTTGATATAATGCCCCATTGATACCATATAACTGTAGCGTATTGAATAGCTTCTCTCTTGGCACCTTGTCATATGCCTTTTCCAGATCGACAAAACTTAAATACAGATCTTTGTTATATTCCCATGCTTTCTCAACTATTTGTCGTAAAGTGAAGATCTGATCCTGACAGCCTCTATTTGGCCTGAATCCAGCTAGTTCTTCACCAAGCTTCTCTTCCACAATCCTTTTAAACCGTTTCTCAAGTATACTTGCATAGATCTTGCCAGGGACACTCAATAGGGAAATACATCTGTAATTCTCACATTCAGTTTTATTTCCCTTTTAATACATGGGTACTGTAAGACTTTTATACCTCCATACTTGAGCATTTATAGTCGAATATCATCTACTCCTGCTGAATTTCCGCATTTCAGGCTTTTTCTACTTCAAGTATGGAGATATATTCCTGACTGCATGCTGGATCAATGTGTTTTACCACTGTCCTGTCATCACTGCTTGTTTCATTTAGAAATTTTTCGAAGTAATTACTATATAATAATTCACGTAAATCTTTTACTCCTGTTTTTGTGTCACCTTTATCATCTCAAATTCCTTTTACAGCACATTTCTGAGCTTCTTCAGCAACTTCCAACTTGATTTTTATTTTCCATATTCTTACCAAAGTCCTCCCATGACTTTTCTTCAGCTAATTTTACACAGAGTTTAGCTTTCTTGCATTTCTCTCTGTATTCTCTAAAAGCACAAGTTGACTTATTTGCCATGAACATTTGATATGCTTTCTTCTTTTCCCTCACTGCCTCTTTAACTTCCTGTGTCTAGCATGGAGTTCTGATTTTTCTATCCATGCAGACAACCTAACCACATGCCTCTCTGGCTGAATCAATCAGGGTTTCTTCAGGGCTTGCCACTGAATCTGTTCTCAAACTCTTTCATTTTCCAATTACTAATTATATGAAGAGCCAAAGGCTTCAATTCGGCGACATGAACTTATTTAAGTTAAGGGATATTTGCATCTCATATTGTTTCTTTGCCGAATAAGAAACTCAAAGAGTTTCATGCCGAATATAGAAACTACATAAAGTTCGGCGATTCCAAGCGTAAAATGGGTCAGGTGTTGCACTATCCAGGTATTTGCTTACGCTTGGAATTGCCGAACTTTATATAGTTTCTATATTCGGCATGAAATTCTTTGAGTTTCTTATTCGGCTAAGAAACAATATGGGATGCAATATCCCTTAACTTAAATAAATCTTTCATTTTCCCTTCAAGTATGTTTGTGTGTTTTAATCTACAGTTCACATCTGAGAGCTGCTCAACTTTTATTTGCTTTAAAACTTTCTTACATGTTATTCTTTTCAATATGAAATTCAATTTTATCCTCATCAAGACTAAATAGTGATCACTTCAAATTTCAAATCCTCTGTACGCTCTGGTGTCCTGCACCGGGGGGAAAACATCACTATCGGACAATAATATAGTCAATGAGACTTCTCTTATGCCTTGCCTCTTCTCTCCATATGAATTTGTGCACATTTTTATGTTGGAACATTGTGTTAGTAATAACCAGTCCGTGTCCTGAGTAGAAATGCAACAGGTATTTGCCATTATTACTAGCGTTGCTCTTTTCTCCAAATTTTCTCAAAATATTTTTGCATGTCTGACAATCATTTCCTACTCTGCTATTTAGATCCCTTTCTCCTTCCTTCATTGTCATTAACTGAATATAACATTTTGTATTTATTGTTCAGAAAGATCTCACTAGTTTTTGCCTTTTTTGTTTCAGTCACCCCTACTATGTTGATCTGGTACTTATCCAATTCCTCAGCTAGCTCCATTTCTTTGCCATTCAGGCCTCTTATGTTGGTGCTGATCTTGAACTCTGGTGATGTTGAGTTGGGGTGGGTTTTAGGATTTGTTCCAGTAACTGATGTTTCACTGTTTGCCCTGGTTCCCTGGTAAAAACAATAGGGGCCTTGTTTAATCAGGCGACGCCCCAGCTGGTATGAAATTCTGTCATGTTGTACCATCATTTGTTATTTTGGTTAAAGCCAATAAAAACACAAGTTGGTTGGCTAAATCCCAAATTGCCAGTCCATCCTTGTTTGTTCAGTATCCAGATAGATACCTAACAGGGTGCACCACAAGAAGGTGAGAATTGGACATTAAGTCAGAAGTCCTGGTCAGTTCTCTGCATTCCTTTAAAGGCTATTTGGAGATCTTCTCTCAGTTATATAGCTTTGACCCTTAAGCACCCCAACTTTGAAGTCATACTTTTTTTAATACACTAGTAATTTTATCTGTGATGTTTATGATATATGATAAAGTGACTACATCTTTATGTAGTGTTTTTATAATCACTGCAATGGATAACTAGAGAAACTTAATGGGAGTATTGCTGTAGGTTTGCTAAAGACATCTACTGAAAAAAAATGATTTCAAACAGCTAAATATACAGACCAAACTTTATATGATGCTTACATTTTTTCCTTCTCGTGGTCTCATATCAGGATGTGTTTGCTCAACTATACAATCTACAAAGGATGTCTGTAAAAGAAAGAGATTTTTATTACTGAAATACAAAATTCATATAAAATCATTTCATGCTTTCAAATTTCTACTTATCAGTTTTGAATAATGAAATTTGTGAAAACGATTGCTTCAAAAAACCTTTTCATTTACTGCTGGAAAATATTTATATTAATATAGAAACTCTCCTACACAGATCTCCAGGAAATCAACAACTTCATAAAATTAGTTTTAAATTAATTTAATTATTTAAAATATTCAATAAAAAGTAATTTTCATTGTCGAATTTTTTCATCATGCCACTATAACCTTCTAAAATCTGTCATAAAATGCAATCTCAGCATTTCTTAAACTATGGTCTGAAAACTCCTGGCAGTTAACAAACATGTTCCAAAGGAAGTTCAAGAATTATGATATACATTTATAATTTTTTTTTTATATGAAAATGAAATATTGTAACCTTTTCTTATTATACATTTATAAAACTGTCCATCAGATAATAAAAGCAACATGAAACTGTTTACTCACAATAAATCTAAGGATGTTTTGGAGAAAGCAATCCCATGTAATACAGTATTTCATACAGTATCCAAAAAGTGTATTAACCAGGCTTATACAGTATCCAGAAACTGTATTAACCAGGCTTATATCAACATTATATAATGAAATATTTTAAGCTTTCAATTATAAAATTACAAAACTGTCCAATACGGAACTGCATTACCCGGCATATGTCAAAAGATACTGTTCAATCTTGGTGTAATACAATAACTCGCACAAATCCAACCAACTAATCAACCTATTAATCAGCTTTATCTGTTGACCATTAGCAGCAACAGTTCAGCAGAGCTAATATATATCAAAAACAACATTTTATTAACCTGACAAAATAAAGTCCACAAACAGTACAGTAGAATCTGGTTAATTGGATCATCAGTTAATTTGGGCAGCCATTTATTTAGAACAAATCTTGGAAAAAGAATAAAACCAAATCAAGAAAATTGCTAGTTTTCTTTGCTTATTTGGAACAGCAAGCAGTTTATTTGAGAAAGGAGACTGTTGCACTCAAGATTATCCCACTAAGGTAATCACTTGTAAGTGGTCAGTAGTTTAAGAATTATTGACACAAGGAGATCAGAAGTCATACTGTGTCAAACTACAGCTTATAAATGACTCATCCGTCCCCAGATGTTTTAAGTGATGAATGACTCATCACTCCTCTCACCAACTCAGGTTATATAACATATTACCATTTAAGAAGGAAGAGTTTCTAACTAGAGAGCTCTGTTTTGGGATAATTCTGTTTTTAATTTTTACCAAGATGTCACATACAGATTTATCAATAGCCAAAAAAATGGCTTTACTAGAACAAATTAAATACCATTTGCCCAATATCAGTAATCATCATCTGGCAGCTGGAGTGCGGAAATCTACAACTGCATGATTGATACAACAGTAGGATAAACTGTGTGAAAATTGAATACGCTATGCGAAACAGGGAACATCCCAAAAATGGGAGTGCAAAGGTAAGGATCCTGAAGTTGAGGATGCCCTAAATCAGTGGTTTTCCACTATAACTAGATGAGGAGTGTGCATGAGTGGTCCAAAGATATATAAAAGAAGTCAGAAGAGATAGTTAAGAAGCTGAGTCATGATGATTTTAAAGCAATAGATGGTCGATTGTTTGGATGGAAATGTAGATATGATATTAAATTTAAAAAAAAAACACGACAAAAAAGATAGTGCTGATGTTGTAGGTGAAAAAGTATGATGGTAATGAAACAGGCTTGTTTTATCATGCAAAGTGTATGTTTCTCTCAGAAATGCAACTGCGACTTCTGACCTAATGTCCAATCCTCACCTTCTCATGGTGTATCCTGTTAGGTGTCTACTCTAAACAAAGTATTTGAAACCAAAGGTGAACAGCTATTAGTCATGAACTATAAACTCAAATATGCAAACAATATTCAAGAAAAATTGAAAGAGTTTGAAAACAAGAACTAAACCTAGAGATAAAGTGGCAAATCCTAAAGGAAACTCAGCCAAAGAAGCATGTGGTAAAATAATCTGCAAGGATAGAAAAATCAGAAATTCATGGTGGACTTGGGAAGTTGAAGAGGCATCAAGGAAAAGAAGAAAGCATATCAAAGGTTCCTGGTGAGTCAGCTTGTGCTCTTAGGGAATACAGAGAAAAATGTAAGAAAGCAAAGCACTGTGTAAAAGTAACTAAACAAAAGTCATAGGAAGATTGGTAAAAACAGAAAATAAAACCAGAAAAGTAGCAAAATATTCTGGAGACTATTGAAAGAGCTTAGAAATGGAGAAAAGAGTACTGTAAAAGGAATCAGAGATGATAAAGGTGACTTGAAAATTGAATATAAAGATATTCTAGATGTCTAGAGTAATCACTTTTAAAGATCGGCAAATGAAACAAGTAGTGTCAGCATGGTGATAGAAAACACTTGATGGGAATACCATCAGAAATACACATCTATACTTGAGGTAAAAAAAGCCATTAAAAACTTTGTATGTGGAAAGGCAGCTGGAGTAGATGATATTCAAACAGAAATGCTCACATATAGAGGCATAAAAGGTTTAAAGTGGCTGTGTTGCATAATTCAGAAGGTTTGGCCAGAAGGTCAAATTCCAGACAATTGGAGCAGAACTCTCACAGTAAACATCTATAAAAAGGAAAACAAAATGGAATGTGAGAATTACAGAATTATTTTCCCCAGAAATGCTTAAATGAAGGTATAAAGGTTTTACCAGTGGGTGCATTGCATAATTCAGAAGGCCTGGTCAGAGGGTCAAATTCCAGATGATTGGAGCAGAGTTCTCATAGCACCCATCTATAAAAAGGGAAATAAATCTGAATGTGAGAATTACAGAGGTATTTCCCTAGTATTCCTGGTAAGATTTATGCAAGTATACTTGAGAAACTGTTGAGAAGGATTGTGAAAGAGAAGCTTCGTGTAGAGCAAGCTGGATTCAGGCCAAATAGAAGATGTGAGGATCAGATTTTCACTTTAAGACAAATAGTGGAGAAATCTTGGGAACATAACAAGAATCTATATTTAAGCTTTATAGATCTGGAAAAGGCATATATATGAAAGGTGCAAATAGGAAAGGTCTTCAAAACGCTACAGTTATTGGTGTAAATGGGCCATTCTATCAAGCAATACATAGTCTCCATTTAAGCAGCAAGTCAGTAGTTAGAATTGAAATAGCAATAGGAAGATGGTTTGATGTAAAATCAGGTGTCTGACAAAGGTGCACATTATCTCAACTGTTATTTATTATCCATATGGATATCATTATCAAGGAAAGTGGTATTAAATCTGATATCAAAATTGGTGATGTTAATCTTAGCTTTTTAATTTATGCAAATGAATTTATACATATGAATACATCCTGCACATGTTAGCAAGAATCACTGAGTAAATAGAATAACTGTTGTAATAAATTTATGAAAATCAGCAATAAAAAAGACAAAGACAATGAAAATAGGCAGAAACACTGAAAACATGAACTGTATCCTTTATTTTATATTGTTAAACCTACAGAACATGTAAAACATTTCAGCTATTTAGACAATTTTTAGTGAAGATGGTAAATTAAATATGGAAATAGACAACAGAATTAGTAAAGCTGGTATGGTAGGAAGTCGGCTGAATAAATTTATATAGAATAAGAAAGAAATTAGTCAAAACACTAAATTAGCTGCATACAAGACAATGTTCAAACCAATTTTAACTCATGGATCTGAGAGCTGGGTTAGAAATAAAAGACTTAATCAAAGACTGGAAACCTCTGATATGAGAGGTCTGAGAAAGATTAGTGGAATGAACAGATGACATCAATGGCAGTATCACATTAAAAATGAGGATATTAAGAAAGAGCTTGCCATTGTTAGCATTCAGAAATGTATTAGTACAACTAATCTCAGTGGTATGATCACTTAAACAAGAGAGAAAAGATTAGCTAAACAATTCTTTGCCAGGTTGGCAAGAAAAAGACACAGAGGAAAACCAAGATGCAGATGGATTTTTACAGTAAAAAAGTGCCTTAAAAGACACTTTTTAAAATTTTGATTGGAAGTTAGTAAAGGTGTAACTTTTTCATGTAGTACTATCATAATTATTCTGCACATACCTTGAAAGTACATATCAGAAATGTGATGATGATGATGAAAAAAGTAACTAACTATGAAGAATTTGAAGATATCGATAATAATGTTGGATGCTATAATGAAAATGAAGATTGTGAGGATGAAATAGTTGAAAGCATTCTTTCAAAACATGAAGACATGAACTAGAAGGTGAAAAAAGTGATGAAGATGACATATCTGAATTTGATCAAGTGACTACAAAGGAAGCCAGAAAATTTATTGAGCCGCTATAATAATACTTCATGCAGGAAAGCAATGTGGGGGGGTCCACATAATGAAATGTCATTTGGGATAGTTTTCTATAAGCACTGTACATTAGCTCCTTAACTACATCTGGATGGTTTTCTTTTGCCAAAAACATTTGTACAAAATTTTTAACACGTTTTGTGTGTAATATAATTTATTAGTATGCTGGCAATAAATTTATGTCTGTATTTGGCTGTATCATGAAAATTTTTTTGTATATAAGTATAAAATGTAGTTCGTCCTTGGTTTTTGGACACCAGTGCATTAACATGAAACTCTGCATAATTCAGCCAAAATGTTCTAGTCCCAGTGTGTTCCAAATAACTAGAATTTAAATGTACGTTATATCAGGTGATCAAAAAAGTTCAAGCATTCATAGGATTCTCACTGTGATACAAGAATATAAATATACTGCTCGTATAAAACTTCCAATTTTTAGTAGAGGAAAATCATTTCAAAATCTGTTTCCAATGTCCAGTAATAAAAAAAGTGATAATCAAATGGCGATATATCCATAAATGGGTGATGAAAGCAAGATCAGTTGTAGATCGCAAGTGGAAGACTGTAGTGCTGGTCACTAATTAGTTGGTATGTCTCTAGATGGTTCAAGAGTTGGTTGTTGATGACATTCTCTATAATTTTTGAGAAAACAAAAGTGAGAGCAAATGGACGGTAGTTTGTTGGTTGACTTTTATCACCTTTCTTTGGGACAGGCTGGATGTGGATCTGTTTCCATGTTGTTGGGTAGATACCAGATGAATAGATTGAAGAGGTGATACAGGCTAGGCGTTACTTCTGGGAGACAAATATTTAACACGATAGCTTTTGTGTTCAGGTTGTTAAGGATTCATTGGATTTCTTTTTCTCGGAAAACTATGGTAGACATGAAGGGAGTGTTCCTTGTGGAGTGGAGGGAACTTTTCCCAGGTCATCAATGCAGGAATTGGAAGAGAAGCGTGATGCAAGTAGTTGGCCTTGTCTTTTGGTGAGGTGACTACAGTACCATCTGAACGTGAGAGTGGTGGAAACCTGGGTGGGCAGAAGCTGCACCCAATGGCCTTGGTAAGGGACCAGAAGGAGTGACTGCCATTTGAGCAGGAGACAAGTTTGCAGCATTTGATCCTTTCAAAGTCTGACTTGGACTTGGTGATGATTCTTTTACAACTGTTGCAGGCTGCAGTACAGGCAGAGGGCAGCTGGAGTTTTGATCTTGAGCCAATTGTGGTAAGCAGAGGTTTTTTCTTTTACAGCATTACAATACTTTTTTGAGAACCAAGGCTTGGATGGTGGCTGAGAGTTTGGAGTGAGATAGGGGGATGAAAGCCTTCGTTCCTGTGAGGATGATTTCTGTTATTTGGTCTGAGCACGTGTTTGCATCAGAAGAATTGAGGCAGTAATTGACCATGGGAAAGAGGAATAGAAGTCACAGAGATCCTCCCAGTTGGCACCCTTGCAGTGCCAGAAGACACGAGACTGTGAACTGATGGTTGTAGATTGTTCTGCAGCAAAAGCGACTTGTATGATGTTGTGGTTTATAGATTTCAATCTCTTAATGCGCTTCTAATTGCATCAGTCCACCTATATCTTCCTCTGCATCTTTTCTGCCACCCTTTCGATGAAAGGGTGGCAGAAAAGATGCAGAGGAAGATATTTCACCCTGGTTTGTTACTGTAGTTCTATTCTGTTTAAGCCTCCTCACACATTCTTGAATATTGACAATGTCACTTGCATTCTTCTCCTATCACAAAAATTATCATTATATAATGCTATTGCATTATCTTGTGCACACCTTTAGGACAAATATCGAGAATATAACGATGACATGAAAACAGGTTGTGAAATATTGCTATTTCATGGTGCATATCTTGTCACTTTTAAAAAAATAATGAAAAAAAGAAAGAAAGAAAAAGAAATTGTAGATTATTAAAAGTAGCTTAAAATCACCAAGTAGAATATTTTGAGATAATTTAAAAATTAATGTGGTTGAAATTAAGTAGGTTAATTATGAAGGACTTTATATTGCATTTTTATATTGTGTGACAGTTATATTTATAGAAGATGCAAGTTGAAGAAATTGCACACCTGTGTGTGAGTGAGTAGAGTGTATTAGTGTATTATTCTATATAGAAAAGGGGCAATCAATCAATCTAATTACCGTTTTCTGTATAGAATCAAGTATTTTTAGGGCTCTTTGGGCATCACCCCAGATATGAGAGCAGTATTCAATGGTTGGACAAATTTGTGTAGACTGTTTAGCTGTTTGGAGTTCAAGAAATACCAAGCAAAAGAGAAAACCTAATTTTTTTTTTAGATGCAGAGGCAGCAATATTTGTGATGTCTGTGCCAAGAGCAATTTCTGGTTAGTTATTCCAAGAGGTAATTCCTGAATAGAGATTTGGGTATTGTCAAAGGTAAGACAAGAAGTAAAAGGTTCTTTTCTTCTGGGAAATAATATAATCCAAACCCCAATGATGAATGTTTCAAAGATAAGAATTTAAGGTTAGGGTTGAAAATAGGAAGAAAGATTGAAAACATCAACTGCATCGTGAATGGAGAATCTATAGAACAAGTAAAACATTTCAGCTACTTAGGCACAATTTTTAGAGAAGATGGTAAATTAAATATGAAAATATACAACAGAATCAACAAAGCTGGTATGGTAGGAAGTCAATAATATAATGAAAAAATTTATATGGAATAAGAGAGAAATTGGTCAAAACACTAAATTAGCCATATACAAGACAGTGTTCAAACACGGATCCGAGAGATGGGTTAGAAATAAAACACTTAAACAAAGACTGGAGACCACAAATATGTGAGTCCTTAGAAAGATTAGGGGTGTGAACAGATGGTATTGATGGCAATATCATTTTAAAAACGGGAATATTAGGAAAGAACTTGACATTGTTAGCATTGAGAAATGTGTCAGCAGAGCTAATACTCAGGTGGTATGATGGTCTGAGAAGAAATATTTGCAAAACGAGTGTTCTCTGCCAGGTTGGCAACAAAAAGATCCAGAGGAAGACCAAGATATAAAAAGTGCATTAGAAGAAAGAAATATAAGATCTGATAATGTTGGAGTCTTGACAGATAACAGATTGATTTGGAGGAAAATTGTTGATAAGAAGTTAGTAATGATGTAAATTTTTCATCTAGTACTATCATATCCTGTACACTCCTTGAGAGTACATGTCAGGAATTTGATGATGATTTGTGAGCTGGGTTAGAAATAAAACACTTGATCAAAGAATGGAGACCACAGATATAGGTGTTATGAGAAAGATTGGAGAAGTGAACAGATAGCATCAATGGCAGTATCACATTAAAAAAATGAAAACATTAGGAAAGAACTTGTCATTGTTAGTATTCAGAAATGTGTTAGTAGAGCTAATCTCAGGTGGTATGGTCATTTAAATAGAATGGGAGAGGAAAGATCAGCAAAATAAGTGTTCTTTCTGAATGACCATACCACCTGAGATTAGCTAGAAGGAAAATTGCTGATCATAAGTAAGCGTAACTTTCTCATGTAGCACTATTATAATTATCCTGTACACTCTTCCCGCCCCCAAGGATACATATATCAGGAACTGGATGTTGATGAAAATATATTTCTAAAATATCTGGTGTAAAATAATTTTTTACCTTTCAGGTAAAAAAGTCAGTTTTAGGCTATGCTTAAGGGTCAAAGCTGTATAACTGAGAGGAGACCTCCACATAGCCTTTAAAGCAATGCGGAGAACCGACCAAGACTTCTGACCTAATGTCCAAACCTCACCTTCTCGTGGTGCACCCTGTTGGGTATCCACCTGGATACTGAACGAACAAGAAAGGGCTGGCAGTTTGGGATTTAGACGACCAAATTGTATTCTTATTGGCTTAAATCAATATATGAAATGATGGTACAACATGACAAAATTTCTTGCCGGCTGAGGTGTCACCTGCTTAAACAAGGTCCGCATTGTTTTCGCCAGGGAACCAAGGTGAACAGCGTAAAGTCAGCTACTGGAACAAATCTGAAAACACACCCCAACTCAACATCACCAGAGTTAAAGATCAGTACTATCAACATAAGACGCCTGAATGGCAAAGAAATGGAGCTAGCTGAGGAATAAGATAAGTACCAGATCGACATAATAGGGGTGACTGAAACAAAAAAGACCAGAACTGGTGAGATCTTTCTGAGCAATAAATACAAAATGTTATATTCAGGAAATGAAGGAGAAGCCATAGTATTCAACACAAAGTACGAGGCTAATCTTCTTGAATGGCAGGCAGTCTCAAATAGAGTGATGTGGGCAAATATCAGAATGGGGAATTGAACAATGAGACTTATTTGTGCCTAGGGTCCCACAGAAGATTCTACTAAGATAGAAGTGGAGGAATGTTTTGATGCTTTAGACAAAGCAACTGACACAATGAAAAAAGAAAAGTTGGTCATTGTTGGAGATCTAAATAGCAGAGCAGGAAATGATTGTCAGACATACAAAAATATTTTGGGAAAATTTGGAGAAAAGAGCAAAGCTAATAATAATGGCAAATACCTGTTGGATTTCTGCTGAGGACATGGACTGGTTATTACTAACACCATGTTTAAACATAAAAATGTGCACAAATTCACATGGAGAGAAGAGGCAAGGAATAAGAAAAATCTCATTGACTATGTTATTGTTGATAATGATGTTTTCTCCCTGGTGCAGGACACCAGTGTACAGAGGATTTGAAATTGGAAGTGTTCACTATTTAGTCTTGAGCAGGATAAAATTAATTTCATATTGAAAAGAATAACATGTAAGAAAGTTTTAAAGCGAATAAACGTTGAGCAGTTCTCAGATGTGATCTGCAGATGAAAATACACAAAGATTATTGAAGAAAAAAATGAAACGGTTTGAGAACAGGAATCAAACCTTGGAGATTCAGTAGCAAGCCTTGAAGAAAGCCCTGATTGATTCAGCTAGAGAAGCATGTGGTGAAATTGACTGCAAGGATTGAAAAATTAGAACTCCATGGGGGATACAGGAAGTTAAAGAGGCAGCAAAGGAAAATAATAAAGCATATCAAAAGTTCCTGGTAAATAAGTCAGCTTGTGCTCTTAGAGAATACAGAGACAAATGCAAGAATGCTAAACACTGTGTAAAACTAGCTAAACAAAAGTTATGGGAGGCCTTTGGCAAGAATATAGAAAATAAATATCAAGAAGGTGGCAAAATATTCAGGAGGTTGTTGAAGAAGCTTAGAAATGGAGGAAAGAGTGCTGTAAAAGGAGTTAAATGATGTTAAAGGTGACATTAAAAAAAGGTGAAAAAGATATCCTTGAAGTATGGAGTAATTACTTCAAAAAATTACTAAATGAAACAAGCAGTGATAGCACAGTGGTAAAAAACATCCAACAGACATACAGTCAGGAATACATATCCATACTTGAAGTAGAAAAAGCCATCAAAGGCTTGAAATGTGGAAAGGCAGCAGGAGTAGATGATATTCAACCAGAAATGCTGAAGTATGGTGGTATAAAAGTGTTACAGTGGCTGCACTGCATAGTTCAGAAAGCCTGGACAGAGGGACAAATTCCTGATGATTGGAGTAGAGCTCTCAAAGTACCCATATATAAAAAGGGAAATAAAACTGCATGTGAGAATTACAGAGGTATTTCCCTACTGAGTGTTCCTGGCAAGATCTATGCAAGTATACTTGAGAAACGGTTGAGAAGAATTGTGGAAGAAAAGCTTGGTGAAGAACAAGCTGGATTCAGGCCAAATAGAGGCTGTCAGGATCAGATCTTCACTTTACGACAGATAGTCGAGAAAGCATGGGAATATAACAAAGATCTGTATTTAAGTTTTGTCGATTTGGAAAAAGCATATGACAAGGCACCAAGAGAGAAGCTATTCAATACGCTACAGTTATATGGAGTCAATGGGGCATTATATCAAGCAATACTTAGTCTTTATTTGAGTTATAAGTTGGCAGTTAGAATTAAAGAAGTACAGGAAGATGGTTTAATGTTAAATCTGGTGTGAGACAAGGATATAGATTATCCCCTCTGGTATTCATTATCTATATGGATCACATTATGAAGAAAATTGGTATTAAATCTGATATCAAAATTGGAGATGTTGATCTTACCTTTTTGCTTTATGCGGACAATGTTATACTTCTAAATAAATCCTCTACAAGTCTGCAAGATTCTCTGACTAAATTGAATAACCATCGTAATAGATTTGGTAACGAAGGTCAGCAATAACAAGACAAAGACAATGAAAATAGGCAGAAGCATTGAAAATATCGACTGCATTGTGAATTTGAGAACCTATAGAACAAGTAAAACATTTCAGCTACTTAGGCACGATTTTGAGTGAAGATGGTAAATTAAATGTGTAAAATAGACAACAAAATCAGCAAAGCTGGTATGGTGGGAAGTCGATTGAATAAATTCATATGGAATAAGAGAGAAATTAGTCCGAACACTAAAGTAGCTGTATACAAGACAGTGTTCAAACCAGTTTTAACTTATGGATCTGAGAGCTGGGTCAGAAGTAAAACACTTGACCAAAGACTAGAGACCGCAGATATGAGAGTCCTGAGAAAGATTAGTTGCGTGAACATATGGCAATATCATATTAAAAATGAGGAGATTAGAAAAGAACTTGACATTGTCATCATTCAGGAATGCATTAGCAGAGCTAATCTCAGGTGGTATGGTCACTTAAACAGAATGGGCGAGGAAAGATTAGCAAAACATGTGTTCTCTGCCAGGTTGGCAGGAAAACGACCCAGAGGAAGACCAAGATACAGGTGGATTGATATGGTACAAAGTGCCTTAGATGATAGAAATATAAGATCTGATAATGTTGGAGTCTTGACAAGTAACAGACTGATTTGGAGGAAAATTGTAAATAGGAAGTTAGTAATGATGTAAATTTTTCATGTAATACTATCATATCTTGTACATCCCGTGAGGGTACATGTCAGGAATTTGATGATGATGATGTAAAATTATGATAATTTCTTGATATCTGCTGGCCAAAATGTAGTACAGTTCTTTAACTTGAAAATGTCGACTCCATGAATTGTCTCATTTGCTATTATGAAATGTTGCTGAAGTTTCGCAAAATATTTTATAATATAGAGTTACAAACTGTTTTAATAACTACAATATTTTATAAAATTCTTCTTCCTTCTTTTATCTTGCTGTGTCCATGGTTTTCTATTCATTTAAATACAACCATATGCAAGGTGGTTAGCCCTATGCCTCCCAGTGTATCCGATGTCTGTAGAAGTGTTGAGTTCTCAAGGCCAGTTTGCCTGCTTGCAGAATAAAAAATCCTAGATAAACTGGGAGAAAAACTCTGCAGTCCACGTCCAAGACCGGCTAACTAGACTATGTCAGAGGATGATCCTAAACTCCTCATGTCAGTGACAGGAATCGAACCAAGGACACTCCTTTCCCAGGCATGTGGTTGAAAAGCACATAGCCAATCAGCTAACCATGCAGACTATAAAATTATTTATTAACATAAATTTTTATTCTCTTTGTGGAGGCAAAAACAAGTAAATTTAATTATAATGATAAATTAAATAAATTTCACAATAGTATTAAAAGAAAAGTGCTCTATATTATTGTAAATCTGAGGGGGGGAGGGAGGGGTGCTATGTTTAATTATCCCAATTTCTTTCCTTTTTTTTTTTTTTTTTTTTTTTTTTTTTTTTTTTTTTTTTTTTTTATAAGACTGCTCTATACATAAATCACCTAATTTATTAAAACAAAATGTGATGTATCTGAATGAATGCCATCAGATACTCCACACCTGATGTTAATTAAGTCTAGGAATGAATAAGGGTCAAAGCTGTATAATTGAGAGGAGACCTCCACATAACCTTTAAAGGAATGTGGAGAACCGACCAGGGCTTCTGACCTAATGTCCAATCCTCACCTTCTCGTGGTGAACCCTGTTGGGTATCTACTTTGATACTGAATGAACGAGGATGGGCTGGCAATTTGGGATTTAGCCGACCAAATTGTATTCTTATTGGTTAAACCAAAATAAAAAATAATGGTACAACATGACAAAATTTCATACCGGCTGGGGTGTCGCCCGGTTAAACAAGGCCCCCGTTGTTTTCGCCAGGGAACCAGGGCGAACAGCGAAAAGTCAGCTACTGGAACAAATCTGAAAACAAACCCCAACTCAACATCACCAGAGTTAATGATCGGTACTATCAACGTAAGAAGCCTAAATGGCAAAGAAATGGAGCTAGCTGAGGAATTAGATAAGTACCAGATCGACATAATAGGGGTGACTGAAACAAAAAAGACCAAAACTGGTGAGATCTTTCTGAGCAGTAAATACAAAATGTTATATTCAGGCAATGACGATCAAGGAAAAGAAGGAGTAGCCATAGTATTCAACACAAAATATGAGGCTAATCTTCTTGAATGGCAGTCAGTCTCAAGTAGAGTAATGTGGGCAAATATGAGAATGGGGAACTGGACAATGAGACTTATTTGTGCCTATGGTCCCACAGAAGGTTCTACTAAGGTAGAAGTGGAGGAATTTTTTGAGGCTCTAGAGAAAGCTACCGACACAATGAAAAAGGAAAAGTTGGTCCTTGCTGGGGATCTAAATAGCAGAGTAGGAAATGATTGCGAGACATATAAAAATATTTTGGGAAAATTTGGAGAAAAGAGCAAAGCTAATAATAATGGCAAATATCTGTTGGATTTCTGCTCAGGACATGGACTGGTTATTACTAACACAATGATCCAACATAAAAATGTGCACAAATTCACATGGAGTAAGAATAAGAAATAAGAATAAGAAAAGTCTCATTGACTATGTTATTGTTGATAGTGATGTTTTCTCCCTGGTGCAGGACACCAGAGTGTGCAGAGGATTTTGAAATTGGAAGCGATCACTATTTAGTCTTGAGCAGGATAAAATTGAATTTCATATTGAAAAGAATAACATGTAAGAAAGTTTTAAAGTGAATAAACGTTGAGCAGCTCTCAGATGTGAACTGTAGACTAAAATACAGAAAGATTATTGAAAAGAAAATGAAAGAGTTTGAGAACAAGAATCAAACCTTGGAGATTCAGTGGCAAACTCTGAAGAAAACATTGATTCATTCTGTCAGAGAGGCATATGGTGAGGTTGTGTGCAAGGATAAAAAAATCAGAACTCCCTGGTGGACACAGGAAGTTAAACAGGCAGTGAAGGAAAAGAAGAAAGCATATCAAGTTTCTGGCAAATAAATCAGCTTTTACTCTTACAGAATACAGAGACAAATGTAAGAAAGCTAAAGAGTGTGTAAAACTAGCTAAACAAAAGTCATGGGAGGACTTTGGCAAGAATATAGAAAATAAATATCAAGAAGGTGGCAAAATATTCTGGAGGTTGTTGAAGAAGTTTAGGAATGGAGGAAAGAGTGCTGTAAAAGGAGTTAGAGATGATAAAGGTGACATGAAAACAGGAGAAAAAGATATCCTTGAAGTATGGAGTAATTACTTTGAAAAACTGCTAAATGAAACAAGCAGTGATGACAGCACAGTGATAAAAAACACTGACCAGGCATGCAGTCAGGAATAAATATCCATTCTTGAAGTAGAAAAAGCCATCAAAGGCTTGAAATGTGGAAAGGCAGCAGGAGTAGATGATATTCGACCAGAAATGCTGAAGTATGGTGGTATAAAAGTCTTACAGTGGCTGCACTGCATAGTTCAGAAAGACTGGACTGAGGGACGAATTCCCGATGATTTGAGTAGAGCTCTCATAGTACCCATATATAAAAAGGGAAATAAAACTGCATGAGAATTACAGAGGTATTTCCCTACTGAGTATTCCTGGCAAGATCTATGCAAGTATACTTGAGAAACGGTTGAGAAGAATTGTGGAAGAAAAGCTTGGTGAAGAACAAGGTGGATTCAGGCCAAATAGAGGCTGTCAGGATCAGATCTTCACTTTACGACAAATAGTCGAGAAAGCATGGGAATATAACAAAGATCTGTATTTAAGTTTTGTCGATTTGGAAAAGGCATATGACAAGGTGCCAAGAGAGAAGCTATTCAATACGCTGCAGTTATATGGTGTCAACGGGGCATTATATCAAGCAATACTTAAGTCTTTATTTGAGTTGTAAGTCAGCAGTTAGAATTGAAGGAAGTACAGGAAGATGGTTTAATGTTAAATCTGGTGTGAGACAAGGATGTACATTATCCTCTCTGTTATTCATTATCTATATGGATCACATTATGAAGGAAAGTGGTATTAAACCTGATATCAAAATTGGAGATGTTAATGTCAGCTCTTTGCTTTATGCAGATGATGTTATACTTCTAAATAAATCCGCTACAAGTCAGCAAGATTCTCTGACTAAATTGAATAGCTGTTGTAATAGATATGGTATGAAGGTCAGCAATAAAAAGACAAAGACAATGAAAATAGGCAGAATCATTGAAAATGTCAACTGTGTTGTGAATGGAGAACCTGTGGAACAAGTAAAACATTTCAGTTACTTAGGCACGATTTTTACTGAAGATGGTAAATTAAATATAGAAATAGACAACGAAATCAGCAAAGCTGGTATGGTGGGAAGTCAATTGAATAAATTCATATGGAATAAGAGAGAAATTAGTCGGAACACTAAATTAGCTGTATACAAGACAATGTTCAAACCAATTTTAACTTATGGATCTGAGAGCTGGGTCAGAAGTAAAACACTTGACCAAAGACTAGAGACGCAGATATGAGAGTCCTGAGAAAGATTAGAGGTGTGAACAGATGGCATCAATGGCAATATCTTATTAAAAATGAGGATATTAGGAAAGAACTTGATATTGTCAGCATCCAGGAGTGCATTAGCAGAGCTAATCTCAGGTGGTATGGTCACTTAAATAGAATGGGAGAGGAAAGTTTAGCAAAGCAAGTGTTCTCTGCCAGGTTGGCAGGAAAAAGACCCAGAGGAAGCCCAAGATATAGGTGGATTGATACGGTACAAAGTGCCTTAGACGATAGAAATATAAGATCTGATAATGTTGGAGTCTTGACAAGTAACAGACTGATTTGGAGGAAAATTGTAGATAGGAAGTTAGTAATGATGTGAATTTTTCATGTAGTACTGTCATATCCTGTACACCCCTTGAGGTTACATGGCAGGAATTTGATGATGATGAATAGGACACCACCAAGTATATTAATGGACATGTGAAGGAGCTAACAGTATCCCCTGAGTTGGATGTTCAACAAATCTGCTAAGAGTAACAGTGGAAGGGATGGAAAATAGTGGAACCACATATGGGAGAATCCATGCCAGTGGTGGCAAATTATATATGGGTCAGCTTAAGAAGGTGTAAGCAAGGAGTTAAGCATACTAGTGGTAGTTAAGTTGAGATTCAGATTATATTAAAAAAGTTGTAAAAGTTAATCAGATAATTGCAGCTATGATATGACAGATGAACAACTACAGATAACGAGGTAATAATGGTACTTGAAAAAAGGTAAATGATCATACCACATCTGGACTTCTGTGATTGGATGTAGTCATGGGTAAATGACACTTTCTTGAGATTACATCATACTGAGTATGAGAACAGTCTGAGAGAATATGCTTCACAGAGCTTGGCAAATAGGAGGATAATAGGTACTATGACTGAGACCTAAGTTGGTAAGACATGTTTATCAGATAGATATATGGGAAATATTGCATAGCATAATAGATAATAAGAGAATAAAAGTTGTGCAAGTCATGTAATTGAAAAGTAGAATGCATTGTCTGATTGGATAATAAGTGCACCAAAGCTGAAATGAATAAGAGCAATTAATTCCATGAACCATTCAATTGTGAAATAGCATTATAATGAAGTGTTTAATACTACAGCGTTGAATATAATAACCTGGTATTGTAGTATACAATGAGTTTGTGAATCCATGACAGCCCAGAAATATTACTTGACTCTCCCTATAGCACATGTTGTCAAAATAAAGTATCTACTATAAGACTGAAGCATTCCAACTAATGCTCCAGAGGTATGATGATATGCAAAAAAAATTCACTACAGCAAACTAATCATTATAACAAACTATATTTATGGTCCCTACAAATCTGCTAGTGAGACTTGAGTGTAATAATAATGAAAACAGAAAGAGCATGACCATTATACTTTACAATACAATCAAAATATATCAACAGATGACAAACTTTTGTAAGAAGAATATCCATTTAGCATTGATCATTAGTCAATCTACTACAATAATTAAATACAGCATTAGTTACTTTTTTAGCAATTAAAAAAATACCTTGCCATGATGCAGATGACCAATAAGAGCAACATTTCTAATAAGATCCGTATTATCCATCAAATCTGCAAGAAACCTAGGAGGGGAGAGAAGAGGAGAACAAATATAAGTAACTCTCTGCATGCAGTACTTTCAATATATAAAAGGGTCCCAGTGAATTTCCCAAAACAACATGAAATAATCCAAATATTAAAAAACAGTGTGGAAAAAGCATCCTGCTTAATATTAACATACAGCAGAACTCCAATTACAGTAAATTCTGGTAAATTTAAATGTGGATAATTACAAGATCATATCTCATAACCCATTTTAAAATGCAATTAATTTTTAATTGAAATACAATCCCCTGAAAGTCAGTTCCAATGAAAGTGAAGTTAGCAAGAATTCAGTCTCTTGATTTAAAAAAAAAAAAAAAAAGGAATAACTAAATAAATTCTTTCCTAAACTCTTTCCTTTCAGCCTTTTCAAAATCTGATGTCAAAATAATTTTCAACACATAAATACTACCTTTCCTGGCAATGAATACACCCTTCTATAAAAGATGTAGTTATATTTTTAAATAACAGGCTCATATTTCATATATTTACAAAATAATGCAATTTCACTTTCCTGACACTGATAATTTACATCAGGTGAATGAAGAAGACAAGACCTACATAAACAGATACCCACTTCTGCCTAATGAAATCAGAACTTGTAGATTGAGATGGCTTGGATATGTGGAAGAAATCAGAGAAGAGAGAAATGGCTAAACAAGCATTCAAAATGTAGGCTGATGGCAAGTGACCTAGAGGAAGAATGTGGCACCACTAGAAGATGGAAATTCTGGACTGAACTAAAAGAGCTGAAAGTAGAAAGAATGGAATGGAAGAAGTTGGTACTGGGAGCAAAAAACTTTAGAGGTTCAGTAAGCTATGGGAAAAGAAGAACATTGATAATACAAGCTAACAGATATTTATCCAAAAACCTAACAGGCTAGGGCTAAAAAGTGGCACAGAAAGAGAAAAGAATACAAAAGAAAAAATTTTATATCCCCATGCCAAGTCTAAATTAAACGTTGCAGTTTAATTTAGACTTGGCATGGGGATATAAAATTTTCATTTATGCTTTGAAATCAAATACCTTCACAAATCTTCCATTCCATTAAGTACTCATCAAAACACCTTTAAACAACATTTTATGCTGTTATGTTAAGAGTTTCTATTTAATGAATGTTTAGACAACATTCATTAACTAGAAATCCTTAACATAGGAGCAGTGCAGACCATTATTTTTTATTTTTTACATTTTCTAATACTTATCACAAATTTGTCTCATTATTCATTATAAATATATTAGGTAAGGTACATTACCTAATATATTTACAATTCCTGATAGCTTCATCTCATCTCATCTTTTTTTTACCCTCTTTTGCCTTGTGGTGTCAAGGGTGTATTAATCATTGGACCTCAAAACCGTTCACAGGATAAAGTGGTCCCTACACCCTGGTGTATCTTATGTCCTGTAGTGTTGAGTTCTCAAAGCCGGTTTGCCTGCTTTGTGGGGTGAAAAATCCCAGGATAAACTGGGGGAAAAAAAACTATTGTCCATGCCCAAGACCAGTTAACTTGGCTATAGCTAAGGAAGATCCTTCAGTTCCTCACTTCACCAATGGGAATCGAACCTAGGACTTCCCCAGGCACATGGTTGCGAAGTGCACAGCCACTAGGCTAACTGCACGGACCATCCTGATAGCTTACGTTATTTAAACATAAACATAAGCCGGTCACAAACTTATTCCCTACCATAAGTAGTTATGAATTAACTTTTCTAACACTATCTCAGATGCTCAAAATTCTTAACAAGCATCACAAAAGCAAGCAAATCCTCAACAGGTGTCAAAACATAGTCCGAGCGACAAATAATTATGTATGTACTTTTTTTTTTATATATAAACAAATTACATACTATTAAGGTAAATTAGATTCTGTTTAGTAAATTAGATACAAAAAAAGAGTTTAAACATGAAACAATTTAGTCTCTCTCATTTACAACCCTGTCCATTAGTTGGGCTGTTTGGAATTATGGCTGAAGCAAGTAAGTTTATGGAGACTGGTGTTTATCTGGTTGAAAGCATGATAGCCACTTTCACCCTCAGTTGAAAAGAGCTTGATGAAACAGGAAAAAAAAATTAATGTAAGGTGGAAATATGAAAAATCCCTCAGTGCATACAAGATTTGTAATGCATAGAGTGGGGAAAGGGAGTGGAATTAAGAATGAATATGTTATATAATATGCCAAATTAAAATAATACTATTATTATTCTTCATCTTCCATCAAACGTAACACATTAAGGTGCTAAATGACTATTCATGGCCAAATAATATGGACTCACAGAAACAAAATTACTACAGTGTTAGGGAAATCACCAACATGTCTGTGTCATCCAGTTTAATGTCTTTTATTCTTGTAAGAAATTCTATGGAAATTTTTAACAAAGAAGCTGAGTGGCCAATGAGGAGACAGAGAAGGTTAGACAATAATCTTGATATATCATATGTAGGACTGCCTATAGGACAGGTTGGCAGGAAAATGACCCAGAGGAAGACCAAGATATAGGTGGATGAATACGGTACAAAGTGCCTTAGACGATAGAAATATAAGATCTGGTAATGTTGGAGTCTTGACAATTAACAGACTGATTTGGAGGAAAATTATGGATAGGAAGTTAGTAATAATGTAAATTTTTCATATAGTACTATCATATCCTGTACACCCCTTGAGGGTACATATCAGGAATTTGATGATGATGATTGCCTATAGAGTCCACAATAGGTGTAAGTGGACAGTTGCTTTCATGTAATTTTGGTGAGCCAATATTCTAGGCAGACACAGATGTATTGGAGTTTTGACATTGTCTCTCTCTTCACAAATACCCTCACAATAGACTTTCTAGCCCCAGAAATTTCCATTTGACATAGTGGACTTATTCAAATTTGCAATTACATCTGGTTACTCTCACATGGAAAGATAACAAAAAGAAGGAACTGCAATGGCCTCACCCTTATCAAGTAACCTAGCCAAAAGAATTTTCTCTCTTGACCCAAAACCAACAATTTGGCTGCAGTACATTGATATCTTTGCAGTTTGGAACCACACAGAACCAGAACTCTATTCATTTCTACAAAAAAATCAACATCCCTACATCCTTTTATTTAAGTTCAAGATGGATCCATTTCCACTTCTGTCTGCTGAAAACCAACTTTTTCAGATCATTATATCCATAATACATCAGTCCACCATCCATCTGAAAAATGTCATCATAAAATTCATAGTATCGAGAGTACACAAGAATGTTATTCTGAAAAATCTCTAAAACAATAATTGGAAATTTTCAATGAACAGCCTTACTAAATGGGTATAATCCAAGAATAACAAAAAAAAAAAATAATTAACCACTCTCCTATACATCATCCCAGACAAGAAGAAGCCCACAGGACTCTTATACCATATATTAAAGGCATCTCTGAATGTGTTGCAAAAATTATGAAAAAATATCAAACATTGCTACCTATATACCCATCAACCAAATTCATAACCTGCTACCTTCTCCAAAAGACAAATTCTAACCAGTGATGCCACCTGGTGTATACCAAGTACCATATTCATGCAACTTGTCTTACTATGGGCAACATCTCTGAACATCAAGACCACATTTGGCTTATCAAACCTCATAAATCTTGCCTGGCAAAACATGGAATTGAAAACATTAATACAAAGGATTCAATGGAAAAACACCAAGCCGCTGCATAAATCCATATATAAACATGAATGTTAATACAAAAAAAGTGCTGAAGCCCTACTTCATTGACCTAACCTCAATTGTAATGACTCCATCACTATTCCAAAAGTGCAGGAAATTGTTATCCTTAATTATAAAAAATAAATTTATAATCTCTTATATTTTATTTTTAACAAATTATATTTTTTTGGGGGGGAGGGACAGATGTGGGCTCAAATCCATCTAGGAAATAAAGAATCTGTATATAGGGTTTCCAATAATATGGGCTTACTGAACACAGTTTAGATGAGCACATATAAAGACTGCGGCATTTCCCTCTTCCAGAAATTTGGTTTTCATCCTGCAGAATAGGACAAGCCAGTAAAAAAATATATGCAATTCATTCATAGATGAAGATTATTGGTTTCATTTTAAGGCTATGCTACTTGGCCTTGAGAGGCCAAAAAGCATAACATGTTCAAGCAAAATATGAAATGCAATAATCATATGCAGGATCCCCATTTAAGAGTTTTTCTTTCTTAATAGAAGAACAACTTTGCTGAGTATATGAAAAAAAAAATGCCTCCCAAACTCCCAAAAATTCACAGCCAAAAGATATATTTCTAAAAAAATGATGCATTACACAGTAGGCTACAGGAAAAGTTAAGCAGTATGAACTATTTTTTTTTATTTAACCACGCTACCAGCCAAGATGTCTATAGATGTCAAGGTTATCAGGGATGCGAAGTGCATATTAAAATTGTAATACCATTGATATTACATTGAAATATATGATGGATACGGAGCGTATGAGGATGCATATTTGATCCATAATGGCCAGTTAGGTGGTTAAACCATTATCATAACTGTTATAGTGGTGTTTCAGAGATGAAAAAAGAGCAAAAGAACATGTGAAAGAAGATGCTCTTAGACATGTCACATATACCAAGAGGATGCAGTCAAGATTTAACATACATTGCTTGATTTCATCTTCAGTGTCCATCTTTGAAATCTTTAGATATCCTTATTATTATTTCACTGTTCCAAAAGATTTCAGATGTAAGAAGATTATTTTTTAATTACATTGAATGATAATTTAACAAAAATGATAATTAATAATTTCACCTAATATGCGGGAATATCAAATGATAATCTGCATCCAACCTGGGTACTGGTCTGGATGTCATGCTTAGAAGAGCAGCCACCATTCTGTGATCTATTGAGATATCCTCTGTAATTCTCTCAATCACTTTTATTTTCCTTTTATAGATGAATACTATGACAGCTTGACTCCAATCATCTAGAATTCAATCTTGACCAGACTTTCTGAATTATAGAGTGCAGCCACTGTAAAACGTTTATACCTTAAGTATTGATTTATACTGCTTCATTTGTCTTGAATATTTTCTACCACTGCTAATTTCATTTAATAATTCTCCAAAGTAATTACTTCACACATCCAGAATAAATATCCATATTTTCAGTGTTTATGTCACCCATCATCTACGATTCCTTTATACAGTTTTATACTCCATTTTTAGGCTTTTTATTAGTTTTATCCTTTATCCAAGTATAAGCAAACAAAGTTTGTGCCTGAAGTATCTTCAGGACTGACACAACTCGTGATAAAGGTGGACAAAGCTCTAATCATTGTCTGAGTATCTCCCATAATGCAAAGCACATCTCCTTGCGGACATGTATAATGCTGTGCATTAAGGGAAGGGGTACTACCCAGACGGGAGTAGACTTTTATTGAGGTCTTGTCAGTGGGAGTCAGACCCAGAAGTGGCGACACTAAGATGGAAGTAATGGAGAAGTCATATTTACCTATACAAGTTGCCAAAAGGTGTCTCACCTTATTATTAAATTACTCTGGATTAGAGAAAGATGTTGGAAGTTTTTTTTTCCCCACTTGGTTAGACTATAATAAATTTAGTTTAATCCTTTATCCAAGTGTAAGCAAACAAAGTTTGCACCTGAAGTATCTTCAGGACTGAGGTAACTTGTTGTAAAGGTGGACTACGCTCTCATCACTCGCATTAGTATCTCCCATAATGCAAAACACATCTCCTTGCAGACATGTATAATGCTATGCATTAAGGCAGGCCTGCACAACATATGGCCCGCAATGCTATTTATTTTTTGGCCCGTTTGCCTGATTGAAATTAATTAATCATACGGAGGAATATGAAATTACAAGATTTGAATTAAATTTTTACTAAGACTCTGCATGTTTACGTTCATGCGATTAACGTCACAATCATGTTTCTTTCAACTCGACAATAAATTGCATTTGGAGTTATTCCTACTGTCGTATTTAATAAGAAATTTTATTACAATCGCTTCGAGGTTTTGTTAGCGCTAGTGTCACTGAGGGGAAATTCAAAGTTACATCTCCGTGATAACAACTTGATGTCTACGAATGAGAATGAATCGTATTAAACAAAATTGGCCGTGCTTGGACTGGCTTTTTCAGTGTAGTGGTTGGTTGTAGCTGGAGCAATACATTCATAACCTATCATAACTGATAGGTTATGAATGTGTGCTATCATAACCTGCATTATTGTGAGTTTTATTTCATTAGCGTTTTATAATTAATATTGTCAATCTCGACACAATGAGCTTAAGTAAAAAGCGTAAAATAGATTCGGAACATCGAGCATTAACCCTAAGTGGACAAACAAATATTTTTTATGTTGTTTAAGGACAAAATAGTGTGCATTGTTTGCCAGGAATCTATCGCTGTGCCGAAAGAGTACAATCTGAGACATCATTTTAAATTGAAACATCCTAACCTTGGCAAGTTGGATGCAAGTAAAAATCAAATCAAAGCAGCAAAGTTATTGAAAGTCCTTAGCGGTGAGCAACAAACCTTTAAAAAAGTGACATCTGCAAATGAAGTTGCCACAAAGGTAAGCTTAAAAATATCACATGGAATAGTTTGTGCTGGCAAAAAATCATTTAATGAAGAAGAGTTGATAAAAAAAGTGTCTGATGATTGCCGTTTCCGAATTGTGTCCTGATAAGAAAAATAATTTTGAAAATATCAGTTTTCCCGTATGACTCTTCAGTGCAAGGTGGCTGATATTGCCGAGGATCTTAAAGATAACCTGCAAAAATCGGCTAGTGAATTTGTCTATTATTCGCTTGCTATGGATGAAAGTACAGATGTGAAAGATACTGCACAGCTATTAATATATTTAAGAGGTGTTAATAAGAATTTTGAGGTGACAGAGGAGCTTGCTGGTTTGTGTTCAATGAAAGGAAGAACAACAGGAGCTTGAACAAAACCAAACAGCATTCATCCTTAAGTGATATCAATTTAGAGGCCATATTAAGAACGGCCACTTCAAACATGACACCACACTTTGATAAAATAGTGGCAACAAAGAAATGTAATGTGTCACATTGTAAATTCTTGTCACAATGTGACATTCAGTGACTAATATTTCACTGCAAATAAGTGTGATATTCTCAGTGAAATTATTAGTAAACTCTGTTTATGTTTAAGTAGTTTTTATTGAGAACTTTTGCAGCTATATCTGTTTATAAATCATTTTAATTGTAACTCTCTAAAAAATTTAAATATGCATATTAATTAGTATTTACTATAGACCTACTAACAAATTTACTTAAGTTTAGCTGCAGTGGACTAGTCTAAGATTCAAGGTCCGAAATGATCTGGCCCTTGGTCAGTGGTCCAAGTTGGGTTTGGCCCTCAAAGACAATCAAGTTGTGCAGGTCTGCATTAAGGGAAGGGCCACTAACCAGACCGGTTTCGATCTTTATTGAGGTCTCGTCAGTGGGAGCCAGACCCAAAGGTGGTGATACTTGCAATTTCTAATGTTTTATTCAACATTAGAAATTGGCCTAAATCAGGTAAAAATAAAACCCCTATAATAGGCTACCTGTTGTACATGTAGTTAAAATTCTACCGAGCTAACTATATCAACCTGTTTACCAGGCCCCACATTTACATTACTCATAAGCATTTCGTTTAGATATGAATCACGGGTGAACTACGCAGCCTGAAAGAAAAATCTTTATACGAAGCAAATATGATTCATGCAACGCATTGAAAAAATGTACTGTGAATCGTATTTGATTCATACGGCAGTCAACGTGTTAACCTCTCTACGGCCAAACTGGATGAAATAGTGAGACCAACTTTCACTTCTTATCCATGTTATTCAATATGTGTTACAGAATCGTATCCAGATTTATCTGGACTTATATATACGTCCTGGCCGGTTGGAGGGGCCATTGTTTTCGAGTTTTCTGTTGATATTATTATTCCATAATCTTTGGCTATTTCATTTAAATTTAAAATATCTTTCTGTAAGTTATCTTCAGAATTTGTAATTATTATTTGGTTATCAGCAAAAAGGAGTGTGTTTAAGCTCACAGTAGGAGAAAGTTTAATATCTTAATGGAAATTTTTATTCCATTTAGATAAATGTCTGCAAGGAGATGTGCTTTGCATTATGGGAGATACTAAGGCAAGTGATGAGAACTAATACCACCTTTACCATGAGTTGCCCCAGTCCTGAAAATACTTCAGGAGTAAACTTTGTTTGCTTACACTTGGATAAAGGATTAAACCAAATATATAACTGATATGATAGTTCATAATTTAATCTTATTTGTATTTGATTATTTTCATATATATTTATAATGGCTTTTAGAATATTATTTGGTATTTGTCTTTCTTTTAATATATTAAATAAAATACTTCTTTTAATTTTATCAAATGCTTTTTCAAAGACAATAAACGTAACATGTGTTTCTAAATTGTATTCTTCGTTTTTCTCTATTATTAATTTTAGGCAAAAGGCCAGATCTATACATGATCATGCTTTTCGAAATCCATTTTGTACTTCTAAAATAAAGCTTTCAGAATATTTTATTAGTTTGTTATTTAAAATTTTGCTATATATTTTGTAACAGGAATTTAGAATACTTATACATCTATAATTTCTAGGGTCATCTCTACTATCTTTTTTTAAAGATACAGATTACTATTGCTTTTTTCCATTCTATTGGGGGGTTACTAGTTGAATAGATTTTATTTAAAAACAATGGGAGTCTTTCATTCATTTCAGAAATTATGGACTTTACAACCGTGTTATAAAAAACTCGTTTAATTTCCCGACGTTTCGATCTTCATATTAAGATTATCATCTCGAGCATATACAAATATAGAGGACAAGCTGAGTAACATTACATACAATAAACTACAGAAACAATGATTTGATCACAGGTTATTCTACTGGCCTCTAGTGGAAAAAAAAAAAAAAATTAATTATTTAGAAACTAAATCAAGCTAAATTTTATTTATGATAACATGAATAAACATTCTTTCTTATAGATAGTTTTCTTTCATTAACAATGATATCCTATTTTTAGCATTACAATTGTTATTTTTAATTTAGGATCCTGGATTATCTATAGTCCTGTTTATAGTTACTTTTAGAGAGGAAGGTTCCATGGGCCGAATATGTGATTTCCATATGTTTGGGATAATAATCTCATAGGCTTCCTTAAATTTGCATTCATACCATGTTTTGGTGTGATGTAGACAACTAGCGCTTTTTCAGTCAATTCTATGTAAAGTGTTCAGGGCATGATCAGAACGCCAGCTTCACCATAATTATTATATTTAATGTGTCATTTATGTTCTTTTCGTCTGATAGGAATTATACGTCCTGTTTCCCCTCTATATGGTATGTTACAGGTGCAATAAATACTATACATCCAGGGTGGCCCATCGGAGGCAGTGGGTCTTTGGATGAGTTGAGTAAGCTTTTTAATTTTTCAGGAGGCTTTGAGGTTGTATTTTTGTAGTATTCTGTTTATTTTATCTGATGTCTTTAATGTAAAGAATGGTTATAGTTTTATTATAGTCTGGTTTGTCTTTGTTTTTTTATTGAGGTCTTGTAGAGAATTTTGTTGTTAGTGTTTTAGTTGGGGTGGTTAAGGGTCAAAGCTGTATAACTGAGAGGAGACCATTATCCCCTCTGTTATTCATTATCTATATGGATCACATTATGAAGAAAAGTGGTATTAAACATGATATCAGAATTGGAGATGTTAATGTCAGTTCTTTGCTTTATGCAGACGATGTTATACTTCTAAATAAATCCTGTTTATTTAGTCTGCAAGATTCTCTGACTAAATTGAATAACTGTTGTAATAGATAAGGTATGAAGGTCAGCAATAAAAAGACAGAGACAATGAAAATAGGTAGAATCGTTGAAAATGTCAACTGCGTTGTGAATGGAGAACCTGTGTTTTTCAATCACAATTTTGTGAACTGCGTATGCGTTTGTGTTGTTTGTTTAGGTGACTAAGGAATATGTCTAGTGTCTGGCAGCCATGGGACCAGATCGCGAAAACATCGTCAACGTATCTAAGGCAGACTTTGAATTTTAAAGGAGAGGAATCTAAAGCATGTTGCTCAAAATGTTCCATATAAAAGTAAATATAAAACAATAAAACTATAACCATTCTTTACATTAAAGGGACATCAGATAAAATAAACAGAATACTACAAAAATACAACTTCAAAGCCACCTTTAAACCTCCTGCAAAATTAAAAAGCTTACTCAACTCATCCAAAGACCCACTCCCTCTGCTGGCCCACCCTGGAGTATACCGTATTTATTGCACCTGTAACATACCATATATAGGGGAAACAGGACGCACGATTCCTATCAGACAAAAAGAACATAAAAGACACATTAAATATAATAATGATGGTGAAGCTGGCCTTTCTGATCATGCCCTGAACACCTTACATAAAATTGACCGGAAAAGCACCAGTTGTCTACATCACACCAAAACATGGTATGAATGCAAATTTAAGGAAGCCTGTGAGATTATTATCAACCACCCCAATCTGAATAATAATGATGGTCAAAAAATCCCAAACATATGGAAGGCACATATTCAACCCACAGAACCTTCCTCTCTAAGAGTAACTATAAACAGGACTATAGATAATCCAGGATCCTAAATCAAAAATAACAATTGTAATGCTAAAAATAGGATATCATTGTTAATGAAAGAAAACTATCTATAAGAAAGAATGTTTATTCATGTTATCATAAATAAAATTTAGCTTGATCTAGTTTCTAAATAATTATTATTTTTTTTTCACTAGGTCATGCCAGTAGAATAACCTGTGATCAAATCATTGTTTCTGTAGTTTACTGTATGTAATCTGTTAGATCCTGAATGGAGGATTTTCTAGGAAGTTGTTCATTCAGAATCTAACATGAAAATTTCACTTATTTAAGATAATACCTGCACACCAGCAGAAAGTAAAAAAGACCTGGTTTGTTGTATAAGAGAATGTGTATTAATATGTGAATTGTATTAGAAATATTTGTAGTCAAAAACGGAAAACTAAATTAGGGAATTATGTCAGATTAATGATACTATGTAAAAGAAACGTTAGCTTAAATTTGTGTCCTATTAAGCTACTTCAAATAACGTAAGTCACCAGGCAGGTAATGAGCAACAGTGCAAAGGTCGCGTCTGAAATGCACATATCGGTCGTAACGCCGGAGGCTACAGCATATGCGGAAAATAACGTAAACACGCTTTCCTGGAAGACAGCAATAGGGAGAGTAAGGATCATTTTAAGGGCATTAAAACTAAAGGTCATGTGAAAAAGAATACAGCAAAAAGAGGGTGCTAGAACACAGAATATAAGCCAATGCGCACCACATTGCAAGCCTTTTTTGTTCAGGATTTCATCTCGAAGATTCTTGACTGGTGATCGGAGAAAGGATGAGGCAGGGTTCTATGATGTCGGACAGCGGGTCATTTTCCTGATTATACTGAAGAAGATTCCAAGCAGAGCCATATACGAATCATCAGCTTATGCAGAATTGTGCCACTCGATGGATGTCCGATCAGAAAGGAATGGAGATAGCCCTCAGTAGCGGCAGAAATTAGTTCAAATCCGGGAACAGTAGAAAGGATGACGTAGCCAAAAGCCAGGCGCCAAGATAGCCGATCGAAGGATGACCAGAACAACACGTGGTAGTTAATAGACCTTCGGAAAGAACTGGGTAATGTAGAGATATTTGTTACGGAAGTGATAGAGGATAGAAATTTGTGTTTGATTAAGTAATGTGGACAATCCTTAGAGAACATTGATAAGATTTCGTATTTTGAGACAGCAAATTCTGTTGGACAAGGAATTGTCAGGAACGAATCTAATTGTATGCGACTGAAGTAATAAGTGTATTTTGTTTAGTAAATAATCTTAACTGAGATAGCAACAAGTTGTGTAATACTTTATGAATAGCATGCATGAAAGGATCTTAATTTAGTGTGATATTGTCATTGCTTTCCATTGTTTTGTATGATTAATACTTTGATCTATCCAAGTGAATTCGATAACTTTAGAATTGTTTTAACTATCGTAGGATGAGATTTAGAAGTTTTAGTATTTTGATTCAATTTAGTTGTAATTGTCATTTAGTTCCAATAAACATGTTTTATTGCATATGCATGAGTCATGCCTGAATTCGAGATATCAAATTACCACTTATAAAATTAGAACCATAGCAGGAGAAATTTTAGTATATATATGTTTAAGAATAGATCATTGGTCACGATGGCAAAGTACCTATATCTATTTAAGTGTGTGTGTTAGAGTGTATGCCAATGAATCTAGGAATATTTCCCTGAACATGAATAAATTCCTGTTATAGGATACTGGCTGGCACAGTATAAATACAAATTGCCAGCATCTGAAAAGGAAATATCCCTAGGTAGAATCTAGTTAGGCTACACACAAGAAAAGATAATAGAGGTTAAAGAAGTATATAAGTTAAGAAAGTAGAGAGAAACAAGAACGTAACAAATGTAACTCAGCTTGTCCTGTATATTTGTATATACTCCAAATGATGATCTTAATATGAAGATTGAAACGTCGGGAAATTAAAAGAGTTTTTTTATAACACAGATTTAAAGTCCATAATTTCTAAAATGAATGCTGATCACTGTGCAACACTAAAAGAAAGGAATAGGAGTCTTTCTTTGAACCTTATTCCTGCATATTTATATAATTCTGAACCTAACTGATTTTCTCCAGCTGATTTTCAATTTCTTGTTTCTTTCAGGCTGATTTCTATTTCATCTTTAGTTATTTCCTTTTCATTTTCATTAAATGTTTGCCAGTTATCTTTTTAAAAATATTTATCTGTCCACAATTTTGTATATAAATTTAGAAATTAATTTTCTAATTTCAATTTAATGTTTAATTTTATGCCTTCTTTAGAATCTGTACTTAGATGTTTCAAAATCTTATATACATTGGTTCTTATTTTATATAAATCATGTTCTAAATTAGAAACAAATTTGTTCTATAATTCTCTATGTCTTTTTCTGACTTCTCTTTTAGCTTTTGCTCTAATCCTTTAATATTCTATTAAATCTAATCTTTTACAGCTTAATCATTTATGATATGCTTCTTTTTTCATTTTGATTATTATTTCATTTTTTCTTTTTAGTGAATTTTTTGGTCTTTCCAAAGCTTTCATTTGCTACTGTATTTAGTATCATTTTTATATTAAGCCATTCTATTTCTATTTCTTCATTTTGTTTTATTTTATCTAGATGTTGGTTAATTCTTTGTTCATATAGCCATTGTATATTTGTGTCATTTAATAATCTAGTTTTATAAACAAATGTTTTAAATTTTCTTTCTATTCTTGTTATTTGTAGCCATTTAGGTGGTAATCTTAATTTTATTTTAATGAGGAAGTGGTCACTACTTATTTCATATCCTCTGTGAACTCTAACATCTAAGGATAACTTTGATGTCTTTTCATTTAAGATTAAGTAATCTAATATTAATTTCTGTCCTCTTGCTGTCCAAGTATATTTATGTATGTCTTTATGTTTATAGAAAGAATTCATTATTTTAAGGTTATTATAAACTACAAAGTCGATCAATTTTTTACCATTCTTGTTTAGAGTATGTTCTCCACATATTCAATTTTTGTGTTTTCAATTCTTGTATTTAAGTCTTCTGCTAATAATATATAATTATTTTTATTTATTTTATTATATATATTTTGTAACTGATTATAAAATTCAATATTATCCTGTTCTCTTCCTTCTTCTGGGTCATATAAACCGATTACTGTTAAATAATCTCTATATATTTTTATTCTAGCTTCTATTATTCATTCATTCCATAATTTATATTTTAACTGTTTTGAAAGGGAATTATGAATTCAAATCATAACAGCAGCTTGTGCTCATTGGTCTCTGTCAACTCCACTATACAGGTATGCCTCGATTAACGCTGTTAATTAATCCCTCGATGTTACCTTGTATATCAAAATCGCATTAATCAAATCTAATAATCAATAGTAAAAATTATAATTAGTTCATGATCGATTACTGTATTAATAATTCATTTTATATGGTACTCTTTTAGGAAAGACAAAAAATGAATTCAAAGTAAATGTTTAATAAATACTTGTACCTACATTATTTACTGCAATTTTTTTTATCAAAAGAAGTTATCAAGAGTCGTTTGCACAGTTTTAGTTTTTTCTTATCGACATAAATTCTATGATAACAAGCCAAATGACTCTCCAGACCTTGGCAAACAAGCAATGAAACATAAAGAAATAACACTGCAAATATAATACATGATGGTATAAATGAAGTTAATATTGAATCCAATATTATTTCATAGCTGAATATAGAAACTACAATAGTTCGTGCCGAATATATAGAAATTAAAAGTTTCGGCAGATGAAAGCATAAGCAACCTTATGGGCAACTCGTAGTAAAGGTGGAGTAAGCTCCAGATCACTTTCCTTAGTATTTTCCATAATGTAGAGCACATCTCCTAGAGTACATGTATGATAAATAAGCCTTTGGCTCTCTATTTCAGTAATACATGATGGTTTATTTATTTTCAGTTACAATCTAGAAACTATTGAAAAAAGAATGAAAAAAACAATAACTGAACCATACTATACTGACATCGGAGGTAGCGGTATCTCTCATATACAATTTACTGTCAAATATATTTCCTTTACATAACGTGTTAAACCAAACTGACAGCAAAAGATGTGGAATATCACTGGTAACATATGAATGCACAGCTACTCATGACCTCCAAGTTATACACTGAATTGTATAAGAATATTTATATTAAACATTTTGCATGTATCTGTCAGATCAACTGCGAGCACCACAGGTTTAAAGGCGCATCGATCAAAACTCTTGCCGCGTATATCAAGGGATTGCCGCAATTAATTTCGCCGCATTAAGCAAGGGATACCTGTATATTGCATTAAAATTTTCAGTTCTCGTGGTTCCTTTTAATTTCTTTTCTGATTCAGTGATTACTGCTATTTGAAAATTTTTTTCATTTAATATGATCTAATTCTATTTCTTTATATGCTATTCCTCTTACATTCCAGTTTGCTATATATATTAAATTTTGTCATTTCCATTTTCATTTTACTTTTTCCTTTCCAGGGTTGTATCGTTTTCCAAAGATTAATTTCAGTTACCTTTCTCTATTAGATTAGAAGTAGATTAATGTTCTCCATGTAAGGTTACTAGCCTGGCGATGGATAGTCCAGTGGTAAGGCTGCTATCTTGAGGCTTCTGAACTAGCCTTCTTCCAAATTTAAATCTATAGGAGGAACAGAGTATACTGAAGAGGAAAGAGTCGGTTTCAGAGGGGGGGGGGGACATGGATATACACCAGAAATGGAAAGACTCTCAAGTACTCTAATAACATAAGGGTCATAAAATAAGAAAAGCTGGCTGATAAAGCCATACAGGAAAGATTAAAGTGAGTGAATTTTCCTCAAAGGAGAGGATGGATCCAGCTGGGAGGAAAAGTCCATGGGAGTGCCACTTCCCTTACAATCAAGTGCCACTTCCATGGACACCAGCCCCCCCCCCCCCCATAGCTGGATCCATCCTCTTCCTCTCCTTTGAGGGGGGGGGGGAGTTATAAACAAAGCTCATAGGAAGACTTTCATAGGAATATAGAATATAAATATCAGACAATACCATTTAAATTCTCACTTTCATCTGATAATTAATTGCGGGAGATCCTGTAATTTCTAGAGAACATGTACCTTGGATGGAAGATAGGGGAGCCCACCAGATATGGTGGGGTGGTCCACGAACCCTTATTCAATATATTTGGACCACCCCACAATATCTGGTGGGCTCCCCTACCTGCCACCCAGGAATATGCTCTCTAGAAATTACATAGCCCCCCGCCCTCCGAAATTAATTATCAGGTGAAAGTGAGAGTTTAAATGGTACTGTGTGATATTTATCTTCTATATTCCTATGAAAGTCTTCCCATGAGATTGTTTATAACTTTTTTCCTTCACATGTACAAGCTTTCCTACATTTTTCTCTGAATTCTCTCACTGAGGCAGACATACAATAGACACTGAATGAAGCTCTAGTTCTGCTGATCAAATTAAGCCTGTGTTTGAAAATCTCTGTCAGAAGGGCGGTTCAGCACACATCCTAGTGATGATCCCGTAGGGAATGCTCCAGTTGCTCCTCCTTAAATGGAGTTGGTTGCCCACCTTGATGTACCTATTTACCCATCACAGAGAAATAAGACCACTGTTGATGACATCATTATAGCTGAGAGAAGGTGGAAGCATCCTTAAAGGCTCTCACTGTGCCTCTACACACATTTGTAGAAATTACTTTCTGACTCTCTAATGATTGTGGACCCGCAACAATAATGCGACTCTACCAATGATACAATGCAAATAAGATACCGAATAAAAATAGATTAAGATCATAGTAATTAGAAATAAGGTAGTGTAAGTTAGATGTAAGGTAGTGTAAGTTAGATGTAAGGTAGTGTAAGTTAGATGTAAGGTAGTGTAAGTTAGATGTAAGGTAGTGTAAGTTAGATGTAAGGTAGTATGTAAGTTAAAATAAGCTAGGTTAAGATGGGATCAATGAACATGAGTTGAGCAAATTAATTATCAGATGAAAGTGAGAGTTTAAATGGCCAAATTCATGCAAGCCCCGACCTGGCATTAGCAAAGTGCCAGACTCCATCACTACATGCATATGGCTGAAGTTATACACTCATGAGCAGCTGAATTAGAGATACCTGTCGTGTTGGCAAAATGGTGCTATGGTAGCCCTGCTGAATGGAATAGTGCCACGTGGCGCGTGACGCGTGACGGGGATGTCGTCAGACCATGTACTGACTGTCTGAATAATAGTCAAGCACACAATGGGGAAGACTCAAGATCTCAGCGAATTCGATCATGGCCAGATACTCAGAGCCAGACGTATGAGGCACTCCATCTCCGAAGTTGTGCAGGCACTGGGCTTTTCACAGGTCACCGTGTGGAGTGTACCGTGAGTACATGGAATTGGGTAAAACCACAGCCACCATGGAAAACTGCTGTGGTGTACAACGTGTCGATGACAGGGGACAGCGTCGGCTAGCTCGGATAGTAACAGCGGATAGACGGGCCACAGTGTTTGCAGATCACTCGCCAATTCAATGCATTGAATTGGCGAGTGATCTGCAACAACAACATGCAAGTAGCTACACCATCCAGAACCATCTCCTCACTATGGGATACGGAAGATACGAGTGTGTCACCAAGCACATGAAGCAATGTATCCCTCATGCCAGCAGGGTACAGTTCAGGCCAGTGGTGGTGGTATCCTCGTATGAGGACTGTTTACATGGGATGAAATGGGTCCCCTGGTACATCTACCACAGTCACTTACCGGCAAACGATACATGGACCTGCTGTCAGATCATGTGCACCCATTTCTGCACCTACAGCACCCTGCAGGAGACCTGTATCTACAGCAAGACGATGCATTGGCGCACCGATCCTGAATTGTGGCTGAGTGGGTGGATGAACACACCACGGACATGAGGATGCTTGGCTGGTCCCCTGACCTCAATCCTATTGAACAAATCTGGGATGCTGTCGAGAGAGATATACGCGCTCTGGACTCTGTTCTGACCAATCTCTGTGCATTGTGGGAGGCTGTGCAGCAGTCATGGATCAGTTTGGCTCCCCAACGCTTCCAGTGCCTTGTGGAGTCCATGCCACGCTGCATCGCCGCTGTCATCAAGGCGAAAGGGGATGCTACCCGCTACTAGGCAGGTATATCTAATTCAACTGCTCATGAGTGTATAGGAGGCCATAGTTGGCTAGATGCATGGCCATGTCATATTTCATGTGCTTTGAGAGCTGAATGCTAATTCTTAATGTGGGATGATGACTGAATGCCTCAAGTCAGAATCCCATCTAGCCACTACAATGATACTCTTCCTACCTTGTGCATTGAAAGGCAGTGCCAGCCAGAGTTGCTTTTGTACTGTTATGTGTGATCACTCTGGTGATGAGGCCACAAGAATGAAAGCATCGAGGCAGCCACTGAAATTATGCAGGCTCGGCACCATTCAGATGTAACATGAGGGCTCCATATCATCTGCAAACAATCTGGATGTCATGCTTAGAAGAGGAGCCACCATACTGTGATCGAGATATCCTCTGTAATTCTCGCATTCAGTTTTATTTCCCTTTTATAGATGAATACTATGACAGCTTTGCTCCAATCAGCTGGAATTCAACCTTCTGACCATACCTTCTCAATTACACAACCAGTATCTACATATAAATCATACCTGAAGAAAATAAATATAAAACACTAAACTTTAAAAATTGATCTAATATGTAATGTTAACATATATCATACTCTAAATCATATGTTGTTACTGGTAGGTCCTGTTCCACATGTGAAAATTTCTTCTGTTTTACAGGAGCAATAATAGGTTCTGTAAAAATAAATCAAAACCATTAATATACACTGTAGTGAACTCCTATGAAATATTTCCACAAATTTTATTCAGCTAGTTTTTAAATAAATTAAAATTACATTTCAAAATTAATTCAATTCCATCATCATCATTAAATTCCTGATGTGTGTGTGAACTTTCAGGGGGTATAAGGTATTATTATTCGTGACACCTCCAAAGAGTCCGAAGACTCATTGCGGGAGGATACCTATTGTACAACTCCATCTCCACCACTACACTGAAACTCTTCTACCAATCATCAACATCAGCACCATCTACTGGCCACTACCTCCACCACCACAGCTAGTATTTTTTTTGTCTGTAAATTGCATGTGTTCTGAAGGGCCGATTTATTTGTATGCGGGATGAAAAACCCGAGTTTCCGGGAGTAAAAACCTTGCTACCTCCGTATGAGATTGGTTAACTCACCTTCTATTGAAAACGTCCATATAAAGATTCCTCCCATCATGACGAGAATCGAACTTAGGCCTTTTCCAATCAAAGGGTACAACGTACTGTCGTTCTTCCAATTGCGTAATGGATAGTACTATATGAAAAAGTTACATAATTACTAACTTCCTATCAACAATTTTCCTCCAAATTAATCTGTCAAGAATCCAATATTATCAGATTTTATATTTCTATCTTATAAAGCCCTTTTTTACTGTATCTGGGTCTTTTTCCTGCCACTCTAGCAAAAAAAAAAAAAAAAAAAAAAGTTTTACTAACCTTTCCTCTCGCATTCTGTTCAAGTGTCCATACCACCTGAGATTAGCTCCACTAACACATTCCTGAATGCTAACACTGTCAAGTTCTTTCCTAAAATCCTCATTTTCAATATGATGCCATCTGTTCACTTTCATAATCTTTTTCAGAATGAATTCTCATATCTGTGGGCTTTAGTCTTTGATCAAATGCTTTATTTCTAACTCAGCTCTCACAGATCCATAAGTTAAAATTGGTTTGAACAGCATCTTGTATATAGCTAAATAAATTAAACACAAAACAAACTGTATACAGCCATTTTAATGTTTTGATTATTTTGTTGTATTCCACATAAATTTATTCAACCGATTTCCTACTGTACAAGCTTTGATAATTCTGTTGTCTACTTCCATATTTAATTTGTTATCTTCACTAAAAATTGTGCCTAAATAGCTAAAATGTTTTACTTATTCTACTGGTTCTCCAATCAGGATGCATTCCTGAATGGAGAACCTAAAGAACAAGTAAAATTCATTAATTAGTGCAATCATCAAAAATTCATTAGTTAATTTAAGTTCTTATATTCATTTCAAACAGATGTAATTAATACAAAAAAGAGAATTCCTTGAATCCTTATTAAAGCAGCAGAAACTATATTCCAATTTTTACCGACATTCATGAATTTAAATTATTAGTTACCTAGAATTTAGGTAACTAATAATTAATAAATAAATACATTATTTTATCATTTTTTTATTTTAATAAAAAAAATTTAATAGCTAAAAAATTAGTTACTAGCATTTAAATTATCAGTTACAGATTATTAGTACATAATATTAAGAACAGAATATTATCTTAACACATTCACATTAGGCAGTGACTGCACATGCACACACTGGTGGCAGGAACTAGTTTTGTGTATGTATGCCGATTCCATACTGGACAGTCACATTTTCATAAAGCTTATATTTTGCAGCATAGAGTCTATGGGATGGAAGTGTTTTTACATTATGAGTATCATTCCAGTTGTCTCTAATTACACCAATTGTTGCTAAATATAGTACATAGACTGTAAATGTCTCTGTAATGTATTTAGTGGTAAACAAAGTTACTTGTTTTTCTTGTTTCTGCAGTATAGTAATATTTTTATTCCGGTCTTCAGAAGTATTAAAAAAAGATCTATTCAATGTATGAATGTAGGATTCGCATAAGTGTGGATAATTTAGGTAACTAATAATTAGTTAATAAATAAATACATTATATTTTAATTTTTTATTTTAATAAAAAACATTTTTTAATTATTTTTAATAGCTAAAAAATTAGCGATCCTCAATAAACAAAAGAAATTCTTAGACAACAAAGCAAAATACAAATAAAACAGAGAAATAAATACACATGACAAGCACAACAAATTTTATGAGATGATTTGCTGCTCCATCAGCTCACCTGAATTCCTGCCATACTTTAATGACTCACCCAAACATTATTAGTTCACTGGATTAGTGCCCCTCCCTATAATTATTTACTGAACTACCAAATATATACAGTGACTATTTATTATTAGTTAGTTTTTTATACTTCGCAAACAAATCTTTTCCCTCTCCTCATAAGCTTTTTTTTTTAATTACGCCATAATAAATTCACTTATACATCCAAAAAAGTAAAGTCCATTCAGAATTTGCTGCCAAATAAGATATGGGAGAACAATCAAGCATGCATGATAGCATAGAATGACTCATTAGCTAGCTGCTGAAAATTTTATTTTCATTCTGTTATCGTTTGTTGTCTTCTACAAATAACTTATGAGTGTTACAACAAAAAAGTCCTGCCAGTTGCGAGGTTTGTGAATCAGTTTTTGTTGCCAGAAAACAATAGTACTGAAGAAATTCACTGGCATCTGTGTAAGATATACAGGCTTAATGTAATGAGGGACAGCAAGGTTAGGCAATAGTGTCATTTGCTTAAAGAAGGGTACAACAATGTTCATGATGAAGAGCACAGTAGCCAGCCATGTGTGGTGACAGATGATTTAGTGGAAAGAGTGAACACAAAATGTGAGAATCATCATTTTACACAATTTTCTTTTGAATTCCTGGAAGTTTCATGCTCAGTCATTCATGAAATTGTGACAAAAAAGCTGGAGTATAAGAAATTGTGTGCTAGATTAGTCCCAAAAATGCTGACTGGTGCACGTAAACAGCAACAAATGGAATCAGCGCTCAAAAATTTTGGCCACTATCTTTTGGGACTAAACAGGGATCTTGCTCATTGATTTTCTTCAGCAAGGAACCACAATTAGTTTTCATGCTCACTCTTTCCACCAAAAAGCCTCACCACACTTGCCTGGCCACTGCTCTACATTATGAACGTTGGTGCACCCTTCTTTAAACAAATTACATTATTGCCTAACCTCATTGTCATTCATTACATTCATGAAGTGCTTCACTCCCAACAGTTCATCTACCATATCAATTTATCTACCTCCTAAATGACATCACACTCTGTATTTTGTGACAGAGTGTGATGTCATTTGTGAAAAATTTTAAACATTCAGCTGTATTGTGAAGGTTTAGAGCTTATTACTGTTTGCAGAAATAAGCAAAACAGAATGTAAAATAGCACTAGTTCTATGGAACTTAGGCTGGGTCTCTTTTCCACAGTTCTTTATAGTGCATCATTTTGTTATAGTAATGTTCATTATAATGTGCATTACCATATTAACCTCAGCTCTTTATTTCATGCAGATGATATTACAGTATTCTTACATATCCATTACTAAGTCTTCAAGAAAAGTACTGTTACAAATCTGATATGAAAACCAGCAATAGAAAAAGAAAAACTGAAAATAAGCAGGAACTTGGGAAAACAACAACATTCTCAATGGAGAATCTGCAAAATAAAATATTTCAACTATTTATGCACAATCTTTAGTGAAGATGGCAAATTAAATTTGCACAGATAATATAATAAGAAATTGTTATTACCATATTAACCTCAGCTCTTTATTTCATGCAAATGATATTACAGTATTTTTACATATCCATTACTAAGTCTTCAAGAAAAGTACTGTTACAAATCTGATATGAAAACCAGCAATAGAAAAAGAAAAACTGAAAATAAGCAGGAACTTGGGAAAACAACAACATTCTCAATGGAGAATCTGCAAAATAAAATATTTCAACTATTTATGCACAATCTTTAGTGAAGATGGCAAATTAAATTTGCACAGATAATATAATAAGCACACTGGTATGGTGGAGAGCCAGTCGATCAAATATATGTGGAATAAGAAAACTAGCCAACATACCAAACTCGTTACTACATAATGGTATACAAAACAGTGTTTAAATTAATTTTACCAGATGGATCTGAGAATCATGTTGAAAAAAATCAAGAATCAGTAATGATAGGTACAAGACTTCTGAGAAAAATTAGGGAAGTGAACAGATGTTATCATTAACAGAATCGTATTAAAAATGATGGTATTAGACAGCAGCCAAGAAGTGATGCAAATTTTGAGTGAGCTGAGTAATGAGGACATTATCAATGTATGTCATTTTTGTCCCTTTGCACTGAAGTTTTTAGAATGCCATAGTTTTCTGATGAATGGTGATCAGACTGCTGATGGATCTTTGTGTGTGTCTGTGTGAGGAGGGGGAGGCTTTCTGTAGACTATGAAAGTGGAGGAGCCACTGAGTTAGCACGACTGAAATGTCTAGAAAAAACAGACTGTTACTTATTTCTTTTTGAAGCAGGGCTGTAGTGGCACACTACACTATCTAGTTTTTTGGGGATGAAATTTATCTACTTCCTAAAAGATGCTGACTATCTAGATGGCTAAAAAGATTCAAAAAGGCTCCACTTCAGCGATATAAACTTTATTCAAATTAAGGGGATATTAAATCCCACATTGTTTTAAAACCGAATAAAAAAACTCAAAGATTGGAACAGAGAGTTTCATGCCGAATATAGTATAGTAAACTATAAAAGTATCGGAGGTTACTAGCGTGAGCTAATGCAAGTAGTCCCAGTACATAGTACAATCTCGGGCAACTCGTAGAAGTTGTGCAAAGGCAGGGAAAATTCTAATTGCTATTTTTGGTATTTTCCATAATGTAAAAACACATTTCCTAGGAAATGTATGCTGTTACTACATTATGGTGGGAGGTCACTAACCAGACCGGTTTTTTCAGCCTTTTTTTGAGGCTTCATCAGTGAGTAGCTAGACCAAATAGATACCAAACAGTACAGCGAAAAGAACTTATATACTCTGCTATACGAGTTGTCAAACGAGTACAACGATTAAGGTAGTTAAATATAAAGAGATAATAGGCTCCATTTCGGCGATATAAACATTATTCAAATTAAGGGGATATTAAATCCCACATTGTTTTAAAAACGAATAAGAAACTCAAAGATTGAAATCAGAGGGTTTCATGCCGAATATAGTATAGTAAACTATAAAAGTATCGGCGGTTACTAGCGTGAGCTAATGCAAGGGTGAAACCGGTCCGGGTAGTGACCTCCCACCATAATGTAATAACAGCATACATTTCCTAGGAAATGTGTTTTTACATTATGGAAAATACCAAAAATATCGATCAGAACTTTCCCCACCTTTGCAACGAGTTACCCGAGATTGTACTATGTACTGGGACTACTTGCATTAGCTCACGCTAGTAGCCGCTGATAAATTTATAGTTTACTATACTACATTCGGCATGAAACTCTCTGATTCCAATCTTTGAGTTTCTTATTCGGTTTTAAAACAATGTGGGATTTAATATCCCCTTATGTTAAGAGAATTATTTAACATATCCATAAAAATGTTAAGGGTGCTTAAGGGTCAAAGATGTATAACTGAGAGGAGACCTCCACATAGCTTTTAAAAGAATGCGGAGAACCGACCAGGGCTTCTGACCTAATGTCCAATCCTCACCTTCTCGTGGTGCACCCTGTTCGGTATCTACTTTGATACTGAACGAACGAGGATGGGCTGGCAGTTTGGGATTTAGCCGACCAAATTGTATTCTTATTGGTTAAACCAAAATAAAAAATGATGGTACAACATGACAAAATTTCATGCCAGCTGGGGCGTCGCCAGGTTAAACAAGGCCCCCGTTGTTTTCGCCAGGGAACCAGGGCGAACAGCGAAAAGTCAGCTACTGGAACAAATCTGAAAACAAACCCCAACTCAACATCACCAGAGTTAAAAATCGGTACTATCAACGTAAGAAGCCTGAATGGCAAAGAAATGGAGCTAGCTGAGGAATTAGATAAGTACCAGATCGACATAATAGGGTTGATTGAAACAAAAAAGACCAAAACTGGTGAGATCTTTCTGAGCAATAAATACAAAATGTTATATTCAGGCAATGACAATCAAGGAAAAGAAGGAGTAGCCATAGTATTCAACACAAAATACGAGGCTAATCTTCTTGAATGGCAGTCAAGTCTCAAGTAGAGTAATGTGGGCAAATATGAGACTGGGGAACTGGACAATGAGACTTATTTGTGCCTATGGTCACACAGAAGGTTCTACTAAGGTAGAAGTGGAGGAATTTTTTGACGCTTTAGAAAAAGCAACTGACACAATGAAAAAGGAAAAGTTGGTCCTTGCTGGGGATCTAAATAGCAGAGTAGGAAATGACTGTGAGACATACAAATATATTTTGGGAAAATTTGGAGAAAAGAGCAAAGTTAATAATAATGGCAAATATCTGTTGGATTTCTGCTCAGGACATGGACTGGTTATTACTAACACCCTGTTCCAACATAAAAATGTGCACAAATTCACATGGACAGAAGAGGCTAGGAATAAGAAAAGTCTCATTGACTATGTTATTGTTGATAGTGATGTTTTCTCCCTGGTGCAGGACACCAGAGTGTACAGAGGATTTGAAATTGAAAGCAATCAGTATTTAGTCTTGAGCAGGATAAAATTGAATTTCATATTGAAAAGAATAACATGTAAGAAAGTTTTAAAGCGAATAAACGTTGAGCAGCTCTCAGATGCGAACTGTAGACTAAAATACAGAAAGTTTATTGAAAAGAAAATGAAAGAGTTTGAGAACAAGAACCAAACCTTGGAGATTCAGTGGCAAACTCTGAAGAAAACATTGATTGATTCTGCCAGAGAGGCATGTGGTGAGGTTGTGTGCAAGGATAAAAAAAAATCAGAACTCCTGGTGGACACAGGAAGTTAAAGAGGCAGTGAAGAAAAAGAAGGAAGCATATCAAAAGTTCCTAGCAAATAAGTCAGCTTTTACTCTTACAGAATACAGAGACAAATGTAAAACTAGCTAAAAAATAGTCATGGGAGGACTTTGGCAAGAATATAGAAAATAAATATCAAGAAGGTGGCAAAATATTCTGGAGTTGTTGAAGAAGCTTAGGAATGGAGGAAAGAGTGCTGTAAAAGGAGTTAGGAATGATAATGGTGACATGAAAACAGGAGAAAAAGATATCCTTGAAGTATGGAGTAATTACTTTGAAAAACTGCTAAATGAAACAAGCAGTGATGACAGCACAGTGATAAAAAACACTGACCAGTTATGCAGTCAGGAATACATATCCATACTTGAAGTAGAAAAAGCCATCAAAGGCTTGAAATGTGGAAAGGCAGCAGGAGTGGATGATATTCGACCAGAAATGCTGAAGTATGGTGGTATAAAAGTCTTACAGTGGCTGCACTGCATAGTTCAGAAGGCCTGCACAGAGGGACGAATTCCCGATGATTGGAGTAGAGCTCTCATAGTACCCATATATAAAAAGGGAAATAAAACTGAATGTGAGAATTACAGAGGTATTTCCCTACTGAGTGTTCCTGGCAAGAACTATGCAAGTATACTTGAGAAACGGTTGAGAAGAATTGTGGAAGAAAAGCTTGGTGAAGAACAAGCTGGATTCAGGCCAAATAGAGGCTGTCAGGATCAGATCTTCACTTTACGACAAATAGTCGAGAAAGCATGGGAATATAACAAAGATCTGTATTTAAATTTTGTCGATTTGGAAAAGGCATATGACAAGGTGCCAAGAGAGAAGCTATTCAATACGCTGCAGTTATATGGAGTCAATGGGGCATTATATCAAGCAATACTTAGTCTTTATTTGAGTTGTAAGTCAGCAGTTAGAATTGAAGGAAGTACAGGAAGATGGTTTAATGTTAAATCTGATGTGAGACAAGGATGTACATTATCCCCTCTGTTATTCATTATGTTATGGATCACATTATGAAGGAAAGTGGTATTAAACCTGATATCAAAATTGGAGACGTTAATGTCAGCTCTTTGCTTTATGTGGATCATGTTATACTTCTAAATAAATCCGCTACAAGTCAGCAAGATTCTCTGATTAAATTGAATAGCTGTTGTAATAGATATGGTATGAAGGTCAGCAATAAAAAGACAAAGACAATGAAAATAGGCAGAATCATTGAAAATGTCAACTTTGTTGTGAATGGAGAACCGGTGGAACAAGTAAAACATTTCAGCTACTTGGGCACGATTTTTACTGAAGATGGTAAATTAAATATGGAAATAGACAACAGAATCAGCAAAGCTGGTATGGTGGGAAGTCAATCGAATAAACTCATGTGGAATAAGAGAGAAATTAGGCGGAACACTAAATTAGACAAGACGGTGTTCAAACCAGTTTTAACTTATGGATCTGAGATCTGGGTCAGAAGTAAAACACTTGACCAAAGACTAGAGACCGCAGATATGAGAGTCCTGAGAAAGATTAGAGGTGTGAAAAGATGGCATCAATGGCAATATCATATTAAAAATGAGGATATTAGGAAAGAACTTGACATTATCAACATCCAGGAATGCGTTAGCAGAGCTAATCTCAGGTGGTACGGTCACTTAAATAGAATGGGAGAGGGTGGATTAGCAAAACAAGTGTTCTCTGCCAGGTTGGCAGGAAAACGACCCAGAGGAAGACCAAGATATAGGTGGATTGATATGGTACAAAGTGCCTTAGACAATAGAAATATAAGATCTGATAATGTTGGAGTCTTGACAAGTAACAGACTGATTTGGAGGAAAATTGTAGATAGGAAGTTAGTAATGATGTAATTTTTTCATATATTACTGTCATATCCTGTACACTACTTGAGGGTACATAGCAGGAATTTGATGATGATGATGATGATAAAAATGTTACTAAAGGGAAAGAGAAGGAATCTATCACTATATCCTCTGTTTGTAAATTTTTTTCCTTCACAAATTAAGAAGTCAGATTTTATGCACTGAAAACATGTTGATGTATCAGAGGAAGCTGGCTGGAATTAATTCTAGTGTCTTTAAAAAGAGAATACTGATAAATAAGAGGAGATAATGAAGCTGACTATGTCAGTAATGAGTGCAAGATTTTCTATATGGATTTAACATGGAAAGAGTTTTTAATGTGCTTGTATTTCAGAGAATCAATAACATTCACTATAGACCACAAAGACTGATCAGGTTTACAAATTTTGGAGAACCAACATATCCAGAAGGAAGTCAGGAATAAAGTTTCAGTTTGTATATTTCAAGAATCAAGAAGCCATGATTTTTAAAAAGCCTATATGGAGTTTTCATTTGTGAGCTGGTGGGATCAGGGCCTAAAAATATGTCATTATGGCCAGACTTACAGAATACCATCATCATCATCAAATTCCTGACATGTATCCTCAAGCGGTGTACAGGATATAATAGTACTACATGAAAAATTTACATCATTACTAACTTCCTATCTACAATTTTCCTCCAAATCAGTCTGTTACTTGTCAAGACTCCAACATTATCAGATCTTATATTTCTATCATCTAAAGCACTTTGTACCGTATCAATCCACCTATATCTTGGTCTTCCTCTCGGTGGTTTTACTGCCAACCTGGCAGAGAACACTTGCTTTGCTAATCTTTCCTCGCCAATTCTGTTTAAGTGACCATACCACCTGAGATTAGCTCTGCTAACACATTCCTGGATGCTGACAATGTCTAGTTCTTTCCTAATATCCTCATTTTTAATATGATAATGCCATTGATGCCATCTGTTCATGCCTCTAATCTTTCTGAGAACTCTCATATCTGCAGTCTCTAGTCTTTGATCAAGTGTTTTATTTCTGACCAAGCTCTAAGATCCATAAGTTAAAACTGGTTTGAATACTGTCTTGTATACAGCTAATACAATTCAGAACACTAAATTGCTAATTTAGTGTTCTGACTAATTTCTCTCTTATTCCATATGAATTTATTCAATTGACTTCCTACCATACCAGCTTTGTTGATTCTGTTGTCTATTTCCATATTTAATTTACCATCTTCACTAAAAATCGCACCTAAGTAGATGAAATGTTTTACTTGTTCCACAGGTTCTCCATTCACAACACAGTTGATATTTTCAACGATTCTACCTATTTTCATTGTCTTTTTATTGCTGACCTTCATACCATATCTATTACAACAGTTTTTCAATTTAGTAAGGGAATCTTGCAAACTTGTAGCAGATTTATTTAGAAGTATAACATTGTCCGCTTACCTAACATTAGAAATGCAGAGCGATTCAAATCATATCAGGTTTTATGTGACGTTAGCCACCTACGGTGGATCATGGATATCAACCACACAGATACTATCATACTTCAATGGAAGGAAAACAACCTTTCACAGAAGCAAATCTAAATTTGAGAGGATAGTCTTCATCACTGAAGATTTATCCTAACCCCAACAAATCTGGCTGCATGAATTACTACATATTTGGGAAATTCCCATCCTTAGATTTTCAGCCTAATGCCAAAAAAAGTACAGTCATGCAGCCTATTAGATGGCTTCCATTATTACTTGTAGGCTTTGATTCTCCTTCCACAGGCTAGTCATTCTTACCCATGTCATGTCTGCATGCATTTATCCATATACTAGCATACTGTACTCCGATTATGTCAATTTGACTTCGGTTACATACCAGAAATAATAATTAAAGTTTCAAATAATATATCATAATTATTCTCATCTTTGTCCAAAAATACCAAAATGATGATACCATATAAGCTTGCATACAAGACTTATGCTACCAAGTCATGGGATATGTGCAGATATACACAAAACATGCAATTAACAAAACTTAATACTAAGTTCTCCCATCTTTACTGTAGTAGCTGCCAATGTAAGAAGTAAGATTATTTACTAACTTCTGGTAGAAACGTGGTTGTCTGCTGTGCTCTGTTTCTCTTTTAAAGCATTAGTAATGTTCCACTAATATCTTTCCTATGTTCTGATTCTGAATTCCAGCTCAGTCCATAAATGTTCTATAAGTTTAGGTTAGGGATCTGTGGTGGAAACTGCTATTTCTTAAATTTCAAAACTGGAACTCTCTTTCAGTTTTGTCACTGAAAGAGAGACTACCTATTAGCCATATCCTCCTCCTCTGGACAGCATCAAAGTATTTGAGACGTTTTAGGTCTGCAATCATAATACATGAACAGTATTCCAAGATGAGCAGATTTGGGATTTGTATAGAATTAGTAAACTGATGGGTAAAAAGTAGTAGAGTAGTAGAAAAGGAGACAAAATTTTTAGAGGCTAAGGAAGCTAGTAATGAGATGCTTATGCCAAAAATGCTACAAGTAAATGCCAGTCTAAGGAGGAGGAAGAGAGAGAGAGAGAGAGAGAGAGATCTTATACTGTTTAGTAATCTGTATATTACTGAAGGTAAAGGAAGCTGAAATGAGATCTTTTATGTGAGAAAGAAGTCAAGACTGCATTTTGGTAGCACTGAAGGTCAACAGGTTATCTGTACCACACTAAAGAATGGTATGAAGTTTGGCATTTGGCACTAGTTGTATAAAATCTAGAACCTTTGGAGCATTTGTGCACTTCAGGGTTTGATCATGCCTGTTCAGTAAATTTTCATTCTTTGGATTACTTTATAGTGCTATTTTCTTCATACCATAACTGCCCAGAACATGAACATGAGATATAGTAGTTACGATTCCATGCATTACAGACAGAAGACCTAAATCGATACCATGAGAAGTAACCCAACATCATTAAAATATATGCTGCAAGTAAATGCCAATCAGATTGCCACCTCTAAACTGTTGTGATAATATAAAGCTCTCTTTTTCTAATATATCCTCCATTACTCGCAACAATCATCCACTGAACCAAAAAGCACAGTGTGACACATCAAAAAGACACTGATCCCTGTTAATCAGTTTTTTTTAATTTACCTGATAATACCGTACTGTCACACATGGAATTCAATTTCTTTGGTACGTTGCAACTGTGAAATTCTCCCCTATCCCACATGCCCAAGAGGTTGCAAAACCTACAGCACATTTAGCAATGTGTAGGATGTGGGCAAGAGTTGAAAAACACAAATTCTATTGACTATATTCCTGAAAAGCAAGAGATTGCAGTTACTGGAGAACACTTTGTAAGGAAGGCTGTTCCAGAGAACAGACGCAGATGAAATAAATGGAGAAGAGGGACATGTTTGATAAGTTTGCAGACTGTAAGAGGATGTTTGGCAGCTGCTGTTTGTGTTTAAAGAGGCCCAATGGAATGTAGAGGGATGATGAATGCCAGTTTGGTGAAGCAGTGGACACAGAAGTATCTGCAAAAAAAAAAAAAGATAAAAAGACAGAGTGGAACAGATCATCTGTGAGCTAGTGAGTCAGTTTTGTCACTGAAAGAGAGATCATCTATTAGCCAAATCCTCCTCCTCTGGATAGCATCAAAGTATTTGAGAGATGTTTTAGGTCTGCAATCATAATATATGAACAGTATTCCAAGATGAACAAATTTGGGATTTGTATAGAATTAGTAAACTGATGGGTAAAAAGTAGCACAAAAGGAGACAAAATTTTTAGAGGCTGAGGAAGCTAGTTATGAGATGCTTATGCCAAAAATGCTACAAGTAAATGCCAGTTTAAGGAGGGGTGGGGGAGGGGAAGAGAGAGATCTTATACTGTTTAGTAATCTGTATACTACAAGGTAAAGGAAGCCAAAATGAGATCTTCTATGTGAGAAAGAAGTCATGACTGCATTTTGGTAGCACTGAACATATGATCAATCACTGCTTGTCATGGTGGTTGGCTTTTTCTCTTTGGGATTTTCCACCAATGCAAAAGTGCCTTAGGTCTCTTTTTCCTATACACAAGTGCAGTGGTGCACCGAGGATTTAATCTTGGGTGGTGGTGGTGGGGGAGGGGTTTGAACGGATAAAAATATTTTTAATGCAAAAAATTTGCATTAAAAATATTTTTATCCGTTCAACTAAAATTCGTTAAATTTCATTAGGTGATTATAAAAATTTAATTAAAGAATAAAATCCAGATAAAATTTAATTAAAGAATAAAATCCAGAATTTAATTAAAAAATAAAATCCTTTATAAAAAGAAAATAAATTTTATTTTATTTTTATAAAGCTCTTGAATTATTTCATTTGTGGTTACATTAATCTCTCTGCGTATATACAGCAAAGCCAAGTCCGTTCAATCATGATTGTGTCATGGAAGATCTTAAATAGGTTTTTAAAAGGCGTAAGTTAGAAAATGACCTATCACTGACACATGTTGTTACCAGAAGCGTTGCAAATATTTTTAATAAGTTATAGATGTTAGGATATATCATTTTGTCACACTTTGAAACTGTATCAATGGAATTTTTGCATGGAGCTATTGCAAACAGTTTTTCAAATTTCTTATACCACAACTTGAATTCGGCATTCAAAATTGCTGGATTTGTATAAGGCAAATCACCGGCATAAAATTCACCTTCCATTGCACTTGCTGTTGGAGCATCTTTTCCATTTGGTAGTAGAGAAAAAAAAATTTTCAAAATGTTGCAGTGCCGAGTGAAATGATCCTGAAGTTGAGTCAATATTTGATCAATAAATGGAGTGAAAATAGTTCTCCTGAAATACTCTTCTACAGAATCGGCTGGAAGAACATTGGACCTTAATGTTTGTTTTTTAGTCCTTGGCTTTTTTAATGTCAATATTAAAATTATTGGCTTTTATACATGCTTCATCGTAAATATCTTTAAATGAAGACTGGGGCAATTAAGAAGTCACTGTCAGATTTTTACATTATTTTAGACAATGGTAAGGTGTACACAAATATTTTTTGCAAGCTAAATAAAGATATCATAAAACCAAATTCACATAATGAATTATTCAAAAATTTTGCATTAGATGACGAGTCTCTGTCTTCCCAAAAAATATTGTTTCAAGACTATGAATCACTGCATCATATAATTCCACCATGGTCATGATGGCTTCATGGCGTTCCACCCACCTAGTCGGGCAAACTTGGCATAGTTTCTGTATCTTAGTATCCGGTGTATATTTATCAATGTTGTTAACAAGGACATCCTGTCTCTTAGGGGTATTGAAGAAATTGTGTACCTTTTCAATTATGCCAATGCAATTTCTTATTTCAGTCACAGATACAGCATTTCCAATTGCCAAATTCAAACTATGTGATGCACAATGAACATATAAAGCTTGTGGATATATAGCTGATATGCGAGATTGGACACCATTAAACTTTCCGCTCATTGATGCGGCACCGTCGTAACCTTGCCCACATAAATATGACAAATCGATGCCATAATTATTTAAGCTTTCTAATATTTTGTCGGATAAGTTTTTTCCTGTAGTGCTTGTTACAGGAACAAATTGTAAAAATTGTTCACAAACTTCGTTGTCATTTTCTTCATCTACATACCTAGCACACAAGGAAACATGTTCAGTGGTAGAAATGTCACAAGTTTCATCGGCAGGAATTGAAAAACATTTTGCCAAATTAATTTTTTCGACCAAACGGTTCAAAATGATTTCGTTACATGCATTTATAATTTGATTTCGTATGTTCCAGCTAATGTAGGTAGCGTTTTTGACAGAATGTTTAAAATGTTCAGCCAAGTTTTTGTCGCCCGCATCGATTCTTGTTCTCAACAAAGCTCGAAAACTAACTTCATTGGCAATTGGCTCCTGTTCAAATGAAAATTCTCCATAATCACAATGTCCTCTCAAGGGTATATTTTGCCGACCACATAAAATTACTGTTTTTTTAATCGGCTCTAATCGTTTCCGATTGACTGCAGCTTGTAATGCACAATCTGCATCAATTTGTCGATTGATTGGAATACATTTTCCATCTCGAATATTGTTTAGCCTTTCGTAAGTCATAACAGCTGTTATATGTTTTTTTTTTAATTTTTTACTAAGTAATTTAAGGAAATTACAACGTCACTAGGATATACATTAAAATAGAAACATACATTTAAAAGAAACTTAAGAACAAGACACGTGCACGCAGGCACAACAAACAGTAAATGAGGAAAAAGCAGGAAGCTATTATTTCTCCTAAAGTCCTGATGGTGCCCCATAGCAGGCAATGTTGGTATAATTGGATGATTGGGCTGAAGGTCTTCTGATGAAGGTTTCCCAAATTTGAGGCAGTCTCATGAAGCCAATGTTGAGGTTCGGATTGTTTCTTAGAGCTGATGCTGATTCCATGAAAAGCCTTTCATACTTGTATTTACTACGGTGTACTATCATGGCTTTCTTCCACCATATTCTATGGCAGGTATCCAGAGCATGGTCAGCAAGACCAGAGTGGCTGTACTGCTGAAACTGTATGTAGTCCTTGTGTTCTGAAATTCTGATATTGGCTGTCCTGCCTGTTTGGACAAAGTAGGACAGATTACAGCTGCAAGGGACCTGGTATACACCAGGTAGGTCAATCTTTAGTAGAGCGGATAAGGGATGCCAATTTTTTATATGGTCTGTAACAAGAAGTTAGGTCATGTTTTTTTAGGATTTTTGTAATTTTTTCCGAGGTGCCTCGGATATAGGGTATGGTGTTGGTTGTTCATACGTGTTAGGAAGGAGAGGAGTGCATCGGAGCCATGTGGCCAAATAGCAAACACATCAACATAGCGAAGCCAAATGGCTTCATGGCTCTGATGCACTCCTCTCCTTCCTAACACATATAAACAACCAACACCCCAGAATCAAATTCTCCCTGGAAGAAGAAAAAAAACAACTGCCTTCCTTTCTTATCCACCCATACAGGCAGATACATTCACCAACAATCCCACCACCACCAGTCCTCGCAACAATATGGAGTCATTAAGACACTACACAACAGGGCTAAACTTATCTGTTCAAATGACAATGTCCTAACCACAGAACTAAACCACATTCTCAACACTTTCTCAGCCAATGGCTACCCCCCAAAAAATATTGAAACCAGTAAACCACAACCCTCCCCCCCTCACAACAAGGATTACTCTAAATCCATCACCATACCCTTTATCTGAGGCACCTCGGAAAAAAAATTACAAAAATCCTAAAAAAACATGACTTAACTTCTTGTTACAGACCATATAAAAAATTGGCATCCCTTATCCACTCTACTAAAAACCAACCCCCCCCCCCCCCCAGACCTACCTGGTATATCCCAGGTCCCTTTGGCCAAAGTAGGACAGCTGTAAGCTGTCCTACTTTGGCCAAACAGGCAGGACAGCCACTATCAGAATATTTCAGAACACAAGGACTACATTCGGTTTCACCAGTACAGACACTCTGGTCTTGCTGACCATGCACTGGATACCATAGAATATGGTGGAAGAAAGTCACGATAGTACACCGTAGTAAATACAAGTATGATAGGCTTTTCATGGAATCAGCTTGAGCCCTAAGAAACAATCCGAACCTCAACAAATTTGGTTGCATGAGCCTGTCTCAAATTTGGGAAACCTACATCAGAAGACCTTCAGCCCAATCACCCAAGAATACCAGCACTGCCCGCTAGGGGGGCACCATCAGGACTTTAGGAGAAATAATAGCTTCGTGCTTCTTCCTCATTTACTGTTTGTTGTGCCTGCGTGCACGTGTCTTGTTCTTAAGTTTCTTGAAAATGGCAACGTGAAGTTGCCGAAACATTGAAGTATATTAAAATTTATTTTAACGTATATCCTAGTGACATTGTAATTTCCTTAAATTACTTAGTAAAAAATGCATAACCAACGTCTAAGCCTCTCCACGAGAAGCTGTTATATGATATTTTGTTTTTTGATGATTATTAAATTTTTCGATGGCTTGCTTCCAATTATTATAACCTTGCATAACTAACATTAGCAGGTGCAAAAAACACACAATATTTACAGTATACACTATTTTCAACTTGAGAGTACACAAGCATGTAAATTTTTCAAACCACGTGTATTGAAAACTTTAGTTGTGAATTGCAGAACAGATTGCAGGAAAATTAAAATTTGATTCTGGTTTCCACAACTTTTTCACAATATCTAAATTATCGTCAGAATTAAATGTTTGTTCTTTCAAAAATGTGATGTCGTGAGAATTATTAATAACTAAGGAAGTACTTTCTTCTGGATAATTCGATGGTTTTGTCAGACCTACGACTGGGGAAACCAAATCCAAACCAGTATTGACAATATTAATAGCGCCAACATTGCTACTAACATTTGAATCATCCTTTTTTGGTTTTTTTGAAATAGTTCAATAAAATACTCTGCGTACGTTTTTCGGCCATAATTTGAAGCACAAAATCCAAAAAACAAAATAAAATCTTTAACAAACTTAACTTTAAAATTTTAACTTTAACTTAACTTCAATGTTATTGAAGAATTTACGTAAGGTTACTCTTCAGAGATGGAAAGAAATTTCAAGTTCAAGACATGCTTTTCAACAAACTCAATGCAAAATAGCACAGAATACGAGCGCATCGCACACGACCTATGACTGAGCATCTGTAATGATTCGCCAATACATGATGCCCATGATCCTCTCTAGCCCGGCTTGGACAGCGTTGAGAACCCTTTCTAAGCCCAAGGCCAAGCAAAATGCCTAAAACAATTCTATGGACCACTAAGTTATGTAATTTTTTTAAAAACGTATGTGGGGATTACCAACATTTGGGAAAAACTGTGCCATTTATAACATAATAAATCTAAAAGCATGTCTTGAATATATATGGAAATATAATTAATTTGGAAGTAAACAAGTAAAAGCGTATCATCATCGAACAAAGTTTTAATTTTTATTAAACAAATATATAATATGATATAATTATTTACTATTTACTTTTAATGAGATAGATGAGCTTCTTGGCATTGCAGAGTTGCTGAATATCTGGCTCAATATTGGTCAACTTCAGTCGAAGATCGGCACACACACACACTAAGATGAATTCTGTATTTTGTTTTTATTTGAAGGAGTGATGAAAATCCTTTCTCGCAAAGATAGGTTGTAGAAAACTGCATGACGATTTTCGATGCTTCGTTAGATAATTCGGGAAATTCACTTCTCAGTGAAGGCGAGATCCAGAATCGAGCTAAACTACGATCACAGAATTGCATTTTAAGCCCACTGTCACTCGAAAGCTCAATTAGCTGTTCTTTTTTTAATAACGAAAGGTCGTTCTCATGACTGCAAGCCTGAAATGAATCCGTGAACCCACAGAAATTTCTTATAAAAGTTATTCAGAAAATATGTTTCCAAATTCTGTTTCAGAGTTTTGAGGTGGACACAAACACTTTTCCAGTGGTTAAATTCTAAACTAATAAGTTGCGGAGCCGTACACAAAATAATCAATTGTATTTACCTTTTGAATACTATCTGGGGAAGCTCCAAACCTCCCCATCCCTTTCATCATGCATTCATAATCAGGCTACTGTTGATACTGATTTATATACACATTCAAAACTGTAAAAAATTCTTGAATAATAACAAAATAATGTAGGCATAATTACCGTAAAGGAAGAAAAGTCACAAAACAGAAAAATATTCCTACAAAATAACCAATTGTATTTACCTTTAAATGAGAATCCACTGGTCGAGTGTCCAGCAAGTCAGCAAATCCTTCCTTTCATTCAGCATATTAATATTATCGCATTGCAACTGATGGAAATTCTGTGTTTCTGTGGATTCGTTACAGGCCTTGTTCTCTTCAGAAACTACACACAGAATGTCATTACAAACTCGTTTTGTATTATCACTGTCATCCGAGCTATTTTTCCATTTAAAGAAGGTACCAATGTACTCATCCATAATTGAAATAACGTACTTACTCGAATATAACTCACCCTCGCATATAACTCGTACCCCTGATTTTACTTTTCGAAAAAAAGAAATTAAAACGTTTCGCATATACATCCCAAATGAAAAAAAGCTGAAGCACGTTCAGAGCGGGGGAGAGTAATTTGCTCTCGCAGTAAACAATACGCCCTCCACAATAGCCACTATACTGCAGAGGCAAGAAAAACAAGTACTTTTATTATGCCAGTGAATAAGGTACCAGCAGTCTGTGTAATATATTTCTCAACAAATAGTGCAATTAGAGATAACTGGGATAAAAACGACACTAATTAATGAATCACATGTCCTTTCATACAGAAACTATGCTATTTAGACTCAAGCAAAATCATATGTTGCACCGGCAAACACAGTATCTAACTAAAAACTATTGTTATTAATTAGATGTGTGCGAGTTCGCCTGCCCCAATGCAGCAATAAAATTCAACCGAAGGTGTTAAAATTCGTAAACGTGTTAAAACTTAGAAATATATGTATAGTGAATGTTGTTATGGCAGTTTCACGTATGGAATTCGGTTGAAAAGAGTTAGCATTTCAACTCAACTGGCAGCTTGCTTTTATCATTCAGTCGCGCAATTTCCTAAAAATATATAAATACTGGGGTTAATTCACAACACACTTTGTCCAAGTATTACTTAGCACTTTTGAAGATATATTGAGCCTTGGATGAAGGAAGAAACCCTTCAACAATAAAAATCAATAAACAACAAGCAATTGGTCGAAATGTAGTCATGTGGACAACACATGTTCACTTCAAATCTGACAAAACAGCAAGGGAAAGTGGAGGCACCGCTACAAATTAAAATAGTCGTAGAATATTCATGGAATGAACATTCTACAGCTATTTCTATTTTATTTAATTTTTTTAAGTATCCATTTTAGGGGTGCTTAAAGGTGAAAGCTGTATAACTGAGAGGAGACCTCCACATAGCCTTTAAAGGAATGCAGAGAACCGACCAGGACTTGTGACCTAATGTCCAATCCTCACCTTCTCGTGGTGCACCGTTAGGTATCTACCTGGATACTGAACGAACGAGAATGGGCTGGCAATTTGGGATTTAGCCGACCAACTTGTATTCTAATTGGTTAAACCAAAATACAAAATGATGGTACAACATGACAAAATTTCATGCCAGCGGGAGCGGCGCCCGGTTAAACAAGGCCCCCGTTGTTTCATCCAGAAATATGTTAGCAGAGCTAATCTCAGATGGTATGGTCACTTAAACAGAATGGGCGAAGAAAGATTAGCAAAACAAGTGTTCTCTGCCAGGTTGGCAGCAAAATGACCCACAGGAAGACCAAGATATAGGTGGATTAATATGGTATAAAGTGCCTTAGATGATAGAAATATAAGATCTGATAATGTTGAAGTCTTGACAAGTAACAGACTGATTTGGAGGAAAATTGTAGATAGGAAGTTAGTAATGATGTAAATTTTTCATGTAGTACTATCATATCCTGTACCCCCCCTTTGAGGTTACATGGCAGGAATTTGATGATGTATTCATTTTATTTCAATAATTTTTACTTATTCTATTTTAATTTGTTTTGTTTGAATAATTAAAATATATAGATTTATTTGGTTAATTTAATTCTGCCAGTGGACCACCTGTCCCATCGTTGCAGACCACAGGTTGAAAACCACTGCTATAGGTGACTCTCACCTTATGTGACCGCTAATTCATAAGTAGTATAGACATAGAAGACACGACACAACATAAATAAAAAAATGAATTTTAATTAGGAAAAGTATTTTGGAAAATTTTTTGTGTATTTTAACTTTTTCTTCTTTTTTGGGGGGGGGGGGGGGGGGGGCTTGCCCCCCCCCTTCCCTGGGTGCACCACTGCACAAGTGACATCTCATGACCAATAATCCTATTCCTAATATCAGAAACTAGGAATAGTATTATTGGTCATGAGATGTCACTTGTGTATAGGAAAAAGAGACCTGAGGCACTTTTGCATTGGTGGAGAATCCCAAAGAGAAAAAGCCAACCACCTTGACAAGCAGCGATTGATCATGTGGAGTTCTGGCTACCCAATGAGAGAGAGAGTAGAAAGTAGTCCAAAGGATCAAAATTTACTGAACAGGCATGATCAAATGCTCTGAAAAAGTCGAGAGCAAACTGCAGGTTTATCCAAACCTTGCCACGGCAATGTTCAAAACACATAGACATTTTCTCCAAAACTTACTTTTTTCCATAGGATGATAAGCACATTGTCATCTGTCACAAGGTATGTGAATATGCAGTATTTACATACTGTATATAAAGGGATGATGTGGCTATGCAATATTTGCATAGTCACATCCCTTTTCATGCAACTGAAAAAGGAGTCCCACAACCTTTGGTAACATGGTATATATACATACAGTGGTATCTCGCTAATCTGAACCACTTTAGTCCAAATCCTCCAGAAATCTGAACTGCAGTTTGAAAGAAAAAAAAGTTTTATTTATTACGTATTATTATTTTGTGTAATATTATTTTTATTTAGTAATTATTATTTTAACTATTATTATTTATTTTATTATTATTACAATACAGTATTACTACAGTGATACACAAAAAGAGGAAATTCAACGTGCATAATTTGGTTAAAAATATAAATCCAGACGTTGAAATTTCACAAACAGATATTACAGAATGGATTACGGGTAGAACCGAAAGCGAATCTGAAATCAAATCAATGCTGAAATTATAAATATGACGCTACAGAATGAATTAGAAGATGATGATGATGACGATAAAGAACTCGAAGAAAAAAAAATAAAACATGAAGAGGCAGTTGACAGTTTTAATGTGTATAGAATGGGCTAAGCAGAATGATATGCCATTCCCCAAAATTTTATCGCTAATGCAGCTCCGAGAAGAAGCATTCGAAAAAAGTTTAGCTTCCAAGAAGCAAAAAAAAATCAGTGACTTTTTTTACAAAGAAATAAAAAAACTTTTTTGTGTGTTATTTTGTGAAACCTTTTTTTGTGTTGTATACAAGAAAGTGACATTTTTACGCAAATTAAGTTATGTACTGAACTATGCAATTTTATTAAATCAGAATACTCAACAATACAGATACATAGAAAATAAATTTTTTAGTAAAATAAACTTGTGTACTGTATTATTTTTTAAGTTTTACATTACAGTACCGTAGCTTTTTTTTTCTATCAGTTACTTCATTTATTTACAGAATTAAATTGATGTACCATTAGAATCTGATTATTTTCATCTTAAATGCAGGAAAATTCGCTAATTCGAACTTTTCGCTAATCTGAACGAGCACGGTTTTTACTGGTTCGGATTAGTGAGATACCACTGTAATAGAACTTTAAAATATTATGACAACCATGATTAGTTTTAAACCATGTTGTCATAACATGTTGTTAGATCCTGAATGAAGGAATCTTGCAAAGAAATCATTCATTCAGAATCCAACATATTAAACTCACAAAAAAGAGAGAAATACCCGCATGTCAGCTAAAATTAAAAGTGAAACCTCTTCACTTTATGTATAAAATTTGCATTTTATTTCATGTACGATATATTTAATCTATTGTGTTCATATTAAGATTTTATTAGAGTATGTTTTATAAGAGGGATAATCTGACTTAATTTAAGCCTCACTTAAGCTGTGTAAAATTAACTGTGGGTCATCAAATAGTTACTAAATAATAATTCTTGGAAGGTTTAAAACTACAGTGTACAGCATAATGCTGGCGGCAGTTGCTTAAGTGGAACGTATATTGGCGCGAATTCTGGGAATACAAGAGCATAACAGCGTTGGGAAAAGGCACGGGATGAACCCAAGGGGTGAAAAGATATGGGTCGTGTGCAAAGGGGACTGAGGAAAAAGAGGTCACTCTAAGGAGGAATATAAGGGGACGAGGGCCGTATTAGAGGGGTCTCTTGTCGTATCGATTTCCTGTTTGGTGGCTCGGAAGTTAGCAGGAGTTCACATAAAGGGGGGGGGGGGGATGAAGTGTCTGTGCTAAGATAGGATGTCAGACAGCAGGCTTTCTTAAGATTGGAGTAGAATTCTACACAGAGCTGAAGGTAAAATTTCCAGTCCTAGCAGAATCAAGTCGTCGCTGAAAAGTCCCGTCGAAATGTTTCCTAAAATGCGGAGATTGAGTCAGTTTTCGGCAGAAATAATGAAGATAGCGTAACCCCTACGTTGGCACATGGACAGCCAATAGACAAGAAGTAATCAGATGTACACGTAGTGCTGAAAGATGTGGAAAAAGTTCGGTAACGTAAAATCACTATTTTGTGTATAAAATTCATTAGAAGAGAGAAGATTGTTTGTGAATGTAAAAATTAAGAACAGTACTCTAAAGAACTTTGTGGACAGTCTCTAATTAGAAAGTTAACCTCCTTTGAGAGTAAGAAGAACTGTTTAGAAGAGATCTTTAGTATTATATGTGATAGGATCAATTTAATGAGATTAGAATTGTGGATTTTAGTAACTGAGTAGCATTAGAATGTTTGTTTATATTATTTTATGAATAGCATTACAGAAAGGAATTTAGCTTAACATCATATCATTTGCTATCTATCCCAATATTCAGTTACTGTGTTTCTCATGCTTTACGACCTTTGATTTAATTTAGAATATGTTAACCTCTTAACTCGAGTTTCATTTAGTATTGAGTCATAATTGAGTGTATGAATTTTTGTGTATTCTGTTTAGATATTACAATAAACGTGTCATATTTACCTAAACCTGAGTCATGCCTGATTACGATTCCAAACTACCACTTATAAAAATAGAACCTATTTTGGCGGGAAGGAATTAGGAAGTGTATATAATTATAGATTTAGGTCACGACTGCAATAATCTGAATCTATACGGCAGTGTTAAAGTAAGATATTGGGTAAGAAATCCTCAGAATCTAGTATTGTCTCCCTGAGCAAGGATCCTTTTCTGCTATAGGATACTGGTTGACGCAGCAAAATATAAATTCGCCAGTATCCGAAGAGGAAACAGTCCAAGATATAAATAAATAGACGTAAGCATATTAGGCCCGATATCTGAAGAAGTAAAATAGCAATAGAAAGATAGAATAAGAAGATATAAGGCTAAAATATAGAGAAAGCAACGACATAACAATAGAGCAGCTGGTAGGATTTTAATTGAATAAGGTTTTGAACAAGAAAGGATTTAATCAAGTAACAAACACTTTAAGTATAAATCATATAAATAAATATATATAACAAAGTCAACCGTGAATATCTTTATTCCCACCCTCTGCCCCTTTTTTTTGAACAACTATGATGAAATATAAGTATTAATACCTTATTTAACAGAGAGAAAATTAAAAATAGAAAAAGTTTACAGGAATTTAGATACATAAAATTTCACAAACAAAGAACAATGCTTACAAAATCATGTGGTATATCTTGAAAAGTGAATGGTGAATTGTGCTGTTTAGAGTGGCCCTCCCATGATAAGTCTCACAATCATGGAGGTGTCACGTAGTAAATCACTCTAGAATACAATACAAATCAGTTCTAGTATTATGCAATTTTATCTCATAAAAGTAACATAAGTTTATATTACCAGTAAGTGCCTGAGTATCCTCCTCTTGAACAATTGTCTCAACATCAGGACCATATACTTCTTCTGCAGTTGGATAATATTTCTTATCTTCATGAAGCACTACCTGCATTTGTGGGCCTTCTTCCTCTCTAATCATAACATCTTCTATACCCTCTTCCTGTAAATATTACACATTACACAACTTATTTTAATAAATCATATTCTATGCATTATATTCTCAAAGCTATTCAAGCATCTGTAATCTAGTTGAAAATAATTAGTTTTAACATGTCATTTCAATTAAACATAGACTAGCAGACTATACTCTGGATACTCTTTCACATAGGATTAAATGTAAGACATTGGTATTACATAGAAGTTCTATAAATCTGAGAGAACATTTTTAGATTCAGAATAGACTATGAAGCATATGATATTAAACTATATGATATATTTCAATATGTACAAAAAATCTGCAATATATGTATGAAATGTACACACAATCCAGTCAAAACATTTTGACCATCATCCTGAGCGTTCACAGGCCCTCTTGCTATCAGAACTGCTATTATAAACCATGGTACTCTATGACAGTGCTTCTCAAACTTATGGGGCCTTTGGAAATATTAAAATATTTCACGCCACCCATCGAAAAAAAAAATCATAATACAGACATATATTATTATAATATTTATTGTTTTTATATTCAATACAAAACATATACAGCGAATATTGCAAAAATCAAATGCAAATATTACATTTTTAGCATCTTACATACACATTTGACATGGTCTTAAAACATTTTAAATTTGTTTAGCTCACAGAGCAGCGCTTTGGGAAGAACTGCTCTATGAGACCTCTGATCACCATTTCATCAGGTTACTTCTCACAGATCTGCAGGTGTTGTTCCAGAAGAATTCAATTGCCAGACTGCTCAATCCACATAATCTCAAAGATCTTCTCTAGTATTCAAATCCAGTAAATTTGGTAGACATGGTAACTACTGGAAGTTAATGTTCAGTGAAATGCTCTCAGGTAACACCAGGAACATGGCAGTGTGTGTTAACCTGCTGGAACACACCTATGCTATTTGGGAAGATAAATGGCATGAATGGGTGTACCTGTTCAGTCACAACAGATAAATAATTTGTAGCATTTATAGTACAGTCTATGGGTATCAGGGTGATATTACTCCCCACGTTTTCACCTAATCCTTCACCTACCATCCACAATAGCATAGCTAGAAACAAGGATCATCTGAAAAGGCAACTTTTACTCCAGTCTTCAATAGTCCAATGGAACCTCTTAGATGCAAACTGTGGCCATAGCTACAATTACACGTAAGTACGAGTACAAGACTGGGTGCTTACGTTGGAGGAACGTATGAAGGAAGATACATTGGATGGTGGTCTGAGAAACAGAAACACTGTCATTCGTCTCCTAAATTCCATGATCAGCCATTCCACAGATTTTCACTGGTTCTGCAGCAACATCACAAGTCGCCACTTTGAGGAGAAGCGTGTGGGCTGGAAAGCCAGAAGGGTTGAGGAACTCCACAAGGTAGTCTACATTCTTCCCCCCTTCCTTCTCGTGAACTTGTTATTCTTCCACACAAAGTAAGAAGGGGACCTCAGAGTACAGGAGGGTTTTGCAAAATCAAGCTATTTGCAATATTTTGCAAATAGCTTGAAGAAAGCCAAGAGTGTTTTCTGAGGAGGGTTCCTGAGATTCTCAGCCAAGTTGTTAGAGGTGAAGTACATGTGCTGACCGTTCTCGAGGTGAACAGTGAGACTGAAGATAGTGAGGAACCTCTCGTGAATGAGAATACCAAGATCCTCCAAACCGCCTCCAAGCTGCTAATGTACCACCCACTCTCATACAACTTCATCTCATTCCTCTCATTCTCCAGGGCAAAAGCCATCTAGTCACTGTCCTTGTTCACGTACTTGCATATGTACTTGATGCACTTGTGTTGCGTCTATCCTTTTCTTAAATGTTGATTTTCTTGTCGCTACTGGCCGTATCCCTGATAAGAGTGAAGCTGTTGTTTTGCGAGACAAAGAAATGCAAATGGCAGATGCCTATTTCTTTGTCCCAGCACTGGTCCTATCTCCTTATTTTAAATTCAGAGAAAATTTATTTGTATACGCTGTGCCATCCTGAATCCTAGGATATACTAAAATGTAAGACCAGGGAGATAGAACACAGTCAGCGTTCACTCTTCTCAGCTATAAATTTGCAACTTGCAGTCATGACCTTATGCTATACAGTTTCCCGCCCCTCTTGTTGTTCATTATATTTTATGGGCAAGTGCAGTAGGATCTAGATACAGGCAAGACAACATTCACATTAAAGCAAAACATTTAATTACAGTTAGAATTCATATATTACACTGAGAAGCACTTAGTTAATCATTCAACTAAAATTTATCTACATCATTATCACTCGTACATAAAATTAATTATCCCCTTTCTTGAAATTCTATCTTAGAAACATAATTACTATCATTTAATCACTTAGTCTCAATTTTCTATTCTGATCATTTAAATTTTACTCTTAATACTTGTCAAAATTCCATACATAATTCTCTTTAACAATCCTATTCAAATTTCACATATATCTCAGATTCATACAAGATCATTCGTAATTCACTCTCTTTCAAGACACATTTATGTGACACTACTATATTTCCTTCTAAGTTTATCAGCAACAGTTCAAAGAAATGTCTCTTAGCACACACATTAAAATCTTCTCATTCAATTCTTTAGTTAGTAGACATAAAGTTTTCACCTTACAAATTTGCTGGATATTCTACGTCAGACAACCACCTTATATGATCGCCTTTCTTCACATTTCCTCGAGATTTTCTATATGACTTCCCTCTATACTTCAACTGGAATTATTCTGCAGTTTTCCACCATCAGGATCTGCTGGGCTTTTGTTTCCGACTGGTAAGTTCTCTTGATCATTCGGTCGTAGCTTCCACGAACAAAGGAAATCCACGTGGAGGCTCCATACCAGCCGGACTTCCGTGGCACAAGAATACAGCAGCAGGAAAACGTCTAGAAGCCCTGCTCGTAATGTTACATCCCCTTTTAAACACCGTGCCATTTCTCTCTTTCGTCATTGATGTGTACGTCATGCTTTCACTACGTCACGCGGTACTTAGTGCTGCTCGCGGTATCCTTTCGAAACTCTCGTAGCATTACTGTGAAAAGTGGGGGAAAGCACCGTGCTACATAACAGATATACTGGTACATTCACGACGTGTCTCAGAAGTCGGCCGTTTTACATTTAGATTATCATTTCTTACCGAGCAAATGGTTAGTTGTTCACACAGCATTTTAGACTAAGCAACTATATAATAATAATACAATGAAATCTCACATTACTAAATAAGATATAAAAAAACTAAATTATGATTTCTATACAGTGCTTCGTTATTTCTGATGAATCATTATTTTTCTCAAGAGAGTGATAACAATGTTAAGTCCGAGTGAAACTTGATTTCTTTAATGATTTGTTTCACCCCGACTTAACACTTGACAGTGTTGCATAATTCCACATTGATGTATCAAAAATGGATGACAGGACAGGGTTGTAGGGCACCATGCAGTGGTTGTCCAGCTCTATCCCAATGATTTCTATGGTGAAGCCACCATCAGCTAGAGACCTCCTCCAATACTGCAGGTATCCATCATTTGCTGTCTGAGTGTCCTTGAGAACTGGCCAGGGGTATAGTTTGCCCACCATTTGTAAATCCCTCCTTGGCATTATGCCAAGAATAGTCGATTCATGCTGAAGGGGAGAAAGAATTGAAGGACGTACGAATTGGTCGTCAACGCGCGAAATCACGTGCTATATAGGTAAATTTTTCCAACTGTTATACAAGCAACATAGTTAACTACAATGATCATAAAAGAGAAGTTAATTTTCCGACATGTAATAATAAACAACTCATCCCACAATACGGACTGATTACCCTATTATAGAAATGGATTCTCCTTTTTCTGACATGCGCAGAAGTGTCGAGGGATTTCTAATCGGTGGGCGAACTATACCTCTTGCTACAGCTGCCTCCTTTCATGCATGGCAAACTGTGGTTCAAGCTACCACAGAGCCCATGAATCATGTTGGCCTTTACGATGTTGTGGAGGAGAGGGTCTTGCTGAGGGTCAGGTATTCCAGCACAGATGACTTTGTCGATCATGTCAGGGAAGATTCACCTCTAGCCACAGCAAGATGTGGATATGAGGCAGATCCCACTTTTGCCACTACCAAAGATTACATGAAGCACCGCACTTCCCCTTGCTCAAGAGAGCCATCATCTTCACCTTGAGATGGAACACTCTGGCTAGGATGTTGTAACCATCGTGGGACTTTTGCCCAAGCAGTAATGCATCTGTGATATCCTTCCACCTGGGAGTTACAGATGAAAGTGAAGAACAGATCAGGATGGCCGTGGTAGCAGACGTATGTTATGGCGGCTTGAGTCTGCTCATGCATGTAGTGAAGTCACCAGTGAAGAATGAAAAGAGCACCACCATTTAACTCAACTGAGCAGCAGCAGCATCATCCTGCCTCCCCACGGCATCCCTCAGGTGAATGGAAGTAGAAGTAGTAGAAGTACCTCAGGAGTAGAAGCTTGCTGTGGAGACTGTCTTCTTGAGAGGCAACTTGGTCTCAGGGGCAGGGCAATGGAGTATCCATCCTCGCCATGAGATGAGAGAGAGAGTTATGTTTGTACTCGGCAAGAGAGCATTGCATCCATCATTACCTGCACACAATAAAAATCGACAAAAATTGTGAGTACTTCTTGTGTCATCATGGAATGAACATCCCAGAGATTACCTAAAAATATCACCGATTTGACCAAACGACTCACTCTCGCAAGCAGTAGCACTAGCATGACCTCTGTTTCCTCCCCCTCCTCTTTCCTCGTGAATATAATATTCGTCACACTCACCTTTGTGGAGCCAACTAGTTGAGAATACAGACAAGAAACACGTGTGGGGTCAGAATTAATGAATGCCCTCGACCAAAGTGTAAGCTATCAAGGTCAGTTTCTTACCAGTACTCTCATTTCAAAACCAGTCTTGCAATCATACACATATAATGAAGGGTTCTCTCCCTTCCACTCAGTTTTAAAAACATGTACATAATTCACATAAAGATTAGCATGATTTAAAGCATTCTCCTAGCAGCATGAATCAGTAAAAGAAGCAACAAAAAAATTTTTAAATAAATTAGCAGTTTTAAATGTTCGTGCATTTACATAACTAATCTCTTAAATTTTGTCCAAATATAATTAAAAAAAGGTCCACATGGTTAGCCGAGTGGCTATATGCTTCGCAACCATATGCCTGGGAAAGAAGTGTCCTGGGTTTGATTCCTGTCGCTGGCGTGAGGAGCTAAGGATCTTTCTCAGACATAGCCAAGTTAGCCGATCTTGGGCATAGATTGCAGGGTTTTTCTCCCCAGTTTACCTGGGGGGGGGGTTCATCCCGCAAAGCAGGCAAACCAGCCTTGAGAACTCAATGCTTCTACAGACATAGGATACATTGGGAGGCATACGGCTAACCACCTTATCCTTGTGTACGGTTGCAGTTAAATGAATAGAAAACCCTGGACACCACAAACAAGGCAAAAGAGGAATAAAAGGAAGAAGAATCAAGTGGAGTGATATGAGCAAATATCAGAATGGTGAACTGGATAATGAGACTTATTTCTGCCTATGGATCTACTTTAAAAGGTTCTACTAAAGAAGAAGTGGAGGAATATTTCAAGGCATTAGAGAAGACAGTTGACACAATTAAAAAGAAAAGATTCGAGCATCAGAGCATGAAATAATTACAGACAGAGAAATGTTTTGGGAAAATCTGGGGAAAAGAGCAAAATTAACAATAATGGTTAATATCTTCTGAAATTCTGCTCAGGATATAGATTAGTTATTACTAACACAATTTCCAAAGACTTGAGTTAAGTAGAGCTCTCATAGTACCCATCTATAAAAAAAAAGGAAATAAACTGAATGTGAGAATTACACAGGCATTTTCCTACTGAGCGTTCTTGGTAGGATTCAGGGCAGCATACTTGAGAAATGGCTAAGAAAAATTGTGGGAAGGAAGCCTGGTGAAGAACTAGCTGGATTCAGGCCAAATAGAGGTTATCAGGATCAGATAATCACTTTAAGACAAATAGTTAAGTAATCAGGGAATATAACAAGGATCTGTATTTAAGTTCTGTAGATGTGGAAAAGGCATATGAAAAGGTGCCAAGAGAAAAGCTGTTCAAAATGCTATAATTATATGGTGTAAATGGAACATTATAGCAAGCAATAGTTAAGTCTATATCTGAGTTGTGAATCAGCAGTTGGAAATGAAGGAGGTACAGTAAGATAATTTTGGGTTAAATCAGGTGTGAGACAAGGATATACATGATCTACAAGTTTATCACATATATGGCTAACATTATGAGAGAAAGTAGTATTAAACCTGAAATCAAAACTGAATATGTTAATCTGAGCTCTTTACTTATGCAGCTGATGTTATACTCCTGAACATATTCAGTACAAATCTGCAAGATTCCTTCACTAAACTGAATAACTGTTGTAAAAAATTGATATGAAAATCAGCAATAAAAAATAAATACAATGAAAATAGGCAGAAACATTGAAAACATCAACTGCATCCTGAAGGAGAATTTATAGGACAAGTACAACATTTCAGCTATTTAAGCACAATTTTTAGTGAAAACAGGAAGTCAAGTATGGAAATAGACAACACAATCGACAAAGATGGTATGGTAGAAAGTCTAGTGAACAAATTTATGTGGAATTAGAGAGAAATTTAGTCATCAGAAAAAACATTCTATCTGATTAAACATTGCAAATTACAACACTGCATCTCAATGCCTCCTGTGACCTTCTACCAGAAAGACATCAGAAGAATCTTGAATAACTTGGACACCACAAAAGCAGCTGGTCCTGATGGAATCCCACAAATATTGTGCTTGAGAGATGTGTTCCTGAACCAATACCTGTTCTTTATCATCTATTCACTAAACTGTACTCATCTGCATACATGATGCATCTCTGGATCCATTCTATGGAAAGGTATGGAGAGACCTGTGCCATTGCAGTTGAAATATCCTAGACCTTTGATAGCGTTTGGCATCAAGAGCTTCTCAACAAGTTACCATCATTTAGACTGCATTCGTCCTTGTGTAAATAAACAGATTCCCACTTTTCTTTCAAATCGATCCCTAGGTGTAAATGGTGGATGATGTTCTCTCTCTTCAGACTTTTCTGTTAGTCCCACTATCCCTCAGTGCTCTGTCAACTCACCCACCCTCTTTCTGATTTATATAAACGACCTGCTCTCAAGTTTCAAGATCATTTGACAGATGATAATAATAAGTCCCCTGAATACTGACTGATCTCCACAGTATCCTAAACTGGGATGAAAATAATCTAGTCAACTTCAATGTTTCCAAAACACAGTTTTGCTTATTTTCTTGAAAAAATAAAAAAATCAGATCTTCTCCACTTCTTTTTGATAATATTCAGCTCAACAGTCTAAATCAAATCTCAGACTAACTCTTACTCTAAACCTTTCCTGGAATAAACATGTCAATTTTATGACATCATCAGCTTCCAAAAAACTTGGCATCTCTGCCAAACAGTTACTATGTATATATTCCAAATATGATCAATCTTGGAATATTGTTCTCAATATCTGGGGTGGTGCATTTAAAATCTCTCTAAAATTTCTTGATGCTCTTTAGAAAAGGGATATTTCAATTGATTAGTGACATCTATTGTTCAGAAGAACTATCATCCATTATGTCTCCTTCTTCTGCTAGATTTACAGGAACTTGAGCAAGCAGCTGCTGAACATCCCTTTACAGTCAAACTACATACTCACTAAAACAGATACTCCCAATCATGGGAGTATCTGTTTTAGTGAGTATGTAGTTTCACTCCATCCATCTCAATTCTGTAGAACAGCCTCTCCAATAAAGCATTTCCAAAGGACTATAAACTCCAACAGCTCGAGAATAATACAAACAGATTACTCTATTCTTGACCCCTGTCCACACGTCATTTATTGCTATAGGCCCTTCTGCCTTTCGAGTGTGGAAGTTAAAATGAGGTATATATAAACAAAAAAAAAAAAAAGTCAAAACACTAAACTAGCTGTATACAAGATGGTGTTCAAATAATTATAACTTATGGATCTGAGAGCTGGGTTAGAAATAAAACACTTGATCAAAGAATGGAGACCACAGATATACGAGTTCTGAGAAAGATTAGAGAAGTGAACAGATAGCATCAATCGCAGTATTATATTAAAAATGAGGATATTAGGAAAGAACATGACATTGTTAGCAGAGCTAATCTCAGGTGATATGGTCACATAAACAGAATAGGAGAGGAAATATTAGCAAAATGAGTATTCTTCTTTGCCAGGATGGCCCCAGAGGAAGACCAAGATGTGGGTGGACTGATACTGCAAAAGGTGCCCTAGAAGATGGAAATATAAGATTTAATAATATTGGAGTCTTGACAGATAACAGATTTGGAGGAAAATTGTTAATCAGAAGTTAGTAATGATGTAACTTTTTCAAGTGGTACTATCATAATATCCTACTTTCCATGAGGATACATGTCAGAAATTTGATGGGAAGAAATTTTGTTTTTTTGTTTAATCCTTTATCCAAGTGTAAGAAAACAAATATATGGGAAATATAACTTCAGTATTAATTCAACCTTGGCATCTTTTCTTGGTCTGTCTCTCACTGATGAAACATCAATAAAATTCATGAACTAGTCATAATACACAGCATTATGCATTACAGAAAGGAGGTATGTGTTTTGAATTATGGAATACTAAGGCAACTAATATGAAGTCATCAGCCTCTATATAACAAGTAGCCCAGTTATGAAGATACTTCCCATGTAAACTTTGTTCACTTACACCTGGATAAAGAATTAAACAAGAATATAATTTCTTGGCAAGTTTTAAAAAATTTTGGTCACACTTTGGGATGAAAAGATCTCCTAAGTATTACAATTACCGAAGTGGAATGCAGGAAGCTGATGAGGATTGGTGGCAGTCATTTTATTTTTTTTTTAAGACAAGCCTTGTAAACTCAAGAAGTTATATAAGCTCATCCAGAGCAGGCTTTTACAAAAATTCATGCTCACGGTGGGATTTGAACCCACAACTTGTTGGTTAGGGTGGGTATGCTATCCACTTAGCCAACCAGGCTAGCATGGCAAAAGCTGAAAAAAAATAATTAAAAAAATTCAGTTGGATGTTGATGAATACACTGAAAAGTAGAGTTAAGTATGTTATTATACTTTTTATAAGCCTGATATACTACCTCATTTAGACAATTCTGCCAGAGTAGTCTACTCATGACCAGGTACAAAACACACGCAAGAAAGGTGATCAGCCTGATAAGAAAGGCAAAAATCAGTTTATGAGAGGAAATTAGCTAAGTAGGCCAAAGGAAATTCCAAACAGTCCTTTCTTTATGAAAAGTAAAAAGAGGAATGATTATAGAAGGAAAACTTGAATGAATGCCAACAGTAAGGAAATGACAGATGGAAAAGGAATAATTGAATTACTGAGTGATAACTTTACAAGAGTATATCATATGAAGTTATTTGAATGATGGATATGACAGGGACTAATTTGAGAAGAGAAGTAGAATGGGATGGAATGGTATTTTGGTCTGTGTATTTTACATGGGTGGAATAGCCTCTAACCATGTTGTTTAATTTAATTCTCAGTTCTGGGGAGGTCCAGGAAAGTAGAAAGAGGCCAAACCATTCCATTTACATAAATGAGAGTCCAGAACAGGTAGCAAATTCCAGACCAATCAGTATCAAGAACAGTGGTTAAGGTATCAGAAAAGTTTATTAAGGGCAGAATTCAGAATAGATGAATAGGAATAAAATATTCTAGGGATGGCAGCATGGCATTGTGATGGGTAAGTAATGCCTTAGTATTTTACTCACTCATTATAAAATGATAAAGTTTTTTTTTAGAATTAGAAGAATGAAATGGTCATGCTGTTTAATTAAAGTCTCAGCTCTGACAAGGTTCCATGGGAGTGGAAAGAGGTCAAAACAGTTCCACTACATAAAGGAAGCAAAACTACAAGAAAGGAAGCAACTTAGAGATCAACCAGTATCTCAGGAAGAATTGTTAAGGTATTAGAAATTCTATAGCCATAATTAACATAAATCAGGAATGGGTGGATAGAAACATGATTCTCTATGAGAATCCTTGCCTTCATGCTTACATGGTGATAAGAATACATCATGGAAAATTATGGAAACAACTACCGTGTTAGAGTAAAACTTTAGTTTAATATAAACCAAAATAAACACTCAACATTTCGACCTTCACATTAAGGTCATCATCTGGAGCATACACATATATACAAAGAAACAAGCTGCACTAGAATATGCATGGCATGTTAAAGTTACTGAACAACCATTACAACTATTGGCCTGATCTTTGGTGAAAAAAAAAACAAAAAAACTTACCACATCAAAGCTAGAGGTGCTTAAGAGTCAAAGCTGTATAACTGAGAGGAGACCTCCACATAGCCTTTAAAGGAATACAGAGAACAGACCAGGGCTTCTGACCTAATGTCCAATCCTCACCTTCTCGTGGTGCACCCGGATGGGTATCTACTTGGATACTGAACGAACGAGGATGGGCTGGCAATTTGGGATTTAGCCAACCAAATTGTATTCTTATTGGTTACACCAAAATAAAAAATGATGGCACAACATGACAAAATTTCATGCCGGCTGAGGGCGTCGCCCGGTTAAACAAGGCCCCCATTGTTTTCAGCAGGGAACCAGGGCGAACAACGAAAAAATCAGAAAAAACACCCCAACTCAACATCACCAGAATTAAAGATCGGTACTATCAACGTAAGAAGCCAGAATGGCAAAGAAATGGAGCTAGCTGAGGAATTTAGATAAGTACCAGATTGACATAATAGGGGTGACTGAAAAAAAACACAAAAACTGGTGAGATCTTTCTGAGCAATAAATACGAAATTTTATATTCAGGCAATGACAATCAAGGAAAAGAAGGAGTAGCCATAGTATTCAACACAAAATACGAGGCTAATCTTCTTGAATGGCATCAGTCTCAAGTAGAGTAAGGTGGGCAAATATGAGAATGCGGAACTGGACAATGAGACTTATTTGTGCCTATGGTCCCACAGAAGGTTCTACTAAGGTAGAAGTGGAGGAATTTTTTGAGGCTTTAGAAAAAGCAACATACACAATGAAAAATGAAAAGTTGGTCCTTGTTGGGGATCTAAATAGCAGAGTAGGAAATGATTGTGAGACATACAAAAATATTTTGGGAAAATTTGGAGAAAAGAGCAAAGCTAATAATAATGGCAAATATCTGTTGGATTTCTGCTCAGGACATGGACTGGTTATTACTAACACCATGTTCCAACATAAAAATGTGCACAAATTCACATGGAGAGAAGAGGCTAGGAATAAGAAAAGTCTCATTGACTATGTTATTGTTGATAGTGATGTTTTCTCCCTGGTGCAGGACACCAGAGTGTGCAGAGGATTTGAAATTGGAAGTGATCACTATTTAGTCTTGAGCAGGATAAAATTGAATTTCATATTGAAAAGAATTACATGTAAGAAAGTTTTAAAGCGAATAAATGTTGAGCAGTTCTCAGATGTGAACTGCAGACGAAAATAAACAAAGATTATTGAAGAAAAAATGAAAGAGTTTGAGAACAGGAATCAAACCTTGGAGATTCAGTGGCAAGCTTTGAAGAAAGCCCTGATTGATTCAGCTAGAGGCATGTGGTGAAGTTGTCTGCAAGGATAAAAAAAATCAGAACTCCCTGGTGGACACAGGAAGTTAAAGAGGCAATGAAGAAAAAGAAGAAAGCATATCAAAAGTTCTTGTCAAATAAGTCAGCTTGTGCTCTTAGAGAATACACAGACAAATGCAAGAATGCTAAACACTGTGTAAAACTAGCTAAACAAAAGTCATGGGAGAACTTTGGCAAGAAAATAGAAAATAAATATCAAGAAGGTGGCAAAATATTCTGGAGGTTGTTGAAGAAGATTAGGAATGGAGGAAAGAGTGCTGTAAAAAGGAGTTAGAGATGATAAAGGTGACATGAAAACGGGAGAAAAAGATGTCCTTGAAGTATGGAGTAATTACTTTGAAAAACTGCTAAATGAAACAAGCATTGATGACAGCACAGTGGTAAAAAACACTGACCAGGCATGCAGTCAGGAATACATACCCATGCTTGAAGTAGAAAAAGCCATCAAAAGGCTTGAAATGTGGAAAGGCAGCAGGAGTAGATGATATTTGACCAGAAATGCTGAAGTATGGTGGTATAAGAGTTTTACAGTGGCTGCATTGCATAGTTCAGAAAGCCTGGACAGAGGGACGAATTCCCAATAATTGGAGTAGAGTTCTCATAGTACCCATATATAAAAAGGGAAATAAAACTGCATGTGAGAATTACAGAGGTATTTCCCTACTGAGTGTTCCTGGCAAGATCTATGCAAGTATACTTGAGAAACGGTTGAGAATTGTGAAAGAAAAGCTTGGTGAAAAACAAGCTGGATTCAGGCCAAATAGAGGCTGTCAGGATCAGATCTTCACTTTACGACAAATAGTCGAGAAAGCATGGGAATATAACAGAGATCTATATTTAAGTTTTGTCAATTTGGAAAAGGCATATGACAAAGTCCCAAGAGAGAAGCTATTCAATATGCTACAGTTGTAAGTCAGCAGTTAGAATTGAAGGAAGTACAGGAAGATTTTTTAATGTTAAATCTGGTGTGAGACAAGGATGTACATTATCCCCTCTGTTATTCATTATCTATATGGATCACATCATGAAGGAAAGTAGTATTAAACATGATATCAGAATTGGAGATGTTAATCTCAGCTGTTTGCTCTATGCAGACGATGTTATACTTCTAAATAAATCCCCTACAAGTTTGCAAGACTCCCTTACTAAATTGAATAACTGTTGTAATAGATACGGTATGAAGGTCAGCATTAAAAAGACAAAGACGATGAAAATAGATAGAATTGTTGAAAATGTCAACTGTGTTGTGAACGGGGAACCTGTGGAACAAGTAAAACATTTCAGCTACTTAGGCACGATTTTTACTGAAGATGGTAAATTAAATATGGAAATAGACAACAGAACCAACAAAGCTGGTATAGTAGGAAGTCAATTGAATAAATTCATATGGAATAAGAGAGAAATTAGTCAGAACACTAAATTAGCTGTATACAAGACAGTGTTCAAACCAGTTTTAACTTATGGATCTGAGAGCTGAGTCAGAAGTAAAACACTTGGCCAATGACTAGAGACTGCAGATATGAGAGTCCTGAAAAAGATTAGAGGCATGAACAGATGGCATCAAGGGCAATATCATATTAAAAACGAGGATATTAGGAAGGAACTTGATATTGTCAGCATCCAGGAATGCGTTAGCAGAGCTAATCTCAGGTGGTATGGTCACTTAAACAGAATGGGTGAGGAAAGATTAGCAAAACAAGTGTTCTCTGCCAGGTTGGCAGGAAAACGATAGAAATATAAGATCTGATAATGTTGGAGTCTTGACAAGTAACAGACTGATTTGGAGGAAAATTGTAAATAGGAAGTTAGTAATGATGTAAATTTTTCATGTAGTACTATCATATCCTGTACACCCCTTGAAGGTACATGTCAGAAATTTGATGATGATGATGATTTGGTACCAGTAAGAATAGAAAGTCAAAATTCAGAATCATATTGCAAAGTGGCTCAAAAGATCACTCGAACGTCTTCTTTCAGATCAATAACATTATGAATAATAACAATAATATAATAAATTCTAATGATAACAAAGCATTTAAAAAGTTTATACACTGCAGTATAGAAATTTCTCATTTCTTCAATTATTTATGACAAAGTATAATCATGATAAAATGACCAGAAATATAACAATATATTAGATTTCGTTGTATACCTGTCTAGAATTATAATACTCTTCATATTGTGTAGTAAAGTGCTATGTGTCTCTTGCAATTAGTAAGTTATAAACTAGTGCTTTGAGAGATGGAACACAGTTATCAACATGACAATCTGGTTAAGTGTTCTTCCGAGCATATCACACCTCATAACCAAAATACCCGACAGCTTAAGATGTGCATTCTTGTCTTGTCAACAGTCACAAATATTTTGGAGTAGAAAGTTGTTTAATACATTGAGTTACATCCAGCTCAAAACCAAAGCAAAGCATAATCATATATCTACCCACAGGGGTGGGTAGATATCAAGAGAAATTAACATTCAAAATCAACAGATTAGTCCATTAAATAAACTTCCATAATTCTACTAAAACCTATTATTATACTGCAAATGTTATGGACTGTTATCATGTATAATTTAAAGTATAATTATATAATTTGTAAGCAATGAAATAAACCTCTTGATATTCTGTGATTTCATTATCTTGTCTATCATAAATTTCCTCTTCGTCTTCTGAATCACTCTCTAATTCTGGACCTATGTAATTCCCAAATTCATCATAAAATTCTGTATCCATTTTGATTACAAATTACTGTTTTGTTCCTCTGAAAGTGTTTAATCTATTAAAAAAAAAAAAATAAAATAAAATAAATATGTATATATTTATAATATATATAATAGCAGCATGCTAGTAACATAATAGTAAGCATACTAATCATTTTTATCAATTAAAACTACTGTCATTAAATACCATTATCCAAGAGAAAATTAACAGTTCGTCTTCACAAATGTGAATAATACAGATTAAGATTTATTCTAAAAATAAATTTTAATGCATTAAAAAAAATAAATAAACAAATACCAATTTGTTATCATTTGATAAATTTATTATCTGAAATTCCAAACCGAGTTTCACGTAGACAGAGAAATCAAGATTGTTTATGAATCATCGTTAACCACTGTACTAGCTATCATGTATGGCCAACTGGGTGTTAATATATTATTTAATGCAGAAAAAAAGAAAAAGAATCTAGAGTAATTCTAGACAACGAATCAAAATAACCCAGCTTACTGTAATTATACAAACACAAACCAACTCATCAAATTCTATGGTTAGAATTTTATTACTGTCTACTATTCACAGTATATTATGAAATGAAGCATACATAATTACAATAGTTCTCATAGACAAGCTTATACGTTGGTTATGCATTACTGAATCACTTAAGGAATTGACAATGTAGATAAGAATATAAATTAAATTACATTTTAATAAATATTTCTGATATTTTGGCAAAGTCACTTTGCCATCTTCAAAAGGAACTTACAAAAAAGGTACGTGCACGTAGGCACTACAACACAGTAACAGAGAATGAAGTGATGAAGCTATTGTTCTCCTAAAAGTCTTGATGGTGCTCCCTAGCAGGCTAAGTAGGTGTTCTTGGCTGTTGAGCTGAAGGTCTGCTGATGTAAGCCTCCCAAATTTGGAGGTAGTCTCATACAACCAAATTTGCTGAGGTTTGGAGAGTTTCTTAGGGCTCAGGCTGATTCCAAGAATAGTCTTTCGAATTTGTATTTGCTATGGTGTATTACTGTAGCTTTCTTCCACCGTATTCTGTGGTGTGTATCCAGAGCATGGTCTGCAAAACCAGAGTGGCTGTACTTGTGAAACCGGATGTAGTCCTTGTGTTCTGAAATTCTGATATTCGCTGTCCTCCCTGTTTGGCCAAATTAAGACAGTTTACATCTGCAAGGGATCCAGGTATACACCAGATAGGTCTAGGGGAAGTGGTTGGTCTTTAGTAGAGCAGATAAGGGATGCCAATTTTCTATATGGTCTGTAACAGGAGGTCAAGTCATGTTTTTTTAAAATTTTGGTAATTTTTTCTGAGGTGCCTTGGATGTAGGGAATGGTGAAGGAGTTAGAGTAATGCTTATTGTGAAGGGGGGTTGGTTTGTTGGTTTCAGTATTTTGGGGATTTCTGGGGGGGGGGGGGGTAGCCACTGGCTGAGAAAATGTTGAGGATGTGATTTAGTTCAGTGTTTAAGGCCTTGTCGTTAGAACAGATTAGTTTAGCCCTGTTGTATAGTGTTTTCACCACTCCATATTATTGTGAGGGGGAATGGTGGGATTGTTGGTGAATGTACCTGCCTGTATGGGTGGGTTTTCTATAAACTGAGAAAAACAAGGTTCCATCAGGCTGGCAGGTGACTATTGTGTCTAGGAAAGGGAGGCAGTCGTTTTCCTGTTTTTCCAGAGTGAACTTGATTCTGGGGCATTGGTTGTTTAAGTGTGTTACGAAGGAGAAGAGTGTATCAGAGCCATGTGGCCAAATAGTGAACACATCATCAATGTAGCGAAGACCCCCCCCCTTCACAACAAGGATTACTCTAAATCCATCACCATTCCTTACATCCAAGACACCTCGGAAAAAATTACCAAAATTAAAAAAAAAAACATGACATGACCTCCTGTTACAGATTATACAAGAAATTGGCATCCTTATCTGCTCCACTAAAGACCAACCACTTCCCCTGGACCTATCTGGTGTGTACCAGATCCCTTGCAGCTGTAAACTGTCTTAATTTGGCCAAACTGGCAGGCGAATATCAGAATTTTGGAACCCAAAGACTACATCCGGTTTCACAAGTACAGCCACTCTGGTCTTGCAGACCATGCTTTGGATACACGCCACAGAATATGGTGGAAGAAAGCTACAGTAATACACCATAGCAAATACAAATTCGAAAGACTATTCTTGGAATCAGCCTCAGCCCTAAGAAACTCTCCAAACCTCAAATTTGGTTGTATGAGACTGCACCAAATTTGGGAGGCTTACATCAGCAGACCTTCAGCCCAACGGTCAAGAACACCTACTTAGCCCACTAGGGAGCACCATCAGGACTTTTAGGAGAACAACAGCTTCATCACTTCATTCTCAGTTACTGTGTTGTAGTGCCTACATGCACGTGCTTTTTTGTAAGTTCCTTTTGAAGATGGCAACACGTTGCCAAAATATCGGAAATATTTATTAAAGTGTAATTTAATTTATATTCTTATCTTCGTTGTCAATTCCTTCAGTGATTTAGTGATAATTACAATAGGTAAAACATTTTACTTAAGTTATACAATAAAGATTTAACATGTCCCAGTAAGTCAGGGACATGTTAAATTTGTTTTTGTTCGTCGAACAATTATTCTGGAGATGAATGTTTTTTTTTGTTTGTTTTTGTTTTTTTATAAATATACTTCTATCCTACTGAAACAACTGATGTTTAGGTTCCAGGATATCTATCTTTGAGGATTTAATCCAGGAGTGAACTTTTTTTTTTTCTCATTCCAGTTTGAAGCAAAAAAATTCACTCTCAGAAAATAATGCTCTGTCTGAGACACACACACACACACACACACACACACTCACACTCACACACACACTTATATGTTTTCTATAAATAAAGCTTTTCTTTTACTTCCATTTTGTATTTCAATAAATTTAAATTATCAATATTCTTTTTTCCTTGTTAATGGTCTCCTTGCCTCTCGTTGTCCGGAACCATCTTCCTATTTCTCATAGCACCCTCTTCATTGTCATTGATGTTCTGCAAGAGACATATTACCTTGTTTTCCACTCCAAGATGAGTACAATCCATGTCACTTTATCTATACTGTCAAATGCTTTCTGAAGATCAACAAAACAGGTATAAACATTTTTATTTTTACGTAGAGCTTTCTCCACACTTAATCTTAACATTAGTATTTGGTGCAAAGTACTTCTGTCTCTTCCAAATCCTCAGATTTTCTTTCATTAGTTTCCCTATTCTTTCTGTTAATGTCATTATAAGTACTGTTCCCACATAACTCACAAGAGCTACTGTTCTATAATATTTGAGGTCCATTTTACTTCCTTTCTGTGAATTGGTATTATGATTGATCTTGTCCATTCTGCTGTTGCCTGTTGGTTCATGGAAGGAATTTCATTCCCCTTCTATCACTCATATATGAGAGGCATTCCCCTATCCACCACCTGGGGACATGCCCTCTAGAGCAGGGTTTCCCAACCCTATGCCTGCGGGCACCATGACGCTGTCGACCAATTTGTGTGTGCCCGCTGCTGTTCAACCATGTGCCGTATAGTTTGAAATAATTACGCAACAATTCATGGCATGCTATATGACACATTCGTTAATGACACACGACGAGTATTAAACGCATACAATGTAAAGTAGATGCGCATTCGAAGTTGTTCATTCCAGTTTAAGAACTGGAATATCATCATATTCTCCTAATTATGAAGCACTGGCCAATGAAATGCAATGCCAAAGATCACACTAACTTACATATGTATATTTAAATTTTTATATAATGTAAACTTTTAAGTAATAAAACATTTGATTATAATATAAACTTTGTATGTATTCATTTAACAAAAGAATTCAAAAAATTTGCTTGAAAAAATAGATGGTGCCCGTCACCCTACCGGTATTTTAGAATGTGCTCTAGGAAACAAAAAGGTTGGGAACCCCTGCTCTAGAGGTTTCAGGCTCCCCCAAGGGAGAACTAAATTCCCTTAATGCATAGCAGTATACATGTATGCAAGGAGATGTGCTTTGCATTATGGAAGATACTGAAACATGGAGTGATGAGAGCTTGGTCCACCTTTGCTCATGGTTGCCTGGTGTTGCACCACCTTACCTCAGTCCTGAAGATATTTTCAGGTACAAACATTGTTTGCTTACACTCAGATAAAGGATTAAACTAAATTTATTATAGTCTAACCAAGTGCAAAATAACCTTCCAATGTGATTTAAATGATTAAACTGAAGGTGAGTTAGCCAATCTAATACGGAGGTAGCATGGTTTTTCCCTCCTGGAAACTCGGGTTTTTTTTCCACATACAGACAAATCAGCCTTGAGAAAACACACAATTTACAGACAAAGAATACTGGTGGTGGGCAGTAGATGGCATTGCCGTAAATCAGGGTTTCCCAAACTGTGTTCCGCAGAAGGTGAATAAGTAAGCCGTGAGAAGTTCTCCTGGAATTTGTCATTTTAGTTTTCTAAGCATTTTTCATGAATAAATATTTCATTGTGGAAATATTCTGAGGAGAATAATATTCGTGAATATGTCAAAAAGCTCAGACCCAGAACGCCTAAATAAAATCTGTGAAGCAAATGTTAGTGACCAAGCCGTGTATTTTTAAACATGGAAGTATTCATGAATTATCGTTAATTTTCACACATCGAAACCTTTCAACATTTGGGAAAGGGAATACCACTGTTTATGACCAGTCATAAAAATTGCCTGCAAGTAGATTATAACAATGGGTGGCATTATCCTCTGATCTCAAAACTGAAGGAAATGACATCTGTGTAGCAAATGTCAGTGACCAAGTGGCATATTTTTAAACATGGAAATATTCATGAATTTTCATTCATTTTCACACATCGAAACCTTTCAACATTTGGGAAAGGGAATACCGCTGTTCATGACTGGTCATAAAAATTGCCTGCAAGCCGATTACAACAATGGGCAGTGTATCCTCTGTTCTCAAAACTGAAAGAAATAACAACTGTGTTGCAAATGTGAGTGACCAATCAATCAGTAAGGAAGTATAAAGAAAATTTTTCCACTAAAATTGAATATCAAGGTAGTCTGTATCCGGTTCTCAAATCTAGTAATACTGAATACTTTCTTCATAAATTCGTATTGTAGGGTGAAAGTTTGAAAAACCATAGTGCCATGATTTTGACTGCAGATCTTGGCTGCAGCCAAGGAGAATAGAAGTTGAATTGCAGGATAGAGAAAAGAGCACATTTGAGGCCATTTGGTGTGAGATTGTGGCTAGCAGAACAAAATATACAATTGGGTGCTGCTATAGACCAGATGATGGAAAAGATGGTGGAGACAGTATGCACAAGCAAATAGAAGAAATGAGTGGAAGGAGGGTGATTATTATGGGAGATTTCAACTATGGTCACATTGATTGGAGTGAGGAGAGGACACACAGGAGGAAGGAATTGGATTTTATGCAGTTATTAAGGGATAACTATTTGCGACAGCATGTAATGGAAAATACTAGGGGTCAGAGAGTGCTTGACCTAGTAATTACATCTGAGGGTTTGGCTGTAACAAATATGACCACACTGCCACCAATTGGTGAGAGTGATCGTACGGTCTTGACTTGGGAGGTGGCTAAAGGTGTGGAATTTACAATTAAGACAGGGTACATGTAGAATTATCAGGCTGGAAAGTATGACAAGCTTAGGAGTTTGATTGGTTCAGTGCCATGGCATGTACAACTGCAAGGACTAGAAGCTGATAGTGCATGGGAGGCAGTAAAGAAGTGTTTGCATGAAGCAATGGCTGACTGTATACCTAGAGTCCGAATAATAAATCAAGTAGGGGTTAAATGGATGAATAACACCATTAAGCTTGAGCTGCAAAAAAAAAAAAAAAGAAACAACTATGGGGGGAATTTAAGGAGAAAGGTGACCGGCAGGCACATGAACGGTATAAAGCGCAGGCCAGAAGGGTAACGAGTGTGTAAGAAAAGCAAAAAAGGATTACGAAAGAAAATTGGCCATGCATGCTAAAGAGAATCCTAAACAGTTTTTTCGATATGTTGCAAGTAAAAGGAAAAATGCATCACACAGGGGAAAAAGTCTGCATTCACTCGTAAGTACTTGTAATAATATTATAAATTTTTGGTGATCAGAATTGGCTATGTCAATGAAAATCAGCACAAATTAATTTAATGATTTTATGTTTAATTGGCATTTAATTAATTAATAAATAATAATCAATTATTAATTATTAATAAAAAAATCAGCAAAATTAACAATTAATTATTAATTAATACATTACAAAATAACCAAGATGTTCTGTGAAAATTTCAGGATTCGTGAAGTGTTCCGTCATAGGAAAAGTTTGGGAAACACTAGTGTAGGTTATGATGGTAGGCAGGGCCATATTCATGGGTGTGCGAACTGCGCAATGGCACAGGGCCCCCGCAAAGCGCAAAAAATTTAAAAAAGAAAATCAATTAATTTTTTTGAATTATTATATAAATTAATATTATAATTATTATATAAAAAAATTTTATTATATAGAAAAATATATGTATATAATTTTACAACCAACTATTGTTGTTATAGTAAGCAAAATAAGATCGTAGCAGTAGTATTTGAAACTACTCTAAGATACATAACAATAATGTACATTTATACAACATAGTGTTAAATAGGGAAAAGTGTATTTAAAAACAGGTGTTTTCAATAATTTTAAGGAGTTTTTTTATTTTAGTTTATGATTTTATGAACAAGTAAGTATATACACGTACTGTCATGGCAATTTTTTTGTGAGATTACTTGCAAAATATCTTAAAAAATATATTTTGTAAACTGGTTTTTGGTTATCCGACATCAGAATTTTTCTTCAATAGCAGTTTTCAATCTATATTAGATTAATTTATTTTCTAATATTATCTATTTTAGATATATTTTATTTATCAGGTAAGTAATTTTGTTTTAATTTATTAACTTATTTTATAATTAAATCTATCGTATTTAATTCTAGAGTATGATTAGTCGTGAGAGAGATTTTTATGGAAGAAAATACCCAAGTGGGCATGAAAAATGAAAGCGAAAACAAGAAAAAGAAGCGGCTGAGGAACGTCAAAGAAATTCACTGTTTAAATTTATGAAGTTCAACTCATATATTTGTTCAGATATATCAGTTGATAATGGGATTTCTGAAATAACTACAAACAGTTCTTCGGCTTCAACATTAATTAATAATGAGAGTTCTGAAATACTCAAAGGAAGCGGAGAACATGACGTGTTTGGTCAAACAATGAACATTGAAGATCCTAAAACTGAGACACCAAAGGAAGGTGAACTATTTACTATTGATGATCCAGCAACATAGCCCAAAATTTTGAACAATGCAACACTAACACAAATTGTACAACGTGGTCCACCGTCTCCTTCAACTGAAAATGATTTTCCAAAAGATGACAACAAGAGGTGTTTTCCACAGTTCACTATGTTAGGACAATTGCAAATGGAGAGAAGCAAAACAGAAGATGGCTTGTATATTCAAACTCTTCCAACTCTATTTTTTGTTTTTGTTGCAAATTATTTTCTTCTGATAATAATTTTTTATCTAATAATGGCTTTTCTGACTGGTGACATGTAAGTGAAAGATTAAAGTCACACGAACGAAATCCAGTGCACATGATGTATTCATGGACACAAATGAAATGTAATTTAAAAAATCACAATACAATTGCTCAGACAAATCAAAATGTCATAAAATTTGAAGCAGAACGGTTAAGATGTTTTAAGACAAATAGTAGCAGCAATTCTTTATTTATCCGAACATAATTTTGATACTTTGTACACAGCCCATAATGGTAATTTTTTTGGAATCATAGAATCAATTGCAGAATTTGATCCACTTTTAAAAGATCATTTAATGCGATGTTCGGGGAAAAAAAAATTATAGGTAAGAACAAAATTCATATCTATCACCCATTGTGCAAAATGAATTAATTGTTCATATGGGAACCAAAATTCAACAAAATATTGTAAATATGATATGACAGGCAAAGTACTATTCAATAATTCTCGATTGTACTCCTGATGTTAGTCATCAGGAGCAAATTTCAGTAATTTTTAGGTTTTTACATACATTTGAAGCAGATATTGAAATTCTTGAACACTTTTTGAAATTTTTAACAACTAATGACACTACTGGTAAAGGTATATACGAAAATATAAAATCACTTTTGAATAAATTAAATCTTAAATTGTCAGATTGTAGAGGGCAAGGGTATGATAACGGAGCGAATATGAAAGGAGTATATAAGGGAGTCCATGCTTACATTTTAAATGAAAACGAAAAGGCATTTTATACTCCTTGCGCCTGTCATAATTTAAATTTGATTTTAGGGGATGTCGCAAAATCAAATTATAGTAATAAATTTTTTTAATGTTATACAAAAAATATATACATTATTTGCTGCCTCAACTTCACGTTGGGACATATTAAAGAAATTTGTTAAACAATTAACTCCAAAACCGTTATGTGATAGAAGATGGGAATATAGAATAGAATCAGTTAGAGCTGTACGTTTTCAAATTCCAGAATTTTTAAATGCACTAAAAGAATTATTTAAAACTGCATCGTATAATACTATCACAGTAGAAGTGGTTTCAATATATGAACAAATAGATTCATTTGAGTTTATACTAAGCCCCTTATAATTTGGTATGAGCTTTTGTCAAAAGTTAATTTAGTAAGTAAAGTATTACAAAATGCAAAAATTCCCAAAGGCATAGCAACTAAGCATATTAAAGAGTTAGTGCAGTACTTTGAAGAGCAGAGAATATCAGGATTTGATAGGTGTTTTGAGATTGCTAAAGAACTGTCAAATCTATTAGAAATAGAAATTAAATTTAAAGAAAGTCGAGTACATCAAAGAGAAGTATTTTTTGATTATGAAACGCCTGATGAATCACACATAGGTGATAACAAAGATAATTTTAGGATAAATTTCTTTTTTGTAATTTTAGATATTGCTCTACAATCTGTCAAAAAAAAGATTTGAATTATATGAAATTCACCAAAAATCATTTGGATTTCTTTATGATATGAAATTAATAAGAAAAATGACAGAAAATGAATTAAAATTTTTCTGCAAAATTTTAATTCATTTTGAATTAAAATTTTGCTGCAAACAGCTGTATCAAAAATTAAATACAGATATTGATGAATCTGAATTTTATAATGAATTAATTATTTTTAGAAATATTGTTCCAGAAGATGCACCCATTAATATTTTAAAATTCATAATTGCAAATAATTTGCCAGATATTTATCCAAATATTACTATGACATTTAAAATATTATTGACCAGTCCAGTTACGGTCGCATCAGCAGAAAGATCATTTTCCAAATTAAAATTAATAAAAACCTATTTGCGATCTTCTATGTCTCAAGAATGTTTGTCGTCAATGGCAATAATATCTATAGAGCATGCAACTGCAAAAAATTTGAATTTTGATAGCGTTATAAATGATTTTATTGATAAGCACATTAGGTTAAATAAAATTTAATATATTAAGATTTCTTTTAAATCTTATAAGTTGTTATACATATATTTCATTCTTTACAGTAAAAATTGATATTTTTTTCATATTTTATATTTATTATTTATATTATTAAATAAATCATTGTTCTGGCATATTTATATGATAATGTGTATCTACATAATAAAGTAATATATCATGTACATACAAACACATTTATTTTTTAACTAATTTTTTCCCTTTACTTAAATTGATGCTAAAGAGCATACTTGTTTATTTATGTGCATAAATATTTTTCATATTTGATTTAATTAATTAATTAACATATCCATTTAAAATTTCCATAAAAGTTACTAACTTTCAGGGGCCCACTTTTCCATACTACACAGGACCCCGCAAAATGTAGAAATGACCCTGATGGTAGGTGGTGGATTAAAGTGGTGGAGAGCTGTGGAGTAGTTGCCCTCCCTCAATGAGTCTTTGGATTCCTTGGAGGTGTTGCAAAATAATAATAATAATGATACAGAATCTTCAGATGTCCTAACTAGTTTGTATGTTGTAAGTCTATTCGCCAATATTCAGAGGGATGACACAGTGGATCTTCTTCAAAAACTTTAAAAACAATAGCCTGTGTCACCAGACACAGGCTATGAAACACTGTATAAAAAAACACCTTTACATTCAGAATAAATATTGGAAACAAACAGAAGGGCTTGCCATGGGTTCTCCCATCCTCCCCCCTGCCACAACTCCTTGTTCTTCTAGCATTTACTACATCTGACATATGGGATCATCTGGAAAGATACATATGTTTGAACACATAAAAGGACATTGAGAGAGAGAAAAAAAAAGATTAGGTTGTTTCACACAACAAATACAGGACAACAAGTAGTTTGATTTGACAAAAAAACTAGAAAAGCCATATATCAACCATAACTGTTTTATAAGAAAATTTAAAGAGACCTCAGAAATGCTCCATACCTCACCCCCCCCACACACACACACACATACAACGTAACAAAAACCTACATTTAATCCTACACCAAGTTTGGTCTACATTCATCAAAAATCTAATAACTGCAGCACTTGGACTTGGAACTGAAAAAACTAGTATTTTTCAAATGCTTACATGTTAGTTAATAGAATGCAGTTGGGAATCCTATTTACATGTACTGCTGAAGTTCTTATAATATTAATTGTGGGTGATTAACAGAATGCAAGAAGGAAGCATTATTTAAAGTGAATGAAATAATAAAAAAAAAACTACATATATCCTTTATAGATTTGGTAAAGGCATCTAATACCTTGAATAGAATCAACCAGAGGGATAGAAGTAATTAAGAAAGAGTATACAGTTTCTTAATTAAGAACTAATTAAGAAACTGTATGCCAACTAGAAAATAAAGATAAGAATACAAGAACATGATGAAACTGCAGAAGTAAAGGTTTAAAACAAGATTTTGCACCATCGCCCTTAGTTTTCAATCTATATATGGAAAATGCAAAGAAAGTAGTAATAGATGAAATGAAGGGATAATTATAGATATTGTTCGCCCGCCAATTAGAGATCCTTCGACACTTCTGTGCATGTCAGAAAAAGGAGAAGGCATTCCGATAATAAGGTAATCAGTCCGTATTGTGGTACGAGTTGTTTATTATTACAGGTCAGAAAATTAACTTCTCTTTTATGATTATTGTAGTTAACTATGTTGCTTGTATAACAGTTGGAAAATTTTACCTATAAACACGTGATTTTGCATGTTGGCGACTAATTCGTATGTCCTTCATTTCTTTCTCCCCTTCAGCATGAATCGACTATTCTTGGCAAGACGCCAAGTAGAGACCTACAAATGGTGGGCAAACTATAGTGTGTTACATTTTGCAGATGATATATATAGCTGAATGAGAAGGATTTAGAACTGACATTATTTAGTTTGGTAGATGTTAATATAAATGCAGAACAATTAAAATAATAGCGGCAGGTTCAAAAGAATAAAAAAGATAGCCGAAATAGTGATTACAGGTAAGAACATCCAATAAGCAAAATCATTCACATAACCTGGAAGAACTATTCAAAATGACCAGAGATATCAGTTGGAAATACAAAGAAGTGCTATGGAAAAAGAAACAAAGACTATTTATTTTCAAGTAAAGTAAGTAAAAATAAAAAAAATAAAAATAAGTAAAAGATAGCATGGGAACTATGTATACATAAGATAGACATGAAAGAGGGAAATAGTAGCAATGATTATGAGACGGTATGATGTGAAGTGGGGGGTTGTCAAGAAGACATATTTAGATGGATGTTGCTGTAGGCCAAGGAATGAAGATGGTTATGAAGAAATGTATAAACAACCAGAGTTAGTGAAAAAAAAGGAAGGGCGATTATTATGGCGATTTTAATTATGGCAGAATAGATTGGAATGAAGAGATAGCATTTGGCAATAAGGAAAATGAATTTCTTGAGAGACAAATATCTCAGGCAACATGTAAAGGAGGGCACACAAGGATCAAGAATTTTAGATCTGATCATTTCATCAGAGATAATTGTGAGTGAGGTTTCGCACTTTCCTCCAGTTGGTGAACGTGATCATGAAATGATCACCTGGACTGTGGCTAAAGATATGAAGACTTCTGTGAGGAAAGAATATATGTGGATATACATATATATATATATATATATATAGTCAAATGACAAGCTTAGGAGACAGCTTGAAGCTATAACATGGAATTGAGCAGTAAAGAAATAAATTCACGCAGTGATGCATAACTGCATCAATGTGTGAATGTATTCTGAAGATCAAAAAGGTTGAATAAGGTAGGAGTAAAATGGATGAATGAGAGGCTTAAGCAACGAAATCTGGAAGGAGAAGGAATTTTAGAGTACAAGATGAATAATGGTAATAATCATTTCTTTCTTTTAGGATTATGCAGTGTGTCTCCATAAATTCATAGTGAAGAATTTATGGAGACAACACACGTTAGAATAATTACTTTACTTATCATTAAGAAAGACCACACACTACAAACATATCACAGAATTGACTGGAAAGGCACCAAGTCTCCACAATGCACCTAAACCTGGTTTGAAATAAAATTCAAAGAAGCCTGTGAAATACTTACTCATCCAAATCTGAACAAGAATGATGGATTAATTATTCAAAGAATTTGGAAGACCCATCTTCAACCTGTATAGTTGAATGTTACTTTCTTAATGATAAGTAATTATTCTAACACATGTGTCATGTCTCCATAAATTTTTCATTATGAATGGGAATAATAATTATTATTATTATCACCCAAGACCCCATGGATTCAAAGACTCATCTAGGAGGTCCTTTTAACATGCACACAGCTCATCATACTGCACTTTAAACACACTCAAATTCTCTGCAGACACCACACTCTCAGGCAGGCATTCCAATCATTCACAACTCTGCATGCATAAAACCTGCTTCTGACTCCCCTGCTCACACCCTCAGCTCAAAAAAAATAATAATAAAATAAATAAATAAAAACACAAAGAAATAAATCACCATGATGCTAATAAGATGATAGACATTATCCCCTTATTGACATTGATGCCATCTGTTCATTCCACTAATCTTTCTCAGGACTCGCATATCAGTGGTCTCTAGTCTTTCATCAAGTGTTTTGTTTCTGACCCAGTTCTCAGATCCATAAGTTAAATTGGTTTGAACACCATGTTGTATAAAGCAAATTTAGAGATTTGACTCATTTTTTTCTTATTCCATATAAATTTATTCAGCTGACTTCTTACCATACCAGCTTTGTTGATTCTGTTGTCTATTTCCACATTTAATTTACCATTTTCACTAAAAATTGTGCCTAAATAGCTTAAATGTTCTATTTGCTCTATAGATTCACCATTCACGAAAGAGTGGATGTTTTCGGTGTCTCTGCCTTTTCATTGCCAAATTTATTACAACAGTTATTCAATTTAGTTAGGGAATCTTGCAGAGTGGATTTATTCAGAAGCATAATATCTGCATAGAGTAAAGAACCAAGATTGACATCGCCAATTTTGATATCAGGTTTAAATACCACATTTCTTCATAATGTGATCCATACAGAAAATGAATAACAGTGGGGATAATGTGTACTCTTGCCACCCACCTGATTGTACCTCAAACCATCTTCCTGTGCCTCCTTCAAGTCTAACTGCTGACTTCCATATGTATTGCTTGATATAATGGCCCATTTACACCAAATAACTGTAGTGTTTTGAAGAGCTTTCCTCTTGGCACCATGTCATATTCCTTTCCTCTGCCCAAGATTTCTCAACTATTTGTCGTAAAGTGAAAATCTGATCCTGACAGCCTCTATTTGGCCTGAATCCTGCTTGTTCTTTACCAAGCTTCCCTTCTGCAACTGTTCTTAGCCATTTCTCAAGTATACTTGCATAAATCTTAGCAGGAACACTCAATAGGGAAATACCTCTGTAATTCTCACATTCAGTTTTATTTCCCTTTTTATATATGGATACTATGAGAGCTATACTCCAATCATCTGGAATTCAACCCCTCTGACCAGGCCTTCTGAATTATGCAATGCAACAACTGTAAAACTTTATAGCTCCACATTTGAACAACAATATAAAATGATGGCACAACTTGACAAAAAGTGCTATATTTAAATTTTACAAAAGCTTTTGATAGTCTGTCACATGACAAGCTGTTAAATAAAGTGAAATGGATGGGATAGGATAACAGACTTCTGAATTAGATCAGTCACTGTCTGTCAGATAGGTATCAGAAAGTTGTATATTGAGATCAGGCCCGGCTGGTGGCATGTGCGAAGTGTGCAATATACACAGGTGCTGCTGAAGAAAAGGTGCCTAAAAGATGTCGAAAAATATTATTATTATTATTATTTTGACACCTCCAGGGAGTCCAAAGACTCATCGAGGGAGAGTGTGCCGACAGCATCGAACGATTGGCCCCCTTCCAACTACTAACCGCGCTCAAACTTACTTAACTGAGCCATTAGTAGCAGAGGCTCTACCAATCGACCAACCTTTGCCTGAGATAAGAGTTTAAAAGAACAATGAATGTACATATAATTATGAATGTACGTGGTCTTCCGTTCAGGCCACTTCAGATCTTCCCAGAAACGAACAAATAAATTCTGAAATTGTGTCCTGGACCGATTATATCACTGTAATTTTTGTTTAAAATTTACGAAAATATACCTAAAATAGTCCTTTATTTTTTGATGTATCATAAATCAACTTATGATTAATTGTTAAGTTCTGTGTAAAAAAAATTGTATAAGCAGGACTAATCCATAGGTAACATTATACTGTAAAGCGGTTTTCATTTGTTTTTCATTTCCTGTTTGTTTTATTCACGCTTTTTTGGAAAGGTTCTGAATGTTAATTGCACACACAAGAAAAATACAAGGCGCCGGTGCTGAGTGAGATGCAATATCCTGAAAGAGCAAGTTCACTAGTGGTGTGTTCAGAAGGGTCAGTTTTGAGACCATTGTTGTTCAATTTGTATATTACTCATATCGGAATTGGTTTAACTGGTGATATGCAGCTGTTTGCAGATGATGCAAAACTGGGGAGTGCAATGCTGAATCAAGATGTTATGGCCTTACTTTCATGCAATCTATTCAAGTCCTTACAAGACTTGAATAGTCCTGTAAGGCCTATTCTTTGAAATGTGGAGTATGAGGACAGGTTGAGAGAATGTCAATTGAAGTCTTATGAATAGGGGGGGGAGGATTGAGACATATAAGCTGGTCAGGGGTTGTTATCAGGTTGACATGGAAAAGATTTTTCATAGAATGGGAGATGGGGATAGAACAAGAGGCCATCTCTAGAAACTGTATATGACAGTGTGGGCAAAGGTGTGAGGAGAAGGTTCTTTACATAGAGAGTGGATTGTGAGTGGGTGTTGTGAATGTAAACACATTGACCAGTTTAAGGCAGGTTGGATGAGCTTTGTGTGATAGTGTGTACCTCCCACAATGAGTCTCTGACTTCATGTAGGTCAGATGTTAATAATACAAAAAGATTTATTTAAAAAAAAAAAAACGTTCGTTTGGTTTGGAATGTATATTTTGTTAGGGAAACTTGGGGAGGGACAATTAAAACAGAAAAATCAGAAATAATTGAAGCATTTTCAAATGCTTAAATTCTTTTCCAATTTTTTGTAGAAGACAGTATTAACTAGGTGTAAATCGGAGAGGAGGGAAAAAAAACCGATGAAGTCCTCGGTAAAAATGAAAGAAAACCAAGTGTTGATGAAGACAATAACGTGATGGCAGGAAGGCAATCACAAAAAAGACTGTAAACATATTAGAAAGGAAGATATCAGGAAAATGAGGATGGCCCAAATATGCGTTAGAGTGAACTTCGGTTAACTGGAAGAATTTATAAGCCAATGAAGAGAAAAGTCAGAAAGATCTGGAAGGAACTCATTCCTTTAGTAATGATTATCACTGGCTATTCTCATTCTCACACACATGCAACTCTAGGGATGATTACTAACATCCCTAGTTTCTCTGATTCTGCACATGGATTCTATATATAATTACACTGGTTGCAAATCCTTAACTCGAAAAGCATATACCATCACTCTTTTCGTATACTTACTCCATATATCTATGAACTGCACACCATTTGTCCTACACAATCTACGAACTGAATCATTTGATATCACTGTTTGTTTTAAATTCATATCTATCACAAGCGGCATTATTTAAAATCTAACTTCCTTGGGTTCACGATAATTTACACAACAATAAATATATACCAAATACAATTACAATCAATTAAAAATTAAAGTATAGCTGTAAAGGAATTTAACTTACTGTGTTCTCTACTGCATCCCATTCACTACTTACAGAACGTTACACAAAAACTATGAAACACACATAAATACAAATAGATTTTACAAAAATCACATTCTGCAAACACATTTCAACAACACGCAACGCTTTTTTAAATAATACTCTAGTTCCCATAAACGCGGAATGGATTTAAAAATGTCTATATAAAATAGATATCTGATTAAATAATAGCATGTTGAGAATTGCATTTTGTCAAATTATATAATAATATTATTATTATTATTATTTGACACCTCCAGGGAGTCCAAAGACTCATCGAGGGAGAGTGTACCAACAGCATTGAAGATTGGACCCTTCCAACTACTAACCGCGCTCAAACTTACTTAACTGAGCCATTAGTAGCAGAGTTTAAGATAATAATAATAATAATAATAATAATATCTAATTGCATTTTTCTGTTAATTGTAACATATTACGGAACATTGTGCACTTCGATTTTGTTGGAAAATCCTGCGTTCAATGTTCGTCCTGACGAGAGGGATCTTACAGTGATAATAGCAGAGTTTTTCCTCCAGGAAAACTCGGGTTTTTTGATCCCATAAACAAGCAACAGCCATGAGAACACATGCAATTTAAATTTACAGACCAAAAAAAACTGTTGTTGGTGGGCGATAGAAAACGGTGGTGGTGGTGTCATTGTGTGAGTTGGAGAATTACGCAGTAGTGAAGATGAGATGCGTGTACTCTTTGGAGGCGTCACGCTGCCTACCGTAGTAGCACAGTATGCTGTTACACATACCAGCACTAAATTACAAACATTTATGAAGATATACGTAAACTTCACTTACGCAGGGTATATATAAAGTACTTGGCCACATGCATCAATGCTGGTTCTTGTCAACTACTTAAGAATGCTGCTTGTCAGTAATTGTCAATATTTCCCATTGATCACAATGGGTAAAACAAATGATCTTTCAGAGTTCGACAATAGGTATATTGCGGATACCAATCTGCTGGAGCCACGATTTTGAAAACAGTACAGCTGACTGGTTTCTCAAAAGGTGAGATATCCTCGGTATTTAATCAGCTGAAAAATAACCCAAGTTCCTGCCAAAGAGGCGTAATGGTGGTCCTAAAACAGTCTGCCAGGAACGATATCATTCTGGGAAAGCTTGTATGGATAAACAGAACTTCCTCCGTGCGGCAATTAACCAAAGCATATTAATGAAGGCTGTTTCTGACCCATCGCACGCCAAACTATGTGCAGGGAACTGAAGAGGATAGGTAGTGGAAACTTAAACAGAAATGGTCCAAGCACAGAGTACTATGGTACATCAATAGTCACCTGCCTTCACCTGAATACTACTCCTCCATATACCACTTTTTGGTATCTGTCCATCAGCAATCCTCATATCCATATAACCAGAGTCATATCCAACACCATTTGCTCTAAAATGTGTAATACAGTTCAATGTGGTGTCAAACATCTTTGCAAAATTGCGGTATTATCATGTAGCCATTCCCTTTATCCTACCCAGCTGTCTCCCCATTATAAAAAGTTAATCAATTACTAAGACATGACCAACCCTTCATAAAGCCATGCTTCCCCTCATAGAGTAGCATATTCTTATTCAGCCTTTCCTGAATTCACGTTCTCATAAACTTTTCCAGTACTTTTACCACCACTCCTGATATACTGATTGGTCTATAATTTATTACTACAGACTTTGTTACCTCCTCCTCTATGCGAAGAAATTATTCTGACCTACTTCCACTCTCTTGCAGCTTTGCTAGAACTGAAACAAATTAACAGTCTAGTCACAAATATCGCTTACTCTCCTGCAAATTCCTTTAATATGCGAGTCGATATTCCATCCAAATCCACATCTCTATTTGCTTTTTGATTCTGTAATATCTTAAGATACTGCATAATCTAATTATAAAGAATATGAAAATTGAGCATACAACAGAATACAAGTAAGTATCTAAGCACCTACTTTACTGCAGATGGAAAGCAAGATAAAGTAATAAAAATAAGAACACCCATAGCTAAAGATGCCTTCTGGAAAAATAAAGATCTGATCAGAAGCTCTGTGGGTATCGAGACAAAGAAAAGAAAAGAATGATTATTATTATTATTATTATTCCGGACACCTCCAAGGAGTCCGAAGACTCATCGCGGAAGAACACCTACAACTGTTTCAACTGATACAACTGTCTCGACCACTACACCGAACCTCTACTACGAATCTTCTCCATCAACGCCATCTACTGCCCACCTCCACCACAACAACAACTAGTGTTCTATGTCTGTAAATTGCGTGTGTTCTGAAGGGCCGATTTGTCTGTATGCGAGATGAAAAACCCGAGTTTCCGGAAGAAAAAACCCTGCTACCACCGTATGAGATCGGCTAACTCACCTTCCATTGAAAATCGTCCAGTTAAAGATCTCTCCCGTCGCGACGAGAATCGAACGTAGGCCTATTCCAATCGAAGGGTACGATAATAAGAATGATAAGAAGATTAGTGTGGCCATTTTTTACATATGGAAGCGAGACCTGGATATTCAAGAAGAGAGTAACTAACAGATAATGGGCTTTGAAATGTGGTGCTATAGGAGAGCTCTGAAAATCTCATGGACAGACCATGTGCCAATACAGATGTCCTGCAGAAAATGAGAACACAGAGATCTTTATTAGAGGAAATATTCAAAGAAACATGGGATTGGTAGGACATCTACTGAGAGGTCAGCAGGACAAAGGATACTAACAATTTCAGAAGGAAAAATTATGGGAAAAGAATCAAGAGGCAAAAACGAAGGATATGGCTCGAAGATATAAGATCGTTGACAGGATCATATGCTATGCAGAAACAAAAAGGAAAGCCACCAACAGAGAGATCCTGGAAGGACATGGTGATGCTCTCTCTCACTGAAGAAGCTACACGAAGAAGAAAAAGAAGAAATATCCTAAGTACCTTCAATTCATCAACTGCTGTTGTCGAATCAGTTTCTGTCACCTCTGTCATAACAATAGTTTCAATTTGATAATCACCTTTGCAAAATGATCACTCAGTAGCTTAAGAATTCCTTCTGGCTCAGTTACTTCTCTACCATCTGCATTCCTCCATACTTATTCTTCCTCCTACTTGCCTTGGGTCTGAATATTTTTTGTACAGATTGTGACCCACTCTTGCCCGGAACTTCGCATTTAACGTGTTGCCGACAAATGGCGATTTTTACATATTATCCTTAACATTCGGTGAGTATGGTGGCTCGTCATAGCACTTGCAATTGACTCCCAGCCTTTCCATCTCAGAAGAGTGTCACTGATTGTTGACCTGGGATGGCCCAATTTTTCAACAATTTGCTAAGGAATTAGGCCTGCAACATGGCATTCTATCACAACGCCTCTTTCAAACTCCGTCAGTTTCCTTCTCGCAGCCATTTAACCTGGACACAGTTTCAATGACTTGGGAGTATCACATTCCTCCAATTTATAATAGCTACAAACACGTGACTCGTTACATTGCATGATGTACTTTACCCCATAGGGAAGGGGTGCATTGACTTTTTTTCAAGCAGCATGCGTAGTATATTTCAGAATCAGAATGCATTTACAGCTCTGCCTAGGCAGTCCGAAGATTGACTTAAGTTCTAGTCTAGTCGCCAAAGGCCGAACTCTTTCTAAGCCTTTTTTCTTTTAGTTCCCGAATTAATCAATCTCTGGCAGACGAAAGGTTTCTTCTTTACTGCTAATAAGTCTAGTGATAATAATCTCGACCAGCTATCCAATTGGATACCAGTAGAGAATGAACAGGCAACTAGTCTCCAAAAGCAAAATAGGATTAAAAGGCCTCACCTTCTCTCTATAAGGGAATAAAAGGCTCAGTTTGATTATGATCTTGCGTTTCACGATAACGTTGGGAGTAGTGTCGATATCATGAGTATCACCAGTTCCCCCTGCACATTATTTGTGATACAGTATCTCATGAGCAGTGGTAAGAGAACAGGTAAAGTTGGTCAAGACGAGAATACGGAAAAGGGCGGATAAGAACATGATAATTTGTGAGAGGAAACATGACTTTGTAAAAGGTGATAGTTACGTTGGATGAATAGAATGACTACACGATGATACTGCTGAAGTTTTCAAAGGCATTTCACAGTGTACTACGTGGAATTCGATTATGCGAACAGAAACAAATTGTGATGGATATGAAACTGGTGATAGAGCTAAAAGGGCGGCAGTTGGACAGATATCATAAACTAGTATATTGGAGGAGCAATATACTGCAGTTTATTATTTTCATTAATGATATAGGAAATAAATTGAAGGGAGATATTCAGTTGTCTGATGATCATGCAAAGTTGAATAGAGTAATCATTAATCAAGTGACAGAGAGAGCTTCCAGAAAGATTTAAATAGGCTGACAGATTGGACCAAACATAATGGATGTCTATCTAATGTGGGAAAGTGTAAGTTACATATTATGTAATACAACGATTCCAAACTGAGGAAACTGTACTTCAGGAAATTCATAAAGCCAGGGATTTGGGAGCGATAGTATATAGAGAATTGAAGTTCAGAGGGCGCATTACTAAAGTAGCCCGAGTAGTTTACAGAATTACTTGGTTATTGAAGAACACACTATCAAACAAAGAAGTGAGTTATCATTTTTCTTTATAAAGCCTTGATTCGTCGACATCTCGATTACAGTGCTCAAGTCTTATCACCTGGGTTTCTTGGAGATGAGGAAATAGTGGAGGGTATCCATAGGGAAGGGTCCAGGATTGTGAGTGGTCTTTTGAATGTTCCCTATGAGGATGGAATGACTTCTTGAAGATTGTAAAAGTTTGTTGATAGGCGAAAAAAGGGGGAAAGATATGATAAAAACAGTTTAGTTAACTAAACTGTTTCTATCATATTTGTAAGATTGATGGAGGGGAAATATTTCAAATTTTGGCTATTGGGGGAAGAAGAAGAAAGGTTCACTCATGTAAATTGGGTAAGAGTGTGGTTAGCAAGGGCATTGGACTACAGTTTTGGTTTGTAGATGGTGAATGAATGGAACAGGTTGCCTAAGTCAGTTGTAAGTGCTTTGCCTGTTAATGGTTTCAAGACGAGATCCGATAGATGATTTGTTGATAAATGAGTTTCCCAAGATGAGTCTTAGGGCTCCATGGAGTTGCTATGCATTAATAATAATACTAATAATAATAATATATAGAAGAACAGAATATTGTAGTCCAGTACAGTGGCGGCCGGTGAAAATTTTAAGTGGGGACTGCACATACAAAATTAAAAAAAAATTTTTTTTTTCCTAATCAGTAACCAATTTATTAATAAATAAATTCACATATTAAAAAATTGCTTTATTAAAAATATTTCACCCTCACCACGAACAAACACTAATAATGAAAGTTTCGTATCTCACAAAAATAACGCGCAAGCATACAATACACTGCTCAAACTAAGGCTCTAAATAACATGTACGCTTACTGGCCGCCATTTTGTATTCAGAGTCGCATTAGTTTGAGCACTTGATTTTTTTCGACTTTATAGCGAACAGTAATATTTAATTATATACATATAAAGCAGTTCAACCAATAATAAAGGTCATGGGAAGTCTTTCCTTTACGAATTACACGAAAAATGAATGCTTATGAACGTTATACAGCTACTTCGTTTATTGATAAATGATACACGATATATAAGCGCCTGTGTAGCGCAATTGGGAGAACGACGGTACATTGCGCCCTTCGATTGGAATAGGCCTAAGTTCGATTCTCGTCGCGATGGGAGAAATCATTAGCTGGACGATTTCAATCAAAGGTGAGTTAGCCGATCTCATACGGTGGTAGCAGGGTTTTTTCTTCTGGAAACTCGGGTTTTTCATCTCGCATACAGACAAATCGGCCCTTCAGAATACACGCAATTTACAGACATAGAATACTAGTGGTGGTGGAGGTGGGCGGTAGATGGCGTTGATGGAGATGATTCGTAGTAGAGGTTCGGTGGAGTGGTTAAGACAGTTGTAGGTATCCTCCCGCGATGAGTCTTCGGACTCCTTGGAGGTGTCAGGAATAATAATAATAAGTATACTGTATAACTATGTCTTATGCATTTTATCAAAATCGCTAATACTTAATTATGTAATGAAAAAAATTACATATATAAAGTAGTATAACCAATAATAAAGAACATGGGAAGTCTCTCTTTACGAATTCCACGAAAAATGAATGCTTATGAACGTTATACAGCCTTCTTTTTACGGATAAATGATACGAGCTCTAACCGCCAAGATGGCGCCTGTAAGCGTACCTGTTATTTAGAGCCTTAGCTCAAACGAGCAATGTCGGAATAACTTGTAACGTGCAATCACAAGCGCAAACGAATATCGGCGAGACTGGCTGAGATGGGTCGAACGTGACAATATTGACATTGCGTTAGATGGCAGTGTATTTGTTTCGTAGTCTAAGGCGTTAATCGAACAATTCCAATTATTATCTATTCAGTTAATGTCGAAACATAAGCTGTAATCTTTAACATGTTATATTGCATGTATATAATGTTTTAAGCATTGTTATTAGTTATAAACACAAACAAATTAAAATTTTTTCATTTTTCCCTTGGGGGTACTGCAGTGTCGCAGAGCTTATGTACGGGTCGCCACTATTCCAGTACAGTCACTGGTCGAAATTTTAGGAGGAAATGTTTTAGAAAATGATTAGCCATAATTGATTTTTCTGGTTTATTCTTATCAGTTCTTCCTTTGGTTGCTTGTAAAGGTTGTTTATATTCTTTTATAAGCTATTTTATTCATTATAATAATACCCTAATAATGCAGTAAGGCTCCATGCCTAGAACGATGATCGCGATTTCAATATGCATAGTTTTATAGCTGAAGAATGTGCAAAATGTCTTCACTTCTTGGAGTGACAGATTTGTGAGCGCACCTGTCCGAAATGTTTAGATAACGAGTCAAAGACGTGTTTGGATATTAAGGAGAATGGCATCGCAGAGTTGAACAATGAAAGGTGGGAAAACGTGAGGCTGAATGCCTTCGAGATTGTTGCAAGTGAAGTGTTGGAAATGAATGAAGATGCATGCAGTACGAATGATAATAAAGATAACGTACTTACATTGAGTTCTCCATGGAACAAAACGTAAAATACAATCTTTGGAGAAATTCCTGGCGGATGGAATGGCACTAAAGCAAAAGAACTCAGTAGATGCCAGTGATGACAAAGCAGAGTATTACAGAGTAAAATAAGGATCGAATTTTGTATGGTGAGGACGTCATGACGAAATCGTGTTTCCCTAAGCCAAGGATTAAGGATGTTAGTGATGCTATCTTATCATGTCTTATACAATGCTCCACAGGTGACAAGTGTTGTATAAGTCATGATAAGACTGTTCTGCTGCAATGGTGTGATAGAGGCAAGGACCTGTAATTGTGAATGAATCAGCACGCAGCTAATACAGGAGTGTAATAAATGGTTTGCTCTTGGATAGATTTGGAGTTTGTCTCTGGAGAAGGCATTGTTCATTTAGTGTTCAAAAGTGCAGAGTCAGGGGAAGTAGAATGTTTCAGGGTTAGGTTGCAGGTGGGAAAGTTATCACATAATACTGAATGTAGTTCCCCAGGTTCTTAATTAGTGGACAAATCAACACAAAATGCAAGGGAGGTTATATTATTATTATTATTATTATTACATGACACCTCCAGAGAGTCCAAAGACTCATCGAGAGAGGGCAACTATTTCTCTGTCTCCAACAACTACCATCATAATCTACACCACCGCCATCTGTCGCCCACCACATCCACTAGTATTTTTATAGACAAACACAAACGTCCATGCACACGGCAGGAATCGAACCTGAAATCTTTGGCTGTAGAGCGGATACGCTAACTACTCAGCCAAACAGGCTGGCTAATACATACATATACCAGAACTATTCAGAATAAAGGTCGAGTTTTGGGCATTCGTTAGTTCATCTTGGCCAAAAGTTATAAGCATTAGTGAGACTTTGTCAATGGAGGATGATATAGTCCAGTGCTGTTCAGCATTTTAATACTTAGCGCCTACTTTTGTAGCTTTCGTGAGGGTAAAATTTCCTTATCGTCCACTAATATTTATAATGAAAAAAAAACACACAAAAGGTTATATACATAAACCCTAGATAAAACAATAAAATTTGTTGAAGTCGCCTTTCATTTAATGAGATCCTTGAGCCTGATGCTGAGAAACTAGACGTTGGATATCTGGTTCGATTTTCGTAAAGAACGCGCGAAGGTCTCCTATTTCAGTGATTTTCAGCCAGTTTCTTTGATTGGTGACAATATGATTCACAGCACTAAAGCCTGATACCACTAGATAGGAGGTAAGGAAAGATAGCAATAAATCAAATATTATTTTTCGCATATTTAAATATAAGGAAGGCATGTTTTTAAATTTTTTTTGTCATAGTTTTTGGTATCCACCAGTACTGAAATTTGATTTGCTCTCTTCACCATATTTAAGTACTAATAATTCTTCTTGAAATATATCTACCTCAGCAACATTTGCAGTAAAAGGATTCACCATCCAGTCAACACCTTCAAGTTCAAAATATTTCTAAATCGTTTTTCCATATCCAATTGAAGTTCATTGAGGTGACTACTGAATCTTTTAATCTCTGGAATTATATCATCTTTTGTTGATGCTAATTCCAGAAACTGATGAAATGTCCCTCTTCAAAAGATTATGACGAAAAAGATCAAGTTTTTTGATAAATAATGACATTTTTGCAACTGATAAATATATATATTCGAGCTTCAAATTAATTTCATTAAATTTCTTAAAAATGCTTAACAAATAAAATGCATCATGCTTTATAGTTTTTAATTGTTGACAGGCGCGGGAACGCGGGTTTTTTCTTCTGGGAACTGGGGTTTTTCGTCCTGTAAACTCAAAAAATCGACCGTAGAACCCACACTATTTTCAGACATTAAAAATATATTGTGTTAGGGTTGAGTACGACGAGATGACGGCACTTGTTAGCTGTCTCTTCATTGCATTCCGCTAAATTAGTGATAGCCTTGGGCCAGCTATCTCTGATCGAGATTGAATGGCCCACTCAGTCTACAAAAGGTAGATAGGACTAAAACAGCTTCGCTTACTCCCTATACGAGAATAAAAAGGCGTTAGCTGCTCTTTTTTATATTTTTTTTATTGGTGATGACAAAAATCAGCCTCATTTTCACTTTCAAAGAACTGTATGACACTCATATAATTCAACAAAACGCATCAAGCATGCACCCTTTGAGAGCCAGTGAACTGTGTGTAACAGTAACCTAATATATTGCTCATTATTGTCATGGCACAGCTGTGAAACATTCTATCATTTTTGGTATTTGATTTGATCTTATTTATAGCCCACATTCTTCTTTTCTTTATATAATAGCGCCTCCGTAGCGCAATTGGAAGAACGACGGTACATTGCGCCCTTCGATTGGAATAGGCCTAAGTTCGATTCTCGTCGCGACGGGAGGAATCTTTATCTGGTTGATTTCAATCGAAGGTGAGTTAGCCGATCTCATATGGAGGTAGCAGGGTTTTTTCTCCCGGAAACTCGGGTTTTTCATCCCGCATACATACAAATCGGCCCATCAGAACACACGCAATTTACAGACAAAAATTACTAGTTGTGGTGGTGTTGGAAGTGGGCGGTAGATGGCGTTGATGGAGATGATTTGTAGTAGAGGTTAGGTGTAGAGAGAATTGTAGATGTCCTCCCACGATGAGTCTTCGGACTCCTTGGAGGTATCAGGAATAATAATAATAATAATAATAATAATAATAATGCTTTTATCCTGTTTGGTGCAGGATCCGCTATGATTATGCGAGCGTGGGATATCCTAACTGGCTTGTCGCCGGGTCTGGCGTTGGAGGGATGGGGGGATTTTTATGATTAGAAGTGTGTGCTCATGGGGCAGATTTGTCTGTTCTGGGAGACTATTTATAGCCCTAATTACTATACTTAACGATGAATTAAGTCTTTACTTAAATGTTATAGCCTCTGCTACTAATGACTCGCAAAAAGGTTAAGCAAATTTGAGCGCGGTTAGTAGTTGGTGGAAGGGATCAATCATTCGATGCTGTTGGCACACACTCCCTCGATGAGTCTTTGGACTCCCTAGAGGTGTCACATAATAATAATAATAATAATATGTTGCTTATGTATCACACAATGAGTACACAAAACGCTTGCACTTCCTCCTTCAAATAAACAACAAAATTACGATAGCGACCTATCATTGATGGTACTCCATCAGTAGAGCATGCAACAATATTGTTCAAGGGTACTGTCCGACCACAGATCCAAGAACCTAGTCTGGCAACCTACCAAGAATAGTCAATTCATGCTGGGGAAAAAGAAATAAAGGATGTACAAATTGGTCGCCAACATGCGAAATCACGTGCTTTATATAAAAATTTCCAACTGTTATACAAGCAAAATAGTTACCATTTTAAAAACTGCAATGTTCATAAAAGAAAAGTTAATTTCCGACTTGTAATAATAAACAACTCATCCCACAAGACGGATTGATTACCCTATTATCAGAATGGATTCTCCTTCTTTTAACATGAGCAGAAGTGTGTCGAAGGATCTCGCATCTGTGGGCTACAGTACATTCTTTAAATTAAGTTGATATTGAATCCAACATTATTTCAAAGCCGAATAGAGAAACTATAAAGTTTCGGCGGATCCAAGTGCAAGCAAACCTTTCATGAAAGCACCAACTCGTAGTAAAGGTGGAGTAAGCTCTGATCACTATCCTTAGTATTTCCCATAATGTAAAACACATCTCCTAGCGAAATGTATGGTGTTATACATTATGGGGGGCGTCACTACCCAGACCGGTTTCGACCTTGTTGAGGTCTCATCAGTGGGAGCCAGACCCAGATGTTCTGCATCACTCAGGTTGAAGTGATGCAGAACTTATACATTACCATACGAGTTGCTAAAAAAGGTGTCACGTCACAAAAGGCACCAAGAATTACCGAAAGAGAGAGCCAAAAGGCTTCATTTCGGCGATCTATAAGTTCTGCATCACTTCAACCTGAGTATTTACATTTGGGTCTTGCTCCCACTGATGAGACTTCAACAAGGTCGAAACCGGTCTGGGTAGTGATCCTCCATAATGTATAACATGTCCACTAGGAGATGTGTTTTAGATCATGGGAAATACTAAGGATAGTGATTAAAGCTTACTCCACCTTTACTACGAGTTTCCCCTGTCATGAAAGGTTTGCTTACGCTTGGATCCGCCGAAACTTTATAATTTCTCTATTCGGCTTTGAAATAATGTTAGATTCAATATCCACTTAATTTAACTAATTTTGCATCGCCAAAGTGAAGCCTTTTGGCTCTCTTTTTCAGTAGTACAGTATATATATATATATATATTTTTTTTTTGTTTTGTTTTTTGCAAAGTACGATTTTACAGTAGTAAATATCAGTGGCACACTCAGAGGGGGGCCAAGGGGCCCTGTACCCTCAAAGAAAAAGGGGAAAAAAAAAACACTAGAAAATTTAAAATTTTCCAAAAATCTTTTCTTAATTAAAATTCTTTTATTTATTTAAGTTTTCATCAAGGTACCGTAAATATGACATCAATAAAGTATTATCTACAATGGTAGACTCGTTTAACTGCATGGAAAATTCCATAAGTTTATTTTCAACATTAACTTCCATTTCATCAATTCGTCGCCTTACTGTGGGAACTGAACATTGCATATCGCTAATATGCAATGCTCAGTTTGATCCTGATGCCATGGCCCTACACGGGTGGGGCTGACGGGGCTCTAATCTGGGGGCCCGTCTTGTCGGGTCGGCCAGTTAAGTGAGACTAACAAACGACAAAAAGAAACTTTATAAATTATGAATGATGTGCCTAGAGGGACTAGTAGCTTTTGCAATCGTTTCCGACCCATTATCCATCTTTTCAGACTTATGGACTTAAGCGTTATTAATAACGCTTCTGAAGTTTCCTTTCAAAAGGATTTACTTTAGTTTTCAGTTTTCGTTCGTCTATCTCGCTTCCTCCTTCAATACTGAACACAATTAAAGGTTTTAAAAAATATTTCAGATCTTATAAAGGTATGCTAATGACAATGTTTTGGCAAAAAATATTAGCAAATGTTGACAATAAGAACATTATTATACAAAGTAAAGGAATATCTCTTGAGGTCGAGTCCGCACTTATAAGAGAATTAGTGCAAGAGATACAACACTTAAATGACTCGTGGGAAAGTGTTGTCCAAGAAGCAAAAGTAGCACACTGATTGCTAAAGCAATCAGTGTGCAACCTCAATTTTGCGAAAATAGAGAAACTACTATAGAACCTGAAGATTTCAAAATTTTCGTAATTTATCCAGTATTGGATTTCATTATGAATGATTTAAAAACGAGGGTTGAAGCAGCAGATAATATATGTGAATTATTCTCACCTATTTTAAATTTCCACAACTTGGATGATGGTCAACTTATCGCAAAAGCAGCAAAACATGTGAAAAAGATCTGTCAGAAGAGTTACTGAAAGAAATTCTTCACCTTAAAAGTATTCATAAGATAGTTTTGGGCACAGAAACAAGTCTGGTGAGACTTCTGAACGCAATTTATGACAAAAACCTGCAAGATATATTTGCCAATATCTGCCTCGCCATTAAACTATTTTGCACAATACCGGTTACTGTTTCTTCAGCTGATAGACCATTCAGCAGACTGGCCAATTCATTGAAAACATGGCAAAGAAGCACAAGCAGCCAAGACCGACTTAATCACCTAGCAATTTTGTGCATCGAAAATGATTTGGCTAAGCGATTTGATTTTACTGACATAATTGATAAATTTGTGTCGAGAAAAGCTAGAAAACATACCTTGAAGTAATTTTGAATATTATTATTAGTTTGTATTATGTAGATGTTGGTAGTTTTTTAAATAAATATTACTTTTGTGTTATCATTTAAACTAATTGATCCTAAACCATGGAGACTGTATAGCAATGTATTATCCTTAACCTGAGCGATAGGTGGGGGGCCCCGCCAAAAATCCTGGTCTGGGGGCCCGCTTCAGGATGTGGAGGCCATGTCTGATGCATTACTGTTGAGATCAATTCTTTGATAGCGGGTATTATCAAATCAAAGTTTCTTCAATGTTATGGCTTTTACCAGATTTTTAAATTAATTGTGATATACGATTAAGCTGCAGTTAATCCCTTTCTTTCTTTGTATTTTGTTTCTTGAATGATGCAGTTATTGTAGAATGATTTTGAAATCTTTCATAGAGTTCTTGAAAATATTTGGATGCTTTGTAGAAAGACCTCGCAATCAACTTAGTTTCATTGCTTCGTCAGAAAATGTGTTCTGCCACAGTAAACACATTGTAAGCTTTTGTTTGTAATAGATTAGATGAAACCCATCTTCAGAACTCTGGTACACAGCCACGGCTTTTTTTTTTTAGCATGATTTTAATATTTGTTACACAAATTATTCAAATCACAATAAAAAAATTATACGAAAAAATCAGAAATCTCATCGATGGCAATACCATGCACTAGCAATATATATTTTGACTGAATTACAGAGGCTGTTTGCACCTGTGAACCAATATTGTGGCGCGTTCAATGAAAACGTTTTGGTAAATCTTGTTTTATGTATGTTCAATATTCGTACACCGTATGCACTTCGAGCATTCAACCAATAGCATGCCACGACGAATAAAATCGTTTTGGAACAACCTTGTGCTATATTAAAGCAAATTATCAGAGACACAGGTATTACAAAAAAAAGTCGAGAAGCGTTTAAATCAGGGGTCGCCAAACTTCTTTGACCGTAGACCCCTTCAAGAGTTTCTTGACTTTTTATCGACCCCCCTCTATTTTATTATTACGTAATTATAATAAGACAAGCAAAAAAGACGCTTATGTGAGTTTTTATTGTTTATTTTATAGTTACAGTGTTTCTTCTATGTATAATATAGTATATATTATTATATTACTATCACTAGTGATATTAATATGCTGGTATTACTACCAGTCCTGCTCAACACTCTCAACACAGAGAAGTTTAGTTCGTGAATGAATAACAATTGAATTAACATGCAGGTATGCATAATAATCTACCTGCATGTTCTATTGTATACTCTTGTCTGCAGTGTGCATGACACAGTTAAACAATTTGCAGGTCTCTATTATTCTCTAAGGTGAATTTTGATGGGTCTGAACCGAACATAATGTCTGAATATTACTCTCCTCATAATTATTTGCATAATAATGTCCATTGCTGTCATTAGCTCAATTATATAACAGTGCTGCTCTTACATTCATATTCTCTCCATTCCTCTCATTATAATTTAGTTTCTTTGACTCTCCGTTCCAGTTATTAATTTTCAAAACCCCTAATACTACACGCATCGAGGTGTAGGCCGTCCCTCTTATACAAATCCAGTCTTTCAGGTACAAAGATTGTACCTGAGACACACTCCACACATCCAAAAACTTGCACCCATTCTTTCTACACAGCCTATGCATCGAATTATTTGCCATCATAGCCCTTCCTCATAATTCATTTTTATCATGGCGATACAATTTTTAGTTTCTCACTCTTGTCTCCCGACTCTTCCAACAACCCTTTCATGTCCTCCCTCATACTGAATTTATCACTGGTTAAGTCGTTAGTACCTACTACAATAATGATCTCGTTTACTTGTCTTTTCTGTTTTTGAATTGCTTGAGTTATATTTTTAATTTTTGCTCTTGGAAAACTCGTAGTTATGACCAGCATGTTTGATGATAGAATCGCCATACCAAATTACATCCTTCTTTTTTTTACAAAGAACGGTATTTACCTGGTTTTCGTTACGTACTGACTTACGTACCGATTATATAACATTTCGTTACGTACCGATTCTGTGCTTTCTTATTTTGCAACTTAATTTTCTTTTCCTTACTATGTTCATGAGCACGTGTAGCTCAGTGGTTGTGGCGTTTGCACACCACCGCGCTTAGCCGCACGAAGGAAGACTTGGTTTCGAGTTTAGTCGGCGACTAGAGGAAATTTTTCTAAGCCTTTTTTCGACCGGTTCCCGAGTTAGTCGATCTCAGGCACAGGCAAGCGGGTTTTTCCTCCCGGAAACTCGGGTTTTTCGTCCTGTAAACTCAAGAAAAGACCGTAGAACCCACATTATTTCAGACATTAAATATATTGTGTTAGGGACCACGAGATGGCGGCACATTTGAGCCGTCTCTCTCTCTTCACTGTGTACCGCTTAATTAGTGATAGTCTTGGGCCATCTATCTCTGCTTGGTACCAGTGGAGATTGAACTGCCCACTCAGTCTCCAAAAAGTTAGATAGGGCTAAATGGCCTCGCCTACTCCCGTATACGGGAATAAAAAGGCGTTAGCTGATTTTTTTTTTGGATTCCTATGTTCATTTAAACCAGTGGTCAATATCGAACCACAGGGGTTCGATATAACATTGTTAGGGGGTCGATTAGGGCTCAGGGGTCCATAGAAAAATATAAGACATCATTGTACAGGTAATATTTAATTCGGTTAACTTGGATTACCTCCATCCTGAATGACAACGCAATTAAGAGTGAATCGTGGGAAGTGACATGAATAAGACCTGTAAGATGGAAAAATTGATTAGGGTAGGGCTTGCATTCAGAAGTGGGCTGACAGTGAATCTCTACTTTGCAATGAAGCACGGGTTTACCAAGGGATGGTCATGTTTTAGCAAAGTGATGAAAATAGTTACGGAGGCCAATCAAGTAGGCCATACCAATAAACGGATGTTGGTGGTTCCCGCACGGCGGGGGCAAGATTGCAACGCGTGCACGGTTTTTATTTACTTATACTTACACGTATTCGATCCCAGTCTCATTTTTGCGCATCGACATACAAGTGAGCGTTAATGTTCTAAAATTCATCAACATACATATTAACACGAATGCTAGGGTTATCAGAAACAAAGGAATAGTTTGTTGCCTTAGTCGATATATTGGGATCTCAGGTTGTAGGCATTAGTGAATCCTGGGTATCAGAATCAGACATCGTAACTGGTATCGAGTGTAAAGAGTACAATATTTTTAGGAAGGACAGACAGTATAGTAGAGGAGAGTGCATTCTGATGATATCGGATGACATGAACCCAGTTAGTGCTGAGACCTATGACTGTAACACTAGTAAGTTTTTCATATTGCAGTGAATTTGAAGCCATCTTGGTGTCAGGTGGAATCTAACAAGACCAATTACATAGTGGGGTGTTGTTACAGATGTGGTGGATTGTTGCTTGTGACGAAGAAATGCATCCAAAAATAGAAACGAGGGGCGCTAAAAGAGTAATCATAATGGAAGATAACCACTTATGTTACCAATATTTCGATAACTTTAATTATCGAAATATTGATTGGTAGCAGTAGAAATTCATTAGAAGAATGAAAATGCATTTATTAAGCTGTTGAAGGAAAACTTCCTCAAGCAGTATGTGACAGAAGGAACTCGAGGTCAAAAAGTATTATATTTGATTATAGTGCCAGAGGGGGTTTCAGTTAAAGACGTAACTATTCTGCCTCTGGTTGGTGACAGTGATCATGCGGTACTCACTTGGGAAGTGGTTAAGTTTGTGAATGTTCCATTCAGAAAAGGTTACATGCTGAACTACAAAGCAGGAAATTATGAACAACTGAGGAACATACCGAGTTCAGTGGAATGGGATTGGCTGATTGATGGGAAGAATATCGACAGTGAATGGAAGGCATTTAAAAATACTTAAATGATGCGATATCAGAATGTGCCCAGAGAGTTCGAAGAATAAATAGTGTAGGGATCAAATGGATGTGTAATCTTATTAAGCAAGAGATTCGTAAGAAATGGATGATGTGGAAGGAATACTGTGTGCAGGATTATGTATGTTTTGAAAATAATTATAAGCAGCAGGCTAGTTACAATTGTTATATGGAAAGCTTAGTCTGAGTATGAAAAGAAACTGGCTCTGCAAGCTAAAGACAACACACAAGAATTCTGTCAACATGCTTCAAGTAAAATGTAAATGAAAATGAAAGAATACTCTTCTAAATGCAGATGGTGTGAGGGTAATAGATGCAGAAGAAGAGGGTCCTTAACTAATAATTGTCCATTCTGCTAAAAGCTGTTAACCTGGTGTATACATTGTGCTCACTGCTACCTCTTCACTGAATGAAGAAACTCAGGTGTATGAAGAGGAGGCATTAGAGCTGTAGCACAGAGTGAATAACAATTCAACAATAGGGACTGATGGGATATCAGCGCCAGTGCTAAAAGAGTGTTCAGATGAACTGGCTATTTCTTTGACCAGGCTATATAATTTGTCTCAGAACAGAGAAGATTCTGCAGTAATGGTTAGAATGTATAATTCCATTGCACAAGAGTGGTGCAAAGACTGATGCACCCAACTATCGACCAATCAGCATCTCAAGTGGTGTTGAAAATTTTGGAAAAATTGATTAGGGTAGGGCTTGCATTCAGAAGTGGGCTGACAGTGAATCTCTACTTTGCAATGAAGCACGGGTTTACCAAGGGATGGTCATGTTTTAGCAACTTGCACACATTCTGTAATAATGTTACCATTGAACTAGACAAGGAGAATGGATACACCACGATAGATTTTGCTAAGAATTTTGACAGAATACAGTATGGAAGACTGTGGCATAAATTGGATAATTTGAGTTTGGATTATAAAATATCAGCGTGCATAAGATGGCTGACTGACAGATATCAAAAAGTGGTCTACGGGAGATGTGAGTCTGCAAGATTTAAGGTAACTAGTGGTGTACCATAAAGATCAGTCCTTGGTCTGCTGTTATTCAATCTGTACATTAATGATATTTAGAAGGATTCAGTGGCACACTTAGGATTTAATCTTGGGGGGGGGGGGGCGAGTTGAGTAGACGATTTGAGAATACACACTACACATTGAGCATCTGAAGCGATCGCCAATACATGTTACCTGTAATCGCCTCTGCCCTGGCTTGGACAAAAGAAGTAGTGCTGTCTGCCTGAGCACTACTTCATTTGCCTTGCATTCACAGCGGCCGATTCCCGAGAGGTATAGGGTATTCCCATCTTATGTGACTGCTAATTCATAAGTAGTATAGAAATAGAAGACATGACACAACATAAACTAATTAATAAAAGAATTTTGGAAAATTTTCTAGTGTCCCCCCCCCTTTTTCTTTGGGGTAGCTAGGGCCTCTTCGTCACCCCCCAAGGGTGCACCACTGAATGATCTGACAAGCGACATACGGCTATTTGATGATGCAAAGATATAGATAAGTAAGATAATCATGCTGATATGCAGTACTTGCAGAATGATTTGAATAGGCTTGGATTGTGGGAATGAGAAAATGGATGGTAGTTCAATGTCAATAAATTTAAAGTCATGCACTTTGGCGTGATTAGATATCCAAGGTCATATCATATTGGTGGGATTATGCTAGAAGAAACTGATCACGTTAGGGATCTTGGAGTGTCAGTACATACAAGTTGAAGTTCAGGGACCATGTACAAGGACTGCAAATACAACTCAAACGATAATTGCAATGCTGAAACAAATGTTCACATGTAGAGATAACGATGTTATTTTGCCTCTTTACAAGGCCTTGATAAGCCCTTACTTGGACTGTTGTGCACAGGTCTAGTCTCCTTGTTTCTGTTGCGATTCTGATACAGTGGAGAGAGTGCAAAGGAGAGGGCTAAAAATGACATCAGGATTTCGGATTGATTATGAAAACAGATTGAGAATTTGTAGACTGTAGACACTAGCAAACAGGAGAAAGTGGGGCGATATGATTGAGATTTACAAACTTCTGAAAGGATCATACAGGATTTCAATTGATGGAATGTGGGAAAAGAATAAGAACGCATCATTGGAAGTTGAGAATGAATGCTGCTAAGAAGGGAGTGAGGGTTAGATTTTTCTCATAGGGTGGTGCATGATTGGAATGGATTGTCATTGGATGTTGTGAGTGCAAGCAGTGTGAATGAATTCAATAAATATGATAGCTGGTGTGTGTAGTATGTGGCCTCTCTTGATGAGTCCCTGAAGGTCTCTTAAAAATATTTTTATTATTTGCTGTACTCACAAAAAATTTTTTAACTTTTTTCGCATACGTTCTCTCACAACTTTGAGTTGGTATATTTTAGATATTTTAATATAGCATGTAATTATTCTGCTGGCCACCTGAAAGCTTAGTTTGCCCAGTAGTGGATAGTACCACGCAGGTTGAAGAGCACTGACATAGTAATAGGCACAGAATGCAAGGGTATAGTATTATCTGAGGCTGGAGGACGGAGCAAACATAATGTTAGGAGCGAGTGTTGCTCATGACAGCAGAAATGAATCCAATAAAAGTAGAAATACATCAGGCCAGCTCACTTGAAGCTATCTGGAATAAAATGAAATATATATAGTATTTGTAACTAGAGACATAGATTGAAAGGAGGAATGGTCACAGGGAAGGAAGGAAATAGAATTTGTACATCTGTTAATTCTTCTTCTTCCCTTCACATATTAGGCCTGGTGGCCTGTCACGGGGCTATTCTTAGCTCTTCTAAGCCATATCCATCCCAAGGATGCCTCCTGGTGTGTTCTATGTCTGTAGATGTGTGTCCATGGGGCCGGTTTGCCTGGTTGCAGGAGGAAAAACCCCAGATAAACTGTGGAGAAAAACCCTGCTGTGCATGCCTAAGACCAGCTAACTTGGCTATGTCTAAGAAAGATCCTTAAGCTCCTCATGTCGGCAACGGGAATCAGACCCAGGAGACTCCTTTCCCAGGCATATGATTGCGAAGCACATAGCCACTCGGCTAACCATGCAGACACATCTGTTAATTACCTGAGACAATAATGAAGTGGACATAAGGTTTGAGAGTGCTGAGTCTGGTCATAGCATCATCAAAGAACTTAGTAGCAACCAATGTAGCCACACTCCCTTATATGGTCTTGACCTGAAAGATTGCGTGAATTTTGCAGAATTTTGTTAAGCAGAGGTATTATGTGTAATTGCAAAGCAGGTGATTAGCAAACTGAGGAGTCAGCCTAGAGCAGTGTGATGGCATAAGAATTTGGAGAGTAGAGATGTGCATGGGAAATGGTCATTGGCCACAGATGCAGTGTCAGGAGGATAAATCAAGGAATTGGATGGATGAATATCATTATTAAACAGGAGACATTAAGTATAAAAAGTTGTGGAGGGTATATAAAGAAAAAGGTAATCTTTCTGGTAAGGAAAATCAAAGCTGATTATTATTACTATTATTTCATGACACCTCCAAGGAGTCCACACTCATTGAGGGAGGACAACTACTCTACAACCCTCTCGCACGACTTCATCCACCAGCTACACCGAACAGCTACTACCATCATCATACACACCAATGCCATCTACTGTCCACTACAGGTACTAGTATTGTCTGTAAATAGAGTGTGTTCTGAAGGCCGATTTATCTGTATTCAGGATGAAAAACCCAAGTTTCTCTGAGAAAAAATCCTGCTACCTCCATATGAGATCAGCTAACTCACCTTCAATCGAAAAAAAACAAAAAAAAACATAGAGATTACCTCCAGTCACGATGAGAATCAAACTCGGGCCTTTTCTATCGAAGGGCACATTGTACTGAGAGTTATGAGAGGAAAGTAGCTGATGGGGCCAGAAGAAATCCCAGAGCTCGTTTGCTTGAAGCAAGGTAAAAGGAAAAATGACTTCAGAATGATGATGAACAATTGCTGATGGAAGGGAGGTAAGCAAATAGTTGAGTTACTGAGTGATCATTTTGCAGGTGTGTACTATCCAGATGGAGACATTTCAGTGTCAGATGTGAACGATAAGAGAATAGAGGTTGTCTTTACAAGGAGATGAACTTCCTTTCCCGTGTGAGACACCATCCTGCTTATTGAATGCCTGAAGTTAGAAGTTCCATGTTTGTTCTCTAATACATAAAAAATAAATATAAAGCAAAAAAAAAAATTAATTTCTCAACCTACCTATGGTACTAATGTACTATACGTGGAAGTCACATTAACCCACTTACCATTCTCAATGTGTTTTACATGGCAATAATAATTACATGGATGCAAAGTGCTCACTGAAATTTAAATAACATTTGAATACTATTGCAATAAAATGCATATAAGGCATAAATTAATTGATATATTTCATCTATATGGACATTTGGGTGGTTAGAGAAATATAAATTCTAATGGAAAGGCTAATATATTGGTTCCATAATGCTATTATTTAAGGAAATTAACAATGGATACAATATATTAATTATAAAAAAACTTTTAATACTTTAAATATTATGGAAGTCAAATTGGAATCTTCAGGGAATGAAGAAATTGAAAGGTAAGTCTAAAGTCTAAAACAGCACCCCCAGTGGGGCTGGGATGGATGTTCTTCGATGCCAGGCTTAAGTTCTCAGGATCAGTACTTCCCAGATTTGAAGCAGTTTTATACATATTCTTATTTAATGAAGTTAGAGCAATTCCTTAAGGCTGATTCCAGGAACAGTCTTTCATATTTGAATTTGCTTCTGCAGAGTAAAGTAGCCTTTTCCCATAGTATCTTGTGGCAGGTGTCCAAATGGTTGGCAAGCTGTGAGTGACTATGTTGGTGGAAACGAATGCAGTCATTTTCAGCAATTTTGATGGCTGTCCTGCCTGTTTGGCCATAATAGGACAGCTTGCAACTGCATGAAATCTGATAGACACCCGAAAGGACTAGGATGTTTGGGAGGAATGAATAAGGGATGCTAATTTTTATATGGTCTGTACGTGGTTATAAGGTTGTATCTTTTTAGAAATTTTTTCAGTTTTTCAGATGTGCTTCGGATACATGGGATAGTAATAGCTGTGGTATAGTCTATGTTCTGGAGGTGGGCAGGGGGTTGGGGTTTTAGTATTTTTTGGATTTGGTAGGATTGTAGACATTGCCTAAGGTGTTATGAATGTGTTCAAGTTCAGTGGAGAGGGCACTGATATCAGAGCTAATCAGTTTTGCTCTGTTGTACAGGATTTTAATGATTCCATACTCTTGGGAGAAGTAGCGTGACTGTTGGTGAATGTATCTGCCTGTGTGTGTGTGTTTTCTGTAAATAGAATGCCAAGGATCCATTTCTTCTCTTTCTCCAAGGTGAACTGAGGTGCTGGATTATACGTTATGTGCCAGGAAGGTGCAGAGTCTCAGAGCCATGTGGCAAATAGAGAACACATCATGAACATGCCAAAATCAAACTATAGGTCTGTGTGGGAAACAGGCTTATATAAATATGAAGATCGAAATACCGGGAAATTAAAATAATTATTTATAACACGGTTGTAGATTCCATCATTTGTGTAAATGAATGCAAATCACCATGTAACACTAAAGGAAATATTCTTTGATAGCTGAAGTGTAAAAAATGTCTGAAAGGAATCCAGAGATTGGCATTCAGAGTAGCAGTAAGCTCCTCTCTAAGTGAACAAATAGCTTGGTTAGTGTCGGCAAGTAGAATACGCATGACTCCAATTTGTTCACATTCGAGAGTGAAGCTAGTGTATTTATATATGTGGAGATACATAGGTGAATTGAAGCAGTGTTTTAATTTCACAGTTAGGAATGGATATAAAAGCACACAAGACCAGCAACGGTCCCTATGGGTTCCAATGCACTTGCAAGTTGTTCTATTATGACCAAGCAAGCATGACTGCCAAAATCACAATTGCTGAAAACACAAGATCTACATCCAATTCCATGACTACAGTCACTCAAGGCTTACCAACCAAGCTTTGGACACCCACTACAAGATACTATGGAAAAAAAAAAGCCACTTACTTCACAGAAGCAAATTCAAATATGAAAGAGTGTTCCTGGAATTAGCCTCAGCCTTAAGGAACTGCCCTAACTTCAATAAATATAGTTGAAAACTGCCTAAAATCTGAGAAGCATTGTTCTTGAGAAATTCAGCCAAGAAAACACATGGCCATTAAGGGCAGCGGCGTTGTTATACCTTTTGCCGACTGGGGTGGTCCTTGAGTTTGCCACCCCTCTCAATACACATCAAATATGCTACAAAAAGTCAAAATAACTTATAGGGTAAGGTTCAAAGTGTCACCTGGGGGCAGACCGCTCCCTCTAGCTACACCACTGATTAAGGACACTATTTTAGAACTGTAGACTTACCTTTCTTGTTTCTTCTCCAGTTATACTTACCCTATGCTGTGCCTCTGTGCACATACCAATTTGTTCTTTGTTCTCAGAAGATGACAAGTTGACTTTGCTGAAATATTGGAAAAAATTCTTTCTAATTAATGTATTATTATTAAGACCAAATCTCTATGAAGTCAAAAGATTAAGCACGTGTGTACTCACTGTTACACACAAAGCCTGTCAACTCTGCTTTAAACTCATTCAATCATCTGTAATCACCACTCACTCACCACTTTCCACGCAAAGTGGTGAGTGAGTGGAATATGCTTCTTATGCCCCTTCTCATACCCTCCTTATACAGATTCCAAGGAATGTTCTATCTTGTTCTATCCCCTTCTCCCATTCCACAAAAAACTTCTTCCACATTAACCTAGTAACAATCCTTTAGGAACTTGAATGTCTCAATCACATCACCTCTCTTCCTCCTATTCACAAAGCTTTGCAAACCATATACCCTCAATCTGTCTTTATATCCCACATTCCAAAGACCTGTTACCACCTTAGTCAGTCCTCTCTGGACCCTTTCCAATATATCCTCATCACCACAAAAAACCATGAGACCGAATCTAGGATCAAGACCTTATACCATGGAACCAGAACCTCTATTTCTACAAGTTAAGGTCCTTCACATCATTGTCATAATCTGATGTGACAACTTCACAACTTGTACAATGTAACCTCTGAAATTTGAACTCTAATAATAATCTTCTTTTTCTTCTCCTCTCAGGTAATAGGCCTAGTGGCCCGTTACAGAGCTATCTTTAGCTCTTCTAAGCCGTACCCATCCCGAGGATAGGGTAGCTAGCCCTATGCCTCCCGGTGTGTCCTATGTCTGTAGATGCGTATGCTCACTGGGCCAGTTTGCCTGCTTGTGGGAGGAAAAACCCCAGATAAAATGGGGAGAAAAATCCTGCAGTCCATGTCCAAGACAAGCTAACTTGGCTATGTCTGAGAAAGATCCTTAAGCTACTCACGTCGATGACAGGAATTGAACCCAGGACACTTCCTTCCCAGGCATATGGTTGCAAAGCGCATAGCCACTCGGCTAACTGCACAGACTTCTAATAATAATAAAGTAAAAAACTCTAATAAAATAATGAAATGAAATTAGCTAATGAAGCCATAAAGAATCCCGGATAGTTCTTTCGATATGTAGCCAGCAAAAAAAAATAATCTTTATGGAAGGATGACATTGATTGGTAAAAATGGTATAAGAACAACTGCTGCAGAAGATATAGTTGAGATATTTAATGAGCAGTTCATAAAGGTCTTTCATATTTGTGAATGTAACATCATGGAGAGGTTTGAGAGAAGTTGATGATGAGGAGAGACTTACTGTAGGTGAGCAAGTGGTATATGCGGACATGAGCAAACCTGATATTAATAAGTCTGTGAGACCTGATAATATTATCACCACATATTTTGAAGGAATGTGACAGAGCTGGTATCTGCCTTATCGGCATCTTGCACTGGGTTGAGTTCCAGAGGAGTGGAAGGAAGGCAAGATTGTGCTGCTTCTTAAGGGAGGTGACAGAACTCAAATATCAAATTATAGGCCTATCTTTGTTTCAGTTGTTGTGGTTCAAGTGTTAGAGAGGCTGGTGAGAACCAGGATTCAGAAATAGGTTGACAATGGTATTATCTTTGATTGACAGAATGGATTTGCTAAAGGGAGGTCATGTTTCAGTAATCTACTTAGTTATTACAATAAGACAACAGCTTCAGACAAAGCAGATCAATACACAGTAGTATACTTACATTTTGCAAAGGCTTTTGATACCACATGATAAGTTGATAGTCAAACTAGAGCAGATGGGGTTGGATATTAGATTAGTGCATTAGTTTGGAGATTGGCTATCTAATAGGTATTAGCAAGTTGTGTATGGGAGAGCAATATCTCAGAAGAGTAAAATCATTAGTGGTGTGCTTCAGGGGTCTGTTTTAGGGCCATTGCTGTTTAACCTGTATATTAATGATATTGGGGAAGATTTGGATGGGAATATTCTAGTTGTTTGCAGATGATGCAAAGCTGGGTGAGGAATAGAGCAGATGATGTGACCTTACAAGTGAATGAACATGAGAGTGGGGATGCCAGTTTAATGCTGCGAAATGTAAAGTTTTAAAATTTGGGAAACAAAGATGGGATGTAGAATTTATGCTTGGTGAGGATATATTATTGGAGGAAATATAAGAGATCATGGGGTGATTGTGGGTAAGGATTTAAAATTTAGAGGATGTATTGCCAAAATTGTGAGAACACCACAATGAATGATGTGGATACTGACCTGTAGAAGGAGAGAATCTGGACCCTTTCCAATATCTTTTCATCCTTTTTGAGTCTAGTGGATAGAAGGAAGAGAGGTGGTATGATAGACATACAAGTTGGTAAGGAGTTGTTTTAGGATCAATATTGAAGAGGTTTTTCATAAAATGGTGGGAGATCAGGGGAGAACAAGAGGTTATCCATGAAAGTTGTATAAGGAGGATGTGAACAAGGAAGTGAGAAGCAGGTATTTTGCATGCAGAGTTGTGAATGCCTTGCATGAAAGCTGTGTGTATGACAACAGGACCTTCTAGATAAGTTTTTGACTCCATGGGGGTCTTAGGTTAATAATAACAACTTCAGATCTTTGTCCAGCACCACTCTGCTGTCTTCTGTCTACTCAACTTCTTCCAATGGGATGCAAAGTGTATACCTTGCATCCCATTGTTGCCTGCCAAATTTCAGAACCTTATACTTTGCAACATTGAACTGACAGTTTTATACTGTTGTCCACTCATACAATATGTTCAAGTCTTCCTGTAAGGCCATATCTGCTTGATTCATCATCACTCTTCCTAGTTTTGCATCAGCAGCAAACACTTGTATATCACTAGTGAAATCTATCCCAATATCATTAATATACAAATTAAATAATAATGGTCTCAAAACAGACCCCTGTGGCACACCACTGGTGACTTTCTCTCCTGGGATAATGTATCCACATAAACAACTTGCTGATACCTCTGTGAAAGCCAGTTGTCTATCCAACTCATTAATCTGTTGAAAGTTTTTCCACTTGGTTATGCTATAAATTAAAGACGCCAAGAAATTATATTCTTGGTTTAATCCTTTATCCAAGTATAAGCAAACAATGTCTATTACATGAAGTAATTTCATAACTAGACTACTTGTATATAGAGGCTAATGACTTCACATCACTTGCCTTAGTATCCCATAATGCAAAGCACATATCCTTATGGATATGTATAATGCTATGTATTATGGGAAGGGTCACTGACCAGACCAGCTTTGCCTTTTATTGAAGTCTCCTCAGTGGGAGCCAGATCAAAAAGTGATAACAAGGTTGAAGTAATGCAGAAGGCATAAATCCACATACAAGTAGATAAAAGGTGTCACACCTCATTACTAAAATACTCTGGATGGTTTACAGATAGATGTTGCAAGTTTTTCCTACCTGGTTATACTATAAATTAAAGATGCCAAGAAACTATATTCTTGCTTTCATCCAAACCAATTTGCTCCAGTTTAGTTAGCAACTTGTGGTGTGGCAATCTATGAAAAACCTTTGCAAAATCTAATTATGCCACTGCATATGTATTTCCCTTGTCCAATACATTCATCACCTTGTTATAGTACATAAGCAAGTTGGCAAAACACAACCTCCCTTTAACAACCCATGCTGACAAGTACAAAGAATACCACTTTTATCAACCCACTTTTGTATCATAGCTCTCATCAACTTCTCCAGTACCTTAACCACAACTCCAGGTATATAAATCTGGCCTATAATTTGTAGCCTTAACTATATCTCCACCTTTGTGAAGTGGAACAATTTAACCTTACATTAATATATTATATATGTTCTTAAGTCCCTTAAATAATGCTGTTATGAATAAAATATACACATACATCAAAATGTGTACTACAATTTAAATATCGTCTTGGTATATTTCAATGAACAACTTTTTCATCAAAAAAAGTTTTCATTGCGGATACATTATCAACATTCCGTAGAACAGAATGTTGATAATGTATCACTTTTTGATCTGGCTCCCACTGAGGAGACTTCCACAGCTTGGTGGGAGGGTGGAGGAGGAGGAGAAGCAGCATCTTTTCTATTTCTTCAAAAATCTTTCAAATATTTGTTTTGTCATTTGATCATGCAACTGTATCACACTTAAACACATATCTGAGATAAAGTACTGCATGAAATATGAAGTTCTAAGCACCAAAGTATCAAAATGAAACCAACATAGCTGTATGGAAAGGAGCAATATTCATTAAAAATAAAATAAATAATAATAAAAAAATGTGAATCTTACCCACAATGTACGATGGTATTGTGGGCAGATTAAGAATTAGATAATCATGGAACCAATAAGCGAAGTATGGTCTCAGAATGGACAGTTGAATTCATCTACAACTTAATTCTGAGCAAGTTGGAGAACTTTATTTAATGAAATTCATATCAAACAAAATCTCAGGGTTAAAAAAAAAAAAAAGAAAAAAAAAATCCCAGTTCTTGTGGGTTGCAGAACTCCCAAATACTTTGTTAATTGCACTTAATGAGCAAATTACTTTAATTCTCACTTGTGTATGCTAAATTAGAACATAACCAGGTGTTCAAATTCATGCATATTAAAAACACAGTAAACTCTCCATTCTCACTTCATGTTGAAAATCTTATATCTTGGACACCCATACTACTAGTGCATTATAGGTGAAGTGCCTTAAAAAAGAACCACATATTTAGAATACTTTATTATAATATGGAATTTATTTCATAGTCCTAAATTTCATAAATTTATAATGCTTTTTGTAAAACACATCTCCAAGCATTTTGCTACTTGAGGCACATATTTGCCTCAAGCAGTAACACATGTACAAAAACCACATGTGTATTTAACAAGTGGTGAAAGATTTGAAAAAGTGATGTATTATAAAAGACAATTCACCTGTTGTGCTCATCTAGCTTTCAAATAACCTTCTCTCACATACTGGCTATACTAGTAGAAATGTTGCTCTAATAGATATTATGACAATATCCATTTCTCATCTCTGAAAACAAACTAGAGATTTTGAAGTAATAAAATGATATTATTATTACTTTGATAATTGAAAAACACACTTTGGCTGAGTGTAAGCTCCCACAATGAGTCTAATGTCATGAAAATTTGCCATTAATAAAAGTAATGAGGGAGAAGAAAAATAAAAGGAACTGAGCAATATAATACCTAGGTGAATTTTTCTCAACTTTTTTGTGTGTGTTTTCTTTTAAAGTCGTGTAATTTATACACACAATAATCACATTTTCTTTCAGCACAAAAGCCTATTAACATCAATTTATTAATTAAAAATGATTAACATTAATGTTTTGTTCAATATATAAATTACAGCTATTTAAAATAAACTTGTGTATTCAAAATTTATTTACATCAGCACCATATATTTAGCAAATACAAAAATTTAGAGTTCTGAAAAATCTCTGTTAATGACAGGAACTTTTTGAAAGTGAACACTAGTCAGGAAATGTAAGTTGTATAAATAAATCAATTATTACTTGACAACACTTAAACATAATACATAGACACACATCACACTTTTATGATTATTTTATCTTTCTATTATGGCAGTAAAATGAGTGGCATACCTCACAGAGATAAAGTATTTTTTTATACATTTAGCTATAAAATTCAATAAGGCACTTTTAATTTTGGGTTAATACATTAATTCTTATAACAATACATTATAGAATGACTTAATTTTTAGAAATGTAAATGCATCAAAAAATAGACTCTGAAAGAAAACATATTCACAAGAGATTATTATAACCACATATTTCTACTAGATTCTGTCTTCTCACCATATTGTTCCTCCCAAGAAAGAATGAGAGAACCAAGCTGAGATTTGGTTCCTAAACTTTCTGCCCTGCTTTGGATGCAATGATTATGCAGTTCACCATTTAGATTTGGGTCACATTCTTTTAAATTAAATCTCAGTCTCAGATCTGGCTCTATTGCACGCATTACATGAACCAGTTTTGACTTTAGAAACATTTCAAATAATCCCAAATCTAAATCATAAAGTTTTGGATTCCTTAAGTCTTTGTCAGATCTAATTATAGGCACTTGTTCTTCTATTGCCTTCCTTGAAGCAAGGAAATCAAACACATAACAACTCATGTGATAATAGCTATGTATATCAAAATGACCAAAATCTTTCTTAACTTCAACAGAACTTGGCATAGTTGTATGTCTGAAAGCTACTGCAGGATGATACTGTATAAAAGGAACTGGAAAATATACTTGAGTTTTCAGGATAGTATTCATTCTTACTCTGTTTAAATATTCAGGATGTATTTCCATACCTACTTGGCATAACAGAATAACTGAATCTGGAGTAAGTTTACGAACAACCAGATCTAAAATGCTAATCTCTGATGGTATTTTTCCAAATGTTCTAATGCTAAGCCATGCAATTTTTGCACCAATAGATCTATATTTATTAGTATTTACATTAATGAGATTTTTTAGTGTTCCAAAAACATCATCCTTTTCTCCCTTGCCTGGATCATGTGGCCCATATAAAAAAACAACAAGTAAAACAGTATTGTCCTGTTTGTCTAAGCAGGATTTTGCATAATCCCCGAGGAAAGTCACAGCACCTTCACGATCTTTTAAAGTTACCACTAAAATAAGAACTATACGGATATGTTCAGTGACAAATGGCACAGGAATGATTTCAACTTGATTTAGAGGTCGAACTACTTCTAAACTCTTCAAAGAAAATGTGTTGCACTTTTCATCTTTGAATACTAAATCAAATCTATACTCCATTCCCCGGGATGGATCAAACCTCCTGTAACCATTTTTGAGGCCATGAAATGTATATTGTCCATTGTAGTTATTTTTTATCCAAGATATACATGCGTGTTTAATGTTTTCTATGTCAAGCTTCTGTGCACCTTTTAATTCAGATACAATAGTAAATTCATCTGAGAGAAAACTGTGAGAGTCATTAAAATACATCCATGGAATGACATCAAACCTGCTGTTTGGCTTAAAGGAAGGCTCTATACCAACTGGCCATGTAACATGCCTTTTATCTTCTGGAAGATGATTGTTATTATTAACTATCTTCTCTTCTACTGAACGCATCATTTCCTCATTCCTATGAAGTTCCTTATGACAAAAGTAATTATGTATCTGGAAATGCTGTTTGGCTTCATATAGTGGAAAAACTGTCATGATATCTTGGATATCTGACCAAGACAACTTCTGAAATGTTGATTTTAATGGGGAATCTCTTGAAATATGATATGCAGAATATAATCCTCCCTTAAAAAAAAGAAAAAAATATATTATATTAAACTGACTTACTGTTTTGGCATTACATTCACTCACCACTCTTGAAAACACAGAGAAAAATATTGTTTTAAAACTGTATTATAAAGATTTTACATTTACTGAAATCATAAAATAAAATCAAAACAAATTACAGCTGACTAAAGTGTAAAAAAATTATCAACAAATCCAAAGTAGACTTCATAAGGGCAAAATACGATAAGTTTTTCTGCTGTTGAACTGGCAATTGAGTTTTGGTCTCTTGCTAAGACTTTTGGCATAATATCTGTCTTTCTTTTTTTCTACCTCTTATTTCCCACTTGTACATTTTGATGGACCATTGTAACATCAGACAAAGATAAGGTAGATCTCTTGGCTGTCTTTTCCTCCAATTCTTATTTAGATGACAAGGCAAATCACCTTCTGCAAGGCTCCATCAAATCATTAGTAATCGCAATACAGATTCTGCCATTCTCATTCTACAACAGACCTCCTAGCTAATCTTTTCATCTTTGGACACAAGCCAAGTAAAGATTTGGAGAATCCATGTGGTTGCTCTGGATATTTTCAAGGCATCTGATTGTCTAGCAGTGAGGCCTTTTCAACAGGCCATCTCATGGTTTCCCTCCTGCCCTTTGTGACTGGAATGTCAGCTTTTCTCTTCTTCATTTGAGAAACTCTAGTCATTCACTACGTGTCATAGTGGGTAACTTCCTCTGATCAGATTTCTTTATTAACACTATAATACACTCACTCATCCTTTTTTCCACTTACATCAATGATCTCTCCAACTTCAAATCCCATTCATAGTTCTGCTGATCACAGGACCTGCCATTCCTCTTCTTCATTTGAGAAACTCTGTAGTAGTACATAAACAATTGAAGTGCCAAGATCTTTCTATAACCAGTCATAAACACTGATCTCCTCACAATTCTCAAGTGAAGGTGAAGAAAACTTGAATTTCAATGCAATTAAACAACAATCCTGTCAATTAATGAGCAAAAAATATTGAACTTCACTCCTTACTGTTGATAATGTTTCAATATCTTCTCAATATCAGTTTCCTCTTCTTGGACTGGCTTTCACATCCAGCTTATCCTGACATAAACATACATCAATAGCCTCCTCTAAAAAACTTGGCATTCTTCTTCTTCAATTAAAATACTACTTCACTCCTAGTCAACTCCTGACACTTTATAAATCTCAATCTTACCCATCTTCAAATATTGTTCTCACATTTGAGATGCTGCACCATAAACCTCCTTAAGAATTCTTGAATGTATGCAGAAGAGAATAATCTGCCTAAAAGGTAGCTCTCTCTCAGACTCACTCCAGTCACTTTCTCATAGAGACTCTGTTTCTGCATTAAGCTTTTATGTTTTCATGGGCATTGCTCTACTGAACTGGCCACTACCACTCCTCTGCTTTCCTCTAATCATGTAAGAACTAGAGCAGCCACTAATCAACATCCATACAAAGTCTAACTCAAAACATATTGAACCAATATTTCATCATCTTCCTTCATTCTATTTATCTCTGATCTTTGGAACAGCCTTCCCATATGTTTTTCCAAATGAGTACAACCCCAGATTTCAAGGAAGATGCTAATAGATTACTTCTTTTTCTTTAATCACTTGCCCACACATAGTACTGTAGTGTTATAGGTTTTGTAGTCACTCATGTATAGGGTCAGTAAAAAAAAAGACTATTGCAGCTTGAGAAAATTATTATTGACTTGTATGGTAAGGACAGCTAATATGCAATATGAGCATAAATTAGCTAATCAGACCAAAAAAAAATCTGAGTTCTTTCAATATATACACATCTTAAGTGAGAAATGAATTTCATCAACCAGTGTGAGACCAGTGCTGCTTATTGGAGGTCCAAGTGGCTCAAAAAAGTTCCATGCTTGGAATTTTGAGCCCCCCCCCCCTCCAAAAATAAAAAATAAAATAAAATCCTCTAGAGTAGGATTTCAAGACTATGTAAAAATAAATAAAATAATATAAATATTATAAAAAAAATTTCTTAGCCTGTCCATACCACTGATGCACTATAGTCTTATAGCCTTTTATGGGTGGGACACAAAAAAATGTGGCCAGTAAGTTTAATTATGGAAGGTTTAATTACGATATTAGTTGATAAAAATGGCAGAATGGTAAGGGAGGATATAATTTAGATATTTAACCCTTTAACTACTATGATCGAGTTAACTCGAGCGTGGAAAAAATGGTGACCTTGCTACGATCAAGTTACTCGACTAAAGTTTATTTGACTTGGATTTCTGTCCTTGTATAACATCTAAAGAGAAAAATTTGAACTGGTGCAACTAATCATATTAAGCACCTTCATAGTGCAATTGGAAGAATGACAGTACATTGCACCCTTCAATTTGAAAAGGCCTAAGTTGAATTCTCGTCGTGCCGGGAGGAATCTTTATATATGGACTTTTTCAATCGAAGGTGAGTGCCGATCTCATAAGGAGATAGCAGGGTTTTTTCTCCCAGAAACTTGGGTTTTTCATCCCGCATACAGACAAATTGGCCCTTCAGAACACACGCAATTTACAGACAAAAAATACTAGTTGTGGTGGGGAGTGGTAGATGGTGTGAATGTTGTACTTCAGATGAAGAAGATCCTGGCGATTCTACATAAATTAATATGTGTGTAATTTGCTTAATCAAGTGGACACCCCCTTGATTATGCAAATTTTATAAAATACTATTATTGCCATTTTTGTGAGTGAACAAGCATATAACAGAATGCATGATGCTTTCTGGACTTCTTACTTCAGTAAGAATTTTAAATGATTTTATTTATAATTTTTTTGCAAAATTAATTCAGCACATAGGACAATGCCAGTAGAATATAAAATCAGCAGTTAAAGGGTTAATAAATTATTCATTAAGGTTTTTCATTCTTGTAAATGCAACATCATGCAGAATTTGAGTACAAAGGGAATTTACAAGGGACTGATGGTGAGCAAGCAGAAGGTATATAAGGAATTAAGTAAATTTGATATTAAGGCAGTAGGATGCAAGACATCATTGCACGTTCGGAAGGAATAGTTCAGTGACTTAATGGTAGCCTCGATCTGCTTCTTTAACCAGTCTTGTAAAAGGGACAAAGAGTGGAAGGCAAATAAAACTGTTCCACTTCACAAATGAACAATAAGTAATTAAGGTGTTGGAGAAATATATAAGGGCTTGAATCCAGAAATGGGTTGATAACAGCAGCATTCTCTATGATAGTCGAGTATGGGTCTACTAAAGGGAGATCATATTTTAGCAATTCACTTACACATTACAAAGTGAAGCATTGAACATGGGTGGCCCTGGCTCAGTGTATAAAAGGAGATATTCATTACGCTGATTAAATTAAATTAGGAAGAGCAATGTTAGGAAGTTGTGATGTGATGTTGTTATAAGAGAATTTGAATATGTTAGAGTTTTGGGCTGAAAATTTGGTAATTAGATGGAGTAAGTTAACAGATTAGTAAGATGGATAGAAGACTGGCTGTCTGATAAGTATCAACAAGGTGTATATGGGAGTGGAAGTAGAAATGGTCCCATGCTTAACTTGACTATGAGAGTTTAATGGGGAGGCATGTAGTTTTGAAGTTTTAGATTTCAGTAGCTGTAAAGACATTCATCAAATTTCTGGTATAACGACATGAGATGAACTAATATAAAAACTTTTACTTTGAGATCTTTTCTTGTCAGATACCATTGTCTTGTTCAGATAGTGTATAGAAATTTTAAGGATAGGTACTGGGAAGAAGCACAAGGTCTTGCTGTGAGTTCCCCATTATTCTTCAGTTCTAGCTAGCTAACTTATTTATGAATCATTTGAGAAGAAAGCCACAAAGATACCAAAAACCTATAATTTGACTGCAATATATTTATATTTTCATAATCTGGCCAATCAAATAAGGATTTCAAGAACTATCTTGAATTCCTCCAGTTCTAGTATAATATGTACTCTTGAACTTGAAAATTGCACAACATTCATTACCTTTTCCACAGAGGTCTCCAAAGATAAGACTTACCTATTCAGTGTACAGAAAACCCACCAACATTACCTCAATCATACTCTTTCACTTAATGGATCCAGTTGCAATACTATCAATAAGATTTTACAAACCCCAAAGAGATTGGCTGAAGCAGAAAACAAAAATCTAGAGAATTTTGCAGTTGTCTCACTAGTGGAACAAATAGTGACTGTGGAAGACCGACTTTAGTTTCCAGGAATGAAACACAGATCACATCTGCTGAAGAAATGGAAATGCTCAGTGAGTACTTCATTAGTGTATTTCATGTAAAGGGGAGGGGGAGTCTTAAATAACAACAGGAAGCATATAAGGATTGTCAGAATGCTGACAATTCAAGAATGGGAAGTATTGAGAATATTAAGTAACTCTAATACTAATAAGGCTGTAGAACTGGATGGGACATCACCACATATATTACAGGAATATACAAAAGAGCTGACCATACCCTTTGACTTAATTGTCAAAGTGTATATCATGCATAGTGGTGAAGGTGTTAGAGAATACAAACCTGGATTGATGAAAATTAAAATCTTTTGAGATACAGCATGGGGATTTGTTACAGGGAGGTATTGCATTAGCAACCTTTGTCCATTTTATAACAGGGTGACTAATGTACTAAACAGAGGAGATGCTTATAAGTGATTTATCTGCATTTTGTGAAAGCATTTTATATAATACCATATGATAAACTACTGTTGAAATTGAGCAGGATGGGGATATCCAATATTCCACAAAATGAAGGCAATGAGTGAAATAATGGGATTCTGTCCTGAGATCACTGTTGTTTATTTTATACATGAATAACATAGCTCAGTGCAGGGCCACCCTATGGGTAAGAGGCACCTTTGCTCAAAGTTATATTTCAGCACCCTCATAAAATAGAAATTAAAATGAAATTTTAAATGAAATGCCACCCCTTCTGATCAGGGACCTTTCTGCAGGGCAAAACTTGCACATGGGTGGCCCTGGCTCAGTGTATAAAAGGAGATATTCATTACACTGATTAAATTAAATTAGGAAGAGCAATGTTAGGAAGTTGTGATGTGATGTTGTTATAAGAGAATTTGAATATGTTAGAGTTTTGGGCTGAAAAATAAGGATATTACTTAAATCATTCTAAGTGCAAAGTTATGAACTTTGACCAAAGAAGAATAAAGTTTGTCATATTACAAACAATAGTGATGTTGAAGATATAATGATAACATTTACAGGATGTATACATATGAAAAGAGATAAACAAATTAGAACAACACTTAAAATCTAACCACATGTGACAATATATGATGTTAACTGCAGGAGGATAACTCCATCTATAACTATTACAATTAAGAGAAATAAATTTTAAAAATAATTTATTAGACACAAGAATGAGAGGTATTAGTTAGGATGACTTCCCAAAATTAGAAAAGTTCAAGACAGTCATTTTTGTTAAGATTCAGTCTATGGATATAAGCTTCACTTTTTTATATAATCTTTCAAGTAAAAAATAACTTTTGTGCCGAACTTTACTTTTATTCCAATTAATTCCATGTCTAATAGATGAAGTGTGGCTGGCCAAAGCAGACTTATCAGACCCATGAAATAGAATATAATCTTAGTGTTCTAGTCGAATTTGCACTGAACAACCCATCTGCCCACAACAAGTGTGGAATTCTATAAACTCCAAGATAAAGAGTTTAGGAAGGAATTTAATCTCCAGACTAGACAGAAGGAAATTTTACATTCAGTTGATTAGCCTTTAACTTTAAGGCTCCTTAAGGATATTGACAAAAGAAAGTTAAAATAGTTTGGACACATAGAAAGGATGGAAGGAGGACTTCTCAGAATAGTAATAGAAAGTAAAGTTCCTGGAAAAAGAGGCAGGGGTAGACCATCAATGAGACCACCAAACAACAGGACTACATGGCGAGGCCTGGTGTGGAACATCATTGAGCATCGGAGCGACTATATACGGCATCTGTAGATGCCAATGTACATAGTAGTAGTAGTTGATTAGTAGAAGGCTTACGAGAAAATAACATATTTTCTCCTCTCCTTATAGAAACTTATAAGTTACTAAAGGGATTCTGTAAGATTGACACAAAAGAAAATTTTCAATACATGGGGTAGAAGGGAGAAAACAAGGGGTCACATGTGAAAGTTGTTTAAGAGTGGTTAGTATGGGTGGCAGACTAGATTCTTTACTTGGAGAGTGGTGAATGAGCAGAATGAACCTGCATTGTATGATAGGTATTGTTTTAATTGATAGTGTGGATCTCGAGCAACAAGTCTTTTGACTCCATGGAGTACCTGTATAAATAATAATATCAACCCTTTCTAAAAGTTCGGTTCTGTGGGATACCATAACTGATATTCCTTCAATTGACATTGCATAATGGAGTTGCTCTGATTATTTGTGGGAAGATATTTTGATGAGAATGTGTCCTAATAGGAGTTAACAGAGATTTTGTTGGAGATGTTCGAGGATCCCACAAACTCTTCCAAATCTTCCTGGATAAAGAAAAGCAACATTTTCTAGATTAGACATCCACTTGTTGGATGTGTAATAAGAAAAAATGGCATTTTCTGTTTCTTGTTTTTATTGTTTGTTGATGTAGCTTTGGTTTCTGTACTTGGTTGAGCTTGGTCTGCAACCAAGTACAGAAACCCACTAGCTGACTGGTCCATGTCTTCATATCTTTCTGAAGCAATCTAAGGCTACCAGGATCTCCCTCTGGATGTCTATGACTGCTATACAGTAAACATAGTGGCATGGCATTAGATACCAGTGATAGTGGACATGAAATTAGGAGAGCAAAAAAAAAGACTCAGGAGAAGTAAGGTGGATAATATAGGAAGAAAACAACACTAACAGCAGAAAAATGAATAGAGAAAGTACCATTACTGGGAGGTACCCCTCCACCATAACACATGTTCCACATGGAGGTGTATAATCATCTATTTGTCACTCACCAGTTTCATCTGCTCGATCATTTTAAAATTATCTCTCTATATTCCCTGGCCTAGAGCAAAACTCAACTAAGCATCTAAAATTCTTACTCATTCCAACCTCACATCAGCTGGCTTTACAAAGCCATTAGGAAATAGAGATAATCACTACTTCCTTTAAGCTCCACATGGAAGGGTTCCAACTAAGATCAGTAACCATTCTTTTTTTCATCCTTCCTCGCTTCCAAAAATGACTATATATCCATCACAAATAACAGACAAATGTAAGCAAAAATAATATATTTAATGATCATTATCTACTGGATTTTTTTTTTTTTTTAATATTCTTGTTCTCATAAGCATCAGTTATTCATTACTTATTGACAAGAACCTTTAAAAACAAATACACCCATAATATTTTATGCTCCAAACTCAGCCCCTTAATATTCTTAATTCTCTTTGCATTGGTTTATAAGTATAATAACTTGACTAGTCCCAATACCTTCCCACAGTTCCTCACCCTATCATTTGACTTACTGCTTCAAGTTAATCCTTGCGGTGAATAGCTATAAACCAAACTCTTCTTGACTGTTAATATATATATGCATCATCATACTTTTCATGGATTAAGGCCTACAGTGGCCTATTCTGGCCTCAGAAGTCATCATCGTTGAATCTCTTAAGAGGACATCCTGGTTTTCTTTTTCCTAATGGTTAGTAATTTAATACTTGTTTTGGTAATCTTCATATTTTCATTCTTTCAACATGTTCCATCCATTCATGTTTCTATTTTTTTTTTTTTTCTATTACTGATTCCTGGTTAGTTCTTTCATAATTTCTTCATTTCTTCTGTGATCAAAAATATAGTATAGTTTGCAGTTTTTCCTCATAAACTTCATTTCAGCTGTTAATCTTTGTCTTTTTTTTTGTTTAATTGTCCAGATTTCACTTCCATACAATAGGACTAATAGGGCTAATGTACTGTATACTTTTAATATATAAATAATATGTATGGGCGTGCGTGCGTGCGTGTGTACACACATACATACATACATATTATTTTTATTTTATTTATTTATTTTATGAAACCATTGTTTTAGACTTTTTTGATATGGTAATTCTACCTTATTGATATTTTGTTGGAGTCAAAATTTTCTGATTGCTAGACCACTAGTACATAATTATTTCCTATATTTGCATATGTTTCAACCCTAATATCCAGTATTTCTTTTGGTTTATCTGTAATTATATAACATATGATAGATTTCCTTATGTTACTTTCCGCTGATTATTATAAATGATCAGTGTTATTTATCTTAAATTCATTATCATATTCCATTTATGAGAATTTTGAAGAACATTACTACTCGGAAGTTCTTTTTTTAAAATAAAATCTATTACTTTATTTCAAGCATGAGTTTTTTTGTTTTTTTTTTGCATCCCACATGTTCTACTTACATAACAACACATGGCTGTAATTGTCTCTTTTGATGAACACATTGAACACATTTTTCAGACACTAAGTTAAGCATTTACAGATGTTGTATCCTTTGGTTTCCTACTGTTTTTTTTTCCCCTCCCCATAACAGAAAAAAATCACAGATCAAATTCTGATATTGTAAAGGGATGTACACAGAATTAAAGGGGGGAAACTGGCCAGAATTATTATCCTAAATTCATACAACTTTTTCAGACTTTCTCTATTACTTTCATTTCTAACACATGCTTTTTTTTTTTTTCTTCTCTCCCTGGCCCTGAGCATTCAACAGATAAATCTCTCCCACATTCAACTCATACAGGATCATGATATCATCATGGTTACATGAGGAGATTTACAGGCTTTTAGTTAGCTTTCTGAAAGGAATAATTATGTATTTACTATATTACAAAAATATCTGAAGTGCCAATAAATACAAATAAGGCACAAAGTCAAATGTGAATGATAAAAATGGAAAACTTATGACAATTTTGTCAACCTTCATAAATCTAAAGCCTGATTTTTTTAAGATGCTTGTTTTAGTATGTGGAAAATTGCAGGATGCAATATTTGAAGATATTTCATTTTTTAAGCCTATCAAAACTTCTACTACAGGTAATATTTTTAATATGACTGATTCATTTTTTGCCAAAAACAACCCTTGAATAGAAAAATTGTATTTCTGTATGTACTGATGGAGCAAAATCAGTGAGTGTTTATATCAAAGGACTAGCAGGTTGTATAAAACAAGTTGCACCAGAATGTAAGTTCACTCATTGTTATCTTCACTGTGAAGCACTGATACCTAAATTTCTCCATGATGATTTAAAAAGAGTTCTGGATGTAAGTGTACAAATGGTTAATTTCATCAAAACTCGACCACTGAAGTCTCGACATTTTTCAATTATCTGTGAAGAAATGGGTATCCTGCATAAGAGATTGCTGCTTCACACAGAAGTACGTTGGACGTCACGAGGAAATGTTCTTGCCATTTATTTGTATGGACCAAGAATTTCAACTTTCTTTTAGACTACAAGACTTAGAATGGCTTCTATGGTTAGTATATTTAGCTGATATTTTTGAAAAAATAAATATTTGAAACTTATCATTGCAAGGAGACAACCCTGATGTGTTCTATGCTGAGAAGAAAACAGAGGCCATGGTAAAAAAATTTATCTCTGAGAAAATGGAATTAAAAAAGAACAGCTGACCAATTTCAGTGACTAGATTAATTTCTTAAAGAAAATGAGCAAATGATTGCAGATTTTGAAGACATCAGAGAACAAATAATTGTTTGCTTAAGCACTTTTAAAACTCTTATAAGGCTGTATTTTATACCCCCTGAAAAAATGCAAGATTGGATTCAAGACCCCCTTCACATTTAATTTGGAAAAATGTAAGCTTCCATTGTCCAATAAAGAAGAGTTGATTGAGATATCTTGTAACAATAGTTTATTTATTATTTGTGTATATATTTATTATTTATTATTATTTGACACCTCCAGGGAGTCCAAAGACTCATCGAGGGAGAGTGTGCTAACAGCATCGAACGATTGACCCCTTCCAACTACTAACTGCGCTTAAACTTGCTTACCTTTTTGCATGAGCCATTAGTAGCAGAGGCTCTACCAATTGACCAAACTTTGCTTTAAAAAGCATTCATTCCAAAAAGCCATTGATTAGTATTTGGATTGGAATGGAGAAGGAATATCTGACTTTGTCAAAAATTGCAACCAAATATTTCTTACCTTTCACAACAACTTGTTTATGTGAAACTGGTTTTTCATCTTTAAAAAATAAATATAGGAACAGGCTGGATGTTGATGATGATTTGTGACTCTATCTTAGCAAGATAACCCCAACTACTGATAAACTGTGCAAGCATAAACAAGTGCAACCATCTCACTGTTTACCCAGTAAAAATGTTTATAATTTTATAAGATTTATTAAACTGTTTATGTCACTCTTTGTGTGTATTGATATATGTAATTTATGAATACAAAATTTAATGTCCGTATATATGTTTTATTTTATTCCCATTGTTATACTATAACTAGAGTTTTATCTATCTATACAAGGGGTATGCCAGTTACCACATTTCCAGGGGGGAGTTACATGAAACATAAAGTGTTCAGATTTATTATTATTCATGACACCTCCAAGGAGTCTGTCGACTCATCACGGGAGGACACCTATTGTACAACTCTCTGTATTCACCCAACGAACCACTACTACCAATCATCTACATCACCGCCATCTACTGCCCACCACAACTAGTATTTTTTGTCTGTAAATTGTGTGTATTCTGAAGGGCCAGTTTGTCTGTATGTGAGATGAAAAACCCGAGTTTCCGGGAGAAAAAACCTGCTACCTCCATATGAGATCGGCTAACTCACCTTCAACTGAAAAAGTGAATTTAAGCCTTTTCCAGTTGAATGTTGAGAATCACTGCTCTAGGCAATAAAAATGGAGCAATAAAAGAAAAAAAAATCACCAATATAATTAAAACAGCAGATGCTTTGTTTTTGGGGTTTAATGGTACAAGAAGATGTATAATCATATACCACAACACATGTAATAAAGAAACAGCATACAAGGTGTGGCTATTAAATAACAAAACTGGTTGAAAAAATGTGGTTTATTATTACAATTGTACAACTTAATTGTTATACTTTTCAACATACTCCCCCCCCCCCCTCCTCTATCTATACACCGTTGCGTACGAATTTTCCATTGTTGGAAGCAATACTGCCGTTTTCTCCTTTACCTTGACCACTGAAAATGGGTGCCCTTCAATGTGGATTTCAACTTTGGAAAAAGGTAAAAGTTGCATGGATCTAAGTCCGGTGAGTAAGGTGGATAGTACAACACTGGGATCTTCTTATCAGCCAGATACTGCTTTACAGACAGTACACCGTGGGCTGGAGCACAGTCCTAATGGAGAATCTAAGCGTTGTTCTTCCACAGATCAGTTAACTGTTGGTTAAGTGTCTGACCCTCCGGTACCCATTCAACCATTAACATGCCACTGATATCAAAAAAAGATCACCATTGCCTTCAGTCATCTTCAATGTTTTCTCAACCTTCAGCAAAGCATTTGTGCCATTCGAACTTCATTCATGTCACATTATTACTGTACACCTCCTGCAACAGTTTCAAACACTCAGTCAGCAATTTCTTCAATTTCATAAGGAATTTGAGATTAATGTGCTGCTTCAATTTAATGAGAAAACAGCAGTACTACTGAAGCAGATAACACTTGATGACTTCCAACAATGGAAAATTTGTATGCAATGGTGTATAGATAGCAGAGGGGAGTATGTTGAAGGGGATAACAATTAAGTTGTACAATTGTAATAATAAACCACATTTTTGCAGCCAGTCTCGCTATTTAATATAGGTCTATATATAGGTCTAAAAACTATTGCTGGCCTGGTTGGCCGAGAGGTTAGTAATCCACTCTTGAACCAAAAGACTGCAGATTCGAATCTTGCCATGGGCAATGCTTGTGATTGTCTGTGAAAATACTAGTAGTGACAGTAGATGGCATTGGTGTAAATGATGTGATTGGTAGATGATGGGTGAATGAGGTTGAGTGCTGACGAAGGAAAGCTGTAGAGCAGATGCCCTCCCTTCATGAGTCGTGAACTCCACTAGAGGTATCAAGCAATAATAATAATAATAATATATATAAATCAAAATAACAATAATCATAAATGAAACATTTCTTAAAATTATACTAGATAATAAATAAGTAAAACAGCATAAAATTCCGAGTAGAAAAACAAATGTAAAAGATGGGTATAACACAGAAGTAAAAAATATAAAAAAGTACTGAAATTAATAAAACATACATATAAACAGATTTTTAAAAACATTCATAATAAATTAAATTAATAAGTATATAATTTATGTGAGATGTTAAGATTAATACTTTGTAAAAATTTAAAAACCAGGGGTGACAGTCGATAAATCTGATAAAATCTGCTTGAGTGCATAAGGGTTCAGACAGATTATAAAAGTGGCTAAAATAATGACTGCACTTGTTGGCAAATGAAGGCAGTTGATTAAAATATGAGTGATGGATAGTCCAGTGTCACAAAACTCACATGTAGGCATGTCATCATTCCTCAATAGCAAGGAGTGCATAATATAGCTATGACCTATGTGGAGCTGAGCAAGAACAAAACCTCCTCTGTTCAAATTTTGTACAGGCTAGACTGCCATAATTTAATTTCAGGCTTAAATTGATAGAGCTTATTATAGTCTCTCTGTTCCAAGAAAACACCACTGGGATAGAAGATGTATATGATAAACTGCAGATAATTTGTGTATGACACAGGTGGATGTTTGAAAAATGAGCTGAACCAGCTACAGCCTCATTTCCCTCAATCCCAACATGGGTTGGAATCCAACAAAAACATACATCAAAGAGTTGCTTCCATAACTGAAAGAGGTGGTGCTGGATTCTTAAGAGCACTGGATGTTTAGGAGCTCTAGACTTCTTATTGCCTGAAGAGAACTTTGTGAGTCTGAATATATTATGCACCTTTGGCAGCGATGCAACCTGATTCGTTTTAGTATAAGCTTTATCACACACAGCTCAGAAATAAAGTGGTCCAGAAAGATGGCAAAAGATGCCACTATTCTATTCCGTCAGCCATATGGCTGGTGGAGGTAGCTATATGCTACCATACTAGGAAAATGATTACGAGCAAGGTCGTTTCCTGTTGCCTTCCTTGCCGTACTATATCCTATGACTGTATCCTGTAAGTTCACGTGGCCAGTTTGCCTGCTTGCGGGATGAAAAACCCCAGATAAACTGGTGGGGAAAAACCCTGCTGTCCACGCCCAAGACTGGCTAACTTGGCTATGGCTGAGGAAGATCCTTAAGCTCCTCACGTTGCCGATGGGAATTGAACCTAGGACACTCCTTCCTCAGGCATATGGTTGCAAAGCACAAAGCCACTAGGCTAACTATGCGGACAGGATCCCACTGTGGTCCTCTGATTTTGAGCCATCTATGCAGATAGCTACAAAATCACAGTATTCAGTTCTATGAGCTTTGAGCTGCAGGTAGATGACAGAAAGATGAATAATTTCAGTGACCTGCTGAAAGAAAAACTACATCTACAGCAATTTCTACAGCTTTTATCTGCAAACCAAAGAATTTTATGACAGTTTGTCGAGTGTTAAAAAGATTCTCCCATTGTGCATGAAAGATAGTTGGCCATGTGATGTGGTCTAGCAGATTTCATTTTTGTGTAACAGGAACAGCTGTTAGTGTCAAGTGATGCATCAAGTGATGATTTTGTATGTCACGTATTCCTAGTCTATTAGGAATACGTGACATACAAAATGCTCCAGTTGTAATTCTGATGACTTGATAGTGAATAGGTTCCAACCACTGCAGTGTAATTTCCCTGGCAGAAGCATACACTTGGGACCTGTAGTCAAGGTTTGATTTTATTAATGCCCTGTACAAACAAAGCAAAGAACATCTATCAGCATTCCCAGCAGGTGGAAATGGGATGCACAGAATGTTCATTGCTTTATGGCACTTGTCATCAACTACCATCATCATCTACACTAACGCCATCTATACTCACCACCACTAGTGTCTGTGAAAATACTAGTGGTGGTGGGCGTAGATGGTGTTAGTGTAGATGATGATGGTAGTTGATACATTGTGTGGTGGAGACAGAGAGCTGTAGAGTAGGTGCCCTCCCTCGATGGGTCTTTGGACTCCCTGGAGGGATCACGTAATAATAATAATTATCTTGTAACTGACATGTGGAGGGGGAAGTGAGTTTGCCATCAAATATCAGTCCTCAAGAACTTAGATTCTGGTGCAACTGCCAGCTAACGCCTTTTTATTCCCATATACGGGGAGTAGGCGAGGCCATTTGCCCTATCTAACTTTTGGAGACTGAGTGAGCAGTTCAATCTCCACTGGTACCAATCAGAGATGGATGGCCCAAGGCTATCACTAATTAAGCGGTACTCAGTGAAGAGAGACGGCTCAAATGTGCCACCATCTCGTGGTCCCTAACCCTAACACAATATATTTAATGTCTGAAATAATGTGGGTTCTACGGTCGATTTTCTTGAGTTTACAGGACGAAAAACCCGAGTTTCCGGGAGGAAAAACCTGCTTGCCCGTGCCAGAGATCGACTAACTCAGGAACCGGTCGAAAAAAGGCTTAGAAAAATTTCCTCTAGTGGCCGAGACTCGAAACCAAGTCTTCCTTCGTACGGCCAAGCGCCGTGGTTGGCAAACGCCACATCCACTGAGCTACACAGGCTCTGGTGCAACTGGGATTAGTGATTGCTCTAGTCAAAGTTCTGGGTCAGCATGAAGACTCACGTTTGTGGCAAATATGAACACAAACCGTCTTCTGCTGTGAAAATCTGAACCCATTTGAAAGCATTCATTTTGAGAGATGGTCAATAGCTTGCTGCAACTTCCTTTCTATAACTCTCATGTTACATAAATGACAGAAGATGATAAAGTAAGTCACCCACATATAGAGCATTACTTACCGTTGAAAGTTGTTCTGTTATCAAGTTGACAATGATTGTAAAAAGTCAGCACTTAACAATCTACAGAATCTTGTAGGACTTCCTCCTCTGTGTTATAAGATCAGAAGAGGGCAGTTCCAACTTAGAAGATTCGCTGTAGAAAGTTTTTTCACTTGGTTATAAATTAAATTAAAAAACTAAGAAATTATATTCTTGTTTAATTCTTTACCAAAGAGTAAGCAAACAAAGTTTGCACGTGAAGTTTCTTTATGACTAAGCTACTTTATATATATATATATATATATATATATATATAGAAGTTATGTGACTTATACACTAGTGGCCAAAATTGTGAAAATATTTTGGAAAAAGTATATTTTAGAGGTTTGATGGCTCATAACACCACTTTTTTTTTAGTGTAATACCATAAAATTATATATCGATGGAAAGATAATTTAATCAAGAATGTAATGCAATAACTTTTATGAAGGATTTTTTTATTAGAACAGCAGTTATAAAGAAGAAAAGTGAAACACATAGAAAAAATGAGATATACAAAAATTCTCACAATGTGAGTTAATACTTAGTTGGGTAACCTTTAGTGTTAATTACGGCCTTACAATGCCTTCCCATGGAGTGAACCAAGTTTTTTAGTTTTGCAGCTGCTATATGTGAAATCAAAATTGAATTATTGCTTCTATTAATTGGGTTTTATTGGTGGGTTGCTTCTGACTAACATGTTTCTTTAGTCGGCTCCATAGATTTTCGATTGGGTTAAGGTCTGGGCTATTCCCAGTCCATTCCAGCAGTGGAATATGATTATCTTGAAACCACTTTTTGCACGCAGCAGCAACATGACATGGAGCTGAATCCTGTGGGTGTTTCATGGTAGGTGTAATGCAATCAGGATGCAAATCTCCTCTGATTCTTCTCCTTACGTATTTTATGCCATCACTACCAAAGAGGGAGATTTTGGTCTCATCACTCCAAATAACACTGTCCCATTGTTCCGCTGTCCAGTTAACATGGGTTTTAGCCCAGTTTAATCTTTTCAATCTTTGTTTGAGAGATAAAAATGGCTTTTTTCATGGAATTCTAGCATTTAGACCAAATTCCTGCAGTCTGCGCCGAACAGTCCTTGCACTCAACTTCACACTGTATTGCACCATTTCATCTTGTATACACCCAGATGATTTTCTTCTGTCACGTAGGCACAATCTCTCAATTCTTCTATCATCACTTGCTGTTGTGCACCTTTTCCTGCCTTTACCAGTCTGGTTTTGTAGTGACTGAGTCTCCTTATACCTCTTCAAAAATTTAGAAATGCCACCTTTGGTTAAGTTTCCACAAATTTTTCTTCTAATTTCTTCATAACTGTAGCCTTCTTCACTTAATAGTACTACTTTACATCGCTTTCTGGGTGACCAGTCAACTCTATGCACCATTTCTTTAATTTTATTATGTTTTACAAGCTCACTAAATGAAAGAACACAAAAAAAAAAAAAAAAAAAAAAAAAAAACTCAACTCGATAGCAATCACATAACACACTGACAAATGTCCTCCTCTCAGCCCCAATACATGACATCAATAGCTGAATCCTACTGTGACCTTATTGGCTCGTTGCCAAAACAAGATGACACCTGATTGGCTCTCTAATCACTCATGCTCATTGGCTACATTAAAACGAAGGAAAGTTACTTCATATCAACCTAAGAAAGTTGTGCTTTTTTCTGGTTATTTGGCTATAACTTTTCATAGAATACAGATAATCGAACAAACTTTGTTGCATTACATTCTTGATTAAATTATCTTTCCATTGATGTATAATTTTATGGTATTAATCCCAAAAAAAAAAAAAGTAGTGTTATGAGCAATCAAACCTCAAAAATACGCTTTTTCCAAAAGGTTTCTACAATTTTGGCTGCTAGTGAATATATAAGGCTTCACATTAATTGCTTTAATCCCATAATGCAAAGCACACATCCTTTCAAGTGTGTATAATTATTATTTTATGGCATCTCTATGGAGTTTGGAGACTCATCATGGGAGAAAAATTAACCATTATACACACAAATTCTATCATATCTCTCCTTGAATCCATTCACTGTCAGGGATCTCAACCAATTCTGGCAATCGATTCCATTCATTCACCACTCTCCATGCAAAAAATCTGGTCCTCACACCCCCCTGCTAACCACACTCTTACACAACTTCCACAGATGGTGCCTAGTTCTCTGACTATTTGTCATATATTGAAAATTATCACTTGCATCAGGTTTATAAAACCCCTTTAATATCTTAAGTGTCTATCATGTCCCTTCTTTTCTGCCTATCAACTAAACTTTATAACCTACAAATCTTCATAGAGAGTATTTCAGAGACCTGTCACCATCTTGGTCACTTGTCTCTATCTTTACTTGTTCGTGTGTTTTTCAACATCCAAGTAATCCTTTTAGCTATTTTACCATTTTGCAATACGTCCTCCGAACTTCAACTCTTTGTCCACCATTATTCCCAAGTCTCATCAATTTCCTGCAATCCGATATCATTAATATGATACACTATATGCAATCTTTTCAATCTAAAGTGCATAATCTTATATTGTGCAACATTAAATGACAATCATTATACTTTGCCCACAATGGCAACTTATTTAAATCATTCTGCAGAAGATTTACACGACCTTTATCAACTATTGCTCTCTCCAGTTTTGCATCATCAGCAAACAATTGAATATCCCTCTTAAACCTTTCCCTATGTCACTGATATACAAATTAAAGACATACGGAAAGATTTAAGAGGGATATTCAGTTACTGAAAAAGATAGATATTCAGTATACTGAATCTGAGATACTCCACTACTCACCATCATTCTCCTAGATTCTACTCCACCATATACTACTCTCTGATGTCTGTCTGTCTGTCTCTCCCCCCCCCCATCCATGCTACTAGCCTCATATCCATTTCCATTTGCTTCAGCTTTTGTAATAGTTTTCCATGTGGTATTCCGTCAAATGCCTTGGCAAAGTCGTGCAGTATCAAGGTGTAGCCATTGCCTTTATCCAATTCTGTTGTCACTTTATTATAAAATGTGAATAAGTTACTAAAACAGGACATATCCTTTAAAAAGCCATGGTGCCCACTATATCACATCCCTATCCACCCTCTGTTGTATTTTACCTTTCACCAACTTTTCCGATACTTAAACGCACCTGATATGTGAAATAGTCTGTAGTTTGCTACCTCTGTCTTGGAGCTACCTTTATGGTGTGGTGCTATCTTATCCTTTTCCCATAATTCATAGCATTATGGGAAGAGCCACTACACAGACCAGACTGGTTTTTAGCTTTACTGGGGCCTCATCAGTGGGAACAAGCCCCAGAGGAGATATCAAGTTTGAAGTAATAATGCAGAAGTCATATTTCCCGATATACAAGTAGTGAAAGAGTGTAACATCTTATTATTAGAATACTCTGGGTTAGAGTTGGTTGCAGTTCCGGAGTATTTTAATAACAAGGTGTTATACCTTGTGGCTAGACAAAGCATAAGAACAAAAAGGTCCGGTACCATCAATGGGAGGCCCCCTCCACCATGAACAGGTGCCTCACATGGAGGGATACAGTAGCAGCAATCCTAGACTTCTGCATGCTGTTGCCTTGTTCTCTGGGAAATACAGCTCACTCTGCAACTCCTCAACTCCTGTAATAAGGCTACCAACTGACAATCACTCCAAATCATTTTTAATTCCTCCTTAACAGTTTCTCATTCAATATTCTATCAAACACCATTGCAAAAAAATAGAAAAATCAATGTCTTAGCTGTTCTGTTTAAATACAACCATTATCCTATTATGAAATGTAACCAGATTATCAAAGTAAAAACTTTGATTAACAAACCAATGTTGCTGTTGCTGATGTGCTCTTGAATGATTCCTATTCATATCAATCCAGTTGTTCTATCAACTGATACATCAATAGATGCTGCTTTACTGAACTAGCATCTATCATTTCTCTGCTTAACATTAACTCTATTAAAACATTTAACAGCAACTGCCCAACATCCATTTATAATCCAATCTCAAACATACCAAATTTGCTTTGCTTCTTTTTTTTCCCCATTCCATCTGCTGCTATTCATTGGTGCAACTTTCCTAACAGTGTTCTTGAACACATCACAACCTCCATCATTTGAAGAAAAATGATCAACAAGTTCCTTCTCCCTTAACTTGCATACACATCCAGCATGCTATTGATTTTGCAACCTTTTGTGTGGGTGTATGTGTGTGTTGGGGGGGGGGGGACTGATATATATATATATATATATATATATATATATATACACACACACACACACACACACACACATATTAAAGTAGTAATTTTTTAGAATTAATTCCACATATCTTCTAAAAGCATCATGAACCAACTGGAAGAAGTAGTATCTTGAACTTAATAACATCAGTGAAATCAAGAACAGACCATTTCAACTATCTAAGGCCAGTATGCAGAAGTAATAATTTAAATTTGATACAAGAACTAAAACTGAGGGAGAAGGCAGTGTTAAGAATGCAAAAAGGTTGACATTTTAAGAAATCTTAAAAGCATAAACAGGGAATCAAGATTTAAAAGGAACAAGGAACACATTTAAGAATATTTTGATAGTAAAAATATTTAAATAGTACATAGAAGGTACTGCAAGAAAGTAATGAGAAAGAAAAATATGCAGTATGAGAAACTGCTACAGACTCAGTGACTTATGATCTTGGCAATCATGACCATAATAAGTTAAGATTACATTGCTTTGCATGATGTTTTGTATGTTGTGCACCATCAGAAACCCAACAATGTAGCCATGTGACATCTACATAAAGATGAGCTAAAAACCCAAATGAAGCACATGAAATATTACAATGCTTATAAGGATGAAGCTTATGGAGCATAAGCATTATGATAGTTTGAAATTCTCCAGAAGGAAGAGGATGTAAGATAATTCTCAAAATGGACGATCTCTGCACAAATTATTTGCAAGAGCCCACTGATTGATACTTGTATCACACTTTGTGTGAACATGTTTTTTTTTTTTCTGAGTGATTTTTGCATGATCTGAGTTTTTCTTAGAAAACATGATGACTGGATCTCTGAACAGGTTTTGTACAAACAGTTAAAACCATGGTTTTCAATAAAACCATGGTTTCTCTGTTCAATAAAAAACAGAGACAGAACAATCTGCTCGAACCATAACAGCCTCTTCACTGAAATCAATCACCTTCAGGACATACTTTTAGTCAATGGCTTCCCCCTTAACAAAATCAAAAAAGCTCTCTCCCCATCCACCCAACAAAATCTCTCTCCCCCAAAATTCAGAACACAAAAATCCATTGCCATTTCCACATCTGATGCACCTCAGATAAAGTGCATGCATTCTTAAACAGTATAACAGAGACATCCTTCAGGCATTGCCAAAAATTATGTTACCCTTATTCACTTACCTACGGATCTTCTCCACCAGGTAAACCTGAAGTCGTGAAGTTACTTCATGTGCAAATTTTGTTTGCCTACACTTGGAAAAAGGATGAGAACAATAATATAATTTCTTGATATCTTTAACTTATAGTAAACTTTCACCAACTAGCTCTAATCCAGAGTATTTCAGTAATAAGGTGTGACACCTTCTGACTTGTATATGGAACTATATGACTTCTACATTACTTCAGCCTTGGTATCTGGACCAGCATTGATTAATACCCTTGGAGGGTAATGGATGGCAATGCTGTAGCCAGTGAAGTTCTGAGGCTCGGCTATTGCTGTTATCCTCCTGCCATGATCAGAGCTTTATATAGCTCAATAACACCGTATCCTTACACTGTCCTCTACAGATAACGGGGAAGATGAAAAGCATTATTGCTTCACCCCTTTAAGCCAGTCCTTATAAGGACCTTGGTATCTCTTCTGGGTCTGACTCCCACTGATGAAGCCTCAATAAAGGTCAAAACCAGTCTGGGTAGTAACCCTTCACATCTCCTTGGGGCATTATACATGTCCCCAAGGAGATGTGCTTTGCATTATGGGATACTAAGGCAAGTGATGTGAATCATTAGCCTTTATATAAAAAAAAAACAGCCTGGTCATGAAGTTACTTCATGCACAAATTTTGTTTGCTTACACTTGGATAAAGGATGAAACGAAGAATATAATTTCTTGCTTTAATTTATAGTATAAACCAAGTAAAAAAACTTTCAACAGAATTTTACATAATTTGTCAAGACCTGTTAATGATAAAGATGGTTTGGAAAGTAATGTCATAATGTTAAAGTGTTTGGCCATGATGCTAAATTGATAAAAGTGATTTTCTGAAAATGAAATTCCTGCAGGATGATTTGAATGGAGCAGTACTACAGACAAACAGTGTCATGTTTAGGCTTAAACACTGGGTAGAACTCATGTTAGAAACTTAAAGTAAAAACAACGCTTGAAAAGGATTTAAACACAACGTTTAATTCTTCAATATTTCATCTCAGTAGCATCTTCAAAAAGTGCAACGTAAATTGTAACATACCCATACAAAGGCAACAGAATACAAGTCTAGTTTGGTAAACTGACTGGAGATATAATGGAAATGTGCAAGTTAGTCAGGATACAAAGATTTTTCGATTCATTGTAGGTGGAGAGAAAAGTCATCTCAATATCTTAAGGTTGTGGCCAACAAACAGGTGAGGTTTCACAATGGCATGGGATGAATAAGTGGAATAAGTTTCTAATGGAAGTAGTTTTTTTTTAATCAATGTCTCTGTTTATTTCAAGGGGCTAGAGGTCTGATAATGTTTCATATATTTTAAGTGTTTTCTGAGTTTAGAAGAGTCCCTGAATGAACCCTTGAGATCCTTGGAGGTGCCCAATGAATAATAATATTATAATTATATAAATCTATGCAGCCGCTTTATTAACTTATAAAGCGGCTGCATAGATTTATATATTTATAAAATTTTTAGACTACTGCAGGAGCATTTTAAGAAAGTAACTCACAATTTACACTACTTTAAATAAAATACAAAATCAATTTCTTTATAATGTAGCTTCTGCCAAGAGATCATTTGCTGTCAAGTTTTTATACAAATCTCATATAAAAAGAATGTCATGAAAAGGTTTTGCAGATTTATGAAATGCTAATTATAAGAGTAGATTGAAGATTTGTGAATTACAAAGTTCGGATAATAAGCAAAAAGAGGGAATATAACATAAACATATGTCACTAAAGGTTTTTTTTTTTTAGAATAAATGCAGTTGAAATATTTGATACATGAGAGGAAGGAAAAGTATGAGGAATCATCCCTGGATGTTGTACATCAATGTAATAAAAAAGGATCACAAGGACTTGATTTTTTGTTGGATAGTAGTGAACAAGTGGATGTCAATGGCAATCATGAGTGATTTGATGAATGATTTAGGGAGAGAAGCAATGCATATTATATGAATAATGGTTAGTTAGTGTAGGTCTCCTGCAATGAGTCTTCAGACTCCATAGAATTGCCCAAATAATAACTTAACTTTTTTAAAACTCAAAACTTCATTACTGATATTATATTTGCTTGAATTGTAGGTTTATATAAATACTATAAGACAGGAGTAGAAATAAATGTGACATTAAAAAGCATTTTTTTAAAAAATACCTGAACCTGTGTTCCACAAGGAAGATTTGTTGAATGTAAAATGCACCGACCAAAATTTTCACTATCATTCTCAGAAAATGCATGCTGCACACACCAGTCAATAGTTTCTGCTGACTTCTTAAGAACATAATTGCTAAGAAGTATTCCTGCTTCAATGTTGCAATACGAAGAATCTGATGTCATTTTTTGACCAAGATGGATATGCTGACTAACACTAATATTGCTTACAAAACTGTATAGTTTAGCTCCCCTAATATATGTTGAATCTCTCGCGATAAAGAAAAAATCGTAATCGTTTATAAAATTGTTTGAAATGTATTGTAACATATGAAAAGGCACAAGGATTGATCTTTCATCAGTGAATCCAACAACTGATGACAGTGCTGTGTTCAACTTATCGGGATTCTTGCCTTCTAGGAAAAACACAAGTTTCTTTACATGGCTTGTCAAAGTCTTGTTAAGTGCTGATCCCAATGTTCCAACGGTAGACGAGTTGCTTATAACACCAACAAACAATTTTTCTTTAATATTCAATTCAGTTGTGTAATAACGGGGTCTTATGAGCTGTAACTTCTCTCCTCGTGCATGATTTTTCTTGGGTTTAGCATGAAGGTTTAAAATCGGCTCGTAATCATCGTTATAAGTGTCATTTGATAAATGATCATTCATTTCTTTTTGAATGTACCACGAGCAATGTTCTTCAAGGAGTGGCATGACAATTAATGACAGGGCTATGCCAAGACTAATTCCAATAAAGAAAGGGGTCTGATGAAAAAAACACAAGTACGCCTTTCCAGCTACTTTCATTGGTAAACATATATAACTTTGCTAAAAAGTAATCAGAAAGGAAACTAGATAGCAAGATATTAAAAACAACAAAAAATAAGACGACCATTCCACCAGATCAAACTCTACAGCACGCTAATCATAACATGGCACAAAATCTCGGTGATTAGCAGGTGCCAAAATCTTATCTAGTTTCTGTAAAATAGACTCGCGAATTTTACGATAAAATTATCACTCTGAGTTCATTTTTCTGACACATTTACAAATTACCTGCAACTAACATCATAAGCATCATGATTCTTCTCGTACCGCCTCGACAAGAGGAATCAAGGAACGCAGAGCGATCAACTTTTCTTTTACTACCACACGTTTCTAGGCGTTGAAATTTTAAGCAAATAGTTTTTAAAAAAAATTGCATTTGAAAAAAAAAAAAAAAAAAAATGAATGGCGAAATCAACTTCGGTTTTATATAAGTGTGTGATTATGCTAGTGTTAAGCTTTTAATAACCAACAGATCTGAAACCAAACCACCTGATTTATATATATATAAATTGTTGTATGTGTATGTATTGAGTGTATGTATGTATGTATGTGTGTGAAGTATTTTAATAATACACGAGGAGTCTGATATATCATTGGACAAGCAAAGTGAATCATATTAGCAATAATTAAGTAAATAAGAATGATTCTGCATGAGACAAAAAGGAATGAGTATTTTTACAAAACTTAAAACTGTCATGAGATATTTTTCAAATTTTACTTCCTCATAATTTTAATTTTAATTTTTAAGAGTATTTTCATGGAAGATAGAGAACCGGATGATCAGGGATGGGTATGATAGCAGAGGAATTTCAGCCGAAAAGAATAGGAGTTCACTTAGAAAGGAAGAGATGAGCAAGGGGATTATACATAGATTATCTGGTGTGGAAAAGATGCCAACAAAACAAAACATAAAAACGTTTGCTGATACCAGATGATTAAAAGAAACGTGTAAACAGCATGTATTAGGAAATTAACACCAGTACACTGAGAATAATTATTATATAGGACATCAACTATGGCGACAGGCTATAAAGAGAAGATCACATGAGGAAGGAAATGAAATTCGTACCACAAGTCCACAACTGCTGATAAGTAATATCCTGAAACAGCATATGACTGCGTGTACTTTGGATTTAAAATTGCTGGATGAGGTGGCAGTATCGGATGATTTGTCAATAAGACAATCGCATGTCCACAACGAAGGTGGTTACATCGACGTGATCGTGGGAAGAGAAAGAGATTATGCATTATTGACGTAGGGGGGTTGCTATTCTTTGCAACTTTCAGTTTAAAAAAAGGGACATGTGGAACCGCAAGGCAGGTGAAAATGGCAAATTTACAGGACAGCATAAAGCAGTGCCATAGCATGAGAAACTGCAAGCCAAAGTTGTTAGCAGTATGGGGGGTATGCTTTGTGGTGTTTGAAGAAACAGTATGAGACTGTACACCCATGATAGTGACAGCAGTAAAATTAATAAGTGGTATCATTCAGCATGAAATGCAAAGAAAATAGAAGAAGAACGTTGCTGACTTGATGGGTGAAGCATAAATGCTTTTCATATTCCCCTTTGTCTGAGGGGGAGTTCTTTGAGTGGAGAGTTATTGAGCGTTAAGCTTGCTCAAGAAGGGCAGTGAGATTAGCTGTGTTCAGCTGAGCATAGAATTGACTTAGGTCTTTTGTATTTGTAGAATTCTGTTTCATTGTAGTCTGAAGCTTGCTTGATCAGCGGGTTTGGATGATTGTTTGTCTTAGTGAAGAACTTTGTTGCTAGATCATGGAGAAGGGATGCGATGTAGGGAGTGTTGACTTCTCGGTGAATCTGGGAGTTTCTGATAAACCATGGGGCATCCAGAATCATTCTCAGGCATTTGTTCTGTATCCTCTGCAGTTTTTGAATATTTGTGTTCGAGGTGTGGCTCCATGTAGGAGATGTGCAAGTGATGACCTGGGCGATTGATTTGGATGTCTTTGATCTTATGCGTTTTATATGATTGGTGAATTGGAGTTTATTATCCAGTATGACACCGGGATATTTGACTTCATTCTGCCATGGGATCTTGACACCTAGCAAGTGTATGTCTTCCTTGATCTGAAACCTCTTTTTGGTGAACAGGATGGCTGAACTCTTCAGTGGGTTTGTTTGGATTCTCCAGTCCATCAGCCATTTCTCCAATGTGTGAATATTGGTTTAGAGTCTTTTGATAGCTAGTTTGGGACTGAGAGATCTTGCTAATAAAGGAGTATCATCCGCATATAATGCTGTGATTGTTGAACTTGGATTTTGTGGAATATGAGCTATGTAGATATAAAACAGCAGGGGAACCAGAAGAGAAAACCCTGCGGCACATCTGCAAGGATCTTGTATCTGGTTGATACGGTTTCATTTATTTTCACTTGCATGGATCTGTCTTTAAGGTAACTATCTATGATTTTTATTAGATTAGTTGGCATGTTAAATTTGTAGAGAAGACCCTGGTGCCACACCTTGTCAAAAGCCTTCGCAGCATCTATAAAGACCACAGCAGTGTAGAGGTTCCAGTTAAAACCTGTAATGATAAATTCAACTAGTCGGTGTATCTGATGTGTGGTGCTATGTTTTTTTCTGAATCCGAACTGCTCATTAGGGATAATACCTAGTTTATCTGTTGCTGATTGAAGCCTTGTAAGGATGACTTTTTCTACAACCTTACCTAGGCTGGACAGTAGGGTGATGGTCTGTAGCTTTCGGGGAGTTGGGATTTTTCCAATCTTTTTGATTGGTGCGATATCAGCAGTTTTCCATGCTAAGGGAAAATATTTGAATCTGATTATTGCATTGATAATATTGACCTGGTGCACAATGGCTTTTCTGGGGGAGTAATTTGTTTGTTCTGTTTGTGATTCCGTCTGAGCCTGGAGCCTTGTTGTTATTCAAGTGGGTTATGATATTTATAATTTCTACTGGAGAAGTGGATGTGATGAGTTCTGCCTTCTCTTTTTATTCTGTTATAACCTGCTTGTTTTGCTCCCTGAGAGCTGATATGACAGAAATCCATTTCTCCTTGTCCCGAAGAATAACTGGAGGGACCTTCTCCAAGTTTTTCGGCACGTCCTGTGTGGGTGAGTCATCCTCCATAGGATCGTCTGCTGTTCTTCTCCGTTTGTTGGAGTACTCTTCTTGTGAATTGTATGACGGGAGATTTTAGATGGTGGAACAGTTATGAATTCCCCTTGGGTTTCTTCATCCTCTACTTCTGGATCATTTGTTTGGGTGTACAGGTTTAAATAACCCAGCCAATCAGCCTCAAACTTTGCCATGATAAGTTTTAAAACTTCTAATGATTCCTCCTTGTTTAGAGTCTTAATCTGTTCCTTGATATGTTCCATACCAATCGGGAGTCTCCTGGAGTTATGTAAGGGCTACAAAAAAAAAAACCCTCAACAACGTGGGGCAGGGAGCCTACGATTCAGTTGCTTTTAGTAATTAATCAACAATGGCGATTCCAACGGCCGTTAGGCCTATCGAATCGCCCAATTACAGTTCACTTACCTATGATGTTAACTTTCTGTTCTTGTAAATAATTTAAAAACTATAATCGCGTCTCTGATAGTTAATCTAGCAGCTACACTACAAAACCAGAGTTTCACATCATACTTGCATTACAATAGTCAACACTCATTCGCTCATCTAACGCTAAAAGTAGAAACACAGTGAACACTCAAGTGCCGCCCGTTAATCTCGATCAGATGCAAAGAATTGACAATTGACAATTGACATTTATGTCTTTAGGGGTGAAGCAAGATGCTTTTCATATTCCCCGCTATCTGTTGTGGTTGCAGTGAAGGTAAAATTTATGAGCAGAATGCTCGCCCTGATTGGGCATGGAGATTATGCATCACTAAAGGAGGCCAATATAGCTTTTGGTCTTCTGTATTTGAATATGTCCGTTGGATCGTATGCTGTAGCTTGTTGAACCAAATCGTTGGGATGTGTGGACGTCTTTAGGAAAAACTTGGTGGCTAAGGATCGTAGAAAAGAGAAGATATAGGGAATATTTGTGTCTCTGTGGAGTTGAATGTTTCTAACATACCACGGAGCATTCAAAATCATTCTCAGGCACTTGTTCTGCACTCGCTGTATTTTGATGATGTTAGCATTAGAGGTGTGGCTCCAGGCCGAAGAGGCATAGGTGATTATAGGACGAATCGTCAACTGGTATAGCTGCAATTTGATTCTGTTGCTGAGCTTGCTATTTCTATTAATTAGCGGATAGATCTGTGCTATGACTTTAGATGCCTTTGTGCATGCAGACTTGGTGTGTTGATTGAAAGATAGCTTTTTGTCGAGAATTACACCCAGGTAATTTGTTTCTGACTGCCAGGGAATTTTAATATTGAATAGTAACAAATCTCCTACAGGAGACATTGGCCTTTTTGAGAAAAGAACGGCTGAGCTTTTCTGGGAGTTGACTTCCAATCTCCATTTAGAGAACCAACCCTCCAGCTTTAGAATGTTTTCTTGAAGCTTTCTGGTAATGAAAAGGGGTCTGAGAGATCTGGTTAGTATTGCCGTATCGTCTGCATATAGGGCCAAAATGGAAGTCATCGGATTGTGTGGGATGTCTGACATGTATACAGAGAACAGCAATGGAGCCAGCAGAGATCCCTGCGGCACTCCAGCAAAGATGTGGCGCTGGGAGGATGTAGAACCGTTGATTTTTACTTGCATTGATCTATTTTGAAGATATGAGTGGATTAAATGAACCATTTTAGGTGAGATGCCGGCTGAGATAAGCTTGTGCAGGAGTCCAAAATGCCAGATTTTGTCAAATGCTTTGGATAAATCTAGGAAAACAGCACCTGTGCACTGGCGCCAGTTGTAGCTGGTTGTGATGTATTCAACAATTCTGTGGATTTGCTGGGTAGTACTATGGTGTTGCCTAAAACCAAACTGTTCTTTTGGAAGGATGTTTAGGTCATTTATTGAGGTTTGAAGTCGTGAGAGGATGACCTTCTCTGCAACCTTACCCAGATTTGAGATGAGACTGATTGGACGATAATTTTGGGGTAGGTGTGAGTCTTTGCCTGGCTTATGTATGGGAATTACGTCAGCCAGTTTCCAGGTGGAAGGAAAATAGTGAAATCTTAAAATTGCATTTATTATACTGGTCAGGTACACTACTGCCCTCCGGGGCAGAAGTTTAATCACACGATTAGTAATGCCGTCTGGTCCAGGAGCTTTTTTGTTCTTTAAATTTTTAATAATGTCATATATCTCAGCAGGTGATGTTGATGCAATATGGTCAGTGCTGGTGATAGGAAGTTTGAGTGAGTGTCTGACCTTGCTGTGAATCTTATGTATGTGGTCAAAGTCAAGGTTTCCATACGAAGGCCTGCATTGCTCTTCTAAGCTGTGCGCTATAACCTCTGCTTTGTCCACATCTGTGTGAGCAAGGCCCTGATCAGTTAATATTGGGGGAAGGGATCTGCCTTTGTTTTTGGTATTTTTCAGTAGTCCCCAGATGGAGTGATCACTAGGTGAAATGGAGGATAACTTTTCATCCCATACATAGTCTCTGTGAGCTTTCAGTGCATCTCTTACTGCCCCATTTAGTCTGTTTAGATTTGTTTTGTCTTGTGGTGCACACGTGTTACGGAATCTCTTTCGAGCTCTGTTTTTATCTCTGATTAAGTTCATGATGTCTTCAGGCAAACGATCTGGCTTGCGGGCAGTTTTGTAGGAGGAAGCTACCTTTATAGCAGAATTAATTTGTTGTGTGAGATTTGTAACTGCAGTTTCTACTTCTTCTTTTGTGCGTATGTGAGGAACAGGTCCAATATGATCCTTGAGTGCGGCTGACAGTCTTTCCCATACAATGTAGGAGTGAGAAGGAGGACACAGGAATTCCTGATTTCCCAGCTGCAGCAGTATTGGATTGTGATCGGATGATAGTTCATCCATAGAAATGATACTGTACTGAAGTTTAATATCCTGCAGGATAGCTATATCCAGGATATCAGCAGTGCCGAACGTACTGAGATGAGTTGGTTCGGTGGGGCCTGCCACAACAGCGTTGCTTGATCCTAAGTAATTGAAAAGGATGCAACCATTCTTGTTTGTGGTTGAACAATTCCAGGCAGGGTGCTTGGAATTCAGATCCCCGGCAATAATGGTGGGCCCTCTGATGCCTAAGATGGCATTTAGATCAGAGTGAAGAAGAGATTTTTGGGGAGGGTTGTAAGCTGAGTAGATTTTCAGTTTGCCAGTGGAGCTGGTGACTACTTCCACTCCTGTGATCTCAAGGTTAGTGGTTGAAGGAATGCTCACAGAGTGGTGCTTAATGTAGTTTTTAATGAAGATGGCAGTGCCACCACCTCTGTAGAGTAGTCTGTCATTTCTGTATAGGTGATAGCCACTTATTGTAGGGTTGTCTGAGGGTCTTAGATGAGTTTCGCTGATTAGAATAACATCTGGCTGATACCTAGATGTGAAGGCACGGAGTTCCAGGATTTTGTTTTTGAGGCCATTTGCGTTCCAAGCAACTATTTGAAGAGATGCTGGAATGAGTTTGTTACTATTCATTTATGAGAGCTGTGAGGATGACCTGTGTTTCACGAAGAAATCTTTTAGTGGAGGTTTCAGTAGGGTTTGATAGGCTAAAATTTTGTAGCATGTTTGCTAGTGAGGCCGTGATAATAGCTGTTAGGTTTTTAGGTGCTCTTGGTTGATTTTGGTCTGGAATTGGCCTAGTTGTACGGGTCACATCGGCATAACTTCTTGTTTGCTTTTGGTTGGAGGTCTCCGACTGTGGTCGATGAGTCTCCGGTTTTGATGTCTGGGCCGCTGGTGTTCTTGTACTGTAGGAGGAGGGCTGATTGATTGCCTCCATCCGTCTGTTCTTTGGGTGTTGAGTACATCCTTTGTAGTTCGCCGGATGAGGGCCACTGCAGTTGGCACATTTGGCCGAGGTGGTCCTTGGCTTAGTGCAGGTATTGGTTGGGTGGCTGTCTCCACATTTTAAACATCTATATTCTGCTCGGCATAGATTCTGGGCATGGCCAAACTTTTGGCACCTGTGGCACTGCCCAGAAGATGATCTTTTACGGAGTGGTTCCGGTGTGACGATGAGACCACAGACTGTTTTTAAGTTGTAGATATCCTTATATATTTTGTGAATCTCAACAAGGACTAATGGCATGGGAGTTTTGTCTGCTTTGTACATTCTGCTCACTTTGACTGGTGGCAGATCCTGAGAATTTAGGTCAGCAGCGATTTCTGCTGTGTCAATGTCTTCACAGACACCACGAAGGACTACTTTTAAATTTTTTTCTGAACTGAGCGCAAAGGTATGATACTGGATGCCTCTGTTGTCCAGTTCCTTGGTCAACCTTCTGTAGTCTGTCACTGTTGCTGGCTGAATCTTTATGCCTTCATCCATGTTTTTGGCCTTAATGAAGCCAATATGCAGATTGGACATTGTGGATCGTAAAGCTGCCCACTTTTGTTTTTCTCTAAGGATGACCGGAGGCACCTTTTCTTTGGGAGAGGTAGCGGCGTCCGAACCCTGAGAATCCTGTTCCATTACAGTATTGTCATTGTGCGGTTCTTCTGTTGTTCTTCGCTTTTTGCGAGCACGCACTTCTACAAAGTCTGAAGGTGTAGAAGGCATCGACTCTAAATGATCTTCAGCGACGACTTTGTGAGCACGCACTTCTGCAAAGTCTGAAGGAGTAGAAGGCATCGACTCTAAATGATCTTCAGCGACAGCGTCTGAGACACATTCAGGGAGAAACGTGTCATACAGTTTAACCTTTCCCGGCCAGTTATCACTCAGTAGCTTTCCCAGTCTGAGGAATTCCCTGTAGACTTCTTCGAATTGGGTCTCATTTAGAAGTTTTGTCATTTCAAGAAATAAAAATGTGTTGATACACAGATGGAGAAAGAGTAGAGGTCCCTCAGGTGCCCCGAGTAGGCAAAGACAATCCTGTGAACTTTTGAGGGTCCACTAGCAGATCCCGTAGACACTCTTAGGTGTCTACCAGCAATAAAATGTTACTCTATTATATATATATCCCGTAGATCAAATCGATCTACCAGCAACGGTAGCAAATATTTCACCTTAAAAAACCTTAGAAAATGAAGAACACTTACCTCTGTATATATCATTTATCATTCAAAACTATCGCCACTAATTAACAACACAACGACTCAGCTGACTCTTTAATTTCATCATCAATAATACACTACACAAAACACTAACACACGGGCCGCCATTTTTTCCTATCTTTATCAGATGCAAAGAAATAAAATGTTGACGGTATATATAGAGAAGGGTGAATGGCAGGCTCATGAGTAATATAAACACAAGAAGGGAGGTGAACAGAATGACAAAATCAGATTACGAAAGAATATTAATCAAGGAAGCTAGAAGAAATAGCATAGAGTTCTTTTTTTATGTGGTAAATAAACAAGAAAGGATTATGTTAATGAATGCTGATGGTAGGGAGCTGACAGAAGCAAGAGAATTAGTGTTGCGAAGAGATTACTTTGCAAAAGTGTATTATCGTAGGGAAGATACTGTGTTATCTGATTTAACGAAAATGACGGTGTTCTTAGCATTACATAATATTATTAATCCATGTAATAATCTGTGTAGTATTACAAGAATGTATACAAAGGAATCTGACACTCCCTCTGATCAGGATACTGTTTCGTGTAAATCTCATCTCTGGTAGTTCCAGTGTATAATAAAAGTCCAAAACAGAGGCAACAAATTATATATAGACTGATAAGTACCTCAGTTTTGATATTAGGCAGGTTCTTTCAGAAAGAATTCAGGTGTAAGTGGTGGAATGGAATATGGCACTTCCAGGGGAAAGCATGGCTGTTTGAAATCAGTTAAATTGTTGGCCTTGCCTTCATAATTTATTCACTTTCTATCATAAGGGTTCAGTTGGATAAAGGAAGTGGAGAGACTATGAGATTGCTGGACTTTGTAAAGACACCTGACAGAATATTTCATCAAATTCTATTTACATAAATTAAGTGAATGGGAATTCACAAAGAGCTGGATAAGAGAGTGTGTGTCTGATTGACAGACATACAATATATTTGTCCATCAGATAGTATTTGGGGAAATAGAATCCAGCAACAACAACAAAAAAAAAAAAAAAGTGACCTCTGTGGTTATCGTGTTCATCTGCATGTGAATTGCTGGGCTTAGTACTTGCACCACTTCTGCTTATTTTGCTCATTAATAACACAGTGCATTTTTGAAGAGACGTATCCAATCGTTTGCTAATTATCTGAAATTGGATAATATAATAATTAACAAAATTGATGTAGAGATCTTCATGACTTACACATGAACAAATGATAATGGATTTCATTTTAATCTGGAAAAAGGGTAAAATTATGCATTTCGGAATAAAAAGGCTTTGGGATGGAAAGATTACAAATATATAAGCGCCTCCGTAGCGCAATTGGAAGAACAACGGTACATTGCGCCCTTCGATTGGAACAGGCCTAAGTTCGATTCTCAACGCGACGGGAGGAATCTTTATCTGGTCGATTTCAATCGATGGTGAGTTAGCCAATCGCATACGGAGGTAGCAGGGTTTTTTCTTCCGGAAACTCGGGTTTTTCATCCCGCATACATACAAATCTGCCCTTCAGAACACACGCAATTTACAGACAAAAATTACTAGTTGTGGTGGTGTTGGAGGTGGGCGGTAGATGGCGTTGATTCGTAGTAGAGGTAAGGTGTAGAGACAGTTGAAGATGTCCTCCCGCGATAAGTCTTCGGACTCCTTGGAGGTATCAGGAATAATAATAATAATAATAATAATAATAATAATAATAATAATATCCACAGTGAAAAGATTAAGAACGATGCACTAGATTGATGAAATCGGACTAATGAGTATGATGAAAATGCACCAGGCTAGGGAATTCTGAATGATGGGGCACAGAGTTGATGTTTGTGGAGAATATTGCAAAGGGGGACACAATAGCTCAAAAGATAACTTGGATGTGAAAAACCCACTGGCAAATAGGGAAGAAGTTATTATTCCTCTTTATAAGGCTTTCATGTAAAACATATGGGGCTACTTCGCACTACACCCAGCTTTCTTGCTGAGGAAGTAGCACTGAGGCAAGATTGCCAAGATTAGTAAAAGATCAGTGGCATATTATATATGAGGATGGTACAAAACTGAACTGTTATATATTTCTTCTACTTTTCTTTGTAGCAGATATATTCAGCAGAGTTCATTCAATTGCAACAGTACATTAGTGCTGTGAATGGGCAGTCACTGAAAGCGACATTTGCATCTATAGTTCTAGGTTGCCCAAAAGAAACACTTAAGTTTAATTCTAGTCACTAACTAGAGGGACGTTTCTAAGACTTTCTCCGACCTGTTTCCAAGTTCGTCGAAGTCTGCCATAGGCAAGCGAGTTTTATCAAGCCTTATATAATGGAACAATAACATCTTAACCATTGTCCTTCGATTCTGGCAATGTTTCTACCAAATTTTATCTCCTTATTCATAATCACACCCAGATCGCTTATCTCCACCAATTCCTCCAAGATATTGCCAACAGCTGTACTTTGCATTCCATCTTTGCTTCCTAAATATTAAAATTTACACTTTGCAACATTGAACTAGTAACCCCAGTTACTTCCCATTAAGCCAACACATTGAAGTTCTCTTGCAAATCATAACACTGGCTTCATTTCTTATTGTTCTCACAAACTTTGCATCATCTACAAACAACAAAATATCGCCATTCAGACCCCTCCCAATATCCTTAACATACAAGATGAACAGCACTGGCCCCAAAACAAATCCTTGGGGTACACCACTTTCCTCTTCTAGGATATCTTCCATACACAACTTGCTGATACTTATCAGACAGCAAGTCCCTTATCCAACGAACTAACCTACTACCCAACCACATGCTTTGCAGTTTAATAACCAGCTTATCATGTGGCAATATATTAAAGGACTTTGCGAAATCTAAATATAACACTGTGTATGCATCACCTTTATCCCATGCATTGGTCATCTTTTATAATAAGTAAGCAGATTACTCATCTCCACTGAAAGCGAAACTTAATTCTACAACCAGTGATGGTTGGAGCATCGAGAATGGCTGCAACTCTTTTTTTTTTTTTTCAAAAAGTTATTTAGGGTTAGCAGCTCCAAGGATTATCTTTGAGAATAAATACGTTAGAGGATTTATTTATTTTTATTTTATTTTATTTTACGTTATTTATTTTTTTGATACTAATATTATTACAAAAGAAGGGGGGGGGAATGAAATGATTTACAGAGAAAAATAGTGATCGCATAACGAGATCACATACGAAAATGAAAAAGATATAAACATAAAAATTGCAAAATATTTAAAAATAACAGGTATAATTAACACTATATTTAAACCAAACCTAGTTCAAAAACAAATCAGGCTAAAAGTATACAATACATTAGCCCTACCAGTTTTAATGTATGAAGCGAAACCTGGATAATAAAACAAAAAGACAAACAAAGATTAACAACAGCAGAAATGAAGTTTATGAGAAAAACTGCAAGGTATACTCTATTCGATCACAAAAGAAATTATGAAAGAATTAAACCAAGAACCAGTAATAGAAAAAAATAAAAAATATAAACATAAATGGATGGAACACGTTCAAAGAATGAAAACAGAAAGATTACCAAAACAAGCCTTGCATTACAAACCATTAAAAAAAAAAAAAGAAAGAAAACCAGGACGTCATCTTAAAAGATTCAACGATGACTTATAAGGCAGGAAGAGGCCATGGTAGGCCTAAATCATTGATATGCATGATGATGATGATGCATAACGAATTTTTGCTCGTCTGGATTTATTCCAGTAACGTATACGAGCAAATGCGGGATTCTTTTAACTGGCAATGTGGAGAAAACTGTCAAATGATACCTTTTCTATCAAAATGTTTCTGCGCGTGTATAGACTGCAGTTCTTTAACCATATTTTTCTACATCAGAAAATCACACGGCGATTAATTATTCTCCTAGTATAAACAGAAGTGACACAATTTTGTAATACCATAATAACTAATGCAGTATCACCCCTACCTAAAATTACATAAAACAATAATAATTAATCTTTCATTCGTGTATAATGAAATATTTTCATAAGTGTGAAATATATCAAATACTGATATCCTTTATTAGCTGACTAGATAGTGTCTTCACTTAGAAAAACAATAATTTATAGCTCGAAATGCTATTGATCATGGATATTTTAAGTCTTTATGAAGTGGATGATTTTCGTTAAGTGTGGGAAACCTTGTCCTGCTTATAGAGGCTGTAGTGGCTTTGAAGAGCCATATGAAAAAGTTCACGGATTATGCACTCCTTCTTATCATACTCAGGAAAAATACTACAGTAATATAGGTTTACAACATTTTATGGTTTCAATTTTTACTGAAAAATTAAAAATATAATTGAAACAAAATAAAACTACTTCTTTTATCTCCAAAGAGGATAAAAGACTTTTGGAAAACAGGTATGCAGCAGATCTTCATTTTTCAAGCCTTCACCATAGTAGTGATCTCAAGCACTTAATAAATGAATATCTTTCAGGAAAGTAGAGTAGGTAAATACCGCCATCTTCTGACCATAATACCATTGTGAGTAATGATTTGAGAACTATGGCCGATTTTTGAGAAGTTGGTTTAAAAACCTGACTTTCCAAGAGAAAAAAACATCCCACTTGTACTTTGCCAGCTGTCAATATAAAAACGCTAAAGCCTTTTATTACTCTATAGGGAGTACGTATGGTCGTTTGTAACCCTACTTGAATTTAATAGATTAATGGAAGGGTCAGTTTCACCGATAGCCAGATATAGCGAGCTCAACACTATCATTAATTAGAAACAGCATCTGGTGAAGACAACAGAAAAGTGCCTCCATTTTCGTTGTAACTAACATAACAGTATTATTTGAAATACTATAAGATCTGTAGTCGATTTTCTTCAGTTTATGAGAAAAAAATCCCATCTGCAGAGAGAAACAACCAATTTTCCAAGCCAGAGATCAATTAACCTGATAGCCAGTCAAAGAAAGGGTTAGAAAAGTTTCCATAGTCAGCGAATAGATTCGAACTGAGAACAGTTTTCTTGCAAACGCCACTTCCACAGGGCTACACAGGTATTTTACAATAAAGATCTACAGACGCCTTTTCCAAAGGGAGTAGGCAAGGCTGTCATGGTACTATGTGAATTTTAGTGATGGAAAGGTAATGAAACTCTCTCCTTAGATATTCTCGCAGTAGCTCGGGTTATTTTCGTCACATAAAAAATTATATACATATATATATATATATATATACAGTATATATTCATATTTATATATACTGACTATAACCGAGACTAGAATATCAATTAAATTTATTCGAAATGCAACATGTTTCATCGGATTGTTCGACTTCTTGAGGCTTGGGAACATAGAAAGCAAATAAACAAAACATCGTATCACTATAAAAACGACTATTATAAAATTCAGTTAGCTTTTTAAGTTTTTTTAGTTTTTTTAACATATCCCAATTCCGAGTTAATACTATAAATTGTTATATATATATATATATATACTCCTATACCAGAGGCAACACATGCCGTTGCCTCTAGTATAGGAGTATCTCGATCCAGTGTATTGCGCGTTTTGCACTCTTAATCCTTACATCCATTTCATCTGCAACGGGTTCAGCTACTGATGGCCGAAGATTATCCTCGACGTGTGGAATTCGCGCAGTGGTTTCTGCAGAAAAGCGCCATAAACCCGAATTTTTTAACTTGTGTTTTGTTCACTGATGAAGCTTCATTTACCTAAGAAAGGGTTTTCAATCACCACAATGCTCATGTGTGGGCCCATGAGAAAACACACGCTTTGCGATCACATGCTGCACAACAACGCTTTGCCATTAATGTATGGGCAGGTATCGTTGCTGACTGCTGTTTAGTCGGCCCATACCTGTTACCACCCTGACTAAACTCCCAGAAAAGACGGACCTTTCTGGAAGAAGTTCTGCCGAATTTACTGAACAATGTTCCAATGACTGTGCGTCGGAAGATGTGGTTCCAACACGACAGGGCTCCAGACCATTTCGGATTGGGCCTGGTGGATACGTCGCATGGCCAACATGCTCACCTCATTTATTGAGGATTGGTTTCTTTCTGTGGAGGAACCTTAATGCCATGGTATACGAAACGGTTGTTAACTCTAACATGGAGTTCGTGGTAAGAATCGCCATCGCCGCTGCTAATATCCAGAAAACTCCAGGAATTTTCGAAAATGTACGGTAATCAATGCGTCATTGGTGTCAGGCATGCATCACTGCTAATGGTCGTAACGTTGAGCACCTGACCTGAAACCATAATATGTATCCAACTACTATTGAACTGTTCAGTTACGCCTAATCAAGTATTTTATACTACTCACTGTCTTGTGTTATTTCTGTATCTTTGTGACCCTGTTAGTACCTTCCCTAGGGAAGGTACTAACATCTCGCTAGCATGCCAGCACTGGACAGCAGAGCTATGTGAATCTGACAAATTGTAGCTATTCATGTGGGTATATTGTGACGTATACCCACATGAATCAAAGACGTATACTTTGAAACTATACGTCTTTCAAATTCATTGTAACATTTGTGAATATTTTAAGTTTGATTAAAGTCTATTTGGTGTTGGCGGCCTTCATCAGAGTTTACAGAGAACAAGACGTGCTGGCGAGGGAACTGGCTCGGATTCTATTATTATTATTATTATTATTATTATTATTATTATTATTATTATTATTATTATTATTAGGCAACTCCAAGGAATCCTTAGACTCATCGAGGGAGGCGCTAAACAACTAATCAACATCCACTTTCATACTTTCGCTTAAACTCTTTCACAGTAATGGCACCCACAACAGACTCTGGCACTCATTCACCACTCTCCAAGTAAAAAACCTAGTTCTAACACCCTTGAGGCCATCCATGGAAATTGGGAAAGAGTGCTAACCACACTCTTGCCCAGTTTCCATGGATGACCTCTAGTCCCGCCCCACCACCACAAGTACTGTTCTCAAAAATATCTTCTGAATTAATCTTATAGAACCCCTCCAGTAATTTTAATGTCTCAATCATATAGAAACCTTTTCAGCCTATCGACCACTTTCTGCAACCCACAAATCTTCAACCTGTTCTCATAAGGTTCATTCCAGAGACCTGCTATCATCTTTATCACTCGCCTCTGGATCCTCTCCACCTCCTTCCCATCAAGAAGAAACTCTGGCGCCCATATCTGGGCACAGTAGTCAAGATGGGAGTCTTATCAAGGCTCGATACAGAGGAACAATAACTTGCTTGTCTCTGCTTGTCAAAGTATTCTTCAGTAACCAAGTGATTTGATGAGCTGATTTAGCCACTTTTGCAACGTGGCCCCTAAACGTCAACTCCCTATCCACCAACACTCTCAATTCCCTGGCCTCGTCAATTCCTGGAGTACAGTTCCACCAATGCGGTATACTGCTGCTAATCTTTTCACCCCAAAATACATAACCCTACACTTTGCCACATTAAATTGACATCCATTCTCCTTAGCCCAGTTCTCCAATCTATCCAAATCATACGGCAAAATTTTGACATCATGTGATTCACTATTGCTCTACCCAACTTTACACCATCAGCAAACAAATGAACAGTTCCCCTCAGATCCTTTCCTATATCGTTAATGAACAAATTAAGTAGTAGTGGTCCAAGAACAGAACCCTGTGGCACACCAGTGGTCACAGCTCGTCTTTTGGACTCTACCCCCTTAATAAACTACTCTCTGATATCTCTCCATCAACCAGCCTCCTATCCATCTCCCCAATCCTATATCCATGACCATATGCTGCAGTTTACTGATTAGAATTCCATGTATCCTGTCAAAGGCCTTAGCAAAGTCCAGCAGTATCATGTATACCCATTACCTTTTTCCAGTTCAGACGTCACTGTGTTATAAAACGTAAGCAAGTTAGTGAGGCATTATCTACCCTTCACAAAACCATTCTGTCCCCCATACAGTATTCCATTTTCATCTATCCATTCCTGTATTTTTCTCCTGACTACTTTCTCCAAAACCTTGACAACGACTCCTGATATGCTGATCGGTCGGTAATTTGCAACAGCAGTCTTAGAACCTCCTTTATGCAGTGGAACCATTTCCCCCTCTTTCAACCCCCTCGGGACTAACCCAGACCCGAGATTCAAATTAAACAAAATGGTCAAGGGCACTGACAATTCTTTAGTCGCTTCACATAAGACCCGAGCTGATATACCATCCAATCCCACAGATGTATTCACATTAAGATTTTGTAATATACTATTCACCTCCATTTCGTTCACCTCAACTCCCGTATAAGCTGTTGGTTCCTTCATTCCTGCAGTATCACCACCTGGATGATATATACTTGCAAAATGCTCGCTCAGTAATTTCACTATATCAACTGATTCAGTTACCTCACTACCATCGGCATTCCTTAAAATTATTCTGCCATATACATTTTTTTCTTTTACTTGCAGCATATCGAAAAAACTGTTTGAGATTCTCTTCAGCTTGTATGTCTAATTTCCTTTCATAATCCGCTTTTGCTTTTTTTTTTACCACACTCGTTACCTTTCTGGCCCGTGCTTTATACTGTTCATGGGCCTGCAGGTTACCTTTCTGCTTAAATTCCCTCCGTAGTTGTTTCTTTTTTTGCAGCTCAAGCTTAATAGTGTTATTCATCCATTTATCCCCTACTTGATTTACTATCCGGACTCTAGGTATACAGTAAGCCATTACCTCCTGTAAACTCTCCTTTGCCGCTTCCCATGCACTATCAACCTCCAGTCCTTGCAGTTTTACATGCCATGGCGCTGATCCAAGCAATCTCCTAAGCTTGTTATACTTCCAGCTCAGTAATTCCACATGTACTCTTTCTTAATTGAAAATTCCACACCTTTAGCCATCTCCCAGGTCAAGACATTATGGTCACTCTCACCAATTGGTGGCAACGTGGTCATATTCATTACAGTCAAATTCTCAGATGCAATTACTAGGTCAAGCACTCTCGAACACCCAGCATATTCCATTGCATGCTGTCTCAGGTAGTTATCTCTTAATAACTGCATAAAATCCAATTCCTTCCTCCCATGTGTTCTCTCCTTCTTCCAATCAATGTTACCATAGTTGAAATCCCCCATAATAATTGCCCTCCTTCCACTCATTGCGTCTGTTTGTCTATGCATACTATCTTCACCATCTATTCCATCACCTGGTCTATAGCAGACCAACTCTATATTTTATTCCACTAATCTCAATCTCACACCAAATAGCCTCAAATGAGCTCTTTTCACTATCCTGCAGTTCAACTTCAATTGTCCTTGGCTGTAGTTCATCAACTATCATTAATAACACTCCTCCCCAATTCTTTTCTCTTTTTCCTTCCTAAACACACTATACCCTTTACATTCTATCCCACTAACTATATAATCTTCCCTCAGCCATGTTTCACTAATGGCAATAACCTGTGGCCAGGAAGAAACAACCAAGGACAAAAATTCTTGCTTCTTGTTCCTAATACTCCTGGCATTAGTACACATAAAGTGCAGAAGCCTGATAGTCCTCCCCTATCTAGATGCCTTATACTAACTATCGCATTCTGATTTGTTGTCTTTCGTACCAGCTCAGGCATATTATACACACTCTTACACTCAACTGCCTCCCTGATATCTTCATATTCACTTCTTCTCCTACCCCCTAATAGCTCTAGTTTCCCTGATTCTGCACATCCACTTTCACTTCATTCAGCAACAATTTTTCCACTCTCAGCACACCAAATCCATTCAGATGTCAACCATCCATCTTATATAAGTCCTTTCGCCCATCAAACTCACTCCATACGTCCAGAAACTCCACACGACTCCTCCTGCATCACCTGCGCATAAGATTATTTGCAATTATGGCCCTCCTTCTCAACTCTTCTCTATCATACAGTGGCAACAGATTTTTGATTAAATTAATCCCAAATTCATAGCGATTAATAACCTCAGTACTACTTACAGTTGACTCTATCACCTGTCTCCCTAGCCAATCCCGTTTTCCAGTTTTTTGACCATTTACTCTATCCTTTATCAATAAATGTTCTAAATGCCAAGCACCCAATCCATTTAAGTGCAAACTATCTCTCTTAAAATACTCCTTCCTTTTATCAAACTCATTCCAGTCATTCATAAAATGAATATTCAGTTTCATTTCTTTGCAGAATCTTTTACACAATCTTGACATCATTCCATTTACCATAATCGCTTTTCTGTTTAATTCATCACTATCAGCCTGTGTAGCTCAGTGGATGTGGCGTTTGCCAACCTTGGCTCTTGGCCGCACGAAGGAAGACTTGGTTTCGAGTCTAGTCGGCGACTAGAGGAAATTTTTCTAAGCCTTTTTTCGACCGGTTCCCGAGTTAGTCGATCTCTGGCACGGGCAAGCAGGTTTTTCCTCCCGGAAACTCGGGTTTTTCGTCCTGTAAACTCAAGAAAATCGACCGTAGAACCCACATTATTTCAGACATTAAATGTATTGTGTTAGGGTTAGGGACCACGAGATGGCGGCACATTTGAGCCATCTCTCTTCACTGAGTACCGCTTAATTAGTGATAGCCTTGGGCTATATCTCTGATTGGTACCAGTGGAGATTGAACTGCCCACTCAGTCTCCAAAAGTTAGATAGGGCTAAATGGCCTTGCCTACTCCCCGTATACGGGAATAAAAAGGCGTTAGATGATTTTTTTTTTTTCATCACTATCAATTCTTGGTAGCACACTCATAATATTTCCACTCTCGCTCTTTGCATTCATTGCTATCATTAAATCCTTCAAATCCTGTCTCACAGAAAATCTTTCGCTACCTAGATCATCCGTCCCTATAACTGCAATAATCTCACTCGCTCTATCTTTCTGCAATTCCACAGCCTCAGTTATATCCTTAATCTTTGACACAGAATAACACGCTTTAATTACTCTACCATCCTTCATTATTTAGAGCACAAAAGCGACATTATAAGAGATGTCGCTTTTGTGCTCTTCAAGACGGAAAAAGATTCATTTTTCAGTTTGTCCGTAGTAAGGTTTACAACGAAAAATAATTCTGTATACTCCAGGGAACTGAAGAAAGTGATATTTTTCTTTTATCTGCCTAAGAACAGATCGGAGTTTAGGTAAAGCTGAGAATCACGTTTTGTTGTCGAACTTTTTTAAAATTCTAGCCAGTTTGTGAGAGAGGGAACTAATGTAAGGCAAGGAGAGGTAAGCTCCGAGGGTAGTAGAATCTTCATTAGTTTGTTGACGACGGTGAAAAAGAAGTTTCTCAATACTTTTCGGCGCGAAACAATTATTGACAAAGGCCTTTTGAGGAAATTAAGTTCATTTTGAAACTCTTCGTCGTCTGATAATAAGGATCTGGCCCGATGTGCAAGAGTAGATTTGATGCCATATTTCTGTGGAGGGAAGTGGTGAGAGGATGCGTGAAGATATCTATCTGTATGTGTTAGTTTCCTGAAGAGTGAAATTTTAATATTATCAGAATTCCTGGTTAGCTTTATGTCTAAAAAAGAAAGACAGTTGTTAACTTCTAGCTCATGGTGAATTTGATGTTCTGATGAAAGTTATTTAGATGATCTAAGAAAACTTTGAGGTTGTCTGGTCCGTGTTCCCATATAAGAAAAATATCGTCAATATAACGGAGCCAGATTTTAGATTTCAGTGTGGCCAAACAAATTGCTTTTTTTCCAAGTCTTCAAGAAATATGTTTGCGAGAACCGGGGAAAGCGGTCTACCCATGGCTAGATCGATGTTTTGTTTGTAGAACTTGTCTTCGAATCTGAAGTAGCCTGAGTTGGCACAATGGGTAAGCAAAGTGAAGAGCTTCTTTGAAAATTTGTTCTTGAGAAGAGTGATAACCTCCTGAGTTGGTACATTGGTGAAAAGCGAAACTACGTCGAAGCATACCATCATATCTGATTTGTTCAGTTTTAGGTTTTTGACCTTGGAAACAAAGTCAGGTGAATTCTTTATGTAAGAAGGTTTACCTGTGAGATATTTTAATGAGGAGGCGAGATATTTAGATAAGTTGTATGTGGGCGAATCGATACCTTCAGCTATAGGTCTTTAGGGAGTATTTATTTTGTGAATCTTAGGAAGGCCATACAACCGAGGGATAAGAGGATGAATGGATCTGAGCGAAAGGTGGATATTCCATGGTCATTTCGATATTGATTTTAGAAGATTGTTGATCCTATTAAATTACTCTCTTGTTGGGTCCATATTAAATTCAAAATAAGTATCTGCCTGTAATAATTCGAGTACTTCGTTACGGTTGTCTATTTTATTCAGAATGACTGGCATTTCACAGGTAATTCCTCTTCTTGCAAGAATTCTGCTGACTTTGATTCCAAGGTCAAAAACCTAAAACTGAACAAATCAGACATGATGGTAAGCTTCGACGTAGTTTCGCTTTTCACCATGGTCTAGCCATGGGTAGTCTGCTTTCCCCGGTGCTAGCAAACATATTTCTTGAAGACTTGGAAAAAAAGCAATTTGTTTGGCCACACTGAAATCTAAAATCTGGCTCCGTTATATTGACGATATTTTTCTTATATGGGAACACGGACCAGACAACCTCAAAGTTTTCTTAGATCATCTAAATAACTTTCATCAGAACATCAAATTCACCATGAGCTAGAAGTTAACAACTGTCTTTCTTTTTTAGACATAAAGCTAACCAGGAATTCTGATAATATTAAAATTTCACTCTTCAGGAAACTAACACATACAGATAGATATCTTCACGCATCCTCTCACCACTTCCCTCCACAGAAATATGGCATCAAATCTACTCTTGCACATCGGGCCAGATCCTTATTATCAGACGACGAAGAGTTTCAAAATGAACTTAATTTCCTCAAAAGGCCTTTGTCAATAATTGTTTCGCGCCGAAAAGTATTGAGAAACTTCTTTTTCACCGTCGTCAACAAACTAATGAAGATTCTACTACCCTCGGAGCTTACCTCTCCTTGCCTTACATTAGTTCCCTCTCTCACAAACTGGCTAGAATTTTAAAAAAGTTCGACAACAAAACGTGATTCTCAGCTTTACCTAAACTCCGATCTGTTCTTAGGCAGATAAAAGAAAAATATCACTTTCTTCAGTTCCCTGGAGTATACAGAATTATTTTTCGTTGTAAACCTTACTACGGACAAACTGAAAAATGAATCTTTTTCCGTCTTGAAGAGCACAAAAGCGACATCTCTTATAATGTCGCTTTTGTGCTCTAAATAATGAAGGATGGTAGAGTAATTAAAGCGTGTTATTCTGTGTCAAAGATTAAGGATATAACTGAGGCTGTGGAATTGCAGAAAGATAGAGCGAGTGAGATTATTGCAGTTATAGGGACGGATGATCTAGGTAGCGAAAGATTTTCTGTGAGACAGGATTTGAAGGATTTAATGATAGCAATGAATGCAAAAAAAATACACATAATTTTTTTCAGTATCATCATTTGTTATTATACACCATATAGCCATATATATCACAATAACTTACATTCTATGTAAGTTATTGTGAGGCGGGCTAATCCCAACTACTTCGAAGCTAGGGTTAGCTTTTATGAAGAGAGCGGGATTAGCCTTCACTATTTATGTTGTTTGGTCGTTTATGGATGGCATGTAGGCGTTGGATGCTGGTGAATGTGAAGTACATATAAGTGTTAATGCTATATTAACTGTGTTGGTATAGGTTCCAGAGGTCGTTTGTAATGTTCTGTAGCTGTCAATGTGTTTTAAATTTCTTGGAAGGTTGTTGAGTAGCGTGGGTATCAGATGCGATCTCACAAAATAATAATAATAATTATTATTATTATTTAAATTAAGGGGATATTAAATCTCACATTGTTTTAAAACCGTATAAGAAACTCAAAGAGTTTCATGCCGAATATAGTAACTACAAAAGTATCGGCGACTACTAGCGTGAGCTAAAGCACGTAGTCCAAGTACGTAGTACAAACTAAGGCAACTCGTAGAAAAGGTCGGGAAAGTTCTGATCGCTATTCTTAATATTTCACATAATGCAAAACCCATCTCCTAGGAGATGTATGATGTTATACATTATGGTGGGAGGTCACTACCCAGACCGGTTTCGATCTTTATGAGATCTCATCAGTGAGTAACTAGACCGAATATAATATGTAATATAATACTAAGGGTATAGCGAAAAGAACTTATATACTCTACTATACGAGTTGTAAAAAAGGTGCACCCATAAATTATTTAAAATAAAGAGCCAACAGGCTTCATTTCGGCGATGTAAAACATTATTTAATTAAGGGGATATTAAATCCATCCCACATTGTTTTAAAACCGAATAAGAAACTCAAAGATCGGAATCAAAGAGTTTCATGCCGAATATAGTAACTATAAAAGTATCGGCGACTACTAGCGTAAGCTAAAGCACGCAGTTCAAGTACGTAGTACAAATTAGGGCAACTCGTAGCAAAGGTGGAGAAAGTTTTATAGTTACTTTACGCCGATACCTTTATAGTTTACTATATTCGGCATGAAACTCTTTGATGCCGATCTTTGATTTTCTTATTCGGTTTTAAAACAATGTGGGATTTAATATCCCGTTAATTTAAATAATGTTTACATCGCCGAAATGAAACCTACTGGCTCTTTATTTTAAATAATAATAATAATTAAAAGAGACCGCAAGGGAGTCAGGGACTCACCAAGGAGACCACATACTACAATCATCTATTATACTTATTCTTCAATTCATTCACACTGCTTGGACTCACAACATCCAATGGCAATCCATTCCAATCACAAACCACACTATGAGAGAAAAATCTAGCCGTCACCTCCTTCTTAGTGGCATTCATTCTCATCTTCCAGGAATGGTCTCTTCTCCTTTCCCCATCCTCTATAAAATAAAAAATCCATCAACTGAAATTCTGTATGGCCCTTCTAGAAGTTTGTAAGTCTCAATCATATCACCTATTTTTCTTTTGCTTGCTAATGTCTCTAATCTACAAATTCTGAATCTGTTTCTATAATCAGTATTCCACAATCCTGATGTCGTTTTTATCATTTCCTTTGCATTTTCTCCACTATATCAGAATCACAACGGAAACCAAGAGTCCAGACCTGCAAACAATAGCCCAAGTCAGGTCATATCAAGGCCTTGTAAAGAGGCAAAATGACATCATTATATTTATATATGAACGTTTCTTTCAGCATTGCAATTATCTTTTGAGATTGTATTTGCGGTCTTTGATTCATGGCCCCCCTGAACTCCAGTTTATTCTAGCATAATCTCACCAATATAATATCACACTGGATATCAAATCACACCAAAGTGAATGACTTTACATTTACTAACATTGAACTGACATCCATTTTCCCATACCCACAATTCCAGCCTATTCAAATCAATGGTAACATTGTTATAGTATGTGAGCAAGTTGCTAAAACCTGGTCTTCCCTTGGTAAATCCATGTTGCTCATTGCAAAGTAGAGATTCCCTGTCAGACCATTTCTGAGAGCTCTGACCAATTTTTTCAAAATCTTCACCACATTCCTGAGTTACTAATTGGTCGATAGTTGGATATATCGGTCTTTGCAGCAGACTTGCACAATAGAATTAGCATACATTCTTTTCCCTCTTGTCGAATGTTCCCTCTTTTGAAACTCACATTATATAGTCTGGGCAAAGGAATAGCTATTTCAGCTGAACATTATTTTAGTGCAAGTGCTGATATCTCATCAGTCCCTATTGCTGAATTCTTATTCAGTGTAGATCACAGCGCTAATACCTCGTCCTCATACACCTGAATTTCTTCATCCAGCGAAGACGTAGCAGTGAGCTCGCTGTTGCGTACAGCAGGGTGTTAACTTTTAACAAAATGGGCACTCATTTGTTAAGCAACCTCTTGGATCTAGTTCCTTCATGTCATCTGCATTTAGAAGAGTCATTCTTTCATATTCATTCTGTCATTTACTTGCAGCATATCGATAGAATTCTTGTGGGATGTCTTTTAAGAAGCAGGGCTAGTTTCTTTTCATACTGAGAATTGGCTTTCCGTACAACGATTGTGACTCTTCTAGACCGCTGCTTATAATTTCCATGAAGGACATCATCCTTATGCACACGGATTCCTTCGACATCATCCCTTTTCTTACGAATCTCTTGCTTTATAAGATTACTACATCCATTTGACTGCTACAATATTTGTTCTTCGAACTCTCGGGACATATTCTGATATCTCATCATTTAAGTATTGTTTAAATGCTTCCCATGCATTGTCGATATTCTTTCCATCCAGCAACCCGATCCCATTTCAGTGAACTCGGTATACTTCTCAGTTGGTCATAATTTACTGCTTTTGTAGTTCAGCATGTAACCTTTTCTGAATGGAACATTCATAAACTTAGTCACTTTCCAAGTGAGTACCGCATGATCACCCGATCCACCAGGTCTGTAACAACACCCCACTGTGTAATTGATCTTGTTAGATTCCACTTCACACCAGATGGCTTCACACTCACTGCCACATGAAATACTGTTAGTAGTACTACATTCATAGATCTCAACTGTAACTGGATTCAAGTCATGCGATATCATTATCAGCATGCCCCTCCTCTCCTATCCTCTCTGTCCTTTCAAAAAATATTGTACCCTTTCCACTCGATAATAGTTAGTATATCTGCTTCTGATAGCCAAGTCTTGCAGCTGCCTACAATCTGAGGTCCCAACATATTGATCAAGGTAACAAACCCTATCCATTTGTTTCTGATACTCCTAGTATTCGTGTACAGACAACTTGCAGATCTCTCTTCTACTCTAGTGCACGCTAATACATAAAAGGAGCGAACACTATTTTAGTTTTATGTACGCTAAAGAGTTTGCAAGTTTTATGAAAATACAGCAAATATATCAAAGAGTAATAAAACCTTTGAATTTCTCGTAATAGGAAGTACCTAGATTAGGGTGTTGGTTAACAAGCCTTGAGACAATGCTCTTCTTGTAGCCGTTTGTAGTAAGATATTTTTTTATAAAGTGGAGTTCGTTAGCTAGCTTATCTCTATTAGTGATGAAGCAATGAAAAATTGCGCTTGGTGTTGAAATAGTGCCCAATTTTTGAGGTGTGTCATGATCAGAAGAGGCGTGCAGATAACACTCAGTATGTGTAGGTTTTCGAAATCTGGTGACTTCCAATATATAGCAGATTCTCTAGTTAGCTGATGCTCCACAAATGAGATTGAGCCATTAGATTCGAAATCATCAGTAAATTTTATCTTAGGATGTTGACTACTAAAGCAACAAATGCAATAACTTAATATACACATCAAAGTGAAGTGTATATATTAAGTTATTGTATTTGAAATACCCAGAGAAATGCAATTCTTGTAAAGCATTATGCTTTTCTTGAGAATTTATCTTGTAGCAGGACAAGGAGTTCCTCGGTCGTAACAGTGGAAAACAGATTTAATATATCGATGCTTGCTAAAATGTCGTGTTCATCAAGGATGAAGATATTGATGCTGAAAACAAATCGCTCCGTTTTTAACAAAGGATGCTGTTAAAAATGTTGTTAGTGCTGATTGATGCTGATTGTCCTATCACTTTTAATAGTTTAGTTAGATGTTTACCTGAAGGTATGTAGAAGAGAACATGCCTTCAACTCTTGGACGTGGAAGTATGCTTTTTTTGTGAATTTTCAGAGACCTGTAGATACTTGAAAGAACAGCGAGCGGGGATAGAGTGCTATGGGACGAGTCCATCCACACTATTTGAGAGAAGAATTGGGAACCCTTAAAAATGGCATTGGATCCCAAACACAAATATATGAAATATATCATAGTCATAACTACACAAACAGGTGAAACGTGAACATATAAGCACGCACAGCGTGTTCAACTATGCAACGCATAATTACATATACTTTTAAAATTATCAGATTCTTTTATAGCAGTATAATGATTATCAGTTTAATCTTGTGCAGTTTATTTGGCTAATAGTTTTCGTTGAAGATCTAATGATGGCCTATATCATTAGCACGAAGCTTTGCATTTTTTTTTTTATTTGAGTAAATACTGTATTAATATTTTATTCCAGTTTACTGCCTTATGAACGGTTAAAAGATAATGGAGCAACCGCCACTTTCACAGCTACATAGGCTATATTATAATCTGCTAACGCCTTTTAGTTACCCAAAGGAAGCAAGTGAATCCATTCAGTCCTTCATTCCTTTCGGAGGCTATTTGGCGGCATAAGGAATCACAGAACAGCAACTCAAGATTCTTTAGTGATTTTACTTTACTTAGATAACAGACCAAGAGGAGCGTGCAACAACTATCTCAAGCTGAAGTTTTTGTGGCTTTAGTTTTAGGTTTTAGTGTAGCACTAAAACCTAATCTGTGACTTCGATACATAGATGACATCCTCCTCATCTGGGAATATGTTCCAAAGAACTTACAAACCTTCCTAAACCATTTGAACAGTCGCCACCAAAACATCAAATTCACATCGGAACTTGAAGTGAACGGTGTCCTCTCTTTTTTTAGATTTAAAGATTACTAGGATGCCTAATTGTCCCAAATTTTATATTTTTCGAAAAACAACTCATACGGACAGATACTTTCATGTCTCCTCTCATCACTTCCCTCCGCAGAAACTCAGAATTATCACAACTCTGGCTCATTGGGCGAGATCTCTAATTTCAGGAGAAGAAGATCTTCAAATCGAACTTAACCACTTCAAAAGTACTTTCTTAAACAACGGCTACCCACCTCGAAGCATTTCTAACCGTTCATACTCTCGTCTCCAACCTCGACAAGAAGATAACTCTAACCCTATTGCACACATTCCATTACCGTACGTGAATTCTCTATTGCCCAAATTGGCGAAAATTATGAAGAAATTTAATATTAGAACTTACTTCACTACCCTACCAAAATTTCGTTCTTTCCTGAGTCAACCCAAGCCAAAACATCACCAACTTCAGTTCCCAGGAGTATATAAAATCATCTGTAGTTGCGGGAACCCATATTATGGGCAAATCGATAAGTCTATCTCACTATGACTCGAAGAGTATCAGTGTGATATCTCGTACAACAGAACCTGTGCAAGTGCCCTCTCTAGTCATGTCCTTTTCTCTGCCAACTCTAATTTAGAAGAGCGTCAACACCAGATAGACTGGAATCTTACTACAAATATCCATAAATGGCCTGATGAACTAGAAAGACGTATCTTGGAATTCAAAGAAATAGCTCTCGACCAGTGGCGGCTGGTGAAAATTTGGAGTGGGGATGCTGCATATACATATATATAAAAAAATAAATAAAATAATAAAAAAATTTCCTAATCAGTAATGAATTTATTAATAAATAAATTTAGATATTAAAAAATTGCTTTATTAAAAATATTTCATCCTCACCACGAACAAACACCAATAATAAAAGTTTCGTATCAATAGCAATGACAAGCTCAAACGAATATCGGCGTTAGATCGCAGTGCATTTGTTTCGTGTAACGATAATTGAAAAAATAATTCTTTTCATATTTTCAACAGTGACACTCGTCATAATTCAGCCTTGTATCTATAATAAATAAATAATTATATGTTCTTTTAACAAACTAAAATAAGATATACAAAAAATAGTTCACAAGCACACTCACCAATAATAAACGTTTCATATCTCACAGAAATAACAAGCGCAAGCTTATGATACACTGCCCAAGTGGCAGTGTATCTAATGACGTAACGTGCAATGACAAGCGCAAACGAATATCGGCGTTAGATCGCAGTGCATTTGTTTCGTCATTTAAAGCGTTAATCGAACAATTCCAATTATTAGCTATTCAATCAATGTCGAAACATAAGCTGTAACCTTTAACATGTTGTACTGCATTTATATAATGTTGTAAGCATTGTTATTATTTATAAACATAAACAAAATTTAATTTTTTCACTTTTTCCTTGGGGGTGCTGCAGTGTCGCAGTACTTATGTACGAGCCGCCACTTCCCTCGACCCTACCCATGTAAACAGCAATCTCAGTTACAGCCTGGCCGATTCACATAGTGCTGTAATCTAGTTTTGGCGACTCGTGATATCATTCACACGCACAATGCTTCACTCCAGAACTAACGCTCGGACTCAGTTTCAAACACAACTACTACTTGTTCTAAACTCTGTGTTTGTCTAAAGCACAATATATTTTTAAGATGTTGTTTTCTCATAGTACTGTATTCACCTGATGAAGTCGGCATTTCCGATGAAAGTAGTAGTGAAATCTTATTAAATTCACATTTTTTCTCAGTGTTTAAGTCAGAATAAAATTACTTGGTATCTTTAACATTTATTATACCCAAGTTAAAACTTTCTACATCTATCTCTCATCCTGAGATTTTATTTAATTTATTATATTTTATTTAACAAAGCACCTTGTGGCAACTTGTTTAGGTAAAATTCATCACTTCAACCTTCGTATTTCAGGTCTGGCTCCCACTGATGAGGCCTCAATAAAGATCGAAACCGGTATGGGTAGTGACCATTGCCTTTAATGCATAGCATCATACATCTCCGCAAGGGGATGTGCTTTACATTAAGGGAAAAATACTAAGGAAAGTGATCAGATCTTAATCCACCTTTACTACGAGTGGCCTAGAGTGGTACTACCATGAGTTGCCTAGACTTGTACTACGTGCAGGTGCAAACTTGACATACTTGTTTGTTTGCTTACTTGGGAAATAGGATTAAAAACCAACTTTATATTATAAAACTACTTGGTATCTTGAATATATATATATATATATATCACCTGACAAAGTCGGCACTATATATATATTTATATTTTTTTTCATATTACACACACACACACACACACACACACACACACACACACACACACACACACACACACACACACTAGGTGGGCTCTGCCCCCTTGGAACTACGGCGCCCAACCCCCCGAGTTCCGGGCTGGTAAGCCGGTAAGAGCGGGTAAGCTGGAGACAAAACACGTGACATAAAAACGTTTCAAATTTCGGCTTATCTTTATATATATGTGTAAATAAGTTTTTTTAACTTGGGTAATGTATATTAGGGTTACCAAGTAATTTTATAAACTTGGTTATTTTACTCCTAATCCAAAGTAAGCAAACAGTTAAGTTTGCGCCTGAACGTAGTTCAAGTCCAAAGGCGGTGCAACACCAGGGGAACTCATTGTAAAGGTGGGTAAAGCTCTGATCGCTATTCTTAGTATTTTCCATAATGTAAAGCACATCTCACTAAGAGATGTATACTGCAATACATAATGGGTGGGGTCACTACCCAGACTGGTTTCAACCTTTTTTGAGGTCTCCACAGTGAGTAGCTAGACCCTAAATACCAAGGTTTTAGTAATACAGAGCCTTATCAACTTTACCTTCGCTTAGTGAGATGTGCTTTACATTATGGGAATTACTAAGAATAGTGATAAGAGCTTTACCCACCTTTACAATGAGTTCCCCTGGTGTTGCACCACCTTTAGACTTGAACTACGTTCAGGCGCAAACTTAACTGTTTGCTTACTTGGGATTAGGAGTAAAATAACCAAGTTTATAAAATTACTTGATAACCGTAATATATATATATATATATATATATATACAGTTTTAGTGTAAAATGCAAAAAAAATTCTGTAATAATCGTTATTGTTAATATTATAATATTATATGTTGTAAACAATTATTATTATTTAAAAATATTAAGTATGTGCATGTATCTGTTATGCACAATTGTGTTTATGAATATTATATATAAATAATAAAGTTTGATTGAAAATATTATTATTATTATTATTATTATTATTATTATTATTATTATTATTATCTGGATGAGATTGTTACTCCGATCCTTAAAACCTCATCCTAATCTCTTAAAATATCCAGGTGTTTAAGATTATGGTGCTAGTGTAAGACAGCAGATTATGGACAGATGGAAAAATCGTGCATAAAAAAAATTAAATGTGTCGATTACATTTTGCTGTTATAACCAAAAATCTGTGTTCTTGCTCTGTGGTAGAATAAGGAGGACTTCTCAGCAAACATCTGGAGACCATTCCACTGGTTAAAAATGCTGCCCAGAGCCTGGATGCAATGCTATGTGAGATTCCAGACTCTCTGGCAATATTAGTAAGTCTGCATCTTTCTTCAAGCTTTCCAATAATTCTTCCCCGCGTGAAATCGACGAGGGGGTGTATTTTTTCATCGTCATGAAACTCCCCCCCACATACACAAATAATCAAATTAAATTTTAAAAATAATTTAAAAAAAACAACAGCGGGGTGGTAAAAAGCCGTCCTGGTTGGCTAAATGAACTTATGGATAGCGACGCTATATCTTTCTGAACACAAACAAGTTCAGCGCTCAGGAACTATCTGATTGAAACAAACACTTAGAACTTCACTAATATCATCAAATTTGATCTAACCGTAGCAGCAGCAGCAGCAGCAGAGTTCGAATACGCGCGTACACAAAATGACATAAAAGAGTCTAATATGGGAGCACGCACTGTTACAAAAAGCATGTAATCTGAAAAATTGAAATAAATAACACTATCATAGATTGAAAGTAATTGGTGTTGTGGCGCCATCTTTTGATAAATAAGTAGACTGTCAACAATTTCGTGCTGCTCCCTGTAAAGATCGGTAACAATTTCGGAACTTATGATATGGCAACTCCGATTTAAAAATCAGTAATAATTCAGCAATTGTTATACAAAAATAAGCAGAACACCGAGTGAAGTCAAATACAATAGTCATTATGTACCATTCTGGAAATGAACCGGCTTTGAAATTTAGCATATACATTAGAGGTGAATTAGCCTAAGATGGCATACTGCGTTTCATTATTTCTATTATTATTACTATTAATTAGGGGAGACTCCAAGGAGTCCTTAGACTCATCGAGGGAGGCCCTAATATCATGTCAAGAACAACTATTCAACATCCACACAGTATCTATCATACCTTGCCTTGAACTCATTCACGGTCATGGCACCCACAGTAGACTTTGGCAGCTTATTCCACTCATTTACCACTCTAAAAGTAAAGAACCCAGCTCTAACACCCCTGCTAACCACACTCTTGCCCAGCTTCCATGGATGTCCCCTAGTCCTCCCACCACCAGTCCTGTTCTCAAAAATATTCTCTGAGTTAATCCTATAGAAACCCTTCAGCAATTTGAATGTCTCAATCATATCTCCCCTCCTCCGTCTATCAACTAGTTTCTGCAACCCACAAATCTTCAACCTGTTCTCATAAGGTTCATTCCATAGACCTGCTATCATCTTAGTCACTCGCCTCTGGATCCTCTCCACCTTCTCTCCATCAAGAAGGAACCGAGGTGACCAAATCTGGGCACAGTAGTCGAGATGAAGTCTTATCAAGGCTCGGTACAGAGGTACAATAACTTGCTTGTCTCTGCTCGTCAGGGTATTTTTCAACAACCAAGTGAGTTAATGAGCTGATTTAGCTACTTTTGCAATGTGCCCCCTAAACTTCATCTCCCTATCCACCAACACTCCCAAGTCCCTGGCCTCATCAATCTCCTGGAGTACCGTTCCACCAATGTGGTATACTGCTGCTAATCTTTTCACCCCAAAATGCATAACCTTACATTTTGTCACATTAAATTGACATTCATTCTCCTTAGCCCAGAACTCCAATCTATCCAAGTCGTCCTGCAAGATTTTGATATCTTCTGCATTCACTATTGCCCTACCCAACTTTGCATCATCAGCGAACAAATGAACTGTTCCTCTTAGATCCTTCCCTATATCGTTAATGAACAAATTAAACAGCAGTGGTCCAAGAACAGAACCCTGCGGCACACCACTAGTCACAGGCCGTCTTTTGGACTCTACTCCTGAATAAACTACTCTTTGATATCTCTCCATCAACCACCCTCCTATCCATCTCACCAACCCTATATCCATTCCCATCTGCTCCAGTTTACTGATTAGAGTTCCATGTGGTATCCCGTCAAAGGCCTTAGCCAGGTCCAGCAGTAAACCCTTTACTCTTATCCAGTTCAGCCAGCACCATGTTATAAAACTTGAGGTAGTTCATACGGAGGTAGTTTTTTTTTTTTTTTGTTGTTGTTTGTTTGTTGTTGTTGTTGTTGTTGTTAATGTGGAAACTCGGGTTTATCATTCAGTATACAGGAAAGCAGCCCATAAAGTACACACAATTTACAGAAAAGCAGACTGATGGTGGGTGGTAGATAGCGCTGTGTGTAGATAGAAGTTTAAGTAGTGCAGACAGTAGGTTGTGTGGAGTACCCTCTTGCAATAGGGCCTTGGATTCCTTAGAGACGTTACATAATAATAATTAATCATTATCATATTCGATTCCTATAAATATCTGAATAAATAGGCAAATCGGAAAGGCTCACTTTACCAACTTCCATTACAATATTCCAATAGCTTTGATTTTTTTCCTTTCGAACAGAAATATAGCAAACATCGTGTGCAATTTTTTCTTAACAATTATGTATAAGACTATTACACTTTTTTTATATATAATGTTTGTCAAGTAGCTTTATTTTATCATCCTACATGTCGCCAATTTTTCTATTGGCATCTTCAGGGAATACAAACTAGTAAGCTAAATGAAGGTAACAGACTAGGTTATAACTGATGGTTCTAATTCATAGAAAAAATTAGTATTGTGCGTGACAATACGCGTGTCTCGCGAACGTGATTTATTCGCTATGGCTCATGACGTAATTGTTATGAAAGTTCATTTCTTTGATGTTTAATGATCTGATTAAAGCTTTCCAAATTTCTGGTAAGGTTAGACCTTGAATTTTGTTTAGGTTTTCAGTTTTATGCGCGACTGTAGCTGCTTCCTTGAAGGTTCCTGAATGGTAGTTATGTTCTAAATAGGGCATAAGGCTCTTATCCTACTCAATGTGATGGTTAGTAGAGGCAAAGTGGCATGAAAGGCCTGAAATGTCTTGTCTGTTGTTTCTGACATATCCGATGTGTTCTTTCTTTCTCGTTTCAAAGCTTCTAGAGGTCTGACCTACGTAACTCATACCACATGAGCAAGGTATATTATATACTCCAGAGTATTTGTAGAATAGGTGAGAATCTTTCGGTGATCTTAAAAATTTCCGAATAGTGTTGATTGGCTTGAATGCTACTCTGATATTATGTGGTTTTAGAAGGTTAGCTAATTTTTTGGAAATGCTGCTGACAAATGGAATAGTAATAGTACTGATGTATTGGAGGTCATCACGTTGTCCATGTGGTATATCAGTCAAGAGAATCTTGTTATAGAGTCTTTTTGGGTAACCATTTAAAGAAAGTTCTCTGCATATTGTAGTTAATTTCGTTACTAGGTCATTCTTATCTGTTGTGTACTGTATAGCTCTTTTCTTGAGCATATGGATAATGCTAAGTTTCTGAGCTATATGATGAGACGAGTTGAGATGAAGTTAGCGTCCAGTATTTGTAGGTTTTCTATAAACAGATAGGTTGATACTATTATTGGTTTGTTTCTTTATTAGGATGTCAAGGAATGGCAGTTTTCCATCTTTTTCAATTTCTAATGTGAATTTGATGGTATTGTGGAAACTATTGATTTGGTTGAGGTAATTCATTAGTTCTTCTTTCGTATGATCCCAAATGATAAAGATGTCATCTACATATCTGTACCAAATTTTCGGTTTTGGAATGATCTGGGATAAGATTTTTTCTTCTAGATCTTCCATGAATAAGTCAGCACAAGGAGGGGAGAAGAGGCTACCCATGGCTAATCCGGTGAGTTGTTTGTAGACAGTTTTTTGCCAAATAAAATAGTTAGAAGTTAAACAGTGATTGAACAAAGTAGTGATGTTTCTTGGGAACACGTTGTCTAAGATGTTGATGACTTCATTATATACTTCACAAACATTATATATAAAAAAAGTGTAATAGTCTTATAGCAAACATCTGTTTACTCGAATAGCTTTAATCCCCGAAACCAAAATTCATGCTAATTTCATGTTTTCTAGTGGAACTTTTTACATTTTTAATTATTATTATTATATTTATTCATTTTATTTAATTTGGATATTGTAGTATGAGCGTAAATTTTGCGAATGATTATTGATTGCGGCGTATACTGAATAATATGTTGTGAAATATAATATTGACTGCTCTATTTTATTCAAATTTATGTTACTTTATAATTATTTTTACGTACATGTATACCTCCACGGCAGTTCAAGGATGTATCGCAGGATGGCGCTATCCTCCACAACTTTCTACGCTACTTAATCTTTCATGTACAGGAAAACCTCGCTTAACGCGATTAATCAATCCATCGATTAATGCGCACTAAGCGGCGAAATCGAATACAATAAACAGTAGGAATAATTAGGCTGACCATACGTACCGTTTTGAACGGGACAGCACCGTTTTTTTTTTTTCATATTTTCCGGCCGTCCCGTCGTTTTAATAAAAATGTCAATTTTTTTTTCGTTTTTAATAAACTATGAATCTACTTTAATATTGGTCAATCATACATTATTATTCATAACCTATAATCGTATATCAATATCATGGGTACCAGTAATTTGTATAACCATGGAGTCGCATTGTTCGATACTAAATATTGATGTCTGCAGTGATTTATTCAGAGAAAATAAAAAATGCAACACTTGCGCGTTTCAGACTGGGCGTCTGTTCTGCTATAGAGTTAGTTTTTGTTTTACCTGTCTGCTAATCGGAGGCTTTGTTATTCAATGCCGGTGGTTTAAATTTAATATTTTTAAAATTTTTAAGTCTTCTTTTTTAAAGCTTTAAGAAACTGCAGTTTTAATAACGATCCTCAGAAAGAATTCAAATTTATTTAACTGGACAAGTGATAGAACAAAAGTACATATTTTTTCTGAAATGAGCGAAAACGCATAGATTTTCAAGACTTTTATAATATTGTAGAGTTTATTCTTTGTCTTCCAGGAAGTACAGCACCTGTTGAGAGAATATTTTCTGTTATGAACAGTATGTGGTCAAAAGGAGAAATCTAGATTAAGTGTTGAGACAATGAGAGCTATTTTAGTTGTAAGACAAAATTGTGTGATGGAGTGTGAGAAGTTTTATGATAAGCTGTTGAAAGACCAAAATTTTCTGCATAAGATCACTTCATCGGAGAAATATTCTTGGTACGATCGTGGTGAAATACAGTTCCTCTCCCCCCCCCCCCCCCCCCCGCTCTACGTCTACCTACATTTTTGTATGGGTTCTGTCACTGAAGAATAATCGGAAGCCCGGCATGTTTATGTAATAAAACCTTTTTATCGTCTTACTTTTTCATGAATACAGAATATTACATAACCCCCGTCCCGTTTTTGTCTCAAGAAAATATGGTCAGCCTAATTATGATTCATCCATCAGTTAGCGTAAATTTGGAAGCGAAAACAAATTACAGTATAAGCTATATTAGAGGATAAAAATCATCAAAGTTAATAAAAATCAACTGCTTACATTTTTATTTAATGTCTGAACATTTGATTGAGCTACTTTTTTACAAAAAAAATTAAGGAAAGCTGTTTGACGTACTCGACGTTTTCATCTTGCCATGCAATTTGCGATAGCTGGCGATCGCTTTATAAAGATTTCGACGGACTTCGAAGCTTCGTTCCATATCAGGATCAGCATCAAACGAAATTTCCTTAGCATACTCAATGTGATTGAAAACTAGCTCAAGTTCTTTTTCAGTTAGCTTCTTATTCGTAACATTCTCTTCTTGTTCGCACCCCTTGTCTTCTTCTTCTTCATATGCACGCTGTTCTTCTAGAAGGAGATCATTCTCGCTTAACTGTTATGAATGGGAATCGAGCAAATTTCTCACATCTTCTTATCCAGTTCATTAAATCCAAGTTCCTTCCCAATTGTGCTGATTTCTTCAAATAATGTCAGATTTTGGATTTTGCTCATAATAAAAGCGTAAAAATGAAATTTTTTCATTCTATCTTTAGATTGTCAAATTTTAATTATCAATTTCAACTGAAGCATCTCAGCCTCCTGGTTGAGATGCTTCAGTTTTAGCGAGGAAAGTTTTTGTTGGCCTACGCTTCCAAAAGAGACCAAGTTCGTCGACGTTGAATATTTGCCGATCGTCATAATCACCCTCCTGAATTATCCTTTGCAGTTCTTCAGGAAACTTGGCGCAGAATCTTTATCAGCACTAGCAGATTCCCCAATTATTCTTACGTTATGCAGTCCAGCTCGATTTTTAAAATGGTCCAACCATCCTAAACTCGCAGTGAAGCTTTCACATTCCTCTTGAAATTTGGTCTCTTTCAATGAGAGGGCTTTTGCCTGAATATTCCCTGTACTAAAAGGTATTATTTTTTGGTTGCAATCCCCAATCCAGAGTGATAGAAGACGCTCCACCTCGAGCATTAAATGGCTTCTATTTCGAGTGATCTCATGCTCAAAGAAGCAGTAGCAACTTTCCTTGTTCTGTGCTCTTATTTAATATAGTCCAAACTGTAGACTCGCTGTATCCGAGGTCTCGCACAGTCGTTGTACTACTAGTGCCACTTTCAGGTCTCTTAATGACTTACAGCTTTTACACTCGCTACTGATTGATGACAAAAAAATTTCGCGTAAAGTAAAATTATCGCGTTAACTGATTAATCACTCGCTTAAAGCAGGAAAGAATATCATTTCACTCAACCGCGCATATCGAATTCGCATTAACCGTGGTTTTCCTGTACATACTACACAATCCATCCGTTTATATAATACGCCACTACTTTAACTACCTAATTATTTTCTTTGTCTTGTCACATCTTAACTGAAACAAAGAGTAGTAATTTCTTGGCAATTTTTAGAAATCAGAATTTTAAAAAATCAAGTAACGCCTTTTATTCCCTTATAGGGAATAGGCGAGGCCTTTTAACCCTATCTAGCTTTAGGAGACTGAGTGGGCAGTTCAATCTTCATCGGTAGCCAATCAGAGATAGCTGGTCCATGTCTATCACTAATTATAGGCGGCTACTGATGAAGACTAGCAACCAAGTGCTGTCATCTCTTGGTGCCTAACCCTAACAGGATATGTTGTTGTCTGAAATAATGTGGGTCAATTTTCTTGAGTTTACGTGACGAAAAACCCGAGTTTCTGGGAGGAAAACCCACTTGCCCTTGCCAGAGATCGACTAACTCGAGAACCGGCCGAAGATAGGCTTAGAAAAAGTTCCTCCAGTCGGCGACTGGATTTGAACCTAGGTCTAACTTCGAGCGGCCAAGCGCAGAGAACACAAGCGCCACTTCCGCTGAGCTACACAGGCCTCCTACTAATTATTTTCTTTGTCTTGTCACATCTTAACTAAAACAAAGAGTAGTAATTGCTTGGCAATTTTTAGAAATCAAAATAACAGATTTTTTGTAAGAAAATAAATTGAAATATGCCTTTTATTCTCCATGTAGGAGTAGGCAAGGCCGTTTGAGCCATACGTAACTTTTGGAATTTCAAGTTAACTGCTCAACTAGCTCTAATCTAGATATATTTGTCTCAATATATTGGCTCGACTATCTCTAGTTGGCCCAATACCATCGCTAATTTTCAACGGCATCTGGTAAAGAGAGGCAGGAAAGTAGAGCCATCTCGGTACTTGCCTGGCTGATCCTAATGCGATATGATATTGTCTGAAATACTGTGGGTTATAAGATAGATTTTCTTTAGTTTACAGAAGAAAAACCGAGTTGTAGAGAAAAAAACCAGGTTGTCCATGCCCAGAGATCGAATAGTTCGGGATCCGGTCGTCGAAAATAGGCTTAGAAAAAGTTTCTCTAGTCGGAGACTGGAATCGAACTTAGAATGTATTTCTTATGGAGGCCTAGCTATGAATACGAACGTCATTTCCATAGGCTCACAAGACCTTAAGAATATCCTTGATAGCAGCTTAATAGTTAGTATTGCTGCATATACGCCTGCAGTTTCACTTTATAAATAATAATAATAATTCGAATCCTTACGGACCCTTAAAGCCCACGCCTGCACGGATTGGTTTTCGTAACCATCATTTTAGTACCAGGAGGTTAATGCTATGCCTAAATATATTTTTTTCTTTTACAAACTGAGTTTTCTCCTGGCTGTTTTGCTGGATAAATTCTAGGCCTTCGTAAGATATCAGCTAACTCATCTTCCTTCACTTAAAAAGTCCCGAAAAGGCTCGTGCATCCCAGAGGTGATTCGAACTTAGTTCTTTCCAAATTATTACAAATTATTAATTTGGAAAGAACTAAGTTCCTTTATTCCTAAGTTCGTTAATTACCTCAAAAAAAAAAAAAAAAAAAAAAAAAAATCTTTAGATCTTTATAACGAATAACGTTCAAGTAAACCAGAATATTAGTGTCATAATTTTTTTTAAAAAAAGAAGTTAATAGTATAATACCGATACCAAATTGATACTGATACGGTTAAATAACGATACGAAAATCTAGTGCATGTATGTGTGTGTGTGTGTGTAGATGTTGTACCAGAAATTTATTCTTCATTGTGCCACTGCATAAGAAGCGAATTTAGAGAAACGCAAATCTCTTGCGGCTCACATACGAGAAGCGAGGTATGCACTCATCTGCCACTGATTTTCTCACGACCAAAATGCTTTCTTAATTTCCACGAGTGAAGGATGCAGCCGTGCTTCTGTCGCAAAAAGAATGTACGGCTTGTATTTATGGCCCACATTTTTAGGTGCGTTTACTAACTGCATAAAAAAAGCACTTCATTCCTTCATTCTGACTTGACGGATTACGCTGAAATTTAGTATTGTTACCTTTAATAAAAAATTTGTCGGGTCGCCTCAAATTTGATTTGAATCCACCGAAAAAAATAGTGGCCAAACGATTCAAAAAGAAATAAAGTATTCGTTCACCTTTGACAGGACTTAATGAAACTTCGCACTTTGAATCTCAGTAAAGTTTGTGATCCATTTCAATTTGGGTTTAAAATGAAAGTCGCAAAATTTGGCGAACAATTTAAAATTAAAGGAAATTAAACCAACGACAATGAATGAAGTGTCTTGAAAGCTTATTAGACCAAAAACGACGATTGAGCTCTGATTGTAGTGAAAAATAACATTCATCTACAAGAATACTGTGATAGAACACTGCTGGTTATTTCCATACATGTTTTGATTCACATAATTGATACACAGTCAAAACAAGATATCTTTCAAACAAAAATTTGACTGGTGATGCAGAACAATTCAGATTCTACCCTAAGAATAGTCTGTCAGGTAGCGTCGTAAAATATGGACTGTTCCAAGTAATGCTGTTTTTTTTTTTTTTTTTATTTATTTATTTTTTTAAGGTCATATGGGGTCACTTCGTTGATGTTTAATTGCTGTAAATAGTTGGATAGCTTCTTTGAAGTTGCATCGATAACTATTGGGATGACTTTGGTATGTTTAAGCCATACCAAAGTGGCTTAAACATACCAAAAGATGGCAGAAAACAGTCTACAACTTCGATTGCCAGATCTCGATATTTAGTAATTTCTTCCAGTTCTTTGTTGTTATCACTGGGTACTGCGATATCGATAATCCAAACCTATAGATGTTCGACAATTGTGATCAGGTCTATTGTGTTCCAAATGCCGTTCAGTTTGTATTCTAAAGTCATAGAGAATTTTTGCTGTTTTCTTTTCCAATACCGTCTCGATTTTATGTTGTCACAAGTAGGAAAGCCATATTTTTTGCATGCATGCCAATGAATTATTTTGGCCACTTGATCATGACGGTGTTTATAGTCATTTTGAGCTATTTTGCTGCAGGCACTGATTATTATCATGTTTTTATTATTATTATTATCTAGTACATGGGCGACTTCCCAATGATTCCCTCTTTCTTAATAATAAATCCGCTTTTCCCCGTTTTCTGGCTAACATCTTTTTTTCAACTAATTTAATTTATTATAATTAATATTACTACGCTAGTCACAATTTCTCAATGTTGTTCCACATCAAAAAATTCTAATCAAAGGTTTCGACTTCCTCACTCTATATTTGAAGTGCAGACCATCAGTTTTTTTTTTTTTTTTTTTTAATAGACGTTATCAGATGTAAAACAGAGTTCTACATTTGATGAGTTGTAAATGAAACGGCTAATACACCGTCTTAGTGCTCGCTTGTTGTTGTTGTTCTTTTTTTTTTTTTTTTTTTTTTTTTCAGTTCCTCTAAATTCATTGTAGTTATTGGTTTCATTCACGTTTTTGGCTATCTGATAAGCATCTGCACGCTCTACTGTTCGGTTCTTCTTGTCGACACCTTGTAATTCTAAACCATCTCAGTTCGGATCAACTTCCGTTCAAAGTCCTCCTTACTTTCAAAAAATGCACGCACGTGTGTCAAAATTAATAATTCCATTTAATTATTATCTCGTTAACCTAGTTGGATAAAAGGGGCTCCTACATCACTAAAATTGCTTTTTTTTTTAATATCAAATTTTAAGAGTATCACATTTCATCAGATTATTTTCAGAGAACGTCGATGTTACTCCCGTTTGAAAGATAAATAAGAGAAAGGGGTCCCAAGTTTACCTGGGTTTCTACTGCCCTTGGGCTACAGAATTATGCCTGCTTCCTTGTCATCTCTTTCTCTCAGAGACCAGGACACGCCCCGCTATCCATTTCGACATGCATAGAATTCGAAACAGCAATACACCCCGCTGCGCAACTCCTTCAACCTGGAGCAGAAACTGGGGAAAGACACTTCGCGTCGAGACTCGAAAGAGGAATTCACTCCTTAAGACCGTTGAAAGATATTCAGAGCAAGGCCTACAGTATGAAAATAGGAAACATATGAACGAAAAGAAGACTAATGATTGATTTATTCAACTTATTTCTTCTTAAATTGAAGAAATAAGTGGATTTAAATTCGAGGCTGTGGTTTTAAATTTTAACCCGATTTTCCATATTGAAATATACACTTTTTCTTTAATCGCTTATTCGCTGTCGATCAGTCTTCAGAAATCAGTTAGGACTAAGGGTGACCCACCTTTAATCTCTCGGGAGTAAAATGCATTTTATTTTTGGTTATTTTTTAATGTTTCCACTAACATAATTTGACTAGCAATAATGTGACATGTTAGAGCTTATTCATACAAATGAGAAGGAAAATATTACCTTCCTTACGCTCGTGACAGTCATGAGTGTAAATTAAATGATTCCGTGAGACACTTGACGAAATTAAAATAAAAATTATTATACTTTTTAAAAATAACAACAAAAGCCTCTGTAAACGTTTCGCTCCACGTTGATTCTTCCTCAACATTATTGCGAATTTCAGCACTGCCAAGTGTATGGAACCCTTTGCATGCGCACGAAGGGGGGGGGTGATAAGAAGCACTAAACACTAAGTGCAATACCAATAATCAACGTCATATTATTTCTCTTAATTGATCTACATAAAAATGTTGAATTCTTTAATTCAAAATTATTAAGAGAACCCTCTAGGGAGACAGGGAATGGACTCATCGAACATTCATACTAACTTCACTGACCACCTCCAATGGCAAACCATTCCAAATATGCACCACTCTATGAAAGAAAAATCTAGCCATCAATTTTTAATACTCCCCTTTGCACTCTCTCCAATATATCAAAAGCACAACGGAAACCAGGAGACAGACCTGTGTGCCCAAGTGAGGTCTTATCAAGGCCTTGTATAGAGGCAAAACGGCATCCTTATCTTTACACGTGAAAGTTCATTTCAGCATTGCTATTATCTTTCGAGTTGTATTTGCAATCTTTGCTCTGCGATCACTGAACTTTTCATAGCTACCCAATCAATGTTCGGATAATCAAAGTCTTCCATTACGATTACTCGTTTCACACCCATCACGTTTATTGGGTAATGCATTTCTTCGTCACTAGCAATTATTCCACGAGGTCTATAACAACACCCCACTGGGTATTTGATCGTGTAAGACTCGACCTCACACCAGATATCTTCAAACTCTCTGCCACACGAAACTATCATTACTATTGCAGTCATAGGTTTCTATTCTAACTGGACTCAAATCACCCAATATCATTAGCAGCATACCCCCCCCATTTCTTCTCCTATTTACCCTTCATAAAACTTCATAACACATAAGACTAATACACAAGGGTATTAGTCTTATGTTCTGTCCAACGAGTTCTGGATTTTCCTGAAGCGTTTCATTTCAAAAGCCAACAGTTTCCTCTCTGATTCTTAGTTTAGGGTCCGAGTTTCTGCCCCATAGAGAGCTGTTGGTAGTATCATACGTTCGTGTAATTTTATTTTTAGAGTTGTTGGAATTTCGTTGTTTTTCCAAATCTTATTTATGATATGCCATGCTATGGACAGTCTGTGTTTTATTGTTGCTGTGTCATCTAAATCTGAAGTTTGAATGTGCTTCTAAGTAATTAAAACCATTAACTCGTTCTCTGGTTTCCCGATTAAGTGTTATCTATATAATTGCCAGGTGTCTTCCAATTTTCATTATCTTTGTTTTACTTGAATTTATAATCAAGTAAAATTTCTGCAGGTTTCTCGTAATTTTGCTAGCTGGTATTGCAGATTTGATTAGTTATCTGTTATAATTACTATTCTTAATATAATTACATCTGCGTATATGATATGTGTGATTGCACTTCGATATGGCGATCTCATTGTCAGTCACAATTTTCCACATTCACATGCACGTCATTATGAACAAGAAGCTACTGTCCGAACAGATCTTGGAGAAACTGAGTATTTCACTATAGGTAAAGGGGTGCAACAAGGATGTATTTTATCCCCGTACCTGTTTAACATGTGCAGAGAATATATTTTTAGAATGTCAGGGCTGGAGGAGTCTTCAGTTGGAATTCAAATTGGTTGAAAAAATATTAATAATTTGAGGTATGCAGATGATATCACCTTGCTAGCAGAATGCAAAGAAGATTTGAAGGAACTTATTATGAAAGTTAAAGAAGAACGTGCTGAATATGGTCTTAAACTTAACTTCAAAAACACAAAAGTTATGGCAACAAGTGTACTTAATGATTTTGAAGTAGATAGGGAGAAAATGGAAGTAGTTAACAATTTTGTGCTCCTAGGATCCCGAATTGATCAAGTTGGTTATTGTACTGAAGAAGTTAGAAGATTATTACTCGAAAAGAAAGCAATGACAAATTTAAGCAAGATAGCCTCGCAACAAAAATCAGAATCGTGAAAGCAATGGCATTCCCTGTGGTACTGTAATACCACAGGGAATTTCACATCCACAAGGTACTGTGGTACTGTGGATGTGAAAGTTGGACCCTGAGAAAGAGTGAAAGAAGGAAGATAGATGCATTTGAATTATGGGATTGGAGACGCTTACTAAGAATACATGGGCTGCAAAGGAAACCAATAAATCTGTGATAGACAGAATAAAGCCAGATTGCTCCCTTGAAGCTATGATCATCAAGCAAAAATTGTCATACTTCGGACATATTATGCGAGCAAATGACAATCTGGAGAAGATGATGCTTGCTAAAGTTGATGGAAGCAGGAGAAGAGGAAGACCAAGAATTAGATGGGTGGAAGGAGTTAAAGAAGCAACTGGAGTGCGCTTGGAAATTCTGAAAGGACAGATCTGAATGGAGAGTGCATGTTCGTGGGATCACTAAGAGTCGAAAACGACTCGATGGAACATAACAAATATCATTCTGTTGAATAAGACATTCTACAAAATAATATTCTAAAAATTAATATTTCATATTATTATTATTTACATATTTATTTTTATATTTGGAATTTATCACCACTTGTCACATTCTGCTGCATGACAATAATCGCTACTTGAAGCCCATCCAGTATTAGCAGGATCGAAGCAAGATTTTTCGCGCCCTTGGAAAATTGATAGCTACGCCAACATTTTTTTTTTAGCATGATAATTTCCATAATTAGTAAAATATTCTGACAGCCAGCGCCCGCCCTTAGCAACTGCTCAATGCCATAGCGTTCCAAGGCCACTGAGTTTGGTTGTATTATTTCGTTGTATAAGACATCCCACAAAATAATACTCTCAAGAAACCCGTGCCTTTACGTAGTATTTCCTGCGTAATACTCGAGGCTCACGCAGAAATACTAAAATCACAACAATAAAAGGTATTTCTGGATTCTATTCTTATTTCAGTAATTCCCCTCGTTCTCCGATGAACGGACTTTGGCAAACTGTTTGTCGGATGCTCCTCGTTTCAAGTAAACTATATTACTTTAATCAGGGTAACAAGTATAAAATATGTTTTAAAAAAAAAAAGACAGAGAACGGGAGATCCACAAATGAATATATGTTCATGTCTTTAGTGAATATTATTGTTTCATTTTGCTTTCAAACTGACGGTTGACTTTTTTATTATTATTTATTTTTTTTTTTAAGGTAGTTCAGAAATCATAATTGCGAACAGAAATCAGAAATTCTGTTTAGTGCTTCTGGACATATCTGATTTGGGGGAAAACTGTTCGTCTCTTACTTTTGCAATTTTCACTTCCCTATAAAAATGTCATCCTCAGGTCAACAGACAGGAGTTGAATAATGATGCCATTCGACAGAAAGCAGTCAGAAGACTTGAAATCAATCTTCTTAAATACCATGGAAATACAATGTGCGTTTTTCTGCTGCGTAAAAAAGCGAAATAAATTGATAGACAAATAAATAAAAATAAAGATAAAAAGGTTGTCCTTGTAAACGTCTTGCACCAAGCGCGTACTTTCTTTACTGGTGCCTAGAGCCTACTCGCTGTTTCCATAATTTTTAAGATGTATTCTGATCACCGTGTGAGCATGAAGGAAAGAAGCGTACCACGTAGTCTGCAGTGCAGTAGCAGTTTCACGCTGATGAAATTCATCCGGCATTTAAGGACATTCACAAAACATCCATCTATGGTGAGTTTTGAATCTGTAGTCTGTGAGTGTGTACGCTAACGGACAACGAATCAGGCGACGTAAATTATTAAACATTAAATAAATGGCGGGCCACGCAAAAAAAAAAAAAAAAATTATTATTATTATTATTAGTGACACCTAGATAACTACAGAACATCAAAAAACGAACTCTGGAAAATATACCAACAAAGTTAAGAAACCATTAACACTAATATACACATCACAAATCACTAGCATCCAATGTCTACATCCCATACATAAACAGTAGCAACAACACAAATAGTGAAGGCTAAATCCCACTCTCTTCATAAAAGCTTACTCAAGCTTCGAAGTGGGTGGGATTCTCAAAGCCGGCGCTAGGGTCTTTGCCGCCCGCATTCAATGTCTATCTAAGCGCCCCTGTAACGATCCAGAAGTGTGTGGTTCTTTTACGATAATAAAAATTTAAATTTTTTGAAATTTCTTAAATAAATTTTGACAAAACAGCCACACGTTGGTTCGCTAAATGTAACGAACCGGGGGTGTTGGCTAGGCAGGATAATCGTTAAAAACCCGTATATTCAAAAAATTCTCCAAAGTTAAAGCAAATTTTGATAAAGCCACTTCACTTTAATTCGTTGAATATAATGATACAGGGATTATAGCCTTCTCACTGACCCGAATCGATAACAAAATGAAAATGAATTTTAATTAAAGTCAAAATTTATTTGAACTAATTTTAAAAATTCTTGCATTTTACAAGTTACTAAATTCTTAGTAACTTGTAATAATTTTTATAAGTGGAACTATCTTTTAGGAAATTAAAAGAAACTCAAGATAGATGAGAAAATAATAAAAGAATTCAGAAATAATTAGAACATTTAATATAAGTATTCAAAAAATAACATTTTTACAGAATAACAGAAAATAAATTACATAAATATACTTGACTTTTTTTAAATTAAAATTTTAGGGTTTTTGATTTCATATTCTCAAAATTAGAAATAATGGTCGTAACGTCTAATTCCGCACATACATCATTTTCAATAGCTATTAACACCAAACTAACAAGCCTTTTTTGTGACATACAAAAACTGTTCTTAAGCAGGTTTTAATCAATTTCAACTTGGAAAAGGAACATTCACCGCTCGCTACACTAACAGTTAAGGTTAATAGTATTCTTAAAGCAATTGAAAAGTTAGGGAAAGATAAATTACTGGACACAATAAAATTAAGAATATCGAAAGAGTTTTGAATATTTAAATTATCCTTCCGAAAAATATCCCGGAAAGTACATAACTCGTCATATAGTTCTATTGCATTTACGTCTTTATTGTCGCAGTCCTTCAAGAGAATCTCTAAATCGTCACAAATTTTTCGTAAATCTTCGTTTCCAATATTTCATTTTGACTGTCTTTACTCAAATAGTGTACCCTACTGTTTCGTTGTAGGGCCCTTTCAACATGATTTTCCATAACGGGATCAAACTTCGCAAACAGTTCAACTAATTTTAAAAAATTCCCGTTATTCCTTTCATATAATTTATCAGATGATCCGCGAAAAGTTAAATTTTGGCTACCAAGGAATTTTATAATTTCAATCAAGCGTTCTAAAACACTCGTCCAATGTTTCTTTTCCACTGAGTCTCTCAATCAATAGTTGTTTTGTTTTTTAAATTTTTATCAACTTCCATTTTAAGAAATTTTTCATGTGAGTTAAACTACTCTCATGTCTATGCAAAGTTGTACTTACATTTCTCCAATCGTTATGACCTTCTACAAGACTACTTGATTCAGTAGGTGCGAAAGGTTTGCAACAGAAGCAAAAAACAGAATTTAAAGTTTCGGAATAAATGAGCCATGTTCTTGGCACGAGCTCCCCGTTTTCCGTTTTTCTATTATAATACGTGTCGCCAAATTTACGACCTATGTATCTCTGGGATATATTATATTTTTCTTTTGAACAGGTCCCATTTCAATTAAAACAACTCGTAATTTTTCATCAATATTTCCCCATTCACCTGGATCTTCTAAATTTACAGACACTAACAATGTGTTAGTTTCGTGGTCAACTACAACTAAATTTTCTCCTAACTGTTTTTCACTTAAATCATGTGTCTTGTTATCTTGTTCAATAGTTGCAACAATAGTTTCACCAAACTGGATGATGTGCACAGTTCTTCAACTCTGATTTCTGATGTATCGAGTTGCTTACAATCTGCATCAGAATATTTTAATATTTTAACAAATCTATTAAGAGCCCCAGTTTGTTTCTTAATATCTGCTTCTTTCGCAGCGTGACGCTTACGATTTTGTGCACCGGATAACTTTTTTTTAAATTTTTGATTCCATTTCTATTTTATACCCACAAGAAATTATTACACAACACGACACAGAGACGAAATAATAGTCCGCGCTGCGCTACTGTCAGTAGCCTACTGAGATGCGTACCATATGACTGGTTAACTAGCAACATATGTTTTGTACGAAAATTCGTTTCTGCACATAAAAACCGTTCACCGTTTCACTTTAGATAGACTGCAGCAGACACAACATTCTTTAGGCAAGCATTTAGCCTGCTCTCGCTGCGAAATTGTAAACAGTCGGCTGATCAAAGAGGCGGCAATGTACAATTTTTTTAAATTTTTATTCGGTGTACCCGGCCAATATTTATTTTAATATTGATCATTCTAAGATTTTTTTGTTTTCATGATAAAAATTTTGTTTCTTAAAAATGAACTTATGAACGGTGCTCCGGCGGCGGCGCCCCCTTCGTAGCAGCGCCCGCATGCTCTGCATGCCCGCTTCCGTCGACCCTGGATTTACTTGCCTCACTCATCTACAAGTAATCCTTATAAACAAATGCAGAAATTTGTTTGTATAATCACTCTTTCTCAAACTTTGAAAAAAAAAAAAAAATACAAAAATTCTATATAGTCTTCATTGTTAGCATTAGAAGAACATGTGTTGTAAATACACAATATAAAGGCAAAAAAGTATTATTAAAAATTTTAATTGAAATCCAATGTGGAAAATGCAGCACTTAGTGCTAAATTCTGTAAAATTATAAGATGCAATGTCACTCAAGATGTTTATTGTATATGTAAATATTTTAGCAATCAATAAAATTATTATTATTATTATTACTATATTATATATTATTATTACCTCCAATTAAAAATAATAATAATAATAACTAAAAAATATTCCTATATTGTAAGCCGTATTTACCGCAGATTCGAATATTACATGCTTCTGAGAAAATCCACTTACAGAAGCAACTGTCCAGCTCCGATAATTATGATTTGTAAGGACAGGGAGAATAGATTCTTGGTAAGAAACACCCAAAAAATGGCGAATTAATTACCTTTAATTTTAAGACTTTAAAGTGTTTTAAAATATATTTTATATTATATTAACGCCATGAAAATTTCCAGTGATATATTTACTGTTATGTTTTAATTAATCTCATTACATTTATCTAATACGGTATATAAAAGCATCTATCACTCCAACATCTCCCGCAGTTACTTGTATTAACAGCGCTAGATGTTGCAGTTGCTCACGAGCTCTTTTGTACAGCGCAGGGTGACCACCCAGCAAAAATATTTTGTACCAACTTATGCAGAAAAAAAGGTACTAGATCTGAAAAATAAAAAAGTACTAAATTTTTATTTGCTTTCGTTTCACTCTATTTAAGACATTATACGATATTACTACCTTATTATCATAGATGAACTGAATGTAAAACCGCTAACTTAACACATGTACAACAAAAATGAAAAGAAAAAAGGCAAAACTCACCTCACTGTATCATCTATGAGTCCAAGAGCTGCAGTTGTCAATCATCATAACAGAAGTCCCAATTGTAACTCTAGCACTTCACACGTGTATTGATTCACCATTTAATTTTGATTCTTCTTCTTCTTATTATTATTATTACGTGACACTTCCAGGGCGTCCAAAGACTCATCGAGAGAGGGCACCTACTCTACAACTCTCCTTTTAGTGTTTAAAATAACGTAACATTAACTTTTTAGTTATTTAATATGCTATTAAATAACTGAAAAACATATATAAGAAAAACACCGGAAGCATTTATTCATTATTTTAGCAGATTTTGCTAAATTAATTAACTCTTCAGAAATAGCAAAATCTGTAGCTGATGAATGTTTCCATTTTTCTTTTGTCATCATTTGTTCTCCCTACAGCATTTTTCATTTGAAAACTTTATTCCAAAACACCATGAATTCTTGAATTTTCTTCAATGCTTCTACAGTCTTCAATAGTTGCCATTCTCTATCACGGGGTTTCTCAAACTGTGTTCCGCGGATGGTGAATAGGTGTTCCGCGAGAAGTTCTGGAATTTGTCATTTTAGTTTTCTAAGTATTTTTCATGAATAAATATTTTATAGTAAAAATATTCTGAGAATAATAATATTCGTGAATATGTGGAAAAGCTCAGACTCAGAACGCCTAATAACATCTGTGTATCGTTAATTTTCACACATCGAAACCTATCGACATTCGGGAAAGAGAACACCTCTGTTTATGACCGGTCATAAAAATTGCCTGCAAACGGATTATAACAATGGTGGCATATCCTCTGTTCTCAAAACTGAAGGAAATGCATCTGTGTATGAAATATCAGTGACCAAGCGGCATATTTTTAAACATGGAAATATTCATGAATTACCACACATCGAAATCTTTCAACATTTGGGAAAGGGAATACCGCCGTTTATGACCGATCATAAAAATTGCCTGCAAGCCCATTACCACAATGGACGGCGTGTTCTCAAAACTGAACGAAATAATCCGTGTTGCAAATGTTAGTGACCAATCAGCAAGGAAGTATAAAGAAAATTTTTCCTCTAAAATTAAAGATCAAAGTAGTCTATATCCGGTTCTCAAATCTAGTAATACTGAATACTTTCTTTTCAAGTTCGTATTGCAGTGTGTAAGTGCTTATTCTGAAACCGGAGTGCCGTGATTTTTTAAAAAGTAATAGGAATACAGATTTAAATTCTAATATGAATAAGAGACAAGGGACTTTGTTTAATTTTGGTAGTAAGAAATCTCTTATTGAAGGTGTTTGTGACGGAACAGATAGTGAGTCATCCACTTCAAGCCTACAAAGATCTCCAGGATGTACAAAAGGAGGGGAAAACTACCAACACACAGGAGAAAAAGTCTGCATTCACGTGTAAGTACTTTAATAATATTATAATTATATTTGGTGATCAGAATGGGATACGTCAATGAAAATCAGCACAAATTAATTTAATGATGTTTGCCTGAATAAACTACGCCATGCTACAACATTGCATTAGTTCAGTGATTGATAACTAATTTAAATGTAATTGTATATTTGTCAACATGGCACATCGAATACATAAGTGTACTAATACTCTTTATGACTATGCCATAATTAATTATTAATACTTATGTTAATGTATGAACTTTAAAAAAATTTGGAAAGGAATTATGAGTAAATTTGTTGGGACTGGGCCCTTGTCTTTTAAAAAAAAGAATTCTTCTTACTCTTTTTAACTAATTTTATAATTGATATATCTGATTTATTTCGAACTGTTTAATTTTTTGTTATTGGACATTTTATCAAACCATTCTTATTACAATTGCTTCTACATTATTTGACACGGTTTAGTACTTTTCTTACAAGTATTGTTATAATTCATATTTACTTTTGTGTGTTGCAGTCTTTTTTACTATTTTGCATTATTCATTTACTTTTATATTATTCGACATTTCTTATTTATAATCTTATTGTGCTTCATACTAAAGTTACCTTTACAACACAATTCTATTTGTCTTTATTATAGCTCTGACAAATATTGGAATTTGAATATTATTGAAAAAATCCCCATGGATTCTTGTTTAAAGACAGGAACTTTAACACAAGGAGGAGCAAGTACTTCTGCTGACACATCTACTCGTATGATTGGAGAAGATATGGAATTGCAAACTGTGGTTTTTTTCAAAAGCTAATATTAAAGAAGAAGAGTCATCTAAGAACAGACTAAAACGGAAGTACGATGAAAGGTATTTAAATTATGGATTTACATGTATTGGCAATACACATGCTCCTGATGCAATCTGTGTTTTATGTAATAAAATACTAGCAAACCGTTCTTTGGCTCCAACTAAACTTCGTAGGCACTTCGAAACGAAACACACTGATTACAAAGGAAAAGATATACAGTTTTTTAGATTTTTCTAGCGAAAAATCTAAACTTCAAATGGCTACAATTGCTACAATTGAAAATGCAACAGAGGCATCTTTTCGCGTGAGTTACCCCATTGCACTTCATGGTGAAGCTCGTACAATTGGTGTGACGCTCATTAAGTCTTGTGTGAAAGACATTGTATCATGCATGTTAAACGAGCAGGTTGCTAAAAAAATAGATGCAGTACAATTATCAAATGATACTGTTTCACGCCGTATCAAAGATCTTTCTGCTGACATGGAGAAAGAGCTAATTCATCGACTTAGACTTTGCAATGAATATTCATTGCAAATGGATGAATCTACAGATGTCGCAGGACTCGCTGTATTACTAGTGTTTGTTCGTTACATATTTGATAAAAGTATTGAAGAAGAGTTACTCATGTGCGAATATCTACAAGAAAAAATTACCGGAGAAGATATATTCAACTGTATTAATAATTATATTACAAAACAGGGAATCGGTTGGGAGAAGCGTATTGATATTTGTACAGATGGTGCTCAAGCAATGGTCGGAAAGATGAAGGGAGTTGTAACACGTATCCTTTCATTGTGTTTTGCATTGACAAGCACTAATAACAAAAAGAGATCCTACATTTCTAAAACCTGTTTTGGATGAAGCCGTAAAAATGATCAACTATGTAAAATCTCGACCACTTCAATCCAGATTATTTAAAATAGAATTTTGTGCGATGAAATGGATAGTGCACATAACGCACTTTTATTACATACTGAAGTGAGATGGCTATCCAGAGGAAAAGCAAATTTTAGGACAAAATTTTATTAAACTTTTTTTATTAAAGAATATTACAATTTTTAATACAAGAGATAAAATTGCATCTTTTGATAGGAAGTTGCAATTCTGGATTTCTACGTTGAACAGAATAATTTGGATTGTTTTCCCACCTTGCATGAATTTTTGACTGAAATAAATTATAAAGTAAATGAAGAAGTTTCTAACGTAATTTTAGAACATTTGCATCAACCCTTTTTGCAATATTTTCCAAAATCCAGTGAGGACAATTCCTGGATTCTGAATCCATTTACGGTGACAGCTAAGCCAGTAGGATTCAGCGGAAGTGACTATGAGAATCTAATTGACTTAATTAGTGACTCTGATTTAAAACAAAAATACAAGGAACTCGAATAAATGATTTCTGGACAAATTTAACAGAAGAGTATTCCAGCGTGTCAAAACTAGCCATTCTTGTTTTATTTCCTTTTACAACGACATATTTATGCGAGGCAGGATTTTCATATTATGCTGCAACCAAATCAAAGTCCAGGAACAGACTCGACGCTACACCAAATATGAGAATTCAACTTTCTAATATTGTGGCTGATATCAAAAGAATTTGTAATTCAAAGACCGAAAAACATCGGAGTCATTAAGAACTTAATTTGCAATATACGTGTATATACCCATGTGTTTTGTTTTTAATAATTGACATTTGACAATAAATGTTAGTTTTTTCTTAACGCTTAGATTTACTCATTTATTTTATTTATTATTTATATTTACCTACCCTACAAAACAACCAAGATGTTCCGTTAAAATTTCAGGATTTGTAAAGTGTGCCGTCGTAGGAAAAGATAAAGAAAATTTTTCCACTAAAATTGATCTTCAATTTTCCACTAAAAGTGGCAGTCTGTATCCGTTTCTTAAATCTAGTAATACTGAATACTTTCTTTGCAAGTTCGTATTGTAGGGTGAAAGTTTTGAAACCGTAGTGCCGTGATTTTTTAAAAGTAATAGACCTGCAGATTTCAATTTTAATACGAATAAGAGACAAGGGACTTGGTTTAATTTTTGTAGTAAGAAATCTCTTGTCGAAGGTGTTTGTGACAGAACAGATAGTGATTCAACCACCTCCAGCCTGCAAAGCGATCTCCAGGATGTACAAAAGGAGAGGAAAACTACCAGCACACAGGAGAAAAAGTCTGCATTCACTCGTAAGTACTTAGAATAATATTATACATTTTTGGTGATCAGAATGGGATATGTCAATGAAAATCAGCACAAATTAATTTAATGTTTATGTTTAATTAATTAATAATTAATTATCAATTATTAATAAAAATCAGCTAAATTACCAATTAATTATTAATTAATACATTACTAAACAACCAAGGTGTTCCGTGAAAATTTCAGGATTTGTGAAGGGTTCCGTCGTAGAAAAAGTTTGAGAAACCCTGCTCTATCAAGCTCTTCATAACGCCCTTAGATATACATTTTCTACGTCTTAAACCTGACCCTTGTCGGATGGATTTATCTTTTCAATGGGCTCCAAATTATGCTGTGCATCAATAAAAAGTGGTTACTCATATTAAAATATTTAATTTTTTTTTTTACTTGTTTTCATTGTTGTGATGATCTTATAGCGCACGAGAAGTGTTTGAATAGCGAAGATAAATTTTCATTGGCTAATACCAGTCGGATTGCGTGAGTATGGGATCAGGGGGAAGAGATGGTTAGCGAACAATGAGAGGGAGGAGGGGGGGGGAAGAGAAATCATGCTGGTGTCACTGAATGTGACGTTTGGGGAGGTGGAAAAAAAGAAAAATATTAAACTCAAATGTCCAACTCTCATGTTCTTCTTATTATTCGGAAGGAAGAAAGTACTAGATCTATTGGTGAACGTACTAGAACACTAAAAATTTATAAAAAGTACTAGATCTAGTACGAAAGTACACCCTGGTACGGCGTAGCCGTTAAAACATGGACTGGGCTGCGTTTTCTAGTTTCAGAGCTCTGCTTCCAGAAGAAATTATTCTAGTGTTCGAGGATTTGGCACGTCAAGGTAATGGAATTATGAAATCAGTAAGTGGTACTCCCCCCCCCCCCCTATTTCAGCACTTTAGATTTTTACTAATATTAGGAAATTTGACTGAGAAGTGAAAGCCGTTCTGACACTAATAAAACTCCTGATATTTACCAGCATTTATGCCACATACCTTGCGTATACCAGACAGAATAAAATAAATCCAAACGACAGCACTTTTACAATTCCTCCCCCGTAGGATAGAGTATTTTCTGCAGACAAATGCACACGCAAACAAATAAAAGTTGCTGTTGTAATGGATTATTGCAGTCTTATATGTTATTGTCTGTCGGCACATGTCTTCTGATGTTGGTCGCATATTAGTGACAGCGTCTATTAAAACACCATCAACATAACGGTGTGGTGCACCCGCAAACCACACATGTGGAGGGGGACACGTGCTTTATGACTGCGGCCATGCACAAATAACGGCGGCGGTTGACAACGTGTTAAAATATAAGTACCGAGACTGTCGCCGCGGTCAGACTGGTAGCCGACTTATCTACCGCCCGGTCATTAAACACAACGAGTAAGTTATCCTTTCCAAAATTTATATGAAGTACAGAAGAAACATTGATTACGTTTCAGTGGTAAACACACACAAAATTATGCGGACGATGATATGCATCTAAAAAATACAAACGAAGCTTAAGTTCTGAAAAAAAAAAAAAAATCAAGATTTGTAAATACTCTACTGTTTATCATTATAGACGGCAGAATATAAAATACATTTCTAGATACGAATGATAATATAAAAAAATGTTTTTAATGCATTTCTAGATACGAATCATAATATTACATAATAATAATAACACAAGCATTCCTATGTAGCCTGCTGGAAGTAGGATTAGATACCGCTAGAATTAAATTAATTTTCCTTTGGAAGTTTCTAGTTTTTTATTTGATCTTAACGAAAGACAAAGATAAAATTATCAGATATAGATTTATTTCTTGAAATGTTTTACCTTGTTTTATGATATTTTATTAGTGTAAAAAAAATAAAAAATAAATAAAAAAAATCATGAAAGCAGACGATCTATGGCGCATTCAGTAAACAGTTTATTTATTTTTTATTTCAAAATGAGAATCGGAAAGGACAGTATATATCATTATAAAACACGATAATTATTATTTTGTAACAATCCAAAAGTTTTACAAAATAAACTCCAATTTATCTGCTCGTATAATGATGGTCTACTAGAGTTGATTTCTTAAATGAGAAAATAATGCCTAGCATTATTTCGAAGAACTTGTATCATATGTAGTGGGGATTTACTTATTTATTTTTAATAGGATTCCCAAAATAGTGACACTGCATAGATGACACTTTTCCAAAACAAAAGACAAAAGAACAAGCAGAATAAAGTCATACTACTATGAGTTTAAAAACTGGAAGTTTTTAAACTTCCCACTCCGCACAAGTCCACCTACAGGTTGACTTGTGCGGGGTGGGAAGAAGCAGCTGTGATCACCAATGTAATATCATTGTTTCCTATCTTATAAAACCTCCTGTTTTGCAATGAATGATTTAATTAGAAATGTATGCCAATTTCTGTTTCAAATAAAATTTGCAGCTAATGGAGAAAGCAAGATATTTTCTAATAAAAAAAAAAAAAAAAAAAAAAAACGGGGGAAGGATGGCACTAAATTAAAAGTCCATTTTTTTTCAAATCAACTTTTTCAATTATTTTCAACAAGCACAAGCTTAGTACCAGCGTTAGTACGGCAATTACCTTTAATTCAATCCCCTAATGTAAATATATATTACAAATAAGATTTTGTGTTTTTGACTCCAATGTGAATCGAAGGTCAGCAAAAGCTTCCAGATAGTTTCCATTATGCAAAATGTATCTTACATCTGCCTGCACTTGTTAATGCTAAGACGAATTAACTCAAGAAGGCCTTACTAGCGTTTTAATGCATAAACTGTTATCTGTTTAAGTATTTTTTAACTTGCCATTCCTTTTAAGTTTCTTGCGGAGGTGGCAGAGTTTTTATTATCGGAAAGTCGGATTTTTCATCCCTCAAAACAGGTAAATCGTATAGAACACTTGCAATTTTTAGACATAACAGGCTTATAGCTGTAGCTACTGGAGCGGTAATTCCAACCACTTAACCACCTGATCCTATTTTTCTTTCTTTTTTTTTTTTTTTTTTTAAGTGACAGTTTTGTGATCAGTAACAATAGTTGAATTTTCGTCTTTTATTATACAGTATTTCCTTTTTCTACGTTTGCTGGTCATCACTTATTCCTAAACTTAATCAGCTACATTAAGTCCTATGTTTGTTTGTATTCGTTTAAAGCATGGGTGTCCAATCTTTTGGCTTGCCTTGGCCACACTGAGTGAAGAGGAATTGTCTTGGCCCGCGTATAAAATTCATAATATACTTAACTTGTTAAATGTATATACATAGTATATAAGTAAAAAACTTCCTTTATTTTTATTTTTTTTATTATAATAATAAAAAAAGAGGGCAGCATAAACACAAACCTAGTGAGATATTTGGCCTTGTTTACGTGCAACCAGTGCATCGATGTCTGGTTCGATGGAAATGGTTGCGATTTGTAGTTAGACATTACTTGTTCCACAGGTTCTCCATTCACAATGCGGTTGATATTTTCAATGTTTCCGCCTATTTTCATTGTCTCTGTCTTGTTATTGCTGACCTTCGTACCATATCTATTACAACAGTTATTCGATTTAGGCAGGAATCTTTCAGGCTTCAACTGGATTTATTAATGTGATCAAATTATAGATAATGAATAACAGTGAAGATGATGTGCATCCTTGTCTCACGTCTGATTTAATATCAAATCATCTTCCTGTATCTCCTTCAATGTTGACTTACCACTCAAATATAGAATATCTCATTTATACGATATGACAAGCGTTTTGAACAGATTTTCTCCTGACACCTTGTCACAATCCTTTCCGAAATACAGATCCTTGTTATATTTTCATGGTTTAATTCTGATTCTGACAACCTCTATTTGACCTGAATCCAGCTGGTTCTTCACCGAGCTTTCCTTCCACAATTTTTATTGGCCTTTTCTCAAGTACACTTGCTCAATGCCCCTGTAATTCGCACCTTCAGTTGTATTTCCTTTTTTATAGATGGATTCTATGAGAGCTCACCTGCAATTATCCAGAATCATGTGCAGTGTGCCGCTGTATAACTTTTCAAATACCATCTCCTCCCGCTTCCATTCCACATTTCAGGTTTTTGATGGCTTTTCTACTTCGAGTATGTATATTTATTTATTTCTGAATGCATTCCTGTTGGAAGTCTTCTACCACCATTCTGATACTGCTGGTTTCATTTAGCAGTCTTTCAAAGTAATTACTCAAGATGTCTAGAATATTTTCAGTTTTCATGTCACCTTTGTCATCTCTGATTCCTTTTACAGTACTTTCACCCATTTCTCATTTTCAATAACATCCAGAATATTTTGCCATCTTCTTGATATTTATTTTCTTTATTTTCTTCAGCCTCTCTGGCTGAACCAAAGTCTTGCCATGACTTTGTTTAGATAGTTTTACACAGTGTTTAGCTTTCTTGCATTTGTCTCTGTATTTTCTAAGACAAGCTGACTTACTCTTCAGCAACTTTCAATATGCTTCCTTCTTTTCTTCACTGCCTCTTAAACTTCCTGAGTCCACCACGGAGTTCTGATTTGATTTTTTTTTTTTTTTTAAATCTGCAGACTACCTTATCACCTGCCTCTCTGGCTGAATCAATTAATGTTTTCTTAAGGATTTGCCACTGAATCTCCAACGTTGTTTTTTTATTTTTAAACGCTTTTATTTTTTCTTGAACAATATTAGTATATTTGAGCCTATAATAATTCACGTGAAAACTGCTTTGATTCGTTTTCAACTTTCTTATATGTTCTTCTTTTCAATATCCTGTTCAGCACTAAATGGTGATCATTTCTAATTTCAAATCCTGTGTACACTCATGTATTTTGAACCAATGGCATCGACAATAATTTATCTATCTTATAACTTAGCTTATTTCTTGCATCTTTTTTCTATGTGAATTTGTGCACATTTTTATTTGGAACATGGTATTAATAACAACTAGTCCATGTCATCAATCATCATAACGCCTTATTATGATGATATAAGTAGAGACCATATTGGTCTGTTCAGGTCTCATTATCCATCCAATATCCTTTTTTGAGGTCTGCCCTGCCTGCCTTCTCTTTCCAATTGGCTTGTATTTTAGTATCTGTTTAGGATATCGGGTGTTGGCCATTCGGTTTACATGTTCTATCCATTTTTACTGATAATTGTTTAGTTTTTCTTCTATTGATTTTGTTTTTAGTTCTTTTAAAATATCTGCGTTCCTTTTTTGATCTAATAATGTGTATTTTGCAGTTCTCGTGAATTTCATTTCACTTGTTTTTATTATTTATCTTGTTTATTGCCCAAATTTCGCTGCCATATAATAATGTGGGCACTGCTAAAGTATTGTATATTTTCAAGCGTGTTTCTTTTTGTACTATATTTATTTGGGTTGAGTGTTCTATTTATCAGGCCTATGATCTGTAAAAATTTTGAAGTTTTTAATTTTATATCTTTTTCTCCTTCACATCATATTTCACATCCAAGATAACCGAAAGTATTTATCTGTTCTATTATTATATTAATAACTATTTTACTTCAAACTGGAGTTTGTCCACAAAATGCCATTGTTTTAGTCAGTGTCCTGAGCAATAATCCAGGAGGTACTTACATTATCAGGTTTGCTCTTTTCTTCAAATTTTCCCAAACATTTCTGTATGTCTGGTAATCATTTTCTGCTCTGCTGTTTACATCTCCAACAAAAATTAACTTTTTCGCTGTGTCAGCTGTCTTGTCTAAGACGAGAACACGACAGTAGGGATGTCCGCCATGGAGAATAAGAGTTTCAATGATGGTTGGTTAGAGAGTAAATATCAGCAGGAACGTGGCATATCAAGAGAGTGAATCACGAATTTTATTCTCTGTATTTTGGGTAGACACTGCTATTCGGGGCACATTCTAATTAGCGACATTAATTCTAAGCATACCAATTGGGGGGGGGGGGTGAGACTGGTTAAGTTGGTTGGATTGTTTTGGTATTGCCGAAGCAGCTAAGGCTATGAGACTATCGTATTATGACTTCAAATCACGCGTGTTCTCCTGTTTTGCAGGATGAAAAAGTTTCAGTAATTTTCCCGAAAACTTCCGATACACTTATAAGTCCTGCCCCCAAGGACCATATCATAAGTTTCTGGATATTTCTTTAAAATTCAGGGTGCATGAAGTGTACTCGAATGTTTTTAATGTTCGTAGATTTTTTTTTTATTATCCTGACTACATGTATAGCAAATATGATGACTGCTGCATAACGAGTCTATACTTGAAAGAGGGGGTGCTTCGATTAGTGGTGGCGAATCGAGTAGAAGGAGATTAGGCGAAGTGATAGATATTCGAGGAAAACTGGATTTTTTTTTTTGTAGTTTTTCTTGCCACATTATTGAAGCAATCTACTTCAGTTCTTCACTAATAACACCATTTCAAAATATTAATTTGTAACATTCGAGGAGATTCCCTCGATAAGTTCCTGAATTCCTAACGGTACCTATATAATAATAAAAATAATTTGCATTCAGAAAAAAAGCGAGGTTATCTTGTTCTCTAAAACGCTGCAATATTATTTTGCTGTGATGAAAGGGGAGGCGATCATCCAGCGCCCCACCTTTCCAGGGAAACGACTACCGAAGAGTAAACATTTGGCTTGATTAGTGTGCGCTCATCTTTACTTATCTCAATATTTTAATTTACTACCAACAAGTACGTTGTTGGGAAATGCAGGGAGTTCGTATTATATTTCCAAGCAACTGTTGCTGTATAAGCTGCGTGTTTATGGAGAGCACAGTTTGTATGCGACGTATTCGTTACATGGCCTACGCATATTATGCTTCTGAACTCCTTCTGTGAGCTATTCTGTTGCGTCTTTCAGTCATTGTACCATACAAAGATTTTTTTACTTTTTTTCAAAACAAAAACATCTTTCAACTAATGATTCCTTAATTGGCACAACAATCTCGCGGTTACACATTGTATAATCGATTATATTACAATTAATGTGTTCCAGAATGAACAATAGGACCACCCCCTTAGCTTTCTGCCGCCGTCCAATCAACTAACCTTTCGGCAAGGTTCAAAGACTTACGGCTTCATTCGGTGTGTAAACAAGACGGACAAGAACACGAGAAGCAGTAAGCCGCACATATCGTAGCCTGTGGGAAAGCGGCGTCTTTTGATCCTCTCTGCAGCACGAGGTTGTCGTACAGCCTGAGGTTTGTTTATGGAGGCCAGGAAGTGTATAAAAAGGCTACGATGGTGCTAAGTGATGCACCGCACACTTTCTTCTCTGCTTCTGCTGCCGCCTAGCCATCGGAATGTCGCTGTTTCGGTTTGCCATGACCCTCGCATTAGGTCTGACTCTCGGCCTTATACCTGGTGGCCTGACTTCGAAATCGCCGGGCGGCATTAATACCGAAGTTTCATTATCTTCGTGGGTTGACGAAGCACTGTCGTTGATCCGCAACCTCTCTTGCGAGGATTCGTTTCTGAGTACCGAGAAGGAATGCGAGAAGTTGACGAAGATACCAAAGTCGCAGTTTAACCTGTATGTGGCCAAGCCCACTACCGAAGGAAAGCTGACAACTGTCCTTCCCGATGGCGCCCTTGGTCGTTCGGGATCCCACGATTCAGTTTTAGTACTCGATCCTTACCCGAGAGCTAATTTCGGACACCTCGTAATAATCTTCTTCGTTGACATTGACTGGTCGGAGTCGCGTTGCAAACGGAACAGCGGAAAATACATCGGTAAGGAAATTTTTTTCTTCCATATTCTCAGTTCAAATTCGTTTCATGAGTCAGAAGATTCAGTTCAGTTTTTTAGGTAATTTTTGATTAAAAAGTATCTTTAAATATAACTCAAATGTGTTATTTTTCGCGTTTCTTTTCTCTCTCACAGTACAAAATGGTTTTCGTATTTTCTACGGAAAAAAGAAACATTTATAAAAGTAGTATAGTCCCTGTAATCTTGAGATTTATTTTTATATGAATAATAATCGCAAACCCACGAAAAATAGGAGCACCAAAATGTCAGTGCCCCGAGTCAATGGCCTGCTTTGAAATGCAAAATTCAGCCACCCTTGAAGCATCGCAGACGCCTTTCATTCGATCTATTTGAAGCAGAATGCTGTCGAACGTGCTAGTATTGAACACCAGGATGACCGGATTCCAATATTCGTAAGTCATCGGAGGGGAAGGGGGGGGGAGGAATTCAAAACGTGATAAAATGAAACATTTGTTTTATTTGTTATAAAAGAAGCTAAACATTAAGACGACCTCATCAGAATACAAGGCGATAATGCACACTACTTATGATTGATATCAAGTACTACAGTACAGGTGTGTGTGTGTGTAACTTGTTGAAAATTAAATTTATATAAATATTTAATATATTTATATATAATACTTGTTATAGGGACAGCGAATGCCAGATCAGGAAATTCCATGCAATGGCATTCCAGGACTTCTGTGTGATGGCCCAGAATGCCCTTCATAATGCATGCATGCGTCCTTTATAGAACTGGATGAATATTAAAATCGTTTTTCATAGAATTCCATTCCTCATTTGGGATGAAAATTTTCATACGCATTATCGTGGCTTAAATTAGCATGATAAATGGATAAGTGAAGTCCTTGTTAAATTTTCAGAAAATTTCAACTCTGTAGTGAATAAGATCCCCCCCCCCCGAACATAAAAAATAACCACCATCCCCATGATGCTACGGTACCGTAGGCTTACATTTCGTGAGTGGGATTACTGTAAAATTTAGGCATGCTTGTCTTTGTTTATTATACATTGATTCGAATGCCAGGACGTTTTAAAGTAGACCTGAGGTGAATGGATGGTGGGAAGGTATTAGAGGTAAATTGCCTACTGCAGTTATTTAACTAACTTTCGACTTATGAAAATTGTAATAGTTAGCATATAATTAGTATAATTATGCAAGTGAAAAGCGAATGGCTTCGGGGTTCATCTTAATGGATGGGGACCCGAAAACTAAGACTTGAAAGTTAATGACAAATTAAACTATGAACGCGTTGCCAATTTGGGGTTATTGACTGGTTGGATGTGTAGATGGCCGTCACCATTGTATCATTGGATTGGATTATTGATCGCAGTGATCAGTGACATAAATAAATAAAAATAATGAGTGTATCTGCTGGGACAGACTATTGCTCCTGTTGTCAGTTTTTAATAATTCAAGGTTTTTTTTTTTTTTTTTGTTGTTGTAAAGAAACATCCTTCCTATCAACACTAACCAACTCTCCTCACCCGAAAAATTACAGAAAATATTACATAATTTATCCAATAGATCTATAAAGAATGTTCATTTGTTTCTTTTTTGTTGTGTTACTCAAAAGAAACTTCATAATATTTCTTACTTTCAGTTTTTGAGTGGAGAGGCTGTTGATGCTCTTCCCTTTCTTGACCCACCACTAGGTGAACAGTAACTTATACAGCATAAGGCGCATTCTAGTGGTTCTTAAGGTTCCGAAATATACCCTTAAACTCCTGAAAGTAAAAGGGAAAAAAAAATCGATTGCTTCAGCTCCTCTCTAAGAGTGGCCCGTCAGTCACGAAGGGGTTTAAACCTTTAATCGCTTTTTATTTAATTATTATTATTTTGTTATAATGAAATCAGAACCGGCAGCTTTTTTCATTAGTCATGTAAAAAACCACATGACCTAAATGCCTTCCATTTTCGCTTCACAAAGAGGGGCCCTTTCCACGGCATGTTCCATGACAGCTGTTGCGGATAATGTTTCTGGCTGCAGCGCCCTAATGTTTGGAGAACGCTGAAATCAAATGCTCCCTTTCAAAATAAAATTGCTCGATTTGGTTCGTTGTTGGAAAAAAAAAAAAATGAAATCAAAAACGTTATTCACATTTTAAACTCCTTCGTGACTTATCAGCCACGTATAATCATTTGTCATAACCATATATAATTATTTTGTGAATCAAACACTGGTAGAACTACTCCACTGAGAATTGGAAATAGAAATGCAGCTAGCTACAGGGAGCTCGGTGAAATATTTTCAAAATCTAGATGAAAAACACTTATTAGACCTGAAAACTGCTTGTTGAGATTGGCTCAACAATAATCTTTCCGTCACTGAATGAACATAAATGTTCTTTTGGAGATAGTCATTAAAAAAAAAAAGTTAACAGAAGGAATTATTCTTTCGGAAAGGTTCCTGAAATATTTTACAGAAGTGTTCCGAAAATGAATAGCAAAGGGTTCGTATATATAAGGCAATAATAATATCCGGAAAAATAACTAAAGCAAATAGACTGCTCAGTAGGCTTTATTCATTCATCGAGTTTAACTGTGATAAGTTGTGGTGTATATTATTAGTTCTCATTTACCTCTCCTTATGTGATTTAGCGTATGTATATATTTTGTATATTGGTACCACATTACGATTTACCAAGCGCAGTATCGATAAATTTCTTGCTTTTGGCATTAGGTTGCCTCTTAAACGTTCAGGATTTTTATGGAACCATGATTACTACTAAAAGGAGTCCCCTGTAGGAACGTGGGAGGCAACACCCAACTATTGTGAAGAAGCTCCAATTATGATAGCATCATGTCCACAGTTCTTATTCGACTAAAGCTTTTTATTTTCTCTTCGCTCCCGATCTTGACTAACACGAGCATTTTTCAATACATCCGCGGGAATTGAGTATTAAGAATTATTTCAAAACTTAGATGCCGAAACAAAAAGAGAAAATATACTTGTTTTAAATAATAAATAATGGCAAAATTCCAACCTTGTGTATATATTTTAATGTGGTTCCCAGCCGCGAAAGATTTTTGTAAATTTATAATATATTCGTACCGTGAGTGGACTACGGATTTTTTTTTTTTTTTTTTTTTTGGTGCAGAGACCAATCAAGAAACTTTTTCAAGCCACTTCAGATCTCCAATAATAAAGCCATCGGCCATAAGCTCTGTATTACTACACCCTTTTAGGTCTGGCTCCCACTGACGAGACCCTCAATGAAGGTCGAAACCGGTATCGGTAGTGACCATTACCTTAATGTATAGCATCATACATCTCCGCAAGGAAATGTGCTTTGCATTAGGGGAAAATTCTAAGGAAAGTGATCAGAGCTTACTCCACCTTTACAGCGAGTTGCCTAGTGTTGCACTACGTGCAGCCGCAAACTTGACTTACTTGGGAAAAAGGATTAAAAACCTAGCTTATAAAATTGCTTGGTATCTTTAACATAATATATACCCAAGGTAAAAAAAAAAAAAAACTTTCTACATGTTTAACCTTATCAAGAAATTAGCCGAACCTAGGCCGATTATTTCAGCTAATCGACGACATCTTTTTAAAATCTGTAAAGTCTGGAAAAGTACATTCTCTTTATATAAGTTGGTAAAAATTTTGTTTTGAAAGCATGTATTTTTGAAGTGCTTTTGTGTGTGTGTGTGTGTGTGTGTGCTTGCTTGCTTGCGTGAGCGCGCTCTTTGGTTTCTGGCTCCTGATTTGATTCCTGAAGACTAACAATGTGAGGATTTTTTTTTTTTTTTAAATCAATGAGCTAATTTCATGTTTCCTTTCTGCTTCTAATCCAGTTTTTCTTTTATCCTTCAACAAAATAGACAAGGAAAACTACTTTCAATTGACACAAAAATGGAGGAATATGAGTGATGGCAACAAGCCTGCATTAAACATTTGGTTTCATAATTTGTAACTTCCTGCTAGAATTTTTTTGGTAAGGGGATCGATAGTCATTCTACAGCTCTTTGTTTTGATAGCATTAAACCTAGGGTTGCCACATTTTGGAAAACCAAAGACGGGACAATTTTGGTGAGTTGGTTTTACAAAATAAAAAATAAATATGGCATTTGGTTTTACAAAATAAGTATCAGTACTTTTAGAACTGGAACTCGAAAAGCTCAGTTTGTGTTTCTGACTGTTAATGTGTTGTGTAATATCCGATCGCCCCCCCATGTGCAATACTAAACGCTCGTCCACAGGTTTTGCATTCAACTTCGTCGTGATGTTTTCCTTTTGCAATAAAATTCCATTCCTTCGAATAATCATCGTTGAAAACGCACTTTCGTTTTGGACATTGTGAAGGGTTTAAGGAAAGAAACAAAATTTAATTTATCTTTGTATAATTAATAAAGAAAATTAATTTACCTTTAATTATATTTTGTGTATTAACCAAATATCGTACATTCGAAAAAGGCGAGACATTATTTTTTAATAATTATTGAAATAGCATCCACGTACTGTACCGATACCGCACTAAACAAAGTCCAAATAAGAACTGTTTAAAAATAAGCAAATCTGTACAGAATTATAAATAAAATGCTTATACTAAATAAAAAGCGACCAATGAAAAGGACCGTCGGCGCCATGCCGCCGCCGTAAACTGTAAACAATTAATTTCCTCGAATTGTCAGTTTTCATGGCGTACAAATCAATTTATGTTAGATTATTTGAAAAGAATATTGAAAATTATAATTATTTAACATAATATTTATAATTTCATCTTTTCATTAAAATACGGGGCATTAGGCTGTTCCTACAAGTACAATACGGGACAGTCCCGTAATACGGACGTCTGGCAAGCTTAATTAAACCACTACAGTAAGTAATTACCAATTCCATACCATAAATGTGCATCTGTCAGTTCAATCGGTAGCACTGCAATAATGTCAGTAGATGTGCAAAAACTCATTTAGAATAGACTAAAAATCATCTCGAGGTCTCTGTGTTTAAAAATAATACCAACGTTTTAAGAAGCACACACACACACACACACACACACACACACACACACATATATATATATATATATATATATATATATATATATATATATATGCTCCATTCCGTTAATAGATATTTATGCAAACACTTCTTGCCATACTTTTTTTTTGTTGTTGTTGTTTGTTTGAATGAAATGGAAATGAGACTGCGGAATAATTCTGGATTCCGCTTTGACGGAATAATTCGAGATTAATAGGGGTCTCTCGATTTACGAGGATAAGCCCGCAATTGTTTAGATAAATAACCGTATTTTTGGCATAGTGTAAAATGTTAGTTGGCAAGCTCCAAAGGTTCCGAATAGATTTTTACAAAAACCATACACTGGCATTAGCTAAAGTAATTTATTACGCGTCTCTGAAAGAGGATCCGAGTGGTGAACTGCGATTGTGTTGTTAATTAGTTGAGCAGTTCATATTTGCCGACAGTCATTGTTTGAACAATCTGCATTCTCTTGGCCATTAGATGATTTCTGTCGCTCTCAGGGTGAGTATGATACGTTTCTGGGGGCATGTTGCACACGCTAATGTTATTAGACATTTCCCGAACGCAGGCTACTGCTGGGGTGTAACAAATTGCCAGCAACCACGTGCAAATCCCGTAGAGATCAAAAGGTATGCCGCCTGCCTCGACAAAGGTGTGGTCCACACCTGGCTTGACCCGAAGACGTGCAGCCGTCCGTGACTTAAACCCACACAGAAGGTTTAATGGTAGTATTTCTTTTAGCGGTTCATCAGTCACTGTCGGTTATTCCCTTAGAAAGCAAAGCCCCATTCAGACTCGTGGGATTTGGGAGCCATTGAGTAAGCTGTTTGCAAGAGCAAATTTAAATGGGCCACAGTCGTGTTCGGGAGAACTTTGAAAGACTGATGTTTAGACATTACAACTTTAATAACACCCCACCAGCAAAGATCCACCGGCGGAGAGGAGATTCTCAGTCCCCATCTAAATCCTATTAGTCCTTACCAAAGGCTTCCGATTCACTGGGTTTTCACTGCGAGAATTTCATTAAATCGGCGTTTTGAACCAGATCATCAGATGCGTATCAATAATTCTGAAGGATTAATTTAAATCCACAGTGACATGTCTCGTTTTTTTTTTTTAATTAATTAATTTATTTATTTTTAATGGTGATTGAACTCGGAAGAATTTTTTTCGAATATTGGTGTTTTGCATCTTCAAATTGAGCATTTCTGATCTCTTAATTAAAAAAGAAAAAAAAAGTTGATCTAAAATGTATATGACATCATAGATTTGACGAACTCCTAGAAAGGGAATAAAATATTTTTAAGTGTCTGGGGACAGTTAAAAATATTTTCTAATGCAGTTGCATTATTTATTTATTTTTATCACGTTTACAAAAACAAATCGAAGTAATAAATTATAATAAACCTTAAAGGATTACTGGAATTAAAAACATTTGGTACGCAATTTGATTGAATGGCATATCAAAGGAGCGGGGAGGAGAACATGCTGTCAACTAATTTTAAAAAAATCACGACTTGAGACTACCATAGATTTCGGCCTGATTGCGGGTGAGTGGATATAGCGCTTCTTTCTTTCCAACGGTGTTATAAGCTGGCAATAGTTGCTAACATTATAACACTTATCGAAAAAATTATTTTGAAAAGTCAAAACAAGACTCTTGCATCACATCGAATGAGAGTCATGAGTTCAGATCCCTTGTCAATTTTATTAATCCTAGCATCTGTCAAACCACGTTTCCTTTCTCTTGCATCCAGATGATTTAATTGACCCGTGTTATTTTCCTGAATCGATAATATGAATGCCCTTCTACCATTCCGAACACACCATTCAATCTTTTTTTTTTTTTTTTTTGCATAGGTTGTCAGTAGTATTAAAATTCTTCTAACGCTGATGAAATTTCTCTGATTATTCTGAAGGTTTTTGCTGTTTAGTTGGCCTCCGCTGGCATTCATTCTGCAGCTGGGAAATCAGTTAATATTAATTCAATCGATTCCTTAGAATGGTAACAATTCTTTACAATCCAATGCTCTTTTCCACCACCTGAGAATCTAAAAATTTAAAGGAAGATAGAAAGTTAAGTAGATATCTCTTGAAATTGGCGGGTCATGCATGCTGGTTGAGGAGAGATTGGCCAAGGAGTGGATTATGTGATTAATTTGAAAGTTTGGAACGGATGGGTTGGATTACGTTGAATTGGCGAGGAAACTAAGCCTATAGTGGAGAGGGTAGTATGTTGGTCAATTACGTGTTATTTTGGCTGGCCTGTTTTGTAGAATTAAAATCCTGAGTTTCCGGGAGAAAAAAATCGTACCACATGAGACAGTCTAACTCTCATTCCTTTCACGTCCTTATAAGGTTCTTTACGTCGCAGGCAGGATTCGAGCTCACATTCTTCCAAGGAGAGAGAGAGAGAGAGAGAGAGAGAGAGCAAAAGGGCATATGCTAGAAAATGAGGCTGTTATTAGGGGAGGTCTGCGCTCTGGAGTATAACCAGATAAATAGGAGTTAGGTCATATTTCCTGTAACTTGTTAACTGGGGTGAGGACAGTGCTAGGTTAGAAAGATCTCTCTGGGATTGAGTGGGAATTATTGTTCAGCTGTTTCAAGATGAGGTGGAAACAATTATCAGTGTCCCAAACGGAAGATAAAATATGGTGGGACTTTATTTGCCATTCTTTCGTCAGCCAAAATTATGACTCACCCAATCCAAGGTAAGCCAGCTCGTCTAGTAACAGACTGGGGCTCTGACGTAATACTATTGCTGTCCTTAAATACATTCAGAGAAGCACTTTGACACAAGTGGTTTTTTTTTTCCCTCAACATCCAGGAATAAATAAATGTTACTAGGAATTCTTTAAGTTGTGGTAGCGAGGTTCCATTAACTTCTTGCTGTATATAAATTAATTTTTGCAATGACAGCAAATCCAGTTTTACACTTTGAACTACTGAAATCGAAACCATTATTCAGTTTGGTTCTGGTAAGATATTGGTAACTCCATTGCCAGTAATGACTGAAAACTAGTATATACATTTCTCAGCAACCATGAAATTAGATAGTTTTCTCTTTCACTCCAGACTTTATTTTACCTCTGAATACCTTAACCTTTCTAAGATAATGAAGGGCAAGTAAAAGGTGAAACTTTTTTATTTATTTTTATTTTTTTCATGCCTGCGCGACTTAAAGCAATACTTAGTGAATGCATATTACTTTATTTTTTAAATCCACAACTTATCCTTTTTTATAGTTAGTAATATCACGTCATCTCGGTAGAGATGATTTATTTTACGTTTTAGCTTTCCGAAATATCATTCCTGACTTCGAAAAATGATGTTTTTCAACTCACTCAATGAACAAGCTCTGTACAAGCTGATATATACCTCGCTTCCCTTTTCTAATGATGTTATCTTCATTGTGTGTTAGCAATATAATCAGCATTCACATGCTCCCAAACGATAAGACCAACATCACAGGTTACATTTTATGTAAACAGACCTACATCTGGAAAAGGCACCTAATGTCGAAGTCTATATAACGAGCATAAATACTCTAGTTTTTGTTTATGAAAATGAATAGCCTGCTGTCTTGCTTTTGATCACAACTCTTAGGATAAGTGTGGTGGAAAACCATCAGCTCATTTCTGACTGAAAGAATACCGCGCCACTCTTGACAGAATCGTGCTGTGCTCTAAATCTGCGTTCCATTTTCATCCCATAGATGTTCGATTATGTACCGGCAGGAAAAATTTTAAACCCTAGGCAATTTTCCATACAGTTTGCATTTGCAATTACTATTAACAAAACCAAGGGATAGTACATTTACAGAAAAATATATTCCCTCAATAGCCTCCGGAGCGCAATAGGAAGAACCACGTATATTGGGCCCTTTAACTGGAAAAGGCCTGAGTTCGACCTCTCGTAGTAATCTTTATATGGGCTTTTTTAAGGCGAGTTAGCCGATCTCATATGCAGGTTTTTGTTTGTATGTTTATTGCTCTTGTCCTGGAAACTCCAGTTTTTCATCCCGTCTACAGATAAATTGGCCATCAGAACATACGCAATTTCAGACCAAAAATAAGTTTGTTGGTGGTAGATGGCGTTGATTGTAGTTTGAGAATTAAGTACTAGGATGACGGCGAGATGTGTGTTGTGGAATACCTTCCTTGGAGTTGTCACATAATAATAATGTTAATAAATAAATGTGCGGCCAATCCAACGAAAGTAAAGCTTAGGAGTATGGTAGCATATACATATTTACTTGATCCTGGTTTCTCTCAAAATAAATTAAATTAAACTTGCCAAGGAATTATATGCTTGTTTAAACCTTTATCCAAGTGTAAGCAAGCATATAATTCCTTGGCAAGTTTAATTTAATTTATTTTGAGAAAAACACACAGAACTTCCCTTCGTACTAGTTTGGTTATATCGTTAGGTCCTTTTGGCAGTTATTTATTAAAGCAATATCTGAATGTATAATCCTAATCATAATCAACCTGTACTATGTCGGTATAAAAATTCAGGATTTTCTTGACATCTAGAATTGGTTTGAATATGAAAAATGTTTAAACAGTTAAAATCTGTAAGTCAAAATATCATTTGTTTATTCGATAATAAAATATGCTTGTGAGAGTTTTCAGCCATTTCCAGAACTAGTCGACTATTGGCTTAGGCAAGTAATTATATTTTCTTTTTAAATTAAAAGATTTGAAAAAAGTAACTTGGCAAAATACACATAAAATGGCATATGCAATCAGGACTGTGGAGCCTGAGGCAGAAGTTTCTATGCAGCTGGACCCCGAGCCATTAAAAAACGCTCTGTGGCTCAAACTAACTAACAAACAATCATAATCATGAGGAGGGCACGTATGCATATGGTTTGATGCTATATGGTATAGTTTTCTTTTTCCTGTTCTTTTTGTTTACTTTTTTTTTTAAAATGTCTAAACCAGTGAGTGATTTTTGGATAATGCGCGTTTAAAATTTTCAGAAATGTCTAGGGGTTGTATTTCCCCCCACTCAAGCCAGTGCTTTATGTTCAGCTTTAAAAAAGCATTAAATAGGGTTTGAACAATGAAAGAGGATTTTCTTGAGCCAATTTTGTTCTTAAGAACAAACTACTATACATAATTAAAATTTTGAAAATTCAGTTTTTATGGTAATTAATTAATTTGCATGTTTTAATATGGAAAAAATATGTCAGTTTATTTTCTATAAAGTAGTAAGTTGTTTTTAATTCATTCATTTCTCCTCCTTACTTTGGTTCATTAAACTAAAGATCAAATTATCTGTACGTTTAGCATATAATATAAACATCATCCCAACAGTATTTTCATTTGTTAGTTGGGTATCATCATTGCTCATCGGGCTAACCATTTGATAAATTAAGGGGCTGGAGCTGCAAAATTTTCTTTCAGTTCCACAGCCCTGCAACATGTTGCATGTTGAAAACAGCTTTCTAGCTGTTGGAAGTTTATTTTGCACTTGGTTAGACTATAATAAATTTAGTTTAATCCTTTATCCAAGTGTAAGCAAACAGAGTTTGCACCTGAAAATATCTTCAGGACTGAGGTAAGGTGGTACATCCCTTGGCAACTCGTAGCAAAGGTGGACAAAGCTCTCATCACTCCTTGTTTCAGTATCTCCCATAATGCAAAGCACATCTCCTTGAGGACATGTATATTAAAGGAAGGGCTACTACCCAGACCAGTTTCGACCTTTATTGAGGTGTTTTTAAGTAAAGACCTCTCTAAAAATTAGGCGATCCCCCAGATCACTCCCTATGAGTGACTGAAGGACTGTCCAACTCAGCGACAGGCTCACCCCATCACCAAGAAGAACTTCTCAGTGTTGACTCTACCCAGTGGCAGGCTCACCCCACCACCAGCCAGAGCCATAATCTCAGCAGTGGCCTACTCAGAGACAGGCAAAAACCTATCCCAAACAGAGCCTCTCATATATCCAGGAAAAAAAAAAACCCACATCAGTGAGTAGGTAGACTTTCGACATTTATTAAGGTCTCATCAGTGGGAGGCAGACCCAGAGTGGTGACACTAAGGCAGAAGCAATGGAGAGGTCATATTTACCTATATGAGTTGCCAACTGGTGTACCACCTTATTATTAAATTACTCTGGCTTTAGAGAAATATGTTGGAAGTTTATTTTGCACTTGGTTAGACTATAATAAATTTGGTTTAATCTTTTATCCAAGTGTAAGCAAACAAAGTTTGCACCTGAAAATATTTTCAGGACTGAGGTACGTATAGTCTAACCAAGTGCAAAATAAACTTCCAACATCTTTCTCTAAATCCAGGGTAATTTAATAATAAGGAGGTACACTGGTTGGCAACTCGTATAGGTAAATATGACCTCTCCATTGCTTCTGCCTTAGTATCACCACTCTGGGTCTGCCTCCCACTGACAAGACCTCAATAAAGGTCGAAACTGGTCTGGGTAGTGGCCCTTCCCTTAATGCATATCAGTATACATGTCTGCAAGGAGATGTGCTTTGCAGTGACTGATGCAAAGTTTATTGGTGTATTTCATCCTGGAGGAATAAATTTTAATACTAGAGGGATAGGACAAGTTCGAGGTTTAGAGGTGCAGGAGGCGAATGTGTTCCAAATACTGAGTACTCTGGGTGTCAGTAAAGCTGTGGGATTGGATGGTATTTCACCACGAGTTTTGAGAGAATGTGCTAGAGAACTGACAGTGCCTTTGACCTGGCTTTTCAATGAAAGTCTGGCTACGGGAGAGGTGCCCATGGAATGGAAGGAAGGTAAGATAGTGTCGTTGCTTAAGGGTGGTAGTGGACTGGAAGTGTCTAATTGTAGGCCAGTTTGTGTGTCATCAGTAGTTAGTAAGATCTTGGAGAATGTAGTGAGGGACCGTATACAGCATTGGGCAGATGAGGGTAATGTTATCTGTGAGAGTCAACATGGATTTGTGAAGGGGTACTCTTGTTTTAGCAATATGCTAGCCTTTTATAATAAAGTTACAAGAGCATTAGAGGAGGTAAAGGCACATACTGCCATTTTCCTAGACTTAGAAAAGGCATTTGACAGGGTGCCACATAATAAGCTGATATTCAAGTTGTAGCACATGGGTCTGGATGTCAGATTGGTCAACTGGATTCAGGATTGGCTGTCCGATAGGTATCAGACAGTTCTGTATGGTGGAGCAATATCAAAGAGGCAGAAGGTTGCAAGTGGGGTTCCACAGGGCTCAGTACTGGGAACTATATTGTTTAACCTTTATATCAATGACATTGTCCATGGATTGCAAGGGAATATTCAGTTGTTTGCGGATAATGCGAAGCTGGGAAGGGTTATTAGTAATAGTGCAGATGCGATTTTAATGCAGCAAAATGTAAGGTCTTGAGGTTTGGGACACATCGATGGGATGCTACATACTCTATTGGAGGAGATATACTGGACAAAGTAGGGGAGACAAGAGATCTGGGGTTGATGATTGATAGAAACCTGAAATTTAGGGGACATATTGCAAAGGTAGTGAAGGTAACACAGAGGATTGCTGCAATAATGAGAAGGACACTGACCTGCAGAGATAAAAGGGTTATCATTCCGTTGTATAAGACTCTGATCACACCACACTTAGACTGTTGTTCTCAGATGTGGTCCCCAGGTTTTGAAGGGGATAAATTAATTTTACAAAGGCGGATTACAAAGATGGTGTCAGGACTGTACCATGTTAGTTATAAGAATTGGCTGAGGGAGTGTGGACTGCAGAGTTTGTCCACAATATGATTGAGACTTTTAAACTGTTGAGAAGTGGTTACAGGGTTGACATTGGGGAGTTCTTTTGCTTGGTTGAACAGCAGGAAGGAGTCATGACAAGGGGCCATCCCTAGAAGTTACGAAAGGAAACTGTGAGAAAGAGGGTGAGGAGTGGTTTCTCTGCTTGGAGGGTGGTTGAACCATGGAATGCATTGCCTGATAGAGTGGTGAGAGCGAGAACGGTCAATGCGATTAAGGAGTTGTATAATAGCCTTTGTGTTTCATAGGAGGGACCTCCCTCGATGAGTCTTGATGGACTTGTGTTTCTTAGAAAGGACACCTCTCATGATGAGTCTTTTGACTCCATGGAGGCCTGAATAATAATAAATAATAATAATTATTATTATAGGAGATACTGAGACAAGGAGTGATGAGAGCTTTGTCAACCTTTGCTACGAGTTGCTAAGGGATGTACTACCTTACCTCAGTCCTGAAGATATTTTTAGGTGCAAACTTTGTTTGCTTACTTGGATAAAGGATTAAACTAAATTTATTATAACTTTCTAGCTGTTATCAACCCATTATCTAGCACACCGATATAATGCTGCCAACCAGTGATGAGTGACAGAAAGTGGCTTTTTTTTGAAAACTGACTACCTGAAAATCAACACCAAAAAAGCCTTCTTATACCATTTGAACAGTGAAAAGGCACAGGTGGATTTATTTATCTTATTCTTGTTAGGCATATTTGTGAATAGCATATTAATTTATAAACAGTTATTAATATTAAAAAGTAAATGAACACATCAAACATCTATTTTGTTTCTTTTATGATTTTCAAAGTAATTTAGTTACTGGTGAAATCATTGTCACTGCTGAGCATGGGTACGTAGAAAGATTTCTCACTTGGTTATAAAAACTATAGTTAGCCAGCAAAGGTTGGTTGATTGGTAGAGCCTCTGCTACTAATGGCTCAGTTAAGTAAGTTTGAGCGCGGTTAGTAGTTGGAAGGGGACCAATCGTTCGATGCTGTTGGCACACTCTCCCTCGATGAGTCTTTGCACTCCCTGTAGGTGTCAAATAATAATAATAGTTTCTAAGAAATTATATTCTTGTTTAATCTTTTACACTTCACATGTAAGCACGTGATGTGTTTTCATGACTCTTTACTTGTATATAGAGACTAATGACTTCACATTAATTGTCTTAGTATCACACAATGCAAAGCACACATCCTTTCAGGTGTGTGTAATGCTATGCATTATGGGAAACTATCCAGACTGTTTTCAACCTTTATTGAGCTCTCATGAGTGGGAGGCAGACCAAGAAGAAATACCAAGGATGAAGTAATGTAGAAATCATATTTCCCATATACAAATAGTGAAAAGGTGTATCATATTATTTATTTATTAAAAAATGCTGGATTAGAATTAGTTATAGAAAGATCTTTCACTTGGTATTCATTATATAAGTATCCTAGTCATGATGATATTACATGCACATGCTTTGTACCTACTTTTGGATAAAGGATTAACAAAAATATAATTTCCTGTTTATGCCATAATGGGAGGATCTCTAATCCAGAGTATTTTAATAATAAGGTGATACGCATTTTTACAACATGTATATGAGAAATGTATGAGTTCCATATTACTTTGATCTTGGTATCTCTTCAGGGTCTTACTCTAACTGATGGTAGCTTGCTTCTTGAGGAGTAGAGCAGTTCTGCTCACCAACAGGTTTTTTGCTTGCCATTGAGTTTTTTTACCATGGAGTAATTCAGGTTGGGAATGAAGAGTTTAGTAGTGATCCTCTTGGGTTATCTTGCAGATTACCCAGAGTTTGTGGAGAGGTACCCCTTACTTTAACAGTGCCTCAATAAAAATCAAAACAGGTTTGGGTGGTGACCATTCCCATATTTCATATCACTATACATACCTGAAAAGATATGCTTTGCATTATAGGATACTAAGAAGTAATTAGCCTGTATATACAAGTATCCTAGTCTTACTTCATGAGAATATTTGTGTTCTTACAGTTGGATAAAGGACTAAACAAGAATATGATCTCTTCATAACTTTAATGGGTAGGTAGGTTTTAAAAGATTTAAAATTTTGATATCACAGTTATATTGGAGCAAAATTCTGAGGATAGTGTATTTAAGCATCTAATACAATTTCACACATGTTATAACTGGAGACATCACTGTGGACTGCATGCAAAGGTTGAAATCACTTGTAACTATTGCTACCATCATTTTAAAGTAATAGCTACAATTTTAGCAGTTGAAGTTGAACTAGACAAAAAGAATTAGCAATTCTGACCTTGTTTGAATCTCAACAAGAACACATTTCTTGTGGAAGGGAGATAAGAGTGGAGGGAGGGTAAGATAATTCTCATTATACAAGGGTGGAGCTAAAACCAGTTTGTATCTCAGCAGTAGTCATTAAGGTATTGGAGAGGCTGGTCAGAATCACATCCTGGTCAGGTGGATAGATAACACTTCGATCCTTTATAGAGGATGGCATGGCTTTGCTAAAGCAAGGTCCAACTTTAGCAATCTGTTCATGTGACAACAACATTGAATAAGGGAAGTGGTTATGTGGTTATATCATATTTTATTAATGGTATTTTACAGGATTTTATATAGGTTATTATACAAACTCAGAGGAGTGGGTATGCAAAACAGGAGAATGGCTGTCCAGTGAGTATAAGAATAAGTTGTGCAGGAGCCGAAAACCAAGAGATGTAGTGTGACCAGTGTGTGTGTGTGGGGGGGGGGGGCAGTACTACAGGATTCTCTGCACAGACTACTTCTGTTCAACTTGCATATTAATATACAAATCTGATAATGAATCCTTATAGACTGACTTGAACAGACTAATTTATGTGCAGTTGTTTATTATTATTATACTGGTATCCCTTCTCCATGGAGTCCATAGACTCATCAAGGGAAGGCTCTAAACATCCACCAAACATTAACCAATGGTTGCACAATACCTGTCAACATCACTGTTGAGTGCTCTGAGGACTTTTGCTATAGTCATTCATTACTCTCCAAGCAAAAATGTAGTTCTCATACCCATGTTAATCACACTGTTGATTAATTTCCAGGGATGACTCCTAGTTTCCCAATTTGTTATGTACTGAAAAATTTCGTTTTGTATCAATCCTTTCAAAACCTTTTAAGTAATTTATTATATCTCCCCTTTTCTACTTCTCAACCAATTTCTGTAATCCACAAATCTTCAGCTTCTTGTAAGCAGCATTCTATAGATCTGCTTACGTTAATCCAGATGGAAGCAAATCAATGCCTTATGAAGAGGGATGGGTATCATAATCTTTTTTTTTCCCTTCTCCATGTTGCACAACAGCATCATTTACACTAGCATGATATACACTGATAAAGTGCTCATTAAATAACTCCACCATGTTGACACTGGGGAGTTCTTTCGCTTGGTTGAACAGCAGAAAGGAGTGATGACAAGAGGCCATCCCTGGAAGTTATGAAAGGAAACTGTGAGCAAGAGGGTGAGGAGTGGTTTCTTTGCATGGAGGATGGTTGAACCATGGAATGCATTGCCTGATGGAGTGGTGAGAGCGAGAACGGTCAATGAGTTTAAGGAGTGGTATGATAGACTTTGTGTTTCTTGGGGGGGGGGATCTCCCCTCGATGAGTCTTGACAGACTTTATGTTCTTAGGAAGGACCTCCCACGATGAATCTTTCGACTCCATGGAGGCCTGAATAATAATAATAATGTTCTTTGCAGTGGTCACTCTGCTACCATAAATCCACCAGTGTCACCTTGCCTTAATTATTCTTCGTCTTGTTTGCCATGTAGTGGAAGTATTCCCCTGAATTATTCTTAACTTGACAGGCCAGTATCCTCTCATACTTGTTTTTTTTTTCTTTACTGTGCTTGTCACCTTTCTAGCCTGCACTTTATGCTCCTTCTAAGGCAAATGCATATGATCACTACCACCTGTCTTGTACCTCCTCCATAACTTCTTTTCTTATACTGCTTGCTTGATTTCACTATTCACCCATTTCACTTTTTCTCTATGTATTCACTTAACTCATGGTATGCCGTTATGCATCTTATGTATCAGATGCTGCCTTACCAGTTCCCATGCACTCTCAACATCTTTTCTGCACCGCTCATCAACCCAACATCACCAACCCCACAGCTCATAATCACCCACTTTATTACTTGTCTCTTTTTTTGACAGTTACCATTTCTTGTTTCAGCATTCCCTCAACTGGTACATCATGATAACTCTCATCAACTGGCAGCAGTCTTAATACCTCATTAAACAGCTACAACCTGTGAGGATATTATCAGATCCAATACTTTCTAAAACTATGGATTGCTTCTTTCGCATGCTGCTTAACACGTTCATTGCCAAGCTGAAAATTGGAATTTCGTGTGGTGGCCAAATTTTTTTTACTTGATAGCGACGTCCACGTGATAATGCGTGGGCGGCTGCCAGGCGAGAACTCGCATCACGCGATATCGCGGGATTGACAATGAACGTGTTAAGATATCTCTCGGAAATTCCACAGATTCACTCTCCTTGTTTCCATACACTATCTGCTTCCATTCCACATTCCTATAATTAAAATCTCCCATTAGGATCACCTTCTTTTTACATGCCCAACCAATTCACCTAAACATCGTAAGTTTTTCCACTTGGTTATATTATAAATGAAAGCTGCCAAGAAATTATACTCTTGGTTTCATTTTTTTATCTAAGTGTAAGGAAACAATGTCTGTACATGAAGTAATTTCATGAATAGGCTACTTCTACATAGAGGCTAATGACTTCATTAATTGCTTTAGTATCCCATAATGCAAAACACAACCTTTCAGAGGTGTATAATGCTATGCATATGGGAAGGTTGAAAGGTTAATTTCCGAAAGGTTGCATGTTTTGCATTATGGACTACTAAGGCAATTAATGTGAAGTCATTAGCCTCTATATATAAATAGCTTAGTTGTGAGATTACTTCTTGTGCAAACATTGTTTGCTTACACTCGAATAAAGGATGAAACCAAGAATATAATTTCTTGCCATCTTTAATCAGTTCACTTAAACATTTCACAGTGAATACTCTCTACATTCCCTGAACCATAGAAACATATTAGATATGCTATTCTGTTAATTTGAACTTTGCACTAAACAGATTCAAAATCTTCATATGTACTATCATTTTCAACATCCACTAAGTTGATACAATTCCTCTATCATTAACTCCTCCCCCACTTTCTTTTCACTTTTTTATTATTATTATTATTATTATTATTCAGGCCTCCAAGGAGTCAAAAGACTCATCGAGGGAGGTCCTTCCTAAGACATAAAGTCTGTCAAGACTCATCGAGGGGAGGTCCCTCCCCTGAGAAACACAAAGTCTATCATACCACTCTTTAAACTCACTGACCGTTCTCGCTCCCACCACTCCATCAGGCAATGCATTCCATGGTTCACCCCACCTTCCATGCAAAGAAACCACTCCTCACCCTCTTGCTCACAGTTTCCTTTCGTAACTTCCAGGGATGGCCTCTTGTCATCACTCCTTCCTGCTGTTCAACCAAGCGAAAGAACTCCCCAGTGTCAACCCTGTAACCACCTCTCAACAGTTTAAAAGTCTCAATCATATCACCTCTCCTTCTTCTATCCACCAAACTCTGCAGTCCACATTTTCTCAGCTGATTCTCATAACTATCCTTGTACAGTCCTGAAACCATCTTTGTCATCCGTCTTTGTATCCTTTACGCAGTTAATTTATCCCCTTCAAATCCTGGGGACCAAATCTGAGAACAATAGTCCAAGTGTGGTCTGATCAGAGATATACAACGGAATGATAACCCTCTTATCTCTGCAGGTCAGTGTCCTTCTCATAATAGCAGCAATCCTCTGTGTTACCTTCACCACCTTTGCAATATGTCTCCTAAACTTCAGGTTTCTATCAATCATCAACCCCAGATCTCTTGTCTCCCCTACTTCCTCCAGTATAACTCCCCCCATAGAGTATGCAGCATCCCATCGATGTTTCCCAAACCTCAAGACCTTACATTTTGCTGCCTTAAACTGAAACCCCCATTCATTTGCCCATCTATCTAGCTTATTTAAATCCTCTTGCAGGGCTACCACATCTGCACTATTACTAATAATCCTTCCCAGCTTTGCATCATCCGCAAACAACTGAATATCCCCCTGCAATCCACTGGCTATGTCATTGATATAAAGGTTAAACAATATAGGTCCTAGTACTGAGCCCTGTGGGACCCCACTTGTAACCCTCTGCCTCCTGGAAACTGCTCCACCATACACAACTCTCTGATACCTATCAGACAGCCAATCCTGAATCCAGTTGACCTATCTGACATCCAGACCCATGTGCTGCAACTTAAATATCAGCTTATCATGTGGCACCCTGTCAGATGCCTTTGCCAAGTCTAAGAAAATTGCAGTATATGCCTTTCTCTCATCTAATGTTCTTGTAACTTTATTATAAAAGGCTAGCATATTGCTAAAACAAGAGCGTCCTTTCACAAATCCATGTTGATTCTCACAGATAACATTACCTTCATCTGCCCAATGCTGTATACGGTCCCTCACTACTTTCTCCAAGATCTTAACAACTACTGATGACACACAGACTGGCCTATAATTAGACACTTCCAGTCTGTTACCACCCTTATGCAATGGCACTATCTTACCTTCCTTCCATTCCCTGGGCACCTTTGCCAAAGCCAGACTTTCATTGAAAAGGCACTTATACTTCCAGAAAATTCTCTATTCCTTCCATTTCTGTTCCCAATAGTATAAAATCCTTAGACAGCCAAGTTTCACTTGCACCAATTATCTTTAGGTATACTGACTTAGTCATGCAACAAACTCAGTCCCCTTATTTCTAATACTCTCAACATCTTTATTGAGAGTATTAGAAATACTCTCAATAAAGAACTTACATTACAAACAAAACAGTCTCATTCTCTCTGAGAGCCATTACAAAACATCACTCCCTATTCTAGCTGTTATACTATCTCTCTCTCTCGTCTGATCATTCTAATTCTGAGTTTCATTCTATTCCTTATCTCCATTCCAGCCTGCTGTAATCACGTCTACAACATTATATCCATCTTATATGCATCCTGGCCACCACTGAATTAGAAACTTTTATGCACTATATGTAAACATTGCTTATGCAGCATATATGCAAAATATTTGGTTGCATGTGTTGCTATATATTCTAGGCAACTCTTTAAGAATGCTACTGGTTAGTAATCGTCGATAGTTCAATCACAATGGGAAAAACAAGTTCAATAAAAGGCTTATTGTGGGTGCCCATCTGGCTGGAGTCATGATTTTAAAAAGAGCAGAGCTGACTGGTTTCTCAGAAGGTAGGATATCCCAGGTGTTTAATCAGTGGAAAAATAACCTGTATTGCTCATCTAAGAGCAGTACAGGTTATTGCTCTTAGATGAGCATAACTGTGATCCTAACACAGTCTGTTAGGAATGAGATCACCATCATCTGAGAAGGTTTATACTGACAAACAGAACTTCCTGTATGCAGAACTTCATTAAATGACTGAAGCATTTAACGAAGACTGTTCCTGACCCATATCTCACTGAACTATATACAGAGAATTGAAGAGGATCGGTATTGGCAGTCACATGCCTGTACTTAAAATAAAAGTTTTAATTCAGTATGTGTATGATGGAATTTGTGTTGTCTAAAGCAGTTCTTTTATGATGAGTCTCATTGACTCCAGGAAGGTTCTAAATAATAATAATAATTTAACTAAGAAAAATTAATGGCTATTGCTGTTTTGTATTAAATTCCATCTGTTTTCTAAAATAACCAAAATATAGTTCTAAACTTTTATTTATATTTCTTTATCTCTGTAGGAGACCACCAATGTCTTTCATTAGCTCTGAAAAATCGATGCCACAACTTCCTGGATGGAAAGAACAAGCGACGTAATTTTTCCAGACGTTGTGAAATCAATTTTCTGCCTTTAGTATATGTTAGTAAAGCGTCTCCAGGAAAACATCAACAAAGATTGGAATGCCGGGATGACATTGAAGGTAAGGACTACAAGCTGCATTAGTAATTCTTTAAAAAAAAAACATAGTCTGGAAAACACATTCTTAAAACACAGTGCATGGAATTACTTTACTCTAATTTCTTTCACTTGACTTGCATTTTAATACTTTCTCATTTCTTATTCACTATCAAGGGAAAAAGAAAGTACACAGGATCACCCTTGCAAGTTATGTAACAGTATGACACCTAGATTTTTCCTGAAGATTCATGTGAATGGAATGGGTTATCAGATGTTTCTAGAATCCAGAACTTTTCACTAGCCTTAAATAGTTTAATTTATTCACTTCTCCTAAGATTATTAGTTGGAAATGGTTAATGATTATGTTGGATAGAGATGGTAATATATTGACAAGAACTGAGAGTATACGCCTCCAAATCAAAAAATTAGAATAATCAAAAAAAAGTGTTGAATGATTTGCAATTCTAATTTATTGCATAGAAAATAATCATTACCAAATATGAATTAGCATCATCTAAATCTACGTACTTTGTACATTATATAGCCATGTAAACACATGTTGTCTGTTGCTGTGTGGGATTCTCTCAATTTTCTTCATCCATCCCTTAGGACTGGCTGAGCCCTCTCAATGAGAGATTTTAAGTATGTAATTTTGGCTGTAGATCAGTGTGTGCACAGGCCATTTTGCCTGTTCTGAGGGACAGTGTTTTCAGGTGAAAAAACCCTCTACCTCTGTATGAGACTGGCTAACTCACCTTTTGTTGAAAGAGAACCAGTTAAAGGTTCCTTGCATCATGGACAGGAATCGAACCCAGGTCTTTCTGACCAAAGGGCTTTGTCTATATCAGCTGAGCTATGGAGGCTGTATGTAAACACATAAAAATGCAATAATAATATAAATGTAGTTTTGTTTATAATGTCAATTATAAGAAAACTATTATTGAAAACATTCACAAAATTAGAATAATTTTTAATGTGTTTCAAAATATTGGAATAATGTGAAAATACATGTGCAAAAATTACAGTCAAAGGGAAACAACATGATAATTAGTACTTTGTTGCATCCCTCTTAGCTTTTATAACTGTTCGTAAACAGTTGGGTATATTATTTACTAGTGGTCCTTAGTCTTTTTTTATTAAAACATGCCCATATGATCTGCAGACTAGAAACAAGTTCATTTTTGTCTCTTGGAACAACTTCTTGAAGATTTTCTTCATAATTCCCCACAAACTCTCAATGGGATTTAAATTTTCTGGCCAAAGAATTACATTGATTTGCCTTTCTTAGAGCCATCTAGTGGTCTTGGAAGTGTGACAGGAAGCTGAATCTTGCTGAAAAAGGTAATCACCATCACATAAATGTTACTTTATGCTAGTAACATAAAGTGCACAAGAATTTCTTGCTACACTTTGGAATTGACTCTTTCATACACAATACACAGCCTACCTGGACCCTATAAATTAAAGATGCCAAGAAATTATATTCTTGGTTTAATCCTTTATCCAAGTGTAAACAAACAAACTTCGTGCCTGAAATAACTTCAGGACTGAGCAATTCGTATGAAGCTAATGACTTCACATCACTTGCCTTAGTATCCCATAATGCAAAGGCAAGTGATGTGAAGTCATTAGCAGATGTATAGACATTAGAATATTAGTAGCATCTGATTTGGTTGTTAAATGACTCTTAGAACTGGAACTGAGAGTCCTTTGGGACTTTGCATTTAAGTCTCAGAGGAGAAAGTGATTTTAAAGTGGAACTGTCAAATTGGAGACTCGTCTGCATTTCTGTTTCTCAATAGAACAATCTTTTTATACGTTTCTAAGATGTAAACTGGGATCTCGAATTATTAGTGTTTCACATATTTTGGTAAGTTTATGCAGCCGTATTTATTTAAATTAGGCTGATTTCTGAGAGCAGTTGCAGATTCCAGAAATAATCTTTCTCTTCTAAATTTACTGTGATGGATCGTGGTGGTCTTTTTCCAACTGATTCTGCAACTTATCCAACTTACCTGGCAAGGCCAGATTGACCATAGTATTGACTGCAGATGTATTTTTTGTGTTTTTCTATATGGATGTTGGCTGATCTTCTTGGAGTGCTGCTTCACTTCATTAAGCTTTTAACATGAGTTTAACAAGCATTACCACACAGATTTAGAAAACAACTGTCTGATAATTATTAGTCATGTGTCAAAGCACAAATCTAGGAGGTAGGTGAAAATTTAAATTCTGTAGCATTCTATTCTTGGTCTGCTAACTGTAAGTTAATGATATTGTAATTCTTTGTAGGCTAAAGTAGGGACAAGAATTTGTGCATATGTTTAAATACATAGTTTTATTACTAAATATATGAATAGCCAAAGGCTTCAATTCGGCGACATAACTTATTTAAGTTAAGGGATATTACATCCCATATTATTTCTTAGCCGAATAATTTCATGCCGAATATAGAAACTATATAAAGTTTGACGATTCCAAGCGTAAGCAAATACCTGGATAGAGCAGCAACTGACCCTTAAGGTAGTGCAAGCTAAGGCAACTCATAGGTGGAGCAAGATCCGATCACTATTCTTGATATTACCCATAATGTGAACTTAGCTCCTAGGAGCTAAGTTCACATGGGTAAATAAAGGTTGAAACCAGTCTGGGTAGTGACCTTCTCTCATAATATTGAACAATAATACAGCTCCTAGGAGCTAAGTTCACATTATGGGTAAATATCAAGAATAGTGATCAGAGCTTGCTCCACCTTTGCTATGAGTTGCCTTAGCTTGCACTACCTTAAGGGTCAGTTGCTGCTCTATCCAGGTATTTGTTTATGCTTGGAATCGCCGAACTTTATATAGTTTCTATATTCGGCATGAAATAATATGGGATGTAATATCCCTTAACTTAAACATAGTTTTATGTTCTGGTACTGGAAGATATGAGACAGCACGTCTTCAAGAGGAGGTGAAGGAAGCAATGGGATCTTGAAGTGAATGGATAGGGTTTTGAACTTCAGGGACCACATTGCAAAGGCAGTGAGAACAGTATGTACACAGAATTACTTTACTCATAACAAGGAGGAAGCAAGTAAAGAAATTCAAATCTGCAGAATGTTGTCTATGAGGATAAAGTGAGTGAATGTAATTTTCAAAGCTTGGTAAACAGAGAAGACAAGAAGAGATGATAATACTTTGTTGAGAGGACATTTCAGGATAGATGTTCAGATTTTGTTAGGAGGAGGTAAAAGAACAAAAGAAATTGGAATCTTTAGAAGTTGCGTAAGGATATTTTTAGCATTGTACTTAAGAGTTTTTGTGTGATAGACTAGAGGGGAAAAAAATGCAATTGCATAAAGGAAGAGCACAAAATGAACAAATTTATACGATAGACATTACAATAGTCATTGTGAACTACCCATGTGAGTGACTCTGAGGTCTGGCAGTAATAAAAGTAATAGTAACATGAATGTTTGGCCATTTTTTTAAATGCTTATATGTACTGGTTTTTATAACATTAAAGATATCTTATTATTTACAGGATTTGCACCATGTCCATCCTTTCGTCCTACAAATGAGACAGTAGATTTGATCTGTGATCCTCTTCATGTTAATACAAAGCGTTGCAGTACAACTCATGAAACTGTCCACACCAGATGTCGATTGTTGGAAATATGTGATCAAGCAGTACTTCTTTCTGGAGGATGGAACAGGCTAACTAGTTCCATACAGTACAAGGAAAACCTGAGAGCCATGTATAACATGCTGCGAGCTAATGGTTTTCAAAAAGGAAATATTAAAGTGTTTTATGCGAATGGTTCACCTGGAATAGAAGGTAAAGTGATATAAACATTTTTAAGTAGGTTAATTAAAATGCAAAGAGTATAGTTCAGACTTGTTTTATGTTGTAAATGCATTCATCAGTAACAAATCTTTCACAGTCTATGATGTAAAACAACAGTTATACTCTAATATGTAAAATTATTCATCATGCAAATAAAAAGTAAGGTACATATAAATTAATTGGTTCATTCCCAAACTTGGATTGATTATATATCTTAGTGTTGTTTTAGCAATGGCTACTTTTTTTAAGCATATCACACAATTCTATAGCATATTTTTGCCTTATGAAAAACTCATGAAACAGTGGTCCTTGCCACCACTCAAAATTAGGTTTTATAAAACAGCTATGAAATGCACATAAATAACAGAACGCAGCAGCAACTTTTACACTACTGAACAGTGGCATAACTAGAGGGGAGTGGAGGGGGCGGTCTGTCCCTTCCACTCTCCTTTGAACCTTACCCTATACTTCGTTTTGACTTTTTGCAGTATTTTTGGTGTGCATTGAGAAGGGCGGCAAACTCAGTGACTGCCCCGGGTGGCAAAAGCTATAGGAATGCCGCTGCTACTGACTAATGCAATATCAAATCAGAAGTCAGTATTTGCATACTTTATTTATTTGAGTCTGTTCTACTGAGCAGTGTTGCTACAATTCAAGCATCTGTCATAAATCCTTAAATGTGTGTGTAATGTATTCAGGAATGATGACAAACTGCAGAAAGCAAAGAGTAAAGATATGTTAATTTTTTGTGGTGGCAAGCACAGCAATCAAGACAGCAGTGTATTCATTCTATTAGATGCACTTCACTATGCAGCATTTTCATAAAAATAATCAGGAGGTACAATTTGGATATCTTTTACTGTACAATAAATGCTGTTAAATAATATTTTTATTTTTAGAGGGACCTGTGGCATAGTATAATTATTAAAAACAACACGTAAGTCCACAGTAATAACTTTAATTAATAAATAAGGTAGATATTTCGTACTAAAAATAATAGTACATCTTCAGTGTTACAAACAGATAGGAATAGAATACAAGTAATGAATATTCGGTGGATCACCTATTAAAATACAATGTTGTCACGAGCTAGGAAATGAAAGAAATTAATAAATAATTAATATTTAAGATAATTAGTTTTTTAATGATTACATAAAATAAAAGTCTCCCAGATCTTCAAGAGAGAGAGAGAGAGAGATAGGCAATCATTTCGATTTAAATTCGGTCGGTGTAAAAAAGCTTCACAACTTTCTTTAAAGAGGCGTTCATATTTGAACCTGCATCTATGAAGTAGAATATCTTTATCTCACTGGATATTATGGGTAGTGGTGTAATACTGTGTTGTGTTAGACCAGACTTCTGAGGTTTGTTGTAATCAATATAATATTGATGTTCTTTAATTCTTTTTTCCACAGAATGGCCAGTTTGTCCAAAATAAGAAACGTCGCATTCACAAGGAATTTTGTAAATGCCAGCCAAAGACAGAGATGACAATTTATCTTTTGTAGAAGGCAATAAGGAAGAAATTTTGTTGATAGGAATATAAGTGGGAATCAATTGGTACTTTTTTAAAATTCTACCTATAGGTTCTGAGATTCCTGGAATGTAGGGGATTGGAACTCTGTGAACTGTTGAAGAAACCTTAGGTATTGGAACATAAGATTAAATTATCTGTTGGATTTGATTAGGGTGGTAATTATTAGATACCATTAACTTTTTAATGATGAAAAGTTCTTCTTGTAAAATTTCTGGAGAAGAGCAAACTTTGTGCCCTATTAATTAGGGATATAAGAATGCCAAACTTTTGAGATGTATGGTGAGCAGACTTTTTATGAATGTTTCTGCCAGTAAATGTGGGCTTTCGGAAGACGCTTGTAGATAAGGTACCAGAAGAAGTTCGAGTAAGCAGGATGTTCAAAAAAGATTTTTTGGACATCCTGCTTATTTTGCTATACCCTTTGGTATCTATTTGGTCTAGCTACTCACTAATGAAGCCTCAAAAAAGACTGAAACCGGTCTGGGTAGTGACCTCCCACCATAATGTAATAACAGCATACATTTCCTAGGAAATGTGTTTTTACATTATGGAAAATACCAAGAATAGCGATTCGAACTTTACCACCTTTGCTGCGAGTTGCCCGAGATTGTACTACATACTAGGAATAATATGCAAGTAATAATTTTGCATATTATTACACAGCCATCTCCACAAAGCCCAATGCTCATTGTGGGAGGCCCACACCAGCTGTTATTGACACAATGCCTATCACATTTCTTCTGAAGTTATTCATTGACCAAGTCTTCACCACTACCTCTGCAGTCTACCTCTTGCATTCTCCTAAGCAAAAATGTATATTTTTGCTTAGGAGAATGCAAGATGTAGACTTTTCTAACCTCATTCTTATAAAACTTCTAAAGGTGACCCCTTTTTTTTTTATCCAGTTATGTATTGAAAGATTTCTTCAACAAGTGACCTATAAAACACTTAATAAATGATGTTTTTGTCAAATACCTATTTTCTACCGGTCAACTAAACTTTATAATCCACAATTCTATCCTCATAGGGAGCACTCCACAAAAGTCATCATTTTGGTCACTTGTTTCTGAATGCTCCCCACCACTTCCATATCTCCAAGAAATCCATGTGACCATGACCAAATCTGTACACAATAGTTCATATCAAATAAAGAGGGATAAGAGTGACTTTCTTATCCCTTCTTGTCACTGCGTTTCTTAACATCCAACTAATTATTCTGAGATGTGTTTGTCTGCTTTTGCAATAGGTTCTGTAACTTCCTCTCTGCTCACCATTACCCTTAAATTCTTGCCCTCGCGTGGAGGGTGGATGAACCGTGGAAAGCATTGCCTGATGGAGTGGTGAGAGCGAGAACGGTCAGTGAGTTTAAGGAGTGGTATGATAGACTTTGTGTTTTTTAGGGGGGGACCTCCCCTCGATGGGTCTTGACAGACTTTATGTTCTTAGGAAGGACCTCCCACGATGAGTCTTTTGACTCCATGGAGGCCTGAATAATAATAATAATAAATCTCTTGCAGTAAACATCCATCTGTGCAATACTCTGCTTTAAGTTCATTTCATCCTGAAATGCATAATTTTGCACTTTAACACATTGAATTGGCAGCCAATATCCTTTGCCGAAACTACCAGTCTATTTAGATCATCCTTGCAGGATTGCCACATCATCTTTATTAACTATTGCTCTTCCCAGTTGAGTATTATCAATAAACATCTTGATTTATTTTATGCAAGATAGATCATACTTTATCTCCCTTCACCTTTGATAATAATAATAATTATTATTATTTATATGGGCACTCCATGAAGTCAAAAGACTCATTGTGGGAGACTCACTCTATCCATTAACACCATACCGATCATACTGTTACGTCTCCGTGTCGTGGCTCTCTCTTACTTTTATTCTTATCTTTTATTTTATTCTATGCTTTATTTATCTCACATGCATATCAGTTATTTCATTGCCGACAAATTTATATTTTTTTGAATGACTGCACCAGCTGGCAACTAAATTCTGATACTCAGTTTTAATAAAATACATTTATTAAAACACAAAGTAACAATTTCAATGCTAAGTTACCTTCCTTGAATTAAATTGAGAGTCTGAACTCCCCCCACCCCTTTTAGATTAATATATCCAAAATAACAAACTCTTTGCTTAAGTAATACAAATCCTATATCTCTGTCATATTGTTAAACTCAGACTCGACTTATCCATACAGGGTTACTCAATGCTCACTTCCTAAGCACAATTAGATATAAACTTTATACATGGCATATCAAACTCATTCTAACTTAAATTTTAACATGGAAAACAAATTCTAATTCTGCAAAAGCTCTATCCCCCACAATTTAAGTAAAATTCAGGCTAATATCTAACACTACAGCAAATAGCTTCTTCCTGACAAACAGTTCAAAGGTTAGGTTCCCTTCTCGGCACAAGCTTGGAATGGCACCAGCTTACTTGACATAGACAATTAGTCCAAACAGTCATTAAGGCACTATGGGTAAGTTAATGTGTGGAGCTCCTCAAATCCTTGGCTCCTATTCCTTTTTACGTCTACAATTCTATAATATGTATGAAAAGGTTGTACATTACCATCTTGTCTTTGTTCTTGGGGTTTCCGTGACTTCCCTCGCTTTTACTTCCGATATGGCAAGACTTCCTTATTTCTCAGCCACGTGTTTCTATGGCTTCTGCGACTTATGTACACTTTCTTCGAAGGTTTCCCTTCGCTGACTATACATTGGCGTGGTTCACCAACTGCTCTTTACTGAAATTCTGACTTCATTCCTTAGGTAGCTTTATTCGACTCGGTACAACAGCAACCGGGAGATTGTTGCTGGGCTCCAGTGACAAGCTTCCTCAGCTATCCAGGATTTGGACAAGAACACAGGAACAGAAAACAAGCCTTATATTTGCCTTCCGAGCGCCCTCTCTCATTGACTATGTCACATACTTAGCTACGGCCGATTGGTCACCTTAACTCTGAACTATTCTAACACGGTTCTAAAACACAGATCTCTTAAATACATTTAATAACAATAATTTTGGTCCTGAAACACAGTTTTCCTTTGCTTATTTTTCAGGAACAATATTAATTCTAAACACAGATTTCCTTGGTTTATTTAATATTAACAATCTCAGTCGAGTTGATATGCCTTTGAGTGAATATATATACAATACTCCCTTAGCCCTGTCCTTGGAGGTATAAGCATGTCCTTATCCTTAGGTCTTCATTGTCTCTGTGTTGGGTCGGAAACAAAATGGCTTACGAATAGTGAGTCAGCCCTTTTTCCGACACAACAATACATTTCTTTAAACCTATTCACTGTTGGGATGCTCATAACCACCTGGCAATTCATTCACCATTCTCCTAGTAAAGAACCTAGTCTGCACACCTTTACTATTCAAACTTTTAGACATCTTCCAAGTTTTACCTCTTGTTTAACTCCTGCTCTCCACGTATTGAAAAATTTCTTCTGTGTCAACCTTATAGAATCCTTTTTTCTATCATATCTCCTCTCCTCTGCCTGTCAGCTAAACTCTGCAACCCACACACCTTCAATCTCAATCTATCCTCATAGGGAACATTCCACAGACTTGTCTCCAGCTTGGTCACTCATCTCTGAATCTGCCCGGGCATCTTCTGATCCAAGTAATGGAGGTGACCAAATCTGTGCACATAGTCAGCATGGCCAAATCATAGCCTTATAAAGAGGGATAATAACCTCCCTATCTTTACTTGTCAATATGTTCTTCAGCATCCAAGTAATCCTCTGAGCTATTTTTCCAACTCTTGCAATATGTCCTCTGAATTTCAAATCTCTATCCACCATCATCCCCAGCCTCATTAGTTTCCTGTAAACTAGTACCATCAGTATGATACAAAGTGTGTAATATTTTCATCTTGAAGTGCATTACCTTACATTTTACAACATTGAATTGATAACCATTGTCATTTGCCCACATTGCCAATTTATTTAAATCATATTACATCATGTTTATCAACTACTGCCCTCCTAGTTTTCATCACTGGCAAACAACTGAATATTTCCCTTCAAATCTTCTGCTATATCATTAATGTACAAATTATAGAGTAGTGGTTCTTATACAGAGCCCTGAGGCACTCCACTAGTCACCCTCATTCACCTTGATTCCAATATCCACCATACACCATCCTCTGGTGTCTGTCTGTCTATCAACTAAACCTTCCCCCCCCCCCCCCCAATCCATGGCACCAGTATCATGTCCATTCCCATTTGCTCTAACTTATGTAATAGTTTTCCTTGCAGTATCTGTCAAATGCCTTTGCTGTAGCCATTTCCTTTATCAAATTCTGCCGTCATCTTATTATATAACGTGAATAAATTACTGAGGCAGGACCTACCTTTTTACAAAAAGCTATGTTGTCCCCCTATAGAGTATCATATTTCTATTCACCCATTTTGCCACTTTTATGTAATGGAACTATCTTACCCTCTTTCCACTCCCTTGGAATCTTGCCAGAGCTGAGACAGATTAAATAACTTCATCAGAGCCACTGCCAGTTCACTTGCATGTTCTCGTGGCATGCAGCAGTTTCTTATCATGTGAAATTCTCAGGGCTTGAGAATTCCACATGTTTAGAAACTTCTCAGAACAAGAATGCCTGGTCATCCTTGTTTGTGGTTCCAGGTAATTATTCTTTAGCAACTGTATAAATTCCACTTCCACCTTGCCATGCCTTCTCCCCTCCCTCCTATCTATGCCCACATAGTCGAAGTATCCCATAATAATTGTTTGGCATGCATTCGTTGTGCTAATCTGCTGATGCATGACATTTACATCTTCCTGTGGACCTCCTGCTCTATAGCAACATCCAGCAATACATTTTGCCCTATTGGCCTCTATCGCACACCATACAGCCTCAAATGAACCATCTCCCTCAGACCTAAACTTCTCTTTTACTGTTCATTTTACCAGTTGTATTCTTTTGGCTATTATCAACAATGCCTCTCCTCCTGTCCTATTCCCTCTATCCTCCCGGAAAATACAATATCTTTTACATTCTATCCCTGTAATTATGTCATTTTCTATTAAACAGGTCTCATGCTGCCTATAGTTTTTGGCCATTTCCAGCTGACAGATACCAAATGCTTCTCTTCCTCATTTCTGATACCTCTGGCATTTGTGTATATGCATTTCAACATCACCTTGTACCCACAGTTATCATTGTGTAATGGTGTCATTACTAACCCATTTGAATCTGAAATCTGTGAAATTGTATTCAGCACTGCATAGTCATTTCTGGACTCGCAATCATTTATCCCAAAGGTGGTCAGACACATGCTCGATCATAATATCTCATAGTTTCTTTTAGTTTTGCACTTCCAAACTCTCATTAAACAACACTTTCTCCGAACATCTACAAAACCATTCAAATGTAGTCCATAGATATATAAGTTCTTTTGTCCATCAAATTCACTCCATACATCTATAAACTGCACACCACTTCTCCTATGCAGTCATCTCTTTGTCCTATTAGCAGTAATGGCCTTTCTTCTTTACCCTGTCCTATCATACTGAGGCAGCAGACTCAGTCTTTTAACTTCCTTTCTCCATATTTTTGCCTCTTTCAACAAAACTCTTTCATATCTTCTCATTGCCTATAGCTCTCCTTTCAAGTCATTGTTCCTGCCAAAACAGTCAATTCTTTCACTTCTCCCTTCTGCAGACTAACAGCTTCACTAACATCCTTGATCTCCTCACCTAGGAAACATGTTTTTGTCATTTTCTCATTAAGTATGCCTCTTATCATCGAATCTCCATATCATACCTTCTCTTTATTTCCAGTTTCTTGCACTTTTGTACACCCTCCCCCCCATTCACTTTCTCCCACATGCTGCACCACATGACAGTTTTTTCCAGTCACTCTACCTCCCATTTTATTCTGTGAAAAGTGGTGTGTAAATGCATTATTTCACTCCTTACTGTCACCTCATCATCCACTTTACTTTCAGTCACTTTTTTCATGCTTTCATTCATATTTCGTGCACTAGCATTTACTACTTCCATATTCTTCAGAACACTTTTGCTATATTTCCTTACGTTGTTAATATTCATCAGTTCATTTTCCTGCTTTCCACATGACTTGCATTTCTTACACTTGCACATAAAACATTTACGACACACTCGCTCTCTCTCTCTCTCTTTGGTACCATAACCCATTCACTTTGGCAATGAATACATATAACATGCACTACATCATACAGAGTCCCTCATGATAAACTTGATGAACAAGGAAGCCTTGGCCACCATTTTCTTTTTATTATTATTATTATTATTCAGGCCTCCATGGAGTCAAAAGACTCATCGAGGGAGGTCCTTCCTAAGAACATAAAGTCTGTCAAGACTCATCGAGGGGAGGTCCCACCCCTAAGAAACACAAAGTCTATCATACCACTCTTTAAACTCACTGACCGTTCTCGCTCCCACCACTCCATCAGGCAATGCATTCCACGGTTCACCGCACCCTCCATGCAAAGAAACCACTCCTTACCCTCTTGCTCACAGTTTCCTTTCGTAACTTCCAGGGATGGCCTCGTGTCATCACTCCTTCCCGCTGTTCAACCAAGAGAAAGAACTCCCCAGTGTCAACCCTGTAACCACATCTCAACAGTTTAAAAGTCTCAATCATATCACCTCTCCTTCTTCTATCCACCAAACTCTGTAGTCCACATTCCCTCAGCCGATCCTCATAACTATCCTTGTACAGTCCTGAAACCATCTTTGTCATCCGTCTTTGTATCCTTTCCGCAGTTAATTTATCCCCTTCAAATCCTGGGGACCAAATCTGAGAACAATAGTCCAAGTGTGGTCTGATCAGAGACTTAACAACGAAATGATAACCCTCTTATCTCTGCAGGTCAGTGTCCTTCTCATAATTGCAGCAATCCTCTGTGTTACCTTTACCACCTTTGCAATATGTCCCCTAAACTTCAGGTTTCTATCAATCATCAACCCCCAGATCTCTTGTCTCCCCTACTTTGTCCAGTATATCTCCTCCAATAGAGTATGCAGCATCCTATCGATGTTTCCCAAACCTCAAGACCTTACATTTTGCTGCATTAAACTGAAACCCCCATTCATTTGCCCATCTATCTAGCTTATTTAAATCCTCTTGCAGGTCTACCCCATCTGCACTATTACTAATAATCCTTCCCAGCTTCATCACAGTCCTGAAACCGCAAGCAACTGAATATTCCCTTGCAATCCACTGGCAATGTCATTGATATTAAGGTTAAACAATATAGGTCCTAGTACTGAGCCCTGTGGGACCTACTCGTAACCCTCTGCCTTCTTGAATTTTCTTTGTATGTGTCGATGCTGTGAAAAAATTCTTTCTAACTTATATTCTGCATTAAATTTCTGAAACACATACACACTGAATTTTACAGTCTAATGTAAGTAAGTAAGAAAGATATAACCAAAAATAATTACAAAAATGATTAATATTCACTAAAATAAAAGACTTAACCATAGGACACATGCAACACTGTCTACTCTGTGCTATGCATATGCCACTGCTCATATGTATATTATTATTAAGAGAGACCTGCAGGGAGTCAGATTCATTGAGGGAAGCCACAAATTACACACACTAGCTATCATACTTATTCTTGAATTCATTCACACTGCTCGCACTCACAACATTCAAAGGCAATCCATTCCAATCAAGCACCATCCTCTGAGAGAAAAATCTAGCCCTCACTCCCTTCTTGGCGGCCTTCATTCTCAGCTTCCAAGGATGCCCTCTTGTTCTTCCCCCACCCTCCATAAATTGAAAAATTCCATCGATTGAAATCCTGTCTGACCCTTTCAGAAGTTTGTAAGTCTCAATCATATCACCTTTCTTTCTCCTGTTTGCTAGTGTCTGCAGTCTACAAATTCTCAATCTGTCTTTATAATCAGTATTTCACAACCCTGATATAATTTTTAACATTCTCCTTTGTACTCTCTTCAATATATCAGAATCACAACAGAAACCAGGAGACTAGACCTGCACACAGTAGTCCAAGTGAGGTCTTATTAAGGCTGAAGAGGCAAAATAACATCCTTATCTTTACATGTGAACATTCATTTCAGCATTGCGATTATCTTTTAAGTTGTATTTGTAATCTTTGCCACATGGCCCCTAAACTTCAACTTCCTATCTATTAATACTTCAAGATCCCTAGCCTCATCAGTATCTTCTAGCCTAATCCCACCAATATAATATGACATTGGATATCTAATCATGCCGAAGTGAATGACTTTACATTTACTTACATTGAACTGACACCCATTTTCCCATGCCACAATTCCAGCCTATTCAAATCATTCTGCAAGTACTGCATATCAGCAGCACTCCTGATTACCTTACCTATCTTTGCATCATCATCAAATAGCTGTATGTCGCTTGTCAAATCCTTCCCAATATCATTAATGTACAGATTGAATAACAGTGGACCAAGCACCGAGTTTGGGTTAGATATCCTGTATAACCCAAACCCATATTCTCCAATGTATGCAACAGTCTTCCATGCTGTATTCTGTCAAAAGCCTTTATACCTTAGCCTATCGCAGTGCTTATGTGCAGGCCGCCACTGGCGGATACACTAATCACTCGGCCAACCAGGGACTGATGCAATTTGTGCAACAGCTCTAAAACCTCAGCCTTGCATACCTGTAGTGAAGAGCTAACAGTGAGCTTAATGTTGCATTCTCCAGGTTGATAGCTTTTAACAAAATGGGCACGCATTAACTGAGCAACCTCTTCTGCATCTGTAACACTCACACCATTTGGATTTATAAGAGTTATTCTTTCATATTAATTCTTTCTTTTACTTGTAGTGTATTGATAGAATTCTTGTGGGTTGTCTATAGCATGCAGAGCCAGTTTCTTTTCATACTCAGACTTTGCTTTTCATACAACAGTTTTGACTATTCTAGTCTGCTGCTTATAACGTTCATAACGGACATCACCCTTATGCAAATGGTGTTCCTTCCACATCATCCTTTTCTTACGAATCTCTTGCTTAATAAGATTACACATCAATTTGACTCCTACTCTATTTGTTCTTTGAACTCTCGGGACACAATTCTGATATTGCATCATTTAAGTATTGTTTAAATGCTTTCCATGCACTGTCAATATTCTTTCCATCCAGTAACCGATCCCATTTCAGTGAACTCAGTATACTCCCCAGTTGGTCATAATTTCAAGCTTTGTAGTTCAGCATGGAACATTCATAAACTTAGTCACTTCCCAAGTGAGTACCGCATGATCACTGTCACCAACCGGAAGCAGAATAGTTATGTCTCTAACTGAAACACCCTCTGACACTATAATCAAATCTAACACTCTTTGCCCTCGAGTTCCTTCTGTCACATGCTGCTTGAGGAAGTTGTCCCACAACAGCTCAATAAACGAATTTTCATTCTTCTTATGAGATTCTACTGCTTCCTAATCAGTATTTGGATAATTAAAGTCTCCCGTTATGATTACTCTTTTCGTGCTCATCTTTTCTATTTGGTGATGCATTTCTTCATCACTAGCAACTGATCCACCAGGTTTGTAACAACACCCCACTATGTAGTTGATCTTGTTAGATTCCATTTCACACCAGATGGTTTCAACTCAGTGCCACATGAAATATTGTTAGTAGTAGTACTACAATTATAGGTCTCACTCGATACCAGTTAGTACGTCTGATTCTGATAGCCAGGTCTCACTAATACCTACAATCTGAGGTTGTAACATATTGACTAAGGCAACAAACTCTATCCCTTTGTTTTGGATACTCCTAGCATTCGTGTACAGACATAATAATCTACCTGTTTGTTCTTTTGTATTGTCTTGTCTGCAGTCTGCCTGGACATTTGGACAACTTGCAGATCTCTATTCTCTAATGCCTTACACATATATACATCTGTGCACACATTTGATGGTCTGAACCAGATTAACATAAACCCAAAATCATTCTCTCCTCGTCAACATTTCCATATGCTTTTGATTACAAACATGTTATTGCACACTATAAGTTATTGATAACATATTACTGCATGATACATTTTACAGCAGTATGCAATATGGTTTCGATTTTTATTCTTGAGAGATACTTGTTACATTAAATTAAGAAATATAAACATGTTAACACAAGAATATTTTAATATTTGCCAAATATTTCAGTCTGAAATTAACGGACTATCTTCAGTGGCTTGATAGGAACAGTTTTTACAAGGTGGAATACAAAGAATTGATCATTCAAAAGTAGAACGAGCCAAGTGATGTTACATTGCTAAGCATCAAAGAGAGGTAAATTTCATCAGAGTGATGAATAAATTATAGGTATTAATTCACAATTTCATATAATAACATTAATTTATAAATTCAATTAAAGATAACATTGGACTGATGTAGGAATTAGAAGGTCTCAATTAGCGTAGAAGTTGCTTCTACGCTACTTAAAGCCAAGCTTCCTCCTTCCAACATATCTCCTTCTGAAAAGAAAGCAGTACATTCCTTAAGAAGCAACAGTCAACTTGTTATCACTAAAGCAGACAAACGAAAAGCAACATTAATTATGGATTCCTCAAATTACAGAAGAAAAATTTCTCTTTGACTTTGAGATCACTCAACATATCAAGAACTTGATCACGAACCCACCAACAGGCAACTCAGGAAATTAAATTCCCTTCTAGATGAGGTTATAAGTTTAGATTATTATTATTATTATCACCCCAAGACCTCATGGAGTCAAAGACTCATCTGGAAGGTCCTTTTATCACATACACATCTCATCATACCGTGTCTTAAACACACTCAAACTCCTTGCAGACACCACACTCTCAGGCAAGGCATTCCAATCATTCGCAACTCTGCATGAAAAAAACCTGCCTCTCACTTCCCTACTCACACCATGTTTATTCAGTTTCCAAGGATGACCTCTAGTTCTCCCCTGATCTCCCACTATTCTCTGTAGAACTTCTCCACCATTGATCCTATAACAGACCTACCAACTTGTAGATCTCTATCATATCTCTCCCTCTTCCTCCTGTCCACCAGACTCTGCAAATTACATCTTCTCAATCTTTCCTCATACTCAACATTCCAGAGGTCAGAAACTACCTTACATCTCTTCATCCTTCTGAAAACCCGGTGACCGAATCTGGGCACAATAGTCCATGTGTGGCCTAATCAAAGCCTTATATAACGGAACAAGAATCTTCCTACTTCTACAAGTTAATGTCCTCCGCATCATTCCCAGAAGCCTTTTTGTTGTCTTCACAATTTTGGTGATGTGTCCCCTAGACACTATAGAAAGGTTAAAAACCCATTTTACAAGACCTTCTAGATTTTATGGTCTTCCAAAAATTCACAAGACAGACATTCCTCTCCATCCTATAGTTGACTGTATTGATTCACCTACTTACTGCATAGCCAAATATTTAGTGAAATATTTGAAATCACATATAGGTAAATATGTGATTCTGATTTCTTAAAATACTGATCTTATGGTGAGCTTCGATGTAGAATCTGTATTTACCAATGTACCTCTCAAAGAGACCTTACGTTTACTGGCTGATATCTTCCCACAAGACATCGTAAAATTGTTCGATTTCGTGATGCAATCTTGATATTTCTTGTCTCAAAATAAATTCTACAACCAAGTGGAAGGAATGGCCATGGGAAGTCCACTTTCACCTGCTCTAGCCAACTTTTATTTGGAACATCTAGAAGACATCCTTTTTTCATCTATATACCTTCAACCATTCTTTTGGGTTAGATATATAGATGACATTTTTTCAGTGTGGCCTCACAAACAGATTCCTTACCTTCCTTTTTTAGCCAAAATCACTTCTCTACACCCTCATATTAAGTTTATCATGGCGATTGAAAAAGACAACAAGCTATCCTTTTTAGACATTCTTCTCACCTGCTCACCTTTAGGTATTCTGACAACGACAGTTTACAGAAAACCGACTTTTATTGGACATTACATTCTCAAACAATCTGTCCGTCATCCTTATCAAAAAACAGGAATTATAAAATATTTAATTCACTGAGCTAGAACTAATTGCTCAACTCCCCACGAATTACAGAACTTTCAGTTGTCAAACATCACATGAAATTAAATGGCTTCTCCTAAAAAACTACATAACATCTGTTCAATGCCTACAATCCTATCCAGAACAACAAATAATCAATACATCAAGTTCCAATTCCATATATTTCTGGAATATCAGAACCAATTTCGAGAATTCTGAAGAAATATGATTCAACATCCACTTATATCCCTATTAACAAAATATCCACATATTTCGCATTTTTTAAATGCTCAACTATGTTGCTGCCTGGTGTATATCAAGTTCCTTGTACCTGCAATCTGTCGTACTTTGGAAAAACCGGATGCTCTATAGAAAAAAGAATACAAGAAGATCAATCGTACATTCTTCACAACAAATCTGATGTCTGGATTGGTGCGGCATGGGATAGAGACAAGCCACAGCATTCTCTGGTCTAGGACTTGACTTCTACATAGATGTCACTATGAATTTGAATGGCTATTCAAAGAGAGTGCTGAGGCCTTACTTCAATGCCCTAATGTGAATCGAAACGATTGCCTATCCTTGTCAAAAATATGGGAAAGTTTAATCCGGATAACACACTAAGTTTTTTTTTTTTTTAATTGAGACCTTCTAATTCCTACATTAGTCTAATGTTATCTTTAATTGAATTTATAAATTAAGATTATTATTTGAAATTGTGAATTGATACCTATAATTTATTCATCACTCTGATGAAATTTACCTCCCTTTAGTGCTTAGCAATGTAACATCACGTGGCTCGTTCTACTTTTGAATGATCAATTGTTTGTATTCTACCTTGTAAAAACTGTTCCTATCAAGCCACTGAGGATAGTCTGTTAATTCAGACTGAAATATTTGGCAAATATTAAATTATTCTTGTGTTAATGTGCTTATATTTCTCAATTTTTATGTGAATCCCACCCTTGGCAGGTATTAAACCTATAGTGTACTAGTAATATGGTGGCTTTAATGGTTAAATAACTTGTTGTAGAGATTAAACATGGAACTTTTTCAGGTCTCTAATAAGCAGAGTGGTGGTCTCTTACTAAAAACATTCATGGAAACCATCCATTCACAAATTGGGATTATATCCCAATTTGTGAATTGGGATATAATTCATTGATATATAATACAATTGGGATATATTTGTATATCATCTGAGTAGATGATATACAAATCTGGTATATCATCTACTCAGACCAGCCAAGCTAGATAAGATGTCCTTTCAGCAATAAAATTCAAACCAAACAACTTGCAGATCACATTACTTGTACACCAAACTAACAGAAGATGTAAACTCTAAAAAACAGCTCTTATAATTGCTTTTATTAGTTCATTTGTGTAGTTCTACCACCAAACTGCACTGTTTGAAACTAATAGTTCTCTGACACTGAATGGATGCTGGCAGAAAAAGAAAATTATACTAATACTAAAAAAATGCATTTTACATTACTTGTACTCTGTACTTGAATACAGTTTAATCTTGCTGTTTTCAAATGTCTTATTTCCATGTGCTCAGTTGGCCAAGTGATTAATATTCCAATTCTTCCATTTAACAAGGAGTGGGTTTGAATCCCACAGTGAATGTCTGTGATTGTCTTTAGGTGAGAGATGAATTTTATTGTCTAATGGGAGACAACCTCCTCATTTATTGGAGGTACGAAGTGGTTTGAGGTTCACATTTGGTCTCTAGAGCAGTGTTTGTGAATTCTGTAAAAAAAAAATATAAAAAAATACTAAAAATAACTAACTAAAAAAAATTAAAAATCCTTAGCCTGCCCATGGTACTAATGTTGTGTAGGTTTACAGCTCTTCATGGGTAGGAGTGATTTAAAAAAAAATTATCATGAACTTTTTGAAATATTTAAAACATGTATATTGAGGTAATATTCTTTAAAATCAGCAATGATTAGGGAGAATAGAAAACTGAGTTAGGGAGAAAAAAATTGCAGGGTTGGGATATTCCAAGTAAATGTAAGGCATTAGTACCATAACTTTGGGGAGAAGAGTGAACAGGGAAAATAAGGGAGCAACTTTTACTTCATTTTAAATCGATGCACTTTTATGGAAGTGGAAGATATTAAAAATCATCACTATAGCCAAACCGAATTTAAACTTAAAAAAAAGTGTGCATTTTTATTTCTAAATGAAAGTGCATCAGTTGTACTTGTTCCACAAGTAATTTTTTTTAGTCATCATCATCAGTTTGGTTTTAAATCCTTAAGAAATAATATATTACTTTAGGTCACCTGTCTCTAGATCTCCCAAAGATATTTCTCGGATTCCACTTCCGTATATTAAAGGAATTTTTGAGTGTATTGCAAAAATTATAAGCCTTCTTAATATTATAGTATCCTGTCAGGAAGATTTCTACCTTCTTTTCCTTAACTAAAGACTAGTTTTTTTCTACTTGGCCTTCTTTGTCTTGCTTTGGGCAGTGTGACAGATCTGCAGCCATCTGTCATGAGGAACATAAATCATATATCCAGAATATTGAACCTGAGCAGTCTGGCCTTGCAGAACATGGCATCTCAAAGGATTCTTTGGAAGAAAACTTTTATGTTAAAGTAGATTACTTATAGAGCAATTATACAAGAAGAGTTGTGAGGCCTTTCTACACCAACCAAACTTAAACAGCTCTGATGGCCTTTGGTTATCCCCTGTATGGGAAATATTATTACATCAATTTTATGTAATTCCTGATTATTATTGTGCTATATTAATTTATTTTTATTTACTTATTTTATTAACAAAGTTTTTTTAATTGGGAATTTACTGGCTATCTGTAGTGGCACTTTTTTTTTCTTCTGTATTTTATTTTGTGTTTATCATACTGAAGATGCTTTTTGATACTTAATAAACAGCTAATAAATTTTACTTCATGTAAGCTTAATTTTTCATGTAATTTTTTACAAGTATATTATTTTCTGGTTGTTTTTCAGCTTATGGGGAAATGCATACTGTGTATCCATCTGCTTTCAAGCTAGCATACAGGTATCACATTCGAAAATTATGTGAAATTTCTCACTGTGTGGATTCTCTGGTATTGTATTTAAATAGTCCAACAAGAAATGATGGTGCAACTCTGCTATGGGATATTGATGGCAATGGACAGGTAATGTATGTATTTATGTATGTGTGTTTTAGTAATTTACTAGTTATCATGGGTTTCAGTAAACTTGTTAACTATTCCTATAGTCATATTAATTCAGTTCTGCAGTTGGTCACTAGAAACATAATTGTGACTACTAATAACAGAGGGTGGGGAGCAGATGTTTAGACAGCAGTTGAGCTTGGCAAGTGCAAGAAGAATGATTGTTATGGGAAATTTTAACTACAGCAGTATAAATTGGGGAGAGGAAAACACATGTAGTAATAAGGGGATAGAATTTCTGGAATTCTTGAGGGACAAATGTCTTAGGCAACATGTAATAGAGGGAACATGAGTTTTGGATTTGGTCATAGCATCAGAAGAGCTTATAATAAGTGAGATGACAACTCTCCCACCAGTTGGAGAGAGGGACCATGTGGTTTTGACTTGGAAGATGAATAGACATGCAGGAGTATCAAACAGATGGGAATGTATGTGGAATTATAAGGCAGGTGATTACAATAGTCTTAGACATCAACTTGGGGAAGTTTCATGGAGGGAGGAATTGGAAGGCTGGGATATCATTAGTGCTTGGGAAATTGTGAAGGAATATTTGTTAGCAGCAGTAGTAAGCTGTATTCCACAAGTGAAGAAAAGGACACAATTTGGTGTAAAGTGGATGACAAACAATATCAAACAGGAACTGCATGTGAAAAAGAGGCTATGGAAGAGATATAAGGAGACAGGTGAAGAGCAGATGCATGAAGAATATAAAACACAGGTTAGGAGAGTGACTAGTATGGTGAAGAAGGCGAAGCTGGAATATGAGAAGAGATTGGCCCTAAGATCCAAAGAAAATCATAAGGAATTTTTTAGCTATGTAGCCAGTAGGAGGAGAAATGATTGTGGAAGAATGACATTGTGGGATAAAAATGAAAATAGAGTGACTGATGCAGAGGACATAGTGGAATTGTTCTATGAACACTTTATTGGTGTGTTTCATCCTGGAGGAGTAAATTTTAATACTAGAAGGATAGGGTAGGTTTGAAGTTTAGAGGTGCAGGAGGAGAACGTGTTCCAAATATTGAGTACTCTGGATGTCAGTAAAGCTGTGGGACTGGATGGTATTTCACCACAAGTTTTGAGAGAATGTGCTAAGGAACTGACAGCTCCTTTGACCTGGCTTTTCAATGAAAGTCTGGCTACAGGAAAGGTGCCCAAGGAATGGAAGGAAGGTAAGATAGTGCCATTGCATAAGGGCGGTAGCAGACTGGAAGTGTCTAATTATAGGCCAGTTTGTGTGTCATCAGTAGTTGCTAAGATCTTAGAGAAATTAGTTAGGGACTGTATACAATATTGGGCAGATGAGGGTAATGTTATCTGTGAGATTCAACATGGATTTGTGAGGGTTATTTTAGTAATATGCTAGCCTTTATAATAAAGTTACAAGAGCAGTAGATGAGGGAAAGGCATATACTGCCATTTTCTTGGATTTAGCGAAGGCATTTGACAGGATGCCACATAAGCTGATATTTAACTTCCAGCACATCGGTTTGGATATCAGGTTGGTCAACTGGATTCAGGATTGGCTGTCCAATAGGTATCAGAGAGTTGTGTATGGTGGGGCAGTTTCAAGGAGGCAGAGGGTTACAAGTGGGGTCCCACAGGGCTCAGTACTGGGAACTATATTGTTTAACCTTTATATCAATGACATTGTCAGTGGATTGCAGGGGGATGTTCAGTTGTTTGCAGATGATGTGAAGCTGGGAAGGGTTATTAGTAATAGTGCAGATGTTGGTAGTCATGCAAGAGAATTTGAATAAGCTAGACAGATTAGCAAATGAATGGGGGTGTTGGTTTAATGCAGCAAAATGTAAGGTCTTGAGGTTTGGTACACATCGATGGGATGCTGCATACTCTATTGGAGGAGATATACTGGAGGAAGTAGGGGAGACAAGAGATCTGGGGTTGATGATTGATAGAAACCTGAAATTCAAGGGACATATTGCAAAGGTGGTGAAGGTAACACAAAGGATTGCTGCAATAATGTGAAGGACACTGACCTGCAGAGATAAGAGTTATCTGTTGTGTCGGAAAAAGTGCTGATTCACTTTTGATGAAGTCATCCTTTTTCCGACCCAACATAAGGTAACCTCAGAAGGGGTGGATAAGGACCTACTTATGCCTCCAGATGGAAAATGTACTTATTAATGACCTAGAACATGTATATATTCAGTTTTGTAGATATTAACTAATGTTAGAGAAGCCCATAACTTGAACAGAGAATGTTTGTAAATTATTTGAGATAGGAAATCCATGTAAAATTGCTAAAAAGATGTATATAAGTTGATACAAGTATTAGGCCATGTCAAAGACAGTTCGGAGCCTCGGTAACCAATCGCTGCCGCCGTATGCATGACAACACCACCAAGTGAGGGCGCTGTTTTGTGGTATATTGGTTTCAGCGGGGAATTCATTCGCTCTCTCTTTTTCGTCTGTTCCTGGTTTCCTGAGCGGAGACCTGTGTAGCTGTGAAAGCTTGCCGCCATGCGCAGCAAGAGTTTCCCCTTTACTGTACGTGCCACGTGGATCATAGCTGCAGCTAAAATGCAACCAGAGTTCTAGAAGAAAGGGCCGCTGGTGAATCAATGCCAGTGTACAAGTCAGTGAAGGAGTGTTCTTTTTGAGTAGAACAAAAGAATAGCGGAGATGCCATTGAAGAAAATACGGTGAGGAGATCCGAGAATCTAACTAAGAAGGTCCTAAATCTACCAGATAAAGCAAGAACGGTAAGCTGAAACCTTTTGTATTAAGATAGAGTAACCAGAGAGGAATGAGAAACTGAACGTTGAGAAAATAGCCAATTTCCGTGTTGTGCTTAAAGAACTGTCTTCCTTTGGACATTTTGTCTACAAGCGGCATCTTAGGCTCAAGCCAAATAGGAAACCGAGGCTTCGGACTGTTTATATTGGAAGAAGGAAATTAATGTTATTATGTTGAGTTTAGATTTGAATGCTAGCTAAGGTGTCCAAGATTGCACATAGGATTACTTGGTTGTTGAGGAACACACTGACATCCAGAGATAAAGAGGTTATTATTCCCCTTTATAAAGCATTGATACTTCCACATTTGGATTACTGTACTCAGGTCTGGTTACCTGGATTCCTTGGAGATGAGGAGGCTGTGGAGAGGGTTCAGAGAAGAGTGACCAAGTTGGTGAGTGATATAAAAAATGCTCCCTACATTGATAGATTGAGAGCTTGTGGATTGCAGAGATTGGTCGATAGGCGAAGAAGAGGGGATATGATAGAAACATTCAAATTACTGAAAGATTTTTATAGGATTGATGCAGGGGAAATGTTTCAGCTGTGTGATAGTGATGAAAGAACAAGAGGTCATCTCTGGAAATTAAAGAAGAGTGTGGTTAACAAAGGTGTCAGAACAAGGTTTTTTGTCTGGAGGGTGGTGAATGAGTGGAATTCATTGCCTGACTTAGTTGTGAGCTCTTCGTCTGTAAATGAATTTAAGAAGAGATATGACAGATATTGTTTTGCTAGTTTGGGTCTTCCGCGATGAGTCTGCTGACTCCATAGAGATACCCGTGATGATAATAATAATAAAATTCTGGGGGGGGACAAAGTTGAATATAAGGAGGATTGTTATCTCATGTAAAATTTACCAGACGAAACACGTCTGATATAATCCATGCCAGGATTGTAGAATAAGCCTGTATAAATATATGTGTTTTCTATGTATGATAACTGAGCAGCTAAATAGAAATTAACAGAGTCTGCAAATAGATATATAAGGAAGAGTATGATTTTGATAGTATAAGAGAGTACAACTTTTTGGATATGTTAACTTAAGAAAGGGGGGTGGGAGCTCAGACTCTTTTAGAATTGAAAGTTTGACTAAAGTGTATTTCTGTTTTGCCAAAATAAATGTATTTCTTATGTTTAAACCAAATAAGTCTGTCATATTTCTGTGGATTGAATTACCACTTGAAAAATCACGAACCGTGCATTAGAGGGAAATCCATTTGTAATTAAAGAAACAGGACCATGACTGCAAACCTCTTTATCCTTCATTCTTTTCAGTAAATTAAGATTGTATATCAGAATTCAGTTGCCGGCTGTCTCAGTCATAAAATAACTATAAATTTGTCGGCAAAAGAAATAACTGATAATAACATATAACATAAGATAGAGGATAAAGGCTAAATAAGTAAATTTAAAGATAATAACAAATAAAAGGAAAAATCAGAGATATAACATATCATTCCGTTATATGAGACCCTGATCAGACCACACTTAGACTATTGTTCTCAGATTTGGTCCCCAGGATTTGAAGGAGACGAATTAAATGGAAAGGGTACAAAGGCAGATAACAAAGACAGTTTCAGGACTGTACAGTGTTACTTATGAGGATTGACTGAGGACATGTGGACTGCAGAGTTTCGTGAATAGAAGGAGAGGTGATATGATCAAGACTTTTAAACTGTTGAGAGGTGGTTACAGGGTTGACGCTGGGGAGTTCTTTCGCTTAGTTGAACAGGGAAGGAATGATGACAAAGGGCTATCCCTGGAAGATACAAAAGGAAACTGTGAGCAAGAGGGTGAAGAGTGGTTTCTTTGCATGGAGGGTAGTTGAACCATGGAATGCATTGCCTGATAGAGTGGTGAGAGCGAGATCAGTCAATGAGTTTAAGGAGTAGTATGATAGACTTTGTGTTTCCTAGGAATGACCTCCTACTATGAATCTTGTGACTCTTTGGGGGCCTAAATAATAATAATAGTAATAATAATATTTTCAGCCATTCTTTCTTTGACCTTTTTAATATTATTTGCAAATATGAAGGGAATTTGGAATAGTTCAAATGAGATGGGTTTGGTAAATGTACAATGGCAGGATAAAGACATAGCATAGTGCATACTAACTAGAGTGGTAGTTTGCGCATTGCGCAATCAGTATGACCAAGGATTATTGACATGCTTGGTTAATTGAGGATTATAGCTGGTGGAAATAGAATTAAGGGATATAGAATCATCCAGGAGGATCAGAATGATTAAAAAGGAAGTGAGAAGTAAGCTCTGAATCATGATTTGCCTGAATATGAAACATTTGGCTTGAAATTTAGCTGATGCATACTAAATTAAATTTTATGAACAAATATTTTGAAAAAAAAAAGATGCACCAATTAAAAATTTGATCAAAAAAAATTTAATACATGTTTCTATATGCCAGCCTGATTGGCCGAGTGGTTATCCGTTCTCCAGCCAAAAGGCTGCAGGTTCGAATCCTGCCATGGGCATGGATGTTTGTGATTGTCTGTGAAAGCACTAGTAGTGGTAGTCGGCAGTAGATGGCATTGGTGTTAGATGATGAAGGTTGATGGAGTAGTGAGATGCAGAGTTGTCGAGTTGATGCCCTACCTCGATGAGTCTTTGGACTCCCTGGTGGTGTGATATAATAATAATATATATATATATATAGAAACTTGGAAAATTTTGAAAAAAAAGACGAGAGGATTTTATGAGAATAAATACAACCCATGGCATCTGAATTGTGTTAGCTTGTTCTACCAAAAATAACACCAGTGTTACCCAGGTGTCCATAAATATGCTTTTATTAAGGATTTTTTTTTTTTTTTTGGTTCAAGTTTCACTGGCTTGACAGCTGTTTTGAACTGTTGGTTCTTACCAGAGATCAGACAAAAACTTTAAGAGGCAAAAACAACTCTTGTTTAGTACCAAAGCAATCCTTTGTTAGTTGTATTTTTCATAAATGAACCATGGTCAGTACATAATATTTATCATAAAGAGAATAAAAGTCTTCATTTTGATGGAATAAACAGATCAATACAAATATATACATCTAGAAATACGGAAAGTTTTTTAAGTAGTGCAATCTAAGGCAACTGCTTTTGAGGATTGTATTTTTGTAGGCTCTCTGGTCTTTATTCAGAGCTTTTTAAGTTTATGGTTATGAAATAAGTATGGATTTTTAATATCCTCTATTTTTGTATATTAAAAATTATTTTACATTGCCAGAATGAACACTTTAGGCCCTTCTTTGATAAAAAGAACAACAATGGATAATTTTAAAACATGGAGAGACATGTGATGTTATACATAAAACAGTGTTACATGTAAAAACTGTTGTCCTGTTATACATAAAAGGTGTGATATATATATATAATAACACATGGCTCTCCATGTTTTAAATTTGTCCATTGTTCTAGTTCTACCTTGTATTTTATTACCTAATGTCACTGAAGATGATCTGTAATTTTCAGAGATTGAAATATAGCTTTTTAATAAATTTTATTCATCCTCTTCTCATGTTATCTTGTGAATTTTAAGAAATGTTAATTATTTGGAATTGTGATTTGATATTTCTTTCATTTTGTTTTACAAATTCATTGCTATACTTGTAGTTTTATATGATTAATCATAGATATGTACTTTTCCTGTGTCACAAAAATATTTTGTTGTTTTATGTATTTTACATTATGCAAATTTCAGCTCTTCAAATAAAAATTGCAAAACTTCCAAATATTGCTATTTTTATTATTCATGGTGAAACTGTACTCTTTCAATATTTTAAGGCAAATTTTAATACTCCATAATATACTCTTTTAAGACTACATTAAATAAACTAAATTAAAACACCAAAGAAAGTACCTATAGAAAACACAGCAATCTGTTGTATGAAGTGCTGCAAGATAAGGGGAGGTTTTTCCTGATTTGTTGTATTTGTTAAAATGCATGTAATAACAGGAATTTTTCTGTTTTGGTCAGCCAAATACCAAAAATTTCTACTGATTAAATTGAAGTGGAATATCTGAAAAACATACCAAGTTAGCTGAATACCAAAGCAAAACCAAATATATTCAGTGCATCTGTAATAAAGAAATACAGTATAATCTATACTATCTGATCAAAAGTATCCAAACACCTACTCAAAACTGTAATCAGACTTTCTCTGTGACACACTTTCCAGTAGTTGACATCAATATGGGATGGGTCCAGCCTTTGCTTCTATGACAGCTCTAACTCTGACAGGGAGACTTTCTACCAGATAGTAGAAAGTCTCTGGAGGAACAGCAGCCTATTCTTCCTGAAGAGCTGAGCCAGAGCAGTTCGTGATGTGGGTCGTTGGGGTCTGGAGCAATGTTGGCATTCTGATTCATTCCAAAGGTGTTCAGTGGGATTCAGGTCAGAGCTCTGGGTCGGCCAGTCCATTTCTGGAACATCATTGTCCACAAACCATTCCTTCACAGAACTTGCTTTATGGCAGGTAGCGTTGTTGTGCTGATACAGACAATAGTCATAACTGAATCTTTTACTGTAGATAGTATGCAACAGGTCAAAATGTCCTTGTATCTTTCTGCATTTAGATTGATTTCCATCTAGTGTTATGAGAGGGCCAAGTTCATTCCATGAAAAACATCCCCCCACTCTTATACGGGCACCTCCATGGAGTTCAAAGACTCATTTTATATTATATCTACTCTAATTAATGAAATAAATTGCCAAAAGGCTTCACTTCGGCGATGTAAAAATTATTTAAATTAAGGGGATATTTAATCCCACATTATTTCAAAGCCCAATAAGAAACTCTAAGATAGAAATCAGAGAGTTTCATGCAAACTCTCTGAATATGCCGAATATAGCAAACTAGCTTATAGTTTGCTATATTCGGCATGAAACACTCTGATTTCTAGCTTAGAGTTTCTTATTCGGCTTTGAAATAATGTGGGATTAAATATCCCCTTAATTTAAATAATTTTTACATCGCCGAAGTGAAGCCTTTTGGCTCTTTATTTCATTAATTTATTTGTGCGCCTTTTGGACAACTCATACTGTAAAGTATTAAAGCTGTTATCTACAATCTTGGTATTATTTGGTCTATCTACTCACTGATGAGACCTCAATAAAGGTTGAAACCGGTCTGGGTAGTGTTGTGTCCTGAATTATCAAAATTTGGATAAAAGATTAATTCATTCAGGATCTAACAATTCTTAATTGTAGGCAGAGAAACTTGTACTTTGGCAAGGAAATAAAAATGTATATTATAACTAAAGCAGAACTGAAGAAAAGTTTAATTTAGAAATGTGAAACTTCACCTATTTTGTACAGAGTCAAAAAGGGAATTTATATAAAATTATAGTTAAATTAGAATATCCCATTCTATGTAGTGTATGAGAATAAGTTGAATGTAGGCTGAGGTTCAAAGGTCACGCTTGAGCCAGCCAGTATAACTTATGGCCTAAGGGAAGGAGAATTTATATGGAAAGCGAAGCTCGAATGCATTCTCGGAAGAACGCTACACGTGATGAATGAGTGCCGTGCAGTAAAAAACGTAGCGAAGTGAGGGCACCAAAGGTGGTGGTATAAAAGGGTCTTGCCCCCCTCTCTCGTGGTCTTTTGGTTCCTGTTTCGTGCGCTTTTGAACGTTGGCTCTCCCTCCGCCATCGGGGTGATTCCCGATAGGCCGTAGAAGTCATGAGTTGTCTACCGTAGCTTGCGAGTCAAGGCTAGCTAACTCTTCATAACAGAGTAGCTAAGCAATATCGAGTAATCGATAATAAAGATGAATGCCAGTGGTACCAGAGAGAGACCAGAGCGGCACATCGCCTTATCGACTCGGGGAGACCAGGCCGTGCAGTCATTGTAAGTGACCCCATGAGAAATAGCCTACAAAAGTGCCTTGATGTCTAGATAAGGCTGCTGATAGAACAGAAAGTCATTCCGTGGAATGGTAATGTAGAATGTTTAAGTCTTATTTCCAGTTAGAGATATGAATGGACTCTATATGTTAATATATGTGTAGACATTTGATAGAGAACTTTAGAGATTACCACATTTGGCAGTGACCTGTCCCTATTTGAAGAAAGCTCTCAGGAAGGGATCTGTATGTGAATTAACTGTAATATATTGTGAGATATGATCAGTGACTTGAGAGTGATTGAAAATCTAATGATTTAAGCTAGTAATTTGTACATTTAATGGATAACTCTATGGAGCAAGTTATTATTCACCTATTGTGTTAGTAATGATATCTGAATTTTACTAGGAAAGTGATTAAGTTAACCATATGTTTGATATATTTCTCATATATAATTCTTAGACCTCAATAAATGTCTTATTTCATTTGCCTGAAATCAGCCTGTCATATGAATTTGAATTGCTACTCATAAAAAGATTACAGAACCTAGCGGGAGGGACATAGGATTATAGTTAGAATTTATGGGCCACGACTGCATGCAAAAGCAAAGTGAAGTAGGTGAATTGAATTAGTGTTAGAACATCCATTACTGTGTATTATTCTGAGCGAGCCACCTTGGATAAGAGTATCATATATCCTCAGTATTGGCTGGCACAGCATAATATAAATTCATCAATATTTAACAGGGAGACTGTCTCAGAAGGTAAAATTAAAGGCTTTGTCCCAAATTTAGACAAAGCCTCTAATGAATGAAAGAAACACATGTGACTAAACTTAGGAACTGCCCGAATCATAGCTTGAATAAGGAAAAGAGAGTGTTAGCTGAACTACTGGTTTTGAATGACAAAATATTACAGAAACCAGAAGAGAAATAACTGTATGAGTGAGTAAAAACATTAAAGTAAATAGGAAAAGTAACTCCATAACAGTAGTGACCTGTGTCCCTTAATGTAAAACAACATACATCTCCTAGGGGATGTGTTTTACATTAGGGATAATACTAAGAAGTGATCGTAACTTTATCCACCTTTAATGCGAGTTGCCCGGTATTGTACTACTAGGTGTTTGCTTATGCTTGGACTCGCCGAACTTTTATAGTTTGCTATATTCGGCATGAAACTCTCTGATTTCTATTTTAGAGTTTCTTATTCGGCTTTGAAATAATATGGGATTAAATATCCCCTTAATTTAAATAATTTTATATCTACTCTATATATATAAAAAGATAAGCCGTGAGATGTTTTTGTCACATTTTTTGTCTTACCGGCTTACCATCCTGGAACTCGGGGGGGTTGGGCACCAGGGAGGTAGGAGCCCCCTAGTAATAATATAATGTAATATTAAATATCATCCAAATTTCACTTTGGCACTACACATGCTTGTAGGAATCGTTTTCCAGGCATTCGCCACACCCAGACCCTCCCATCGGACTACCATGTGGTAAAGCATGATTCATCACTCCAAATCACACGTTTCCAGTTTCCACTGTCCAGTGATGTCACTCTTTACACCACTGCAAGTGGCACTTAGTGTTCACAGGAGAAATGTTGGGTTTATTGGCAGCTGCTCGACAATATAACCCCATTCCTCTTAACTCTCAACGCACAGTCATGGTGCTGGCTAGACAGTTAGTAGCAATGCAGAACTCCCGGGTGATTGTCTCACTTGATGTCTGGCGATTTCCATGAACCACCTTCTTCAATGCTTGATGGTCCCTCTCTGTCATTAACACGTTCGCTGCCACGCTACTCGGGCATAGTTTGTTCCCATACGCCAAGCAATTTCACTTCTTCAAGGTCAGTACGGGTAATCTCGTTGCCGGCAGTAATCGACATACGAGTATATTCGTAGTTGGCTTGTGTGGCTTATATATCATCTACGAGTATACGCACTTTTGCTGCTAGCTCCACAAGCCAAGCATTTTCACTTCAAGGTCAGTACGGGTAATCTTGTTGCCGGCAGTAAGCGTCATACGAATATATTTGTAGCTGGCTTGTGAGGCTCATATACCAACTACGAGTATACCCGTAGTTGGCAGCAAACGTGTTAAGCACGGCCTACCCGACCACAGTTTTGTTGTGGTTGTGCCTACATTTCCACTTCACAGTCTTGTCATGAGCTGTTAACGTGGGCAACTTGAGGAGGGCTGATTTCTTACTGATGTGGCAACCAATAACTAGTGCATGTTCGAAGTCACTGAGCTTTCTTGACTTACACATTCTGCTCATACTTGTCACTGAACAACACACAACTCCGTGCCACTTTTTATACCGGTAAGTGAGGTCGTAATGACATCTAGATGTCAGTTTACGAATTACAGAGGGATGTCCAGATACTTTTGATCAGATAGTGTAGTAAGTATAGTACTCCTAATGATAGCCAAGGAATTGTGCCAATTAAGGGCAATGGTGAAAAATCACAATATGTGATAGCTTTAGGCTGTTTAGTAGGGATGTTATAAACAGAATGCAGTACTGTATGTATAATAGGATACTGTTATATGACTGAGAATTTAGAGAGCAGCATTTATGAAATGTTTAGACAGATTGATTTTGCAAGTAAAAAAAAAAAAGTGAGAAAGAAAGAGGATGATGGAAGCAAAGTAAGTTTAACTTTCTTAATTCTTAATTTTTTGTCATATAACTATCTTTTGATAGCAAGTGATGTAAGGTTATGGAAGCTTGGAGTTGGTGTAGCTTTGCAGTATGTTATTGTAAATAAAGTATCAATGCTACCATCAGTATTGGTGAGTGAATTACTGACTTGACCAAGCAGGGGAAAGTTTAATTTAAAAAAGGGATGCCTGAAATTATAGTGTTAATGATTATTATTATTACCCCAAGACCTCATGGAGTCAAAGACTCATCTGGGAGATCCTTTTATCATACACACACAGCTCATCATACCGTGTTTTGAACACATTCAAACTCCTTGCAGACACCACACTCTCAGGCAAGGCATTCCAATCATTCACAACTCTGCACGAAAAAAACCTGCCTCTCACTCCCCTACTCACATCCTCTTTATACAGTTTCCAGTGACGACCTCTGGTTCTCCCCTGATCTCCCACTATTTTCTGTAGAAAGTCTCTAGCATTGATCCTATAACAACCCCCTTACCAACTTGTAGGTCTCTATCATATCTCCCCCTCTTCCTCCTGTCCACCAGACTCTGCAAATTACATCTTCTCAATCTTTCCTCATACTCAATATTCCAGAGGTCAGACACTACCTTAGTCAATCGACCTTGGATCCTTTCCAACATCTCTTCATCCTGCTGAAAACCAGGTAACCAAATCTGGGCACAGTAGTCCATGTGTGGCCTAATCAAAGCATTATACAACGTAACAAGAATCTCCCTACTTCTACAAGTCAGTGTCCTCCGCATCATTCCCAGAAGCCTTTGTGTTGTCTTCACAATTTTGGCTATGTGTCCCCTAAATTTCAGATCGTTATCCACTATCACCCCCCAGATCTCTTATTTCTTCCACCTTCAACAATATATCCTCACCAAGCATAAATTCATCATCCCATCTTTGTTTTCCAAATTTTAAAACCTTACATTTTGCAACATTGAACTTGCATCCCCATTTCCGTGCCCAATCACTCAACTCAATTTATTCAAGTCTTCTTGTAAGGCCACAACATCTTCACTACTCTTCATGGTTCTTCCCAACTTTGCATCATCTGCAAACAACTGAATATCTCCATCCAAATCTTCACCTATATCGTTAAAATACAAGTTAAATTGTAATGGCCCCAAAACAGACCCCTGAGGCACTCCACTAGCGACTTTCCTTTTCCTGGATATCACTCCCCCATACACAACTTGTTGATACCTATTAGATAGCCAGTCTCCAATCCAATGCACTAATCTAATATCCAACCCCATCTGCTCTAGTTTGACTATCAATTTATCATGAGGTACTCTATCCAAAGCCTCTGCGAAATCTAAGTATATTACTGTATATCCTTCTCCTCTGTCCAAGGAAGCAGTCACTTTATTGTAATAAGTAATTAGATTACTAAAACATGCTCTCCCTTTAGCAAATCCATGCTGTCCATCAAAGATAATACCATTGTTGTCAACCCAACTCTGGATTCTAGTTCTCACAAGTTTCTCCAACAACTTAACCACAACCCCTGACACACAGATAGGCCTATATTTTGATACTTGAGTTCGATCACCTTCTTTATGAAGTGGCACAATCTTGCTCTCCTTCCACTCCTTAGGGACTTGACCGAGTGCAAGACTCGTATTAAAAAATATGTCAAGACAGGTGTCAACTCCCTGGCACATTATGCAAAACACATTGCTTGAAAAAGTAAGGAGAGTGCAGACAATTCATTAAGTTTAAGGAATAGTATGATGGACTTTGTATCATCTAAAGAAGACATCTTGAAATGAGTCTTGGAACTCATGGAAGTCCTAAATAATAATAAAAAAATAGTAGTAATAATCCACATAATTTTATAATATGTATGTCATTTTGGACCTCAAGCGTTACATAACTCGGGTCTCAAGATGTTTGAATTGGTCTGAATCTTTGATAACAATCGGATAACCAGCCTCCAGTTCCATATACTAACCAATCACCCAATCCCATTTTTCTTAATTTAAATATCCATTTGTCATGAGTCATCTGGGAAAAATCTTTTTTTGAAGTCTTAACTGTGTACTCCTTGTCTTTAACTATTAGCATAATCTTACTACAGGGTGATCATAAAGTCGCACAACTGTAAGTTTGAATTTGTATCAGTTGTTTCCAAATCATTGTAATTGTTCCTTACACCACTAGATGTCACCATCATGTTATTACAAATTGTCAGAGACACGAGTTCACTGTGACTTGTACAAGTGTTCTCAGTGTAGCTTTGTTCATTGTGGAAATGAAATGTCTTTCCTAGCCGCAACGAATTTTCATTTCGGAAAGTTATTTTCCTACTCATTCTTTCATGTGTTGCTGAGGAATTTCATGAGAAATATCTCGGTACAGCAGTCCCTCAGAATATTGATGACAATGAGATTAGTGCAGTGTTTTTGGGAAACTGGATCTGTTACAGATAGGAATTGCATCAGAAGACCCTCCTTTTTGACTGACAATAAAATGGATGAGGTAAAGAGAGCACTACAGCAGGCCCCAACAAAAAGTCTCAGCAAACTTGCCATGCAATCATCAGTGTCATATGGTAGTGCTCAGAAAGCTGTGAAATCATTACACTTTCATCCATATTTTGTACACTCAGTCCATGAACTGAAGTACCTAGATAAAGGCAAATGAATTATCTTTTGCAGATGGTTACTCTCTTTCATCGAAGTACGTGGTATATAGAGATGCTTGATACAGTTTTCTTCGGTAATGAGGCCTGGTTTCACTTCAGGGAGTATGTGAATAGCCAGCACAATAGAATTTGGTCATGTAAAAATCCACATGCTTTTCACAAAAAATTTTGCATTCTCAAAAAATTGGGAGTTTGGTGTGCACTATCATGGTGTCATATAGCAGGACACATTTTCATTAAAATGATGGTGAATAGTATTGTCTACCAAGACATCATCAGACAGTTCGTGGCACTCCTTGATGTCAGCAAATGCCATTGTTGGTTACAGCAAGACAGTGCTACTTGTTGAATGGTATTATACATACATTTTTTGCAAGAATTTTTCAGTGACTGTTTCATCTCAAAAGAGTCGTGGCCTCCAAGATCACCAGATTTATCAACACCAGTTTTTTCCCTTTAGGGGTATCTCAGAGGTGTTGTTTTTCAGAATAATCCTCATACACTGGATGAACTAAAAATGAACATTTCAACAGCGATTGTAAACATCAGTGTGCAGGTACTTCACAAGGTGGCATGAAACCCAGTAAGAAGAGCATGAGTTTGCATTCATGAAGGAGGTGGCAACTTTCAACATATGTTATAATGAGGTTCCTATTCCTCTTTTGTTATAAAGGTCTGACTATAACTTGCATTTGTAGCTGTTTCATTTTTCATATACTTGTAATTAACCTTGAAATAGATCTGTTATTTTTGGGTTGTGTGACTTTACAATCACCCTGTATAAAATTTAATGAGTTATTAAAACTAAATCTTTTATCAGACCCATCTTGGTTGCTGTTACAGAGAATCTGGATTAAAATACTCTTGTATATTAGTCTTATCATTCATTTCCAATACTTTAATTGCCATTGCACTAATACTAATCAATGGTCACAGACACACACACATACTAATTTGCAATTTTATGAATTTTTGAACACCACCTTTATGCAGTGATGCTATCCAACATATTCATGCACAGTACATTATAATAGCTCATCCATTCCCTACTGCCTTATTAACATCTACATTGCTTAAAATTCAAAATGCTTAGTACAGCCACCTTCAGTCCTGATTCCTGTGTGGATCCTCATTTTATTTGTCACATCTTCCCATAATCATTTTTTGATTCTATCAGCCACATGAATTTCGTAGATTAAATTGGGGCAAAAGTCTTAACTTTTTCATAAGGTCAAAATAGTCAGTGTATGATACTGAAGTCATCTTAGTAATGTGTAATTTCCATTATACATGTGAGTGTAATATTTGCAAGTGCAACAACTGTACTTGTCATCTTGTTTTTACTACAATGTGGATTTTCTATTATTTACTGAATTTCATTAAATATTTTATTTTTATTGAAGAGTAAGAATAAAAGGATTTATTTAATTTTAATAAGATAAATTAAACTTGTGACAAGATATTAATGCTAATAACCAACTGTTCTTATAGATGGATGAGAATGAAATATATACTGTGAAGGAGTTGATGACTGACCTCGAACATTGTACTGCTCATCAGGTATATGTAATTGTTGACCAGAATTTCTCAGGGGAGCTGATAAAAGCTTTTTCACGTTCTACTAAGCACACAAATGTCTTGTTATTTGTCAATGGAAAAGAAGATGAGTATTCCTGGGAAGGAGAATTCACTCATCATTGGGCTAATTTTCAGCATTCCCATGTATGTGTTGGTCAAGTGCAGAAGGTAATAACCATTAGTATTAAATGAAGAAAGTGAATTATAAATTCATAAAATCTAAGCAAAACTGTTATGTGAAATATAATATTGTTTATTAATTAGATTCTGTTCATTAAATATCTTATTTTTCTTTATATGTTTATTATTATTATTTATTTTTTTTATTAAAGTGAAAGAATAAAATATAGAACTTAGAAGAGTCAATGTCTTTATGTATTCTAAGGGTTGGGAGGTTGTATAAGGTAGGTGCAAAATGGATGAATGAAGATGTTAAGTGTGCAAATTTGGATGGGCACGAAAAATAATATGTGATAGCTTTAGGCTGTCTGGCCTAAATAAATAGATTACAGTATGTATATATGATAGGATATTGTTATATGCCTAATAATAATGTAAAGAGTAGTATTTATGAAATGTTTAAACAGATTGATTTGTTCAAGGAAAAAAAAATGAGAAAGAAAGAAGATGAGTAGCAGCATAAGAGGAGAGGTAATAATCTCTTTCTTGAGGAGTACGAAGAGCAGGCTAAGAAGGCGACTTGCTTAGTAAGGATAGGAAAGGTGTAGTACAAGCAACAATTAGTTAATGAGGCCAGAAAAAATAAAAATCTAAATCCATAGACTCATTGAGGGAGGGCTCCCATTCTACAACTCTGTCTTCAACTACAATGAACCGCAACTACACCAACGCCATCTACTGCCCACACTACCACCACTAGTATTTTCACAAACATCCATGCTCACAGTGGAATTCGAACCCGCAGCCTTTTGGCTGGAGAGCGGATGCGCTAACCACTCGGCCAACCAGGCCAGTGTTCTCAAATGTTCTTTTGATATGTGGACAGTAGAAGCATGTGAGTCACCCATGTTCTTAAAACATTTAAGCTATGTATGCACAATTTTTAGTGAAGATGGCAAGTTAAGTATAAAAAAAAATAGATAATAAGCAAAACTAATTCAGTGAGAGTGAACTGAATTGCAGTTTACAAGCTTCAAACCAGTTTTAAGTGGTGAATCTAAAGAGGTGGAATAGAAGTAAAATGCTTAATCAAAGACTGGAAACCCCAGATTCGAGAGTTCTGAGAAACATTAAAGAGTGAACAGATAGCAGAAGCATATGAAGGAAAGAAGTTGAGATTAACATTCAGGAATGTATGAGCAGAGTTAATCTGAGTTGGTATGGTCACTTTTTTATGTTGCTCCCACCCATGGAACGTTATTTAGATAGACATTTAGAGAGTCAGGAAGGGAATTCTTACAAAATTAATGTTGAAGTGGCTTTTCATAGAATCCACAGAAGTTATAAGGAGGATGTGAACAATGAAACAAGGAGTAGGTTTTTTTGTATGGAGAGTGATCATTCATAACAATGTTTCATAGTACAAACAACACCAAGAGAAAAAAAATTAATAAATTTAGTGAACTTAATGAATTTTTCATTGGTTTTCTACCCATCATCTTATGAGCACAAATCATAGTAAAATCATGTTTGTAAAAACAGTTTAAATTGTAACCAAAAAAAAAAAGTACTAATGTTCTTACAAAACACCCTAGGGTTAATTACTTCCAAATTAACTTTATGGTTATCCAGCCCCCTCCTTCCCTAACCAGATAACCGGAAGTCAGGTTATATTTGATCTCAGAATAATTGTTTCCCAGATCTTTTGGCAAATTAATGCAGCCATAATTGCTGCTATGTGGTCCTATGGTAACTTAAAGATACCTAGAACAGATATCTTCTTTCATTTAATCTTGTATGAAGAAAGAACATTTCAGTGCATGGTCTGATAGTACTGATTTGCCATATAGATGATCCTGGATTTAATTTTTGTGTTCTTCAAGGTGTGTGTTAACTGATCTACTAATCTGTGGCTAAACTGTAGGCACAAGGAGCTTTATACACTCCATGATGTGCAAGAGGATGAAGTTAATCCTTAGAAGAATGGATGAAGGTAGCTAGTTGAATGAGTGGTTTGAAATCAGCATGAAGTTTATATTTGTGGAGAATGTTAGCTAAAGTTCTTCACAAAGGATAAAAACAAAATATTATTTCTTGTCAAGTATAATATACTTAATAACCAAGTGAAAAACTTCCTACAACTTTCTCTGATCCAAAGTATTTTAATAATATGGTGATACATCATTTTACTACTTGTATATGAAAAATATACAAATTTTATATTGATTTAATCTTGGTATCTTCGTGGGTCTAGCTCTGAGTGATGAAATTTTAATGTTCATCTAGGAGTTGCTCCAAAGAATTCCTCCTGATCTCTGGGCAGATGGTAGTTATCCTGTGTGTGTGTGTGTGTGTGTGTGCTGTGGTGGAGCTGATGCTTAGGTTTTTTGTCTACTTCTTTGTAAAGATGAGGCTTGGCATGGTGGTGGGCTTTGCCTTATAGCTGTATGCTGGGCTGAGGTTTTGGCATAGTGTTTTCAGTTAGAGCAATCACTCATGAGTTTTTTGGAACCCTGATAATATTGAACCAAAGAAATCCTCAAGGATCAAAACTAGTCTGGGTAGTGACTCTTCGGATAATTCATAGCATTATTCATAGCCGGCCTGGCCAAGTGGTTAGCATATCTGTTCACCAGCCAAAAGGCCGCTGGTTCGAATCCCACCATGGGCATCGATGTTTGTGATTATCTGTGAAATTACTAGTGGTACGTGGTAGGTAGCGTTGGTGTAGTTGCTGTTCGGTGTAGTTGGTGGATTGAGTGGTGGAGACAAAGTTGTAGAGTATAATAATAAACAACTTCTAAAAGTAAGTGTGCTTTGCATTATGGGATACTAAGGTGATATGAAGTCAACAGCCTCTATATCAGAGAGTCAGGGAAACTAAATTATAATGGAAGAAATGGTGAGAATATGAGTGTAAGAGCAACACTGTTCTATAGTTGTGCTAATGACAGGAATGGGCATTATCATGGAAATGATTACGAGAAGAGAATGATTTTGACTGTATGTTTGGACCCATCAAACATGTGCAAAGATGTCTATATGTGTAAGGCACTAGAGAAGAATAGAGATCTTCAAGTTGTCCAACTGGGTCATGAAGACTGCAGACAAGAGTATACGAAACAACATACAGGTTGATTATTATGTCTATACACAAATTCTAGTTGTATGAGAAACAAAGAGGGTAGAGTTTGTTGCCTTGGTCAGTACGTTGGGTCTTCAGATTGTAGGTATTAGTGAGACCTGGCTATCAGAATCAGACATACTAACTGGTATTGAGTGTAAAGGGTACTGTATTTTTAGGAAGGATAGACTCCAGTTAGTGTTGAGACCATGATTGTAGTACTAATAACAGTATTTCATGTAGCAGTGAATTTGAATCCATATAGTGTGAGATGGAATCTAACAAGATCAATTACATAGTCGGGTGTTGTTACAGATCTGGTGGATCGGTTGCTAGTGATGAAGAAATGCACCGCCAAATAGAGACGATGGGTGCGAAAAGAGTAATGGGAGACTTTAATTATCCAAATATTGATTGGGTAGCAATAAAATCTCATGAGAAGAATGAAACTGAATTTATTGAGCTGTTGCAAGACAACTTCCTCCAGCAGCATGTGATAGAAGGAACTCGAGGTCAGTGAGTGTTAGATTTGATTATAGTGTCAGAGGGTGTTTCAGTTAAAGATGTAACAATTCTGATTCTAGTTGGTGACAGCGATCATGCAGTACTCACCTGGGAATTTATGATTGTTTCATTCAGAAAAGGTTACATGCTGAACTACAAAGCAGGAAATTATGACCAACTGAGGGGTATATCGAGTTCAGTGGAATGGTATTGGTTGCTGGATGGGAAGAATATTGACAGTGCATGGGAAGCTTTTAAAAAATACTTAAATGATGCAATATCAGAATGTGGCCTGAGAGTTTGAAAAATAAATAGGGTAGGAGTCAAATGGATGTGTAATCTTATTAAATGAGAGTGTATAATAAGATTGTTTAGAGCTGTTGCACAAACTTTATAACAATTCAGTAGCAGGGACTGATGTGATATCAGCATGGGTGCTAAAAGAGTGTTCAGGTAAACTGGCTATTCCTTTGACCAGGCTGTATAATTTGAGTTTCAGAACAGGGAAGATTTTGCAGGAATGGAAAGAATATATGGTAATCCAATTGCACAAAGGTGATGCAAAGACCAATGTATCTAACTATCGACCAATCAGTATCTCAGGAGTGTTGGTGAAGATTTTGGAAAAATTGGTTAGAACTTGCATTCAGAAATGGGTTGACAGTGAATCTCTTTTTTGCAATAAATAACACGGGTTTAGTAAAGGAAGGTTAAGTATTAGCAACTTACTCATATTCTATAATAATGTTATCATTGACATTGAACTAGACAAGAGAAATGGATACACCATTATACTTGAGGATTTTGTGAAGGCTTTTGACAGAATATGGAGGACACTGACGTGTAGAAGCAGGGAGAGTCTTGTTCCGTTGTATAAGGCTTTGATTAGGCCACACATGGACTATTGTGCCCAGATTTGGTCACCGGGTTTTCAGAAGGATGACGAGATGTCGGAAAGGGTCCAAAGGAGACTGACTAAGGTAGTTTCTGACCTGGAATGTCGAGTATGAGGAAGGATTGAGAAGATGTAATTTGCACAGTCTGGTGGTAAGGGGTTGTTATGGGATCAATGGTGGAGAAGTTTTACAGAGAATAGTGGGAGAGCAGGGAAGAACCCGAGGTCATCCCTGGAAACTGTATAAAGAGGGTGTGAGTAGGGGAGTGAAAGGCAGGTTTTTTTCGTGCAGAGTTGTGAATGATTGGAATACCTTGCCTGAGAGTGTGGTGTCTGCAAGGAGTCTGAGTGTGTTTAAGACATGCTATGATGAGATGTGTGTGTGATAAAAGAACCTTCCAGATGAGTCTTTGACTCCATGAGGTCTTGGGGTAATAATAATAATAATAATAATAATAATAATACAGCATGGAAGACTGTTGCATACATTGCAGAATATGGGTTTGGATTATAAAATATTAGTGTGGATAAGAGAATGCCTGACTCACAGAAATCAAAACGTGGTATACAGGAGATGTGACTCTGCAAGATTTAAGGTGGTGTTCCACAAGAATCATTCCTTGGTTCACTGTTATTCAGTCTGTTAACAGGCTACATGCAACTATTTGCTGATCATGTAAAGTTAGGTACGATAATCAGGAATGTTGTTGGTATGCATTACTTGCAGAATGATTTCAATAGGCTGGAACTGTGGACATGTGAAAATGGATGTCAGTTCAACGTCAGCAAATGTAATGCCATTCACTTTGGCATGATTAGATATCCAATGTTGTATTATTTTGGTGGGATTATGCTAGAAGAAACTGATTAGGCTATGGATCTTGGAGTGTTAGTAGATAGCAAGTTGAAGTTCATGTAGCAATGATTGCAAATACAACTCAAAAGATAATTGCAATGGTGAAATGAACTTTCACATGTAAAGATAACAATGTCAATTTGCCTCTTTATAAGGCCTTGATAAGACCTTACTTGAACTGTTTTGCACAGGTCTAGTCTCCTTGTTTCTGTTGTGATTCTGATACAGTGGAGAGAGAGAGCAAAGGAGAGTGTTAAAAATGATATCAGGATTGTGGAATACTGATTATGAAAACAGATTGAAAATTTGTAGACTCGAGACACTAGCAAACAGAAGAAAAGGGGTAATGTGATTGAGACTTACAAACTTCTGAAAGGTTCATACAGGATTTCAGCTGGAATATTTTATTTTATGGAGAGTTGGGAAAGGACAAGAGGACATCCTTGGAAGCTGAGAATGAATGCCGCTAAGAATGGAGTAGGGGTATATATTTTTCTCTAATAGAATGGTATGCGATTGGAATTTATTGCAATTGGATGTTGTGTGTGCAAGTAGTGTGAATGAATGAATGAAAACCATCATATGAGTGGATGCAGCATTGTATAAATGGACATTGGTCATAATTGAAAAGTGTCATTAACAGATTGTTGTAAGACATGATTCTAACTGCTATGGGCCATGATTGACCATAAATCATGTATCAGATGACAGTGCTTGATGCTTCAAGCTTCATCCTTTGTGATATCTTTAACCATCTCACAACTATTGTTTTAATAACCTGGTTTGCACAACATATTCCCAATTATGCTACTGATGTATGTTCCACTCCAAATGAAGATAAGTGCTATGTAGTGGGTAGTACATCAGTACTTATTAGTGAACTGTGAATAAATAAACTGGGAGTCCTATATAGAGGTAGGAACATAATCTTATTCAAGCCACTTTAAATCTCCAATAGGCAAGATGGTGGTGTCACACCCAGATGAAAATCAATTGCCATCTAATTACCTCTGCAGACGTTTAAACCACAACATTGAGAATTGAACCGACAGCTTGTTAGTAGCAAAGTGGCCTCTACTTGACCACTAATGACTGGCATGGAAATTCTTGCAATATGAGTTACATTCTTGACAAATAGTGTATGATTCAAAGTGAAAAATTCTAATTTAATAATATGTTGAGGTACAGTTTTTCAGCATGCTAAATCATTCTGTAAGATGTCAGTGATCCTGACATCTTACAGAATAATTCTCCCAAAAGAATCTTCCAAACATGCTCTTCTCCTTCTCTTCCTTCTTTTTTCACTATTAAACCTAGTTGATTGTAGTGATGCTATATTCACACCCATCTCATTATCTTTGCCTTGATCTTTCTCTGCTTCTCTTCCCCTTTGGCAATATGCTCTTTCCATTTTAATGCTCTGTCATTTATCTACAACTTTTCAGTGTAGATAAATGATGCTGATTAAATAATATGCTAGTGTTGTACCAACTCTTTCACACATATTATTCATGTATTACTGGTTGTCCATAATGGCTCAGTATTTTATTTTGTATTTTATCATTGGCATTTTATTTTGGCCATCACCCGTATTATGTTAGAAATATGCTACTTGAAACCATTGTAAGCTTAAGTTAGGTGGTAATGATTCATGTCAGTTATTTGAAGTTTCACATTATATATTCTTTATCATTTTACAGGTAAGCCACAAAGCAGTAAAATCATCAGTTCCAGTATTTCATGATGGATCAAAGGGAAGTATTGCCACAACTATTTTTGGTGCTCCTTGTGACATATATCCTCCATTTAGTCCCCATGAACTTCGTTCAAGTTATTATGGTTGTCAAAACTTGCCCACTAGCATTTGGATGAATCAGCAAATCTGAAAGTTTTGCTAAGTATGTGGCATTTGTACATACTGTACATTATTAGTATCTTTTGTTTTGTAAATTTGTACAATACTTATTCTTTTTGAAAGTGCAGGTAGAGTGATCCCTTTGAAGTTGTTAACAAAGAATGTTAATAAGTTATAATGTAAAAAGATTATTCATGCTGGTGATACTGCTCATAATATCTTAAATAGATTCATCATGAGAGGTGCAGTGTAATTCTTGATGTTTGTTATATAATAATTTAAATTCATCCGCTTACTGTACACCTTTTCTCTTTGGAAACGCTCACTTATCCTTGTTTTGGATACAGTGAAATGAGATCTACATTTAACTTTTTTTTTAAATTGTGGAAGCAAAATCTGGCTGTTTTTTATTTATTATTACTATTCAGGAGTTACTAGATGTATTGTGGGAGGCCCATCTTTACGACACAGTCTGCCACACCATTTCTTAAATTCATTCACTTTCTGCACTCTCACCACCTGATGGGTAATGAGACTGCATTCCATGGTCCCAGCCACCTTCCACGAGGAAAAAAAAAAAAAGGCCACTTCCTCACCCTCTTACTCACTGCTTCTTTTTTGCAACTTCTAAACGATGGTTCCTTGTTCTACCATAGCAAAAAATCTCCCTGTATCAGTCTGTTAAATATCTCTCAAATGTCTCAATCATGTTACCACTATTTTATTCACCAACTCTGCAGTTTTCGAGCCTTTAGTCTGTTCTCATAGCCAGGTTTGTACTTACACTTTTCCTGAGGTGCTAAAGTGCTCCAGGGTCTCACCTCATTCTTTGGGACCCTTAAATTCTCACTAATTTTTGGGGGTCCCCCAGTTAGAACTTTGTGTGCCTGTGTATAAGTATGGACCTGCTCATAGCCAACATTGTACATCATTCCTGATATCATTTTTATCTGTTTCTGATCCCTCTCTAAAGTTTTTTCATTCTTTTTTGAATCTTGGTGACCATATCTGAGCACAGTAATTTAGATGTAGTTTGATTAGGACTTTGTGTAATGGGATGACCACCCTATCATCTCTGTTTGTCAACATCCTTTTTAATATTTCAGCAGTCCTGGTTTGCCTTCACCATCTTTATGATATGTTTCCTAATTTCCAAATTTTTATCAACCATCACCCCAAGATCCCTTGCCTTCTTCGCTTCCTCTAATATAGTTCCTCCAACAGAGTATGCATCCCATTAATTTACCCCCCTTTCCAGCATATTTGAGTAACATCAACAAACTATTACTAAACTCTCCTGATCTTCAAATAATCTGCAAACAACTGAATTCTCCTTACCATCCACTGACAATATTGATATAAAGGTTAAATGGTAAAGATCCAAGTACTGGCCAAAGTGTAAATTCACTTGTGATTTTTTTCTCTCTGATACTACTTTGTCATACACATAGCTGTCTATCAGACAGACAATTTTCATTCCATTTCACCAACCTAATATCTAAATTCATATCCTTATATGTCGCATTCTGTCACATGCCTTTGCAAAAATCAAATAAATGACATATGTATTTCTCTCAGCATATACTCTTATTATTTTAATATAAAAGGCCACCAGATTAATATATCCAAGCTGGCCTTTATCAGCATACCTCAGTAATCTTTTATTATTTTTTTATTTGTATTATTTTTTCTGGTATGCCATAATATTTCATTAATTTCCAAATTTCTTCTCTGTGTATACTATCAAATGCTTTTTCAAAGTCAATGAATCCCAAATACAGGCTGCTCTGCCATTTTATTGATTGTTCAATAATTATTCTCAGAGTTCTTATTTGATATATGCATAATCTATTAGGTCTGAAAGCTGCTTGTTCCATCTCAGTTAACATTGGATTTCATGTTTCATTCTTTCTAATATTATTCTAATGAAGTTGGAGAATATCTCTTCTAACTGCTCTTAGAAGAGATATTCCTCTCCAGTTTTTGCATTCTGTTATATCCCCTTTCTTTGGTATTTTCACCAATAATCCTGTATTTTCACGTGGTCATTCTTCCATTATATTTCATTTAGAAGGGGATACAGTGTCTCTGTAGATATATAGTTAAGTAGTTTTCTGCTGATCTGTTGTCTATCCCTGAAGCTTTGCTATTTCTGAGTCTTTATTGCCTTAGTTATTTCTGCTTTTGTTATCTCCTCTAGTTATATTTAATGTTTCCATTTCAATATTTTCTGGGAGTATACTTTCTTATATTAGGGCTTCACTGTTTAGTATCTCCTGAAAGTGTTCTATTCATCTCTTTCCTGTGTCATTTTCCCTCATCAGTATGTTTCCTTGTTTATCTCTTAATCTCTTTTCTCATATTTTTTCCAGTTATCTTTCTTGTTTCAAAAAGTTTCTTTGAATCAAAGTTTGATTCAAAGAAACTTTTTTTCTTTGAATTCAGCCTGTTCAGCCTCCTTATATAGTTTCTTCAATGAATTTTCTTTTATCACCTCTTACACTTTTCTTTACTTTTCTATTTTTCTCCTTGTACATTTTATTTCTCTCCTTTTCCTCTTCTTTATTTTGATTTTCGAGTATTCTTCTAACTTCTCTTCTTTACTCATTTAAAAGCATTGTTTTAATCTGTTGTTTGTTATCCATTGTTTCTGAACTCCATCTTTTTTTTTAGTATTTCTTCAGCTGTTTCATTGTATAATTGTAGATATGAGCAAAGTTTTCTGTAATATTCTTATTTTTCAGTTTATATTGTACCAGTTTCCTTTACTCCTTGATTTAAATATCTTTTCTAGTTTCATTTTTATCTTTACCACCATCAATATATGGTCTCCATGCTCTTACATCCTGGGAGGATCTCCATAAAAACCAAACAGATTGAGGATCTCAATCTGTTTGGTTTTTACTCTTTCCATCTGGTGAGATCCAAGTTTGTTTATGCATATTCTTATGTTGAAATATTGGATGTTCTACAATTAAATTGTTAAATAGGCAGAAGTCCTTGAATAATATTCCATTTTCATTTTCATCTCCTAGTCCTTTTCTCATCACTATTTCATATCCCCTGTTGTCTTTGTCTACTTTTGCATTTATGTCTCCCAGAAGTAAGATCATATCTCTTTTGCTACTCTTATCTAACACTTTATTCTTTCCAATAATGGATTCCATTCCAATAGTGCCTTTCTTGCCTCCACTGTCATGATCATCATTAGAGTGACATCCCTGCTATGTTCTTTGTTTTCAGGGTTTCCAGAATATATGATATATTTGTTTGACGTTAGTCCGATCTCACCAGTTCCATTCCATCTGGTTTCACTTGATTCTAGTATTTGTATTTTGTATCTATCTATTTCATTTACTATTTGATGTGCTTTCCCAGATTCATACATTGTCCTGATGTTCTAACATCCAATTTTGGTTAGATTTGGGTATGAAGACATCTTTTCCAAGAGCTTTCTGCCTGTTGGCTTCTCTAAGAGAGCTAACACCAACCTGCATCATTTCTTCTGGTGATTCTTCAGCAGAATGTCTAATTTCTTTCATTGTGGTTGCTAGCCACAAGTACAGCCATCTTCCTTTCTCATCCAGCCTCAGGACTGGCAATGAATGATGGTGTTCACAGGAACAAGGTTAATGTTATTGTTTCCTCTAAGGCATGTTATTTTTGCCTAACTATTAAACTCTTAAGGTAGCCAATGCAGAAGATAGCCCTATGATCCAAGAGTTTTGGTGAAAATTTAGCATTTTAGATGCTATAAAAGCAATTAGGGATGCCTGGAATTAAGTTTTTGAATCTTATTTGGCAAGTACAACAATAATTGTTGTTGAGATAGTAAATCAGTCTATAGAAGTCTCTAAGATGTAAATTGTTGAACTTGCATAAGAAGGTGCTACCATTGAGGAACTTATCAAAATGGCAGTGCAAGGGACCATTGAAGAAAAAAATGAAAGTACCCAATCCTGTATCCTATTCCTAACTAATTTCCTGCACTCCACTCCACTAGTGCTCTTTCAATTGCACATCAAGGGTGTACTGTCAGTTCCTTAGTATATTACCCTACAATATATGGCCATGTCCATCTAGTCCAGTCCAGTAGCCTTATTGACATGTCAACTGTTCAGTTTTTTCAGTCTCTCCTCTCTAGAAATATTATTCATTTCCTTCTGACTGCAAAACCTAAAAGCCTCTTGGGATTCTCTTTTGTCTATTTTGCTGTTCTACTTTCTTTTGATTACCAGAATTGTCACTTTCCTAGCTTTCATTTTATATTCTTTATTTACCTGCTTATTACTTTCCCTTTTATACTTTTTTCTTTAGCCATTTTTTTTTCACTTTGTGGATTTGAATTCCACTGAGCATGAATTGTTGTAAAAGGATAACATCAATATGAGTTCACTGCTTTATTTGTAAAGTGTCCTGTGGAAGCACCATGCTTGGTCTCTAGGGCAGGATTGCCCACAGTACTAAATGAATGAAGTGAGGGCATATCATTTGCCAAATTTGAGGTGATATGATTAAGACAAAAGTTTCTTTGACATATTTACTATATAGATTTTTCAAAGGGTATAGAAAAGAGAGGAATGGGTTATCATTGGATGTTGTACAAAGGAATGAGCAGTAGGTTTTTTTTTTTTTTTTTTTTTTGCATTGAGCGCAGTGTGCATGTAATGTGTTGTCTGAAAAGTTGTAAGAATGCAAACAGTCAATGATTTAAGGCAGGGATCTTCAACCTTTCAGACAGTGCGGGCTGCATTAAAAATTTCAATGAAGCTTGCAGGCCACTAAGCTATACTTTCTTAGTTTTATATATATATATATATATATATATATATATATATGTGGTATTTAGAATTGTAAGATGCTTTCCAGATTCACAAGGAACACTGTTACTTGATACTTTACATAAAATCCTATAAAAATAAACAAACTCAGCTTTAAGAGCATAGATAAGAATCGGGTTCATGATAAGTAAATAATACAATCAATACTTGAAAAAAGATAATTTAATGAAGAAAACATTCATGTTTTACAATGTCAATGGGAAACTTGGCAATGCTTTTCCTTGGCCAGCTTGTTGATGTTGGTATCAATGTTGGAAGTCGCTATCCTCAGAGTATTCTCAAGATGTGGTCCGTAATCTGAGTTCTTGTCTTGGAATTCACATGCTTCATTCTAGAGAAGAACTGCTCACATAAGTATGTGCTTCCTAACAAAGCGTACATCTTCAAAGCATGATGGCAAAGATTAGGGAATGCGTCCTTTGTAAAATGTAAAAAGACTACATTTTACAAAGAAATATAGTCTTTGTAAAATGTAAGCAAGGGCATATTGAATAATTTTTCTCTCAAAGAAGAGTTGTTTTGGAGTTCAAGCAGCTCCATTTGTACTGAGCCTGGCATTTCAGCTGCATTGACACTGAGTGGCTTTGAAAATAAATCTAAAGAAGACTGTTGGTTATGAAAATCACTAAATCTCTCTTTGAACTCACTTCGCAACACAGCTAATTTTGTAGCGTATTCATCAAGAGACGAACAGTTGGATTCAGTGAGGAGCTGAAAATGAGTCAAGTCTTTTTTTGCATGTTATGCCTCCTAAAGTTTGAGCTTGGCCACAAAAGCTTTGATGTGATTAAACAGAGTGTGCACCAGTTGATCTTTGAATTGTAGCTGCATATTTAGGTCATTCTTATGCGACGAGATGTCAGTCACAAAGGCAAAGTCTGTCATCCACTTTGGATCATTGAATTCTGCAATCAACTCCCTTTTGGTTTGCATGAATTGCTGTATTTCACTCCTTAAGTCAAAGACTTTTAAGAACCTTCCCTCTGCTTAACCAATGCACATCATTATAATAAACCACATCGCTGTGATCCGCTTCACACTCTTGGGTCAAAAACTCTTGGAATTGAAGATAATTCAATCCTCTTGCCCTAATAATGTTGATGAGAGTCACAATAACTTGCATGACATTCTCAAATTCAATAGTTTTCGCACACAAATTCTCCTGGTGGATTAAACAATAGTAATGTACGAAATCTTTTCCTTCTAGTTCCAGTTCTTTCTGTAGCAGTGCAACAAACCCTTTGTTCATGACTTATTTTTCACGGTATTAACAACACCATAAACACTTTTATCCACAAAGATGTTTTATTAACGCTAATATTTCGCTGATTTTCAACTGAGCATCATCAGAGCACAACACACATGTAAACGCGACAGTGAGTGAGTGAAACAATATAATTGCAAAAGACAAAAGATCTAAAGTCCTATTTTTGGCACCCTCTAACGAAAAAAAAAAAAAAAAAAAAGGCAGCAGTTATCCAGGAGTTTTTCTTAGGATAACCGTCTCCCAAATTTTTGGCAAATTAATGCAACCATATTTGTTAAGGTTGGGAGAATTCTTCAAAGCCATTGCTAACTCAAAAAATAATCTTTCAGATCTATAACGACTCCTAAATAGCACATTCGTTTTCCTCCATCTAATCATGTGTGAAGGAGTGTCCAAAGCGTGGTCTGCCAGTCCCGACTTGCCATAGTAATAGTAACGAATGTATCTTTCATGTTCTTCCAGGCGGATGTTCACTGATCTTCCTGTTTGCCCATAATAGGCCAAGTCACATGGAACTTCATACACTCCTGGGTGTGCTAAAGGGTGAAGTTTATCCTTTGGCGAGCGGATCAGAGTTGCCAGCTTGACATGAGGCTTGAAGGTGGTGCGAAGGCCATGTTTCAACAATACTTTGGCTATCTTTTCCGATGTACCTCTGATATAGGGAATGGAAATGGTCATGTTGTATTCTTGTGTATTGGGGGGGGGCAGAGTAATGGGCCTATGTAGTATTTTTTCTATTTTGTAGGGATTGTAGCCGTTGGCTAAGAACGTATGGCGCAGGTACTGGAGTTCAGTGGTCGGAGCTGTATCGTTAGAACAAATGGCTCTGGCTCTGTGTGTAAGTGTTTTTAAAATTTTTTTTTTTTTTTTTTTTTCCCATTAGAGGGCGCCAAAAATAGGACTTTAGATCTTTTGTCTTTTGCAATTATATTGTTTCACTCACTCACTGTCGTGTTTACATGTGTGTTGTGCTCTGATGATGCTGAGTTGAAAATCAGCGAAATATTAGCGTTAATAAAACATCCTTGTTGATAAAAGTGTTTGTGGTGTTGTTAATACCGTGAAAAATAAGTCATGAAGATCACTGTAGTAGATCTGAAAAGAATCAAATAACTGTGTACCATTTCTTGACACATCAGTCACCCGCCTTTCAGGTGGATCACTATCTTTTTCTATTTACAGGAAGCCTACACACACAGGAAGATACCTACATAAACAATCACATCATCATCCAGTCCAACAGTACGGCATTTTAAAAACACTTACACACAGAGCCAGAGCCATTTGTTCTAACGATACAGCTCCGACCACTGAACTCCAGTACCTGCGCCATACGTTCTTAGCCAACGGCTACAATCCCTTCAAAATAGAAAAAATACTACATAGGCCCATTACTCTGCCCCCCCCCCCCTAATACACAAGAATACAACATGACCATTTCCATTCCCTATATCAGAGGTACATCGGAAAAGATAGCCAAAGTATTGTTGAAACATGGCCTTCGCACCACCTTCAAGCCTCATGTCAAGCTGGCAACTCTGATCCGCTCGCCAAAGGATAAACTTCACCTTTTAGCACACCCAGGAGTGTATGAAGTTCCATGTGACTGTGACTTGGCCTATTATGGGCAAACAGGAAGATCAGTGAACATCCGCCTGGAAGAACATGAAAGATACATTCGTTACTATTACTATGGCAAGTCGGGACTGGCAGACCACGCTTTGGACACTCCTTCACACAGGATTAGATGGAGGAAAACGAATGTGCTATTTAGGAGTCGTTATAGATCTGAAAGATTATTTTTTGAGTCAGCAATGGCTTTGAAGAATTCTCCCAACCTTAACAAATATGGTTGCATTAATTTGCCAAAAATTTGGGAGACGGTTATCCTAAGAAAAACTCCTGGATAACTGCTGCCTTTTTTTTTTTTTTTTTTTTTTTTTCCCCCCCGTTAGATGGTGCCAAAAATAGGACTTTAGATCTTTTGTCTTTTGCAATTATATTGTTTCACTCACTCACTGTCGCGTTTACATGTGTGTTGTGCTCTGATGATGCTCAGTTGAAAATCAGCGAAATATTAGCGTTAATAAAACATCTTTGTGGATAAAAGTGTTTGTGGTGTTGTTAATACCGTGAAAAATAAGTCATGAATAACCATCAACGCCTAAGCTTATCAGTTAGAAAACCCTTTGTTCTTTCCCACCATAGCATGGGCACCATCAGTTACCACACCCTCAAGGTTGGTTAAGCTGAGGTCGAAACACTGGAGCATTTTCTTGGCAGCTTCAAGAATATCTGTGCCTTTCGTTGTTCCCTTCATAGGTACAAGTGCTAGCAGTTCTTCTGTCACAGTGAATTGTTGATCAATGCCACAGACGAAGATAGCCAGTTGTGCTGTATCCTTCACATCTGTGATCTCATCTAAAGCAAGTGAATATGACATAAATTTGGACGACCGTTTTTTTAAAGTTCCTTCAATGTCATTAGCAAGTTCTTCGACACGTGCTACAGTTACCTCAGACAAACTCAGTTTTTTAAACACTTCCTTATTATTTGGGCACAGAATTTCCCCCAGCAGCGATGATGCACTCTTTCACAAAGTTTCGTTCGTCCAAGAAGGCTTTTGATTTTTTTAGCAATTTTTTTCTACTATTATGTAACTTACTTTGACACATGCTTCACTCTGTTCCCTCTGCCTTTTAAACGCACCCTGATGGCATTTTAAATTAATTTGGAGACGGTTCACTTTGTCCACACGAAGCTGCCCTTGAAGGTGATCGAAATTGGATGCATGCTTTGTCTCATAGTGTCGATTTATATTGTATTCTTTTGATACTGACACTGACTCACGACAAATTAAACACACTGGCTTATCGTCGATTGGCACAAAAAAAGTACAAATTCGGCCACTTTTCATTAAAATAAAGAATCACTTGATTTACGCTTTTTACTCGTAGATGCCATAGTGATGGAAGGCAAACCCAAAAAATGATCCAAAATGGCGTATAACAGTTATTATCCACTGAATATGTCTCGCACTAATGAAAAAGTCTGGCAATATAAAACCATAATAGGCTATGACTGACACGACGAACCTGTGTGCACTTATACACAAATATCACACTATTCACAACTAACTGACTGTGGATGAGATCCGCTTGTACTTATATGAAAATAACGAAGTATCGACAACCTTCAAGATGTATCTGGAAGGCACTAGACAGCACACTCGAACGAACTACTGCTTCAGCCATCTACCTGCGACGTTAGTATTGGTACTTAAGTACCGCTTGGTGCTGGTAGATGGCTGAAGAAGTATATCTATTTAATATTTATTTTTATAGGATTTTATGTAAAATATCAAATGCGCAGCGTTCCTTGTGAATCTCGAAAGCATCTTACAATTCTAAATACCGCATAGCTTAGTGGCACTTGGGCTTCATTGAAATTATTTTTTATTTAATTGCATTTTAATGTTAAGTAGTTATTTTTTCAAAATGGCCAGCGGGCCACGGCAAAGAGCTCCGTGGGCCACAGGTGGCTTGCGGGCCATGCGTTGAAGACTCCTGATTTAAGGTTTAATTTAAGAAGTGAATGATTTACTGGGTCTCATGACTTTATAAAGGTCCGGTTGTATTTCTTAAAGCTCTCATTAACAGTAATCTCCTATGTTATAATTTCATATATACTCCTTTGTGTTTGAGGTGAGCTCATACGTGCTTTCCTATTTCCCAAATGAGAACCACATGATCATTCTATCCCACCAGCAGGAGACAAAATTGACAATTTGTCCACAGTCACAATTTCTTCTGCTGTTATTAAGTTGTTCAGAACTGTCCATTACATGCTGCCTAAGATATTGAAAGTTTATTGAAACAACCAAAATCCCATACGCGTTCTGCTATTCTAAAGGCAGTTCCCTAAACTATCCCATGCAAACTATTCCTGTGGTTCTTAGTTGCTATAGTGCGTTGACTATAAATAATTGTGGAAAAAATAGTTAAGCAAAATATTATTTTATCTTTAATATATTAAAATTATAATTATCATCTTTCTAGTACTGATGTCACTTATTTTTAACAATTTTATTCTAGAATGGTACATAATTCAACTATTATTTTGAATGTACAGACCTAAGGTACAAAGGATGTATGTAATAGTAATGAAAATTTAACTTTTCCATTCAGAAAATGTATTATGAAGTTTGTTATATGATGTTATTTTAGCACTCTTCACTCTCATTTATTTTGCAGTGTTTTGACTCCTAGTTACATGCTTCCATGTTGTACTGATAACTGTACCAAATAGATAAGTCATTAGCAATTTTCAAATCTAATCCTGTCATAGGAATTTGTTGTTAGTACAATAATAGTTTTACCCACTGCATGGATACAACGTACTTATGTATGTGTTCAGCTTTTGGAGAGGTGCTTAGAATTTTGTTACTTAGGGAGGTTTTAGTGAAAAATCATTACTATTCAAATTAAGCAGCGATCAGAAGTAGTGAGCCCCTTCATTGATTTAATGCTTTGAAAGCAAGGGTGACCATCTTTAACACCATCGTTAATCTAAAAATGAAAAATCAAGTTACAAAGTATGATAGGTGTTGCTAATTGTTCCCAAGTATATTATTACTATTATTATTATTACCCCAAGACCTCATGGAGTCAAAGACTCATCTGGGAGGTTCTTTTATCACACACACAGCTCATCGTACTGTGCCTTGAACACATTCAAACTCCTTGCAGACACTACACTCTCAGGCAAGGCATTCCAATCATTTACAACTCTGAATGAGAAAAACCTGCCTCTCACTCCCCTACTCGCATCCTCTTTATACAGTTTCCAGTGATGACCTCTGGTTCTCCCCGGATCTCCCACTATTTTCTGTAGAACTTCTCCAGCATTGATCCTATAACAACCCCTTACCAACTTGTAGGTCTCTATCATATCTCTCCCCTCTTCCTCCTGTCCACCAGACTGCAAATTACATCTTCTCAATCTTTCCTCATACTCGATATTTCAGAGGTCAGAAACTACTAGTCAATCTTTGGACCCTTTCCAACATCTCTTCATCCTGCTGAAAACCAGGTGACCAAATCTGGGCACAATAGTCCATGTGTGGCCTAATCAAAGCATTATACAATGTAACAAGAATCTCCCTACTTCTACAAGTCAATGTCCTCCGCATCATTCCCAGAATCCTTTGTGTTGTCTTCACAATTTTGGCTATCTGTCCCCTAAATTTCATATCCTTATCCACTATCACCCCCAGATCTCTTATTTCTTCCACCTCCAACAATATATCCTCACCAAGCATAAATTCATCATCCCATCTTTGTTTTCCAAATTTTAAAACCTTACATTTTGCAACATTGAACTTGCATCCCCATTTCCGTGCCCAATCACTCAATTTATTCAAGTCTTCTTGTAAGGCCACAACATCTTCACTACTCTTCATGGTTCTTCCCAACTTTGCATCATCTGCAAACAACTGAATATCTCCATCCAAATCTTCACCTATATCATTAATATACAAGTTAAACAGTAATGGCTCTAAAACAGACCCCTGAGGCACTCCACTAGTAACTTTCCTTTTCCTGGATATCACTCCCCCATACACAACTTGTTGATACCTATCAGATAGCCAGTCTCCAATCGAATGCACTCATCTAATATCCAACCCTATCTGCTCTAGTTTGACTATCAATTTATCATGAGGTACTCTATTCAAAGCCTCTGCAAAATCTAAGTATATTACTGTATATCCTTCTCCTCTGTCCAAGGAAGCAGTCACTTTATTGTAATAAGTAAGTAGATTACTAAAACATGATCTTCCTTTAGCAAATCCATGCTGTCCATCAAAGATAATACCATTGTTGTCAACCCAACTCTGGATCCTAGTTCTCACAAGCTTCTCCAAAAACTTAACCACAATACCTGACACACAGATAGGCCTATAATTTGATGCTTGAGTTCGATCACCTCCTTTATGAAGTGGCACAATCTTGCCCTCCTTCCACTCCTTAGGAACTTGACCGAGTGCAAGACTCATATTAAAAAATTATGTCAAGGCAGGTGTCAACTCCCCGGTACATTCCTTCAGAATATGTGGTGATATATTATCAAGTCCCACAGCCTTATTAACACCTAGTTTACTCAACTCCCCATACACCTCTTGCTCACTTACAGTCAGTCTCTCCTCCCCATCATCTACTGCTCTCAATCTCTCCATGTAGACACATTCACAAGATTGAAAGACCTTTATGAACTACTCATTAAGTATCTCCACCACATATTCTGCAATAGCTGTCTTTATACCATTTTCTCCTATCAATGTCATCCTTCCATAATCATTCTTTCTTTTGCTGGCTACATATCGAAAGAACTCCTTAGGATTCTTTTAGGCTTCATTAGCTAACTGCTTTTCATACCTCTCTCTTTAGCTACCCTCACCAACCAAGTCACCCTACTTGCCTGGGCTTTGTAGACCTCATGGAATTGGTTATTTCCACTTCTCTTATGTTGCCTCCACCATGCCCTCTTCTCAGTATCGCATGCTTAATCTCTTTATTCATCCATCTCACACCTACCTTATTTAACCTTCTCATCCTTGGAATACATTTAGACATTGCATCTACTAGATAGTTTTTGAAAATCTCCCAAGCTGTCTCCTGAGCTCTTCATAATCACCCCCCCCCCCCTGTAGTTCCACATATATCCTTTTCTCATAGAGGTCCTCACACTGCTGGCAACCACTCAGGTAATCACCTCATAGTCACTCCCACCAATTGGTGGGTGATTTGACACCTCATTTATAATTACATCCTCTGATGAGATGACTAAATCATTTGGTCATTTCATTTGGATGCTGTCTAATATTTTCTGTGTACCTATCTACAGCATTTCTTTAATTTAATACTTAATTATTATCATTAAAATTGTTTGTGACATGCATCTGCTTTCATTGTATTTATAGATTGTAATACCTAAGCAGAATTTTGCTGTGACATTATTACTGTTTTACATAATTAAAAGTGAAAGCATAAGGCTTATAGTAGAAAGTATGATTTCAGTATTTTTTTGTGTAGCTTATAAAAATAATGTTAACCTATAAACATTAAATAAGAACTGGTGTTTGTAGTTTTTCAAAAATTAAAAAAAACATTGAAAAATCAGTAAAATGAGACTAAGCTCTAAGCTATATGAAATTAGGACCATGTAAGACAAATAGAATAGAAAATAATGTCTGTTCATCTGAAAGCACATCTGATATAATGTGACTTAGCCTTCTCTGTTGTGTTAAACAGTTGTAACGATTTCAGGATGCGAATCTAAGCAAGGTTGTTCCCTACAAGTTACTGAAGAGTGATTCATGTTTGGGTATGCAGTGAATTCTGTGACCAAGCAGTAACTGATTCATATCTTGTAGCCATCACTAGAATAGATGAGATTTTTTACTGATACTCAGTGTCAAGTGTTATCCATCATGATAGAAGTTGCCATTATTTCTTTTAACACAGCTTTCATTGAAATGTAAATGCAACGCAGATGGATTAAAAGTTCATTAATGAGCTATTTTGAGCTACTGCAGTATGGCTTATAAAATGGATGTAGCATTTTTCTCCCCTTCATTAATACATTAAATACAGTATTGAGAGAAGTCAATTGGCATCAAGCTTTTGTAATAAATTTATTTTTATTGTCTTAATCACAATGTTTTACATATACTCATGTTGGTTGTAAAAATATATCCTAGTGTTATTACCGGTGTCCATATGATTTATGCCTTCTATGTATTCTACTCCTTTGTTCTAAATGTTGATCTGTATCTTGTAAAATAAAAATTTTAATGAAAAAGAATTGGATATCATCATCAGTTTATTTATATTGCTAGTTTAAAATTTCATATAACATCTATATATAGTCATAATTTCAAGGTTAATACAGTATAAGATACGTTGTAATAAAGTTGTTATTATTATTATTAACATCTAACCTCATCATGGGAGGTACACACTGTTGCACACAATGCTCATCCAACTGCTTTAAACTGATTCAATCTACATTCACAACACACTCAGGCAATGCATTCCACTCAACAATTACTCCCCATGCAAAGAACCTGCTTCTCACTTCTCTCCCCACACAGTCTTTATACATTTTCCAGCAATGGCCTCTTGTTCTATTCACCGCTCCCATTTTATGAAAAATCTCTTCCATGTCAACCCGATAACAACCCCTGACTAGCCTATATATCTCAATCATATCCCCTCCTCTTCCTCTTATTCACGAGGTTCTGCAACTTACATTCTCTCAATCTGTCCTCATACTCCACATATTCCAAAGACCACCAACTACCTTTGTGAATCTTCTCTGTACCCTTTCCAACATATCTTCACCATGAAAACCCGGCGACCAAATCTGTGCACAGTAATCTGTATGAGGCCTGATCAGGGCCTTATATATATGGATTAGTTAAACCCATCCCAATATCTTTAACATACAAATTGAACAACAATGGTCCCAAAACTGACTCCTGCGTACACCACTAGTGACCTTTCTCTTTCAGGATACCACACCCTCATATACAACTTTCTGATACCTATCTGACAGCCAGTCACTGATCCAATTCATAAGTCTGTTATCCAATTCCATCTGTTTCAGTTTTATTTAACAGCTTGTCATGTGGCAGTCTATCAAAAGCTTTTGCAAAATCCAAGTACACCACTGTGTGTGTGTGTATATATATATATATATATATATATATATATATATATGCCTCTCCCCTTCCCAAGGTATTTGTCACTTTGTTATAGTACATAAGTTAGTGAAACATAATCTCCCCTTAACAAACCATGCTGATAACAACAGAGCATACTGCTGTTATCAACCCATTTCTGTATTGTACCTCTCACCAATCTCTCCAGTACCTTCACCACAACTCCAGATATACATACTGGCCTATAATTTGAAGCTACAGCCTTAATAACACCTTTTTGCAATGGAACAATAAGTAAACATAATCAGAGATGGCTAAATCATTGATTACATCTTACATCATTGTTTTGCATCATTCAGTTTTCAAATTTAATGCTAAAAATAAATGTAAACCTACTTTTCATTTAAATTATAAAATAAATTATCTAAAAAAAATTGTTGTTTACAGTCACCATTATAGTGAATAATAATAAATACTATTATAGTGAATTTGCTGGCTATAATTTGCCAGCCTGGTTGGCTGAGTGGTTATTGTACCTGCTCTCCACCCAAAAGGCTGCAGGGTTCGAATCCCACCGTGGGTATGGATGTTTGTGATTGTCTGCGAAAAATACTAGTGGTGGTGGTTGGCTGTAGATTGCGTTCGTGTAGATGATGAAGGTAGTTGCGGTTGGTAGGGTGGTGGAGACGGAGAGTTGTAAAGTAGGTGCCCTCCCTTGATAAGTCTTTGGACTCCCTGGAGGTGTTACATAATAATAATAACTCCTAGAAAGCACAGTAATGCAGAATCTAGTTTCAGGCAGTGTTCTATCCCTCCCATAGTATCAATGTTAAAGAAAATTCATTTTAGTCTTATAACAAACTGTTCCTTTTTTTTTTTTTTTCCCTAAGTATATCTTAGAAAAGTGTGTCCTTGACAAGTTAAAGTAATGCAGAGATCCTATAAGATGATTTAAATAGAGAGAATGTTGTCTATTTAAACACTTAGAAAATGGTTGTCAACTCATTGTGACTAAGTGTAAAATAAAGCACTTTAGGTATTCACAAAATTGGACTGCAGGAAATGAGGTGATTCAGCATTTATATTACTTTGCTAATTTTTGATTAGCTGGGTTTCTTGGGAGATGAGGAAATGGTGGAAAGGATCAAGAAGTGCATGATCGAGCTGGTGACTAATGCATGAACTGTTATTCAGATATTATTTAGAGATTTGCTCTCTGAATAATATCTGCAAGTTGTATATGAGGGAGCTGTGTTTCAAAAGCAGAAGTGGTGTGTCCCAGGGATTTGTTCTTGGAACCCTGCTGCTCAACATATCTGTTAATGATCCAGCATTGTTTCAAAGCCGAATGTAGAAACTATGAAAGTTTCGTAAAAATAAGTTGACCAGAGAGCTTATGGGTATACACCTGCCGGCATTTACGAATGCTGGCAGGTGTATACTCATAAGCTCTGGGCAGCATTCATTTAACATGAATGCTGCCCAGGCATCCATATATTCACTTTCTAGTTAGTTCATTTTTAATAAGGTTTCACTGGCCTGGCAGCTGTTTTGAACTAGTTAGTTCTCTTCAGAGACCAGGCAGAAAGCTTAAGAGAGTAAAAACTCCTTCAATACTAAGGAACTTGAAATGTTGGAGAGGTGTATTAGATTAATGAGTTGACCAGAGAGCTTATGGGAATACACCCGTTGGCTTTGAAATAATGCTGGATCTAATATCCACTTGATTTTTATAACTTTGCATCACCAAACCGAAGCCTTTTGGCTCTTTATTTTAGTATTTGTTAATAATTTCATGTGAATTGAGTGGAGATCTTTGGTTATTTATTAATGATACAAAGTTGGGGAGAATTATAAGGTGCATTGCTGATGAACACCTTGATTTGAATAGACTTATCTTGGACAGATGAGTGAGGGTTTAGTTTTAATATTAATATTAATAAGTTCAAGTTGTGGCACTTTATGGTACAGAGGTATAAGGCTGTATACCATATTAGTGGAACTATGCTATAGAAAGTGGAGAGTTGAGATCTAGGGGATGGTTGGCACTGGACTGAAGTCTAGAAGATGCATTACAAGTGTTTTAAAGACTGTATCATATTGCTGTTGTGATAAGAAGTACATTGACAAATAAGAATAAGAAGGTAGTTTTTCCACTGTATAAAGCATTGGTCAGATCACATATGGACTTGTATGCCCAGATTTGGTCACCTATTTTGCATTGTGATATGGAAACATTGAAAAAGGTCCAGAGAGACCAGTGCAATATCAGGAAATGTTGTTTATAGGGAGGGAAGAGTTGAAGGAATGTAAATTGTAGAATTTGGTGGATAGGCAGAAAAGAGGTGATATGATGGATATTTAAGTTAGGTGAGGGAATTTTATCAGATTAACACAGTGGTAATTATAAAAAGAGTGGAAGGTGAAAGTAGAACTGGAGGCCATTCCTAAAAATTGTGGAATGGAGTGTGAGGTGTGGATTTCCTATATGGAGATTTGTGCTTCATTGGAATGCATTAACATAGTACATTATGGATGCTTGAGGTGTGAAGGAGTTTTAAGGGGTGCTGTTAGTTATATTGACTTCTCTACAGTGAGTCAGTTGACTCTCTGGTCTTTGATGTGATAATAATTGAATTTGAATAGATTGAACTTGTGGCTAAAGGATGGTGATTGCCAGTTCCATTGTGGCAAAGTAAGGTTATATGTACTTAATTCAAAAAAGATTACAAACTGTGTGTTACACTCATGTGGGACCACACTGCATGAAATTAATAAGGCTACAGATTTCGGAGCTGTTATTATTACTAACTTACCTCCAAGGAGTTCAGAAGACTCTTTATGGGAAGGCCACACTCTCACACACAAAAAAGATCGTTGAATGCTATAAACCCATTCACAGTTTCTTCACTCCACACTCTCAGGCAATGCACCAAAATTTGTGCACCAGCCACTAATCATGCAAATAACATGCTTTTCAGCTTCTTGCTCTCACCTCCTTTATAAAGCTTCTAGGGATGGCCTCTTGTTCCACTCTTGTCACCATCTCCTTTATGAAAAATCTCCTGCACATAAATCTGGTAACTACTCCTCACCAATTTGCATGTCTCATTGAAATTCCCACTCCTTCTATTCACATGACTTTGTCAAATTACATTCCCTCAATGACTTAATATTCTACATTCTTTGTTTTTTGATGTCAAGGTCCTCATCATTACCATGATCCGCTGTATTATTCTCACAGTTTTAGCAATGTGACTTCCATATTTTGTCTCTGTCTGCTGTCACTTTCAGATTGCTCATCTCTTCTACCTCTTTCAAATTTCCCTATTAATTGTATATTCTGTATCCCACCCTGGCCTACCACATTTCATGATCTTACACTTTGCAACATTAAACTGATAAGGTGAACAAATGATTGACGTCAGAAGTATATTACAAAAGTGCACAAAAGATCATTTTGATGGTGAAATGCATTCCCATCTTAGAAGTGAGGGATCCCCATAATTTCTGATATGTACTTTGAAGGGATATTAGAGTATGCAATGATAGTACTGTATAATAACTTTATGTTGTTACTAGATTCTCTGAGGAATTTTCACCTAAATTCCACTATTTCTCAGGTTTCCAAAATTATCAAATTTTAAATTTTCTTAAGTGCTACTAACTCATCAAGCTCTCTGTATATTTGTCTTCTAGGTCCTCTCCTGTATCATGCTCATTTTTCTGCTAACCTTTTATCTTCCATTCCATTTAAGTAACCATACCACGATAAGATTTCTGTTCTTGGTCTGACCTGTACCTCCAATCTTTCCTGACAATCACATTTCAACTATACCTTCTACAGCTGCCAAAATATCTCATGTACTTCTTTGCACAAGACATTACTTCACATCTTCACAGCTACTAACCTTATACACAGGGCTGGCAGAAGCGGGCATGCAGGTGCCGCTGCCAGGGAACGGTTCATAAGTTAATTTTTAAGAAACAAAATTTTTATCATAAAAACAAAATAATTCTTAGAATGATCAATATTAAAATAAATGAGGCCGTATACACTGAATAAAAATTAAAAAAAATGTATATTGCCACCTCTTTGATCAGCAGGCTGTTTAAAATTTTGCAGCTAGAGCAGGCTAAATGCTTGCCTGCAGAATGTTGTGTCTACTGCAGTCTAAAGTGAAACGGTGAACAGTTTTTATGCGCAGAAACGAATTTTTACAAAACATTTGTTGCTAGTTAACCAGTCATATGGTATGCATCTCAGTAGGCTACTGACAGTAGCGCAGTGCAGACTATTATTTCGTCTCTGTGTCACGTTGTGTAATAATTTCTTGTGGGTATAAAATAGAAATGGGATCAAAAATTTAAAAAAAAGTTATCCGGTGCACAAAATCATAAATGTGATGCTGCGAAAGAAGCAGATATTAAGAAACAAACTGGAGCTCTTAATAAATTTGTTAAAATATTAAAATATTCTGATGCAGATTGTAACCAACTTGATATATCAGAAATCAGAGTTGAAGAACCATGCACATCATCCAGTTTGCATGAAGGTACTATTGCAACTATTGAACAAGATAATTGAACATGATTTAAGTGAAAAATAGTTAGGATTTAGTCAACTACAACAAGATTTAGTTGTGGTTGACCTCGAAACTAACACATTGTTAGTCTCTGTGAATTTAGAAGATCCAGGTGAACGGGGAAATATTGATGAAAAATTACAAGTTGTTTTAAATGAAATGGGGCCTGTTCAAAATAAAAATATAATATATCCCAGAGATACATATGGTCGTAAATTTGGCGACACATATTATAATAGAAAAATGGAAAACGGAAGCTCGTGCCAAGACCATGGCTCATTTATTCTGAAACTTTAAATTCTGTTTTTTGCTTTTGTTGCAAACTTGTCGCACCTACTGAATCAACTGAATCACCCACTGAGTCTTGTAGAAGGTTACAACAATTGGAGAAATGTAAGTACAACTTTACATAGACATGAGACTAGTTTAACTCACATGAAAAATTTCTTAAAATGGAAGGAACTTGATAAAAATTAAAAAAAAAAAAAACTACTATTGATTTCCAGACTCAAAGCATGTATGAAATGGAAAAGAAACATTGGACGAGTGTTTTAGAATGCTTGATTGAAATTATAAAATTCCTTGGTAGCCGAAATTTAGCTTTTCGCGGATCATCTGATAAATTATATGAAAGAAATAACGGTACTTTTTTTAAAATTAGTCGAACTGTTTGGGAAGTTTGATCCCGTTATGGAAAATCATGTTGAAAGGGCCCTACAACGAAACAATAGAGTACACTGTTTGAGTAAAGACGGTCAAAATGAAATATTGGAAACTTTAAGTAACGTAATCAGGGATACAATTTTATTATCAGTTCTAAAATCTAAATAATAATCCATAATTTTAGACTGATGCAAGTAAAACAGAACAAATGACCATTATTATTAGCTTTGTTTCCTGTGACAATGGAATTGTCAAGATCAGGGAAAACGTTTTAGGTTTTGCAGATATATCAGATTCCACAGGACGTGGTTTATGTGCAACAATAATGGAACAACTGAAAAATGGAACCATTGAAGACATGCGAGGTCAAGGGTATGACAATGGGGCAAATATGGGTTCCAAAATTTGCTTTTGAACAAAAATCCTCTAGCTGTTTACGTGCCATGTGCTGCTCATGCTCTAAATTTAATCATTAACAATGCAGCCAAAGCGAATGCAGATGCAATTAGTTTCTTTGCAATTATTGAAAAAATATACAATTTCATTCTCTTACAAACGTTGGGCAATCCTTTTAAAGTTCGTAAAAAAATTAACATTGAAACAGCCATCAGAAACGCGATGGGATAGTAAAATTAATGCAATCTGCCCTCTATGATATCAGTTAGGAGAAATTTATGATGCACTTTTTGAAATTTTAATAAAGAAACTCAGCATGAAGCACAAACATTATGTGCTAAAATAAAGGACTACAAATTTATTTGCTCTCTTATAACTTGAAATGATTTACTTAACAGAATAAACCCTTTGAGTAAAATGCTTCAAGACAAAAAAAATGAACATTACACTTGCTTTAGAATCTATCGAAAACTTAAAAATATTCTTACAAGAATATCGATCAGATACAAATTTTAAAGAAGTTCTAAAAACGGCAAAATAACTGAGTGAAGAGGTGTTTGGAGAACAAGAATTTAAAACTGGTATGGAAGTTCGACGATGAAAGAAGACACGACAATTTGACTACAAGCATCATGACGAAACGCCACAATCGCCAGAAGATAAATTTAGAGTGAATGTGTTTTATACACTTCTAGACATTGGAATGTTTCGTTAATAGAACGTTTTGAACAACTAAAAGATAATAATTTCAATTTCTTGTATAGATTACCAAAAATTAATAACGAAGATTTACAAAAAATTTGGGATGATTTAGAGATTCTCTTGAAGGACAGCGACAATAAAAACGTAAATGCAACAGAACTATATGACGAGTTATGTGCTTTCCAGGATATTTTTTGGATGGATAATTTAAATATTCAAAAGCCCTTTCAATATTCTTAATTTTATTGTGTCCAATAATTTATCTTTCCCTAACTTTTCAATTGCTTTAAGAATACTATTGACCTTAACTGTTAGTGTAGCGAGCGGTGAACATTCCTTTTCCAAGTTGAAATTGATTAAAACCTACTTAAGAACTAGTATGTCACAAAAAAAGGCTTGTTAGTTCGGCGTTAATAGCTTAATAGCTATTGAAAATGATATATGTGCGGAATTAGATGTTATGACCATTTTTTCTAATTTTGTGAATATGAAATCAAATACCTTAAAATTTTAATTAAAAAAATTTCAAGTACATTTATGTAATTTAATTTATTTTCTATTATTCTGTAAAGATATTATTTTTTTGAATACTTATATTAAATGTTCTAATTATTTCTGAATTCTTTTTATTATTTTCTCATCTATCTTGAGTTTCTTTTAATTTCCTAATAGTTCCACTTACAAGTTACTAAGAATTTAGTAACTTGTAAAATGCAAGAATTTTTAAAACTTTAGTTCAAATAAATTTTAACTTTAATTAAAATTCATTTTCATTTTGTTAGCGATTCGGGTCAGTGAGAAGGCTATAATCCCTGTATCATTATATTCAACGATTAAAGTGAAGTGGCTTTATCAAAATTTGCTTTAACTTTGGAGAATTTTTTGAATATATGGGTTTTTAACGATTATCCTGCCTAGTCAACACCCCTGGTTCATTACATTTAGCGAACCAACGTGTGGCTGTTCTGTCAAAATTTATTTAAGAAATTTCAAATAATTTAAATTTTTATTATCATAAAAGAACCACACACTTCTGGATCGTTACAGGGGTGCTTAGATAGGAATTGCATGCGAGCGTCAAAGACCCTAGTGCCGGTTCTGCTTATACAATTTCCAAACCTGCCCAACCGTGGAATATTGCTCCTATATTTGGAGTAGTGCACCAAAATCCTCTCTAAGATTGCTTGATTCTATCCAGAAGAGGACAATCCGGCTAATTAATGATCCCTCTTTCACATATCCACTTCAATTCCTCTCTCTCACTGATGTTCAGGTTCAGTTTCTGCCTCGTGCCTCTTCTAGATACTTTCATGGACAGTGTTCTGCTCAATTGGCCATAATTATTCCTCCAATCTGTAAAATCTTAGAACAAGAGCCACTGCTAACCAACCATCCTTTTACAGTCCTTCTTGAAATTTGCCGAACCAACTTCACTGCCTCCTCTTTCATTCCATCTATTTCTCTTCTTTGGAACAGTCTTCCCCACTCTGCCTTCCCCAAAGATTACAACTTTCAGCTGTTCAGGCAAAATGTGAACAGATTCCTCCTTTCTTCTATTCCTCTTGTCCACACATGACACTAATGTGCCATAAGTCTTGTGGCCTTTTGTGTGTGGATCAGATTATATATATATAATATTATATATATATATATATATATATATATATATATATATAATAATATAATAATAATATAATACTTATTATATATATATATATATATAAAATAAGAAAAAAACTTAAATTAGATCTACTCACATAATGCTAACAATATGAAGTTACTTTCTAATTATTTTTTTAAGTGATTTCCTTCCATTGATACCATCTGTTTGTTCTTTTTTTTTTTTTCAAACCTCTCTTATCTGGGATATCTAATCTCTGATTAACTGTCTCATTAACTCAATTATTTATTAACCCACTTCTCAGATCCATGAGTTGAAAGCAGTTTAATACTGTCTTGTATTACTAGTTTTTATGTGTATTACTAGTTTAATGTTTTAGCTAATATTTCTCCATTATTCCCAAAAACTTTTTTTATAACACCATATCAGCTTTGCTTACTCTGTTGTCTGTTTCCATATTTAGTAAAAAATCAGACAAGAAGGATGACAAAATCAGATAATGAGAGGAAATTAGCTGAGCAGTCCCAAGGAAATCAAGTTCTATTGCTATGCAGTAAGTAAAAGGAAGAATAAATTTAACGAGTGTAGGGAGGTGACAGAATCAGATAAATAGTTAAGCTACCAACTGACCACTTTGTAAGGGGCTGTCATCCAGCTGAATATATTTCAGTGACAGATATATGACAAGAACTAATGTGGTATTAGAAGTAGATGAATCAGAATTATTTAGGATATTGCAGATTCAGCCATGTGATTAGATGGAATCAGCCTGCATTTTACAAGAATTACAAAGGAATTGGCTTCATCTCTGAATAGGCTGTTTAACCTAAGTGTCAGTCAAGGAACTATTTGGCCTTCCTTCCATGGGAGTGAAAAGAGGGCAAATTAGTTCTGTTTAAAGGAGACTCTAATACAGAGGTTTATATTATAATAATATAATATATTAATAATATAATTAATATATTTTAATTATAGACAGATCATTTTCTTAAAAAAAGTGATGTTAAAAAATTGGTCAAACTAAAAAAACTCGGATTCAGGAATGGTGAATAAGAATATGATACCCTTTCTGGGGGACAGCATGGCTTTGTGAAGGATAGGCATTCCTTAGTAATTTTTAATTATATTTCTTTTTATAATAGTGACATTTGAGTTGAATAACACATAAACACACACATAATACTGCTGTGTTGTTTTGAAAAAGTATGTGACAGGATACAATTTGAATTTTGTTACACAAATTGGAGCAAATGGGGATGGATGTGGAAGTTACGGCAACAGTATTATAGGATTGATGCATAGGGTATTTTTCAGTACTTGGTTAGAGAGTGCAGAACAAAGGGGGGGGTGTCCTCCATGGAAATTGGGTGAAAGCATTAATAATGAAAGGGTTAATAAGAGTGTCAGAAGTAGATTTTTTTTGCTAGAGTGGTATATGAATGAGTGTAATGGGTTGAGCAGGAGTGTGTTGTGAGTATTTTGGTGGCGAGTTGTGTGGGCCTCTGTGATCAGGCTTCAGACTCCATAGAGAAGCCCTTACAATAAGTATTAATAAGGTTACATGCAATTTTACTCCATAATGTGATCCATATAGATAATGAATAACAGTGGGGAGATGACATGATTTTACATCAAAGCCATCTTCCTATACCTCCTTCAACTACTGACTTGCAACTTAGATATAGACTGTATTGCTCTGTATAATGTTCCATTTACACCAGTTATATAGTGTAAATGGAAGAGTATTTTGAAGAGTTTTTCTTAGCATATTAATTAATATATGATTTGCTCAGATATACAAAACTTGAATACTGATCTGCTAGGAATATGCTATTTTTGGTATTTTCAAACAATAAATATCACAAAAACTATTTTTTATCTTCTCGACTAGTTTCTCTTTTGTCTCGCTTCATCAGGATAATTACATTTAATTTATTAAAAAAAACTAGAAAACAAGTAATAACAATTAACAACTTGAGTGAAAATATTTTAACATGATTAAATAATCAAACGTATGTATCTCCAGATCTGCCTATCTGTCCAATGTAGTGTAAACCACAACTACAACAGATCTAGTAGACAGCTAGTTTTTTTAAGTGGCAAATGTGGAGGTTTGGGAGGTTTCAGGTGATTAGAGATCCTGTTGATTGGATAGAAGGCAACCCTGAATTTTTGTTGGTGAAGCAACTTTTACTATTTTATCTGTCAATGATTGTATATACAGCAGAGTCATTGCTCCTCTAAAAAATATAAATTTTTGATTAATGTTCTACTGTAGCCATTTTTTAGTAAGAATAAACTAAAATACTGTAGCTCTTGGTTCCTTTTATCTATGTTGGTGGAAATTTTGTAGGCCCTATCAGGTAAGAAACGGATGATGTCCATTTTTTGCACTTGTTGATGATGAGATGTGCCATGTAGGTAACGTCCTGTGTTTGTTGGCTTCCATTTGACTGAGAAGTTGAGTGTGTTTTGTATGGATACCTGAAATAGCATATCCAAAAAAAAAAGAAAAAGAAAAAGTGAAGATGTATTTATTTCTAATTCCACAGTGAAATTGATTCGAGGGTGAATGCTGTTCAGGTAAGTGATGAAATCTTCTAATTGTGTAATAGTACCAGGTAAGATGATAAAAATATTATTAACATGTTTTTACCAAATTTTAAGTTTGTTCCTTGATACTGGAGGGCAATTTTTTCAAGCCTCTCCATGAATAGTTCATCTAACAAAGGTGAGGGAGAGAAGAGAGCCCATTGCTGGTCCTTCCTTCTATTCAAAATAATTTTGAAATTTGAAAAATGTTCTATCGATTCAGTGTTTAAAGAGATCCACTGTTTAAAGTGCACCAGCAGCCAGCGTAATGGTGAATGCGCACTTTCCATTGTTTAATCACGTTCAAATATTTTCACTAAGTTGTTAACTGTTATTATTTGTTTCCTAGTTTTTGTAGTTTATTCTGTAATTATCCTGATGAAGTGAAACAAAAGAATTTTCACGAAACTAATTGAAAATAAAAGTTTTTTTTTTTTCGGAAAAATACTAGAAAACATATCCCTAACATTCCCTTATCTCCACAGAAGCATATGCAACAGTAAATACTGATCATTATTACTGTAATGTGCCAAAGTCTTGACAGAGAGAGGTATATAAAAGTTTTATAGTGTAGCCACTTTAAAACTTTTAGGTGCTGCGATATTTGAGCATTTCTGGTTGAATATCACCTACTCCAGCTACCTTTCCTTGCTTCAAATTTCTTGGCCTTTTTTTACTTCAAATACCAGAAAACTCAGGACTTCATTTTTCCTGGATATTTCCTGCCACTGTTCTGTCAGTACCGATTCCATTTAATAACTTTTCTAAGTATTACTTAGAAAAGGAGATAAATGATATTTATCTTCTATATTTATCCCAATGTTCCCTCATGGTTCTGTCCGATTTTTTGCTTGGAGAGTTATGAATGAGTGGAATGGGTTGCCACAGTCAGTTGTGAGTGCTTTGTCTGTTAATGGGTTCAAGGAGAGGTATAATAGATTGTGTGGATAGATGGGATCTTTATACTCCATGTAGGTGCCCATATAATAAATAAGAAATTATATTAAAACTAAACAAAATTATCCTGATGTTCCTGTTTAATCCTTTTTCCAAGCATAAGCAAAGTTTGCAGGTGAAGTTTCTTCATGACTAGTCTTCGCTTGTATAGGGACTGTTGACTTCATATCGGTTACCTCAATATGCCATAATGCAAGAACACTGCAGCGCTGATCACTGTCCACATTGCTTTCAAACTGAGGTCTCATCAATGTGAACTAGATTCAGGAAGATGCTAAGGTTAAATTAATGCAGAAGTCATGTATTTTCAGTATACAAGTAGTAAGATGGTGCATCAACTTATTTTGAAATACTCTGGATCTAAAACAAGAAATTATTACTGTTTTAAATAATTTACCAAAGCAAACAAAGCTTGCGCATGAAATTTTTTTGATAACTAGTCTACTTATGTAGAGGATCTTGGTTCGTGACTGTATTCCTCTGGAATATTTTCTACCACTGCTTGTTTCATTTGTCTTTCAGAGTAATTACTCTTGACATCTAGAATATTTTCTAGATGTCAAGATCTGGAATGCCTTCAGTTTTCATGCATGTTTATCATCTCTGAATCAGTCTCCAGAATATTTTTGCCACCTTCCTGATATAAATTGTGTACCATAAATTTGTAAATATTTCAGTAATCCATAAAAATTGGAAAGATTGATAAATTAGAGTGGGGTTTGCATGAAAGTGAATCACAAGATGGGGATTTTTTTGGGGGGGGATGGGAAAAATTAGTTCAAATTTTCACAAGTAGAGGGCGAAAGCAGTGATGTTAGTTAGAATGGCATTGAAAACTTATTTATTGCCGGCCTGGTTGGCCGAGTCGTTAGCATATCCGCTCTCCAGTGAAAAGGCTGCAGGCTTGGATGTTTGTGATTTTTTGTGAAAATACTAGTGGTGGTCGGCGGTAAATGGCATTGGTGTAAATCAGGGCTATCCAACCTTAGGTAATCCGAGGGCCGCATTAGGAAAAAAAAATATCCGAGGGTCGCATCACAATGCGTATTTAGTAATTTGGTGAGTAGCAGCGACACAACTTCGAAAGTGGAACAAACGAACAACACTAATTGCGCACTAATCGCGCGCTTGCGTTCCCCGTGAGCACTCGGAGCATGCGCGTTTGAACAAAACAGTATAAGAACGCTTCTTTGACACATCTAATATTTGAAAAACACGTGGGTATATGGTAATGTAAAAACACCAAATAAAATTACCAACATCGAGATTATCGATTAGTGATAGAATTAGAATATCATACGCATTTGATTCAAATTGTTATTTTATTTTTTTGCTAGTGAAAATCAAATCCCACAGGCGGGCCTCACAAAATCGCACTGCGGGCAGTACTTTGGACAACCCTAAATCCGCTAAGGAAGATGGGCTGTTCAAGTACACTCGGGAGTTTAAATAGCACCACAACCCAAAATCTACTGGTGTCAAGTCCGTGGACAGAGGGCACCCATGCTGAGTTGCAATTCTGGCTGATGAGTCATTCTTCACCAAGCGCCATCGATCGGTGAAAATGCGAAGTAATTTTTTATCCAGCCCCCAAAGTTCCCCCCTCCCCCGCTTTGCGATTCACTTGTTATATACTTTTTTTATTTTCATGAGTGGAATTTCATGCAAACCTCGCCCTAATCAGTGTCGGTAATATTTAAAGTAATATTTAAAGGTTAAAAACTCAGAACACATATATTTTATGTAGAATTGTATACTTTGCAAAATACATATATTAACATTCCAACTGGCCAGGACGTCCATATACATCCAGCAAAAGCTGGATATGATGCATGCTGTCTGTTGAAAGAGCATGACCAAAGCACTGCCAGCAACTACCTTCATCATCTACGCCAAGGTTGTCCAAAGCACTACCCGCGGTGCGATTTTGTGCGGCCCGCCTGTGGGTTTTGATTTTCACTAGCGAAAAAATAAAACAACAATTTGAATCGAATTCGCATTAGATATTTTAATTCTATCACTAATCGATAATCTCGATGTTAGATATTATATTTGGTGTTATATCACTGTATACTCACGTGTTTTTCAAATATTAGATATGTCAAAGAAGCGTTCTTACACTGTTTTGTTCAAACGCGCATGCTCCGGGCGCTCACAGGGAACGTGAGCGCGCGATTAGTGTGCAATTAGTGTTGTTCGTTTGTTCCGCTTTCGAGGTTGTATCGTTGCTGCTCACCAAATTACTAAATACGCATTGTGATGCGGCCCTCGGATATTTAAATTTTTTTTTTTTTATGCGACCCTCGGACTAAGGTTGGACAACCCTGGGATTTATAACAAGAAACGCGGTTCCTTGTTCTATGCTGGGTAACTGGACTTTTAGTGATATTGTATAGACTAAAAATATAGAAATTATTTTTATTTTTGTTTTCTCCTTTTATTGTACGTGTTTTAATTCCAGGACAAAATAAGAGACCCTTGCATACTTTCTTCACTTAAATATTGCACTACCTTGGAGAACCAATGTCATTTTTTATTTTTTGTGCTAATTTTGTCTAATTGCTTAGTCAACACTACATTTTTTTCCCCTCGAAGAACTTAATTCAAGACAATTATTTGAAATATTTTGAAGAAAAAACATAAGCTGTCGACGTTCCAGATTATGTTACTTTTTATTTTTGTTCCAAATCAAATTTTGTGGAATACTTCACAGATCGCCTGAAGGCGATCTGTGAAGTATTCCACAATCTATAAATTCCAGAATTTATAGATAATAATGTGAAAATCTTTAATCATATCAAATGTGAAGTGAACATACTGTGAAAAGTATGAAATACGAAATTAGAAGAAAGTATTATCATCAATTTCCTAACATGTACCCTCAAGAGGTGTACAGAATATCATAGTACTACATGAAAAACTTACATCATTACTAACTTCCTAACCGTGCCTAAGTAGCTACAATTTTCCTCCAAAGCAGTCTGTTACCTATCAAGATTCCACAATTATCAGATTGCAGAGTTACTTCGCAGATCGTCTTGATTATCTTATATTTCTATCGTCTAAGGCACTTTGTACCGTATCAATCCACCTATATCTTGGTCTTCCTCTGGGTCGTTTTCCTGCCAACCTGGCACAGAACACTTGCTTTGCTAATCTTTCCTCGCCCATTCTGTTTAAGTGACCATACCAACTGGGAGTAGCTCTGCTAACGCATTCCTGGATGCTGACAATGTCAAGTTCTTTCCTAATATCCTCGTTTTTAATACGATATTGTCATTGATGCCATCTGTTCACGCCTCTAATCTTTCTCAGGACTCTCATATCTGTGGTCTCTAGTCTTTGGTTAAGTGTTCTACTTCTGACCCAGCTCTCAGATCCATAAGTTAAAACTGGTTTGAACACTGTCTTGTATACAGCTAATTTAGTGTTCCGACTAATTTCTCTCTTATTCCATATGAATTTATTCAATTGACTTCCCACCATAACAGCATTGCTGATTCTGTTGTCCATTTCCATATTTAATTTACCATCTTCACTAAAAATCGTGCCTAAGTAGCTGAAATGTTTTACTTGTTCCACAGGTTCTCCATTCACAACACAGTTGACATTTTCAATGATTCTGCCTATTTTCATTGTTTGTCTTTGTCTTTTATTGCTGACCTTCATACCATATCTATTACAACAGCTATTCAATTTAGTCAGAGGATCTTGTAGACTTGTAGCGGATTTCTTTAGAAGTATAACATTGTCCGCATAAAGCAAAGAGCTGACATTAACATCTCCAATTTTGAAATCATGTTTAATACCACTTTCCTTCATAATGTGATCCATATAGATAATAAATAACAGAGGGGATAATGTACATCCTTGTCTCACACCAGATTTAACATTAAACCATCTTCCTGTACTTCCTTCAATTCTAACTACTGACTTACAACTCAAATGAAGACTAAGTATTGCTTGATATAATGCCCCATTGACACCATATAACTGCAGCGTATTGAATAGCTTCTCTCTTGGCACCTTGTCATATGCCTTTTCCAAATCGACAAAACTTAAATACAAATCTTTTATATTCCCACGATTTCTCAATTATTTGTCGTAAAGTGAAAATCTGATCCTGACAGCCTCTTTTTGGCCTGAATCCAGATGCGCTTCACTAGGCTTCTCTTCCACAATCTTTCTCAACCGTTTCTCAAGTATACTTGCATAGATCTTGCCAGGAACACTCAGTAGAGAAATACCTCTGTAATTCTCACATTCAGTTTTATTTCCCTTTTTATACATGGGTACTATGAGAGCTCTGCTCCAACCATCTGGAATTGGTCCCTCTGTCCAGGTCCTCTAAACTATGCATTAGAAGAAAGTAGATATTTTGATAATTCAGTTACTATTAGCGTCGTAGTGCAGGGGGGGGGGATTAGAATACTTCAGAACAAACATAAAATGTTTGTCATTTCCGTATAGTTGTCATCTTATTATTATTCTTATTATCATCATTATCTGGAAATTTTCTTTTAGTGCAAAGAAGAAATCACCGCATATTTATTATTATTATTATTAAGAGAGACCTCCAGGGAGTCAGAGACTTATCGAGGGAGGCCACATACTACACACACCAGCTATCATACTTCTTGAATTCATTCGCACTGCTTGCGCTCACAACATCCAATGGCAACCCATTCCAATCACGCGCCACTCTCTGAGAGAAAAATCTAACTCAATAATCCTTCTTGGCGGCCTTCATTCTCAGCTTCCAAGAATGCCCTCTCGTTTTTTCCCCACCCTCCATAAACTGAAAAATTCCATTAATTGAAATCCTGTATGACCCTTTCAGAAGTTTATAAGTCTAAATCATACCACCTCTCTTTCTCCTGTTTGCTAGTGTCTGGAGTCTACAAATTCTGAATCTGTCTTCACAAGCAGTATTCCACAATCCTGATATCGTTTTAAGACACTCTTGCACTATTTCCGCTATATCAGAATCACCACGAAAACCAGACCTGCGCACAATAGTCCAAGTGAGGTCTTATCAAAGCCTTCTAAAGAGGCAAAATAATATCTTTATATTTACATGTGAACGTTCGTTTCAGCATTGCAATTACATATTTGTCGTTTTTTATGAATAGCAGTACCCTGCAGCCGTATAAATATCTAAGGGATCGTATGATGTATTTATTACTCATTGCAGTATCCCTGTATTTGTTTCTAGTTAAGATTTGAATTACTTTATTCTGAGTGGAGACTAAAGGTTTCAGCGTAGTGCGATAGATTCTTCCCCAACTTAATACACCATATTGTAGTGTGCTTTGAATCCAGGCAGAATATAATATTTTTAGCATATTTAAATTTAAGAATCTGATTAGGTAGTAAAGTGTGTTTAACATAATCCTTACTTTATTTACGACATCGGTTTCCAGCTTAAATTACTATCAATTTTTAATCCCAAGCAAGTTATTACACTGACTTTTTCTCTTTCCTCGCAGTTGCAATTGGAATTCGTCCTGCAATTCCAATCATGCAAAATTAATTGTGCAGTGAAGTTCATTTTGCCAGTTGTATTTCGCAAGTTAAAATTTGCATATTTAGTTTTTGAGACATTCAGACTGAGTTGGTTTGACTGGAACCAATTGGTTACTTTCAAGAAGAGCAGCATTCGCGATGGTTTTCATTTGTTCGGCTGCGTCTGTAGAGAAAATTAGTACAATATCATCTGCAAAAGTATTAATTTTACTGTTTAGTTTAAGATTGCAGAAGTTCCTAAGACAGATCCTTGTGGTACATCACAGTCTACTGTTTTGGAGCTGCTATAGCTGTTGTTTATTTTTACAATTTGTGATCTGGCATTTAAATAATTTTTGAACCAGTTTAGCGCAGTACCTCGTATTCCTATGACTTCTAATTTTTTTTTTATTAAAATTTCATGTGATACAGTATCAAAAGCTTTGTGTATATCTAGAAATACTGCTAATGTTAGTTTATGTTCGTCAAGGGAGGTGTAAGCTGTGTTGGTGAAGTTCAGTAAAGCATGTCCTGTGCTAACTTTTGCTTGAACCCAAATTCATTCTTTGTCGAAAAATTTCGCGAGTCTAATATTTACAATTTCTCTAATATTTTCGAAAAGACCGGTAGAGGGGAGATCGGTCTGTAATTTTTCCAAGTTATTTTTGTTCCCTTGTTTGTAAATAGGTGCAACTACGGCCTTCTTAAGATCCGATGGAAACGTGCCTGTCATCAGCGATAAGTTAAAAATGTGTATTAGCGGTTCCATAATGTACATTTGGCATTCTTTCACAATGCTTGTGTTAATCCCATCGTATCCTGAAGTTTTGATTGTTTTTAGGTTAGCTGTAGCACTTTTGATTTCGTTTTCGCAAGTGGGGAAAAGATCTATGGAGTTATCAATTCTTTTGGGAGTACAATTCTGAGGGGTGGTTTAGCATTTATCAGAATGCTTTCACTGACTGTGGCAAAGTGATTACTGATTTCATCAGCTTATCCTTTGTCTCCACTTTCTCTTATTCTTATTGATATCTTTAAGTGTGTGAAGGGTTTGTTTGAGTATATCTTTGCCGATTGATTTATTCACAAACTTCCATTGTATTTTGGAGTCTCCTTGGCATTTTAGAATTCGTTTCTGTAGTACTCGTTTTTACTTTCTTTTAATTTATGATGTATCAGATTTCTAAAGTGCTTGAAACTGTGTTCATAATATTGATTGTGCGGGTATTTTTTAAACTTTTTATACACTTTGTCTCTAATTTGTATGTCGTGTCTGATTTCCTGTGTAATCCAGGGTTTTGTTTCTTTCATTTTGTCTATTATTTTAACTTTAATCGAGTCTTGTATTTTATTGTTCAATATTGCAATAAATTTATGATACGAGATATCAGTATTTGTTTCCGTCGTTATCTCTTCCCAGGAGACAGTGCTCAAGTTAGACTTCAATACGCTGGAGTCGAATGTTGTGCAGGGGATGTTTTCGGTTGTACTGTCTCTGTGCTGTACTTGCAAATGCACTTTAATACCGACTGGAAAGCGATCCGCAAGAGGTTGGCGCAGAACTGCTGCTTGGATTTTATTTCCACTTAAAGTTCTCCCGAACACATGATCTAGGCACGTTCTACCACCATTGAATTCTCTCGTGGTGACATTAATATATTGTTCGAGTCCATGCATGGCAAGTAGATAATCTTGAGAAGATCCGCTATTCTTCAGCAAGTCAATATTCTTATCCCCAATTATGAGGATTGTCCTCACTTCTGATCTCATCTAGACTACACTCGAGTTCTTGTATAAAGTTGGACTCTGTGTAACAATGCGACCTATACACAGCCTTAATATATATATTATGATGTTCTAAATATAAATTCACATTTTCAGCTGTTTTCATTTTTATGTTCGTAATGTTATTAACAGATATGGAATTTCGGATTAAGATGATTCCTCCTCCAGATTTGTTAATTTCTACAATTGAAAATAATTTTTACATCCGCTTAAATGGCACAAATCAATTTCTTCGTCTTTAACCCATCTCGGTGAACTTTTTTTTTGCTTTGGCTTCCCCCCCCCTCCCCCAATGACTTGAAAATTATACTTGATACAACAGGACATATGATGATTGCTCGAACTTTTTCCAAGTAATTCTGGCATGCGAACTGCTTTTGATGGCCCCGGATGTTCAGTGTCTTCTTATGATTCCCCCGCCATTAGGTTTATACATTAAAACACATTCGCCTAAAAGGAAAATAAAGTTGCTTGGTGATCTGCAACATTTCCGTAGCACTTTTACCCAGCTTAACACCGAAGTTGATATTGAAATCTTGTTCCATTTTGCTTTTACGACACAAACACACGAGGTGTTCTGGCATTGTTAGCTGTGATACCTTTTTAGCATGGCGGCACACACGCTGATTGCACAAGTCATCGATCTCTTGAATGACATGCGCTTGTGCTGGATGCGCCCATTGATGGAGGTGTCTCGTTTTCCAATTGCTGCATCATTTCTTGTATTCGCTTCATCTACTTTTTATGATCTGCTAATGCAAAGAATTTTGAATCCCGAAAGTGCGAAGTCATCAGGGGAAAAAAAAGAAAGGGGATGATTTTTTACTGCGACCCTTTCGATTTTGATTTCAATGGTTTCTTGTTAGGCTTTGATATCTAATTCGATCTGCGATGTTTATCGAGATGATCTTTGTAATGAATCCATTTTCCCGATTAGAGTTATTGTAAAGAAGGTGTTTCAGATTATTGATTGTTAAACAAAATTCAGATTTTTTAAGGAAAAATACACAATAAGAAGTTGTTTCTTTCTTTTTTGATTCCACTGAAACATGAATGCACATTCGCGGGTGACGTTAAGACTAACTATTTTATTACTATTATTACATGCCGCCCCCAAGAACTCATCGTGGAAGAGCCCGCCACTCCTATTTAATCCTCAACTACACACACAACGATGGTACTACCGTGAACACACGACGTCGTCTATCGCCGACATCACCAATAGCATTTTTTGTCGGTACATTGTATTCTCCACCGATTGCCTGCATGCAGATGAAAAGCCCGAATCTTCGGGGAAAAAAAAAAATCCTCCTACTGTCAATTTAGAAAGTCCATCTAATGATGATGCCTTTTGTCACGACATTAATCGATCTCAGGTGTGTTTTTCCAATCGAAAGAAGGGCGCAGTGTCTCGTTGTTCTTCCAATTGCGCTACGCAGAGGCACGGAATGTATTATTTAGTACAATATTTGGAGATTCGAAAAACGTTTCTACTCTGTTACATAGCCGAACATCTGCATTATTATTTTGCTCTAGTTTCTTGAAGGAAGGCGTAATGCTTTCCCCCCCCCCCCCCATTTCTGCCGAAAGTAACACGTTAGCCGTAATCAGTCTGCTAACCTCATTCAAAGTTCAGTCATGCTCCTCATATTCCGGATAAAATTCGTCGTCAACTGATTATAAACAGACACTTCATTACATCCAAATGCCAATCACATTTAAGCCGGTTTTTGCATATCAGCAAATTTCCATTAGCACTATTTCATCTCCAACATTTCGAAGTTTATAGACTAATCGCGAATGACCTCTGGCGAAACATTAACTCCATTTATTTAAATATTTAATAGCTGGCTTAGAAATTTAGTAGCTGGCTTAGAAACGTCATCTGAGCTCCGAAGAAAATCCCGTAAAGGGAGTGGGTTGTTATTGGCGCGTGTGTCTTAAGATTCTCTTGTTTAAAAGATCTCTACTTTTCCTGGTGCATATAATTGAATGCGAACTTCTCCATCTCGGGTCGGACGGAGTTTCTAATTGAAGGATCTCGCGAATGCCAAATGTCAACATTTTCCGCGTGTGGCGCGTGGGCAGTCAGTTGTGATATGCGAGGTGACGGCCATCGCTCAAGTTCTGATTCCTGTGAAATGCGAAGAGAAATTTGACTTTTGCTTAAACAAGAGGAGAAACAAACAGCAATTAAAATGGGCGGACAGAATTGGTTGAGGTTATCTTGGAGGATTACGATAAGGTAAAGCTGCAATAAACTGCCAAATGAAGTAACCTCAGAATATGCTTTCAGAAAAAAGATTGAGAGACTACCTCATCGGACTAAATAGTGTTGCGCTTTATTTTAAATGTATTTTAGGAGAGATTACCGTAACTTATACGTTTAATATTAATGTCGAGAGATTATGAGTAATCTACATCTCATCTTACGTTGAGCCCTCATGGATAGAGTCTTTTCATTTTGTATTGCCTAAATTTGATTTTTCTGGTAACCAGTGACTACGATCCTTAGTTACACAAACCATTCCTTCCGCGTGTTCCCCGCCCCCCATCTCGGTCTGCAAGCTCTGATTTAGTGGGGATCTACACAGTTCGGTTCACCTGTTGTGTTATCGCTAACAAGTCCAACGACTCTTCAAGGGATTTTATCTTCTGCAAAGCTTTTGCACCTTGGTCTGCTGTGCTCAGTTTCTGCTCCATGGGAAACAACAGACCAATGGGATCGTCTTGTATACTCCTATTTTAGCTCTGCTCGAGAAAATTTTGGCAGATGATAAGGTCTATCAGAGGCATGCACTTTTTAAATTTCTTCTTATCGACAGTTCAATGGCGATTTTGTGTGTTGTTTCTGTGTGGGTTTTAAACATTCGGTTTTATCCTGGCTGATTTGTAATCCTAGTTTTATGGCAGAATTTTTAAGTTTTCGCAATGTTTTGACTTCGGCATTTTTTCTCTAACTAAGCGCATGTCATCTGCATATCCTGATATTACTGTTCTGCTTGTCTTAACTTATCTTTTACAGATTCTCTGATGCATTTTTGCTCGAGTGAAATGAAACAGAATGGGCGAAAGGGAATCTGCTTGATTCAATCCTGCCTTAAAAGTTCAGGTCGAATTCCATTAGCAAGTGCAATGCTTTCGATGTCGGTGGCAGTTGGATATTCATTTATTATATATTTATATATATATAATAAATATATTTATTATATATATAATATATATATATAATATATAATATTTATATATGAGGCCGGTGTAGCTCAGTTGAAGTGGCGCTTGCGTCGTCTGCGCTTGGCCGCTCGAAGTTAAATCTAGGTTTTCAAGTCTAGTTGCCGGCTGGAGGAACTTTTTCTAAGCCTATCTTCGACTGGTTCCCGAGTTAGTCGATCTCTGGCACGGGCAAGCGGTTTTTCGTCCCGTAAACTCAAGAAAATAGACCGTAGTACCCAGATTATTTTAGACAATAACATATCCTGTTAGTGTTAGGCACCAAGAGATGACAGCACTTAGTTGCTAGTCTCTTCATCAGTAGCCGCCTATAATTAGTGATAGACATGGGCCAGCCATCTCGGATTGGCTACTGATGAAGATTGAACTGCCCACTCAGTCTCCTAAAGCTAAAGCTAGATAGGACATAAAGGCCTCGTCTACTCCCTATTAGAGAATTAGTTCATTTTTATATATATATATATATATATATATATATATATATATATATATATATATATATATATATATATATATATATATTATATTTATATTATATTTATAATATTTATTATATATAATAAAATTATATGTTTATTCATTTATTATCTGATGAGGTATTTTAGGTTCACTTAATACTTCCTAAGGGCCTGCTCTCCAATCTGTGATTTATTTTTATTTTTCAAAAAATCCATAAACAGATATAGAGGGGCTTATAATCCCCCTCCTTTTCTTCTCTAAAATTTGTTTTAGTGCAAAAGTTTGGGTTACTTTGGACCTCTTTCTTCAGAGTCCCTCTTGGTATTCCCCTATGTGTTCTTAAACGCACGGTAAGACTCTTTTAAGTATAAGGTTAGGTGAAATTCTGTAGACTGTAAACAGCAGCGTTGCCCTCTATAATCGTGGCATTCATGTCTGTTTCTTTTTTTAATATAATGGTGTGATTGACGGTTCTTTCCAATCTTCGTTTACCGACGCGAAATTCATCAGTTTTTGAATTTCTTCAGTTCATTCGCAATTTGAGTTCGGCTTCCGTTTCGTCACTGCTTCATTTTTGTGTTTGAATTGTTTTCTTCTCTTTTCTGCTTCGGCTGTTTAAGTGCTGTTAAGTGGGAGGTGGGATAAGTTTTCTGTTCTCAAGTTTTGGCGTGCCCATCGCACTTTTGGAGCTCGTTCAAGTACTCCCTGCCCCTGTTTCGTGTTCCGTACTTGTTTCTCTGATTATTGTCGTTCACTTGTATGCTTTTCCTTTTTTTTTTCTTTTCTTTTTCTAATTTCTTAGAATAATTTTATTTTTGGTTATTTAACGTGAATTATTTCTGAATTTCTTCCGTCTGTTTTTGTTAAAATTTTCTTTTTCACTGTCTGATTATTTCTTGGAGTACTCGACTTGTGTCTGTTAATTGCAAGTGGAAACAAAAACAAAGTGTTTTCCTTCCGGCAACGAACGCGAGAGGAATAACAAACAGCGTTTGTTATTTCCTCCCGGCAGTTTCAGAGAGGAAAAACACGGCGATAATCGTAGGAGACCGAATAACTCGCCTTCTTCTGAAAATGCTTTCTTGTCGCGAATGACGAAAGAATCGCCGCAGTCAGTGACGAGAACACCACACGAAGGGAACATCGCAGAATGACAGCAGAGACATCGATACCATCCGCGATGCAGAGGGAGCTTAAAGGGATCCGAAGAAGGCTCCGAGGAGAATACGAGAAACGTTCTTAATACGGGGGGGGGGTAGAACATCGAAAATATGGTTGAAGGGTCTCAAAATCGTGTTTGAGCTCTGACTAGTAGAAATGCCACATCGTAACGAGAAAAATATACAACTCCTGTCTTGTTCCTTCGTAGGAGGGAGGGGCCGGAGGGACATTTTAATCTGCAGAGCGTTTATGTGATGCCAAATTTTAAAGTTCCCAAAAATTAGAAATTCGTGCATCATTTTAAACAAAAGACAGTTAAAAAGTTCAACTTTTACCTTTCGATAAAAAATTTCTTTTTATTAAATGAACCATTACGACAATTTCTCAGTCACCTCCTCCAAAGACCAAACCGGAAACTCTTAAGTCCCACTTCAGGTTTCCAATAATCAAGCTGGCGGTGACGGTAGTCTCACACCGGCTAATGAAAATCATTTACCACCCAAAAACTTTAGGTGGTAAATGAGCCTTCAAAGGGTTTATGTCGGGCACGCTTCGTCTCTCTTTTTTTCTTTTATTTCACATGATTCAAGCTAGAAATTCGAACAAAAGCACTGACACGAAACATGCACCGTCATCATCCTCAGAGAATAGGCCGAGTGGTCTGTTCCAGCCTCATTCCATCTTTTTCTTATCCCTGGCTTCTGTTTCCTTAAAGTGGGTGATATCAAAGTTTTTTTTTTTTGGGGGGGGGGGAGTCTGAAATTGTCCATTCTTTCAATATGGTTGACATACGTCTTTCTGTATTCGTATTTGTTATCTATCATTGAGTCTATTTTTAGTCATTTTCGTATTTGTGTGCTTCTCTTTTCGTCCTAGAGTGCAAAGCCTGTTGTCCTCCTTGGTCCTCATTTCGCTTCCACACAGCAGAGAAGTCTTGCTACAACTTTTACAGACTCTCCTTCTTGCAGGCTTTTGAACTTGGTTAGGTTTGAGGATGTTATCGCACTTATCTTCGGAAGTTAGACATTTTGGTGTCAGTGTCGGCTTATCTTGTATTTGATTTAGAGCGTTAGCAGCATTTGGAGCAGTTAATTTGTTCTAATTTTGTTTTCAACCCAGATTTCACATTTGACTGTAGATGTTCCTTTAAAAGTCACGCTTTTCGTTTTATCTGTTAACATTTCCATTCCAATTTTTCAACGATTGCTTAAAAGAAAATATCAATCTGTGGTGTTCATCTTCGTTTCTTGCTGTGCTTATTTGGTCGTCTGCAAACAAATGGTTTTATATTTTCCTTCCATTTCTTTACTGTTTCATCTTTATAGATATTAAATAAGAGTGGTGATATTGGGCATCCTTGACTGACCCCTTTGTTTATTGATTTCCATTCCGACACTTTTTCGTTGATTCTCACAGCTGTTTTGGTTGTTCTGATACTTGTTAGTTATTGCAGAAATTAACTGAACTTCTTAAGTACGATCCACAGTGTGATTTAACTTCTCAAATAGCTAAGCTGAAAATCTGTGTGTGTGTGTTTCTGTGTTGAACTTGCAGTGAATTTTCATTGGGGTTTTTAAAAACCGAGTCGTCCTTTTCAAAAGCCATAATAAATTTAGTTTAATCCTTTATCCAAGTGTAAGCAACACAAAGTTTGCACCTGAAAGTATCTTCGGGACTGAGGTAAGGTGGTGCAACTCCGAGCAAAGGTGGACCAAGCTCTCATCACTCCTTGTCTCAGTATCTCCCATAATGCAAAGCACATCTCCTTGCGGACATGTATACTGCTATGCATTAAGGGAAGGACCACTACCCAGACCGGTTTCGACCTTTATTGAGGTCTCCTCAGTGGGAGCCAGACCCAGAGTGGATTTCCGCTCCCGATACATAAAAGAAGCCATAACACTCATCCGTTCTAAACATAACCTCAATACTCAATAGACACCAAGGATTAATTCTAGCTGATATTTGGAAGACCCTTATAAGGTCATTAAGCACGCCGGAGTTAAATTTCGCTGCTAATTACAGAACGTTCCTGCATAACAACAGTTGACATCACACACGCTCCATGCGTTTGATGTACGCGTTCTTCTCTATTTGTAAAATACAATTGGATTCGATTCATTCCTTCATTAACAGTTTAAGTTGTTCTGTATCTCTTTAATTCACCCTGAAGAAGCCAAACAGCTAAATTGGCGAAACGTGTTGGCATTGCTTACTTAGTATCAATTAAAATCCTTCGGCCAATATAAAACCCAGTTGATGTCAACTTTTCTCACGTTCCGATGGTCGAAAATAGCCTAAAATAACATTTCCTCCCCATTTTTATTAATTTTATGTATTTTTAGAGGATTTAATAATAATATACAGTGGTAGGAACGCTCTGGCTTTGAGAAGTCACCGAGGACACTGGCGTCAGAAGACCACTAGGGGGCGGGATAATTATCACGATTGTCGCACCGTAAAACCCGCTTATCTACGAATTTGCCAAGGGCTAAGTTGCTGAATCTAATTGTCCTTCACAAAAACCGGATATTTTCCCGCTAGTTGCCTATGAAATTTATATTAATCTTCGATAAATGTTTTTTTTTTTTTTTTTTTTTTTTCACGTGATCCTCAAGTTTTCAAGAAAAAATTGCTGAAAGCGAAGCGCTCGCCTTTCATCGTTTTAAAAGCCGAACTCTTCTTAATACAATTTCAAGTGACTTAGGAATCTCTCCAAACTTGTTCGAGGAAACCCATCGCGAGGATCCCAACTCTCTCGGATGTTACATAATTAAACCGTATATATTATCGGGCGCTGTTCGCGCTTCTTTCTCTTCGTTCCCTCTTCTCACATTCAGCGATGCCAGTCCAATAAATGCAGTCCGACAAACAACGATATTTCCGCTGCGACAGGAGGCGCGAGCAAGAAAGCCAAGATTACGACATTTCTGAGACAGCTGGATATCGAAATTCCAGGGGGAGCCATGAATTGAACTCGATGATGTTTCCGTATTGGAAACCCTGTTTCTTTTGGTGAGGAACGCACAATGCGGGGCTGCTTATCAACTGATCAAAAGAAAAATTCGTGCGAACGCTAGTTTTGTTGCGTTCGGAACTTTCTGAAGTGCCGGCGAAGAAGGTCAGGATTGAGTTCTTTAAATAATGTGGGCGATAATGTCCCAAGGTAGGAGCGAAGCACTGGTGACCCCGCACTCGCTACATCTCCTGACGGTTGTAATGCACCTGCGGTGACACATTTGGCTTGGAACGTCTCATCGGTCACTTGCAATCGAGAAATGGAGTTCTTCCCGTCGATCAGCCTTTTTTCCGACGAGATAGCAATAAAGAGACCTCGCGTTCAACTTCACAACGCAGTCGCAATACATCGCTATGCAACGATGCTAACGACAATTTAATGCAGTGGGTGTCGGCAAGTCAAAAACGAAGCAAAGTGAATCAAACAGTCCAACTGTTCAGATCGCAATAGTCGCAATCTCTTATCCCTGCTTGCTTGTAATAACTCCCAATAAAAAAAAATAATAAAAATAAATTAACTCGGTTTTCCTTTTCATCGACTTTTTTGATAACTTTTTTTTTTTTTTTTTTGATATTGATAACATCCTAAATTCTACCTCAAGGGCTCACTTTAGTGAGTGCGGGCATGGCAAACCCGAGGTACCAGATGCTGTACCATGCCTTACTTCATGTAATATATATCTGTTATATTATTCTGTAGACTGGTCCCTCCTCTTCTTTCTTTGCTTCTTTCTCCTCTCCTTGCTCCTTCCCCCTGATGCTATTAGAGTATTCGAGGGCTAGGGATGAGTCTTTCCTATCTTGCTAAGTCATTTCGTCTTATGCAGCCACCAAAGCAAGCTAGCCTCAATAGGTGCCGGTCCCAAGCCCGGATAAATGGCGAGGGTTGATGTCAGGAGGGGCATCCGGTCGTAAAACTTCACTGCCGGCTCTAGCTATGATATGAGTCAAAGAGAAAATGATATAAGGGCTAGGGCGTACCCCTTAAGCGACGCGCAGCCACATCGCCCTACAACTGTGAGAAGTGGACGAGGGCTACCGCATCAAGGGCGGGTGCGGTTAAAGAAGCGAGCCCAGCAGGTGGAGAGGATGTTGCGAGTGGGAACACGGAATGTTGTAAGCATGACTGGAAGGGGAAGAGAGGTGGCTGATGAGGGATGATGAGGAAGAGGAAGGTGGACATTTTATGCGTGCAGGAGACAAGGTGGAAGGGGAGAAAGGCAAAGGAACTGGGAGATGGATATAAATTGTTCTACTCTGCAGCGAATAACGAGGGAAGAAATGGTGTAGGAATTGTGGTGTGGCAGAATGAAGGGCGAAGTACCGGAAGTGGGTAGAAGGAACGACAGGATCATGAGAATAAAATTAGGTCTTGGAGAAGAGCGGGTGGTCGTATTATGTGTATATGCCCCACAAGTAGGTTGTACAGCAGAGGAGAAAGATGAGTTTTGGAACGTGTTAGATGAAGAAATGAGGGAATTGGAAGAAAATGAGATGGTGATTGTCGGAGGAGACTTGAACGGGCACATAGGAAGACAGAATAGAGACTGTGCAAGGATGCATGGCCACGGAGTGGGAATGATGAACCAGGAAGGAGGGAGGGTTGTGGACTTTGCAGTAGCGTTTGATCTGGCAATTGTGAACTCGTTTTTCTACAAGAGGAAAGAACATTTGATAACATTTAGGAGTGGTGAATGATATAATCACGTAATCACAAGAAAGATATTTATTTAACCAAATATTTCGGTCTGGAAATAGCAGACCATCGTCGGTGGTATTACAAGAACAGTTTAAAAAAAAATATACAAGCTAGAATACTAACAATAGATCGTTGAAATTAGAATTGGTCTGCTATTTCCAGACCGAAATATTTGGTTAAATAAATATCTTTCTTGTGATTACGTGATTATATCATTCAGTCTTATGTCGCAAGTATCCTTAAAACAACAAATTTAGGAGTGGTAACAACAGTTCACAAATTGACTACATTTTGACTAGAAGAAAACATCTTAAGGTTGTGACAAATTGTAAAGTAATTCCAACAGATCAAGTGGTACAGCAACACCGACTGCTGTACGCAGACTTTAAAATAAGATCGAAGATAAGAACCTCTGGATGCCATGGGATGAAGACAATTAAGTGGTTTCGCTTAAAAGAAGAGAGTGTCAGGAATCGTTTTAGGGAGAGGGTGTTAGAGAGGATTTTGGATGGACTGGAAAGTGTACAAGATTGATGGAAACATAATTCAAAAGTAATCCTGAGCTGTGCAATCGAGGTACTTGGTGAGACATCTGGAAAGATTTGAGAGCAGAAGGAGGGTTGGTGGTGGAATATTGATGTACAAGTGGCAGTGACGGCTAAGAGGAAGGCAAAGCAGAAGTGGGATGAGTCAAGAGTGGAAGAGGACAGAGAGGTGCACAGAGAGAGAAAGCAAGAAGCCAAGAGAGTTGTGGCACAGGCGAAGGCCATGGCATATCAAGATCTGTATGATCAATTAGAAACAAAGGAAGGACAGAGAAAAATTTACCAACTAGCGAAATGTAGAAATAAAGCAAAGGACATCTTACATGTGAGGCAGAACAAAGATGCTGAAGGAAGAGTATTATGGAGGGATGTGGACATAAGAAACAGATGGAAAATATACTTTGAGGGACTTTTGAATGAGGAAAATGCAAGGACTCACAGAGAAGATGGGCAGCCTTCTGAGGGGATGGTGCAGAACATCAGCAGAGTGGAAGTGACGGAGGCCATGAAGAGGATGAGGAATGGAAAATCGGTGGGCCCCGACAGAATTCCAGTGGAGGCATGGAAGGCACTGGGGGAAGAGGGAATTGACCTGCTGTGGGACCTGTTCATGAAAGTTTGCCAACAGGAAAATATACCCGAGGAATGGAGGGAGAGTACTCTTGTCCTCATCTACAAGGGTAAAGGGGATGCACAAGACCTGTAAAAATTACAGAAGAATAAAGTTGATGTCCCCGACAATGAAAATCCTAGAAAGGGTTCTTGATGGTAGATTGAGGAAGGAGGTGGAGATTGCAAAGGAACAATTTGGCTTCATGCCTGGTAGATCAACAACAGATGCTATCTTTGGTTTACAGCAGATGATGGAAAAATATCGAGAGAAACAAAGGGAGCTACATCTGGTATTTATTGATCTGGAGAAAGCATACGATAGAGTGCCAAGGCAAGAAGTCTGGAGGTGTCTGAGGGAGAAGAAGGTGCCGGAGAAATATGTCAGGTTGGTGCGGGAAATGTACAGAAATGTGAAGACAAGTGTTCGGACCAGACAGAAAGTTTTCAAGTAACAGTTGGCTTGCATCAAGGGTCAGCATTCAGTCCGTTTCTGTTTAATATTGTGATGGAGGTGGTAACAGAGGAGGTGAGAGAAGATGCACCTTGGACAAAGTTGTATGCAGATGACATCTTGCTGTATGTAGATTCAAGAGAAGAAGCGGAAACTAAACTGGAAAGATGGAGAAAAGTACTGGAAGAGAGAGGTATGAGACTGAGCAGAAGTAAGACAGAGTATATGTGTTGCAAAGTGGACGGCGGCCAGGAGACAGATCTGGAGCTGGAAGGAAATGTCATCAGGAAGGTGAGAGACTTTAGATACTTAGGTTCAACAGTGGAAGAAGATGGAGATGCTGAGAAGGAAGTGGGATGCAGGATACAAGCGGGTTGGAGGAACTGGAGGGAGATGGCTGGAGTGTTATGCGATAAGAGGGTGCTGATCAATCTGAAAGGCAAAATCTATAGGACAGTAGTGAGGCTATGACATATGCTATAGAAACTGTGGCCCTGAGGAAAAATAACATCAGCAGGATGGAAGTAGCAGAGATGAGAATGCTTAGGTGGATGTGCGGTGTGACCAGAAAGGATGGTCTGAGAAATGATTGTCAGGGGAACAGTGAAAGTTATAAACTTAGGAGCGAAAATACAGGAGGCAAGGTTGAGATGGTTTGGTCATGTGATGAGAATGGAGGACGAGTATGTGGGAAGAAGGGTCATGTAGATGGATGTGCAAGGAAGGAGGAAGCTTGGGCGGCCAAAGAAGGGATGGAGGGAGATGGTAGAAGAGGACTTGAGGATGAAGAATTTGGATGTGGTGACGGCCCAAGACAGGAAGGTGTGGAGGAGACGCATCATGAACAGTGATCCCACTTAAGTGGGAGAAGCTGCAGAAGAAGATGGCATCCTAAATTCATCGTCTCGTGCATGCGCTTGCTTTGCTGGTTTCTACAGCCAGAGGTGGTCATAACCGAACTAAATTAAAACTGCTTGAAAATATGACATCTTGGCCTTTAAGACAGTTATTTTAATTCTGATTCTTCCTTCGAGGTTGCATTGTAAGACGTTTATTCAACCGCTTCTCGAACCTCAGCAGTCCAGGCGGGAACGAGAGTACTCCAGTTAGGCAGTTGTTGGTTCAAATCCCGTCAGGAACGAGAACCTCTGTCAGTTTTTCACTCCAAGTGGGTTAACTAACGTGGGTCATACGGGGCTGGGAAGGTTTTATCTCACCAAACCTGTCAGACGAACACGCACATCCAACAGAAATAGCACATTTTGAGTTTTACTTGCTCAGCTACGAATTCACAACGATCCAAGTCTCCTCCCGAATCGGACGTGCTAACATTTAGTGAAAAAAATCGACGTCCCTGTACAAACGGACAAAGCCTCAGTCCTTACACCGAAAGCTGTTGGTTGGAATTTTGATGGCTTTCACCCCCCCCCCTCTTGGTGGAAACACTTTCGTCGTTTATTGGAGGCCTGAAGTGGCACAAGAAATAATGCATTTTATTGCTAGTTTCGCTAAAAAGGGCTCGTCAATTCTCGCGTGTGGCCTGTTACCAGCCGTTAGTAGAGACCGGTGAAACGCCAGATAATGTCCCACCAGCCAACTCCACCCTTTCTGCTTGTTTCTACGAAAGGAGTTTTGGCGAGTTTTACTGCCGTCAAGCCATTCCTTCCGTAGATGAAAGAACTTGACCCCGAAGATAGCAGACGATTTTCATCTCCTTGTTTATTGTAGGCTTAACGTGCCTCTCGCCACGTTTGGTTCCAAAAGTCTTTCTTCTCCACCCCCACCCCCCCCTAACGTGCAGTGCGTATGAAGCATACCAAACACATAGAACAGCTTACAAAGAGTTAAGACAAGAGATTAAGCAAAAAGAACGCTGCAATTACATCAATGCAGCTTCTTTCTCTCTCTTTCTTTCTTTCTTTCATATTTATTGAGGTCATTAATAAGCTGGTGATGTGTAGTTTCTAACAAGTGCTAAACTAACCCTAACCATCCTGCGGTGCGTCCTATTTCTACAAACGGGGATCTGGTGCCCCAGGCAATGCCGTGATTTGTAAGAAACGCCAAAGAGATTCAACCCAGCAGATAACTTCGTAGCAGGTGAAACACTCTCACCTTGCTTATTGGTGTCCTGAAATGGCTGTTGCACATTTTGTCTCCAGGGAAGGTCTCCAGCTTATATTTCCTCCCCCTTCACTTGCAGGGTAGCTGAAATCCTGCGAAAGCGTTTCCAACGGGCGCAAAGGATCCCACAGCTGACACGATGGTAGCTAATTAGGAGACTTCTTGACCAGCTGGCGAATAATTTATAGCTGTCTTTCACTCTGTCAGTTCTTGCACGGATAGAGTCGAGTACTATGGTATGCAGGAACCCTGTCTAGCCACGCAATAAACTGGAGACGAGACTAGATGGGTTCTGTGTGGATCATATAGTTATTAGTCCTCTCATTCCCACATTACATTCTTTTTGGTCTGACACTTTTCCACTCCACAACTAACGAAGAAAAGACAAAATGAATACAGTAACACAGTGAATGGGAACCCCCCCCCCCCACCACCAAATAATAATATTCTCCAAAATTCCATCCAAACCCACGAAACAAAACAAAAATATCTGCACAAATAGGCTTCGGTACCAAAATTCATAAACGTAAGACGAACATTAATGATGTGTAACACACTTACAGTTAACCACAAGCTTTCTTTCTCACTTCAACAGCTTTGTCCACCTCAAACTACACCTTTCGGATCGCTTCTCCCTTGAGGCGGGTACATATTTGACATCTCATCAGAGAGAACGCTAAGCAAAGTCATAAATCCTTTGACTTTGTCAACGGATCTTTGTCTTTTGCCGCTACAATGGTATCAAAAGGAGGTGATGACCTCCATATCGTTCTATGGTTTGGTTGCTAATCTGATCCTTCAATCCAAACATCTTCCATCGCTGAATAACTTAATGAATCGTTGCCGGCATGTGAGCTGTCATCCTTCATTCTATCCTCCATCCAAAAAACCAGTGACGACCATCCAAGATTCTTCCATCGACAAGAACTCTTGATGGAGGAATCTTGAATGATGTTCGCAGGTGGCTGTTTTGGCACAGAATGTTCTTGTCTCAAAACACTCAAGAAAAAATTTTGCATTCTCCCCAAGTGGTTGTAATAATCTAAATTAAAATCGAAACCTGACTTTCAAGGGACCACAAAACATACACAAACTGGCCTTTGGCTCTAATGATGGTCGAACGTTCTGATTCTTCATCAGTGATGCAACTTCCATGCTTCCGCGTCTCTCTCTCTCACACGTCAAAATGGTGCCATTATAACATCACCCCCCCCCCCCAAGATAAGTGTAACATCTAGCATCAACCTTTTCTTCTAACTCATGTACGAGAAGCAAAAGCAAATATCCCCCACTTCCCAGCACGAGGTCACAACAGTTGACTGCATACTCTTCTGATGTTTCGATAGAAAGACATCGGAGATATCCTCCTTATCTTGGACATGAGGCATCCCGATCCTATTTATCACTAGCTGCTCAGCCCTCGGAGATAAGCTGCTATGAAACATTCTGTCAATTGCTTCACCGTTATTTTTATTTTTTAATTAATATAACGTGCCTGCCACCTACGTAAGGTTGTCAACCGATAGTACGTTAGTAATGTGAGTGAGTTGTGGAATTTTTTGTCTCCTTTCATCCATTTTGTATATTTTTGAATTTTTATTTATGTGTTTTCGACGTTTTACATAATTATCTCAAACTAATTGCAGGAGGTCATCAATATCGAATTCTTTAATCGTCTGTAAGCCGACCAGTTAATTAGTGATAATTGACTCCATTAGTCTAAAGAAGCGAAGACTGCGGAAACTCGCGTGGCCATGTTAATGTTTTCGGGATATTTGATCAGCCTGCTAACACAGTGGCCTCCTCCATGCTTTGCAGTTCGATCGTCAATCTCTCTCTCTCTCTCTTTGTCTCTCTGATCTTTCGCATGACTGACTTTCATCTACTCCCTTCTTTTATATACTCAAATGGAGTTCACCAACCCCCAATGCCATCCATAGTTTTGCTGATGTCTGCCTTCTTCACTTAACCGATCCTGGAAATCTTGCAAAAGCGATTTCTTCAACCCTGATCTTCTTCCCTTTCTTCAATGGAACTGAACAGCCTTATCGAACTTGAATAATACCAACAGTCATGTTTTTTTTTTTTTTTCTTGAAAGAAACATCTCATTTCACTTTTTTTTACCTGGCAATTCTCGGGCCAGGTCTCTCTCTCTTCTTGGACTGACTCACAATGTCGATCCTTTCGTGGCAATTTGCATCCACAGCCTACTCGCCCTTACACTTGATGTCCTCCTCTGTTCATAATAAGCTTTTCGTACGCATAATTGCTGTTAAGTCTCCAATCTGCACAATCTCAGAATGCTTACATTTGGAGTGGTGCGCGAAATCCTCCTTAAGAATGTCCGATGCCATCCTGAAGAGGGAAATTCGACAAACTAGACATCTCTGTCTTAAGAATTCACTCCACCCACTGTCTCACAGACATTTCTGATTCTTCCTGTTCATATTTTCATTTCGAGAGTCTTGCCAAGTAGGCCATCACCATTCTCCACTTTCATCTAAAAACACAAGCAGATCGTGGTCGAAATCCATACGCAGTCAAGCTGACTTCTGTTCCTTCTCTTTCATTTCATCTTTTCCCTGTTATTTGCCTCCCTCATTCTGTCTTCCTCAAACACTACAATCTGCAGCAGTTCAAGAAACACTTCAGCAGATTTTTTCTTTACTCTGTGTTAAAGGTAATGTGCAGGGCCGATACAAGACCGTCCAACAGGAGATGTTATTCTGTGTAAGAGAGCAGCGGGTGTGAATTGGAAAATTCCCTCTCCGCAGCGAAGTAAGAAAAGATGAAGTTGCAAAAATGTTTTCGAAACATCCCATTAAATGGTGGGAAGGAAAATCTCAGCTTCCAAGGGAAATTTAGAACCAGGATCAGCCAGGGATTGAAGAAATCAATAAATGCGATCAGCAACAGGATGTTGCGTACAAGCGCTGTGGTCTGACAGACCACAGAGAGAACGTGTAGCTTAGTAGGGACGACTTGCGGTCAAATCCTGTTAGTGCGTGGAGAACCTTCACTAGGACCTTTCAACCGAAAATGAGTTAGGCAGTCTCATGCGATGGCGGAAGAGGTTTTTCTTCCCGGAAACTTGGCTGTTTTTCCCATCCCTTAAAATAGACAAACAGGCCGGTTATTGTTTTAGCATTCCGGTTGAAAGTGAGTGGGTGCATGACATGTCTGTCGGATGTGTGGGTTCTTTATCTGCTTTCCTAAGTGAAAAACCTAAAGTCGGATTGGAGTGATGGATCGAAGGCATCTACGTAGAAAAGAGGACATCCAAAGAATGCGACACTTCTCGACCAAATTCAGAATAAAATGTTTTTCACGAATATTTATTTTTTAATACTGTCTCCAAAGGCGAGTATTTGATATAATCGACATTCTGGCATGCACCTTCCGGGTGTCTAATGCGAACCAACTGATCACCCAATTCGTCCGCACCAGGGACGACTCGTGCATAGGCACTGCGGAACTACAGCAACCCCAATTTTTCTCGATACATAAATATATTTATTAATTTATTTATATTTGCTTGTAATGTTTAATTTTGTTATCAACAATCCTATACAATTCTTTTATTTTGTATAAAAAAATAATAAAAATCCATCTTGTGGCACTTAGGAGGGCGAAGGACGCTAGCAGCACTGTGTTTACCACAGTGCCATATTGCTACGAGCTCAAGCATATGCACGTCATAGTGAGATGCGAGCTATTAGCGTGATGTGGCACTGTCCGTCGCGCAGTTCCACTGTTGTTCATATGCAGTTTGCGCCAGTAGTAGGGTGTTCGTAGTGCTTATCGTGTTTACTCCGTCTCTTTAAATATTTGGACATTACAATTAAAGGATTTAATTGTAATGTCCAAATATTGTAAATCCATTCCTTTTAAATTACAGTTAAAAGAATGAATTTTATTTTAAAGTAATTTTGAATTATACCAAACTGTATAATTTTATCGATAATAAACAATATTTGTTCATGTTTAATTTTTTTTTAATTTTTTACCATAATTTTGATATTTTATCCAAACACGTATACACATTTCGAACGTTGCAGCACCCCACGATTCAAGCCACTGGTCCGCACCCAATGCAAATTTCTCACACTTCTAAGAGTCGGGACCACATCACTCCCTTCCCGTTTTTTGGCTTACTCAGTGAGCCAGCACATCCCCAGTACCTTCAGGATGACAGGTCATCGTTGTTTCTCAACATTCTTTCGTGTGTGCCCCATTTTTAGTTTTTATGGAGTCACCCACTCCCCCCCCCACCCCTTACAATTCTTGTGTTGAGACGCTGACAAAACCCATAAAAGTTAGCAAAACAAAACAAAACAAACAACAACCAGGAATTAATTAACAGTTTTAAATATTCGTACAAATTTAAATATCATCAAATCTTATCTTTCAAAAATTGTACCGATCTGGCATCACTGCACAGACCGTTGAATCGCGTCGGCCTTCCGGAAACATTCGCGATTTCATCACGGGAAGTCTCGAATGTTCTGGAAATGTTTCTGCGAGTTTAAACAAGGCTTGAAATGGCAAGACGGCAGAACACTGCAACGGTGACCAACAGTAAGAAGGCGATGTTTTACTCCTGTTCGCAACGAACGACTGTGATGACACACAAGCTCTTTTCGGTTTATTCCGTTCCATGCTATCAGCCCTGCTGCCCGCGCCCAAGACTGGCTAACTTGGCCATGGCTGAGGAAAATCCTTAAGCTCCTCATGGCTCCGACGGGAATCGAACCTTGGACACTTCTTCCCCAGGCATAGGGTTGCGAAGCGCAAAGCCTCTCGGCTAACCGCGCGGACACGGCATTAAATAAAAGTTTCTAATTCCGTGGCGGGAATGCGTAGATCTCTCACGTGATGTCCCTTCAGGTGTTCGACGTTTGCAATTTTTGTCCTGCTTCAATGCAAACTGCACGATTTACGCGACGTTTTTTTAAGCGTGTCGTTAAGTTGTCGAACAGTGTAGCAAGAAGGGGGGGAGGCGAGAATATCCGTACAAAAAATAAAGCGAATAAAAAAAATGAGGCAGCACTTTCAAGCCTGATTGTACGAATAGCATCGTAAGGATTTGGACTCAACAGTTCGCTGTTTTGCGAAAATATGTGTGCTAAAAGTAACATTCGGTTGATCGTTTTACTCATTAATCTGAAGAAATGAATTTAAAAGCTCGATTTTAAAGAGAAAATCCAAAGGTCACCACTTGACACCTTCGAAAATTGGGAAACGAACCCATTTCGTTTCCTGATTTGGTTTCATCTTTGCCGTTTCTTAGGTACACCGCCTGCCACATCAGGTTTTTGTTAGCGAAAAGCTCAGCGATGTCGAAAATCTTTAAACCAAACTTTAAGAATTATGGCGGGCGTGAATCTATTTCTTCCAGGAAGCAACGGGACGGTTGCTTCCAGGATTGTGTCGTCGGCCATTCAAAAATGAATGAGTGATAGCGAAAGAGATTTCTGACACTTTCAAACAGAATAAATAAATTTTATTTGACAACAGTGTGAATTTTACAACTGCTTGGAAACATTTAAAACTTGTCCGGCTCAGCGTCACGCGCTGCGTTTCAGTCCTCTTCCAGTTGCAGGAAATATACGCTTGCACATCGTGCGAAGACACACACGGACAACACTAATGAGCATTCGTTCTTTTGAAGTATTCGGTGGGGTTGGGAGAACCTCTTCTAGGAAGGTCGCATCACATCGATGAGACGCCACTCCGTACGGTGGATTCAGTGGGTTGTGCTAGAACACTGGGACGACAGACACACCTCACACAAAATTGTTTTCAAAATCTGTTAAAAGAGGATATTGGATTTTGTTATCTTGTCACCGGTTTGATGTTTGTATTTGAAAGTAATAATCGACGAGTTGTCCAAAGAACAGTCAGCATTCGCACTTGTAGTATCCTCCCCCCCCCCCCATATTGGAATGGGTCAGCGAACATTTTCAAAGAAATGATACGAAATGAAAAGCTATAATCTTTTAATTTAGTGGTTCTCAACGAGGGCATTATGTATATATATATATATATATATATATATCATTGTTAGATGTGAGGGTCAGAAGGCTTACACAAATGGTATCGTGTGTGTGTGTGTGTGTGTGTGTTGGGGGGGGGGATGAACGTATATAGCAATACAAACTTATTTGAATTCTTACATTTATCTCCTAGGAAAGAAGTTCTCAACTGAGAGGAAGGGGTATTAATGAGAGAAAATTTTAAAAAGGGAATTAACATTTCTAATTTCGTATCTAGAAAAAGAAAACAACTCTTCTACCCTTCACTGCGCTTTTTCGACAAAAATCGTTTGTGATTCCAGCAGCCTGAAAGCTCACATTTTGAGCGAAAGATCAAAATAAATATTATTTCTGAATTTTCTGTCGCCCTGGTTTATGTTAGTTGTCACCTTTTGTTTTTATTGCATTTATTTTGAAATTTAAATAAAAGTATTGATGTGACAGGTTTGAAGATAGTCCTGAGGTTTTTATGTTTATCGGAAATGGTAGAAGTTGTTGATGGACTATTCACATCGCACTCCGTTTCTGCAGAGGCCTCACACGATAATCCTGATTGCGATTACTGGAAGGCCATCATTACTGTTTCTAAACACCGAGTTGTTTGCATTGATTGGCTCCATTGGAAGCTTGGAAATACACTCTCGTACTGAGTATATTATGCATTGCTTTTAACTAATTAATTAGTAGTGTCAATATTTAATTGGTTCGTGCAAATTATAGTGCACGAAAAGCCGACATGAAATAATAGATCTTTGATAAATTAAGTATTGGGTTTGAATTCCAGTATTTCTGAATATCTTAACCTCAACTTCGGTTGTTGAAATTCAGCGTATCTCTTTGATTACGTTTTACATTATCGGATACCAAGGCAACTGATGAAGCCAGCGACCTCTATGTTCAAGTAGCCGAGTAGTGAAGCACTTCGCTCGCAAACGTTGTTTGCCTACCATTTGATAAAGGATTAAGAATATCATTTTCTGTTGAAGTTATTGTGTTCTGTTATAATTATGTTTGTAAATAACTGGATTGCAGTCACAAATCGTTCCCGACATTTGTATTATTAATTGATGTCGTAACTTTAATTAAAGACTAAAAATAAAGGAAAAAAAAAAACACGTCAGAAATTCACACAAAATACTTGTGCTGGATGGTCATGCATTCTCTATATCTCATCGCATCGAAAAAATCAACGATGGTACAAATTTACGGATGTTTTTTTTTTTTTTTTTTTTTTTGTTCGGATTCCACTGGATAAGATTGAAATGGAATTACAGTCAAGCCCGCAACAATCGGGTGTATGAATGTCTATCACTGCACTTTATATTTAAATGTATTCATACAGTATACACATAAAGTGTCTTCAAAATATAAAGATAAATAAATAAAATTATAATAAAATTTGCATTTATTGAGTGGTTTTTGCTCGACATCTAAAATCCCACTCGAGATGTAAATATTGCATTAGATGTTCTCTTTATACAAATATTCGTCTTTCGGCGGCCCTTGATACACAAGAGCGCGTCTGTCGCATATCTCCCACGGTAATAGGTCACATAGAAAGTAGAGGAGGAGATTAGGATTTTAACGTGTTTGCACCATATTTTTATCTTTTATTTATTTTTTAAAATAATCCTTTCATACATACAAGGCTATTGAAATCTCGTATTTCGGCTATTTAAAAAAAAACAACAAAACCGGCCTATTTCAGCTTAGGCTTTGCTATTGATGATACGGATTTCCAATTATTTATTCGAAATATTCAAAATTCAACCTTTTCTTACTTCAAACGCCGTTAGAATATCATTTAGTAGATTTATTACATTTCCTGGCAGAACAAGTTCATTCCTTGATTACGTTCGATACGCAGAAAGGGGTGGAAGATCGCGAGTGTTTGCGTTTCACCATATTTGCATTATGAGGGGCGTCTACAATAAGGGGTTAGCTGATTAAGCGATTTCTACTCGAATCAGTTGATGAAATAAAAGCCTCGGAACATTCAGCAGGCGATGACCTTTCGTTTTATTTGTTCGTGAAACTGATTTTTCCCACAATTCCTCTCCTTTGAGGCTTGCCAACGCCCTGTGGGATGTCCCAATATTCAGGGGTAGGTGAGAAGCGGTTTAGTTTTATCGCGCAGACCTCGAGAGAATATTAGGAAGAGCGCCTTGAAAAGGGTTGTTTGGATTAAAATATTTCAGAATTGTTTTTGAACAGAAGTTATTTTGAAGTGACATATTTAGTTACGGTTGACTGTTGCTGATCGGGGGGTGAGGGGGTCAGAGTTGCCGTAGGTTCATGTACAGTACGTACTGCAGTTTCCTTATGGCTACCTCGTTGAATCGTGCGACATTTCGGCCTGCGATGCGAGCGTCATTTTTTAAGAAAAGAATTCGAATGGGCCACCTAAAAGTCACATCGGCGAACAGTTCGGATGGGAGGCCATGAAAACGGTAAGACGATTTCAATCATTTCTTTTTGTTCAATCTTTGAAAACAAATCCTGTCAAAATGTGCATTGAACAGACAAGTGCTGAAAACTTCTTTACTTTTTTTTTTAAATGTTTCTGAGAAATTTTTGGATATTTTGTCGACTTGAACATTTCTGCAATGAAAGCGAGGCAGTTTTTAACATCTCGTTTCTGAAACTTTGAGGCAGTAATCGGGAGCTCTCTTCTTCGTCCTTTCTTTAATTATCAGTGGAGCCACTGGGTTATCACCTCTAATTTTTTTTTGGGGGGGGGAAGCTAGGCGATATGACTCAGCTCTAGCGGGAGAGGGGAAATGTAGAATTCTTCACAGGCTCAGAGCAAATTTACAGGCTGAACAATTTAGACCAAAAAAAGTCTTTAATTTTTTTTGGGGGGAGGGGGGGATATATGCATATTTGTTAATGTTTTGTTTTGAAGGAACGATTGTTTAAGTGAAAATGAACAACAACAAACAAATAAACAAATAAAACATTTTAAAAATAGAAAGGAATCACAAAGTGCTTCATCTCGACAGCACACATTTGGAGGGGCATCTCACAGCAGGAGGCGCAACCGACACCGTGCCTACTTCTATATCGAACTGTAATATAGTTCAGCATGCAAATGGCCTTCGTCCATTTTGTTTGCGTTTGAGGAAGTAAAATCCGACTTTCCGTTTGATCTTCACCCGAGACGAAATCAACTAATTCGCCTTCGTTTAAGATCTCCCCTCAACTAATCTTGCGTGAGATTCAGAGGCACGTGAATCCAACCGAAGAGCACACGTGGCGGCATCCTCGCTAATACGCTGTTGACATTTGTATTCACTTTTCACAAGACGGGAAAAGCGAATCCATTTTTCTCACATCGCATCTCAGTGTGCATTTACTACAATGAAGAGTTCGCGAATCTTACTCACTTTTTTGCCGCTTTTAATCCCGTAAATGAATAAAATGTTGCACTCTTAGTTATTGGGCTACTTAGTGGGTGACCGCGAGACTCGCCGCAATTCATTTTCCAAACTTCTCAAAAATATTTGGCGATTTCTAATGGATCGCTTTTGAAACTTCCTGGCAAATAGAATCGGCTCAAAAAAAAAAAAAAAATCTCTGCGGGTGGCTTCACTTAACAGCGATCAAACACGAAGTGCAAGAAGATGCGAAGTTAGTTCCAAGTCAGTAAAGGTGTCTGCGGTGTTGGAAAGAAAAAAAGCATCTCGCGCCCTGCTGCTCACCTCGAGACAGCATTTCAGCAGCGTCAATCAACGGCCATCGAAGCGAATAATTCAGAATTAATTGAAGCGGTGGTTTTTATATTTTGAATTTATTTCGCGGTGTCGCAAGATGCGCGCGCGGTTTCCTGCTGTCATTACGCGAGCGACACTCTAAAAGCACTTAACGACAAAGCGGCTCACTTATTCCGTCTGATCCAACCATCATCCGTGCATTCTCACGTCTTCGGATGTCTCCGGAGACGATTACGGATTCGTGTTTTGCGGTTGCACGGATTGCTTTGGGAACAGCGACGTGTCTCGAGTGAGCTTTTGCTGCTTACAAAAAGAATGAGCGACGAGGCTGTGGAAAAGCGAATGCAGCAAGTCCCACTTGCACGCAGAAGGCCCATCAGACGATACCCCGCGAAGTAAGAAGACAGACAGACAGGCTCGAGGATTTCCGTCTTATCGTTACGCTGAACTTTAGTTCGGTGAAGTCATTTGCAAACGATGCTTGTTTTCTTCCAATATTTCTTTCTTTTTTTTTTTTTTTTTTTTGTTCGTTCGTAGTCGAATCCATTCTCACGACCACGAAATTTCTTAGTCTCACACTTCGGTAATTTTCGCAGAATGCTCAGAACAGAGACGCTTTCAGGTACTGGCAGATCAGAACTCTCACTTAAATCTATCAGAGAGAGAGAAGAAAATAATCCGCCCCAGTGAAACTGAGATTAAGCCATCCTACTTCAACACTTCTGACATAAACTTTCAACTAAATTGTCGTTCTTAAGTGAATTTTAACCCTTTCTCAAAGGCCCCTTCTTAAACAAAAGGCCCTCTCAATAAGAAGCAGGCATCTGTTCAGCCCAAATGCGTCTTCATCCACACCACCAATGAATCATGCTGTTGTCCTCAGCACCGTCCATCCTTCTTGAAGCAGGATTGCTCATGTATAGGACTCAACGGAATGAATTCTTCCATCCGAATTGCCGTAATTCGGTGACTACACTTTGCTGACGGTCGTTTCGGAAAAGCCAACGATCTTCTTCAAGGCAGCATTGGAAATGATGTATGCACGAATGGGATGCGCCCGAATGTTGAAGGGATTCTGTCAATTTAAAGAGGAAGGAAGTTCGATCGAAAGTGCTCTCCTCACTAGACGACTGTCAATGATGAGAAATGCCGAAACTACGAGAGAAACGAACAAGTAATCCCCAATCGATGAACTGTACAAGCATTGGGGGTTATGGGATTTTGAATTTGATTAGTGGAAATGTGAACGGAAATGTGTTTTCATGAAGAGGTCACCTGACACGAAATGAGCTTCCGTTTGAATTTGCCAAATCAAAATGTTTTACCGCAATCCGTCAAAGACTAAGCCAATCCTTCCCCCTCTCTTGTGTCGGATCAGTAAGCCGAATATGATTATGAAGATGAGTTTTAGCGCGCGCGCGCGCACGCACACACACACACACACACACGCACATCTCGCAACTTAGTAACCATTTAAAAATGACCATTTTTTTCATCAAATTGATTGCTTGGAGTTTTTTTTCCCTCAAAAGTAACTTTTTTTTTCTTTTCTGGACACGTCTTTCTAAACGTTCGCTGATTCATTCCAAATAATTCGTCATATAAAATCGTGATTAATTTTTGTTTTGTTTTGAAACGTGCGATGGGGAAGTCTGATTACACATTTTGCACCTTTACAAAAGTAGCACCAGCAAAACGTTAGTGGATCCGATTCATTCAGTGCTGAAACTAACATCTATCCGGAGCAGCCTCCCACTTTCCGGGGCCCTTCATGTGACTGAGTCCCACTTTCTAAATGAACCTTAAAACAGAGAGAGGGAGAGCGAAGCCGGTTTCTCCCCGTAAATATATAAGCTCTGTCCTCTTGACTTCTGCGATGGATGGGCGGGGAGATGACCCCCGCTACACATCCGTGCCCGCACTGTGAAGGGTCCTTTGAGCGTTCATCAACCGCTGGGTTTTGCTCATCTGCCGAATTTCTCGCAGGGCCGTCAGGGATCTCTCGTGAGGGGACCACCGCGTCACGTTCGCATCAACGATGGACGAGTCGCAGTTGGAGACGAACGAACTCGAACACTGCGATGCCCGCGTGCTCATGCTTCGGCTCTTCCACGTGTAGCGGTGGTTGGGATTGCGCCGGAGGGCTGCTCGCAGGTAAGCGTTCCTCAAGACCGATTTCACCTGCGGAAGAAATGAACGGGTTAAAAAACATCCAAAGAAAACAATAAAATTATTTTCAAGTATTTGAAAGAGTGTTAAGCAAATAACTGCTCTGTTTCGATATTTTTAAGGGTCGTTTTCATTTCTAACACGTAAAACATTTTGTGTGTTCTGTGGCCAGTTTGTCTGTTTTGTGGGAAAAACAATCGGCCGTCTCTGCATCTGAGATGGTTTCTCGCATTCCAGAAGGGATTTTAACTCGTCTCTTTTCAACCATTAATATCTCAGTGCCCTCTTTTGTGGACACTCCTCACTAAGGCGCTCTTAGACGCTGCTGAACAGTGTCTCAAGGGGGGCCCCGCTCTTTCCTAAGACAAACTTTACAGTTGTTTATAGCTTCATGTATTGATCCATCTGTCCGTACATTGGAAACCGACAAGTATATCGGTGTTAGGAGGCCGGGAGTCGGACGAACCCTGCTGTAGCGACCAACCATACTCTTTTTCTACCGCCTGAGGTCTCCCGTAAGCAAGGTGTTCATCTCCCTCCTCAAATATGTTTTGTTGAATAGAAACATCGAAGTTTGTACCCCCAAACTTTGGTATTTACATTGGAAATGAAAAAAAACTTAAAATGAATTTAATTTATTACGAAAAAAAAAAGACAAGTTTCTATTCTCATTAGGGTTTTATAGAAAACGCGATATTCTTTGAAGATGGGACTTTAAGAGGCACGTGCTTCTTCAGTTGCTGAAATTATATTTCGAAGAAAGAGGGTTACTTTTATAAATTTCGTCGGTCCCCAAATAGCATTTCTTTGTGTTATTTAACCTTTGGTTCGCCGACGGTACTGAGTGGGCTCTGAAAAAAAAAGAACAAATAAAAGATTTTAAAAATATTTTTAAAGCAGTTGAACGGATGAAAAGAAGCGGCGGAGAGATTAAGGACGCAGCGGGGATTCTCAAGCGGAATTCGATAACACTTAAGGAGTTGCAAAACCACGATTGCACCAAATTTCCAGAACGTCACCGAGAAGAAGAACTGCGCTGTTTGCATCCATCCAAACAAACGGAAGTCGATGAACAGGATTCTTCTTAGAATTGCTTAATGAATTGGACTCGTGCACGCAGGACAGAAACATCGACCACCCTCCTTGCATTGAGGTCGCTTTCCGGTTTGTTGTTAGATTTGAAGACTTCTTTAGAAATTACTTCAACGGCGAACCGACAAGTTCACCTCGCCTTTAATTCGCTCGAAAGACAATTTTTATTTCTTTGTTGTTGTTTTCTTTATTGAAACGGCATCGACAGATGAGAAGTTCGTCCGTAAGGGAATCGTTAAGACATCTTCAATGCACCTTCTTTCACTTTCAATAGCCGGAGAAGATATAAAGGAAATCGTAAAGATTATTGGAAGATAATCAAGCATTCCCTCACCCCCATACTACAACCGTCGTGTGTGTGTGTGGGGGGGGGGGAGGAACTTAAACCAACTAAATAAGACTTCCGAATGGATTTCTCTTTTTAACTAACATTTGACACTTTTTAAAAACACTTCTTTTCATTTCCTCTTTTTATCTTTGCAGTATTTATTTATTTTTTTCCTGGTGTACCGCACAACAGAGTTTCCGATTGTCATCGAAACGCTGTCATCATCGTTTACGGAAGTCTAAAGAAAAAGCTAATCAATGCACACGAGGAGAAAGGATCGGACTCTAGCGTAGAATCCCCCTGGTGAAAGGCGAAGAGGGATTTTTTGAACAGAATTTTGATCAAATTACAAAATAATCGAAAATTAAAAACATGACGTTACTCTATAAGGGGTCTAAAGGGGTCTCCGTTTAACACTGGTCAGTACTCTCCTCAGGGTGTTTACTCGTTGACCTCCCAAACTTTATTCTGCTGAAATAATTCTTTCTTCGTGGCGAACTGCGAGAGGAGCTTGTCCGTCCTCCTCATCCGTTCCTTGGGCTAACATGACGCACTCGTGACGCGACGCAAATCCAGCACAACACACGACCAAGTAGCAACAGGGCATTTTAACTTCCTGGATGCGTCATTTCGCTGTGAACTTCACGCGACATTGCGTTGCATTACATCCATCTCAATCCTGCTTCAAAAACGAGACCTCCAGAGCCAGAGAGATCATCTCGGTCTACAAGTTCTGGTTTCTTCGCAAATTCAACTCTACCTTTGTGTGAAAAGTCTCTCCCTATAACGATATTTCTGAAGCTTTCGATACTGCATCAGTCTCAGCTGTTCTGCGCCACCCTCCCTCCCTCCCTCCAAGGACTCATCGCGGGAGTACACTCCACTCATTCCGCCACACACATCTCACCGTTATATCTACTACTTCCTTCTCAAACTACACGCAACTACCATCAACGCCATCTACCGCCCATTACTACCAAGAGTATTTTTGTCTGTAAACTGCGTGTGCGATGACCGATTTGTCTGCTACGCCAGATGAAAAACCTCCGTGTTGAGATCGACTAACTCACCTTCAATTGATAAAGTCCACATAAAGATTCCATGTTTAACGACGGGAATCGAACCGAGGTCTTTTTCATTAATAATGAAGCTTTATACAATTCTAACAGTTCAACGGTTTCGAGGTCCCAGTTGATGAAAAAAAAGCTTAGTTCAGGGTTTCCCAAACTGTGTTCAGCGGAAGATGAATAAATGTTCCGCGAGAAGTTCTCCTGGAATTCACACATTTTAGTTTTCTAAGCATTTTTCATGAATAAATATTTTATAGTAAAAATATTCTGAGAATAATAATATTCGTGAATATGTCGAAAAGCTCAGACCCAGAACGCCTAATAACATTTGTGTATCGTTAATTTGCACACATCAAAACCTATCGACATTCGGGAAAGAGAACACCGCTGTTTATGACCGGTGATAAAAATTGCCTGCAAGCGGATTATAATAATGGGTGGCACATCCTCTGTTCTCAAAACTGAAGGAAATGCATCTGTGTATGAAATATCAGTGACCAAGCGGCATATTTTTAAACATGGAAATATTCATGAATTTATCATTAATTTTCACACATCGAAATCTTTCAACAATTGGGAAAGGGAATACCGCCGTTTATGACCGATCATAAAAATTGCCTGCAAGCCGATTACAACAATGGGCGGCGTATCCTCTGTTTTCTCAAAACTGAAAGAAATAACATCTGCGTTGCAAATGTTAGTGACCAATCAGCAAGGAAGTATAAAGAAAATTTTTCCACTAAAATTGAAGATCAAGGCAGTCTGTATCCGGTTCTCAAATCTAGTAATACTGAATACTTTCTTCGCAAGTTCGTATTGTAGGGTGAAAGTTTCGAAACGGTAGTGCCGTGATTTTTTAAAAGTAATAGGAATACAGATTTAAATTCTAATATGAATAAGAGACAAGGGACTTTGTTTAATTTTGGTAGTAAGAAATCTCTTGTCGAAGGTGTTTGTGACAGAACAGATAGTGATTCAACCACCTCCAGCCTACAAAGCGATCTGCAGGATGTACAAAAGGAGGGGAAAACTACCAACACACAGGAGAAAAAGTCTGCATTCACTCGTAAGTACTTAGAATAAATATATTATAAATTTATATAAAAATTTATATAATATAAATATATATTATATAATTTATATAAAATTTATATAATATATATATATATATATTATATTTATAAATATATTATTATAAATATATTTGATGATCTGAATGCGATATGTTAATGAAAATCAGCACAAATCAATTTAATGAGGTTGGCCTGAGGAAACCACCACATGCTACAAGATTTCATTAGTCCAGTGATTGATAACTAATTTAAACGTACTTTTATATTTGTCAACATGTCACACCGTATACACAAGTGTACTAATACTCTTTATGATTATGCTGTAATTAATTATTAATATTGTAATGTATTAATAATTCTTAATTAATACATTACAAAATCACCAAGGTGTTCTGTCAAAATTTCAGGAATCGTCAAGCGTTCCATCGTAGGAAAAGTTTGGGAAACGCTGGTGAATACAATACACGAGTCGTTGCAAAAATATGCCTGACAAGAAAGGAATTGTCGCGACCGCCTTGTCAGTCCAACGACTAACGTTCAGCCAAAAGAATTCGATGGATTGAAAGGAAGAAGGTTTGCGTAAACTGAATATTTGAACAAATCTTCCCGGAAATCAGGTAAATAAAGTTCTAAGCAACGAAACAGTTAGTTGCACGTAACAATCACAGATGGCGCCATCGCTGCCATGTGTAATTTTTTGCATATTTTTCGTTTATTTGAGAAATTCACGTTTGAGCGTTAGGAATGTGGTCAACACTTTTGAAAATGGTGCATACTGAACTACAAATAAAATACAAAACAACATCGGGGGGGGGGGGGGCTTAGTTGACGTCTAGAAGGCGAAGAATCTTCATGCGGGCCTTTTTCAGTGACGGCAAGTTAGCCGCTTTCATACGGAGGTAGCCGTGTTTCCTCTCGGAAATTCGGATTTTTCTGTCAGCAGGCCACCGGCCAAAAGAAGACGCGTACTTTATGCAGACATGCGCAATACGCTCCCTTCATCGCGTGAGCTGTTTTGGCCCTGAGTGAAAACGAGCGAAGTCGAACCGAATCAAGAAATCTCAGGAGAGAAAAAGGAAAGCACGTGGTCCGAAATTACTGTGATTGTGGTGGATACGTTTGTTCTTCTTTCTTTCTTTTAGTAATTGTTTATTGAACACTTCATTAGGGTACTTCATTCTGGAGAAGGAGCTTTCATTCGTGGGAAGTTGGAGTGACTGCGGTGTATTTAAACCACTAAGCATTCTGGATATCAGCGAAGCCGTCGATGAGATTTCTCCCCCTGTTTTAAGGGGGGTGAGCTCAAGTCCACTAACCTGATTTAATGAAAAGCTTGCGAATGGAAAACTTCCTACGAGTGGAAAGAGGATAAAATAGCGGCGTTGCATAAGGGGATGGCATCGCCTCATGCGATGGACGCATCGAACCGGAGACCATTTTTAATTATTTTTGATTTTGGAGGAACGGGTAAGAGCTCGTACACAGGCTCGGAACAAATCCAAGGTGATGTACGCAGATGCGATTACCCTCACACGTCACCTTGGATTTGTCAGGGGAACGATTTTGTTTTAGTAATCTGTTTGCGCCAGGTTAGTGGAGCGGATTGAGAATTGGCAGCCTGAGAGATATCGAAGGGTATTTTATAGGGAGGCACTATCAGGGAAAAGGAAGGTTATCAGTAGGGTTCCGTACCAGGATAATTACCGTTCAGTCGTTTTTGTCATTGGACAGCAAGGAGATACGCAGCTAATTATTAATAAAGGCTTTATCGGTAAGAGATGGGTTCCGATCCTCTTCAGGAAGTTCTCAACAAGCTGTAAATGAACAATAAGCAGATGTAGAGAGAGTGAAGCATAGGCAGCGATAAAATTCCTTCTCTTACGAAAAATATAATCCTTAAGGATTGATTTATATAAATACAAGGACGATGTTCTGTGAATGATATCGGTTAAGCTAGTGTCACCTGGATGTCAATTGTGGTAATAGGATTACGCATAGTGTGGCGTTATAAATCCACTCTCTTCGAAGCTAGATTAAGCTTTTGTGAAGAGAGTAAGAATAATGTTCACTCTTTCGGTGTATAGGTGCACGTGTTTTCTACAACATGATTTTTTTTATTACATAAAAAATTATGAACTGCCTCAAAATGATCAGTTAGATTCAAACCAGTTATAAATGAATTTATTAAAATGATCAAATATGCAGACAGCAAATCGCCATCTCACAAAAGAGCTGCTGTGAAAAAGACACACTGGATAACAGATGAACGAAAGAGTGTGACGAGGACAAAAGAAAAGCTCTCTCATAAGCGTAGGAAGATTCGCTTCAATCCAATGTTTGAACTACTTGAATAAAAAATTCGAACACGATTTTTTCCCTTTAAGCGTTTAGCAGAAAAATTCTGCTAAACGCTTAAAGGGAAAAAGAAAGCACGCAAAAGAGAATTCTCTCTCTCTCTCTCTCAACAAAATTACTTTCTTGTGTGAACGGGAGTTGGTTAACATGATGATTGGTAACATAAAGCGGGAAAAACGTGAATTCCCAGAGGGTAATGACGTCATCGATGTACTTCACGAAACGAACAACACTTGACGTACACTGTAACAGTCGTGATTTTCATCCCACAGAGGGATAAGTCCACCTTTCGTGGATTAAGAATTCCATGAATTCCAATTTACACGCAGAAATGAAGATGAGTGTAATAATCGGATTAAAAAAATGGAACGTGACCATATAAATATCGAAAAACTAAATACTGTATTATCATCAAACATAACTTAAAGTTCTTTACACAAATCGCCATTGCAGCTCTTGAACAGGAAAAATTCATAGAACACTTAAAGACTGCCTCACTTATTTCGCTATTTAAAGGAGGGAACAGAAATGAAATCAAAAATTACACACCAATATCTATACCAGTTGCGGCCGGTGAAAATTTTAAGTGGGGGTGCTGCATATACAAAAAAAAAAAAAAAAAAATTCCCTAATCAGTAACGAATTTATTAATAAATAAATTTACATATTAAAAATTGTTTTATTAAAAATATTTCATCCTCACCACGAACAAACACTAATAATAAAAGTTTCGTATCAATAGCAATGACAAGCACAAACGAATATCGGCGTTAGATCGCAGTGCATTTGCTTCGTGTAACGATAATTGAAAAAATATAATTCTTTTCATATTTTCAACGGTGACACTCGTCATAATTCAGCCTTGTATCTATAATAAATAAATAAAAAGCGCTAGTGGAGTTCCATAAAACGGTCTGTAGTGGAATAAATAAAGGAATGCACACAGAAGCCGTTTTTCTTGCTATATCTAAGGCGTTCTGCTGTGTTTATCATGACTTCCTACTATGAAAATGGCCAGATAACGCATTAGAGGAGGAGCTGCTAAAGACTGGTTCAAATGCTATTTGAATGACAGAAAACATGTACGGCACATTCAATAGCGCAACAAAAACAATAAAATACGGAGTCCTGCAAGGTTCGGTGCTAGGACCCACCCTCTTTTTAATGTATGTTAATGATCTGTGTAAATACAAACTTTTCGGCAAAATGATATCGTTCGCTGATGACACGGCATTAGTATATGCCGAAACGACCCTTGAGGATCTAGAAAATCGGATTAGCCATGATATGTTAAAACTAAATAAGTGGATTAGAAATAATGGTCTCGAAATTAATACCGATAAAACGAGATACTTCATGTTAACAGATAAGCTAGATCATAATATAACCAGAAAATGGCATAAAACGAAATGGAGTGACATCCAAAATTGTAATTGTAGCTTAACCAAAAAAAAAAAACCGTCAAGTATTTGGGCCTCCATATCGATAGCAATTTGAAATGAAACTCCCACATCACATTTTTAACGAATAAGTTGAGGTTCATAATTAACAGAATATATTACGTTCAAAAATTTGTAAATGCAGCATTCTTAAGATGTTTATACTATTCCTGGGTAAATTCCTCGCAGCAATATGGCATCACCTGTTGGGGAGGAGATGACTACAACGATCTGCTTCCTTTGATACGAATACAAAACTGAATAATTAGAGCCATTACCACTACTCACTTCGCGCATTCAACCAACGATCTGTTTGTCATTCATAATATTCTACCATTTCAGAAACTTTATCTCTATGGTTGTCTATTATACGTAAGAAGAAAGAACGTTGCAAGTGTTTCGGTATTATCATGTAGACTAGGGGGATTACGCTGCGGCCGAAACATGCTGGCGGTACCCAAGGCGAAGAAAGAAACTTTTCATAAATCCTTCGAATCCCTGGCGACAAGCAGCTACAATAAACTCCCAAATGAAATCAAATCGATAACCTCAGAATATGCATTCAGAAAAAGATTGAAGAACTACCTCATGGGACGAAATAACGAGGACCTTTATTTTAAACGTATATTATAAGAGATCTCTAAGACTTACTTCTCAAGTCCAATTATGAGACTAATAAATTATAACTAAGTATTTACTATGCTACGCGAGCAATCATGGATAAAGGCACTCGATTTTGCAGTGACTGGATCGAGCTAATTTAATTTAGCTCGATACGTGTTTTATGGTTACGCACATAAAAAATTGTAAAAACTCACTGACTTATTTTAAACATTTGTAGACTATAAAAACTATCTGATAATGTATTTTACCCTATTTATATATACAAGGAAAATATTTTCATTTGTCTGTGACAAAATAATCAGCCAAAAATAAATGCAAAAACCAACAGAAAATATAATAGCAATACTTGAATTGTATATTTATAAATGTTATGCGATGAGAATAATAAACTTGTTACGGTCACTGAATAATAATAATAAAAAAACTTGTTGTCTTTCTGTTGGAAGCGATAAGAGGGAGGTAATTCGTCGTTTTTAATTTAATAACTCGACGAATTGCCAGTTAGGTAATTCGTCGAGTGTCGACTGTTTGTCGGCGAGGAAATCATTCTTAGGCCGTGTGTTGCTTCATTCAGATATACGAACAACGTCCGATTGATTTCTTTTTTCAGACATTTTGTTCACTGTTTGCATCTCTCTGAAGAACGGAACCGAAATGTTGTATGCAAAGTTCGTGGATCATCCAAACTGAGTAGATCTGTTCCAGTGAAATTGCTTGTTAAGCTGTCTGCAATGTTTTTTCTGTATGGTCGAGTCCGGTTTGCGTTGCAGAGGTCTGTTGCTCGTATTTGTGCAGCGGAGGGCACTGGTGCTTGTGTCGGGGTCCATATGGATGGCGAAAGACTCGGTCTGATGAGCTGCCTTCCTTGACAGTTCATCAGATTTAGCTAAGAAGGTATCGAGGAAGGCAGCTGAATGGATTTAAATTGATGATGCAAATGGTGACGAATCACCACGAGGGATCCGTGTCAGATTTATCACTCTTACATTTTATATATTCTTTTCCTTAAGATTGTTTTTAATCTTATGCTTTGTGCCCATGCAATAAATTAAATAAGTACGAGTTAACGATGTTTGTGCAGTGATGTTCAACACATCGGTGTGTTTCGATATGTTCAAGATTTTCGCAACATTTCATTCATGAAGATCTCACACAAAGATCGACTACGAAGTTCGATCTTTGTGTGATATTAAGAAGAGAAAGTCTCATATTCCCGCCTTAATACCGCACCATATACAGGAGGTTTCAAAAAGAATGACCCGATTTCAAATAATTATATTTAATAACGAAAATGTGGTACAAAATAAATTACCAAGTATGAAGTGAGGCCTAAAGTTGCACTCGCCACAATTACAAATGCTGAAGTCACATTCATTTGTGGTTCGCGGTTGCAGAAATATATCTGCAACCGCGAACATTCTTTTTGGAACACCCTGTAATTCCTGATATAAGAAAATAAAGTTTTATTTAGTTAAAAGCAATTTTCTATTAATACAAATTAATAGTAATAATAACAAAGGACTTTGCTTACCTCTGTGTTTAAAAAGCAGTGAAGCACCGAAACGAAGATACCCTGAAAAAAAAAATGGAAAAAAAAAGAAGAATAGTTATAAGAAACACTGAAATTAAAACTAAACTTGTTCGGGTCAAAATGAACTTGTTACGAAGGTCACAATCGCAATCCAAAATTAAATTCTCGCGAACGCATTTTCAAAGTGACGTGCTGGAGGTGGTTCACTTGCCTGTGGTTCACTTTTGCGAATGTTGACTTCATTTTTAAAATGTTTTGTTTATTTCGTGAAATAAAAAACATGCTGCGTGGTTATAAACAAAAACGGAACTTTGTATTTTAATTCGGACTTTTCACACGTGTGAGAATCTGAATTTCCAGGTTTGCTGGGCACGTTCTACGATAATTCAAGCGATGATGCTGCAGTCGTGTGTGTTAAAACTCGAAAAGTCTGTCAAAAGCGTTCGTCTTAGAGTTTGATATCCGCTTGCAACCTTGAGAGCAACAACCACGCTGTGTGTGTGTGTGTGTGTGTGTGTGTGTGTGTGTGTGTGTTGGAGTTTTTGCACTTGGAGAGCGGATGACTTATTTGTGATGTGCAGTCTACCCTGCGACAAACTTATAAAACTCATCATATTAGTAACCAAGTTTCTTACGGTTGATTTTACGAAGTTCAATTTAATGAAGATCTCGTATGAATGAGTTAAATCTTGACAAGAAGGCTTCCGTGAAAACGGCCGTTTGCATGGGCGAACTGAGAAAGCTAATCCGATGACGCTCTGGCCTTTGGCGAAACGTTCTTCCCAGAAACCAACTGACTGTAAGACGCGGTTATTCAATGATGCAGCCCTCGTGGCGATGACACGCGCTGTTTCTCCTCGTATCATCCCAGATGCCTCCCTCACGTCACGTCAACCTGGTCCCGAACTTTCAAAGCACACGCAGAAACGACGGCGGGTTTTAATTCGAGTCGAAACGGGAATTCTTGAGGCATTCAATTCACTTTAGTTGCCGTGAATAAAATGAGTCCTGCGCGGAGAACCCCCTGACGGGGCTGAGTAATCGCGCGCAGTTGGCGAATGTGTTACGACAAATTCAGATAAATGGCCGCTGCTGTTAATCATTCGTTAAGCTAACGCGTTGATGAGCTGTTCAGTCGCAGGTTAACGGATCCTAATACTTGAAAGGTGAACCTTCGGTGCAGTTAAGTAATCCCCACGCGTTCGTTCCCGCGGATCCATTGAAGCATCGCTAGGGTCCGGAGAGGAATTCGGGTGTTCATTAGCGATTACTCGTGAAATGGGGTGCTTACCTGCGAAGACTGCAAAATGGCGTTTGCAATCATGTACGCTCGTTCTAAGGTGGCTTCGTCTTGGGGGTTGATGCAGAACAGCAAGTAGGGGATTCCCAGCAGTGGAAACAGGATGCAGGTGGCGTGGATGGCTCTCCTGTGAAAGAGAAACAGATCGTGTATGAAGAAATACCGAAACTGTAGAATCATTTAAAAACACTCGAAGTCTTTTTAGCAACGAGGATAATATTTAAGTTGAGGTCATCACGCGAATAAATGAACGTCGCAGATTTTAAGAATACTTTCGCCTTCCTATAATTTTATTTCGGGACTCTTATGTAGATGTCACTAACAAATCCGTTTAACAAGTCATGAATAATTGCTAATAGTGCAGCGAATAGTCAAACTTGAGCTTAACTACAGCCTAATGAATACTGTTTGGCTGAAGTAATTACAATATAAATAGTAAGTATAATTCCAACCACATGGGTTTACTCTTTACAAAACAAATGTTTTTTTTTTTTTTTTTTTTTTTTTTGCGATTTCGATGACAATGTATTTTTCCCGCTCTCCTTGCAGCGAATTTTTTTCTCCATGCCAGTTTGGATTTCGTAATTAGATTCGTCTGTATACAAGGATATGAACCCCAGATAAAAATCTCGATACGTCGCGTTAATAATTTTATTATTAAAGTTGTTTTTACTTCAACGCTGGTAGTATTGTTTTCGGAAATCTGTCACAACGTATGAAAACATTCACTTTTCAAATGTTATTTTCTTTAGTGTTGCATTTTGGAAACAATTTTCGCCAATATTGAGTTTCTTTCTTGCTTTTGTTTTGTTTTTTCTTCTTCGGAGTTTACTCTGAATTTCGGTGCTCACTTATTTACATTTTTCCACTGAGTTTGAGAGTATGTTATTCTCGATAAGAAAAGTAAATTCGAGTGGAGGAGCGTCAGACGACGTATTGCTGTCGGCTGATTAAATATACGGTCTCCTAGCAACCATAAGCAAAAATACCTTTTCTGCGCCACCTAGTGAAGAATTTTTTTTAGTCCTACGCTTTGTATTTCAGAATGATGTAATAAAGCAGATTAAATTTCAAATACTATTTAACATAAAAACTGCATCGTTTTGTAGAAAAAGAGTAATTATTATTATTATTATTATTATTCCTGATACCTCCAAGGAGTCCGAAGACTCATCGCGGGAGGACATCTTCAACTGTCTCTACATCTTACCTCTACTACGAATCAACGCCATCTACCGCCCACCTCCAACACTACCACAACTAGTAATTTTTGTCTGTAAATTGCGTGTGTTCTGAAGGGCCGATTTGTATGTATGCGGGATGAAAAACCCGAGTTTCCGGGAGAAAAAACCCTGCTACCTCCGTATGAGATCGGCTAACTCACCATCGATTGAAATCGACCAGATAAAGATTCCTCCCGTCGCGACGAGAATCGAACTTAGGCCTATTCCAATCGAAGGGCGCAATGTACCGTCGTTCTTCCAATTGCGCTACGGAGGCGCTTGAATTAAAATCACTAAATTAGTAAAATTAAAATCAGTAAGGTAAATTTGCGTGCAAATAAAATTTCCTTGTTCGTGGTTTTGAGTCATACAACTTGACAGCGAAGTCACGTGACTATCGAAATCGGCACTGGAATTTGGACGACTTTACTTTGTAAAGCGATTCAATTTTTAAAATGTTTTTTTAACTTGAAAACAAAGGCGAAGTTTTTTTTTTTTTTTTTTTTGGTGGGTGGGGGTTAGCATTTCCTGTTAATATATTCCAAGTGATTATACTTTCTTTGCTGTCGTGAAGAACACTGCAAGTCCGATTCGTGCGAATTTTCATTTTTATGATAATCCCCGAGATTTCGGATCGCTCAAGGAGTCTGCCACTGACAGCCCGAAACTTCGTTCTCGGCCGCAAACCGCCTTTCTCATTTCACTTGCAGATCGCAAAATCTCGTTTATTCTCCTTCTGTGTTTCTCTCGCGACACTCGCGTATGATTTCTCTGAAGCTGCTTGAAGAAATTTAAGCAATTCGAGAGAAATAATAAGAGGAATTGCAAACCATCGAGCACTTTTTTTTGCTCGATGTTTCGTGATTCCCGGTTCATGTTTTAATACCAACAGCAGCGTTGCTTCCTTCATCGACGAGGGTTGCCATTTAACACCCCTGTAATGCAGTAAGCTTTTGCGAGAACATTTTAATATCAGGCTTGCAAAATCTACCAAAAAAAATCCTCGAAGATCGACCTGCTGACAGAAACGATTTCCACTCGTAAGTGCCAAATTTCCGCAAGCAGCGCAACATTCGGCCGATGTGAGACCGTGCTCCGCGATCATCCTCACCACTCTCGATATTATATCGCTTTAGGAATACGAAAAGAGATAGACAGAGAGATGAAGTTTGAGGGACTTCAGGGTTAACAACCAACAACGAATTGCTTCGATTTCCTGTCGCGTAGTCAATGACCTTCTGTGTTCTTTGACGCAACCAGGCGATGGCGATCCGTAATTCTGGCTGCGTAGTGATGATCTTGCGAGGAAGATTGTTTTCTCTTGAAAGAAATCGTAAAACGAGCGGCCACGTTGCGACCATCATTATCACTCCAATACACGGCATTTTGTGGTCAAGTTAAGTTTTGAGAAGCGCCCGTTTGATGCCGCTTTTCCTTCCTTCTTTCTTTCTTTCTTTCTTTTGTAATTACTATGGTTTTTTAAAACATCTGCTCTACGATTTGCCGTGCAGTTTTGGCTAAGACTCGCGGCATTTGACAGTTCAACGATGATCTGGTAAGGTTTTGGGCGACAGTTAATCGATGGCATCAGCAGAGACGGCACCTCTGCAAGGAAGCCTCGCGAGCAGCAACCTCGCGTGTCGCGATGTAACGGATGGTTTGTACGATGTGGGAAGTATATTTGGAAAATATTGGGTGACTGCTTTTTTTATTCTTACATTCAAGAGGGGGAGGGGAATTCATCCGTCAAAAGTAACCAAGGAAGAATGGTAGTGAGGGGACCGTGAAATACTTGAGGTTTTCTTAGGTTTCTGCTTCAAGTCCTGCTGGTTTCGTAACTTTTCGCATCTGACACTTATGAACCAAAAGACATTGCAGTGAACAGAAAAGAATTTGTTTTGCCCCGGAGGGAAAAGCCGCTCTTTAACCCACCCTTTCTCAACCCCGACTGTTTCTTACCGATCGATCGTGTGTGTGTAAAATGTGTACTCTGGAAGACAAAATCCTGTTTTTTTAAGTTGCAGTTGGATCCACGTGTGTCTGAGGGTTACTCTGAAACATTCCACTTGTATATTTCCTTGCATTCAACGTATTTATGGAAAAAATGCGCAGAGTTTTTTTTATTATTATTATTTGCTTGTTGTGCTTTCAGACTATTAATAATGTACTAATTGTAGCAGGAGACACGAATATTTTTCGGCTTCAAGCCCGATGTGCCAGTTGGCATTTCCTCACTAATCTGGATTCGAAATTCAAATTTTTCCTGCATGAGGGGCCATCGTCAAATACCGCACTTTTCTCGATCTCTCCTCACAAAATGTCACAGAAAAGCTTCACACGCTTCTGTCGAACGTCAGAAATCTCAAGTTTAAGAAATTTCATAAATATGTGAACTTCGCCTGCCGCACGATAGCAAACGCAGCAATTGGATTCTGCTTCATCAGCAACATTTTTTACTATGCGAAGGAGGACCAACCGAGAATTAAGAAAATGTTCTGCGTGGTCTTTCCATCGGTCGGTACACCTTTCTCCTGCGTCACACACGAAGTGTCCTGACTCTCTTCCACGTGTTCACAACCATTCAAGGTTGATCCCTAATGTGGAGTGGCAGAACTTCTTTGTTTTCCTCACGAAAGTCTCCTCTAATGGAGCACTTTGCGTTGCCTTTTATGGCAACATCACTTGACATCAAAGGGGTCGCATATCGGAGCCAATGATCTGCCTCTGCTCGACATTGTCCAAATACGTTGCAGCTCGCGTGGTTATCAGAGTTAATTTGGGTGATAGCTTCTGCCCTTTTCCCCTCGTACAGCAAAGAAAGGCAACGTTCCCCACCTATCTACGGGAGGACTTTCTTTTTTTTTTTTTTTTTTATTAATTGCGAGTGAGGTAGAGACTGTACCTTACTCGGCAAATGCGAGAAAATACGCACTGGGAATACTTTCGTTTGATTTCATTCGTAATGTAGTAAGGGATGCTTGGGGAAGCCTAATTTTCTTCTTGAACGAACCGTGTCGGAGATGACTTCAAAGCGAATTGAAAATGTCTGCCACTTGGTTGCTTCCTGCTCGTCTCACGAACAAACCCTTCCAGAAACTTTCTGCGCGTTTTCTCATGAGCACAAAGGCGCGTGTCTCGTGTCACATTAGTGCCAAGCGACTGTTGAGTTGGATAACAAGTCCGTCACGTGTTTCTCCAAATTTCGCTCTCAGAAGGGAACGAACGTGGCGGTCGTGTTAAGGTGAGATTTTCCGCTCTTTCTGCAAGGTGGAGTTTTCTTGGCGAATGTCAAAGATTTTAATTCTCGCCCCAGTGACGTCATGGCGACATTTTTTCGGGATTCGCCGTATTTAAAAGGGAGTGATCATCCGCACTCTGTTCCTTCTGTCACACACTCGGCTGCATTTAATTCGTCACGAATTTTCACGGCTCGTATCATTATCCGATCCGAATTCTTTACAGTTTAATTCAAAGGCGTCTTTTGGACCTTAACAGAAGGGCCGACGCGTGTGGTCGTGGAATTGACAAGACCCTGCAAATGATGCGCTAATAACTCCGAGGCGCATTTTCAGTTCATTTTTCATGCTCGTATTTGATTGTTTCGCATCGAAAAATTTCCAAAGCTGTTTCTTCTGCAAAGAGAAATCGGGATGATCAGCTCAACGCTGCTGTGGAGCCACCTGATGACGAGTTTTAGCTGCTAAATGTATTGCGAGCATCATTTGCAACGGAGTTTCTACGATCGTTTCGTCGATGTAGCACTTCTTTCATGACCTTGCACTCGCGTCTTCTTCGCTATTTCCTTGCACTCGAATAGCAGACAGCCTTTTTTCAAAAGGCTAAACTTTTCTTCTGTAACAGAGACGAATGTATTTTCGTGAAATTGCCAAAGTCTAAAAATGAGGCCGTCTTGAAGTCAAGCTTAGAGTTTCACAAAACATGAGTTGAAAGTGTGTTCGGGAAAAGAGAGGTATCATCCCAACATTCTTCAAAAACAAGTTTGAAGAGGAAAAGATTGTGCTTTGTTAGTATTACACGAAGAAAAGAAACCTCACTACTCTTATACGCTGATTTTAAGAGTGATTCTTGTACGCACTCATTACAATATCTTCTCGCAATCAATGTGGCGTCATTTTAAAAGGTTTTGGACACCAACATCCAACCGGTATTTCATCTTTTTATTAAGATGGAGCCGATTTTTTTTATTCTACATAATCGTGCAGAATTCAACTTCTTCTGCAGCTTCTCCCACTTAAGTGGGGTCACTGTTGATGATGAGTCTCCTCCACACCTTCCTGTCTTGGGCTGTCACCACATCCAAATTCTTCATCCTCAAGTCCTCTTCCACCAGCACCCTCCATCTCTTCTTTGGCCGCCCACGCTTCCGCTTTCCTTGCACATCCATCTGCATTACCTTCTTCCCACATATTCGTCCTCCCTCCTCATCACATGACCAAACCATCTCAACCTTGCCTCCTGTATCTTCGCTCCTCAGTTCGTAACTTTCACTATTCCCCTCACATAGTCATTTCTCAGATGATCCTTTCTGGTCACACCGCACATCCACCTAAGCATTCTCATCTCTGCTACTTCCATCCTGCTGATGTTAGTTTTCCTCAGGGCCACAGTTTCTGTAGAATATGTCATAGCTGGCCTCACTACTGTCCTATAGATTTTGCCTTTCAGATTGATCGGCACCCTCTTATCGCATAACACTCCAGCCATCTCCCTCCAGTTCCTCCAACCCGCTTGTATCCTGCATCCCACTTCCTTCTCAGCTCCTCCATCTTCTTCCACTGTTGAACCTAAGTATCTAAAGTCTCTCACCTTCCTGATGACATTTCCTTCTAGCTCCAGGTCTGTCTCCTGGCCACTGCCCACTACGCAACACATATACTCTGTCTTACTTCTGCTCAGTCTCATACCTCTCTCTTCCAGTACTTTTCTCCATCTTTCCAGTTTAGTTCCCGCTTCTTCTCTTGAATCTGCACACAGCAAGATGTCATCTGCATACAACATTGTCCAAGGCGCATCTTCTCTCACCTCCTCTGTTACCACCTCCATCACAATATTAAACAGGAACGGACTTAATGATGACCCTTGATGCAAGCCAACTGTTACTTGGAAACTTTCTGTCATTAGAAATTTTATTTCTATCATTAAATAAACTTAAGTTTATTTAATGATAGAAATAAAATACTTAGTTCATAAGAGTAGACTCGCGTTTATATTCTAATTCATGTAAACATTGAAAAGTACTTTTTACAAACTCTCCTGCCGGAGAAAAGATACAAAGAAGGGGGCATTTTCATTCCCCAACCCCTCCTTTCCCAAGAAAGTCAGAGCTTTATTCTTCTCGGTGCGTTTTCTATTTCAGCGACATTTTTCAGGGTGCGCTGATGACGAGACCGAAACAGAACTAAGGATTTCTTTGGGCGTGTGTCCTCTCGTGAGCTTATGAATCTCCTCTGCCCTGATAGCGGACCGTTAAGAGCCAACTAGCGCATTCTGTGTTGCCATTGCTCTTCGTTTCGATAAACCCGAGTTCGATAGTCGTTCGTAGCACCGGAAAAGGCTTTTCCACTGAACTTGAGCTGCGGATGAGAAAAGTTTCGTCTCGCGTAACATCGAACACATGAAAGCGACTACGTTTGTTTCTCAGGCTTGGTTAATTTGGGAGGGTCACTAATTACCAGTACAGTAGCAGCACGAGAGTTCGTGTTCGAGAAGGCTTTGACCGGCATCGAACCGCTCTGTGGTAAGAGTCAGAAAGAAAGACTGCAGCTGGGGGTTGTTTTTGATTATGGGCGCAGCCAACAAAACTGAAGCCACTACACATTATATCTGTTTATTCTTTTTCCTGGCTACGGCACGCACGCACACACACACACACACACACACACACACACACACGCCAGAAAGGAAGAAAAAGGGTCCTTTTCGGATCGTGGACGCAGGAAAAAAAAAGAAACGACGAAGTTCAAATTTTTATGCGTTGCGAATGTTGTTTCTCTCGGCTTAATGTTCAGCATATTCCAACACATTTTGAAAAGTTAAACGAGGATCTCTGTGGAAAAGCCCGTGAATTCAATAGAATGCGCAGTTCGCATTTGGGCTTTTGCACGCTCTCCCACTACGTGTTAGTTGGCACAGGACCCTGCTGTTAATTTTGCTGTCATAAATTTGAGTCTGGAAATGAAGATTATGTCGCGTTACTAGCCGACAGTCACTGACGTTAGTTTCAGGAATTGCGTAATTATTCTCCAGTGAATTCTGCAATCCCAAGTAACCCCCCCCCACACACACACACATGAAGCAGAGACTCTGCATGTGCAGAATGTAACTATGCGCAATCGATGCTTTGACCCAGTGGAGATTTAATCCCCAGAGAAGATGTTGCAGAACAACAAAGAGTCCCTGGTCTGTCTTTGATGCCCTTCTCCCCGGACGTCTTCCTTCATACAAGACGTGGCGTCCAGTTCTACTCCCCAAACGCAGTTGACTTCTGAGCTTATTGGAAAATCAATCACGTTTTCAATTTGCGTTTTTGCTTTTCGAAAGCAATCGCACAAGAACGTTTCTGTGCGGTGGTTTGAAGTTGGGTCTCGAGTTATTCCCACATGTGTTATGGATGCAAGGAGAAAAAACACCATAAGAGCGAACGATGGATTAAGCGCCTCGGCCACCAGGAAATTCATGTTGGAATACTTTGGATAGCTTGAAAAACAAAGTCGGAGGATCGCCTTCACCATTTCGGGGCGCATCTCTTTATGCTGCAGCCACTGGTAGACGCAGGAAAACCACTAAAACATGCCCGTGAGGGGATATCCTAAAAGCAAGATGAACGAGAGTTATGTTTTTAGTTTGTTCTTCAAACTTTTCTTGAAATTAAACCTAACAAGAAACATTTCTGCCGCAACCCCCCTGTACTAGTGATCCTTCTCTTTCTTAGACAGCAGCTCTGCGTTACACAAAACCCCTTGACATCTATAATTTCCCAGAGTTTCCTTCTCGAGACCCCCAATTCCCACTCGCCGGCTGCTAAAACACCAAAGAAATTCTCGCTGACTTGAATCTGTCGTTTTCACATTTGGGGTTGAAGTACCAAATCTTCCCTCGCAATGCTTGATGCTATCCCGAAGAGAGCTGCTTGTTTACTGCATGTCTATGACCCCCCACCCCACCCCATCTCACAGAATTTCTCCAATCGTTTCATTTCCCTGCCATTTTGCAGGTGTTTCAGTTACTCCACCGCACCCCTTAATCCACTTAATCTCCAAACACACGAACCATCGTGTGGTCAACATTCTTCTTCTTCTGTTCTGTTTGAAACCAACTTTCGTCCTCTTCCTTCTGCCTTTCCCAAAGCATCAACATCCCCACCTTTTCTTTAACTTCATGCTTGCCTACGGCGCTCGTTCGCCCTCTTATGCGCGAGATTTCTATAAGCTTCAAAACTTATGTCCAGCCTCGCGCTCGCTACTCGTGTGGGTCGCCAATTTGTGTAATTTTCTCCATCGCCGGCATTAAAGCGCTTCAACTGTTTTGAATTCCTTTCTGCCACATCCGCAGTCGCATTTTGTCACTTTGGATGTCATTTTACCGCACGAGTTGGTGAGTGGTGTGCGGGTTTTCATCGAGGGGGCATTCGTACTGCCGAATTTTGATCGCTACCTTAAAAAATTGTGCGGCGCATTCTGATGATGACATCGCGCTTCAGGCTTTTCTTTGACAGTTCAATCATCAAGAAAATTGACGTCACCCATCTTTCTTCGTTAGTGACTTAAAAAAAAAAGCAAAGGATCCAACGGGAAGTGTGGATGATGTCGAGCTGCGCCATCTGGAGATGAATTTGCTTTGCTGCCAAATAACAAATTCCCAGTTTTAATCAAAAGAGCGAGAAGGAGTTCCGTAAATTCAGCATCAATCAGCGAATCCATTTTTTTTTTTTGCCTTTTTTAGACGTGTTGGTCCCCCCCTCCCCCCACCAAACCAGTTTATATTTTGATAACATAGGCAACAATTACTTTAATAATTATAGTTTTTAAACATAACTAATTCTGAATAATAATAATAATCAGTGTAAGAAAACACTTCATTAGGCGGAAAAAATTCCTACACGAGAGAAAGAAAGTAACAAAATTCATTCTATCACTGAAAAACAAAACCACAAGAAAACTTGGGAATAAAATATTCCGATGTCGTCCTTCGATAAATTCACACCGCTTTTTTTGGGGGGGGGGGGAGGTGCATTAACAATGATCTTCCGTCATACACACACCGAGGAGCATTTTGATAGAAACTTGCGAATTTCCAAGGGCACAATCCCTGCACGTTGTCGTTCCGAGCGCGTTTTCAATTCGCTGACCTTGCTGAAGGTCGAGTTATTCTTAAAAAGCGCATTTAAGCATTAAACAATCACGTGATACTAAATAACTTCGTCCTACGTGATTTAAAAGTGTCATTAACTTCGGCTGCTGCTCCAAGACGTGGACAGAAAGCATTTGGTTTCGTGCTTCGAAGTGGGCTTCATCGGAAGACGCGCCGATGGCAACTTGCCGAACTCGACCGGACATTTCTCAGCTGCTTACATCCGATTCCAAGAAACGAATTGCTGATCACATTAATCGATTTCCAGACAAAACGGTGAAATCTGGCAGAGAGGCCAAAATGCCCGATTTCCATCTTAGGGTTTGCTTTCCACCCTTTGCAAGAAGACTTTGTCTGGGAGATCCTCCGGAGCTCAATCGGTATTGACGATGCCCGCTTCGGATCGAAATACCCGAGAGTTAGAATTCCGTTTAGAATGCGAAGACCCTCCTGCTCTTCAACTGAGGGTCGCCAGTTAGCAGTCTCACGAAACAAGCCAACTGGCCAGAAAGACGCACGCACGCGACACAAATAATACGCTCTGGACTCGGAGCCCAAGTCGCTTTGACTTTAAATTCCAACAACCCAATTCTCTTGCGGGTCGTTCGCTGTCTCAGAGTGGACTGCTTCCTCACTGCCGTCTTGAACCTCCAAGAACTCATCGAGGGAGGGCAACTGCCCTACATTTCAATCACCAACGCCATCCACCGCTGATATTTCCACACACAATCGCAAACATCCATGCCCACGGCGGGATTCGAACCCGCAGCCTTTTGACTGGAGAGCGGTGCACAAACACCTCCCACCCGTCACCTCTAAAGAAGCGAGTGACGGGCAACGGTGGTGTAGCAAAACTGGCGAATTTCGACATTCATAAGTTTCTTCAAAAGTCTGTCTCCTCTTAACAGACAAGAGCAGCACCTACAGTGACGTCACAAGCTCGGTGTTTGGCCTAGTGACCGATGGCAACGGCGGGTTAATCGGAATTTCTCTTGACCGTAACAGTCGTAAGCTAACGTTTGGAGATCATTACGTGAGTTTCCTCTCACGCGCTGTCTGTTATGAGCTTGTGAGAAAAACACTCTTCTGTGCCACTTAATGAAGTTGCATCCTCGTACGCATCACGTGACCACTGAAATTTCAGAGCACGAATTGGTGAGTGCACGCAATGTTGATCTCGGCATTCACGCGCAGAAATTCCGATTGTTGTTCGGTTATTTCTAAGAGCGCATCTTCTAGTACGACACAATTTTATTTTTATGTTTAAATTTGCGGGCAAATTGTAATCGTTTGGAATTATTTCTTACACGGGGAGGTTAAGGGATCGTACTCACCTCACTTGGATCATTTCGAACGAGGACGACGATTTCATTTTGGTGAGAAGAATTCTGAGAATGTTCACCAAAAACACAAAATTCACCTGCAAAGAAAACAGAAAATGATTTAGCTTGGGATGACTTCGCGCATTTCTTAGCTGCGCGCAGAATTAAAAAAGATTCAAAAACCAACAGTAAGACAATGCAGACAGAAGGTGATCTGCTCGGAAGGAAGCTGCGAGTGTGTGGTAACACTTAATTTTGACTCCCCCGTGATTTCACAGGGGAGTGCAGACGCTGATTAATTGAGGATAAAGAGGTTGACGTAATCAGCTTGTAATTGAGAATCCTTTTGGTTGCTCGTGCACTGAACGAGCCTTCAAACCTAATTAACGAAGTAGACTTTATAATGAGCACCGGCGCTTTTGCTGAAACTCGCGCGCGCACACACACACACACACAGCAGGATGTCGCTGTCTAGACCGAGTGTGAGCATCGGCTGGATGCTGTCGGACATCCAGACAATGCTCAAAACCGAACTTGCTCAAACTGCGCTGTCGGTAATCTCGTGTGGACACCGATCACGCTACGCTCTTGTTTGCTTGGAGGGCTTCTTCCCAGCACGCGGGCCTTCTTTCGATCGGTTTTATTCCTTTAAAGTGAGCGAATTGGAGGAAGGTCTGCGTGGCCAAAATCCCTTTCTCTAGTGCGCATCGGGGAAGAAGTTGAAGCGCGTTTAAAACCAGTGAATTTTTTTTCCTTACACGAGCCACAAAAGTTTTCCGGGTGGCGAGGGTACTTCTCAAATTCTCAGATTTTTACTTACATTTTTCGACGTATTGACTTTGATAAACGACTACGGCAGTTGCGAAAGCACGAACAGAGTTTTTCCCTGATGGTGCCTTCGAAATCAGGCAGTTCGATCTTCCTTCTGCAAACAGGCTCAGAACAGCAATTCGGTGCATTGCGAGCGAGTCGAAAAGGGAAGTGGACCCCTCAGCGAGCTAAAACGCAAACAAATGCAATGCAAACAACATTCGATAGGAAGGAAATAAAAAAACGAGTTTGATGCAGATGTGAGTGGTGGAGAAATAAACTTTAGAAAATGCATTACCTGCTTTAATGTAAAAACGTTCCGATGTGGGTTTTTATGAAAGTCCACAAAATAGACCGTTTTTACTAGAGCTGTGTGTGTGTGTGTGTGTGTGTGTGTGTGTGTCCAAGAATTTCAATCCCTTCCTATTCAAAGTAGAACGCGCCTTTTCCTTTCTGTTATTTCAACATTCTGTCACAAATATTTGCTGCGACATCGTTTTCTTTTCTTTCTTTATTTGCTAAATTATTTCGAACCCCCCGCTTTCCTTCTCTCGCTATCCAAGGGAATTCCGCATTAGATTTTTTAAATGCTGCGACGTCTCCCAGTTTCCTCGCATACGAAACGCGCGCTGAAATCACCGGACGTCATTTGGAAATTTCGGGATGAGCTGCTTAATAAAATATCGTAGTTGAACAGTTTGCCAGTAGGTGGAGTAACGTACTGTGACACGTTTGTTGCTCGGACGGAGCAGAGAAAGGGCTGCTCAGTTGCGAGGGAGTACAGGCAGATGAACGCAATTTATCGGAACAGATCCCCCCCCCCCCATCTTTGTGATTACCGCAGATCTGGAAATGTTCTGGAAGTCCCTTAATTTGAAAACCCCCAATCAATTCGTCTTTGATGACAAACTGAATTCAGATCCAGAGAACACTCCGTTTTACTCGAAGTCTTCTAATCGCTTCATACGGGAAGAATTTCTTGTGGGTGGGGGAGACATTTTTTCAAATAAGGGTTAAACCTCTCTGATGCACGTAGAAGAAATTAACGTCCGGTGACTTCTTTATTTCCCCCAAACAGATTTCGCTCTTTTAACAGCCGAGGGTTTCCCTGCTCATCCACCGGAAACTGGTGCAAGAAGACTTCGCGTCGTTGATGTCTCATCGCCTCTTGCGGCATTTGAGCGAACTGCATGTTCGCATTCCCACTGTTGTGCACTGACTTTATTCTGCACAGCGGATCCCGCCAAAGGAGAATGGACGGTCACTGTCCGTGTGTGCGTGCGGGGTTTTCAGCTTAACAACTTCTTCGATGCACGTGACAAATGATCGCCACACAAAACTCGTGCATTAAATAAGCCAAAATCATTGGGAGACGTTGAAGAACAATTCCACTGGCGAATCACCTCAACGATTTCCGCAAAGGCAGCGAATCCTTACCATGGCGTCATCTTCCGAATCGAAAGCCGCAACTCCTTTTTACGTTGGGTCTATAAAAAGGGGTCCAGTTCCGAATCGTGCAAGACAGGCGAACGCACCAAGGATAGAAGCGGGAGATCTTTCTGCAAAGAGAGAAAGTATTCTGTACATACTTTCTTCAACCTGAGGGTACTTCCTCCCGCCCCCTAAAAATCACTACCCACCTTTAATCATACACCAAAGAAATCCTTTGACCTCTTAAATGGATTCTTAACCACAACGGGACCACGCGATCTTTCTTTCATAGACAAACTTGAAGTGTCCTCACCACAACTCCGTCTTTTCGCTGCTACGTCCGTCTGTCTTCATCCGAAATTAAGCCCCGTGTAAATAACCCGAAAACATGCGTCATTAACTACGAAGACACCTTCAGCGGCTTGGTCATTAGAAGAGTCGATTTGTTTTATTCTCTTCCTTTTATTAACACGTTCAGACCGGCTTAACTTTAAATGACCAATCAAAAAGCTTCAAGCTATTAATGGCGATCTGTAGCATTGCCAGACGCTGCTGTGGTCCCCGTTTCGCAACTGTGCGTGTCTCAAACAACACACACACACACAAATGTTTGCGCACTCTTAGGGTCGACGGTCGACACACAAACCTATCGTTCTTTCTCAAAACCTACTCGAGAATCCAATCCTGGATATTCTTTCTAGACAGCTCTCTTGAGCCAAGAGCAGGCAACTGCGCTGCCGTCCCCCGTATGAAGAGATCGCAAACACAAAACAGGAAATAAATGCACGCGCGATTTCTCTAAGAAGGCGTAAGGAAGATATTTTTTTACACGAGGTAAAGAAAAACAAACAATTTGTTGCTGTCCAATTAGCCGCTGTAGACTAATGTAAATGACAAACATCGAAGACGAATTCCCCCCCCCCCCCCCACTTCCCTACGTACTTATCTCAGTGGCGTAACTCGCCCTTCAGGCAATACATGTGAACGCTGGAAAATTCCTCAGTTTCGAGTCCGTCGGGAAAAAAAAAAACTGTTTGCAAAATCACAAAACGTTGGAAGAAAAAGCAGCTCTCAGAAAACGGATTAAGCTGACTGCCGCATTCTGGGAAAATGGACGGAGAGTGCTTCGCCTTTTAGTTCAGCCGAAGGCAACAATTTTCTCGAATTGGCAGTTTGGACTACGAATTCGGACTGAGGGTTTCTGCTAACTTTTCTTCAGAGCAAGAAGTCGGCGAAATTTTACTAAACTGAAGACAAATCTCGTTAAAAATATGAGTTATTGAAGTCGCCGATATTCTTTAACAAGAATTCGTAAAATGCTCGCCGAGAACGTTACTGATTCAGATGAAAAATAATAATTTAAAAAAAAAACAAAAAAACATTTTATTATGTCTCAGTATAAATTACATACGATAATAATATTTACAATAAAGATTATACAGAATTTTTGAATTTAGAATATACATAATTGTAATAATAATAATAATAATAATAATAATTTATTTATTATTATTTTTATGTCTCAGATGAATTGCATACATAGTTGCTGTAGTAATTATATGTATATAATATTTATAACGCATTACAAGTGTGTATAACAGATACTTGCAAGTTAGTAATTTTCTTCCTCGAAGCTTAGCAGAGCTTATCTGAGGAAGATAATAGATGACAGAGGGTGGTGGTTTCATGGTTGTGTTCCTATAGTGGTCACAAGCCAGGTGTTGATTTTACTGTTTGTTGGTACGTGCTTGAAAGACTTCGACTGCTATTACAGTTTAACTTTTTTTTTTTTAATTTTTATTTTTGTGCAAATAGGGTTGGATTTAGACATGGTGTGTTTGTTTCTTTGTGTTCTTATAGTGATAGTTTTTGAGAGGGGGGGGGGTTGTCATAGGTTTGTGTGTGTGTGTGCATGTGTGTGTGTGGTGGGGAGAGAGAAACAGGAATTGCTCTAATTTTCATTCTCGCTATAATATTTATATAGTGCCTGTTTGAGCTCTCTGTATGTTCCTAGGTTTCTGTTGTCGAACGGCAGTTTGTTTATCATGTCAGGTACGTAGAAGTTTCGGGTGGCTTTGCCGTTGTGATTGTTGTACTTATATGTTATGTAGTTTGTTGACTGTGGTCTTGTTATTTGATATGTTGTTCTGGTTACTCTATATGTTGGACTGTAGTAGTGTTTTAACATGAATGTGTAGTGGCGTAAGTGTTTCACCTTAAATATTTTGTGTTTTGACCATGCTTCCTGCATAAGAGTGGGTTGTTCCCAGAATATCAGTTTTATCATTTTATCTTGCAACCATTGTAGCCTGTTAAGTCTGTAGTCTGCGCAGAATGCGTATGATGTGATTGCATATCTTAAAACGTTTTCACATAATGCTTTATAGATTAATATTTTTATGTGGGTTGGGGCAATGTCTTTTAATCTGTATAGTTTGCTTGCTATTATCCTAAGCTTGGTATGTAGGTAGTTTGTATGGCTATTCCAACTTTGATTAGCATCGAAGTGACGTCCAAGATAGCGTGTTGTTTTCACCTGTGCGATGGTTGTGATTTTAGGTTCTGCACTTTGTGTATAGGAGGATGCGTGTTAGATAGTGAGATATTTAGTTTCTATGGACAGGGTTTGGGGTTTTTGAATATCATTAGCTTTGTTTTTCCAGGGTTTATATATATGCCGTTTTCGGTTAACCAGTTAGTAATTTGATTGATGCCGTGTTGCATATTTTTGTAAGCGATATTTGCATTGTTGTGAATGGATACTATGGCCGTGTCGTCTTCATACTGGAAGATTTTACTTTTTAGGGGGAGTTGGCTTATGTCGTGTGTGTATATGTTAAATAGAATGGGAAATAGGACAGCTCCTTGCGGTACTCCACAGGTTACATGTACCTCTTTGCTGTATGCTGATCCTATACGTGTGATGTGCTTTCTGTTTTTCGTGTATGCTTTAAACCACTGGAGTAGACGACCTCCAATTCCGATATGGGTTAGTTTCGTTAACAAGGTTTTGTGTGTTAGTGTGTCAAATGCTTTTGTTAGGTCAATGAATACCACTAATGTTATTCTGTTTTATCCAATGCAGCGTTTATTAGATCTGTGAAATCTTCCAGGAGTGTTGCTGTTCCTTTATTTTTTTGAAAGCCATATTGTGTTTTGGGTATGATTTGAAATTTTTCAACGTATGTGGAGAGTTTCTGATGTACAATGCGCTCCATGATTTGGTTGATATTACAGACAGCGTGGCGATAGGTCTGTAATTACTTATAATGTTTCTTTTTCCCTGTTTGTGTATGGGTGTGATTAATGCAGTCTTCAGTGTTTCAGGTATGTGTCCCGTTTCGAAGATTTTATTTAACAGTTTTTGTATAACTGGAAGTAGGTCGGTTGAGTGTTTCTTAATGTCTTTTGGCCTGATTCCGTCTATCCCCGGGCCTTTGTTAGGATTAATTTGTTGAATTGCCAGTGATAGTTCTTCTTTTGTTACTGTGGGGAACCACATCGACTGGGTTGCTCGTGGACCTAGTGGAGAATGTTCGTTTGTGTGAGGAAGGGTTGTTTCTTGTAGCTTTTGGACAGAGTTCACGAAGTGCTGATTAAAGTTGTTTGCCAACTGTTTGAGGGATTTGGGATCGCAGGCAAAGCTGTGTTTTATTGTTTCTGTGGCTGTGGTTCTGCGTATATTGTCCAGCATTTCATTAATCAGGTGCCAGGTTTCCTTTATGTCATTCTGAGCTGTTGTTAATTTGTTGCTGTAATAGTTTCGTTTTGCCGTTCTAATCTGGGTTGTTAGGAGATTCCGTTTTCTTTTGTATTCAGCTTTTAAAGCGATATTGTTTGGCGACTTCTTAAGTTGTTTCCATAGGGCATCTTTTCTTTGTATGCCTGTTAGTATGTTGTCTGTTATCCATGGATTTTGTTTCGTTTGGTGGCGTATTTTTATTTTTGTTAATGCTTTGTTATTTATTTTGTTAAATGCAAGTTTAAGATTATTATATACAGCTTCAGCAGAGTCTAGAGATGCTATCTGCATCCAGTCTGTTTTTCTGATTTCATCGTTCACTATTGCTTCGTTTACAATGCTATGATACTGTTTTGTAGTCTCAGTGATTTTTATGGGTTCTGGTTCAGTGTGTAACTATAATGCTGTGAAATAATGGTCTGCCAGTTTGCATGTTATGACGGCTGCTGTGTGGCTGTTAGGAGGGGCCCTTATATTTATATGATCAATGCAGGCTGAGGTTGTTGTGTTTCCGACTATCTCTTCTCGTGTATACGACTGTATGGATGGGGTTATGTTATATGCCGATAATAGGTCTAGGTATTGTTCTGTGTTGTTATTTATGTTCCTAATGTTTATATTAATGTCTCCTATTATTATCAAGTATTTTGAGGTGCCTACTTTCGTGGCTGAAAGCCATCTGTTTAGTTCTTCTAGGAATTTTGTGGTGCTTAAGTTGGGTGGTCTGTATATTGCGTTTAATATCAGGGAGTTTTCTTGTTTGATGTTTTTAATTTCGATGCATATGTTTTCTGCGTATTCTAATTTATAGTTTATTTCTGTTACTTCTAGTTTATGTTTGGTAAATATTATTATACCACCGCCTCGTTTTGTTTGTCTGCAGTGTTTGTGTTGTTGGAAGTGTGGCATTTGGTAGGAGGATGCCTCTTCGTTTGTCGTAGATACTTCAGTCAGTATTAAAATATCTATTTCGTCTATATCTTCCTTTAGATAAGCTTGCAGGGTCAGCCAGTATTTTTGAATGCTTCTGATGTTGATGTGGAGAATAGATAGTCCTTTTTTGGGGATTGTCAGTTGTTTCCATTCTGTTATTGATTTCAGAATGTGGCAATTATCATGTTCCTGGGTGATTACGTCTGCTTGATGGTCTGCATTCATGTTGGTCGGTGTGCTGTTCCTTCTTTACGAGTTGTCAATATTTCTTTCAATGTGACAGCCTGTTGAGGTCATCTACGGATTTTATTTCGATTGGTTTTGCGTCTTTGTGTCTTTCTAAGGAATATTTTGCTGTCTCTTATCTATATAAACTGGTAATTGTTTCCTGTTTTTACTTTCCTTGCTTGGTAGAATATTTTCTGATAATACGGCGTTAGGTATTCGGACAGGTCTATTGGGGTATTGTCGTGGTCTCCTTTCAGATCCTTGACTACTGGTTGTTTAATCCTGCTAGCTTTTATGAGTGTAGTTTTTGTTGGGCTGTTGGTGAGTCGCACTATGACGGGAGAAGGACGGGTATTATTTTCTCTTTTCCTTTTTTGTGGTAACCGATGCACTGACTGGATGTCTCTTGATTCAATGGGAGAGCCGATTTTTTGGCTTAGTTGTATTACAGTGTCTCTTAGATGTTCCATAGCTATTTCTGGGAGACCATTTATGAGGAGGTCATGTTTGTGCTGCTGTTGGTTTGAGAGCTCGTACTGTTGCTTTAAAGAGTTTAGTTCTTGCCGTAGGTCCGTTGTCTCTTTAATTAAATTATGCTGTCTTTCAGTTAGCTCTTTGACGCAGTTTTTAATTTCTCTAAGGTCTGTAACATACCTTCTACCGAGTTAATATTAAATTCAATAAATTCCTCATATTGGTTGAATTTTTCCGTAATTTGTGCGGTATTTTGAAATAGTTCTCCAACGAAATCGATTAAACAGTCTTTTAGGTTTTGTAATCTATTTTCAAGTAATGCATTTAAAGATGGCTCACCTGGGTTTCCGTTGTTGTTTTCTTTGTTTTTAATTCCCTCTGTTGTTGATAGCTGTTTACTGCCTGCGGTTGTTTTCTGCATTGGCTGTTTTCCGCCTGCGGTCGAAGGCAACATTGACATTCCTTTGTTGTCTCTGCAATGGGGACACTTCCACTCGCACGATTCTTGTTTGATTTTCGCTGCCAAGTAGCCTCAGACAATCCTGAACATAAAAAATGCATGTTTCTCTGGCAGTTCCTACATGTTACGTGGTTTTTTCCCCCGTTAGGTCTTCTTGGCATTTGTAGCACTTCATATTTCCTGTTTGACGATCTTGCTGTAATTTCTAATATGGCGTCTTCCTTTGTTCTCTTCTCCGTAGTTGACCAACGTATACTTCGAACTTTGAATACTTATATTTTACTTCTTACTTAACAGATAGTTTTTTCCGCAATATGTTCGTCTTGAAGAACGGAGTTCACTGATGTACTTTAAATTTTAATTCACAAGAAAAGTTCTACTTTGCAACTTAACATATGGGAGCATCGAAATAGCGTGCTTGCAACCGCTTGCTGCTAAAGCGCCCTCTCTTATAATAATAATAATAATAATAATAATAATAATACAGTACATCCCAAAGTGACGGATTCGAATTTTTCCAAATGGTTATCGCCCATCTTCAGTAATGCCCAATAGTTTTCTATCCTCTCCAAAGCACCGTCGTTTTTCTCTCTATCCAGCTCCATAATCCCTCTCCATCTAATTCAGTTTCCTTCGTGACTGAAAAATCCAAAATCTGGTAACTCCAAACTCTCTCTAACCAAAATATGCGCCGTAATATGCGGCATCGACTCCCACTGAGCACGCAATTTTAATAAACGAAAACACAAGAAAGTGATCATCAGAGGGCGTCAGTTGTAGTGGAAATGCCACTCTAGGAGTTAACGATATAACGTCATCCATTCTCTTCGTGTTGTGTTTTGTATGCTCCAGACAAGCACGCCAGCTGTTAGAACTCGTAATAGTTTCGGGCTCGGATTTCCTCCGGTTCTTGCGGCACGAATGCCCACAAACATTAGGCTGTTATCGTAATCATCACACGGGAAAATGTTTCTAGTTGGGTAATTTGAATGCACGAGATTTTAGGTTGTAATCTGCTTTGGATGAGTTGAAATTTGCTGTGCGGTTGCAAGTCCGTAATGCGTTTCGCACATTTAAGATTTATCCTTTTCTGCATTTAAAGAGCGTGCATTGATCCACCACTGCCGTCGCCTTGCTACAAAATGTAATAATAATAAATAAAAAAAAAAACACTTCGCAATTGATTCCGTTGATATCGTTTTGGACGTCTTTGTTTGAGGCAGCGGAAGACAGGAAGAGGCCCTTCGGAAATGTTCCCTAATTAGAGGTTCAATGAGCGTGTTCGGCTTTCCTCATTACGAGGGGAATGAGTGAAACGGCGGGAACCACGCCGTTATTATTAATAACGAAGAGCCTTAATTAAACCAGCGAATCGGAAACTTTAAAAGTCTTCTTCGAAACTTTAATAAATTTATTAATTCCACTCGGAAGTATTCGTATAGAATTCATTAAAGAAATAATTGACAGCCACACACGCCCTCTGTTGGCTGAGCAGTCAGTTACGCTCTGATTGTATTTACATTTATTTGTTCGCGGAGGAATAAAAAAAATTAAAACAGCCAAACACGTCGTGAATCAGTTGCTGAACGACTGCGTGCTCACGTGAGGCTGAAAACGAGAGAATTTGAAAATTTGAGACGCGATGGCTCACAACAGCAGGCCCACTTGATCGTGTTTCTTCACGTTGCTTGGTTCATTCGGAGTGAGACGGACTTCCCTCCTCACGAGGTCGACTGAACTGAAATTCGGTTTTGGGACCCTCGTTCAAATACTCGATCTTAAAGACCGATTAATTTAATCCCCTTTTCGGAATGTCGGGCTGTGCCAGAAGGGCTTCAGAACATCAGGTTTGCGTCCGTGAAAACGGAAGTTCTTCATCTTGCAGGGAGTGCGCTGCAGCTCTGTCTTCGGGCGACATAACTGCGGACGACGATATCGAACTGCATCGTTCAATGCGTGCAATTAGGATGTCCGAAATGACTCTTCGGAATCAGAACGTGGCCTCATATTTTCCGGGTGTGTCAAATTCAGGGAGCGTCTTTATAGACACACGAAAGAAACTTTTCTCGAAACCACCCCAATTCTGTCACGTGGCTTTCTCAGCAGCAGCGAAGCAAACACATTTACTGCCGCTGAGAGAGAAACGCGACTGAGTCGTTTCCATTATGAGATGGCGTCTTGAGAAACACCGACCATCGCTACGTCCAAGAGTTAGTGGGGGGCACCATCGCCCCATGGACCTCTTTTTTCGCACCCTTCAAAGTGGGCGGTTCTCTTTTAGGGGGACTGTAAGCCTTTGATGTATTAATCTCGTGGGTGGGACACGAGTTAAATGTTTTGGCGACCCCAACCTTCTTTTCCGAGCCACCGATAAGCGGAGGGATGGTCTCACCACATCGGCTCCTCAGGAGAAATTCTAGAAACTCTTCACGACGCGTGAAGGGTTTCGCGAGCTGAATTGTCACCCAGCAGTCGTGTCGCGGCGCTGATACGCTTTGTTTATTTCGCAAGCAGGTTGAGTTTGCATCTTTAGCGGTGCGGAGTTTCCCAATTATGGTTCGAGATGTGCGGAAGGATGTCTATCGGACTACGACAGTGGCCACTGTGAGCGTTTCAGTTTCTTGGTTTTCGCTTCGTTAATAGTCCGTTGACAACCCCTTAAAGTGAAAGGCCGATTTCGCTCCATGTGAAGAAGTGAACCCCGCTGGGTGAAATTATCATTTTTTCTCATTTTATCAAATTATGTAGTTAAGTGACCCTCATCCACGAAATGTTGCGAATCAGCGGCACCGTGGGCGGGCTAAGAATTTAATTGTTTCTAATTTTATATATTTTTATTTGTTCTTCGCATATTCCAGAAACCCCGATGAAGAGACCAAACACGAAACATTTCGAGCCACTTCTGACCTCCAATAAGCGGGAAGGTGATCACACCGGGGGATGAAACTCATCTTCTACCTAAGTGTGTATGCTACACACACACCAGTCTGAATCCACGGTGACTGCTAAGAAGTCTTCAAGACGAGATTAGTCTTGAAACTAATCTCGTCGTCTCCAAAAAGAAATCTGACCGATTCACAAACCACGGAAATTGTCGTCGACTACGAAATGCGCTTCCGCAGGGTTCCACATCGAATTCAATCGACCAACAAATGCGATTTCAATCTTGTATGGCGACGGCGTTGAAATCCAGAGGGATTATCTCGCGTGAATCCAAGTAGACGAAGAAACAAAACGAATCTGGTTGGAGCCAGGTTCATTTGGGGAACTTTCGTAAAAGCGATCGGAGCGCGAGGCGAGCAAGGAAGAAATGAAGCGACCGAAATATTCACGACAACATCGTCGAATGCATCTTCGCTATTTATAGAAACACGTACTCACCGCAAGAACCGCGATCTTCGGGCCGGTTACAATCCACACGTACGGAGATTTGCCGTATCCTTGCCAGCACTGCATGTCCAGCGTGTAAAGCATCGTGAAGGCCCAAGCGACCACCGTAATAAACGGAAGACCTGAAACAGAACAAAGAAAGTTAATTCTTCAGTGAGTGCCGTCTTTTGCACGAAAAACTATTTGACGCTCAAAATAATCTCAAAAAAAAAAAAAAAATCAGTTAAACAACACACAAATGTTCATTGATAACCGAAAGATTAAAGCTTGAGTGTTGGCTTAGCTCCGGTCCATGTCATCGGAATGTACCACACCCTCCATACGTCTTGGCGGGGCCTTCGTTTCTCTCATCACCTTGTTGGTCCTGGGATCGTGTACTTCCCACTCTCTCCTGCAGGATTATCTCATTATGTGTCTTACGTGGTTCTTTTGCTAGCAAATTAAAAGTATGGGCACAACAAGCCACGGGGATTTCAATTCATTCCCTCCTCCCCCAGATGGATTCATAGACCACGACGTGTTGAACCAATGGTCTAAATGCGAAAAAAAAATAAAAATAAAATAAAATAAAATAAAACAGATGCGCAGACTACCCCTGAAACTGTTTTATAAGTGGTGTTTGAGGGATGGCGAGCGAAATCGACGGGTTGACGGAGTTTATCAGTAAAGAATAGACGGTGGGATGCGCTCAAAGATTGCACTGAGAGCAGCAGCGCACAAAAGATGCTGCAAAAGCCATTTCGGGGGATTTCTCGAAGGGTGCATCGTATTTTATTGAGACTACTCTTGGCGTTGTCGCTTTGGATGGATAACAAACGCATTTCCGTACAAAAATGTTCCGCTTTTCTGTACTCGAGGAAACCTTGGATATCCCGAACAGCGACAAAATGGGGATTTTTCCAGAATGCGTTACGATGATGGCGAAGCATTTAAAATTACAAAAAAGAATCTGAAATGAATTCGCTTTTGATTTGAATTCGTCGATATTAAATAATTCAACTCCACAAACGACGCACTTCTGATCTGTGGCGCATCACTGGAGCAACTGCAGACCAAAATTCCCCTCTAAAATGTGAAGCTCATCAGTTCGGGTTTCGGTGGGATCGACACAACATCAGTGACGAGCCTTAATTATTCGTGTGGACTTCAAGCAAACCGTTCGATGCTTTGAATTTCCGACAGTTGGAACAACCGATCATTTGGACTCGGTCTCATCCCGCTATAACAATTGAACTCGCAACACGAGAATACCGCCTGAGAATGTGACAACCCTACAGGCAACAGTCGGTCATACTACGATACGTTGTAGTCGTATGTGGGAAATGCCGAGGGTAGTCCGCTGTTGGAATTGTCGCCCCCAAGGAATCAAATGATTCGCAGTTTCTAAGATTTGAAACTGACTCGTTGAGAATCTTGAAAACGATTCGAGTTATTTAAAAATCTTTTAATGTTCGTAGGCGGAACGGCGTGAATGCGAACACACTCCAATGAGGTTATCGATTCGCTCCGATTCCAAGAGCAAGGTGTGTGTGTGGGGGGAGGTTTATTTAATTACTGAATGGAAAAACCGAGAAAGAAAAAAATCGATGGGGTTATCGAAGCTACAAAAACCTTCGGAGAAAGTTTAAGACGAAAAGCTTTTTTGTTTGCGGCAGTTTCTCTGTGGCATGTTTTGATGGAGCGTGCTAAAAGGGGGGTGGTGGAGGCTAAGGTCCCGAAAAAAAAAAAAAAACGCGAATGTAAGCGTGACTATCACGCAAGAAATCGGCAGTCAGTGAATGCAATTGAGTCTTATGGGGTGGGTTCAAACTCGTTTTAAGAGGTCATTGGTAAGAAGGTCGTCGTGAATGAAAGCGAAGATGCCGCTTACAAGGAAGGAAGGAGATGGCGCGGAAGAGCTTTGACGAATCTCCGAGAGTTCAATGGAGATTCACCGAAGGAAGTCATTTTCACAGGTTCGGAAATGAATTCCTCGTGCGTGGGATAATCCTTCGTTTTTCGATGACACGCAAAGTCACAAATAAAAAACGTGAATGCACACATCACGTGACATCTTTCGGGGTTGCTGAAATTTAAAGGTTTCGTGTTTATGCGAAATTCTTTGGTGCGTGTCAAGTTTTCACCCCTTTATAAGATCGGAGGTCCTTCGTTTCACAGCTGCCAAGCCTCGAAAAAGCAACGCAGCCACCCCAGACGGAAGTGCCGAGTTGACTTTAAAAGTCGACCTTGATTAGAGCTACCCAAACAAAGCATTCGCACTTGTAGAGGGTTGATATATTTTTTTACGGAGTGGTGGCTTTGCCGAAGCTAAAATAGCATTAGTGGCGATCATCACCTGCAGAACTATCTCCATAGTGGGGGGGGGGGGAGACGGGAATAAAAGGGGGAAAAGCTGAATTTCTGCTTTTAATTGCGTTGTTTTCAGTGTGGTGTTCTCTGTACAGTGTCCAAAATATGACCCCCACGGGCCTTGCCGTATGTTACATCAATGACTTTCGCCACGTGGTGGGCTTCCCTTAGATGGCAAATGTCGTAATTGATGGTGTGACAACAGCAAATGTCCTAAATTAGGCGACTTCGCATGAACAGGGCATGTGGCTGAAGACAGCGGAGATGATCTGAGTTCGAAGAGGAAAGGTCATCAGAATCGTAAAGCGCATCGATGTGCTACTCTTTCCCACCCACTAAACATCGTAAACCTTTTTGTTAACCAAAATTAGCACCGTGGGTGGATTAATCGGAAAGCGCTCTTCTGGCATACCAACCGTAAAACACGAAGCCACTTTGGGTCACCCGAGCCAGAAAATTGCTGAGATCAGTGCGAGGACAACCGAGGAGTGAATGCGCATGCGTCGAAGAGTATTCGATGATGTTACTTAACCACGGCTAAAGCACGTGAAAGAGCATCAGAAGATCGAAAGAAGCTCTCGTGGAGAGCGATGGATCCCCGTTAAAGCGAACAGAAGGATCCGAAAACGCCCCAAAAGATCGAAAACAACACGATGCGGAGGGCTCATCCCCCGACATTAAAAGTGGGTGGAAGTGGAACGAAGGTGCTTTTGTGGCATTCCATCGCACGGATGGAATGCCACAAAAGCACCTTCGTGTTCCACTTCGTTCGTGTGCTGAACCGCGCAGCACACCCGAACTCCTGTTTGTTCGACCTTCCTGAAACGGATGCTTGCCACGCCTCACGAAGGATTGAGAAATGGAACTTGTCGGATTCAAGCAGTGGATTCCACTCCTCTCCCTCGAAAATCTTCGGGACGGGATGGAACCCAATAGATGCACCGGAAACTTGACGAATTTCAGAAGTTTTCCGTACAGAACACCTGGGGGTGCTTCCCGAATCTACGTGTAAACGCTTTTCTTTAAGTAAGGCTCGCGTTATGCAGTCGGGTGGGCATCTCCAATAAACACAGTTCGCAGTGGGTCTGTGAATTTCTAAGGGACCTTCCGTTCTGGTTATGGAGAAACGTGTTAGGAAGCCGACGAGCGTATTCTACTGCCGTTAGCTGCGTGTGTTCTTATTGCCGGTTTGTCTCCGTTTTGCAGTAGGAAAAATTCTCTGCCACCTCCGAACGAGACCGGTTAACTCACCTTCAGTTGAAAAGCACCGATGAAGGCGAATTCGGACTAACGAAAGTTAAATTGGATTTCGTTGCCACACAAAAGGAAGATTGAAACTTAATATTCTCAGTCAACAGTTTTTAGTTTGTGAACGCGACTCGAAATCTTTCTCGATGGATCCGAAGGCGTTCCTCTTTTATCGGCTGTTCTTACGCACGGGGTGGGTAGCGTCAGTTACGTCGTCGCGTGTACTGGTACAGAAGAGATTTATTTCTTGACGACGGAAATCTAGAGAAACTTCCCACCCGAAGGGTTTGGCCGCAAGATTACTTCCTTGTCGCTCGGTCGTGATCATCGCGACCGAGTTACGATCGATGCGCTCACATTGAATCCCGCTTGGTTATCGGATCGCACCTGACTGCTTCGATCACTCGCCTCAAGATTCGCTGCTTGTCCCTCGCCGACCAGCCCGAGAATGTTTCCCTTCCACGGAACATCTTCGAAGCTCACTTTCCGCCTGCTTTCAGAAGGGTCTTCGCCATTCATCGCTTCTTCTGAAATGCGTACAAGTTAAACGTCACGTGCACTCTTTTCAACCTCCTGCAGCCAATCGCTCACTCTCGTGCACCTTCGCCATTTGTCGTTGTAATGACGTTTCTGGCCTGGAGCACGGGCTTTTTTCCCTCTTTGGGTACCGAGTAGTAGTAAGAGTCGTACAGAGCGATGGCGAGAACACCCTTTCGTAATGAAACGGATATTCGAGAATAAAAACTCCCCCACGAATTTCCTAATGCAGCACACAGAAAGAAAGTCCTTTCTGCTGTGTGTGTGTGCGTGCGTGAGTAACTGACGGGGGGAGTTTTGCCCATTTCAGTGTGTTGTCAGCAGCTCGGCCATCCTTTGTTTACACCTAGATTTCCATCGCTGATTATTTCGTACTTACAACAGCGTTTCTTTAAAATGTTAGTGAAATACGGAGTGAGCTACTTCGCATCTTCCCCCCCCCCCCCCATCCCTAACCCACTCACCGAGAGAATTAAAGAACGAAGCCCCGATATTTCAGGAACACATTTTTACGCCTGCGACATTATTTTAATAACTGCACGTATTTGCGCAGTGATTTCAGACGCCGCCCCCCCCCCGTTACTTACGCCATATCGTGAATGAAAATCCAAACGGACGGAGAATGTTTTGAAAATCATTTGATCTCCAAGTGCGCATGGGAAACATCACCGAACTTCGTCAATTGAATCGAGAGACAAAACTGGCGACGAAGGAACTCGCTTTGTGGACTGGAAGTTAACCGCGTGGAAAAGAATTGCAAATAAAAAAAAAAAAGAAAGGTAAAAGAGAGAAAATCAGAAAGGCGGAGAGTTTTCCACTCGCAAAAAAAAGTTGGAGCATCCCAATGGCAAAACGCTTCGTGTGTGGGAAGACAGAAGGGGGCGCTGATGTTTTGAAATGGGTGGAAATTAAAAGGAAATTCCGGAATGTGACAGACCGACTTCAATTGAAAGATCCGACGAAGGTTCTTCGGGGTCTCGTCGGAATTCGAAACGAGATCTTTTGGACCGACGGAAGTTTCTCTGCAAAGCAGCCAAAGATGTTGCACGTGCGACTTAAACGAAATGTCGACTCCTCAAAAGAAAAGAACAGAAGAAAAAAAAAAAAAAGACGTTTCTCTCTCAATCTTGGTCCGGTGCGAACGCGGGCAAGAACTAAAAGGAAAATATTCGGAAGAGTGACTCCCCCCCCCCCCGGTTTCTAACTTGAATTCCCGCTCATCTGGAAATTTCGACGCCATCTCCGTGTCTGGTTTTCTTCACGGACGTCTTATTTCGTTGCCTTCGTTCGTTGCGAGTCGGATTACGAATGACGACGTCAATCAAAGCACGCGAAACGAGCACATGTCGCGTTGCTCATTAGAAGAAGTCTTTTTGAAGGTTGCTTGAGAGGAGGTGGTCACGAGACAAGGCGCTCGTCTTATTCTCGCGTAATTAATTGCTCATCCCGAGGGGGGTGGGGGGGGTGGACGAATGTCTCGTTCGAAACTGAATTATGGCTGACTCCAAGAATTCCGAATATCTGCTGCACCGTCTAAGACGCTCTTCCGTTCTAAAACACACTCAGTGAGTTGACCAGCAAGGCCCCCGCGCATCATCTTTGAAATGCCGCCCCCCCTAAGAACTAGTTTCTGAACCTTCTTTGCAGAAATGAAGAAAATTTCCCGAAGCCAAACGAGACTTACGACGGAAGCTCCCAATAATGGGCGATGTGTTGCGCACGGGGGATCGATACCCGTCGGGTCGTAAACGAGACGCGCAATTTGGCGTCCGGCATTACTTTATTACTTTCATTAAATAGATTGCGCGTCTCTCTTCTTGAACTGAGCACGCAGGTGACCTCCGCCCCCATCCCAACCCCTCGCTTGTCCCGGAGAACTTTTAATGTTAATAAGCGCTGCAAATTGCGATGGGAGAAAGAAAAGTTCAGAGGTCATCGCTTGTTTGGGAATTCCTTAGCTTATCGAAGTTCATTTCGATGTTTCTGGAATCGCGCTGAGCTTCCCTTATTAGAGCGCCCCCCCCCCCCCCAGCGGATGAGTATGTCTTATGTTATATGCAGACATGCCCGTCCTGAACTACTTCATGTCGTACACATGACGAAATGCTTGCGGATGGCGATAGATTTACGGCTGAAAGATCCTTACGAGATTCCTCTTTTGAATCGTTCCTTTATTAGGAGGATCGTCTTACGAGGGTTTCAGTTGAAAGAGAAGCCGTCCCCACTTTCTTTATTAATCTGACGCGCATGCGCTGTAATCGGGGTTAGAGAATCGGGGGTGAAGAAAATTCCCTTCGCCTCCGTCCACTGCTTTGCCGAATCCTCTTTTAAATCTGCACGAAGAGCGAAATGAGGTCAAAATGGGGGATTTTCGCAGATGGGGAAATTTCAATGTGGAGATGCACTTTATTTACTTTGACAATCCCAAGTGAATCCGATAAGGGGTTTGACGAGATATTGAGGGGAAACCACTTCGGATTTCTTTGTGAAAAAAAACAAACTTTTCTCACGGCAAAAGTTTTCAGTACGAAAAGCTCCTTCGATTTCCCCCTTGGGTTTCGTCCCCTTTTAAAACACGCTCGCAGTAAAAATGAACAAAACGTGTCTTGGATTTTAGGCCGAGTGGTCTGTTCCGGTCTCATGCCATCCGTTTCTTGGTCTTCCAATTCTTGTTTTATATCCCCCTACGCCCCCCCTCTTCCGTTTTTCTCAGAAATTTCATTTCTGCTGTTTGAATTCGCTTTTCATTTTTTTAGCTCATTTTAGTTCACTTCTACAAAGTAAAGTTGGTTTAGAAACCGTCTGATTTTGTACCAACAACAGCTTCAATGGACTGTTTATCGCTTTAACAAAATCTGATATTTTAATGGCTACTGGAGAGAGATGGCTGGAGTGCTATGTGATAAGAGGGTGCGGATCAATCTAAAAGGCAAAATCTACAGGACAGTAGCGAGACCAGCTATGAAGTATGCTATAGAAACTGTGGCCCTGAGGAAAAATAACATCAGCAGGATGGAAGTAGCAGAGATGAGAATGCTTAGGTGGATGTACGGTATGACCAGAAAGGATCGTCTGAGAAACGACTATGTCAGGGGAACCGTGAAAGTTACGAACTTAGGAGCGAAGATACAGGAGGCAAGGTTGAGATGGTTTGGTCGTGTGATGAGGAGAGAGGACGAATATGTGGGAAGAAGGGTCATGCAGATGGATGTGCAAGGAAGGAGGAAGTGTGGGCGGCCAAAGAAGAGATGGAGGGAGAGGGTGGAGGAGGACTTGAGGATGAAGAACTTGGACGTGGCTACAGCCGAAGACAGGAAGGTGTGGAGGAGACTCACCACAAACAGCGACCCTACTTAAGTGGGAGAAGCTGCAGAAGAAGAAGAAGAATGCGTACATCTTGTTCAATTTCATATTTAGGTCTTTTTAATATTTTATTATCTATTTTACTTCTTATTGGGTTTTCTCCTTTGAAAGGCATGATCTTTGTTTGTCTTTAATTCTCACATTCTATCGTTCCGAAATGCCATTTAATGACTTGACTGGTCTCTTTCATAAAGAGTACGAATGACTTTCAAAGAAGAGCATGTTTCCGTGATGGAGGCCCGGTGGCCCACTCAGTTCCTTGCGCTCTCTCGCCATCTTGTCACGTGTTCCGTAATGTCTTTTGCCGGGTTGGTCGATTTGTTTTCCCCCATTCGAATGAATTAATCCACTACAATTACGCCAGCGCTTCTAAGCGTTCCAGAAAAAAGCAAAGCGCATCGCATTTGCACGCTCGTTTCGCAGCTCAATTCGCGCTGCCAGTTCGAGATGTTTAGCAGAGTCGTGACGTGGAAAATTACCGCTTACGCAGAAATTAAGCAAGCGACATCATTCAACGTAAGCGTCAGAAGCAAATCGCTTCCGTGAAGAATTCTAATAACCGAAATGCGATTTTATTTCCATCGGTGGCGGCTGCCAATTACGAGACTCCCAGCGGAACTCGGCTTCCGGAAAACTCGAAGAGAAAATGCGATTAAGAAGTGTACGAAGCGGTTCATTCGAGACAAAGCATCCGCCGTTTAAGCAGCGCTTTTTGCGGGATGACAAGATGAAGACGACCTCAACGAGGGCCACTTGCGAAGCCAATGAAACGCGGATGCGAAATGAAGAGTCCCTCCACGTGATGAGCCGAAACGGGGATTTCCCGCTACGATCAATGCGCGCGTTTTGATTTAAAAGCTTCGTCGCACTTTGAAGTAAATAAGCGGGTCGAGATCGATAAAGGACGTCCGATCCCCTTTAAGGGAAGTTTCGCAATTAACTTCTGAGAAGTTAATTACGGGATGACAACGCGCTTTATTAACGAATCGTCGTGCGCATTTCGACTTCACATTTCGGAATCGATACGGAAATACTTCGACTGGAAGGAGAAAAGTTGGGTCGCTCTGTCAGCTGACGCAGTCGTATTTCGGGAGTTATCCAGGCGATGGCGAAATTTCCTACGCCATTTCTTCTCAGGGGCGTCTTTCGCATTGCCACGGCGGAACGCATCTTGTCTCGTGAATGGCTGACTCGTTATTCTTATTGTTTTCGTTTGTATCACGTGCTCTTCACGCAATTCCTGCCTTTTCGCAGACAACTTTTTTTTACCCAAGTACTGTTTTGATTACTTTAAAAAGAGATTTAAAAAAAAACTGACGTCAGGGTCGGCAAGTGAATGAAAACCAATCAAAGTTGTATTGCTACGCAGTTGTTTTTTTTTAAACTTTCGTTTTTTTATTCTGAACATCGAGCCACGCAAGCATCCAAGAAACCCGCTCGTTCTCCTCGTCACAAAATGCATCTCAGCTTGACTCGATTTTATTCGCCCCTGTTTACGCGTTAAGAGCGTCTCCTCGAGGGAAGCCGTTTATTTCATTAGCGTACTTCGCGTGAGCGAGAGAATGAGACAGCGGCTTCGCACTGCGACATGCCAAAGCCAAAAATTTTAATTAATCTTTCTTGTTTTGGTCCGCTTTTATTGCGTAATTGTGAGTTGACTTTAGGACTGGTGTCATACGTACGAGGGCGGTGATGGCGCGTAGTTGTACAAGGGAGGGAGGTTGCTGGTGCGGTGTTTGTACACATAGTTTTCTGCACAGCATCAATTACTCTGTCATTTAGTGCAGCAACCCAAAGGTGAGTTGGGAAATATAAGTGGGGGGAGGGGGTTGGATGCGCCGGCTAGAAGAAGCGCGACCAAAGAGGATGAGGTCATTGGAATGCCGAGGAAGCTGTGGTATGATGTTTGTGACACGAAAGCCTATCTGCGTTTGTCAGTCCAAGAAGAGAGACGTGATGAGGGCTGCAGAGAGAGAGATGAGGGGATCAATATTTAAGATCGGGTGATGAGGATCATGAAGCTTGAATCATTACAAGGAAGAGGAGTAGAGTGGGGTCGTTACAAAAACTTGGGATATATATATATATATATTTTTTTTTTTTTTAACTAGTAAAATTTATTTGTAAGCTTCCTATAATAGTACAAAATGTTGAACAACCCTCTGTGTAACCTGAGAGCAACAGCTCGTCCAGGTTGCGATGTGCATAAAGTTACAAAAATGTATGTAATGCATTTTCATTCTATACACATATGTACATTCCTATAATGTACGTATTATTATAATATAATTACGTAATAAAATCGCAGATAAAATAAAATTTCATCATACAGAGAAAGTTGCATAACAATTAATTAGGAACAAAATAAAACAAAGCAGTTAAATAGCATTTAAATTTTACGTTTTACACACGAGACTGGATCTTTGAATGCAAATATGCTAAAAACCAATAATTTATATAATTATTTTGAACAGAGCTTTCTCATTTCTGTGGGAAAATAAATACGCTTTGATTAGAGTTTTGTATTGGTTTGGGTTGGTTTCGTTTCTTATTGTTTATGTTGAATACTTTTGGCGCTAAATAAGTATAATGTTTGTGTATTGCTTCTTTATTTGCTTTTGGAACTAAATATTTTAGGCCCTTATGTCTACTAAGAAAAGTATGTTGTTTGATATTTAAGTATTCGTTTCGTTTTTTATGAATAATAGTACCCTATAGACGTATAAATATCTAAGGGGTAGTATGTTTAGTGTGGTGTATTTATTACACATCGCAGTATCCTTATATTTGTTTCTAGTTAAGATTTTAATTACTTTATTCTGAGTCGAGACTAAAGGTTTCAGAGTAGTGCGATAGATCCCCCCCCCGACTTAATACACCATATTGTAGTGTGCTTTGAATCCAGGCAGAATATAATATTTTTAGCATATTTAAATTTAAGAATCTGTTTAGGTAGTCAAGTCTGTTTAACATAATCCTTACTTTATTTACGACATCGGTTTCCAGCTTAAATTACTATCAATTTTTAATCCCAAGCAAGTTATTACACTGACTTTTTCTATTTCTTCACAGTTGCAATTTGAATTCCTCCTGCAAAATCCGCTTAATTGGTACAAATCAGTTTCTTCGTCTTTAACCCAGATTTCTGTTGATATCAGAACATCTAGCTGATAGTTTAAATTGTCTGGTAGTAATTCAGTATGCATGTAAACATACTTCTTATGTTTATAGGCAACATTTTCAAGGAACGTACAGTGTCTGAGGATACAAAGTTTCTTAATTCTACTGAATCATGGCAAATTACACATTTATGAGAAGGGACATCGCAGTTTTTATTCTCATCTGCCATATTGTTGTTCGTAATTAGTTATTACTCTCGCAGTTTTCTCGGAGTTCATTTTGGAATAAGGGGAGGGGTTGGATGAAAGCGCAGAACTCTGGGGTATTAAACACCTGAAGCCATTTACGATGAGACTCGGTTAACGAAGGACTGCAGACGAAATTCATGACCAATTGAAAAGGGTGCGCGATAGATGGAAGTCCGATGCCCACCCAATCAGAGAGAACCTGGAAATTTTCTGTGTAAAATTCATTCGTCCATTTAGAGGGCTAACAGCGGTTCAGAGCAGTTTTCACCATTTCTGCAATTAACCGTTTGGATTAGATAGAAAGAAAAAATTTTTTTCTTTCTTTCATCGAACGATTTATGCCTCGATGTCGAAGTGTGACTTCAATGAGATCCGCTGCGAAATTGTTTCCAGTTCCGCTTTACCCTGGGGCGCATACTCGGCCCACCCAGAATACTATTTCGTGCACACATTTTCTGTAAAGTACTGGATTGGGGAAATACACGTGACACCGAGAGATCACGTGTTGTCCTCAAGGTCACGAGGTCATCAAAAACTAGCACTACACTTCAAGGCGAACCAAAATAACATCGACTTTCGTAACCTCGTTTGGTTACGGACGGTCGGAGAATTAAGTTAATAAGTAGGACGCGAAGACGTTTATCAGGCTTTTCAAACTGGAAATGAGTTAGCCACCCTCATAGGGGAAGGAAGTTTTTTTTTTTTTTTTTTACTTCTAGAAACTCAGCAAGTTTTTCATCCCGCAAAACACGCTGACCGGCCGTCGGAACTCGCGCAGCTAACACATAATCTATCGGCTTTATAGCCTGAGTTGCTTAGGCCGTAAATCCAAAACAAAAAGTTGATAACCAAAGAGAGAAAGAAAGAGAGAGAGATGCTGCTGCATCTTTGCAGATTGTCGGGTTCAACCTTCTAAAAGACAGCATCAGTGCCTGCCTTGCGCTGATGATCTACGATCTTCTGGCACGTAGTTACAACATACTGCTTCCGAAAGGCTCGCACTCGTGTAATTGTACTTTCCTTTTTTAAAAAATGTCCTTCACTTCAATTACAATTTGCTCAGTCATGCCGGAACCTTAATGACCTTATTGTGTCGGCGATTTGCATAAAACTGTTGCTCACACCGTAGAAAGACATCAGCAAGTTAGAGCAATTCTTTTTTCCCTTGAAGGACCTAACGAGGTTCATTATCTCGCGCGATGAAGAAATGACGATGACGTGCAGTCGGAGAATCGGACACGAGCATCAGTTTGTCTTTTCGTTATTGACGGAGCTCCTTCCGCTCCTCTAATAACTGAAGTTTTTCTGCGTCTTGATGACAAATATAGGACGACGTTGCGTTTGTCAGCACATCGATTGCTTCAGTTCACGACTCGATGGTGCTCTTAACAGAAGTGTTCGGAAGCGAAGAAGAAGTAGACCCCCCCCCTCATCTCCGCTTCCTTCTTGAGATGTTGAGCAGGAGCTACTCGTGTGCTGATTGGTTTAGCACCAATCAGTCCCTCTTTTTTGAAAGGTTATCAAATGCACACGAGCATACGACACGAAAAAAAAAGACCCGTGCATTACGGAGTGCATCACGGCATTCGAAGCCGAGCTGGAATTCTCAGTTTGAACAAAGGTGCTTGTAACAGAAACGTCGCAACGGAAATGACTTCTTCCGTCCTCCCAAATTGCACGAGATCCAATGGCAAACACATTAAAAAGTTATCGATAAAGTGTTGCTAAGGGTTTCCTTAATAAAAAAAATATCTTTTCAGGGTTAAGAAGGCAGTTGGTTTTTGATTTTTTAGAAACATCAGAACAGTACGGAGACCAACTGTATAATAAACGGAAATCGTACCCCATATCAGCCCTCCCTGGACATTTCTCCAAATGCATTCCCATTTATTGCACTTATCCAAGCGATGTGTCTGATCTCGGTGTTGGCTGCTCAAAATTATCCACACGATAACAGTTGCACATTCCGTTGGCTCTTTGAACAACAGTTCTGCCTGATGCCGCACTTCATTTGACACGGTTTGAGGGGAAGAATGAGAAAAAAACTGGACTTCCCTGCAGGGTTCCGATCTTCCCCCAACAGAACGACTTTGGACGAAATGGAACTTCTGCTAAGCGAGGGATGTAATAACGACACTTGAAGAAGTGACAAATCCCTGACCCATATTATCATTACTGGGTCTACCCCTTCTTACCCAGAAGGGCGCAAGGTGTGATGAGGAAGGTCGATAGAGGATCGAGGCGCGCACAATTTGGGTTACTTGGAAATATAGTGCTGTACTCACATATTTATTTTAACGTCACGTAGCGTGTATAATATTTGACTGTTGTCTTTCGTATGGAGCAAACTTCTGCCAACAGATGTCACTACCCGAGTGTGTGTGTGGCCGCTTCATTGAGACAGGAGAACATGCAAATATCACCGACTGTCAAGGATAAAAAATTTTGAAACGGGGGTGACAGTTGGTCGATTTGTAATATTGCGATCTGAAGTATTTGGTGAGGGACTTTCACGTGGATGTTAGCGAATAAATAACGTCACGTAATTCCTTAAACCACGTGATAAGACACTAACTTCCGAATCAAAAAATTAGAATAATCAAAGAAAACGCGTTGAATGATTTTCAGTTCTAATTTATTGCATAGAAAATAATTATTCCCAAATATCAATTAGAATCGTCTCAATCTGAGTACTTCGTAGATTATACAACATGTAAACACATGAAAATGTAATAAACATTAGAAGAGCATAGAAATACATTTCAGTAGCCGCGGGACTGACTCGTGTGCGAGTCATCGGTGGCGCGTGGATTTCAGTTAATCATTTGCTAAACATGGGTCGAACGGTTTACATATCAGAAGATAAGAAGTTTCGTATGGTTTATAGCTATAAAATTGAAATGTTCTCAAGCAAGCGTGCGTACAGTATTGAGACAGCATTGCAATAACCGGAGTTTTCGAAATAATCGCTGCAATAGCGGTCGAAAGGTACATCAAGAGATGAGGAGGGTGAAGAAAACCGATTCCGAAGGTATTTTCACAGGAAATGGAAAGAACGAGGCGTGAATGTGTCTACATCTACGACGTTGAGACGACTTCACAAACTGCGTTTTAAATCAAAGTGTGCCTAAGACGAAGAATGGGATGGTGTGAGCAAGGACTGTTGAGGGTTCAAGAGGACTGGAAAAAGGTACTTTTAGCGACGAAAGTAAGTTCTGAGTATCCCAGGGTCATCAAGGATGCGTCTTAAGCAAGAAGCATTGGATAAAGAATGCATGAAACGTTCCGTGAAAATTTCAACCTCTGTCATGGTACGGGCGTGTATGACCCCAGAGGGTCCAGGTAGGCTGCGTATCGTGTAAGAAAGAGTCGATTCCAAAGTGTACCAAGAAATTCTTGAGCACTTTATGTTACGGGCGACGGAGATTTATGCGATTTCCTTTTTCAGCTTCTTGTCACACTTCCAAGACCATGCGAGATGGCTCGAAGAAAGGCAAATCAATGCAATTCCTTGGCCAGCAAACTCACCAGATTTTAAACCCCATTGAGAATTTGTGGGGATATGAAGAAACGTCTTTAAGAAGTTGCCCTCAGAGACAAAAATGAACTTGCTTCTAGTCTGCAGATCACGTGTTTTGATAAACAAAAGACTGCGAACCGCTCGTAAATAATCTGCCCAACTGTTTGCAAACGGGCAAGAAAGCTAAGGGGATGCAACACAGGACTAAGTATCACGTGGTTTCCCTTTGACTGTAATTTCTGCGCATTTATTTTTGCATTATTTTAATATTTAGAACCACGTTAAAAATTATTTTAATTTTCTGAATGCCTTCAAATAACAGTTTTCGTATCGTTTATATGTGTTTACATGGTTGTACAAAGTACGCCGATTTAGACGATGCTAATTCATATTCGGTAATAATTATTTTCTATGCAATAAATTAGAACTGCAAATCATTCAACGCATTTTCTTTGATTATTCTAATTTTTTGATTCCGAGGTGTAGCATGGTAGTTGCGTTGTCCTCTGGAGCTTACAGAGTTGAGTGGTAATGTCCAGCTTCTTGTTTCTTTTGTGGGCGACTTGCACCTTCCCTAACTGTTATTTGAAGACATTCAGAAAATTAAAATAATCCCTAATCGCACAATTTGTTGCGATTAGGGAAGATGCAATTTCTTGTTGCTTCCCGCTGGAACAATCGGCTTCATAGACACTTCATTTAAAAGATTGTGATCGTGTGGGTTTGAACAACTTAAAACGAAAAGCAACTCAATATGAAGCTACCAGATATTCAAGTGGCGACATCTGTAGGTGTTCCGCATAGACGATAACAAACAAGGTCGAAAATTCCTTTTTTTTTTTTTTTTTTATCGATCTGCACCGTGAAGAATTTCAACACGTCTTCATTTTGTTTTTGTGATGCAATTTAATCAACTCAACTAAGAATTCTTTGGCAGCTTTGAATGCAAAGATTGCATCCTCTTCACAAGCGCGTGTGTCGTCTGTCCATTATCCTAAAAAGCGAGATCTTTTGCCAATCAGCTCTGATGACAGCGAAGCGCTGCTACTGACAGCCGAGCTTCCTCGAGGCTGTTTCCTTCACGCCATCTTACAAGAGCAAGAAGACCTCAGCCGAGAGAAGGGAGCAGCTACCCCGCCTGGTTGTGACCCCCGAACTTCAAAGGCGATTACTTGCTGTCTGTCAGAAGTGTGGCGTCACAAACCTCGCGCAATCTGTTTACACGCTCGCAAACTCTCCGGTGGCATCCCTCGTTCACCAAATTAATAAGTGGCCCGCTTCGCTTAGAAGCGAAAAACAAATTACTGGCGGAAACTCCGGAGGATTATCTAATGCCGATACTTTCATCCGCACTTTGGACCGAGACTGATTTTCCGGGAAACGTTTGCGATGTTTACAGGGGATGTTGTCGCCTGTTGCATCGTCACTGTGGGCGAAGCATTTCCTCGCCGATTTCGTTCCTTCGTCTTGTTAAGAAAGAAAGGAACGCACACAGCGAGGACAAAGGGAAGCTCCGCTGTTTGGTCTGTTTTTAAGTGAATCTCTTTCGCAACCACCGATTTCTCGAAAGAAGACATTTTAATTAAAAATACGACGTGTTGCAGAAGAGGAATTGCAAACTAATACATCTAGCCCGGGAGGGGGGGGGGGATTTACACACTAATCGGGCATCGGTTGGTGGTTCACAAGTCGTTCCTGTTCTTCACAATTTTTTCCCCGATGTCGGTCCAATTTTCACATTTTCCTTCTCCAATTTTGAAACGCGCACTAAAAGTGTTTTTCTGTACCTTCCTTCAGGATAAAAAACAACTTTTAGAAGTACGATTGCAATTATGCTGTTTATAGCGCGGCAAATCAGACACGCACTTCAACCAGTTTTATAGTCCATAATGTATTCCAGGATGATTTTACGACGAACCTTTGAGACCCTATTCCGAAGGTAACACACTTTATGCTGCCGTAATGTTTTACGAGTAGACGAATTGTGGCCATTCAAATCCCAAAGACGCTCTGTAATCAGCCATTGTTTTCGGTTCTCTGAATAGACATTTAGTTAATGGGTTGGCTTTCTGCATCCTTGGCGAAGACTTATCAGGCGAAGCCTCCGCACCTTTTCGACTGAGGCCCTTTGGCTGGAAAAGCCTGCCTTGGAATCGGAATTCGATTCCCGCAAAGAACTTCCATCAGGGCTTTTCAACTTTCAAGTGAGTTAGCTGATCAGGGTTTGTGCTGCCAGAAACTCGCGTTTTTCGTCCCTCGAAAGGTCCTTCTGTAGACGGAATGTCCGCCCTTAGAGGATGCAGCAGTGGAATGACAAGCGGGGTGAATTCATTGCCCAAACTTCCTACATTAAATGGAAGCCCACGACCCCTAAGATTGACTTCTTTCGTAATCGTGATTTCCGGATAAGATGGTGGGTCGTCGTGCCTGCGTGTGTAAATTACGTGTTCCGCTGTTGGCCTCTTTTTCTGGATGAAAACGAAAACTTCCGTACGAGGTCACCTTCAGTTGAGTCCTGAGAAAAGTTGTTCGCGTGTCCTAGAAGGGGTTCGAACTCGGCCTTTCCAGCTAAAGGAGGTTCTCCAATGGCGACTGAGCTATGGAAGCGCCTGAAAATAATTAAGATAAGAATATGAAAATATCGATTGATTGTAAATGATGATTGATTGTTATAACGAGGATTATAAGGAAACCTTTTTTTTTGCTTAATACCGATTTCGTAGTGTATTATGGGAAAATAGTGTTGCAGACGCAAGATGACGCCACTCTGTATTGGGGGGAGAAAAAGTCATACTGCGTTAGACTCGCTTACTAGAATTAGCTGTTTCACACCAGTTTTGAAAGAATGTTTTCTATATTAAGTAGAATTTCTTAAACTTTGTTTGTAAATAAAATTTTAATTTTACGTTTATATTTTGTGCAACTTTTAAAGCGGTGCCAGTGCGGCTTTGGTGAAGAACCCGAGTGTAGCGTCTGTTCGTAGAAGCCGAACGCGAGTTTGGTTTCGCTTCGTAGTTTGACTCGCGCCCCTATTTCGTTGTAGGGGGAAAGGCGATGCTTTTTAATTTTTGAATTATATTTTTCTTCAAAATCTTCCAATCCTCTACCGAGCGGCATCACTCTCCACAATTAACGCACACAATTAACATTCCACTGAATTCTTGGCCATAAGCAGAACCCTCTTCCATCGTCGTTCGTTTTTCGAAACTAGCAATGGAAACAGTAAGAATTCAATAATTCGTGGACAGCGATGTCGCTTGGTAGAGGATCGGGAGATTTTGCAGAACAAGCTTGGAGTGTTGCACGCTGAGGTTTCGATAGCGAAAAGAAAAGAAAAAGAAAGCCACTCTGAAAATAATGCCGGATGGCAAATGCTATTAAGAGCGAGGATGGGGATCTCCGTGTATATTAGCCACAAGAAAACATCGTGAGAAACAGCAACGTTGGCCCCCGGATGAAGTAAAAATAATGGGACTCGGTGAGCGGAAAAATCAAGTTAGCATTTGATAAATGGATTCAAGCACTCGAAACGAAAGGAATGTCAGCAGCGGTGACCTTTAAGGGGACGAGAAGAGATGCTAAAGATGTTAGCGACCATTTGCGGAGCGAATTAGAATCTGAAGGAATCATAAAAGCACGCGAAAAGAACCAAACGACTGCAGATGCGCCAATAAAAGATGGGAAGAAGAAAAGAACGAGATCACGAAAAGAAAATGGAATAAAAAAGATGATTAGACTAATGCATGATGGGAATGCTCAAGTGGGAATTAACAGTTTGGAAAACAGAACGAAGGTTGGGAGAAAACAGATCGAAATTCTCTGTTTTTAATCATTTGGTAAAAACATGTGCGAAGCAGGTCGGTTGGAGGAGCGGTTGGCGCACCCGCTCTCCAACCAACAGGTCACCGATTTGAATCCAGCCGTCGGCATCTTTAGGTGGAAGATGAATTTCATCGCCCCCTGGGAAACGCTTTTTAGAGGCGTGAAGTGGGTGGGGGGGGGGGCATCTAAAAAGATATTAATGGATGGCTCTCAAGCCAGCGGGAAAAGTAAACCCCGTAGTTCTAAAGAGAGAACTTCCTCGGAGAAGGGTTGCTTACTGAATCTGCGAAGAAACAAAGCCATGAAAACGATTTAAGACGAAAATGATAAGACTTGAATGCAAATAAATTAAGAAAAGAGTTCGTCGCTCTTAAGAAAAAAATGAAAGTGAAGAAAAAAACCGAAATTCCGAACGAGCAGATAAATATCAGGGAAAAGTAGAGAAAGAAAGAAAGAAGATGAAAGAATTCATTTCGATGAATTTAAAAGGAAGAGAAATTAAGAGGAAACGCAGCAGACGACTTAAACGTGTGAATGAAGACAATCGAAAAAAATGGAGAAGAGTTGCTCCTGGATGCGTGAAAAGAAATTCTAATAATAAAGGGGGCGGGGGAAGTAGGAGAGAAGAATGGATTTAATACTTTAAAGAAGTATTAAATAAGAATTGACGAATATAAGAAGTAACGAAACGGAGGCATCGAAATGAAGGAAAAATGCAGAGAAAGTAATCGAGGCTGCTGAAAGAGGAATTTTAAAGAGAGAGAGAAGAACGTAAGTGAACATTTACGACCATTTCTAAAACAGGCTTAAGAGAGGGGTGGGGTGGGGTGGGGTGGGTTGCGGGTCTAATAGTTTAAACGCCAAAGAAAAGAAATGCGAAAAGTGGAGCGCAACGAACTTTCTCTGTTTGCTGTTTGACGTAACGACGAAAGTGCATTCGCCTGACAACGCGGAGAGAGAAGCTTCGGCCGAAATCTTCCGTTCTGGTTTAAGGTGCAAACCCGAATAAGCGAAGCGGAATCACGAATCGCTAACTCGCTGCTGAGGATACCTCGTGCGGATGGGGCTGCTGTCATCGTCAAAACAGCCACGCGCACCGCAATTAACGGACCAAAATCCGCTTTTCTGTCGCAGTTTTAGTCGCGTTTCCAAACAGCAGAAATGCGAGTTGGAGATTAAAAGGGGCGGGCGCGGAAAACGATCATCATTGTAAGACGTACTGTCCGACCACAGAGGCGAGACTCTCGGCTGGCAATGTGCCAAGAAGTCGATTCGTGTTCATGGGTAGAAAGGAATAAGGCGATGTACGATTTCGTCACCAACACGCGAAATCACGTGCTTTGTACGTAAAAGTTTCGAACTGTTATACAAGCAAAATTGTCACCACTTCAAAAACAAGAATTTTCATCAAAGAAAAGCCAATTTTGAGACGTATAATAATCAACACTCATCCCGCGAAACGCACTGATTATCGGCATGGATTTGCTTTCTTCTGACATGCGCAAATGTATCAAGGGGTCTCGCATCTGTGGTCGCACAGTAGTTCTCGGTTTTCTCTCTTTCCTAGCGTGCATTAATCCACGTGCGTGTTCACACCGAGGACCTCTCCCTTTCTCATCCTGCCATTTTATTTTCTTTACAAAAACACCACATAAACGGATGCGGATTAACTCGAGTCTGTTAAGTGATTGAATACGAACGACGGACGATTCGCAGCAAATAACCAATTAACATTCACGCGTTCATCTCGTCAAAACAGCCGTCATTAAATGGAGCGATAATAATGAGAACCGACTGCGCTAATTGCTCGTCGTCTATTTTATTACTCATTCGAAATTTGCGCTAACGACCACGTAGAGAACAACATCTGAATCAATTCCAGCTGCTTGGATTAACCACCCCTCTCTTCGTAGTCGCAATTACGAACTCGCCGAATCTCTCCTCCTTTCCTTTGTATTTCTTAAACACACACTAATTATCCACTCTTGATAGCAATCGACCCCCAATCCCCCCCTCATTCTTAAAACTGTCGAAATGCTTCGCGTCCTCCATTTTTTGTTGAAGCATTCTCCGCCCTAACCGCAACTTTCCCTCGTCATTCCTCCTTCAATAAGGTCGTGTTCTCCCCCCCCCCCCAGAAGGAGAAGCCCGATGGAATCCACCTGTCTACTTCCGCGCCTACTCCAATATCGAGCGGATTCTGATCTGCATTGGCAAGAGAATTACGCCTCGCTCTTCATTAAAAACGTGATTATTTGCTAAGTGCGGCTTACGTTCTTCTTCTTATTATTAGCGGGAAGTAAGATTTACTCCTCCGCCGTGTTGTACATGACCTTCTCTTAATTAACTTCCCTAAAGAAACGAAGCTGAGGGTGGTCGCTTCAATCTGCCGTGATTTAGTGCGCTTAGCAGATTAATGCAGCAACGGACGAAAGAGACTGACGCAAGAAATGGACCACAATTAATAACTTGGGGGAGCGAAATTTATTCACCTGAATTATTAGAATAGACGAACAAAAGACGCTTTTTAGTTTGTGTTTCTAAAAAATGACTCGTGGAGCGTTTTCTCCGGACTTAAAAGGAGTTCACTTTCATAAACCCTCTGATTTCTGAAACGAGGGATGCTTTCCAAAAATACATCGCGCGGATTTAAGAGTTTTTGTGACGTAGAAAAGTGCTGCAGTTTCAGCCGTGTGAGCTCTTGATGGGGGGCTTCATAGCGCAAGAAGTGCTCCTAATTTCAAGTTGTTCCCCGACAGACACTCCGACTGCAGTTCGTCACAGAAACGAAACGACAGAGGGAATGAAGCTGAACCAAGATTTCAGTTCATTGTTCAGGGTGTCTGTTCAAGGGTCAAATATCAACGGCATTGGTTCAAGTAAAGCTGATTAAAAAGAAAAAAGTAAAAATGTGATCAGAGACACACATCATAAAGAGCCCCCCCCCCCTAAGTAACAGCGTTATTGTACTGAATGGGACCCTTCATTACAACAGTTCGATCCTAATGGGTTTCTTATTAAAGCAGAATTTGGAAAAAAAACAACCACAAACAACTCTGGCTGAATGGAATTCAATAAACTCTGCTATCGGGGCATGCGCACTGAAATGTGTCGGAATCGAATTTTGGTTCCAAGCAGACCAAATAGCCCACTTAAAACCATCGTTGCAATATTAGCGACAAATTAAATTATTTTCACCAAACCAGTGGATGTAGATAATAATCAGCACGTTCCAGTAGTATTGCCAGACCTCGACAGAAAACTCCCATCAGAAAAGCCCCTTGGCTTAAAAGGGGCTTTTAAAAGGGCCCGCAAGACGAAATGCAGCCCACTCGATTGGGAAAACACATCAGTAGCAATCTGAACAGAGAGTGGGCCATGGGGGGAAATACTTTCTCCCTACCTCACTCCGTTCACGACATGAAAGGGCTTTCCGTCTAATGCCGACTATTTCTAGTAGTTTCAAAATGTGCGGATCTAAATTAAACCTCAATAACTCTGAACCGTTGGATTTTTTCCGATCCAAATAAGATGCAACTCGTCTTAGTGAACAACCCTAGAATCAGAGCATTCTTGTCCTACGATACAAGCACAACCCCAAATAAAAAGAACCACAAGGCGGCGCCCGTAAAAAAGGGATGAATCATTCGGCTCCAGAGAGGTGAAGACAAATCATATTAACCCGAAGGTGTTCGTGAAGCTGGCATCTTAGTTCTACCGAATTAAAGATATTTCTGTGGTTGTCTTTCGGGAGTTCGGTCAGCGAGGACGTGCCTTTAAGTCGGAGGTGAATTTCACGGATGATCTGACCATTTAGTCCACCCGGCCTACTAATGCACGACTTTCAGGGGACAGAGTTTCCATAAAAATAACGCTGGAGGTGGGCTACACCGCGAGGTCCCGAAGACACGCCTGTATTTCTTGCGTGTGAAAGAGCAGCTGGTTAAGGTCTCAGCAACCTTCTTCGGAATCTGACCGACTCCAGAAAGTCAAAACAGTAATTTCGATCCGAACCATCGTAAGGACCAAAGGTGGAGGAATTGTGGAAACCAAACTGGCATCGATACGTTGGACAACGTCTTAGCTCTACCACGACATCAACGTGCTTCTGTTACATGCAGGAGTAATTAAGGGAAAAATCTTCTCCTAAGATAAACATGATCCTCAAAGAAGAGGATCCAAATGAACAAGACGTGGCGTGCCACTCAACATGAAGAGAATTGCCAAACGTTAATCGTTGAAATTTTAATCAATGATTAGCATTTTGTTTTAATCCTTCAAAATGTTAGTTTATTTTTTAATCTATTTTGATGCCCTACAGAAATATTAAGCAGTGCAAAAGTGGTTCGAAGTTCAGCTGCACATTCATTCTGGTGCAATCATGAAACGCATTTACTTCCCACGATTGGACCGTTTCTTTACTCGGAATCCACGCCGTGCGCAATCTGATTGTCGTCTTTAATTTTTGCTGTCGAATCGAAGCCAACTGAAATCAAAATTCGACAGATTTTGAGGGAAATGTCAGCATTAAACCGCATCCAGTTTTCCTTTCCGTTTTGCGTCACTTCTAACAGCCAAAACTTGCACGTGATCGAAATAAGACGCTCGTTTTCTGAAAACTTGGGTTCATCACCGACTAAAAAAGTCTTTGTTTCATTAAATGGTTTGAGGCTTCCCCGAGAGTGTTAACCCCCGTCGGACATTTTTTTTTTTAACGAGCTTACGCATTTCAAAATGAAGTCATCCTCAAATTCATTCGGAAGTCTTTGAAAAGCGGTTTGTGAATTACAAACCGAGCATTAATCGACATTTCGCGGAGGGAAGACTTTTTAAATCGACCTCTCTTTATCATCCACTCGTAACGCTCAACTTAATTCCGTAACTGGACGATGCTTTGTCCAATTACGGAACACGAAACCGAAAGGCGATGTTGCTCATCATCCGGATAGTGAATCCACATTCAAAGCGTAAATTTTGTCTTTCGATTTCACGAGAAAAATCACTCGGAGCGTCGGCTGGCACGTGACCCAGAGGTACTTCTCTCGGAATTTGTGGCCTCGAGTCCAACTCCAGTGAGGGTTGCTAATATTTTTACGTAACGAGATGCGAACATTCAAGCAGGAGCTCATTTCTCAAAATGTTTGCCAATAATTCTGACGCGAAAGTCCCTCAACTGATCTTCATTGCGAACGAAAAAGCGAATTCGAAAGAACTTCTTGTTTCATGGATGCTGCTGAATCCCGATTAAAAAAAAATCAAAGATTGTAAGCGTTCCTTCCAAACTAACTTTTGAAGACGGGGATTGTCTTGGTAAAATGCAAATTCTTCATAATTCTAAACACCGCGAGACCAAAAGCTCCAAAACAACCTCCCATTTCCCCGTGAATGGTAAAATGCTCCAAGCGGAAATCCGAGAGCGAGCTGTTTAATGGCGTTGATGACATCACGTTCCCGTTTTACTAGATATTTCCGTTGCTTTTAAGGAGAATTCCCCGCAATGAAGAGAATCAAACAGCTCGTGTGTGTGGAGAACACACCGCTATAAATACGGGATGTAATTCCGATGATGTCCCTTTTACTATGAGTGGTGGGATCGTAAAAGAGCATTAAGAAATAAAAATGACGACCACACCTGATGGGAGGAGACGCATTCAACTTGTATTCAGTAATTATGACGCAAAAAAAAATATAAAAAAATCGGGGTGGTTCCTGCCAAATTGTTTCGTGGACTTTCTGATCAAATGTAAGGTTCTAGAGCGGGGTTTCCGGGTTACGTAAAGAAAATAAATGAAAGCCTTAACCCACCCGCGACGCTAAATACACTATCAGCTCATAACCTCCTTGAGGATGGGGGAGCATGGACAGAAGTCACTAACAGACCGAAGAATGTTGCGTTTCATGCGACAGTCTGTTTGTCAAATTGTGATTCTTGAAGAGCCAATCGAAATGCATTTCTGTGTCCGATGGGGTGAATTCCTTCGACGATCTGAAGCTATCCAGAGCCTTGCGACAGTAACCGCCGTTGTCAGTTCGTTTAAACGAAGCCCTCGGGTCTGAAAAAAACCCGAGTCCGAATTCCGTCTCTGAAGTGAGGAACTTTTATCGGGTGTTTTGAATGAAATGCTGAGTTAGCCGGTGTCATGCGGAGGTGGAGGAGTTTTTGTCCCTCAGAACAGGCAACCCCGTAGGAAAACCAAAATGCATTCGAACCAACTATATTGGCTTCATAAGATATAAGATGGTGTCGCACTGTCGTTGTTAGCGCACGGGGAGATCCAGGACACCATCGTTGGCATTTGGGTTCGCGAAGAGGTTTGGTCAGAAGTTGCGACTTCCTGACCGGGCCATCGCTCCCCGAAGTGGTCCATGTCTGTAGATCTGTGTGTTTTCGAGGGAGGGAAAACCCTCCAGCTCCGTATGAAACTCATCTTTTAGTCGCAAACGCCTGACGGAGGTTCCTCGCGTGAATCGAAGGTGCCCTTTTGGGAATGACATCGCGCACTAATTCGTTAATCTTAAGCGATGGACTTCATCCAAGTCATTTACAACATCCCGGATGTTTGTTCACCGAACCTGATTGGACAATCCTCCTCGCCATCTTTTCTTGCTCTCGTCAGAAGCCGACGAGAGTGCGGCATCGAACTTTCACAATTTTTTCGTCATTCAGGAACTGTTTTCCTCACTTCGATCGTCTCAGCTTTCTACAAGCTCAAAGAATACGAGGAAGGCGCAGCAATCTCATCCTTACATCGCACGAAAGCGATGTCGTTGTTCTTATTCAAACGAAAGACGTGTTGAATGGAAAGCAGTTCATAATTCGGCTTCGGGGCTTTCTTTCTTCTGTTGTAAAGAGAATACGGGATTAAAGAGTTTGTTTTATTTCATCTTCACTGTCTGAATGAACATCTGGATCTGCGATGAGAGCTGCTTTTGTTTCTTTAAGCTTTTAAATCACATTAATCAACTTAACTACTGAGCACTGCCGACGCGGGTCTTTAAAAAAAGAAGAAAAAAAAACAGCTTCCGGACTCCCCGAAGTGATACTTTTGAATGCCCTTTTCTCCGTCATAAGACGACTTCTTTTGTTGCAGTTAACGACACTCAAACGAAGCATGGTTAACCCACCGTACAAAAGGATATTTAATATCGGGGTGGGAAGTGCTTTTGTGTTTGCATTAACGAAATACAAAACCCGTTAATCCAATGAAACTTTCGCGCGGATCGGGTATTAACTTTTCATCAGTTGCGATGACAGCCGGCATAATCGTATCCTTGTGCGAGCGGCATGAAAGCCCTTTTTATAGCTCGGTTAACAGCGAAACGAGATGAATTATTGGGTTGAAAAGAAAGCTCGAGAATGACTGAAATAAAAGGCGAATCATTTTGGCACCGAATGTCGTGGGATCACTTTTGTGTGCGTCGCCATCACGTTAGTGCTGCACAGTCCGTAATGGGCGTGTCTTCATTTTTATACCCTTCCGAAACAAAGCACGTGCTCTTAAATAGTCGTTCCGCAAAAAGCAAGCGCACCCAAGAGAGTTGTCCATTTGGAAATCTTCCCAGTTAAAGTGACCTTTCACGTCTTGGAATAGGCCCAAATACAACTAGGAAGCCACCATCTCGGTACACCACGAATGCTTTTTATTTTACATTTAAAACGACTTCATAAATCCTTCGTGTTATCTTTCACTATCTTCGAGGTTTACTTCTCCACAGTTATTAATGGCCTATTTGTGGAGAATTATTAAACGCACTTGAGGGAAGCGACGTGGATTAGTTGCCAGTTAGTTTTAAAATGTTTCTGCGTTAATAAATTGTCTCGACCGACCCGTCATGGGCGCATTCTCTGCTTGGTTAAAAAAATACGAACAACTCGGCAATAAATATTGGCTTTCTTTGGAGATAATCGACGCTGTTGCGATACGTTATTAATGAGCTAAGTCAGCTTCGTATATTTTAAGATTAAGAAACCTTTCATTTACTTAATTAGCTAACAGATATCTGGAACATACTTCGAGTCCACTGATGCGATTGAAATCAATTCATCGACATCAAAATTACTTTATTTTGCCAGACTTTACCGAAACAAAGCAACTGAAAGACGACCTGCTTTCGTTCATAGGTGGCGCTTCGCTCGTTTCTAATCTGCCGAGATTTTTTGTAAATTTTGTTGTTTTTATACTAAGATGATAGTTCGGTCCGAATCAGTTAAATCTTGTTAGTAAGTTTAAGCAACGATTTCAAATTGCAGCAAGGTTGGTTGAACTTCTCACACGTGATCAGTCGAGTTTTGCTTGTATTTTCCTCTTGCAGAAAGTGTTTCTTTGCGCCAAAAATCAAGAGTGAGGAAACTTGAAAAAAAGGGAAATGTTTTAGGGGAGAAGCAAATTTATTTAAAAGTCTCGTTCGACATAATTCCTAAATAGGAAAAAGTTCTCCGATCTCTCTCTCTTTTTAAATATTTGTTTGTGGAATGCAAGAAGTGTTTAGCAACTGTATCTGAGCGCTTGTTAAAGCATTTACGCATCAGCTGCGCCTCTTTGGTTGCATCTGCTTTTCCTGTAATTGGGTCTTCACTGAAATTCCACAGATTTTCATTTCGGACAACAAACTGAGCGAAACGACGAGAAATTTGGTTCGGCAGGAGCGAGAGGAAGACCTTCCTTCATTTCGACTTAATATTTCAATAAAACGAGTTCGGCTCATTTCTACTTCGCATATTTCTGGCATAAACGAGATGTTTCCACTCGAGACCAGTCGATGTCGACTGCAAGCAGATGCGGCTATTCGTTACTATGACAACGCGAAGCATCACTTGGCAGTCGCACACGCGAAGCTAGTCGATTACACAAAGAGGGCGAGTCCGTGAAAGCGTGCGACGTGAAGCTCTCGTGTTTCAATTAGCGAGAATGCTGTTGTGCAACAGCCAAGTAAGATTGAGAAATAACTCGCTCGAGCAGCTCATCCCCACTCGCTCGTTGGCGTACAAATGCGCGGATATTTACATGTTCGACAGGGAAAACTCCTTATTCTGCGAAGATGCTTCGATAAATATCGGACGCAGAAAGAAACCACAGTTTCCAACTCAAGATCTTTTACACGATGTAAACAGTCCGTAGATGAGGGAAGCGCTCGTCTGACAAAAAAAAAAAAAAAAACCTTTTTAAAATTTCTCGAAAACTTTTCAGATCGAGTTTCGCCAAAACAAAAGGCTGCGCGAATGCTGTTTACTTGCGCTATTGTGTGTATGTAAACAAACAAGGTTCATCGTACTCCGACCTATTCATCCGCCGCAGTCTCCCCCTTCTTCGCTCCATTAAACACGAGCTCTTTCGAAATTCCATCAATCTTTTTCTGCTTCTTTCGTGCCTCGAGACTTCGTTTCATTTTCCTGCTCTCATCCCCCCCCGTTTCCCCCCTGTTCGGTGTTCGTGTGCTCCCTTCGCTCTTTTCGAAGTTCTCCACCTTTGCACGATCGCTTTGAATAATTACCTTCGGTGATTCTCTCGTCTTCATCGAATGCACTTCGCTCCGATTAAAATCCGTAAACGTGGCTGTTTTCATTTTTAGTCGTTCTTACAAGCGTTAGCACGTGCGTTCTCCTGCTCCCCCAGAGGAAAGACTGCCTGACAACGCTAATTAGCAATTAATTGAATCGTCTTCAACTGTTTGCTGAAGCTCAATTTTCTTGCTCCTCCTTCTTAATCACCGAAGAACTTAAAGGACCCGCGTCTGGTTTTCCAAAAAAAGAACCAAACGATATTCCCCCCCCCCCCGACCGTTGAACCAAAAAGCAAAAATGAGTCCTCGCGAAGTAGCTTTCTTTTTCCTCACGAGACCAAACTATCGATTACAGCGAGTGATGTCAAATCAGAAGCGTGTCGCAGAACATTTCGCGGACGCGGTCGTGATGCGACAATTCAATTACGACGAATTACCGAATTCTCCAGAAAACGTGTCAAGTCCGAAATAATGAGCTTAGGAATTCGTGTTCCGCCAACGCTAGAAAAACTGAGAATTTTTTTGTTTTCTTTCGTAATTTTGATGCTCGTATTGTTCTCCGTGGTTTTCATTTTCCAACACGAACTCGAAGCTGATCGAAACCTCTTTCACAGCGAGATTCCTCGTTTCGTTTTCTTATTCCTTCCTCGCTACCCTCGAATCCAGGGAACTCGGTGCGTTTGAAGCAGTCGCCACTCGGTGAAGAGCTCTGATGGACTGCGTCATCAGGCCAGTCGACCTCGTCGGAGTATCCGCAACAGAATGGGCTCGTCTGTGTTGCACTTTTGTAGCGCCGGATGTAAGAGGCGGGCTATCGGTGCTCACGCGCAGATTCCGTTTTCAAAGAAAGTGCGAAGGTTTAATGAAAACAGATCTCTGAACAAGAAAAACACGTGATCATTTGACACTTCCAGCAAACGTTGGTCGAGTGAATAACTAGCCTGGTTCGAATCCGATCTCGACCCTGGATTTTTGGGCGTCTTCGGATGAAAAATGATTTTCGAATTCTGCATCGAGGAGTTTTTTCCAAACTTCCTTCACATCGTCATCCCATATCTCTTTTGACAAACGAGCGGCACCCCCCCCCCGTTGCTCTCTCATTCCTGAAAAATTTCCTGAAAGGGACTTTTACCACTTCTTGCGCTGATCGCTCTGGAATTCTCAAGTTGTTTTTTGTTTAATATAAAACAAGAATCTCAAATCATTTGAAATGAAAACGGATTCATTTTGTGGGTCATGCGAAATGCACAACAAATCGCTCCGGTCTTTAATCATGCTAAGGGCGTCGAGTTCCTCGTGGGGCAAAAGCGAATTTTTAATACTCTTTACGACACAGTTGAAAGTATTTCAGCCCTTTATATCCGAAACGGCAGACTCTTTTCCCGCACGCTCTGAATGATATCGCAGTAATATTCGCAGGCTGTTCGGGTTCGAACTGTGATCATAACTGGAACGAACTCTCAATAAGTTAAGCGCTCCGCTCATAACGGGGGAATGTTTTTTCTCTCTCTCCGCCTCCCCTGCTTCGCTGGAATCGTAATTTAAGAGTTTTATTGTGCGCAGCTTCCTTCAGGAGTCAACGTGGTGGTTTTCTTGTCGCTGTTCGAGTAATGGCCTGTCAAGGCGGGTAAGAAATGGTCTTCTATTCTCACTTAATACCAAAAATCGATCGGCAGCACGTGACTCAGGAGCAGCCCTCTTAAGTCGCTCTGCAGTGTGCAATCTGTCAAAACTGAACTTCTTTCAGGGATGCTCGAATTGTTCGATCTCAGAAAAAGCATCCTCCGTCAGAGTTCACAAACACTGTCAGGATGTTCAATTTTTTTTTTTAATAGAGTGGCGGAACAGACACAATGGATGACACATCCGAGGACTTAGATTGAGTTTAAATGCTGCGTATTCGTATGTAGAATAAATGAGACCGCAAGGCTTTCGACCGCGTCTAGAATGAATAAGCAGCGGCGATGACTCGGATGAAAACCAAGAAAGCCGCGAATATTCTCTTTAGGGAGCTGTCCCTTCTCAACTGGTCCTTCAGCGAGAACATCGAAGGGCCGGTTCGAGAACTAGGACAGGAGGTGGATGTGAATAAATATTGGGGGGGGGGGAGTTATTGAGGTTCAGTTAGTTAGAAGTTAGGATTGCGCTTATGTGACCTCTCCCCGCCAAAGGTGTGGATGGACCTTGCAGTGCTGTGGATGGACTGAGGGTTCTTTTGTGTTTTTAAAAATTCAAACCCTGCTCTAGAGACCGAACTTTTCAAGCCGCATCAGCCCTCCAATAAGCGGGTTGGTGGTCTCACACTGGGCAATGAAATTCATCTCCCGTCTAAATGTCGGCATGGGGGTGTTTTTTTTTTTTATACTTTTAAACAAAATTATTGAGAAATTGTGGATGCCACGCCATTGGAGCAGCCTGAACACAGTTATAAGAAGAACCTTATCTTAAAGATGAGCAAAGACAATTCAGGAGTAAATCTTTCCCGTCTGGATTTGTTCCTTAAATGATACTGTTCCCCCCCCCCCACCCCACCCCCAGGAGATTTGGTGAAATACTGAATTGCGCAAAACGTGTATTGGTGAACGACAGATTTGTCAAAATCTTATAATTTAGCGATTCCAGCACTGAGAAAGATTTCGAATTCAGTTTAGTTTTAACATTCAACAACGCGCCGCAAATCTTTCACTGGCAAAACTGTCCATTTCCTCGATCTGTACGACGCGTAATAGCGGAAAGCTCAAAGCGAAGAACTCAATTCAACGCCCGTCTTCTTTTTTGGAGTAATCTGCGCTTGGTCCACCGGAGTGCTCCGTGGGGGATGAGCTGCCTCCTCACGGCCCCTTCAGCATCATCTGCAGAAGATCCGCGTGTGTCCAGTTGGCAAGTCGATCAACGAGGATTCGGAAATGATGACGCAAGCAAGTTGGCTCAAATGCTGTTGTTCTTTTTTAGACCGACAAATCGAATGAATCGCCCATGATTGGGAGAAACGAAGGCTCGAAAGATCGACTCGGGTCGATGGTATTTTTTTTAGAAGGATTTTGCTGTAATATAACAGCTTCGTATCTGTTTGGCAGACGCCTGCACTTTTGAGACGATCTTGGAAGAGAACATTTCTTTGAATCTCTTAGGATAAATTTTCCAAATGTCGTGTCTGAATGGCGGCTGAGGAGGATTCGCAGCAATTGATCGATGAAAATTGTTCACAATATAATTGAATCAATAATTACGCAACTTGTTTGGCACAATAAAACGGAGGAACGTTTTGCGAGCCACTGTCAGCTCATTTATTAATGGGTGGGGATATCGAGGGGAGGGGAAGCTGCTGGTTTCGGTTTGTTCTGTTAATTCACGATGTACCATCCAGCGAAGATTCAACTTAACACTGTTGGAGCGAATAACAAGTTTGACTGAAGAAATTCATCTTTTCCTTTAAGGGGCTTTTTTGTACAAGACGTCCAAGTTGACCGAGTTACTGCTCTCCATCTGGTTTTGAATGGTCCACTTCAAGGCTCGATGTTTTTTTTTTTATGCGATACGTTTCCGATCTGGTTCTTAAACATTTGGTTACGCATTCTGTCTTTGTGAGTTTCCCCACCATTTTTGGATTCTCACTAGAAAAGAGAAATAAAAATCGTAGCTGCTCGAGTTGCGTATTTCTGTAATAACAGATAACTGGAGCGAATCCAACTCCGTATACAACTGCAGAGACTCTCGGGCCAAGGTTTTAATCCCATCCTGTTCTACAAAGCAAACGCAACTTCTTGAAGTCATTTGAGACCTCCATTGAGTGAGGTGGGGTCTCGCTCTGGCCAATGAAAGTTATCATCCATTCAAAGCACACTTTTCTTTTTGCATGCATATTCAGTCAAACTTGTGGAGTTACTACTACCACCCTGCTTATTGGAGACCTGAAGTGGTTTGAAATACTGTTTGAGCGGTGTTTTCCAATTATTTCTGCGCAAGGTGTTGAATGTTACGGTGCGTTCAGAACCATTCTTAGGTGGAATACCATCAAAAGCCAATCGTTTCCTTTGTTGAGGCCTTCGCAAATTCTACGCCTTGCTAGCAGCAAGCATCATTCTTTCTCAAAATGATTTTTTCTTTTTTTTCCAAAAAGATATTTCGCTCACCGAAATTGGTGTTATGAGTACGTAACCACCTACCGTAGCTAAACTGAGGCATATTTCCCATTGAAGGCATTTTGATTTACGCCTGTGAGTCGGACTTATTGCATCTAGATAATCCAGCTCATGTTTCGCAAAGCATTGGTGTGTGTGCTTTTCATTTTCGTGTATTTCTTAATTATTTTCACACCATTTTTTGATATAAGTACTCTTGGTTGCTATGGAAATCCGAGCAAAATATTATTGAATTATTCTTTCTCATTTTGTGAAGGCAACGCGGCATAATTTTGATCTTTAATTTGCATTGAAAATTAACTTGACGTACCTACAAGAATTCCCCCCTCCCAACACACACACACACACACGCACGCAGAATATTTATATAAAGATCACAGAGAATTTGGCGGCTGTCAAAAAGCGAGATTACTCGGGCAACGTAAACACGATCACTTACCCCAGCCAATGAAGTAGTAGAGCTTGAAGGGGGCATCTTTCTGGAAGATATTTGTGGTGATGCGGCTGTGCAGCAGAAGACCCTCCACAAACATCCAGTTAATGCACGCGGTCCCGCTGTACATCTTCACGATTAGCAGCAGCCTACACAGCCAGTCCTGCCAAATGGAAAACTAGAATAAATAAATGGTAAAGAGCCACCAGGGCGCACTGCTATCTGATTGTCGCTGCTTGCTTGGCGCGTTCATCGCTCAACGCTTCTCAATGCGGCTCTGTGCGAAGTAAAAATACACACGGACGCGTTATTTTTGTAGGTGGGCTAAAAAGTGTTTAAAAATCAAAACATTCGCTCGCGATTCATTCATAAAACGCGTTCCTGAATGCGTATTTAACCGCGCTTCGCTTTCACAACTCCTAACGCAAAAAATCACGTTTCAGTAATAAATAAATAAACTTGCGATTGCTGACTTAACAGATCTCCCAAAATAGCTAATCGGACTAAGTTATTTTTACACAAACCTCTTTTTTTCTGTTTTTTTTTTGTTTTTCTTTGGAATCGAAATAAAACAAATCAACACCAATATCGGATCATTAACCCTGCATCTACATGGTGAGCACAAGGGACATCATTTTCTGAATTTTTAGATTTCTCCACCAATAAATACAATTTATAAATTTGAGGTTCATGTTTTGAAATACGTATAATTTTTGTAAAAAAAAAAAAGAGTAATATTTGATTATATTTAATTTAATTTTAATTATTATTTTCGTAATTCTTTATTTGTTTTAGTATTCCTTCATAATAAAGTCGATGCTTTAAAATAAATGATCGCACATTAATCTTAACCCTTGGAATCGGTGTTTAAAGTTGTTTTTGTTTATATTAAAAGTGTCGGCTTGCTTCGACTCACTTTTCAAACTGTCAAACACAAAACAGTCTGAAACACTAGAATATCGACAGCGTGGGAAATTAGCCCAAATGTTAACAGCCTGATTATGCTGCGATCAATAAACAAAATCGTTAATCTAATCCTGCATATTTTTAAAGAAAATTAACGATCGTCTTACACAGTTTTCGGCTGTTTCCTAACTGTTTATGTTTTATAGACAGGAGAACTCGCACTCTTACAGACCACTGTTAAACACCACGAGGTGGCAGCACTTTTCTCTTTCTCCCGAATGGCTTTCATTTGCTGGTAGCTTGAGCTCACTCTCAGTCGAGGCCTGAAGGATGTAGATTGAATCCGTCTTCAAAAACTTAAGGAGCTCTGAGTACTCTCGTTGGCGAATAAAATATGTTCGAAGTTTTAATTTATTTCTCTGAACTGGATTCGATTCCAGTTGTAAACTTTATGCGCTCATAGGCTGGAGTGCAGCAATAAATCTGAGAAATTTAATTATGAAAAATTAGTTTTTTATGCGATGAATATCCACCTGTCTCTCTTCTTACAGAGACAGGCGGATATTTATTAAGCTGTTTTAAGCAGCGTAACGTACCGACTGCCAGACAGCCTTCTAATAATTAGCAACGATAAAGGTGCGTTTCACATTATCGTATAGGGGGCGCCATCGTTACCACACTCATTAACTGTTAACGTTGACATAAAACAAAAAATATCAAATCACTCTCGCACGTTTTGAAGCTAAAATGGAATTCTAACAAAACAGATTTTATTTTTCCCCAAACCAAACTCGTTAAAGAAATGCGCTCGCGAATTCTGCGATGAAGCACCCGCTAATGAGTACTTGAGTGTACAAGTTCGGAGTTCACATCGCTTTTTCCCTAGAAGAAATTCCCTCAGGCTGTAATTAGACTCGAAGTTTGATTTTCCACTATTAGCGGATGCTCTTAGGGGGATGGCTTTGTTTTCCGTCTTTTTCATTTTTTGGTCGACAAAGACAGCAAGGACAAAAAAGTGTCGCATATTGCATGGAAACTCTTTTTAGCAAAAAAAAAAAAAAAAAAAGCCTTTGATTTTGCTTAATGCAAGAAATTTTAGGGAAAAATAATTCGCGTTCCGAACCTACAGTGGTGGATTTTGAAGAGTTTTCGATGGGAAATCAAGTTTTAGACCTGCCGTCTGTGGAACTGAAGAAAGAATAAATTCTTAAAAACCCACAGATTTCAGCGATGTTTTAAGGCACGGATGAAGCCGCGAGTCTCACAGAAGCACTCAAACCTGCAAAGAGATCTTCCTTAATCGCATCGCCGATTTGTTTTATCGACTTGAGGCAGAAACTACATTAATAGTCGGCGTTTCGTTTCACGAGGGTCATCTTAGCAGAAATTCTCTTCGTTCCTTTGCTTTTCTCGAAAGGGAAATTTTGTTTTAATGAAAACCGATTCCTTTTCAGTTTTTCCTCCCGTTCACGTGAGGTCGCCGTGTTTGCTGGGGGTGTTTGAAGGATGTTCAGCGATGCCGACATCCGGCTTCGTTCCTAAATGTGACCCTCAAATGCATCGCAGTAATTTCTTAAGAAAGCAAGCACCCTCGAAAGATGTTTTCAAGTCGCTTTGTTCACCAATTACGATTCCTCTTCCTTCTCTGCTGCATCAATCCGAAGATCGGTTACTTGTGACACATCCTGTCTTGTGACCTTCTTTTATCTCTTCATAAATCCGCATCATGTTCGTTACAATTTTCATATTTACTCCTCTTGACCCCCGTCAATGACGCTTCGTAACCTTTTGACATTTTGCAGTTCGATTCGAGGCTTAAACAGAGACATTGCATCACGTGAGTCCAGTTAATTTATCGAAAGCCGAACTGTAACTTTCATTTTAAATCAAAAGCGGCTCGCGCGTTATATTTTAAAAGAGAGAAGGAAGTAGGGCCTCTACATTAGGAACCCCAAATATTTTTGTTGGGTGCATTAAGTTGGGGATGGAAAGACGATTCTGGAAGATAAGACGAAGCAAGTTTCTTCACATGCGAGTGAATGCAGTAGGACAGGGGGGTTTCCATAAAGTGATTCCTACCCTTAAAAAATAAAACGCGGAGGAGTAACTGAAAGACGCATCTGCATCCTGTTTCCGACCACTTTCATCATGTGATGCTCCCATCGTGGACGGAACTTGACGACAATAATGCCATTTGCAATGGAGAAGGGTCGAAGATTCAGAGAATGCGTCGTAGCCGGCGCAACCCCTTTTATTGGTGAACACGCAGCGGATATTCTACAAAGGCGTAATAAGATGACAGGGGGAGGAAGACTTTCTCGGTCTCCACATGTGGGAGGAGGAGTGTGGAATCTCGTTCACATTGCGTGGTCCCGTTTGGAGTCTCGCATGAGGAGGAGAGAAACCTGTTCAATCGGAATCCAGTCCTTTTCCCGATTCGTTCGTACCCACTCCCTCCAATTTTCAGATCTTAATCCCGCATAACGTCCTCCATCCTTAAACCTTGCCGTTAATTCCCCAAACTACCTTTTCATCCCTTTCAAGACAGAAGAGGATCCGATCAAACAGCTTCCCCAACGAACTCAATCAAAGAACTTCAACCTTTCACGACGAATTCCAACAAAAAATAAAAATGTGCGAAATTCGTGCGTGTGCGCACTGCTTAAGCAAAATATTAGAAAGTGGTAGTGAGGGACGGGTGCGCCCCACTTTTTCTCTTATCCCATTACATGAGACTGCAGACGGAATCGCATACCTCGCAGCCGCATTCTGCACTCCTCATCAAACGTGTGGAGACCGAGGAAGTCTTCCTCCCCCCGTCATCTCATTACGCCTTCGTAGAATATCCGCTGCGTGTTCACCAATAAAAGGAATTGCGCTGGCTACGACGCATTCTCTGAATCTTCGCCCCTTCTCCATTGCAAATGGCATTATTGTTCCGTCCACGATGGGGGCATCACATGATGAAAGAAGTTGGCAACAGGATGCAGATGCGATCATTGGATGATACAGCAATTCACTTTATCCTCGCCCCAAAGATTCCTCGACCATTCAAGATGGCATTAAACGCCAACTCGCTTTTCTGTTGCAGAAGTTGATTGCACGATGCAATCGACTTCTGCCTTCCCTCCTTTGCTTAGCAGTGCCATCGTAACACGTCTTTCCCCTCTCAACCACCCCTTTCTCCTGCTTCACTGCGCTTTCCGTAAAATGCAGAAATGCAAACATCAGATTCGTTGACGGAGGATTGTTCTCATTACAGTGGAGAACTCGGCACGTGCGTCAGAATGATTGCCGTTCAGCTTTTCTATTCACAGAGTTAATTCGAACAAAGATATCGATTGCAGCTGCCATTCTTCTGCTGCCGTTGATCTCCGATGTTTCCTTCTAATCCTCTCATTGAGTTGTCCGTAAAAATTACGCTGCGTTTGCTGGGGTGCTTGCAGACCTGTCTGGAAGTCGCATTTTCGAAACTCCGATGCTGTTCGCAGCGCAGATTGCTTCCACTCAAATGCTTTCGCATGATATTATCGGCACGCGTTATTGAGCGATATTCGCCCCCCCCCTTCAACTTGTAATTAAGAGTATTCAGTTAGTTCGGTTTTCTTTGTAAATGCAGCTCATTTCTTATTTGTTTCTTTGTAATATTACACAGCGTATGCACACCCGACTGTACGTTATTAGTAAATATGCGCGTGCTCCGTAGTGCTTGGGATCGCTTTTAAAATGCGAGAAATCGTTCGACGCCTTCGCCCTTTCCTAAAGGCATTCTGGGATGCGGTGGGCAACCCGCTCCTAAGCAGATCGCTTCGCCTACGTTAAACGCATCATTCCGCAGCTGCGTGGATTAAAAAGAGGGGCCTGAGAGTGCCTCGAGATCTACAAATGCAGACCTCGTGTTTCTCACACTTGGGCGCTTTCAAGAATGCATCGTCAAACTGCGCATTCGTCTCGGCTTAATTGCTTTAGAATTAACTCCACTTCCGTAGTGTCGTTTTGTCCTGTTCCTCGATCGTACGTCACTGTCGAACATTACACGCTATGATCCCCGTCAGCTTAAACAGCATATGCTGACGTATGTTTCGTATACGGTGCCACCTTCCGTATTGCGCGCGCACACACACAAAAATATCAAGCGAACATCGCAGTCTGCTCGCATGTTTCACGTGCACAACACCTTCCCGTATTCCTACCCTCAACCACACGAGCCTCCTCAATTTCTTTGGCGACTCTCCCTTGCTCTGCTGAATCTCGACCGTTTTCTGAAAGCGCGCTGTCACTTCTACGAACGTGAAGTAAAATCCGTTACGGACTCAAACGACCGTTCCTTCTATTGTACGGCTTCTTTTATGTGTTCTTTGGGAGATCTTTCCGAGGAATTTAAAGAAGCTGAGGAGAAGGCTAATTGCGTAACGAGACTAATCAGTTAATTTCATTGTTTTTTAGTTGGCGATGATTCGTCGTGCTTTGCTACTCAATTAAAAATTCTCCGCGATTGCCGATTATCCCTTTGGTTTGTCTAAGAAAACGAAAGTAAAGCGAGCAACCCCTCCTCTTACAAGTCCCACAGTGACACTCTAATTCATCTCCTCACTCGCGTCATCCCATTCGATGACCACCCCATCTCAACTCGATTACGCATCCGACTGTGCGTAATGAGACGATGAAGGCCCGCTAATTATCAACGGGGAGTTAGTTTCGATGTCCGACGAGTATTCGTGAACATCAAAGCACATCGCTCGTGTAGTACTCGGATCTGAGTCAGCGATGCGCGTCGAGTTTTCTTTATCAGTTCCTTCCCACTTCACGTTCTTATCAGTAAACTTCCGCATCGATAAATCCTCGCATTCCCATTGCTTGCCGGGAAGGATTCAGATGTCGCGTGTTTTGAATCTCCATTTACAAAACCTATTAAAAAAAAAAGTCCCCAAATAAGGTTTCGCGTGAAACACTCTGGTGTGTATATTATTGTCATCACAGGCCGCTTGTCCTGGTACAAACGGCAACGCAATATTCTTCATGTGTCCAGTTTACATCGCGGTGCCATCCCAGGAAACGCGACGCAATCGCTGGCTTTTCTTTTCGCCATTTTGGATGAGGAAGAATTGGAGCGAACGTTGCCAGCCGAGTCGAAAAGCACGTGAGCTGAAAAAAGACAAATCCGAGGGACGAGAGGGGTTCTCCCAAGGTTCGAAGAGTCCACAGGATTTCGCCCGAATTCGTAAAGAACTGCGCAGTCTCGTCGGTTTCTACGAAAGGGTAGCGGCACACGAGCCAACGTTCTTGCGATTCTTCTTTTCCACGCCAGTTCATCCGTGGACGAATTCATAGAAATTTAAGAAAGTTATTGAAGTTCATTCCAATTTAATCTTTTATTTTGCTCGCGTAATATTACGCAGAAGGAACAAAACCGTGCGTCAGGTCAGAAGGTCAAAACGTGTTCATTCTGCTCCCGAATCTCCGCTGTCAAGAAATAGTCCCCGAAGTCAACTAATAATATTGAGATGTGGTTCGGATCCATCATTCAGCTTGACTGAGTCATTTGTTATCAGGGGAGGTGTTTATGGGGGCGGGGGTCCTTCACCCGAATCACTTTCAATGCTGAGCGCAGCAGATTTGTTGCGCCCGAAACCTTATTGGAGTTCGTCAAGTAAGCGAGAAAAAAAAAAAAAAAACACTTCCTTCAGTGCACGTGGCAATCTTCACAGAGGTGGGAGATGAATTTCATAGCTCAGTAGAAGACCCCCAACCCACTTATTTATTGAAAGGCTGCAGTGCTTTGAAAACAGCATCAGGAAAGAAAAAAAAGATTCTTCTTATTGTGCTATCTTCTATCGAAGGTCAGCGACCATCTTGGCGAACAAACCGCGCTCCTGTGCCAATCTGAGCAGTTGTGCACTGCTCTTTCCTGTCCACGTCTTGATGTTGTCAAACCATGATATTCTTTTTCTTCCTCTAGTTCCTTTGCCACCAATTCTTCCTATCAAAGTAGTTTGTAGAAGTTGGTATTTGCTGTTTCTCATGATGTGGCCAAGATATGTTTTTCGTTTCTTGATTATTTGTACAAGATGTTTAGCTTTGCCAATGGATTTTAAGACATCTTCATTGGTAATTTTTTCTGTCCATGATATCTTTAGCATTCTTCTGTATAGCCACATCTCAAAGGCTTCGATTTTCTTGATGGTTGTCGCCTTCAATGTCCATGTTTCAACTCCATAATGCAGAATAGACCATACGTAACATTTCAGCATTCGGCATCTGACTTCCATGTTTAGGTCTTTATTGCAGTATAGTGTTCTCATTTTCATGGACTGCCGTGCAACTTCAATCCTTGTCTTTATATCTATTTCTGGATCCCACCGTTCATTAAGCCAGCAACCAAGATATTTATATCTTGACACTTGATCAATATTTTTCCCATTGAGTGTCAGTTTCATTGATGAGGCTGGATGTTTGCTGATGATCATGTATTTTGTCTTGTTGATGTTTATATTTATTCCCATTCTTTGGCTTTCTATGTATACTCTGTCAACGAGTTTTTGGAGATCCATAATGTTATCTGCAATTAGCACGGTGTCATCTGCATATCGTAGGTTGTTAACAATCTTTCCATTTATTGTGATTCCCTCTGGACATTCTTCCAATGCTTTTTTAAAGATTACCTCTGCATATATGTTGAACAGGAGTGGTGAGAGCACACATCCTTGTCTCCCTCCTCTTTTGATGTTAATATCACTGGTGGTAATGCTGTCTAATTGAACGGTAGCTGACTGATTCCAATACAGATTTGTTATTAGACTTATGTCTTGTTCGTCTAGCCTTATTTGTTGAAGGATTTCTATTAAGTTGGTGTGTCTGACTTTGTCGAATGCTTTTTCAAAATCTATGAAACACATAAAGACAGATTTCTGTTTTTCTATGCATTTTTGTATCAATATTTGGGTACAGAAAAGGGCCTCTCTAGTACCAAAACCATTCCGAAAGCCGAATTGTGTTTCACTTAGAGTTTCTTCACTTTTTCTATAAATGCGATTCTGAATTACTTTCAAAAATATTTTTAATGTTTGGCTCATTAGACTAATAAGTCTGAAGTCACCACAGGAATTCGCTTTGGGTTTCTTTTGGGATAGTGATAAATGTAGATTTGAGCCAATCTGATGGAAATTCATCACTTTCATATATTTTATTAAATAGTTTTTCAAGAAGTTTGATGTTATCTGGTTCGATTAATTTTAAAAATTCTGTTTGCACACCATCTGGTCCACTGGCTTTTCCTGTTTTACTTGTTTGTATAGCATTCTTTATTTCGCATTTCATGATTGCTGGTCCTTGAATGTTATCTTTTATATTTATAGGCTTCTGTCTAGTATCATTGAAAAGTTCTGTTACATATTTTATCCAAATCTGTGCTTTATTCTCTTCTTCTAGAACTATTTTTCCATTTTCATCTCTTAGAGACACTATTTGCTTTTTCCTCAGTTTTCCGGAAATTTCGTTGATTTTCTTATACAGATTGAAATTATCATGTTGTTTCTGAAGCAGTTCAATTTCAGTACATAAATTTTTCATCCAATTTTCCTTGGCATCTTTTATTTTTTTCTTGATGATGTTATGTGTTTCTGTATACCTGGCTAGGTCTTTGTTTTTATACATTCTTCTTGTATCAATAAGAGAAAGAATCTCATCTGTCATCCATTCCTGTTGTTTTATATTATTCACATAACCTACTTCTTCAATACTTGTTGTTACGATGGCATTCTTTAAATTATTCCAAAGAGATTCCACACTTTTATTTTCTTCTATGTTAATCTGTTGTAATCGCAGGTTAAGCTGTGTCTTGGCACTTTTATTTATGTTCGGTTCTTTCAGTTTTTCTACATCAATTTTCTTTTTTTTCTTTTGTGATTTTTTAGCTGATTTTAATCTAAGACGTACTTCTGCAACTATGGGATTGTGGTCTGATGAGATATCTGCTCCAGGATAAGTCTTTGCACTCTTTATACTACTGTGGAATCTTTTATTTATCAGTATATAATCAATTTCATTTCTGACAACATTATGTTGGTTATCTTGAGGCGATTTCCAAGTGTACAGTCTTCTGGGTGGAAGTTTAAACCAGGTATTTGCTATTGTTAGATCTTCTTCCTGACAGAACTGGACTAGGCGATCTCCTCTGTCATTTCTGGTGCCTAAGCCATGTTCGCCAACAATTTCTCCATCACCCCCTCTTCCCACTTTTGCATTGAAGTCACCCATCACTATGTTTATATCATGTTTCTTTGTTAGGTTTTTAATCTCTTTTAGGTGTTCATAAAACTCTCCAACATCTTCTTCACTTTTGTCAGCTGTGAGTGCATAAGCTTGGATGATATTTATGTTAACGGGGTTTCCCTTAAGTTGTAACAGCATTATCCTTTCAGAAAATGGAATCCAATTTATTACTGATTTCTTCATCTACTATTACAGCTACACCATGTCGATGTTTGTTCTCATCATTCCCAGAGTAATACATTGTCATATTATCTTGTTGACACTTTCCAGATCCTGGCCATCTTGTCTCGCAAATTCCCAAAATCCGGATGCCCAGCCTCTTCATTTCTCTTGTGGCAATTCTTAATTTGCCAGCTTCATACAGAGTTCTGACATTCCAAGTTGCAATTTTAAAAGTGGACACCATTTTGAGCCCGGAGATTCTTCGCACCCCTGTCCCATTTAAGGGACGCCGGGAACTTGGGGCCAATTGTAAGGATTTGCTCGCCATGGTGGTTGTTCTGGAGATAAGGTAGAGCAGTAGTTTCTCCGCTTGCTTTCTGCTCCGCAGTATTACAGACGTACACAATATAATCATATTGCCATCTGCAAATCTCTGATCACAAGCTTTTCCGTCATCATTTGGCTTCAACCTCGTGTCAGTACTGACAATGCTGCTTCCCAATGTCAGGGGCGGTGACCCTAGCAGGTACTTATTTAATGGCGGCACTACTCGCAATGTCACCGAGTTGTCACTGGGCTTTGTGAGGTTTTAAGTGAGACAGAGTTGCCACTTCTGCTCCCCCACGCCCTGATAGCTCAGTCGCTGTTGGTCCACGGCTGCTTATTCGCCAGATTGCTCTGCTTATATCGCAGCTAACCTCCATATCTGAAGGCTGTTCCCCGATCCGCCACCTGGGGACGCACCCGGTAGTAGTCCGCTCTGCCCCGTGAAAAAAAGATTGAAGTGATTAAATTACTTCGATCGCTTACGGTCCCGTTGGTTTTCACAACCCTTTGCGGTTGGAATCCCCGAGAGATGGTTGCATAAAACCAAAAATCATTATTTGGCAAATAATTAATTGAAAAAAACGTGACCTATTAAGAGAAATCATCTTTACGGCCATCAGCGACAGCCCTTTCTTACGTAAATATCCACCGCAGCATGACATCTCCTTAGCAAGGTAGAGAACGAACAATTAGCCCACTTTCTAATATTATCCAGGTGATTCTTGGCCGTCCCCAATGTTTTTTACCAGAAGTCACGCCCTCTAGTGCTAATTTAGGTAAGCTATTTGATCGAGCTGTTTCCGACATATTTTAGCGATGTTATTTTCTTGTGTTGTAGCAGTGGAGCGCAGTTTCCTTCTAACCTCGTCGTTTGTTCCGTGTGCTGAGTATGGGATTATTATTTTTCAGGCCTCCATGGAGTCAAAACACTCATCGTGGGAGGTCCCTCCTAGGAAACACAAAGTCTATCATACCACTCCTTGAACTCATTGACCGTTCTCGCCCTCACTACTCTATCAGGCAATGCATTCCATGGTTCAACGACCCTCCATGCAAAGGAACCACTCCTCACCCTCTTGCTCATAACCCTCAGTCAATGTTATCGGCGAATCTGAGATTATTGATTTTTATTTTTATTTACCCCCGCCAACCGTAACCCCAATATCGCTGTTTTCGAAGGTTAAGTTTATTCCAAATAAAGGCTAAAACATTGATAACTATGCAACCTTGGCGTGCACCTCTTTCCTTTTTGACAGGCTCGCTGTGGTTGGGGGGGGGGTGAACATCCCCAGAAAACGAAACCCCTCACGCGATTATTAAACGTCTTCACCAGAGTATTTGGGAGGAGGATGTCGGGAAGAGCGAAATCAGTTCCGACACTGTTTTCATTCGAGGTGACACGCTCAGCACAAACGTCGTCGTAAAATTCCCGAGTCTTCATGTTTTTACCGCTCATTCACCCGGTTGTGACTTTAATCCGATTTTCGGATTATCAACGGCGACCTCCCGAGTGGGGCAACTGTCACGAAGCGAGTCCACGTTCGTCCACCGACGCACCTTGTACGCGACCATCTTCAGATCAGCGTTGACCAGAAGGACTCCCCCCCGATGAACGTCCTCTTGGTGCTCGCAGTGGTTAGCCTCATGCTGAAAGGTGATTTCGCTTCCGTTCCTGCTGTCCACCTCCTTTTCTAACTTCTTCAGGTGGACCCTTCTTCAGCTGCCAACTGCGCGAACCAGAAATCAACGTGCACAGAAGTTCCTTAGGTTTCTCTATCGGAAGAGGGTAATTGCTGGGTGCTTTGTTTCAGGTACCCCCCTCCCCTTCCCTCCCCTCCACTACGTACACACAGCCGAGTAAGTAGTGGAGGGGAAGGGATTTTGTCAGCAGACGACAGTTTTTTTTAAAAAAATCACGTGATCTCGTATCGCAATGAATTTTCATCAGTCCAAATGGACGTGATTGGTCCAGCAGTCGATGCTTTCCAACTTCAGATTCGCCGATTATTACGAGCGGTTTTTTAATGCCCAAAAAGTTTGACTTTCGCAGAGTCGAATTCTTTTCATAGCTGAAAACGAATCTCAGAAAATGTTTTTCTTTTAAACATTCCTTGAAGGTCCATTGAAGAACGAAGCGATGATAGGAGGCGTTTTTCCGAGGTTAGGGGTAAGAATTTTTTGTGGGAGGAAGGGTGCGCGTTCACGCATATTCCGAGTAATTCGTGACCACACAAACTGTTCATAAAGAAATCTTCAATCGTGGAAATCTTGATCGGAACCGCTGACGTCATCACGACCATCCTGAAGGATTTTTGCTTTCTTGGGCATTTCGCAGTTCGATTAGAAAAACGCTCCGCATGACTGAACCCATTTTTATCAGACAACCGTCACTAACCGTGGCTGGGGTTGCACACTTGCTCAACGGGGCGACCCACAGAGGGTCCTCCATTCGTAACAACACGTTGCCCTCGAATAGTGCGTGTTGTTGCGATAAGAAAGAAAGAACGAAAAAGAACCTTCGTTTGCACAAATGCGCAGGCGCAGAATGAGACTTCGTGGGTGGTGTTACACTCGGGAAAACGGGGATTTCGGTGAGAGGTCACGCGATCTTTTCCTGCTACTGGTCTCACGAGAAGTGTAATCCCGCGCGACAATATTGCTTGATCGAACGCACGTGCTTTCCATCTGCACCGCAAAATTCAACGCACTGAATTTTGATAAGTCGACTACTAACGGAACCGACGATCGCAGCGTCCGTGTGACTCTTTCGATTGGAAAACCGTGGGTTTCAACCTCAGCTTGATGATCTTTTCACGATGGTTTTCAACCTAAGGTGAGTTCGCCGGTTCATACGGAGGCAGGAGGAGTCAGTCAATGCTCAGAACTTTGGTTCCTCGTTCTGAGCATTCATTGCTCAGTGAACGCTGTCTTATAGTATCGAATATTCTGGGTTTTGATTTAAGATTCGCCCGAAAACAATTCGTTCGCTAGACGAAAGTTGAAATGAAAAGGAAAGCTGCTGCAGGATGCAAAATAATAGGACGTTCCCCCCCTCCCCAATTATATTTAAATTCTGCCGGTACATTTTCATCTTCAGCACAAAGCAACGCTCGATCCATCTCATTTTTCTGTTTAAGACTGAAAAACTGGATTAACTTTCAATTGTTTCCGTACAGCCACCCTCTCCCCGTTCGTAATATTTCTTCATGTTCGGTTCGCAGTCCTGCCTCGTTTCACAGAAGCCAAACCCTGCCCTGCTCTCCGTCACTTTCCCCGCCTACCAAATAAAATCGCTTCTTGAGCGGACGTTCACCTCCAGCATAATCGCAAAACCCTCTTCAGTCCCCCAATTTGAATTCTTTTCGCTCTAAATCCTGACAAGTCTCCAAATCCGCCACACCTCAAACTATCGTTCGTTCATTGGAGATGACGCAACAAACACCATCGCAGGATGATCGGATGCACCCCGAAGCAAGCCCTTTCCTTCAGAGATGACCCCTTTTCCACAGGCTCTCCACTTGCTTTCCTGTTTAAAGGTATTTTCATGGACGCGCCTCCACTGAACTCATCCTATCCAGTAGAACGCAAGAAGCTTCTGGCCAGCATCCATTCGATGTTCAATTTCCAGTTCTTAGAGAAACACGTCAAGAGATTTTCTTTAATCTTTTGTCCCCCCCCCCCCGACACAGCCTTGTCCTGTCATATCTTTTGAGAGTTCTTTTTTATGCGAGATGTTATTAAGATTATGCTGCGCCCATCAACCGAGAAAAGGGCTTCTGCGCATCATTAAAGGAATTTCTTCACTTTTAATTTGATTTTCCAGACAAATAAACTCCATGTTCCCAATATCTTCATCCTGTCTTATTTCTCTCTCTCTCTCTCCAAAATTCGTCAGAAGTTTCTATATTTCTTTCCCAGCCTTTTCTTTATAAAATGAAACTTTCTCCCTTCCCTCTTCTGTCTCTTTTTCCTCCGGTATCCCCGATGTTACTTTATTTTATTGAACTATTTGCTAAAAAGCACTTCTGCTGTCAACGTTACGTTTCAAGCAATGCGTGAAGTTTTTCAGGTTACACATTTTTTTTTTGATTTGCATGTCATTCACTTGCTATAATTTGATTTTTTCGTTTTTGTTTTTCGATTAGTTTTAAGAAGTTCTTTCGTACAACTCCATGCGGAAGTCAGTTTGATCTCCAGATATCACGCGCTGATTTTGTACATTTCGATTCTTTTCTGCTATCTGAAGAAACTCTTAAAGCACGTTCGTTTCGAGGCTTCGCGTTCTTATCCTTCCAAACGTGCTCGAACCGTCCATAACTTTGTCTCATTGGTTTTCTCAGGACGACACCTGTGCAGCTGTCAACCTTTCGCACCTCAGTGAATCCATTGTCGTCTCTTCCATTTATTTCGTGCTTTATTAACCTTGTAACAAAGGGGCTTTTTCTATTTTTTCCCTTAAAGGTGAGGGAATTTCCGTAGCTCAAACGCTAACGGCGATGCCGTTTGCAACGAAAGACCTGGGTTTGAATCTCAGTTATTACGATGCAAACAACCTTTTTCCCGACCGAAGGCGAGTTCTGGGGTTCGAAAGCCCAAATCGCGCCTCGGCTTCCTAGAATTGTCTTCTTCACCCACGTCTGTCCAGAATTTGACGTCTCCAATTTGGACACGATGTCCAATGGTGTCTCATCCATCTTGTTCCAGGTTTTTGTTTTGGGATTTTCACCCTGCAAGAGACAGGCCAAACCCCCTACACAGACGCACGGATGCTTGAATGGCTTCGTCTGTACTACCTGAAAATGCAGCTTTTATACAAGTGTTTCTTTTTTTTTTTTACTACCCGCGCCACATCTCTAATTTCTTTTTTCGCTTGTTGTTTTTAAATACATTGAAGAATGGTCAGTCAACTAACACCACGCTTTTTTCCTAGTTCACTCTTTTCGTGATGAATAAGACAACCTAATGAAACAAATTAGGAAAGCCATTACGTTCCGAAATCCACCTAGAACTTGGCGTGTTTATTTTACCCACGTTACCATGGTAACCGTCGATATGATCTGAATTTAGCGGAAGAGTCTCCAGTAGCCGCAGTGCAGCGATCTTTTCAGTAACATTCCTTTTGACATTTTCCGTTATCACTACAGCAATAAACGCCCTCCCCAATGTAACGAGGGCTTCAAATTATTCCCCTAAAGCGAAATAATCTTCTGATGATATAAACGGATGCAAACAGCGCTTATATTTTAGTAGAAAGACAGAAGGATTAAAAATAATTCCACTTGAAACTGAACCATCTTAATGATAACCGCATAGTCATGTGAACCGGTCGTAGCTTCACAGGCCGACCTGACATCTTCCATCGCAATTGTTAATTTCGCGTGAAGGGTTGGAGCTTCGTAGGCAGTAATCGCAAAACGAAATCCAATAAATCGCGTGTCAAAGGTTATTTGGATTCCCGGAGAGCTAACAAAGAGCGCTCGTGAAACAGATGGCTTTCGATCGACTCCCATTTGTGGCACACTTAAGAAAAGGATGTTATCGAGCTACGGAGACACTGTTCGGAGTTGGAAACATGGCGATAACGGATCTGCACGGCAAACGATAAAGAGGGAAGTAATTTTGCCTCTTTGAAGCAGACCCCACCCACCTTTTGAGAGATCTTCCCGGAACCAGCGAGTTCATTTCCACAAATGCCTTTTAGTTTTCACATCGGATGAACCAAATGTCTGAATCTGTCTTACATCTACCGTTTTCTTCTTGATTGAAAGAAAAAAAACTGACGTTTTAAATGTAAATTTATTTCATTATATTTTTGCATCTAATCAAAACTGCTGGTGGTTGCATTAAACCTAAAGGGTCCATTCAGCTGTTGAAGATACTTCGGCCCACTAGTTACATGGGATGCTTAGAATAAAACGTTTCGAGTTTTTTTTTTCAACGAAACCGTTTTTCTCAAATGTCTATCGTAATAATTATTTCCTTTAAGTTTAAGAAATTAAACTGAAGGCAGTGGCTTCAGCAATGTATGCAGAACAACAATTATGTGTGGGCGATGTCGATAACTGAAAATATTAAATATTTATGATTAGTGATAATGCTCGACATTATTTCGATCACTCTTTGACAAAGACCTGCCACTAGGGGGCGCGTCGCACAATTTAGAAAATAATAATTCGGTTGATTGTAGACAAATCTCGTTTTTCGAAATCTGTAGGTAATTGTTGTCGCCTGTTTAATTTTTAATTGGATCCGCATTAACTTTAACACCGTTTTAATTAAATGCCTTTTTACCGCACGGTCTGCGATGTCGGTTGGCTACATCACAGACAAAAGGGGGAAAAAAAATTTTCTTTTCAGTTAATTTTTACCAGACACTTCGTCTTAAGCATTAGTTAATTTAACTACTTAATTATTTAACCATTAATTAACGTCTGCTTTCAAGCAAAACAAAAAACAACGTCTTCCATAAAAAGGCGATTACTTTATTGTCTTGTCTTTCTTGCATTTTATTATGAGGACAGAGCGCGCTTTCGAAGTCCTTCGTAACAGAATTTCCATGCATTCTTAATAAATTTTCATGATATTTTTCGGGTGCAAGAGCTCCGTTACCTTGGAGACCCCTTGAACACGCAAACAACCTTGAATGGCGAATGAATTTCGGAAGAGAGAGAACGATAGATGCAGATGTCGACGAGTTTTCTCGCTGTGCCGAGTGCCTCCTTGCGAAAATAAACATCGCACGCCTCTCTCGTCACACGACAAAACCACGTGCTTGGATTCCTGGAAATGAGTACATTAAAATGCATCGCGCAGAGCAACGAAAGAGCCATTTTAAGACGACCGCATTCGCTTCGAAAGAAGAGAGCTCGTTTGCTTCGTGGGAAGCCAGGCGGCTCCTTCAAAGGAGGCAACTCGGCCGCGAAATATCCAAGCTGATATTTCAGTTTCGCATAGCACTAAGAATGATAATGCTAAAAGAAAGAAAGAAAGTGAATGTGGTAAGAAATTTTACTGTATAAGACAGCTTTACGAAACCTCAGTTATTTAGATGTAAGGAGTGTGTCGTACTGCCGAAGATCTCTGTCGAATAAAAGTCGATGATATTCACCTACTCACAGTGGCTACAATCTGGCTGTAATTATTCCTCTCATTACAAGAGCAGTCATCGAATCGCGGCTTCTCCGAATGTTTTTCAATTTGCATATCAATTTGAAGACGGTAAAGATTCGAGCAGCTGCATGACTCATCTTGCCGAACTTACTCAGATAATTATGGTTTGTTTTTGCATGGTTTAATTTCTCCGTTTGCTGTTGGTGGATGAGTTCGGTACCTCGTGAGTAATTACAAATTCCAGGAGGCTTCATTTATTTTCCTAATTCATCATTTGCATAAAAGTAATAAGTTCCGTTCAATGACATCGAGGCCCTTCATAAAAGAGAAAGCGCATTAATTAATATTTGCTTAAATAAAAAAAGGAATGCATTTTAAATTAATTCCAAGAAAAGAAGAATTAGTTTCGCTGTGCTTGAAGTTATCGCAAAAATGATGAAAAACTTTCAACTGAGTGAAGACGCACTTTTGCACCTCCGTCGATTTAACTTTGCAGGCAGGCAAACTAAAAACACCGGGGCTCGAATTCTCAGGAGAGCGACAACATGGATGAAGACTGCTCAAAACGAGGTGCACGCGAGACACTCGGGTGTCGATGCGCCAGTTGGTCGAACCCTTTATGTTTAAAGATTATTTACAAGACTAAGGAGAGGTTTATTATAACCAGGATTTCTAATTTGTTGTACTTACGTCGATTAGCGTTACATTCTGAATGTGATGTTACTCGATCTGTTTGAGTGGAATCGTTAATGTATTTTCGAAGTGCAGCTCACTGTGAACACCGTCTTAGTCTGTGGAAACGCGTTGGCTGAAAATATACGGGAGATGATCTCGCTTGAACACTGAGTAAGAAGAATAATAGATTTGAGAACCGTGTTGCACTATGCAAGCGTCGCTTATTTCAGATTCAATAATTGTTGCAGTGCGATTTGTTGCCGAGGTGGGACTAAGGGTCGAAAACTTGAACTTCATTTCTACCAAAATACACTTTTTTTTGTCGCCCACCCACTAAAAATGCTACTTCACCTCCCCTAAATTTCGATCATACCTAAATCTTCAAACATCTCCACATGTGACCACATGATCAACAGGATTCCTCACTCTCTAAATTACTTGGGACACTTTCAGCTCACGAGACCACCTCTCATCTGTACAGCTGCTAATCTTCTACCAATCTCAATCCATCCAACCCTGCAATATTTTTCCCGGCTGAGATTTGCTGCACCAAAAATTCCTCAGTTTCGTCCCGAAGAGAGATTAATTCGACTCCTCCTGTCACATTCACTCTATTCATTGTCCCGCAGACCTTCTGCTTCCGTCTTATTACTCCCCTTCAGGCAGTTTTCGTGGGTGCTGTTCTGCTGAGCATCATTTCTTCCGTTCCGTACAAACCCACCCAACTGCTGGGCATTCGCCGTCTGAGTTCATACTTGCCAACCCATTTCTTGTCTTCCATCCTGCCTGTCTCCGTCTTCTGAAGGACTCATCTCTTCCAAGGGAGCCTCCGGTGCTCAGTCAGTATGAACGAAGCCCTTTGGTCGGAAAGAACTGGGTTCTTTCCCGTCAGTGACGCGAGGAACCTTTATCTGGTCTCTTTCGGCTAAAGGTGAGGTAACCGGTCTCGTAAAGAGGTGGAGAGTTTTCCTCACAGTAAGAATGGTTTTCCATCCCTCAAAACAGGTCCCGTGAGCACACACGGCTACAGTCATGAAATATACTACGGCAAGGAAGGCAATGGGAAACCACCTGGTTCAAAATCATCTCCCTGGTATAGTAGCCACCCCCACCAGCCGTATGGCTGAGGGAACAGGAAGGATCCCTTCCAATAATTGCACCCACGGGTGTTCTAAGAAAACGCATTTAGAAGATCGTGCAGCTGCTTACATACGTTTACATCACAGGTTTTGCAACCATCCCTGGGTGCAGTTAATATGGAAAACCCTGCTGTGGGTACCAAACATGGTTGATCTCTAGAGCTAGCTCCAACTTAGATCGCTTTCCCTGATGGGCGAGTTCAAAGTTTTCCTCATTGCCAAACTCACTCCAGTTAATTTCGTTTTTTGTTTGAATCGCTTCGACGATTGCATCATCAGGATGTTGCAGTACCAGGTCGACCCCAAAATGCTTGGAGTGTGATGATGAACGAAGTGAATTGCTGAAACCATGACAATCTGCCGCACACAGATTCAAAGCTGTTATTCTGCTTCTATGGTCCGTTCCTCCAAAGAAGAAAATTACAGCAGAACAATCCCCCTCATCTTCAAGGAGCGCGTGTTTATTGATCGATCGCACCATTTTGGTGTACATTTGTGTTGAGTGTAACGTTTGCTACATTTAGTTCCATCAATCTAGCTACAAGTGGAGTGCTGTGCAATTTCCACGTGATATCGGTTCCATTCATTCTTATTTAAGTGGATTCACTTCCCAACGGATTTGTTAACGCGAATGCCTTTTCAATCCCAGTCCATCAGAATATTCCTGCAGCAAATCTTGAAAGAATAAAACGCATTCCTCAAACGAAGTTCTGACGCGATTTCAGTCTTCATTCGTTACCGCCACAGCATCGTAAAACCGACGATGGCTTTTTCTTTACGGCTTTGTCGATAACCCTCGCTCGAAAGAGGAGTTTAGTGCTCGATTTTTTCGCCAAGCCCTCGAAGAACGACGTCGAACGCTTTCATCTTCTTCGCCAGGAGTGTCGCGATGTTCAGCGCGAGCTTAAATTATGTGCGCAGTAACGAACGGAAAAATCCATCTTCATCTTTCTCTCCTGGAATTTAATGCGCAAAGCGAACTAATCCGAGCACCAACTTGATTTAATTTCTCTTTCTATCCTCCCTCTTTCTCTCTGCGAGATAATAGAAAGTGCAGCTGTTAGCGGCACTTTCGGCGCTGACACAGGAAGTTCGTCGTCGGTCTTGACAAGAAAATGGAAGGTTATTCTGGTGTGGCGCAAGTAAGCCACTTATTTTAAGTGGGTGGGGACGAAGAAGAACAGCTTGCTGAAAGCTTAAAACTAAGTCACCACGCGTAATAGATTCGCAGCGGATTTTTGAGGAACGGTGTGTCGGGGGCTGGACAATATCCCCAGCTGACGGACATTATCTCCCGTGGGGGGGGGGGAGGTCTTACCGAAGATCCGACGCATCCGCTTCTCATCGTAATCATCCGGTAGCACTGGCGCGAGATATATTCGCGCATTAACCTCGGTGGGATGTCGAGGAAATGATAGTGGATCGATGGCGCGCTGCTTCCGGAGATCAGCAGAGCACGTACACACACCGATACTTTAAACAAAGACGAGGAGAGACGTCCGTAAAAGATGAACATAGAATTATTTTCAAATTTTGAGCAGTTTTGCGGCAGAAAGATGACCCTCGGAATCTTTCTGAGGGTCATCTTTAGCGAAGGAACTATTCGACGCGGTATTTAGAATAACGCTTTCGACTCTACTGTAGCTGAGGTTACGGGCTTTGGTGTGTGTGTGTGTGGGGGGGGGGAATCATACTAAATACATTTTAAAGATTACTTCGTTCGTCTGAGCACGCGCAGCAGTGAAAACCACCCGAATGAAAAGCGGGCAGTAATATTAGCGCAATGGACTGTAACCGGACAATCACGTGTTCGCCCTTGCGGAGGTGCGATTTATTCGCTCTTCAACATCGAGATGAGTTTCGGTGGAACCGAACGCACCCGTTTACTGTTCGACAGCAAGCAAATCAAACCCAGCATCGTGCAAGAGCGAGCTCAGTCCGTTTTGAGAGCGTAAACATCGACGTGCGCAGTAAACATCGTTTAGATTTTTTTCTTTCAGTTCAATTCACGCACTTCCAGTCGGTTTCAAATCGAATCGACATTCTGCCTTTGGATAATCGAAGTAACTGGATTAGCCACCTAATCAAACCCTCGCGAGTTAGCACTTGGGTGTTGGTACTGTGGCACGTGGGAACAGACCAGCCCAGAAATATTTCGACAGAACTTTTCAGGTCGTCCACATATAAGCGGGAGAGGATGGTCCGAATCCCACTCGCATAAATAAATAAAATTCAATAAAACTGGCGATCTTCCCGTGGCAGGAACCCACTAAGATGAACGAGAAATATCTTCGTTCTATCTTCAGAAAAACACTTCGTCTGTTGTAACTAAGCGTTCGTCGTGATGTTATTGAAACATTCTTTGGGGGGGGGGGGGAGCGTGATTTAAATTCCACAATATGCAGATAAACGATGAATCCTCAGAATTTTCTCTTGTAGGTGGCAGCACCTTCGTATTTAAAAACTGGCGTCTGTCTTGTTCGTTGTTTACAAGAGAAACAACGAAGCGTCGCCACTTTTGTGGAATGTGTCGCCAAATGACCTTTATCTCAGAATCCCTCTACACACGTCGTCCCGAAGGTTAGCACTCGAGACTTCGAACGACTCCCACCAGAGATGCGAAACGACCAGTCCAGCGAATCAATGTCGACGAGGCAAAGATCGCTTTGGACAATTTTTCGGAGGGCATTACGAACGAAATATTATCGTATCCGGATAGTAAGACATGCCGCCATGTGATCGTAACGTCCGAATTTGGCGATATGAAGTGTTCTTGTTGCACCCTACGCAGCCGATAACATTAATAACACCTCGATCGCTGACGACAAACCTCACCTTCGCTCTGTTAAAGGCTATTTGCGTGACCCTCGTTTGGCGTCCCTCCTCAAAAATCGCCAACAATACGACGTTGTTTCGGTGGCATCGACAAGGGAGGCGTTGTCTACGGAGGGCCCTGACCAACCAGCCTTCGTCTGATACGCCAGACCCAAAACCTGTTTGGGGATTGATCCTCGCATCTCCATTCGCGGAATGTGGGGAACATCTCCGGTGGTCATCCCGCAGTCCCTTGAACAGTTCAGCGAGGGGAGAAGCTTTCTTCTCGTTTTAAGAGTTCAAATAAGTTCTTCAGTAATCTTAATACGCGATTTAAATCTTTATTTAAACGCCACAATCCACGTGATGTCATCGAGTTAGAACCGTTTTGTTAAATTGGCGTCGAGTGTTCATCCGTCTTAGCGGAATTTCAGTGATTTCGACGTGCGAGGGAGGTTACACAATTGCTCGAGTGGTGAAGGTTGCTGACGAACTCCCTCCGTGAGGGCATTTTTCTCGTTGTGAAAGCAAACCTCCCCACAAAGACAGCTGCGATCTTCGGCTTTTATCGTAATCAGCCTGCCCAACCCTTTCCTCTCTGGGCCGCCGCGATCTTGTCGATGTGGACTTAACCCTGATGAACGGACATCGCTCAGCACTTTCTTTGATTCATCGTCCCCTGTGCGGAGTCTCCCCCCCTGTAGGTTTTTATCGCTTTCAGCGAGATAAGAGTACAAGACAGGGTTGTTGAGTTATTGGCTTTCAGGAATCCCCTCTTAGTTCAAGGACTGATGTTCGGATGGTCCCCCTCCCCCCATGGCAATGGTAGTTTAAATTATTTAAAAATAAAAATATTTAAATTTGTACAAATTTATCAGTTTTTTCTACATTTAAATTTTTTCACCTTAAAAACCTGCTGCTTTACATCTTTCACGAAACCCTTCCGACTCATCAAATACGGGAAGGTCGACGTTTCGAGTGGCAAAACATTTCGTTTGACCATAGCGGCTCACTTTTTTTTTTGACGGTGCGGCAATTGTAAGCATTGCATCGAAAGGAAGGCCGCACGTGTTTACAATTATCAGGCGGAAGTTGTTGACATTCAGCCACCGGTTTTGAGAGGTCCTTCTCTTTATGCCCGATTCCTTCGTAGAGGTCTTCGGATTATCCTTCTCCGCGATCCTTTGTGTTAGGCAATCCTCGCTACTCGAGCACCTTTGATGTGCAAGATCTCCTGCTCGTGGCTCAAATGTCGATACGAGCAGTTAAAAAGCTCTTTTGTTCGGCTCCAAGTCCTGTTTGAGAGAAGCTCTTAAGTGGGGCAGTGTGGCCAGGCGCGTGTGCCCGAGGGAAAATTCGGCAACTTACTTCTGAAGCGTCAGGCGTGCGTTAGTCTGATAATGCACGAGTCACAGGTGCGCGGAACACACTCAAAATAGTTTAAATAGCTTAAAAAGAGTTCAATTTCCGATTTGCCATTTTATAAAATGCGCACGCATTTATCTCATTCATTTCCTCTTCCGGCGCACATAAAAAAAAAAAAAAAAAAAAAAAATCCGCGGTTGCATTTCTGCTAAAATTCACCATCTCAGGTTTGGCTGCAATCTTTTAAGAATCAAATGCTGGTCGGAAGTGCACGACACGTGCGAGTGGATGAAAAATGAATTTGTAGACCTGCTCACGAAAGAGCGAACGCCAAGGAAGTTTGCATAATTTTGACTGAATTTTGAAAAGAGTACCGGGAAAGAAACCCGGAGGTCGTTATCAACTTTGCCACGCTTTATTATTTTTTGGAATGTCACACTGAGCGCCTATTCCCCCCCCCCCCCTAAAAAATAAATGCAACACGTTTTTTTTTTTCCCTCAGGTAAATCAACAAAATGGGGCTCGTCAGTTAACGTTAACTTCGTGAGTTCTCCATAAAGCGCTTCGCCAGTGATTTAGGTAGAACGAACGCATCACGTTATTCAAAATGGCCGCTGCTAAGCTGTCATCAAGGATTGGAAGATAAAAGTGCTCCAGTTCGAACTGCAACTAATAAGCAGCACACATCTGGGAACCCCAATGACGTCCCATTAATTATTTGCATGTCGGGAAAAACCTCGAGGATCGACCTTGGAACACAATTCCCTCGTGCGCGTTTTAAACGCACGCGGGACTAATATTTAAAAAGTTTACACCGAGACGTTTCTTCTCCACTTACGTCGTCGCTAATTTGAGAATTTTTTCTTTAAGTTTGCACGCCGGGATTGAAATCCAATGTTCGAGATTTAAAAGGAAAAAAAAGGCGGATTTAACTCTGCGGAAGGAATTTTAAACTCATTTATTAGTTCGGAATTAAGACCTTCCCCGTGCTTAAATAAATTGCAGACACTTGACATTCGCGTAAAAATGCACTTCTGTTTTCTTAAGGTGGCGTCAAGATCACGCGAGGACTTGAACTCGTCCGAAGTCATTCGCTGACACGAAGACGCGCCGCCGATCCACGAACTGTTGCGTCTGCTGCAGCTGACAGCGGTCGTTTATCACCGCAATCGATAGCGAAGTAATTAAAATTGCCACGCTGAGGTTTCGGCCCGCTTGATTAGCTGCTCTCGATGAGCGGAGCAATTAACTCGCCCCCGATGAGGCGATCGCTCGTTTTCGTCATCGATTCCTCGTAATCGGAGTCCATCTCGAGGAGGATAAGTTTATTTAATGGTCTCTTCGCTCGTATCTGCATTTCTTCGGCGATTGGTCCTAACGATTCGATTCCTTATTCTCCTCCTCAGGCTCGCGCGTTTCCCTTACCCTTCTGTGACGAGAAGCTCCTTTCCAGTTGACGAGTCCCCAATTGCGTGTCGCCCCTCGCAACGAACGAACAAAGATTCGCCTTCTTTTCTGACAAAGTGCAGGGGGGGGGGCGGTATTTCATCCGATTTTTTTATTTTATTTCTTTTTTCTCGGCGCAGCAGAAGTAATTCGATTACACGTTTTGGTAATTTTATTAAAGTTCGCGCACAATTAAAGCATTCTTGGCAGGGAGAGACAGAACGAGGAAAAACTCCGATGAAGAACCGACGGCTCATTTCTTAAAGTTCATCACAAAATCGTTTTTTCGCCGTTGACTTAATTGTCCTCATTTAATCCCCCCCCCCCCCTCAAGTATTGCAGCGGAGAAAGTAAGTGACGTATTAAGTGTCAACCGCGCTGTTCCGGATGTCGCACCGAATAAAAAGTGGCTTCGCTTTGCCATTGCGAAAGATGGTCAAAGAAGAAGAAGGGGTGGGTCTTGACAGGCGATGACCACTGCGGGCTTCCTCGCAGCTGATGTTTCCAGCTCCGGAATCGTAAAATATTCTTCTGCAGCTCAGCCGTCAAAGGGAGGGACAGCAGCAGACACGTGTCACGAAGCAGAATAGGTGACATTTTATCGTTAGTTCCTTTTGAACTTTTGTCGCCACTTTGTGTCGGGTGTACGCGAATTAAAGCGCGAGGTTTTAATTTCTTTCGGAATTTTGTTTTTAATTTGTTCATCGCGTTCAGTTTGCTGAGCCCAACGAGGGCGTTCGTTTAAGGCGCGAGATTCGTTTAAGCGGAGAGGAATCGAGCTGCCAAACAAACAGTCATTTGAGAAGACTTTTCTTTCTTTCCAACGAAGTCTTTTCTTTTTCGTTCAGTTTTTCGATGCATTTAATTTCAAGATGAGCAGCAAATAAGACGCCGAGCTAAGAAAAGGAGTCGTGCGAGGGAAAGAAGTTGCTTTTAAATCCCTCGAGGCATTCGGAATTTGTTTTGGGGGTTGCTGAAGTAGCTCCGCTTGCAAACAGCGCTGTTTCATCAGTGCCATCGTGAGGCCTCAAACTACTTCTTTCCATTTCTTCTTCACTCGACTTCAACCATCGTTTGTTTCTTTGTCGCATCGAATGCTTTTCTGATTTCATCGATTTAAGATTCATCAAAGACCGAATTTCTCTTCCTTTTTTTTTTATGATATTCTTCTGAGCTCGTCCACCCCCCCCCCCTTCAGAAAATGCAACCCCTTTGACCTACTTCGGCATTTTCATCCCTCTTCCAAGGAGCTTTTTCATTTTCAAATTCCCAAGGGGGTCGACTCGGAGCCTGAGAGAGATTATTGCGTTCTGTCCATCGCATTTCTTTTCTTTTACTTTCCCCATTTTGCTCTCCCGCCAAAAGGCTGCGGGTTCGAATCCCGACATGGATGTTTGTGGTTGTCTATGGAAATACCAGTGTTAGCGTGAGCGGCAGATGGCGTGGGTGTAGTTGAATTGAGGTGGAGACAGAGAGCTTTAGAGTAGTTGCCCTCCCTCGATGAGTTTTAGGACTCTCTGGAGGTGTCACGTAATTATAACGCATGAATATTTAAATCGCTGTGCAGTTTATATTTATTGCTCGCCTCTGTTACTTTCTCAACACTGCTTCTGTTTTGCTTACTTTTATTTCCATTAATTCACTTGTAGATTTCATTCTCGTGCCACAAATTTCCTTGCCGTTGGATCCCTTAGAATCCAACGAGGTTTCCTGGCTGGTCAAAGTGCCAACGGCTTCTTTCCTGTATGCATCGCCAGGCGAGCCACTTTCATTCAGAATCGACGCTGGATTGACCTGGTTTAGAAACCTGAAGAACCTTTATCAGGGCGTTTGAGTTTGAAGGGGAGCTGGACAGTCCCATACGAAGACATTGAGTTTTCCTTTCCGGAAAACTCAATTTTTTTTAACCTACAAAAGAGCCAAACCGACTGGAACAAGCGCACAACAGACATAGCACAGCAGCCTCGGAGTCTCAGCTTGTAATTGCAAATACCAGCACCATCTGCTGGTTGTGGATAGAATCCGAGTTGGATGCAAACAAGTCTCGCCAAAAATGTGCAGTCGCGAAGGGAAGGTCGAAGTCCCAATAAAAATCCCACGGACGCGAAATAGTGACAAGGAAGGTGGCGTTTAGGTGGCCAAATGCTACTTGAAGAGATCAAAGACGGAACCATAATTATGCGTCGAGTTATGCTCAAGACTGTCCGAAACTAAGACGTGACAGCACGAGATGGCAGTTTTAAACGTTTTCACTTTTTTGTTTTGCATTTTTATGGCGAATTTGAGAGCGGATGGATACATTCGGCTGTCCCACGAAGATCGAATTCAAACGAGGAAGTGGGGTCAGTTGCCAGGAAAATTTCAATGCAAAAAGCAGTCGGCAACACTCCTCATGAAACTCGAACTGAAATCTTTCTAAATTCTCCATTGGACTGGAAAACAAGACGCGAGTTTAAAAATCAAATTTCAGCTTTTATTGATCGCCTTTCGCTGACTTAATAGCGAAATACGATGATGGGACAGAACGCTACGTTGCTTTGGTGCTTATTTTAAACTTGTGATTCCTCTTAAGAATGATCACTTAACGAGTGGTCTCATACGAAACGACTTCCTCCAGCAAGGAACTCGAACAACACGGAGGAAGGGATTAAAATGACGCACTCGCGTCCGATTGCCATCGCAAATAACGATCCGAACTCCATCAGAAACGTTACGGCGGATATCCGGGGAATGGTTGTCGACATTCATCCTTCTCACAGAGAAATAAAACTGAAATGCGATGACACGATTGAGCCCAAGTAATCTGCGCAAAATGCGCGTGCCGTCCCATTCCATTCGGGGAGTCCGAAAACAGTTTGTGCCGAATCTTTTGTTTTCGCATAAACCGGAAAGAAACGAGATCGAGCTGTCCCACGGCAATCCTCGAAGGTCCGTCTTTCATTTCAATGAGTTCTACAACTTGAACTGCGCCCGTTTCAGAGCAATGCTCGTGTCGCATTCTGCGTCTGTGTGGTGTGGTTGCGAAACTCGTTATGGCAGACATTCGTCTTAAGCGAACGCTGTGTCGTCCGATCCACTGCATTTATGTGCTGTCAACGAAATCTGCTCATTCTTGATGAAGGTGATTATGCAAATAGGATAGAGGTTCGTTCGTTCCAGAGATATTGCATTTTAGATGGGCCTGCACGTAGGTGCAGGTTCATCTAAATTGTGTGCTGCTTGTAGGAGCTCAGCAAGCGCCCCCTATTCGCTCATTTAAAATCATTCCACGCTTGTTGATGAGCAGCTGCTGATTCTCTCAAAGCAGATTGCTCTCGGATATGCTAACACTTTCAAGTATTCACGAATATTTTCTGACTCGTTTTAGGGGCTGCTTCATTGCATTGAGGTTCTTTTACCTGTTTGAGCAAACTGGAAGAAAATTGGGTGAAAGGTTATTTTTAAAAAGATCAACCTTTCCACGAAAGGAAAATCCTGGAACTCCAACTTGTGATTGAACTACTTGTATATTAATTCGCGCCGGTTGTTCTTTGATGGATGGCTTTTAGCAGATTTAAGGAAGGTTGCTGTATTTCCACGCTTCATTTGACCTTCGCAGCATCGACTTATAGGGGACTGATCACCCGCTAGGCCGAATACAAGTCAAATTTATAGCTTGCATTCGTGAGAACTTCTCAAGAAAGATGCGCCGTTTGCCCTTCGGTTGGGAAGATCTTGGCACTGCCCCCGTCTAGGACGCAAGATTTATATGAAGAGCCGATCTTCTTCACAGGTGGAAACGTTTTCCCCTGGAAAATCCACCAAGATCATCAGTAGCAATGATAACCCACGATTCTCGCACCATCTCTTTGGCGATTGTTCCTCCAGTTCTTTATCATTTGGCTCATCTGCACACAATTCAGTCTTCCTGTGGCGTTCTGTTCACGCGGTGAATCTATTTGTGTGTTAATTGATCGATTGCGAGGTTGGTTCTTGTAGAACTCCTCTTCCTTGTCTGTTTTTCTCAAGCGCATCAACTCCCTTCCTTTAAATCTTTTGGTTTTGTCAGAAGGTCTTCTGAATGCAATACTTGGTAACATTCTAGTCGGGATTTTTCAGAACTGAATGGAATTCGTCTTCTACTTCAGCAATTAATATTGGATCACCTGCACATCGTAGCGGATTTAGTCGGTCAGTTACTTCTGACTCTGTTCCTGCGCTATTATTGAGTGCATTTGCTGATAGATCGCACCAGAGTTGTACACACAACTAATCCGGTCCTAAAACGTATGGACCGCACTGTGTATATTCTCGGCATTTTCTCCGAATGTTGGGTCACTTATTTCGCTGATGATCATGCGTTCTAATTCTGTGTTTGTTAAAGTATGCCATAACCCGAGAAGGCAAGGTTGAATTTTGGTCCGGTGAGGTTTCGCCGTGTGCTTTTCAACTAAAGAGGCCCCATACAGTAGTGACGCGCCTTTTCTCCCCAAAATTCAAGAGTTTCACGTGCAGAATGATCCAACCGACCGGAAACGTACGACGGCAAATCGCTCATAAGATTATGACCTGCGTGAGGAGAGGCAAACCCTTTGGTATATTTGAAAGTAGAACTTGAAGGAAGTATGAGAGTGTTGGGAGAGTTGTGGTTGGTAAATGGACGATTTTCGTTACATCAGAGAACATTCTTCAGCTCTGTTCCGTCGGATTGGAATCGGCGGTAGGTAGCGAAGCTTCAGTGACAAACTCCAACGGGTCAAACTAGGTTTCGCTATTTGGAGACAGCAGAGGAATGTAGGTGAGTGGGCAGAAGGAAATCTTAAGCCAGAGAAGATCAAAAACAGAGAATTCAGGATTTGACCATTCTTTGTAGCTTGACATTGGGATTTTACCAAGGCACAAGTGCTGCCCTCTTGGTAGCGGAACAGTAAAGTGCATTTTGGACTGTGAGACGTACCTGGTTGTTGAGGTGGAATTTGGGGTTCTGTCAGAAAGAAGGTTGGGTCATGACTGGGAGGGGAGGGGGGTGATGTATGTCGCGAATGTTTGTGAACAGGGTGCGGGAAGGATATTTTGTGTCCTGGTTTTACTTTTAAGGAGGTTCTATTTTACTGCAGTGACACAGGAACTGTCGGATACGATGTTCGTGTTCATCTTGGTGATTAGCTGAAAGAAAGCGGACATGCAGTGTGGAAAAAAATACTCTTGGATATAACTACCAATAGCAGAGCACCCAATCTCCTTGCCATTATTCTCTACCTTAATTTTTATGTAATAAACTCTTCAGGTTGCGTGCACTTACAACTCTTGTCATGGAAAATGTCACATTGAAAGGCAATCGAGAAATGTTTGCATATCTCAAATATTTATCTTCTGTTGCGTAGTATTTTCATGTAGATCAATAAATTCCAAATTCGAGGAAGTAGGGCACATGTCTCGCGCTATGTAACGCGACACATAGCCCTTAACCGAACCTTGTGGGTGGATAACCTTCAGAGATGATGACGAGACGTGAATGAGATTTCACACAACTCGACAGAAACACACGAAAAGTCCAGAGATGATTTGATGAGGAGGAGAGGAAACCAGAAGCGAAAATGAGCGAGATGCCCAATGCGTCTCCCCCCCTCTTGTTTTAAAGGGTTCTATCTTACCATCCTGTCGCTTATTTCCCGTGTTAGACCAACAGAATTCAGCAGGAAGGACTGAGCGATGCATAACCTCGCCATGGAAACGGACCATTGATCGCTAGCTCACGTTGATTATTCTCTCCGCACACCGGTAAATGACGTACATGATCCTTCTCCCTGCCGTAAGGCTCGCGCTTCCATTGACGCAGCGTGTGTTAGTCCAGCGCGATAAAGAATGATTGCGCATAACAGAAATGGCCAACGAAGGAGGATTCAATGGCTTAAGAAATAGGAGACAAGTCAGTGGGGGCCCCCACCAACCTACGATTTACGGTAATGATTGAATGATTGTGTCCATCGTTGACTGATGCGCAGGAAAAACAGTTCGTTAGAGGTGGGCTGTGAAAGGCCGCTCTCGTTGCACCAACAGAATTCGTCGATGCAGAAAAACGCAACGCACCCCCCAATGCTGTTTTTGTGGAAGAGAAAAGCGAAATGTTTTTTGTATTTGAAACCACTCGGAGGGGAGGCATGATCGGCCAAGCTCATCAATTTTCTCGTCACTTTAAACGATGCCTGTATAGTGAGGTCACCGATGGATTTGGACATCCGACAGCCGTAACTGAAAGACAACTCCGAGTTCAAGAACAAGCAGCCGAGTTTCTGTTCAAATTTCTTCTCCTCAACACAATTTTTCGTCCTGCGAATCTTTTTGCCACCAAAAATCTGAAGAAAAATTTGCGATTACATTTGTAAGAAATATCCCAAATATAAACTCCCATCCAAATCTCCCTTCGAGAGCGGAGTTGTCGCAAGCGCAGTGAACGGAATCGAATGAGGGCATCAACAAAGCTCGTGAGATTCGGCAATTATTTGACATCAAATATTTTCCTGGCGAGGTTTTAAATAAACGAAAGCTCCGTTGCAATAGAAAAGTATCGGCACGTGATTCCTTCCGACGACATTCTGTGCACGTGTACGCGGCTGTTCCTTATCGCGGCTTAATGGTGGACTGGAAAATAACGCGAGACGTGCGAAGGCTTCAACTCCTTCCCTTCCCTCGCGTGTTTCGATGTTAAGCCGAATGTCAACTAAGCTCGTTTCCCTAATTCCGTTTTGATTTCCTCGTAGTTACGACCTTCTGTCAATCCCACGCGCCGCAAAGCTGAGCATTGGAAACGCGATGGGTTCGTTAGTGCGGTGCATTCGCGTAGTTTTAATTGACGTACAATACGGAGATTTAAATTATTCGCGCGCATATTTTGCACCCGAAGAATGCAATTATCGATGCTAGACGGGGTTAATCGGATGAGCTCGAAGATCCCTTCAAACTTTCGTACTGTTTAAAACGTCGTGCAGTGTTCTTTATCAGTTGTCGTGTTTACAGAAACAGACACTTCCTACTTGTACTTCGCTCTCTCTCTCTCTCTTAATCTATCTTGTTTTCATTCTTGAGATAATTCCACTGGGCTTTGTGCGTGCGAAATGCAGTTTAAACTTGGAAAAATTCCAAAACTTGTTTTAATTGATGAAGAGACGATTGAAGTTAAAATTCAGAGAAAGAAAGCGAACAGAAAACGAGTAATCGCTTGTCAATGACAGAAGACTCGCGCGCGTTGTTCAACCTGCTCATTGCAGCGGTTTGATCAACGATTCATTACGAAACATTCTCCAATATTAATTACTGCGCAACAAACCGCATCATCCTCAGATAGAGGGCGCCAGCGTCACAGCCGCTTCACTGCAATTAGCTATCGACAACATTTGCATTCGAAATTCATGAACGTCTGTTGGATCGTAAAATATGAAGAGAGAAAAGCGTGTACGTTACCACTTCTCTGTACGAAGGGGAGGGGTCTCCCAGGACGACGGGCAGCGAGATCAGCAGCAGCAGCACGGAATGAGACATCAAAGCCACCACGAGGTTGCGGTGAACCTGCAGCCGAGAACACTGCAGAGATCTGAAAGAAGAGTCGTTCGCATTAATCGTGGAAGATTAACAATATTTTGAATTTTAAAAGTTCCAATGATTAAGGTTTACTAATTAATGTTAAAAAAATGAAACAAATGCCCAGAAACAATTCTCGTTATCGCAAAACATTGAAGAAAGTTCTGTTCTGAGAGAGGAGTCTGAGTGCTCAGCATCTCCCTTGGCTTTCTGAGCTTCGATGCGCTAAATAAACTCGTCGCAGAATACCTGAAGATGCTCTGAACTGTGCGCAGGGTGAAACGCTGAACCGGCGCGAGGTTGGTGGTGAGCGAAATACTTGAAAATGCAAGAAAGAGTTCGTTTGCTCAATGATATTGAAACATCGTGAGTGTTGGTAGAAAGCACTCGATCGGAAGCGATTTCTCCACTCTGTCGGAGTGCGAGGTGCCTGCGGGAATTTCTAAAGTTCTGCGCGAACCGGAGATTTCATAACACAATCTGAACAACATCCGCGTTTGCAAATATCGCAAAGGAATACCACGAGAATACGAATGACAGGATCGGAGTGTGCGAAAGGACTTTATTTCATCTCCACGTGGAGACGGAATCCTGCAGAATAAAACTTCGTTCTGTCCGCTATTTTATTCCTTGGCCGAAGGAAGAAACCCTCATCAAATATTGGCATCGCATGTCCATGAAATGCCGAAAAACTCACCCGTACTTCGGACGAAATGAGGAACTGTTATTTGGCGAAGAAAATCTCACCACATCTGTTTGGTCTGTCTTCGGTGATATCCGAAGATCTTTTGTAGAATTCGGAAATTGGTCCAAATGGGAGCGATAATGAAACGTCATCGTAGGTCAGTTCGCTTTCCAGTGAGAAAGCGAACTTTCTCACTTCCTCCTTTATGCAAAGTTTTCTTGAAAATACAAGAATGAATCATTTTGCATCTTGTTCAAGCTCTTCACGAATATTTCCCCAACTTCTGACACGTCCATTGAGGGGCATCCCCACCTCACCCCATATTCAGGTCGATGAATTCACTTCGTCCTTCCTCTTGAGCGCTGCAAGAAGACAAAAATTAAAGCTGCATACAAACATCGGATCGTGTTTCCCTCAGACTGCAGTTCGGGGCTTAGAATCACTGGGGGGTAAGATGCTTTTTACCTGCCGGAATGCGCGTGAAAGATTAAAATAGCCAACGACTTTAATGATTCTTTCTAGGACTTAGTTCACAAAGGAGGTCATTTTTTTAAAAGAAAAGTAGATGGAATTGGTGTCAAAGGACCCCAAAAGGACAAAATTAACCCAAATTGCAATTCTTGATATTTTACGATTAGCACGTGCTCAATACGTTTCAGAGCGCGTTGAACAATACCGGAGTCCGTGAAAGTTCTCCCATTTCTTCGAATATTTATTCCCATGTTATCGTTCGTCTGAGGGATCCTTTTCGTTGCTAGGGAGGTGGATGCAATTTTCGCCTCAACGGATCGGTTTACAGGACTCCAACAGGAGTGCTTCACCAAAGCTCTGTGGGGCATTTCCTCCAAGCACGCGGCCACATCAGAGAGCCGCAGAAATCATTTTATGGCCTTTCTTGGGGCGGTAAAGACGTCCATAAATAAAGAACGGCAACCAGACCGGCGAACTAATGATAAAGACCTCCCGCTGGATAATGACCGCAGCATATCGCGGTTCACAGTGGCGAAGGGATCCAATAACGTCCGCGATTTCTTCCACCTCGGTACACTCGCGAGCTTGTCACCGTATAATGAGCATCCTTTGACGAGGCGAATACGAACCTCGTGTATGGCCTGCGGATTATGATCAAAAGACAAGCTGCGGACTCGCAAATTTTAATGGGACACACTCGTAATACGACGCGATGCTGGGAAACAAGTTTTCTTTTATGCCCGTAAACAGAATTTGTAAGACGAGCATTTTTGTTCCTGTTTTTATTTGTGGGTGTAAACCCCCCCACCCCCTTAAAGTGATCCACGTTAAAGAAGAGATTTGTGTTAAGAAAGTGAAACCGACTTGAAATATTTCGCTAACAACATGACCGAGAGGACTTGGCAACATAAATGTTCCGCGACATTAATCTACGCGAGGAGGAACGATCGACAGGTGAAACAGGCATTCGTACATTAAACGGGCGAATATTGCCGTTACTTTAACGCTACCATCAGCTTCACAATTTCCCATTAAAGCGAAGCAAACGTTTTCCAAATTTGCCTTCATTTTCACTTTTGCGTTGCGAAGAGCGATCTGCTCTGCGCGCAAATCGAAGAGCAAAACGAGGGCCGAAGTTTCAGGGTTCAGTCCGTGGGGAGTCGAACTTGTGTAATTCGAGAACTTGTTATGGCCTCGCAGTTTGGCATTCTGCAGCCGAAGCAGTGCGAAACATCTGCGAAGGGAAACGGGTTGTCGATGAGAGAGCATCGCATGCAATTGATTGGACTTCAAGGTTGACGTTCTCGTTCCAGACATTTTGATCCCGAAAGGAATGCGTTTCAAAATCGATCTTCTGAAACAGACCCTTGTGGACCGCCCTCAAGGGAAAGTTTGCGACGTCTTACTTGCCAGCATTGCAACAGAACTCATCGAAAGGTTCCTCGAGGACCAGAACGAGCTGCGTTGAGGTTTCTAAGGAATTGGTGCAATACCGGGGAGTTTCATCCAACTAAAAGGTTCCTTTCAAATTTCCTCTTTACGTTGGGGGTCTGCGCTTTCAAGGACCGAGTCTGCTCTCGTAGAGGGATCAAAGTGGAGCGGAGAGATGGATGAGAGCTGTTCAATGCGCGTGCTTATCTTTCACTGGAAAAAGAATGCTGCGAATTCATGAAGCGATTTCGTAAACTCTTTTAATTTCTGTGGGGGTTAAGACCGAAGCAACTGCGGTTATGAGGCCAGTGGATTACGTCTGTTGATTGCGCGTATTCTTCTAACCGGTTTGCCTGTTTTGCGGAAGGAAAAACGCTCGTCTTCGTATGAGACCGTAAAACTCACCTTCGACCGAAAAGCTCTTATAAGGGGCCTTCGACTACGTAAGGGGTGATCAGGGGAGAAAGTAATCGCTTCCGTCGTTACACTGTCTGCTACTACCACAGTTTTGCGCTGACATCCTCCCGCCGGTTCTCGACGGGCTTTCTTTTTCCGAGAAATGCTGAATTCAAATACACGAAGTGACCAACATATTAGGAACACTCCATCGTCCGGGGGAACTTAGCTAGAAAGGGTTTGCACGTTTATTTCAATGCATGCGTACGGACTTTCAGCGAGTGCGATAATCCAGTGCTCGATTTCTTACGCAAATGCCACCGAAGCTACTTCGAACTCACGCACAGAAACGCTGACATGCATAAAGGATGTTCCCGTAATCGTAAAACATGCAGCCACGAGTAGTCCTACGGCTGGAAAAAACTTAGTCAAGCAAGAGGCTGCTGACGACACTCAGTCTAACGGATGACTCGGGGATCAAGTGGCGACGAAGTACAACAGCGGTTTGCTACCAGACGTGGACAGCAAGTTTCATACCCTGCAATTGCACGACGACAATCCAGGGGCCCCGCCCCTGTGACATAGAACACCGCCAGTTGGCCCTGGTACAACAGACGCAGGTTCATCTACGTGAAGCGCTTTCGATATGAAAAAATTGGTTCAAGTAGGTATTCGAGGGAGGGAATTTTACTTCGGGGATTCGTCAAGCGAAACGAGTTGTGTGGAGGGGGTTTCCTCTTGAACCGTAATTTCTTGTTAAACAGACGAGCAGTCCCAAGAACAGGCTCACGTGATTGTCTCAGCTGGTAAGCCCGTGAAAACTTAAAACTAATCCCATTTTAACCACGGATCTTTTCAGGTTAGTTTCCGTCCTTTCAGTGGCTTCTAATTTCTAATCCAGATTGCAAGAATCATCAAAACGAATTGAACTTCCTTCTCCTTCTGAAATATTTTTATCGCAGGAAGTTATTTTTCTGTCGCGAGGGGGTTCCGCGTTATAAAGGAGGACGTAAAGAACTCTTCCATCAAGACGAGACGAATGCAAATCCGTGTGGTGATAGCGGATCTAATTGCGTCTTTGATTCTCCAATTCTTTCCGTCTCGCGACTTTCAATCCGTGGCAGACGGCACCATTTCTGTGACGTAAAACGCAGAGGTCATCAGCTCGCATCATTTGTTTGCATTAGCGGATCTCGAGGGATTTCGCGGAAGAATTTCGATTCAATTGCGTTTTATTTGTTTGATTAAGAGGGAGTCCTCGTCTCGCGCAAACGCGATGTTAAATCTGGCATTCCGCCAGTTAACCTCACCCTCAACGGCGCATTCAGAGCTTTCTCTTGGGCGCGAGCGAGCTGTTGTTTGTTATTAAACTTTTTCTTTCCACGTCGAACTCGCATCGGAGCAGATGTTTTAATCTTTTCATCGCGTACGTCTTGTAAGAGAATTCATCCTTTATTGAACGACCTCGGAGGAGAGAAAATAGCGGCTGCCACATAAATCAGCGTAAATGAGAGCTCCTCGGAGGCTTTGGCTTTCACGGTCAGACCACCCTGTTTGTATGCTGTAACTTAATCTTTCAAAGCGTCAAGCTTTGCTTGAGTCGTCTTTAAAATTGTCTTTTTGTTCAAATCCCCGTGAAGCCACTTCTCTGCATTACTCACGTGTAGAGTAGGGAAACCAACGTTATCTCTCCGAGCAGATCCAAAATTTTAATACGTTTTGTGATTTATGAGGAGAAAAGGAGAAAGTCGACGATGTGGATCAGGTCATCTGTAAGGATATATATTTTTTTAATTCTATGGTTTTTGTGTCACGTGCGAAGTTATCGAGGCTCGAGTGTAAGCTAGCTACGAACATTTAATGAAAAGTAATGCATCAGGACAGACACTTTTGGTCACCTTGAAAAGAAGGACGAGGAGAGGAAATGTTCGGCTCATTAATGTGCGTAATCGGCGGTGCGGTTAACACTAAGTAGTCCGGTTTGTGATCGGCACGTTTCAGAGTTAACCGCAAGGGAAGTGACGTCGGTTGCATACTTTCGAATGGAATGCAAAATTTTAGCGAACCAAAAACTGCTTTGAATTTTCGCATTTTGTTGAAATTCTTAAAATTATCGCAGAAAAGCATTTTAAAATGTGAAGAAAAAAATTATTTTCGTGTTGAAACTTGTGGAGATAACTTGTTTTAAGGTGCACGCTGATCCCTGAACATTTCTAGATGGCTATAACCAGCCACCCGTACTTGAGATGGGCGGGCGAATTTGTGTTGCGGTTCCGTTTTTTATAAAAAAAAAAATCCCAAGTGCATTGGCATCGCCCATCCGGTGTAGCAACTTGTAATGGTTGAAACGACGAAACATTTCCGTGAAGATTGCACACGCTTAACAGACAGACACACCGTAGACATTACAATCAAGCGGAGCATTACGTTACTTTTTATGAGCACGTGCTTTCGGAATTGGCGTTCTTTTGAGTGCTTAGTTGAATAGGGTAAAGAAAAGAAATCAGTAGAAATACAATTTTATTAATACAGACCAGTATTTTACAATAAAAACATTTATTCGAACCTACCAGTTTCGCCAGCAAACTGTCTGGCTTTTTCAAGGCAACACGGAGATATGAAAGTTAGTAAATGCAAATTAAAAGGAACATAGAAAACGTTGTAAACCAAACTAGTATCTATGGTTGCACGTTTCGCGTGACAGAGATGACTTATTGTTCTTATTCATTATCACGCATGCGTATTTGTTGTAGACTTGTAATGTGATTACTGGCTAGCTGTAGTTCAGATTGATTGAGAGAGAGGATCAAGTTTTTCCACGAACTGTTTAGAATTCCCCCCTGATTTCTGTTGAGGTTTCCGCCGGTTATTGACACTATTGTGGCTTCCTTAAATACACGATGCCTGTAGTCGTCATCGAGATATGGCATGGAGCTGTTTTGCCAATCTATCGTGTGGTTAGACGTGCAGAAATGATGCGCTAAGCCGGAAGAGATGCTTCTGTTGTGGTTTACATCACCAACATGTTCTTTTTGTCTAATTTCTAAACTTTGTGAAGTTTGTCCGATGTAGGCAAGACCACAGGATGTGGATGATATTTTCATCATATGGCAAGACAGCTTAGCAACCTAAAATCGTTTGTAGATATAATCCACTCAATACCTAGCAAGATAAAATTCACTCTGGAAGTAGAAAACAACAACCAACTGCATTGTTTAGATATCTTGATAAAAAAACAACAACCTAACAGTGTCAAATTATCCATTTACAGAAAGCCCACAGATACTGGAAGATATCTTCATTATACTTCAAACCATCACAAGACACACAAACTGAGCATTATCCCCATGTTGAAACATAGAGCCAAAAAGTTTATATCAGAAGAGGAGGATACACAGAATAAACGCTCACTAATAGCCAACTCATTCTCACAAAATGGATATCCTCAAAACATCATCAAAAAATATCTGTACAATGACAACCCCAGACAAGAAGAATCCCACCGTCAGCACATTTCTACTGTAGTGATACCTTTCATCAAGTCGATTTCTTATCAAATAGCAAGAATACTCAGAGCACACAACATCAGAGTGGTCTTCAAACCAACCCCCAACATCAGACAAGTTTTAGGATCTCCAAAAGATAAAGTTCCTTTCTACAAATATCCAGGAGTATTTTACATTCCCTGCTCGTGTGGTCTTGTGTATTTCTATTATAAAACGACCAAAAATGTATAATTTAAAAAGAAATTGTTCTTCATCGTCGAGTTGATGCGTGACCCCCCTAAAGAAGCATCTTCCCTCTTAATGGAAGATTGGCAACTCTCTTCATAACCCATTCCGATGGTTTGTGTTATTTTTTTGTGGATTTATATCGAGGTTTAGTCGACGAATGAAAACAGAAATGGCGATTATCAAATGAAATTATTCTCGTGTAATTTTATGAACTTATTTTTTTCATTTCTAAAAACGCAGCATCAAATTTGTCATCTAAGTAGAAAAACGCGTGTTTCTACTTAGTAAATAGAAATTATTCTAAGTATTGAATTATCCTGTTCAGCAAGGAGTTGGTTACCCGAATCAAAGTCTGTCTTTGGAAAAGAGCGGATTTTTGCAACAATTCAGGAGAATCTTCATTTTTTGTTACCCAACAAAACTTATTTTGTATTATCTAATGATAACCCAAAACTTGTCGAATAGGAAAAAATATAAAACCAAAATGTAAACACTTCAATCGCATATTCTGCTATTTTGCAATGTCGAAAATAAACGCAAATTTTAAATCTGATTTGTTTCTTCTCGATTCTTTCTTTGAAGAAATCAACTCCAAGCAATCCATTTTATTGGAATTTTCTTTGTTTCATTGCCTTGAGAAAGTTCTTTGTTCGGTCTGTAGATCAGAATCTCCGGATTATGTAATGTCAGCCCATCCTCCCCCAATGCTGCTAATGGAGGTGTGTGCGTGTGTGTGTGTGTGTGTGTGTGTGTGTGTGTGTGTGTCTCACAGGCTTAAAAGCCTTTCGCAGTGGAAATTTCGTGTAGTGTTAACGTCTTTAATTCTCTTTCATTCTTACTGCTGCAAATGAAGAGGAGAGAAGACAAAAGCCTTGATATTAGCGCGATGTAAGAAACCCTTTCAAGAGAAACGCATTGTTTAGAGAAATAAACTTTCTCTAAAAAGGCCACTTACGTCACTTTCTATTCTTTGTCTTCAAACATGAAGACAGAAGTTTGTGTCTGCGTCCAACAATAGGCTCGTTCTTGACAGTAATAAGTTCTGTTGTTGAAGACGGATCGAAGAAGTGAGGTTCTTCTTTGGATAAACTCAACCTTCAAGATCATGTTTGATTTCTTCTGTTCAGTTAGTTGGAGTTTGTTGTTGACAACGTCACAAATGCTTTCTTCCGATGACGAGGTCTTTAGGGTTCATCCTTCAGTGCGAAGTGTATTCCTGTACTGATCAGTTACTCGAAGTTGTGAAGAGGACCTCCTACTGTTACGGAAGACTAAGGTGGGCACGATCTTAAACAGAAGTATCAATCTGGCACACGAAGATTTGGCTCTCCAATCGTTAGCACCTCAGAAATCACCCACTGGATAAACTCGATCTTCAAAATAAATTTTACAAGAAGTTCAACCGTAAAGGAGAAGTGTATGCTTGGGTATCTTGATTCCCAATCCCACATCCAAAATAACGGACGTATTGCAAGTCCTTACTGGAGAGGGACGTTTGGTCCTTGTAAACGGACTGTGCGAATAACAAAAGCAATCCACGCCTGCTTTTACAGCATCCGACTTTTAATTGTAACATTCCATCGATAAATTTAAGGATGTGAGAAATTGAAAGTCGTCTGAGCACGGGTGGGAACAGCCCAAATTCGTGTAATTCAAGTATTCTCCGATTAACGTTAACACAAGTAACCGAACTATTTCTAACCCTCAGCTAAGTGATGCGGCAGCCATGACAACTACCAAGCAGACAATGAAATGAGATGAGGGGGTTGTCATCCAGTAGCCAAGAATGCTAACCAAAAGTTGTACAAGTAACTCGTGATGTAGTTTGGACCTTCCTCTCTAGTATGTTCTTTGGAAGACCTAAACTAGCTCCTTAAGAATATGAAATATTATTCTGTTGTCGTATTCACGTAAGAATCACGAGGCTGCTGTGTTTCGTTCTAACTTTGTAGCATAGAATTTTGAACTTCGAAGCAAACTGAAGAGTTCCACGCGATGTTCGCTTAATACAAAACAGCAGCCTAAAGGAAACATGAAAATCGCCGTAAGCACGTCGATGGTGTAAAAGATTTAAGAAGACCAATCTTCTTTTTAATCCACACACAGAGCGAAACGTGTTTAGAAATCCGCGTTCAAACAAAGTGATCAGAGGAGCGTGAGCAGAGATGAAGAGCTTTTCTTAGCGTGATTACTTCTGAGAATTATTTATCTTTGCCGAGTGAAGCCTGTTGTGTCACTCCGGGTTCAATAATTGCGAGTTCAAATAATGCTGACATCCATTTTAGAGTCGCTGTTTGTTCTTAGCGGGAGAGAAAGCTCTTCGCTAAACCAACACGCCCACCCGTCACAACCTCAGGCTACGCGGTCTTCAGCTAGTAGCGCGTGGCTCTTTAAACCGCAACAGCATGCGTGAGGTTTCGGAAGCGATTTTCCTCCTCCAAGGACTTATTTGGACCGCTAATAGAAGACTGCGGCTGAAAGAATAAGCCACACAAACGCATGCTCACGTGAAGCAGATTTCAATGCACCTCAGACGCCTCACACGTGTTTACCAACAGAAAGTTTTCGATTAGCTTTTGTATTAAAAGCGAAGTATTGGCAGGTCTGAAACGTGAAAACATCATTGTTAGCGGCGAGATGTTTGAAAAGTTGTTGATTTGACGCGATGAAACTTTCGAAACAAAATCTAATCTGGAGGCGCAGTAAGAATACGTTAACAAGAAAGACGCTACCTCATGGTGGGTGGACACAAACACGCACACTTCGAGAGTTAGGGATGAGCAAATGGACTCCATTCTTCTGCTCTTCAAAGTGTCGGATCTCTCCCACTTGGAAGTAAAATATGTCAACATATTGCGGCTCGAACAAACCTGAACGAGGTAAAGACAGAATTATAACAAAAAAAAAAGCTCGAAATATCAGGCCTGTAAATATTTTCACCCAAAGCACGTGCTCTGATTACAAGTGATCGTGAAATAACACGATGAACTGGGTCGTCAGAAAAATGAATCCTGTTCTGATCCGCAGGATTATAAAAGGGAGTATAACAGTCTCGTGTAGTGAACTGGTGATGAGTAGATGAGCACGGGGCTGACTATTGTGATATCAGCGCTGCGAGTCCATTCATGTTTCTTCAGATGAAGTCGTCAGACATGCGTGCGGCAGCAACATCCTTTTACACGAGGCCAGCGTTATTTGGAAGCACTTCGTGTATTGAATCTTCAAACGAAGTCCCTTTGATCGTTCGCTCACAATCCGTGATCGTAATTCACATTCCTCGGCTGGCACTTTGCTTTTTTTTCTAGCCGAGGCTTCCGTCGTTTGTGTCGCTTCTTAAATTTTTCGAAACCGGATGTCTTCATTGGAAGACGAGTGCGTTTCTTAGCTGAAGTGGGTAGACGAAGCGAAGGACCGCAGGAGGTCCGCTCACATTCTCGATCGAGGGAGAATTTACACCTTGATGAAAACGCGTTTTAGCGAAATAAATTTATCTTAAAAGCAATGCTGAAGCAATCGTTTCTTCAGTTCGGAAGGTGGAAACCGTGAAAGTTTCCATCTTAAACATGGAACCTCAGACAAACGACGTAAAGGCTCTGTTGAGATATTTCGGTCTAGCGTAGGATTGAAGGATCGAAGAAAGAAGCTCCTCCTTCCTCCACCGGAGATTCCGCTGCTCTGTCAGCAACATCTTTGGAGTGGAAACAGAGTGTTCGAGTCCCGTCTCGGATCAAAGCCTTTTCGAATGAAGGCGACTTTTCCGCTGTCGTATACGGACATGGAAGGGATTTTCTTCCTAAAAGGGTCTTTCTTTTTTTCTTTCCGTAAAAGAAGCAAACCACCAATCAGATGGAACAACCAGTAGCGAACAAAATGAACCCATTCCGTAGCTTTAGTTGCTTCGGTCTTGGAGTAACCGAATCAATCCGTCGTCGTCACCATTCACGTTAAGTTCTTCATTCGGAAGTTGAGATTTGACCAGAGAGGTTGTTCCGCCTCTACTCCTTCACGAGAAAAACCTCGTTAGGCCTGAATGAGATGCGCGGACTCGTTGGAAACATTTCTTGGGAGAATTTCAAAAGCACTTTTGGAAAGCGGAGTTTGAACTTTCATTTCTAGTTCTTTCTTTCTTTCTCTCTCGTTCAGATATTTTTCGTCGAAAGTATTCTTTTTAGGAAGTGGGTTCGGTTCGATGCAGGGAAGAGAAGCAGCCGAGAAAGTATCGGGGATGTTAAGGGTTGTTCTGCCATTTCGGAAAAGGGAAACTCGTGAGGCGTAGCACGCAAAAAATGACATTCAAAAAAAAAAGAAGAAAAATAAAAGAATTTCTTCAAAAATATGAAGAAGTTTGAATAAATGCAAAAAATTTCCTCTTTTAAATTAATTTCATAAAATAATTTATTTGTCCGTTAAAATAAATAATTTGAGAAAATAAGCGTCTCTCGTTGCGTAAAAGAAAAGGAGGGATGTCACTTTTCGGAATGGGTCGGCCAAGTCGCAAACCCTGTGGGACAAGTGTCTTTTCGTAGAATTGCGGGCTTGGAAATCCGACCCAATAAATATTTGCGACATCGAAATTCACAGCGTAGAAAACCCCACGTGCAGAAACCGGCAAATATTTGCGTTCGTTTGATCGTGCAATGCGACGATACGCTTTCCTGTTTCCATGACAACAAGTGCTGCATGTTCGCAACGGATGGCACGACAGTCGGCGTGTGTTTCCCGCTGCATAACATCGTCAAAGAGATGTTGCATTTCGCAAAGAACACGGATCGTAATTTTAGCACGTGCCGAACCCCTATCGCATCGATGTGGGTTTTTAGCGCAAACAAAAACAACGCGGAAGGTGGGCTCGAATAGTCTGGGGACCGTCAATGGTTTGGAGTTTGAAAGGGGGAGGAGAAGATTCAAACCGATGACGTTTGATGCAACCTTTTCCAAAGAAAAATTTCACGGCTTTCGCACATTCGGAATCACGGCGACTCGCCGTCTAGTCGAGTCTCTCATCAGTTGGAGGTTAAGTGAACTACTCGCGTTGCCACAGCAACCGGAGAATGAATTAAAGATTCGTCTCTGATGGGTTTCTTCGGTTTTGTGGAAACCCCAATGGTATTGAGGAATTTCATTAAGAAAACGAACTCCCTTTCGTGATCAGAACTGTTCGGAACCGATTTCGTCTTCAGGCGACTTACTCTTCAGTAACGACCCCCGAGCAATAAAGAGAAAAGTTGAGATGTTTTGAAGTAAACAAAAACGCTTTCATGGTTAAATGACGAGGTTATTTAAAACCAACTTGCTTGTTTCTCACGTGCATAATTAACACGTGATTGAAATAGACGGGTTACGCACGTCAAAGTGATTGGTAGATGAATTCAGCCAATTATGAATTCAGGTCCTTCGAGTGAATAATCCCGTTTTTCACACGCGCTTCCTTTTGATCTTCCGTTTTTCCTTTATTTCGATATAACTCTCCCGTTCACTATTTTCAGAGGCATCCCATTACCTCTTGCTCTTCACCCACACGTGCTCTTCTGCATCCACGAGCCATTTCTTTGTTTCCGCCTTTCAACCTTACGCGATGAACACTCAGCCGCTAAATTAAACGGATCTCTGCGATTAATAGAGCGAGAAATATCTGTTTTAAAGGATACCGTCAGCTGCTTCTAATGCGTTGTTTGATGGCATCACGAGAACCCCTAAAAAGGTCTTCCGCTATTAAACCCCAGTAGAAAAATTTACTGCGCTACAACAGCATCAAACCACCTGTCATTAATCACTGCTAAGAATCGCTCCTTATCTTGTAATTAGTGCTTCCTAATTTTGCTCACAGAACACCATTTCCATCGCGCTGCTGTAATGACGTGAAAAACATACAAACTCAGCCGACTTTGAATAACGGGGATCATTATACATGCATGAACTTCGCTGAGCGTCAGTAGTAACATCAGTACTTTAATAACCAAGACGTAGCTCACTCATTCTTATATCAACCGCAGTGTCAATATTAGCGCGCAGTCGAGCTCGCCTCAAAAGCTGCCTTTTCAATATTTTAAAATTGAATTCTGCATTTTAAAAAGAAATTTCTTCTTTGAGCGAAGATTATTTTTGAGACGAACTCTGCACTTCCTTATTATTAATGATGGCTTTCAACAGATGCTTTTATCTTAATCTTATAATTTTGCTCGCAGAACACAATTTCTTAAATTGCGAATACGAGGTTGTTTTGATTTTTACGAACAGAGACCTCTTGCGGTAGCAGCTTGAAACTGAGTTATAATCTTTTAACAAATTTATTACTAGTAAAGAAGGCAGCTTTGAGGAAATTGTGATTTCTTCGTGTTTGATGATTAGCATGATGAAGAATACATTTGGAGAAAGTTTTTTATGTACTTTAAAGTAGCAATCACTGGAACTCGACACTCAAATTTTTGTAATATAAAAGCTATGATTATAAACACACACTCACACACACACTCCTGCATACTACATAGCAAGGAGTGATTAAGCAGAGGACTTACTTGAAATAGAAGAAGATGAAGAGGGTGATGGCTAACAGGAGAAGCGACACGGCGGAGCACACCAGGAGGATGACGCTCACAATCACGGGAGTCGAAGGAATATCCTGGAAAATATTTGAGAACAACGTTACACATCACGAAGTCATTTCGGGCATGTTCATCATTACGTAAGCCGTTTGTGATCTTGGGAAGCGCGAGAATATTCGGCGAATTAATGCGTTTGAAAGGGGCGAAGTCTTGGGTTATTTGGGAGAAGAAACGCAACGAAGAGGGAATCATTGGCGCGTCAATCTAATTTAAGGGTCGAAAGCGTATTTTAATTGCGGTAATAAAAATATTGCTCGGTCTTTTATGCTTAATGCGCACGTGGAGATGGCTGTAAGTGAGTGATGGGGGGGGGGGTAATATCTGTGGCGATTGCGCAATCTCGACAAATCCACTCGCAGCAGATTTTAATTTCCGCAAGCAACAGTGCGATCGAATTTCTTAAGATATTCTCATCAAGTTTTATAGAAACAGTACCGAACTGAGTATCCCGCTAAGGCCGTTCTGTTAGAACGTGAGGGGGGGGGGGGGTAATAAAGGGGAGGAAGATAACGAGCCGAGAAGTTTAACGCTCCTTAAAGGCGCGAGAGATTGAGACTGTCGATTTTAACGAGCGCGTTATTGTTTGCGTATCGCAATAAAACAGAAGCTTTATTAGATTTCATGGGGGGGGGGGGGCTAATATTAACGCAGCTAATTTTACACTCTCTCGCTCTGTCCTGTTCTTTCTTGCGGCCTCAAAGGAAAATCGTCTGCTTGCTACCTTCTCGAGTCTTGAACTCAGTGATTGCGATAGTAAAAGTTTGTTTTCGTTTTTCATACGAGGAATTCGAGTTCAGAGTGCAGACAACCGAGGTCGGGAGCTACTCCTGTTATCCTCATGCCTTTTCGTATTGGTTTGTCCGCGTTGAGCGATGGGGGGAGGGGGGGGGGGGAATATGGCAATTCTTTTTTGTTTTCACAGCGTCCTTGAAGGGGATTCGTTCGTTTAATTTTAATGCACTCTCTTCACGGCTTCCTCGAGGGCATCAGGGTACCCCTCAAAATGGATTTCTTACTTTGGTGAGTAGAAATAAGAAACACGTTTCCATTGGCACAACTTGGTCGCCTTATTTTTACTTCTGTGAGCGAAGAAATTGAAATTGGGCCGTCGATTCTTTAAACGCCTTCTCAGCAACACTCGAATTATCAGTCCTTATTTGAAAATTAAATGGCTTTGAAGTTTACGGACGTAATCGTGTACGAAATAAGAGAGCGTGGAACGTGTGCGCGAAGCGTTTGCGACGTAGTGCAGTCCCTGATATGCACCGCCTGGTGGAGTTCATCACCAGAATGTCATCGCCCACCCACGATTCACAATGAAAAGTTATTTTCTTCCGGAAAAGATGATCCATCTGTCATCAGCGCGTGACACGGGCTTTCTTTGGGTAGGCATGTCGTTAATAATCTGCACAGCGGGGGCGGGGGAGGTGATGCGTTTTGTCGATATCAAACCTTAAGGAAGTTCGAGTGCCACAGACGGAATTCTCTTCTTTCTCGGTGAAATTGCTCTCCGCAACTCGAAGATGGCTATTAAAGTGGGTGGCGGGAAAAGACTCGTCGTAAAGCATTAACCTATCGACAGGCTGCTGCTAGATCGATAGACGCGCGTGAAAAATAATTCCTTCTTTGGGTTTTCCGCAGTTTACGACTTCTCCCATTCGCCATTAAGACTAATTTTCCGGGAAATGGAAAATATCGCAGAAAATTGCATTAACCACCCCTCCCGCAAGTCATTGAAATATAACCCATCTGGCAAGAGCTCCTTCAACGTCACCCGAGGGGGGGGGGGGAGATGTTACGCGCTTGAATTGTGAGGGTCCTTTTTCGTGGAAACTTTTCGCAATTAATTGGAATCGAAGCTGTCTCGAGGTAGAAAATGAACGGAAGAGAAAGATTAATGCGAATGTCTTTTGGATGGATAAGGCGAGTCGGTGATGATGCGCGAGCATTTGGGGAAGGCAAACTTATCTTTTTATTCCAAAGAAAAAGCAACAAGATTTGGTCGGAGACGTTTTAATGGATGCTTTTTAATGCTGTTTTGTGGTTAAAAATAAATCTCAGGAAAAACTTGATCGCGTGCATACAACGGAAATGAGAGCACCTCGAGAATTCCTCGTGAGCATTTACAGCCCGCAAAATTCTTCCTCCACTTGCGAAATAAGAATTTTCTACTTCTGTTTTAAGAAGAAATGCCAGCTTCTTTGCTTACGTGTTGCTCCTTCTCGTGCGAATCCTTCGTCCACGAAGTTCAGAAACCTTAAAGTCCAGGAGTACTTATTAGGGGGTGGGCTGAGGATTGGATAATCTGTAATCTTGAGATTTGTTGAAGCGGTGCGAAAAGCAAAGCCAGTCCTGACATGCGAAGGAATCGCCGATCATTTCGGAAAGTCATTCTGTCTATTATCGGAAAGTGTGAGGCGAGAATTTCGTCGTAGGTGCGAAGACCTGTTTGAACTTTAAGTGACTAAAAGAAACCACGCCGTGGCACGTGTATTTAACTAAAAGAATTGGACGTGCTCCGTTGACCCAAGAGTAGCACATTTGCCTGTCTTCTTTCGATGCTCGTTCCCAAAGGTTAAAAGAATCCTGTGTGAGGAATAGGACGCGAGTTCCAAGCAACCAAACGCCTTCTTCTGAGCTACTTCATTCGAAGCTGTGCTTGTAAGAGCATAAATTTGTTTCCTAGTAGAAACTCTCCATCCCAAAAGACAAACCAGCCTGGAGACACACTCAGTTCATAACCATAACAAATCTTGTTTCGGTCTTTCTTAACGGCGTTTATTATTGAGCGAGGGATGGAGACCGATATTAGCGACTGCTTGGAGAACGCTCTCTTCCACTGCTTTTACTAACCAGCCTCGATTAATTTAAACAAAGCACATTTCTCAATTTATCAATCCTCGCGCAATTAAAAAGCGAGCGACCTTCCCTGGGTAGCACTTAAGACCTGGATCATGGAGTGATGTCAGCCACCCTTCTCAGATCAGCAGTTTGAGATTTGCTTTTCCACATCCGCCGGTGTTGATCACGAAGCGATTTCGGGTCGCTCCCTATTTTTAAATTCAGGGGAGGAGTTAGTTCTTCGCTGCGTTGTACGACTCTGCGATGCAAGAATAGTTAGCTGTACACTACAAGACATTAAAGCTTGCTTGGACGCTGTCGTGAATCTGTCTTTTCGTGAAGAAAATAATACTTGTGGACAGAATACGAATCTGAATGGAAGTAGTGGACTGTCGCTAAGCAAGCGCTATTGGCCCATAGCTGTCGAACCAAATCTGCAAAGTAGGTGCATAAAAGTGCATTCGACGTACCGTTATCTTCAAAAATGAGGTTGAGTTTGCTCTGTCCTGCTTATTGGTTGGTTTAGCGATGGCATCGTCGAAATAAAGTCTCAGCTGATGACACATTCGATGCACCAATGACGTGCAAACTAAAACGCATTTGGATTGAACGAATCAATGGCATGCAGCAGAAAATAAATAAAGATTAGAAGAATTCCACATAAAATGAGCAGAATAATTTTCAAATACGTGACCAGAACTGAATTCTTAATTGAAAGAAGTTAAGTCTCTTGTTCGAGGAGCTCCATCTGTTGGTTTAATACGACAATTGGTGTGGTCGGGCCAATGAATAGCGTACTCGCTCTCTCCAGCCTACAAGCTGTGGGTCCGAATTCCACCATATGTGAATGTCTTTAAGGGGAGATGGTTTTTGCAGCGAGTGATCCCATCCATGGGTTATCCAAGCGTCAACAACCACGGTAACGACACTGACTTACTACAGCCACTCGGGGATGGATGGGATGGAAAAGACTTTCAATGCAACAACAGTTAAATCGCAACTCATTTCTCAGGCTCTGCGATTGGCTCCGATCCACAGGATAAAGATCACGTTAAGAAGACGCTTCAGAGATGTAAACACAGAGTATGTTAACCGCATCCCTCAAACGATTACAGAGAGCTTCCGGCGAAACCAAATTGGCGTTCGTATTACCGAAGGCTAGGATCGAAAGTGATGAATTTTTGTCCTTCAAATGCAAACTTTGTGAGAGGAATATCGACCGAGATTCTCCTTTTGCATTGTGAACAAATCTCCGACGCACCTTCGAAGTTCTGGGGTCACCATTATATTTGATGCACGTCTCTCTGCGGAAGGCTCAACCTGATTTATGCGTTCTCCCTTCTGTGTTTCTCGAATGTCTTCACCCACGGGAACTTCTCCCCAGCGGTCCCTCTAACCGACAGCCCTGGTCTTGGTTGCCTTCGCTCCTGTGAACGGAAGCATCTGCCATTCCACGATTGCAGAAGCGAGCCACCCCGTCTCATTCATCATTTAAGAGGCCAGGGGTGTACAAGATGTCTTGTAGATTTCTGGCCTTGCTTGCATGCGGGACTTACGTAGGCGAGACTAGCCGCTCGCAAAAAATACAAATTGGCAGGAAGAGTGCGATTTATCAGAGTAGTGGTTTTGTACTTCAAAAACGAATGGGATCACATCGTTCGAATTTCGCTTGACCTCCGTGAAGAAACCTTAAAACCTGTTTCACTACGGGAATATTTTTCGACTATGGACAGGAGAAAGAGGACTTTTCGCGAACTTCCACCGTATAATTTCACCGGCATCTCTTTCGAGAGCGCAGCGGATATCCAGACGATGCTTTTGCGGCTTCAAATTGCGTTCTCAGTCGCGTGTGCTTCCGCAAAGAACTGCGGGTTTTTCGATCCTTGAAGCAGCGATTTATAGAAAGTTGGTTCCGATTTGAGGATGAGTACGAAGAGGATTCTGCGTCTGAAATCGGTTAGTACGGCGTTTCAAGTAGCCGCTGCACTAAAATGAAGAGAAGCGGATTCGAAGAGGGTTCTTACGAACAACTTTCGGTGATCATCTGAAATTCCAATCATCGGAGATCCAAGAAAAATGAAGCCATTTGAAGGAACGATCAAAGGAATGAACACATCGGAAATGATTTCGATTGGACGTTCTTGTAAGCACCCGGATGCAAGTTTACACAACGCAGAATTCTGATCTTCCCGTAGCGGACATTCGACGAGGCCAATCACTTCGCAAGAAATAAATAAAAACCATCCCTCCTTTTCGAAATACCTTCGACTGCAAGAAGCGAAAGCTAATCTCATCTTACACTTCCACGATCTATTTCTTTCACGTTCGTTCGTTCTTGTTTTCAATATTAACTGAAATGTTACGCAGCGTGACAGACTGTTAGAAGACATCAGAAAGGGATTTTTTCATCAGTAAATGAGTCCTCCTCATAAGAACATCTCCTTCATAATGGGTTGCTCTGTTTCTTTATTTTTAATTCTCTTTGCCACTTTAAAATTCCAGGTTATCCTGAGAAAACCTGTTATTCGCTGAAGTATTTACACAATCTGCGATTAATTTATTTTTATCACCCACGAAAGTGTTTTGTAAACTTGTATCACGGATGGGCTGTGGATTTTCTTTCTGTTTTTGTCAAGTTATTATTCGTGACACCTCCAAGGAGTCCGAAGACTCATCGCGGGAGGACGACTCTCCGTCTCCACCACTACAACGAGCCTCTACTATCAGCGCCACCTACTATTGTCTCCATTAGTATTTTAAATTTATTTTTTGCATAGTCTGCAAACCCTGCTTTAAAGACCAAACACGACACTTGCTTTTCTAAAAGCACTCCTCTGGGTCTTCAGGGAAGTATTAAAAATCAACAAACATTCTAAAGTGAACCCTGAATGAGGGTGGGCGCATTTATTTGCGCAAACGTTTCTGTGCAAACAAGATTCGTACGCAAGTGAACGAAGAGGTTGGGCAGCAAGCAGTGTGTTGTTTGCACTTCTGAGAACGACTTCGAACGCACCGGCGATGCGAGAAATTGCTTTTGGAGTTTACAAAACTTATTTGCCTGAAGACATTATAAATGGCGATGTCAATTTTCGATCGGTTTATCGAAAATAAAATCGCTGCTGTAGTCAAGAAACATTTTCTGCTCTGGAGACAACTTCTTAATCGAAAAGTAAAATCCCGAAGCCCCCCCCCCCACACACACACACATACACACTGACGTGTTAAGTTTCGAGTTGCCACGAACACAAACAAACAATTCGTGGCATTTGTCTGCGCGTGTTGGCATTTTTATTGCTGAATACTCGAAAACCCGCGTGTTCAAAAATACAATCAAGGTGTAATAAAAGATTTTTTTGTTTTAATGTAAAAATATTGGTTCCTAATCCTGGTACCGATTTCGCTTCATTTGATAATTACGAAACTAACGTCTCAATCCAAGTCTGCATACTAATTATTAGTAAACGGCGTAACACGCATGCGCACAAGCAACTCCATTATCATTCGAACCAGTGACGTCATACGCATGTCAACTTTATTCCAGGCAATAAGTAACAAGACAATGCAGAAAAATATGCATTCTGTATGATGTCGCCTTCAATCGCGAATGTCATTCTAGAAATGTGTCGCAATAACGATTCATTTACACGTAGACGTATGAAGAAATGCGAAATATCTCAGTTTCACACGCAATTAATTTCCATTCGATAATTATGTTGTAAATCACGTTGACACGTTCTTTTTTCTTCTGTTTCCCTCTATTCGCTATTTATTATTAAAGAGCCTTTGAAAATGTTAATTGCATCCGGCGAAACGTCGGCTTGTACATAACGGAGTCCGTCAACTATTCATCTGAATTCCAGTTTCGCAAGTTTTTTTTTTCTTCCGAAACTTTGAATCCTTGCAGAAATGCGAGGATGGTGAATAAAGCAAAGAATGAACACGCGCTTGCAAGATTCAGAACAGTATTTATTTTAATAGCACGTATAACGTACTTGAATTACTTTCCTCTGAAGTCATCCGTGATCGTATCTTTGTCATCCCCATTAAGGTAAAACAGGGCCAGCTTTGTTTATTTCATCGCGTACGAAATATCCAACCGAAGTTTCACCTAATTGGAAGCTTTTGTTGTGGCAGTTGGAAATTCAGGCCATCAAAAGAGGAGAAACCTCATCTGAGCAACGCGCCTCAGTCTTAACTTGTATTTTACAGCCTGCATTTGAAGGGTTTAATAGAAACCAGACACACACGCAAACGTAATCACGTCACCTGAGGATCGCTATATTAAACTCCAAGAAAATGTGTCACGCATTCAGAATTTGGTTCGCTTCGTAGAGACGGCGAATCAGATGATGTCCTAATGGACACATGTGACGTCATTCAACGTTCAATTCTGACGCGTCATTTCACTTCTCGCAGGGGCGATGATGGTCTCGTTGGCGAATGGTTAGCTTATCCACAGCCAAGGGTTCGAATCTCACCACGAACGTGGATGTTTGCGATCGTCCCAGTTCTTCATGGAAAGGGCATCTGGGACTACCGCTTCTGGCAGAGCGCTTCGCTCCCAAAACCCACGAGGGTACAGGGGTGACCATAAGGCGCTCAGTGACGTCACATGCCAATGACTAGCAGTGGTGATGAGAGCCGAAGAGGGTATCGTGTCACCCGTATTTCCACGCTTCGTCTCTGCTGCATCTACAAAAGATTTAGAGTCACCTGGCGAAAGTAATTTTTCTTCGAACATAAGACTGCAGAAAGACGCCCCCCCCCAGTCACCTACTGCAGTTATTCTCGTTCTATCGGAAATTTGTTCACAGTCGCCACTTCCATTCTGTCGGTATAAAAAGAGCTTCGAAGACAGTCGCAAAGCCACTAACGAAGACATTTTAAGATGTCTGACGAGACAAATTTCGGAAATGTGAAATCTTAAATCAGATGTCTGTTGTTGTGTTGGCGTCACCCTCCTTATCGTAGGTCTGAAGTGGGTGGAAAAAAAAGTACCTCTGTCTGATCTTTAGAGTAGGAGGGCTCCGTTTGTAGCTCCCTTAAACATGGGGTGGGGGAAGTCATTTATTGCTTGCTGGAAGACTTGCCTGTGAACGCAGTCAGTCCTTTCAGTTTGCGATCGGTTTCTCCGAGTGACGGACGCTCTTTGATGCAGTGCCTTGGCGTTTGAGCATTGACAGATGCGTTCCATATGCGTAATACCTCCTCCGTGAGCACGTTAATTTTCTCCGTCTTACGGAGAAGCCTTTAAAACTTATAATGGCACGTAATGGAAGAGAATCATCAGCCCGACGCTCCTTGTCTGTTTTGCTAAACAACACTTTTCTTAGAGCTTTCGTCGCTATTAAGTGTTGACGCAGAAAGAGAGCTAATGGCTTTATTCGGCTCGCGTCAAAACCTTAGTTTCATTTCTGCGTGTGTTCTCGCCATAATGGAGCTGCATTGCGTGTTGCTAGGAGACGAACATTTTCCAGGGCTAAACGCGGCAGACGTGTTGTTGCATCCTCCCCTCCGAGAGCATCGTGAGACAAAAGACGTTAAGAGACGGTGTGTTCGGCCGACTGTTAGGTTGCATTGGCAGATATTTAGCGAGCAGGAAAAGAGCGGGGTCGCTTCAACAAACCATTAGCATTTCAGTCGATGAATATAACTCCGCTGCCACATCGCGAGGTGCTTTTCTAGAAGGTCCTTTACACACCGCTGTTGGTTATTTAAAGATCGTACGCCCGGAGGCGATAATTCTGGGAGAAAATGAGCCGTCTTTATGCGCTGTAACACTCGGAAATGCAATCATTCACGTGTCTGTGTTTGTACTCAGCGGAGATGCCCCGGGGTCACGAGCGATGGCTTCGTGTGCGCATCCTCTCTAAGTAGTTCGAATGTGCGTTAATTTCACTTCGACCGAACCGAAAAGCTTTATTAAGATTAACGCCGACTGAGTTCGTTTCCATCGTCTGGAAGATGTGAGATCGACCCTCCCACCCACTTCGTATGACCTGTTTGGATAAACAAATTGCAAGCGGGGGTCATCCCACCCTGATGGGAGGACATTCTGCTTCGCGTCCCCTCTTGAACGTGATTCTACCGTAATTACGTGTGTAGCTTGAAGCTCGTCACTTAACCGTAAGCTAAACAGAATTAGATCTTCGAAAGTGGGTTCAGTTGCGTTGCGATAACGAACCGAGTGGCATACAATTCGGATTCAATTATTTTTATAATTGCGTCCATTCACGTGGCTACGATTCAGTTTGACAAACATTCTGCGGGATAAAAATGATTTAATTATTGAGATTCCGTGATGAGAATCGCGACAATGCTAGAACGAAGAAAAATCGCAATTCTTACCTTTTGCAAGAGCTGCAAGCACTCGGTGTAGTTGGTCCAGTTCCCCCACATCCATTCTCCCCTCTCCGTGCACACTCGGTATGCTTTGAAATCTAGATTGGAAAAAGAAAGAAAGAAAACCAATCAATATATTCTTTATTGGACCAAGCGATGACGAGATTTTCGAAATTAATTTTTCGAAGTCAAAATTGGACTTTTTTGACTTCCTAAAAATTTTGAGAAAAAGTCGGAAGATGCTGCGACTTCTAAATTCAAAGTGGCGCATTTGTGGCAGTCTTGGTGTTTCTTTTATTTCGATGAGTTGCTGATAGTTGTCCCTCCATCAAGACTTGGGTACGTTGGGGGGTGGGGGGGGGGTCATTCACATGCTATTGAACTGATTCGTCTATTTCAATTAACGAGCGACAGTTTTTGAAATGCACTTCGGAGTAAAACATTCGGGGTTTTTTGACCTATTTACATCACGGACAAGACCGCTCGTATCTCGTCAGAAACGATGTTTATCAGCGAAAGAAAGGCGGTCGTTTCCAACTTTAATTAGCAGTTCCACTGTAGAACACCCCCTAATATACTCGTATATACGAATAACATGCGAGTATATTAGGGGGTGCTCTACAGTGGACTGTGCAAAATGCAACTAAAAACGGCCCTTCCTAACTGCATCATCGGAACATTAAATAAGCCCCGTTTACGTTTGACGGAAGGCTTAAATCATACACGACGCACGGAAAACTCCCCCATCAGATCAACATCAAGTTTTTATCCTGATTTTTCTTTTTGGCATTTGAAAGCTGATTCTGCACGTGTCATTGAATCTGTGGGGGTGGTTGCCACAATTCTGGCAATCGTGAATTAGGAACGTAGATACGTCAGATTCGGTGTAAACCAAAGTAACTGGAATATAGCACGTGCACATTCTCGTTGCGTGACCAACTGGAACGAGCTCGCGCATGTCCCAAACATGAACACGCAACTGCCTCCTTTACAATGTGGTAAGACGATTTTGTTCCTCTCATCTTTCGGATTTTATAGAGGCAAATGAATATCCCGTAAGGTCACGAAAGTTTTGTGGAATTCCGATATCCATGAACTCGCATGCAACAGTGCGAAACGATGAACCCCCTTTTAAACCTCATTTCGAGGCGTCAACTTGCGGTTATTTCTGCTCATAAATGGCGAAGCCGCACCGTCAAAGAAGTGAGGAAAGCGGTCAAGTAGACGGAGAGGTCGTTCCTGTAGTGGAAGTATCCCCGAACGGTTCATTTACGGAAGTGAGGAGAATCGAAGACTGCTTTGATGGAGATGACTTCGTAATACGTGCGGCTCTTTCAAAAAAAAAAAAAAAAAAAAGCCGCAGCCTCTCTCATCAACTCGCGAAGTAAGGAAAATAAAGTTCAAAATTTACTCTTCCGCAATCCATAAAAAAAATTCATCTCCTTGTCTCTCTCTCTCTCTCTCTCTCTGTCTCTCCTATTATTCGTGATTCTCGGGGATTCTGGGAATCGAGAACCTTCATTCGGTTATTCTGGGAGGATTTCTTTCAAGATTTTGCAGCCACGTGAATGGTCCTACATCCACTCCGCTCATCCCCCGTAATCTCGCTGTCAGGCGCATCCCAAAGTGCTTGTTACAGCGAGAAAACGAGGGGGGAAGAGCCCTTTTAACTTCCGACAAAAGTTTCGACGGAACGTCCATCACTTTCGGTGCCGAGGAATTCACTCGATCTTATTTCGCTTATTTGCTGGACTGATCGCCCTCTTTCACCTTCGGTCGCCCATCGCCCGATTCTTTGAATACTCTTTACAGAACAGGACGATTTCCCCCTTCATTTCGTTCCGGGACTAAATCAGGCTCGTGAGAGAAACGCAAAACGGTTGGCCGGAATGACTAAAATGCAATGTTCGACATCGTCACGTATTTGACCACCTTTTGGAAAAGATCCCGTTGACTTCGCAGCTTTTGTCTTGCAGGTTTTTCCTTTCTTATCTGAGCAGAGGATTTGTTTTATTGTGCTAAGGGTCATTTGTTTTCTCACGCCATTAATCTTCTCTTTCAATCCGAGCAGGCGCATTAACCCCACGCTCTCATAGCCCGAGCTGCTTCGGATGTAATTACAGACGACGACCCCACCGCGAACTGCTCTTTTGGGATTCTTCTGGGCAATTTCGTTTTCAGGATTATTCATAAAGGAACAGATCCTTAACTAAGGATCGTCTGAGACATCCAATAGTATTTTCTGTTCAGAGAGAAAACAGGGGGGGGGGTCTGCATAATCCTTCGCGTCTTTCTAATAATCTTTCTGGATTTCAGTTCTTTGCAAGCAAGGCCAAGTGAGACGATCTTGAGATGTGATTTTTTGTCGTACAAGACGAACCCTTCAGGGTGAACACAAGTAAGCCTCGGGAACTCTCATTAAAGTCGACGCGCTGAGATCTTCTCTGTGGGAAAACGAGTTGTCGTGTTTTTAGTTAATCGGAACAGGATCTGAATGCTACGGGCCGCATGCCCAAAACAGAACCGTTGGGGTTAAGATTTTTCCACGTGCATCGGATTTCTCTAAAGGGGATTAAATACACCGATGGATTGTGTTTTAACATAATCTGCTGCGTTCTGCGAGAAGCACAGTTCACAGTGGCTGCGCCTGTCTTGGAAATTAGTAAAATTAACGAGTGTCAACAGAGACTATCGAAGCGAGTGGAATCAAGGCGTTGCTCGTGCGACACAATGGACCAATTTGAATGTTCTACGTCATTTTTAATAAGCTTAGGGGCTTTCAGTTCGTAATATTTTTTCTTATTTCCTGAAACCAACTCTCGTTCATTACGAGAGAGTTCAAACATACGCGAGCGAAATTTAATATCAGAATAGTCCCGAATGTCCCAGCGAAAGGCTTGCCGTATACTGTTACGAAGATCTTCGGACAAACACACTTTTTCTCCCCTATTCCCACGAAATCAGATGCGCTCCATTTCCGTAGGGTGGTGAAGAGATGGATTTCGACCACAAGAGTGCTCTGTGAATGACAGAACTGCGCTTTGATCCCAAGAAATCCGAGAGCAGCCCTCGATAATCCTCGTTTAATTGGCGCTCGTGTCTCGAGTTTCTGTGAGTTCTGCACCGAAGCCACAACGAGAGGAAATCGAAAACTTCCACGAGCCTGGAGGCCTGGCACTCGTGACCAATGACGTTGGAATTCGCAACTTTTCTGCGGGCAAGGGGAGGAGCGCGCTTTTCGACTAATCCACAGCTTTTGGCGTAGCACTGCCGAATTTAATCCGCCTCCATAATGTGAGTCGAAACGTGGATTTTTTCATTTGCTTATAAACATGACTCGGAGTCGAAAGAAGCGCGATGGCTTCGACAGATGCGCTTACCGAACGTGCTGTTCCGTTTTCCAGGAGCAAAAAGAATCGCTTCCGTCCCTCCGTTAGCAAAACGACCCAAACGCTGCCTGCCCGAACTTACTCTTGTGCAGTTCAACTTGACGCTCGTAATCTTCTCCCAGAAGAAATAATGTCGGACATACAAATTACAAAACTAAGAAAAATTACGAGTCATCCGTGCAATAACTAAGACTTTCTTGTTTAATCAGCAGAAATTGGAAAGACGAGGAGGAAATTTTTCAGGCTTTGTGTACGTTACTGCAAAGGAATCGGATGTTTGTGGGTGATTGTCTTTAGGGGTTCATTTCTCTCCACTGAAGTGGCTTAAAAGGGTTCCATGTTTGGTCTCGAGAGCACGTTCCCGATTGTTCTGTTAATCCACGGTGCAAATGTGTTATTAGTTCATAACCCCTCGTGAGGGATCGGTCTCCTGAGTGACGCTCCTGTGCATCATTAAGTACAGAAACAGTCGGGGGTGGTCTTTTCCTTCGAAAGGATGTAAATGCTGCGACTGGCTCGCCTCGAATTCTCCAGTTGCAGATCTGGAAACTGCACGCCTGATATTAATCACTAAAGGAGATCAGTTGGCTGTAACACACGCATCTACTCATCCATTTATGCTGCCGACTTTTAGTGAAATGAAAACAAATGAAAAAATCTCGTACCCAAACAAACATGAAGATTGTTTGGGTCCCTCTCGTATGTCAGAAGGAAATGACTGGTCCAAGAATCCAGCAGTAACTCTGTTAGATATAACTGATCAGATTGCATCTGCTGGATTGTGACCTTTCTTACAGGAGTTCGACGTGTTAACCATCAACATCAAACTGGCTAAAGTAGTGCGTTTCCTTGGGCCGCGTTTTGATATCACTGGCTAAGCGTCAAAACTGCCAAGTTCCACAGCTGGTTTCTTCAAAATTGTAATGTTTTCAGGACTAAATAGGAACGATACCCAGCATCGAATTGGCAATGCGTTTATGCCTAATACGACTAACGTCCTCTTGATCTCAAGAGTAAACCTGTAAGGTTACACAGCCCAGTTAAAGCTAAGCTCGCAAAGTCCAGTTGGGTTGTTTCAAAATTACCTTTCAGCCCTTTCTGGCTGCAGATGATCACAAATAATAAAAGGCCTCCCATAAGCTGGGAGGTGGTCTCGTGATGAGATTCATCTCCTGTCCGAGGACAATTCCAAACATCCATGATATCTCTGGCGAGATTCGATCCTACAGTATGTGGTTCAAAGGAGAAGATTCCATCAGACCACTCGACGACCACCCACCTGCGTAATTTGATGCGATCGAAATGTCGTTTTTTTTAGAATGAAAAGAGTAACGTGTGTGTGCACGAGATTTAGCTTTGGAACGGATTTAAGCGTGCGTGACAGTCGTATATTTCGATTGCTTACCTGCAGATGATCCGTAGAGAAGTTTAATTTCTTCGATGATGTCTTCGCACTGTCGGGACACCGTGTTTCCCGCAAGGGTCGCCGGCCAGCAGTAAAATGAATCCCAGAAAGCGTCGCAGTACAAACCTGTTGGGAAGAACAGAAAGGATAAAAACAATCAGTCGATTATTGAGGAGGAATGGAGCATTTCATGATGAAAAATGGCAAAACGAAAACACTCATCAACTTATGTTACGAGGAAGACGCTGCGTGCATTTAGAATTCCGATGTTTTTCTAAAGACGAGCAATTTGAACAATTCATGACGTGGATCTCCTTTTCTGCGCTTCTTAAAATAACGCAAAAAGTGCGTTAACAGCGACGGGTTACGTTGCGCCGAATTGCGAAGTCAAAATTGTCGTACGAAAGAGAACGCCAAGGAGGAAAATTTCGGGATGAAAATTACCCGAGGAAGAGCGTCTGATCGTTTAGGAGCACGTTTTTTCTAAGCGAGTATCCCACGCCCTTTAATCACGACGAAAGCGAAGTGTGCACTCCGACAATTGTTCACCGTTAGGGCGTCTTAAATTTTAAAGTAAATCGAAAGAATTTGAGCGTCAGCTTTCTTGCATGGTTGGTTTCGGACATTAAAGACGAGGTTTCTGAAGTTTGCGGGGTGTTGAACCCATTGCGCGGAAGGTGATCGAAAGAACCAAGAAAGTTCACGATTCAAATCACGAAATGAATTGAGGCATTCAACGGATGAAGTTCAATCCCACGATGTTCAGCAGACCTGCGAGTTTAAGTCGCAAGAAAAAACATTTCTTCGGAATTTTATTGTGAAATTATCACAAACTCAAAACATTTCTTTTTTCTTTCGTTTTCACGTCAGGGTTTTAGAAATCCCGCTTTCAAAACCGAATCCCACCTCAACGAGCAGCACCTTTCTAGAAATGTCCGCCGTGGTTTGCGGAACTGACGACAGAATCGAAGGTCACCACGAAGTTTCTCTGTCAGTTAAGAAACAAAAAATCTAACTTTTCTTAAATACAAAAAAGCGACGTAGAATTCCTCGACGACATTTTTCTGCTTCTTTCGGAAAACACCATCGACCTCTGAACCAAGGCAAAATGAAAACGTGCCCCCCTTCCCCTCTTCTACAAGGGAAACAAATCATCGGATGACGTTCACGCTGATCACCACTACGCTTCAGATTTTTTTTTTTTTTTAATTCGGTGGCATCGTCCCTTAATCGAAGTTCTCATTTATATTTTTAAACCTCAATCTTAAACTTGATGCGTTCATAAGACCAGCGGCACATCAGCGACACGCGTGGACGACCACTGGCATGGAAAAAGAAAATAAAAAAAAACCTTACATGTGGAGAACTAGAAAAAGACGTCGGCTTTAATCAGGAAATTCCGGATTCTTTTTAAGAATCGTATCCACGGAACATGCTTCTTGGGTGTACAGGACACGAGCAGGGGATGATCCGGAAGCTCTCTAAGGACGAACGAGGAACTTTTTCGAGTCTCTTCGGACCACTAACGAGGAAACTTTCAAAGTGAGTGTGCTTTTCAAAATCTCATCAATCGCTAACACAAAATTCCGATTTTTGAAACCACGGTCTTCCGATGGCACGAGAAGTGGTTCGATAATTTGCAGAGGGGTGTCTTGAAAATTAAGCCGACGTCAATTTTTTCCGAGGCTGAAGACGCGATACGTAAGACGAGGTTTCTGAAGTCAACCAGAGAAGAAAATTCCGTCTTAACTGGAAATCGAATCCTTTTAGAGGTAAAGGGGTGTTAAGCGACGAGAAAGAGAAAGACGGCACCGCCTTTTATTCTCGTTTCACGGGAGAATGGAAAGTCAGTTGTTGTTTCACACGTTGGCGACAGAAGAGCCCCCTTTTGTGATGATTGAGGCTGCGTAGTTGTCAAATGACACAAAAATGGAGGACATCAGTGAAGTCCTGGATGGGATTTCAGGTTAAGGAGAACTTCTCCTTCACGTATACGAAAGGGTACTCTAGCATTCGGGGCAATCGGAAAGACATCTACGGTGACACCTGGTGAACGACCAAAGGGGAAACTACAAACCGTATTACTGAAGAATGGATTTGGAAATATAAGATGGTGGCTGGTCCACATATAAGACTAGAAACGTCAACAGCGACCAAATGAGCTCCTTCGACGCCGAGTAATGTCAGGAGGGGCCAAAAGGCTCGACTGCCGTTTGAACTGGAGGAAAGATTTCTGCGTCGGCTCTTTTCAAAGTTGGAAAAGACCCTCATTTTTAAAACGATATTGCGGGCTGTGGAAGATGCTGAGTGCAAGGTTGGTTTTTGACTTGGTTCATTTGATAAACGTGGACTTCATCTTGGACTGTTCTTGGAGATTCGTCTTAGGGCTGAGTGATTGTGGGGAATGAAGAATGAACGCCCTCTGACGACGGTTATTTCTGCTGTTTGGATCATGAGAGCGGAAACAGTAATGAGACCATGGAAACGAGATGCAGAAATCTCGTACTCGTCCCATTTGGTTTGACCAAGGACACGAGACTGAGAAGAACACTTCTTAGAAAAGGAAGATTAGGCAAGGTTATGGTCGGAGCTGCTAAGCGCAGGCTTGACATCCAGGAGAACTAATGTAACCAAAGGTGTTGGGAGGATCGCGAGGATTATCCCATTCTCACCGTGTTTAGTTCATTGCTAGCAGCAGACACTTCGGAATCTCCTCCAGCCTGATCTGAGGGATGAGAGGAGGGAAGCCAGTTCGTATTACGAACGCTGAACTGTCCACGGAAGAACATCCCAGGGATTGGGTAGCTACGGTTTGAAATCAACTTCCGCTGATAAAAATCAGAGCTGGAAGATCGCAGTCAGGAGAGTTTAAATGCACAAGAAAACGAACGGAGAAAATTCGACGAGAACTTTTGAGCCCGAATGGATCGAAAAGCGGCTGTTTCGGATTCGATGTGCCGTGAGGGAGAATATCAGATCAGACGAATGCCGCCTTCGTGAAGCGGGGAATCGTCCGGGTTGTACTTCGGAAAGAGTCGAGTAGTGATGTGAACAGTCGTCGAGTTTCTGCGAAAAATGCTTTTTGTATGGAGGTCATCGCGCACTGCGCTTACGTTTGTGGTAACACCGCGTGTTGGTTGTTTTTCTTCTCTCTGAGCACAACAAACAGCGAGTTGGGTGAGCAGCCAAAGTCAGTGCGCTTTTTCGGCTTCCGAGGGGGGGGGGGGGAGGATTTGTTGAGTGCTTAACCCGCTTATTTGGCATTAAAAAAATCATTTGGGAATGTCAACAAACAAGCCCCGCATTGCTGGACAATCGACGGTTGCAATGACTCAACCAAACCGTTTCTTTAATTTGTGCACAAGAAAAAGTCAAATCCGAATTTAGAAGGAAGTTTTCACCGACCGACTTCTGCATTCACAAGCCGTCCAGAAAAATCTGTTGGTTCCGGAGTTCGTCCACTTCAATTTTGCCAAAGAGGACAGTTTCGAAGCACCTTTTTCGAAATGGATCTCGGGAAATTATTTCCAATCTTTTTTTTTTATCTTGGTCTTGTTTTTTTTTCTTGGTCTTGTTTTGTCGATACAAGATTAGCTCACGTGAATATTGAAATATTTTCCACTTTATCTGAATTTATTGCAGCTACAAAAACGAGACAAAAAAGACGAGCTTTCTCTTTCTGCGCGCGGTGTATATTTAGCTTAGGTTGATAGTGCGTGACTGATATCGTTATGCTGCCATGGCAACGGTAGATCATGTTCGAGTGCAGGCAGAAAGAGAGACGAGTGGGTGTGCATTTCCAGAATCAGCAGATTAAATTGAACGTGACAGTTCCTTTCGTGTTGCAATTCCGCTCGCTGCTCGGGCACACTTTGATTTGGAGTTTTAAGTTTTTTTTTTTTGAAGTTATTTGAGACCCGATCCCAATTCACGAAATTCTTACTTTAAAAGTCGGAAGAGAAATCTGAAATTTGATGACGCAGAAGTGCTTCCTGTTGAGGAGGAAGTGCTGATCAATGAAACACTCGTCGGCTGTGTCTGCTGCTGCAGAATGAACAGTCACGTGTTTCGATGAAATTACCGCAATTATCGGGTCAACTGAGCCGATGCATCGGCGACGAGGATTAATGAAAATGAAGCAAACACGCAGCGTCATTTGAAAGTGCGGGATCGGAAAATCAGAACTAAAAAATAAACGCACGTCGGAGATGAGTGAGGTCATCAACCCGAAGTTCAATGCTTTGGAATCCTCTCGCGAATATTTCTGATTCTACGGAAGGGTCAGCGGGTCATTAAGCAAGGAACGATGTCAAGTAAATGATCCCTTGAGAGAGACCTCGCGCTAACTGATACAGGAAAACAGACGGGATGGTGACCTTCTGCTTTCCGCCAGTCCTCCATTCTCCGTGAATTCCATATTTTTGACAGAACTTGAAGAAAGCAGTGAAAAATGGCGGGGATGTCCATTTTTCGGATGGTCGCGGTTCGCGTCAATGTCGCTTAGGATGGAAGTATTTCTAAACCCCTTTTAAGGGTCGTCTTGGAGATGGGAAGTGCGCTTACGGAGAAATAAAAACCACTTTACGGACAAGCTTATGCTAAGTGGCGGAGTGCTGCCTACACGCGTGTTCTACCGTGTTTCGATGAGCATCAGGAACAAACAACGATTCTCTGGCGAGTGGCGAAAATGTTGAAGGCACGGATGTGATGTCGGCAGTCCGCATTTTGACACACAAGGCATTCTCCGTGTGGCACGTTCTTCTGACTTCATTGAAAACGAGTTTTCGTTCTCCGAACTCTACAAATCGCCTTCGGAGAAAGCGATGATCACTTTTAAGTCGGTCTCAACGGGAATTAAGCGTTCGAATGGCGACGTCATTTGGTTTACGGTCAGTTTTGCAAGGCGGCTGGTTTGAAGGGAGGGCGTCAGTAATTACGCATCGCGGTATACATCGGACTTATTGATGTCGTAATACGTCAAGTTTGTTATTAGCCACAAAGCAGGGGGGTGGGTGGGGGGAATCTTTTCTCTGCCATTTGGATATTTCTAACATCATTCGCGGGCCTCACAAAATTATCGACTTAAAAATTAGCGCGCCAAGTTTGGTCAGACATTTCATTAACTCCCCTCTAATGGGATGGCTGGAGCTGCTTCTCTTTGGCCCACGAACGAAAACGGCGTTGAGTGGTATTTGTGATGTCCGTAGTCTCGTCACAAGCCACGAAGAAAAATTGGAAATCTCCTGCAGAATCCTTCAATGTTTTTTCACTATCTTGTGCTAAGTCCGACCTGAGATGGTTCTCCGAGACCAACTCGGAAACAATTTTACTTTGTCTGGTGCTAACAACTCCGCAGCAGCACGCTTTCACAAACTCTCCCTGCACATGAGGCCTCAGCTTCTTTGCGATTAGCTCGTCCACTAGTAACTCGTCTGAATAACGTTGTCACAACGAGGACAAGTGAAAGCAGCCTGTTGTGATTCCAAACTCTGCCGAAGAGCATCGATTTTATCCAGACGCATTTGGCCTCCCAATTCATCGCGTGTTTTGAGCTGAAATGACGCTCCGGATTGGTTGTTTGAATTATTGTTAACGCATCGCCACAAACTAGGCACTCAGGTTTGCCTTCAACAAAAAAAAATAACCATTTGTCCATTTCTCTTGAAAAGCTCGACGCTCTGCATCAACTTTTTTTTTCTTTGTGGTCGCCATTTGTAGGATGTCACACCACTTAAGTTTTAATAACTATCCAGTGTGTGTCGCCAGCGACGCGATTATTTTGCTTTGATCGCTGTTCTAATCCTGCATCTTGGATTTGGAACATATCCAACGTTCGTACCATCGACTCTAGAGGCAGCCGACGAGAAGCATACGTGTCTGTCCCGTCATGTACTCGTATGTGTCCTGTGTATCCCGTAATGGACGTTCCTTGCTTGTCCCTCAAAATGTACGTCATTATTATGATTCACTTAATATAAAGCTGAAAAAAGCTCCAAGATTTATTGAATTTCGAGTCCCGACTGCGGTTGCCTTGGCAGGGCCAGACCAAATGATTTCGCGGGCGTTATACGGCCCTCGGGTTGGACGTTCAACACCCCTGCTGTAAAAGGCGTCTCGGTACACAGACTGTGGTGGATAAGCATCGTCTGGTCACTTCGAATAATCCAAATGACTATGGCTATGAGGCGAGAGTAATCCGTCTGTAACTGGGGGGGGGGAGTCTCCACGCAGTGCGTCTGTTTCCCGAGATGATGAACGTGGATTTCTGTGCCACGTCCCTTTGAGACTGGTTGACTTTCTGTTAATGGAGGAGCCCTCCTTATAAAAATGCAAATCAAATATTAAAATTTAAATTTGACAGCTCTGACACACACACACACACACACACACACACACACACACACACACACACACACACACACACACACACACACACACACATCTGAAATTGACGCTGAAATCTTTTTATACGAACATAATTGGAAGTCATTTGCTTCCCCCCTCTCTTTCACACACACACACACACACACTAAAAGTGATTGACACGTTTTTTTTTTTTTTCCTTGGCATATTTGAGCGTTATCCGAATTGCAGATTATTCCAACGAAGGACGAATTCCCAGTGAGTATTTCTCATTACACTTCCCAGGAGGAGGAGGATTTGGAAGCCTTTTCATTGGCCTTTACAAGATGACGTCTCTCCTACCTGAACAGTCCCGGAGAACAAGGAAATGATGTGAAGATTTTGTCGTTGATCTCCAGAATGTGACACACCAACTGACATTTACGGCATACGTAGGAGGAGAAGTTTGGTCGCAATAAATTAGCGACAACCACTGCGAACAGCCTGCTGCTGCTGCCTTTCAAACCGACAGATGCGCGAGCATCGAAAGGGCGTCGTAGACGAGACGATGATCGTATTTCGAATGCAACTGTTTTCGATCTCGTTCACGGAGACTTCTTTCGTAGGTCGCCGCTGACATTCTAAAAATAGAGCGCTTGAAAACAACTCCGCATCTGACGATTGTTCCGACCAACAGTTCAAACGCTGCGCTTTCATTTCCGCGTGTTCACAACCCTGCAAAGTCTTCCTGATTTATCCCCGTATTACAAAAGTTATTAAATGACACTCGCACCCCCATTTTCCGAGCGCCCTTCACCATACCGGGGGGGGGGGGCAGCAAAGTTTCTCGGTGTTCGACGTCCAGTGGAGAACATCGCGTTGTGCAGATCAACGAAATGTTGTTTACCAATTGCAATCAGCTGCTGTTGTTGCTTGACATTCGGGCCATTTTCCCTTTAAAATTAATTTCATTGGAAAACCGAAGGATCGATGGGTTAATTACGTGGATCGTTCCAAACTTACCCGACACTGTACTCCTGTCGTTAACCCAACCATTTATTTAACCAAAAAGCGCATTTGTAGGCCCCCAATGTGGCCTCAATTCTGTCTCATCGCTACTGTTCAACTCAAGTTGTCTTATCAGCAAACTTTTGTTCTGGTGTTTGTGAAGTCATTTTTTTAATTTATTTTATTTCGTGCCGAAGCGCGCTCAAGTGAGTGCATTTTGTCTGTAAAGTGTGTGTTTTCTGGCTGCTTTGCACGATGAAGTATCAGAGTTTTCGATAGATAAAACCTCTGCTTGGGAGATCGGCTAACTCACCTTCGGCTGTAAAGTCCTGATGAAGGTTCTTCGTATCCGAGACGGGGTTCGAATCCAGGTGAGCTACGAAGTTTTCGGTAAGTCAGGTCACTTCGTCAGAAATTTCCCAAGTGCTTCTTTTAACTTAAGAACCACGTTTAAGTAAGAAGGGGGCGCTCAGAGAGCGCCTTTTGTATACGTTTCTTTTTAAGTAATAAATTTTTGTGTGGTAAATGCGATGATCGGATTAAATCAAAACTGGATTCAGAATCCAGAAGAAACCGCGTTGCAAGAGCTAAAAAGAAAGCAACTTGAGAGGGGGAGGGATCGTCTGACGCCAACTGTGAAATGCGCCTTTCGGGTGCGCTCTTAAATCACAGATGTGATTTACGATCGCACTTACGTCAACGATCAGCATCCAACTCGAACCGTCGCCTTCTTGGAGGCCACAAATGATGTCGGTGATGCACGGCCACTTAAGAGAGGTCACTTGGAACAAGCCGTGCTGTCCTCTCCACGGCCGAAAGTAATTTATTAAGACGCGCATTTGAAGAAGAGTCAACACATTTGGGTGTTGCCGAACTACTCAAAACTCGGGGCGACATCGAAGGGGTTGCGGCCTTGAAAGAAATCGAAAGCGCGACCTGCTTAGGCTACAAACGAGAGGTGGCGCTTTGTGGATGGAATTGCTGTAAAGCAATTCCACCCACAAAGCGCCAATTGCTACTAACTGGAGGATTAAATCCGGATTTGTAAGGGGACGATAACATTGTCCCCTGGGTGTTATTTCGAAAGGCTTTTCCTGTCCACAAAGAAACGTTTTCATAAAATTAATCAGAGCAGAGTTAATCTTTCAGAAAATATTTACGGAGACAATCGCAGGCTCAAGAAAGCCGTCGGCGAATTATTTTCAAGCTTCTAGGGAACTTCGTAAATGCAAACTCTCTGAGACGAGAAACCGAAAAATGCCCAGAAAACGAACACAATCGAGGAATCTTGAAACGTTTCTTTAAGAGGGCCTCCTAAAATATTCGGCCCATTTCAAAAAAAGTGGATCGCAATATCCGCGCCCGCACGATGATTTTGATACCGAACTTTAGAAACACCCCCCCAAACTGACTACAGAGAAACAGATGTCGGAGATTCCGCTGCACGGCGTATCTGGCACCAGAAGCGACCACATGCGATCTCATGTAAGAGGACAGACGATTTCACCGGCGGATTTTCTCCCTCACATCGGTCACGAATGAATCGGAATTCGCCGTCGATGGCATATTTGAACTTTCCCAACAGCACCACTGGGCGGGGGTCAATCCGCATGAAGTATCCGCCATTCCCCGCACCAGTAAAGATTCGACGTGAATGTTCGGATCACTGGAAATATGCACAACGGACTACCTCGTGGGTCCATCTTAACACCCAGCGGAACCAGCACTTCTCGGAGGAGGATCTGCGGGGGTTGTTGGAAGGTGCGTCTTTAACAATACCCCGGCGCACGTGGTTCGTGCATGAAGAAACGCCAGAGCATTATCGTCGAACTGTTAGAGAACATCTTGATCGCGTCCATCCCGGCAGTAAGAAAAGTAGAGTCGAACGATCTTTCAGCACGAACCCTCCTTTATTTCTTTGCACGAGAACAGCCGAAGGTCGAAGTTCATGCCACGCCGACGCTTAACGAACAGGATTTTCATCAGAACATCGTGGGAGGGTGAACGAGGAATAGTCGGGGACTTTTGGAATGTGTAACGAACTCAACCGAACGCTGTACGACATTCATCGCTGATCACGGAGCCCATTTCGAAACATTTGCTGTGACGGAGCCTTAGGCACGCGCTTCGTAGGCACAGAATTACTTGGAATGCGAATTGGTTCCTTCTCGGTGTGCACGGGGTGCCGTCACGTGTCTGTAGACTTTCCGGTCCTACATTGATTATTTTTTTTAATCACAAATCGCAGTTCGAGTACCTGGAGTGTCCACACACGCACGGACATGCGTCTCACCCCAAGTACGATTAGTACCTGATCCGATGCCACAACGCGAAGGCTTCGCAGCTCCAATCCAAGCGCTACTGGGACGCCAGGAAAGGTGCATCGGATTCGGTCTGCTATATGCTGGTCACGGTTTAAAATCATTGACTGAAGACTTTACTTACTCCCGCTGGACGGGAGGCTTACGGTCGGAAACACTTGGAGCAAAAATATCAGACGGAAGGGAGGCGGTTCCTTTTTTGAGATTAAGCCGAATTCGGTTTTATTTTCTCTCTTGCGTAGAAAAGTCGGTTAAGACGAAGGCAAATTTTCAGAGGAGAAATCTGAAGAGATCCGATCTTAGAAGGATCCTTTGGATATTCTGTTGTCTTTCAGGAATTCGCTTTAGCACTTTGACCTCCGTCTAAATGGCAACCCAGTTCAGCAGCAATACGAACGCTTCCTCCCCAAATAACTGGCACGCAAAACAGTTTACGTGCCGAGGGATGCTTTGCAGTGATTGGTCGAAAGTGTTTCCCGTGCGAGAGCGACCCCCCCCCCCACCCTCGTGCTGCAACCAACAGCTAAGTGATTCTCCGCTCACCCGCGATATTATTGACGATTAGTCCGCTTTGTTGCTTCGATTTCCGGAATATAATTCGCTTTCTGCGCTGCACTAATTCCCGTGTCAGTTTTCCTCGAGTTTGAGGTGTTGCCGCTGACCTTCGGTCCTTCTAGTCGCGTTAGTAACGCAAATATTATGACGACGCCCCTCGCATGCTTAATTTTCCTTCATTAATTTATCTCCTCCGTAATAACTTCATTCTTAAAAAAAAACAAAGTGCTGGCGACGTACAACGCGCCGTGCCTGCCGAGAAATAAATCACGTTGACAGGGCATTTTTCGGGAGCACTTTTCAATTACGCCCCCACTCGAGCAGTCTGTCGGTTGTCATTAAGAGGCTGTTACGGAAGAAACAGAGAGAAGCAGTTCGCATCCGTCTTACGACTTAAAAATTGAGCAGAAAATCTTTTTTTTTTCAATCCGAATGATTTGAAAACCGAACGAGTTTGATTTCAACTGAGGCTCGAAGTCTCGTCTGAGCGAAGACTTTCCCTCTGCTGATTGTGGAGTACTCCTCTCTGGGTTCTCCAATTGAACCCTCCACTTTTGCGATTTAGCACTTGAAAAACAGCGGAGAGCACGCACACACACACACACACACACAGCAGTCGCAGTCTGATCTTTCTGCTGTACCCACTGCAGCGCCGCCTGTCGCCACGAGTAGTAGAGATTTATTTTTGTATTACCGAATTTGTCGTAATGCGTCCCATTTGTCTTCCGCTGATTGTTTTTATGGCCTCCGTTTATCCTCCGAAGTCGTTCTGACCGCGCTCCTCACAGCCACATTCATCAGGATTTCCTCCTCGTTGTCATCTGAAGAATGCGATTGGATTAAATGCTGACTGACTGACTGCAAGGCGAAGCCGGTCATTAGCTGCAGTCACGGGAGATTACTTGCGAGCAAAACGAGGAAAAAAAAACTGAATTCATTTCCTTTTCCGGTCAACCGAAATCTTTTCGCGCGTCTGCTTCCTGCTTTGTCATAAAGATTTGAACGCTCAAATATTTTGCACGTGTGACAGCGCTTTGTGTGCACGAGGGAGGTACGGTTAGCGCAGCGGATAAGACTCCAGCGTTTTACCGATAACCCTCTTCACCCACACGCTTTCGACACTGACAAAGCTGATGGAGAACGATGAGATGCTGACGGCGCAACGAAAGGTGTCACTGGTGCATCTTCCCATCAGTGCAAACTCCACCTTTTATTCTCGGGTGTTTTCGGTCGTGTCGAAGTGCGTTGAGCTGCTGGATTATGTTCGTTAACTGCATGTTTTACCGGTGGGTTTGTCTGTTCTGCCGGGTGAAGTCCTTTTCACTGGCTGATGAGACCAGCCAACCGAGCTCTCTCCGGTGAAAAGCCCCTGCGAACACAGTCGCGAACCGACTGAACAGTCTACATCCTCGACATTTCCGTAAGCTGACCTGTAGGAATGAGGAAATTCCTAACGCTTGGTTTGTGGGGGTGTAAGATCTGCTTTCGTATTAATGTCGAATACGTGTCCGTTTGCTAAGATTGTCACGCAAATGAAATGCTCACTGTGATTTATCGGTTGCCACGGTCTTGTGCACGGGTGAAATCGTCCAATTGAGAATATTCGGAGTGAAGCCCCCCCCCCCCCCCCCCATCAATGCAATTGCATCATGAATGGCCCAAACGGCTCCAGGGCCAAAGTTACTCGAAGACGGCACTGCTGCTACGTGATTATTTTTATCGACGAGGCCTTTCTCCATGCCGGTGGCGGAATATGTGGGTGGGGCAAACCACCCACGTCAATTGGATAACACTGATACAGCGAGGCTCCTGTTACGGAACAGATTTCGTCATTACAGTACGGTGTAGCATTTCAATCATTCGGAACAATTACAGCTGCTAAATCAGCATCGCGTCGCATCCTTCTCAAACGAGCAAAGCTTTTCCGCACGCACGCACACACAGCTGCGTGGTTTTCATTTTGTGATTCTTCGAGTGGCTCTACCTAAAAAATCCACTGGTTCGGCACTGGCGAAAACCGTTTTTGGCCACTTTCATCGATCGGTGCGTTCTCGAATGCCCACGTCAGTATTTTCGGAACAATCCTCCGTCGATCCGTCCACAAAATATAATTGAAATAATTTTAACGACTTTCACGGAGTTTTGTTTACCTTTCGGTTTCCGAAACGTCATTAATTCTAGCATTTCGCTCTCACCGAACACACAAACGGATTTTTTTTTTCCTCGGCGGGAATTCGCCATCTTTCCATCTCCTCTTTAATTTTCATTGATTCCAGCGAAGCAGCGTCTAATTTGCATTTTAAGTGGGTTTATTCCACTCTTCCGCTCACATAACGACTTTTAATTAAACCAATCCCGAAGAAACAAACAGTCCGCATGAAAATATTGCAAATGGGAATTTCGCAGCATCCACCAAAGAATCACCGCTGAGCCCGAAAATGCGCCAAAATTCCAATTTTCTTTCTATTTTTCTGTAAAAAGCCGTTTCTACTTTCTGTGCAAATTTGCAGCACCGTCGCAATTTGGCCCTCCGTTAATTCTTAATGTCCAACAGGAGTTAATCAAATTCTTCCCGCAAACGTACACTTCTTTCCCACCAGTGCGAATAAATACACTGCTTGGAAAGAAGTTTACGGACACCACAGTGCGAGGAACATCTTAACAAGACGCAGGACCTCCTTCCGCTGCGATGAGTGCAGCAATCCGATGGGACATACTTTCCACAAGCGTACGCTAGCGATCAACGTGAATTTTGGACCATTCTTCCTGTAGGTGTGTAATGACTCAACACTGTTTCATCCCACGCATGTTCGATGGGGTTCAGATCAGGACTCTGTGGAGGCCAATCAAGTATGGTGACGTTCGTGTCCGCAAGCCGCTGAGTTAAAGCAGCAGCAGTCGTATGACGGCGCATTTTCTTGCTGAAAGAGACGTTTCTGTAAAAACGCCACAAAATAGGACGCATCGCATTACCCAGAATGTTCAGATACCTCGCGGAGTTCAGTGTTCGTGGCACCACAAACCAAGGTCAGAGGCCAAACCAGGAAAAACAAGACAATGCCATCCAACTGCCACCTCCGTATTTCATAGTTAGGGTTACGCACTCTGGAAACAGACGTTCACCGGTCATCCGTCACGCCCACACCAGTTCATCTGCTCGGTAGAAGGCGCAGAGGGATTCGTCGCTCCATAACAGCTCTCCAAGCGCCACCGTCCACGCTCTTTGCACCACTGGAAACATTTTGGTTCGGGTAATGCGGCCCTTCCACGTCAATCCGTGTTGTGATCCCCAGTTCTGAATTTTTCCGTGCAGACTCTTGCTTCTGCCGATGCCCGGAACTTGGTCTTGTCGGACGAAGAATTCGGCTTTTACATATTATCCATCGTACTACCCTGCGGTGACCCTCGGTGAATGTGATGTGTCGTCCTCTGCGGCTGACACTTGCAGTTGACTCCCTGCGCTTCCATCTCAGTAGGGTATAACTGACGGTTGACCTCAGGTAGCGGAGTTTTCCGAACAGATGGGCTCGGCACATGGCATCCTATCACAACGCCTCTCTCAAACTCCGTCAGTTCCCTTCTCACAGCCATTTCATTGGAACGCAGTTGCACTGACGTGGGAGCATCGCATCCTCGAAATTATACCGGCTACAAATATGTTACACGGCACCTTGCTCGTGGGAGTGTCCGCTGACTTCTTTCCACGCAGTGTAGATATTAGGGAAATCTAGAAAATTCTGAACACAAGGACAGACAAATATTTCGACTGCCATCGTTTTCATATTTTCTTGTGCGGTTTACGCTGGGAATATAATTCATCTCTCTATCTTGAAGGAACATCATTGTCAAGGCCGTGATGTCCCTCCCTTCGAGGTAAGAGTGGAGTGAGAATAAGATGTAAAAGAAAAACGATGTTCCGGAGCATGACGTATGAAGATGCATCGTCTTACAGCAAGAACTTTTCGTACTTCAAAGAAAGAGGCATCAAGGGAGCCCTCTTTTTGTATTTTCGTGTGTCCAATGAACAAGTTCGACTGCTTTCACAAACCATCAGTGAAGAAAGAATGCGCGCGACATCTGCTGCACTTAGAGAATGATCCGCGCTGTGTGAAGGATGGCGAATTTTCCGTATTACTGAAATGAATGTTGGCGTTGAGAAAGGTTATGATTGATCCGCGTCGCTTCTTGCTGAGACAAAAGGTATCAACGAACACTCGTGGGTGAGTGTGGACGATCGCAGTCCCGCATCGAAGAGGATGCTGGAAGAGACAAGCCTCGTTCGAACTTGCATTGAACGTGTGTTCGCAGCATCGCGTGATGTTTTGCATGGAGTTTTATAACTCTGCACTCACTGATGACGCGTGTCGTTTTCTTTCTTACTTTCTTCGTTTAATTCGGAAAACGTCTTCTAAGTGGCAAGGTCGACGCGAAAGCACCAAACGAATAAGCTAAAAACGAACGTCTTTTTCTCATTCCATTTGGGACACTTTTTCGCATGATTTAACATCGGATGAATTTGTTTCTCCTGTCCCCAATTCCTTCCGATGCATTTATGATTTATTCTTTCTCTTATCTTCTTCTTCTTCTCCTCTTCAAGTCGCCCTCCCTCCCATCGCGTCGACTTACTCGTCTTCTTTTCGCGATGTTGACGGAGTGTGCACACGCAGATAACGCACGAGCCTCATTCTTTTCTGTCTCAAATTAATCTCCTAAAACATCTCGATGGCTCTGTTAGTTGCTTTTATTTTTCTCTGCTCCCCCCCCCCCCCCGCACGAAGCCCGAGCGGATTCTCCAGTGATGCGCGTTACATTTTTAATTTGTGCTTTTGGAACGAAAGTCAATAAATATCAACTCCGTTGAAAGCGATGCAGCGGAAAGTTTTTACCAGGATCGTATAACGGAGTTAATACTTCTACACGCCATCCATAAAAGCTTAACTGTGTGTGTGTGTGTGTGTGTGTGTGCGCGTGCGCGCGCGCGCGTGTAGAAAATGCGTTTAACCATTCATGGGTGGAGATTCTTAAGAACACATCCACGATGGTTTTGAATCAGTGATGAAAGATACCGCCAGCCTTTTCTGTGAAATTTGAAGACAATCAGGCTGAAGATATTTTGCTCAAAGGAATCCTTCCTCTTAAAAGTGAAAGATTTTTCGGCGATAGCTCCTCCCTCCCCTTTATCCTCTTCCACCCCATCTGTTTCCCTTCGAAACACACTCTTGCATTGCTTTTTGCATTTCTTCTGCAGAAGCGCGAAAGGTGATTTAGATGATGATTGATGGCGAAATCCAATGGGGCGAGCTCCACTCGCTATCCAGTTGTGCATGCTGAATACACACACACACACACACACGCACGCACGCACACACACACACACACACTTCATTCGCATTTCCCATTTCATCAAGGTGGGTCAATAGAACGAATATCGCAGTAAATAATCATCGAGGAAATTAAAACCGCTTGTTCATCGACTACGCTTTTACACGCTCATCGCATTTGCATGATTATCTGGTGCTTTGCATCGGGTCTACTTCGGCAGAAGTTCATCACGCCCTCATCGGAATTAAATTTAACTCCAGAACACGATCCCCCAATTCATCTTACTTTTCTTTATTGCTAGTAAGGATCCGTTGGATTTCTGTGCTTATCTTTTAAGGTTGGTGGTCTTATTATCGACCGAATCAACAACAGCTTCCCAACTCGGGTCGTTACGCTCCCACACATTCGCGTATCCTCGCGTTTCTGATGCGTGTCTTTGTTTCCTTCTTTAAATGTTCGCATTAATGCTATTCTCGCAAGAAAGGACTTTAACCAGCATCCACTTCTTAAGCGGATTCCCCCTTCATTTCTTTGTGTGCCGAGCAGATTTCGTTGAACTAACAGACCACCGTTTTGTGTACAATGAGGACATTGGACCCCCCCCCTTGCGGTTTATGTTGGAGGGAGAATGAGAGTTCACAACAGGGGGATTAAGAGTGTCGTTACGAGGAATCCTCGTCATAAGCAAGTTTTTATTTACCTTTGCGTAATGCAGGATGAACCACTGCAAAGAGTAAAGCTGAAGGATTGGAATTCTTTCCAGCACCGCGCGATTTTATCTTTGTGAGGAAGAAACCGATCGAAAGACCATTTCGTCGGGTGGAATCTTTTTCGCCAACATAAAATCGCTCCCCCCCCCCCCCCCCCCCCCCCCCAGTGATGATGATGCCGTGCGCAGAAAGATCGGAAATTCGTGGAGTTATTTCGTTGATATTCGAAATGGATTTCTCACTGATTGGAAATACCTGGGTTCGAATCCCGTCAATATATCGATCATCTTCATTGGAGCAACCATTGCACAATTCGCAGAGCCAACGACGTTTAGTTTTTTTATTCATTTTTATTGATCCCACTGAGAGATTCGCACGGAATTTGGAAGTTTGTCGATGGAACAACACGTCCAATATCGAAAAGGGTCGCTTCATGATGGGTGACCTTTTTTAGGGTGAATGCAGCGAAAAGTTTTCAATACAATTTACGACGTTAATGCCGTTTTAAACAGGCAGTGTATTTGTCCGAACGTGCAAACGGGATCGAGACTTCCTTATCAGTCTAAGCCATCTGTTGATTTTTAAATTCAACGACACGCTGGTCTGGAAAGGCTGTCAAAGAGAATTTCCAGTCGGACAATCTTGAACTCGCGCTTTTTAGTTAGTATGGGAGTGTTGCAGTGCACGTGGGGAGAGGGAGGGAGAACGCGCTGAGTCCCACGTTTTATACAACACGAGAGACACGCGCACCTTTGATTGCACTTGCTCAACGGAATTAAAAACACGGCTTGAAACTGCGATCCGCATTTCTTCCGCTGTGCTTCGCTTTTTCTGATCGACACGCACGTTTGCCGTAATCTTGCGAACGGAAAGAAATTTTCTTGCGCAAGTGCCGACTCAGCTACCCATTTTGACTCCCGTGACGAAAATGTCGATCGTGTATAGTTTCCTGTCCTGCGGTCATTAGTTCTCTCCGTCGGGGTTGCGATGCGAAAGAATTTTTTTTTTGGGGGGGGGGGGGCGTTTTCGAGCAGCACGATGCTCCGCTCTCTCTTCTCTTTAAATGTCCATCGGGAGTCGTGTTGCGATGCGAGCCAAAATGACGAATCGGTGGACGATCGGTCGCATTCCTCTCAAGGATGTCTGCTGAGGTCGCTACACGTCATCATTCGAACGATTCCGTAAAAAACAAGGAAGTACTTTTTACACTCCGCGGAGGCCACACGGAAGGGAAGTGAATGCGAGCATTCGGACTTCCTTAAGGAAAGGAGCACCCACAGCCGTTTGGAGACGATCTCGCCTTCGGAAAGAAACTTCCTTCGTGAGTTTTTCTTCAGGTGTGTTCTCGTTGCTCCGTCATCTGGTGAGATGAGTTGCACGTGACGTGTTCGGTGAGCCGACCCCTTCCTCAGTTCCGCTCATCGAACTATCGCACAACAAACAGTTCAGCTCACTTCTTGACTTTTCTCTTGGCACGAGCGGTCCGCAAACAAAGTCGGGGATGGGTACACGATTGGAATGCACGTGACTGAAATGTAATTACGCTCGTGTCGTTTTAATAGGTTTGTTTCCTTTACTCTTCACATCTTCGTCCTACGCAAAGAGAGAGGTCGCAAATACCCAGAGTATCGAATTACTTGTACTCTGTGTGTGTGTGCCGCACGTGCTAAGTACAAGCGCAAGTTTGTTTGTCTTTTTATATATAATTTTAAATGGCCAAACGCTGAAAAGTGAAGCATCCGAAGTAATCGTGCTTTGCTTTACTTCTCAGAGTTTGACCATTAAAAAAAAAAAAAAAAAAAAAAAATCAGTCTTCAGAACGAGAATCATCTTTCGAGAACGCAGGTGATCATCTTTTCCAAATAAAAATCTTCGCGAAACTTATTTGCTATTCACCGTGTTCGTCAGCCACATGGAAGCCTCAACACATTTCTGACGACTCCACGTGGAGATTCTCCCCGAATTTGCTCGGGACCGTTAAAATATTTACTGTACGCTGAGCTGAATAAATACTGAGGCCCAATTTATGCTGAACCTAAATGGCCCACACGCGCCTATTAACAGCACTCAGGCTCATCTTTGACCCCGAGCACGCTTTCCACCAGTGTGTGGCAACGAGCCTGGAGGTGTGGACCACCCGCTCTTCATCGCTCCCGCAGTCCGTGATGCGATCTGCACTTGATGCTTCAGATCATCTCAAAGTTCTGTTGGGTGGAGATTGGGAGGAGGATTCAACTCGGTCCGGTTTTCCAGTCGTTCACTGAAACCGCATCGCAAGAGCATCGAATACGCGATGTATTCAAAGACGCTTCCCAGGAAGACGTATCGAGCAGTTGCACCGTCACGCTATGCGAGTCTCGACCTGAATTCATAACCCAACCTTCGTCCTGTTGATTTCTGAAGTTGAATGCACTTCTGAAGCTGTCGCATCTTACGTTCGTATCGATGAAAGTAAGGTTTACGAAGCCGAGGTCATCATGACCACCGATTGTGTGGAACCTTCTGCTTTTCTCATTCGACCTCTCGCTGCCCCGTAAAGGTTTCTTTCAATTCCGCAGCGGTAATCGAATCCAGATTCCTCCACCCTCCCAACATGTCTTCCTTCCGACTGGCCTTCGTATCGTGAGTTTCGACGGAAAATCACGATACGAAGCGATCCTTCGCATTTAATCGTTTATTTCTGTACAAGTCGCTTCGTGCGTCATCATCCCCGGTAATTAGGGGGTGGGGTGTGCGAGCAAACATGTAGAGAGTTGTTTCAGGTTTCCTTTCGATGGAGCGCGCGGCAATTCCGTGACACTTGACACCCGCAGCTGAAGAAAGGTAATGAGAAACGTGCGGTGCAACATACGATCCTCTCGCCTGGAGGCACGCGCGATTTCTTCCTCTCCCCATCTTGAGATTCGAAATGCGTAAGTAAGACAGTCGAATGACGCAAACACGTTTGCATTGTCGCCGAAAGGAGGAGTCACGTGGGGACGTGACGTGTGTTGCCGCCATCTCTCATTACTCGGTTTAATTTTGGGGACTTCAACAGATCGGCGACGTTTAACTTCCAGTTCATTCTTCGGAAATAATCCTGAAAACTGAATCCCACTTCCCCTTTCTGATATGGTCAAGAGGGGGCAGTTTCCCCTCCTACCGCAAATAGGACTACGTTCTCTCGTAGCGTGGAGTCGCCAGGTCAGACACACACACGCAGTTAAGACACACAACCTGGTTTTCTTATGGCGTTAGATTTCTACGAGTGTCCCCCCCCCCCAAGAGTTTGTGTTACGTCACAGCGGATGGACCCGGGATGAGCGGATTAACGTCCGAAGTCAACTGCTGGGCCAACGAGATCTGCGCTCGCAGTTGCTTCAGCCGTCGATTAAAAAAAAAATCCCGAGAATTTTGTTGCTTAGCGTAATGATTTCCCGACGGCTGCTTGAAGGGAGGTTCGCTCTGAGATGCGTAACAAACGGCGGTGAAAAATTCCCTCACGAATGTGTTGAGCGCTTTTCGGGTGTGCGAATCTTCTTCGTCATGCGAGAAGGAAACGCTTCCGTCGGTTTTCTTCATCCCAGAACAGACTGTTGCATCCGTTGCTATAGTGACGGCAACAAACGATTCACGAAGTGATTATCGCTGACGAACAGAATTAAAACACGAAAGTTATCAATCGGGTGAGAGAGAGAGAAGAACTGCTTTTACTTTCTTCTTTTCTTTCCGTGGCAAATCAGTTTTCACCGAAAATGAAGCGATCAAAGAAGGGATTTTTCTTTATTTATTTATTGGTAGGCGCGTGCTTTGAACTCCGACGATGCTTTACTGTTGGTTTTTCCTCCCGGCATTCAACTTGCTCGCTCTCCGGCACACTCCGGCGAAACGGAAGTTCGGTTTCATTTGCTTATCGATTCAGCCGAATGGTCAATAACGACGGCGAAGTGGATGCCAACCACCGATTACCAATGCGGGTGTGTGTGCGCGTGCAAATTCAACATACGCTGCATGACGATCATCTGCGAAACTGTTTTTAAGTAGTTCGGCGGATCCCCCGCAGGGTCCATCACTCTTATCGGGTTTAAGTTGCGGAGATCTTAAACGACCCGTTGCGTAGCACGTGACGCCCGCATTGTTCTTGCGCGAAGAAAGATTTTGGTAAACATCACGTGACAAGCTATTTTGGTGTTTCCGCGGTTCTTTCTTGGCGAGTTCTTTCCTGTTCGGTTCCTGATGCGACGGCCTCTTGCACACGAAGTCTTTGTTCCAAATGGCCGCCTTGCTTTACACACGTGCTTAGACATGCTGAATGCGACTTCTTCCTGCCTTCAGCTGTGATCGTCTCGAGACCGTTCCGCATTCATCTCATCGCAGAAGTAACACCCTCGCAAGTGCGTCTTTCCTCCCGGAAACTCGAGGTTTTTCAATCCGCAAAATGAAGACCGCTGACAAACCTCGTACAGTGGCTTCATAAGTCTTAGCTGCTTTGGCCGAATTCAAAACATCCCGAGCCGACCCTCGTATCTCCAGTTTTGATTATATTTCTGTTGTGTTTCTACTCCGCCCTCACATGGAAAAGTTCAAACTGATTTGAGCAATTCTCATCGCAATCTCAGTTTGCTATTCTTCAGCTCAATCAGCTAAGCCTTAGGGTGTACGAATGACTTCGAATCTCATGTAGGATGATCTTCAGAAGAGATTTTCAGCTGGCAGTGAATTGGCTCATGAAACATACTCGACGTAGGTGAATATGACGTTGTTCCCCTGATAAAAAAAAAGTTTCTGCGAGAATGTGTATGTGACGTCGTCAAGAATGAAATAGACGAGCCGTCTTAGACGAGATGCTTTTCACTACTTCCCGAAGTGCCGCATTGGGCCCAATGTTTTCACACGAAAGGACTTCGCGCTTTTGAACAGGAAAAGCGATACAAACATTCCTGAGAGGGGTTGGGAATTCGGAATGAAAAAAATCCACGTGAAGGGGGAAAAATACGATCCCCTTCAGAGATTTTTTTTTTTTTTGGATAACAGTGCTAAGCAGTATCTTACTGCAAGTCACGGGTGGCATATTTACAACAGACACTTGTATACGACTGACACTACTCGTCACGAAGAAATGTAGACGAGACTGCTTGTCACCAAAAGTGTTTCAGAATTTTATTCTCTCAAATTAGGGAAGTCATTTCGACCTCACAACTTCTCCGCTTTAACTCGCGGATCAACGTTTTTATTTTTAACCTCTTTCAATAACTGCGTGTCTTTAAAATTGCCGACAATCTCGCTTGTATTTTTTCTTATTTTGATCTCCTTCCGTTCGATGCTTTTTGTGAAATCAACTCGCTGAGTTGTTCAGCCTAAAATTCCCCCCTCGATAACATTCGGTGCCGCTGATCCCAACGGAAACCTCTCTCTCCTTGTAGATCACACATTAATTTAAGGGGTTGGCGAGAAAGTTTAATTCCATCGAAGACCTTCTTTTAATGGACGATCGAAGTATTCCTTCGCGACTTACCCCGCGGGCGGGCGGGCGGGAGAGAACTCACATTGAAAGCTCCTCTTTCCACGTTGGTCGAATGGAGAATTCTGCCCGTAAGGAGGAGTCAACGAGCGGGAAACGCGTTTTCCGGCCGCGTTAAGTTTCGCGTGTTTAATTAGCGATGCGGAGAACTCTTTGCAAAAGACAGGCTCGAGCCCGAGTGGAGTTGAATTCAATCCCCGACCCCTTTATATGCGAGTCCTATTTCCGTTGAAGATGCATTTCAGATTTTCATGCAGGTCCCCCTCCCCAACCCCATGAGGTGTTTAACACGCACCTGGCATTTCTAAAGAAAACGCCTCTAAGAAAATTCTCGGTTTCGCGTCGCACTGGCGAAGGGTTTCCTCGCTACTGTTCGCCCCTCCCAATATTCTCCCCGATGAGCATCCGAAGGGATGATGCGCATCTCGCCCCACTTCAGGTTCTCAGTCTTGGAAGAGCCTGTAGAGCTTCAGAGAGAAGGTTGTCCCCCCCCCCCCCCGGACGATGCCCTCTGGGTGTACACCTGGGTTCAAATTCCTCTAAGACGCCAAAAACATTTTTAAGGTGTGTTTCGTTTTCAATTTAAGGCGAGTTAGGCGGTCTCGTGCCGCGGGGAGGATTTCGTTTGCCAGAAAACTCGGGTTTGCATCGTGTAAGCTGACAGAGGAGTAAACGCAATTAACATCGGCAATGCATTCGCCTCACAGCCTGACTCGCTTCGTTTGTCATCCGAAATAACAAGAATAACCGAAAAGTCGAGCAAAGTTTTGAGAGTTTAGCAAATTTGAACGTTTTTTTTTTTTAAAAAAACTAAAATCTTTCTCAAATTGTTTAAGAGAAAGTCAAATTATCGAAGCGACACACACACACACACACACACACACACCTGATCGTGAATTTTTTGCAATTTTGGGGGTAATTTTTCGTCCTTCTGGATTTTTCTTTACTTGAATCGCATCCGCGAAATGTGGGAGGACCCCTCACTCGCTAAAGTGCACGAGAGAGGCTAAGGATTAAACTCCTGGTGTAGAGATCAAACGCGCAACCTTTCATGTTCCTCGACCCCTCCAATAAGCGGATGGTTGTCTCTCACGAGGCTGCGATGATCCTCTTTTACCTTAAGACAATGACAAACATTCGTGCTCATGGTGGGATTCGAACCCGCATCCTGCTGGTTGGAGAGCGGACACAACAACCACTTGGATAATCAGACAAAACGCGGGATTGCGCGTTATTTTACCAACTTCTCATCAAAACCGAAAAAAAAGGAAAATTCTTTGCTGACTTTTTTCGTTTGGCCGCAGGGAGCGCTCTTTTAGTTGCGACCAAATTTTGGAAATCGGGGAGCAGCCTGTCTTCACTCTTGGTTATCAGTGATATCTGAATCGACTGTTTATCGATGATTTTCAACGCATGGGAAGGGAGGGAAAGAGAGAGAGAGAGAGAAACAGCAAAGTGATGCCATCTGTTAATCCTCAACCCAGGGAAGTGTTGTTGTGCGAAGTAAGCGAGTTCCACGATCGATTTTTCCTTGGCACGGGTTGAAAACCTTAATTTCTGGGAAGAGAAAAACCTTTCTGGTCTGTTAACCTCAGATCGACGACTCTGGGAAAAAAAAAAAAAAAAAAAAAACTGAGGAAAATCCCTCTCGTCACCATCGAACGCTTTCTTCTGGAAGGTTTAACATCCTCGTGCAAGAAAGTTTATCTGAAGGTCACACAGCCTTCCGGGGAACGTTTTTGGGGGTTTTCTTCGCGTTATTTTGAGACCTGTGAGAAGCGGCGCAGTCCGTTCCGTCAATTGTCGCAGTTTGTACACGAAGAAATTAAAATCTTATAAACGTCTTTGACGGTTTCACGCCAATTCGAAGGGAAGCGCGTTATTAACATCCTGGGATGGTCGGAGTTGAGATCGCACGCGCCGTTCAGGATAACGTCGCTGCAGTTTATTTGAAGCGCTCGCGTAGAATGGATGCATCGCACGTGAGTGACCTGATCCGAATTGCCGTTAAAAGTTTCTCCTCGATTAGTTCCGGGAAATATTTTTTCGCTCGATCGCATTTGGAAATTACGCAGTTTGTGTCCGGAGGATTTTTTTATTTTATTTTTTTCCGGTGCTTCATTTCCGGTTTCGTACGAATTAAAACGCAATCAAACGCGCAGAGATTATTAATGGCGGGAACAGCGCAGACTTCGACTGTTTCCGCCAATATCGCATTCCGTTATCGTTTGCACGGAATTAATTTTGCGTTTTTGTCGTGTGCAGCGATGCCGAATAAATATTAAACGCAGACGACCAACTGTGCAGCGCAAATTCAAATATCGCAGCACCACCTGGCGCTTTTCCCCCCTCGAACCAAATCTATTTTTTTTTCGCTCAATTTGCCGGTCGAATAAAGTTTGAGCAAACAAAGCAGATTTATGGCGGCGGAAGTGCGTTTCTTCGGAAATCAAAATTCATCGTGGCGATATGAAGCGAGCGGCGTTTTTTTTAATCGAAAAAAGAAAAAGCTTCTTAATCCCGAATTCAATGCGCAGATGAACAGTTCTGACCTGACTTTGCGCTATCACTTTTTTTGAAGATTCCCGGCGGAAATCGTCCTCGCGCGGAAGAGCAACCACCCTCTTCCACCGATTTAATGACTTCGCTTACTAACGAAATTAGCCTCGCGATTACTTTCAGTTTGCCGCCAAGAAAAGGGAATCCGCGCCGTGCACCACGTAGGTGAGGCGAAGTGCACGAAAGAGGGATTAAAAAAATACTCCGTCGTCACTCCGATATTATGGCTTCGATGCAGTGCGGTTCTTCCCGTCGATTTCACTTATCGCCCAACTGGGATCGGTACGTGCAGGCAATATTGGCTGAGCAAACACGTGCTTAGCGACGAGTCACGAGAAGTCGAACTCGCAGCGAAATCTCCACGTAAGCGATTATGAGTGTGTGTGTGTGAGATACCGAGTTAATACCGCTCATCGACATCGCACTGTCCGAAATCTCTTCCCAACAACTTCAGCACTACACCCCCCCCCCCACCTCTTATAAACATCAAGAATGTCAAAATCAAGAAAAGGCCGAAAATTGTCGTAGAATTTATTTAAAAGCCGACGGAAGAAAGTCTCGAGCAACACCGCCTGCACTCCAAAGAGGTTTGTGAACGAGGATATTTGGAAATCCGTTGCTAAAAGGCAGAATGTTAGAGAGAGAGAGAGAGAGAGAATGAAAGAATCATTTAGTTTACTTGATTAAAACTAAATTTGATGTTTTTATTTTTCCAATTCCGGTTAAAAATGGAATTCCTTACGGGATCGTCTGCCACGTCTTTCGCACAGGAGGTTCGTTCGCCGCTGTATGAATTGGAATCCATTCGCTTCCTGAGTGACGAATCCTCTGTCGGCGACCAGGAGGTCGCAACCACATTGCCACCCTTTCGTTCGCGAAGTTTCTTTGTCGTAGAAGAAGTGTCGGCTGGTTTTCAGGTGCGCTAATAGTGAGGGTGCATTCCTTCCCTTCACGACAGTCCCGGAAAGGGAAAAACCGCAAAGAGAGGGAAGGTGCGGAAGGGTTTCAAGACCAGAGAAACGGGATTGATTAATTTATGCAAATTAGCCCTGAAGGAAGTCGCGAGGGATTTTTACCCATCCGTTAGGAGACTGCTAAACGTTCTCCCCTTTAAGTGAAGGGTGCGCTGACATTTGTTTCAATGATGACGCACTTCTCTGGTTCTCATTAGTTAAAACGTGCGTGTGTGTGTGTGTGTGGTTGAAATCAAAGCAGAGTATGATGGAGATGTTCACTATTTGGCAATTCAGAAGAAATAAATGAAACAGTCCATCATTAATGATGATTTTTTTTCCACTTCGGACCTAAAATTAATCTTCATGAACTGATTACTTTTGCGACAATAAATTGATTTTCCGGATGTCTCTTTTCTTGTGGACATCTTTTATTTGAAACTTCAAGAAAAAAATTAATGGCCATTTGACGCGTTTTGGGATAAGATCTGGGGTGGACTTGAAATTGACGGATGAAATCAGGAGCACTTTTGGCAAGCTGAATTTGAAATCTTCCGTCGCGAATGGCTGTCGCCAGGTTGGCCACTCGTCGTCAGGGTTGCGAAGTGCATTTCCTCGATGACCACCGGAAATCGAAAGAAATGTTTCAAACGACGAGCGAACTCCAAAACAAAATCGGCTTTACTTTGAGGAAAAGCACATCTCAGTTGAGTTCTCGCTAAATCCATCGCCACCCAAAATTCGCAAAAATTTAGCGGCACATCTACGAGCAAACTTTCTCCGTGATGGACGGATTTTTTTTTTTTTAAAAAGTAAAATATTAGTTTCGGTTTAGAGACGAATGGGACACTTGATAGAATGGAATTATGCGAGCAACTGCGGTCCGTCTGTTCATTACGCTCCCGCATGTTGTCCTCTCAACGTCTCCGCACACCCTCGCCACGATGCGCCTCTGAACTTCTTCCAAAAGTCAGTAGTTCTCTCTTTCTCCCCACAGAGTAGAACCGCCAGCTCTACGCATCTGATCAGAATCGGGAGTGTGTCTGTCGCGATTTCCATTTTCGGAAGAACGGTTTGCCAAAATGCACGGGAATAGAGGGGTGCTCGCTTCGTCCTCAGGAGAAGTGATTTTACACTTTCCAGCTACATACATTCACTTATTCCTCTTTCTTGTGATTATAACCTTCGTGCCGCTGTCTTCGAACAGCTTGGCTAATCCGTCTTCATCTGCTTGGCCGTGGCTGACAAGTACGAGGTTGACTTAAAAAGTTCTCGGCCTCGACCATAGATGGCAACACTGTCGGCAAGATTTTTTTTCTTCCAAGTTGGCACATCTGCCATAAGCATTCATGTGAAATTGCAAGTCATTCTATCAAGTAGTTTGTTTTATGCAGCTGTCTGAAGCCAAAGTGTTGTCTCTGTCCCTTGAAATGGATTAAACTGCGTATCGTGCAGTTATAAAATTCTTTGTAAAGAAGGTTTAACGCCAAAAGAAATTTGTTTGAAGTTCATAAAATTTATGGGCACTCTGCTCCTTTGTTTTCGACAATTAAGAAATGGGCTGCCAAATTTAAACGTGGCCGTTCTAGCCTTGAAGATGATCCACGTGAAGGACGTCCAAAAAGTGTAACAACACCAGAAATCTTGGATTACGTGCACGGTATGATATTGGATGACCGGCGAGTGGTGAAATTGCTGAGACTGGATTACTGTAAAAGTATTTCGTGGTATTACTGTGGTGCGGAGGATAGAACCAAGGCATTTGTTAACATCGGTTCGATGACCTGCTGATTATTCTTTGCACGAAACCAAAAAACACCACGGGAGAACGATCGAATGAAAAAAAAAGTGTTTTGGGGGGGGGTTCAGAGTTCTTCTGTGAAGGGATGATGAATGGCACGTGTTTTCACAGATTTCGAATAAAGTATGTGGAGGAGGATTATCAGTGGGAATTGGGATGAACAGCGTTGTCCGTGGAAATATTTCTGCAAATGCAGGCATCAGAAACCGAACATCCCCTGGGGGGTGTGCGTGAGAGGAGGGGGGAATGAATCAAACGAACTATTCTCTTGTGCTCTCAGGGGCGCTACCCCAAATGTGAGAACAGTTTCAAATAGTCGGATGGATTTACTTGGGGTTAATTGTTGTATAGCCTGTGTGGGTAGCCGAGTGGTTAGAGCATCCGCTCTCCAGCCAAGAGGCTGCGGATTCGAACCCGCCGTGAGCATAGATGTTTGTGATCGTCGTACAAACTCCTTTGCGGCATCTGCGCCTCTTCCAGCAGAAGGCTTCGCTCTTAAAACCAAGCGAAGGACGGGAGTGACCATACGGCGTCAAAATGACGTCCAGCGTGAATGGAAGAAGTAAAGTAAGACGCCTTATGAGCGAAAGAAAAAAAGAATTTCTTAAATGTTGAGGAGCGATTTATTGAAATTAAGAAGGCACGAGAGCTTCCGTTGAAAAATGGTACGAAGGTCTTAATTCAGGATTATCGAAATTGGTGTGTGGACCATTTGCATTTGTCAGACGAGAGAGAGGACAGTCACGTGCTCTCACCGCTGGAATTGCGGAGGGATATGAAAGAGAGAGAATAAGCAAACCACTCGAACTCTGTTGGGTCTGAAGCGCTCATTGCGAAGTTCGACGATAAAAATTCACCCCCCCCCATTACCCCTGACCTAAGATGCGACCACAAAGAAAGCTGGTAATTGAAAAACACAAATCCCATCCGAAGCCTTTGATAGCCAGTCTCGGGAGTGTCGGGTTGTGTTCCCGAAAACCGTGCGTTTCTTTCGTCAAAAAAAAAAAAAAAAAATGGCTGTCTCCAGACACGAAATTCATGGACATCTTTTAATGTCGTCATAGCCTTACTTTCTTCGGTAGCAATCCCAACCATCTGAATCGAAGTCTGTTCTAAACTCGTCGTCAAAAAATCAGCAGACACCCCAGTGAACTTTCCGAGTTATAGCAACGAAGATCATTCGTCCAATTCCTCATCCCTGATGCGAATTCTTTTCGAAATCCTTTCTGCGAAACATCCCTATTAAAATGCAGTACAAATGTTTTTCAAAGAAAGTTGGGGGAAAATCTTCCTACGGTCCCGTAATACGCAAGAAGATCCAACTAGAATTGCAGATGCACGGAATGCATCTGCGAGGATAGTCGAGAAACTCGCGTGACATTTCCAGGATCGAGTGTGGCTGAGAGGCCACCTGCCGTCTGCAGCTGGGCGGTCTGTTTCGTCTGTTGCTGTCCGTGGGTCACAGTGGACGGCTCCTCCTCTTCTGACGCCGGAATATCCCGCGGTTCTGCACTTGCACCCACCCTCTCCACGAACGACCTTCTCACTCACCTCGAATCTCACCCGCAGCCGTGTTGGGGGCACTCAATCCTCTTCGTCCTTTCACAAACTCGTTGTAGTATGCACGATCATCAGAGGACCCTCCGTAACTGATGCCGCGGTCTTATCTCCATCCACTCCTTCAGTCGGGTGAGGATAACCTTCGGATGCTCCCAAAACGCAGTTCTGTATAATTTCCCACAACAAAGGTCTCACTTCACCCCCTGATACTTTCGATAACCCCCGGATATCAAAACATTCACACGATTTCTCTTCCTGTGCCGAGTTTCACTCGAAGCTCCTCCTCGCTCAACGACCACCTCCCGCCCACAGTTCATTTAGCCTCCGAGTTGTACTCTTTCGCTCAGCACGTGACCTCTGCAACAACTTGCTATCAATTTATAAATCCCACAATTGTCAAACTTTGGAATACTGCTCACACCATTTCGAGTGATCCCCCCCCCCCCCAACATGCGTCACCGATATCCAGGGATGTGAAACTACCATTTTCCTAAACATTGGGGCTACAATAATGCGATCCACTCCCACTAAACATTTAATTCCTTCGCGTCCAAGAGGTCCAAACAGTGGTGTGGTCTGAAGATAGATGACATCAAGGTACAAAGAGGAACGGCTTCCGTCTGAAGGTGACCTCTCTGGTGATGACGACAGGGAACTCCGATTTTCATTGTAAACCTTGCAGACTGGCCTGAATACACACGCAGTTAATAGATTTGTAATGGACTACCGTTGGTTGGCTTTAGTGCAAGCTAAAGCTAATCCCACGAGAGCGATGGTGGTAGAACGTGCTGAGATCATGTGTTCGGGAGAACTTGAAGTGGAAACGAAATCCAAGCAGCAGTTCTGCGCCAACCTCTCGCGGATCGCTTTCCAGTCGGTATTAAAGTGCATTTGCAAGTACAGCACAACCGAAAACATCCCCTGCACAACAACCGACTCCAGAGTATTGAAACGTAACTTGAGCACCGTCTCCTGGGAAGAGATAACGACGGAAGCAAATACTGATACCTCGTATCCTAAATTTATTGAACAATAAAATACAAGACTCGATTCAAGTTAAATAATCGACAAAATGAAAGAAAAAGCCCTGGATGACACAGGAAATCAGACACGACAAAAAACTTGGAGATAAAATGTATAAAAAGTTCAAAAAATATCCGCTGTTGCTCTTTGGTTACACACGTGATTGTCAAAATTTTGTGCTGGAATACGAAGCTTACAGTAACATAATCAGATAGAAAGTACGCATCTCTTTTGAATTAGCTTTAATTATATAATTTAAACGTAAATGGCTTTAATTTTTATTATTAGTTAAATAATAAGATTTCAAATCGTTTTTATAGAAATCAAGCGCGAAAGTATTTGAAAGGACCATCAAAACAATTCTCTGGGTTTTCAGTTTCGCATTTCACTTGTGATCGATTTTTTGTAATTAAAGCGGCGATACTTGAATTATTGGTGCAAACAGTAACTTTATTCTTTCTTTTAATTCGCTTCGATGCCGAGGATAGCAAGCTAGAAACGGATTAAACTGACGAATAGCAAGCACATCGTCGTACATCCCTGAAATGATCTTCCACGTCTTTTTCTCCGAATCTGCAAAAGCAAACCGAAAAGGTCGCAACTAACATCGCTTAAATTCATGAAATTAAAAATATGTTCCGTTATAAAGGACTAATTTAAAGTCTGTCTGAGGACGAGGGTGTAGTTCATTATTTTTTAGACGAACGTCATTAGCGATCCAATGCTGAAGCCACTTCCTGCCTCCAAGAAGCATCAGGGGAGGATTGTCTCATATTGGATGATGACATTAATCTCCCACTCACAGGATTCCACCCACAATTTGTCGGTTTCAGAGTCGAAATGCGATCGACCCACTTGCCCCCCCCCCCCCGGCTGCTATTTCATCATCTTTTTTTTTTGTCCGGAAATTGTTTCGTGAAATTCATCAATTATGAACTTTTAGTTGCGAGTATTGCTTTGCAGCTTATTACTTACTTACCTTTGATCTTCCTCCGCCTTGCTGAGCTACAACGTAACCTTTAACCCCCCTCCCCTCAGCTCATCGTCATGCCGCGCCGTAGTTTCAATTACTTTGTTTGCCGAGGAATATCCTTACTTTTGTCATTACGTGCAAATAATTAATGGCGTCTTGACCGTAATTATCCGCTAAATCGGAAGACTCGTCTCGTGAAGAGAAGCCCCGTAATTACTTTGCCGTCGAGTGCCTCCTAATTCTCCGACTTTGGTCACGTGAAAGGTCACCGTCGAAACAAACACTTCCGACTTGTGAGCGCTTAAGACCGGAACATAATTGAATCCTCTATTAATTTAGGGTGTGCGTAGGAGGGGGGGGGTACTTTAGCTCATATTTTGTTCGGATTAAGGATCCGTAGCAGCATCCGCTGCGGTGCAATCTGGAAAGCCCAATTTATAGAAATGCCCTCGTAATCTGCGCGTGGAATTGTGGTTGTCGAGGGTTACACTAATTGGCAGAGGGGATTGCTCGCCTCTCGGGGTCATCCGCGGGATTTCACCGGCAGTTAAGATCCGCGGATCTCATATTTTCGACGATCCTGAGTTTGGCTTTTCCTTCGTTTTCCAAGGAGGAGAAGAAGGTTCGTTTCGATCTTCGTTCTGTCAATGTGTGTCGCGTGCATTTTGGTCGTCAATTTATTTTTGTTTGTTTTTCTACTGATTTCAAATTCAGACAAGCGGATTCCGAAGGGATTTATGAACTTCGGTTACTTTTTTTTGTCGGTCTGCACGAGAGTGACGATCTTATCTTCATTAGAAATATTCTTTACAGTTTCTCCTTGTGTAAGACGGAATTTCTTTTGAAGTGAATTTTTCAGATTCCAAGTGGCTTCAATTTCGTAAAAAAAAAAATCCTCAAGAAATTGCGAAACCATTCAAAGAGGTTCAAAGGTCAAACGAATACATCACAGTTGGCATCCGATTAAGTTTCTATTCTGGCTCAAAGGGCTAACGAATTAAGTGATTGAGGTCTGTTTGCGTTCACTGCAAGCCCCCCCCTCCCCTCGGAAAGGTTTCTGTTACATCGGGAATGCGGAGTCAAGTCCGACTTATTTCACTTCGTTGCTGCCGTTGGTGAGTTCATTCGCTGAGGGGGGGGGGGGAAGAGAAGGGGGGAATTGGGTAGGATTGTTCCGAAATCAAGTTACGAAGTGGGCATCGGAGTAACTTTTACATTAACTGAGTGCACGAGACGGACTTTCCCCTTCGCGTCCTTCCTTATTGGAGCCGCACAGGAAACCAATTACTTCGCCTTCTCCCCCGATCGATACATTGATCAAACGTGTTTCCTTCTGTTAGCACAACAAGCTTTCGCCTCGTGCGCTTTGTCATCGGGCGCCTACAACGAAAAAAATCGCTCCTAATGAACGGGCGGATGAAACATATCAGCGCATGTAGATGAGTTTGAGCGACGCACCACGACTCGCTCAAACCCACACAAATGCGATGCGAATAAAAAACGTGTGCAGTGAAATTGCACGTGAAGCACCGCAGAAGCCTCTTTGGCCTTCCCGAGTGCGCTTCACTCTTTCTTTGGGATTCATCTCGACACGAATCGCTTCAAAGTTCTTCATTCTTGCTAAGAATGTCTGAAGAAATCCTCGTTTTGTCCTTCAAAAGACCTCGTTGACGCGCGAAGGATCACGGGCAGTGCATCCTTCGGAAGGATGCCTAGAAATTAATTCTTCCTTCGAGATCTTCGTAAAAACACGAAGGATTTCAAAGTACAATATTTAAAACGACTTTTCAATTGACTTTTAGGAAACAACTGAATGGACACGTTCAGCCGACCCCACGACGATTTCTTTTATTTTCTCCTTTTTCACGAGTGACGAAAGAGAGGACGGACGAGGACACCATCTTAAGATAAGAGCATCTTCTGATGGGAATAATCAATGCAGCTGCTTTTTTTTTAAATTTAAATGCGGTTCGCAACGTCCAATCCGGTATATCGAGCCTACATTCGTCCATCCCATCGTGTTACGGGGATCTGGCAATCGCCGTAACATAATTTAACGAGTGGACCGCTCTCCAACCGGTAGATCGTGCATTCAAATGTGGAATGCGTGGAAAGAATCCCCGCTTCCCGAAGGTCGGATGTTGTGTCTCGAGAAAGTCGGTGTAGTGATGAGTCCCCGCAGTCCACTGACGGTACCTCAATGTACGGAACGTTTACAACTTTTTGATTGACATTTGAAAACCGAGAGAAGGACACCGCTCGAGCTACGGCATTAACAACCCCTCTTCGGATTACACCCCTCAACGGCACCTATTTTCTTTCTCGCGTTCTCTTCGATGCATTCGTTCGCTCCGCTTACGCCATTAATTTCACCTCTCGCCCGACTTGGTTCCAGAAGGGTAACACCGAAGTTTGAATTCTCCCCCTCGCACGCAGATGTGCGAAGAATGGCCCAATGCTGAAGCAGGATCAGATTCGCATTCAAACTGTTTCTTTTCAAGTGTCGTTTAAACTGTGACATTTTATCGATTTGGGGAATAAATTCGTACGTAGTGAAATAGAAGGGATTATCGTTGATCCGTAATTACAAAGCCGCCAATTCTGGTCACGAAATAAATTTAATAGAAAAAAACAAATTCTGTTTTTTTCTCTCCTCCAAGTTCGAACAGCGCGTGATGTTCAGACACAGCGGTTGGGCCGAGAAAGAGGGAACATCGCACGAGGACCAATTTCAGAGTCACTTTTTTTGGTTGCAAACCGTCCTTGCACTTGCAAGTTGGTTCCGATCTCCGTTCGCTAAATGTAACCAATAGAAAAAAAATGCACGTAATGGGATATAACACGTGATCCAAATAACAAATCCCACTTGCTAACCTAAATAAACATCAAACCAAAAGGGAAAAAGAACGTGATTCGTGTCGACTGCACTGGAGCAGAAAACTACGTACACTCTGGAATGAAAACGAATAAGTTATTGACCAAAATTAATTATTTACAAGCCGACGTTTCTCTAGCTTAAGTCAGCATTATCAAGGGCACGTTAGTAGTACGCACTCGCTAAAGACAGGAAACGACATTACGTTTCGCTAGCGAAACGTGGGCTCATAAATTATTAATTTTAGTCAATAAATTATTTATTTGAAAATTCGTACGGAGTTTTTAGAAACTTCGGCGTGAATCATAGCAACAAATACGGAAATTTGAACATGGAAAAAACGTGCTCACTACCTCCAAACATTTATTAGATTAAGTAAAGAGGTCACAAGTGATCGAAAGGTCTGCTTTCATAATTACTTTTATGTCTTTAGGGAAGACGAAAAAGTCTCCTCCTTTGTCTTAAAAGTGTAAGACGTGGGAGGTTGTTGTGTAAAAATAGAATGGCGCAGAGCAAAAACGATCCCCTAAGGGAAGGCTTAGAGCGCACATCCAAAGCGATGAGCAGGGGAAGAAATGAGACTTTTTTTCTTTTTGGAAAAAAAAAAAAAAAAGGAAAAAATACATCTTTTGATTATTTTCCAAGTGGGAATATAAAGATGGACAGTTGAAGGAATGACTTAACATTATGGTGTCCTTAACAGTCCTTAAGGACACTCATATGAAAAAAATATACAAATAATATTTTTAATAATGAGAGGGAGATTCGTTTCTTTCTTGGGGGAGGGTTACCCCGCCCTCAAAAAAGTGAAACTGAAATCGACAAGTCTTCCGATGCAGGATCTTCCTTCTGTTATTCGTCAAGAAGAAGGCGTGTTCGATATCGATGTCTTAAAGATTCGGTTGCCTGCCCTCCCTTACAGGACTTCTTTTTCTGCTGCACGACTCCCTTTTCCGATTTCCCTCCGAAGGTCGTGTGTTTTATCAGCGCACGCGATTGATTTCGCTCCGTCTGTTGAGAATTCGCCTCCATCGATACCCGTCAGTAATACTGCCCTCAGGAGGCCGAATTTCTCATCCGCAGGGGTTGATCAGTCGGGGTTTCTCTTTCCTGGTAGCCAACCCCTCTCTCTTCTGAGATAAACGGAAAAAAAAACCTCATCCGTCTTAGGGATAAACAAAGAAAGTCTTGCCCGCAGTCGTCAGTTGTTGGCATCTGCTCAACAGGAAATTAATTTCGCGCGAGATCGCTTTTCACCCTGCGCAGTTCTTTTGTCTTTTTAAAGCCAACGCGCACCACCCGAATGAGTTAAGGCAGCGATTAGGAGTGGCACGGGGACTGCTTGAAGGTTGAAACCGCACCCTTCCCTGGAGCCACACGGGACTGCTGGCTAATCAGTTTTATTCGTTTCTTTTTATTCTGTAATCGCACGCGCGTTAAGAAAGTGCAGTGCTGGGAAAAAGTCGCGAGTAATCTTTGTAGCATCGCTTCTCTTTCTGCTGGGTAACCCACGCAAATATATGAATGCCGACTAACTAGACGACATCAGTCGGTCGAGTAGCGAATTAACAAACATTTTGTAGTTGTATAAACAGCAAAATAAGGGCGCCATCTGTGAATCAGTTGCTGAAATATCATACGCTATCACGGCAGCTGTGATATATCTAAAGCGTTCGACTGTGTTCATCATGACCTATTGCTATTGAAAATGTCCAAATACGGCATCGGAGGAATTACTAATGACTGGTTCAGATCCTATCTGAATAATAGAAAACAAAATACGGTACATTTAAAAGCACAACAAACATAATAAAATACGGAGTTTCACAAGGGTCGGTACTAGGACCCATCCTATTCATAATATATGTTAATGATCTATGTAAATGCAAACTCTTTGGCAAAATGATATCTTTGCTTATGATACTCTTTTAATATACACCGAAACAAACTTTGAAGATCTAAAAGATCGGATTGGTTGCGATATGTTAAAACTAAGTATATGGTTTAGCAACAACGGATTTAACATTAATACCGACAAAACGAGATACTTTACATTAACAGACAAATTAGATCACAGCATAACTATAAAATGGCATGAAAGGAAATGTAGGGATACTCTAAATTGTAAATGTAGCTTAATCAAAGAAACAAAAACCGTCAAGTATTTGGGCCTCCATATCGATAGCAATTTGAAGTGGACCCCCCACACCACTTTCTTAACAAATAAGTTTAGGTTCATAATTAACAGAATATATTAGGTTAAAAAATTTGTAAATGGAGCATTCTTAAGATGCTTATACTATTCCTGGGTAAATTCCTCACTGCAATATGGCCTCACCTGTTGGGGTGGAGATTATTACATCAATCTGCTTCCATTAATAAGAATACAAAAACAGAATAATTAGAGCCATAACCACTTCCGACTTTGCGCATTCAATCAACGATCTGTTTGTCATGCACAATATTCTACCCACTCACAAACTATATCTCTATGGTTGTCTATTATACGTAACAAGAAAGAACGTTGCAAGTTTTTTGGTATTATAATGTAGACTAGGGGGGGATTACGCTGCGGTCGAAACACGCTGGAAGTACCTAAGGCTAACAAAGAAATTTTTCATAAATATTTCGAGTACATTGCGACGAGCAGCTATAATAAACTCCCAAATGAAATCAAATCCATAAACTCAGAATATGTAATCAGAAAAGGATTGAGAAACTACCTCACGGGATTAAAGAATGTTGACAATTATTTGAAACGTAGAGTATAAGAGATCATTATAACTCATCATAACCAATTAAGGTAAAAAAAAAAAAAATCAGCTGACGCCTTTTTTATTCCCGTATACGGGGAGTAGGCGAGGCCATTTAGCCCTATCTAACTTTTGGAGACTGAGTGGGCAGTTCAATCTCCACTGGTACCCAATCAGAGACAGATGGCCCAAGGCTATCACTAATTAAGCGGTACGCAGTGAAGAGAGACGGCTCAAATGTGCCGCCATCTCGTGGTTCCTAACCCTAACAAAATGTATTTAATGTCTGAAAAAATAATGTGGGTTCTACGGTCGATTTTCTTGAGTTTCCGGGAGGAAAAACCCGCTTGCCCGTGCCAGAGATCGACTAACTCGGGAACCGGTTGAAAAAAGGCTTAGAAAAATTTCCTCTAGTCGCCGACTAGACTCGAAACCAAGTCTTCCTTCGTGCGGCCAAACGCCGTGGTTGCAAACGCCACATCCACTGAGCTACACAGGCTCCAATGCCAATTAAGGTATTGATTTACAAATTGGTTCATTCAGTTAGGAATTAAAATATCAACATGTACACTATTATAACTGGTGAGGGAGCCCTCTTAGATGCGGTCCCCTGACTCTCAGTGTCTGTTTTAAGCTAATTACTTTTCTGGTAACCAGTATGGCTACGGCCCTTGGTTACCCATATTTGCATTAACTAACTTACATTACTCTAAACCAGTTACTTATCATAACTATGAAACCATTCGAAATGTATTATATTCTACTTGCGTATACGAGAAAACGTTTTATTAACCATAATAAAATAATAGCCAAAATGAGTGTTAGTACCAACAGAATATGATAGTAATACTTGAATTTTATTTTGTAATCTTGTACTGTGCATTGAATTGTGTTGTGAAATATTGTCATAATTATACAAGTTGAATAGTATAATTTGTATACGTGATGTGAATAATAAACATTAATAATAATATTCGAGTGAATATCAACGGGGACAAGTCGGTTGAATAAATAATAAAATTATATAAGCAACAATAGCAGATTACGGAGTGTCAGTGTAAGAAAGAACCTCCCCCTCCCCCAATATACATCGAAAAATGATCGCAACTCTTTCGTTCTCCACCTCGATTTGAGTGTTGATGGATTTGACAGCACTTTTAAATGCTTCGAAATGTTTAGGGGGGGGGGGGTTGCGGATCTCGATGTTACCGAACCCAAAGCAACATTCTTCAAAAAATGCTCGCGAATGTGTCCGCAGGAAATTTTCACGCGTGTCCTTCAGTTTTGTTTCTCAGTCGTCGCATCACGTGTCAGGAAGTTGTTCTGCCCGCAGTATTGGCTGATCGCGTTACTTCGCGGCAGCACTCACTTCCCCTCTGTTGGGCCACGTGTCCTCGACGCTACTCGTAAAAGGTGCGGAATTCATTCTTCTTTCACTCTTAAACAGAGCAGCTGCTGAACACAAATCTCGGGTGTTTTCTATCGCTTTCAGTGCCACTATCTGTATGTTTACACATACACTGCTTGGAAAGAAGTCAACAGTGTGAGGAACAAACAGCCATGGGGCCCACCTTAATAAAATCCTTCCTCTGAGATAACTGCAGCAATCCTACGGGACATACTTTCCTCCAGCCACACAATAAATAATGATCAGTGGGGATTCTGGACCGTTCTTCCTGTAATGACGTCGTGGGCCAGACGCCCCTCGACTTCACCCGATGCTCCAGTTCGTCCCACAGACGTTCGAGCGAGTCGAGATCAGGACTCTGCGGAGGCCAGTCAAGTGTGGTGACATTCACGTCCACAAACCACAGCAACCTTATGACGCGGTGCATTGTCTTACCGAAAGAGGTTCAGTTCTGCAAAAATGCCACAAAATAGAAGGCAATTCATGGTTCAGATACCTCTCGGAGTTCAATATTTTTGGCACCACAAACGGAAACCAGAAGTCAAACCAGTAAAACAGGACCATCCTATCACCCCGCCACCTCCCTATTTCATAATTGAGGGGACTCACTCTGGTAAGAGATGTTCGCCGGACATTCGCCACACCGGAACCCATCTCTCTGCTGGGTGGAGGGTGCAGCGTGATTCGTCGGCCCACACCACAGCTTCCCTCGCTCTTTGCACCACCGAAGAAGATGCTGCATGTTGGTTCGGGTAACGCGGGGCTTGCACATTGCGGTCCTACCGTGGAAACCCGCGTTGTGAATGTTTTTCTTCAGATTCGTGTTACAGTCGATGACCGGAACTCCGCATTCCATGTGTCGGCCGACGAATGGCAGTTTATGCATATTATCGCTTGTAGCCCTCTACGGTCACATTCAGCGAGTGTGGGTAGCACTTGCAGTTGGCTCCGCGCGCTTGCATCTCGGTATGGTATCCCTGACTGTTGACCTGGGATAACCCAATTTGCCAACAACAAGCCTGACAAATAGGCCTGCAACGTGGCATCGCAACGGCTTTTTTAAACCCCGTCAATTCGCTTCCCACAGCCATCTTTTTGGAACGCAGTTGCATTCACTCGGGAGTGTCGTATTCCTCTAATTTATAATAGCTACAAACACTTGACTCGTTACATCGCACGATGCACCTAGTCCGTGGGGAGGATGTACGTTGACTTCTTTCGAAGCAGTGTATCAATTTAAAAAAAATGGTGCCCAAGGGTGAATCTACTGCGCGCTTCTCCGACTGAGTTCAATTGTGTATTCATTGTCATCCGTTAATTTTCAGACGATAATACCCCCCCCCCCCTCCCACACACAGAAAATGTTCACTTCCTTTGCTGAAAGTTTTCAATATCTCTTTCATTAAATTTATTTTCCTCTGTTGTTGCAAACAGAAACCAAGTGACGAATGAGTTCTTCAGCAGGCGAGTGAACACGTGATGTTGATCAAATACTGAGTGTAAGAAGAACCGAACTCTGCAGTTTGCTAAAAAAAAAAAAAAAAAATAAATGGAGTGCCTCAGCAAGAGCTTAATTTGTGGTGGTGTCGTTTTTAATGCTCTGATCTTTGACCCTCCTGTCGCCATTCCCCTAATTATTCGAGCCGTCTTGCATTTAATGAACTCGAGAGGAGGCCGATCGATGCACGGGTTGAGCAGCTACACCCCGACTCTCCTTTGCTTGCATTTCGGTGTCAAAAGTTATCGCAAGTCGATTGAGACCGACTGAATGCCGACGGTCACCGCTGTGAATGGTCGCAGCAGAGACGCAGTCAGGGGGAACGTCGGCAGTGAAAAGCCTTCCAGGGATTAGTTCTATAGAGCGAGTATTAGCGGAAGGTCGCGAGGTCTTATTAGTCCTGAGGTCAATCCTGCGTTCCTTATACAGAGCGGCATCTGTGATTTAGACGGCACGCGATCTGAATAACATCCTTCGGCTAAAGAATTCATCTGCAAACAAAGAAAAGGTCTCAAGAAAGCTGTTTGTTGCTTTTGTGGGAGACATGCGGTGGTCATTCCGTAGACCTCGTCTTAAGTCGAATCAAGAAAAAAAAAAAAAAACTCAGGAAGCGGAGGATGCTGCGCTCTTCCGATGCATGGCGGCGTTGCTCTGATTTCAGAGAGGAGTTTGCACTTCCCGCCCATCGCGAAGTGTCCGCTGAGGAATTGCTTCGACTTTTTATGCATTTAGCTTAGCTCGCATTCTGTTGAAACCTTTCCGAAAGACGCGCTCATCCGGGCTTAAAAATAGACGAACTCGACACGTAGCTCAGTGACGCAGTTCACAGCAGCGCTGAGCGACAAAGAAATATTAAGAAACAGGAATAAAATAAACACACACACACACACGCGCGCGTGCGCGCATCTTTTCAAGGATGACTTTGTTTGATTTATTTACTAAACGAAATTCAGACTTCGCTAAGAATGCCGACGAGATTCATTTTCTTACTAAAAGGGGTCGCTCATTAAAGGCTGTGAACTGCGTCACTGATTCATTCATTCATTCCTGCGCTGTTCGGGGATTATTTATTTATTTGTTTTTGTGGTTTTTTCTCTGCGCGAAGAAGTGAGCATCTCGTCTGATGTTTTGATTTCGGAGACGAGACGGGATTACAGCGAAGATTCCTCGGGCTTAGCAGCTCGGCCCTTGGCTGAATCTTTCTTTCCATCTCCGATTTTTATATGAGAGCGAACAGCGCAGGAATGAATGACCGAAGTAAGTCGAGCGATGCAGTCCGCCATATTTTATTTCTCCGATCTCTCTATCCTTTCAATTCACGCCGTCCATTGTGGTCCAAATAAGGTGAAAAACATGCGACCTACAGAGGCTTTCACCCCCCCATCCTATAATCCCCCTTTATTTTAGCAGTCCAATAGACCGAGTGTCTTCAGCAGAGCCCCGTTCGGTCGAGAAGCAGTTGGAGGATGCGACCGGAGAGATGTTGGGGATGAGTAGAGAAATCCAGTGGTTTCAGTATTAAAGCGCCTTATTTATTTGTTTTTCTAAACTTTCTTTCTTTCTTTTCTTTATCTATCTGTTAAGTTGGATTTTACGCATCCAATTTGTTGAATCCATAAAAAAGATGGTTAACATTCGAGGCAGAGCAGCGATTCTTGTAATAAGAATGAGTCCGTCGCTCGAACGCAGTAACAGGATTATTCGCAGTTAAGCAAAGTTTATTTAATGACAAGTTCGAGGTTGTAATAATCCTCGTGCAGCAGAGGTGCCATACCTCCGCTCCGACTAATAGATTTTATTCAAACTACCATCGGGATCTTTCCTAATATTTGGTGCGTCACTTTCGACCCGGAAAGTGACGCGCCTGACAAGGTGCCGAACTGATTCGATGAGAAACACATTTGTTAACGGCTCCACAAATCGTAAGTCCAAATCAGTTTCAAATTGCGGTCGTGAATATGAACTTACCACGCACGCAGAATTGTCTGTATTTCAAATGAAAACAAAAAAAATCATTTGAGTTGACAACCACCAATCACCTAACAGTCACAACGTATACCACAAAAAGCAGACACCTCCGACTAGGCACTAGGACACTAGCCTCAGACACCTCCTCTGATTCGAATGATTGAATCATTCAAATGAATCTCTTTTTATCATTATTATTATTCTACCAGCACCTCCATTTAGTCCGAAGACTCATCGCGGGAGACCCAATCTATCCACGCAATCCATCATTCCTCTCCTTGAACCCATTAACAGAAGAAGCATTCACAACTGACTTTGGCAACCCATTCCACTCATTCATAACTCTCCAAGCAAAAAATCTAGAACTCACACCCCTAGTAACCACACCTTTATTCAACTTCCAGGGATGACCCCTTGTTCTGGTCGTTCTAGCCAAGTATTGAAACATTTCCCCTGCATCTGTCCTATAAAACCCTTTAAACACTTCAATGTTTCTATCATATCCCCGCTTTTCCCCCTATCAACCAACTTCTGCTTTCAATCTATCCTCATAGGGAACATTCCACAGGCCCCTCACCATCTTGGTCGCTCGCCTCTGCATCCTCTCCACCGCTTCCTCATCCCCAAGAAACGCAGGGGACCTGACTCGAGCACAGTAATCCACGTGTGGATATCGAGACCTTACAAAGAGGAATTACAACCTCCTTATTGCTACACGTTAATGTGTTCTTCCATAGCCAAGTAATCTTATGGGCTACCTTAGCAATATGTCCTCTAAACTTTAACTCTCTGTCTACCACCATCCCTAAATCTCTAGCTTCTTGTTTCCTGGAGTACAGTGCCATCAGTGTGATACACAGCTTGTAATCTATTTATCCCAGAATGCATAAGTTTACATTTTTCCACATTAAACTGATACCCTTTTCCCATACTGACAGCCTCTTTAAATCTTCCTGTAAGTTGTTCCTGTAACCTCTCCACATCGCCTTGGTTAACAATTACTCTACCTAATTTTGCATGCATCATCAGCAAACAACTGAATATTTCCTTTCGGGTTATCTCTTCTATCATTTATGTACAAATTAAACAGCAATAGTCCCGGCCCCGAAATCTGCGGCACACCACTAGTTTTTCGCCTTTCCATATACGACTTTTTGATATCTGTCCAGCAGCCACCCTCTTATACACTTAACCCCCCACTTGTTCTAATTTGCGTAACAGAATTCCATGTAGTATTCTATCAAATGCCTTTGCAAAATCATCGTTTAGCCATTTCCTTTATCCAACTCAGCTGTTATAAAAAGTTAGTAAGTTACTAAGACATGACCTCCCCTTCACAAAGCCACGGTGGCCCTCACACAGTGTCACATTTTCATCCGCCCATTCTCGAATTATCTTTTTTACCAATCTTTGTAGTACTTTTACCACCACGCCCGAGATATTTTGCTACTGTGGTCTTAGCACCTCCCTTATGCAAGGGAATAATTTTGCCCTCTTTCCACTCCCTTGGAACTCTACCAGAGCCGAGACTTCAATTAAACAGCTTAGGCAAAGGCATTGCCAGTTCCCTTGCACATTCTCTCGAACCAGAGCTAATATCCCATGTAATCCCACAGCTGTATTTACATTGAGATTCTGCCATATCGTAAGGACCTTCACTTCATCCAACCTCTGTCCCCACATCAGTGTCCGTCACATATTTTAAAGCATTAATCTCACTAGGAAGATGTGTTGCTTGCAAAGTGGTCAGTTTGCAATCTCGCAAGCACCATCGTGCCAGCGGTCTGCTTATTCATAACTGCGCATGATGCGAGTGTGGAGAAAAGAATGAAATAGTCATTTAAATGTCATTGAAATTAATCCTTCATCGGTGAGAAAAGAAGAGTCCATACGTGCTGCTGCTTCTTCACTTCACTGGACATCTACAGATGCCGTATGGTCACTCCGATGCTCGGTGATGTTCCACACCAGGCCTCGCCATGTAGTTCTGTTGTTTGCTTTTCTGGCAGCCTCAACTCCCTGAAGATCAGTCACTCCACATACGCCATCCATCCATCTCATTGACGGTCTACCCCTGCCTCTTTTTCCAGGACATTTACCTTCTATTACTGCTCTGAGAATCCTCCTTCCATCCTTTCCATGTGTCCAAAATATTTTAAGTCTCTTCTGTCAATATCCTTAAGAAGCCTTAAAGTTCTGCTGATCTTTTCTAACACCCATTCATTTGCAAATATCCTCAACAGCCTTCTGTAACACCACATCTCAAAAGCAGATATCCGTTTCTTATCTGACTTCTTTAGGTTCCAAGTCTCACATCCATAAGTCGCTGTTGGAAAAACAACTGCATCCAAAATTCTCAAGTTTGTTTCCATGGAGATAGATCCATCCATCCAGGTCTCTGACTATTGTTTTAGCCATTCCTAACCTTCTTCTGACGTCTTCTGAACAGCAATTCTTCACATTAATAATGGATCCCAGGTACTCAAACTTACTGACTTCCTCAATTCTTTCTCCATTAAGGTACACTTAATGAAATTCTTGAGAAACTCTTGTTTCTCAAGAGCTTCTCTGTTTGTATTTCCTTTGAGAACCATAATCTTTGTCTTGCTAGGATTGAGTTGAAGTCCTGTTATTATTGATCTTGTTAACTTATCAAGAATTTGACCTAGTTCTTCCTTGTCATTACAGAGGAGAACAGTATCATCAGCATACCTCAGATTACTGATCAATCTGCCACCTATTCTAATTCCTGTTTTGAGCTTATCCATTGCTTCGCACATGATGTTTTCCTCCGCATATATACTAAACAAGTGAGGAGAAAGTAACCATCCTTGTCTAACTCCTTTTCCAACTTGAAGCCAGTCAGTCAATCCAACACCTGTTCTTACCGTTGCTTCTTGCTCCTTATACAAGTTGGCTATCAAACTGATAGTGTGTTGAGGAAAACCCATTCTTTTCATTACTTCCCACAGTTTCACATGCTCCACATCTTAAAAGCTTTAGAGTAGTCTAAGAAGCACATTCCCAGAGGGAGTCTGAATTCTTTATGTTTTTCTATGATCTGTCTAAGGCAAAGGATCTGATCTCTGGTGCTCCTACCTTTCCTAAAACTTGCTCGTTCCACGGGCATCTCTGCCTTACGTGCTTGTAAGTAAAAATAACAAGTGCTTCAAAACGGTCCCCTACTTTATGCACACCCCAGAAATATATTCTCCCACTACAAAACTTCTCTGCTCGTTTTATTTTTATTTATTTTTATTAATTTTTTTTGTTCTGAAATGCGGGTAGTGAATGCCAACGAAATTCCTGGTGGGGTCTTAAGATCTGGTCTTAAAGAACGAGCGTAGTCTACATAGGACACACCCACCCACCCACACACACAGAACCAACGTGAACGGCGAGACTCCGTTGCATCTTGAGATCGTTTACAAACTACCTTAAAACTCATTTTAATTATGTTTAGAAATTGAGGGGGGGGGAGCTGACACGTTCTCGAATACTTCGCGTCGCACATCACGGAGAAAATTGCAATTTCCGATGATGCAGTCCCTTCCCAGAATCGAGGGAAGCAGATGGCCCCTTGGTACTGTTGCCGCAATGTTACGTCTTTCGGTCTCTCTTATACTGGTCAGAGACCAGTCTCGAATCGAAATCCATCACTTTTTTTTGTAATTATTTTCATTATTTGTAAGCTTCCTATAATAGTACAAAATGTTGAACAACCCTCTGTGTAACCTGAGAGCAACAGCTCGTCCAGGTTGCGATGTGCATAAAGTTACAAAAATTTATGTAATGCATTTTCATTCTATACACATATGTACATTCATATAATATACATGTTATTATAATTATATAATTACGTAATAAAATCGCAGATAAAATAAAATTTCATCATACAGAGAAAGTTGCATAACAATTAATTGGGAACAAAATAAAACAAAGCAGTTAAATAGCATTTAAATTTTACGTTTTACACACGAGACTGGATCTTTGAATGCAAATATGCTAAAAACCAATAATTTATGCAATTAGTTTGAACAGAGCTTCCTCATTTCTGTGGGAAAATAAATTCTCTTTGATTGGAGTTTTGTATTTGTTTGGGTTAGTTTCATTTCTTATTGTTAAAGGTGGTGTGTTGAATACTTTTGGCGCTAAATAAGTATAATGTTTGTGTGTTGCTTCTATATTTGATTTTGGAACTAAATATTTTAGGCCCTTATGTCTACTAAGGAAAGTATGTTGTTTGATATTTAAGTATTCGTTGTCGTTTTTTATGAATAATTGTTACCCTATAGACGTATAAATATCCAAGGGTTATATGTTTCGTATGGTGTATTTATTACTCATTGCAGTATCCTTATATTTGTTTCTAGTTAAGATTTTAATCACTTTATGCTGAGTCAAAACTAAAGGTTTCAGCGTAGTGCGATAGATTATTATTATTATTATTATTATTATTATTATTATTATTATTATTACGGGCAAATCCAAGGAGTCCTTAGACTCATCGAGGGAGGCCCAACATAATGTCAAGAACAACTATTCGACATTCACACAATATCTATCATACCTCGCCTTGAACTCATTCACTGTCATAGCACCCACAACAGACTCTGGAAGCTTATTCTATTCATTCACCACTCTCCAAGTAAAAAACCTAGCTCGAACACCCTTGCTAACCACACTCGTGCCCAGTTTCCATAGATGGCCCCTAGTCCTCCCACCACCAGTCCTGTTCTCAAAAATATCCTCTGAATTAATCCTATAGAAACCCTTCAGCAATTTGAATGTCTCAATCATACCTCTCCTTTTCCGCTTATCAATCAATTTCTGCAACCCACAAATCTTCAACCTGTTCTCATAAGGTTTATTCCACAGACCTGCTATCATCTTTGTCACTCGTCTCTGGATCCCCTCCTCCCCATCAGGAAGAAACCCTGGGCCCAAATTTGGACACCACTTTTGCGATGTGCCTCCTTAAACTTAACTCCCTATCCACCAACACTCCCAAATCCCTGCCCTCGTAAATCTCCTGGAGTACGATTCCACCAATGTGATATACTGCTGCAAATATTTTCACCCGAAAATGCATAACCTTACATTTTGTCACATTAAATTGACATCCATTCTCCTTAGCCAAGAACTCCAATCTATCTAAGTCATCCTGCAAAATTTTGACATCCTGTGCACTCACAATTGCTCTACCCAACTTCGCATCACAGCAAACAAATGAACTGTTCCTCTCAGATCCTTTCCTATATCATTAATGAACAAATTGAAAAGTAGTGGTCCAAGAACAGAACCCTACGGCACACCACTAGTCACAGGCCGTCTTTTGGACGCTACTCCTGAGTAAACCACTCTCTGGTATCTATCCATCAACCACCCACCTATCCATCTCACCAACCCTATATCCATTCCCATATGTTGCAGTTTACGGATTAAAATTGCATGTGGTATCCTGTCAAATGACTTAGCCAAGTCCAGCAGTATCACTGTAAACCCATTACCCTTATCCATTTCAGCCGTCACTGTGTTCTAGAACGTGAGCAAGTTACTGAGGCATGATCTACCCTTCACAAAACCATGCTGTCCTCCATACAGTATCCCATTTTCATCTATCCATTCCTGTACTTTTCTCTTGACTACTTTCTCCAAGACCTTGACAATGATTCCTGATATGCTGATCGGTCGGTAATTTACAACAGCAGTCTTGGAACCTCCTTTAAGCAGAAGAACTATTTTCCCTCTTTCCACCCCCTCGGGAGTAACCTAGACACGAGACTCACATTAAACAAAATGGTCAAGGGCACTGACAATTCTTTAGCCGCTTCACGTACGGCCCGAGCTGGAATACCATCCAATCCCACAGATGTATTCGCATTAAGGTTTTGTAATAGACTATTCACCTCCACTTCATTCACCACAATTCCCGTATAATCTATTGGTTCCTTCATTTATGCAATGTCACCACCTGGATGATATACTTTTGCAAAGTACTCGCTCAATAATTCCACTATGTCGACTGATTCGGTTACCTCCCTACCATCGGCATTCTTTAAAATCATTTTGCCGTGTACATTTTTTCTTTTACTTGCAACTTATCGAAAAAGATTCCTCCCCAACTTAATACACCATATTGTAGTGTGCTTTGAATCCAGGCAGAATACAATATTTTTAGCATATTTAAATTTAAGAATCTGTTTAGGTAGTCAAGTCTCTTTAACATAATCCTTACTTTGTTTACGACATCGGTTTCCAGCTTAAATTACTATCAATTTTTAATCCCAAGTAAGTTATTACACTGACTTTTCTCTTTCCTCGCAGTTGCAATTTGAATTCGTCCTGCAATTCCGATCAAAATTAATTGTGCAGTGAAGTTCATTTTGCCAGTTGTATTTCGCAAGTTAAAATTTGCATATTTGTTTTTGAGACATTCAGACTGAGTTGGTTTGACTGGAACCAATTGGTTACTTTCAAAAGATCAGCATTCACGATGGTTTTCATTTGTTTGGCTGCGTCTGTAGAGAAAATTAGTACAATATCATCTGCAAAAGTATTAATTTTACTGTTTAGTTTAAGATTGCAGAAGTTCCCAAGACAGATCCTTGTGGTACGCCGCAGTCTACTATTTTGGAGCTGCTATAGCTGTTGTTTATTTTTACAATTTGTGATCTGGCATTTAAATAATTTTTGAACCAATTTAGGGCAGTACCTCGTATTCCTATGACTTTTAATTCTTTTTATTAAAATTTCATGTGATACAGAGTCAAAAGCCTTGTGTATATCTAGAAATACTGCTAATGTTAGTTTATGTTCGTCAAGGGAGGTGTAAGCTATGTTGGTGAAGTTCAGTAAAGCATGTTCTGTGCTAAACTTTTGCCTGAACCCAAATTGATTCTTTGAAAAGAAGTTGTTTTTGTCCAAAAATTTCACGAGTCTAATTTTTACCAATTTCTCTAATATTTTCGAAAAGACCGGTAGAAGGGAGAACGGGCTGTAATTTTTCACGGTATTTTTGTTTCCCTTTTTTGTAAATAGGTGCAACTACGGCCTTCTTAAAATCCGATGGAAACGTGCCTGTCATCAGCGATAAGTTAAAAATGTGTATTAGCGGTTCCATAATGTACATTTGGCATTCTTTCCCAATGCTTGTGTTAATACCATCGTATCCTGAAGTTTTGGTTGTTTTTAGGTTAGCTGTAGCACTTTTGATTTCGTTTTCGCAAGTGGGGAAAAGATCTATGGAGTTATCAATTCTTTTGGGAGTACAATTCTGAGGGGTGGTTTAGCATTTATCAGAATGCTTTCACTGACCGTGGCAAAGTGATTACTGATTTCTTCAGCTTATCCTTTGTCTCCACTTTCTCTTATTCTTATTGATATCTTTAAGTGTGGGAAGGGTTTGTTTGAGTATATCTTTGCCGATTGATTTATTCACAAACTTCCATTGTATTTTGGAGTCTCCTTGGCATTTTAGAATTCGTTTCTGTAGTACTCGTTTTTACTTTCTTTTAATTTATGATGTATCAGATTTCTAAAGTGCTTGAAACTGTGTTCATAATATTGATTGTGCGGGTATTTTTTGAACTTTTTATACACTTTGTCTCTAATTTGTATGTCGTGTCTGATTTCCTGTGTAATCCAGGGCTTTGTTTCTTTCATTTTGTCTATTATTTTAACTTAAATCGAGTATTGTATTTTATTGTTCAATAAATTTATGATACGAGGTATCAGTATTTGTTTCCGTCGTTATCTCTTCCCAGGAGACAGTGCTCAAGTTACGTTTCAATACGCTGGAGTCGGTTGTTGCGCAGGGGATGTTTTCGGTTGTGCTGTACTTGCAAATGCACTTTAATACCGACTGGAAAGCGATCCGCGAGAGGTTGGCGCAGAACTGCTGCCTGGATCTTGTTTCCACTTCAAGTTCTCCCGAACACATGATCTCGGCACGTTCTACCACCATTGAATTCTCTCGTGGTGACATTAATATATTGTTCGAGTCCATGCATGGCAAGTAGATAATCTTGAGAAGATCCGCTATTCTTCAGCAAGTCAATATTCTTATCCCCAATTATGAGGACATTGTCCTCACTTCTGATCTCATCTAGACTACACTCGCGTTCTTGTATAAAGTTGGACTCTGTGTAACAATGCGACCTACACACAGCCTTAATATATATATTATGATGTTCTAAATATAAATTGACATTTTCAGCTGTTTTCATTTTTATGTTCGTAATGTTATTAACAGATATGGAATTTCGGATTAAGATGATTCCTCCTCCAGATTTCTTTTAATTTCTACATTGATAATAATTTTTAAATCCGCTTAATTGATACAAATCAGTTTCTTAGTCTTTAACCCAGATTTCTGTTAATATCAGAACATCTAGCCGAGAGTTTCAGTTGTCTGGTAGTAATTCAGTGTGCATGTAAACATACTTCTTATGTTTATGTGCAACATTTTCAAGGAACTTACAGTGTCTGAGGATAAAAGTTTCTTAATTCTACTGAATCATGGCAAATTACACATTGATGAGAAGGGACATCGCAGTTTTTATTCTCATCTGCCATATTGTTGTTCGTAATTATTAGTTATTACTCTCGCTGTTTTCTCGGAGTTTAAACAAGTCTTCTTCGCATCTGATTCGCCATATTTTCGATGTGTCGTCTCTTCTCAGGAAACGTTTGGCCTGTTTGACCAAGAGATATTTGTAGTTGACTTCGTCTTTACATTTCTTGGCAATAACTAGTAGGTGTTTTAGGTTTCCAGTCATGTGCTCGTTTAAAAATATTTTGCTATTCTTAAAACTGTCACATATATCAGTTGTCTATATTTTATACTTTTGCTTCCATCCAGCCAGTTGTCTCTGATCGTTTTACTTTTACATTTTGTAATGATAGGCATCGGTCTGTTTTTCTGCCCATTAGGAACAGGATGTGTAGCCTCAATCTCGTCTTCATTAGAGCTGATTTTGATTTTACATGCAATTTTCTTCGCTATTTCATGCACATTTTCACGTGGCTCATGAGGAACACCAATAATTTCCAGGTTTGAGCTAATTGCCCGTTGATTCAAGTCATCCACTGTTTCATGAATTATTTTCAGCTCCCTATTTGCGTTTTCTAGTTCAAAGTTCTTTGTTTTAAGTTCCTTAACTTCTTGTGTTAGGCCAGCAATGATACCCAAGAAATCATCTGTTTTGTTCGAGGTATATTCAGTCGAACATCTAAGTCCTCTTTTTTTAAATTCATTTATTAATCCCATTAAATCCGTTATACATATATTGTGTGGGTTACTAATTTTTGGAATGCACAAGTCATCACCCCTGGGAGAAGATGCCGTCGGGCGTTGGCAAGCATGGAATGGCTCCCTTCGTGTAACAAAGACTTGAAACGCTGAGTAGATCTTTGTGGTTCGCCGAATTTGCAAGAAGCGCATTTCCAATTTTGTGGCCCGTCTTCGGAGAGCTTTTCGAATTGGCTTTCGCTGAGTCAATAAGACTGATCGCGAAGAGTTGGATCAGTCGATCTCAAGAGGGAGTCGAAGGGCTTTCCCCAAAAAAACAAACAAACAGCCGAAAGAATGCCCGCATTTTTCAGCCTTCGCGTGCTCAGCTGGTTCGGATGTGATGCGAATCAACAAAAACACGAAAAGGAAACTTCGCAATGGACGGCGATGTCTCATTCAGCGGAGTAATGACGGCAATTACTTAATCATTTCAAGTCGAATTTCATTTAAAATCTTCTCTGCAGCTTCTATTTTAATTCCATCTTTCTTTTAATGTTTCTGAGCCATAGAACAGAGGAATGGGGGTGGCCATTCCTTTACAAAATCTTAGCTGAGTTTCCCGTTTTGTTTTTTCTTCGGTGTCCCTTTAATTGTTCACAGATTTTCTGAAATTTCTTCATTTTTCATCTTTAAGATATAATGCTGCCTGAATCATTAAATTCAAGGGTGTCATCTGTTATTTCCCGTAGCTATTTCCGATCTAACATGACCCTGACCTTTACATGTCATGACTTTTGTTCCCTTTTGAGAAATTTTTATTTTGTTTAATTCGTAAACTGAATTTTGAATACCGTTTTCATTGAATTGTAATCAACGCAACAAGTTCTTCTTGTTTTGTTGTTGCTTTCCGCATTTTAATAATCTGATCGAAATATAGATTGAATAGAGTTGGATCCTGTCTGACTTTATCCCTGATTTATTTCAATCTCTTCTCTTAATTTATTACCCTTTTGCATCTTTATGTAAAACTTTCATAACTCGTTCCAAACGTAATCCTTGTTTTTTCCACGTCTTTTAAGTGGCGCGTGAAAAAAAAAAAAAAAAAAAAAGCACTCGGTCCTGAGAATTTTCCCTCCCGAGTGAGCATCACTTCCAAAGGGTGGTTTAAATGTAAATAAATAACGACAGACGGATTTCTGTTCTCGCTGTCGTACACAACGTGAACAAAGATAATTGCGAGCCACTTTCTTGACGAGCAGCAGCCCTGCTCTTCTGTTTGCTTCTTAAGATTAATTGAAGTAAGATGGGAATTGCAAGAACAACGGTGAGACAAAAAAAAGAAAGAAAGAAAGAACTCTTTTATTGCCCCTTAAGATGTCGTAAGTAAACACTTCGGCGTACCTTCGAGTGTCAGATGCGCATTTATGCAGACGGACCTCAGCAATGCACGTGCGGGAGTTACACGGCTAAGATTTCACGCGAGGAAAGCGGGGAGATCGCGATCCCTCTCTGACGCAATAGGAAATGATCGCTCTCGTGTCGGACGTTGTCGATGTCACGGGGAGGCTCGTAACAACTTCGTCTTAGGGGATGGATTGGGGGAGGCTGATCGCGAAGATGCTTCGAGATTGAATCGGGTTATAGTGCGATCCAATGGGTCGCAAGGAATTTCCTTCCCCCATTTGGAGAAAGACTTGCACAAAAGCGCCGTCGAAAACAAGCGGAAACGTTTTGTCCTCGGCTTATTTTCGAAAGTTCGATTGGCGACGTGAAGCGGCTTTATTTCAATTCAGAATCGAATCCTCGGATCAAAAATGGAATTAGAGCGGACACAAAAACAAGGCGGACGCCAACGCAGTTTTCGGATAAAATTTAATCGCCCGACATTCCATTACGAGGGCTTTCTGGGTCAGCAGCGTTTCTGTTTGCGCTTTCTTTGTCTAAAAGCTTTATTAGTTGGCCGCCGCCCCTTCGTTTTTCCAACTTCGGGAATTATTTCTTCACTAGAACGAATCCGTCGCCTTATCTATTTCTTCAGCTTTCCGCCGCGTGGAAATTCAATTTCTCCTTTCTCCCCCCCCCCCCCCGACGCTTTGTTTTGTCTTCGCCGCGATGAGACTTTTGATTCTTCTTCTTTTCCTGCTAAGCTGCATTGACTTCGATAAAAGACTTTCCAAAGCACGGACGAAGGGAGATGAGCAGAAATGAGACTTCGCCACCATCCGATCGTTTTCATTGCTCTTCGTGTGATGAGGGACTTTGACACAACGCGCATGCTCAGTTTCAAATTCAAATAATCGGTCCGCAATCCCACCCACTGACCAAAGGCTGATCGAGGGTTTCGCAATCCACTTCTCAACAGCAAACTTTTCGCGGCCTCCACGTCGAAGGTGGAAGTAAACTAATCGAGCCTTGCCGAGGTCACTTTACGTGAACGTGACCAAAACTGGCGGATCTGAAGTGCAGCGGCAGAGCATCCACAGCTTCCGAAGAAATCCAGAGGAGAGACTCCGGTCGCCTCATCTTCTCGGCGCTTAATGAGTCGAGCACTGGGGGAAGTCGAAGTCTTGAAGACTTCGGCAAACACCCGGAAGATGGAAAGGAGCTGAATTTTGCTTGTTGCGGAGGTTAAAAACGTGTTCGCAACAGGAATCAGCGGTTCTAACTTAATTTCGCGAGGTGTCGTTTACTTCACGAAGCCACGGATGTTTTCTTTTCTCTATGAAAAAAAAAAAACTCTCGGACCCGAGTGGATTCTTCATTCGCGGATGTCCTTCCTCCCGTCGCCGATTCTTATTCTTCCTCGATTTTGTTTTCTTCATTCGCTATTGATTTGTCCCCCCCCCCCACCAGGGTTTGTCGCCCCCTCTCACCGAAGTACACTTTTTCCGGTGCCTCCCACACGCGCATGTCGACTGCCCTCCCAACAGTCAGTGAGTTTTCGGAACTTATTTCGAAGCGATCTTCTTTCTCATTAAAAATAAAACGAATCGTGGATTTTTTTTATCGCCAGCAAAATCGCCGATTTCGATCAATGCTTCTAATGCGGACGGACGTGTGAACGAAATGCTCGTGCGTTTGACGTGAATGAAAAAAAAAATGCAAGAATTTTTGATGCGACTGCAATCTTTGTTTGCTACCCTTTCGCAGAGCACCCGCTTCGTGCTCTGACCGGTCATCTTCACTGCGCAAACTCCCTCGCAACCGTGAATATAATAATAATAATAATAAAAATTGCAACTGTCAGCAAGTGTTCGACACGCTTTCGCAGTGTCGACGTCCCGCGACTGACTCACTAAATTAGCAAACACTGTGACTGAGCAAATCAGTGCATTTTTGTTGCGATTCTTTTTATCGAAATTTGGTTCCTAAAAGGAGATTTTATTATCAACCACGCTGATGTCCAGCATGGGTTTCGTTTACTTTGATTAAAAAGAAATAATTTGCTAATTCTACGCCAGAGATGTTCGCACATGACAGTGGCAGATTTCTTGAACGATATAGTCACTGAAATAAAAAAAAATAATAATAAAAAAATGAATAAAAAATCCACCCACCGAACAACCGAAGTGGACTTTCAAAATCCCTCTTCGAAATATGCGCGGATTCTCCAACCCAACAATTCCGTTCAAGCAAATTTTGTGAAAAAATATTCTCCCTCGGCGCGTAGAGTAACCGTGCTTCTTATTGTTAGCAACGCGTGTCTCAAAATGCAGCTCGCGTGCGTGGGGCAGACAAATCCTTATTCGCGTGAGAGTCGAACGCAATTCAGGGCTTTAGCAGTTCATTGCTGGAGAACCCGACTCTCGATATCGTAAGAGGTGCTGAAGACCGCATTAAAATGTCGGTGGCCTTGACGACACGCGTTTCTCAGAAGGCAAACCAAGCGGGTGAATATCGCTGACCTCACACGATTCATCCGGTCGCGTGTGTGATGCAGAACGTTCAAATGCGTAATCAACTTCGGTTATGGAGTTCAAATACGTCGAAAAGAAAACATTTCCGACCTTTAAAAAGAGGCTGGGGTTGCTGACCTCAGGCGGGTTTATACGACTGTTCTACGAGGAAAATTTATGGACCGACATTTCGGAGATTATTTCAACCCCCTTCCCAGCATTCACTTCGAGTTTGTTTTAAGTTCGTCCTCGGCGTAATCATCATTTCTGCTCGCGAGATGGAATCTGAGCGCGCGGAATGTTTTCCTTGGACGACTTCCCCGTCCGTCGCTTCATCTGACCGACAATTAACATAACATTAATGCAAGATCAGCATTCTCGTCAGCCCGCGGGTATTTCTCTTTAACAGAACGTAATTAACTTCGCTCTTCTGTTTTTCTTTTCTTTCACCGAGGCTCCTTCCTGTTGCCATTTAAGGGGACTGCTTAGGCGGGCTCAATGAAATACTCGGCGTTGCTGTTCAAAATTCATCGCAAAACGAACCCGCAACGAGTTGCCTCAGAGACGACCTTGTGTGCTTTTTATCGCCGAGTTGGAAGCCACGTTAAAACTGATCCACAAAATTGGCTTTTCGCATTCTGAATATTACGCATGCGCTGAAGTGCCTTTTAAACCCTTTTGAAACTATCGTAAGAAAGAAGCTTCCATCAGCATATAAAATAAAGAAGTGTTTTTCGTGTCTTCACCGTACACACGCTGGCGAATTCGTTAAGCATTTCATCTCAAAGATCTTGGAAGTGCATCAAAAGCGCGTTGTGTTTTGCTCCGTTTGTTTTCAGACGAAATTTTACACTCCGATTATTATTTCTCCAATCGAACCAAACTACTCAAAGGTGGAATTCGAATTCTAGTTGCGAACGATCAGCTACACAAACGGATGACGTCAGACCACTTTAATAGGCGAGTTTCCATCAATCGGAATTAAAAGGAGTGGATTGGCCGAAAGGAAGGCGAGGATGAAACGAAAATATCAGTTTAAAAGTGCTGCTCCGTTTAGCAATTTTTCAGTGGACATTTGCCTCAAATGGACCAACCGGGCTCGCACTCGTGAGAAGGGGGGGGGGGGGAGTTTTTACCGACAGCAAAATAAGAGAACGAAGAGATGAGGGGTTGCTGCTCTTGATTATTAGAGTTATCCTAAACGATGACATCTCTCGCTCTCTATCTATCTATCCGTGTAACGACGCACGAGACCCATTTTAATGTACGGAATTAATTACTGGATTGGAAGCGAGCGAAACGAACTCGACCCGAATCAACCAAATGAATTTGAAAATCACATTTTTTTCCCCCCTTTAGCTGAGAGGAACCGAAGAGAGTTCGTGCCTGCTTTCACCCCTCATCCCGGACACGCATCCGATGCTCCGGCAGCACTTCGCGGAATGCAAATCCATTCGCACGAGGTCTGACGTGAAAGGAGGTTGACGAGTGGCGGAATGTTTACGAGAGAGATTGAATGGAAGAAAAATGAGAAAAGAAGCGACGGATAGTGAAAGAAAATTTCCCCTTGACTGTGTCGAACTGCGGAAGGCAGCTCGTTGGAACTTCGTGACCAAAATCCGAATCAGTCACGCGCTGAGGATTTCTTTTGTCAGCATGGGAATGGCTTCTCGCGTTGCACTCGTCGAGGAGTTCGACCCGTTTCTTGAGCTAAAAACGAGTTGACGTGGAAATGGAGATCACGTGATTAGCGCATCCTCCGAACTATTAGAGTGACCTCTTCCACTTTAATTTACACGGAAACGAAGCTGGGATCTCGCCGTTACTTAAAATGGGTGAGTGACGTTAAAAAACAAAAAAAGTCGGTTGAGTTACGCCGATCGTAGTCGCGGTTTCATGAAAGATCTCATGCTCGCTGTCGTTTTCTGCTTGAAAATCCGGCGTTGCTATAAATTATGATCCTGCAGTGTATTTTAATAGCAGAGCATGCGCGTTGTTATCCCATTCTGATGACTGGTTTTTCAGCCAAGAGCGAGGATGACATTTTGCCTTTTTTTTTTTTTTTTTTTTAAATCGCGTGTCGTCTTTTGTTGTTCATGCAGCAACCGCATCTCCCCTTCGAATTAATGCCCACCTTTCCCTTCCCATTTGATCCCCACGCGGTCCCCTAAGGATTTACTTCTCCAAGGCGAGTTCTAAAAATTGTATCCCCGGGATGAAAGCAAATAAAAAAACGAGGGATTCCTCATTTGAATGATGGAAAAAACTCCAAGTACGTCAAAGGGCGCGGTGGGGGTGGGGGGAATTTTTATTTCTCGTTTCCGGATGAACGACAGACGTGGGTTTTGGATAAAGCGAAGCCGTTTTTTTAACGCGCATTTTTAGCTCGGAACTTGCTCGGTGTTTTAAAACTGCGCGTGCATCCATCCATCATTCGGAATTCGTTTCCTTTTCAAAATGCGCCGTTTTAAGGAGGGCGTAAAAAGCTCACGCGGAGCGAGACACTGGCAGGCGTCACACCGGGAAGAGAGAGATCGCGAGCATCACGTGACCGAGTCGGTTCCCTTTATGCAAATCGCGCGGCGGTGTCGAACGGAGCCTTCACGCTGCGAACACGAGAACCGTTCGATCATCGCGGCTGCGTTTCCCTTTTCTTCGCTTTTCCTCCTGAATTTTTCCGTCTTTTCGACGCGTTTCTGCAGCGCAAATAAAAACATCACGAGAAAGCCCCGCTTTTAATTGATCGGGTGAGGATGCGATCCCCGCTCGAGTGGGATTTTATTTCTATTTTTACTTTAACGTCCCGATGCGACACCTTTCGGTGACAAAAAAAAAAAAAAAAGAAAGGAATTCCCGAATTCAATTCGCGTGGACGAACAGAAGAGATTTCGGCTTTCAACGAAGAACTAATCGAAGTGGTTAATAAAACAGAAGCGAATCCAAACCAGTTTCACAGCGAGAAAACGCGCCTGGTATTGCTTGGCTTGATTTATCTCCCGTCATGCTTTTCTTCTTAAAAGCTGTTAAATAGCCTTCTGCTTCCCCCCCCCCCCGCCCTCCGGTTCCATTTTTTTTCTGATGCGTGTTTCGTAATGTAAGACCTGGCTCTGCGCCTCGTGCGTATCAAAATGCCTTTCTTTGCTTCTTTGAAGTTTGTCCGTTTTGAGGAAAGCATCCCCGAATGATCTTTTTCAGTTTTCTTTTTGCCGCCGCACGAGCTGTTGTGAACCTCCAATTTATTGACCCCCGTCAGTTGTCCGACGTTCATTTTTATTTATTTTTCCAGCTTGGAAAGCCTCGCTCTTCGGGCCAAACTCGGAACTCTTTCAGGCTCCGCGTTTCTTACGAACACAGCGGGATTCGAACCCAGATCCTGAAGGTTGCAGCGTGGAAGTGTGATGTCCGCCCTGCTGAGATCTGAAACTCACCTTGACGTAACCGCATTTCGCAACCGTTTATTGCGCCCTGTCGAGGTTCGATGACGAAGCAACCCACCGTGTGAACTTTGAGATTTTCGTCGGCATAAAAACTGCAAGAAAGATCTCATTTCTTGGAAGGAGTGTGAGTCGCGCTCACATCTTAACAAAAAAAAAAAAAAAACGTCACAATTCACGCTTTGGTGGCAATTATTATGAAAAACTGCAAAGTTCGGTTTATTTCACTTCACACAGGACGGGCGCCAAAAAAAAAAAAAAATCTTCGGATCACTATAGTACCAATTTTGGAAAATGCCCTCGCGAGTCTAAATAACCCTTCATAATGACGCTGTAATAACCCTTCTTTCTCAGTGCTGCAATTCTGCGTAATTCAAACTTCGTCACAAATATTGCATTGGGGTGGAACGTTGATTGCCATCGACAGCACAGAATGCGATGGCTTCTATCCCCCCCCCTCCCAATGAATATAAAATGAGCCACCTTTTACCGTAAGGTTGGATTTTCACTTAAGAAAACGTAAACGTTTAAATATCGAGGCAGGATCGGCAAATATCCAGTTCAGAGGTCGGTTACATGCCGAGTCTCAAAACCCGGACGGAAGTCTCGTGAGAGACTTCGTTTTCGGTAGAGAATTTCAAGGGGGGGGGAGTTTATTCTCACCAGTCTTAAGCTCGTCCAGTAGTAGGCGGAGGTGAATTCGTGGAGTTGCATTCCAAGCTGTTTTCTGCCTCATCGGAAAAACGCCGAACTTCAAAGAGCAACCTCTTCCTAACTGGGATTTAAAACTAAAGAAAACTTCCGCAGAAGCCTCGGGATGTTAAGCTTGGTGACGAGCCAAATACGTAAAATTGCGGCGGGGATGAAAGCCCACGGAAACGGACGCACGACACCCTCGTTTATCTCATCATCCGGAATCTCATTTGGATCACTCCGACGCATTTCGACACGAGATCAGAACGTGCGGCGGATCGTGCAGTATTCTCATCTGTCTCGGAATTTACAGGATGTCGCAAAAGCTCTACGAATGTCGTCCGCACTTTTGCGAATTCTTTCTTCAGCCCGACACTAAAAGGAGGAGGAAGGATCGCGTGACGTCATTGCGATGAAATGTGAACAGAAACATCCCGGAGACCGCACTCATCCCGCTCGAAGTAGGACTTTCATGCAGAGAGACAGTCCTTGTGCGAATGTTGCGGTCGCAACTGCTTCGGAAGGGTCAGCCGCAATAGCAAGCGAAGGTCTTAATAGAAAAGAAAAAAAACGATGACTTGGAAGCTTCTCGATCAGTCGCCGTCCTCGATGTTTAGCGATTGCGCTTTTATGTTGTTCCACGATCGTAGACGAAGAAATAGCGGCTGTCCACACATGGCGGCTTTGGCTGTCCTTCCTCGGCGACTTTGAGGAGTCTTCGAAGTGCATTTCGAGAGTGTCACCAACCCTTCCTGGTCCGGTCCCAGTCGGAAGGGAATTTCAGCGTTCGCGTTTTCCCCAAATTTTTTTTTTTTGCGCGGAACAAGACTTTGTTTTGCTTTCTCTCCTCGACATCTTTCGAGGGGAGATGTCGAAATGAACGGCGTCGGCGAACACCCTTCGTCGATGGACTTTCATCGGCTAACTCGGGGGTTAATTCTCAAGCAGTCCCTCTCCTTCTCTCTTGTTGGCTTCCCACCCCCTGACCGAACTCGAATACCACTCGAGAATTATTTCTTTGCATCGAGACCCCGTCCCCCTTAAGCCGCCCGCATTATTCCAATTAGGTATTGAGCACCCTCTCGTAGAGAGGGGCGATTGCGTTCGTGACGAAGCCTGCATCACCGCAACATGAAATCGGTTTCGCCACAGCCAAAAATTGGTTTTTACAATTGAAAAATTAACAAAAAAAAAATCGATAATTATTTGAAATGCGTTTCTTAGAAACTCTGATTTCTTCTTCTTTCGTGTCAGCATTTAAATCTTGTTTTTGTAAAGCAACCTCATCAGCAAGCGCTGCGGGCTTCCTGCACGACGTGAGCGTTTAATTTCTAGAAAGTTTGTTTTGGCGACCAAAGAGAAAGGATTTCTGACGGCTTCGCCAAAGCGCTTCTCAGCTGGGAGAGAGAGAGAGAGAGAGAGAGAGAGAGAGAGAGAGAGAGAGAGAGAGCATTCAAACAAAAATGATAGAACAATCGGAATACTCACCGTCAGCGGAGGAAGTGAGGTTGTATTGCGACTCGCATTCTTCCTGCGACTTAGCGGAGTTGACGTGTTGCACATCGTGAGAGAAGTTAAGCCATTCCTGCACGTGTTGCATTTGAAGCCCTTCTGCGGCGATAATTCCCGAAATGGAAACACCTGCGGAGCACTTCCGAAGGGAAAAAAACGAGAACCACCTCCGAGATGAATTCGATCCGTGACACGCGAGTCCTGCCGCGCAGAGGAGGCACCTGATGCTGTTGCTACTCCGTCAGTATCTGACTGCCGACAGAGGTGAAAGTCCCCCCCGTCTGTCCGTAGCACCACGTGGGCATAGGATTAGCCAATCGCAAGGCAGAAACGAAACGCGTCACACTCGCTCGTGTTCACGCGATTTTCCCCGATCTCGAACGTCTTAATAGGACTGCGGCTCGGCCGACGAACAAGTCGTTCGGTGTAGTTCGCGGAGGAGCAGGAAATGAAGCGAGAACAGATTTGCCGCTCTCTGAGCGGGGACGAGAAAAAAAAAAAACGACTTCGCGTTTTCTGTTCGGGAAGAAACTATTAAGAGTGGCGACGCGTCTCGTGAAGGCGACTCGAACCGCTCGTTAAGAAGTCGTCGGCGTACATTTCATCGCAGGCGCGTTTCTGTTTCGAAGGAGTTGATGAGCTTGTTTTTAAGCACGTTTCTTTCTTCGCGTTTTTTTTTTTTTTTTTTTTTTTTTTTTTTTAAGAATTCCGGTAGGATGTGAGTTGCCGCAAAAATATTTCCGACAGCTCGCATCCTATCGGAATTCTTAAAAAAAACTTAAGCACCATTTTCTAAATGGAAAAAAATCTTCGTGTTTCGTTCTCCACTAACACTAGACAGTTTAAAGAAAAAAAAAAAAGAAAAAAAAACAGAAATGGGGTTATTAATCAGCCTCGCCGAAAACGATGCAGCTTTGTGTACGTTATGTTGTACTCGTTTCGGAGCATCGCATAAAAATCTCGGTTCGTGAATAGTAAACCCTGTGGCTGTAATATTAACAGCATAAGAATCGAACAGTGGGAGAGATCCCCAGTGCGAGTTTAAGACGCATCAAGTTCGCATCTTCAAATGAGAAGATTCGAATCCTCTCATTCGAAGACTCAAATCTTCAAATAAGAGGATTTGAATTTTTTTCTCCCCTCGAAATTCTCCAATCCAACACAAAAAGGAACGAAATCCTTTGCTCATATGGAGTGCTTTCTAAACCAGACGGGTCTTCCTAACTCTGCGTGAATTCTCCTTTCATTCGAAGGAGAATTCATGCAGAGTTTCAGAATGCGAGTGGAATTCAATTTTTATTTCATTTTGTTTCTGGCCCTGTGGGGAAGATTGGTTGGAGCTGAGCTTTGTTTCCTTTTGAAATCTTGCTCGATGGTTCTCTTTCCTCATAAGCAGATGACGATGGTGGTTCTCTTTCCTCATCTGATGTTTTAACTCCTCGACACAAAAACAAACTTCGGGCAGATTCCATTCTTTGGCTCCAAATCGGTCTATTGCGTCACGAAGAAATTAATGAAATCCCGTTCTAGCTTTCACTTAGCCAAACGTTCTTTGACAGTTTTGGTTCGCAGAGGGGTGAAAAGTTTCCCTTTGAGATTTTCCCTTTCTGTTGAGTGTGGTGGGAGTTTACGTTAAGTCTAATTCGGGGTTCATTTCTGTGGATGTGCAGAAAGGGCTGCCCGAATGCTGCGAATCACCCTTTTTATACTTTCCTCTTTTTTTTTTTTTTTGCCCGTGCAGCGAGTGTCTTCTTACTTGGTCTGCGCAACTGTTCCCTTTGCACGTGCGGACGAAATCTACCTATCCCCCAAACGTTTTTTTGTGCATGTGTGATGAGAAGACGACCCAGCATGGAAATTAAACCTTGAAGTAAGAAAAAATGGGCGAAATGCTTTTATCCGTGACTTGAAAAGACTAAAACTTGTTCCTAAAGTAACGACATCGTAAGGGGGTGTTTACGTTTTCAGAGGGAAAAGTAGGACGAGAAAACAGGATTTTCGTTCCGTGATAGAAGTCAGAGTTGCATGCAGTGCGAACTCGTTCTGGATTTTTCATACCGCAAAACAGACAGACCAGCCAGAAGAACACACACACACTGACGTCATAGCATTGGTTACCGGCCTTAATTCCAGTCGACACCGAAGGCGAGTATCGCTGACTGTGGGACGGGACGTTTCGCGGTACAAATGAGTAGCCCACCATTGGTAGCTATTGTGGAGCGCCTTTAGGGGGTTGACAAAACAACCCTACTTGGACTGAGAGGATGGGGAGGAACATTGTTAGGTTTAGCAAGGGAAAGCACTTCGTGGTGATGTTATTTTTGGTAATCAAGCGAGTGTCGGCGAAGTGTTCCGGGATGAAGGTCGTTCTACCTTCTTCTTCCACTCTGAGGAGAACCTCTGATAGGAGAAGTCAAATGCACGCACGGAACAACGGAAGACATGTTTACATCATCGTTGCACGTTCCTTTATGGAAGAATGAAAATTGTGCGTTGGATTGAAATAAGATTTGCGTCGAAATAGAAATATGCCTTTATTTGAGACCATTTTATTTCAGCGTGACGACCAGCCCACGTGCCGTTGCTGGTTGCATTCGTCTGCTCCCATTCAACGTTCCAGTTTATCATAAAGAAAACGGATTGAGATCAGGATTCGATGTAGGTTGTTTAGGATTTTTTTCCCACATCAGCCGCTCGATGCATTGCGGTGTTCAATGAGAGAGACGTTGAATCTGTTTCTCCACTCTCTCTCTCTCTCTCTCTCTCTCTCACACACACACACGGCGTAACGAGTTCTCCACAAGTGTTGCATGTCAGCCTTGCATCCATCTTTGCAGACACGACAACCGAAGGTCCACATCAGAAGAAACACGTCCAGGACATCTCATCTCGACCACGATGCGTATGTCAAGCCTCGTCCACACGCCCACCTACCGATCCCATCGGAAAATGGTGCGGGCAATTCCCAGCTCCATTTCAGTAACCCGCACTCGCCGTGTTCAGCACTTTACATCGGCTTGCTGTGCCCCCCGTTCATTGCGATGATCGACCTTTGACTCGCGTGCTACTCACGTCAGAACAGAATCCGAGATTTTTGAGGAGATCTAATCCCCGTGTTTTTCGATCTCTTTGTGGATTTGCACATCGAACGCGCGTTCGATGAAAACGACGCATTTCGATCGACCGATAAGGTCGATTGCCGATTCGCTCACCAGAAATCCGCCGCAAGGGAGCAGATGTGGTGACCTTCGGTTATAGGCGGGGTCCAACGACAGGAATGTAGACGTCCTCCCGTTTCATTTTGAGGCACCCCGATAACATTTCACGACCGTCTGGATTCTGAAGTGACGCGAGATTTCCGAGTGTGCGAAGAGATTTTATGGGGGGGGTGGGGGGGGGGGGGGGTGGGGGGGGGGGGGGGTGGGGGGGGGGGGGGGTGGGGGGGGGGGGGGGTGGGGGGGGGGGGGGGTGGGGGGGGGGGGGGGTGGGGGGGGGGGGGGGTGGGGGGGGGGGGGGGTGGGGGGGGGGGGGGGTGGGGGGGGGGGGGGGTGGGGGGGGGGGGGGGTGGGGGGGGGGGGGGGTGGGGGGGGGGGGGGGTGGGGGGGGGGGGGGGTGGGGGGGGGGGGGGGTGGGGGGGGGGGGGGGTGGGGGGGGGGGGGGGTGGGGGGGGGGGGGGGTGGGGGGGGGGGGGGGTGGGGGGGGGGGGGGGTGGGGGGGGGGGGGGGTGGGGGGGGGGGGGGGTGGGGGGGGGGGGGGGTGGGGGGGGGGGGGGGTGGGGGGGGGGGGGGGTGGGGGGGGGGGGGGGTGGGGGGGGGGGGGGGTGGGGGGGGGGGGGGGTGGGGGGGGGGGGGGGTGGGGGGGGGGGGGGGTGGGGGGGGGGACAGACCGAAATATGTGGTTAATTAAATATCTTTCTTGTGTTTACGTGCATTTATCATTCACTCGCAATATCATTAGCAAACAAATTAAAATCGTAGTTCTAGAACAGAAACTTTTGAGACTCCACTGCTAATGCTCTTTATACACCACTATAAGGGGTTCGCGCGAGCCCTTTGTTAAATTTTTCTCAAATTTGCGAGCCCCTTGTTCTTCTTGTTTACTTTTTTATTTAAAAAAAAAAAATTTTTTTAAACATATTAAGCGACAAACTCATACGGTAATCTAACAAAAATTAGTCTATTCGGCAGTGTGTAGATTATTTGGAATTATTGTTTCAAATCCCTCCCTAGTATGGTAGCCCCCCCCCCGGCCGTATGGCAGAAGGGAATAGATAGATAACGAATGCGCCCAAGTTTGGAAATCAAATAAGCGCATGCGCTATCTTTACCCTTCTCCTTTCTGGTAGCCAATCGTAAAACCAGTAGCCAATCAAATGTTTTATAAAAGATTATATTCCATTCTTATTATATTTTGATAGTTAAAAAATGTTTTTCTTATGTAAGATAAATGAACACAGTTGATTGTGTGCAAATATTTCATGTTTAGATCATGAAATATTTGGTTTAAAAATGATAGCCTTTAGAGGTTGGTCCTCTCATACTTTTTGATCGGAATTTGTACACAAGCTGTATTAATAAAAGTTTGTGTGAAATACGGATTTTTTTAAAATTTTTTTTATTGCTCGACGATGCGAGAACATTTCCATGGCTCACCACTATGCATACAGAAGAGTTTTCAGTACCACAGTTTGATATCGATTAGAAAGCCGGTTTGCTATTCAATCAACCAACTGATTTTCAATCTCCTTTGCCGTAACTTATACACCAATTTATTATGTGATAGCCTGTCAAATGCCTTTGCAAAATTCAGAAGTATCACTGTATACGAATACCCCCCCCCCCCCATTCAGAACTGTAGTCAACTTATTATAAAATGTAAGTAAACGAGTAAAACAAGGCCTCCCTTTAACATACCCTTGTTGACCTCTATAGAGAATTTTTTCCTCATCCACCCAATCCTGCATTCTGTTCCAAGAACAGACCTTAACAAACACTCCAGAAATGAAAACCGATCCAGTCCGATAGCCCGATTCACATTAAGATTACTTCAATAATCATAGACTTCTACCTCATTCACCTTCAAGGAATTGAGTGGAAGTATCGATTCTTCAACTTCCTGTTTCCTTAGAATGGTATCACCCATCGGTATGAAAAACTTTAGTAAAATGATCACTGAACAGCTCCACTATAACTTCCTCGGCCATTCTTGCGCCATCTCGATCCAGCAGAGTTATCCTCCCATAATCGTCATTTCTCTTGCATAACAGAAAAACTCCCTAGGATTTTTCTTAGTCTATTTCGCTAGTCTCCTCTCATAATCTAATTCTGCCTTTCTTGCTATACTTGTCATTTCTTGCGTGCATTTTACAGATTTCATTTAACTCTTCACTTCTTCCAAGTTTATATTTTCTCCATAACCTTCTCTTCTTCTTCAATTCGTGCTTAATTTCCCTCTTCATCCATTTAACGCCTATTTCGTTAATCCTTTTTGATTTTGGCACACAGTCTGTTATTGCCCTCGTCAAATGCTTCTCAACTATGACCCACGCCACATTAATCTCCTTGCAATCAAGTTCTTTTTCCCATAAAACTCCTTCAAGCTATTTTCCATAATCTCCCTCCCTCTGGTTCCACAAGTACCCTTTTACTCTGGATGCCTCTGCATCCTCCCAGGTCAGGACTACACGATCGCTGTCACCAACTGGTGGCAATGTTGATAGGTTGTTACGTTATCCGACGTTACCTGCTAAATCCAGCACAGTTTGTCCACGGGTTCCTTCCATCGCCAACTATACGAGACAGTGACCCCTTAAGAATCCGAGAAATTCTCTTTCCTTCTTCCCACATTTCTCGCATAGATGCACATCTGCCTTGATGTCACACCACGCTTTTAAAGCCCGAGCCACGCATCAACTAAGCACAGCATTTAAATTATTCTTGAACGAACACGATATCCGTAAGTACTGGTGGAAGGAAAAACAGATGTCCTGTCACTTAGTCCGTTAACTGCGCACGTCCACTAAAATCGTTTGAATTGCCCGATGTTGTCCCAGCAATCTTCCTCCCACGCAAAATTCTTGCTCGACCAAACGGATTTTTCTTTTTATTAGATGTCGCTAATACGCTCAAGATAGTGGAGGACTCTTCGACGCCCCACCGTATAAAGTGGAATCACTTGATTTGGAGGTTCTCTTCTGCTTCCTATTAAAGTTTCTCTTTTCCTTTCTTTCCTTCCTGGTGGAACCGCACTTGTTCTCGTTTCTACCAGGGGAAGGTTCGATGGTGTTGGACTGGAAGCAGTGGACTCCCTCGTTGGCTGCAGATCGGCTAGAGGAGTGAAACCAGAATCCGTGGGTGGTCATGCAATTTCCCTCTATCTCTTCACAACCTTAGAAATACCCTCGGGCTGTTTACAAGGCTGGAGAACGTCTTTCGACTCCAAGGACTCAACCTGAAATTCTTCACCACTTACCAAGCGTAGACTCCTCCACAATCCCAGCTTTCAGCAAAGCAGCAGACAACAAAGCCAGACGTGGCATCGCTACTGTCTTCTTCTTCAGCACGTGGTGAGTCCGATTCATTCACGTTTCATTTCGTTCGGTGGCGATCATGTTACGCACCCCATTCCGCAATTTTAGTGAAATGCGAGATTGCTAGTTTTCAGTTAGAACACGTGTCCTCAGTTTAATGCAAGATGCGAATCGTTAATATATTGGTGACACTGCAAGTGGGTTCATTGCATTTCTTTGGTGCCAGAGTTTTAGTGTATCGTCGTGAAAAATTCTTCTGTCTATCTGTTCACAGTCTGTTAATAAGGGGATGGAAATCTCCTTTCCGAGTGTTACCCAATAGAACGATCCTTTTTCTTTTAGGCATCGCTTTGCAATTACCTCTACTCGAACGCACACGCGAACACTTTTTATGCTTTAAATTACTCGAGGATCGCATTAATCTCGCGTCTCGTGTGCCAGATGAGCTTGCGGACTTGGGCAACAGCTGTGATTGGCAATTTAAGATGGAATCTCGTGCCAGATGTTGTTTAATCCTCCGTCTAGCAGAAATGCAAACATTTATTAAAGTCAGCCATCACGTGAGCGAACTTATGTTTAATTAATATTTGCCCGCAAATTTGTGTTTTGAATGACGCGAAGAATAAATATTCTAATCGGTCGATTCTTCAGTAGGTGGGTTGGTTAGTTTATTAAAACACCTTTTCTACATTACATTCGCGCTTTCAAAGACTTTCCTGTGCCGAAGTATTCTCAGTCTGATTATAAACGTCTTTATTAAGAAGGAGGAGCTTCGTTGAGTCGCAAAATATTGTGTTCTTTTGCAACTGTGGTGGTTGATGTTGGAACAATCGTTGCTGACGACGTAAGAAAGAACGCGAAGTCAAATTAGAAATTGGAGGTCGTTTCTGGATTCGTAAGAAGAATTACGTTTGCAAGCGAATGTTTTGTGAATTTTTTAAAATTTATTTCGGCCTTTTATAATACGATGCGATTCCAAAGGAATTTCGTATTTTAATGCGATCTTAAAGGAATTCCGTGCAGGTCAGTTCTTTTCTGCATTCAACTTGCGAATCTGCTTCAGGCATCGAACTGGTTCTTGAGCAGCGTCTTGCAAAGTGCAAGTCGAGCCCCATTACCGAGTCGTGAAATCCCTTTAGTGGTGTTATTTACTCTTTTTCTATATTTTCCCTTTATAAACAAACAAAATCTTTGGCTGCGCTTAAGTTTAATCACGTGTAGGATACTTAATGATCAGGGCTTTATTCTAGAATGAGACGCGGCCATTAAACATATCTTCTGAGACAGTCCATCTGATAAGCATTGACAAATTTATTATTTTAACTGCGCCAGCCAATACCGAGGATAGATGAGACTCTTATCCAGGATGGCTCTCTCTCAGAGGGATACACAGCAACTAAACTGCAATAAATATTTAACTTCTGTTCACTATATTCTTGTATGCAGTCGTGGTCCGCTTTATTAAATTATACACGTGGTTCTTCCCGCTAAACTCGATAATATTTTAATGAGTGGCTGTTTGAATTCATATACAAAACCAGATCAGGCAGGTACTAAGAAACATATTTATTAATTGAAGAAATGATACCTGAAAGTTTTATTACTAAGTAATCTGAATCAAATTTTAGTAAGATCTCTGGTTCATTACCACTAATGAAATACATGAACAAATTTGCTTGGACCACCTCTGTATGTAGCTGAACATTATCTCATCACAAGTTATCACTCATTCTACACTCACGTGGTCACTAGTTATCTCACTTAACATAACACCATTAATTCATACAAAATAAATAGAGGCAGACAGTTCTCAAACAAAGATGGGTCTATGCCAAGTTGGAGACAGTTCCTAACGTTCCATATAATAAGTCCACTACACAAAATGTTCTTTGGAAAACACAATTCCTTAACTGGAAAATATAACACAAGGGTCTACACTACCGTCTCTGAAATGATACTCGTTCCTTTCTTGTCTGGGCATCAAGGCTTCCTCTCAGTCTGCTGCTCGTCTAGTCACCTTCGACAACTGTACGGCCAGATTCTCAGGGGCTTAGCCAGAATGGACGGCTTCTACTTGGTTCTTCCGTCGCACGATATTGCATAGCCATCCTAGTCCAAGGAAATAGTTAACCCTGTTCCATGCGCTGCGGCAGACGACTCATCCCTTCCACGGCCAGCCTGGAACTTCTCCATAGGGGCAGACTGGACCAACGCCCGAGAGGTCAGGAAACAGGAACAAAAAACCCTCGAGGCGTTTCTCGTATATCGCGATGCCCGCGCGGTCACGTGGGTCTTCGTCACGGCGTCCAGCTCCTTCCACTACATCGCAGGTGCGCTTGGCGTGTTTTCTTAGAAAGCGCTCTACTTTCTCTTTCTCATAATTTCTCCCCCTGCCCGGCACACGTAACGCTGGACGATCAAAAGATGACCCTTGGACTCTGGCTTACAGATGTTGCTATCTTATCATACATAAAATGGGGTTCTTAAATTAATTCAATACGTTGAATAATTTCTCTATCAGACCCTGATACATAACAGGTTAGGTCTTACAATTTTCTTTCATTTGTTATATAATTTCTTACTCTTATTTTAGTGTTATATATACATTTCCAGTTTATAGCCAACACACCACATTCTCTGCCTATTTTCAAAGAGAGTTATTCCTGAATAATTAAGTGGTAATTCTTTTTAGTGGTTTATTCGGCACACAACAGTGGGTCGTAACCCGCATTGTTTATGGAACAGAATACTGAATATTCGAGTTGATCTCTCCGGTTTATTTGGTAGTTTTAAAACCTTTGAGCTACTTTTCCAAATGTCCAACTAAAATCACAAATGGATCCCACAAATACGAAAATATTGTTTATATTTATGTGCGATGTATGTACGGGGTCGCGATGTGAAATTCATTTCTTATTGAGTCGAAAAAGCTTGAAAACACTTGGTTAGAGGGTTTCAATGGATGGCGTGTCTCAAGATGTTTCGCTCTTTTCATTGGTGTTCATTCGAGGCAGATTTCTTCGCACGCATCTTTAAAACACACTCGTGATGCAAATTTTCGTTTTGGCCTCTTCTTTTCTTGCTGAGAGAGCGAAATCTTCGGTGATCGACTTCACGCTGATTTCGTTCCATTTTCGAAAAAGGTTTCTGAGGAACGGAAATAATTTTCTGTTTTACAGGGGCTTACTCTGCGGGGCGGATGCCCGTCGTAAGTAGTAATGCAGAGAGAGAGAGAAGGTTCTCTGGACTGCATAGAAAATGTGAGAGATTGAAATTTCTGTCTCCAAATACATGAAAGGGGAGTGCATTTACATTTAGGCTGGTATCAACTCCCCCCCCCCCCTCAAAAAAAAAAAACCTGTACAATTTTGCATTAGTTTCGCTTTCGTTAATTCCCCCTCGAATCGAGGTCATTCCGCGTGGCCCCTCGATGGCAGTAAAACTAAAGCGCAAACCCTTTTTATTTGTGCTGTTTCCATGGGAACCGAAAGCCGAATATAACATCAAATTCTGTTTCTTCTTTTCCCCATCCGGTCCTAAATAAATGTATTTCCTTTGTTTTTACCCGGTTTCGTTATTTCTTATCAGTTAAGGGATTGCTTAAAATCGGGGTCAATATCGTCATAATCATTCGATTCCTGTTTCATGAGCGTTTTTTTTTTTTTTTTTTTGCAGTTTTGTAATCAAGGGACATCGTTAGTGAGTAATGAAGCGAGAGGCTCTGGACGGTACGAGGCACGCAAAGAAATCCTGCTGACTCCAATTGACACTCACCGCACAGAAGCAACACTAAAAAAAAAAAAAAAAAACCGTGATAGAAATCCGACCCCTCCGTTAGAAAGGAAACAGTTCTTTCCGTATAAACGATTAGGGTGCTTCGCCCAGTTAAACGCCCTTCCGTGACTAAATGAAAAAGGAAAACACAGCAGAAACAGCGCGGTGGTGTTCGGACACTCATCGCACGAAGGACCCGCTTAAATGCAAAAAGTGATATCGGATTGGATTTCAAAGAAAGAAAGAAAGTAGGACCACATCGAGGATTAGAGAACTGGGGGGTCATTCGAGGAAGACTGCAACGAACTGCGCCCAAACAGAGCAGCCCCCAGAAACATGCGTCAGGTTTTTTTTGTCCACTCGATTTATTGGAGGACGTGGCGGTCCAACCCTGCAGCGAATGGGAGGGGATGCTTCCAGGTATCCACTCCCATCGAAGCCGTTAGCAACTGGGGAAACTACAAGTCGAAATGCACGAATTAAGCGAGGTTCTCTTTTAACAGCATCCATCGATGTTGACATCATTGAAATAATCGTAAATGATCTCCTTCGAGAGAAACAAAGGGAGCTGCATCTGGCATTTATTGATCTGGAGAAAGCATACCATAGAGTGCCAAGGCAAGAAGTCTGGAGGTGTCTGAGGGAGAAGAAGGTGCCGGAGAAATATGTCAGGTTGGTGCAGGAAATGTACAGAAATGCGAAGACAAGTGTTCGGACCTGTTTGGGACAGACAGAAAGTTTTCAAGTAACAGTTGGCTTGCATCGAGGGTCAGCATTAAGTCCGTTCCTGTTTAATATTGTGATGGGGGTGGTAACAGAGGAGGTGAGAGAAGATGCGCCTTGGACAATGTTGTATGCAGATGACATCTTGCTGTGTGCAGATTCAAGAGAAGAAGCGGGAACTAAACTGGAAAGATGGAGAAAAGTACTGGAAGAGAGAGGTATGAGACTGAGCAGAAGTAAGACAGAGTATATGTGTTGCGCAGTGGGCGGCGGACAGGAGACAGACCTGGAGCTGGAAGGAAATATCATCAGGAAGGTGAGGGACTTTAGATACTTAAGTTCAACAGTGGAAGAAGATGGAGGAGCTGAGAAGGAAGTGGGTTTCAGGATACAAGCGGGTTGGAGGAACTGGAGGGAGATGGCTGGAGTGTTATGCGATAAGAGGGTGCCGATCAATCTGAAAGGCAAAATTTATAGGACAGTAGTGAGGCCAGCTATGACATATTCTATAGAAACTGTGGCCCTGAGGAAAAATAACATCAGCAGGATGGAAGTAGCAGAGATGAGAATGCTTAGGTGGATGTGCGGTGTGACCAGAAAGGATTGTCTGAGAAATGACTATGTGAGGGGTGAGGGAACGATGAAAGTTACGAACTGAGGAGCGAAGATACAGGAGGCAAGGTTGAGATGGTTTGGTCATGTGATGAGGAGGGAGGACGAATATGTGGGAAGAAGGGTCATGCAGATGATGTGCAAGGAAGGCGGAAGCGTGGGCGGCTAAAGAAGAGATGGAGGGAGAGGGTGGAGGAGGACTTGAAGATGAAGAACTTGGATGTGGTGGCAGCCCAAGACAGCAAGGTGTGGAGGAGACTCATTACAAACAGTGACCCCACTTAAGTGGGAGAAGCTGCAGAAGAAGAAGATCTCCGCTCGGCATTTTGTTCTCGAAAAATTTCGTATCTGTAAAAAGAACAGTGTTGAACCCGGCATGGACGTTTGAGCATCACTTTCTGGAATCTACAGTTAAAATATACATGTACGCACGACGGGAAGGCCTTTTCAAGCACGGAACTGAGTTGGTGGAGATCGGACCTGGAGCTCTTGGCAGCGAGTTCTTAAACTGCAAGTAATGAGACGCGTTCATTCCAGAAGCAAAGAAATAATTCAGAAAATGCTTCGCTCGGTGAATGCGAGCAAATGGGTTCGCACCCGAACCTCTTACGAAAATCAAAAGTCCTCTTCTCTTCTTTCGGTCGTGTCTCCTCACTTCTTCCTGAGTTGTGTTCATCATCATCGCTGATTCTCTGGATTTGCTGTGTTCTACATCGGGAGAAACAGCGTCGACACGTGATCCCAACAATGAAGACATTTCTTGAAAGACGGAATCAGATTCGAGAATTTTTCCAAGTCCACTGATGTCGATCGAGCCTACCTTGGTGACGACCATGCGGCCCTCGGGTTTGCAGCACTTGATTAAACGATGTAGGCTCAGGGAAAGAAGACAAAACGCATTTAGTTCAGTAAAACGCAAGATCCGCCAACGGTCAGCTCTTACGTGAGTTCGTATTTTAAACCCGCGTCTCTCCGGACTGTTGCTGTGAATTTGAGTTGAGTTGAGACTGGATTTCGCTTCGTTACGAGCGTTTCGTGTGTGCGGGCATTAAAAGTTCGAATTATTCGCCGCTGCGTTCATAAAAGCTAGCGTGAGTTTCAAAATTATTCAGAATTTAGAAAATTGCTGTTCATCCTGATGGGGAAGAAAACCCCTTTAGAGTTACGACATTAAAGCTAATTCTAGAAATAAAACCAGCTTTCAAACTCTGCTCGTTAAGCAAACGATAAAACTTTTTTAAGTGTTGCCCACTTCCATGAAGAACACGAAAGTTTTTCTAAGTAGGGCGACCCTTGCTGAAGTAGAGAAAAGTATAAAACAGTTCAAAGACGAGGCCCTGATGGAAGAGCAGCCGAACCCATTAAATATGGGAGGGGGGTAGAGAATTAACCACTCATATACGTAAGCTGATAAAAAGAAGAAATACCTACAGAAGGGAAAGAACCGCTAATCATTCCATTTAAAAGGGGAAACAAATATGAATGTAAAAATTACAGTGGAATATCGCCACTATCAGCAGGCTATAAAATTTTATCTAATATTATACTAAAAAGAATCTTACCTTATGCCAAAGAAAATATTGGTTGAATATCAAGCGGGATTCGGAAGAAATAGATCAACAGTTGGCCAAATATTTACACAAGAATACTAGAAAAAAAATGGGAATACAATCTGCAGATCCATATTTTATTTGTAGACTTGAGAAAAGCACTCGTAGGACCCAAAGGACTTTGGAAAATATTAGATGAACTAGGAATACCTACTAAGATAAATACATCTAATCAAAATTTGCATGCACAGCTGAAGAATGGTATTAGCAAATGGAATGAGATCTGAATCTTTTGATATTAAGACAGGATTGAAACAAGGAGATGCCCTTTTGCCACCATTTTTAATTTAGCATTAGAAAAATGCATTTGAGAAATTGTAAAAGAAATCGTAAACAGAACAGTAATATTAAGATGTGCCTTGTTGGGGAAAATGTTCAAGACGTTGGAACAACATTTAGAACACTCCAAGCAGAGTTAAAACAGAAATAAAAGAAGACAATCGTCAGACGTGTTGTTTCGCATGGAGAAGAAACCTGGAGCATAACAGACCATGACGCAATTTCGTTGCAGATGTTTGAAAATGAAATCCTCAGAAAAACCCATGGACCTGCAAGAGGTGAATGGAGAAGATACAACCCAGAACTGCATGAACTCTGTAGATCCCGCTTCTAGTGGATGAGATTCAAACAAGCAGATTGTGATGGCTTGGACACGTGGAAAGAATGGCTGAGGAGGGACAATCATTCAAGATGGAGCTTGATGGAAAGAGACCAGGGGTAGACCGTGGATGCTTTGGGAGAATAAGATTTAGATGCGATGGGAATTCAGAAGTAGAATGAAAACGCTCAAGCCGAAAGGAAGTTGGTGCTTGCAACTAGCTGAAGAAGGGCGACACTTAAATTAAGAAAGATAATTTTTTGTGAAGCCAGTTTTTACGCCGTCAAATGAAACGATGAGTATTTCGTCTCCTCTTATCAAACTCGTCTCGTCGGGCGACAACCAAGTAGAAAAGAGAAGGCATCTAATTTCTACTTGGTTGGATTGAAAAGATCAAGTACCTCGACGAAGAGCTGGGAGAATATCCGTTAAACAACGCGCTGCACAAGACCTCCCTCCCTCCATCCACCGAATCGGTTTTCACAAAAGTGCGCGTAACACATTTCCTTGTGCTTTGACTCTTCTTGTGTTCGCTATAAATAGTCCCCCCCCCCCTCTCTCTCTCTCTGTTACGTGTTTTTACATAATCGGACAACCCTGACTTCTGATGCGACTCAGTTGCCGATCTTTGGAGTGGAGCGCTGGACAGATGCGCTCAGCTTGCGACTCATCAAAAGGAGAATCTTTCAGTGCTCTTTCCTGGCATACTTCAAGCAAACGAATCGGGGATTAGCTCTACGCTTTCAACGGCATTCGTCCTCATCCTACAAAACCCCACGCAATTGCGCGGGTATTATGCGGGCCTCGCCTCAGTCTTAAGTGCTACGACCCTAACTTCAAACGACGTAATTCAATGACCTTACGAGGGCCAGCCACCCACTTATTGGAGGATTGAAGTGACGTTGGGTCTCAGTTCCCGGATTATACCAATCTGGGAGTGCAGCTGGGAACATAGCCGATAGTTTAGCTTTAAGAATTTCACTTGAAACCAGATTTGGGCGAGGGAAGAAAGAGAGATCGACTCGCATTGCTTACAAGGGCAGCGTGCGATCTTGAAGTCTGATTAGTTAATCTCATGAAATTAGCGTTTCTCCCTATACACAATCCTATTTTCTCTTGATTACAAAATGCCTCATTATTTATTTATTTATTTTTTTTTTTTTGTGCGTGTCTGAAAGATTTTAAAATACATTTTTTTAGTGATCGACAGCTGAAGTACGTCATTTCCTTTATAGAATTGTGTTTCTCTGAATACAACAAAGCAGTTTTCGTTTCTATTGGCTTAAACAAGCCGATAACACTTTCGTGTTTCTATGGTAACAGCAGAACGTGAAGGCACGCAGCAACCGGCGCAGGTTTTCACTATTTTCTCCTTCATTGTAGTCAAAAGGAGAGCGGGGTGCGATGAAGAACCGCATTTTAGCGCGATATCGGAGCCAAAAAGTGATTCGCATTTTGACGCTCGCTCTAGGCAACGTTAATAAATTTATATTCGGGGCAGCTGGGATTGTCAGAGCCCTCTGGTGTTCATATTTGGAATGAAATTTATTGTAGCAGAATCGATCTGAATCTGCGATAAACTAACACACTTCGGATTGAGTGGTGGAGACGGAGAGTTGTGGAGTGGATGCCCTCCCTCGATGAGTCTTTGGACTCCTTGGACGTGACACGAAATAATAATAATAATAATAATAATAATAATAATAATAATAATAATAATAATAATAGCCTAACGAAATAACAGCCTCACGTTATTTTTAAAGAACGAGTTAATCCAAAGCGGGTTTTGACTTCATCAAACTTTGGGGGGGGGGGCAGTTTTATTCGCGGTTCAGGTCAGCGCGAAATTCACGAAACCAGCGCAATGATGGGAAGGAAGAACTCGTTTCGGGTGTGGAAAGGAGCTTTTCAGCTGAGAGTGAGTGAGCCGATCTCACACGAGGGTTTCTCCTGTCAGCAATATTTTTTTTAAATTTCATTGTCACGTCTTTCACGTGCGAAGAGTCAACACGAGGAAAGGGACCAACTGCTTGTACACGTGACATGAATTTCGACCTCCAGAAATTCATTTTGAAGTCTTCACTGGCAGATGTGCTCCGATGTGACCCCGAATTGCGCGGCACATGCCAGGGGCATTGCACGCTATGGAATCCCGTTTTCATCCGCCTCATTCCGTTTCCTTCATTTGCTGCTTGAATTGCTCAGCTGAAGGATTTTCATTCGTGCGAGCGAACATCTTCAACGTGAAAGTCATTTTCCTTAGCGACCGTAATATTTATTGCACGTTCCTTCCACTGATTTAGCTCGAATTTCTAAGGAGCGATTAGCTTAACATCACGGCATCATGCAGATCCACCCCCCCCCCACACACACACCCGGTGGTGGTGTCACGTGTTTCCACTTGCACGTAGATCAGCGGCAAATTCTGTGTGGTAAATCGATTTCTGGTCCCAACATCCCGAAGAGAGAGAGACCGTCGTAAAAGAGCTTTTACTAATCCTCACAAACAACAACTTCAGCCGTTGTATTAACTGACCAGAGGCGGCTCGTACATAAGTACTGAGACACTGCAGCACCCCCCCAAGGAAAAAAATGAAAAAAAATTAAATTTTGTTTATGTTTATAAATAATAACAATGCTTACAACATTATATAAATGCAGTACAACATGTTAAAGGCCACAGCTTATGTTTCGGCAGTGATTGAATAGTTAATAATTGGAATTGTTCGATTAACGCTTTAGATTACGAAACAAATGCACTGCGATCTAACGCAGTGTCGGAATTATCACACTCGGCCAATTGCAGCTAGACTTGTCGATAATCGTTTGTGCTTCTCATTGCACGTTACAAGAGATTCCGGCACTGCTCGTTTGGGCAGTGTATCGTATGCCTTGCGCGCGTTATTTCTGTGAGATACGAAACTTTTATTATTGGTGCGTGTTCGTGGTGAGGGGGAAATATTTTTTTTGTAAATCTTATTTTATTTTGTTAAAAGAACATATAATTATTTATTTATTATAGATGCAAGGCTGAATTATGACGAGTGTCTCTGGTGAATGTTGAAAATATGAAAAGAATTATATTTTTTTCAATTATCGTTACACGAAACAAATGCACTGCGATCTAACGCAGTGTGAGAATGATCGCGTTTGGCCAAATGCAGCCACACTCGCTGATATTCGTTTGCTCTTCTCATTGCACGTTGAAGTGATTCCGACACTGCTCGTTTGGGCAGTGTAGCGTACAGATAAATTGTATGCATGTGCGTACAATTTATTGTAGATACGAAACTTTCATTATTGGTGTTTGTTTATGGTGAGGGTGAAATATTTTTAATAAAACAATTTTTAAAATGTAAATTTATTTATTAATAAATTCGATTAGGGAATTTTTTTTTTTATTTATTTATTATTATTTTTTTTGTATATGCAGCACCCCCACTTAAAAATTTCACCAGCGCCACTGTTACATAATTTTATTTCTTTCTGTGCATCGAATTTTTCCTGCCTTAAGAAAGAATAAAACCACGCGATCCTTGCTGATAGTCTTGTTGCATGGCAAAATCATTCTTTAGCTTTTCCCTGCGAGCCCTTCAGGGACATTGGTCCATCAGCGAATGACAAACAGAACACTTCGGACAGGGGTTGGTTCTGCTTCGACGTCTATTTGTAAAGCACATATGAACGGTATGCACACTACATGTGTATGTGTGTGCGTGCGAGCGAGCGTTCAGTTGATGGGTGCTAGTTATTGCCCTAGCGTTAGGCTACCAAAATGCGGAGAATTAAAAATAAAAACTAATGATTGAACGAAGATCCGTTTTTGCCAACGTAGACAGAACTTTCCTTTGCGAAATTCACCTCAAAGATGCAATAAAAAACTGGGGGAGTTTTGAATCGTTTGCAGAGAAGTGAAGAATTTAGCTAAAATAATTGCATTTCTCGGTCATCATCATCGCGATGTCCGAGTGACTTTGCTCAAACACACCACCGAGCGGTAGCACTTTCTGCGGAAATCCCACAAGTACGCAAAACGTTTTTCGTGTCGTCGTCACCCGTGGATGCATTTTTAGTCATCTTGGGCTAATTTTGCTGCACGTGCTCTGCTCATAATTTTGTTTCGTCACTATAACCTCTGTAGCACACTGGAAAGCGGTCCTGAAACATTCGGGCGGGCTTGTTAAGGTAGCAACAAATCGCTGAACAGAAGATTTAAGACGCTTAAACGTCATTTAAGATTTCAGGATTTTCTCCACGCATTTTTTGTGATTCGGCTTGGAGAAGGTGACGATGGAGAAAATATTCTTCCCAGACAGGAAGCCAGGGAAGAATATTTTTTCGCTCCGCAGTAAATTCGATCTAGGTCACCGCAAGGGTTTTTTAAGTAATTTGGTGAATCTTTGAATGAGGTAAAAAATATCTCACCGCACCGGATCTCAAGAAATGAGTTCAAGTTGAAAACAGTCCGTCTTGAGGTCGTTCTGAATAATAGTGGGTCGAGATCTAGAAGCAGATCGAGGACGCTGCGTAGTCTTAGCCAGGTCAGCTGAGCAGCGCTGATGCCGATCGAGCAAATGTCCAGAGGTTGGAAAGAACCCCCATCTTTCCAGAAGGGGGGGGGGGTAACCGGTCTCGCAGAGTTTTCCTGCGGTTAACAGGGATGAAGTCAGTGATTAGGAAGAGAATCGCAGTGTGATGATGCGAGCGAATCACTTCGCGTGATGATTGGAAAATCACTTTTGAAATTTTGACAAACAAACAGTTTTGTACCGGAATGACTGTTTGCACTTCGCTCGTGACATGGTGACGCAAGAAAGCGAGGGACCGCTGCGCTTTAGTAGTGGTCAGTGGAGCATCGATGTGTGTGTGTGTGTGTGTGTGTGTGTGGCCGCCTGCCGCTGGGTGTTATTTACGTCACTGCAGATCAGCACTTTGGGTGTAAAGATTTGTTGAGAATGACCTCGTTATTATATCGCGAATGGCCGCTCGTGCGATCACGTGATCTACAAAAAGAAAAATGCGAGGTCGTGGCAGAAGTGGAGACTCTTCCATCTCTCAAGCTGCCTTCGTTCCGCTTACTTGAAACGGAGACTTGGGAACGAGAGAATTTTCGAAACGCGCAAGTTCGCGGTATTTTTGCTTCGCGTAACGAGGTGTGTTCAAAAGATGAAAATGCAGCAGACGTCGCGTCACGAAAAGTCCAGCTGAAATGTCGCTAGCGCCATCTAGTGCTGGAATCGAGCAAAAAAAGACGAGCGCACAGCATATTCGGCTCAATTAGAAAATGGGGATTTGTGCTAACATGCAAAGGAACGGATGGACATTGTTTCCGCACGTGACGTATGTTTTTTTTTTTTTAACTCCATTTGTTAAATGATTCTACCATAAGCACAGCAATCGTAGTGCGATCCTCTGCGGATCGCAGTTCGATTTTAAAGATTATTCTTGAATGAGGAAGTGGAGGGGTTTTTCTCCCGAGTTTTTTCGTTCCCCAAAACACGCAAATCAGCACTCGAACTGCGAGATGGAAGAGATTAGAACTCCACCATCTTATCTTTCACATTATCGAACTCAGTTATGCCAGGACATTTTTTCCATTTAGAAAAAAATGGAAAGAAAGTAAAAAAGCGCGTGAAATTGCCAGACAGTGTTGCGAAGATTTTCATAAATTTTAAGAAACCCAAGTAAGGAATTTGGAAAACTTTCTGCTGTCCCTTGGGGGGAACTCAAATCTGAACACCCGTGAGATGTTTCGAAATCTTCGTCGGGATTTGTTGGCGTTGCTTACATCCGGTGTTAGAGACGATGCTTTGGCGTTGGTTTTGCGGCATTTTAGGGGACCACTCAAATGCCCCCGAAAAGTATTGGCGCGATACTACGAGAAAGCTTCTGGTAATCTTGGAAACATCGTCCACAGCCATTCGCGAGAAATCAGCGTCGCTTTGAACCCTCACGGAAATGATTTCCGAAAACTTTAAAACGCAGAATTTCTTTCTCAAATGAATGGGAAGTAAACGAGCGAAGTGAATTCGGTTTTAACTTTACGGAGTTCACAAAAAGCGGCGTCTGCTTTCAGCAGGTCAGGCATTTTGTCATTTAAATAAAATATTAAAGTTCAGCGCTTCAATTCAGTGCTTTGAATAAGTTCGATTTTAACCAGAAGAATCCAAAGCCAACTAATTCCAACGGGATTCTTCCTCCGACATCAGAGGAGCTAGCATTTCACGTCCGCAAATGTCGGAATAGCCAACGATCCACACATCATTCTCTCCAAAGCTTTTCTTAAGCAGAGGTCCCTCCGAGTGCAAGCATCGCTCCACTCGGCAACTTCGACCATAACCTTTTCTGCTGATCGACCTTCTCTCCGCCAATCTCGTATCCTACGGCACTTCAATATTGCCAGTTAGAAAGACCACCGAGATTGCTCACAGCGTCTGTTTCATTGCCCTGCTTCGGCTCTTCCCACCCAAACACCTGACCGAATATCTGAAATGATCCTCGCCAAAATGAGAGCCTTCATCCCCCCAGTTCACAAATTCCCCGAGACTTGATTTTCTAACATTGACCCCTCAAAGCATCCCAGTAATCAACATGCGATTAACTGGCTCAAGAAAAAAAAACTTCGGAGTCAGCGTACGGTAATGCTAAATCGCATCAGGATACACTTTCGCATCCCCTTGATAGCGTCAAGAAAGAACGACTGGTCTGTCCCGTACAGACGACCAAGGATCATCTGTCACGCACTTACGCTATAAAAAGATCTTTCAGCCGCTGCCATCTTTCACCAGAAAACCTTTAATAATCTGCATACTTATTAATATCTGAGCAATCATTTCAATACTGATTAACTCTCTACATTGTTGACGCTGAGAAGTAATACTACCCCCCCAACCAAACACAGCTGCGCTTATAAGCTGAACCCCAGATTTAGCACCCATCGCGCATTTAGGCTATCGCATTCGCCTCGTAATGGCGAAGAAGACAGAAAAGAGGAAATAAAAATCAAATATCTTCCCCCCCCCGCACTCACCTCAGTCCGATCAGCAGGTTTCCATCAGCTTTTGTACCCATCGGGGGTCGTCAGTGTGAATCCCCCCACAATTGCTCCTCCTATGGCAACATCCGGAGAATCTCCTCGTACTCTTGATCGAGTCTGTCGGCGCCCTCTTGTGATCCTCCTCCTGCCCTTGTGATTGTGTCGCCGGTTCCGTCTCTGGCGTTCGCTTCCTGTTTTGAGGGATGAGCTTTCTTCCTTTGGCTATTTCTATCAATGCTGCGCTAATCCTGAGCTTCATGCATTCGTTCTCCTTTACACTTCTCTCTCTCTCTCTAATCTCGTTCTGTTTTGCCGATGCTTCGCTCCTTCCTCCTTTTTCATTTCGCCTTCAAATATTTTTCGCTTGAACGTCGTCAATGTTTCAACAAAAACAAAACAAAATCAATCCGTCTTATTTCGCAACCTTCTACAATGCCCAGGTGTATACAAAGTCACATGTGAGTGCGGACAACCTTACGATGGCCAAACGGAGAAATCTATCCTCCTACGTCTCGGGGAACACCAGAGAGACATTGCTTACAAGAGAACCAGAGCTACTGCCCTATCAGGCCATGTCCTGTTTTCAATAAACACGAACAACGAAATCCGCCAACATGAAGTAAATTGGACAACTTCAAACCTACACATTTGCCACGATGAGGTAGAACGCCGCATTGTCGAGTCAAAAGAAATCACCTTGGAATCTCTTCATATGAACAATAATCTCAGCTCTAATTTGCCTGACTCTTTCAGCTCTACTATCAGATACTGGAGATCGCGTGGTTCTACACACGCACAAGTGTACAACAATAGAACTTTAACACGGACTATAGCACAAGTTCATAATAACTGTAATTCACAGTCGAATATTATGGCTTTATAATTGTATAGCTTTAGAGTGTCTCAATGGTTTTTTCAGTGTCTCTTAATAACTTTCTATGTTCTTAACGCCTGATGAAGTCAATCTCGACGAAACATGTTGCGTTTGCAAATAAATCTCAATTTGTTATCATTCTCGGGTTTATAGTCAGTTTATATAAAAAATGAACATCCGAGTTAATATTCTCTCACTGAAATAAATCGATTTTTTTTCTTTGTGTTGATCACAGTGAAGGTGCAATGGCTCAGCTTGCATCGTTGAAGCGTTTCATTAAGCTTATCTGAGGATAATGAAATTCAAGAGGCTGCCTGTCTTCTGGACAAACACTGACTCATTCTCCAGCCTTTAAATGGGGTTGTAACATTTTGGGGAATCCGCAAGAGAGTTTCCTACGAATTATGTCTAGAAAAGGGCAAGGAATGCGTTTAAGTGCTGTCGCTGTAATAAATGGATTTCTTTCTTTGTATCGATCCCAGTCGAGGTGTGATGTGTCAGCTTCCCCGCATGATAGATGACCTTTTGCTTTTTTCAATCGCTTTCTCATAGACACTCTATTTCTCGTTATGTTTTTTATGCGATGTCACGGACGCGGCCTCAACAAAGTGGGCCACCGTCAGTAACGCGCTTTCATTTTAAGTACGTAGAAACGCGAGCAGGTGGTTAGTCAAAATCCATAAATAGCCAAGCATCGAACCCACTTCGCATCATCTTCCCCGAGGAGAAGAACGAAGCAAAAGCGTTTATTGAACCATCGAGCTTGATGCAGTTTGTTTGAGACACAACAACAGGGGGGGGGGTCGGTTACCACGTGAAGAGAAAGTTTAATCATCGAGGTGAACGTACTGTGGCTAAATCTAATTAATTGGGGGGGTTGCTTTGCTGCACGTTCGTATATAACGAGTAGTAAAAGTGTGGCTAATTTCAGACTGGGAGAGGGTTGGGTCGACCGAAACTACAATATGGGATGACGAAAATGCACGTGTGAAATGCTTGCGAACTTTCCCGCTTAGGATGAATGTCAGGAGAGAGAATGAGTGAGTAAACGAATGCATTTGGGTAGATTCCTAAAGTTCTTTTCATTCTTAGCTAAGCATCGAGAGGTCGTTTGTCGGAAAAGATCGGGGGTCAAGTTCAGTCCAGGGACCAGCGAGGAGAACCTATAAAACGGATTTTCAAGTGAAGATGAGTCAGCCCTTCCTTTTTTTTTATTATTCGCAAAGCAGACAGACCGCCAGCAGAGAATTCGTGCGATTGACAGGTGATCATCACGTGACCTTGGTTGTTTTGGCGCCATCTTACTGACTGCATCTAATCTCACCAGCTTAATCAGCAATATCAGTCTAATAATTTTCCACCAGAGAAAAGAAATAAAATTCGCTGTTCTGAGCCCATTGGAATCGAAAGAAATTCTTGCTGTGAAGAGCCTGCGAAATCGCAGCATGAGAAAGCCACAAAACATGAGAGCAAAGAACGCTTCAGTTCACGTTTCTTGACTTTATTTCTACGGAGATTGCTCGACGACCCGTCAGCAAAAAGTGTCCCCGTTAGTAGCAAACTGGCAGGACGTCGAAAGTTAATTTTGTTGATGACATTAATTAATGGCACGATGAAAAAAATGGACTTTTTTGCTTTTTTTCTGTGGACCAGAAATAATCCAGAAGAGGAATTTAAAAAAGAGAACTTTTACAAGAATGTTTTCCGCTGGGTAAATTTTGGAGTTCGGATGCGATAACTTTGACCCAAAAGCAAAGTCATAAAAAGAGCTTAAGATTGCATTTATCTTCCTAAGGACACACGTCTCGCTTCGGACAGGCGAAATATTAAACGCAAGGGTGAGCCGTATTGATTGCTCTTTTATTGGAGCTGTCGCTGAACACGACGAGGACAGATCAGCGCCGGTGTAAGATATGAGATGAGATGAAGGAGACCTCGTAAGTATGCGAAGCGAATTCTGTTATGACGCGAGCGAAGACAACGCAACGCGGCCGCTTGAAAGATGTTGGGTTGTTTACACTTCCCGCATTAAGCATCTCAAGGTATCGCTTCGGAATTCCACGGGGTTCTCAATTTGTCGCGAGGAATCTCCAGTCCCATCTCTTCATTACGAGCACCGCAAACAAAATGATACGCGCGTGCTGAATTTTGCTTCCCCACTTCTCTTTGTAGGCGATGCCGGAGTCCAATTCGTTGCCGAGTGCTGTTGGAAGCAGAGGGAACCGGACGAAAGAGAATCGGAGCACCTCAGTGCACCGCGACAAACGCGAGTTGTTGCCATCGAACCCAATTAACACAACGCTGACCCCAATCGTAAAAATGGGCGGCACTCGTTTTATCTCGCTGCACTTTTTTCTAATAGAAAAAAGGTCCCTAACGGTTGTTGATTTAATTTCGCATTGGCGGCCTCGCAGTATTCTCCCTTATCAGCGCATTTCCGTTCTTCACCCTGGTGTGGACAGCGTTCCTGTTTATTTGAACGAACCGAACCAACCCCAATTGAAATGAAACGTGCATCTTTTAATCGACAGGCAAAGCATTGAACTACTCGTGGAATGAAGCTAATGACTGTTTGCTGTAGATTTTCATTCTCGCATTTTCCTTTGGATAAATCTTAAAAACGAAGAAGAGAAAATGTATGCGTGGAAATAAAAAAATGAATTTTTTCGATCGTCTTCATCGATGCGTTGTTGTGTTAATGTATGCGTTATCAAGGTATTCCTGAATAATACAAAACAGAAATATGTTTTGAGTATATAAATATATCTATAAAAACATACCTAGAAAACCTCATTCTCCTTCATTTAGGCCAAGTGGCCTGTTCCAGTCTCACCCCATCCCTTTCTTGGGCTTCCAATTCTTCTTTTCCCATTTATTTTATTTTATTTTTGACACTCTTTCATTGTGCATTCCAGTTAGATTTTCTGTTCGTTCTTGTTTACAATATACTTATATAGCGGTTAATTGGGTTTTATATTCCTGGGTTGTAAAATTTCTTCATTTGTTTTGTGGTCCCCCTTCGTATATCGCGCTGTTTTTCTGACAAATTTCATTTCTTATTTCTGTCTGAACCCGTTTTTAATCTTCTTTTTTGTACCAAGAACGGCTTAAACGTATCATTTATTACTTTAATTGATATTTTAATGCCCACATCGTCTCCATCCTCAGATGACCACCCAGGGATTGGAAAGTGTTCTAATATTTCCTTTTTTATTGGGTTTTCTCTTTTGAAAGCCTTATTTTTGTCTTTCCTATTCTCGCCGTGTTTAGTTCTTAAATGTCGTTTAGTGGTTTTACTGACCTCTGAAGCCAATCGTCTGATGTCGCTAATACAATCTGACCCGCAAGTAAGAGTGTGCTTATCTTTATTTGTTTATTTGGGTGGATTCGCAACCCAACCGGTGATGCTGATTTATTCCCGGATTGTTATGTAGATTGAAACGCAGAGGTGAGAAGGTGCATCTTTGCCGTACCCCCCTCGATACGTCTTTCCCTGCTGATATTTGTTCTCATTTCTCCGCTGTTTCATTCCCAGTATTTATTTCTTGAACAAAATAGATTTCGATCGGTTAATATTTTAAATCGCTTTTACTATTCATTTGACCAAAAACGTTTTCGTAATCAACGAAGGTCACGTGTGTTTCTTTTTGAAATTCTCTTTTCTTTTAATAATTTTAGAGTAAAAATGGGATCTCTGCAGGATCGGCCTTTACGGAAACCGTTTTGCTCTTCCAGTAGTTTGTCCTCCACAATGCTGCTGCTTATTCTCTCTCTCTCTCTCTTTTAACATTCCTGCGTGTATTTGTGCAATTAGTGCTGACATCGTAATACTTTCTTTTAGAGCATTCTTTGCTTATAAAATTTTATTTCTTTCTTTCTTATCATCAGTCAAGAGATTTTGAAAATAAAATACACATTTTTATAAATCTATTGTTTATATTTTTACCTTTTCTTTTATTTCTGTATTTTATTATTTTATAAGTTTCTGGTTGTGGCTTAGTTACATCCTTTTCTAGTTCAGTTACAAAACTGTTCCATCTCTCTCTCTCTCTCTCTCTCTCTCTCTCTCTCTCTCTCTGTTTTTTTCTTTCTTATTTCTTTTTGTACTCTATTTTTGTTTCTGTTGTCTTGACCCGTTTCTGGGAATTCTCTCTTTTTCTTTAATTATCTTTTCCATTCCTGTTTCTGTAGAAAATAAACTTGAAATGAAAAGGAAACTCCATCCAATTATTTCAAACAGAATTCGTTTGGACGAGAAATCTTTCATAATTCGAACTTGCCTTTTGCTGCGTTTTGTCGAAGAGCGCCCCCTTGCGGGTCCCTTTCGCTGATCATCGGCTCCGCTAGGCGCATAGCTTGGTGTCGAGAGCAACCTTTACAAATAATACCAAAAATGCATCCGTCTAATGTTACGCAGGGACCAAACATTTCCCCCTAACTTGCGTGGGTGAATTTTCGCAGCGCATTTGAAATTTCGATCCAATCCACCTCGACTTTGACTTTTGTTAGCCAACTGTTATCGTTCGTTCGCGGAGTTGTAAAATGACATTTGGAAGGGAGGGCTAATCTCCGCTCTTCTCGCCACTCTACGTGTCTGTGTGTTCAGGATTAGGCGACTAATTGTGCGTTACGTCATCTGTTTGTGACTTTAATTAAATCGCACGGCTATTCAGTGACCCCCCCCCCCTTGCACAGTTGTAAATCCCCTCTAATTGAGATGCTGCTTTAAAGCCAATTATTTAAAGTCCACTCTGACTTTAAAGAGCGATTACTTCAGTAAACTTGCAGTTCGTTTTCAATTTGAATTGAACTGGATCGTGACCCGGTTCTGGTGTAATTCCGCCAAGGGTTCGGAATAACTTTATGCTGTGTACCGACCTTGTTGCCGTTGTTTGGATTTAACACGCGAGACAACTAAGACTACGACGTCCGTTAATTCTGCACGTGCGCACGGTCTTCTGTCCGGTCTGCCTGTTTTGCTCGAGAAAAACAGTTTCCGGGAGGAACAACTATACCGCCCCGTATGGGACCACCGACGCATCCCCACTTGATCTGCATCGTAGATGGGACTCGAACCCAGTCCTTTCCATCCATAGGGTATCCTCGAAGACTGACTGATTAATTGCGGATAAGGGGGGGGGGACGAACTGCTCCTATTTCTCTTCAGCACCGCTAAGGTGGTGAAGAGAAATAGGAGCAGTTCGGGAGACCTTCAACGAAGAAAAATTCTTCGCGCTTTTTTGTGATAAAAAAAAAAACGAAACAGGGATCTTTGAGATGTTTCAACTCGTGCATTATTTAGCAAAAGCCGTGTGAAATGGTAAGCGAGCGCGCACGCACGCACGCACGCACGCACGCACAGGCATCGGTAATTAACTTAATTGGGACCGTTTAACTTGTGCGCGATTAATGCGACCAATTAGCTGCTCGCGAGATTCTTTCGCAAACAGTTTCCGAACAGTTCGTTGACGGGAATTCTGCTCAAGTAATTCGATTAAAATCCAGGCAAGAGCTCCTCTCTCATCTCCGCCGCGGTTGATGCGCAGAAAGACAAAAAGCGTTCCGATCGCTTATTTTTGAAAGACTTCGCCGCGACATTAATTAAATTCTGACGCGCTTTTTATTTCGCCCGAATGAGTACGAGGCCACCTTCGCGTAATCAACGTCGGTTGGCTTGTGGACGTCACTTGGAGACAGAAGATATAAATGCGTCCCCACCGGGAGAGATTCTTCCCCCCCCCCCCAGGGTTGGTAAATCTTCATTTCTGCTAACAAATCTGCGCAATTATTTAAATGAACTCTTCGTTGCATCCAAAGTAGTCCCTCGTTGTATTCACGTGAATTCGTTCATCTCTCGTCACGGAACGTGTTTGGGAATTCTTCCATCCCTACAAGGTCATCGAGGTTAATTAACCTCATAAGCATAATTAACCTTACGATTAGAAGGTTAATTTGCTCGCCGATCGATGACGCGTGAGCTAAGCCGAGCCTCAAATCGCTGCTTGAAATTCGGCATTAAGATCCTGATGGGGAACTTCCGTTCCCTGTTCATTTCCTTCGCGTTAACAGACTTGCTTCTGTAATTCGAATTTATTTCATTTTTGTTTGTTTTCTTTTTGCACTTCCTTTATTGTAAAACCAATTTTCTTTCTCCCTCCGAGAGGCGCTTTTAACTGCACGTGCATTACTTCCACTCGCTCAGATTCTCGCTTCATATTTCAGAAGTTCGCATTTCTAAAAGATGATTTGGGTGTTCCTGACAGTGCCGTGCCATTTAATAGTCGTACAGGCAAACCTCGCTTAACGCGATTAATTAATCCATCCATTAATGCGCGCTAAGCGAAATTGCGTTAAGCGAATGCAATGAATAATAGGAATAATTATAATTCATCCATCAGTTAGCGTAAATTTGGAAGGAAAAAAATACAGTATAAGCTATATTAGAGGATAAAAATCATCAAAGTTAATAAAAATCAACTGCTTACATTTTTATTTAATGTCTGAACATTTGATTGAGCTACTTTTTTACAAAAAAAATTAAGGAAAGCTGTTTGACGTAGTCGACGTTTTCATCTTGCCATGCAATTTGCGATAGCTGGCGATCGCTTTATCAAGATTTCGAAGGAGTTCGAAGCTTCGTTCCATATCAGGATCAGCATCAAACAAAATTTCCTTAGTATACTCAATGTGATTGAAAACTAGCTCAAGTTCTTTTTCAGTTAGCTTCTTAGTCGTAACATTCTCTTCTTGTTCGCACCCCTTGTCTTCTTCTTCTTCATATGCACGCTGTTCTTCTAGTTGAAGGAGATCATTCTCGCTTAACTGTTCTGAATGCGAATCGAGCAAGTTTCTCACTTCTTCTTATCCAGTTCATTAAATCCAAGTTCCTTCCCAATTGTGCTGATTTCTTCAAATAATGTCAGATTTTGGATTTTGCACACAATAAACTAACATGAGTTTAAAGCATTGCCTCCTAATAAAAGCGTAAAAATGAAACTTTTTCATTCTATCTTTAGCTTATCAACTGAAGCATTTTAATTATCAATTTCAACTGAAGCATCTCAGCCTCCTGGTTGAGATGCTTCAGTTTTAGCGAGGAAAGTTTTTGTTGGCCTACGCTTCCAAAAGAGACCAAGTTCGTCGACGTTGAATATTTGCCGATCGTCATAATCACCCTCCTGAATTATCCTTTGCAGTTCTTCAGGAAACTTGGCGCAGAATCTTTATCAGCACTAGCAGATTCCCCAATTATTCTTACGTTATGCAGTCCAGCTCGATTTTTAAAATGGTCCAACCATCCTAAACTCGCAGTGAAGCTTTCACATTCCTCTTGAAATTTGGTCTCTTTCAATGAGAGGGCTTTTGCCTGAATATTCCCTGTACTAAAAGGTATTATTTTTTGGTTACAATCTCCAATCCAGGGTGATAGAAGACGCTCCACCTCGATCATTAAATGGCTTCTATTTCGAGTGATCTCATGCTCAAAGAAGCAGTAGCAACTTTCCTTGTTCTGTGCTCTTATTTAATATAGTCCAAACTGTAGACTCGCTGTATCCGAGGTCTCGCACAATCGTTGTATTACTAGCGCCACTTTCAGGTCTCTTGATGACTTCCAGCTTTTACACTCGCTACTGATTGATGACAAAAAAATTTCGCGTAACGTAAAATTATCGCGTTAACTGATTAATCACTCGCGTAAAGCGGGAAATGGTATTCTTTCACTCAATCGCGCTAATTATCTCGCTAATTATCGACTGATTATCTCGTATATCGAATTCGCGTTAAGCTGGGTTTTCGTGTATTATAAAAACAAATCCTCGCATTATCTGCTGTTCAAGCTCTTCTTTCTACGCTCTTCTTTTTGGCAGGCCAGCGAGGGAGTCTTGCTCAGGCCGAGTTGAAGTATTTGCGAAGATGCCAGAAAGAAGTGGATTGGGTGAATGCATACAAGTCGAGAGGGCAAGGAAGTCGTGGATAGAACATTTCGTGAATTGGATTCTTTTTGTAGAAACAGACGTAAACAAACTTGGCATGTCCCTCTGGTAAGTCACGTTGAGCAATCTCAGTCGTGTCTGCCGTGCGATATGTTCTTTCCGGGTGGCGTTTTCAACTGAGTGCGGCCTTAATTTACAGAGAACCGCTCGAAGATCGCTTGATTCAAGCTTGACCTTGCGAAGATATCGAAACAAGGCGGGGAAGAACTTCGGTAGGAACTTTTTCTCTCTTCTTTCGGTCTTAATCTAGCAAACAGTTGATTTTGTTCAGAAACACGAGAAGGTTTTCCATGGTATCCTTCCAGATGATGAACGCGTCATCGACATATCTCCACCAAATTGACGGTTTGGTAAAATGGTGGAAAGAATATCCTTTTCAAGTTTTTCATAAAAAGGTCTGCACATGGTGGTGACAGGGGGCTACCCATGGCTAGCCTTCCGATTGTTTGTATACAGTGTTGTTAAATTTGAAGAAATTTGATTTCAGGCAATGACAAAACAACTGTGTGGTGTCTTGAGGGAAGGAATATCTCCACCAAACCGTCAATTTGGTGGAGATATGTCGATGATGTGTTCATCATCTGGAAGGATACCATGGAAAACCTTCTCGTGTTTCTGAACAAAATCAACTCACTACACAATAAGATCAAATTCACTATAGAACTAGAGAAGAACAAAGAACTTCCTTTTCTTGACATCCTCGTGAAGAAAGAAGATAACAATTTCCAACTCTCCATTTACAAGAAACCCACAGATACAGGTAGATATCTACATTATTCGTCCAACCATCATAGATCACAAAAACACAGCATCATTCACATGCTCCGTAATAGAGCCTTAAGGTCTATTTCGAAAGAAGGAGATGTACAGAGAGAACTGTCACAAATAGCTAACACTCTATCTCTGAATGGATACCCTTCTAACATTTTAAACAAATGGCTATTTAAAGACAACCCCAAACAACGTGGAACGGAGTCCCAATATGTGTCCACGGCTGTCATTCCATATATTAATTCAGTTTCCACAAAATTGGCAAGAATGTTAAAAGCTCATAACATCAGAGTGGTTTTTAAACCAACTACCATGATCAGACAAATCTTAAGATCACCCAAAGATGAGGTACCGTTCTTCAAATTTCCTGGAGTATATGAAATCCCATGCACGTGTGGCCTTTCTTACATTGGTCAGACTTCTAGAAGTTTTGAAATAAGACAGAAGGAACATGTGGGGGATGTCAATCACAATAGAATCATCACATCTGGTTTAGCTCGTCATTTCTGAACATCAAATCACGTTATAGATTGGAAAAGCAGTTCTATGCCTTACATCGAGAATGACTACAGACACAGAACTTGCAAAGAAGCAGCAGTGGTGCTACATAGGCAATAATTTAAATAGAAATCAAGTTGCTATTCTTAAAGACATATGGAAATATCTCATCAATTCTCTCAGCTCAACAGAACTACAATATGCGAAAAACTACACACCACGTGGTCATGTACCGAATTCTGACCGAAGCATTCGAACGCATGCACGCCATCAAACACGAATTATCAAATGTAACAGCCTAACAGTGTTACTAAAGTGTATGTTTTCATGTAACTTAATGCATTTGTTTTCACACCAGTTCAGCCTTGAAAATGTTAGACAGTGGCTAGTGAAACTTGTTGGCTCTTTGCATATTTTATCATTTATCTTCTGGTCTTTTAACAATAAAAGTTCTTTATTTTAATACTTCAGACCAAACATGTACAATTTAAGTTCTTAGAATTCTTAGATATGGCGGCAGCGGTATGGAAAAAAAAAACCCCATCCAGTATTAGAATTGCACTTACCCAAACATATGACCAGCGGTTATTCTAATTAGAAATCACTTGTTATGTTTAAGTTTAAAAAAAAAAAAGATTAACTTACATAAGTTAATGGGACATCTTGAAATTATCGAGGTTTTCTGATTATTCCAAATTACTGATTTTAACATATATTGACAGCACAAAACACAGACACAAGATCTGAAATGCAGTTGACTCTCTTTTCATTATAGGTTCACAGCACAAAAACACACAAAACATAAGAGTTGAAAGATATTTCTGTAAATAACCAGAAAATCTAGTTGACTACTTAATTTAGATTACTATCCGATTGGTTCTCTCTATTAATTCCTTCCCACAGTTGCTCATGCTATGTTTTCCCAAGCTTGGTGGGAAAGTCTATTGCCTGTTTTGTTGAGGGTATGTGTTATTTCCTGCTTCGAATTCAGAGTGCTGTTAGAGTATGGAATTCTGACAAGCGAAATGTTTTTGTTTTAAATTAATTGGTTATTTTCTCTATTTTACTTTAAAAATTCAGTTTAACTACATATTCTAACAGAATAACTGAGCAAAATTAATAAATAAATAAAATGTATGTGAATTTCTTTTCCAACACTGCAGATTTCTCATTAAGTCTTATCTTAAAGATATCTCTCTTATCCGGTTGCCAAATTGTTGTACGTAGGTGAGAAATCAATGGTTAAAATCGAACTCTTCATTCCTGTGGGAAATTATTCCTGTAGTAAATCAATGCTTACATTTTTTTTTAAAAAACCAATATGACTATTAATTTTGCCTTCGATTCCTTGTACTCTTAACCTATTTCTGTAATGAAATTTATTTATGTATTCTTTTTTTCTTCAGCATTAGTAATTTTAAGTAACGGATATGAGAGAAACAAGGTTTTGAACTACCCGTTAGCGTTTTCTTTTAGAAACGTCTTTTGCCAAGACAACAAATAAATAGTATATCATTTTATTTCAAATGAATATTAGCTCTGTAATATATACTTTGTTAATTTCTATGTTATCTTTTATTTGACTAATATTATTAACAAATTGTATTTACTGAATCTAACATACAGAAATAAATAAAGTGAAAACTAACAACAGTGCAGATTTAACAATAAGAAGATTAAGGAACCAAAAAAAAATAGATGGTTCCTTAATCTTCTTATTGTTAAATTTGCACTGTTGTTCAAAGCTTCTTCCCATGCTTGTGGAATTGCCATCATGTGATTTCTGACAATGTGACTCTCATCTGAAAGATAATTTTTCATTTGGTGATCGTTGGGAATTTATTACTGTAGTAAAATTAAGGGTTGCATTTTTATTTCTTTGAATCCAATGAGAATTATTAAAAGCACCGAATCTTTCATTATGTTTCCAAAAGCATTTAAAAGTACACGTTATATTTTCACGTTTTGGGCATCCAATTTCATTTAAATCAAGAACAGGCCTCCCTATTAACTTCGTTAATGTTTTTGATTTTTCTCTTCCTTTGGCAAGTAATATATGATATTTGCATGTTGATTCTATCATCCAATTTCTTAGTTTGTCCAGAGATAGTGAACCAATTTCCCACTTCAGCTGATGGTTATATTTTATTAACCAAGAATTCTGTTTTTTAACTCTTTCAGGTAATTCTTTCCAACTATAAGGTGATTTTGTCAATGCATATCTTACAATAATTCCATCAGAAATACAAATTTCTTTAGGAAATAAATTTGAAGTCTTATTCAAAAGAAATTGGCAATCAATTATCCCAATGATAACTGAAAATTCGTATTTTTCACCCACCGTCGATTTTGCATAATCGTTTTCCTTCATTCTTCTTCTTACATTATTTCATTTGGCACTACAAATAAATAGTTATTTATTATAATTATTATTATTATTTCACTGATTATTAGCTCTGATCTTATATTTTATGTTAACTTTCTGTTACAAAATTCTGAACAATTAGAACTTTTCACAAAAAAATTTCAAAGAATTTGTGGCTCACCCGTTATTTTTACATTACCAAACACAAAACAGCAGCTGCAGTGGATGAACGATTACCTTAAGTCCAAAGTCACTCGACTCTATGGTTTTTTCTTATAGTACTGTTTACCCTTACCATGCCCTGCCCTGACTGTTCCTTCAAAAATGAACCTTTTGTGCAGATGACGCAACGACATGTTTTCACATGCTGTTGGATACACTGTTGGTGTGTTTTTATCTTGCTTTGTGTGGGGAAAGGTAAAATTTGTATTTGTGTTATCTGAGAGTACAAACATTTTTTCTGTACCAAACTGTAAGAGAGCATAAGTCACGTTTTTGGGTTAATTATCTGCTGTCTCTCTCTGTAAAACAACCAAATTCTAACAGTTCGGATTTTCGATTATGTGAACGAAATGTTTTCATTTATAACTCAAACAATGTCAATAGGTAGCATTGGACAATTTCTAAAATAATCAATTACATGGATATCAGTTTTCACCACTTTTTCACATTCCTGGCATTAATTTCACAGTAGTGATTTTTTTACAATAATTAAACAGAATTGCATTAAGGTATAAAGTTATGGATTTAAATATCAAATTATAATCAGAATAACTGAGTAAAAAATTCACTGCAGAAAAAACACAACAACAAAAGCTCACATCTTTGTTCATTTAAGTTTACAAATGCATATTTTATTTTGCTGAAATACTATTTATAAGTATATTCATTGAGAAAAATTCAAAACATGTAATTACCTAAAAATAATTTCACAATATTTAGTTTACACCCTTAACGTTTTCCAAAGAGTTCAATAAAGAAAATTTTCGTTACTCACTGTTTCTTGGTTACATTACATCAAAATAGCTGGTCATGCAAAAGAGATTTTAAATCAGATACCATGGTAACCACACTTCCATACGTTTGATATTGTGTCAGTCTGGAAATGACACCATGCCTCCCTAAACATTCTGTGTATTCTTTTGTCAGCAAATATACACAAACAGTTTTTGTAAAATGTTCGTAAATGTCCCAAAATAAAGAATCTTTATCGAATTGGATAAAATCTTGAAAGTCTAAATTTACCATTGATGAATTTAAATGTTGGGCGATAATTTTTCCCATGATACAGACAGATGGTAATTCAGTTTCCAAAAATAGTAAATGATTATCAATGTCATACATTTTTGGTGAAAATCTCTGAGCTTCTTCACAACTAATAAAAAAAACTTTGCTTCCATCAGCTCCTGTATCATCAAGTATTAGTTCCCCATCTTGGCATTTCAGAATATAACACTCACCGAGGTCCATTTAGTAGTCAACTCTTCTTTGCAAGTAGCCGAGGATATCAGACCACTTTCTGTGTAACTTTTCCCAAGTGGTCCTGGATAAATACATCACAATGTACGTGTCTTCTAAAATAATAATCGGTTTCCATCCTTTTAGAGCTGTGGGAAGAGTTTTGTCTCATGCTATTTTCCTGAAGAAAGAAAATTTTAATGACTTTTGTGACTTACCCATTATTTTACTTTACTTTCCTGGACACAAAACACCACAACGCAATACAATAGCTTCAGGGGATGAACGAATTGCTGTAACTGCAAAGATACTTGACTCGTTTGTTTTTCCTTATAGTACTGTTTACCTTACCCTTAACCCTGACTGTTCCTTCCAAAATGAAACTTTCACGCAGATGATTCACGGACATTTTCTACATGTTGTTGGATATGATGTTGATGTGAGATTATCTTACTTTGAGACATCATAGGGCTCATCTTATCTCTTTGGCTCGAAGAGTATTCTATATTATTTGTCCTTATTATGTTAAGTATTTTTATCCTCAAAAAGTGTTTTTGATGTTAGACCATGTGACTATTTCTCTGACTCATATGTCCGAAATTGTTGGGTTGGGGGAAAATAGCATTAGGTGGTGGAAATGAAAATGTAGCGAAGAGGGTGACAGAGGTCTTACCTGCATTCTCTCCCACCCCATCCCCTAACCCCATCATCCCACTCTTCTCCCCTTCTCCTCCAGAAGATGTCTGCTCAGGCTAGTGGAGATGAGTGAGCTCATAATTTGCGGATATCTTTTAGTGATGTCACCTCCGACTGATACTGATAATCTTATCACTGCCCGTTGCCACGCCGAGCCACTTTTTGCCACAGCATGAGAGTGTAGAGGCAGTGACAGCTGTTCTGAACAGCTTCCATTCCTCCTCAACATCTGCAGTATGCTTGGGAATCTCTTTGAACCTGGAAGAAATGTCATCTGCAAAATTCTTCCTCACAGCCTCATTTTCCAATGCCTCCCATTTCACTCGGTATAGCTGCTTGGGCCTACCAGCGTTGATGGCAGCATCTGGTTTCTGAAGCAGTAGAGTGTGCACACACCAAGGTGGTGGTCAGTTGACAGTTATGCCCCTCTCCTCTGAGACTACAAAGAAGTCAATCAGAGACCTTTGTTCTAGTGTAACCCTGTACCAGGTATACTTATGGACTTTCCGGTCCATAAGTATACCATTAATTTCAACCGATTCGCGTTAAGGTCAGGGGCGCCGTTCCTCCCAACCACACCCCTCCATATCTGGTCATCTGTTCCAACATGTGCATTGAAGTCACCCATTAACAGGACTGATTCCATATCTGCCACCCTATCAAAAGCAGCATCCACTTCCTTAAAAAGCAGCATCCACTTCCTCTAGGAAGGCAGAGTATTCTGACTCCAGATTAGGTGCATAGGCTTGCATCACAGCCAAATCATGGTTTTTCATCTGAAGCCTTAACACACATACCCCCCCCCAATGGGATCCACTCAGCAACACAGTCTGACAGCTGGGGGCTTGTGAGTATCCCCACACCCGCCTGAGCAGACATTGATATTGATAAAATATTAATATTTTAATATTAACATTTATTTATTTTTTTAAAAATATTTTTATATTTTAACCAACTGTCCTGGGTGGCCGAGTGGTTAGCATATCCGCTCTCCAGCCAAAAGGCTGCGGGTTCGAATCCCGTAGTGGGCATGGATGTTTGTGATTGTCTGTGAAAATACTAGTGGTGGTGGTGGTGGTGGGCGGTAGATGGCGTTGGTGTAGTTGCGGTTCGCTGTAGTTGATGGATTGAGGGTGGAGGTAGAGTTGTAGAGTAGGTGCCCTTCCTCGATGAGTCTTTGGACTCCCTGAAGGTGTCACGTAATAATAATAATAATAATAATAAAATATATTGCAAACCCTACTGAGGGACAGTAGTTTAAAAAGTCGGCAATCGACTCTGAAATAGGATAGTTAAAGAGATTGAAAATTGCGATTCGCTGACTTTTCTACTTTTCTTGCTTCAGTGAGGATCTCGTTTCTTCAATCGGGAGTGTAGTAGATCACGTGGGTGGTTTTATAATAATGGATCGTCTAAACTAAAAGCTTTAACCATAATGGAGAAGAGCTTCGTTATCTTAAATCAGTTTCAACTAACTTTTGATTATGTGGTGGAGACTGTTACACACGCACGCATGCACCCACGCGCACGCGCACACACACACACACACACACACACACACACACACACACACACACACACACACACACACACACAGACACACACACACACACACACACAGAGAGAGAGAGAGAGAGAGAGAGAGAGAGAGAGTTTAACTTGTCCGACGTTTCAATTTTCGTAAAGTTATTCTTCCACATTCATTCTTTCACTCGTGGCATAACGATAAAGTTCTTTAGGATTGCCTTTAGCTTGCATGGCCAGTTTCTTTTCGTACTCCGATTTAGCTTTCCTCACAATACTTATTAGTTTTCTGGCCTGAGCTTTATATATTTCATAACCCCTTTCACTCTTATTCTCACGATATTCTTTCCACATCATCTTGCTTAATAAGTTTGCACATCCATTTCACTCCTAACCTGTTTATTCTTCGACCCCCCTAGGGATACATTCAGATATCGCCTCATTGAAGCACGTTTTCAAAGCTTCACATTCATTGCTGACATTTTTCCCATCGGAGACCAAAGACAGCGTTGGTTGATCGTAATTTCCTCGTTCTTCGATAAATTCGAGAAAACTTGAAATCCCAAATAATTCGCGTGAACTTCACGAGGTTTCAATTGTTGTAAGTGCCAAATTTCCTTGTTTCATCCACCGCCGATCGTGCGACTCCGCACACGCGAGGAGCAGCTCATTAATATTGGAAAAGTGATGGGTGCGATGTTACTCGTTCCTTTTCTAAAGCCGCTGCGGTATTACTCGCGAAGTCGCTTTCAAGCCATCCACCCAGAATTGAATGGAGACGAGAGGCGTCCTTTCACGCGTTCTGTTCGAAACATTTTCGCCTGCGAAACGATATTGGGGAAAGGATTCAAATGCTAATTGACGTCTTTGTTGCGACTGCTGGTGGCTTTCAAAACTGGCCTTCTGTTCCTTACAAGTTTACGTTAACCTCTCTCTCTCTCTCTCTCTCTCTCTGTGTGTGTGTGTGTGTGTGTGTGTGTGTGTGTGTGTGTGTGTGTGTGTGTGTGTGTGTGTGTGTGTGTGTGTGTGATCAAGATAATCAATATCATCTTGCTCGCTCACACAGATATGTAATATTGTTTTCGTTGGGCACACGTTTCTCTTCATTGCACGTGTGACTTACAGGGAAATCAGATCTCCTAAAGTTTGCGTGTTCCTCAGAGTTTAAAAGAACTGTTTTGGCTTCAGCACATGAAAACTTTTGAATGACAAACTTTGTTCGATAAAAAAATTATTTTTCAAATTCAAGCGCATTCAAAACTCAGCCAGAAATGACAACCGACCATCCGATCCACTAAGCAAATACATTAAAACCACGCTTGTCTGGAAAGGGGGCAGTTTTTAACTCTCCGTACCAGCCCAACTTTATTAGCGGCTTGACAGAATTGGAAACTCATCAGGGATGCGTCGCGTCATTGACAATTCGGTGGCGTGCAAATTCCCTTGTGGCATGATTGGCGAATTCCTTTAGGTGGGAGGTGAATTTTATCACCTTGTGAGGAACCACCGCCCTGCTTTCTTGGACATTCCGTTTTTGGAAGGCAGAGAAAGACTTCCTTACGAACACACCCTCATCTTACCCCTGATGGCAATGCATTATAGGCTTACAGCAAGTGTCATTCACATTAGAGAACGTAACTTGGCTTTATTATAAATTTAAATTAGGTAACGACCGGATTTCGGATGGGATGCTACATTAGGTTTCAGAATTAATCGTAAAATTAAAGAAAAAGAACTCCTCAGATTTAAAGAAACGCTTTCACTGACATGCTACAAAGTTCGCACACTTCCGTTATTTCGATATTTGCAACCCAGATTTCTGCGGAAGGCGAAGATGAGAAACGTCCACACAAGTTATTAGCGAATCATTCTGAGGAACCCGCACTGTGGAGCTGGCTAGTCCATCTTGCAGGCCTATGGACGATTGGTTTGAATCTTCAGTACGGCACCCTTGAAATGCAGAATGCTTTATCCGCTTGTTCGTTTCAGGGCAGCAAACAATCGAGAAGAGAAGTCGCGCCAACAGTTCCGAAACCTCTCAATCCATTTAAACGAATCATTTTATCAGACTACTTCTTGCTACAGGAAGCCACTACTTTTTATCCTAGAGGAGTTCTGCGTAGGAATAGGCGCTAATTAGATGAAAGTAATACTACTTCTCGAAGTAGATGGCAAATAATGACGAAACGCGAGGTTACCATTAAGATAGCGGATACAAGACAAAAGAAAAAAGTCCTGCATGCAATGGAAACATTTTCTCATCAAAATATCACACCCACCTGCAAAATCATGTATGTGCCCCTTTACTGATCAGCGGGGAGTCTCGTGTAGATTTTCCACATCGGTTACTTCTAGTGGACTGTGATACATCCATCGATAATGATTCACGGAACCCATGCAAAGCACCCTTCTTCTTCCCCTTGGCGGTGCAGCCTCGTGATGCACAAATCAAGCAACTCAAGATTATTTTCGATCCAAGTAAGCAAACAGGTTTTAGCTATAAAGTTTGAGTGTGCCACAGATTTTAAAAGAATGCAAGTTCTTCGCATGAGTTGCATTGAACCACTGAGGAAGAGAATCCAAAGAAGGAATGATCTTGATTATGTCTTTTCATGTCAGATGAACACACGCTAATTGCATGTGTTCATCTGACAAACCAGATGAACACACGCAATTAGCAGACACAATTCAATAGCCTCTTAGTTTTATTTGTTTCGGTGGTGATTCGAAACTACGTACGGCAGAAGTTTCCTGGGATCGGTTTAATGCTGTTAATTAATATCAGGCATGGGGCAAAACGCTGCTCTGAACAGCATGATCGCCAGCGAAGCCCTTAATTACGAATGCCAATATACGTCGAATAAATGCTTTCAAGGTAAAGTCAATGTCCTGTAAGGTGCAGTTCCAAACTACTCAAGTCATGTACGAATAGCGCTCCATCACTTTGGAAACGCCTAAGTAGTTTCCAAAGTGACGGAGAGCTACTTGACTTAAAGTTTCTGAAGGCAAACTTTATTTGTCCAAAATGTAAAACCTGGAAAGATATTAACAGAATTTTCTTTGATTCAAATTTTATATTGGCTGAGAGCACCTGAAAGGTGCTGTCGACTAGCACAGTCGACAGCACCTTTCAGGTGCTCTCAGCCTACTACGCCATCGAGAACAGGCAGCGCAGCATTGGTTCAATCCGAGGAGCAGCAGCAGAGTCGCTTTTCATTAGATCCAGTTCTGGTAATCTTTCGAGAGACTTTCTGGAAACTGATTCTCTCTAATCTTGAAGACATTCTTGGTTAATCAGAGTCTCTTAAAGAAACCAACACGCTTCGTTGCATACAGCAGTGGTTTGGAGCTTTAATTCCAACAGAGTGATTTCCCCAAATTATCACCATTCTCTACAGATTCATAAGTCAATCAAGGAGCAAAAAACAGGAGGACATCCCCCCCCCCCCCATTATATCGCGGTCGGCTATTCCATCCCCGCCAAGTGGTACTCGTATTATGATGAAGGCCAGTACACGTGACGCTGGAAATGAGCGCGCGAGGATTCTTCTTAGTTAGAAATTGCTGACGGGCATGAGCGAGAGAAGTTATCTGAAGGACTATTTAAAATCACGATTGTCGGTTGAAGGACGGAGGTGTCCGTGAAATCGTTAATATTGACGAACAGCTGTAACTCAAGTGTCTGAAGATGTAAGGACACCTCGATGAACAGCTGCATCGACAGGCCTTGTGTATTCCACCTCGTCGAACCCGTGGACAAAAAAACTGAGGATCGACGTACGATGGAATTTTACCAGGGTAAGAATTGGGGTGTTTGACACTGCTATGATTGAACGCATTCTTCTCTGTGTGGGCCTCCACGGTAAGCGTCCTGCCGAGCTACTCACGTTTGCATCCAATATCTGGCGAGTATGCGTACCGTTTGCAGCTGAGAGAAATCGTTGGACCATCGAAGATTTAAAAAAAAAAAGCCTCTTCGGGTGAATCTCGTTTCCGACCGTCCCCGTAGGCCCGTCAAAATCAGGCAGCACTTGGCAACAATATGGTTTGGCGGATGTTTTCCTGGAACTCTGATGGAGTCATGCAGACCGTACTGTGAACGCTCAAAGTATCTCCCCACGGCTGATCACGGACACACTCTGAACCATCGGGAACTCTCTTCCCAGATGGCAAAGGTGCGTTCCAACCAGTGCCGCTCCGTGAGGGAGAGGAGCCCTTGTGCAGGGCACAACCTGCACACCCGCAGGAGGCGGCCATGGTTCCAGCAGGTTAACCCGCCGTGCCGTATTGCCGGTTTCGTTCAAGAGTGGACTAAGGCAGCGCCCTGCAACTGTTACCAACGCCTCCGAATTCGGCCAGTTAAATCCCTCAGACCATCTATTCTGGAATTACGTGGATTGAACGATTCGACGTTTGAATCCCTTGAAAGCCATCGATGCTTTCATGTCTACCTGAAGCAATTGTGGCGATGTGGAACATCACGCGCTGTTAACTAACAGCAAGGTCGCCATATTTTTTGACTAAACGGTGTATTTCACTTCCGAAATGATTTTTATGTCAGTTAATTGGGTGTGTGTGAGAGTTCTTCCGGCTACTTTTTGCGGGGAAAAAAACCTTCCTCCATATGATAAGACGTGCGAACTGACATTCATTCGAAACAAACCCATAAAAGTCTCCAAAAAAACTCTTTGAGTGGTTTTCCGATCTGATCGCATAATTGAATTGGAACAAAGAAAGCAGTCTTACGGACTGAAGTTACAATTCAGATCAAAACCGAATTGGAATTTCAATTTTTACTCTTCGCTTGATTTCTCGAACAAAATGTTCGTTTCCCGAATTGTCTTTTTCACGCAGGGTTGCCAGCAACCTGGTTTTGGTTGGCGAACTCGTTTCGCTTTGTTCTACGGGAACAAGCTTGTCTAACAAAAGATGGAAGAAGTGTCTTTGTGGCGATGTCTTAATCTTAAATGGAAACATCCAGAGAAATCAGTCTCTCCTCGTCCATTTATAACCTGCTCAAGTAAAATTAACACTAAGATGGTCGCCAAAATGCCAAATGACTAGTCTAATGGGTGTTTCACGTGATGTCGTGTCATTTGTCATCCAGTTCATTCAGCTGGCGCGGAATCAGATGAAAGGATTAGTTTTCGGGATCTGGCATTGCTGCAACACAGTTCGTCTCGTGCGCTGCAAATTACAGCAATTTGTGATGAGCATTTGTAGTACGTTTTAAATCTCATTTTGTCCATGCAAATTCTTCGGATTTCAAGATATTTGCTAAAAGAAAGCAGATTTTGTAGAAGGTAGAAAATGAGCTATTTATCTTACATGGCGTTCTTTGGGTGTCACGTGTATTACCAGAATATATTTTGACACTCCTACTTGAAATGCGCAATCATCACTCTTGCATTTGACTGCATGTTAACCACCCGAAATCGGACTTCGTTAGTTAACTTACTTGAGCAAGAATTGTTAACTGCGAAGAGCGGGATGAGCACCCTGCTAGAAGTGAACTTTGAACTGACTCGTGCGAGTAAAAATGGTCGTTGAATGGATGTGGCTTCTTGGTTATTTAAATTATTTCTCAGCTGAATTCTTGGCTAGGAATTTTATTAGCTCTTGGATTTGCTCGTGAGATTATTGCTTGCATCGATTTCCCATTCTACGAATGGAATCTCATAAAAATCTGAAAGCCAAGATTAAAATAATCTCAAATTGGCGGATTATCATAATAATATGACGAATAATCTTCATCGGGGTGGAGTATTATCTTCCCTTCGTTTTTCACTCATTTGACGAATTCTCTCCGCCAAACATGAGAAAACTATCTGCCATAGGGATTAGCTAAGGTTATGCGTGAGATCGTGCAGATGAACTGGCCGAATCTCGCGGACTGTTCTTCCTCAGTTTTATAATGACGAGGCGATTTCTTGGGGCATCTCCTTCTAACCCAAATGTTACTACTCTTTAAGCGTTGCTCAATTAGATCTCAACTTTATTATTGGGCCTCATTGCGCAACTCAAAACACGATGTAGGAGGTGGTCAGGAGGCCCATTTACAATGCACCCTCTCTCCAAAAGAACCCTTCATAAATTTAAGTCCAAATATTTTTTAGCACTTCGCAGTTGCAATTCAGTCATTTGCCAAATAGAAACGAGCTAATTTTGAACGGAGAGCCCCCCCCCTACATGCAGCTGGCGTTTATGGATCGTGGCTGAAGGGTCTTTTAAAGTCGCGCTGTTTTTGTCTGCTGATTGAGAAGTGCTGTCTCTGTGATGCTTCTCAAACGAACATCGTCGTCCTCGGAAGATGCGTTAATTAATGTGTGGTTGCAGCACTTAAGAAAAAAGCACACACTTAAAAATAACTGAGAAAAGGCAAAACTTCAGTAAGAATCAACTTCGCCATATTGATCTTGAACGTCCTTGGATAATTATCGTCCACGTTTCAGTTTGCATACTAATTAATATTTGGGTGTTTTTTCTTCGCTTAGAAAAAAAATTGACTCGCTCACTTAAGGGGAAAACCACACCCTACATCCCTTTCTTTCACTCTGTTTCTTGAACGAAGATCCAGAGGAGGGGTGGGGGGGTTTCTTTCGTTACTGCAATCTTTTGTTATGAAACGGAAATTCTCTAAAAGCAAAGTAAAAACCTGCAGGGTTGAAGAGTTCTGGCACTTTTTGCACGACAAAGAGAACCCTTGCTGTATGTGGATGGCTGGAAAGTTAAAGCATGGATTCCATCGTAAATACGACTGCTTCAAGCCCCATTTTTATTTGTATGAATCGGAATAAACTTCTTCGCATTGCTAGTAGCCTGCTGTCCACGACAAGCGTAAGAATGTTGCACAGAAAGTTAAATTTAAAGTTAATTCCGCAAAGACATCGGCATTAGCAGAAGCATAGAGAAAGCGCCTCGTAGCTTGGACACACGAAAATTCTACTGCGGCGTGGCTTGTTTCTCACGTGAAGATAATCAACAAATTACCTCGAGATTCGAAAAATATGCGACCATGGAAACAGGCACTCTTCTGATCACGGTGGAAATGGCAGCACGAATCTTTCGAACCCTCTTTCGGCTCAGCGAGCGGCAAGACGGAAACGAGGAATTAAACATTTTCCGCAAATTCAGCTTATACGTTCTTGCTTGATCACCTTACTCTGGATTGCAAAACCTCAATCAGTGTTGAGGGAGCTCTTCTATTGGAAAGACCTTGTTTGAATCCCGTCTATTAGCAAAAGAGGATATTTTCATACGAAGGTGAGTTAGCCGGTCTCATACGGCGGTGGAGGACTTTCCTCCTGGAATATGGTTTCCCCTCGAAGAGCAAAACTTCCAACTGGTCATCGCAAGAATCATCACGCGGAATTCTTGGTAACGAAAAGGTTCACTTTTGGTGTCTGATTGAGCTTAGCTTCCAATTTTGATGCCGGGAAGGACGGACCAGTCATGGGGGAGGGGGAAGGGGGCTCAGAAAAGCGCGAAAGAAAACTAAGTGTGGGGCATACAAATATTTACTGGGAACGGGTCGCCAGCATTCTTTCAACTCTTCTCCACCATTCTGCTCGGTGGCGATCCGTGACGATGAACTAATTTGCCTTTCTAAACGTCTCGTGGCGTACACATCCGCCTGATATTGGATCCAGTGTAAGTTGGCGATCATCACGTGCAGCCGAAACTGACCCAGTTTCCGACAATTCGTTGAGCTCTTCGGAACGAATCTACCAAGAATTATATTCGACTGAAATTTCTTAAATACAAGCCGAATGGCTTCACTTTGGCATCAATAAGATACTCCGAGGGAGGATTATTATGGCTTCCACCATATTTTATAGCCAAAGATAAAAAAAGAAACAAAAAATTTATCAGAGAGCTTGTGGGGAATATGAAAATGGTCGGCATTGGAGTCGCTTTGGTTTGACACTCCTTAAACGACACCATCACCACCTGGGATTCGCATTTCATTACTGCGCCAATCAGGTTTCGCTGAGCTGACAGCTGTTTCGAACTGTTGGTCCTCATCAGAGAGCAGACAAAAACCGAAAGAGAGCAAAACTCCGTTTAATAGCAGAACATTCTGAAAGCGAAATTCACGAGCGACTTCGCATAAACCCTCTGGTAAATTTTCGAGTTTTTAGAATTCATTTTTATATTCGGCTCTGAACGTGGTTCGGTCCATAATATCGTCCATTTTAATATGGAATTCAAATTCGCTCGGTTTCCCTTCCTTGCAGGGCAGGTTTCCATCCTCGTGTCATGCAGTCGGATGCCTAGGGGAGATTTCACCCGTAAGGGGGGGGGGGGGATATTGCCCTGGTCACAAGGTGCGGATCATTACAAAATAACCAACGTTCAGCAAAGGCGGAACTATCCTTCGTTAAATTTTTAATTTAATTAAAATTTAATTTCTTTGGGTTTTAACTTAAGAGAGCTGCGGGAAAAAGACGCGTTCGATCTAAGGATGCTCCGCATCATAAAAGTTTTGCTCATCTCCTTATACTCGATGAGTTTGTCTGATTTGCGAGGCGAAGGTCTCGCGTATCTCAGTAAGGAGAAATCGATTTATCTGCGCCAAAGGCGGAAAAACCCTGCTAAAAACAGAGCAAAAAAAAAAAGACTGTTGTAATTTTGAATTTCGATAAAACTACAACGGTCTTATGGAATACCCCACAAGTTATCCACGCAGACATTTAAAATCTTCTATTTAATCACATCCGATGTTCCTCTTTCTCACTTGGTGGTTCTCACTCCTCTAGAAATCAAAGGAAAATAATTTTCTCTCTTTTGAATTAAATACAAAAATATTTACGGGGGATCTTTCCATTGCGTTTAATATTTTTCTTAAATGTACTGTCCGCTCACTAAACATCGCAAATCAATACACCCGCAACCTGGTCGCGAAAGGAATTTTTATGATCATTTTTATTCGTTTTGTACGCAGTGTGGAAACCCTGCTCTGGAGAACGAAATGCAGCACTTTTTTCAAGCTACACCAGGCCTCCGACACTCAACGTAGTGTTGTCGCACCGGGCAATGAAACTCATCTCCTGCCTAAAGTCAATCAACAAACATCCATGCACGCGGCGGGATCCAAGCCCGTTGGCGAACGGATACGGGAATCGCTCTGCCAAGCAGGCAGCGAAGTCAAGAACTTCGGGTGTTTGTTGAATTGTAGCTGACCTCGTGAAAATGCATCCAGATAAGGAGTAACGCAGAAATAGAGCGAGTACAGTCCGTTTCAGTGCTGTGACGAGGGAATCGTTGCGAGAGTTTGAAAAAGGTTGCATCAAATGTGCTAACAGAACTTTAAAAATCCTGAAATTAAAAAGTTGTCCTCATTTGGCCATTGAAAATGCAGTAATTACGGTCGTGAAATCCGAAATGAAGAGCTCTATCGGAAGATGCAACCAAAAGAGAATCTAATGCAGAAGATTACACAATGGAAGCTGCAAATATTTGGACACATCTGCAGAATGAGTGAGGACCGGAAGATAAAGACATTCATGTTCGGTATTTTGGATGGCTTAAACAGACGAGGTAGACCATTCAGGTCCTCTAGTGGCTTTGCGCTTCGCAACCATATGTCTGGGGAAGGCGTGTCCTGGGTTCGATTCTCGTCTGAGACGTCAGGAGCTGAAGGATCTTCCTCAGCCATGGTCAAGATAGTCGGTCTTGGGCGTGGACAGCAGGGTTTTTTCCCCAGTTTATCTGGGGTTTTTCATCCAGCAAACAGGCAGACCAGCCTCGTGAACACACACACGGACTACAGTCATGAATACCATCCATTAGGGATGCAGCAGAGGGGTGGCTTGCCGGCTGGATGGAAGACCCAACCCATCTGAATCAGGTGGAAGGGAGAGACAGATAGGTGGATAGACAGCATAAAGGACTGGTGTGGAATGGGTGCACAGAAAGTGCGACGCTGCTATGCACGGGACAAAGGAAGGTGGAAAAAAGATAGTGAAAGAGGCATCTGACACCAACGGGCTGTGAGCCCTTGGTTCGTGATGATGATGAATTGCGGGTGTAAAGAAGGCGACGTAAGCACATTATAAGCGTGGACGTAAAGCCTTTCGTTTCTAGACCAGCTTCTCACACACGCATGTCAGAAATTAATTTAAATATCGCAGTAGAGGATGATTTAGACAGAAACGGAGATTAATTTCTGTTAATATCTGCCAGTATTTTAATGCACCCTGGCCACCCTTCATTTTAATGTCACTCACCTACGAAACATTTCGGTAAACCTATCTTATATTATCACTGCGGAAGGGATAAGGATTTTTTTTTGTTGTTGTTAATGTTGTATATTTGCATTTTTACATGTTCAAAATCCCTGCACCAGACACCAAGCGTGGAATGTTTTCAATCCACTTCAGTCCTCCCTTAAGTGGTCTCCTAAAGACCGTCACATTCCACACCCAAGGCGGGATTCGAACCCACAGCCTGTTGGGTGGACAGCAGATGCGCTCACCAGAACAGTGAATTTAACTTTGCCCTTCTGTAAATCTCGCATTTCTTGGTTCCCAAATGGCGAGGTTTTCCTTGGTATGACCCGTCCTGAATTGTGTGCTCTTTTTCCCAACATCCCGTTGTCTGATGTAATAACGCATGCGCAGAATATTTCATAAACACGCACTGCCCTTTTCAGAGGGGGGAGAGGAGGGTTTTGGTATGAACGAGTTGAGTATCGTGGAGATTTTTATGGGTGTGAAGGCAACTAACTTTGAGGTCATACACGTGCATAAAGTGACACTACTTTTACGGTCCAAGTTTTCTTGAAAACATCTTCTCTTAGAGCCGGATTATTCTCAGTCATTTTAAGACATCCTGAACTCATTGTAATGAATTAACATTAAGGATTTGCAGAATGAAAAACGTGAAGCATCATCAATGTCTGTACCAAGTGTCAGTCGCCACTCTTCTCTCATCACCTTACTGACGTGCCGATAAGCATCGCACTCAAAACTGTTCGCGCATCCTTTCTGAAATGTCGATGCGCGGATGTTCTTCGCATTGTATTTCGTACAACTAAAGAATCCGATATTTGAATTCCGATTGCTGAATTCAAATATAGGTCATGGCTCCATTATTCCAACCAGCGGTTTCCCCCGTGCACCGAATTTGGTTTTTGGTCCGTAATCCATGGCTACGAGAAGCACTTTGGTCACGAAGATGCCTCTGCTACTTCTCGATGGTCTTGTTAATTAGGAGGTTCAGGAATCGCTTTGACGCTTTCTTCGCGTGACTGTCACCCTTCCGTCAATTTACATCCACTTTTTTATTTTGAAAATCATTGAACGAACATCGCGTTCTTACACGCTGTGGGATGAGCGACCGCCTTTATCGTCCACCTTCGGAAAAGTGAAACGATCATTGCATCCGTAAAGGACACCATAAAACTGCGAGAAGATAGCGCTTTCTGAAAGGTCAATCCACGGTCGCGTGTTTTCTGTGCATATGCACAGAAAACACGCGATTTTCACATACAAATGTACTCTCCTCATAGCCTCAGTCGTTTTGGAGTAATTTCAGCTGACCTTACAGCGGAAGGAAATCGCCTTTCCCCAAATAAAACTTCTCCTCAACCTCTTCCTTCATTCTCGAGCATCCATTTGCTCCTCCTCCTCCCCTCTCCTTTGCCATTCTGTTAGAATTTGATTTAGAAATCCTGAGACGTTTTGCACGAAGGGGAGGTTTAAATTCCCTTTGAAGAACGCAAGTGTTTTTGTCAGTTAATTCCTCCCGCTATCATCACCGACCTGATAATTTTCTTTCCCCATTTCGGTTATTCTAACTTACGCTGCGTCCATTTTTACTAACTTTGCGTTATTAAGCTTTCACTAACAAGAATGTTTTTAAACAAATCGGTGGAATAAACGCATCAAACTTGAAAGCATTCGCTGCGGGAATAATTTTGGAATCCATAAAGAACTGCAATGATGGTGGCACACGTGATGGATGGCCAATCCAATGCGGCAATGAACCAATGTCGTTTGGAAGAAATGATAGCCGTGAAACTGCCGAAGGTGTAAAACTGCTCGTTGCTTCCTTTAGTTTTATTTATTTTTTATTTTTTGAAAAGCAAAACCTAAGCTTACATATTATTTAACAAGACACTCTGGCTGATGATAGACAGCTTAATGGACCTCTATCTTTCTATCTCTTACCCTTTCCGTTGTTCCAAGCCCTTCCTTACCTCTTTTCATTAGGTTTTCTGTCGGTAGGTTTGTGATGCGTCGAGATCCCCTTCACATCACACGCGATGTTGTTCCACGTGCTTCGAGGTCACAGGACTTCAAGTTATCCTTTCCCACTCGGTCATTTGAAAGAAATCTTTTGGTGTCTTCCCGACGTGCGCATTTCGTTTGTAGGAAGCCCGCAGGTGCATTCACCGCTGCGCAATGTTTCTCGTAATCTTCGAAAATTCCCATTTGCTTGTTTACAGCGTGAAGACGACAATTTACGTTTGAAGTGTCGATCAGTCACTGAGCTTCGAAGTTGCTGTTTCCTCTTCGTTCTCTCGGAAGAAGATCAGCCGTCTCACATTCACTCCCGTCGGTTCCTGATTAATTAATTGTGACTGACCCCTCAGTCCTGCTTTTTTCCTCCTTTCCACTTATCGAGTGTCGTGATTTTCCATTCCAGTTAATTCTTTCTCGACTTTGACTCGCAGGAATTCCTTGAAGGGGGTTTCCTTGCAAGACGTTTAATTTTTGCTCGGTGGGTGGACGGCGACTGTGCTGAGTGGAAAGTAAGCTTCCGTCGAGATGTGCGAATTGCCGTTAATTAAAAAGAGGCAATCGAGCAATATTAAGACGGACGGACAAATTACTTTTTGCAATGGCTCTCTCTCTCTCGCACATAACAAAAATAAAAAAAAAAGAAAAGGACTGCTTTGTTGTCATTGCCGTAGAAGAGGGATTCACATATTTTTTATTCGCGGGGAGGTAAAAAACGAACGACAAAAGGTTAATTGATTTTTTCTTCTACTTAGCTGCAATTATTGAGGAGAAAAAGTTCTTTTCTTTAATTATATGAAGAGCCAAAGGTTTCATATAATTAATAATTCCAAGAATAGTGATCGGAGCTTGCTCCACCCTTACTATGAGTTGCCTCAGTTTGCACTACCAAATGGGTCAGGTGCTGCAGTATCCAGGTATTTGCTTACGCTTGGACTCGCCGAACTTTATATAGTTTCTATATTCGGCATGAAACTCATTCAGTTTCTTATATTCGGCTAAGAAACTCTTTGAGTTTCTTATTCGACTAAGAAACAATATGGGATGTAACATCCCTTAACTTAAATAAGTTCTTTTCTTTCTTCCAGGAACCAAACATGCACGATTGTGGACGAATAAAACAATCAACAAAACAGTCTTCGGTCATAAAACGTCTTGCTGGAGTCAGTTGGACTCGAATGCGCGAAATCTCGAAGTAGTCTTATTAGTGAGCTGAAACAGAGCCATGGGAGGAGATCTCGCATTTGCCTCTCACGTGAAGCGCGTTTGTATGCAGTAAGGGGGAGCTGAAGTCGGTTTGAGAGGTTATTCAGCTGCGTGATAAACAGTCATGAATTCGCGTGCACAACGAAATCACGCTTGCTGTCTCTTACACACGAATACAAGGACAGTTTCTTCGTGTTTTTCAGAGTAAGAGCAGTTTCATTTCTGAATCCGGTTGTTTGCCAAATAAATAAATAAATAAACAGCAGACTTCTTCACCTCATAACCTCGCTTGCTTCGGCCATAACTGAAAACCAAGTTAGTTGCAAAGTTATGCATTCTTACGGGAAGGACCTCCTCCCGTGTTCAAAACGAGGTTCACATGAATATTCCAAGTCTCACCCAAAGCGACTTTTTTTTTCCGTTTCCGAGGTATTCAGTACTCATGTGACACACGCGGGGAAACGTGATTTCTGTTTCATGAAAAAGCGTTGACATGTTTCGTGAATGTTGAACATTCACGTAAAGCAGGAATCCTAAAACTGGGATTTAAATCGATTTAATTCACTTAAAAGGGAATGCGATTTTACATCACCCCCCCCCCCCCCCCCACCACCTTCACCTTATTGGCGGGCGACAATCATCCCCTGCTGATCTCAGATTTCCAATAGGGAATTGTCTGTTCATATTCACTCGAAAATTCAGGAGAACAAGAGTAGCGTGCAACTGAGTCGCATTCTCCGATTCATGGGGTGGCCAACGAATTTGGAGCTCTTCGGCATTTCAGAGGGAATTGCGATGTCCTGAAATAACGACGGTTGCACATGCCAAGGACTCGATGCGACTCTTTTTTGCTGACGTGTAATTCGGTTTTCGGAAAGCGATGCACTCTTAGTGTGAATGAATTTTTTTTTTTTTTTTTTAGCCTTCTCCAAAACTCCGTCGTTTTTAACAGCAACTCACGAAGCAAATCTGTGATAATAATTGTAATGTTAATAATTCTTTTGCCTTCAATTTGATGATTGGTTTAATTTTCTTTTTAAATCTATGCGAGTTTAACTTAAGTAGGTCGAAAAATGTGTGATTAGTTCACAGGGTGGACGGGCGGCTTTTGTGCAGAGAGAGTAACTTTTAGAGTAACTAAGCAAATCTCTGTTGATTTGCTTAGTATTCCTAAGCAAATCAACAGAGATGCGACTCGACTTGTGCAAAGTGCCTTCTTCACGTGCTTTGCTGCAAGGCAAATAACGAGAGAATCTCGGCGTCAACTTCCTGCAAAAGGCAAACCAGCTATCTGGGTGAAGGGGGGCGGACAACAGCAAATTGATGCCATTTTAAAGATGTACGGCTGGTCAGATGAAGCAGAAATCCAAACCCTTAATCTTGAAACATGCTTTGCTATCTCTTTCTCCCCATACGGTCTTGGAAATGGAAAACCAGCAAAGCAATACTCAGTTTCTTTCTTTTTTTTTTCATTTAAAGAAGGAGGCTTTTCCTCCAGCCAAACAGACAATTGAGAGTCGTGACGCACTGAGGCCGGTGCGCCATGTCTGCAAGGTTCTTTCAAAAATCATTTGACAAACCAACATGGCGTTCGAAGGTTCAGTGCCGCAACATCCCGAGATCTTCCTGCCTGAACAACGCAATAATCGCAGCTGAGTTTCTTCTATTTTAAATAATAAATTAAAAAACAAACTTCCTTCGCATCCTATTCTGGCGCCTTAAAGAATTTTCACGAAGGCTTCTTTTCAGCTGAAGATGGTTATTCATTCTCGTTTGGGATTGGATGATTTCCAGGTTATCCTACGATCACTGCAGGTCTTCAGTGATATCTAAACGTACGACGCTTTTAATTGTTTAATTTTTTTAAGCCTACCGATTACACCCCTATTTTCTGCAAGCTGCCGTCAAACGGTCTCCCAGCCTTTGACATTTAATCACAAATCCTCCACTTTATTAGTTTGCAACTCCTATCTGTCATTCATGCATTAAGCCAAGAAACATACTTTCTTTTCCTGAACCTCGTACTTCTTAGACCAAGGTGGTTCATCTTATTCTTCTGTGGTTGAAAATTGCGCGTTCTCAGTCTTTTATTTTCTTTTTTTGGTGTAGAAAAAAACCAATGTCACGAATAAAACCCCGCCACCTCCCATTTCGAAGGCCACACTAAAAACCTCTTGAAAAGGTTCTTCACTTCTCGCGCCAGAATCCTCTGAAAACCCCCACCAAAGGGCCCGCGTCTTCTTCTCTTCCCGACAGTGCAGTCTGATTTGCAATCGCATTTCCCTGAAAATGTGGTTTCAATAAACGTCTTGTTGGAATTCATCCAAGCCAAAGAAGTCATATTTTAAATTTCAGCACAACAAAACGCCACCTCGTGACAGTCGTCTGTAAACCGTCGAGTCATCTATTCTGCTGGCTAAGAGAAAATAAACAACTGCGTTGCCATTTCTTTTAAGATAAAATTTCACGGCAAGACCTAAAAGTCTCCGAGGGATCTTTTAAGCGCTTTTCTATTAAGAAACAACTTCGTAGATTCAAGTGAACTTCTCAGATTTCTCTCCGATCTTCATCTCTTTTCTCGGAAAAGACAAACAACATCCTTGTTGACAATGTTTTCTGATGTCGCACAGCTGCTTCCCCGAGGATTCCTAATCCTCTAGATGTATTAAACTGATCGCAATATGTTTCGGAGGGTTCGGAGGGTAGCGATGTGCGTCGAATTCCCATAAATGATTACAAGCTCGAGGAATTGACTCTAAAAGCAAACAGATCGAAAATAGAACGTAGCCACCGCTTTTATCAACCCGTAAATTGTATTTGCTGCGTCTCTATGTTGTCGCTAAATGCATTCATAATCCTGCATTAATATTCAAGTAGGCTAGTTTAAGATTCCCCCTTCATTTATCACGGTAAAGTTTACTGCCAGAACACCCAAGTGTTTACGTGTGAAGTACACATCGTATTCACAAACACAAAGAATTCAACTGTTGTTTCGTTGGGAATTACAGACACGCAGCGACACGCTGCGCTTTCCATAGCAGTCTTTCAGATTCAAAATTTCATGGTTAGTTTGTTAATTATTCGTGCTGGAATAAATATCAAAATATATTTCCTTTGAGAGATCGTACAATCGCCTGTTTTACATATCCAGCTTTCATTGAAATAAGGAAAGAAAAACAAAATTCTCATTTTGGCCCTGCAACCTAGCTGTCACAGGTATAACACTCCCGCATGCGCAGTCGAACAGATGGCAGACGCATCCAAGTGTTCGTATTTAACAGCGCTAATTACCTTTTATTTACTACAGATTCTATGCTGAGAGAATTGGGGATTTTGATAGTTGATATAAAATGGGATTCAAGGAATTTTGACTAGTAAGAAAAGATTGACTTGAGGAATTCGAGTTAGTGATCATGTCTGATGTAGAGGATTAGAGTGGTGAAGGTGAATTAATTCGAGTGTGATATTGTTGGGACTTCCGAATGATATATTTAGAGGTAAGCTTTCTTCCTTCTGTCTATTTTTGGGATTACACATTGCTTAGCTGGTAGACTCTTGCGTGAGTCTAAGGGATTTGTCAATAGACCACCCTCCTAGATCGTACACAAAGATGGAGAATGTAAAAGATATCAAGGACGCCATTCAACGTCTAAACAAAGATATGTCACTTGACATTCTCAAATTCATCCTAAAGAAATCTGAAACGGATTATTCTGGTTGCTTGAATCTCTTCACTCAAATAAATGACACTGAAGATGATGATTTGGACATAGAAGAGGACATTACACCTGTTCCACCTACAAAGGCTCCCTGACAGTTCGATTGTTTACAGCAGGAACAATCTAATAAAAGACGCAGAACATCGGAAGGTGGAATGGAAGATGATGTAACCAATATCAGGTCACCCTAGATAGAAAAGAAAAGTTCCTTCCAATTATCTTTCGAGATAAAGATAAATGGACCTCAGTCTCAAGCTCCCTAGGAGAACAAAATATCAATTTCTCCTGGGCAAGAAATACTGAAGAGGGTGTAAAGATTCACCCTACTACTGTCACAGATTATCGCATGATGACGAAAATGCTGGACATCTCTAAATTGCCCTTCCACACCTTTGCGCTAGCAAGCCAGAAGAACTTAAAAGTAGTTCTAAGAGGAGTGGCTGAGGGTATCGCAACTGATGAGATCACAGCTGACCTCATCAATCAAGGATTTACCCCAATCAAAGTCAGTAGAATGTTGAGGTAAGATAAATCACCAATGCCACTGGTGTTGGTCGAAATCCCCAACACACAAAAAAGAATCTATGAAGTTACCGACACATGTAAGCTTAAAATTACAACCGAACCTCTAAGGAAGAAGGCATTAGCAGGGCAGTGCCACAGATGCCAGAGGTTCGGACATGCCCAAAAAATTGTGCAGAGCTGCCCGCAGATGCCTAAAATGTGAAGGTGAGGGTCACCAAACTAACTCCTGCACCAAGCCCAGTTCTACACCTGCCTGCTGTGCCAGTTGTAGAGGAGCACATCCCGCTAATTACAAGGGATGCCTTTTCCATCCAAAAAACCGTGGATCAACGAGAACGAACCACGCTCCTCCAAGCAATGACACAAACAACGAAACAGGTCGTCCTCTAGATACCTCACATTCGGCAACACAGGAAGGCACTCGACCTTCATCCATGTCCAAATCATATGCGGAAGTGGTAAAAACCCAGACTCCATCGCAAGAGCGAACAAGCTCTAATCTCACATCAGCTTTAACCTCGTCACTTGCAACAATGCTGCATGAATTCAGCAAAGCAAGCACATCACAATCTTCCAGAAAGAGATTCTATCTAGAAACCCAATCCATATTAACAGCTCTCTATAATGTTTAAAAAATTTAAACCAAATTCTGTCATGATAACAGCATGTAATGCCAATGGCTTAACAAATAAAATTCTCGCGCTGCAAGAATTCCAAAAAGATACAATCCAGACATAATTTTGATCAGTGAATCCCACCTCAGACCATCAAACAACCTCAAACTAACAGGTTATATTTTATATAGGACAGACAGACTTAACTCTAGTGGAGGCGGCACAATTTTTTTTTTTTAAATTATTTGAGCCACAAATCGCTGACCAACAATCCCCCAAACTCTAAACCTTGAGGTGACAGGTGTAGAGGTGCACACTAATAACGCAGGCAAACTCAAAATCTATGCAGCGTACAATCTTCCCAGCATTCCACTATTGACTGCAGACTTAGACTCCATCCTCGGCTCCATAATTATAGCAGGAGACCTGAACTCCAAACATACGGCCTGGTTCAGTTCGTCAATCAACTCCAAAGGCCGTACCTTATTCAACTACACGTTACTCAACTCATCAATAGTATCTGGACCCACTGAGCCCACCCACTACAGCCCATCAGGAAGTTCTGATGTATTAGACATAATTATCCTCAGAAACATCAAATATCAATACCAGCTGGAGACAGTAGAAGTGCTTAACTCAGATCATAATCCCATCCTGCTCAGGTTAGGACTTCAAGATCAGCCCTCTCCCCATCATTCTTTCTCACCATGAGACAAGCTCTCTAAGGCTCTCCCAGTCCACATCGGTCCTCCCCCTGTCATTCGTAAAAAAGAAGAAATAGACCAAGCTCTAAGCAATTTAACTATGCAAATCAACACAGCAATAGCATCAGTCTCTCAAACCACTGTCTTCCACGCTCCCAACTGGATACCAGAAGAGATAACGGACCCTGATTAGGGCCACAAATAAAGCCAGAAAGCGATATCACAACACCAGAGCCCCGCAGGATAAAACAACCTTAAACAACCTGAACAGACAGGTTCGAGAAGCCCTCCAGATGCACACAGGAATTCCAAATGAGAATCCAAACTCAGGGAAATCAACCCAAAAGATAACTCCATGTGGAAGTTTGTAAAATCTCTTCGTACCAAAAGACAACCACTTCCCCCTTTGAAGACCAATCTTGGAATTGCACACTCAAATGAAGAAAAAGAAGCCCTAATTGACAATCTGGAAAATCAATGCAGCCCGTCTTATGTAAACTTAAATATCAATCTTATTTAAAAAGTTCATCATAAAGTTAGAAATGCACTAAGACAGCCTAAGGATGACTCAGAAACCATCACCCCCACATCTCCAACAGAAATAATAAATATTATTTCCCATCTGAAGAATACAAAAGCTCCCGGCCCTGACGGCATTACCAATAGAACAATAAAGCTACTCCTAAGGAAAGCCATAATTAATCTGGTTAATATTACCAATTCCATTTTAAGATTCCAGTACTTTCCCACAGATTGGAAAATCGTGGACATTATACCTCTGAAAAAACCTGGTAATAACCCACAACTTCCCCAAAGCTACAGGCCTATCAGTCTTCTTTCCTGTCTTGGCAAAGTAATAGAAAAGGCCATCCTATCAAGATTACAATCAGCAGTGGACAAACAGAAAATAATCCCAAATGAGCAATTTGAGTTTCGCAAAGCTCACAACACAGGACAACAAATTCACCGACTAACAGAACATATCACTCATGGTTTTAAGTAGCACCTTCACACTGCTGCTGTATTTTTGGATGATGCCAAGGCCTTTGATAAGGTCTGGAATCTTCAAACTAATTGAAAACAATATCCCAATTAAACTAGTGAAACTCATATATTCATATATTAATGAAAGATACATGCAAGTAAAACTCAACAGAATTGTGTCATCAAGGCGCAAAATTCTGGCAGGAATACTTCAGGGTTCTCTTCTGGCCCCGATGCTTTTCACAACTTACACGGCAGATATTTCCTCTCAATTCAAGAACAACTACTACGGCCCTTTATGCCGATGACACCGCTATTCTAGCTAGATCGCTCAGCCCTCGCCTAGCAATCATTAGACTCCAAGGGAATATCAATGAGCTAGCAAACTGGTTCACCAACTGGAGGATTCAAGTGAACCCCCTCCAAAGCTCAGCCATGCTGTTTTCAAGAAGAAAAGTCTGCAATAAAGAAGACATCCTGCTCTCTGGTCATAAGATCCCATGGCAATCAGAGACTAAAGATCTTGGGGTATTAATGGATAAGAAACTCCTTTTTAACAAGCGCATCAATCTCATTGGCTCCAAATCTTCGAAAGTAATAGCACAGCTCTACCCATTGATCAACCGCAAGAGCAAATTGAACCCACGTAATAAATTGCTTCTTTGCCGGATGGTAATACGTCCAGTCATTACCTACGCCTCACCAGCATGGAGTCACACTTCAAGATCAAACATTTCGAAATTGCAGAGAATCCAAAACAAATGCCTTAGGATGATCCTGGATGCACCGGGGTTCATCAGAAATTCACAGACTCACCGAGAAACCGGCACTCCATACATCTCCTTTCTTCTTAACACGTTCATTGCCAATCACGCGATATCGCGCAATGCGAGTTCTCACCAAACGGCCGATCACGTGTTATCGCGTGGACGTCGCTAACTAAATAAAAAATTTAAAAATATTTGGCTACCCCACGAAATTCCAATTTTCAGCTTGGCAATGAAAGCGCTAATCTTGCAGAAAATTCTTCGTGAAGTCAAGTTCACATTGAAACCCACTGATCGTGCAAGCTGTCAATTACAACGAGACTGATTACTACAAACACAAAAGACCGAAGGCTATTTTCTTCTCTCAACCGATCATAGCTAACACAACTGCCCTCAGAGGACGAGCTTAACTGCTCACAAACCTCCCACTCCCAAACAACTCTCATCACAGATAAAGGGGAATATGAAAAGCACTTGTGCTTCGCCCATCCCGTCAGTAATGTTAATGATTATTTACTCCATTTTCGAGGTCACATTTCTTGTAGGCATTATTGAATAGTATCTTCAGGGTTTTCATTGCCGTATTCAAAATATTTAAAGTGTTTAAGTCGGTTTATCTTGAAGCTCGAATAACTGTTGAATTAAAAGAAAGTATTTGACTGTTTTCGTCATAAACTGTAGAATACGAAGGGAATATCTGAGAATTTAATTGTCTTAATCAGAGAACTCTACAACAACCAAGAAGCTTCAGTAAAAATAGTCTTCAGAGAAAAGAACAGTGTTTGTGTTGAGGAAAGGGGGTGGGTGATATACCAGGGGAATATTTTGTTCCCTATCTTTTTATTCTTTATAGAGAAAATTGGAATGGGAACTTTTAGATAAAAATCCAGATAAATTAATATTAGTGGCAGAAAAAGAAATAATTTTAGGTTGTAAAATCCTCGTGGTAGAAACCAAGACGATCTCGAGCGGTTGATTCTGTAAGTGGAATAAAAAAGAAAAAGCTGGGATTGATTGAAATAGCAGTAAAACAAAGTGATAGCTTCTGGCAGTTGGAATGAATTTATGATTGGGGGGGGGGGGGATAGAGGTGCTTGAAAGTTACGTTTGGCTGGAGGTCAGAATAAGAAATGATGACCAATGTGAAGATGAAATTAAAAGAAGGATTGCTTTAGGAGGAGAGAAACGATGTGAACTCGACAAACATTAGAAAAGATGAAAATGTTGGTGAGGCGCGAAAGTTAGAATTGTTAGAGCAGCGGAGTTTTCCAGTAATGATGTGAAAGTGGGATTAGTGAGAAGAGATGAAGCACGTGGATTTGTTTGAATTATGGACGTGCAGGGAACTGATAGGAACTCGATAAACAACAATTACTAACAAGAGCGTTTTAAGAACCCAAAGAGAAGTGAAGTACGAGGATGTACTTGAGACATCTGATGCAAGCAAATGAATCACTGGAAAAAGTAATTCTGTTGGGGAAGGAGGAGGAGAGAAAAACGGGTTGGGGGGGGGGTGAAAGGCGATGTGAAATGCAGCTGCTAAAAGATGGCACAAGCGACCGAGCGGGATGGTAAGCCTGTGTTCACATCGGAAACGAATAGAAGGCGTTTAACAATAGGGTGGGGGGGGGTTGTTTGTACGTCTGTAATCAGCGGCAGGTAAGGCTAGGAGCAAGTCTGCGGAAAGTATTTCGACCTCCGTACGAGACCAGTTGACTCGTTGTGAAGACGAGCCCGTTTGGGAGATGACTTGATAAGCGGAGCTGCTCGTACAGTCGATGCGTCTTATCGGAATCCCCCTGTTTGGAGGGGAATCGGAAACGAATTTGCTTCGTATTCGGTTCTAAATCAGCGCCAACATAATCGTCATTTTTATGTATATTATTTATGGGAAAACTCCCATGTTACTCCTCTTTATTTAACTATTATAATTACAGCTATTTTGCCTGCTTCAGTTTAGGAGTACCCCTGTTTGAATGTCATTGGCTATTTACTCATGGATTCTTAGGGCATTATGAGCGTAGATGTACTAAAAAGTATATGTAGCCTAAGGAATAGAAAATTGCACATACCTTTTTCTGGGTGTTGTGGCTTTTCCTCAGTCTGCGATGTCGAAACCTGCAGAGTGTGTGTGGGGGGGGGGGGGGGGAGGTAGGCAGTTTGGTAGAATAAGTTAGAAAAACCCGGGTTTTTTCGTAATATATAGAAACATATACTTTTATATAGGGTGGGGAAAAAGTGAAAGGGTTAATTTTTTAGAATAGGGAGGGGGAAGGGGAAAGGTGGTTGACGGGGTGTGGACCGTTTCGACTAATCGTGGTCGTCATCTGAACACATTGGGAAAGTGGAAGCTATGTCAGGTCGGGTGGGTGCTTCTGCTTTAGAGGTGTTTGTGTTGTCTCCTATTGGTCGGGGTTGTGACCTCAATTTTATGTTGTGAAGCTTCCAAACCTCGGAGATTATGTAGGGCCTGTGTACGTTGATAGAGTTCGCGTCACACTTTATAGCTATTGTTTCCGATATTCTGAGCATTGTTTCATTGTCTTGTCTGTCTATTATGATGGCCTTGTCTATCTGCGGGGTGTGTTTTTGTTCAAGGGCGTCAACAGCTATTTCCGTTTTTCCTGTGCTTTGTATATGATTTTTCTTTTTGGTGTTGCGTTTTTTAGTGTTTAAATGTTCTGGAATAGGGATGTTACAGTCACGGATGTGTTCTTGATAAAAAACACGGACGACCTTTTCAAAAAAATAAAAAACCTAACCCTATCCCAAGAAGACATCCTCACTTCTTTGGATGCGGCCTCTTTATACACTAACGTGGACGTCCCCAGAACTTTAGACATCGTACACACACTACTCACAGAAGACCACACCCTACACTCTCGTACTAAACTAACTCCCATTGACATTATTAACCTAATAAAACTAGTAATCTCGGCAAACTTCTTCAAGTTCAACAACAACATGTACATACAAATCTTCGGACTCCCCATGGGCCAAAAATCAGTGGCCAACTAGCGGAATTATTCCTGGCACATATAGAATCACTTCTACTCCACCCTTCCCTTCCCCCCGGCATCACCTTTTATGGCAGATACGTAGACGATATTCTGTGCATTGGTAATCCCACACACATCACCACCTTAAAAACATCCCTAAACAGCTACAGCAACAGGTTAAAATTCACCACAGAAACCGAACAGAACAAATCCATCAACTTCTTAAACTTGACATTAACCAGAACACACAACAAAATAGCCACGAAAATATACCACAAACCCTCACACATCGGAAACTACCTCCATTTTCACTCATACCATCCGTATTCTGTTAAAAAATCCGTCATCTTATCACAATTCATAAATGCTTACAAATTTCCAACCAATCAAAATAGTCTAAACGCTGAAATAAAAAAACTAACACAGATCTTCTTAAATCGCAACTATCCTACACAACTGATTAACTACGCAAACAAGACGGCAAAAAACCGCCAAAACAACTCAAGTACCAAAACGAACTTCCCTACACAAAAAATTATCAAACTACCATACACCCAAAACACATACAAAGCCTATAAATACATCTTCAAACATACTGACTACAAACTGGTATTCACCACTAGCCAAAAACTGGCAAACCTCCTAAAATCCACCAAACCTCACACACAAAAAGAAATATTTGAACAACACAATGTAGTCTATAAATTTCCCTGCCAAAAAGACTGTGACATCACCTACACAGGTTCCACCATCAGGTCTTTATGGGCAAGACTACAAGAACACTTCCGTGACTGTAACATCCCTATTCCAGAACATTTAAACACTAAAAAACGCAACACCAAAAAGAAAAATCATATACCAAGCACAGGAAAAACGGAAATAGCTGTTCACGCCCTTGAACAAAAACACACCCCGCAGATAGACAAGGCCATCATAATAGACAGACAAGACAATGAAACAATGCTCAGAATATCGGAAACAATAGCTATAAAGTGTGACGCGAACTCTATCAACGTACACAGGCCCTACATAATCTCCGAGGTTTGGAAGCTTCACAACATAAAATTGAGGTCACAACCCCGACCAATAGGAGACAACACAAACACCTCTAAAGCAGAAGCACCCACCCGACCTGACATAGCTTCCACTTTCCCAATGTGTTCAGATGACGACCACGATTAGTCGAAACGGTCCACACCCCGTCAACCACCTTTCCCCTTCCCCCCTCCCTATTCTAAAAAATTAACCCTTTCACTTTTTCCCCACCCTATATAAAAGTATGTTTCTATATATTACGAAAAAACCCGGGTTTTTCTAACTTATTCTACCAAACTGCCTACCCCCCCCCACACACACTCTGTAGTTTTCGACATCGCAGACTGAGGAAAAGCCACAACACCCAGAAAAAGGTATGTGCAATTTTCTATTCCTTAGGCTACATATACTTTTTAGTACATCTACGCTCATAATGCCCTAAGAATCCATGAGTAAATAGCCAATGACATTCAAACAGGAGTACTCCTAAACTGAAGCAGGCAAAATAGCTGTAATTATAATCGTCATTTTTATATTTCAAACCACATTCGGAAGGCATTTTTATTAAGCGCGAATTTCATGATCGGCAATGACACCATCCTCTCACGTGACTGTGGGTTTCATTCGTTTTTGAATTCGGACTGCGAAATTCTCTTCGGAAGTAGCAGCTGCCTTTCTTCTGTTGCAGCACCATCTCTCTCTCTCACACACACACCACGAGCGTGTTTTTCAAGTATTTGCTGTGTAGTTTCTTTTCCGCGCCTTTCATCCTCGTGACATGTTTGGACAAGTAATGACCAGTGTCGTGTTCGTTCGCAGTTGCTCTCCAAGGCGTCATCTCGTGAAAGGGGATGCCGTTCATCTTTGGTTAACCTTTGCACCAAATGACGACCGCTCTCGGTTCCTCTTGACGATTCGGTCCTACTTCGTTGCTGTTTTCGAAGACCTTTTCTGCGTGTCGGCGAAATACTTGGTTGGTATTATGTCTTAGATTTATCATTTTTCTGCGTTTTTTCCTGTCCATGTTCCGCATCTTTTATAATCCACCGTCGCCTCTGATCTTTTTCATCTGATGGCAGCATCCGTCACTGTCATGGGACACACGAATTCTTCTTACTGCGCGCTTTCTAGTTTTGCCTTATTGACTTTTATCTCTATTATTATTTCTTTTTATTTTTTGCACTTCGGTGGATACAGAATTGTCTTACGTATGTTAATATTTATTATTTCTTGGGTGGAAAGCGAATTTCGTATGCGAAACACGAGTTCGCTGTCATTAAACAGCAACTCGAGTATTATCATGATTACTGCTTTGCTTTGTATTGAGAGAGGAAGGGTTAGTATTGCAGTCTTCTAATGGAGGATTTGTTGCACTTGTAGTATTTCTTTTGCCTGCCCGTGGAAGATCGTTAACATCGTGTTTTTTCAAGCCGCTTCATGCCTCCAATGAGCACTATGGTGGCTCCCATCGCTAATAAACACGTCGTGCTCCGTGGAGCTGTTTGCGTCACTTTAATCATCTCATCGAGCGCAGTTTGAAAACACATAATTAGGCTTATTGATTATTTTAAATTGTGCCCAATTCTGGCGCAAGTGGATTTCTTATTGTTTCTTATTTGACACGCGTTTGGCTTTTAATGCGTCCAAAAAATCTCGTGTGAATCGCGAAGACACCAAGACCGAGCTTAGTTACACTTCTCTGTCTGGGAATGCATTTGTACCAAGAATTGATCTCCTTACGCGTGAAAGTCGTACAAGACATTGGCGATCTGAATGTCTTCAGTACCAATCCTCATCATCCTAGCGCGTTTATGCGTGAGCAAAATCCCCCCCCCCCCCTAACATCTGACTGCATGAACTTCCTTTCCATGTGGCCTCTCTCAGACACGTTTCATTGAAATATTTCCAGTATTAAGCACGTGAACAGAAAATAACTTTTGCTTTCGCTTTGAATAAGAATATTCATTTTGATTCGAACGTAGAATAATCGAAAGGAATGTCGTGCATTTGACTTCCCCCCTCCCGTTGCTAAACGGTTGCTGTTTAGCAACGTTTGTAACGCATGGTTGTCACTGAAAGCTGTCAACAAACGCAATTTATGAGACAATTCCTTGCCTCTCTTCAGCTACGCTGATGAAGAAGCAACAACCGGATGACCTCCCAAGAGGTAATTCGTGAAAAGGCCGATCTTGTATGAAAATGGAAACCCCAACTTTCCTTATCGGTCATGATCTTAGCGGCGTCAATTAACAGAATAACGACGTTTTCTTTATTGGAGATTAAATCCTCCAGGAGTGTTTCGTGGTAGAAGACTCTTTTTGATGTTCCGTTGAAGGAAGAGAACTGCTTCGTGTTTATGAAATTGGTTCGGAGTGAAACGTGTTTTGAATAAATTTTGATTTCAATCAGAATTCAGCTGGACTCGAAATTTCGTCCAAATAATAATCGTTCTGTGGTAAGCACACCCACCAAGAATGGGGTTAACCAAGACAGGAGGCAACGAATGTCGTCAGTTGCTGATTGCCAATCGATTAGTTTTGTTAGTTTAATCCGCACGTGTTGTTCGGTTTGGTGAGTTTGTGCTCTTCTCTGCTATCATCGAGAAGCGTCCGTCACATCTCAGATTAATGTCGTCATCGCAGCGGAATCAAAATGTGTTAAAAATGGAGGCGAGTGAGGACCAAACTGCTTCGTCTCGTGCCGAGCAAACGAGAAGCTCTGGTCTTCGCAGGACTGTTCACTCACTCAGTGCGTAATACGAGCAACCTTGAAATGCGGGGGTCATTTCCCTATCCACCACCGAAAGACACGAAACAGTTTCATTCGCTAGAGAAAGGGGAGGCCCTCTCTCTGCCCCCTTGGAAAGAGAAGCCACTTTAAATCCCATCAGCCACGACTGTTTCCCAGTTCTCCAACGGAATAAGAGGAAGAGTTTTTTTCTTTTCTTTTTTTTTGTGAGGCTCGTTCCTGCCGGGTCATTATGCGCCCAAAATTACTTCAAGCAATCAAACATTTTAACCAGAGAACTTTATCGGGGGGGGACCGTTTAATAGATCAGCCGTGGTTACAGTTTTTATTTTATTTTTTTATTTTGAGTGATCGATTTCAGAGCTTGTAGGGGAGGGGGAGGAGACTCATTTAGGATGCTTAGGAACACTGTCGAAGCAGCCAACACCACGAGGGACCAGCGTGTTAATGGCGTGCATTCTTGTACGGATCCTCCTCACTTGTGAGGGATGGGGTGGGGAGATCCGCTCCTTATTAGATGCTAAGTGGCCTTCGGTTGGACGGGGAGGGGAGCCTTCAATCAGTTTCTCTCGCCTTAGAAGGATTCGAACCCATGTCAAAGAGCGCTGTCGATACCGACTAAGCCACAAAGGGTGCTTTCGTTTTATTCTCTCGAATCCTTCAATTAAAGATTTTATAATTTTAGTCGATTTTCGATTCTCATTTCGACTCATTCCATGGAATGGAGGGGGGTATGTTCTTAAGAGTTCTGACACCTGAATAACTCACGTAAAATATTATTCATTAGTATAATTTTCCCCTGAGCATCGTCTTCAGTGAATGTAAAAAGCTAATCGAACAATTCCAAATGGCGACACCGAAGAAGCTAACGTAAGATGACTAAAAAAGATCACTAAATGTCCTAACTTATTAAAAATACATAAATAAATAAAATATTATATAATATATGAAATATGTATAATAAAATAAAATAAAATTGAACAAAATAAAATTATAATAAAAGTTTTAATCAAATAAAATAAAGTTAGGAAAGATTTGCTGATTAATAGAGTACTACCTCCCACAAAGGGGATGGACGTAGACCATCGGATCTGTTTACGTTAGGAGGGTGAAGGAAAGTTTCTCGTTTCTTTATAAAGCTGTTCCATGAGGAACCGACTTTTGTGAAGGACTCTTGCCTCTTTCCAATGAACTCTATGTCTAGTGAAGATGGCATGTTCCGGAAGTCCAGGTTGTTCAGGTTCAAGCTATTAAATATAAGATTGGTGTTTTTCTAGCCGAACAAAGGCAGATCTTCCTGTTTGTCCGAAATAAGATAACTCATAAGAGCAAGGAATCTGGTAGACACCTGGAAGATTAAGATGTGGAAGTTTGTCCTTTGGAGAAGTGAGAAATGTAGAGAATTTTCTGATGGGGGTGAAAGGCAACAAAAATATTCAGGGGTTTTAAATCTTTTGCTATGCGTTCGCTAATGCCTTACGCATAAGAATAGGAATACGTGTTATTTCTTCAGTATTTGAAGAGGAAGACATACCAAAACTACTCAAAACTCTTTTGATGAAGGAATTCTTATAACCATCGGATATGAAGGAGGAATTAATATATTGAAATTCTTTCTGTAATAGTTCCTCTGAACTTAAATGTTTATGTTCATTTATGTTCAGACCTAAACAAAACAAAACCAAAACAAGCCTTCAAGTACAAGCCATTAGGAAAAAAAAAAACTAGGACGTCCTCTTAAACGATTCAACGATGACTTCTAAGGCCGGAACAGGCCACGCTAGGCCTAAATCCCTGATAGCATTGATGACGATGGTAGTTCCTCTGAAGAACAAAAGGAGTGGGCCCGACGAACCAGTGTTTTAATAGTTCCTGCCTTTTGACTGGGATGGTGATGAGATTCAGCATGGATATAATGGCCTGTATGAGTCTTCTTCCTATAGACTGAGAAATGTAGGTTACCATCTGGTTGGCGAAGAATTAGAAGATCTAAAAAGGCTAACTGCTTATTTGATTCTATTTCTAGGGTGAACTGGATCCTTGGATGAAGTGCATTTAATTTTGAGAGAATTTGTTGTAATTCATCACAAGAGCCATTCCAAGCATTAAAATATTCGATTTTGTAATCCATTTTGGTTATTTTCCCTTTAAAAACAAATTACATCAACAAATCGAAGGAACAGCCATGGGCAATCCTCTTTCTTCTGCTCTCGCCAACTTCTTCATGGAGCACCTTTGGACATGTCAACCGGACCTATTCACTGGTTCAGATATGCAGATGACATTGTTATTATCCGGAAATGTAGTGACCTCTTTCAGTTATCTTGCGTTAGCTACTTGGGTGGGGCCATTTGGAATTGTCACTTATTGTTCGATGACCTTTTTAGATGTACCGCAGATGCCTTCGACACTTCGGCGAAAATTATACGAATAAAAGAATGTTTCACGTGAGTTAATTCCCGTATTTTAATGGATTTAAATACTCCTGCTCACGGCATTTCCTTCTTGAAACAAATCCTTTTAAGAGATTTTATCTTGAAGCAAGGCAACAAAAGAACCCAAAAAATAATTGGGACCAATTTAGTGCACCTGAAGTTTTAATTGCATAATGATATATGCGTTGTGTCCGTCTGTACGCATGTAAAATCCTTTGCTGGACAGATGTTTATTAATATTCCGTGATCTTGAGAGAAATCAATTGAGTCGTTTCGAGTGTGGATTCAATCGGACCTTTTTAATGCTGACTCCCCAATCAACGCGATAATAAATGCAGTCACTGATTATTCAAATACCACACACACACACACACACACACACAGAGAGAGAGAGAGAGCAGCTTTTTTATTATTTTTCCGTTGATTGGGTTACGTAAGACACGTGATCCACTTTCGATAAAGGCTGAACGAGTTTTCAGAGTCTTTATCAATGGCTTGAATACAATTCGAACTGCGTGATTCCGACTGGAATAAAAGAGGCGACGCCCGTTTAATTTTGGATCCGCTGCTTCACGTGATGGATTCATTAGCGAAGATCCATCACTTCAGCGTGGTGGATCTGCGTTTAATTGAAATTGTTTAGCGATGAGAGAGAATTCCCGAAGACACGCCGAAGTATTGGTGCGGATTTCTGCAACAGAAAAGTCTCCACTTTCGTTTACGATGGGGTCGTCGTGAGCGACGCGTGTTTTCAAGGATTCGGAAGTTGAGAACTTGGCAGACTTCCGGATTGTGAGCGCCTTTCGAAATAAAATTCTAAGGAGAGGAAATTGAAAGCAACTGCGAAAACGGAAAGGAGTTTTCTGAACGAAGGGACTTCATCATCCTAAAAGAGATTTCGTGTTAGTGATCGAGAATGGCCGAAAAGGTTGAGGACTGTTCCGTAAGTTCTGTCGTACAGTTTTAGCCACTTTCCACCACATGAGCAGTAAGCGAATGAGTGACACTTTTCTACTAACCGGGCATTAGTGAGAAGCCCAAAATCTGATGTCGACGACACCACTGTGCCCCGCCCCTCATGGCGAGAGAGTGACGCTGTTCTGTCCTTCTCGAAATGGACTCGTCTGACTTTCAGGACGTGCTTGCAGTAAATCCACGTTCAACGTGGATTTACTCTGAAAAATCCTTGCCTTGCAGGGTTTTCCCACTCGTTTCCAGGAGACAAGTCTTCGTCACCCCTCGCCATGACCCATTCGCTGCAATTTCTTCAGCCTTTAGAAATTACGCGTGTGAATGAGGCTTTTTTGAACGTCGTTCATATTTGTTTATAAATGGTACGGTAGGTGGCGCGAGTGTATACAGTATGTAGTCGGAACATTGCCAGGACGTGGCGTGCTGAGTACGTCCTTTCTGTTGAAGTATATTCTGCCTTTCTTTCATATTTTTTGCATGTTTAGTTTTCAGTTATTATTGAAGCCTCCCACCAAGGCGCATTTTGGATGAAGACGGCAACAAACCACCGATGAATTCTCGCTTTCTGCCTGCACAGTGCATGTCAACATTTCAAATGTGTTCGAGGTAGGTTTGTTGTGTATCAGGGAATATTTGTGGCATGCAGAATAGAATAGAGGAATCCACCTCAGTCCGAAACCGAGCAAGGAATGTTGTATTGAGTAAACAACATAGGGGTAACTCGTCGTTTGCCTCCTTCCCCACGCGTGTAGGTTGGGTTGTGCATATTCACACGCGTGGTAACTTTGTAGTCAAAAGAGGTGAGCGGCAGTCATTTGGAGCAGTTGTCCAATTCGTATTAACCATGCAGTTTGTGAAAAAGTAAATCCGGGTAAGCACACTTCGACACGAGAAGCGATTCCGCCGCGAAACTTCTTCGAAAGCTTTCGATTTCTGCGCCCATTTAATAATTATCGCGCTTTTTTTTATCCGGAGTTCTTTGCGTTGACTTCAGCGGAGGGGTGGATTACTTTCGTTAGTGTTTGCAAGAACAATAGCGAAAGAGATCTCGTGCGTCATCTGCCCGCAGTTAACGCTCTGCATTACCGTGCAGACAGGGCGCAACACGTAAATAAACACATAAAACGACTCTTCTGACGTCGTAACGCTGAAAAATTTGCGCAGTCCCTGAAAACATTCATTTTTCTGAGAGGGCCATGTGGAACCTGGGATAGTCTGAAATCCAAGTACGCCACTGAAAATGATGCCGCCTACTGAGCCTCCCCCAATTTCAGCTCCGGCGTCACAAAGGATGCTCTAAATAAAATGTCTTCTTTATTTTGTTTATTGATACTCCGTTTTAAGGTTTCTTAGTGATCAACAAAAGCCCATCAACCGCATCGTAGCAAATCTTTTAAGATGTCCTCGCGAGGTATAAACAGCAATTCAGGATGTTCGTATCCCTCAAATGCTGCTCCAAAAATAAGCGTGTCGAAATATGAAGACGATTTTTTTCGTCTCCTCGATTCGTAGTTCTTGATTAAGGAAGCTGCTTACGGAACTTATTTCGATGCCCCCCCCCCCCCCCCATCTGCTGTGTTGTTCTTCAAATCCTCTTCCTGTCCTTCAGGCGTAGAAAGAAACATAATCGCATTTCCGATAAATCGCGCACCATTACTTTCAAGTGGGATTGTAATCAGAATTGCAGAAAGTGTGCTACTCGAAGCAAATTAATTGTCGAATATTTCGATGACGTCACTGGCAAACCATCCGTCTGCGCATGTTCTTCCAAGAAGCAGCCGATTTTCGCGGGTGAATTAAATTTGGATAATTGAGGCGAATGAACTGTTTCCCACATACCGAATTATTTTTCACACCAAAACTTAATTTCGTGTACAACAAAATCCTGTTAGAATAAAACCAATTCAACCAAAAGAAATTAAAATTAATTGGTAACGAGATGAATTCATTTTTTCCACAATTCTTGACGAAGAGAACTGTTTTTAAGCGAATTTCTTTATCACGTGTCCTCAAGCAGCCCCGTGTAAGAAGCAGAAATATCTCGTACGAAGTATTACCTCTCATAATGCCTTTTAGAAAAACGCGATACGCAACATACGTCTGAGGTGCATGTGGCGCCACCTTTTCACTCTATAGCTGCGTGCTTTTAGTTGTGGTTATTATCAGCGAGTACCTCAAAAGGGAAATAAATTTAGTTGCTTTTTCAGCAAAAGCGTGCTCTTTTACATCCTCTGCATTTCGTTATTCTTAACATTTTGCCATCACCGAAACTTTATCTGTATAATTGTATATTTAGGAAATAAAATTGTACATAATGTAGATTGTGGTTTACGTTGTGGCTGGAAATTCCTGAGAGTTCCCAAAAGCGTTTAAACAAAGAAATTTTTCACAAATCATTTGAGCAACAAGCAGCTGCAGTAAACTGCCTGACGAAGTCCGTAACGTGAGGCTACCCTTTTAGACAAACATTGAGAGACTGCTTATAGGACTAGATAATGTTGACTTTTATTTTAAAAGCATATTGTAGAAAATTACCCTAAATGTTATGTCTCGATTATTTTCTGTGTGTATTCCTGTGTCCTCATTGAATTTTCTAGTGAGTACCGCCTACATTGTATTTTTATAGTAAGCAGTGTGGCTACGACCCTTGGTGACACGCAGTTCTTTCTAATCTATTTCCATTTTCTTTCTTTATTCTTGAGTCTTTTGTTTTGCTATCAATCTCTATATTTTACTTGAAAATTAATTGCAGGATGCACATTTATTCAATATTACGTTTTACTCAAACGAAAGGGATAAACACGTTCATTTTTACACACACAGTTATGCAGATCACGTTTCTGCGATGGCTTAATGATGTCCGGAATGACGATATGCAGCAGACTACTGCCTGTAGAGCGCGTCATTCGCCAACAGATCAATTATTCCACTTCTGCCAAACAACGATAGACTCATTTCAGAAAAAACCAACAAAAAAAGACAACTGCCATATTCCTTGATCTGACTGCTGCTTTCGATCGTGTTTTGGATCAAAAAATTAATAGAAACAGTACATGATGTTGAAATTGGAGGAAATGCTTTAATCTGGATTGCTGATTTCATGAGAGGAAGAAAGATCAAGGTTAGAATCAATGCAGCAATATCAAAAGAGCGGAGAACCTGGGCTCAGTCCCTTACTATTCCTTTTTATGTGTCAATAACACTCATCCCTGCCTTACAGAAGACAGAAAAGTAGCTTGCTACGCAGATGATATAGCCATCTAGCCCACTTGTGCTAAAATCATAGAATCAGAAGAGATTCTAGACAAAGCCATGAGAGGATTAGCAAAATGGTCAGATGAACTTCAACTCAAAATCAACCCGGACAAAACAAAACTAAGCACCTTTAGTACGGACAGGAAAAATAGACATTCCTACAATCCCAAAGTCATGTTCAACAACAACAAGCTAATTGTAAAAGTCACAAATCCAAAATACCTTGGTATTACGTTTTGCACAACACATCTCTAACACTTCCAACTGAGCTCTAAAAAATAAATATACTGAAAAGGCTCTGTGGAACAAATTGGGATGCAAAACCCAAAATCCTCCAAACTACTTACCCTACACTAATGAGGCCAATAATGAAATATGCAGCACCTATCTGGTCACCTTCGGCCTCATCGGTAAAGGAAAAATTAGACAAAATACAAGCAAAAGCATCCAAGATTATCATTGGTGCAGTCTCATCCATTAACAACATTAGAGCCCAACAGGCACACGGGCTCGACCTGCTGGAGGACAGAAACAAATTTTCCACCATAAAATTCATTAATAATATCATAAGCTACCAAAGCGATCACATCTCCCTTAAAAACTTATGAACATTGGAGTCAAAAGTGCAGACTTCATCAACTTTACAATATGATGACGCCATCAGGAAAGAAATAGGTCTTCATCATCTAAATGCCCACTTAAATAAAGAACTTTTATTTTCCAGACTTTTACTTTCAAATACCTCCATAAATCTAAACTTTACATAACTCTGTACAAAAAAAAAAAAAAAAAAAAAAAAAAAGAATCAAACGTAATGCTCAAAGAAAAAGGCCTAAATACAATCAACCTTCTTTCATCCTCCAAATTTGTTATACCGATGGATCGTCAGACACCAATATGATTAATGGGGGGGGGGGGGCTGGTGTTCTCCTACTCCCGAAAGGTCAAAAACTTTCAATAAAAGTTGGATCTGGGAGAATCGCTTCCAATTTTACCAGCGAACTTTACGCAATAAATAAAGCACTCGAAGCCTACTTAAAATTATCATCATCTCAACAATCTGAGGGAATCTTAATTTACAGTGACTCAAGATCAGCGATGGAGGCAATCAAAAATGGCAATACCAAGCTCACACAAGACACCCATAAACTCTTAAATCAACTAAAGTGTTTAGGAAAAAGTTGCATTTTACAACGGATTCCTGCTCATGTAGGCATTGATTACAAGGAAGCAGCTGATAAATTAACAAAAGAGGCCAGAGAACTCAACCAAGAAACTCGCATAACTCTTGCTAACGCACTAGCAAAAGCTAAACTAATTCCACTGAAATCAGTGATACGACATCCAATTCCCGGAATCAGTGCTGATAGAAAGACCTCCTCCACCACGATAGCAAGACTACGAACAGGACATTATAGATCAATACAGATGATACGAGAACATTTAGAAACTGCAACAACTGCCCCAATACTGAACTGACACCCACTCACATCTTTACCTCTCCGGCAATTACAGAGGCCTTGCAAGAAATAGGTCCTAATCCTGACCAACAGCTCTATACGAACGAAATCATCGACATGGCCAAAGCAGTACACGGAAACATCTAAGACTGCGAAGGACAAGACAACACAACTAATCATTATTTATCCGTTTGTTGTTCTAAATACTTGCTACACATGCTGTGTTATGTTTTTCGTTTGTACTACTTATTCGGTATTTTATTTATTTTTTTCTTAAAATGCAAGTTTTCGCATGTTCAGCAAGGAGAGCGAGAGGAAGATTTTCTTGAAGTGCCGTGAGTGAAATGAATACAAATTTCGCTGAAATGCGAAAGAGCGTTAAGCGGGAACGTAATTCACTTCTAATTAAAGAAGGTCCGTCAGGGAAAATTGAGAAATATGATCAGGGACGAGTTTCTATTTCGGTTTTTAACCTTTTCTCTTTCTGAAAGCACCCAGTTTCCGTTCGTGGTCCAGGGGCCGCGTTAATAAGAGACTGTTCGTACTCGAAGATTGACTTTCTTTAAGGAACTCGCTCCGGTTCATGCAAACGGGAGGATTCTTCGGCGAAAATATCCTTCTTTGATCTTAAAATAAATCACCGCATGCGTTGACATTTCAAACAGCAGCTATAAGAAGCAGTCCGACATCTGGCGATCCCCGTAGTTCTGTTTGAATGCGGTTTACTCAAAGCAGCCGAACGAAGCCTGAAAATAAATTCAATCAACACGTGCGCTTCCGATTCACGGTTAAATTCGGTCTCCTCGCCCGGTTACCTTTTACTTCCGATCATTCTCAGCCGTTTCAGTATTCGCACCCCCCAACAGATATTGTCCCCTCGTATGATGAGCTCTCTAAAGACTCAAATCCAAGGCCTTCTCACAGCGGAGGGAGCGAAGACCCAGCAATTTTTTTTTCCTGGAAACGCTCATCTTCTTAGACTCAAACTGCTTCAGCGCGGGACGATGATGCTGTTTTTCTACATCTTCGATGCAGACAAACAGCATCCCACTCCGCTAACCATCGCCATGATTGAAGGAGAGATGTTGATACGAAGTGTGACCTTTGGCTTTAATCGTATTTAGACGTGTGATGTGAATGTCCACCTCCCTCTTTCTAATCTACAGTACGTAAACCTTCCGTGTGGGTTCTCTGCAAGTGAAACCAGTCTGATGATTCAGCTCTCTCTCTCTCTCTCTCTCTCTCTGACTACTTTCTTTCTCTCTTCCGAGAAACCGACCCAGAATCAACGAAGAAAACTTTCCTGTCATTCTTTGACGTTAACAGCATTTAAAAATTTTTCAGTCATCACGTGCACTTCCGCGCTGTTGTTTCACTTACGGATTTCTGCCGAGAAGACACGAATTCGCAGCATTTGCATCCGTCGTACAATTTCGACGTGGTTTCCGTCGGCTTCATGTTAGAAGCGCTTATTTCGGACCCAGTCGCCATTTTTTCAACCGATTCGTTTGCGCAAAGACCCATGAAGAGAAAGTGGTGTCGGGGTGTCCACCTTTTATTTATTTGCGCCCCCCCATCTGTGGATTCTTCGTTTTTCAACTGTTCTGCTGCTTGAGGTTGTTGCTGAATGCATTCGCAAGCCGACTACGTTTCGCAAAGAGTAAAACCCCTCAGCTAAGGTTTTTATTATTTTTTAAATCTGAAATTATTTTGATCTTACTAAGATGAACTTCTCGTTGATGCTTACAAATGGGATTAGGTAACCATCCTGGACCAAAAAAAATCCCGCTGTCTTTTTGTATTTTATGTCATTAATTGCCAATAGATGGCGCTATCTCACCTTCTGAACTCGGCGTTGTTGGAGTTTGTTAAATGTATTAGTAGCGTCGATAATTACTCGGTATTCGGTACATTTGTTAATCACGACTATTCTTCTCGTGCAGCAATTTATTACGCAAGGTGAACACTAAAAGATCTTCGCATTACGTACTTTAATTTAAATATGGGCGGAGGCACGGAATTAATCTCCCCGTGTGTGTGTGTGGGGGGGGGTATTTCAGTGTGAGGAATGCCTCGAACATTCAATACGCCCAAAAGACGGCGTGTTGAATGTTCAAGCAATCCCCACCCCGGTGTAGGTGTTTGTGACGTGAAATCGGAGGATCCCCGGAGAAAACCTCGCATCCACGGGATTAGTCGGTCACATCCTGACCGACTAACTCGGCACCGAGCGAAGGAAGAAAACTTCGCTGGTACCCGAAGAGTGCTCCCGCTCGGCGAACAAGCGCGCAACCCCAGTGCTACCTTGGACCGCACGAGCATCTCTTCGTAACGAAGTTTTATTGGCAGCTTGTTGCTGTGTCGTGCCGTATTTATTAAATTTCGAAGTGTCGTGTGCTCGCGTTTATTTTCTAAGAAAACTCGGTCGAAAAAGCATTTCAGTCGCGAGCAGTGAAATAAATTTTTATTCACAAACAAGCCTGCGAGGAGAGTTGACCTCTCTTGCCAGGAACCAGATAAACGTGTCTTCAGTTGCCCCTCAAACTCCGACAGGAAAGGGTTGATCTGATCGTTCCTAACCTGACATCGCTTCTGCACTTTAAATCTCGCTAAGGCGCATCTCTAAGTGGAAACACCATTACGACGGCGGCTGCTTATCCGTACGAATCTTCGGCATGTTCGTCTCTGAGTGCTGCACACCTCCAAACACGACTTGGAATGTGAGGGGGCGCGACTTGGACGGGAGTGAAATCGAAACTGGTCGGTTGAGCTTATGTAACAGGAAATGTCCGCTCGCAGTCGACTGGTTTTGAGCCGAAATACTCAGAGGATGAGGTTTGTCCGTATGATGACGTTAAACAGGCGGAAGAGAATTTCCTTAATGAGGATAATGCGTTTGGCAACTTAATTTATTATCGGAGTAGCCACGTACATTAATCCGGAAGTATTTAGCCGTCTGAAACTACAGAACGAGTTTCATTTTCTTTGGATGTCGTAAACACAAATAGCCATCGGAAAGGTCACAAAAATCTCCTTCCGCTACTCTTTGCCCCCCCCCCCCTCTCACTAGCATTATTAGGTATGTTGAAAGAGATTAAAATGCCACAATGCAAGAAAGCCAATCCGCCGAGTCCTTTGTTAGTCTGTTTGCGAATTCCTTTCTTAATTATGTCGTAAGTTCAGGGTCTTTCTCTGTGCGGAACACTCTAAAAGTCTCCATTAGGAAGATGGGTCCATGTGAACGTTCTGTTACCCTGTGTAGTGCATCCTGCTGTTTATCTCAAGAATTTCATTCTCGTGCAATATAAGTGGTTCAGCTGGAGCATCTTTTAAAAACACATTCGAGAGAATTCGTGTTTCTTCAATGGTATTGTACCGCCTTATGTTAAAAGAATACGCAGTTTTTCTTTTAGAGCAGAAATCTTATTAGTTTTTGTTTAGATTCTTCGTTAACTGGATGATGGCAGTCTTCCTGAAGAACATTCAAACAAGCTGCACTGTCATTGAGTCAAAGAATTGAGATCTTAATCCATCGTTCTGCAGAGAACGCGCTGCATTAATCTGATCTTCCCAAATGGTTTCAACCAAGCCTTTATTAACAAAATTTAATCCCGTCTACGCTAAAATAATTTATCTGAACTTATTGCAAAAGCCTTGATGATATTTGGTCCTGTCAGAGAAATCTCCAAGAAGACGCATCTACTGGGGGGGGGGTTCCCTTGTTCTTGTGGCCCATCTCCCTTTGTTCGACGTGAGGAAAATAAGATTTATGTTAGTCTTGTCAAAAAACAGAATTTATATTCCTCATCGAGCAAAGTCAAGGACGTCTTGAACATGCCATCTCTACTCTTGAGGAAAAGAGCGAAAATCTAACGAAATATTCGTTACTGCATGGTCCGAACTTAAACGTAGGCCATCAGATCTCCTTCATGGGAGGGAGGGAGGGGATAATCGAAATTGCTACCAACCTCTCCTCATTTATTATGATTTTTTAAATTAGGAACTGTTTAGGCGCTTTTATTATCTCACTTAACCCTCTCGTGCATAAGGGGGGCCTCATATGAGGGCGCACACACATTTTCCCTTATAATAATTATTCATTCACAATTTAGTACTACGCTACTGTAAGTTTTTACTGTATGGGGGGGGGGGGGCAAAGAGTAGCGGTACTAAATTGTACCAAAACATACATACAGTAGCGTATGTATGTTTTGGTACAATTTAGTTTTTACTGTATGCATGTAGTCCTCATCTGGGGAGACGCAAGTGTTCTTAGAAACCACACGAGATGGCAGGAGTTTCACCAGAGTTACAGGAATACCAATCTCTCTGGTGGTATCGAGGAGGAAGTGAAGCTGCTGTTTTGTTGATTTGAATTTGGTGATTTATGAGTCTTCGGGAAAGGTCAGTATGGTTTTATATATTGTTATATCTTGTAGATGAATTGTGAATATTTAATTTGTTTATGTTTGTTACCATTTTCACAAAACGAACTTGAAAACAACCTGTCCTCACATGAGGACAGGTTGTTTTCAAGTTTGTTTGGTTTTCAAGGTTGTTTGTAAGGTAATCTATGCGGCAAATAGTTTGAGGTTAGAAAGTTCTTGTACAATATTTTTATAATTTTATTTATTTTATTTTTGCAAACATAAATGAACAGTAAGTGTGCTAATTGGCATTATCATCTCTTTTACAGATGGTTAACCAAAAGCCAGGTCCATCAGGCATAAAAAAGGCCTATTACCTCAAGAGACTTACTGAAGAGGAGATTGAAAAACTATTGGAGGAATCTGAAGATGGTTTGGGGCGGATTGATTCTGACGATGATCCTACATACCAGCAGCCACAAAATGATCCTACAGAGAGTGACAGTTCAAGTGAGGACAGTGATGTTCAGTGTCTTCCCTTGTTCGTCAGACTCACAACGTTCAAAGTCCAGCTAGTGTGCAAAATACAGCTGTTGCTGGTCATATGCCATTGCAGAGACAACCAGTGTGGTTTAGTGACAAAGATAATCCCTTTGCTGGTGCTGAACCACAGGTTAGAAGAAAACAAGTAAATATTCATGGAGAGAATATTTTTTTATTTTTCACAGCTGTTTCCAGATGAATTGATGGATGAAATTGTGAAACAAACTAATCTCTATGCATGCCTTAAAGGCAAAGATAATTGAGCACTTACTGTGACTGAGCTCAAAATTTACCTTGGAATTGTACTTGTCATGAAATACATAAAATACCCACGGGCAAGGCAGTATTGGTCTTCTGAACATGGACTGTGCATGGATGTTATAGCTGATGCTATGACAGTGAACAGATAGGAGGACATAAGGTGATATTTGCATTTCGTTGATTCAGACACAATACCCACCAGCAATAAAGACAAAGCAATACGTATAAGACCAGTGCGGCAAACGTTTCATGAAACATTCCATGTTGCTGTCAGCCCAGAAGAATTTCAGAGTGTAGATGAGATGATGATTCCATTCAAGGGACGTCATCATCATCATGCGTATCAAGGATTTAAGCCTAGCGTGGCCTGTTCCGGCCTTAGAAGTCATCGTTGAATCGTTTAAGAGGACGTCCTGCTTTTCTTTTTCCTAATGGCTTGTACTTTAAGGCTTGTTTTCGTAATCTTTCTGTTTTCATTCTTTGATCGTGTTCCATCCATCTATGTTTATATTTTTTATTTTTTTCTATTACTGGTTCTTGGTTTAATTCTTTCATAATATCTTCGTTTCTTTTGTGGTCAAATAGGGTATACTTTGCAGTTTTTCTCATAAACTTCATTTCTGCTGTTGTCAATCTTTGTTTGTCTTTTTGTTTTATTGTCCAGATTTCGCTTCCATACATTAAGACCGGTAGGGCTAATGTATTGTATACTTTTAGCCTGGTTTGTTTTTGAACTAAGTTTGGTTTAAATATAGAGTTAATTACTCCTGTTATTTTTAAATATTTCGCAATTTTTATGTTTATATCTTTTTCATTTTCATATGTGATCGTACATCCTAGGTAATTAAATGAATTCACCTGTTCTAAGATCTTGTTATCTATTACTATTTTAGTTCTTGATGGATCTTGTCCCTTAAAGTCCATAGTTTTTTATTTTTCCGTTGATATTATCATACCATAATCTTTGGATATCTCATTTAGGTCTAAAATAGCTTTCTGTAAGTTATCTTCAGAATTTGTAATTATTATTTGGTCGCCGGCAAAGACAAGAGTGTTTAAGTTTACTGTAGGAGAAAGTTTAATTCCTTGATGTAAATTTTTATTCCATTTTATTATTATTTCATTTAAGTAGATATTAAAAAGAGTTGCTGAGAGGGGACATCCCTGTCGGACCCCTTGGTTTATCTCTCTCGTATATGATAGCTCGTGATTTAATCTTATTTGTATTTGATTATTTTCATATATACTTGTGACAGCTTTTAGGATATTATTTGGTATTTGTCTTTCTTTTAATATGTTAAATAAAAAGGGATGTTAACAACTCAAACAATGCTTAACTAAGAAACCAAAAAAGTGGGGTTTAAAATGTGAGTGAGGGAAGGCATTTCAGACTATGTATATTGTTTTGATCTTTATGTTGGTGCAGATCCTGGAAGACACAATTCAGACTCATTCCGTGCGAGTGAAAATGTAGTACTTAGGCTTTGTCATGATCTTGCTGGTAAGAACTTCAAGATATACGCAGGCAACTTCTTCACGAGCATCCCCTAATTAAGAAACTAAAAGAAGATATTTATTATGTGAGTACATGCAGAAGAAATCGACTTCAAGGTGCTGACAAGAAACTGAAAAACGAAAAGGATTTGCAGAAGATGGGACGAGGAAATATGTCGGTTACCACGTCCTCTGGTGGCATTACTGTCACTAGATGGGTTGATGACTCAATAGTACATGTGGTATTTAGCTGCTTAAGGAAGGAGCCTGTCCGAGGTTCAGCCGGAAAGAAAAAAAGGATGTTGAAATTCCACTACCTCGCAGCATAGCTGTTTATAACAAACATATGGGTGGAGTGGATCTTGTGGACTCTCTTGTGGCTTTGTATCGAAAAGATACCTGGAACAAACGATGGTATATGTGGTAACTGCACTGATATATCAAGGTTTAGCTCAGCTAGGTACAAAGAAACAAGGATGCCCTTCAAGTCAGACACCACCAGCACTAAAGAAACGCAAAACTCGCTCTGTGCCACATGAGAAATGTTTTGACGGCGGTGGACACTTCCCAAAGAAGACAATAAGTGCCAATGCCAATCGTTGCAGAGATGTACATTGCAAAAGTAAAACAAGATACATCTGTGGTAGATGTGAGGTTCCAGTCTGTTTTTAATGTTTTCAGTCTTTCCATACAAAAGGAGGCAAAGAGCATAAGACTGTTCTTGATTTACATCGCTCTGCTGCAAATTCTAATCGTTCTACTTTTTTGTATGTACTAAGTAATCCAAATGTTGATCATTCACGCAGTGTTTCGGCAAAATATAAATTGTTTATAATCTGTTTTGTCGCACTCGTAATGTCTTTCAATGAAAATAAATTCCTTAGTCTAAGTCATTTCCACAGAAATATGTCTGTAGTCTGTTGGAGTTAGTGCATGATGTCCCCAGATGAGGACACCATTTTTTTACGAGACACATATTTAGCAGAATTAATAAATTCGTGGTAATACTGTAAGATTAAATGGTTCTGCATCGTGCCATTATAATGTTTTATACATGAATATAAAAATTCATGCATGAGAGGGTTAAGCAAACGAGGCACTTTTTAGAATCTTGCTGGTGAATTAATTTCTTTTCAATATTGCTGTATGTTTTGTGTGTGCTTAGAGTAATAAGATTGTTCGTTCCATTTTTTGAAAATAGGCACCATAATATATTGGATTCCTCATATCCATCGCTTTTCATTTCTCTCAAGCAATTCACGTGTTATGCATTTGTTAAACACTTTCGCCGCATTATTTTCTTCAATGAGTTTTCTTAAAAACCCAATCCCTTGTTTCTCACTGCTTGCATTCACTTTTCTCTTGTAACAAAAGAATCGTAGTCTGCTTTCTTCATTCTATTTCAGCACTTTCTGTCTACTCGAGTAAATTCTCTTCCCAATTTCCTTAATGAGGTTTTTTTCGTCCTCTCAGAGTCCACATTTTCTTTAAATACATTTGTTGAAGGATCGTCCGTCATCTTTGAACAAACATTGTCACCCTCAACAAAAACGAGTGTGCGAGATGAGCATGAACGATCTGCTCTCTGCGATCCGACTCAATTGCTACACTTCGTCGTTCTCTCCATTCATCGATGTTTTCCGCTGGAAGTTTAGTGAGTGCTGGTGGAAGAGAAAGGCACGAGCAAACCATCTGCGGCATCTTTTCCCTTTAACTGCAGAGTACCTTTTCAGGAACTTAAGCCAAACGGCCTGTTCTGGTCTCGTTCCATTTCTTATTTGGTCGTCCCTGACTTCTTCAAATATCTTTTGGCTTCTGATGGTCTATTTTAGTTTTCCTCGAGAGTACAGCCAGCTCTCCTTCGTGGGAATTTCATTTCTTCAGTTTTTATGGTCCGTAATTTACCTCCTTGCAGTAGACCACTGGCTTAGATTTCAAAACTTCCCTGTTATCTGAAAGATAAGTTTCAGCGTCTTTTATATCTGGTATTGCACAAGCGAGGTATTTGAAAATAAAACAATCGCGATTTTCCTTCTAAATGTTATTGGAATATTTGGCCATCCCATCTTTGACGGACTCGCCTGTTTATTGGTTTCCATTTTGTAACTTTTCGACGCAGGTGATTAGGAATGTTTAGCTTCCGTATATCCACTGCTTGTTTCTCAAAAGATTCCTGGTAATCTACAAATGAAATGCTGCGTGTGCTGAATTCGCAATTCTTCTCCAAAAAGAGTTTTAATTTAAAGTAAAAGCTGGCTGAATACACGATCGTCCTTTCAGAAGCCATTTTGTTCTTCTCGCATTTTATCTTCCCCATGTAATTTAAGTTTTGAAGTTAATATTGGCGCATGTGACTTGGAATCAATATATTTAGTAAGACTTATTCATTTGTAGTTTTTCACATCTTGCGATCACAAGGGCCTTATTCCATCTCTTTGAGATTTTTCCTTGCTGGTTGATGTTATTAAACACAGCCACCCTCTTTTGTCAAAGAGTTCTATATAATTATTTCCAGTTCCGTGGGATTCTCCTTACTGCCTTTGCTATGTTATTTCTGCCACTGTATAGTTAGTAACGAAACTTAACCAGATCTATCTTGACATAAGCGCCGTCAATTTTTCTCTTTATGTTGAGTTTTACTTCCTGTTTCTGGTCTCTTCGACGAAACAGATCTGATGTAAGATCTCTTTCCAATTTTGCTATGAAATAACCCAATGTCTGTATTTGTATTTATTTCCTTCTCTTTATTCACTATTTATGTGCTTCTCAATTGTCTTTGATTATTGTTTCCATATTTTCATTCCAGTATTTTTCCCCTTTTGCTTCAAGGCATCCGATTGCATTAATGAATTTGGTTTCGAATTTGGTTTTCTCTGCAAATGAAGGTGGTTGAATTCTAAAAGGATTAACTCCTGGATGACAAAAGTTTCCTGGATATTTCTCTCTGAAATGATTTGGTTAATTAATTTTAAACCATCGTGGGGTATTCTCAATTTACGTTGTAATACTAGATATCGATTTGATTATATCGCTGCACCCCTGCTAGCTGTTTCGTATCATCATAACGATAATTGAGGGAACAGACCACATTGGTCTGTTCCGATCTCATTATCCATCCAATGTCCTCTTTTGTGGTCTACTCAGCCTTCTCTTTCCAATTGGTTGATATTCTATTAATTGTTCAGGATGTTGGCCATCCGGTTCTCATGTTCGATCCAATTTTGTTTAGTTTTTTCCTATCGATTTTCTTTTAAAATATCTTCATGCCTTTATTAGACAAACACTGTATAATTTGCAGTTCTCTTCACGAATCTCATTTCACTTCTTTTTATTCTTTGTTTATCGCCCACATTTTACTGTCATATAATAATGTGGGCACTGCTAAAGTATTGGATATTTTCAAGCGGGTTTCTTTTTGTGCAATATTTGGAAATACTTTGTTATCCGCCCTGTTATTAGTAACCATTTGGCTTCTAACTGGAGTTTGTCCACAAAATGCCATTTTGTGGACAAACACAAATAAATTGTCTTCCTTATCTGCTATTGCTACCTGATCCTCTGCGTATTTATTATTATTACATGCCACCACTAGGGAGTCCGACTCATCGCGCGAGGACAATCGACTCTATTTATTTCGGGAAATTTCTATACCTGGATTATTTAAGCTTTCCACTGTAATGTTTCATTAATATATAAATATTAAGACGTGTTGGAGACAGAGGGCATCGCAGTCTTACTCCTTGCTTTATAGATTGCTTTCAGACATTTTTTCATTATCTTCGCATAAATTAAATATTGCATGAAGTAAATTATTAGGTGTGTTTATTCTTTGTAATATATCAAACTAAACGGCATATACTATATCTTTTTACTTTGCTTTTTCGTAATCTATAAACAAAAGATAGTTTCCAAATTAAATTCTCTTCTTTTTTCTATAAGTGATTTTAAACAGAAAGCTGCATCCTTTGTAGTAAATCCATTTTGACATTCTAATAATATTTTCAGTTTTTCATTAAGTATTCTACCAGATATTTTGTAGTATGCATCCAGTAAACTAATGCCTCTATAATTAGCGGGTTTTGTTTTATCCTATTTTTAAATATTTGTTCATTTGTGTACATCTTATTGAAGAGTTTTAATAATCTCTAAAATGTTTTCCAGCAAATTTATGCAGTTCGGAGTTTATCCCATTTTTTATTTCACTGCGGTAGTGTCGAATATCGCAACTATAAACGTATCGGCGACTACTAGCGTAAGCTAAAGCACGTAGTACAAACACGGGCAACTCGTTGCAAAGATGGAGAAAGTTCTAATCGTTATTCTTAGTATTTCCCATAATGTAAAACCCATCTCCTAGGAGATGTATGATGTTATACATTATGGAGGGAGGTCACTACCCAGACCGGTTTCGATCTTTATTGAGATCTCATCAGTGAGTAGCTATACGCTAGTAGTCGCCGATACTGTATAGTTTACTATATTCGGCATGAAACTCTTTGATTCCAATCTTTGAGTTTCTTATTCGGTTTTGAAACAATGTGGGATTTAATATCCCCTTAATTTAAATAATAGTCTGTTATTGATTTTTGTCCTCTTGCACACCACGTATATTTCTGTATGCTTTTATGTTTGTATTCATTATTTTAAAATTATTATATAATCAGTGAGTCATTTTCCAATTTGGTTTACTGTTGGTTCTCCAGATTTTTCTATATTATTAATAATAATTTTTTCCTTTCCTATTCTGGCATTAACATCTCCCACTCTAATTATAGTCTGTTTTATTTATTCTGTCTTAGAAGACAGAAATAGAAGACAAGACTGGACAGGTAACAGATTGATTTGGAGGAAAATTGTTTGTAGGAAGTTAGTAATGATGTAGTACTATCATAATATTCTGTACCCCGCCCCCCATTTGAGAGTACATGTTAGGAATTTGACGATGATGATAATTTGTTTCTTTTTTTGTTTCTGTAAGCAACGTCAATTTCTGTGTTTTCTTGCTTTATTTCTTCTTCTTTATGTGCGATGTTCCGTGTAGCATATTTCACCACGTTTTCCGTCCGTTTTGGATTTCTTTAAGACTTGAAAGCAACGTCTGCTTCCCTGTGTCAAGTTACTAGCACGGCGAGAGGCGTCCTAGTGGTGGGGCTGCCACCTCAGGGCAACTAGGCTCGCCTTTTTGTTTCCACTTGCCAGCAGAATTGCTCTAATACCACTGAGGGGGAGGGGAGAAGTAAGAAGACCGATTTATAGATATAATGCCTATAATATAATGCAAAATTGATTCTTGTCTGTTTTTTTGTATTTTTTCCCTTTGAAAATTAACGTTTTATAGCATCTTTTGGTTAAGCTATTTCAATAATAGTTTAAAATGGCGACAAAAACGCACAAGACACGTGACGCTGAGAACGAGAAGGGTTGCCGCGCTAAGGAGATTATTGAAGATATGATGTTGAGATGAATTAACCTCTAACATTGCGAAGTCAAAACAAATTATCCGAGACGACGCGGGATTTGCAAAAAGACGAGAGCGTTTGAATGAATACAGGGGGAGGGGGGAAGAAAAGAAAATTAAGCAGCAAAATTAAGAAACAACAAAGCACCGAATCAGGTAAGTGAGTAAGTAACGTTGTTTGAAAGCAGAAGTATGTTATCTGGAATGTCGTTATAATCTACCCTATATATATATATATATCTGCTCTATAATATAAAATGATAAGCCTTTCTGTCACGTTTTTTTTGTCAAGTTATTTGAAACGGTTTGAAACTGAGGGGCTACCCTGAGTGTCGAGTCTTAAAAATTCGAGTCATCACAATTCAAGGAGAACCGGTTCACCAGTCCGCAACTCAGGGGTTGCGGACTGGTAGGCGCCAGAGGGGCGGAACTCCCCTTTTGAGTCTTCAAAATTCGAGTCATCACAATTCAAGGATGGCGTATCCCCCCTTAGTATTACAATTCTAATAGTTGGAATGGTGAAATATGAGTGTAAGAGCGAAAGTGTTCTGTAGTTGTGCTAAGGACAGGAATGGACATTATCACGGAAATGATTACGAGGAGAGAACGATTTCGAATTTGTGTTCGTCCGTTTCGGATCCATCAAACATGTGCAACGATTACAATGGTTACAGGCAAATTCATCGAAAAACAGTTAATCGAAAAAGCAATTCACCGAATAAACAATTCGCCGAACGACAATTTAACGAATGGCAATTCGTCGAAAAAGCAATTCATTGAATGATCAATTCCTCGAATGACAATTCATCTCTAAAAATAATCCAAAACAAACAAAAAAAAATTGCACACACATCTTCGCCCCCACACACGCCTTATAATTCATTTTTCGATGAATTGTGATTTTTTGATGAATTGTCTTCGATTAATTGCTCATTGGTGAATTGCTTTTTCGATAAATTGTTGTTCGATAAACTGATTTTCGGTGAATTGCTTTTTCGATGAATTGTTGTTTGATGAATTGCCTTCGATGAATTGTCTTTCGGTAAACTGTTTTTCGATGAACTCTCCGGATACCATTACAATGTAGAAGGCATTAGAGAAGAATAGCGATCTGCATGATGTTCAACTCTGTCATACAGACAAGAGTATACAAAAGAACAAACATTATTATGTCTGCCCACGAATGCTAGGAGTATCAGAAGCAAAAGGGGGGGAGTTGAGTTTGTTGCTCGTTATATATTGGGACCTCATATTGTAAGGTATTAGTGAGGCTTAGCTACCATAATCAGACCTAACTGGTATCGAGTGTCAATGGTACATTATTTTCAGGAAGGATAGACGGACAGGCTAGGAAAGAAAGGGCATCGGATGACTTGAATCCAGTTAAAGTTGAAACCTATGATTGTAGTACTACTAACAAAATTTCATGTGGCAGTGAGTTTGAAACCATCTGATGTGAGGTGAAATCTAACAAGATCAACTACATAGTGGGGTGTTGTTACAGACCTGGTGGATCGGTTGCTAGTGAGGAAGAAATGCATCACCAAATAGAAAAGATGAGTGAGAAAAGAGTAATCATAATGGGAGACTTTAATTATCCAAATATTGATTGGGTAGCAGTACAATCTCATGAGAAGAATGAAAATGAATTTATTCAGCTGTTGCGGGACAACTTCCTCAAGCATCATGTGACAGAAGGAACATTTGATTATAGTGTCAGAGGGTGTTTCAGTTAAGGACGTAACTATTCTGCCTCTGGTTGGTGACAGTGACCATGCGGTACTCACTTGGGAAGTGGCTAAGTTTTTGAATGTTCCATTCAGAAAAGGTTACATGCTGAACTACAAAGCAGGAAATTATGATCAACCGGGTATACTGAGTTCAGTGGAATGGGATCGGTTGCTGGATGGAAAGAATATCGACAGTGCATGGGAAGCATTTAAGCAATACTTAAATGATGAGATATCAGAATATGTCCCTAGAGTTCGAAGAAGAAATAGGGTAGGAGTCAAATGTATATGTAAACTTATTAAGGAAGAGATTCGTAAGAAAAGGACAATGTGGAAGGAATACTGTGTGCATAGGGATGCGTCCATTATGAAACTTATAAGCAGCAGGCTAGAATAGTCACAACTGTTGTACGGAAAGCAAAGTCTGATTATGAAAGAAACTGGCTCTGCGTGCTAAAGACAACCCACAAGAATTCTATCGATATACTGCGAGTAAAAGAAAGAATAACTGTGATAAATCCAGATGGCGTGACGGTTACAGAAGAGGTTGATCAACTAATGAGTGTCCTTTTTGTTAACTGGTGAACGCGACATTGAGCTCCCTGCTACCTCTTCAAATGGATGAAGAAACGCAGGTGTGTGTGAGGCTGAGGTATCAGAACTGTTGCCAAAACTGAATAAGAATTCAGCAACAGGGATTGATGGGATATCAGAACGGATGCTAAAAGAGTGTTTAGCTGAACTGGCTAATCCGTTGATTGACCAGGCAATATCATTTGAGCCTCAGAAATCAGGGAAGATTCCATAGGAGTGGAAAGAATGTATTGTAATCCCATTGCAAAAGGGTGGTGCAAAGACCGATGTATCCAACTATCGACCAATTAATATCTCAGGAGTGGTGGTGAAGATTTTGGTAAATTTGATGAGGGCTCGCATTCAGAAATAGGTTGACAGAGAATCTGTACTTTGCAGCGAACAACATGGGTTTACTAAGGGAAAGTCATGTTTTAGCAACTTGCTCACATTCTATAACAATGTTACCATTGAACTAGACAAGGGGAATGGATGCACCCCATGATAGTTTTGGATTTTGATTTTTGTTTTTGGCTTTTGATAGAATACAACATGGCAGACTGTTGCATAAATTTGAGAATGTGGATTCGGATTATAAAACATTAGTGTGAATAAGAGGATGGCTGACTAACACACATCAAAGTGGTACACGTGGGATGTGAGTCTGCAAGATTTGAAGTAAGCAGTGGTGTACCACAAAGATCAGTCCTTGATCCACTGTCATTTAATCTGTACATTAATGACATTGGGAAGGATTTGACAAGCGACATACAGTTATTTGCTGATAATGCAAAGATATGTAGAATAATCAGCAATGTTGCAGATATGCAGTAGTTGCAGAATGATTTGAATAGGCTAGAATTGTGGGCATGGGAAAATGGGTGTCAGTTCAATGTCAGTAAATGTAAAGTCATACACTTTGGCGTTTAAATATCCAATGTCACATTATATTGGTCGGATTATGCTAGAAGAAACTGATGAGGCCAAGGATTTTGGAATGCTAGTGGATAGCAAGTTGAAGTTCAGGATTCATGTGGATAAGATTGCAAATACAACTTAAAAGATAATTGCAATGATGAAACGAACGTTCACATGTAAAGATAAGGATGTCATTTTGTCTCTTTACAGGGCCTTGATAAGATAACACTTGGACTATTACGCGCAAGGCTGGTCTACTGGTTTCCGTTGTGATTCTTATAGAGTGAAGAGTGTTAAAATGGTATCAGGATTGTGGAAGACATTGAGAATTTGTAGATTGCAGACACTAGGAAACATGAGAAAGACCGATGATATGATTGAGACTTACAAACTCCTGAAAGAGTCATACAGAACTCGAGTTGCTTTAATTGTTCAATTTATGGAGGGTGGAGAAAGGACAAGAGGGCATCGTTGGAAGCTGAGAATGAATGCCATGAAGAAGGGGGGGGGGGCTAGATTTTTCTCTCGGAGGGTGGTGCGTGATTGGAATGAATTACCATTGGTTGTTGTGTATGCACTCAAGTGTGAATAAATATGATAGCTGGGGGCATGTAGTGTGTGGCCTCCCTCAATGAGTCCCTGTCCCTGAAGGTATACTTTACTAATAATAAATCACATCTAATATCATATATTATTATTGTTATCTGAGACCTGTAGTGTGTCAAAGTCTCATGAAAGGAGGTTATAAATCACCCAAACCAGATATCATGCTTTCTGTTGAATTCATTCACACTTGATGCACTCACTCGTGGTCTGTGAGTGAAAAACCTAGCTCCTACCCTTTTCTTGACTGTAAACGAAAACAGTTTCCATGGATCCCCCCCGTGTTCTCTCCCCCCCTTCCATATAACAAAAAATTTCATCACTTGAAATGCTATAACACTCATTGAAAATTTTATAGCCCTCTATCATATCATCCCTCTTTCTCCTGTTAACCAGAGTCTGCAATCCACATACTCGCAATCTGTCTTCATAATCTAAATCCCATAATCCGGATATTATCTTTGTAACTCTCCTTTGCATCCTTTCCACAGCTTCTTTATCCCCTTGGAACCCGGGAGAACAGATCTGCACACAGTAATCCAGGTGTGGTCTTATCAAAGCCTTATAAAGAGGCAAAATGACTTCCTTATCCTTACATGTCAATGTTCGCTTCAGCATAGAAATTATCCTCTGAGTTGTATTTCCAACATTTGCTATGTGACATTTGGCCTTCAAATTCCTATCCACCAATATGCCAAGATTCCTTGCTTCCTCAATTTCTTGCAGCGTAACCTTGCTAATCTAATATGCCGCGGGAACTCTAATCACGCCAAAGTGCATAACTTTACACTTATTAACATTAAACTGAGAGCCATTTTCGTTTGCCCAGATTTCCAGTCTATTCAAATCATTTTGTAATTGCTGAATATCAGTAGAATCCCTGATTGCCCTGCCTATCTTCACATCATCACCAAACAATTGTAAATTTGATGATAGACCCTGCTGGATGTCATTAATGTGTAGATCGAACAATAATGGCCAAGGACTGACCCTTCACGTACACCACTGTTTACCTTAAATCTGGCAGATTTACACCCCCTGTATACCACTTTGATATCTGTCTGTCAACCATCCCCTGATCCAAGTCAATAGATTATGTTCCAAACCTATGTTCTTTCTCCAGTTTACGCAACAGCCTATCCTGTGGTATCCTATCAAATGCCTTAGAAAAATCCAACATTATCATAGTGTATCCATTTCCTTTATCCAACTGGGCCGTAACATTGTTATAAAATATGAGCAAATTGCGAAAACATGACCTTTCTTTAGTAAACCCATGCTATTCCTTGCAGAGTATCGCATGTTTGTGTACCCATTTCTTTATGCGGGTTCTTACCAACTTCTCTAAAATCTTTACGACCACACAAGAGATGATGATAGGTCGGTAGTTAGACATCAGTTTTTGCACCATCCTTGTGCAATTGAACTATCATACATTCCATTCCTGTGCTATCATTCCTGAGCTGAGACTCAAGTTATACAAATGTGTGAAAGGCCTAGCCAATTCAGGTGAAAATTCCTTTAACAAACAGGCTGATATTCCACCTGTCCCTATAGACAAATTCTTCTCCAGGTTATGCAAAAGCTCTTCAACCTCATTTTCATGCACCTCTAACTCTTCATCCAACGTAGCAGTAGCACTGTGCACCATACTACACACACACCTGGTTGATATATTTTAGCAAAGTGAGCACTCGTTAACTGAACAATCTCCTTGGTTTCCGACACCCGAGTACCACCTGCGTTCAACAAAGTTATTCTTCTACATTCCTTCTATCTTTTGCTTGCGGCATAACGATAAAGTTCTTTAGGATTTCCTTTAGCTTGCAAGGCCAATTTCTTTTCACACTCCGTTTTAGCTTTTCTCACAATACTCGTTATTTTTCTTGCCAGAGCTTTATAAACTCCTGTCGCTCTTTTTCTCATGATATTCTTTCCACATCATCTTGCTTAATAAGTTTACACATCCATTTCACTCGTCACCCATTCTTCAAACACTAGGGATATATTCAGCTACCGCCTCATTTAAGCAGTTTTTCAAATATTCCATTCAGTAATTGATCCCATGGGACCAAAGACAGTTTTCTCCTCAGGTGATCATAGTTTCCAGCTTTGTAGTTCAGCATGTAACCTGCTTTTAATCAGAGCATCAATACAATTAGATACTTCCCAAGAAAGCACAGCACTCTCACCACTTGGTGACAGTGATCACCAGTTCGTTGTAAAACAGACATATTCTTGACAGAGACCCCCCCTTCTGACGTTGTGAACACTAAATTCAACACTCTCTGACTTAGAGTTTCTTCTTTCACATGAGCTTCAGAAAGTTGTCTTGCAACAATTCAATAATCTCTCCTTTAAGAAATTTCTCACCTACCCAATCAATGTCTGGAAAATTAGTCAGCCCAAATGATCACTCGTTTGGTACCCATCAGGCTAAATTGTTGATTCATTTTTTCATCTGCTGCAACTGAGCTGCCAGGTCTGAGGCAACACCCCACCATATATTTCATTTTGTTAGCCTCCACTTCACACCAGATAGACTCAAACTCATTGCTACTTGGGCCATTGTTTTGTTGTGTTTCTATCCTAACTGGGCTTAAGTCATCAGATATCATTAGCAGTACTCCTCCGCTCCTAACATTCCTAAAAGTACTCCACCAATTATACTCCATCCAAGTTACCATATTTGATTCTGTTAGCCAGGTTTCACTAATGCCAACAATCTTTTGCCACATTATATTAAATAAAGCCACGAACTCAATCCCTTTGTTTCTGATGCTCCTGGCATTTACAATGTATATAGATATAATAAATTACCACGTGGCCTATTCTTATGATTAGATACGAAATCTACTTAGCTTGTTCTAGCACTTCCTCTTTTCCCTCCCTGTGCTTACTTAAGAGGTCCAAACCCAAAGCAAATATGATATTCGATATTTCGAATATCATATTCGATATATCGAATATCATATTCCAAATACGAAATATAGAATATCGTATTCGATATATCGAATATCATATCCCAAATATGAAATATCGAATGTCATATCACAAATACGAAATATCGTATATCATATTCGATATATCGAATATCATATCCCAAATATGATATATCGAATATCATATTCCAAATATGAAATAACGTATATCATATTCGATATATCGAATATCATATCACAAATACGAAATATCGAATATCATATTCGATATATCGAATATCATATCCCAAATATGATATATCGAATATCATATTCCAAATATGAAATAACGTATATCATATTCGATATATCGAATATCATATCACAAATACGAAATATCGAATATGATATTCGATATATGAAATATCGAATATAATATCCCAAATATGAAATATCGAATATCATATTCGATATATCGAATATCATATCTCAATTATGAAATATCGAATATCATATTCCAAATACGAAATATCGAATATCGTATTCGATATATCGAATATCATATCCCAAATACGAAATATCGAATATGATATTCGATATATGAAATATCGAATATCATATTCCAAATATGAAATATCGAATATGATATTCGATATATGAAATATCGAATATCATATTCCAAATACGAAATATCGAATATCGTATTCGATATATCGAATATCATATCACAAATACGAAATATCGAATATCATATTCCAAATACGAAATATCGAATATCGTATCCCAAATACGAAATATCGAATATGATATTCGATATATGAAATATCGAATATGATATTAGATATATGAAATATCGAATATCATATTCCAAATACGAAATATCGAATATCGTATTCGATATATCGAATATCATATCACAAATACGAAATATCGAATATCATATTCGATATATCGAATATCATATCCCAAATATGATATATCGAATATCATATTCCAAATATGAAATAACGTATATCATATTCGATATATCGAATATCATATCACAAATACGAAATATCGAATATGATATTCGATATATGAAATATCGAATATAATATCCCAAATATGAAATATCGAATATCATATTCGATATATCGAATATCATATCTGAATTATGAAATATCGAATATCATATTCCAAATACGAAATATCGAATATGATATTCGATATATCGAATATCATATCCCACATATGATATATCGAATATGATATTCGATATGTATGAAATATATTTGAAATATATTCGATATATCAAAAATAATGTATGGTTTATCATGTTTAGAATATCGAATTCGATATATATTTATGGAATAACATATCGGGTATATGATGTTCTTGATATGACAAGTTTTATCTAGATTTTGGTTTTCGAGATGAAAACTGCAGCTATTTATCTGTTGGTCATTGTGATAACTTTTATCTTGTGCTGGTCGCTTTCTAGCATGGGTTCCGTTGCTTGTATTATTATATCACTTTTTGTTACCGCAAAGATTCAGTGTAATCCCTGGTGGTCTGGTGTGTTCCTGGTGGAGTATCACATCAATTTTATGTGATATCCCTCCTTCTTAGGTACTAGCATAAAAAGCTGTGCCGACTGAGACAACTTCCTTATTAGGTAAATTCAAAAATCTAGTCTCTCGTCTGGTCATATGACAACGCGTCTTCTACTGTGGAGTTTCTAAAGCAATCTCCTATTGCCCAGTCTCACTCTGGTATTAGTGCACCCTATGAGTGCGTGAGTTAGAAGATATCGGGAATTTTTCCTCATTTCTGTGATTATGAGACTGTCCTGATGTACGAGGACATTGAAACAGGACTCGCTGCCCTCACTGAAGAATTTCGTGGTTAGGAGTTGGAGATCTCTTTTATCTTATGTACGCACCTAGCTAAACGACTTTAGTTGATAGCTCGGCATCGAGCACGAGTGACTCGAGAGAGAAAGTACGAAATATTTGCACTGGACAGACCTGGAGAAAGCTGTGCGCACGTGTTTTTGAGTTCAAAGAGACTGAATTCGATGCACAAAATTTATGGAAGATTGTCAAAGATCCCAAGATTATTAGCATTATAACGAAAGCGTGTTTTATATTAACGCATATCTAGGAAATGGCTTTAAATAAGTGAAGTAAGACAATGTGTGCGTGTGTGCTGTAACTGATTTTGTGATAGACCTGTTCTCTTCATATATCATATTTCAAAAGAAGTCCTTAGTACTCTTCTTTATGAATCTTAATTACATATCTTATGTTGGTAATTTGGCCTTATTTACGGTAGTAATATCGGAGAGATGATCTCCTGAATTGAAGTAAAGGGCTTGACTCGCCTTCTTACTTCACTAATAAAGACCTTTCTTAAAGAATTGCTACAGGGCAAGTCCCTCATTTCACTTATCTTGATGTTGAGGAAAGAAGTTGGTAAGTTTTGGGATGGCTTCCCAAGTGTTCAAAATATGAATAGGCATCGCAATATTAGTAAAAAAAAGTTCTCAACGTATCACAGAATGTGGTTGGTGCTGTTTTGCGTTATCGAGCTGAGACGCGATCGGATAGCTGGTGCTTTTGTCCAACAGCATTTAAGGAGTGAGATGATTTGATCTCTGAATGACAAGATACGTCAGAGGAGTAGGCAGTCACTCTCTCTGTGAGGTAAGGCTAGAATATTTCGATCTTGCTGTCAAAATGCAGGACATGCGCTTGGTCACCAAAACTGAGCGATCCCGCACGAAAAGAGCCACGACTCGAATTGATTGCATCGAAAGCTCACCAGAATATGGCAAGAAACAGATCAGGAAGGACAGCTGCCCTCCTCCGATTTTCGTGTACGTTGTGTTTAGAAGGAACAAACTGCCCTGCTGATCCTGGGTGTATGCAGACCACATCTCATCTCACGCTTAGTTCCGAGCTTTCTCTTGGAGTGCTACTACGTACAAGTGTGGCGACAGCTTGTATTCTTCGGCATAACGCGAGTCGCTGACTGTGGCAGAATCAGAACGGTTTCTGAACAGCTTGACGTGTTTCCCCTCAAAGCATCAGTGCTGCAGTCATTTGCTGTTCAAGCAGCACAGCGGATTAAGGATTATTCCCTCAGTTAAGCGGTACACGTTCGTGTGGGCAAGTGGAATCGATTGGTTTCTGCCCGAATGTCTTTTCACGATTTGCTTTATGTAGCGGTGAGGTCACACCAGTACTTTGGGATTTTTTTTTATATTTTTTACTGTTATCTTTTCAGTATAACGAGGGGTGGGGTGCTTTCTGTTCTGCTCCGATAAGGAATATTGTGCGTTTTGATTATAGAACAGAACACTCCTTTATGGATGTTCTGCTTCGTAGCTGATGCGCGTTTGCCATGTTTATGGTGGAGGGGGGGGGACACGCACGACCATATTTGACACTTGGACAAATGCGAAATAAATATCATCGAAAACAAAAAAGTTCTCCGTCACGTGGCCCAGGAAATTAAGTTAATTGCAGAAAGCGTTTGCAATTTGCCAACCGAGGATCACCGGCTGGGAATTTCGAAGCCCGTTAACAAGGTGGCAAAGACGAGCCTCATTTCGAAACAAAAGTCTATAAAAATGCTTCCGCAAACTAATTTGCATAAATGAACAGCTGCCTCGAGGATATTTTTGTCTTGAATGCGCTAAATCAATCCGATTCTTCCGAGAAGCAACGCACACGCACTTCGTCCCTCAGCTGCTTCAGAAAATGAACCCCCCCCCCCCCCGGAGCGTTCATTGGTGGATTTTCTGATGATTTCAGCGGTGCATACTCCGTCGCACGTGTTAAGATCACATTTCGAGCAATTTATCTCCTTGCCGATATCACTCAGCGGTGATTTCCAATCCTTGGGTTGTGGCTTCCACGTGCACTTTCCGATTGTTTGAAGAATTCGTTCTCTGCTTCCGACATATTTTGTATTAAAAACGCACTGAACACATCTTAAGGGGTTTGCTGCTTCACAGAAGCTTCTTTCGGAAGGACGGACGGGGAGAAAAAGAGTTCACATTCTCTCAAAAAAATACTTTTTTTTGCGACGAATTTTTCGTCTTATTCAAACAACCAATCGTTTGTCTGGAAGCGAAGTTTACTGAATTGCGAAACGAAGTTGTAAAACTTTTCCTTTATTCTTCTTTCTTAAACAGGAACCGCCCCTCATCTTAAGGGAAATGAATCAACGTGGGCTCTGCGAAGCAGCACCTCCTCCTCCTCCTGACAGTTCCTTTCTCATCTTCGTACTTTTAAGTAATGGACACAGTGAGCGTGAATAATTGACGTCATTGAAATTACTTTTGAATGCTTCCTCCCCTCCCTTTATTGAGGGTTGACAGTAGTTTGTACGCCGCAGAATGATCAGAAACAAAACGCCACGATGTGTCTTTCGTTGCAGACATCAAACGAAACAAAGCGATCTCGTAACCATCCCAGAAAAAGGAAACGACGAGGATGGGAAGAGAATCGTCCATCAGCGATCGCTTTCAGGGCGTAGATTATCTGACAAAGTTCTTATTGCCTTGGGAAATTAACGGGAATGCACAGAGGCAACCCGCCGCGGAAGGAGCCGTCCAAACGCATCGAAATATTCCACGCAGAGTAGCTGATCGAATCGTTACCGGACTGGCGGCATTAAAAAAGGGTTTCGGCCTTCACTGCGCTTCCGTCCTATTAGCGTTAAGTGCTTTGCTAGTCGAACACGGAAATATCGCAAACAACTGCCCCCCCCCCTTTTTTTTTAAGGGAGTGGAAGATATCGGGAAAATAAGACGGTATTACAATTTAATTAGAATTGAAGATGTTGCGAATACAAAAAACGGGTGGTGCCAATGTCCTGTTATCGAGACGGATGGCATCTGACCCTCATTTCGTGAAGTATCTCAGTTTGATTTGCACTGGGAAATTTTGTTAAGTTCGCTTGCAGCGATCTCTTAGACGATTCAGTAATCTTTCAGGATTTACGATCTGAAAAATCGATCGGCTTCAAATGTTTCGGTTGTGCCTGAAGATCTGTCGATGACCGCTTTGCGTGTAACGTTCGGTGCAACAATCTAACCTATTAATTAATTAATTAGGCTCGAAGTAATAATTAACACACCAGAAAAAGTACTCATTGGCTCATGAATGGAGTCGTGCGGTACTTCCATTTGTAATCCTATTTCTTAAATGCGGCCATTTCCAAACTCGATCCGGACGTTCATTAAGCGGGTAGCGACAGGATTTGCTCAAGTCAAGTTACAAAGGCAGATATCGATGGACATTCTCGATCAGGTATCCCCTCCCCAACCCCGCTTCGTAATGGCAATTTTCTGCTGCTTCACGAGAAAACATTTTCACCCAGAAAGCTTACCCTAAGAAGCAAGTCCCCAAACACTTAGTGAAGTCACCGCCTCGGTTGTTGTTTTTTGCTGGGAACAAACTCACAATTGCGAACACACACACACACACACACACACGGCTGTTCGGAGGTGGAAAAGTAATCTTGATTGATAGCAGTGCGTGCTAGCGTAAAATATTAAGCACGTGTCTTCCTGTTGGTTCATAGCTAGGTGGGGAATAATGTTTCTCTACTGACTGCATACGATTCCCCGCACTCCCTCCCCGTTGGGTAACAGCGAATGAGCACGTGATCAAGAACATAATCGTGGGAATGATCAATGCACGCTCATCGCATGCAACAGCTGTCGTTGTGGATTAGCAGGCAACCCTCGTAAGAGCTAACCGTCGCAACCTGATGAGAAACGAGCCACATGCAGCCACCTTCGATCCGCGATACATAACACTTTGCTGTGTAGCGTGGATTGAAGTCGGTCTCGGCCTTCATTTCTGATACAAAAAAACCCACTGAAATTAGCTTCCTATTTTTTTTCTTACGAATTATTGTAAGGAGGCGCAGAAAAATGTATTCAGGAAAGAGCTGCCCTGTGCATACTTTGCAAGCTTTTGAATGCAATGCTGCGTCATGTTTGCAAAGCGATAAGAATCTTAGGATGGTGACAAAGGATCATTTTTTTTCATTGATTGAAAAAAAAAAAAAAAACACCACCATCTTAGTTTATTTGTAACATCTGAAGCTCGGTCTTATTCTTCCAAATTTTACATCAGCGTACGATGGGAGAAGTTGAGTAACGCGGAGCTTGGTTTTTCAAGCTTATGCAGTCTTTACTGCGGTAGTAAACATCCCCACGTAGGCAAAACAAATAATATCCGAATGGCGATCTCAATCCTTGAATCTGCTTAATACGCTTGGAAGCTATTTCGAACTGTCAGCTTGCGTCACAGACGAGGTCGGGTACTCGCCGCCGCTCCACCGTCGTTCAAAGCCCAGTGAACAGCCCTTTTCTACGGTCTTTCTTGCAATACAAGAATTGCAAAAATAAATCTCTCCCCTTGAAACAGTAATTCCGTTCATGCTCTGCGACTTTTTGTCGAAAAAACCCTTTTAATGAACGCAGTTTCAGTTTGAACTCGAATGCCAAACTGAGCGAAGGCTTCAGCTGGAACACGCCGAACGTAATCGGTAATCAATCCCGAGTGCGTACCTGCAGGAAATTCTGCGAGCTTTAGTTGGTCCAATACTCTTCGTTTCCTCGTGGGATCAGGCCGACCCATTTCCTTTTTCGATTACGAGACTCGAGACAAACAGACTTTAATCGGTGCGACAAGATTTCCTGTTGGCACTTGGACGAGTGCGCTGAATAAAATTAATCCCTGCACGAGATCGTATTGCGTTCGTGTTCACAAAATACCGTCTGGTTGCTGGTCACCAAATACGCGAAGGCAAACCCAACATAATACGGAGAGCTTATAAAACGATTATTACAGGAACTCGCAACAGCAAGCTGCGTCACCTTCTACGCTTGCATGTAATTCTGTAGAACGCAAGCTCGTTCTTGGGCTGCACGATGTGAATTACAAAGACACGTTGGCTTATTATTTCAGAAAAATTAAAATATTTTCTGTAATAAATACAAACCGATCCATCGACAAGGTGCTGCACTTGTTCGAAAACAATTCTGGCGTGCCCGTAGCTGCTGTGATTGCAGTGTGGTGCGCGTGCATCAGCGATTACAATTAAGTTAGCAAACATTCAGTTTATCGACCAACTAAACTACACGACAAAACCCGAACATTTTCGGAGTACAAGAAAGTGCTACAATTCAGAAATCGCGTGCTTTTCGTTCGTTGAATTGAGAAGCGACGCCTTCTGGGCTTCCTCTTCGCGGGTTTCCTCGAGGGCCCTCAGAGGGACGAAGGTCTCGTTCGGGCTCGCTTTAAGCTGCTCCATCTCTTGGGAGTTCCCTTTGGACACGTACGAGGTCACCGTGGTTGTGCCGGACACGCTGAACTGGTGGCGATAGGAACTGGCAGGGTGTCTTCGGAGGTAGTAGCGGGTGTAGGAGGCTTTAAGGACGGTCTGCACCTAAGACCAGGAGAAAGCGAAGTACGATTACTTGAAATGCTAGAGAAGACATCCAAATAAGTTGTTGAAAGTTTCGGGTTTTATGCAAATTATCTAAAAGAAAATTCGCTTTGACTTCCCCGCACGCATCTTGGAAAGCAAACGCTTGCTTTCCGAGATGGTGTACAATACGAGCCGCCCAAGAAGAGAGGATTCAAGATTAGCAAACCCCGATATGTAGTTTGCTCTGTGTGTTTGTGTGTGTGTGTGTGTGCGCGCTCACGATGAGCTGAATATTGGCTGTGTTGAGTCGTATTAAAATCGGGATTGTTTGAGAGAAACTCTATTCCCCCCCCCCTAAAAAAAGGTGTTCAAATCTAAAACGTATTTAGTAGAATGCAAATAAATCGTATCATAGCGATTCATTCCTTGCCCTTCACTGCAAAGCAAAGGGCAACGGGACATCCTCACCGCCCGTCAGAGCATTCAAAATATCGTCCACTTCCCGTTCCTCAATTAAGTGGATTTCTTTGTCTACAAAGAAATCCACTTAATTGCCGAACTTAAGAAGCCGAGAAAACATCTCGGCTTCTTTGTCTACAAAGAAATTATGGGATTCCTCAGCGAGGTCGTTCAAAATTTTACGACTCCCATCAAGAAAAGGTTGTAAACCAGCACTACATTCGTACCGTAGGCCGATTATTTTTTATTTATTTTATTTAATTTTTTTTTACTTAGTCCGAAACCCCTGCTCTTCAACATGGAACGTTTTCAAGTCCAAGTAAGCGGCGATGGTCTCCCCTCTGAAGAAACACTCAAAGCGAGAATCGAACCCTCAGCCTGGAGGGGGGGGGGGAAGTACGCGAACTGCTCTGCATGCCGGAAGAGCAAGTTTTAAAGGGCAGAATTGTAACATTTAGCTTACTCTTAATTAATGTGGCTGGGACCGATTGCTAGAACTAATTCCACAGCTCAAATCCAGTTTTACTATTTCTGATTTAAAAAAGAAATGAGAAAATAAGTTGTTAATCGTGCTTCACAGATGATTACTGCCAACCAAAATTAAGGAACTTCATCCATCCAACCAACTCTGGTTTAATTTAATGCTCCTGAGAGAGAGATGATCGTAAAGAATATCGTCAATAGCTTCCGTTTTTCCTATTCGTTCCATCTCTCCACGTATGCTTTTCAAGTCTCTTCGAAATCCAGCCTCGACGCTCCCTCGTGTGATCGAATCGCTCAGAAATGTTAACACGAAATTGAATTAAGACTCGACTTCTTGCAGTTCCTTCGCGCACGTGCCGCTTTAAGCTACTCGGATTAAGAGTTGAACGTGCTGCCGTTTCGTTTGTCGGTCGATCCCACCGATATTACTCGCCGCAATTCCTAACTCGCCGCATAAACTGTCCACAATGCTTTCTCCATTGCGACAGCATCCCTCGCGTCTTGATCGCACCCCACCGTAAATATTCGCCCTCGTGCGATTCCCCATCCAACACCTTTCATCGGCCACCAACTTAAACGTGGGGGCTCGTTTTTAAAGCTCCACGTCTCGATGGAAAGAAAGGACCCCCCCCCCGCTCGCCCATTTTCCTTTAATGACGTCATTTCTTTGCCGTTTCGCAGGCCAGCCTCTGGTCACGTGTAGCGACTTCCCTTCGGCAATTCCTCCTCCAAGGCGAGTCAGCCGAGATGGAAAGAATTCGTCTCGCAAGAAAGAGATCGGCTCTGGATGCGAAACAGGAGGAGAAGCATTAAGATGCTCGTGACGAAACCGAGTCCTGATAAATCGAACCCCGTACACTGGGACATCCGCAGTCAAACTTGTTTACACGTGACAGCCTGCTTGATAGCCGGTTTGCCGACATCGCAGCGACCAAACATTCCTATCGCGGAATCGAGGAAGAACACTCAGGAAAGTGGCATTTTTCTCCTCACGATATTCTTGAGAACCCTTTCGTTCTCGATTCCCTCGTACGAATGTCTTCTCCACTATCGACGAGGTTCGTCCATTCCGAGTATTTAAACCTGTACTGGATCGGTTTGCCTGCGTTGAGGAACTCGAGTTTCGAGGGGGGAACCCCCGTCTTAGAATGAGAACGACTAACTAACCGTTTGATTAAAATAATAAAAAAAAAAAAACGATGAAAGGTTTTCTCACGTCATGGACGGGATTCGAGCGTGCGTTTTTCAAACCCAAGGGTTCCTCAGTACCAACTGAGCTACGGAGCTCATTCAGTATACTTTCACGATGCCTTATCCATTGTTAAATGGGGTCGGCACACCGATCTTTAACCTTCTTCTTCCTCTTCCCTGCGCCGTTGAAAGAGAACTGAACGACCGCCAACTCATTCGTTTCAGCGCTCTCCCCCATCTCGCGATATTTGCCGAGGTGTCGATTCCAAAGAAATCTTTCTTCTCATTTTCACGATAAACAAACACGCACGAGATTAATTCGCTTAACGAAAATAACAAAACGGTGGCGGGGGGTCGGCTACTCGGTAAATGCCACCCCTCGCGGAAAATGTTAGGTAGCTTTGATCGCCAATGTTCGACGAAACTGAAACCGCAGTTCACTCAACGGCGGTACTAATGCATTGTCGGTTCGCTACGTTTCGTCGGCGGGAGCCACGTGAATAAAGGGCACGCGGTGCATTACAGATCAAAATCCGTTCAATCTGAACACCTGATCGAAGCGATCCGAAACATTTCGTTCTTCTTCCGCTCCCAAGTGTTTCTCAAAACGCCGACTTGCATCTTCACGTTTCCTCCCGCACCCGCTGGTACCATTTCGACTCGCGCTTCTTTATGGCCCTTCTCAGAACTTTATGGCCCTTCTCCGTCGCCCGTAAATTGATCTGCTGTCCAAGTTTTGGACGCGAGCGGACTTCAATTTCCGGCTTTCCCTACTTTATGGCGTGGTTTTCCCTCGAGCGAAGCGGGCTTACTTTTGAAGGCCTGCGTTCAATCCGTTTTCTTCGAGACAAGTTTCCCAAGAACTCTTCTCGTTTAGCACGAGATCCGGAAAACAGAAACAAATTCGGCAGAGAAAGCGAACGAGGGAAGAAGTGTTCGGGAAGGAAAAGCTCCTTTCACCGATTCCGCTTAGTAATGCTTATTTTCTTAACGAGCGCCTTCCTTCCCCTCCGTTTGAAACGCACCGGTTTGTTCCGTGTGATTTTAATGAATACAAATAACGCGTATTCGGACACATCCCCTGGGGGGAGATCTGCTCGCTCTTATCTTCTTGAACGAGACAATACGGCGCTGATAAGAACAGAGTCACGAACTCATAAACGAATAAGTTACGAGTGAATTAAAAATTAAAAAAGGGAAGATTAAACCAGGAATGAGTAAACGATTGCTGGCAGAACGAAACCGCCAATGAAGAATCAATAAATAAAATGTCGCATTACAGTGTGTGACCCGTTTCGACTTTGGCGTCGTCTTCAGAGGTGCGAATGGCGCCTGACTGAGGGAAGTGAGAAAAAAAAAAAAAAAAACGATGTCAAAGTCTAAACTGTAATGTGACATTTTTATTTTATTCATTCTGCCACCACATCGTTCATTCCTTCCTGGTTCAATCTGCCAGTTCGGTTTCCATTCATTCTTTTGTGGTTGTTCGCTTTTGCGACTGTTCTCACCAGAGACGTTTTAAGCTCCGAAGGTACGGTCTCAGAATACGCACTATTTACGTCGTGTTTTTATCATTACAATTACAGCAAAACAGCGGTGTGTTCCAAATACAGAGACGACCTTAAGGATGAATACGATCCCTAAGAAAAAAAGCATTGAGATGTGGAAGCGATTTCCATGTTTATAACAACGCCGAAGTGAGGAGGGAATTCAACTGCAACAGAAACAAGCGCGAGTGTGCAATGAAGCAGGGATCGCCTAATCTTAAGTCTTTGGCGGTTGGTAAGTGGAAGAAGCGATCGCATCGCTGTTGATAACGAACCGGAGACGCTTCCAACGCCTTTTTTTTTACCGCTACAATTCTGCAAAAGAGTCGCATGATTTTTCCCTCATCCTAGCCGCTCCCCCCCCCCCACCCGGAGGCCAAGTGATGGATGAGATTCATTTGCAGATGGCTTCACCCTGAGAGAGAAATCCCACGTGTGAATCTGATCGCAGATCGAAGACCACACAGTGACTTAACGAGCGCGCAGCAAAAACTGCGGATGACGGGCAGCGAGGCTTACGGAATTCGGATTGTGTGCGAGGAGGGATTTGTGGCGGAAGAGTTCTCCATGAAATTGTAGAAATCCCAACGGGAATTCTTGGGCGAAGCATTTTCTTTCAAACGCAATAATTGGAGATGAAAATGCCGAGCGAGAGAAGGAGAAATAGAAGGGGTCGTCTTTGTTTTAAAAAAAAGATGACGTCAACAAACCATCCCTTTCGATAAATAAGCGGAAGTTTTTTCTTACCTCGGAGTTGAAGAAGCAGTACAGGAGGGCGACGAAGACTCCCTGAAACAGCAAAAAAAGCAGTTTTAAGTAAAATAGGATTTGGAAAGTTGTGTCACAATATTTAAATAACACGCACGCGCACACACGATCCACCAGCTTCTGAAGGGCGAGTCAACATTCGGATCATCGAAGGAGAAATTAATGACGTCCGCTCATTCACGCGGAGGCTTTTCGACTGGAGGAAGAAAAGTTGATCGCGTGAATACTTCCCCTTTAATAGCCACGCGTTCTCAATACACCCCGGCGAACAACTTCGATTGTCCGGAAGCAGCTCCGTTTAGCGTTAAATGCCGTTCGTGACATCTCCAAGCAGAGCGAATCCGTCCGCTTCTAACGAAGTTTTGCTCGCAGCTGAGCTGAAAATATCTTCGTCGGGTTGGGCAGCGGCGACCTCATAAACAGACGCGATTTTTCGGGGCTAAGCGACTGTGGAAATCCCATTGCGCGAGTGTCTCGAGATAATTCCGTTTCGCTGTAGGAAACGTCCGACAATTCGAGATTCTTGACCGACTGCCGATTCGCGTAAAAGGGCGAACCCCAGTTTGGGGTGCTCGAAGAAAGTTTCAAGGAATAGGATGGCGTCACCGCGCTCGTTGTTCTAAATGCCGTCAGCACCTTCACTCGTCTCCAACTTGAAGTGCAAAACTCGAAGTCGAGTTTTGCGCACTGGAAGCGACAGCTCCTCCGGAAAGATCCCGACGGAAAAATGAAAACATTTCTCGATTTGGCGACGAAATTTCGTTCAGGTCAACTGGGAAATAATTAGCACTTCATTGACGAACGTGGTTTTTTTTCAAAGGGATTTTGTGTTTTTGCGTCTGTCAGTGGTCGGGTACCGAAATCCCGCTTTATAATAAACTTCTCGGGAAAAGTAATTAATTCGTAACGCGATGACAAAAACGTTTCAGTCCGAGAGATTAAAGCGATGTCAAAGAGAAAAAATTAATTGGAATATTTGGTGGTTAAGCAGCGAAAAGAGCGGCAGGAACTGAAAACATGAACGGCGCGTTCAAGTAGTTTCATTTGCGAGCCCTCTTCAAAAGGTGGCGCTGCTCACTTTTCCCCGCTGAGAATATCGCTAAATGGAGTAAAACACGATTTGCGGATACGAACTTCTTTCGCCCAGAATGGTGTCGAGCGAATTCTTTTAAACATGCAGAGGGGAGAGCGAAGAGAATAAATTGCTTGAACGACCGTATAGAGGAAGCGGCTGTTTATTTTTGCGTACTCAATGATTCATCTCGATGATGATGTCCAAATGCGTTTCGTGCTGAACGAGTTCCTTACCGACCGGGGAACGTCGGAAAGAAATCTTTAAACGGCCTTAAGGGGAAAAAAGTGGAAGGAGTCCTGTACTTACCTGAGAAGACTGCAAGAGGGCGTTGGTGATCATGTACGCCCCCTCGAAATGGGCGTCGTCTTGAGGGTTGATGCAAAAGAGGAGGTGGGTGATGCCCAGAAGTGGGAAGAGGAGGGCGGTTGCTCGAACGGCCTTTCTGTAAAGAGAAGTGCGGCGAGTGAGCGGACTCCATTTAAACATTGAAATTACATTCAAATTATTCACCGTTACTGAGAGGGAACGCAACGTGCTGATCGGCAGCGACCCCTCATGAACGAATGACCTTTGGGAAAAGTCAGTTCCCGTTTAAGACGAATCCACATTAGTCGCTTCCTACGTACGTGCGTGTTCGGAAAAGTAGGTTAATTCTAAATGCATGCGGCGGATGGAATTCTCGAGGAGAAGGCGAAATCTTGGACAAAACGCGGGAGTTTTGGTCCCTCCAACAACCCCGCTCGAGGCAGACAACACAAGCGCGTGTAGGCCTGTGTCTTGCAGTCGATACTTCAGCACATCTTCGAGGAGCTTTATAAGGCGACATTGAGTCGTACACCGCCCGACTACGAAGAAACGGTCGAAAGACACCATCGTCTGTGCAACAGAACCTCGCTTAAGCGTAGCTCAAGAACGGATTCTTGGCGCCTCAGCTGCATCGAGGAAGTATCGCACTCGGATCTCTGCTGACACGGGGGGGGGGGGGGAATCTGCATTATGAAAGAGCCCGACTAGAGATTCGCGGAATGGAACAACATCCCATCTTTCAGTGAGAATCTGCGTTGGCTAATTCTTAACAGGAAGGCGACAGTTTTTCTGTTAGTGCACGATTCAACTCACCCAATCGTTGGTCACGACGCAATTGTTCGCCATTTTGTTATTACCAATGGGTCTGAAATATTTCGTCACCGCCTTTGCTGTCGTAGACCTTCCATTCGCGAATTCTGTCCAGAAACATCCGATTTCTGTATTATTTGTTCTTGTTTTTTTTTCGTGCCTTAGTAAACCAAGGGAATTGTCTTCGTTGACCCCCGGAAATGTGACGGAGCACTCTGAATCCAGTCGCAAGTTGGTGTATCGTGTCGTATGAAGATTCCGCTGTCCATCTTCATTAAAGCGAACGTAGGATGATTGCAAGTAGAATCGGGTTCAGAGAGTTCTGGTCGATGTTGATATACTGCGTGTGTGTGTGTGTGTAAAAACACGGCAAAGGAAGCATTGAAGAATGCAAATCACGTTCGGATATGACACAACGCTTGTTTGGCACGTGCTCATAAGGGATGAAAGCACTGAATGTCCTCCAACAGATGCGACTGCAGAGTGGGATGAGAACTGCAAGAAGACGGATCACGAGGTCAGAGATCTTCAGACCTGAGAATTCCGCTTCATCCGAGGCCATTTTAACAGAGGCTTTGAGTGTTCACTGAGCTCCTGTTGCGATTCTTGAAGAAGCACACGATTTCGCGTGGATTTCCTAGAAGAGATTCGATGAGTAAAGAAAGTTGGGCGAGCAGTTGCGAAAATTGACCCTCGAGTCCCTTATTTCAACTCCCGAAAGCAACTGAGTGACTTCCCACGCATTTCCGCGGCTGATGTCAGTAATTATGCGCACGCAATGTGTTCCGAGCGTGCGTTCGACCTAAAAATAAAGTAAAATAAGCAGAATGTAATTCCTTCGTTTCAATTTGCAATTAATCCAAAGAGGTGCTCGCGATTTTGCTGATTGTGATCATCAGTGCTTCATGCATATCATTGTTTTCGCTCCTCCTTTTCCAGTTTTACGCACGCACGAGTACTGCTTTCTGTTTAATTAATTACATTTTGAAGGCACGTAAAACAAGTGTTCATATCATAACTCTTGTTTTAATTAAAAGTCACTCACTGTACTGTTCGTGCGATTTTCTAAAGTACGTCTTTAATAAAGTCCAATTAATATTTTAATGGGATTGCTTTTCAGGACGAAACCTTGCAGCCATCGCTCGTCGAGTGAATGAGGAAGAAAAGGACCACTTGAATCACCAAAGTCTCCTTCTTTCAAACGCAGACCGACGAATAAGAAGGAAATGTTAAAACAAATTCACTCCCATGGAAGCGACGCGAAATAATTCCAGCGAATATTTTTGAATCACAATTTCAGCCTGAAGGACCACTTGGATGCATTCGCTTAAGAAAAAGACATCGACGGGGACGTCAGCCAATTCAGAAACCCCCCTCCCAGGAGGAGGAAGAGCAGTTGGATTAGCTGCAACCGTGAGGATTCAACGAAATGTCTTGCGGCTATCTGACCTGACCCCAACATTATTCTTTGGCCGATTGCTTAAGCAGAAATTTCATCCAGGGAGCAGTTGCGATTCAGTAGGCCTACTTTGCACAATGAACGCACCTCGCACAGAAAGAGCACCCCCACTCACCAACTTGAAGAGGAACATTCCTGGAGGAAGAACCACTCGGCGAAGTTATTTCCAAGACACGCCGAGTCTTTCTTCGCAATGACGGAAGTGCTTTAGCTCGGCGTTCCAGTCGGGACGGTTCTGCATAAAACGCAGTTCAACAGCACGTGGGTTTTCGAAACATAAACTCGCGATGTTTATATTTATTTTTAGTCTCGGCGATCCTTGAAACGGATTTTTCTCTTCAGTTATCGTAAAGCAAACTTTCCGCGTTAATCTATTCAGCCAGGAGCGCAACCACCTTAATTCACGAGCTGTTATAAGTCCCCCTTCCGCTTTGTTCTTCTTAAGATACACAGAAAAATTATAATGGATGGACGGAGGGCATTCTTCGTTAAGAGGGGATAATCGCGCTGCTGTGTTGAGTCATCGAAGGCAAAATCTCTCGAGCACATTTAACCCTCCTTCCTTTTAATCCTCGTGAACAAACAGGGAAGGCTGCACGCATTCATAAACTCTTCAGACAAGTTGGGTGGGAGGGATTCGCCGCTGCTTTCCTCGTAACATAAATCCCAGGAATGTTTCTGTTTACTGAATATTTTCCCTTCAAATTTACCGTAGCTAAGAAGGCACTTTTCTTCTTCTCGATGTGGAAGAATTCTTAAACCCCTTTTTACGCATTTACGCTACGGCGATTCAGTAAAAAGGGAATCTTTTAAAAAGGCTCCTTTTTTTTGCATTCAACTATTTTAAAGATGGCGACGAGGCAAGTGGATTAGGGAACACGCACAAAGCAGGATTGGCGGAGAGAATGATTTGCGTTACGACAACCTCAGAAATGTTTTGTTTTCATTGCTGGCGTCAGCCAGAATGACACAGAAGCATGTTGAGCACGACTTCACACCGAAAACAACGTCGACAGGCGTTTAAAGACAACAAGAAACGCAATCAAAATCAAATTCCGACGGAATGCACATCGAGATGCGATTTCAAAATGGACACGCAAAATCCAATTAAGCGGAATTAAAAGGAGGTTGCTTACAAACTGAACCTCGCCGAACAGTTACGCCACCACTTGCAAGCGGAGTAATTGCATCGCTCGTAAATTAGCACACCGATCCGTCAATGTTCCATTATGAGATTTTTTTTTTCTTTTTTCTCTCGGGGATCTCGGTGTTGAGAAAGCCCAAAAACAATCACCACGTTCATGCATCGAACAAGCGAACCCAACTCCGTCCGCGTAATTGGCCTGTGAACGGAAGTGGTCCGTCATTGGCACCGCACTGTAAACGCAAGTGTGCAGGCGCTGCTTAAATCGGTCCTCGCTTAGCAGTCCATTCAGAAAACAAAGCTGTTGATGAAATGAGGGATTTCGAGGGAAGAAAGATTCAAATTGCGCGTCTGAAGTGAAAAGAAGGGGAAACTTGTGAGCACGTCGCGTTCCGCTCTTCTATCCACCTCGTTTAGAAACGAGAAAAACCTCGTAAGGTCATTCGCTCACAGGTGAACCGTCAGGTTTTCTGTCCGCGATCTGAAACGAGAAGAACTCACCTGATTTGCTTCGCTTCCAGAGAGACGTTCGTCTTCATTTTGGTGATGAGGATGCGGATGATGTTCACCAAGAACGACGCGTTCACCTGCAAGATTAGAATTTTTTTTCGTTATGTTTTCTTCCGTTTCTAATTCAAGCATAAGTAAAGATCGTTACTAACCCGAAAGTTATCTGCAAAATGCGGTGATCCGATATTCGCGTGACAAAAAAGGAAGCAGTGCGACGCTAAAAAGTTTCTCTGCCGCCACGGAGTTTTATGCTAATCCAATTAACTTGACGCAATAACCGAAAGCCGCCGAGTATCACGACGTTCGTGGGTTTGGCTAATGCAAGAAGAGGTCACCCACTCTATTCATTAAAGCCCTTCGAAAACAATCGCCCTAGAACTGTGTTCCCCAACCTTTTTGAAGTCGCGAACCCCCTTGTAGCGAATGTTAATTCACCCCCATAAAATCCAAAATGGAATTTTTTTTATATTTTACACCTCATAAAGACGAAGTAATAAATTACAATTTGACAACACTAAACGTGTCATTTAGGACAACACGATGCTCTTATGTTCGGAAGAATATCGATTAGGCCAGGTGGGAGCAACCTGATGAGATCAATTTTCATGAAAATAAACTATTCCGCGGACCACAGTTTGCCGTAGAAAAATGACTTCAAAGAACAGAACCGAAACTCTTCTCTCATTCTCGTCAATGCCTCGCATAAGGAGAGATTTTCTCGAGGGTTAAAGATGTTTACGTACATTAAATGACGCCACGGCCGTTTACGGGCGCACAAGCATATTTAAGGGAACGGACCTGGCAATGTGTTGCCACTCGGAACAGAATAACACTTCGGCGCGTGCCTGCCTGGTTACCGTCTCCCTAATTACTTCTGAAAGTAGGCAACGTGCTAAGACAACACAGACGGCAGGTGGAGCGAGTTGTCCTGTTCCATTCCCGTAATTGTTCTCGCTTTAAACAAAACATTCATCGACAGTTACGTCAAGAGTGCACTTACCAGTATGGCGAGCATCATTGGGCCGGTGATGATCCACGTGAACGCCGACTTTCCGTAACCTTTCCAACAAGGAGTGTCCAGTAGCAGCGACACGAGAACCACCCACACGAAGACGCACAGAAGCGGAATACCTTTGGATCGGAAGAAAAACACTTCGTAAGTAATGGTGTACACACAAGCCTTGCACAACTGAAACACACAGTTTTTTTTTTTGCAAAAAAAAAAAAGAAAGAAAGAAAAGTCATCGTATAATAATAATAATCAGAAGTAACGAATGCTAAGCCAATTCTATTTTCCAGCAGGAGAGAAGTTTGAGTTGCTGCCGCTGTGTGGCGAACAAAACGGTTTCCACGCTGTTCTGGTTTGGCAAAACGTTGCCTAATAACTGACTGCAGCCGATAACCCTACTAAGGGAACATAAACACCCCGTCCAAGAGCGAAGGCGATTGCGAGATCAGCGGAATGGTCAATGCACCGCCTCACGTCCGTCAGGGGTGTTGACCACGCAAGTACTGGATCCAGACACATGGTAACGAACGCATTCGTTCTTTCTCCTCACCCAACAGAGCGCGCTGATGTCTCATACGGCTTGTAACCTCGAGACTGCATGGTATTTTAAATATGAGCACATCCAAACAGCCTGCGTTTGAGCCATCGCATTTTGCGATCTTTTCAAGATGAACACCGAAATAACTTCGGTGGTGCTTCGCGTTTCATAAATTAAACACGGGAACGCTGCGTAAGCGACGATGTGGCGTCATTTGAAGCATTTCGATGTTGTAAGCGATATACAATGCACCCCCCTCCCAACAGATTATTGTAAGCCGCCCAAAGTAGCCAGTTTCTTAGCTTATTCGGTTGAACGTAGAGTGAGCAGTTGATGGAGCGAGTCCCATCTCCAACCGACTGCTCGTTCGAATGTCACGGTTACCATTTTTATAAGCTGGTCGGACATCTTGTGGAATTTCATGTATTGACATCGACCGTCTTATCGGAAATTCCTGAACTACACTTAATAAATTCCTGAATAAACAAACACCAGCATCTTTCGTGCAGTCTACTCGTGAAAAAAGTCCTTGGAGATGATGCACGTTATATTTTGAAATGCACGTGTGCATCCATTTGTTAAAGCTGTTTCAATTGTTCGTTCCCTTACGGTGAAGTCCGTCTTATCAACGATAAGACAGACTTCTGGTTGCGAGCCAGTTCGTAGCAAAATAGACAGACAGAATGTCCGTTCCCGTCACAGCCTGGGTTGCTTGGCCTTAGTCACAGAACCACCGCATTTTTTCCCAAAATCTTTCTTGAGAGGAGCCAAATGACTCTGCCTCAGAGAGCGGCATAACTTTCAACGGCAAGCATCAACACCCCCACAAACTTTCCCTCCGTCGGTTTTTCTTAAGATCTGATACGAGAAGCCAAAAGTATAATTTAGAAATTGCGGCTCCTTTTCAACGAGATTGAAGAAGGGTTGCGAGTGGTCTTTAAAAAAATATCCTTGGAGGGGGGGGGGGGATTCATATGCAGCACATGTTTACAATGGGGTGACGGCGAATTCATGTATACTTGAGAACACCATCTAATACGCAAGACGCATCTCCACCGAATTTGCGTGTCACACTGAACGTGGTAATAATAATCGAGGAGTGTGTTTCATGCAAGAAAAAACGTTCTTCAGAACTCGCCGTCTTTCGTATGCTCACCCAAGAACTTCTGAACTAACCTTAAAACAGAGCTGCAGATGGCGCTGGCTGTTTACATCCAACCGACTGCTTTCTGCGATTGCAGTCGCCACGGAAAGTGCTCTCGTTCTTGCGATTGCTTCAGGATTTCGGCCGGAGCATCTCGTCGAGGTTTTATGTTTGTTAATGGCGCGTGCTATTCTGCCAGAAACCCTTCTGGCCAACTCACCCTCATAGCAAGAACTCCTCGCAGTTTCTTTGCGTCCCAGACGGGAAATCGAACCCACGTCTTCCGCACGAGAACTAACCGCCCAAGACGTACCAACAGATGAAAGAACGAAATCGTTATCACTCCTGATTTCGCCTTCGGTCCTGGTTCAACGATGCCCCCCCAACGTGGCTGTTAAACTTTGCGACGTCAGTTCTCCATATTGTATCGATGATCTGTTTCCGGCCACGGCGACTTTACTTGTTATCGCATCATTCTCGCTATACATCAGAAACAGGACTATCGCACTTGGTACGACAACCCTCCCATTCGAAGTCACAAGTCCAAACGCAGTTTTCGCGGAGGCAATCAATCTGCCCCACCCTAAGCATCGAGGAAGGTTGCCTGAATGCCAAATGCGTTACATCGACGAACGTCATTTAATATTTAGAATTAATTGTGCGGGGAAGGATTGGGGAACCATTTCAAGGGAAGTTAGAACTGTCCATGGCCATCGTAAGAGGGGAAATGGTGGATGAAACCGCGATGACCTGTTGAAAGCAGACCTTGCTGTTGGATGGCAAATTTATTATTTCGTAGCAAATAATAAATCAGTGAGGTTGCAAAAAAAAAGTTTTTTCCCCTCTCGGATTCAAATGATTCTCCGGACAGATGAATCCCCCGTCGGATTCGTGAAACGAACAGAAAGAATCTTCCAAATTTCGTTCGTCGTAAATGGAGAAAGATCCGTGACAGGTGAATAACACACCGAAAGACTTTTCCTCCAGTTTCAGCTGCACGTGGGGATGTTTACTGAAATTTTTCGAGCCGATTCAGTTTCGATTTCATCTGAGAACAACCCGAATCAAACTGAGTGCACTCCCCCAAGTAAAACGACCCTCCGCACTAACACCGTCGCTCGATTCCAAGCGAATGAGCAACCGATGGGCGGGTAATCCAAACGTTCATATGAATTGTTGCAGGGGAAAATAAACTGATTGCGGGGAGCAGGTAATTAATATACCCCTGAATAAGCGCGAGCCAAATTCGTTTCCAAGACCAATTCCGAGCTCTCGTTCCTGGTCCGCGACTTGCCAAATGGGAAAGTTTTAAATGATTTAAATCAACCTCAGCAAAGTTTCCACAAAGCTCTCAGCCGTTTGTCGTCGAGTATTTCAACGCGGACTATTTCTTAATAAAAGAAATTTAAGATGCTCGCAGTTTGTGTCACCGAACTAAAGTTCCCGCATTTCAATTTGCCACAGCCTCGTGATCTGCGAATGGCAGAGTTGAAGAGATCGCTATGCTTCCTTCACCCCTCAAATACCTCAGTCCCCACGATGATTGGGATCGGCGATAAACCAACCCAAATCACGCTTCGCCACAGCTTAAGATTTCCTTCTCCGGTTCCCACTGAGGCTTCTTTCCACGTCGAAATTCCTTTTGGGTGTATTCACCCGAAGCAGCACAAGGAAGCGGCGAAGAAATATAAACGACTGAGCTGCCGCAATAATTTCTCATCCCGTACAATTACTTTGATAAGCACGACGAAGAGGGGATGTCAAAGTTTGGGGGGGGGGGGATTCATCTCCGAAACAAACTCGATTCTACATCGACGATGTTGACTGATTATTTACACGCCGACCCTTAAAAATCGACCGCTCTCATTCCCGAGGAGAAATTAGAAGGGTGTTCGCTATCCGCGTCTAAAATAATTGCAGGGGAGGGGGGGGGGGGATGATTAAAGAGGCTCGGAGTTCAACATGACCGCAGTTGAACATTTTCCCGATAGTTTTCAAACAAAAGAATTGCTCGCCCCCCCCCCCGGGGTGTCTCGTTTCAAGAATGCTTTTCTTTCTTAATGGCATTTGGTTCGCCCTCATCCCTCCGCCGATGGTCTTCCTTCCGACCATTTGTTTCTTCGCAGCAAGTCCGCTTCTCGAGAGATTCCACTCATTATGCAAGGTCGCAGCCAGTTTGGCTTCTCCGTGAAGTAACGCGATGAATAAATTGCCTCCACCGCGAGGCATCAACGTCCCGATTATGCAAGCTCTCCGGAAAACGGAAGTAAATTATTACACGTCGGCGAGTCATTCTACCCACAGAACGCACGAGTGATTGGCAATTTTAAGAGAAATCCGAGCTGAATGCGAATTAAAAAGATATTACCCAAAGAAAGATTGTCTAACAGCGTCAATGAAAAGCGTGAGAGAGAGGATGAGGAAGGAGTTATTCAGTTGCCGACACACAATACGGCAATCTTGAACCGAAAGCGACTCGCTAGAATGGCACATTCGTTCGGAAGTGCAAATAAGGGGTTGCAGTTTATCGATGTGTACTCAATTCACTTTGACAGACCGCAAGAAGAAAATAAATCCCGACGTTGAATATTTGCAACACCTCTGGCATCCTCCACAACTACGGCTCGCCTCCACTTTCCATCCCACGTGCTTTTCTCAGATCTGATATTTATTATTATTACGTGACACCTCCAGGGAGCCCAGAGACTTATCGAGGGAAGACACCTTATATACTCTACATCTCTCTATCTGATCCACTAACTACACTACTGCCCGCCGCCACCAGTATTTCCACAGACAATCGCAAACATCCATGCTCACGGCGGGATTCGAACCCGCGGCCTTTTGGACGGAGAGCGGATACGCTAACCGCTCAGCCAACCAGGCCGGCGCAGCAAAAGTTATCAATAAGTCCCAGGCGCAGCAAAAGTTATAATAAGTCCCAGGCCTGATAGCAAAAGCTATCAGGCCTGGGACCCTCTTCGCATGATACGAGGATTTCGCTCAAAATTTAAATGTCTTTCGTTTGACAGTCATTAAAAGCAGTTACTCACGGAAGAGGACTGATAGGACGGGAGAAATGTTTCAGCATTCAGTTAAAGGGACCGTCCCTGGAAGTTGAAAGAAGGTGTGGTTAGCTGGGGTGCGAGGACTAATTGTTTGCGTGGAAAGTTGCGAATCAGCAGATCAGGTGGCCGCAGTCAGTTGTGCGTGCTTTCTGTTGATTGATGGGTTCGAGGAGAGGTAGGATGGATTGTGTGGATGGATTGGGTCTTCCGCAAAGAGTCTTCGGACTCCATGGAGGTGCCCGTACAATAATATTGCATGAAGGATTTCTGTCTCATAGCGTTCGTGTCACTTTTATCATCTGATTCCTTTTGCAGTCTTCCTTTCTCCATTTCTTTCAATAGCCCCAGAATATTTGGCCACCATCCTAATATTTATATTTCTCATTCTTATCAACGTTCACTTGGTAGACAGAAGTAACCACAGGATCCAAAGGAGTAACGCTAAGCTGCTGCATAGTATAAACATTTATATTACCAAAGTGCTGAAGCCTCACTTCACAGACCTCCTCTCAACCGAAACGCCGTCTTGCTTTATCTGAAAAGCTTGGGAAATCCTGAATTGTATTAAATAAATTTAGCTGTTAGTTTAAATTTTAATTTAATTAGCCCATAATAAATTGCCAATTTATTGTTAATCTATGAACACGCGAATATATACGTCAAGGGATTCCAAATTACGCATGCGCCCTACTGTGTTTTTCATTCATTTCTTTATGAATCATAAGGAAATGAATTTCGTCTTATGTATCATAATGATGCCTTTATGATACATAAGACAAAATATTTACATAATAAAAATTTATTGTGGCAAACGTCTTACTTTACTGTTGTTTCATTGCGTCTGCCACCGACTCTCCGAGGGCTGATGACGGTCTTTCATTTTTTCTTTAATGTTTGTGTATTTTAGTGGAAGTTCGCTTCTGAAAGCTTCTTAACTTTGATTCATTTGAAAATCTTCCCTTGGTTTCAATATGAAATTGAATTTTATCCTGTTCAACACTAAACGTTTCTCATTTCAAACCACCCCCCTGTGTACCCTCTTGTATCCCCATATCAACGATGGGAGTCACTGAAGCAGTTCTTGTTTCTCGTGTCGATCAGAACTCCGATATAATTCACGGTGGTCGTTTTAGAAAAATTATCAGAATACTTCACAGTAATCGGAGGATCCTTTCCTTGTACGCAAAAATCCCTTCTTTGTTCTCAAAGGATGGAAGAAGACGCAAAGCTGAAACTTCGACGTGACCTGAGACAAGTGGAAACTTTTGCAAAGGGCGCGCGCACACATTTCTACCTGCATGCGGACCTCTTTCTCGTTTTAACGCATTTCAGCGAAGTGAGGATGTTCCGGAATGCCTCGAAAACAGAAACTTGTTTTCTGGAAGTGCGTTAGTCGGAGAAAAGCCTTCACAGATCCATCTCGGTGAACTGCAATTCCCTTTGGGAGTAATTGAAAAATGTCTTAAGAAACAAGGATCTAAATGACGGGGAATTAGTTACTTCGTTCTTAGCTAAACGGAGCACTGTTGTTGAATTCCAAGCGCGCCACTTTCTGGTCGATTGGGACGCAGATCCTCGTGGAACACTCGCGTTGTTGTTGCCGATGGTATTCTGGACTGCAAGAGCAGATTCCTGACGTGTGCAGCTCTTTGAGACTGTTCAAGAAAACAGTCGTCATGCTTTTCATGTTCGACCGGAAGTGCTTGGATTTCTTTTAAACGAGATGGCGACTTTTCGTGATGATGTTGAACTCAATCCGAACAGTTAAGCGGTTTAAAGACACTAACTCATGGATCGCACGCTGCAGACGTAGGTCCTGGAACTTGTAGATAGCACTTCGTATGGCATGGAGAGTAAATCTACACGTCTGTCTCTCTAAAATGCAAGGTGTTTTGTGAGAATTCTAAATCCGTACATTTCAGATAATGTTAAATGCATTTATGAACTTTCTCGTACAACAGCGTTCATTTAAAATCCACACAAAATCTCTTTGTAACTGATTAGTTACTCTGGACTAGAGAGAAACTAATAAAACTGCAAGAAATATTCGCAAAGTGCGGATTGCGATCTAAACCTACCTATTTTAGGGCAGAAAAAACGAAAATCACATCACGTGGTCATTTATTCGATACAGAAAGTTTCCTCGATGAAATTACGTATAACGCACTGAAACGAATATTTAAACAAATTCTCTAACTCAAGGCCAGTCCCGATTACAACCAGTTTTTATTATTATTATTATTATTCAAGTGCCGAAAGAATTATTAAAATTCAAGATTAGAAATGTTTCTCCATCGGCCAACTTTTGATCAGCTCAAATTCTTAGGAAGAAAAAGCGTCGCTCATAAACTTCGCTGGAAGCGGCGTGTAGGAATCCGCTTGCGCTTGAAACAAAATGCTTCAATACCAGGAAACGCGTTTCGGGCTGAACAAACATTAAAGGAATTACTGGTAATTGGTTCTAAAATTTAAACCGGAAGCAGCGGTACAGAACACGGAATGGAAACAAACTTAGTGTATTATTGGTGAGCTCCCCCCCCCCCCCAACCTCTATAACAGTTTCCCAAGATGAAAGTGAGGGAAGTGTTTCTCATACGGATGGTTTTCCTCCCACAAAATAGTGAAACTGGATGGAATAAAACGCCCATTTCACATGAACATACTTCAATGGCCTTAGTTTGCATTGATCGGCCATATTTTCCTGATGTGGTGTTGGCTGAAGAGTGCGTGGACAAAAGAGCCAAAAATAAAGAGGTATTATCAATGCTAGAAGGGAAAAGAGTACTCATACACCAGAAAACAGAAGAAATAACAAGATTCCCACTAAGACATTAATATTGACTACAAATTTGATTGAGAGAATGGAGGATACGCCGACCAAGAACCCAACACACGAGTGACATCAAAAGTGGACCAAGTCACCAAACAGATGGTCAACATCCTATGCTGTCCACCAACCAATAGGGTGAGGAGAGAAGTCTTGCAATGAGCATTTTCTCTCTCTCTTTAAGATTGGACTTAGTGGCTGAGAGTCGTTCAAGTCGCCATAAAACCACTTGCAAAACAAGTTCACAAATGTCTTGGCGGAGACGACTGAAAAGAGCTGAATGTTTCCGACTCAAAATGACCCAGGACCGTCCTTGCACTGTAATAACACGTTTCCACACATCTTTCCCGGAATGAGAAAACATCCTTCGATTTAATTGCTCCAAACAAGGAACTCGAGTCCAAGGCGAGCTTGCTCTGATCCTCTCAACACCGCTTTCCTTGGAAACTCAAAGAAGACCCTGGAAGTCGGGTTCGCAGTAAAGCCCACACCCAATTTCTACCGCACAATGCAATCGCCCTTTATTACCGGGCATCCCCCTTGTCCAATTCCACACCTCGCTGCATTCAGAAATGAGGATGTAGGTCATTTTGGCAATGCCCCTTTAACACAGGCGGGCACACAACACCAAATAGATGACCCCAAGGAGCACCTCGGCCGAAAACAGAATGAAAATTCAGTGTTCTGAAACATTTCAATGATCTTCCATTCAGTGTAAGAAACGCCAGTGCATCGAAAGACACCGTTAACAAAGACGATCTTAGTTTTACGTAATGGCTACTGTTTAATTTAATCTGATATTTACTGTGTTCTTAGTGTTCTGTTAACTAAGAACAAAAAGGTCGCTCTGGAGTAAGGAAATCATCGCGCAACGGATATTACATAATCACATTTAAAGCTCCTCCACTGGTCAGCTCTCCAACTAAGTGTGTCCAGTTGTAACTGCACCGCCAGGTGGCCAAACTAACCTCCAAGTTGGGAGATGTTTGGTGCCTCAACCCAGCTTAAAATGCTGATACGGAAACGTCTTAAAACGGGTCGCTGCTTCTCGCGAGGGAATTTTCGCTCAGTGTGCCAACTTCTGTCTATCGTAAAACACAGAACGCAGTAAATATCAAATTAAATTAAACAATAGCTATTACGTAAAACTAAGATCGTCTTTGAGAAGTAAGAAACAACCGAAGGACATCTAAAGCCTTTTTCAGATATGCTACCCCCGATCATCCTGATGAACCCTCGGTTTACTGTGATTGTCTGAAACACTGGAATATGCACAAATGTTTTTTTTTTCTTCTCCACAAAATGTACCTACTTACGTATGAGAAATAAGGGAACGCAAACAGTCGTATGAAGAAGAACATTCGCTTCATAATTGTCAGTCTAGCATCGGAAACACTTTAATGATTGGCAAACCCTCCCAGGACTGATCGTGAGCGAGCACTCCAATCCACTGCACGTAACTACTAATCCTCTTACGACACGCACAACTCCATCTGCTGCCCGCCAATAGTACATCTTTGTAAATTACGTGTGTTCTCTTGACCGATTTGCCTGTATGTATGCAGGAGAAAATGTGCCGCCTACGAGATCGACTAGTTCAACTTTATACAAAAGATTCCTCTCGTCACGATGAGAATCCAACTCGATCTTTTCCAATCGAAGGACAGACCGTTGAGTCGTTCTTCCGCTACTTTCCAAACACTGATTCAATCTTAATGATATCCGAAAGCTCCTTGAACACTTCGCTGAACAGTTCAGCATCTTTTGTCGTTTTAGATTTTGTAATCATTATCACATCAACCTTCCTGGGGTCGAAGACTCATCGAGAGAGAGAGGTTTACGCCGTTAGCAATTACATTATATAAGAAGTGCAAGTCATCTTATATTACATTACAATGGAAACAAGTATACAAACATTACAAAAGTCCACAGACTTACGGAGAATCTCTCCTGCCCGTAACACATCGATCATACCGAAGCTTAAATTCATTCGCCCTCTTAAGCATTCGCATACGTTGCCAGGCAACGCATTCCCCCGCTCTGTACGTAAACGAAAATACTTCTCATCCTCTTATTGCCCACTTCCTTGAGCAATTTCCAGGGATGGCCTCTAATTGCCGCCCCTTCCTTATTTTTCACAATCTACAAATCTCTGTCGTATCCATCCTGTAAATACCTCTCAAGGGCTTAAACCCCCTCAATCACATCTCCCTTCGCCTTCTGTCAGCCGAACTCTGCAGATTACATGACTTCATTCTATCCTTACATTCATTCAATCCCCAGTCCTGAAATCATTTTGTCAACCTCTGCACCCTCCAAAGAATTTTCATCCCCCCCCCCTCTAAACCTCTGTGACCAGATTTGGGCTCAATAGTCCGTCCAGATGTGGTGTGATCAGGCCTTATACGAGTAGGTTGGAATCGCTACCATTTTATCGCTGATTAATGTTCGTCGGAATATTGAAGCAATTCTCTGAGTTGTTTTAATCATTTTGGAGCCATGGTGGATCTAAATCAAATTTCGATCTACCATAACCCCAAGATTCCGTGCTTCCTCAACTCCTCCACCATACCTTCCACGTATAGAGTATGCAGTATTCCATCTGCAGATCTCAAAATTCAAACGTTTACATTTCCAGCGTATTTCGATCCTCCCGAAGAGCCACCACCACCACACTCAATAATCCTTCAACGTCATCCTCAAACAACTGAATATCTTGAATTTTAGTGACAATACGAGTATCGTATCACTGATGTAAATGTTGAAAAGTAGGTTCGGCATAGAGCTCTGTGGAACTCCACTAGTTTCTTTCGTCTTCCGAGATTTTGCCCCTCCATACAAGACCCTTTGATATTTATCAGGCAGCCAATTGCCGACCCACCTCACCAACTTAATATCCAAACCCACACGCTGCAGCTTAAAATATCAGTTTACCACGTGGTACCCTATCAAATGCCTTTACAAAATCTAAAAAAATTAGAGAGTGCGCATTTTCCTCATCAACGACTCTTGTTATTTTGACAAACAAGTTAACGAGATTGCTGAAACAAGAACGCCCTCTAACAAATCCGTGCTGACCCTCGGAGATATTTTCAACTGCCCAGTATTGTATACGAGCTGTTACCAATTTTTCTAATACCACAGAAGTAACAGAAACTGGTCTACAATTTCGCGCCTCTCTACCACCTGATGCAGCCTCTTCCGCTCTCCGGGGACTTTTCTAGTTGCAAGACTTTCGTTAAACAGCCGAGTCAAGTTCTTTAGCGCACTCCCTTAAGACTGGTGGCGAAATTATGCTAACATCCAGAATACGCATCATTGTAAAAACATCCATTTCACTTACTTTTAATCCATCCATCCTCTTTGGCATAAGACTCACATCCCCGGAATGAATAAAATAACAATTAAAATCATTCGCCTTGATCACTCGACCACCTGTTCCCTCTAGCCAGACCAGTCGTCCACAATCATTCCTTCTTTCTTTTTCCAGTGCCATAACGAAAATAACCTTAGGATTGTTCCTTGAATGCACTTCACTCCCTCTCAGATTCGAATTTTCCCTTCCTTTCTGTACTAGTCACCTTTCCTGCTTGAACTTTGTATTCCTCGTGCAACTCTCCACCCCTTCTCATTCTATACATTTCCCATGACCTTTTTTCATCTTCCGTTCTTTCTTAATCTCACTGGTCATCCATTTAACCCCAAAATTTTTATTTTTTTCCCCACGCGTGGTATTCACTTTATTATTGCTGTTAACAAACGATCCTTAATTAGCTTCGGTACACAACTGACCTCTTTCTTTATCTTCTAATTCTTCCATTCACGGAACTGACCAAGTTGATTTCTAAACTCACCTGCTTTACAATTCCACACTATTTCCTTCCTCTTCAAGACTTTCTCACTCCCCTTTCCCAGGTCAATACCTCATGATTACTTTCAGCAAGCGGAGGAATACGACATTTCAGTCACCATCTAACCCAAAACTGTTGATCTTCGCGTTCTGTGCAAGACCTCAAGAATTCCACAAGTGGAGTTTCCTTAATATCATCCGCTACTTCCTCTGTCCCATCTGCATTTCCGTAATTCAAATCGCCCTTAATGATCACTTGCTTTCCACTCACCAAGCCGATTAGTCCAAACATTTCTCTCCGCATTCCCTGGCCTGCAGCATCACCCAGCTGGTCCTGCCAACCTCTAATTCACACCCTTCAAACCTAACTGATTTAAGGCTTAATTAAATTAAATCAAGATTTAATAAAAGTGCTGCAATAAATAAAAGAAGTCTCCGGGTGCAACTTTCGTTTACTGAATCGGAAAATTGTTTCGAAAAGACAAAGACCAAGAGGAAAACTCTTCCGGAGAGGACTTGAAGACCTGTCAAAACATCCCGGAAATGAAAGGGATTCAAAGGAAGAGCAGCACAATCTCAACTAAGTTACAAGCAGAAGGCCATAAGCAAGCAAGCACAACGCTGGCTGCGCTTCAAGATCCACCCTTCCTCGCAGCTAACTTCTCGAAGTTAACTGCGCGCGATTAAACAGACCTTGGCCTTTCCCGAATAAACTGTGAACTCCGATAGAAAGATTCTTCCGACGTTTTAAAAGGACGCGACTTCTGGCATTTCACATTACGGCACAAGCGTCATCGGATCGAAGTCGGCTTCTTCCCCTTTTGCCCGTTCTCCAACTCCCCCATAAGCAGAACGCAGTAATTGTTTGCGCAAATAAGCCAACGACCAGTGTGCACAAAACTCGCGAGCCAAAACAGCGTACGACCACAGCGTATTTGGAATTAAATGGAAACTGAAATGATTAAATGCACGAGTTCGGCATTCGATGTCGTAACCGACAGCGAATGTCATAACGAGCTAGCAGGACATTTTATAAGTTGATCCATTTTGCGAGGCAAATACTTCCGATAATTCAAATCCACGACGAGGTCCCCTTAATCAGAGACACTTTTTCGAGGCCTTCGTAAAGGGCATTTCCAATTTACGAACAGTAAACGTAGAAAAACGAAAGGTCATTTACTTTTCATCTCTTGGCGATTAAATTATTATTTCGAACATCAACGAAGACATCCCACAGGTTGATCCACAACATGCCACACAGTGGGGGAAAGTCGTGTAATGATTGAATAAGTCGCGCGTGGGGAATTTCAGATTTAACATCAAATAAGATGGCGAACTGCAGTTAAAAACGTCGTCAATGTTTACATTTGGGGTGAACTAGAATTAAAATTAGAATATTAATTACATTATATTATTAATATTCCAGTAATAATATTAAATATTATTACTGGAATAATGAAATCTCAGCTAATAAAAGCGCATGCAAATGAAAGGGTGTTCCAGTTGAATATTCTGAAATAAGGAAGACCGAAAACATCGCAAAAAATACGCCAAGTATGCAAATTAAAACAGATCAGATTCTACACGCAATATTTACGTTACATCGAATGAGGGGATATTAAAGATCCCTCGTTTCATAGCTGAATAAACAGAGAACTTCGAAATTTTGACCGAGTTTATGAAATCTCAATCGAAACGAGCAATTAAAGAACACGTGGGCAGCTCATCCTTTTTAGTAAGGCAACGACGATGCCGAGGATTCCGTTCTCCTTAGCTCTCACTTTTCTGATTTGAATTCAGATCTGAGGAGCTCTCAAACAATTCCGCTGCCGTTCACTGCAAACAGCATGACGATGTTTCGTAGTAAATGCTCGTAATGAACGAAAAAGAGAGAAACTCGAGATTTGAAGACGTGATGAGTCCATAAGAAGGGAGGCTGCGACAAACGATAGCAGAAAGAATGAAAGAAGAGGATAAATTTGTTGGGCGAGTTTCAAGTTGAGATGTAAGCGATTGCTGCACGGGGTTTTTATGAGATTGGGAGGAGATGGAATTCGATGAACAATGGCCAACATGTGTAAAGACTGCGAGCACCAGAAAGTGTGTGTGTGAGCAGGGAGATGGGGCATTTACTTAATTCTTCTCTTTTGTAGTTGATTTATGGAGAGTGTGGTGAAAATCGCCCGAAATGGAAGAAACATTTCCAAATCTCTCCAACTAATGGAAAGTAACTCTATGAACAAAAGAAAAGAAAATCTGGAGAGTGAAGGGGGAATTATATGTTTACGTTAAGAGTCTTTGAATTATTCCAAAGACATTTAAGCACTGACGAAATTCTTGCAGAAAGAAAGGGATACTTTCTGCAAGAATCAAGACCGGATTGAATTCTACCAGCATTCCATTTGAGAAAACATCGAGATCAGACTCAAGCTGATTGTTTTCCCAAAGAAATTGTACTTCGATTCAGGATGTGTAAAATTCGGCCTTCTGAAGCTTCACCACTTCGAGAGCCGACAGAATGTTACGGCAGAGTCTTTCCTGAGAAGTTTCGGGATGTCCATTTCACGTGAGCTTGTTTTCCCACTTAAAACAGAAGCTGCATCAAAATGAGTACCAACGACCAGTCCAAGTCTGTTCAAAACTAGACGACATACGCATGGATGTAACACTCACTCACTTGAGTCCTCTCTGATTCTAAGAAAGTGCTTGCTCGTCCCTTCCAACAAGTTGACGATGTTTAATGTTGCTTGATGGAATCCCACACCCACCCTTCATAATCTCATTAATTCTTTTACAGGATTAAAAATTATGGTCGTCAGAACACGTTTCTATTCGAAATCTTCATCAACGCAATTCCAGTGCTGACGAAGAATCTTTGTTATCCTGAAAACCTCCATCTTTAAAATATATTCGCGTGAACAGCAGCCAAGGAGAATTGAAGTCGTATCGCAGGATAGTGAAAGGAGCTCGTCTGAGGCTATTTGGTATGAGATTGAGACTGGCAGAATAAAATATACAGTTGGGTGCTGCTATACACCAGGTGATGGAATAGATGGTGGAGATAGTGTGCATAAACAAATTGATGAAATGAGTGGAAGGAGGGTAATTATTATGGGGAATTTCAACTATGGTAACATTGATTGGAGGAGAGGACACATGTGAGGAAGGAACTGGATTTTATTCAATAATTAAAGGATAACTATCTGAGACAGCATGTAATTGAAAATACTAGGCATTTGAGAGTGCTTGACCTGGTAATAGCATCTGAGAATTTGACTGTAATGAATATGACCATGTTGCCACCTAGTGGTGAGAGTGATCATAAGGTCTTGACCTGGGAGTTGGCTAACGGTGTGGAATTTTCGATTAACACGGGTATATGTGGAATTACCGTGCTGGCAAGTATGACAAGCTTAGGAGATTGCTTGGATCAGTGCCATGGCATGTTCAACTGCAAGGAATGGACGTCGATAGAGCATGGGAAGTGGTCAAGGAGCATTTACAGGAGGTTATGGCTGATTGTATACCTAGGGTCCGAATAGTAAAACAAGCAGGGGTTAAATGGATGAATAACACCGTTAAGCTGGAGCTGCAAAAAAAGAAACAACTGTGGAGGGAAGTTAAAGAAAGGGGTGACCTGCAGGCACACGAACGGTATAAAGTGCAGGCCAGAAGGGTAACGAGTGTGGTAAAAAAAGCAAAAGCGGATTATGAAAAGGAAACTAGCTATGCAAGCTAAAGGAGAATCCCAAACATTTCTTTCAATATGCTGCAAGCAAGAAAAAAACTGTACACGGCAAAATGATTTTAAGGAATGACGATGTTAAGGAGGTCACTGAATCAGTCGATATAGTGGAGTTACTGAGCGCGCACTTTGAAAAAAATGAAGGAACCATTAGTTTATACGGAAATTGTGATGAATGAAGTGGAGGTGAATAGTCTATTACAGAACCTTAATGTGAATACATCTGTGGGATTGGATGGTATACCGGCACGGGTCTTGCGTGAAGCGGCTTAGGAATTATCAGTGCCCTTGACCATGTTGTTTAATCTGAGTCTCGGGTCGGGGTTAGTCCAGAGGGGGTGGAAAGAGGGGAAAATAGTTTCACTGCATAAAGGAGGATCCAAGACTACGGTTGCAAATTACCGACCGATCAGCATATCAGGAGTCGTTGTCAAGGTCTTGGAGAAAGTAGTCAAGGGAAAAATACAGGAATGGATTGATGAAAATGAGATACTGTACAAGGGGACAGCATGGCTTTGTGAAGGGTAGATCATGCTTCAGTAACTTGCTCAAGTTTTATAACAAGGTGACGGCTAAACTGGATAAGGGTAATGGGTTTACAGTGATACTGCTGGACCTGGCAAAGGCGTTTGACAGGATACCACATGCAATTCTAATTCGTAAACTGCAACATATGGAAATGGATAAAGGGTTGGTGAGATGGATAGGTGGGTGGTTGATTGAGAGATATCAGAGAGTAGTTAATTCAGGAGTAGAGTCCAATGGACGGCCTGTGACTAGTGGTATGCCACAGGGGTCTGTTCTTGGACCACTGCTGTTTAATCTGTTCATTAACGATATAGGGAAGGATCTAAGTGGAACAATTCATTTGTTCGCTGATGATGCAAAGTTGGGTAGGGCAATAGTGAATGCAGAAGATATCAAAATCTTGCAGGATGACTTGGATAGATTGGAGTTCTGGGCTAAGGAGAATGGATGTCAATTTAATGTGACAAAATTTAAGGTTATGCATTTTGGGGTGAAAAGATTAGCAGCAGTATACCACATGGGTGGAACGGTACTAAAGGAGATTGATGAGGCCAGGGACTTGGGAGTGTTGGTGGATAGAGAGATGAAGTTTAGGGGGCACATTGCAAAAGTAGCTAAATCAGCTCATCAACTCACTTGGTTGTTGAAAAATACCTTGACGAGCAGAGACAAGCAAGTTATCGTACCTCTGTACCGAGCCTTGATAAGACCTCATCTCGACTACTGTGCTCAGATTTGGTCACCTAGGTTCCTTCTTGATGGGGAGGAGGTTGAGAGGATCCAGAGGCGAGTGACTAAGATGATAGCAGGTCTGTGGAATGAACCTTATGAGAACAGCTTGAAGATTTGTGGGTTGCAGAAATTAGTTAATAGGCAGAAAAGGGGGGGGGGTATGATCGAGACATTCAAATTGCTAAAGGGTTTCTATAGGATTAATTCAGAGGATATTTTTGAGATCACGACTGGTGGTTGGAGAACTAGGGGACACCTATGGAAGCTGGGAAAGAGTGTGGTTAGCAGGGGTGTTAGAGCTGGGCTCTTTACTTTGGTAAATGAGTGGAATAAGCTGCCAGAGTCTGTTGTGGATGCTATGATGGTGAACGAGTTCAAGACAAGGTATGATAGATACTGTGAGAATGTCGTATTGTTGTGTGGACGGGATATTTAGGGCCTCCTTCGATCAGTCTAAGGACTCCCTGGAGTCGCCCGAAATAATAATATATGTAGGGACGAGATGACAAAATGAGCAATGCTAGGTGGAATCCGAACACTTGTGAGACGAGCGTATGTCCGTCCGAGTCCATTTCGCTGCCGATCGTCAAGAATAAGTCGTTCTCATCAAAAGTATTCAAGGCCGTTACTGCGCCTGCGAGATCCACGCTTTTCCCCCTCTCCAATTGATTTTAAGGCCAGCAGTCCAATAATGTATTCACGATTCTTCCCTTAGCGAGGTTGCTGCCGAATTAAAAAACGTAGAATGTGCTGTAAGTTCGTCGTTTCACTGACTCATCAAGATAATATCGCAACTTCAGTTCAGCATCTGCAAATCCATTTTTCCATCGGAACACTTAAAAGGATCAAATTAAAAATTGAAAAGCATTTCACTCCTCCGATTCCATACAAACAATCTTGTGGTAATAATAATAATAATAATAATAATAATAATAATAATAATAGAGTAAAGCACTTACCCCATCCGATGACGTAATACACCTTGAAGGGCGCGTCGTGTTGAAACACGGACACGGTGATGCTGTTATGAAGCACCAGTCCCTCGACGAACATCCAGTAGATGGAGGCCATCGCGGCGTACATCTTCAACGCCAAGAGCAGTTTGCACAGCCACGTCTGCGGGGAAAAAAAAGCAGAAGAAAAGTTAACCCTCTGGGGAGGGGATTAAATGTCAATAATTTCAGGTTTCTCGATTCAGTAGAATCCCCTTCTTGTTTGACCTTGTAATTGAACCTTTGCGATCCATTAAGGAAGCGGAATGCTTAACAAATTCTTTCTTTCTCATTTGTCTTTTTAAAGTGAAATCCGAGCTGCTTTATTATTTCCGAGTGAAATGAATCGAAACCAGGTCGGGTGAATCCAGCAAAAATAGTTTCCAAAACGAAAAATTATATCGCCATCACTCCCGAGTTCGCAAGCTCCTCGTGGTTCTTGAATATTCTGTTTTTAAAGAGTCCTCGCATTCAGAAATATCCCGTAAAATTTTATAGTGAGGGAAAGGGAAGTTTAAATATTTCTCGCTGTTGTATCGCGAAGGATGCCCCAGACACGCACTGAAAAAGGGATAAGAGAGAGACGCGCATCTCAATGGATATCCAATAAAAGACGGCAAATGGAAATATTTCAATACTTCCACTTGGGACACAAAGGAAGTTGTTTTCTTTTATTAGAAAAGCAAGAATACGACGAAACAAGCCACTTTATTTATGTTCTCAAATCTAAAAGTGGTCCTTTTAAAAGTAAGACTTCTTAAAACGTCTCTTTCAACGAACATCGTAAGCCGATTCCAAAAAAATCCCATCGGAATCCTTCGAGTGACGAACAGTCGTCGGGTTGCTGCGTGTTATGCTAAACTTTCTTTATGGACATCGCGAAAAACATCTCAGTGCCGGAATATTCTTACAATCAATCAGATTCATGGCTTACTTTACGGACTGTTCGAAACACGTTTTTGCCCCGCAGGGTGAGAGTGCTTTTCGTCCCAGAGCGGCGCAGCGATGAAAAAGCACCCTTAGCATAAAGCGAATGAAGAAGAAAGCAAACAGTTAAAATATTTATTATAAGGCGGAGATTATTCCTTGCCGCCACATCCCTTTTCGTGTCAATTCACGTGATGTTCATAGAGGAGCACAACACCTTTCACCGCCACTGCATCAACGGAACTCCAGCGATCGCAAAAAGCATGAATGAAAGTCGTGGGCAACGCGGAAGGAGTTTCGACCCAATGGTTCTGACCCGGTCTCAACGATTAATTCTTCTGGGCCGTTAATCTTAAAGTAAACGTGGGGGGGGGGTGTTGATAAGTACCTCCGTGATGCAATCGGAACAGCGCCCTTCGACTGGAAAAGGCTGAAGTTCGATTTTCGTCGTGACGGGAGGATTGTGGTTTTTTAACTGAAGGCCAGTTAGCCGATCTCATGCGGAGGTAGCGGGGATTTTTGTTTCTCCCGCTTACAGACAAATCGACCACGAGAACACACGCAAGTTACATACTGAAATATTATTTGTGGCGAGTGACAGATGGTATTGACGGTAGTCTCGTTGTGGTGCAATCGGGAATTAAGTCATAAGGAAAATGGCGAGATGTAGCGGAGTTGATCCGAGTCCTTGGACGCGTCTCATTGTAATAATAATAAAATAATAATAATAATAATAATTAAAATGCGTCCTTGAAATAGGCACATTCTTATTTCACAATTCAGAAATAAGAAGAGAACACTCGTGGATCATCCCTTTCTTGTAGATTATTTGTTTTAATGTTTCCAGAGAACTTCGCAAAACACCCCCTTTCATTGCACGTGCAAGAATTTTACTAAAAATAACGTTCAGAAGTAGCCACGATCAGTTTTCGTAAAGCTTCACCAATGCAGAATTGAGTTCCCACATCCTGATGCGTAGTCCACCATCTTACCAATCGGAGGACTCCGACTGCAGGGAAGCGAAGGCAAGTACTCAGACCAAGTTTTGTTACCCCCACGGAAGATCCGCGGTTCGATCTGAAGCCATTTCGACTTCACTGAGGTATCTTGGGGTGGGGATCTAAATGATCAGGGTGTATCACAACGACTGTTTTGAGGACACACGTAATGATGCGGCATGGATCGGGTTGCAGTGATGGAGATACGACTGTATTTGATGTTCTGGACAACAGGCCGTCTGTTTGTCCATGTCCTACACTGCGGCACTTTTTTGGTACAACATGTCGCAAAGCAGCGAATGTAAACACGTGGTTTGAAGAGAATGCCACGAGACTGCAATGAAATGTATCGCCCAGGTCTGAACTGAACAAGCATCTGAATTACCACACACCTCTTCTGTCCACACTACGGTTTTCTTCAGGTTTTATCACGAATGCCACACCATCCGCGTCGGTATTTATGCCTGTCCTCTTCCAAAACGACTTTCTGTTACTAACGTAGAATAGCACGGAGATTATGGATAAATTATGGATCCAATCCATAATTTAGCCAGTGACTGTACTCGCAACATTTTTCACTTGACAACCTTGCCGTGCTCGTATATTCTGAACTCCTCAAGCACTTAAACTTCTCTGATCTCCGCCATACTTCAGTCAATGACAACTCCTCAACAGCAGCATTCTCTCAAGAAACACAATCCCGTCTCATTAATTTCATGCAATAAACGACCTCACATCCTCAACACTCAGATCTCCACGCAAGATCTTTTTGGATTCATTCCTCCTCCGATGAGCACATCGCATTCGCAGCCTCTTCTGCATCATCCCAAATGCTAGCTGTGCTTTTCCACCCTCAAGATTCTCACCACTACATCTAACAGTGCGTAAGTTCCGAGCCGTCCACATTTTTCTCTCGTATGGGATGGTGCACGAAAACCCTCTGTAATGCTTGGTGCAGTCGAAGAGAGGTAGATTGCCGACCTCTTCCTCTCGTGCAGGACTCGCTCCGCCCACTTTCTCCTCTAACAGCATTCACGTTTTTTTTAAATTAAACTTTTTTTACAAAAGTAAAGATTCTCAAATTTCAATGTTGCTTCCCCCCCCCCCCTTTCTACTTGAGATCAAGTTTCGATAAGGGGTCGTCTCTTTGAGACATCGCAGCAAGCTATGAATTGCAGTCAAGAAAAATCATCACTGGCTGGAACTGCAGATTAACTTGCGGTGACTTCTTGGAGGGAAGGATCCCCATGTTGCGAATTTCTGTTCACTTAACTGAAATACGCAGCAGTACTTAAGAGTGGCTACTGGAAGCCAATAAAACTAATCCCCCTCGTGGCTACTTCTTCAATAGGTCACTCGAAGGGTCAGGTTTCCGCAATGAACTTGTAATGCACAGAAAAATGTCATTCCATTCGACCACCTCCTCTGAAGTACGACAAAATTTCATCACCGTTGGCTAACAAGGAGACCCTCATTGCGAAGATATTCAAACTGCAGGGCAGGAGGGAGCTTGAATTCTTCGTTCTTAGCACGGTTCACCTCACTCCCACATCATCGACTTAGAAGCACATTTTTATTTTGAGAGGAACCCGTGGCAGAGTATAATTATTAAAAACAACACGCAAGTCCGCAGTAATAACTTTAATAAATAAGGTACCACTGAAGATGTACTATTAGTTTCAGTATGAAATACCTTATTTATTAATTAAAGTTATTACTGCGGACTTGCGTGTTCTTCTTTAATAATTGGGAAGCACATTTCACGAAGCTCGTATTTTGGCTGCTTGAAACGAGGAGTTGTTTTGGTAAATCGCAAACATTCTTCAGCTATTCTTGGCTCTTCGAAGCACCAAGATGGTTTCAAATTAACCACGTTGAAGCTGGTTCAAAGGAAACGCCTCAGTTGATACTTTCAAAAACAAATTTGGATTCGATTAAAAAACCCTCTTTACATCCCAGCTGCACCTTTCGTTCCGTCTCTAATTCTGTCCTTTCACATCTCGATTATTTTCCTCGAACATGTGCAGACTCTTCCTTCTCATACTTCTTCACAGAAGACTTTTCTCCTGCATTGCCAAGCACTTAACACTCGTGCCTGTCGATCTGCTAATCAACAAAATCAACGAAAGTTTATCCAAGAGGGCCAAAGTCTTGTAAATTATCCCTTTCCTAAACAGTCCAGCGGATTAAATCGATCCCTCGAATGATCACTAGAATTTGGCGAGAAGCCCCATAGGGTGTTCTGGTACAGGGAGAACAATGGAATTAGTAAGGATTACAAAAGTTGGGTTAAGATGTTGGGATGCTTAGAATAATCTCCAATGTTCTCAGTGTTCATTAAGGCCACTAACAATTTTTTAAACTTCCAACGGGTAAGAAAATCAAATAAGTTAAGCAAACCCATCTTTGCATCAAAAATCGTCTCCAAAACTCAGTTGGGATTTCGACTTCAAGAATAATAAATAAAGATGAAAGACCGGAAGAACGTATCAAACTAAATCCATGGGTGAGCAAAAAAGGAGAGGACAGTCTCAGAGGTTACTGGGAGAGAGAGAGAGGGGAGATACTTACGGGGTCTATTTCAGGATCATGCCGAAGGTAATGAAGGCTGTGGAAGGTTAGCAAAGTGTGTTTTGAGAGAGGAAATCCTGCATTGTCCATATGAGAGCGAGTCCCTCAAAACGCATTCAATCTTCGCTTCAAGAAGGACGGATTCAAAGACGATTTTTCTCCGGGGAAGTGATTGCGGCAAGGACATTCTTAGAAGATGCAGAATGCTTGGGACAAGGAATTCAGAACAGATATTACCAGGGACAGATTGTTACGATCTCAAAAGGTATCGTAAGAAACGAGGGTGAACACTGCAAGCTGCTTTATGTCGATTCCTCCATGAAAGGTTGGGAACCGCAGCACATGTGGCGGATAAGGATTATGCGGGAAGTCTGCTGTAGGGACCAAACGAGGAAGTTTTCAACCCCTTCAGCAGGGCCGTACTTATGCACAAGCTCTGACTGGAGAACCAAAAATTAGAACCAGTTTAAGGGCCCCAAACAACGAGGGAGGATCCCCAGAGCACTCCAGCGCCTCGGAAAAAGTGCAAGTACGGCCCTGCACTTCAGACCTCCAGTAAGTGGTGTCACACCGGACGATGAAACTCATCTCCCAACTAAAGGCAGTCAAATTTCTCTTTAAACTCCACCCGACGTGAATGAATTCAAAGCAAGATTCGATAAATCCAGGACGGAATGTCGGTCTGGTTGCAGGGAGTTTGGTTCTCCACCCAGAACAGGTTGCGGTTTAACTCCGCTGCGGGTGTGGGTGGTTAGTGAATATCTTTGGTGGGGGTTTTTACAGTCCTACGCAAGACTACCATCTTGCTTGTTAGAGGCCAAAGTTAGATCTCCAGAGCGAGGTTTCTTGATGATGTAATCGCTTGCATTGCCATTGTACTAACACATCGGAGGTTTACAACCTTCCATGCGAGATTACCGAAAGGAAACGCTGCGGAAGTCGGTGATGGCAACTCAACGGAAGCCCGAAAATGACGCTCGGATTAAAAAAAAAAATCTTCCTTTCCTGAGGTATACGAACTTGCAAATGAGTACGCATGACACGTGCTGGTCATAATTACTACCAGCAAGTATTTGTTTTGTTTGTTTTTTTCCCCGCATCATATAAATATCTTGTTGAAAAAACTTAATATACAATTCTTGGCACGCGATGACCCGTCTAAATCAATCGATTCGAATTTGGCGAAAAGGACTTTCTCGCTGTACGATGTCATAAAGGACGCTTTAACGTTGGGCATCCCGCAATGGAGTTATCCTCGTTAATCTGACGTGGGTCGGGTGTCAAAGTGCGTCTTTCCTTAAAATTTGGTACCCTTTAAATTTCGAAAGCATGTTTAGAGAATTGTTTGGGCTATTCGTTGTTTTTCGCTTTATTTTTACATTTCGAGTTCGCATAATTCAATCGAGTCCCCGTAGTGCTTCGCGCTTTTCGACATGAAGACCATCCCATCCTAATGCGCATTCCGCTTTGGCAGCTGTCTTTTGCTCGCGGTGTGCGCTGAAATATTGCGAGTGACAGGGAAAAACAAACTCCTCGAAGCAAAGATAAGAAGTTGGCTATTTCAAGGTTTCTCAAACGTCAGCACACTTTCGACTAAGAGGCTGCCCGTGACTGCAGCGAACCCGAAACACTGACGTTTATCAGCGTTCTCTTTCGATTCTCCTAATGAAACTAAATCGCGGACGTACGCGGCCACAGGAGGCATCTTTTCATAACCGACAGAAGTGCACGTGCAGTGCTGCTGCATCGCAAACGCATCAAAAGCAAATCGATGCATCAACTGGAAAATCGTTACGAGAGAAAAATAAAAAATAAACTTAATAAAAAAATCAAACATTGGAGAGTGAGGGGTCAACATTTACGATTGAAAGTTCCCTGTACTCCTGCGCATACATCCCCTGCGTATCTTAACTCCCTCCATCGTTCTGTTCCGCTAGAAAAGCACCAAAAACTTCTCGCAATGCTTGAAATTCTCTTTAAAACCGAAGCATCTGCTCCACCCGATGGCGTGTAACAATTCTGGCTCGAGTTAAATATGTGGACGTGATTTGTTTGTCTAAAAATATTGCCGCCTATGAATTCCGATAAGCATCGAATCAAGCTCACATTTCGTTGCCCCCCCCCCCCATTTTTCGAGAAGCAGATATTTCTAGCGAAGCCCTCCCTTGTTTTTCCCGATATCACCACAACTGCCGAAGTTGCTGCAACCAACGAAGCGATTCCAACGTAATAAATACATCTCGCTGGTGACGAGATTCTCAACTCCTACTTCATCTTGCAATGTTCAATGCGATCCGTCTCTCCACCCTTATTCGGTCCTCCAACTGACTGGTTTTCCAGTGTTTCGTTTCCATTTCTTGCAATCCATTTCTAGTTGTAAGACGCACTTTTTCGTTTGCGAATTTCTTCATTTCTGATTTTATTTTCCCGCAGTTTCCTTGGGAGTTTTGTTTTTCGAGTTAAAACGGGTCGAATTCTTCTCATTAAAACTGCTTGGACTTTTATTTCTATTATTCGTATTTAAAATTCTCGTCTCGTTCGCTTACTTTTCTGTTTATTTCTAGCTTACACCCGATTGGTTGCCTGCTAATCACGGGTGTTTCGGTCTTTTCTATTGATACTTGCATGTCATCGTTTTGATAACCCGTCGCCACGAAATGCTTCTCCTTGTAAAGCATCTTCTGCGTTGTCAATCACGACGGTAAATTAGATTTATAATTTTTATTTCATTCGACTCCTTATCTTTCATTACATCCATTGAACGAGAGGACTTAACGAGTCGCTGCGTCTAACTGCTTTGGTTTCATTTATTATACAATTATTGAGTCAATATCTTTGATAAACTTCTCTGTATTTTCCTTTTCTCCATTATTTTACAAATTTCTAATTTTTGGTTTTGCTATCGAATGTTTCGTGTCGTCCATAAAACCCAAAACCGGAGTGCCCTTTTCCAATGCTTTTTCTTTTAGTATTTCGCTGTAAGATACTGCGCATGATCTTCTCCATCTAAAAGCTTCTGCTTTAATACGAAGGATTCGTTTGTCATTTCAGCAAGTTTTGCACAAATTTTCTAGGTGGTGGTTGGTAACAGATCGATCCTTCTAATTATTTGGATCTGTTTTCTCTCTCTTTTAATAAAACAAATGGCACCGTGATATTTATCTCATATCAATAACCGAAATATTTATTTTCCTCCATATTTTAACTTATCCTGTACTTGGCCTATTCCAACTATTTTTCTAAGTTTTTTTTCAAAATGTTTTCTGTTTGTGGCAATCTTATTCCTGCGTTCATCATCTTGCATGTTTTAAGGTAACATCGTTTTTCGTCATATTCGTACAATTTTGCGCGATGTTGTTCCCAACGTTCTTGTTAAGGGTGTTTTTATGTATTCTCACAATCCTTTCCCTTCTTTCGTTTCTAATTAATCCCCCTAATTGCTTTTTGGGCCATAAAAGTCGTGTTCAAGCTGTTCTGAATAGTTGTCCCAGAATTCGCGTTTCATTTTTGAAGCTTTTGGACCTCTGACTTTTCTTCATTTACCTGCGTAGCCTAGCCCATCTCAAAATCTGTAAATATTTTTCTTTTTCGGGTTCAGGGGGAGAAGAGCTGAGAGTTCAGATGTGAAAAACGAAGGAAAGCCAACTGAATGCTCGTTTCGCTGGCTTTCCTGGCACCCCCAAATCGTAGTTATCCAACCAGTGTTGATGAACCGCAATGCAGTATTGGAAGCAAGAATGACAACATCCCTTGGCAAGAACTTGGTGACAGATGGGCTCCACCATTACAGCTGATGCCGTTTATTAACCTGGATGCTTACTAAGTGTTGCGCGAGTTCGTGAAATATACATCGAAAGAAACGTGACGACATTGATATTACGGTACTTACCACTTCTCGGAAAGCCGTTTCCACACACTCGAACAACACGGGCAGAGGGATGATGATGAGCAGAACCGTGTGAAGGACCAGAGAAATGACCAGATTCCGGTGCACCTGGATCCGCGAGCACTGGAGAGACCTGCAAAAGGCAAGAATCCAAGTTGAGGAAAGTCTTCCAGAAGATAATCTTGAGTTCACAAAAGATTGAGGATCTCACGGACATTTTCACACGAACGTTCGCATAAAAGTAAGTTATAAATCGCTTTAACCAAACCAACTCTCTTATGAAACCAAACGCAACCGGTGTAACTGTTTCTGCTCCGCAGTGAACACGAAGGCATTCTCTTTTGATGCGATGAAAATGAACTCGGCATGAAATGGCGTCTACAAAAGAGAAACTCAGCGGAACAATAAAAAGAACATTTTCATTTTCTGCAAGTATCAACGGATGCACGTTGGAAAGGGTCGCCTTTCTCGGTGCCTTCAAACAGACAGCAAATCGATGTTAATGATCAAAACGCGACCAAGAAAGCCGAGGAAGTGGTTCTTGTGCACTAACGCAACGTTCCATCAAAAATCACTTTTAAAAACCAACGAACTGGATGAGCTGCCATCGACAGCCTTCTTCATTCCGTTTAAGTGCCAAACAGCTTTGTGGCTGCTGTCAGTTGCGAACGAATGCAGAGGGCGCTAGTTTGCCTTTCTCTCATTTCCGACCCTCTCAAATGCTGTTCATTGCTGTAACTAAATGACTACACAAGAAAAATAATTCTGAGCTACAGGCACTGGGATTTCGTATTGATTCATCAGGTCACAAATCCAACAAACGAAGGACCCTCTTGTTTCCTTTTCGGATGGAAACTTCATTCCAGGGAAAAGGGGGGGGGGGTTCGTTTTGAATAAGAAACTGCCGATTTGTGTGCGGCAAATTAGGGAACACCTTATCGACATAGCGAAACCAAGTGGGGGTGAGAGGGAAAGGGGCGGAGAACAAACATTCTTCCGAGTGTTCCATGAAATAATTTGACAAGAGTGGTGACAAGGGATGGGGAGACAACGACGCAACTTTCCGCCTGCTTGCATGGAATTCATTCGAACACTGTTCACCGGATGCACGCGAATCAACCAACGGAAGCTGAACGAATCATACTCTCAAGTTGCTTTAACTTTTTTTTTAAGTAATTCCAATTTTAAGTAATTTTTAAGTAATGTCAGCAAAGAGAAGCATTCGCTTGATCTTCAAGTAGAGGAAAACAGACGTCGAAGCAAATTGTTTGATTATTTAAGGTAAAATTTAATTCTTCTGATTTTAAACAGAAGTCTTGAGGAGCATTTGTGAACACTAAGAACTGGTGAGGAAGATCAGGGACGGGTGGTGAGTCCATTCGACCCATTTTTTAAAGGTCAACGGAAAAACTATGCCTCTGATGCTTCTTTTCTTTCAATTCCTCCTCTGAAATCAGATCATTGCGGGTACAAGAAACCAGCCTCTGCAAGGTCGTCGTCTTGCTACGATCTTAAAGAGGCTCTACATGATTGACCAAGGCTAACTCCATTGTGATTAAGGGCCGTCATTGTGAATGATCGACTTCGTCAACGGGACGAAATAACAGCGAATTCTACCCCCGAGAAGCTCACAGTCGTCTGGGATGGAAAACATCGTTCCTCACCATTCTAAGTAAGCCAATCATGCAATTGAGGGCACTTCTGCGGTGGGGATTTATTTCAATGCAATCGGACGAGTTCTACGCTTTTAGCGAGTCTTCTTCCCAGGTAAGTCTGACGTGCTCGAGTAAAAACGAAGTCTGCGGCCAAATCAAGTCCAAAAGTTGCTCCCGTTCGTGACTAGAATATAAAATTGCGTTCTGCTTGCACAGAAGGCAACACAAACGTCTTTCTGAGAGGACGAATGCAGCAGATTCAGTCCTAGGCTTTCTGCAGCTATTTAAAGTCGTCAGGACTGATCAGGCTGTTGCAACACCGTCGACGCAACATTAAATTTCTGAGGAATTGCAGAAATCTGAGGACAGAAATCTCGACTGCATTCTTCCTCTCAGAAAGACGTTTGCGTCGCCTTCTGCGTACGCAACAAAAATACGAGGGATTCGGCAAGAAAGGAACAGCAATAAGCTCGATCGCACTATTCTCTTGGCAAGGGTTGCCTTCATTTTACAGAGAGAGAACGAGAAATTGGTGTACAGCGCGATTGCAGTCGCCATTCACTGCCGAACGAAGAATTAATTGTCTGTTAAGTCTCACACATTCATGAGGGGAATCAGTTTTCTTAGAAGCTTCAAATACATCATCGGAAGGAAATGTCTGAACGTAACTCCGATTACAAAACGTTTCCCGTCTGTTACGGCAAATTATTTAGAGTTAATGATTCGACCTCGGGCTGCTTAAGTACTTCAACTAGCGGGATATTCACACTCGGCATCGACTCGCACAGAAGCCAATGAGTTTCAAAACAGGAACTAAGTTAAATGTTGCTTCCTGACGAGCACACTGTCTGATTCCCCCCCCCACACACACACACGCATACCTCAATACCTCCGTACAAACCTGTCACGAAAGAAAGCGTATTCTAATGAGAAGCAAAATGTTAAGCGCAACTTGGAAAGACGTTCCGAGCGCGAGTTGGAGCAGCTTCGTAGGAAACGAGGACGCAAAAAGATAAGACAATTATCTTGAAGCTAAAAATCTGAGACGCACCGGCCTCACAGATAAGACGCGATGGGGGTTGTCGCTCTTTTATCCAGTTAGCGTCCCGAATGGACAAGAAGAAGGCCTTAAGTAGGCGTTTTAAAGCGAGTTGTCTGCTTTTATTAAACGGGCATCGGCAAGAAAAGAAGTCGGCTGCTTGGCGAAGACCCTCAGAAAAATCAAGACGACTCCATTCTTCTCTTTATTATTTTTCACCGAATGCTCTCCGAGAAAACGAAGCAAAATTGAATTTGGGCTTCTCTGAAATGCAGAAAACGAGGCGGTCCACTTGGATGAATCCCCCTCGCATCCCATCTACTTACGAGGATTATGACTTGGCGACATTCGACTAAAAACATGAAGGAACTCGTAGGGACGCTGCGCGTGGGAGAGAATTTCTTAGGTTTGTTTCCAGTAAAAATCTGACGACAATAAACGGAGGAATCTGTCATTCAGATATTCCCCGGAGCGGGGAGGGGCAGTTTTCGACGTGTTTCACTCATGTCAACCCACCAGTCTCATTTTCAAACAATCAGCAGTTAATCCAATTTGCAGTTCAGCTCAGCGGAACACCCACTAAGGCTAGGGGGTGTTTTTCTCTTCCTTTCTTTCGCCACTGCAGGAAACTGACTAACCGCTTTTCGCTTGAAGTTAATCTCATTGTAAATGGGAATTCGAAACGGAAGAGAGGCTTCACTGCATTACAGCCAAGCTTTGCGTGAAAGGCATAATTCTCATTGCACAATCAACTGAGAGAATACAAATAATTCCGTTTTCAGTGCAGTCAACAGAAAGAAACCACTCTTACTGACCTATCCCAACATTTTTAAATAACTTTAACTGAAGCTTGGCTGTAATGCAGTGAAGCCTCTCTTCCGTTTCAGGAAGCAAACCAATCTGAATTTTAAATTAACGTCTTCTAAACCCCCCCTCCCCCAATATAACATCCCCATTCTTATCATAATCATTTCTCACTTTCAACTCTTTCCCAGTCTTTCTCTCGTTGAACCCCAAAGTGATTCCAAATCAAGTAATGCCATCAGCAGGCTTTTTCTAAATCCCCAGCGTCGGTCTTTCCATCATTTCCCTAAGAAAAGAACCCAAATCAAGGTGATCTTGGTTTTCTAAAACCAAACCGCTCCTCTCTTAGACCTTCCCCTATTCTACCTCTTATTTCCCTTCCGTACACATTTGCACAGTGACACAATAATAATATTCCTTTTATAGTGACGGCATTCTCTTCTTGCGCCTCCTTTGAACCGCTTCGGGCATCGCCTTCTTTCTCCCCATCAATCTAAAAATATCGCACTCACTTCTGAGCTACCAGAAGCTCTGATTAATTCAACAGGTAAATTATCTCATCCCCCCAAGGGAAATTTCCCCATTCATTTTCTTCAATAATTCCCTAACCTCTATCATGCTTATTTCCTTCTCTCTCTCATCTATATTCATTCCAGGCTTTCCTCCATTTTTGGTAGCTCATTCATAACGAACAATCTTATGATCCTCCATTCTTTTCTATTCTTTGAACTTCTGAAATGCTTTATTTTATTTTTTATTATTATTTTTAGCATAACTGCGTTTTTAACTCTCGTCCTCCGAGATTGCTTCCTTTCCATTTCGGCTCTCCCTGTTTTGACCTCGCGTCTCGATACGGTTGTGCAATCCTTCGGAGACGGTCATTGTATGGCGCGTTGACACATCGATTTCTGATGATTGCGTTATCTCGAGAGAAAAGAGAAGCAACGTTAGGAAAACAGACGGGTAACAGCAATGGGGTGGTCGAAATGCAAGGCCGAGATTACAAGCGCTTAAAATGATGTTCAAATCATAGAAAACGAAACATGCGGAGCAGGTGGACATGAAAACGATTCACTGCGTTTCACTCGCGTTCCATCAGACACGAAAAGGTGAACTAAGCGTCCCTAAAGAGGAACTTTGTTTATTCGCGATGCCGAGTCTCGCATCTTTTGCGCCACATTCGTAAAGAACCTTCCCTGCGCAAATAAAAATAAGAGGCGCAAAAAAGGAAAATGTCAAAGTTGAATTTCCTTGTTGTGAAGGGACGAAAGCGTTGCTTTAGTTCGAGTGAGAACGCTGCGAATTCTACAAAATGTCGCCTCTTCTCGGTTTTGTATAACCCGCAGTTACCGCAACGCCAGCTTTATTTTGATGTTTGCTTTTATTTCGATTTTCGGACGAAGCAACTCAAGCTGCGAGGCCAGTGGATGTTGACCGCGTGGGTTCTATTGGTCGGTCTGCTTTCCGGGATTAAAAACTCTCCCACCTCAGTCTGAAACCGGCCCACCTTCCGATGAAAAGCTCCAATGAAGGTTCTTCGAACCCAGGTCTTTCCAAAGATGTGATGCACGTGGTAGAATCCAAGCCTCTCCTCCTCCTAAAACACCCTTATTTGGTACCGGACTTGTTCGGTAATAAAACCCCTTCAAATCCCTCCCTCGAATTATCAATTTCAGAACGAACCGCTTTCTCAGTTGCCTCGCGCATTAAAAGGATCGGTGAGGAGAAGCAAACCTCATTTCTGAGGTTTGTCTTCTCCTCACGCGTCGTCACTTTATTTTCGATTTTGCAAACAATAAGATGGGGAGAGTCGCAGAACGCGCCGACTTCCATCAAAACAAACAATTTCGAAATGCCAATTAGAACCAGAATGAGCGATTTGGTTAAGTTTCGAAAATGTCGATCTTCCCACGCAGTTTCCGCTTCCTAAGTGACGTCCACTTGAATGATCGCTGGACGGACAGGCGCCTCCGTAGCGCAACAGCCGTCTTCATATTTGCTCTTTGATCGACAAGACCTACTTTCCAATCCCGTCCAGAACGTAAACAAAAAGAGGTCCTCCTAAAACTTTTCTTCGGGCTTTCAAAACTGAAACCGGTCACACACTCAGACGTCACGAGCTCGCTCAATTCATAAGCCTCAGCTGCTTCGTGCATCGCGATTTCAATCAGAGTAAACTGAAAAGTCCACGGAATTGAAATTTACGAAATTTGTTATTTAAAAAGTTACTAAGAAAAAGAATTGGAAATACTTCCATAAGAAGATCTTTGAGTTGTGCTTGAAACTTTTTAATAACTAGAAAAACTGGATGTAATTCCACTTTGCATACCCCAACGTATGCGAAGTGGAATTACGGGAGCGGTACACAATGACCGGAGGATGTTGATTCTTTTAACCATAATTAGCTGACATCCGTTTTCACAGTTCACTGTGACATTGCGGAAGAGAAACTCGAACAAACCGGATTTAAGGCCAAATAGAGGCTGTCAGGATCAGATTTTCCCTTGAACACAAATGGGTGAGAAATCTTGGGAATGTAACAAGAATCTGTATTTAAGTTTTCGTTAAGCTTTCATTTGTAAAGGGAGTGGACTCATACAGTTCATATTTGAGTTTTGTTGTGTAATGAAAACCTGTGGAGCATTCATGACTCAACATACACGTGACCACAGTAATAAGATTTTTTTACTAAGTAAATATTTCGTCCTAAGTATGATAGGACATCGTCAGTGCAGTTAATTCAAACAACACTAGGGACAACAAACACTTAGGGCGCATGATACGATGGAATCCCTCTATGCGTGCAGCAGCGTGTTCAAGAGAGAGAAAAAAAAGGATTGCATTAAAATAAAATAACACATAAAAATACATGTTAAAATAATAATTATTATTAATCTTATTATAATAAAATATATTTTATGTATGAAAATCGGTAATTAAAAGAGACTGAAAATAAGCTGTAACATGCAGAACATCATCGGCATTCTGAGTGAAGAACTACGTGGATCTTTATATAAAGATGAACGTTTATACAAAGAAAGTGCTGAAGCCTACTTCACAGACCACATCTAAACCGTAAATGATGTTCCTGCTATCCCTGAAGGCTGGGAATTATCATCCTAAATTGCGTAAAATAACTATTATATTATGTTCCCATTTAATACAATCTTTTTTTTATCCAGTTATTTTAATTTAATTCTATAACGCGCTGCTGCACGCATATTGGGATTCCATTGTAAGCATGCGCCCTAACTGTATGTTATTCCTAGTATTGTTTGAATTAACTGCACTGACGAACGATGTCCTATCACACGTGGGACGAAATATTTTAAAAAATCTTATTACTGTGGTCACGTATGAATGTTCAGTCTTATACTTGAGATGCAAGTCAGCAAGATGATTTCATGTTAACTAGGGTGTGAGGCAAGGGTGCACGTTATATCCGCAATTATTTATCATCTATAGGAATCACTTTGTGAAGGGAAGTGGCATTAAACCTGATATCAGAATTGTGAATCTCAGGCCATTTATAATAATCTTTTACTCTTGAACGAAATCGACTGCAGGATTTCTTAACTTGGCATGAAAATCGGCAATTAAAAGAGACTTTGAAAATAAGTCTGCTGGAACGTGCAGAACATCATCGGCATTCTGAGTGAAGAACTAGACCAGAAGAGCATTAATGCTATTTCAAAGATGGCAAACTAAATATGGAAAATGAAACGATTAGTAAAGCTGGTATGGTGGGAAGTCAAACGAATAAATTTATATGAAATAAGAGAGAAATTAGCCAAAACACTGAATTAGCTGTATACAAGACAGTGTTCAAACAATCTTAACTTAGATCTAAGACAGAAGTAAAACAGTTCAAAAGATTTGAAGGTACAAAAATGAGTTCTGAGAAAGATCAAGGAAATTACCAGATCGCATCAATGGCAGTATCATTAAATATGAGGATGGCAGAAACTTGACGCATTCAGGAATGGGTTGGCAGAGCTAATTTCAGGAGGGATGGTCAGTCACTTGAACAGAATGGGAGAAAACAGATGTCTGATACCATCATAACAGGAAAAACACCCAAAGGAAAAACGAGGTCGAGGTAAATTGACGCAATTAGGAGATAAATATAAAATCCGACCATACTGGAGCCTTGAGAGAATTTAGAGGAAAATTTACTTATTGTCCAATACACTCCTTCAAGTACATATCCATCCATGTATTCACTGGACATCAGATGCCGTATGGTAAGTCACATGCTGGGTGATGTGCCACACCAGTCCTCGCTAGGTGGTCCTGTTGTATGCCTTTCTGGAGGCTTCAACTCTCTGAAGATCAGTCATTTCAGACATCCATCCATCTCATTGAAGATTTGCTCCTTCTTTTGCCAGAAACTTTGCCTTCTATTACTGTTTTGAGAAATCCTCGTTCCGTCCTTTCGAAGCACCTGAAGTATTTCAACTTTCTTCCAATACATGCTTAAGAAGCCTTAAAGTTCGACCACCCTTTTTAATACTCATCCATTTGTGTGCCTTTCAGTATATGAAATCGTCAACAGTCTTCTGCTATACTTTTCCTATCAGACTTCTTTAGGTTCCAAGTCTCGCATCCATAAGTCGTTGTTGAAGAAACAACTGCATCCAAAATCCTCAACTTTGTTCCCATGGGGATAGATCCATCCTTCCAGATTTTAGACAGGTCTCCGACTGTCGTTTTAGCCATTCCTAACCTTTTTCTAACATCTTCTGAACAGCAATTCTTCAAATTAATAATGAATCGCAGGTACTCAAACTTGCTGACTTCTTTGTCCATTAAGGACAACTTGTTTCTCAAGAGCTTCGCTGTTTATATTTCCTTTGAGAACCATAATCTTTGTCTTGCTAGGATTGAGCTTAAGTCTTCTGCTGTTAAAAATCTCATTAACTTTTTCAAGGATTTTTCCCAGTTCTTCCTTGTCATTACAAAAGAGTACTGCATCATCAGCGTACCTCAGAACAATCTACCACCCCATCCCGCTACCATTACTAATACTATTATGATAGTATTACTACTAAAGTACGTGTTCCTAATAAACAACGAATTCAGCAAACTACCTTTAACGATAAGAAATGAAACTAACCCAAACAAATACAAAACTCTAATCGAAGAGTATTTATTTTCCCACAGAAATGAGGAAGCTCTGTTCAAAATAATTGCATAAATGATTGGTTTTAGCATATTTGCATTCAAAGAACCAGTCTCGTGTGTAAAACGTAAAATTTAAATGCTATTTAACTGCTTTGTTTTATTTTGTTCCTAATTAATTGTTATGCAACTTTCTCTGTATGATGAAATTTTATTTTATCTGCGATTTTATGACGTAATTATATTATAATAACACGTACATTATAGGAATGTACATATGTGTATAGAATGAAAATGCATTACATACATTTTTGTAACTTTATGCACATCGTAACCTGGATGAGCTGTTGCTCTCAGGTTACACAGAGGATTGTTCAATATTTTGTACTATTATAGGAAGCTTACAAATAAACGAGTTTTTTAGAAGGAAAAAAAAAACTCCGTGAAGGATAGAGAAAGAGAAACAGAAAAAACGACAAATGGATTTCTAAAAGCAAGCCTTCGAAGGCTGACTTGAAGTTTGTTTTTCTAGTCAGGTGTGTATGGAGATTAAAATGACCGCAATTCACACAGCAAAACACGATGGATTATCCGTCATCATTGCACTGTTATGAATCACGTTCTCTCCTCGGTAGAATTCCCGAGTTGACAAGAGTGTCTCACATGGCGAAGTCGATTGCGCATTGTTTGAGATTCTTTGGCGAGCGCATTTCCTTCCACCGGCTCTACGAAAAGTCTTTCAAATTTACTTAGATGCACTTCCGATAACCAAGTTGACAAGGTTATAAGTGGCGTCTAATATTTTAATTTTCCCTCATCTTCAAAAAACGTTCTTTCACACTTGATGTTGAATTCTTGAGTTCTTCTCCCGAAGGCGATCGCGTTTTCCGAGACCTAAAAACGACCTGCAGACTTCTGTTTTATTATTTCAGGAGGCTCTCTGAATGTTTATTGTCCTTGGAAGAGTTAGCGTCAGAAAGCTTCTCACTGACTTTTGCCTCCTTCATTTTTCCTATTTAGCTGAGAAAGATCTGTTCAGACTCTGAACAGGACTCGAAACTTATGTCACTGTGACCTCTTTTAAACGATGACGCGAGTACCAAGGTCACGAAAAAATACTAATTGCAAAACAAGTTGCAGTGAAGCCTCTGAGTACTCCTTTTCGAAAAATGTTTGCATAATTCTCCGGTCTCGAGGCTTTTGTTCAACAAAAAAAAGGAGACGAACTTAAGTCAAACCACGTGATCTTCAGAAATTTGTGGGAAATGACTGTAGAAAGAGCACACACAAAAAATATTCAGACTTGGTCAATTCATCGTTCCTTGTGGCACGACCCAGGACCAACAATTTCGGCTTGTTAGATAACTGCGCACAGTTTCCTGCATAAATATAACTCCGAGGAAGTGATAATGAGACGCAAGAATGACGTCACTACAAATGGTAAAAATGAGCCAGAATTTGATAAGATCGAGAGGAGGTGTCAAGGACATCATCCGTTACATTATGCGTTCAAAATGGAGATCACCTGTAAAAATAACAACGCAAGGCGGCCTAAATTATTGGCTGAATGGAGACCGGTGGATGGCGACAGACAAAGAAGACGTGGCAAGAAGAAATCGCTAGAATCCCTGGATTGCATGGATGAGAAAAACTGCAAACGGAGTGGAATGGAGGTGGGAGACCAGCGCCCGCTTATTGGAGACCTGAAGTGGCTTCAAAGAGTTCCATGTTTGGTCTGTGGAGCAGGGTTTTCGGATTTTCTAAAAAATAATTTAAAAAAAAATCAATAAAAGTTAAAAAAAAAAAAAAAAAAAACCCTAATCCTTTGCCTGACACTAAACGAATGTACTATACGTTTACAAATAAACCTTGCCTGAGTGGGAACCGCATGAAAATATAAAATTAATGAAGAATAGAGACGGGTGGGTCTCTCAGGCTGTACGAATCAAACCTTGGTCCCTAGAAGGACAGCTCTCCTCTTTCTCCACCTGAACAATCTTCGCTCACTCACTCACTCCACAGTGCTGCATCCGATTTTCCTTTTTCGTTCAACAGACCACAAGACACTTGAATTTTAAAGTTATCTCCCCCCCAATGGTGTTTAAGGGTTCTTGGAAAGAAACAAAAGAAAACTTATTTTAAATTATTACGTCTGTTCTACTAAACATTTTAAAAATGGTTTTAAAATGTTTAAACAAATAAGCAAGCAAATCTGGAACCTTGTTTATTTAACTTCAGCTAATTCAAGTGAGCAGATCGAGTTGTGGAGACTTGACGTGACCATCTCTGTACACGCCTCCACGTGCCGATCACGGAAAATGTCGCGTCCACTTGGACTGCTTAAAAATCCTCCCTTCAAGTTCGAGAACAGAAATAGAAGCCGCACTTACTTGAAGTAGCAGAAGATGAAGAGGCTCATCGCGAGAGCGGCCAAGGACACGATGGACACCACGAACAAGATGTAGCTGACGGTTAAAGGCATCAGCGGCACTTCCTGCGGAGGAAAACAAACAGATTAGGTCAACGCACAAACGTAAACACACAAAGCCACTTGGCTTTTATCAGTCCGAAACATTCTTATACATGCATACTGTACTCTACCCCGCGCACCTCGTGTGTTTCCCACTTTACGAGAGGCTTTAATGCATCGAACGTATTTAATTATTCAGGAAGAATCCGATTTTCAATAACTAAAGTAAGCACTGTTTAATCGAAGGATTCCTCCAAGATGACATTCCTCACTCATAAATGCTTGAAAACACAAGCAAGCGCCATCTTGAAATGAGTTTCTTAATATCACACACATCGCGTACAGACAGCGTCTCTTGTAGACTTTCCAGAAATAACAGCTCCCCTTATTTTAATAATCCCATTTCGCACATAAAACGATTTCATGAATTTCTTTAATAAAAAAAAAAGGTTTTGCTATTTTAGTGAATCATTTTTGGAGCCGACAATTGAGTTTCTCGAGAACTTTTCATTCTAAACAATAAAATAACAAGAATTAAAGGTTATCACACGTTCCTTAGGATATTCTGTTTTTTTCTTTCTTTTAAATCCTCGCATTAATTTATTTAAAGGATTGGAAGTGGTTTGGGGTTTTCGCTGTCTTTATACGGAAGATGAAGTATCCGAAGTAGTTCTGATAAAATGCTGTACGTCGAACGGTAACAAGAAAAGAGGGCGCTACTTAACGAAGACAGATAACATTCCATCCTCGTGAGTTTTTATCCTGTTAATTGCGTCTCAAACAGAAGCGAATGCCAGTCAATACAATTTGTTGTCACTCTCCATCGCCATACTCAACCGTTTTTGTCTTTACAAATGAAGCTAGCAATGTCACGAGAAATATACGCCGTACAAGACTTACTGAAGATCGCGCAGTTCATATTAAACAACTTGGTAGCCAGAAAGAGCAATAACCCGTCTCACAGAAAGCAAATGCAACCTGGTAATATCGTAACTCAAATGGCGATGTGAAGTTCAAACTATTTTCAGTTACGATTCGTTTTCGTAATTCTCCTTCCGAGATGACTCAGCAGCAGTCGACGCTCCTCCGCTCTCCCTTTCCGTGCTCTGTTGGAGAAAAAGCAGTTCTGAGTTAGAAAAGCTATTCTGAGGCACAACACGGAAACCGCGTGAAATGCGAGCTTCTGCCAGGGGGCGCAATCATTCGCGATCCTGAATCCCCGAGAAAGGAAATTACGTCGCAGCGAACAAGTCATAAACGACAGTTCAAGGTGGAAAATGCGGCAGCGCAGAATCGACTTGTAATTTCGTTACCGATGGACCGGAGTAGCGTTCCCACTAAGGGGAGGACGATCGCTGAAATCGCCATAAATCTTTTGAAACGCACACCAACAAGCGGGTAACGGGGGTGTTCGTTTCATGCTGGCCACGTTCACATAGAAAAGCGGTTCTTGCATCGCTCTGGCGTTCTTTGGGGGGGGGGGGGCTCCTCCAAAGAACGCCAGCGATGAATGCCGCGGTTTGTTCGAGACGTAACGCGATCCCACGGTGTCGATTGCGCTATCGACGACTGCGAACAGAGCGGGGTCTGTTGCAGAACACAACGGACCGCAGAAGCGTGGCCGCCCGTCAGCGCCACTGCGATATGCGTTTGACCGCATCTCCATTTTTCATTCGAGGGCGTAAGTAGCGGGTTTACTTTCGGGTGTCATTCGCGAATTGTTTCATTAAGCCGCAAAGACAACATTGACCCCCGCTGTTCCCACGATTAGAGTTTCGTCACGATATCCGACGTGGCTCGTTCTTCTCGTCGTCATTTCTGCACTTCACATTAGCACGTGCGTTCACGAAGATTCGTCGTGTGCGAAAAGATTTGTTGCAGACGTCAACTGCTTTAGTTCGGATATTTTCGCGATTAACGAATAGTGGGGTGGGGGGGGGGGAGAGCTGCCAGGGATAGCACTTGAAAGCAGTAGTGCGATACTTCTTCCCCTAAATAGATTCCTGAAGGGCGAAATTATAACCGCCACTCGCCGTCATCTTGAACTTGCTCAGAAACGCACTCTGTTTTGGGAGGGAGTTAAAGGTCAGCTTGAACCGCAGAGCTGAAAAACTCATTTCGAGAGTCTGCACGAAAACGCAGAATATTCGGGATCACAATGCGCTGTTCTGGGGCAGACACTGCGTCCATCAGTCGGATTCCGACATGTCAAATAATGCTGGCAAAATTCACCGATGCCGTGTGTGTGTGTGTTCGTTCATAAAGAAATTGAGTCAATTCAAAGCTAGGATAAAACGAGCATTTCCCGTGTTTCGGGGTCGTGAATTCTGCTGCTGTCCGTAGGGGTTCAGGAGTTGGTGGGTCCTTCTATGATATCGGAGAGCGAAGCCTTTTCCATTCTGAAGATTTTGATGCCGACAATGACACCTTGGATGAATCCTTCGAGTTATGCAAATTCATCGCTTCGGAGATGTTTTCGGTTCCGCGAGTAAAGCTTTTGCTGAAAGAGTTGAGGACGAAGAAAGCGCCGCCGATTTCGATGTAATCTGAGGACAATCTTAACCTCTGTGAATTGCTGGAATGCGAAGCAACAATTTTTGCACGAATTTCTTAGCTTTTATACGAATAGAAAGGTTTTTATTTAAAATTGGAGGATGCCAACTTTACTTTGACCGACTTCGTTTCCTGAGAAAACCCTTCCAACACTCGGAAAGTGTCGCACTTTTCTGCATTCGTGATGGCTTCTTCTCCCCCCTCTCCGGCAGCAAAGAAGAGAAGGCTTCCTTGGAACGACGTGAACTGTTGCTGCTCATTACACGCGCAGTCTGAGGTCGACTATCTTCGCCTTTAAAAGAACTCGCAGCGAATCTGTTTCGAGGTTTTGTCGCTTTTTTCATTGTTCTCTCGCTCGAAAAACTGTCATGAATGCTGTGTGTGTGTGTGTGTGTGTGTGTGTGTCCGCGCGCGCGCGCGATTTTTCCTAATTGATTTGAAATCCAAAACATTTCAATGGAAACGATTCAGAGTGACAGAACGACTAAAATCTTGAGGTGTGACGCCATCTCTTCTGGTCTTCAGCATACATCCGGCTCATCGCAAATCTAAAAAAGGGGTGGCGAAAATAATCGGGGGGAGCTAAGTTTAATTAGTTTTTATTACGAAGAGTTAATTGAAAGCCGAAAAACGTGGAGAATCGGAAGAAATCGCATTCCCTCTATCACTGGAACGAATGGGGACCTCCCCTCCCCCTCTCAGAACAAATGGGGGATGGATATGGCACTGGTTAAGTTGATAAGAGGGTGGCTGCTGGACAGATGTCAAAAAGTCGTATATGGAAAGGCGAAAAACTAGTGGTGTGCCGCAGGTTTCGGGGTTAGGACTATTGCTCTTTAATCCGTACATAAATGATAGAAGAAATAACCCGAAAGGAAATATTGAGTTGTTTGCCGATGATGCAAAATTAGGTAGAGTAATTGTTAATCAAGGCGATGTGGAAGATTTAAATAGGCTGTCAGTATGGAAAAATATAACGGGTATCAGCTTAATGTGGAAAAATGTAAACTTATGCATTTTGAGATAAACAGATTACAAGCTGTTTATTACATTGATTGCAATGTACTCCAGGAAACAGAAGAAGCTAGAGATTTAGGGGTGGTTATAGACAGAGTTAAAGTTTAGAGGACATATTGCTAAGGTAGCCCATAAGATTACTTGGCTATAGGAAAACACATTAACGTGTAGCAATAAGGAGGTTGTAATTCCTCTTTGTAAGGTCTCGATATCCACACGTGGATTAGTGTGCTCAAGTCAGGTCCCCTGCGTTTCTTGGGGATGAGAAAGCGGTGGAGAGGATTCCCTATGGAATGTTCCCTATGAGGATAGATTGAAAGCAGAAGTTGGTTGATAGGGGGAAAAGCGGGGATATGATAGAAACATTGAAGTGTTTAAAGGGTTTTATAGGACAGATGCAGGGGAAATTTCAGCACTTGGCTAGAGGGACTACAATAAGGGGCCCATCCCTGGAAGTTAAATAATGGTGTGGTTAGTAGGGGTGTGAGGACTAGATTTTTTGCTTGGAGATTGGTGAATGAGTGGAATGGGTTGGCAAAATCAGTTGCGAGTGTTTGTCTGTTAATGGGTTCAAGGAGAGGAATGATGGATTGCGTGGATAAATTGGGTCTTCCCTGATGAATCTTCAAGACTCCATGGAGGTGCCCATATAATAATAAAAATATACTGACTGCTATGACAACGTGAAAATGCCCTGGAAAAATTGTTTATTGGCGTTCGAATAAATGGAGGTCTACGTGGAGGCGAGAAAGGTGTGTTTGAAGGATGTCCGATCGACCTTGTCGATAGAATGAAACAATAATACGCATCTCATTCTAAAAGCTGCCCAATGCGGGATTCAATCTCTTTAACGGCAGCTGCCGATCAGTACCAGCAGCATTCACGGTTCCCTGTGGGCGATTCAAATTCGTCTCCCACTTTCTCTTAGGTGTGGCACGTTGGCCCGAAGCCCTCGTTCGTACTTCGCCGACTTCTTTCTCAATAAGAATTTAAATATTTAACGATTGTTTTTCTTTCTTTTAAGAAATCTTTGCTTTATTCTTGTACTCACCGGGAGCAGCAGCAAGTCCATGCACTCCGTATAATTGGTCCGGTTTCCCCACACCCACTGGCCGTCGTCTCCGCACCACCTGTAAGCGTTCCCTAAATGGAGGAGTTAAAAGGAAAACAAAAATCACCGACATTTGTTTAAAAAGCTACGATTTTTAAACACTACAAACACTACTGAATCTGCTAAAACTATTTCGTGCGAGGTGCTGTAAAGCTGGTCTTAATAAAGACTTACGAATAACGGTAGAATTTAAGAAGCACACTTCAGGCACATCTCAAAGATTGCCCATTCCTCTGTTCAACACAAGACTATGTTGGGAGTCCATTCAAATATCACAAACTTGAACAGCAAGTCGGACAGAGCCCGACATACGTCGGGTTCAGCATGAAAAGTTTGTGCTCGACACACACACACACGAGAGAGAGAGAGAGAGAGAGAACTGTTCGCTAATCTCCAGAAACTGGGACGCAAGCTGCACGGCATCAGGAGAGCAGCCTCAAGTTATTTGAAAGCATCGCATTTCCTTCCAGATATGAAATGCAGGCTAACAATGCCGAACATGCTGTAAAATCAACGATGCACGAGGGGGAAAAGGCGTGCATGGGCTTCTTGAAAGATTGTCAGTTTTTTATAAGGGAGCTCTCATAAAAATGTTAAACGAGTTTTAAATTTCTTCTTTCAGGGGCACACACAAATCATGCTTCACTCAGTTATTACAAATTATAATCGGTGCTTCAAAAAATGCATCAGCAAGTCAAAATGTAACGCAGGACACGACGCTCATCTTTGAATCGTAACGGAACAATCATCATCTCCAACTAGACATAAGCAGAATCTCAGACCGAAACATAAGAAGCAACAATGAAAACGTGGAACCGTCAGAAGAGTTAGAAAAGTACGTCGATATAACTGATGTTACCAACTACGGCAACACCAGCGATGTCGAGGGGAAAAAAGCCAAAGACAAGCGCGTTTCTTACAAAAAAACAAACAAACAAACAAAATGTTACATTCAAGCAATGACAGTCAAGGAAAAGAAGGAGTAGCAATAGTATTCAACACTAAATACGAGGCTAATCTTCTTGAATGGCAGTCAGTCTCAAGTAGAGTAATGTGGGCAAATATGAGAATGGGGAACTGGACAATGAGACTTATTTGTGCCTATGGTCCCACAGAAGGTTCTACTAAGGTAGAAGTGGAGGAATTTTTTGAGGCTCTAGAGAAAGCTACCGACACAATGAAAAAGAAAAAGTTGGTCCTTGTTGGGGATCTAAATAGTAGAGTAGGAAATGATTGTGAGACATACAAAAATGTTTTGGGAAAATTTGGAGAAAAGAGCAAAGTTAATAATAATGGCAAATACCTGTTGGATTTCTGCTCAGGACATGGACTGGTTATTACTAACACCATGTTCCAACATAAAAATGTGCACAAATTCACATGGACAGAAGAGGCAAGGAATAAGAAAAGTCTCATTGACTATGTTATTGTTGATAATAATGTTTTCTCCCTGGTGCAGGACACCAGAGTATACAGAGGATTTGAAATTATCATCAGTTAGTCTTGAGTAGGATAAAAAAAAAGTACATCAAAAGATGAAATGCGAGAAAGCAGGTGGAACAGACATTCGAAGAAAAAAGCTCAAATAAGCGGATGTTGGAAAGTTTTAAAGTAGTGCATAATCCCTTGGGTCAATAAAAAGGGAACAAAACTGAATGCGAAAATTGAGGTTAAGAAAAACTGTGCGAAAGAATCTTGAACAAGCTGAATTCATGTCGCATTGGTTTCTCAATAAAATCATCGTAATGTAACCAGGATTTAAGTTGGATCGTTGTAGAAAAGTTACAGGATAAAGGATCGAAGAAAACATTCGTTCAAATGCTACAAAATTTTATTGTGCATTAATTGAGCGACGCACTCAAGTTTCGAGTCCGTAGCGAGAATTGGAATGAAAGAGACTCAAACCTGTTCTAATTTTTTTCTATTCAAGTGGCTTTTCCACCTGAGCTTAGCTTTGCTCACACATTCTTGTAAGCCAACATTGTCAACTGCTTTCCTAATCCGCGATTGATCTTCATTCCGCTATCCTCTCTCAGGACTCTGGCATCAGTGGTCGCATCTTTGATCAACATTATATCTTGCGGATCTTAAGACAAAAACTGATTCGAAGACTCTCCTGAATACAGCAAGTTTAGTGTTTCGGCTAACTTCTCACAAATTTATTTACCTCATTCCCTTCCCCCAAAAACACACACACTTACCATGCTACTTTCTCTTATTCGCTGTGCCTATTTCCACACTTAATTGGCACTTTTTTTAATCCATGAAATATTTCGCATAAGTTCTCCACTGAGAATTCTGGCGACATTTCAGTCTTTTTATTGCACACCAAATTTTTCCAATGTTTATTTAAAGGGTTTTGAAGTCTTGAAGAGGTTAATTAAGAAAAACCATCTGCAATAACCGAAGCAGCAGCCGACAATAACATCTGCAACTTTGATGTTGAACTAATTTTTATAGAAAATTTAAACTGAGAAGATTGGATTATTTCAAAGAAGACGCTTTCATTAAAGGCCTCGTTTCATTACTTAAGGTTTGCTTTTTTGCCCATCTATTTAATTGCGAAATATTCGATGTATGTTAGTTTGTCTTTCATTACAAGATCCTAATTCATTACTGAAAGAAAGAGTGAATATGAAAGAGTAAACAAACATGAATTAGTAAACGAAATTAAAAACTGAAATGATGCCCAGCGAAGGTAATTTCCGCTTCAGAAGAATGTGGAAGTCTTTTTTTTTTCTTATACGCAGCGATGTTTATTATTTTTCCAGTAAATTAAATACACGTGACATATTTCGACACGGTGTACATTGAGAAATATCTTTTGGGCTGCTTTGCGTTTCTTAGAAGCCCGAGATGCACACAAAGCCCACCCCTGACCACACTTTCCAGCTTCTTCACCTCTTCGTGACAAGCATTTTGGACTCCTTTGAAGAGGCTGCACCAGTCCGCTGTTGGATGCACTGGTCTGCACCCGGCATACCATTCTGTGCTCAGACGTTCTGTTTGGTTCACCCCGAGACTGTGCATACCATCGAAGTTTTCCGGATAATTTCCTGAATCACGTGCCGATATGAACCACAGTACAACTTGGTGCTTTTTAACGATGAAAAAAAATTGTTTTTCATAAAATGCCGCGATGAAGTGTTGCATCCTTCCACGCGCTACAGCAACCTAGCAAAGCATCCCACTGTACCCGCCAAGCTCGAGCCCATTCTCCCTGTCATCCAACTCCACGGTGGAGATGATGCACCTAAGCATCCCCTAAACTCGCTCAGCCGATGAAAAGGGTGGAGGGCATTTCATCATCACACCTTCTAATGCACTTTCAACTCCGTAGGGGCGAACTGCGATTCATTAGAATTACTGCTGAAGAATCTGAAACCCCGAGCTCGGCCGTGGGTCGCTTCTGTTAATCCTTTCTCCGGTCGTGCAACGAAACTTGGATTTTTACTTTAAAGTTTTATTAATTATCAAAGCATCGAAGTTAGGCCTAATGAGATAATGCTGCCGGAAGTTTATTTTTCTTACCTTCTTCGTCCTTCATGTGGGCTTCGAGTAACGGGAAGATGACCCTGCAGTCTTCGGATACGACGTGTCCAGCAGGGGTTGGAGGCCAACAGAAAAACGAGTCCCATGATGGTCCGCAGTACGGCTCTAAATAGGAAAAACAATAATAATCAGAAAAATTCGCAATCTCGTTCTCAAAAGAATATCACAAACTAATTTATAGAAAACTATTATATTAGAAGCGATGTCCTTGTAAAGTGGTCTGAGTTCGAGGTTAACTTACGACTGAAAAAAACTGTTCAAATGTTGACCGCGAAGCCTCTAAGAAAATTGCGCAATCTTTTTCATTCACTGCGCCGACCAACTCCAAGGAGTTGGATTAATGAGTGGGGAAATGAAAGCAAAACAGAGCAAAAGAGCCGAGTGGCTGTGAACGGTGGTCTTCTAAGCAGGAGATAATAAGCGTGGTGATGGCAAAACCCATCGACAATTCTCTCTGAATAGCACGCCACCATACGACGGAACATATTCCGGATTGCGTGTGGAGAAATACGATCGATTGTCACAGCATGGAAGTTCTCAAAATTATAGAAATGTAAATAGCTCTAGGTGGCAACGAATGCAGTGACATCTGTAGGTCAACCGGCGAACTAGCTTACATTTCTGTAGTCAGGAAAATGAATCGGACGAATTTAATATCGCGACGCAACTAAGAGGAGCAGAAGGGCGAGGAATGACAGATTAACAACAGAGAAACTTTGCATTGCAAAGTTTCTCTGTTGTTGCATCTTCTTCTTTGCAGTTACCGTCGAGTCAACTTTTCCTAATCTCAGTATTTACCCTTAATCTCCCCCCCCCATCTTGTGATGTCACGTGACGGTGTTTTGTACACTCGCAAACTGAGTGAATCGAAGCGCGTTGGCCAAAACGTATCCCCGTAATCGCGTTTATTGTTTCCATTATCATTCAAACGGTGTGGCGCACCCGAAACACGCATTAAAATGCGTCTTTCCGAAAGTCATTTATGATGCCGACTACAAACTCGACTTAACACTGGGGGGAAAATGAGCGCATCAATAAAAAGGATCGTTTGGTCACTGAGACACCCGATTCGGGTACGAAGATTAAGATCAACTTGCTGAATCAGCGGAAAATTCCTCGTAAACGAAGGTTATGTGCCTCCAGCGGTTCAAGACGACCTTCCGCGTGTAAGATGCAATAAAACGCCATCTCGTTTCCGACAGTCAGCGACAACTAGACACCTCCATTATCGAGTGGGAATTGTGAACGTCGCGCTTGTTTCGTGACCTGAAAATTGTCTCAAAAACAAAACGAGCCAAGCACGTGCAGCGTAAGGGTCGCCTTCAGAAGCAGTTGCAGGATTCTTATTCCTTTTAATGTTTTGCTGGAATTTCGGAGGCATTTTAAGTAGTCGAGGATTAAAACACGGACGGCCATCGGAAAATTTCGCCCGCCATTCTCTTTACACATTCGCAGTAATTGGCTCGCTTTTTTTACATCGGAGTTAACGAACTACTCGATGTGGCTTTCACTTCGTAGGAAAAGGTAAAAAAAAAAACTTTCTTTTCGTAATTTAGTTTAAACAGAAAGATGCAAGAGGTCGAATTCCGACCTCTGTCATGATGAGTGTCCGCAATACTTGGCTTGCAGACGCTGTTAAGGCTGCTGCGGTACAAACTGGACTACAACATAAAAGCAGAGTTGAACAGGGGACATCAGCGAATCCATCACCCCCGTCGATTGATGGAAATTCATCGACTCCAATATTCCACGGGAGCGACTTTTGCTCAGCGAATGACATCCTACTCAAGTGGGTTCACGGTGCCTCGTCGATCTTTGAAACTCCCCTGGTCAAAAAGCAGATGTCGTTTACGATTAGCAACTGAAGCGAGCCCCTTGATCGCGTGCGTGTGGTGTCGTACTTTTTCCGTTTTGCAGAAGGAAAACGCTTTGCCACTTCTTTCTGAGATCACCCAACTCGCCTTCGGAATGAGCTTTTCCACAGTAAACGAAAAGAGAGACTAGGATCCCCCCCCCCCTCTAAAAGAGCATCACGTCAAACAGGGAGGATGGAACATCAGACCGAATTGTAGCACTTTAGAATTGTGGAGAAATCTTAGAAAACCCGTTTTGTTTCTTAGCCTCAACCGTATGATGTGCACTCTCACCTCTCTTCACACCCAAGCGTCAGCGGTGCTCACAATAAAAAAATCGAGGCCTGACATTAATCTGACTGACAGCTCAAGATTTCGCCTTTTAGACGACTTCGCTGTCATCTCCAGAAGAAGGGGATGCAACTCGGATTATCGCGCCATCCCGGACAGGACATTAGAAGAGCACAAAAGTGACTTCAACGAGAGACTTTTGCATCATCTCGTGGGGCGCTGCAGCCCTCTGCTGCTTCATGATGCAGCACGAGAGATGTTTATTCTGTTGTGGGCAGCCATCTCATCAGTAACACTCACCAGACGTCGCTTCCACTAAATGGCGGAACACTTTCCACGCGTTAATCGCATGGGAATATTTTTGTATCAAATCAAAGTTCATTTGCCGTCAGGTGAAATTTAAAAGAAAAAGAGCAGATTGGCCTTTGAAGATCAGATGCCGAACAAGAAATATTTCTCATTCTTATCTGAGCATCGCACAAAAATCTTGTTGTTATAAGCCGGCTGTTGTCTACTTTCTCGATTGGCACAGCAGTGTCTCCGAGCGGAAGAAAGTTCGTTGATGGGAGAGTTCTTTCCTCATTCTTATCCTATTAAAGGTCGACAAGAACCGATTTGTACTCATTTTCAACCGAGATGAACTGGCAAATGGCGCTCTCCCCCCTAGGAAGGCTAACAGCATCCTGTAGCAGCGGGAGAACCTTCATTTTAAAACCATCCCCGCTGCAACGATGATCTCGGCCAACCTCATCGATTGAACGGAACAAGTTAAAAGGATTTCAAACTCGATGCGAGCGATTAATTTCGCAGTCGATAAAGTTCAGGCACCCGTTCGGCTATCCGATGACAAGCTCGGCAACGCAGAAAACCACCCCAAGTGTCTTTTGCCATCAGAATCAACTGACAGTAAGAAAGCCGCTTTTCTAAGACGATGTCGGTACGGGGTCATTAAAGTGATGCGACGGTCGAGGGGAGGGCATCTTAACCGAAAGGAAAAATAAGCCATCCGAGTTCTCTGTGAAGTGTAACGAGGGGTTGCGTTTGGGAAAAGAGGATGCAGGAGTTGATTTTATTGCGACATCTTGTCTGATAAACGCCGGAATTGAGAACGCACACTTTCGGGTATGTCGACGAGGAAAGGGCGGATGCGTTACTGAAGCGGCTCTTCTTGGATTCTTGGATTGGCTTCCCGACGACGTCTCTCATCGCGTTTGGTTGCATTTTCACTTCATTTCTGCGTAAGTTGGTTTTTCGGTGGACGAACAGAAGCATTTCCCCTATTCGAGGCACGGAAGCCATTTAAAAGTCCTTCTGGAGAAATCGCTTGTCAAGAAGTGTGACAGCGACAGACCCCCTGGTGCCAATGCTGGAAACGATTAGCCAAGGATACTTTTTGCCTTTTGCAGCAACGGCATTTGATCAATCAGTCGAGATTAATTCATTCTCACAGCAGGAAACGTCACCTTGAAAATAAAAATACGACTGTTCATTAAGCTCGGGGTTATTTTAAAAGTGTTCAATTTTATGTTTCAGCGGGGAAAAGTGGGGTGCGAGTGGAAAGACAAACGAAAGTAAGGGAAATTTCCAAGCCACTTCAGGCGTCCAAATAAGCAGGGCGGTGGGCTTGCATCTCAACGACATTCACGAGATGTTCACGGCTGTGCTGAGAGACCACTCACCACTCGGTGAACGTCCAGGTTTAAGAAGAAATTCATCCCTTCTTAGCACTTCAACTGACAGCCCTTTGCTGGATCTCGTTTCGTGCAATCGCAACGAAACCAGCAAGGAGTGCTTCGCTTCTTTTTTCGTGATGTTGTTAACATCACTCATTAAAGATCGAAGCACCTTTGCTAGGAAAGGTCAAATGCACCAACGATGCGATTTAAAACAGACCCACACCGTTTTCTGTTTTCGGATGCCATCATTAATTCCGAGTCGCAGCTCATCGTGACCTTCGGTGAGAAACAACACTCGAAGTTCGGCAAGACAACTCGCCGAACGTATGCATTCGCTCACTCGCGTCGCACTTCAAATGCTTTAATGGGAAATGTCAAGGAGGCTCGGGAGGACATGCGGTGGAATATTTCAAAAGCGACATCAGCGGTAACTTGTTTGTTCCTCGCAGCTCACAATGAAGCTGGCGGACACTCTGCTCCCTGGAAGGGCATTCAGGGGACCGCCATGCTGTTGACGAAGAGGAAATGAGGGCACACAAATTACGCATTTCGCAGATTTGCCGCACGAGTCAACTAACAAACCTTTTATATTTTCCGCCCAGAAGAAATAAAATAAAGAATATAAATAACAATTCGCTGATCGGAGGTCGGTGACCCCCATCCCATTCCCAACTTTTAGGATAATGCAAATTGACACCCGCCCCTATTTCCACGATGAACTCAGCGCAATCACATCTCGCAGGTTTTCCGTTCTTTTTTTTAAATCGTGATGACGAAATGCTGCGAAATCGGTTTCGTTCCTTCGGGTGCTAACTTGAATGCCAAAGTTTGAACGTAACGAAGGCTCGGAATCAAAGTTGTGCCGATTTTGATAAGAATTCCTGCGGAGTGAAGGACCTGCCCAAGTCACGATTCAAACGAAATCCCTTCCCGACTTTTAAGTTCAAGAAGGGCTTCTGTTTTTGTCCACTTTGATCGGCGATACCTTTTCAACCATTTATGCTTGCCCTTCGATGGACATCCCCCATCGTCGTGTATCACCAGAAGAACTTTCGCTTTGAACGTAGAAAAAATGTTCCTCTTCGGAAGCAACTTGCACGCACTCCCAAGATTTTTTTTTTTTTTTTGGTCGAAAAGCGGGAACATCACTAACGTGTCTCGCAAGCTATTCGAGGGTTAAGTCGTTGCTTTCTCTTATTTATATCTTCCTTTTCTATCTTTCAATCGCTAATTCACTTCTTCAGATATCGGGCCTAATATATTAACACGTAGGACTGTTTCCTCTTCGGCAAATTCATATTTTGCTGCGCCAGCCAGTATCCTATAGCAGAAAAGATCCTTGCTCAGGGAGACAATACTAGAGTCTGAGGCGTTCTTACGCAATGTCTTACTTTAACACGGCCGTATAGATTCAGACTGCAGTCGTGACCTACATCTATAATTATATCCACTTTCTAATTCCTTCCCGCCAAAAGAGGTTCTATTTTCATAAGTGGTAGTTTGGAATCGTAATCAGGCATGGTTCAGGTAAATATGACAAGTTTATTGGAATATTTAAACAGAATACACAAAAATTCATACACTCAACTATGACTCAATACTAAATGAAAAGACTCGAGTTAAGAGGTTAACATATTCTAAATTAAATCAAAGCAATTGAAAATTGGGATAGAATGAAAATGATATGACGTTAAGCTAAAATTCCCTTCTGCAAGCTGTTCATAAGATAATATAAACAAACCTTCAAATGTTACTCGGTTATTAGTAATCCAAATCCTAATCTCGTTAAGTTAACTCAATCTCATACAACACAAAAGACTTCTTCCAAACAATCCTCCTTATTCCAAAAGGAGGATTGAAAAGGAAAGAACTTTGTGGACAGACTCTAATTAGTCCACAAAGCTCTTTAGGATAATGTTCATAATTTACATTCCAAAGTAATCTTCTAAGAATTCTAAACACAAAACGGAGTGATTCTACTTTACTGAACTTTTTCCCGACGTCTTTCGGCACCACGTGTGCGTCTGTACCTCTTGTTTATTGGCTGTCCAGCGTAGGGGCTACGCTATCTTCATAATGACTGCCGATCACGGACTCGATTTTCGCGTCTCAGGAAACGTTCCTTTCGATGGGATTCTTCAGCGAGGGCTCGATTCTGCTCGGGCTGGAAATCTTACCTTCAGCTCTGCGTGGAATTCTACCCCATTCTCAGGAAAACTCGCCGTCATAGCACTGACGCTTCATCCCCCCCCCCCCTTACTCGAACCACCGGCTAACTTCCGAACCACGAAGACGAATAGACAAGAAAGCCGACGGCGCTCATCCCCTTATATTCTTCGATCGAGCGCCCCCTTTTTGGAGTCCCTTTTGCACGCGACCTATACCTTTTCTCCCCTTGTGTTCATCCCTTGCTCTCTCTTTTGCTGCTATGCTCTTGTATTCACGGATTCGCGTCGACGTGCATTCCACGTGGTTACTGCCGCCGGCGTTAAGCTGGACTCGTGTAGTTGTATACCCTCTATGAAATGTTACTTAATATCCATCTGGTGACTCACAGTCATTCTATACTACAGCTCAAGTGAGGCTAAAAATAAGTTAAATTATTCCTCTTTTAGGACATTTTCTAATTTGATCACAATTGATTAAATATATAAAATTAATGTGAAGTTTCATTTTAATCTCAGCAGGGATTTCTCTTTGTCTGTCTAGTTGAGTATGTTAGATTCTGAATGAATGATTTCTTTGCAAGATTGCTTCATTCGGGATCGAACACAAGAAAAGAAATTGACAGCCTGTAAAGAGGCAGAAGCCCGTTTATACAAAGACTCGCCCCCAAATTATAAGGAAATCGCCTTCAAAGAACAAACGCCCATCTCTGGTTTGACAATTTTCCGGATCGAAACAGATCGAGAATTCCGCCACCGTTTTCCTCGTCAACGCAGCCAAGCTGCGACCACGAGAAAAGCACTTTCTTGGATCGCTTCAATTTCAGCCAAGAGACTGCCAAGTTGGTCGAGGGCGTAAAGACTGAATTTTAATCGCTGCTAGCAAATCCCGCCTGATTACACCCTTGCATAATGGGACGGGGGGGGGGATTGCTGATGTCTGCGCTCTCTTACATCCACCCCTTAACTTGAAAAAAATAGCAAAAAATTTGGCGACAGAGAGTTGTGACGCATTAAAGGAGATGCAGACTTCGGCTCCACATACGAACGACGTCACCTCAAAACAAAAGGCTTCGTTTTCTTCCTTCTCCAACTTTCGTGAAAGCGCTGAGAAATGAAAGGAGTTTGGTTTTTATTTTCGCAAAAGAAGGATTACAAGAGAAAGGAAGATAAAGTGTTCGCCCCACCGCAACCCATGCGCACAGAGGGGAGGAGGGGTCTTTATACCATTGCAGCCACATTTCGGACAATAATGGCACCCCCTTTATCTCGTGGCTTCTTTGTATGTCAGCGTTTAGTTAGAAAGGCATTTCTGTTTAAGATTCATTTCTTAATCTGAAAATTCCGGCACACAACAGCAAGTTATGCTGCGAGCTTCTCCGAAGCCTCCCCGGGAATTTCAAACTTACCTTCCGCTGAGCAGAAGCGCGAGTAATCCTCCTCGCAACAAGCATCATCCCAAAGAAGCGCACGTGGATTTAAACGCTTCACTTGGGGGGGGGGGGTAACTATTGGAAAACGTCTGCAGTTCGCTCTAGAAAAAACAGGTGAATCGCTAACGAAATTGGGCGACTCGCGATTTATCCAATAATCCTGCAGCTAATCTGGAAAAAAAAAAAAAAAAACCGAACAGCTTTCACCTTTGAAAGCAGTAACGAGCCCTCCTGAAAACGCACTTTGGAAATCGGGGACGGACATTAACAACTCAACGATCCACTGCGTTGGCAAACACATTACATGGTCGTTCACAGACGACTGGAAGTGCGGAACATCCCCCCCCCCCCCAAAAAAAAAGGCAATAAATAAAGAATTCACGTCACGTTTTTCGATCTTTGAGCTGTTTGGTTGTCGTGCGGTCATCACTAACGGCAGCTTTCGTTTCGACTAAAATCGAGAAATCCCTGGACAGACCCCTTCTTAAGAACAGCATCTTCCGGTTAACGCAGAAATAAGTCGACACACGAAGGAAAAAAGTTCCACCTCAACTCGGGAAATCGGGTCCGTCTTGATTGTTATGGGTGGAAGGAGGGCCGCTTTGCTGACTCCTACAATGCACGTGCATGAACTAACGACGAGTCTTTCTTACAGATGCGGAATTACTGAACCGCAAAAACTCACCCAAACGAAGAAAAACCAACGGAAGTCAATTCTGAAACTATTCTCAGTTGAACTTTGTGTGTGTGTTACGGGGCGATCAAACTCTTAATCGTTTCACTTACTGACCCCGTTGCGGTTCCACGTGCTCAAGTGGAATGGAAACGCACCGAGTGCTCAGACTGACCTCCCCTTTCTCAAATTCTATTCCGGGAGAACCCGAAGAAAGCCACCTGCACTCAATATTCGCATGCGATGACAGAGTTACGTTCGCACTCGGCAGAAGAGCATCGCGTGGGTGCCAGCGTCGCGGCCATCATCGTCGCACACAATAAAAATCGACAAAAAGTGGAGCACTTCTTGCGTCATCACGGAACGAACTCCCCGCAGATTATCTAAAAATATCACCGATTGTTGACTCGCTCTCGCAGGCAGCGGCACCAGCATGACCTCTAATTGCCCCCTCTCTGCTGAATATGATATTCGTCACACTCACCTTTGCGGAGCCAACTAGTTGCGCATGGAAACAGACAGGAAACACGCGTGGGGTCAGCATTAATGCACGCCCTCGCCCAAGTGTAAGCTATCAAGGCGCGTTTCTTACAGCACTCATTTCGAAACCCGCCTTGCAATTGCACGCATACGATGAAGGGTTCCTCCCCTCCAGTCGGTTTTCAAAACGTCTACACAATTCGCATGAAGCGAAAGGTGAGCAGGATTTCAAGCATTCGTTTAGCAGCACGAAAATTAAAATAATTGAGCAGTTTTAGTGAATGGAAACAAACGCATGGAATCCGATCTCTTAAATTTTGCCCGAATGTAATTAATGCGTACGCGGCAAAAAGTGTAGGTCTACGCGTGAGCGTAAACCAGGCTAATTCCGTGGGTCAGATCCACCCAGGAACAGCGAGTCTAAGAAGGATAGCAAAGGAGGAAATAAAAGCCAACAGCACGTGGAATTAAAAAAAAAAAAAATGGTCACGTAGTAAGTGTTAGATTTCGTAATGTGCTGATGTCGCATTTTGCGTTCTCATCTCTCACCCGAAATCCCCCCTTATGAGCGACATCAGCCTTAAAATCGAATTAAAAATAAGAAGGCGATTTATTAAAAAGTTTATTTTTTCATGTTTTAGGGGCCCGTTTCACCCCTCGAATTTATTGATGTCCTGTCCCGTGCTCCATTAGCCGTTTAATCTGGAAAAAATCGCTCCCAGATGAAGGCTGCATTACGATGAACGAGATGGCGATCCGTCAGCATTCTGCACTGCGACATTAAATTGAAGGCCAACGTAATTACGGGCGAAGCGGATAATCAATTCATTGCGCTTTGGTTTGGTCTTTTCTCGCTGATTTCATCTCGCAATATTTGCCATTAAAACACGTGTTTCTTTTACGCCATCAGAAATTAAGCCCCCCGGGATTATCGTAATTAGACGCGCATCAAATTGCAGTGCGTCAAGTGCGAAAGAGGTGCGAAAAATCGGTCCCCAAGACAAATTATCCTCTTTCCAGGTTACAGACGAGAGTTGATGGGGTTAAATGCGGGGCCCTCGAGTTGCGGGTTGAACCCTTAATTACGTTTGGCGATCAACAGTCTGGAGGCATCAAAGCAATCGCTATTTTTCTCACTCGTTCATCTATTAAAAAAAAAAAAAAAATTACGTCTTTTGTGTAGTGCAAAAGGGGCAGAATAAGGGACAAATCCACTGCGGTCGAAAACGAAATAATTTCAGCAAAACAAAACAATAAATGACAAAATTTGGTAAAAAGTTGAATGGCGCGTGTGGCAAAATCCATTGTATGTACCGCACCGTCGCTGCGACAACCAAAAGCAGTTTATTACACGCGCAGTTGCAAGGATTGTTCGGTCAATTTGGAAAATTAAAACAGTCCGATCAAAGGTTAAGGTGTACCAATTCGATCATTTTTATCGGAGATTCCGAAATAGAAGAATTCCTCGCGAAATTACCTTTTGGATTCGTTGGCAAAATGGAGTGGTCCTCCCGAAATAACCGAGGACACAAATTTCAGGGCGAGTCTTCTTCTTTCACTCTGCCTTATCCCATGTTAAAAGGGATCGGCACACCAATCTTTTAACCTTCCTCTTCCAAGTTCTCTGGTCCAGGGCATCCTTCGGACTCCATCCTTTCTCCCTAAGATCCTCTGTCCCCTTATCCCTCCACCTGAGCTTGGGCCTGCCTCTTTTCCTCCTTCCCTCCAACTCCATATACTCCACTCGTTTACCAACATACTCCTCACCCTTCCTCTCTGCATTTCCAAACCACCTCGGCCTACTTTCTTGTATCTTCTTGCCAGTTGGTCCCACCTTAACCGTCCCTCTGATGTGGTCATTCGTTATCCTGTCCTCCTTTGTCACACCACTCATCCATCTCAACATCCGCATCTCCGCTACCTCCATCTTCCTCTCCTGTGCCTTTGTTATAGGTCACGTCTCCGCTTCCTCACCACCATCTTATACAGCTTTCCTTTCACAACTCACTCGCTTGTCGCACAGGACCCCGCTCATCTCCCTCCAGTTCATCCAACCGCATGTTATTCGGTGCTGTATTTCCTCATCCAGGTCACTATTCCTCTTGACGACCGACCCAAGGTACTTGAATTTCTTCCCAGAAATTAGCCTTTCACCCTGAAGATGTATGACCATATCCTCGTCACTCCCCGTTGATATATATTCAGTCTTCTCTCGGTTAATTTTCATGCCTCTCTCCTCCAAAGCCTTTCTCCACTCTTCCAGGGTATTTTCAAGCTTCTCTCGGGATGATTCGCATAGAACAATGTCATCGGCAAACAGCATGCTCCATGGTGCCTCCTTCTTGACATCCTCCACTAGTACATCCATGACCAGGTCAAAGAGGTAGGGGCTCAGAGCTGACCCTTGGTGTAGCCCTACGACAATAAGGAACCCTTCTGTCATGCCGACACTAGACCTGACCTGAGTTTCTGTTCCCTCATACATCTCCTTCACCAACCTCACGTACTTTTCCGACACCCCCTTCTTCCTCCTACACCTCCATACCTCTTGCCTGGCCACTCCCTATATTTCTCCACCAATCGCCTTAGCGCAAATATCGCATCCGTTGTCCCTCTTCCTGTCATAAATCCAAACTGCTCCTCACCAATTTTCGTTTCCTGCCGTATCCTCCCTTCAATTACTCTTTCCCATATCTTCAATGTGTGTAACATCAGCTTGATCCCTCTATAGTTGCCACAGTCTTGAACATCTCCTCTTCCTTTGTAGATTGGGACGAGAATACTTTTCCTCCATTCCTCTGGTATATTTTCCTGTTGGGCTATTTTCCTCATCAGATCCCATAACATATCCACGCCCTCACTGCCCAAACTTTTCCACACTTCCCAAAGTATCTGGTCTGCCCCCCCCCCTCCACAGCCTTTCCATTCTTCATTTTTCTCAGTACCCAATCCACTTCCTCTCTACTTGTCTTGCACCGTTCTCTCGTTTGCCTCTCCATCCTCACACCTCTGTCTCGGATTCTCCTCATTTAGTAGTTTACGGAAATATTCTTTCCATCTTCCTCTGATTTTGTCCTCGTCTTGTAATGCTACTCCTGAGGCATCCTTTATCTGCTTGACTGATGTTATGTCTTTCGAGGCCTTATCTCTGGCTTTCGCTATTCTCAACAACTGAGCTCCATCACCGTTTCTCTCCAGCTCTTCATAAACCTCATCAACTGCCCTCGCTTTCGCCCTTTCCACAGCTCTCTTTGCACTTTTCTTCGCTAATCTATATGCCTCCTTGTCAGCTCTAGTTCCAGTCGTGTCCCATTTTTTCTTTGCCTCTTTCTTTGCCTTGATCTCCAACTGCACCTCCTCATTCCACCACCATGCCTCCTTATCCTCAGGTGGTCCCTTTCCTGATGTTATACCAAGCACCTCTTCTCCAATTTTTCTAATATTCCGACTATTAACGTCCCACCATTCTTCCACATCCTCTGGTAACTTCATTTCTTTCAATACCTCTTCTTTAAACTTATTCCTTGGTCCTTCCTCTTCCAATTTCCACCACTTTATTCTCCTCTGTATCCGCCACTTCCGCCTATTCTTCTTTTTCCCTTTTATATCACAGTCTACCGCAACCAACCTGTGCCGTGCCGCTACACTTTCTCCATTAATCACTTTACAGTTATTCACTCCTTCCGATGTTTCCTACGGCACATAATATAGTCAATCTGACTCATTCTATCCCCGCTCTTATAGGTTATCAGATGCCCAACTCTCTTCTTGAACCACGTGTTAGCTATAGCCAGATCGAAGGCCACAGCATATTCTATGATTCTTTTACCTTCTTCATTTCTTTCACCACTACTCCAACCCCCATGTACCCTTTCTTCACCGCCTTCCTACATGCCCATTCAGATCTGCTCCGACCATCACTCTCTCACCATCAGGGATTCCCATTACTACTTGGTCAAGTTCTCTCCAGAATGTCTCTTTCTCCTCCTCATCACAACCTACTTGTGGGAGAGTAGCCACAACTTCCTCCCATCTCAAGCTTAACGCTCATAATCCGATCATTCTTCCGGCACACCTCGTAGACTCCACCCTTCAGCCCCTTATCGATGATAATTCCAACTCCGTTTCTTCCCTTCTCATTCACCCCGCTATAAAACAGTTTATATCCCTCCGCCAGCTCCTATGCTTTATTCCCTTCCACCTTGTCTCCTGCAAGCACAAGATCTCATTCATCGTACCCACATTCAGCGACCTGATTCTTACTTTACACGCTCTCTCTTTCTGTTGGACTCGCTTCTTTAGCCGAACCCGTCCTTGGTTTGGTAGCCCACTTCTCACAGTCCTTGGGCGACAGAACTGCGCGTCGCTTACGGGGGACGCCCTAGCCGTGGTCCTTTCTGTGTTATTCAGCAGTGCGAGTTTCACACGTCAATAAAAATTCGCCCTCGAGTCGAGTTTTAACGCGAGAATGAAATGAAGTGTCACGAGGAATTTGGCGAAACCCACCCTGGGGGGAAAGCGTTTTCTAACTCGAATCACCCCTCGCTGCTTCAAGATGTTATTTTCGCACTGAGGGTCGCAGCTTTATTGGGCGGTAAACACAAACACCGACGCAGTCTGATGGAGGGCGAACAAATGTTACTCGATCTTGCGAGAATTGCTGCCTCGAGTGAAAATTTAAGTTAATTTCCAATTCCCGCTTGTCGTAGAAATAAAGACGAGGTCCGGTTCAGAACAGTAAATGGAGAAGCAGTTGGTTACGCAACTAAAACAAATTTCATTGGTTGCGTTTGCGAATTGGCGCTGTTAACGTAAAAAAAAAAAAAAAAAAAAAAAAACTGGTTTACTCTTTAGAGAGGGAAAAACGTACACAATACTTTCGAGTTACAGTATTTGATTGGAGATTTGTTGAACACGTTCATTGCCAATCACGCGATATCGCGCGATGCGAGTTCTCACCGAACGGCCGATCACGCGTTATCGCGTAGACGTCGCTAACTAAATAAAAAAAAATTAAAAAAATTTGGCCACCCCACGAAATTCCAATTTTCAGCTTGGCAATGAACGTGTTAAGAAGGATATGACGAGGTTTTAGCGGCGATAAGACGCAGTGAACTGATCAATACCGCAAGACGTTACAATAAAATGCTGTTCGAAGTGGGGATATTTACAGCGCGAGGCTCCCTGCTAGCATTTCGTTATGAAGGAGTCGAACGATTCCCATTTGACTCGCACTGATCGATTACAGCTCCGAACAACGCTCGTGATGCGATGTGTGTGTGTGCAACAGTCTCCCACTACACTCGAGTAATGACGTAAGTGGGGGATGGATAAGAAAAAATGACTCACCGACATGGGGAAGTTTTTGCGTGGAGTTTTCGCTTATTATCTGATTTCCGAGTCTTAAGAAGTTCGTCCGCTGAGACGTCTTCGCTTTTAAAATTCTCAGTTGAAGAAATTCTTTTGAATTTAACGTTTTTCGTTTGAATAATAAAGATTTAAGGAGGGGGAAATTTCCTCTACCGCTCCCCGCCATTTGGGGGAGCGGTAGAGGAAAATTTATTCATTTAAGAAACAAACGGGATGTTAAGAAAAATACTTCTACTTGGAGTGCTTTGAGAATTCACTTTGCAAGGGGGGTGGGGCTTTTTCATTGCGTACGAACAGCAGGGGATAATCGCTCTGCTGGCTGAGCGAAGAGCTCAAAGTGCATCTCTCATCCACTCCCCTTACAAGTGAGCGAAGAAAGGATCACCTCAAATTGGAGTCGAAATACCCCCCGCTTCCTTGCTACGAAACCATTATTATTAGTGTTACTCTCGTCTCAGGCGCACTTCGCGGTGCAATGCTTTGTTTCCCTCGATTCCCGATTAATGTTCGAACACACTCGCAGCAACAGATGGGATGATCGCGTTTGGGAACACGAGACGGGGGTTTAATTCATTTCAAATGGCCTTTTCACTGGAAAACAGAACTCGGGGATGCTGCACACGTAACCCAAACGTGCCGCAGCTGCCACAGTTGGGAACATTCGTTTAACTCACCCCCCCCCCCCACCTCGGGCACTAATCGTCTTCAAAGAGTCCGCCGCGACGTGATTCTCATAACAATCCCAAGTAGGGGTCGATAGTTGGGGGTGCAAAAAGGAGGTTTCAATGGTGGCCACGAGCTGATGCTTTGTCTTCACCGTTTTCGAATCAAACGAGCTCGTGCTGAATTTCACTTCCCTTTGGCGGGGATCTGTTCACGGCTTCTGAAGCTCGGCTTTTGCGACCGCAATTCAGCAGCATCGCGTGGTCCCTCCATAAAACTCGCTTCGAGTGTCAATCTACTGCATCCCTCTCGTCGAGTTGAACTGAAACGCACCGTCACAAAGTTTACCCGACTCCTCTTCGCATTTCAAATCTCTCATTTGTACTTCAACTGGCGAAGAAATCCACGTCCGTTCGATATTCTGAACAACGTGATAACGCCGTCAAACGGATGCTCCTTGGCACGAGCAGCACACGAGCCCAACGTACTGCTTTGTAGATGAAAACGTGTCGCACCAGCTCTTCTGCCATTTCCGAAATCCTTCTCGTGGTTGTGTTTCTCCTCTCAGCAAATTCAGCGTCCAAATATTTCACCAAATGCGCAGCTTCGGCTATTCCTAATCGCTATGGCAACCGTCCATACGGAAGGGCAAGCGCCAATTTTTTAGCTCATCCCTGCCACTTGCTTTTCTTCCTAAGTTCGTTTCAGTTTTCGTGAAGCCTTTTACGTCGAAATATTCGCGACGTTTGGCTTCTTAGCGATTCCATTTCTGCGTTGCTCACGTCAGACATGTTCGGTGGAGAATCCTTCATCGAATCTTCTTCTTAGCCAGTTTCCATTCCGTGGAAATTTTCGAAACACCTTTCAACCCACAAAAGCAGTGAGACTAACAGGAAACTTGTGATCCAGGGGCGTCTTTCGCTTTCTCCCCAAAGTTTTTTCTAGTCATCTTAGGATTGGGTCACGTGATCGTTCATTTATCACTGGACAACAAGATGGAAGCGTTGGTATCCCACCTGACTTTTCTTTTTTCACAATTCCCGCGCAGAGAGGCGGGATCAACACCAATTCCCTAAACGATTATTTTAATTGACGATTATTTGGAAGCGAAACTCGATTTGTGGCGTTCAGCGATGACCTGACTTCGCTTGGAAAAAAGTTTGAAAACCTGCAGGAATCGGAGAAGTCGATTTTACGTTGCCGTAAAAACGTCTTTTTTTTTCCTTTCCCGTAAATGAGATTTGTTTTCGTCCGTCAAACCTTCGATCATTAGCTAAATGAATTTTATGCGAAATCCAACAACCGCCGAGAACGTTTTTGTTGCCGAGAAGTTCGACCCCGAGCTGCCAAAAAACCGAGCGGAAAAAGTGCCGCTCGTATTCAGATAAGACTCCGAGATTTGCTGCGAAAAGAAAAATGAAAGGGGCTGTCGGAACATGAAAGCGCGTGTCATTAAAAACGATGCTTTGATCGAATTCCAAACGATCTCTTCCAAGGGAAAAGGTCGCAAATGAATTTCATTCGCGAATCGAAACTCAATTAAGCAAAAATTCGACTTCGATGAAGTGATTTTTTTTTTTTTTTTAAATAAAAGTCCGAAGCCGTTAATATAATTACCGCGCGACGGAATGCGAAAGTCATTTTTAAACCTTTTAAGAAGATTCATTTTCCTTTTGATAAATCGTTTTGCTTCCTCCTGAATGCGGAGGTTGCGTTTCCTTACGATAACCCCAACAGTGAGAGCCTCAAACTCATCTCAGCACGGAGTCAAACCCGATAATTAAAAAGGAAAACTGATTCAACTGAAAGCATTTGGGGGGGGGGCGGCCTCCGTTCATCAGACGATGCCCACAAATGAGAAAAAGTAATCGAGTTCCGCTTCATTCAGTTCGATCCGGGAACGACATCAATACAACGGAAGGGGGGGGGGGCACAGGAAATGCGGAGTCAAATTCAAGGACAGAAGCGATCACGTGAACTTGAATGCCGAAAACGAGTGGAAAAACAGAAAGCTTCAACTTTTGAAAGAATCTTCAAAGAACACGAGAGAGAGATTGATGGAGGAAGCCCCCCCCCCTCATTGTGGGGATTCCATTCCTTCAGCAAAATCCTCCGTTTTAGTTCAAAATAAAAAAGGCGACACTTTTCACGCATTTCTTTCCGTCAAATACTCTTCGCCATATTCCGGTAAATCTCATCGGACCGCCTGTTCTTCTACGTGGGTGATCTGCCGCAGATGAATAAACTCATGGAACGAACAGGATCAATCTCTGCGGCACTCGCTCTTTTCGTGGATAAACGCGGTGACCCTGAACCGGAGACTACGGCTTACACTTTCTTACCGCATCGTCATAATCCCGTTCATGCACGAAGCACCCGCGCTGCGACTCGATGATTCTGAAATCGAATGTTCATTCAACTCCCTCGAATTATTTTAATAAAAAAATTCAGGAAAAATAAGAACGAAATTCAGTCGCACAAAAAAGAAAGACATTTTCTTTATCAAAAGGAAAACGAATTCATCCTGCTCTACTCCGATTGTCGTGCACTAAACAGCCGACTTCCTATAACGGAAAACGATTCGATTATTTCTTGCGTTTTCGTTCGGAGTTGTGCGCTGGAATGATGACTCACGACTCCTCGTTATTCGGAGTTTCTCAGCGGGCGAATATTCTCAGCGCGTGTGTATGGAGGAGTTCGTTTCAGGTGCGTGGAGAAGGGAAAACCTTTAAGCAGTTAACGCTGAAAAAAAAAAAAAAAAAAAAAAAAAAAAAAAAAAAAAAATCAGGCATGCCTTTGATGATCGGTAATAAATCGCCGTGGATGGGACAACCATAACAGTTACTTTTGGCTACAGTCCGGAACTTAAGATTACGGACTGCTTCCTGATGTCGGAACGGTAATTTGGACATGAAAATCGTCATTTTACTTTTCTGAATGTGGTGCGGTGGCATCGAAACAGCAGGAAGATGTAAAGCAGCCCCCACTTCGCTGATCACTGTTGACGAAAGCGAAACGCTCAAAACCAAGGCGAGAAATGCGCAATCAACCGAACAGACAGTAGCATGACGTAATGGAGCGAATGCCATCCACATGCACAGAGGAATCCACCATCGCACTCTCATGTCCCAAGTGAGGTTCCGCTGCTGTTCCCCCAAGCAGCGAGTGCGAGGGAAAGTTGTCTTCAGGAAACGGGCGTGCGCTGCACTGGGAAAGTGAACGACAAGATTCTCGAGTTCGGCCTCTTTCCATTCGAGACATCTTAAGGGAAAGACCGAAATATGACCTCAGAGCTGCTCTAGTCCGGACACTGCGTGTGCCGTAATACTTCCTGCCACGTCCGCTGAATTACTGAACCGTCTATCCAGCACGGAGTTTCATCGTTGCTGGATAGACGGTCCACGCAGCTAATGCGCGGCTGCTCAGGGTTTACTTCCTCATCATCTCGTAACTGGAGGATGTCATTCGTGGGCGATTATTTTGCACATTCCCCAATCAGAATCTGAATTCCATCTTCTGCCAATCCAAACCGCGAAGACGAATGGAAACAAACGCGAGTGGTTTCATTTGAATTCGTAAAGCGAGGCAGAAATACGAGAGACGAGGAAGCTCGTGGAAATAGTTTTGGATCTCATGGGCGTGCGTAATTAAGAGTTTAAAAGTTAGCTTCCGGACAGAACTTTCACGGCTGCCTCCTCGTGGAGGATGCGCAGATCCACTCTAGTAGGGGAAATGGCGAGAATAATTCCGGCGCTTCGGCTGGGTCTTTGTACCACGTGACTCGCATTTTCTTTAGTTGACTGCTCACAATACTCAAGTGGGCAATCAGTGATAAAACCTCTTTCGAGTCTGAAACTTGAGATCCGTAAAGGTGAAAAGTCATCGCAACACATCCTTTGCGTCTCTTCCAAGATTATAAAGTGATCGTTGAATTCGTAAATTCTCAGGAATGTTTGCCAAAATGTATGAAGATGGTTTTGACCTTAATCGTTGGCGAAATTACGAAGTCTTCTCAGCGGCTAAAATTGTAAATTTGTTTCTCCGGGTATTCGCTTATTACTACGTCCAGGGAGGACACCCTCTCCCCAACTCGATCCACAAACTACGGCGAACCGCATCATCTACTGTCCACCACCACTTTCACAGACAATCAGACATACACGTCGGGATTCGGACCCGCATCGTTTTGGATGGAGAGCGGATACTCCAACCAGGCCGATTATTACGGAGAAATTATCGGAAGCAGTTTAAACCGACGGTTGGATGGAGTTCTTTGCTCCGTTGCAATTGCGCGATCTGTTCAAGCTCAGCGGAACATCCACAGCTCGGGAGGTTTCGACGAAGCTCTTTGGTTAGAAAGCCCTTCCGGGACGAAGCCTTGAAAAGGGGAATTCAACTCCCCCCAAACAGGCAAAGTTGCTCGAGACCATTTAAGCCCCTTTAACACGCAGAGGACAGCGGGGGTAAGGCCGAACGAGATTCGTTCAAGTACAAAAGCAACGCGTTTGTACTTCGCCGTGTTAACATTCGCAAAAGGGGGAGCTCATCCACCCACGCCGGAAGCGGGGCGTTTATGGCCATGAACACAAAAAGAATTGAAAGAGTGATGTCGACAGTCGGTCAACGCCGAAAGGTGATCAAATTGCGGAAGAAACCGCATCGAAATGATCGGGGAGTTCCCATTTTGAGCGAAGGATTTTCATAAAATGCGCACGTGCAGGATTTGCGTGGAAGCGATTTTAAAAATCTTCGCTTTGGGGATGACCTCGAGGGCATTCAACTCAAACTCGACGCTTTCGAGGACGAATGAAAAGTGGACTTTCAGGACATCCCAAAATTTCACTCCCGCTGACCCCAGCGAGTGAAAGGATGTCGTCAAAGAGGTGGACGGCCTAACGGAACTTCAACTCCCAATTCCGATCATTTCTTATTCTTCCATTTTCCGACTCGCCGCACGCTCGGAAACTTCTGCAGCACCAACAGCGTAAAATTCAAAATTGGCAAAGCGAACTCCTCGTCTTCCGGTGGCCGCTTTCTTTAATCGGCCATAATTAAAGCATTATCGAGAGAATTACGGAACTTATTTATCACAAGCGTCAGCATAAAAAACCGTAATTGTAATTCCGATACCTTCGAGTGCATCATCGCTGCACTACGAAAAGAGGAGGGGGGGGACGCGATTTCGCTGCGCCACGAATTGCAATCCTGAACAAGTAACACGATTGTGTATCGAGAAAACAATCCCTGAAAGAGCCATCGGCGATGCCGGAAGGGAACAGAAGTGCACGACGATCACCTCCGATATCCCACACACGCTAAAAAAGGCCCGCGGAAAAGAGATCGCCTTCACCCTTATCGATCGGCGAAATGTGTGGCATTCATCAAGCAGTTCTTATAAGGGCGTCGTATTTCTACGCACACAATTTCCGCGGCCTCGTGCTCATTTGTCATCCTCACGGAAAACGCCTTCTCGCCTTAATGACCTTTCGTTTATTCATGAATCGCACCCCCGAAAAATGTTTTTTTCTTTTCACTTTTCAATGCAATCCTTCCACTGCTCATTCGTCGATCGCAGCTTTATTTCCAGCGAGTCCAGGGAATCAACGCCCATCTTGCAATGGATCCTTCGTACTTTTGCCACTCACAAGAGTTTTGCTCCAAGTTCGGACGCCTTCTGCCGCACAAAACTTCGCAATCCCCTCCAGAAGTCCGCTGATGGCATCACACGGTTCGTGCATTTCATAAAATTTCCGGTAGATTATATCCGCAGCATTTCCGTTAGTGTTCGCTGTGTCATCTCCACCCCCCCCCGTCGTATATTTAATTAAAGGAGGAGGAGTATTTCTACCTGATGTACTCAAAGCGTTCGTTTTTATCTTCTACTTTGGGAACCACAACCGACTCCGTTAACCGCCGACCAGTTCTTCTCCGCCAACTAGCGTGTTTGCCGATGGTGTGGTCAGTTAATGCGTGCACACTTCATCGTGGCTGCTAAGGAAAATCTAGAATAGCGATTCCGAATTGATTTCTGAGCACTCGTTTATTCGTTCCATCCCAGTTATTCAAACGCCCTTTAAGTTGCATCTTCGCCATATTTTGTTCATCTCACCTCCCAAAAAATCCAAATCGCTGCTCTCCAGAGCTGAACTGTTCCACTTCTGACCTCCACAATAAAGGGGGTGGCGTTCATAACCCACCGGAAAACATTTCACCACTCGAACCGGAGTGCCTCGGCCATTTCACAAGCACGATGTAAGCAAACGCAGCCACAGTTAATAAAACCGCCGAATTCAAACTCTACTCAAACGTTTAACTCGAAGACATCAGAAGATGAATCTTAGTGAGCATAAGTAGAAGCGGAACCACTCGTAAAGCAAGAAAGAACATCCGTAATTCAGGAAAACTGGGACATCCTGCTTATTCGCAACTTTAGGTTGCCGTCTCTCTCTTTCTCTCGGGATGTGGATTTAAGCAACGGAAACCAATTCATCGCAGCGATGCTTACGCGCTCTGATTTTGTGGCTACGCCGAGTAAAACTGCCTCAATCCTTTCTCGCGGGATTTTATTAGTAAGACTTCGCTAGCAGACGGGTTGATTTTCACCACCTGGTGAAAAACGTCCACCGCCCTGCTGACTGGAATCCTGAGATGGCTTGAAAATGTCTTCGAGTTATCCGAGAATCCAACTCCAATGGATTAAAATGCTGCATTAAAAAATCTGCAGTTTTTCTCGCTTTTTTTTAATCGCAAATTATTGCGCCGATTTTTCCGAAATATTTTCAAGAAAGGTTTTAAAATGAGGCTCAATTTAGTTGATAGACAATTATTTGAGTATAAATTTCACTTTTTCACGATTGTTTGGTGTTCGTCATTACTCTTAAAATACTGAGAATTCTTCCTTTCAATTCCTTCGCTTTCGTAAGCGAAGGAATTGAAAGGAAGAATTCTCAGTATTTTTCTGCAACTCATTCTGTGGGACTGCGTTTGGAGTAAATGCCAGTGGATACTTCGACCACCAATTCACACTCAAAACTGTGGTTTCTAAGCGATGCTAAAGATTGCGTCAAAAGCTTGGGGTTGTTTTTGATAGCTTCAGAATGCGTACTCCAAAACAGCGTTCACATCCAGAAGGTGAAGTTAATTAATTGAAGGTCTTTTAAAATGATGATGAAGATTACTTTTAACCCAAAGTTTTTTTTTTTTTTTTTTTTGCTTGATGCGCCTGTCCTTTTGTTCGTTTAAGTGAAAATCAGAATAATCAAAAACACTAACCTCGTAACTCGACTGAATTTCGAGAAGAGAAGATCCCCCAACCATCTTCGCCGAACTACAGCTCAAGTTCATTCTAGATTTTCCTATTCGGATGCTTTACCGTTTCAGCTAACCCCCCCTAAAAACCTGGTGGCGCTGGAAGAAAGGAGATTACTGAGCTAAACCCCCTAAAAACATCGAATTGTATCGTTTTGGGTCTTACATTTTTATGTGAACTTCTTAATTAGCGGCATACGAAACAATCCCTATTTGCGGACCTTCAGGGTTCGAGGGTAACAGCATATCGGAGTTGTGTTTAAACAAGCCTCGAAGAACTTCTGGCAAGCGCACTTGGAAATCTGAGAAATCTTCCACTTCGCTACCGAAAAGGTGTTCGCAAAGTGCGGCATTAAAGCCCCGTTTTAATTCCCCCTACTCGAGTTTCCTACCACCAGTGACGTCAAAATGAAGCAGCGTTTCATTCGAAGCTCACGTGAATGGATGAGTAGCCCGAGCACGTCTCCGCTAACTTTACCTCCCGCAAAATGCTGCAGAGTTTGCCGTACATTTGACGAGCCAAACATGAGATCAATTTTCCGATTGCACTTCTGCAACAAAGGAAGTGTTTTCATTGCGAGAAATAAAACAAAATAAGGGGCATTCTTTACGGGTGTAATAGCGGCAGATGGACACGGAAGTCCTGTTGTTCCTTATGAAGTGCTAAATACTCGACATTCCTTAAAATGCGTATTCTGGGGGGTGGGGGTATATATCGAATATCTCCTCCCTCTGTTACCATGAAGCATGGATAGGGGGGTTCGATCCCCTCTCTGTACGAATTTCCTCGCGCAGAGTTGTTTCAAGAAAAAATGGCCAACTCCTAATTCCCTCATCAGGTTGCGAAAACTTCGAAATGAAAACCAAAGTCCCCCATGGGTTAAGGGGCTTACGCATGACCGCCCCCACCATTTCTTCTGAAACAAAAGATTTTGAACCCTCGCCTGTTTTGGAAGACGAAGTGCTTTCAAATCTCCTCTTCAGAAATGGGAATCGCTGAAAATGTGGACAGAAAAGCGCGCAATTAAGAAGCGACGACGTTCGCTAATAAAACGTCCGAGTATTCCGATTCGAAAATAACTTAAGTAATAAACAACCGAACGCACCTTTGCTGCGATGACGTCACCCACTCCTCTTCAGGGCAGTCCGAAGTGCACGCGTGCAGTTTCACAGGCGCCACATCCTCTTTTTATTTATTTTTTCCTCTTCTCTCTTACACAAAGTGACGGAAGGCATTTAACCTCACCTACCATTCCTTTCTCTGCGGTTTCGTTGGCGATGAAAAGCGTGAACGGCATTTGGACACGACAGTTTCGCATACCCGCGAAATGAAAGATTAAAACGCAGCAAAATTGCGCAAGCAGTCGACTGCTACTGAGTTAACAGAATGAAGTCGGCTTCAGGGCAGCGGGGATTAAAAACTTGAAATAAAATAAAACTGCAAAAGTGTTAAATGCGATGACGAAAGAATCACTCACCTGGTCGGAGATCGTGACTTTCCACACACGCTTGAAAAACACGGCAGTGGAATGAAAGGAAGTCACGTGCCAGGGGGGGGGGGGTAATTTTGGAACGCGGCAGCAGACTTCGAATTTTAACGTGAAAATGCTTCGTAAATATTCCGATTATTTCTGGCGAAAGAACGTCGGTTCTGTTTTTAATTTTGTTCAAAATCATTCCGAGTGTTTCGGCCAGCGGAGCACCCCTCGATTCTTTGGGGAGAAATATCTCAGCCGCCAGCAGTGGAATTGCAAATGACACCGTTTTGTTTCGGAGCTGCCGCCATGCAAAAGAGGTCGCGGCGACCAATGAGCTCCTTTTGTCGTCTCAGGGAAAATAGTGAGAAGGTGAGAGACTGTTTGTAGTCGTTCCGTTCAATTGCGAAGAGAAGAAAAGGTGATCCGCTATCAAGCGACGAGTCGGAGCTTCAATAATTTACGGAAGAATGGGAATCGTCGAGTGTGCAAAAAGGAACGGAGAGCATTGCTCGGAAGCGATAACAGTAACGACGGAAATATCCCTTCGGGTGGAATCTTCTCTAAATGTCAAACCATTAAAGTGTTCAGGGGGGGGGTGTATTACGATGTTTTCCTCCCACCCTGGACCAAGTTTATTTCCGCTAGAACGCATGAATGGGAGAGAGTTAAAGCAAGAGGAGTAACGCGACCCTCCGTTGACATTTTCGACCACCGAACGGTAATTTACGAAACGAGAGCTTTCCCGTGGGCAAAGTGACGCAAACAAATTCGAGGCTTTTAAGACCGCCCCCGAATGTTCTTTTAATTCGCGGCTTGTTCTCCAATGCATGCACTCGTGCTTCCTAAGGAACTTTTTTCTTTCTTCGACTGTTGCAGGCTGATTTGCTTAACACGAAAATCTCACGTCTTCTTCCCATTAACACACGCGAGCTTTTGTGAGATGCGCACTTCATTTGACATTACGGCCGAAGCAAAGGTCACCAGGGATTATGTCAGCTGACTGGCTGTGCTTCTGATGCTTTTTTTCTGGGATGAAAAAGAGAGACACACTAATTAATCTTCACTTAAAAATTAAAAAAAAAAATTGTTCGCATCCTAGACGGGGTTTAGGGATGGGTCAGGATACGGATGCTCAGCACTACATTCTCACACCCCTTCAGGCGTGGCCTTTTCCCCCCAATGGCAGACGAGCCCCCCCCCCGAGTTGCTTGAGGCAAAATCTTCCTCCAGGGAAATCACTGCAGGAAGAGAAATCGGACATAAGCAGTGCGTACACCAACTCCGAGTTGCCTAAGGGGAGGCGGTAATTTTTGTTAGTAATTATTATTATTACTATTATTATAAAAACTTCCACGGGGTCAAAGACTCATCGCGAGAGGTGTCCACTGTTATACACAGTTTATCATACCGCACATTAAATATGTTCACTCTCTCTGCGCTCACCACACTCTGGCAATGCATTCATTCACTCTTCTTTTTCCTTTCCAGCCTTATAGGCAAAGTGCCCTGTTCCGGACTTACTCACCACTTTACATCCAAAAAACTTGCTCCTCACCCCCTTGCGCACACTCTCCTTATACAACTTCCAGGAATGACCTCTTGTTCTCTTCCTATCTTCGCCTGTTCTGTGCAAAACCTCCCCGGCATTAACCTGGTAATAACCTCTTAACAGCTTATATGTCTCGATCATATCCCCCCTCCTCCTTCTATCCACAAATTTGTGCAAATTGAATTTTGTCAATCTGTCTTCATACTTGACATTCCAGAGACCAGAAACCACCTCACTGAATCGTCTCTGAACCTTTTCCAATACATCTTTTTGAAAATCAGGTGACCAAATCTGTGCACAGTAATCCATATGTGTCCTCATCAACGCCTTACACAAAGGAACCATAACATCCTTACTTCTATAAGTCATTGTCCTACGCATCAATCCCATTATCCGCTGTGTTGTCTTCACTATTTTAGTAACATGTTCCGGAAATTTTCGGTCCTTGTCTACAATCGTTCCCAGATCTCTCATCTCCTCTACCTCTTTCTAGATATTTCCACCGATTGTGTACTCTACATCCCATCTCTGCTTCCCAAATTTCAAAACCTTACATTTTGAAACATTGAATTGACATCCCCACCCACTCATTTACCCATCCATCCAGCCAGCATTCAAATCCTCTTGCAATGCCATTGCATCCGCTCTTCTCTTTATAGTTCTCCCCGACTTTGCATCATCTGCAAACAACTGATGGATCCAAAACAGACAATGAACAAGCAGTGGATCCAAAACAGACCCTTAGGATACACCGCTAGTAACTTTCCTCTTCTAGGATATCGCTCCTCCATAGACTGATGCCTCCATAGCTGATGCCTATCAGACAGCCAATCTCCAATCCAGCGAACCAATTTCCTGTTCAGCCCCACCGTTCCAATTTAATTACCAGCTTGTCATGTGGCAATTTGTCAAACGCCTTTGCAAAATATCAATATCCCGCTGTATACGCAATCCCTTTATCCAACCTATTTGTTGTATTATAAAAAGTAAGCAGATTGCTGAAGCACGATCTCTCTTTAGGAAATCCATGTTGACACCGAAGAGTATTTTTCTGTTGTCAACCCAATTCTGAATCTTAGTCCAGTCCTAACTAACACCTTGACCACAAGTCCAGACACACTCAGACTGGTCTATAATCCAAAGCCCTACCCTTATCGCCTCCCTTATGAATTGGAACAATTTTACCCTCTTTCCACTCCTTTGGAACTTGGCCCAATGAAAGACTCTTGTTGAAAAGATGTGTAAAAGCTGTCGTTAACTCTCCCTCAAAACACGTCACGAAATGATATCAAGTCCCACAGCCTTATTTACATCAAGTCTATTCAATTCCTCCTGTTCACTTACTAACAATTCCTCCTCCTTTCCCACTGCTTTCAAGTTCTGCATGATTTCACATTCACAAGAATGAAATACCTTTAGAAATTTCTCACTAAATATCTCAACTAATCCTCCGCAGAGGTTATCATTCTTCCGTTTTCACCAATCAATCCCACCCTTCCGTAATCATTCTTTCTTCCACTGTCCACATATCGAAAAAATTCCTTAGGATTTTTTTGGCCACTTTAGCAAACTACTGCCCTTTTGCTACCCTAATCAAGCGAGTCACCTTCCTCGCTTGCTCTTTGTACTTCTCTTGCAACTGATTGTCATAACTACTCATCTTTGTGCTTCTTCCGTGGCACCTTCTTCTTCCAGATTGCATACCTTATCTCTTGATTCATCCATTTCATCTATTTACCCTCTGAACTTTCTTCTGAACAGTGGGAGAGGTAAAGTCTGCCGCTGATGACACACAACAGAACTACTTTTATTGAAAAAATGCAATCACTAAAATAATTTCCAAAATCTGTCATTTCCACGCGAACAACTTAAAAGTACATTTTCTTTTAGAAACAATTTGCGCAAACTGTTTCTTCCACGGGCGATTAAAACACTTAAGATCAAGCATCGGCCCATCAAAAAACCGAACCCATTTGTAATTAGGTCAGTTAATCTTCCGATTGTATCAAAAATCAATTCAGTTCCCTTATTCTGTGTAATTAATTGTTTCTGTTTGCTTTATTTTCCCCGTTCGCCATGCGACCAGCAAAAGGAAAAACGCCGAGAATACTCGGTGACTTTGCGTTTGCCCTCATTACCGACAAAGGGCTCGATCCTGAACTTGAATCCCGGCCAGTAAATCGTGTGATTGCCAAACGTTTTTCGAAGCAACTCAACCAGGGTGGCCACCCAGCAAAAATATTTTGTACCAACTTATGCAGAAAAAAAGGTACTAGATCTGAAAAATAAAGAAGTACTAAATTTTTATTTGCTTTCGTTTCACTCTATTTAAGACATTTTACGATATTACTACCTTATTATCTTAGATGAACTCAATGTAAAACCGCTAACTTAACACATGTACAACAAAAATGAAAAGAAAAAAAGTCAAAACTCACCTCACTGTATCATCTATGAGTCCAAGAGCTGCAGTTGTCAATCATCATAACAGAAGTCCCAATTGGAACTCTATCACTTCACACGTGTATTAATTTACCATATAATTTTTAGTCTCATATTAGTGTTAAAAATATCAGCTCAGCTAATCAGCTAACGCCTTTTTATTCCCGTATACGGGAGTAGGCGAGGCTATTTAGCCCTATCTAACTTTTGGAGACTGAGTGGGCAGTTCAATCTCCATTGGTACCAATCAGAGACAGATGGCCCAAGGCTATCACTAATTAAGCGGTACGCAGTGAAGAGAGACGGCTCAAATGTGCCGCCATCTCGTGGTCCCTAACCCTAACACAATATATTTAATGTCTGAAATAATGTGGGTTCTACGGTCGATTTTCTTGAGTTTACAGGACGAAAAACCCGAGTTTCCGGTAGGAAAAACCCGCTTGCCCGTGCCAGAGATCGACTAACTCGGGAACCGGTCGAAAAAAGGCTTAGAAAAATTTCCTCTAGTCGCCGACTAGACTCGAAACCAAGTCTTCCTTCGTGCGGCCAAGCGCCTTGTTTAAAATAATGTAACATTAACTTTTCAGTTATTTATTATGCTATTTACATATATACAGGGGTTCCCACCCACAAGAAAAACACTGGAAGTATTTATTCATTATTTTTATCAGATTTTGCTAAATTAATTAACTCTTCAGAAACAGTAAAATCTGTAGCTGATGACTGTTTCAATTTTTCTTTTGTCAAAAGGAGTCCATTCATCAAAGGAGTTTTTTTTTTTTGATATTTCATTGCGTGAATCTACAGCCAACGCATTTTTTATAAGACAGTTACATTTAGTGCTTCCACACTGTATTTTCTTAGCAATTTCACTATCAGGAGCAATTGTTTTCAATAGAGTTGGAAGAGTATCCATAAGCCACAAAAGCAGATTGTGTTCGGCATCCAGGGCTGTTCCGTGGGTTTGCGACTCCTGAGTGCAAAATTTTTGTGCCCCTTCCCTTTCTATTAAAAATTAAAGGATCCCGAAGTACAATAACACGTTACGAATCATTTTATTATACTGCTCATTAAGAGGAATGCATTTTAAAATAAAGAAAAAACACAAATAGTAAAAAAAAAAACAACATATTTTATATAATAAACAAACATACTCCTATAATGTAACGTGGAACATAACAAGAAAAGAAGAGACTCTCAGAATAACTCAGCGTGCAATAGCACTTAGGATTTGTAACATCAGCAAAATGGAACATGTTAGAAACACGGAAATAAGAAGGAGATCAGGCAGCATAAAAGATGTGGTAACTGCAGTATATGAAAGCAGGATGAGATAGGCAGGTCACATAGCCAGACTTAGGAATAACAGAGGGACATATAGAATATTCAACTGGCAATGGGAATAAAGAGAAAACCAGGAAGACCCCTATAAGATGAGAAGATCCACTAGTGAAATCTATGGGGATAACATGGAAGAGAGGCTCAAGATCGAGATCGAATTGGAGGCGTTTTTGTAACCTGCACTCATGGAGAAATCCTGAGTGAAACACAGGTCCATCAAGAAGAAAACTCAAGAAATTCCTAGAATGTTTGTTCAGTGTGCTGAGAGCAGTGATTAAAGTAAGTTGTGTTGAATTCGTACCATTTATTTAACTACCCAGCGACTCAAAACCCCTCACTGAAATCTCTCACATTCGAAGGTGACAAATACACAAACAGTTCAGTGTATTATTTATTCCCTATTTTTTTATGAATGTGTTCGATTATTTCGCCCCTAAATTGTGCCGCCCGGGTTCGTTGCACCATTTCCACCCCTGAACGGAAGGGACCTGTCTGCATCATATGCACATAATCTTAATTCTGCCGCTTTAATTTATTTTTCCGACAGGTATTTGGAACCGGATTTAAACAGTGACATTATACCCGATGACCTCTTTTAGATTCTACATTCTGCTAGCGTTTTGGAGCGTTTGCATAACGAATCAACAGACATTTGCTACCATTAATGCTTATATCGCAAAATTTACAATAAGCAGTGTGTTCTTTATTTATTTACCTGAATAAATCCAGGATTTAAGAAAGGGATCCTCCAACCATTCTTCTTTGAAGTTTTGCTTATATGACTTTTTCGTCTTTTTAGAAGAACCTTTTTTAACCTGTGTGAGAAGTGGTTTCTTGTGAGCGGGAAGGGCTGGCATTGAGATCTTCACTTTCATTGGTTCGTTTATGTACTTTACTGACTCATGCACTACACATTTTCCCCTGAGATTTAGAATCGAATTTATATTTAGAAAGTTTTTCTTGTCCATGTTTAAAAGTAAAATCTAAATAATATTTTCGATGAAGAATTAAACAAGTTTTTGTTAATAAAATTAATAAAAACACTGGACTGCTTATAACGCGCGGGAAGTGTTTGAACAGCGAAGAATATATTTTCATTGGCTAATACCAGTCGGATTGCCTAAGTACGGGATCGTGGGGGTGAGAGAAGACTAGCGAACAGTGAGAGGGATAGGAAAACATGAGAAATCCTATTCTTGTATCACTGAATATGGGGAGGTGGGAGAAGAGAAAAAAATTTTCAATTCATATGTCTAACTCTCATGTTGTTGCTGTTATCATTACGGTATTATTATTATTATTATTATTATTATTATTATTATTATTATTATTATTATTATTATTATTATTCGGAAGGGAAAAAGCACTAGATTTGTTGGCGAACGTACTAGAACACTAAAAATTTATAAATCGTACTAGATCTAGTACGAAAGTACTAGATGTGGTCACCCGGAACTCAACTGCATCAGAAAAAGAATCGAAACGCTCTCGTGGAACGAGAGTGTTCAACTGTAATCAGCGCCCTCTTGAATTTTATAGAGCGTGACGTGTGAAAAGAATAAGACGTCTTAAATTGATATCGCAGTAGCAACCGAGTAAATGTTAATGACTTCGCTACCGTGTTCGTTTTAACAAATTAAGACCGGAAGCTACAAATCATGTTGCACGTGAAGTGCCCTCTTCTGATAAACGCGACACCCACAAGAAGCCATAAATTAACCTGCAAAACTCACAATGAACCGGTGTTATCGCCTCTGCAGCGAATGCGGAGTTGAATGATGACCACCACGCCTGGGAACGAGCCCAACTATAGATTTTCCGCAATAGAAAATCCATAATCCCCCTTTACTGATTCGTTTAACAATACCCAAAAGGAATTAATAGTCCTCCACGAGTTTTATATCAAAAGGAAGGACAACAATCATTAACAAAAGGGATGGCGTCGTTCACACCGAAGCGAAAGATTCCATCTTATCTTGGACGCTTCTCAAAGCAATCGAAATTTCAATAAATTGGAGGACTCTCTGCGCAAATCCTCCCTCGGGCGTGGGTTGAGTTTTAAAGTCGCAAAAATCACCCGATTATCTTCAGTATTTCGAAGATAGACACAAAATACCCAAAGAATTAACGTCTCGTTTTATATTCGTTGCGATTCTTTACATTTATAAAGTGAATTATTCTTATTTCTGATTTGTTTGGCTTTTCTGTGCACAAAAAGAAACTTAATCGCGTGGAAGGCAGCAGATCTACGCAGGAGATGCGAAGCCTCAGAAAGATAAAAGCAGACGGAGCACGCTTGCCAACGGTTCTTATTAAGAACTCTTGCAAAGAGTCGAATGTAGGCCTTCGTTTGATGCTGAAGGGAGAAGATGGGTATTGGCCCGTCAAATCAATTCCTGGTATTAAAAAAAAAAATTCGGCACCCAAAATGACCTGTAAATCGAATCCAGATTTTAATTACCTGCATTCGATCGAAGGTGCAGTGCAATCGAACCTGCTTACTTTTAGGGTTAACTTCTAGAGGGAGCAATCCAGCTTCGGTTTAGGCTGCCTAAAAATCCAGACTGGTTTTTATATTAGTAAAAGAAAGGATAAAAAACCATGTAATCCTTCATTCTTTCTTTATTCCAACAGCGCCAAATTAAGCTTTCTGGGCGGTCCTTTTCTTCCACACTTTTATTAAATCGTTTCAGCAGGGGGGGAAGGAATCGAACTTTTTTTCGGGCCTCTCAATCTCAAAATATGGATTTTGTGAAAGAAAGGGAAGAGCTAAAATTGGGGCCACGTTACTCGTGAACCCCCATCCCCTCCTTATACGCCGAATTGCGAAGTTGTTCGCCTTGAGTTGTTCGCCTTGAGGCACGCACTCGACCCAACTTGAAAAGAGCCCAGCATTGATTTTATGACGTCGTTTGTTTTTGGCTCCGAAGTTCGGAGACGGACCCTGAAATTGCAAATTATAATTCGGTTGTCAGGAATCTTACCCGCGTCATGGACTTAACAGAGTGTTCGACATCGTCTGTTCTGCGTGAATAGAAAGAAATCCAAGCCTCGTGGTTTTTGGCACATTAGAGGGCATGCCTCCCGTGCGTATCAATTTCCGACGAATGACTTCTGCCCTTGCTGTGGCCCGAATAAAAACTACGAGGGTCTACGGCAGTGCATTCATCGCCTTTCCGCTGAAAGGAATCTTCTTGTTTGCCCTGGCCACGAGATTGGGATCAGCAGAGCCCTGTTTTAAGAGATCCATCTGCGCCGCCATCACATTTCGTATGGCACAGAAACTAACCTTTTATTCGGGTTCGTCGGGCACATTTCTTCCTACGTGCGATGCGATTTTCCTTTAAAAACGAGTTTATTCTTCCCCACATTAAGAATGAAACCATCACGCAGCAGTATACGATGGGTTCGAGTAACATTCGCTTCCCTCATAATATTTTAAGGAGGGATTTCTACGTGGGACAGTAGAGAGAGGGAATGAAACAAGGATCAAAATCCTGCTCTCGTTAATTAAAGTTGAGCAAATGTGCGGTTATTTACGATGAATTTCGTTATTTCCGATTTCATTTTCACGCGGACCAAATAATGAAGACTTAACAGGACAGGAGGATTTCCGAGTGAAAGGGGGGGGGTCAAGGAGTCAACCGGAAAGATCCGCAGTTGAATAGTTGATAAGAAACTGATTACTGGCGAAGCAGCCAAGAGACGACAAAGTTTCGCCGCTACTTCACGCTGCGGAATGACATCAAGGACAAGAAGGTTACGCAAGAACACAAATAGCTGAATTACCCTCGCAGATAAGAAGCGGGGAGAAAGAAGGCTTTGTAAGAGCATCGCGGCTTCTTACGCGTCACTTAATTGACAAAATAACTGAAACGCAGCGTCCTTGGAAGATTGTTAAACAGCTTTAAGATTAAAAGTCTCCATCTCAAGAACTGTGCATTTTTTTTTTTTATTAGCTCGAGAAGGCTTTCTCAATTGGAGCGATGGTTTCTTCCTCAGACCCCACATTACAAGAGAACAATTTTAAAAATAAGAAATAAAGCCCGACGAGATTATCTTTTCGGTATCAACTACCTAACAGCGCGAAGGAGTTTAAAGTATACGAAAATAGGACATTACGTCAACTTTGATATCTCTCCCGGGTTTGGCTCTCACTGAAGAGACCTCAAGGAAGGTCGAAACTGGTCTGGGTAGTCACCTTCCCATAATTCATAGCAGTGGCGCACCCAGAGGGGGAGAAGGGGCCCGGGCACCCCCCAAAGAAAAGGAAAAAACACTAGAAAAATTTCCAAAAATCTTTTCCTAATTAAAATTCATTTTTTTTTTATTTATGTTGTGTGCTACTCATGAATTAGCGATCACTGCGGATGCTCAGTCATAGGTCGTATGCGATGTGTAGCGTGTATTCTCAAATAGTCTACTCAACTCGGCCCCCCGCAAAGGTTAAATCCTGAGTCCGCCAATGATTCATAGCACTGTCCGGAAGGAGATGTGCTTTGCATTATGGGATACTAAGACTAGTGGTACGAAGTCATGAGCTTCCTTATACAAGTAGCCGCAGTCGTGAAGGTAGTACTTCACGTGCAAACTTTGTTCGCTTACACTTGGATAAAGGATGAAGCCAAGAATGTAATTTCTTGGCATCTTTAATTTAAAACGATTCTATAGGATTGACACAAAAGAAATTGCCTGACATCGACATGCGTCGTTATTGCTGAGCACTGATGTCTGCAGGAAAATGCTTTGCAGTAAAGCAGTGGGACGCTGCAGTTTTAGAGCCGAAAAAGGATCGGCAGGCTTGGGAGTTAAAAGAGGGCATTCGGGGTATTTTCCCCTCGTAAATTGCCGAAGGAAATCAAACATTGGAAATCGTACCCTGTTGGCAGAATTTTATTTTCATTTCGTGTCTTTCCTTAAAATTGTTCGCGCAATCAGCCTTTGACGTTTCCCCACCCCACAGGGGCATATCGTTAATTGGAATGAAAACCCAATTAATATCATTTTTAAGACGCTGCTTTTACTCTCGTGAGAATTAAAAGTCCCTCGCACTCATAAAAGGGTGAATCCTTCTAACGAATCGAAGTGCATTACACTGAGAAATAAAATCGTTCTTTACGTAGGGTCTACGGAAACATTGGCGTTTGAATTTCGATCTCCTTACAACAACAAAAGCTAAATCTCTCCGGACCTAAGCCATCCCCCAACAGTCGGTCTCCATTAAAATCTTGAACAAACAAACACGAAATCTGTCGGAGCCTCACTCTCAAGCCCTAAAGAGCCAATCGTCCCTGATCTCCAACCAATAGATGGCGGGTTCGAATCCTACCGTCAGGAGATGCGTGTTTTGTGAATGTCTCTTTAGGCAGAAAACGAACGCGATGTCCTTCATGTGCACTCGAGATAAGTTTGAGATTGCGTTTCTTAACCACGTCGGCCCTCACTTCTCAAAGCACTCGTAATGATATCGCATTGTAATGGCTGTTTCGTTTTTGCTAGACCTCGACATGAACGTAATTTAGTGAGTCAAGTCCACGAGGCACACCGTACAGCTCTGCTTTGACCTGCAAGCAGCTCACAAATGAGAACCGGACTGAAGGCGGTTTGAGAAGTGTTTTGTGTTTTTAACTCAACCGTCGAGTGAGCCAAATGACTTTTATTGGCTTAAATGCGTTGTTAATCTTTGATCGCATCGCACTAAACGCGGAGTATTCGCTAAGGGTCAACCCATTCGATTCCTCCCCCTTCCCATGAAAATTCGTTCGCGTCTTGATAGGAATTGACGAAATCCGCACAATTGCTTGAAGACCACGAATTCGGAAATGCGAGCACTTCGGCAGAACGACGGGGAACCGTAGCAGCGGTACTCTTGGGTTCGTGCATGGGCACAAGGAGGTAGCTTTCGGCCGAAGCGGAGTGGAAGTGTTTCAAGTGAACCGGAAAAACCTCAATCACATTTTGAGATCGTATTCCAGCATTTACTTCAACGATGCAAATGAACTCCGTCGATTGAAAGTCGCAAAGGCGTTTTCGTTTACGTCCACCTGAAATTCGAAATTCTTCAAGCTTCATTCGATGCGCATTTCAGATCTGAATACGAAGACCTCTCGAGCCCACACTTCCACTCGGTTGTATGCTGCGAGTGACCAAATCCCCGGCAGCTCCGATCCCTCCCAAAGGCAGTCCCAGAACTTCCCTCAGAGAAGATTAAAATAAACAAAACAATCCGGCAGAACGGAATCGAAGCTGAAGTCGATGTAAAGGAACGGAGAGGGAGGACGTGACTTCCTACTGAAGCAATCAATAAAAAAACGTACGAGTAAACAAAAACCGTCCAAGACGGGGAGGGTGGAAATGTCGAAGTTAAGCTTCGTCTTCTTTTGAGGGGACTTTGGACTAAAATGCAGAATAAAGAAAGATCGCGCGGTGATTGTTATCGCGCCAAGAAGTGGGAATAATTCTTATTCGCTGAGCATCGGGGGAGGGGGAGCATCTATCCGCACGGAGTGTTCGCTTATTAGTACGAGGATTGACGTCGAACATTTGAAGGAATGAATTAATCTCCGGGCGACGTAGTCTCGTTCGTGCAAACTGCCTCCCTCTAAAGCCTTTCTTCTTCTTCAGGAGGAACAACCTTGCTGGGTGAGGTTCGTCCTCTTCCAGCCGTCGTTCATGACACAGCGAAAAGATGTCCGCTAAGACGGCCGTCAAATAAAAAAATCTCTCCGTTACAGACCTGGACCGGATTTGAACTTTCCCGGACAAACAACGCGCAATTGCGGGTCCATCGGTTGCCGAATGACAACAACCGACAGCACGATAATGCGTGCTGACGCGTGCAGTAGAAAGGGTGACTCGAAATACGCTACTACTGGCTGAATCCGGTTCGGCCAACGAGGCAAGCAAGGGGATGGAATTAACACGTGCAGAACTTCCTGATACTAAAAACGTTCTGAAAAGACGAAGATTGCGTGCAATGAAGGGCGAAGGTTAAACAGAGAAAGATAAACACGGGGAAAGAAGGATCTCCGCTAAATCGCTTAATCAGCTGCCAAATTCTCCGTCTCGCTTTTACCGCTCTCGAAGAGACTTCAGCATAAAATATTTCTTTGACTCTTTCACCTCTTCCTTCGTGGCCAAGTTCGATCTGCAACGAGCCATTGCTCCATTTTCGGATGGTTTTTTGGCAGAACCTTCACAGCCGCCAATCCTCCACGTGCGCAGATCTAAAGGGAATTCGGAACCGACTTCCATGTTTCGTTGAATCGCTTCAACTTTGATTTGAGCCCATCTCAACAGCTCCTCATAAGAAGGTGTTCAACGCCCCGAAAAGGAGACAAACACGTGTCGGATAAGTGGGTCACTTCAAATCTTTGCATCGTTAAGTCGTAGTTTCCTGCAACTTCGCCGAACGCTCCGTCAGCGGATAAATCGATAATCGCAATTGTCTAAGTGCCTCGCTCGACTTCTGATTTTTTGATGATGGTGAGAAAGTAATTGACAATCACATTTAGCCCCCCCCCCTTACTGCACGCTTGAAAAGAACTTTTCACACGCAATACGGAGTTTCATTTAATTCATTCGGACAGCCCTCTCTCTCTCTCTCTCTCTCTTCTGCGCCACGTCGCGCTATGCAAGTTCCACAAATGAAACCACGACAAACGAATTAAAATTTCATAATAGATAAAAGGAATGAAAAGAAAAAAACGATGCTTGTACGCTGACTCAAGAAGGATCTTTTACACGCAAGCAACTAAATCGCAGCCAAGCAGAGAAAAAAAAAAAAGAAGCTTAAAATGCGTCAAAAACCAAACTCGCATTTCGGAAACCATACGAAGAATGAATGGGTTAAATAAATGAGAAGATGCTCGCTACTACTGTCTGATCGTCGCGCCTCCTACCTGTTTGTTCGCGTAATTTATTATTTTCGCCTTAAAACTTGGAACTGCTTATTAGAGGATTGAAGTGGTTTGAAAAAGTTCCTTTTTCGGTCTCAGGGCAGCGTGTTACCGAATTATGTAACTGGTAAGCGAACTGCCGCACCAGCTGCGCTAATAGATCTGATGGCAACCCTTCGTGAATGCGTGCGTGCGATGGAGCAGGAAAATATAGGGTGGTTTCGCTACTCGGCAATTCAGATTTTTGCATTCATCTATAACTCTGCTGTGCACACGCACTAAGTAAATAGGATGCTTCGCTGCTCGTTCAAAAGAGGGCATCGAGCACTTTTAGTATTGACGGGACTCCCCCCCCCCCATAACGAATAGCTACATAAAGATGAAGATGGATATGGCGACCTACGAAACAGCTTAATGGACTTGAAATCTGTAGGAAAACATATGCTGGGTGAGATTCGTCCTCTTCCAGCTATCGTTCAAGAGCGCACAACTATCGGGAAAGAGCGACAGACACGGATATAAATTCACGTCGATTTCTATTACCACACGCATTCGTTAGTGAGGACTCGAAGCTGTTCAAACCCCAATGAAAGAAGATCACCTTTTAACTCGGAAAACTTTTTTTTGCCGTTAAAATAATTCAACATCTTCACGCTGATGTATCGTATAAAACACTCGCAACTTGAATGTCGCGCGTGGCAAATTACGCCCGGAAGAATCCACGAAAAAACCCCAAACAGCGTTTCAGTTGGGTTCAAAAGAAATGCGAAGATGCTCCGACAAGCCGCGTTATTAACTTCGCGGCTCTCGTCAGAAACGTCTAAAAGCGCACTTCGCGTTTGTTTACTTTTCTATGAGGGAACGCGCACCAGAGGAAGATAACGCACCCTGCTGATAATTCCCATTTTAATTTGCGCGTGCAGCATCGTGATTGAAGTTTCTGTCAGCGGGTAATGAGATAAATAGGGGACCGCGGTGATCGAGGACAAAAACGTCTGCGGCACAATGGAAACTGATGGCTCGTAATTAGAGCGCTTGAGCGAAGATAAAACAAGAATTCACCGTCGACATGAACTAGAATAGCGGCGACAGAGGCGGAGAGTGTAAACCGACGAGAAGGAAATGCGAGCAGGGAACTGTGGGAACTTTAGTCAGGAAGATTAACTTTCTGAAAGATGAACTCTCCTCGGACTAAACGAACGAACACAACAACAACAAAGAGTTGAATGTCAAAGGATCCTCTTGACGTCACTTTAACATAATGAGAAGAAAACAAACAGTTCGTCCTGGCTGATGCTTTAATGGCACATTTATTAGAACGCATCGGGAGCGCCACCTCAAAAACCGGCCGAAAATAATTGAGCAAAACCGTTTTGTCAGTAAAATTTTGCATTCGTCAAGCGAATTTCTTCCTTCTCGTAGATGAGAGCGAAGTTCTCAGAATCACGTCAGACATCGTGAAGGGACTCAACATTTCTCGACTGAACCTCATTAGTGGAAACGCTTTAGGAAGCTTGCGTTTCCATTAATGGTTTCAAGATGTTTCGATGGGCAAGATGGTTGCCCATCGAAACATCTTGAAGCCTCTCGGGGTTCTGCCAGGCCGGCAAACGTGTGTGTGAGTAGCGATGTGTACGGAGACATTTCCAAAGCTACGATTGCAGAGCAGTTGGAAGAAAGAAATGTTCCACGGGTGCAACTGAGTAAGAAATCCCTTACTAAACACTCCATTCCCCTCTCCAATTTACCCCAAGACAACAATCTGGAAAAGTAAGCAAAGAAAGATCATTGGCGATCTCAGTTTCAACACTAATTGTGTTCGTTTTTATTTTGCAAAACCACACCATCCACCTACTCCATACCAAAACTCCAAACAGCTTTCTCAATTTCATCTTCTGTGACTTCCTTCGTCTTATTTGAGATCGCTCTGATGCACGAGGTCAGGGAGTTTCCATATAAGAATTTTTTTATTGTTTATCTTCTTTGGCTAAACATCTCTCTTCATCCCATTCTATCGGATTCCTTTGCTGGCTCTGCCACTACTCGAATGCCATCAACAGTTCTGAGCTCTTTGATTTCGTTTAGTTCAACTTTCCTAAGAGGATGGTCGCCTTCGTTTAGACATTTCGTGTTCATAACTTCGACTGCACAGATCCGTCACGTAGATATACCAAGACATTTGTTATCACCTGAGATCTTACTCCAATTGTTCACGTGCTTACCAGATAATATTCATCTCTCTCCAAACATTTACGGCTTCTTCCTCACTCTTGTGGCCCTTCCAGGTGTGTTATACGTGTGTTTATACCCTAGGCAGGTAAAACCACAGTCTAATGTACCTTTCTTCTCCCACAGAGCACACTTCCATCCCCCACCCACCCCTCATCATTGTGTGGTCTGGGATTATGTTTACATTTTGTGCCTCATTTCCTTCGCTGGACTTTGTTGTTTTCAGTCTTCTGATCCGAACATTTCCACTCAACACATGGCTGAAACATTCAACATTCTCGTCTCATACTTAAGCCGTGTTTCTTCTCAACGTGTACCAAGCCAATGCAAGAGAAAATTCACGCATATCACAACTGTCATCAAAACGCTTGCAAACGAACCTAGAAAAATGTTCCTTTTTCTTACTACGACATTGGTAAACGTTTGAAAAAGTCTTTAGGTAACAGATAATTTTCATCATTGTAGGCCTGGCGTTGCTTGGAAAAGTTTCGTATTGGATCTTAGAGCAGGCTTTCTGGATCATTCAGTGCTTTGCTTACCCACCGTAATCAATAAGCAATTGGTTACAACCTTCCATGGGAGTGATTCACATAAAAACAAATGATCGACGTATCCCGATTAGAAAGAAGACAACGGACACCGTAATGGGAGAAACAAACAGCCGTGGTGCCCACCTTGATGGATTGTAGGACCTCCTCTCGCTGCGATGTCTGCAGCAATCTTGCGGGACACACTTTCCACCAGCGCGCGATATCGGTCAATTTGAATTGTGGACCATTCTTCCTGCAGGCGTGTAATGAGGTCCTGAACTGTGATGCTGATGTCCCTTGACCTCACCCAACGCTCCAGTTCAACCCACAGATATTCAATAAGGTTGAGATCAGGGCTCTGTGCAGGTCAATCAAATGTGGCAACTTTCATGCCCACAAACCACGCTGTTTCAGCGGCAGCCTCCTGACACGATGCAATCTATTGCTGGAACAGACAAAGATCAGTTCAGTAAAAATGCCACAAAGCAGGAAGCATTTTGCATTGCTCAGAATTTTCAGATACCTTTCGCAGTTCAATGTTTGTGGCACCACAAAAGAGTTCCGATACCGAACCAGGAAAAACAGGACCATTCCCTTACACCGCCACCTCCGAATTTCATGACTTAGGCTGGGCACTTTAATATGAGACGTTCATCAGACATCTGCCATACTGACACCCGTCCATTTGCTCGGTTGTGGGTGTCGAGCGATTAGTCGCTGCAATACACAGCTTCCCAAGCTTCCATGTCCCACTGCACACGCCCTTTGCACCACTGAAGCCGACGCTGAATGTTGGTTCAGGTAATGCGAGGCTTGTATTGCTGTCCTACCATGGAAACGCATGTTGTGAGACTCGCTTCTGAAGGTTTTTGTGGAGATTCGTGTTCCTATCGATGCCCGGAACATGCATTCGATGTGTAGGCCGACGAAGGCGGTTTTTAAATTTTATCCTTCGTAGCAAACTTACGGTTACGTTCGGTTAGTGTGGCGAGTTTCCCACTGCAGATGGCACTTGCCTTGCAGTTGACTCCTTTCGCTTCCATCTCAGTATGGTATCACTGACTGCTGACCTGGGGTAACCGAATTTGTCAACAATTTGCCAACCAGATAGGCCTGTCACGTGGCATCGTATCACAACGCCTCTTTCAAACTCCGCCAGATCCCTTCTCGCAGCCATTTCACCCGGTCACAGCTGCATTGACTTGGGAGCATCGTATTCCTCCAGTTTATACCGGCAACTAACACGTGATTCGTCACATGGCACGATGCGCCTTGTCCGTGGGATGTCCGTTGACTTCGTCCAAGCAGTGCGTACAAATTATGAAAGTACCAAAATCGAGGAAGTGGCTTTCACAAATGCAAGTCGTCCTTCTTGGTCGCTATCGAAAACTGTCGTCATCAGTATTGGTCCAACCAGGCTTAAAACCACCGAGTACAATTCTTTTGCACTCGAATGTTCTGCTTCATCATTACCGAAGGAAGAAGAACTCTTTCTCAAATTTGCTCATCTTGAGAAATGTGCTTCTGCCTTTCCTAACACTGAACATTCAATGCTCGCTTTGGATTCTTCTCCAGAAAGCGATCAACACACTTTGGACAAAATGCTGCTTCTTGTCCTAATGGCATTTTCTGAAGGTTCTGGCGGTTTTGGTTCCACGGCAGACTCCTCTTTTGCGTCCTTTCCTGTTTATTCTGTGCAGTTCCTGTAGAATGGAAATAAACGCGTATTCAGTCCTTTGTTAAGAAGGGAGTCAAATTTTCACCATCCAAATACCGTACAGCTACCTGAGGAAAGCATCAACACTCAGCTTCTCCTCCACCCGGAAACCTTTCAATGAATTAAAGAGGAAGACAAAATCTCGTTCGTGTGTCACTCATAAATTTACAAATGCTACGGAAGTCTGGAGAATCTCAAAGTTTGTCAAATTTCTTGACTTCTCTTTCGCTTTTGATTTGGGGATTAGCGCAGACAAAACTCCTTTCGAGACCTGCCTTCTTGTGGTCGTTTAGGATTTTGCTGGATTAAGAAGCATATTTGACAAGACAATTCTTATTGCGATCATCGTTGTATAACGATTTTACGTAACAAACCGAAAACGAATAAACAAGCCAAAAGAAACGAAATTCGGGCTTGAGATGCCGTCATGACTACGCTGCTCAAATATGCAGCCGATTGGTTTGGAGATCAGAATTTACTTGCACGAGTTTAATACACGTATGGTCGCTATTCTGACTTTTGGAAATGGTCATCAGCATTACCTTTGTCATTACAAGTTTCGACGGATCGAGCTTTCTTCTGATCCTTTGCAACCGACGCGAGAATTCCAGAGGACTTCTTTCTTTCTCCTCTCGCATTAAAAACTTCCAGAATATAAACTTGCGCCACTAAATTCTGCTCGCCAAACCATTCTTCAGTGCGGTTCTGATAACTTTCTTAATTTCACTGCTAGTAGGGAAGAATCTTTTTTGTATTCGCAAACCAGGCCTTTTATTCCAGTCCTATTTGTGATCACTTCCAAATCTCTACACGAGACGGGCTTCTCTTTTTGGGGATTACTCTAACCTCAAATCTCCCTCTCTCGGATTAAACATTTCGTAAATATCGCTCCTCTCCATTTATAACGCTGTATTGTTCGTACATTTCGGTGCTCATCAGAAGAGAGCAGTTAGATTGATTGGCGACTCATCTTTCACCAATTCACGCGCTTTCTTTCACACTGACATTGATGCTTTGCTGCTCGCGTTCTCTGCAAATATTTCCACGGTCCCTGTTCCCCAGAATTGCCATCGATAAATTCCCCACTCGCTTCTGCGTGGACAGCTATTCCACAAGCCTTTTTTTCTTGTTTATCACCAGAGTTAAGCTGTACAATGCGACCATCCCACTTCGATATCTGAAGTGCACGCTCCTGTGCGCGCGCGCGCGCGCGTGTGTGTGTGTGTGTTCGAGCAGGCTGCATGCCTTTGGGCACGCAGAACTCTCGGAGTACGTCTTGTTACTTGGGCCTCGGATCGATGTGCCTGGGGGCAAATAAGAAGAAAAAATAATTGATACTTTGTCTTGACAAACGAGTGAACTTTGCCTTCCTTGTTATAACAATCAACGGAATTCATGTGAGGAACTCTCGAACTATTCTCGGTGGGATGGGGACGCTAATCACACTAGGTCACGTGCTCACTCCGCTCCTCTGACTGAGGTGCAACGTGAGGGATTAAAAATATTCGTTTTTCAGAGTTTCCAAAATGACACAATTTTTGAATAAATAAACAAAACAGGTCTTCGTGACCGGCGCTTTAAAACTACACCCATCGAAATTATTCTTTTTCTCGGCTTCGAAAATTTAATGAAAAGCACTGCAGCTCCTTTAGTGAGTGGATTTTAGGATAATCCAAATAACAGTTCGTAAAATATTTCCTCAGCATCTTAATTAAAATGAGCCTCGAATGGCGAAAGACCAGATCAGAATTCAGATCCATCCGACAACCGAAAAACGAACTTCGAAGCAACCTCAACTTGCTTCATCTCCGGTACGAGCGTCCTGAAATGCAGCGGGAGAGAACGTCGATTGCACGAAGATGTCAGAAGCAAAGTTCTTTGATCTAAAGAACTGGAAAAAGCGCTAGTTTCACACAAGACATTCCTGGTTCTCACTAAACAAGCACACGCAGTTAACATGACGCACGAGCTTCATCGCCATATTTGCTTCGGCAGTGATTACAGACAACCACAACCCAAACATTCTCCGTGAAAAACATTAAGGATAAGAAAGAGAGATGTATGAAGACGAAGAAGATTATTGTGACGGGAGGAAGGATTAAAGGCGAGCAATGGTGGGGGGGGGAGTTGAGTTACGTGTGGAAAGGGAAACCTCCAGATATTACAGTTTGAAAGCGACCGCAAAAATTAGTGCAAGTCGAGTAAAAGGAAAGGCCGAAGACTTGTTTCAGGCAGAGCAACGAGCGAGCCGTGGGAAAGACTCGGTGGGAAGATATTAAGAGTTTCGTTGGAGTAAAGAAAAGGAAGGGCGCTGCGATTTCCCTTCGTAACGAAAGTGGCCGAAGGACATCAGCCGAGTTTCATTAACACCATCAGAAACGAACAAGGATTGAATTCCATCTCAAACCATTTTTACTGAAAACGTAACGAAAGTGCATTCAGAAATGATTAGAAAATAATCAAAAGCTGTGGATTCGATGTTAACAGCAAGAAGGCGAACGCCTTCCGGGGGCATCTGAAGAGAAATTATGTCTTCAGAAAATGCGATATTTTAGGTCAGCTTAAAAAAGTCGTTGTTACCCCAATTAAAATAAATTCAGGCCAATATTAGTTTTGCCAAATTTTATAAAGTTGATTGGGAAAAAAAATGAAAAAACTGCCCAATAAACCGTTATGAATGAACGAAAGAGTGTGACGAGGACAAAAGAAAAGCTCTCTCATAAGCGTAGGAAGATTCGCTTCAATCCAATGTTTGAACTACTTGAATAAAAAATTCGAACACGACTAGAAAAATTCTGCTAAAACTTAAAGGAGAAAAATAAAGCACGCAAAAGAGAAATCTCGCTCTCTCTCTTAACGAAATTTCTTTCTTCTGTGAACGGGAGTTGGTTAACATGATGATTGGTAACATAAAGCGGGAAAAACGTGAATTCCCAGAGGGTAATGACGTCATCGATGTACTTCACGAAACGAACAACACTTGACGTACACTGTAACAGTCGTGATTTTGATCCCACAGAGGGATAAGTCCACCTTTCGTGGATTAAGAATTCCATGAATTCCAATTTACACGCAGAAATGAAGATGAGTGTAATAATCGGATTAAAAAAATGGAACGTGACCATATAAATATCGAAAAACTAAATACTGTATTATCATCAAACATAACTTAAAGTTCTTTACACAAATCGCCATTGCAGCTCTTGAACAGGAAAAATTCATAGAACACTTAAAGACTGCCTCACTTATTTCGCTATTTAAAGGAGGGAACAGAAATGAAATCAAAAATTACACACCAATATCTATACTGTCCCTCAACGGTTATTGAAATCTTAATAAAAATACGATTAAATAGCTTTCTAAATATCATATCCTTTTACGAAACTAAATCAATACGGTTTAGATCCGGATACAAAACCGAAAAAGCGCTAGCGGAGTTCCATAAGCATTTGGGCTTCTACATCGAAAGCAATTTGAAGTGAAACTCCCACATCACATTTTTAACGAATAAGTCGAGGTTCATAATTAACAGAATATATCATGTTCAAAAATTTGTAAATGAGGCATTCTTAAGATGTTTATACGATTCTTGGGTAAATTCCTCGCTGCAATATGCCATCACCTGTTGGGGCAGAGATTACTACAACAATCTGCTTCCATTAATAAGAATACGAAACAGAATAATTAGAGCCATAACCACTACCGACTTCGCACATTCAACCAACGATCTGTTTGTCATTCATAATATTCTACCATTTCAGAAACTTTATCTCTATGGTTGTCTGTTATACGTAAGAAGAAAGAACGTTGCAAGTGTTTCGGTATTATCATGTAGACTAGGGGGATTACGCTGCGGCCGAAACATGCTGGTGGTACCCAAGGCGAAGAAAGAAACTTTTCATAAATCCTTCGAATCCCTGGCGACAAGCAGCTACAATAAACTCCCAAATGAAATCAAATCGATAACCTCAGAATATGCATTCAGAAAAAGATTGAAGAACTACCTCATGGGACGAAATAATGTTGACCTTTATTTTAAACGTATATTATAAGAGATCTCTAAGACTTACATCTCAAGTCCAATTTCGATTCTAATATAGTAACAAGTATATACCCTGTTCTGTGAGCCCTCATGGATCCAGTCACTGGACTTTGCAGTGACTGGATCGAGCCAAATTAATTCTCCTGTAACCGGAATGGCTAAGACCCTTGGTTACACATAAACGAACTTACTTTATCACTAACTCACTTGAAACATTTCGTAAACCATCCGAAATGTATTTCACTCTACTCGTATATGTGAGAAAAATATTTTTATTAACTATAACAAAATAAATAGCCAAAAAATAAATGCAACCAACAGAAAATATGATAGTAATACTCGAAGTAAATAATAGAAATATTATGTACACGCGATGAGAATAATAATAAACTTTATCTTATCTTTTTCTTTTCAGAAGTGGATTTAGAGAAAACGATACCACTAAGGAGACAACTTTTCATGTGAGAAAATCTACTCAGATCTAAGAGGGAAAAAAAGCACATAAATGTCAAGAGGAGATTGAACTCACTAAGCCGTCTTCTTTTACGACAACGGTGACACGCCAGTGTTGCGAAGCCCAGTTGCCTTGAAAAGGCGAACAGAAAACTGCTCATCTGGGAAAGCAGCAGTCGAGGGATGCGCCGATTTCAGTGCGTCTGCATCTGCTATTTAATATGAGGGAGGGTTCTCCGAATTATTTTTCACGCGATGTCGTATTCGGTGACGATGCACTCGATCAGGTGCGATTGGGACATGAATTTGAAACGGAAAAAAAGTAACAATCACGAGTAGATTCCGTCACTTCAAAGAAATTGTATGAAGACAAACCACGTGCCTTTTATATTGCCCTTGGATGTACCCAACGTTTCTTTTTGGATTAAGGAAGTGAGTATAAAATGCGCACACTTAATTATCCCCCCCCCCAAAAAGGAAAGTAAAACAACAACAAAAAAAAAACTGTAAATTAATTTGTTGCTTCAACATCTCAAAACGTACATTTGCTTAAACCAGTCGTAAAATAGAGAAAGAGAGATAAATAGATAGAGAGAGAGAGAGAGAGAGAGAGAGAGAGAGAGAGAGAGAGAGAGAGAGAGAGAGAGAGAGATGTTGGCGGTGATATTGTGCTGCGTCATCAAATTAATGTAAGAAAAAAAGCAATCAATGGAATTAAGACGTTTAACCCAAAATAAAGATTTCTGACGGGCCTCCCTTCTCCATGTGGGAGATTAAAACGGCAGCGGATGCTTTTCCGCAGAATTGAAAACAAAAAAGAGATCGATCTGTCAGCGGCGAAGAAACTGGAAAGTAAATAATTGACTTCGTTGCGACGGGAATCCGAGTTCTTGTCTCCCCTCGATCCCACGCGCCTCTCTTCTCAACTTACTTAAGAGATCATTTTCTTGCGACTCCGCCTTCCGTCGTGTCCGAAGAGCCTCCGACAGTTCAATTCTCTCTCAAAAAAAGCAAAATCTTTTGTTTACCCCCCCCCGCAGTTAGGCGGTTTTCGGTACATCCGAGGGGAAGAAATTCCACGCGGAGGCGATCTTCTTGTAAAGAGAAGCCCCAACAGATCTTCCTTCAAGACAGCAGCCTTAAACCGAAAAAGCAAGCGGGGTCGTTAACTTAGATCACTCGTCATACTATTTTTTTGCTAAACGAATCTCCCCTGGGAACCAACCCTTGCAGTCAACACGACAGTTTCGTTCCTCCTCCCCCACTTCCCTTCTGTGCATTCGATTTTTACTCGTTTAAGTGGATACAAAACTTGCGCTATTCATCTAATAATTCCATCTTTTCTTACCGTTTATCGGTGGGTGGGTGGCTAAAAAATAATTTCCACGGAGAGGATTAATAACGAGAAATTCCGATTATTCGTTGCTGGTGGATGCTGCGATTTTACAACCCATAAAAGGAAACTCGAGGCAATCCTGATGATAATTATCAGGCGAAAATGCTCTTCGTTACCAAATGAGTTGCATATTTCCCGGCTGCGTCCAGCAAAAAACATCCCCCCCCCCCCCCAAAAAAAAGTCAACGCCTGCCTTTTAGATTGGGATATTTCCACGAACAAAGACGCGAATGTTTGTCTCACACAAAATCGCCAGAGCGTGAATCACTTGGAAGGTGAAGCAGACCATCTTCGAGCAAGTCGCTGGAATGGAATTAACCCCGGTATGACACGCAACACTCTCGCTGGAGAGACACGGTGAGAATTTGAAAGGCTGTTGCACGTGACGGGGCACTCGCTTACTCGCACACAAATGGAATCGTTTAAAATAATTTCACAAACGGTGTCTGTCTGTGAATTAGTTCTCATCGTGTTGCTTTGGGTATTGCTTGAATGAGCGTCCGAAATGCACGCGCAGTAACAATGTCCACCGGAATCTGTGGGAGAAGCTCTGATTGCTGTGACCAATCTTGCTTCCCATATTAACGACTCAAAGGAAAAGTGATCGGAAGGAGGACCAAAAGTCTCTCACTTCGACTGACCTTCGGTGATTTTGTGTCATTTTTAACCGAGATTTTTCGTGGCCCCAAAACGCTTTCAGTGAGGAAGCTTGCGTGTCCACAAAAAATTCAGTATTTGATCCGAGTACGATATGAGTCGCGTTAGAACGATGAGCATGGTTAATGGATCGTAATCATCAACAATGGTGACGGCACGTCATTGTCAAGCAACCAAAAAAACCTTACAGAAGACGTTCTCTATTATCCGAACTTACAGCTCGTGTTTCTCCGTTTGTAATCTTCGACATCAAGAGATAAGCGAAGCTTTTATTTTTATGGCGCACTCCTGGATCAGAACGTGTTTTTGACCGCAGCTCTTTCGAAATTAAAATTGAATTCCATGATCGCATCACGTGGAGGTGTTACCGCCCACTTTTGCTGCATTTTTGGCGCTTTAAAATCGAAATAGTAAATCGGTGGCGATGGAGGAATGAGACGGACCTCCATCGAATGTTACGGTTTAAAATCAGAGATGCGAATAAGAAGCGAAAGCGTAAAACTGTTAAAAGATGAAAAGCGGAGGAGAATAATTTCCGAAATTTCCTGGTGATTACAAATAAACCCACTCGAGGCATTTCGTCAAGGAGTATTTCCTTCGTACTATTTCGTAAGATTTGGAACTACGAAGTAACCGTCTTCGAAGCGATCACATCGGTGAACATTACGAAAAAAAAAATTGTTTTTCGCTGTATGCGCTGCCGCATTAGTTTCCGCACCCTCCAACTTGTTATCTCCGTCTGTCTGTGCGCGATCTTGTCTTGTGAGGCAGCACGCGTTAATCTCCTCTTCTCTCGCTGTCGCGAGCATTATTATGGTCCGAGCGAACCAAGTTAAATGTCGGTGACGTAACAGCAAAAAAGAGAACTCTCTAGCAACAGCGCGATCGATACTTTCCACGAAGCAGCGGGTGCTCTTTCTCGTTTCTCGTGCAAAGTAAACAGAGGGGAAGTTCTTGAAATCGGATCACCAAGAAACCGATTGAAACAGGACACCGTCGATGCCATTACAACTTCTGTTGTAATGGCATCGATGCTGCGTTTCTTGTTGAAATAAAGAAAAAGAGTTGTAGTTGGCTGCAGAGGACTATAGTGTGTGTGTGTGTGTGTGCGCGCGCCCTTTGGAACGATTACTGGCAAGAAGTTTAGAGACTGAGTTAACGTGGGCCCTTCCTCGCGTTCAACGCACGACGAAAGAAACTTGAGAACTTCGTGTGTACTTAACAAAGTGCAGAAATCTCGACAGGATTGCTTCTGCCAACCACTTTGCTCACCGAATCCAAGACGAACACTTTTCCAACTCTGAAGTTGGACTGGCACCAACCTTCCTTGGAGCAAGCTTGAACAAAACGATGAGCACTTGAAGCTGCAGTTTGCACTCTGACATCGAGCTTTATTTGCTTACATCTGATTATGAACTCTTGGACTTCCTTTCTAAAGGAGGTGAGTTAACCTGCGTTGTTCGGAGGTCGTTAAACTTTCCGAATTTTTCATCCGGCAACAGACAGAAGAGTCGGCTTCTTACTTCGACTATAATTACAGCGAAAAACCGACAGACCACTTAACCAATAGGAACAACAGAAAACAAACACAAATGTGGAAAAAAAAAAAAACGCGATGCCAGCAGAGTCATCTTAGCACTTTGCAAGAAGCAGGGCCTTATTTCTACGGAAGAATGTTCCCTTCGCGTATACCTAAAACTGTTGCTGCTGTACAGAGAGGTAACTTGAACGAAGAGGAATGGTCATAATTAATTCAGTCAGTTGTTGTGTTTATGGGGAGGGGTGGCATGAGGAGCCGTTTAAGTAATAAAATAAACGAATTTGCAAAACATCGCCTCAATCAAGACAGGTGTTACCGAGGCACGCTCAGCAGTTCTTGAATGGAGCGTGCGTTGGTTCTGACACCGCACGAAATGTTTCGGGAGAATCCTCAAGGCTTTTATTTGAAGCCTCAGCCGGATAACTGTAAAGCGAATGATCGAGCTGCTTTGATGGTAGCCACTCGGCTCCATTTGATTTGTTGGATCATCCCGTTAGCAGTCACATCAGTTCCATCCGATGCTTCAACTTATCCACTAAGATATTCCGCTCAAAATCTCCCTTTGCGACAAACGCACGCAGACCAAAGAGTCCGTTTCTGTTGCCAGCGCCTTCTTTCTTTCTTTCTGTTTTTAATACTCGTTAAAGAGCAGCAGCTGCATGAATGAATGAAAGTGTGAATTTCGGAAAGAGCGATACGCTGTTGCTTACGGAGTGGCATCGACGCAAGGGGCTTCTGATTGCAACAGGCGGTCAGAACAGCAGCAAAACTCAGAAAGGAGGAAGCTCAGAAATGCTCAGAGCCTGAAGAGGATGTCGCGGAAGAGTTTCTTTCCATTGCGATTCGCATCGCACGAAGAAAAGGGAATCAAAGTTACAAATAAGAAACACGAAGCGGATTCCTTTCACTCTGCGCACGCACCTTCGTTTCTTCAATTCTTACATTCTGTTTTAAACAAGGATTACATCATTCGGAAACCCACCCGATCCTGGTGGTACTTTTCTAAGTCATTCAGGTCTCCTCTATGCAGGGGGAGGGGAGGGGCGAAATTTATCCCCACGAAGGGATGATTGGAACGTTGCGATCGCCATTTTCGGTATAAATCCGAACTGTCACAAGCGAACCCGCGAGCACACACACACACACACGCACGAAATGAAAAGAGAGCAATTTGCTTCGTCATTCGTGTATGGGAGGGGGGGGGGATGCATCAGAGTGCACTACGTGTCGTATTTGAAAATATGAAGGAGCGGCCCGATGACTGTTTTATTTTCGGGCATGTTCGTCGTGACTCAGTCCGTCAGTATTAAACTCGAAAATTGTCTCCCCTGAAATAACATCTCGAGTAGAACGCAGCATCGAGAACTCCTTCGACATCATCGCAAATTGTAAACACCCCCGTAATATTTCGTCATTCAAATATTTCGTGACTTCCCCCCTTTAGAATGTGTTTTGTTTTATAATTCTTATTCGCATTCTGCCAAAGCGAGGAGAGTTTCTTCGAGTAAAATTAATAAAAAATAAATAAATAACACTCGGACGCAGTCGTCGTGTGTCTGCCAGGAATAAGTGGCTCTCATCGGTTCGAGAGTTTCTAAAAAGAAAAAAAGCGAGTCGAGTTTGCCTGTTCAAGAATGCCCTCGTCGAAGCAACGACTTGGAGAAAAAAATCTGTTTTTCATTTGTTTGCGATCAAAATAGAAGATTCTCCTCAGCTTTACTTCTTTGTTCATGTCGAAGAAATCGGTTTCTCAATAACGTCGTAGAAAATATTCCACGAAAAGGGGAGTAATGTTTTATTTCTTCGTTGCTTTTTTATTGCACTAGAGATGACCGCGATGCGACCTCTAGCGATAAACGAAGAACAAAGCACGACCTCTTCGCTCGGTTCAAATAAATAAATTTATTCATCGGAGATGCGTCCAAAAGCGAGCATTTTGCGACCGTCTCCTTACGACGAAGTAAATTCGGCCACGAATTAGAAACGGCTGAGCTGAAGAAGGACGTCATTCATTTTGGTGAACTTTGCTTTAGGTGGGGTATTGAAGCGCGCGATTTCTGAAAGTGAGAACATTAACAGAAAGTAAAACACCTTCCAAATATTTCAAATAATATAAACAGAAATACAGAAAAGAAGATTCACAATACGAAAAAGGGGTCAACACAACTGACCCACGAGAACTGCTCTTCTGAATCATCTTAAAAGACTGCGTAGTGATTGGTCGACCTGCTGATGGCAGCATTCCACGAAATGATACGCGAGTATGCTTGTGACACACACGACTGTCGTAACCAAATTCGGTAATAAGTTCAGGGCATTAGAAACATTCCCTGCTCCTCCTAGCAGAGGTCATTTTCCTTGCAAAATATCGTGGATGGGTCCGCTGGTAGCATGCGTGCGATCACACTACTTGATTTATCAATGACAACAAGATGAACCTCCTTATACGAGTACAGACGTGCGCAGGGGTCACACAGACGCCGCCGAAATTTAAAATCTGAACGCTTGATAAATGCTTGTCTTCACCACTTAAACACCACGGGGTAGGGGCCGTCTACGGTATTTAGGTACGAGATGAAAATAACAGGAGCACACCTTTGCATGATTACTGATGGATCGTGGATTCGTTTCTTTGGACCACCACCAGGAGGAGTTTTCACTTTACAGAAGAGAGCGGCGAAACAAACACGCGAAAAGATGGCGAAGCGACATCTACTCAAAGCCGATTTCAGCCTGACAAAGAGAATCCGTAGGTCCAGAGTAAGTTATCAAAGAGGGGCGAATGAGGGTAAAGAAGGCCCTTCTGAATGGCTGGCCGTTTATCAAACGCCGTCCTTCAATCCCGTACGCAATAACAACGTTGACGCAATATTGCTGCCATGGCCAGTCCAGCAACCCCAGCAGATTCACGGTTAACATGCTCGAAGCTACTTCCAACTAAGGAAGTAGGTTCGAGTCGTTTGCACGAATTGCAGTGCGAATCTGTACGGAAGACTAGCAAAAACGAATTCGTTCGGTCCAACCTGCTTGCTTTTCAATGCAAGTTAGCTTCCAGGGAAGAAAATAAATCTGGAAAAACGAATTCGTTTTTCCAGATTTATTTCAGCAGTGCAAATCCATCATTTTGCAGGAGAACATCACACTCGACGGGTGGCATCGCAGCATTATTTCTCGGGAAACGAGCGCACTTCCTTTCTTGACGCTAAGAAAGTAAGACAATCTCAATACGACTCGCAGATGATCCTCGCCATGGAGCTGCATCCGCGCCTGCGGTCAATGCTCTATCGCTAAGTGCACGTGCGTTCTCGGAAGCCGTTTTGTAATTCGTGCCGAGTGTCTGATCGACCAATCAATAAAGTTCTGCATCTCGAGTTACGGTGTCGCCTTTCCCTCTACTATCCATGCAAATCTGCACAAATAAAGCCGCCTTAGAAAGTAGAACTTCACAGTAAACCAGTTTGAATCCAAACTTGGATTCATTTAAAACACGAGCCCAAAATATTCATAAAATGTTTTCATTGTAACAACAGAAGTTGCAGTTGGTCCACCTCTGCAAACTTTCCGTACGAGTAGATTCTAAAGAGAATGCAAAATTAAGAAAATAAATAATAAAGCAATCGGAGACTGTTTGTGCTACGCCGAATACTTCTTCACCACCGACTTAAAAGCCTTGCTCTTAATCTATTTTGAAAAGGGAAGAATCTTGGAACCAAATCATTTCTTTGACTCCACAGTTTCAATATTACAACGGAGATCGGGGGTGTGGAGAGTGAAAAGGGGACGGGATGCTCCAGTTATTAAGATTATTATTGGAATTCTGTATGCATCAAGAGCGAGAGAGCATCGCGGATTTCGCAAGAGGTGGTTAGACAAATGCTGGATGCGACGCATCACAACAGATTCAAAACAGCACGAGAAACTGACCTTAGAAAGAAAAAATCTATTCAATCCAAAGAATATTTCCTTATGTGACCCCCCCCTCAAAAGAGGTAGGAAAACAGTGAATAAGCTAAAGGGTTTGTGATTATTATTATTATTTTAATTTGTGCTTTTCGTATAATCCAGAAGTCCTACTCTGGATCCCAAACACGAAATTTCTTCGAAGCCACTTCCGTTCTCACGGAAGCAGCGTGATGGTGCTTTCAACTGACACCTGGTGTGAGGTTGGAGGTTGTGAGGTTGTGAACCATCGCGATTAGAGACCAAAATCACTTAAATAACTGTTTTAGGTACCAAAGTACTGCTTTCAAATATTTCTGTATCGTTATTCGGTTAAAATTATGTTTTCTGAATGGTGAACGAGTTCTCTTTGAAAGTGTTCTGCTCTCTCTCTCTCTCTCTTTCTCTCTCTCTTCAGCCACATTCTGATTGGAATGTAAAGAAGAGCTCGTTGCTTATGAAGCCACTTACGAACTTCACCTTTTGCTCAGCACGCACGGAATGCACTCAACACGACGATGGCGAGAGCGGCTGCCCACTGATTTCAAATGTCGAGATTGAAAAGAGCGCGCATGCTCGCTCGCTTAGGGGAATGAAAAGGCATTGGGGACCTCACTTTTTGGTTTAAGAAAGCATTAAGAATTTTGAAATTGTTGAATTGGAGAAACGTAAGACTCGCTGGCCTGAAGGTCTTTGGGCTTTTCCACGTTCGGTCGTGAAGAAAAACTTTTGTGTCGAAACACTGGCGTGCGAATACAAAGTGCGAGGGAAGGAAGAAGACAAACTCGCTTTGGCTGGTGAGGTCCAGATATAAAGTTATCAGCTCTTCTTCTTCTTCCCTACATTTCTGCAGGGAAGGAGTGTCCAAAGCACATCTTGTGAACCTCAACCGCTGCATGCCAGATAAAGTTCTCGTTGGATCCATCTTACTTTTCCATTTCAGAAATAAAAGTGAAAGAAAAATGAAAATGATAAAAGACAGAAGAAAAATGATGATGGCCAGCTCGTGCGCAACTCCTCTCCTAAGTGCCAACCAATACAGTTCTACTCAGGATTTCGAACGCTTCATTTTGTTAAAATTGGGACAAAAACGGAGCGATAAGTCAAAAACTGCAGATCGTTTCGAAAGGGCCACCTGCAGTTAGTGGAGAATTGAAGATTATTTCTTACTGTCAAAAAAAAAAAAAAAAAAAAAAATTCTCTGTTTCGTACATTCTTATTTCAGAATTCTGCGCTGATCGCCGGACGACACTTCTGTGATTCTCAGTTACGCGAAGGATCCTCATTTCACAATCGTTTTCTGTGTCATTGAGGGGCACTTTGTGAAGGGGGGGGGAGGTATTTGGTTTAGTCCCGTGCGATTTTCGCTCCATGAAAAGTGATGCATCACAAGGAACAGTAAGTACGCCAAACTCTTCCTAAAACTTAGGAAGGGGGGGGGGGATTGTCAGAAAAATTCCTTGAAGTATTAAAATTTTCAGTCGAAGAGGAAATAATCAGAACTCGGATTCAAATTTTTTCTTTAGGCTAATTGAGTTGCGAATTTTGATGTTTTGTAGCACGTGCGAAAAGATTTACCTCAAAACCACCCGACAAGCCGCTAAATAGAAGCTGGTTTCTCCACCACGCCAATGCTCCTGCTCTCTGCAGCTTGGCTGCTCCTCAGCCATTCAAAGTACTCGTCTCGTGCTTCTCCTTTGATTGCTTCATTTCACGTGTTATGACAGTTACTGAGCAGAAGCAACACTTGCCGCCAGGGACAGAACCGAAGGGACAAGCACACACGAAGACGCGTCTTAAAATATAATAAAAAAAAGGGGAACGAGTACGGGGAGGTTGAAGGAACGCTCGTGAGTGTGGCTCTCCTAACACCGATTAAAAAACCCAAACAAAATAACTCATTCTTGGATTTATTTTTTACGCTGCTTATAAGTCACGAGCCAGCGTCACAGTACGACGAAGAGATTGCCATTGAAATCCGTTCTGTTCTACTGGATATCCGACGGAGGTCAAAATGCAGGAGGTTAACGGGAACTATTATCTCGAGAAAGAAACTCAATTAAGCGAATTTCCATCACGTGATTTCTTATTGTTAACCGTTAAATGCGCAGTCGAGGACGAAACTGGCAGCGATCCAAGCGACTTCGTCGGTCACCTCTCCCTGCCGAAATAAGCTTTCCAAAACTCGAAGAATTTGAACCTCAGCCGTCTAGAAAATGTTTTAACTAAATGGGGTGAATCGGCGTTTTTTTTTTTTTAAACTTTTGTATTTTATTTATCACCACGTGCAGTCCAAGCGAAACCAGTGATGGGAATGATCCCGCAGAGAGCGCTCATTTGCTGACATGTTTCGCGTGATCGTGGAAGGGTGTCGCTTCATTGACTTTAAATTAAACGCAATTTTGATCTCCGGTAAACACGCGAAATCCCGTCTAACATGAGCGACTGCTCATGCGTGGCTCAGTCAAGGATGTGCATCCACTGAAGGGATTTCTTTTCCTTTTCTGAATTGCTGCGAGGGATTTCGCATTTGAAATGAAAAGGTTTTTAATTGTCTCCTCTTTCACGGTTTGCTTCTTCCATTCAAACGAGGCACGTGCCTTACGACGACGAATTCGGTTTTGTGAGTGACATTTCGGGAAGAGAATGCGCCTCGTACGCTTCCGCATATGACTCAGCTTTTAACTCGTCGAAAGCAAGTGCAGTGAAAACCCAGTAAGGGAACAAACAGCTGGGGTGGGGGAAAAATCCAGATTCTTCGGCTGCGCATTTATCTCAATCCCGTTTAAAAATTCAGCATTTCGGAATTCACACGAGGAGGCGCGATCGCTGCTTTTTTCATAGCAATGTGAACGAGTAGGAATCAGTTTGCAGCACGAGAAGAGATCGCGTTTCATTGCCTGCAATGCAGAAAACTTGCAAATAAGTGCGACTGCTTTTTGAATAAGAAAGTGAACTCCATTCTGAAAAAAAGTGGGCTAATCATAAAGGGGGAGGATGTGGGTCACCTCGAATTGTTTACGTCGCATAAAACGAACTTTGCGAACCATAAAGGCCTTCTACCATACTGTCCACGATGTTATTTCATTATAGCGTGATGGAATTCATAAAAAAATCATAATTTTATTTCATAATCAATTTACTTATTTTCAGTATTCGAGATTTTTTTAATCCGCTTTCCGATCGGCACCGCAAAAACGATCGTCCACAAAATGCACGTTTCTAACTCCGAATTGCAGAGACATCTACACTGAAACACACTGTTTCGCACAATAATACAAATGTTTTGGTTTAGCGTCACAAGATGGCGGAAATTGCTTGCCTCACATTCCGTCAGGTCGAATGGGAAGGAAGTCCGACCTGCACAGAGCAGTCACAGAAATCATCATTCCACTCAAACGTCTCATCTACTTCCTAAGCCCCCCGGGTCACAGCAGATGTAAGAAAGCAGTTGAAGAATGCAGGTGACTTGCAACGACAACCTTCAACTTCACACTGCGCCTGTGCTGAAACACACAATTAATGTCGAACAGCATTTCCAAATCCAACTTCCAAAGCCCAACGGTAGAAAACTCGCCTCCTTTCCAAATGGAAGCTTCTGGTCCTTACAAAGCTATTGAATGCAGCTTCTGTTCGTCATCTTATGCAGGTTTCTCGTCTCACAGAATGCCCTTCTTCAACCACTCCAAACGTCGTGTCCTTCGGCACCACAAAGGTACCAAGTGCAATGACCTTCGAATACTCATCCTTTCCGTGGTCTGACCGTGATTGACATTGGTCTGACTATTCATAATTCTGAGAAGCTGACCTATCTTGGAAGATTCTTCTCACATTTCGGGTGATGCATAAAATCCTAAGGATTCTCGATCATATAAAGAGAAGGGCGATCCGCTTTATAGGTGACCCTTCCCTCAGAGACTCCCCTCAATCACTTTCCCATAGGCGCTCTGTTTCTGCACGGTGCCTTTTTATAGATATTTTCACCGGCATTGCGCCTCTGGAAAGGTCACTGCCCTTCTTACACTTTCTTCTAACCATAGAAGAACTAGTGCCAATTCCAGACACACCAAACAATCTTCTCATCCTCCTCCTTCATTCTACCCACCTCTATTCCTTGGAACAATCTATAATATGCTTGTACTATTCCTGAGTAAATTCCTCGCTGCATCACCTGTTGGGGCGGAGACTATTACAACAATCTGCTTCCATTAATAAGAATACAAAACTGAATAATTAGAGCCATTACCACTACTCACTTCGCGCATTCAACCAACGATCTATTTGACATTCATAATATTCAACCACTACAGAAACTTTATCTCTGTGGTTGTCTGTTATACGTAAGAAGAAAGAACGTTGCAAGTTTCTCGGTATTATCATGTAGACTATGGATTGCGCTGCGGTGGGAACATGCTGGTGGTACCCAAGGCGAAGAAAGAAACTTTTATAAATCCTTCGAACCCGTAGCGACAAGCAGTTACAATAAACTCCCAAATGAAATCAAATCGATAACCTCAGAATATGCTCTCAGAAAAAGATTGAAGAACTGCCTCATGGGACGAAATAATGAGGACCTTTATTTTAAACGTATATTATAAGAGATCTCTAAGACTTACTTCTCAAGTCCAATTTCGATTCTAATATTGTAACAAGTATATACCCTGTTCTGGGAGCCCTTATGGATCCAGTCACTGGACTTTGCAGTGACTGGATCGAGCCAAATTAATTCTCCTGTAACCGGAATGGTTACAGGAGAATTAATGTAACCAAGGAGTGCCCCTTGGTTACACATAAACGAACTTACTTTATCACTAACTCACTTGAAACATTTCGTAAACCATCCGAAATGTATTTTACTCTACTCGTATATGTGAGAAAAATATTTTTATTAACTATAACAAAATAAGTAGCCAAAAAATAAATGCAACCAACAGAAAATACGATAATAATACGTGAATTGAATAATATAAGCATTATGTACACGTGATGGGAATAATAATAAACTTTATCTTATCTATCTATCTAACAATCTCTTTCATACTGTTTTTCCCACTGAATGCAGCCTTTAACTTTAAGAAATATAACAGACTACTTCTTTTTTCTTAATCACTTACCCACCCGTGGCGCTGTAGTGTTGGTCTAGCAGCTTTTATTCTGTGGGGTTATCGTAAAAAAACAGTTTTCTCTCTGTCATTCTGATGTCACCGCTGTTGTAGCACCTGAAATAGAGTTGACCTCCGTCATTTCTCTTTTCCTTCAAATCCCACTTAGGTGGCGAAGGTAAATCGCCTCCTTCCATGCCAGTAAGGAGTGCCCCTTGTGGGTTTAACCAAAAAGCTGGCAGAAGAATACCCAATAATTTGGACACTTAACGTCTTCTGGTTCCGAAGGTATTTCCCCAGTAGTATTGTGTTGTGCCCCTTATCCTCCATCGCCTCTTCAGTTTTCCATGCTGTTGGCACTTATCCCCATATCATCCCCATATACTTATCACATATCCAAAGAAGGGAGAAAAATGCCGTCCAACTACTGAATAATCGCCGTCAGCTGAATTCTCCAAAGTAATAGAGAAAGTTATTAATAGTCAAATCAGCTGTCACCAGTGCCGTTTTAGATTCTGCAGGCCTTCATCAGCCACCATTGGACGCCTATGAAAGCATTAGGAGAAAATGGCCTCTTGCCCTTGACATTTCAAGGCTTTTGATCGTGTTTGGAATCGAGTCCTGCTTAGCAAATTGCCTTCCTTCTGTCTGCCTACTTGGATAGCTCGCTTTCTCGCTGGTATTTCAATGCGTGTCATGGTGGTTGGCTCCTTCTCTTCCAGCTTCACCAAGGCACGAGTGCCTCGGGCTGTTCTCTCACTTATCCTCTATTCAGAATTTGCTAACGATAAACCGTGTGGTGCTAAGACACACCGAAGTTTCAACATCATCTGCGACTATGCCTTAAATACTGATCTGCATATCATCCTTTACCTTTAGGGAAAACCTGGTCGCCTCCAATGCTACCAAATGCAGTCCTGCCTTTTCTCTCACAAAAGGGACCTCAATGAACCTTCGCTTATCTTCAACAATACACCACTCACCAGAGTGGATGTGGTGTCACCGATTGGATTCATGTATGTACTTTCAGCTTCTCCTTGCATAAACACGTCCCATCGGAGCTTCCTCAGCCTCTAAAAACTAGACATTCCTTTCTACTCAAGAAGCAGTTTTACACCCAGCCATCTACTAACCCTATTTACATTCCCAATCCACCGTCCTTAGAACGCTATGCCCACATTTGGGGAGGTGCACCTAAAACCATAAAAATTCTTGATGCTGTCCAGAGGAGAGCAGTTTGGCTCATAGCTGAACCTTCCCTAACAAGCTCACTTCAACTTCTATCTCACAGTCGCAATGCTTCCGCTGAGTGTGTCTCTTCTACACGGTCGCTGCTCCAGTTAAATGGCAAAGTTCATTCCTCCACTTGCTGTTAGGCATCTTAAAACAAGAGCAGCTGCCGTCCACCGTTCCTTTTCAGTACAACACTGCAAACACTCCCATCTTCATGCTTTGTAACAAATAGCCTTTTGAAAAAAAGAAAAAAAGTTTAGATATTTAACTACGCCCTTTTTCTGCAATGCATGTGAAAATGTGGAGAAATAAATACCCCCTTCCCCCTTGTGGAAACGCCCCAGCTTCTCTCCGCGTAACATACTCACTTTTATTTCAGAAGCATTTGGAAAAGATTTTTGGCATCCGCGAAAAAATGTGTTTTGCAGAATTCGGGGATTTGTCTTAAGTGAACCTCACGCAGTGCATGAAAGACGGCGATGCTTGTTTATGGGTTACTCAATAGAAAAACTTGCTCCGGAGACCAAACAGGGAGCACTTTTCCAAGCCATTTCGGGGATCCAGTAGACAAAGCCGCTCGCATCGGACGACGAAATTCGTTTGCGAAGTTTGTATGTGTCAGTTGTAAGATGCAAATATTACTACAAAATCGGTTCGAATCCCGCGTTGAGTTGATATCAGAAGCGCCACCCGTTCTATTAACCAGGACGGAAAATTTGGAAACAGTTAAATATTGGAGAGGTGACCCTGTAATTGTCAGTGAAGGGTTTATTACTTCAGTGAGGTCTTTCACCCCCGTCCCCGACTGCTGTTTTAACGCGTAAATGTAGGCAGAAGAGACAAAAACACCGAAAAATGGAAATGAGGTAAAGGAAATCGAAACCCCCCCCCCCATTGCTAATGTAGTTAAACGAGGGCAGGGGTTACGTTAAGCAGGTGGACTTTTCAATTCGCGGAATGTGTCGTGTAAACACGACAACATCCGTCTTTATTTCGTTCCAAAACCTTGTCTACACAAGACGTGCAAACAGGAAACAATTTTTTTTTTTAAATTTCAGAAACGAAGTCCCTCCGCACTTCTTTCAAGATTCCGAGTGCTTTCCCTCAGAGCGAGAGCGTTGGTTTTGCGCACCCACCAACGACATCGACGGAAATAATTCATCTCCGTCAACAGCACAAGTTTTGGGATTTAGCAAGCTCTTTGCAGCGATCGGAAAAGAAACGAAAAGATTCCGAGACCACACTCGGTTAACATTCGCTCTAAAAACCCTTCCTGTTGTATTGCCTTAAGGGGGTTTCGCAATAAAGCAAGCTAAAATGTTCCGAGTTTAAAAATAAATTCCGCGCAATCTTCCTCGCTGCTGCCAAATTGCGGGGGAGGGGATGGATGACGTTTACTCTGGATGAGTCGTCAATCATTATTGAAATTCCATCGGTATTCAAATAATAATTTGAATATTCAAAGGCTGTTTAGGTGTGTGTGGTTCAAATTTGGTTCAGACAATACATTTCAAAATGAATTTGAATCATGAAGGGGGGGGGGCATTCCACCAAGACGGTCCTTTAAACAGGGAGGCGGAAACTGGGCGAACGTGTCCTATCACGTTTTGGTGGTAACTTTTATTTTATTGTATTTTTTATTTTATCAGTATATGCGTATTTACATTTACATTACGCACGTGCATATTTACGCTTTTTCTTAAGAAGTGAGTTCTGCATGAAACGTTATTCGCACGTTACTGTAATGGTGCAGAGTGGGGGGGGGTGCTTTAGAATGCTGCAATATGAATCTCAGGGAGCGATATGATCGGTCCAAGATGGGTGGGTTATTCTGCATGTGTGCACATTGAATATTGGCGAAACCACTCCGCCAGTCTATTTGCGTTTTTTCTGGGTAAAAGTAAGAAACATTTTGGCGTCAAGAAATAGACTTCCTCCTCTCTTAAAGGTTCTTCCTGAGCTCTCCCTTAAGAGAGTTCAAGATTCTTGTTGCCAGAATTGTGAAATGATACTTTTCTTTTGCCTGAGCTATTTGAAAATGACCATCACGAGGGTGCAGCGCTGGTCATTGATGGTTACACAATGTGTACACGTTGAACAGTTTCCAATTGGAAGCAGAATGGTATCTACTTGGCAGGATAGCTTCAGTGATGAGAAAACTATTCCCATCTCATCAGCATAGTTGATTAGGTTTCCTTTCAATTCCACTGAACACACGTAGTTTATAGAGATCGGGAATAAGACAAGTCCTAAAACTGGACTTGAGGAACTCCAGTTTTGATCACATAAGGCGCCGTTTATTTGCACTGTTTGCCTCCTGTTTTCTAAATAAGATTGAAACCATAGGTGAAGCTTCCCCTAATTCCGACAGCATATGCAGTGTTTTTTTTTAATAGTATAACATGGGCGTAGTGCCCAATGGCTTCTTCCGTATTATGTCTCTGAAAATAATTGATGTTTTTGACTGTTGTTAATGCTCTTTTATGAGAGTTCAGTAAATTTTAGCAAGCTTCTTCAGTGTTAGGTTTTTCGAGGAATCTGTACTGATTTTTATTGAAGAAGTTCACTGAATTTAGAAAACGAGTACGTCTTTTTTTTCATTGCGAGTTCGCGGATATTTGAGAGAACTGGTAGAATAGAGATTGGTCTGTAGTCTGCGAATTTGCTGATATCCCTTTTTTTGTAGATAGGTGGTATAAACTGTTGCTTTTCTATGAATTCACCAGTCGAGAAGGATTTGCTTATGATTTGAATGGAAAATCTTGGGTGGTATTAAGTTACATTTTGTATCATTCTTACAGCTGCTCCATCACATCGTACAGCATTGTTGATGTTGAGTTTGCTTGCCGTTAGTTGCAGTTTTTTAAATTTCGCTTCGTTGACTGTTTCATGCGAGCCTTCTCAAGAATGTCATTTCTAGAATGGCGTTGGAAGATCACCCCGTACGCCCACATTTATTACAATTCGTTTCATGTCTTAATGAAGCATCTTTCACAGAAATCTGAAATTTTTGAGAAAGCACTTCCTGGAATCCTCCTTCTACAACTCCTCCAGAAAGCGCCCCACACTGCATTCGAGTAGGCAAGCGTGGTCCTTCTTTCATCGGACACAGCGAACTGATTTTTTATTTTACTTCGTCGCTCGATGGACTATTCCGGAGATGTCTTCCCTTCTCGATGCCGCTTGCCAGCCACCCACCAGCAAGAATCAGCAACGGATTCCGTCTTGTGGCGCTGTGATGAACAGCACATGACGCAACCTGTTTACTGGGAGGAGGAGGTGACTTTTTCAGAAATGAATGTCTTGCATTTTTATATTAAGGGCATCTTAGAAAGGAGTCAGAGAGAGTCGAGAAAGCTTTGTTAAGCTACTCGTACATTAGTCATATGACTAATCTCTGCAGCAATTCTTCCACTTCTCTAAGCGCGCACTCAAGCTTGGAAATTCGCCGCTCTTTCTGGAAATGCACTTCGATGAAAGTGCGTGGCAAACACGTCGACTTCATTCGAAGGCTGCTCGCAGGGAAGCACCAAGCAGCAGCTTACATTCGGATCGAAGTGACTGCTCACGGACATCCAGAATAATTGGGTCTTTAATTAACGAGAGTTTTTTTTTTTCTTATTCTCTCCGTTGCATATTTGCGCCCGTTGTCTCGTGAGTCCATTTCTGCGTGCACCCAATTCGTGTCTGATTGAGTCCCTAAAGCACAGAATTCTTTCTGATCTTCACCAGAAAGCCACTGCGTTTTGGATAGCGAAAACGTTTGGCCTTGCTGAAGAGGAATACGAGCCACTGTAGCAAGTTACAAACTGAACTAGGTCCTCATTATCGAGATTGAATCTGTCTTTTAAGAACAAGAGGCGCTTAAATATCTGGTTGGTTGGATGTGTCCCTCCGTCACCACTAAGGTCCCTTTCAGAGTTTTTTCCTGAGTCAGAAATCAACTCAAATTAAAGCGAAGATGAGAGATTTCCTCATAAGAATGATTCCACTTGCGGAAGTAGGATGCGATCCTCCTCCACAAAGGGACAAAGACGGCTGCTAAGTGTGGTGGCAACTGCAATCTGGACAGAGAAGCATGCAGGGGTAGTAGTTCTCCGGAGTCATTGCCGGTTGCTACTCAAACGAAATGAAAAGTGTTGCCAAAGAAATCAAATCCCTACTGCGTGAGTGAGCGTAGGGAATTTGAGATCTTTTGTGACTACGACGAATTTCTCTCGGCAGCACTTTCCAAGGCATTTCGTGGAGTCAACTTGTTTCGGTTGCTAGCATTACTCACGCGCAATATGTCGAAAAATTATTAAAGAAGGCATAAAAGAGAGGTGCTGGAAAAAGTCTTTCGCTATTAAAACGCAACGCGGAAGGATATTCCGTTACAACCACATTAAAAACGTTTGGCCATTTTGATCACTGCGCAGGAAAAAGTGCGAAATGCCCACTTGAATTTGATTAACAGAAAATCTTACGAACTGCAAATGGAGAAGATGGTGATCGCCGAAAGCCACTTCACACCACCCATTAGTTGTTCTGTTGTTGATTAACTATGTGTGTGTGTGTGTGTGTGTGTGTGTGTGTGTGTGTGTGTTCTCTGGCTGATCTGTCTACGCTGCGAGAGAGATTCCACCCCCATCAACACGCTGATTCACGCCATGACGAGAATCGAACCCGCATGTCTGCCAAACAAATGACAAGAAACGCTTATATTATTATTATTATTATTATTATTATTATTATTATTATTATTATTATTATTATTATTATTATTATTATTAGTGACAGCATTCGTAGATATAAATTCCCTTGTGGTCTTCTGGCTACGACTTCTTACTTCGATTCCAAATGTTATTTGTAAGAACACAAATTGAGTTCGGGAAAATTTGCGAGTCTTCCGCTCTGAATTTATAACTTCCTGATAGAAAATCAATAAAGAAAAGTGCAATAATATTACTTACCGCTGATATTCGAAACATTTTCATACGCGTAAAAACACTCGACTTCGCTCTGCAGCAGCACAAACCCGTCCGACGGCACAGGACCTTCGCGAAGGTCCGATGCGGAGATGTTTGTAGAATCCATTGTATCGGGAAAGTAATTTGGTCACGTAATAGCCCGCATTCTGCTCGAGCAGTGCATGCTGAGGAATATTTATCCCCGTTTCTTGTTGCACGCGTTACGAAACACCTTAAGTGCCCTTGCATCTACAGTCAAATGATTCGGTCGGATATTGATTTCGTTTTTTTTTTCTCCCTTCGGCGAAACCCCAACTGCTGCTGCTGCTGTACGTCGTCAGCGTGAGTACAGAGACGCGCCACCTAGTGGAGGAAAAGAACTTCACCTTCCCTTGTAAAGTTAACGAGACAATAACCGTTTTATACGAACGAAACAGCTCGCCACAAGAAAGCAGCGGAAACTGAAACGCGGCCGTGTTGACAAATTCAACAGCTTTTCTTTCTCTGGAGCCGCTACTAGTCCTAAGAAGAGCGAGCAAGAGAGAGAGAGAGAGAGAGAGAGAGAGAGAGAGAGAGAGAGAGAGAGATCACGGACACTTTGTGTGGCGCTCTAAAAATAAAGCGCCTTTGCGCGATGTATCACTTACTGGCTCTTTTGAAACCTCGAATTTCAGGCCGAATTTGATATTTGGGAAAGGGACGGGCGCACTCAAAGGGAACGTGTCTCGTTAATTAACTTGACGAGCATTTCGACAGTTTGACGTGCCACAGTCTGGAAACCTTCACAACTCTACTTTCGTATCTTTCTCCTATCGTGTGTTCCGTGTGGCTCGCGTCTCATGACACGAGCCATTTATCATGCAAGCCGCATTGTTATTGCGAAGGAAAGCGAGATGTTGTTTCGTTCTGTGAGTGCGAATCACAGATGTTATTGTTAGATAAAAGGCTCCCTCGACACAAGACAGCGTAACGCAATCGAAGTTGAAACCAACTCCTCAGCAAGCAATATCGAATTCGACATTTTTTATAATTAAATGAACTGTTTCTGATGCTGTGTTTCCTAATGTGAAAAGGCAAAGTAATCTCCTCGTACAACAGACGCGCCGCAAATTGATAAATAAATAAAATAAATATTGATTGATTTAATATAAACGATTTGTCCACGTTGTTATCTTCGCGCGTGCAATCACTGCGTCGAGTGCAGAGAAGAGCCGAGTTGGGTTCTTTTATCCGCACTCCACTTGTTTCGCGATTCTTTGGCAGGACGGGCTTCCTTGAAGTGCGGCATTTGAGGTCGTTACGAAGGCTTGCGAATCCACGACAGTTGAATGTTTCGCTGCAGGAAAACTCAGAGATTATTTATTGCGATAACCCCGTTCGGCCCTTAAAATAGTGAAGTATGCCCGAGTTCTTCAATATCGGTTTCAGTCATGAAATTCCCCGGACTAAATTTGGAAGTGGTCGGGTAGGTATCATTGCCGAGGAGATGGACAGAATTTGATGTTAAAGATCGTTTGAATCGGACCATCTTTAACAGCCAAATTAGGTGGGAAAAAAGTCATTTCCGTGGCGAAGGTTCGGGCTAATAAATGCGTCACTCTGCTATAATACAGTGCGAAACCCTCCTTTTTCATGGTTGTGTGCAAAATAAGGTGATACTTTTGTTCTTACGATGATCACATAGCAAGTACAGACATCCCGAGGCTAGGGTCGCAGAGAATGCTGACGACGTTTATCGAAATAGTGTTGCTGCAGCCTTTCAAACACGTCTGAAGGGTCGGATTTTGCAGTTCGCTGTTGCTTCTCATTCCCAGGCCGAATACTTGCAATTTTAGTGGATCAACGAGGATTGCGTTAATCGGCCACCTGCTGGAAATTCGTAATCTCTTTATTCTTAGGCAAGTCATTTGTGCAATACTAGCGTCGTAAACCAGGCCTGAAAGAGAGAAAAGCATGGTTAGCGTATGATAATGTACCATCATCATCATCATCTTTCATTCACGTTCTTCCTATTCTATTCCCTATGTCATGGTGGGGGCAGCGAATATGCTACCATACTAGGGAGATGATTACGACCAAGTTGGTTTGCTTGCCGTAGTGTATTTTACGACTGTAGCCGTGTGTTCACGGGACCGCTTTGTCTGTTTTGATAAATGAAAAACCAGAGTTACAGGGAGAAAAAACCCTCCACCTTCGTATGAGACCGGTTAACTCACCTTTAGTCGAAAGAGACCAGAAAAAGGTTCCTCGCGTCACTGACGGGAATCGAGCCCAGGTCTTTCCGACCAAAGGGCTTCGTCTATACTGACTGAGCTAGGGAGGCTTCATTCATGTATGAACAGGGAATTTTATACAGAAATATTCGTATACCAGAACACCCGTATAAAGTCTATTACATGAAAGTGAGCCAAGTTGCTCTGTTTTCTATCAAATGTCAGACGGTTCATGAGCCTCATCTTCAAAAAGAGGTTTGCTTATGCATTGGCAAAGTTGTTTCCTTGGTCTTCCTCTGCGTCCGTTAGTTGGCCTGTAGAGAGAAAGCGCACAAGCGAAACATTAAATAAATAAAAGTGCGATAATGTTACTTACCGCTGATATTCGGTGGATATCTAAGTTGGTATCTCAATAACCTCAGTTGATTTTTTTGGAATTGTTTCTGTTGCCGAAGGTCTCTGCTGGCTTTCTTCAAGAATAACTCTATCAGGAATGTGACCTTGCCGTGTGTATCTAAGTAATGTTCGAAGGCATGTTGTCCCAAAGCATTGGATCATCTTAACTGCTATTGAGTGTTCCCTGTCTGTGCACCCTATGTAAACAGGGCTTGATTGGTGGTTGTGTGCAGGCCAATTTCGGTATTTCTGATGATGAGATTGGAATTCCAGATATGAATTAAACTTTTATGGAACTGAATGGCTTTGTTTTCTTTTCACATGCCACTTAGAGCAGGGGTTCTTTACCTTTTACTAGTCGCGGCCCCCTATTTTGTAGAAACATAATAATAATACATTTTAAGAAATAACAAATTAGTATTACAGCAGTGAATGTTTCGAAAATTCTTTGCACTTAAGTAGCACTTAACAAAGTTAAATTCTATGCATTCGTACTAATATTGTTTAAAACTTCACAGAATAACTTGTGGCGCCACCGCAAAATAAATTATTGCATTAAATTGCATAATTCTGATTTTTAATAGAAAACGATGCAGGTTTGCGACAAAGTAAAATAAGGTGCAAATATTAATTATTTTAAGAGATTTCAAAATTTTATAAATTGCAAACGTTTTATAAATTTTTCGTGGCCCCCTAATTAAGAATCACTGACTTGGAATATCGATTTCTTCAAGAATGGGGTCATTTAGCCGAATAATTCCTTCTATTCTGTTCTTCGGGACTTTAGTTTTCCTGCTGTTGACGGCCAACCCGATTCCGCAGACGTCTTTTATTCCCCAAAGGGAGCGGGCGAGGCTGTTTAGCCCTAAGTAACTTTTTGGACACTGAGTGACAGCGAGCCTCCATCCATAGCCAATCAGAGATAGCCAGCGCAAGACTATCAATGATTTTAATTGGCATTCGGGAAAGAGAATACAACCGCCACCGCCTCCTGATCCCTAACACTATGTGTTATTTTCCGAAAGACATGTGATTGTTCAACATATTGTACTATTATATTATAGGAAGCTTACAAATAAACGTATTTTTTTTTAATCTCATCACCATCCCAGTCAAAAGGTAGGAACTATCAAAACACTGGTTCATCGAGCCCTCTCCTTTTGTTCTTCAGACGATCTTTTACAGAAAGAACTTTCATCATTCCAATTGTGATGAAAAACGAATGCGAATCGCTTAACATATGTGCGCATTTTTCGAAACGCGTGTTTTGGAGTACATCTGGAATGACCCCTTTGATCCCCTCGCCACCCAAAACCCGATAATCTGCACGAATCTAATGACTCCAGTTCACGGAACTAGTCTCGAGTACCACATCCACTAATCCCGCCACACCCCCGATTCTATACAACAGTCGCCTCCACATGCCGCCCGTTAAACACTGCTGTTATTCCCTGACTTCGCCATAACAACGCAGATGAAAACCCTGCGTTTTAAGTCTGCAGCACAAGGTGGAGAACTATAAGTAATTCCCAGGTCACGTGTTCACCTGGTGCAAAGCTTCTGCCCTCTGTACTGTGGAATCTGAATTTTCCTCTCAATGAATTGAAATATTTCGATCCCACTTCAATGAGGTCATTTGGACATATCTGCGCGATAGTTGACTTCACATCAATTTATAGGAAAATATTTAATATGACGTCAAACTGGTCATTGTCATGTCACAATAAACTGTTTGTTTACGTAGCATACAACTCCTGATGACAATTGATTTCATTATCGTTACGAAGTCAGACTGACCTACCGAGTTTCTGATTCATTTTTGGTTCGAGATTTATCCTTGGGCTAGTACCTGTTAGTTACTAAATTTACTCTCGTTCTCTTTTCTTTCCTTCTCATTAATTTTATTTCCTTCTCTTAACATTAAAATTCCCAACTGTATTACCAATTATGAATGGGAGACCCCAGTGAGTTGCACATTTGAGATATTTCTATGAATTCCTGCAACCCAACCAGCTTCACGTTGATATTCATAGGCCATATCCCCTTCCCGACATTGGCAACAAACAGAAACTTGCAGATTTAACCGAGGACAGCGATGGGTTTTGCGAAGTCAGTTTCTTCGGAAACTCCATCTTTCACTTGTATTCTGATATTTATTGCGATATTCTGATATTTTCGGCATGGCACCAATGCGATGAACAATGACAGCAAAGATCACGTTTGTATTTGCGGAATATTATTCAGTACAGTGTAGTGTATGCGAAATGGATGCGTCGAGAAAATTGTAGAATATGTGGAAGGAAATGGAAACTGGACACAGAGTACGTATCGAGTGTTTTAAAAGTGAGTGTCTCTTAGGTAACGAGAACGCATCAAATGCCGCCATAAGATGGAAAATGATGTTAATAATGTCAAACTTGCAGCTGTAAAAATAAAGCAGAACGCAGAAATAGCGCTCTTAAATGTTACCCTTCATAGGACAAAGTGCAGAAGCGGCAAAAAAAAAAGAGAAAGATGCAAGTGATCCGAAAGAACAATAAAGACGTACCGAACAAACAAGGAAAGCAAGTTACGGATAAAATCATGTATGGACTCAGTAATCGGAGTGGGAGCACCCATGGAGAGGCAGAGTGAGGATGAGCAAGTGAGGAAACTAGTCTTTCAGGCAAAAATGTTGAATGCGTTAGTCAATTCAGAAAGCAAAGGTGGATACGAGATAAAGGGATGTTGTCGTTTCTATACACTAATGCCAGAAGTATTAGGAACACGAGGGTGGAGTTTGGGGCACATTGGTTAGTACAGCCTCGCCAAACGTTCCAGGCATTAGTGAGACTTCGCTAATAGCAGATGAGGTAGTTACAAGGATTGAATGTGAGGAGGTTTGTATTTTCAGGGAAGACAGTCAAGATAGGATGGGAGAGGTGTAATGCTGATGAGAGAGTAGATAAATTGCAACCAAAACGAATAGGAGAATGGGAGGAGGAGGAGGGTGGCTGTTCATTTGAAGCAATCTGGTATGAGACTAAGGCCAGTAAGACAAAATATACAGTTCTTGGTTGCTATAGACCAGGGATGATCTGGAACACACGCATCGCCAAATTAGTACAGGGCGAGTGATTATTATGGATGATTTGAAAGATGGAGATCTAGACTGGAAGGCAGAAAGATCACATGGCAGAAAAGAAATAGAATTTATACACCTGATGAGAGATAATCGTCCGTGCGTAATCTACAAACGGAGCGTTTATATTCATTCGCAAGTGCTAAGGCTTAGAAGGATGTTCTGTGGAGAGTTGAAGCACGCCTTATATGGATTCGTGTTTGGATGAGGTACTGTTGTGACTTCTCCTCCCATTGCCTTTGCTCGAGAGTGGGCACTCCGGGGTTACTAAAATTTTAAGGGGGGACGCGGGCGAAAGCCTAAAAAGTATTTATTAAGAACTGATACGAGCACTAAACGCACACTGCAAATGGTAACAAAAAAAAAAAAAACAGTTGCTGTTATAGACAAAGTTTCTCTCCGAAAGAATGAAGGTACAAGACCCACCAGTGCCGACAGAATGAGAATTCGTGTCAAAAGTTATTTTCCCATTTTAATCATTAGCAACTGAAGGGAGTCATTTGACTTCGACGGTTTGGGAGATTATTCTCGTTGCTTCTACTAACTGACTTCAAGAAGCAAATGAGAGGAGAGGGTGTTGCTATGTATTAAATATATATTAAATATATATATTATTAAATCAATCATTCTTCTGGCGTAATTATATGAGAATGTGTACTTACATAATAAAATAATATATCATGTACATACAAACACATTTATTTTTTAACTAATTTTTCCCTTTACTTAACTTGACGCTAAAGAGCATACTTGTTTATGTGCATAAATATTTTTCATTTTTGATTTAATAATTAATTAACAAGATATTCTTCCATTTAAAATTTCCATAAATGTTACTAACCTTTCAGGGACCCCGCTTTCCCATTTCGCACAGGGCCCACAAAATGTAGAAACGGCTTTGTGTGAATGAATAATGGAAGTGAAAAAGCAAAACGTTCTCTCTCTCTCTCATATCGCTTCTGCATGACTCACAACGTATTTCTGCCAAGTTTCGCTGCATTTGGATCACTGAGTGGCGCTCCAAAAGGCCTTATAATAAAGAAGAAATAACACGCTTTCCTATCCGTTATGCAAAGTATTAATGAACGTATATAAGGCATAAGTTTTAAAACCACTAAATATTTCTGTTGCCTTTCCACTCATCAGAAAAATCTTTACCTTTCTCACTTCTCCAAAGGACCAGCTTCCACATCTGTTATCCAGGTGTCCACCAGATTCCAAGCTCATGTGGGTTACCTTATTTCGGACAAACAGGAAGATCTGCTATTATTCAGCTAGAACAGCACAAGTTTTATATTCGAACTTGCCGAGCATGCCATCAACACTAGACATTGAGTTCATTGGAACAAGACAATGGTCCTTCACAAAAGTCGGTTCCTCATGGAATGGCTTTATAAAGAAACATGTGAAACTTTACTTCACTCTCCTAAATTAAACAGATCCGATGGTTAACGTCTTTCCTCTTTTTGGGAGTTAGGAAAGATTAGCTGATTTATAAAGTACTAACTTTTTCTAATTGCACATATATAAATATAAATATATTATTTTATTTAATTACTTTATTTTCATTTTATTTTTATTTTTGGAATAAGTTAGGAAATTGTTTGATCTTTTTTAGTTATCTCACATTAGCTACTTAGGCTGAGTCTTTTGGAATGGCCAGTTATTTCTCTATCAGCTTTGTACTGAAGATGCCTGCGATACTCAGGCGAAAATTCTACTAATAAATAATATTTTACGTGAGTTATATAATTTGAGTTGCTCACTTTCTGTGAGCAACTCAGAAGGGTAACTCAAAGTGAAAATGTCATTGTTTTTTTTTATTTTTTAACTCAAAGTTAAGGAATTGAAATTTATTTTTTTACATTTCAGTTTGAAAGTGAAATATAAACATACTTTGGTTTGTCTTAACGAATTATTGGATTAGTGATTAAGGAAAAAGATTAATTTATTCGTTTCAACGAAAACAATTTAAATAATAATGAGTTAGTTTCCCTCTGTGACACTTGACGGCGAACTCGATTCTGCAACAAACGTGAAAACAGCAACAAACCATAATAAGGAGAGTTCCTTCCATTATCTTGCGAATTTAGGAACAAGGGACGACAGTGGCCGACATTCCTCATCAGCCGTGTTCTGCATAAAAAATTAACTTGTTGAAACCAAAATGGAAGCACGCTGGCATGCACTTGTACTCCTGTACATCGTAAATCTCATATTAATTTAAGTACATTCGACCGCATCGGAGTTTTTGCTCTGTATTATTCCTTCAAGTGTTAAACCTGCGTAAAATTATTCAGGTGAGGTGTTCCAACACATTTTGATAAGATTGCAAACGAGTTGTGATGAAAAACGAATGCGAATCGCTTAACATATGTGCGCATTTTTCGAAACGCGTGTTTTGGAGTACATCTGGAATGACCCCCTTTGATCCCCTCGCCACCCAAAACCCGATAATCTGCACGTATCTAATGACTCCAGTTCACGGAACTAGTCTCGAGTCCCATCCGCGATTCCACCCCCAAACCCCGATTCTATACAACAGTCGCCTCCGCATTCTGCCCGTTACAACACTGGTGTATTCCGTGAATTCGCCATAAAAACGCAGATGAAAACCCTGCGTTTTAAGTCTGCAGCACAAGGGGGAGAACTATAAGTAATTCCCAGGTGACGTGCTCACCTGGTGCAAAGCTTCTGCCCTCTGTACTGTGGAGTCTGAATTTTCCTCTCAATGAATTGGAATATTTCGATCCCACTTCAATGAGGTCATTTGGACATATCTGCGCGATAGTTGACTTCACATCAATTTATAGGAAAATATTTAATGTGACGTCAAACTGGTCATTGTTACGTCACAATAAACTGTTTGTTTACGTAGCATACAACTCCTGATGACAATTGATTTCATTATCGTTACGCAGTCAGACTGACTTACCGAGTTTCTGATTCATTTTTGGTTCGAGATTTATCCTTCGGCTAGTACCTGTTAGTTACTAAATTTACTCTCGTTCTCTTTTCTTTCCTTCTCATTACTTTTCTTTCCTTCTCTTAACAATAAAATTCCTACTTGTATTACCAATTATGGATGGAGACCCCAGTGAGTTGCACAGTTGACATATTTCTATGAATTCCTGCAACCCAACCAGCTTCACGTTGATATTCATAGGCCATATCCCCTTCCAGACATTGGCAACAAACAGAAACTTGCACAGATTTAACCGAGGACAGCGATGGGTTTTGCGAAGTCAGTTTCTTCGGAAACTCCATCGTTCACTTGCATTCTGATATTTATTGCGATATTCTGATATTTTGGGCATGGCACGAATGCGACGAACAATGACAGCAAAGATCACGTTTGTGTTTGCGGAATATTATTCAGTACAGTGTAGTGTATGCGAAATGGATGCGTCGAGAAAATTGTAGAATATGTGGAAGGAAATGGAAACTGGACACATAGTACCTATCGAGTGTTTTAAAAGTGAGTGTCTCTTAGGTAACGAGAACGCAACAAATGACGACCATAAGATGGAAAATGATGTTAATACTGTCAAACTTGCAGCTCCTACTCACTGACTTCAAGAAGCAAATGAGAGGAGAGGGTGTTGCTATGTGCCGGATTAAGTAACAGACGATTGCTATCAATCTCCTGTGCTTTGTTTAAAAATTGCATCTTCGGGACAACGATGACATCAGCAGTACCGACCAGGTGTCGCTCCAAATCTGCAAAAATTCGAGAGGTATTATTATGGTGTTCTCGCGATGTCAACTCGTCTGAAATGTTCCGGGAAAACTCCACCTGTGGGTTTCTAAACTGCCCTGAACGGAAAGGATATACCTTCGTGCCCTTTACCGAAGCAAAGTCCCGCAGAACGTTGATTTCTATTTCCTTCTGCAGTTCCTCCCTTCATTTGAAATGATGTGTTTCAAAACGGCATTCGGTTAACTCTATCGTTTGTCGTACACGTGAATAAGCGTTTCTTGTGTGAATCCGCGAATGGGATTCTACTCCAGTGAAAGTTATTCTACTGCAAACGCTCTAATTCTTGTTCGCAATAAAAATGCTTTGTCCATGACGACAGGCCGCCCTTAAACAGAGCTGCTTTGTTGCTTCTCCGCCTCCCATGAGAAATGCGTTTCTGCTGTCAGGTCGCTCGCCCTTAGTACAGCTGAGACGGTATCGAGATCTGTAATTTTCAAGCCGTTCATTTTAATTCTCTCTCTTGTTGGATCGAAAACATTGCAGCGCGCAATTGACCTCAGCTGTTGCTCTTTATTAGGGATTAGTTTGTTCCTCAATCTTTTTCTTTCCTGAAAAATACTGTCTTCCCTGAAAATACTAAACCCCCTCACATTCAATCCTTGTAACTACCTCATTCTTCTGCTTTATTTTTACAGCTGCAAGTTTCACATCATTACCATAGTGGATCTTGATTCGCTCTGTATCGCTTTCTATTCAGTGCTATTCCATAGCAATTCTCTGTTACTTAATTCGGCACATAGCAACACTCTCTCCCCTCATTTGCTTCTTGAAGTCAGTGAGTAGAAGCAACGAGAATAATCTCCCAAACCGTCGAAGTCAAATGACTCCCTTCAGTTGCTAATGATTAAAATGGGAAAATAACTTCTGACACGAATTCTCATTCTGTCGGCACTGGTGGGTCTTGTACCTTCATTCTTTCGGAAAGAAACTTTGTCTATAACAGCAACTGTTTTTTTTTTTTTGTTACCATTTGCAGTGTGCGTTTAGTGCTCGTATCAGTTCTTAATAAATACTTTTTAGGCTTTCGCCCGCGTCCCCCCTTAAAATTTTAGTAACCCCGGAGTGCCCACTCTCGAGCAAAGGCAATGGGAGGAGAAGTCACAACAGTACCTCATCCAAACACGAATCCTTATAAGGCGTGCTTCAACCCTCCACAGAACATCCTTCTAAGCCTTAGTACTTGCGAATGAATATAAACGCTCCGTTTGTAGATTACGCACGGACGATTATCTCTCATCAGGTGTATAAATTCTATTTCTTTTCTGCAATGTGATCTTTCTGCCTTCCAGTCTAGATCTCCATCTTTCAAATCATCCATAATAATCACTCGACCTGTTCTAATTTGGTGATGCGTGTGTTCCAGATCATCCCTGGTCTATAGCAACGAACAACTGTATATTTTGTCTTACTGGCCTTAATCTCACACCAGATTGCTTCAAGTGAACAGCCACCCTCTTCCTCCCATTCTCCTATTCGTTTTGGTTGCAATTTATCCTCTCTCTCATCAGCATTACACCTCTCCCATCCTATCTTGACTGTCTTCCCTCAAAATACTAAACCCCCTCACATTCAATCCTTGTAACTACCTCATCTGCTATTAGCGAAGTCTCACTAATGCCTGGAACGTTTGGCGAGGCTGTACTAACCAATGTGCCCCAAACTCCACCCTCGTGTTCCTAATACTTCTGGCATTAGTGTATAGAAACGACAACATCCCTTTATCTCGCATCCACCTTTGCTTTCTGAATTGACTAACGCATTCAACATTTTTGCCTGAAAGACTAGTTTCCTCACTTGCTCATCCTCACTCTGCCTCTCCATGGGTGCTCCGACTCCGATTACTGAGTCCATACATGATTTTATCCGTTACTTGCTTTCCTTGTTTGTTCGGTACGTCTTTATTGTTCTTTCGGATCACTTTCATCTTTCTCTTTTTTTTGCCGCTTCTGCACTTTGTTCTATGAAGGGTAACATTTAAGCGCGCTATTTCTACGTTCTGCTTTATTTTTACAGCTGAAAGTTTGACATTATTAACATCATTTTCCATCTTATGGTCGGCATTTGTTGCGTTCTCGTTACCTAAGAGACACTCACTTTTAAAACACTCGATACGTACTCTGTGTGCAGTTTCCATTTCCTTCCACATATTCTACAATTTTCTCGACGCATCCATTTCGCATACACTACACTGTACTGAATAATATTCCGCAAACACAAACGTGATCTTTGCTGTCATTGTTCATCGCATTGGTGCCATGTCGAAAATATCAGAATATCGCAATAAATATCAGAATGCAAGTGAAAGATGGAGTTTCCGAAGAAACTGACTTCGTAAAACCCATCGCTGTCCTCGGTTAAATCTGTGCAAGTTTCTGTTTGTTGCCAATGTCTGGAAGGGGATATGGCCTATGAATATCAACCTGAAGCTGGTTGGGTTGCAGGAATTCATAGAAATATCTCAAATGTGCAACTCAGTGGGGTCTCCATTCATAATTGGTAATACAAGTGGGAATTTTAATATTAAGAGAAGGAAATAAAAGTAATGAGAAGGAAAGAAAAGAGAACGAGAGTAAATTTAGTAACTAACAGGTACTAGCCCAAGGATAAATCTCGAACCAAAAATGAATCAGAAACTCGGTAAGTCAGTCTGACTGCGTAACGATAATGAAATCAATTGTCATCAGGAGTTGTATGGTACGTAAACAAACAGTTTATTGTGACGTAACAATGACCAGTTTGGCGTCACATTAAATATTTTCCTATAAATTGATGTGAAGTCAACTATCGCGCAGATATGTCCAAATGACCTCATTGAAGTGGGATCGAAATATTCCAATTCATTGAGAGGAAAATTCAGACTCCACAGTACAGAGGGCAGAAGCTTTGCACCAGGTGAACACGTGACCTGGGAATTACTTATAGTTCTCCCCCTTGTGTTGCAGACTTAAAACGCAGGGTTTTCATCTGCGTTGTTATGGCGAATTCACGGAATACACCAGTGTTGTAACGGGCGGCATGTGGAGGCGACTGTTGTATAGAATCGGGGTTTGGGGGTGGAATCGCGGATGGGACTCGAGACTAGTTCCGTGAACTGGAGTCATTAGATACGTGCAGATTATCGGGTTTTGGGTGGCGAGGGGATCAAAGGGGGTCATTCCAGATGTACTCCAAAACACGCGTTCCGAAAAATGCGCACATATGTTAAGCGATTCGCATTCGTTTTTCATCACAACTCGTTTGCAATCCTATCAAAATGTGTTGGAACACCTCACCTGAATAATTTTACGCAGGTTTAACACTTGAAGGAATAATACAGAGCAAAAACTCCGATGCGGTCGAATGTACTTAAATTAATATGAGATTTACGATGTACAGGAGTACAAGTGCATGCCAGCGTGCTTCCATTTTGGTTTCAACAAGTTAATTTTTTATGCAGAACACGGCTGATGAGGAATGTCGGCCACTGTCGTCCCTTGTTCCTAAATTCGCAAGATAATGGAAGGAACTCTCCTTATTATGGTTTGTTCCTGTTTTCACGCTTGTTGCAGAATCGAGTTCGCCGTCAAGTGTCACAGAGGGAAACTAACTCATTATTATTTAAATTGTTTTCGTTGAAACGAATAAATTAATCTTTTTCCTTAATCACTAATCCAATAATTCGTTAAGACAAACCAAAGTATGTTTATATTTCACTTTCAAACTGAAATGTCAAAAACTAAATTTCAATTCCTTAACTTTGAGTTAAAAAATAAAAAAAAACAATGACATTTTCACTTTGAGTTACCCTTCTAAGTTGCTCACAGAAAGTGAGCAACTCAAATTATATAACTCACGTAAAATATTATTTATTAGTAGAATTTTCGCCTGGGTATCGCAGGCATCTTCAGTACAAAGCTGATAGAGAAATAACTGGCCATTCCAAAAGACTCAGCCTAAGTAGCTAATGTGAGATAACTAAAAAAGATCAAACAATTTTCTAACTTATTCCAAAAATAAAAATAAAATGAAAATAAATAAAATAATTAAATAAAATAATATATGTATATTTATATATGTGCAATTAGAAAAAGTTAGTACTTTATAAATCAGCTAATCTTTCCTAACTCCCAAAAAGAGGAAAGACGTTAACCATCGGATCTGTTTAATTTAGGAGAGTGAAGTAAAGTTTCACATGTTTCTTTATAAAGCCATTCCATGAGGAACCGACTTTTGTGAAGGACCATTGTCTTGTTCCAATGAACTCAATGTCTAGTGTTGATGGCATGCTCGGCAAGTCCAGACCGTTCAGGCTCAAGATATCGAATATATAAAACTTGTGCTGTTCTAGCTGAATAATAGCAGATCTTCCTGTTTGTCCGAAATAAGGTAACCCACATGAGCTTGGAATCTGGTGGACACCTGGATAACAGATGTGGAAGCTGGTCCTTTGGAGAAGTGAGAAAGGTGGAGATTTTTCTGATGAGTGGAAAGGCAACAGAAATATTTAGTGGTTTTAAAACTTATGCTATTATGCTATATATATACGTTCATTAATACCTTGTATAACGGATAGGAAAGCGTGTTATTTCTTCTTTATTTGAAGAGGAAGACATACCAAAAGTACTTAAAGCTCTTTTGATGAACGATTTCTTATATCCGTTAGATAAAAAAAAGTGGAACTAATATATTGCAATTCTTTCTGTAATAGTTCATCTGAAGAACACAAGGAGTGGGCCTGATGAACCAGTGATTTAATAGTTCCTGTCTTTTGACTGGGATGGTGATGAGATTCACCATGAATATAATGGACTATATGAGTCTTCTTTCTAAAAACTGAGAAATGTAGGTTACCTTCTGGTTGGCAAAGAATTAAAAGATCTAAAGAGGCTAACTGCTTATTTGCTTCTACTTTTTCTAGGGTGAAGTTCATTTAATTTAGAGAGAAACTGTTGTAATTCATCAGAAGAGCCACTCCAGATAGCAAAAATGTCATTGACATATACAAAAATTTCATTGACATATACAAAAATTTCATTGACATATATATACTGAATCATTACATCCATGCTGAATCTCATCACCATCCCAGTTAAAAGGCTGCAACTATTAAAACGTATTTCTTGACAGTTTTTCATATATATTAGTATCCCCCTGTGAGGAAACTACCAGCCATGTTCGATCTCCCAGAAGTTCGTAAGGGTTTCTTTACTCATCAGTTTCACACATCCGATTCGCTGGATTATGGCAGTGTCATCCCCGAAAAACCATATTTCCAGCTGGAATTTATGAACAACGAAACTCGCACAGATTTCGAGACTTGGTACGAAAATCGGCTAGATACTGAATACTGTCTGAAAGCGGACCTATTGGCTTATACATAAAAAAACGTGCGTGTTTTGCATGACGGTTGCATTACTTTCCGCACTTTCTTCATACAGCTCACCCAGATTGAGCCCTTTCTCCATGACATTACAATTGTAGGAGTATGTTTGAGAGTATTTCTCCAAACCTTTTTGAAACCTAACACATTGGCCATACTTCCTGCTCAGGGTTACATAGGGGCAAATATTCAGAGTCAAAAGGCTTTGAAGTCTGCGTCGGACCTTATTTTGCCCATGGGAAATATGAATTCTACGGCTGCTTCATCATGGTTGCCAAAACGTTACAGACCAAGTACATTCCAACCATACAGAAACACAGACTGATTTCCCTTTTTTAGCAAACGAAGGATCTCGAAAACTATTTTCGTAGCAAAGGATTCGACGTGATCTCAATTTGGGAATGCCAATTTAATACAGAAATTTCGGAAAACTTAGCTATGAATGACTTTACTGCTGCTCTTGATATTACAGATCCCATTTTACCTCGTAGTACTCTGCATGGTGATAGAACTGTCTGCTACAAAATGTATAACAAAACTCAGTCAGATGGGGAAGTTATTCACTCTTTTGACTTCTATAGCCTTTATCCATGGGAGATAAAGGCTATTAAATATTGGGATGCCCCTTAGCCTTTCCTATGGGACATCCCAAAGTTATTCTCGATAATTTTGACTATTCTCCTGGTGTATATTTTGGTATTTGCCATGCAAAAGTTGAAGCACCTGCTGAACTCTTTTTACCGGTTTTGCCCATTACAGTGAATGAAAAATTAATCTTCCCCCTGTATGGAATGTGTGCTTCCGAAATGGCCCCATTGTGCGCTGATAAGGACCGATCTTTTACAGGTTTTTGGTACACTCCAGAATTAGATCTATTCCTTGCTCGCGGGTATAAAGTTGTAGAATTTTACGAGGTGTGACATTTTTTCAAACATTTGAAGGTGAAGAAAACTTTGCTCACTACAGTGATACCTTTCTGAAGCTGAAACAGGAAGCATCTGGGTGGCCGGAAGGTTAAATCCGACAAGCTTAACTGGATGAGATTTTGCTCAGGGAAGGTATTTAGTTAAATAGTGAACACATTAGTAAAAATCGTGGTAAACGTTCACTTGCTAAGCTTTGTTTGAATTCCCTATGGGATTTCAAACAAACTAGGAATGTGAAATACCACTCCTGGATATTTTTTTTCCTGAGGTACCTGGAAAATTAGACCATCGTGCCTGACAGTATGGTCTAATTTTCAGACTGACCTCATTAACAGTATGGTTAATGAGGTCAGTTAACTGCAGTGTGATTAAACATGAAGATATTCTTTAATATTCTCCTGTGTAGGTTATTCAATTTGATAGGATATTTTTGTATGCTCCCCTCAGGTACAAATTCCACACTGAATTCTTCAGTATACCAGTGCATAATATAGTCTGTAAAAATGTGGGATATTATGCATTTAATATTGCGCCTTCTATACGATGTGTACCTTAATTTGGTCGTAACTTTTTGGATATGGGTTTTCCATTTTAGATCATGATCTACTTGTATATGCCCATATACTGGTAGCTGTAGACTCGCTGAGTAGCTTCGCAAATGCAGTCACTTCTGGGGTCGCAGGAAGTGGTATAATATTTAAATGATAGGACACTGCTTCTCCACCCTTCAGTTCAAACAGGATAAATTTAGTTTTCTAAATGCTCATTTTGATTTTACTGAACTGTGTATGCAGGCTTAATAAATCAGATTCCTCGTTACGCTTTAAGGTTGGCACGTCGCTTGATGAGAAAACTATTGCCGTATTACCAGTCTAGCTGAATACGTTTCCTTTCAATTCCATTCAACAGAGGTCGTTTATATAGATAATGAAAAAGTCTCAAAGCTCCTTACTTTTATCTAGAACTGAGCCTTGAGAAATACCAGCTTTGATGAGTTGGTATTCATTCGAGCTGCCCTTTTTTTGCTCTGCTTGCCATCGGTGTTGTAAATAAGATTGAAACTTTACGGTGAGGAAATTCTCAGAAAGAATTTTTCTTTCCAAATTAATTTGACTTAAAAGTAATCTAATCAGGAATAATCAGTTTTATTTTCAAGAAACAAAAACTGCGATGCGGATAAATGATTCGAACGTGCACATTCCGCTTACGTTATCGGGAATATTTAATAAATAAGAACCTAAAATTTGGTTATCGCGACGAGGTCCTTTATACAAGTAAACAGAATATCGGAATATGAATAAGCCTTTTATTCCCTGCTTGGAGGTCTGTAAAATGAAAGGGCAGAAGACGTCGTTTATTTCCTTCAAGAAAGGTTGTAGCTTAAAAATGAATTAGAAGCACGCGCGTGTGTGTGTGTGTCTACAAGATATCCACATGGTTTATACAAGGCGAACCATGGGAGATGGTAGTGAAGTAAATCCAAAGTGAAAAATCACCAATTAGCAGGGGAACGCCAGTAGTGTCCGGCGCCTGTGTGCGAAATTAGCGCCCCTATCCCCCACTCCAATAAAAAAATCACTTTAAAAAAACGTTTATTTAAGTATTTCCTCCTGTTTGGCGCCTTTACTCTCCTTGCGCCTGTGTGTGTCGCAAACATTGCACTTATGGCTGGCGTTCCCCTGCTAATTAGCCAAGATGCTAATAATATAATACATTACAGTATTGGTATTTTGCTAATTAGTTTTTATTACAAGAGAAATATTAATGCAAAATGATTACATAATAATGTTAATTAAATGTTTGCTTTACGGGGATATCGCACAATAAAACTGTTATAAGCTCTTCTAAATTTAAATTATAATCTATGTCCGCCCCTATCGATATAGTTGCCAGACCAACCAATCTTTCTTGGATCGTTGCTATTCGCAAATAATTTTTAATCAGTTTAAGCTTGGAAAATCTTCTTTCCGCACTTGCTACGCTAACAGGAATTCTTACATAGCGACGGTGCCTACCGAAATATGGCTGAACGAGCGTCCTTATTAAGCCGGGCCGTGAGGCAGGCTGCCTCTATGCAACACCCTGTCGATGGTATTGTATGTAAGTCTTGAATCTGTTGTTACTGAGTATCAAGATTCAGCATGGGAGAAGGGGGGCGGGAGGCTACTTAAAAAAATTAGACCTAGTGTTTCGCTCTCTTAATTACAACCTCCATATTGTAAAACAATATGGAGGTTGTAATTGTCTAATCTTATTTTTTTTTAATTTTTGAATCCCGGTACAGCAGAATTTTAAAATCTCAACTATTATCCTACACCAAGTTTCGTCTGCTTTTAATAAAAAAATCTAATCGCTTCGATACAACACGCGCAATGCTACAGAATGTGATAGTGTTAAATTGTGAATGAAGCTATGTTATGTAATTTATTATTTTTCATTCACATTTAACATTGCTTATTAAATATTAATCATGGTTTATATAAATTTATTTATTATTCCTTAAATAAGAATTACTAATTAAATATTTACTCAAAACCTGACCTATTATTAGTTTATAAAATAATAATATGATTAGAATTTTGTATAACTAAATATATGTGGTGTAACGTAAAGTGTTATTTTATATTTAACTGTATACGTAATCAAAAAGTTGAAGAAATAGCTTAAATATTATATTGTTCTTATTTGTGAAATATTTAATGTTATGTAATCACTCATGTAGCAGTAATATAGCATACATTACATTGGCGAAATGTTTACGCTTAGTCTGTTGTCATGGAGACGCACGCGTAAACAACCACGAGTGGAGTAGAACGTGGCGTTCGAACGTAAGGTGGGAGTGAAGGTCAGATATATAGAAGGATATTAGAGAGAGAGGAAAGAGAAAGAAGAAGGAAGGTCATAGATAAGATAGAGAGAATAGAGAAGAATTATTATTAAGAAGGAGGAGAGAGTTTTGCGGAACCCAGATTATATAATCCTCAGGGCAGAGATTTATGAGTATAGTGTTCGGAAGTGAACCTATAAGTAGTGAAACATAAAGTTTAATGTTATAAGCGAAAACTGCTGTTGTTATGAAGAAAGGTTGATGCCGTAATCAGATAAAAGGAAACTGGACAGTCAATGCGAAAATTCTGATTAGTTCCAGTTAATCTGAATTACGATTAAATTCTATGTTGCCCTAGAAAAAGGTTATATTGATTACTTGGAGAAAAGTGAACAGGAAAAGATATTAGTACCTAATTACTGTTGTTTGGAATAGTGAAGTGCGACTTGCAGTAATACAGTTTAAACTATGGAGAGTATTTGTTATGTGTGTTCCGCTAATGTTAATTAAGTTAATTCATAAGTGCCCTCTCAATAATTTGATGTATTGAAGAATTTGTCTGGTAAGAGTAGTTGTATAAGTTTCTCTATTCTAGCATTAACTGTAATATACCTCCGATGCTCAAGGTCCGGGAATATATTTGCTTGGAATATAGCTTACGTAGTTTATTGCCTGCTGTGAATATAAACATTGAGCTGATAGATTTGTGAAGACTGAATAAGATGTGAAATTGTTATATTAACTTGAGATAAGAAGATTTGTGTTTTTGAGACTGTGAATAGTATATAAAAATTAGAACATTGAATTAGCATCAGTGACCTAAGAAGAAGTGTTAAGTTAATTGTATAGTTCCATTTTAAAATAGAGTTCTTGTATTTGTTAACCATATCATATATTAAATGTTTATTTTGTTGATCTAAATATTGTGTTTGCCTGAATTCCTTATTATTGCACCGTTCATAAATATTCGAATCTTGCGGGAACCCCAAGTAAAAATGATAATAGATGATTCGGCCTAATGAGATGACTGTTAACTTAATTTAGAACTGATCCTACTATTTATATAGACTAATCTAAGAATAGGGTGGCGCAGTATAAATATAAATTTCCCTACTTTTAGATCGGTGATCAATTCGTAATTAGTTGTATTATTCATAAAAGTGACTTGAAACTAGATAGAATTAGAACACGACAGAAAAGAGTCGTCACGACAAATGGCGCAGCAGTTGGCAGGATGTGATTTAATAGGTAGGAATTAAATTTAACAACTATAAGATAAGAAATTGAATTTAAGTTTAGTGATAATAATCGTAGAATTACTCCCTGAAATTTTAGAAAGTGAAATAATTAAATCACAGTGAACTGGTTATAATCTGGACTCAGGCAAAGATAAAAGTTTATTTTAAAGTAGAAAGATTATTGTATTTATTGAGATAGTAATTTATTAATCATTATGGCTGTCACATCAAACTCTGAAATGAATGACAGTGAATTCTTTCGTACGGTAAACCCGCAACAGGTTTTTCCCCAATATTCAGGTGAAGAATCAGATGATGTACTATTTTTCTTTACCTATGTTGAAAAACTTAGAGAAATTGCAGGTTGGACTGATTTTCAATTGCTAGTTCTGATTAGAAGTAAATTGGTAGGTAAAGCAAAAACATTTTTGCATTCTTCTCCAATACTTCGAGAAACTTTTGAGTATTCCAAATTTAAAGACACCTTATTGTCTCAATTTTGTAAACTTAGAAGTGTAGGTCCTAACTTGTGGAAATTGCAGAAAATTGTTCAAAAGGATAAAGAGACTGTTACTGATTTTTTCAATAGGTTATTAACATTGGCCAACAGTTTGAATGTTACTGGTGAAGATAAACCTAACTTAGATTGGGCTGTGTTCCAACAATTTAGACAAGGTGTTAGGCAAGAATTAAGAGAAACAGCCTACAAGAAGAAAATTTCTACTTTAGAAGAGTGTCTCAAAAGTGTTAAGGAAAAAGAACAATTACTAGGTGACCTTTATCCCTCAACTAATGCAAGTCTTGTGAATGTCGTGAATAAAACTGATAGTTCATTCAACCAATCAGAATTAGAAAGGAGAAGTAAAGTTGAAAAGGGAAAAGCAAAGAATACTGGAGAAAATTCAAGTAGTGTAAACTACGTGACAGAGAGTAAAGAACAATTGGACAGGAAACTGATGACAGAAGTAAAAACTTTAATTCACCAGGAAGTGAATAAGTTAAATCAGCCTATAATTGATAGTCTTAATGAAGTTGTGAGACAGTTATCAGCTATTACTCTGAAATCTCAAGAAAATCAAAATCCCACTACAAATAAAATTGATGAGATGATCAAACATCAAGTTGAACAACAAAGTCAACCTATTTTAAGTAGTCTAGATAGGGTAATGCGAGGATTAAAGGATGTTAGACAACAAATGTCTGCTATTCCTCAATCCAAGACAGAGATAAAGCAAAGAAATCCTCTTAGGTGTTACAATTGCAACAAAGTTGGACATTATGCCAGGAACTGCTTCCATAACAAAGAAAACTACTATAACAACAGATGGAATTCAAAATTTGGATATGTGAACCACAGAAGAAATAGTGGAATTCAGAAACACCAGGCACCTAATGAAAGAATGATGACAGTTAGAGGAGAAATCCTGGGTTCTAAATGTGACATCTTATTAGATACAGGATGCAATGCCTCTACCATCAGGATGGATTATTTCCTAACATTAAAAGACAAACTGTGGAAGAGCACTGCCAAGCTGAGACAACCTGTAAGGATTACTTCTCTCTCAGACTCAAACTTTGTGGCATATGAAAAGCTTCGAGCAAGAATATACCTACCAGAATTTGGACTGTATGTGTGGCAAGACCTACTTGTTGTCCCCACTACTTCCAATCTAGGTTCTCACATTATCTTGGGAACAAACTTCTTAGCAAGATATCAATTTTCTTGTAACTTTTCTAAGAAGGAAATAACCCTGATGAACAAAAGGAGATATACTAGAAGAAATGAAATTCATAATTATGATAAGTCTAAGTATCAAACAAAACAGTTTAGATTGCCACTTGAATCAGGACCATCTACTGAAGAAAAATCAGCTGTGAATCAATCATCTAATAGAGATAGTGGTGATAACTCTTATGTACACATTCAATCTGATACTCCTCTTCTTACTGATGAACAAGAAGTAGTAGTGACAAAGCCCAAATCAGAACTTACCACTGATAGTAAACTAAAGGTTGAAGTCAATTTTGGTAAAATGTCTAATCTATATCATAGAACAAACCGCCAGGTTGTGAGACAACAAAGACTTAATTCTAATAATGGAGAACGTGAATTTAATTCAAAGAAGAGAATCCTATACTACAAACTTGAAAGACATGCAGAAAGTAATAATAATAGTAATAAGAGAATTGATGATAAAGTGAAAGAGAATAAAGGCACAAAACATAATAAAGAACCAAGTTTCAGTAAAACTGGCTATTACTTGAAAAATCGAAAAGGAAATATGTAATCCAGTTTTTTTTTAAAGGAGCCTAGTGTCAGAAGAAAAATTTTTCTTATAATAAAAATTTTTCAAAGAAAGGGTGAGCCTATGTTAAATTGTGAATGAAGCTATGTTATGTAATTTATTATTTTTCATTCACATTTAACATTGCTTATTAAATATTAATCATGGTTTATATAAATTTATTTATTATTCCTTAAATAAGAATTACTAATTAAATATTTACTCAAAACCTGACCTATTATTAGTTTATAAAATAATAATATGTTTAGAATTTTGTATAACTAAATATATATGGTGTAACGTAAAGTGTTATTTTATATTTAACTGTATACGTAATCAAAAAGTTGAAGAAATAGCTTAAATATTATATTGTTCTTATTTGTGAAATATTTAATGTTATGTAATCACTCATGTAGCAGTAATATAGCATACATTACATTGGCGAAATGTTTACGCTTAGTCTGTTGTCATGGAGACGCACGCGTAAACAACCACGAGTGGAGTAGAACGTGGCGTTCGAACGTAAGGTGGGAATGAAGGTCAGATATATAGAAGGATATTAGAGAGAGAGGAAAGAGAAAGAAGAAGGAAGGTCATAGATAAGATAGAGAGAATAGAGAAGAATTATTATTAAGAAGGAGGAGAGAGTTTTGCGGAACCCAGATTATATAATCCTCAGGGCAGAGATTTATGAGTATAGTGTTCGGAAGTGAACCTATAAGTAGTGAAACATAAAGTTTAATGTTATAAGCGAAAACTGCTGTTGTTATGAAGAAAGGTTGATGCCGTAATCAGATAAAAGGAAACTGGACAGTCAATGCGAAAATTCTGATTAGTTCTAGTTAATCTGGATTACGATTAAATTCTATGTTGCCCTAGGAAAAGGTTATATTGATTACTTGGAGAAAAGTGAACAGGAAAAGATATTAGTACCTAATTACTGTTGTTTGGAATAGTGAAGTGCGACTTGCAGTAATACAGTTTAAACTATGGAGAGTATTTGTTATGTGTGTTCCGCTAATGTTAATTAAGTTAATTCATAAGTGCCCTCTCAATAATTTGATGTATTGAAGAATTTGTCTGGTAAGAGTAGTTGTATAAGTTTCTCTATTCTAGCATTAACTGTAATATACCTCCGATGCTCAAGGTCCGGGAATATATTTGCTTGGAATATAGCTTACGTAGTTTATTGCCTGCTGTGAATATAAACATTGAGCTGATAGATTTGTGAAGACTGAATAAGATGTGAAATTGTTATATTAACTTGAGATAAGAAGATTTGTGTTTTTGAGACTGTGAATAGTATATACAAATTAGAACATTGAATTAGCATCAGTGACCTAAGAAGAAGTGTTAAGTTAATTGTATAGTTCCATTTTAAAATAGAGTTCTTGTATTTGTTAACCATATCATATATTAAATGTTTATTTTGTTGATCTAAATATTGTGTTTGCCTGAATTCCTTATTATTGCACCGTTCATAAATATTCGAATCTTGCGGGAACCCCAAGTAAAAATGATAATAGATGATTCGGCCTAATGAGATGACTGTTAACTTAATTTAGAACTGATCCTACTATTTATATAGACTAATCTAAGAATAGGGTGGCGCAGTATAAATATAAATTTCCCTACTTTTAGATCGGTGATCAATTCGTAATTAGTTGTATTATTCATAAAAGTGACTTGAAACTAGATAGAATTAGAACACGACAGAAAGGAGCCGTCGCGACAATAGCGACATCTAGCATTGTTTCAACATGTATAACAGTAATTAACGTTTTTATTCTGGTTATTTATTTCCATGTACGAAGTGCGAAGATCTGATAATATCTAATGTCGACTCCTTGGAGGCGTCACGAATAATAATAATAATAATAATATCTAATGTGTGTAATTAATTGTTTCTTGTCTCTTTTCTGAATCTTGTAGGGTTATATTTTATTAAAATCGTTATTTATCTTAAAACATGTGGTTCAGATACCGGAATATGTAAGCAGAACTGCTAAATCATAGAAATTCACGCATTCAATTATGAGAATACAACCCACGGGATCGGAGTAGGCTTGGTATGTCACTACTTAAAACTTTTCCCAGTAGGCCGTATGTTCTCCTTTTATTGGTGCTTTAATTAGGTTTACGGTGTCTCATAGTTTGGTCAAACTGTTACTTCTGATCAGAGGACTTCAGAAGGGAGGAGCCCTCTGTTCAATACATAAATACACCTTTCCAAATTGGGTTGTAGGGGCATTCAAACAAACTTGTTTTTCTGTCTTACAGTACAGCATTTGTTGAAATTGGAAAGATTTTAACGGTACAGGGACATTTTCACTCTGTCTCCGGAAGCAACAGAAGTAGTAAAAATTTATTCCAGAATAAAAATGAATACTTTTGTGTATTATGAGAGGTTTTTGATCTGCAGCAAAATACTAGCATGTGCGAGATATCTATAATTGATAAGCTAGAAAAGTTGCGAACCAGTGGCAGCCCGTACATAAACACTGCGACACTGCAGCACCCCGAAGGAAAAAATGAAAAAGTTAAATTTTATAAGAATATTACACTTTTTTTATATAATCTTTGTCAAGTAGCTTTATTTTATCCTACATGTTCGCCAATTTTTCTATTGGCTTCCTCAGGGAATACAAACTAGTAAGCTAAATGAAGGTAACAGACTAGGTTATAACTGATGGTTCTAATTCATACAAAAAATTGGTATTGTGCGTGACAATGTGCGTGACAATGTGCGTGTCTCGTTAACGTGATTTATTCGTTATGGTTCATGACGTAATTGTTATGAAAGTTCATTTCTTTGATGTTTAATGATCTGATAAAAGTTTTCCAAATTTCTGGTAAAATTAGACCTTCATTCTTGTTTAGGTTTTCAGTTTTACGGGCGACTGTAGCTGCTTCTTTAAAGGTTCCTGAATGGTAGTTATCTTCTATGTATGGCATAAGGCTCTTATCCCACTCAATGTGATGGTTAGTAGAGGCAAAGTGGCAAAAAAGGCCTGAAATGTCTTGTCTGTTATTTCTGACATATCCTATGTGTTCTTTCTTTCTTTCTCGTTTCAAAGCTTCTAGAGGTCTGACCTACGTAACTCATACCACATGAGCAAGGTATATTATATACTCCAGAGTACTTGTAGAATGGGTGAGGATCTTTCGGTGATCTTAAAAATTTCCGAATAGTGTTGACTGGTTTGAATGCCACTCTGATCTTATGTGGTTTTAAAAGGTTAGCTAATTTTTTGGAAAGGTTGCTGACAAAAGGAATCGTAATTGCACTGATGTATTGGACGTCATCAAGTTTTCTATGTGGTATATCAGTAAAGAGAATCTTGTTATAGAGTCTTTTTGGGTAACCATTTAAGGAAAGTTCTCTGGATATTGTGGTTCATTCCATTAGTAGGTCACTCTTGTCTGTCGTATACTGTATAGCTCTTTTCTTCAGACTATGAATAATGCTAAGTTTCTGAGCTATGTGATGAGCTGAGTTGAAATGGAGGTAACGTCCAGTATTTGTAGGTTTTCTGTATACAGAGAGGTTGATACTATTATTGGTTTGTTTCTTTATTAAAATGTCAAGGAATGGCAGTTTTTTATCTTTTTCCATTTCTAATGTGAATTTGATGGTATTGTGGAAACTATTGATTTGGTTGAGGTAATTCATTAGTTCTTCTTTCGTATGATCCCAAATGATAAAGATGTCATCTACATATCTGTACCAAATTTTCGGTTTTGGAATGATCTGGGATAAGATTTTTTTCTCTAGATCTTCCATGAATAAGTCAGCACAAGGAGGTGAGAGGGGGCTACTCATAGCTAATCCAGTGAGTTGTTTGTAGATCGTTTTTTGCCAAATAAAATAGTTAGAAGTTGAAAAGTGTTTGAACAAAGTAGTGATGTTTCTTGGGAACAAGTTGTCTAAGATGTTGATGACTTCAACCACTGGAATGTTAGTAAACAGAGATGTAATGTCCAGGCTTGCTAGTATATCCTCTTCAAAAATAGGGATGTTTTTTATTTTATCTATAAAATGTTGTGAGTTTTTAATATAAGTATCTGAGACGTGAATGTGTTGTTGTAAAATCTTAGCAAGGTACTTGGACAGTTGGTAAGTGGGAGAATAGATTCCATCAACTATTGGACGTAATGGTATACCTTCTTTATGAATTTTTGGAAGGCCATACAATCTAGGAGTTGGTGGGTGCATTGATTTTAGTTTTTTTATAATTTCTATAGGCCAGTTATTCATTCCACGTAATAATTCATTGATGTCATTATGGTTTTTTGTGGTAGGATCTCTACTGAGAACTTCATATCAACTGTCAGATAATAGATTTTTAATTTTTTCTTCATAATCTTTAGTATTTAATATAACTGTATTATTACCTTTGTCGGCTTTGAGTATGATGATATCTTTATTATTCCTTAATTTGAGAAGCGTTCTTCTTTCCATTTGGTTAGAGTTGGTGTTAGGAGATCTTGACGGAGCTGAAAGGATTATGCTGCTTTTTAATCGTAAGTCATTAGCTATTGGCAGTGGTAGCAATGAGAAGGCTTTTTCTAAGTTGCAGATGAACTCTATTTTAGGAATGACAGTGGGTTTTAAAGCAAAATTGAATCCTTTTTTGAGGCTAGAGATCTCAGGTTTACTTAAAACGTGTTTAGATAGGTTAATTATCACTTGGTTATCTCGTAGAGACGGTTTGCAGTTGCTATGATTATCATACAGCCTATTGAATTTATCAATTTGTGCATTTTTGCTGTGATTAAATGTTTAAATTTATAAACACAAAGAAAATTAAATTTTTTTTGTGTTTATAAATAATAATAATGCTTACAACATTATATAAATGCAGTACAACATGTTAAAGGCCACAGCTTATATTTCGGCAGTGATTGAATAGTTAATAATTGGAATTTTTCGATTAATGGTCTAGACTACGAAACAAATGCACTGCGATCTAACGCAGTGTCAGAATTATCACGTTATATCACGTTTAACTAATTGCAGGCAGACTCGCCGATATTCGTTTGCACTTCTCATTGCACGTAACTAGTGAATCTGACACTGCTCTTTGGGCAGTGTATGCTTGCACGCGTTATTCTTTATTGGTGCGTGTTCGTAGTGGGGGTGAACTATTTTTTGTAAATCTTATTTTATTTTGTTAAAATAACATATTTATTTATTACAGATGCAAGGCTGAATTATGACGAGTGTCACTGTTGAAAGGATGAAAAGAAATATATTTTTTTCAATTATCGTTACACGAAACAAATGCACTGCGATCTAACGCAGTGTGAGAATGATCGCGCCAATTGCAGCTCGGCTCGCCGATAATCGTTTACGCTTTGCACTCACTCTTCTTTTCGGGCCTTGTATTTGCTCTCTTAATTTGTGTGAGATATGAAACTTTTATTACTGGTGTTCGTAAATAGTGAGGATGAAATAGTTTTAATAAAGCAATTTTTTACATGTAAATGTATTTATTAACAAATTTGTTGCTGATTAGAATAAAAAGATTTTTAAAAATTTTATTTTGTATATGGAGCACCCCCACTTAAAAATTTCACCGGCAGCCAGTGTTGCTGATACTAAAAAAAAATATAAAAAAACAAACAAACAAACAAAAAATTAATTAATGTAGGATTCCTGAAAGTGTCGATAATTCCGATAATTAAAATTTCACACGTATGCCCCAGTAATTAACTTTTCGATAATATGAAAGTATTTCGTCTTAAGTATCATAAAACATCATCAGTATTATTAAACAACAACAGGAATAATATTAAAAAAAAAAAAAAACAGTGCGCATTACATTGGAATCCCTTATGCATACAAGAGTCTGTTTAAGGATTACAAACTATTGGGCTGTTATTAAATTAAATTAAAATATAATTGATGAATTTATTTTATACAATTGAGGATAACAAGGTCCCAGTCTCTTGGAATAATGAAATAGTTATTACGGTTAAGATTGGGTCCACGACGCAAGGCTAGAGCACTTTCTTTATACAAACATTCATGTTTATATATGGTTATGTGTAGCAGATGTATTTTGCCATTGGATCCTGTGGTTAGCGTTTTCACCTCCATGTTGAGCAAGGCGAGTTTGATGAGGTTTCATAAGGTAGATGTGGTCTTGATGTTGAAAGATGCGTTTATTACAGATCTTCCTGTTTGTCTATGGGAAGTACCATGTTCTTGTAATTTTCTTTACCATGGAAGCCTCATTGGTGAGAGTTGGAGAAGGGAGCAAGTTGTGAATTTGGTTGATTAGTTTATAGGTAGCAGCGAGTTTGTGTTTCTTCATTATTTTTGACAAACGTTTAGAGATGCCATATATCAAAGGCATATATATATAAAAGCTTGGCAGTGTGGTGTTATTTTAATTGTGCAAGCTAACCCAACCCCGATGCCTTAGCTTGCACTACTTCAAATAACAATTAAAATAACCTAACAGCTTACGAAGATTGTATTCTCGTAAGCTCCCTGGTCATATTTTGGAAACTTTCTTGGTTTCTTGAAATATTCAGCTTTGAAATAATATTGGATCTTTAATATCCAGCATTTCCAGGAGGGTGCACGGAACCATCACCACAGGGGACAACGAAAACGCCCCTCTGTTCGCCGCAGCTTCTCTCTTCAAGTATTCCTGCATGTAATCGTCCACGCTTTCTCCTCCTCCTCCTGGAGCAAACGGATTCTTCCAATCAGCCTCATTCACATCCTGGTATTCAACTTGAACTGCAACTGGCAAACTTTCTTCTGCGGCTCGATGCATCGAACCACGTCCTTCTTCGTCTAAGACGTCATCGTCTAATTCACTACCTGTTTGGAAAAGAAAGAATCCTCGCATCGCATCTCAGAATGTGCACATTTATCATCACAAAGAAAATTTTCTAGCCTCCGCTTGTTTGCTGATTGAAGATTATCGTTCGGCGAGTGGGAAAGAATGAGCGAGTACATCCCGGGACGTTGTTGCGCAGGGAAGATTTCGAAAGGCATTTTTTTTTTTTTTTTTTTTGTGGGGAGGGAATTGAAGTTTTCATACCAAAAATATCTGATTACGGATAAAGATATCAGGTCGTCCGCGGATGGTATAACCTTAGTATGGATGCTTTAGGAACATTCCAAGCGGGCAATAATCCGGTTGCTACTCACGCGAGGCACTTCTCCTTGTACGAGATTTAGTTGTGAGCGTGTTGCCTAAGCAGCGATTTGTTGGAGGGGGGTTAGCCGTGACCCTCGTAATTTCAACTTGATATTCGTCCGTACGCATGTTACCAAACAACAAGCTAAGCTTCTCCCAGACACTTGTCTCCTCCTCCAAGTATACCGCTGTGGAGAGTGTTGCGTTTTTCCCCCCAGACAGAATACAGATCGCAACACAGAATGTAATTTTCATCTCCCAAGGAGCCACACTGACAGTCGAATCCAGGGGTTGACAAACTTTTCAGACTTGTATAAATTTAAAAAAACACAGAAATATTTAAAGTACGAGATATGAAACAAACATGAAAATCAAACTCAATGAAACATTATCACATAACAGCGAAGTAATATAGTTTATTCTTCACAATATGTGTCGCCCGGCTTAATGCGACTTTCGTGATTGTTTTCAGTTAGCCAGATTACCTTTATCCACTTGATAACACGAAGTGCAAATTCGAATCAAAAAACGCAAATGTCCATTCTAGAAGAAAATTTATGTTTTTAAAACACATGGCAGAAAATGCTTGTTCGAAAATGTATGCGCTTCCAGATGCTACTATCATCTTCTTTGAGAAACTGATAAGTCCTTCAAATTTTTGCATCGATAAAATTAAAATGCGTTCTTTAATGTTTCTCCAAACTGCAGATCAAAAGGTTGTAAGGTGTTGATGGCATTTCTCCGACTGTTCTTAGGGATCTGTTAACAATTGTTCTGAGTCGGATTTTTATCGTCTTCTGTTCCGCGGGTATCTGTGTCTTCTGGAAATGACCCCGTATTGACTCACTTCCGAATCTTTGCTATGCGATGACCGTCGAATTTCTCTCCCTTCTGTCCTTGATGAAATAGCGAAGAAATCCATTTACATTTCCCAGATGCAAACTGCCATACGAATGAGCGTCTAAGCAATCCACATTGAGGGAGAAATCGACAAATCACATTGAAGCCAGCGTTGGGAAGGTAAGAAAATGTGACTTTCTTCACAATAGACTGACCACAATGCCAAAGAATGAGGAACAAACTAATCCCTAATAAAGAGCAACAGCTGAGGTCACTTGCGCGCTGCAATGTTTTCGATCCAACAAGAGAGAGAATTAAAATGAACGGCTGGAAAATTACAGATCTCGGTACCGTCTCAGCTGTACTAAGAGCGAGCGACCTGACAGCAGAAACGCATTTCTCGTGTGAGGCGGAGAAGCAGCAAAGCAGCTCTGTTTAAGGGCGGCTTAAGCATTCGTTTTTCATCACAACTCGTTTGCAATCTTATCAAAATGTGTTGGAACACCTCACCTGAATAATTTTACGCAGGTTTAACACTTGAAGGAATAATACAGAGCAAAAACTCCGATGCGGTCGAATGTACTTAAATTAATATGAGATTTACGATGTACAGGAGTACAAGTGCATGCCAGCGTGCTTCCATTTTGGTTTCAACAAGTTAATTTTTTATGCAGAACACGGCTGATGAGGAATGTCGGCCACTGTCGTCCCTTGTTCCTAAATTCGCAAGATAATGGAAGGAACTCTCCTTATTATGGTTTGTTGCTGTTTTCACGTTTGTTGCAGAATCGAGTTCGCCGTCAAGTGTCACAGAGGGAAACTAACTCATTATTATTTAAATTGTTTTCGTTGAAACGAATAAATTAATCTTTTTCCTTAATCACTAATCCAATAATTCGTTAAGACAAACCAAAGTATGTTTATATTTCACTTTCAAACTGAAATGTAAAAAAATAAATTTCAATTCCTTAACTTTGAGTTAAAAAATAAAAAAAAACAATGACATTTTCACTTTGAGTTACCCTTCTGAGTTGCTCACAGAAAGTGAGCAACTCAAATTATATAACTCACGTAAAATATTATTTATTAGTAGAATTTTCGCCTGAGTATCGCAGGCATCTTCAGTACAAAGCTGATAGAGAAATAACTGGCCATTCCAAAAGACTCAGCCTAAGTAGCTAATGTGAGATAACTAAAAAAGATCAAACAATTTCCTAACTTATTCCAAAAATAAAAATAAAATGAAAATAAAGTAATTAAATAAAATAATATATTTATATTTATATATGTGCAATTAGAAAAAGTTAGTACTTTATAAATCAGCTAATCTTTCCTAACTCCCAAAAAGAGGAAAGACGTTAACCATCGGATCTGTTTAATTTAGGAGAGTGAAGTAAAGTTTCACATGTTTCTTTATAAAGCCATTCCATGAGGAACCGACTTTTGTGAAGGACCATTGTCTTGTTCCAATGAACTCAATGTCTAGTGTTGATGGCATGCTCGACAAGTCCAGACCGTTCAGGCTCAAGATATCGAATATAAAACTTGTGCTGTTCTAGCTGAATAATAGCAGATCTTCCTGTTTGTCCGAAATAAGGTAACCCACATGAGCTTGGAATCTGGTGGACACCTGGATAACAGATGTGGAAGCTGGTCCTTTGGAGAAGTGAGAAAGGTGGAGATTTTTCTGATGAGTGGAAAGGCAACAGAAATATTTAGTGGTTTTAAAACTTATGCTATTATGCTATATATATACGTTCATTAATACCTTGTATAACGGATAGGAAAGCGTGTTATTTCTTTATTTGAAGAGGAAGACATACCAAAAGTACTTAAAGCTCTTTTGATGAACGAATTCTTATATCCGTTAGATAAAAAAAAGTGGAACTAATATATTGCAATTCTTTCTGTAATAGTTCATCTGAAGAACACAAGGAGTGGGCCTGATGAACCAGTGATTTAATAGTTCCTGTCTTTTGACTGGGATGGTGATGAGATTCACCATGAATATAATGGACTATATGAGTCTTCTTCCTAAAAACTGAGAAATGTAGGTTACCTTCTGGTTGGCAAAGAATTAAAAGATCTAAAGAGGCTAACTGCTTATTTGCTTCTACTTTTTCTAGGGTGAAGTTCATTTAATTTAGAGAGAAACTGTTGTAATTCATCAGAAGAGCCACTCCAGATAGCAAAAATGTCATTGACATATACAAAAATTTCATTGACATATATATACTGAATCATTACATCCATGCTGAATCTCATCACCATCCCAGTTAAAAGGCTGCAACTATTAAAACGTATTTCTTGACAGTTTTTCATATATATTAGTGTCCCCCTGTAAGGAAACTACCAGCCATGTTCGATCTCCCAGAAGTTCGTAAGGGTTTCTTTACTCATCAGTTTCACACATCCGATTCGCTGGATTATGGCAGTGTCATCCCCGAAAAACCATATTTCCAGCTGGAATTTATGAACAACGAAACTCGCACAGATTTCGAGACTTGGTACGAAAATCGGCTAGATACTGAATACTGTCTGAAAGCGGACCTATTGGCTTATACATAAAAAAACGTGCGTGTTTTGCATGACGGTTGCATTACTTTTCGCACTTTCTTCATACAGCTCACCCAGATTGAGCCCTTTCTCCATGACATTACAATTGTAGGAGTATGTTTGAGAGTATTTCTCCAAACCTTTTTGAAACCTAACACATTGGCCATACTTCCTGCTCAGGGTTACATAGGGGCAAATATTCAGAGTCAACAGGCTTTGAAGTCTGCGTCGGACCTTATTTTGCCCATGGGAAATATGAATTCTACGGCTGCTTCATCATGGTTGCCAAAACGTTACAGACCAAGTACATTCCAACCATACAGAAACACAGACTGATTTCCCTTTTTTAGCAAACGAAGGATCTCGAAAACTATTTTCGTAGCAAAGGATTCGACGTGATCTCAATTTGGGAATGCCAATTTAATACAGAAATTTCGGAAAACTTAGCTATGAATGACTTTACTGCTGCTCTTGATATTATAGATCCCATTTTACCTCGTAGTACTCTGCATGGTGATAGAACTGTCTGCTACAAAATGTATAACAAAACTCAGTCAGATGGGGAAGTTATTCACTCTTTTGACTTCTATAGCCTTTATCCATGGGAGATAAAGGCTATTAAATATTGGGATGCCCCTTAGCCTTTCCTATGGGACATACCAAAGTTATTCTCGATAATTTTGACTATTCTCCTGGTGTATATTTTGGTATTTGCCATGCAAAAGTTGAAGCACTTGCTGAACTCTTTTTACCGGTTTTGCCCATTACAGTGAATGAAAAATTAATCTTCCCCCTGTATGGAATGTGTGCTTCCGAAATGGCCCCATTGTGCGCTGATAAGGACCGATCTTTTACAGGTTTTTGGTACACTCCAGAATTAGATCTATTCCTTGCTCGCGGGTATAAAGTTGTAGAATTTTACGAGGTGTGGCATATTTTCAAACATTTGAAGGTGAAGAAAACTTTGCTCACTACAGTGATACCTTTCTGAAGCTGAAACAGGAAGCATCTGGGTGGCCGGAAGGTTAAATCCGACAAGCTTAACTGGATGAGATTTTGCTAAGGGAAGGTATTTGGTTAAATAGTGAACACATTAGTAAAAATCGTGGTAAACGTTCACTTGCTAAGCTTTGTTTGAATTCCCTATGGGATTTCAAACAAACTAGGAATGTGAAATGCCACTCCTGGATATTTTTTTTCCTGAGGTACCTGGAAAATTAGACCATCGTGCCTGACAGTATGGTGCAGGTTAATGAGGTCAGTTAACTGCAGTGTGATTAAACATGAAGATATTCTTTAATATTCTCCTGTGTAGGTTATTCCATTTGATAGGATATTTTTGTATGCTCCCCTCAGGTACAAATTCCACACTGAATTCGTCAGTATACCAGTGCATAATATAGTCTGTAAAAATGTGGGATATTATGCATTTAATATTGCGCCTTCTATACGATGTGTACCTTAATTTGGTCGTAACTTTTTGGATATGGGTTTTCCATTTTAGATCATGATCTACTTGTATATGCCCATATACTGGTAGCTGTAGACTCACTGAGTAGCTTCGCAAATGCAGTCACTTCTGGGGTCGCAGGAAGTGGTATAATATTTAAATGATAGGACACTGCTTCTCCACCCTTCAGTTCAAACAGGATAAATTTAGTTTTCTAAATGCTCATTTTGATTTTACTGAACTGTATGCAGGCTTAATAAATCAGATTCCTCGTTATTACGCTTTAAGGTTGGCACGTCGCTTGATGAGAAAACTATTGCCGTATTACCAGTCTAGCTGAATACGTTTCCTTTCAATTCCATTCAACAGAGGTCGTTTATATAGATAATGAAAAAGTCTCAAGGCTCCTTACTTTTATCTAGAACTGAGCCTTAAGAAACACCAGCTTTGATGAGTTGGTATTCATTCGAGCTGCCCTTTTTTTGCTCTGCTTGCCATCGGTGTTGTAAATAAGATTGAAACTTTACGGTGAGGAAATTCTCAGAAAGAATTTTTCTTTCCAAATTAATTTGACTTAAAAGTAATCTAATCAGGAATAATCAGTTTTATTTTCAAGAAACAAAAACTGCGATGCGGATAAATGATTCGAACACGCACATTCCGCTTACGTTATCGGGAATATTTAATAAATAAGAACCTAAAATTTGGTTATAGCGATGAGGTCCTTTATACAAGTAAACAGAAGAACACCACAATATAACTCTATGGTATCGGAATATGAATAAGCCTTTTATCCCCTGCTTGGAGGTCTGTAAAATGAAAGGGCAGAAGACGTCGTTTATTTCCTTCAAAAAAGGTTGTAGCTTAAAATTGAATTAGAAGCACCCGCGCGCGCGCGCGCGCGTGTGTCTACAAGATATCCACATGGTTTATACAAGCCGAACCGTGGGAGGTGGTAGTGAAATAAATCCAATGTGAAAAATGACTAATTAGCCAAGATGCTAATAATACAATCCATTACAGCATTGTTATTTTGTATTTTGTTTTTATTACAAGAGAAACATTAATGCAAAACCATTGCATAATAATTTTAATTAAATGTAATTAAAATTACATTTAATTAAAATGAGATTTTGCTAAGGGGAGGTCCTTTATACAAGTAAATAGAACCTGATGATAGGACACTGCTTCTCCACGCTTCAGTTCAAATAGGATAAATTTAGTTTTATTGTGCGATATCTCTACAGGGATATCGCACAATAAAACTGTTTATTGTGCGATTTAGTGTTTCTAAATTTAAGTTATAAGCTATGTCCGCCTCTATCGATATAGTTGCCAGACCAACAAATCTTTCTTGGATCGTTGCTATTCGCAAATAATTTTTAATCAGTTTAAGCTTGGAAAATCTTTCCACAATTGCTAACCTAACAGGAATTCTTACATAGCGACGGTGCCTACCGAAATATGGCTGAACGAGCGTCCTTATTAAGCCGGGACGTGAGGCAGGCTGCCTCTATGCCACACCCTGTCGACGGTATTGTATGTAGGTCTTGAATCTGTTGAAAAAAACTTGCAAAAATGACTTAGACCTAGTTTTTTGCTCTCGTATTTACAACATCCATATTATAAAACAATATCTAATCTTTTTTTTGTTTTAATTTTTGAATCTCGATACAGCAGAATTTTAAAATCCCGACTACTCTCATACACCAAGTTTGGTCTGCTTTCATTAAAAAATCAAACTGCTGCGGGCCTTGAATACAACACGCGCAATGCTACAGAATGTTCTCCTTTTATTGGTGCTTTAATTAGGTTTTCGGTGTCTAATATTTGGGTCAAACTATTAGTTCTGATCCAAGGACTTCAGAAGGGAAGAGCACTCTGTTCAATACATCTTCAAGGCCCACCTTTTCCTAATTGGGTTGTGGGGGTAGCAGCTACAAGAGGAACTTCCAATGGTCACGATCCTCTGCCACCAAGCTCAGGTGTTCTGGTAGGATTCCCAAACGTGTCCACCCAAGGTTTTGGATATAATCTATCCAGCGAGTCTTTGGCCTTCCACGTGGCCACTCACCCTCTGGCTTGGCAAAGAGGGCCAGCTTATGCAGTCTCTCTTGTTTTTGTCGAGAGCTTTGTTTATTGCGTCAGCGATGTCTTCTAATAAAGTGATGGCGCTTTTTGTTTTCTGAAAGCCGTATTGGTTTTGTGAGATGATGTTGTACTTCTGTAAATAGTTCTGTAGCCTGGTGTGTGCTATTTTTTCTAGAATTTTTGAAATGATTGGTAGGATAGCTATTGGTCTTTAATAATAATAATAATAATAATAACTTAGATTGCATCAGAATAAAAAATTGGTTTATTAATTTTTCCAAAAGTCTTATTGATAAATAAAGAATAACAGTAAATTAGAAGTGAATCAAAAGTAAATTAATATGCTGCTAGTCAACTTTTTTCATTTATATATACTAGGGGGCACCGCTCCTTGGCGCCTAACCCCCCACCCCCCCGGACTGGTAGGCCGGTTCTTGAATTCTGATGACTCGAATTTTGAAGCCTTGACACTCAGGGTTTCCCCTGAGTTTCAAAACGTTTCAAGTAACTTGACAAAAAACGTTACATAAAAAGTGTTAACATTTTATGTATATAGGGTAGATATTACTTTATCATATTGCGGGTTAAATAACATCCGATGTGTATTGCATCTAGAAAAGTCACCTGAACAGGCAACAGTGTATTAAATTTTAGGGGAAAAGGGAAAGAAAAAAAAGGAAGGAAAATGTCCATTCAGTCACATCTTTATTATTTTCACATGGACAAATGACGCATCTTTCTGTACGTAATTTCCATGTGAATGCCTACAAAATACAGGCATCTATTCCAGACAGTTTAAAATGATAACAAGGGTTTTAACAATCCGTGCAACCACAGAAGTCAATAATGTACGTCGTAGCCTCATATCTTAGGCGTTGTTACAGTAGATATTAGTTCTTTTGTTATTCTCCGTATAGTATTTTAAAAGGCCAAACGATCGGTCGGTATTCATATATGGAATAAGTTGTAGACACATTGATAAGGAAACCTCATTCCATCCAGTAGCACGCTGGTGACGTATTAGAGCCGGGGGAAAAACAGTAAATGGCAAAAGTCGATAATTTTGGCACAAAACCGAGCTGTCCTAAATGAGTACTTTCATAAAATAATCCAGCCTATAACGGAAAGGATTTTCACAATTTGGGACATATACCAATAGCACGAGTCGTTTTCCACCGTGAGATCCATGGCGAGTTGAATTTCTGGTTGCAGCCTACAATAAGAAACAAGTAATCAACTGAACAAGAATGCTTAAATGGGAACGTCTTAATCTCTAAGCAAGGCTTAATTTCGATTTTGAAAAGCCCTTTCACACTCATAAAATGGTTTTGTGAAAATTTCAGTCATTCAAATTTAATAACATGTTACAGCTGCTCTGTGTAAAAACAACTATAACAGAATGAATAATAGAAATTGAGAAGAGACAAGTTGCTGCACAGCGTGATCCAAATTAAAGTATGCCTGTTTAAGGCCTTGTGGAGCGCCACTCAGTGATCCAAATGCAGCGAAACTTGGCAGAAATACGTTGTGAGTCATGCAGAAGCGATATGAGGGAGAGAGAGAACGTTTTGCTTTTTCACTTCCATTATTCATTCACTCAAAGCCGTTTCTACATTTTGTGGGCCCTGTGCGAAATGGGAAAGCGGGGCCCCTGAAAGGTTAGTAACATTTATGGAAATTTTAAATGGAAGAATATCTTGTTAATTAATTATTAAATCAAAAATGAAAAATATTTATGCCCATAAATAAAGAAGTATGCTCTTTAGCATCAAGTTAAGTAAAGGGAAAAATTAGTTAAAAAATAAATGTGTTTGTATGTACATGATATATTATTTTATTATGTAAGTACACATTCTCATATAATTACGCCAGAAGAATGATTGATTTAATAATATAAATAATAAGATAAAATATGAAGAAATATCCATTTTTACTATAAAGAATGGAATATATAACAACTTATAAGATTTAAAAGAAATCTTAATATATTAAATTTTATTTAACCTAATGCGCTTATCAATAAAATCATTTATAACGCTAACAAAATTCTTTTTTTTTTTGCAATTTCATGCTCTATCGATATTATTGCCCGGGACGACAAACGTTCTTGAGCCATAGAAGATCGCAAATAAGTTTTTATTAATTTTAATTTGGAAAATGACCTTTCTGCTGGCGCGACCGTAACTGGACTGGTCACTAATATTTTAAATGTCGTAGTAATATTCGGATAAATATCCGACAAATTATTTGTGATTATGAATTTTTAAATATTAATGGGTGCATCTTCTGGAACAATATTTCTAAAAATAACTAATTCATTGTAAAATGCAATTTTTCAATATCTGCATTTAATTTTTGATACAGCTGTTTGCAGCAAAATTTTAATTCATTTTCTGTCCTTTTTCTTATTAATTTCATATCATAAAGAAATCCAAATGATTTTTGGTGAATTTCATACAATTCAAATCTTTTTTTGACAGATTGTAGAGCAGTATCTAAAATTACAAAAAAGAAATTCATCCTAAAATTATCTTTGTTATCACCTATGTGTGATTCATCAGGCTTTCGAAATCGAAAAATACTTTTCTTCGACCTACTCGACTTTCTTTAAATTTAATTGCTATTTCTAATAGATTTGCAGTTCTTTAGCAATCTCAAGACAGCTATCAAATTCTGATATTCTCTGCTCTTCCAAGTACTACACTAACTCTTTAATATGCTTAGTTACTACGTCTATGGGAATTTTTGCATTTTGTAATACTTTACTTACTAAATTAACTTTTGACAAAAGCTCATACCAAATTACAATGCTTAGCATAAACTCGAATGAATCTATTTGTTCATATATTGAAACCACTTCTAATTTGATAGTCTTATCCGATGCAGTTTTAGATAATTCTTTTAGCGCATTTAAAAATTCTGGAATTTGAAAACGTACAGCTCTAACTGATTCTATTCTACATTCCCCTCTTGCATCACATAACGGTTTGGAATTAATTGTTTAACAAATTTCTTTGATATGTCCCAACATGAAGTTGAGGCAGCAAATAATGTATATATATTTTCTGTATAACATTAAAAAATTTTATTGCTGTAATTGATGATTTGGCGACATCCCATTAAATCAAATTCAAATTATGATAGGCGCAAGAAGTATAAAATGCCTTTTCGTTTTCATTTAAAATGTAAGCACGGACTCCCTTATATACTCCTTTCTTGCCCTCTACAATCTGACAATTTAAGATTTAATTTATTCAAAAGTGATTTTATATTTTCATATATACTTCTTACCAGTAGAATCATTAGTTGTTAAAAACGTCAAAAAGTGTTCACGAATTTCAATATCTGCTTCAAATATATGTAAAAATCTAAAAATTACTGAAATTTGCCCCTCATGACTAACATCAGGAGTACAATTGGGAATTATTCAATAGTACTTTGCCTGTCGTATCATATTTACAATATTTTGTTGAATTTTGGTTCCCATATCAACAATTAATTCATTTTGCACAATGGGTGATAGATACGAATTTTGTTTCTCACTTATAATTTTTTTCCGAACATCCCATTAAATGATCTTTTAAAAGTGGATCACATTCTGCAATCAATTCTATGATTCCAAAAAAATTACCATTATGGGCTGTGTACAAAGTATCAAAATTACCCCTAAAAGCGAAATTATGTTCGGATAAATAAAGAATTGCTGCTACTATTCGTCTTAAAACATTTCTTAACCGTTCTGCTTCAAATTTTATGACATTTTCATTTGCCTGATCAATTGTATTGTGATTATTTAAATTACATTCCATTTGTGTCCATGAATACATGCATTTCATGTGCATTGGATTTCATTCGTGCGACTTTAATCTTTCACTTAATGTCGCCAGTCAGAAAAGCCATTATCAGATAAGAAAATTATCATCAGAAGAAAATAATTTGCAACAAAAACAAAAAATGGAGTTGGAAGAGTTTGAATATACAAGCCATCTTCTGTTTTGCTTCTCTCCGTTTGCAATTGTCCTAGCATAGTGAGCTGTGAAAAAACACCTCTTGTTGTCATCTGTTGGAATATCATTTTCAGTCGGAGGAGACGGTGGACCACTTGTACAACATGTGTTAGTGTTGCGTTGTTCAAAATTTTCGCCATGTTGCTGGATCATCAATAGTAAATAGTTCACCTTCCTCCGGTGTCTCAGTTTTAGGATCTTCAATACTCATTGTGTGACGAAACGCGTCATGTTCTCCGCTTCCTTTGAGTATTCCAGAACTCTCATTATTAATTAATGTTGAAGCCGAAGAACTGTTTGTAGTTACTTCAGAACTCCCGTTATCAACTGATATATCTGAACAAAAGTATGAGTTTAACTTCATAAATTTAAACAGTGAATTTCTTTGACGTTCCTCATTGTCTTGTTTTCGTTTCGTTTTTCATGCCCGCTTGGGTATTTTCTTCCATAATAATCTCTCTCACGACTAGTCATACTCTAAGTTAATAAATTAAAACCAAAATCACTTATCTGATAAATAAAATATATCTAAAATAGATAATATTAGAAAATAAATAAATCTAATATAGATTGAAAACTGCTGTTGAAGAAAAATTCCGATGTCGGATAACCTAAAACCAGTTCACAAAATATATTTTTTAAGATGTTTTGCAAGTCATGTCACATAAAAAAATTGCTATGATTGTACGCGTATATACTTACTTGTTCATAAAATCATAAACTAAAATAAAAAAAAAACCTCCTTAAAATGATTAAAAACACCTGTTTTAAAATGCACTTTTTCCTATTTAACACTGTGTTGTACGATATTCTTATATATATCTTAGAGTAGTTTCAAATAATACCGCTCTAGCGCTACGATCTTATTTCGCTTACTATATCAACAATAGTTGGTTGGAAAATTATATACATATATATTTCTATATAATAATTTTTATATAATAATAAAAATATTAATTTATATAATAATTAAAAAAATTAATTGATTTTCTTTTTTCAATTTTTTGCGCTTTGCGGGGTCCTGCGCCACCGCACAGTTCGCACACCCATGAATACGGCCTTGCATTCACTGTCTGTACTGTCCGATGCTACTCTTCCCGATATGCTACAAACTGCATCTTTTGCACAATGTGTTCAACTGCAGTACTCAACTGGTCGGGACTAATGTTGCACATCTGCTGCATTGTGCACTGGCAAGTTACAGGATGATCCCGATAAAGTGGTAAGGTGGATCCTGGAGCCCTTCCAGATATCGGTCCATCCTTGCAGGATGTGGAGGCGCCCCATCCTGCATGAAAATGACCGAATCCATGCACAATCGCTGCTGTGGCTGTGGCACAGCAAAATTGTTTATCATATTGCGATACCTCTCAGCACGCTGAGAGGTATCGCGAAGAAGAATGGTCCAATGATAAACGAAGCTGTAAATCAGCACCAGACAGTAACTTTGGGAGAATGCAAATGATTTTATTCGATTGCATGCGGGTTTTGCGTAGCCCATACCCTGCAATTCTGGGTATTCACAGCTTAGTTTAGGTGAAAGTGAGCCTCGTCTCCCCACAAAATCATCCACGGCCAGCGTCCAACTCCGCTCGAGCGAGGAATGTTAAAGCGAATGTCAGTCGACTTTTAAAGTTCTGCAGGCACAACTCCTGTGTCAAGGTTATCCTGAATGGGTAGAAATGCAGAATCTTTCATAGAATTTTCCAGATAGTTATGTAAGGCACATCCATTTGTCTTTATACAGCACATGCACTGCAAGACATAACGCTGTTATGACTTGCAGTACATGACAAATGTTATGTGTGGAGTGGTACGCAGTGAAGAAGACGGCTAAGAAGTGCCGTCAGCTCGTGGTTCCTAACCCTAACACAATATTTTTAATGTCTGAAAACAGTGTGGGTTCGAGTGCCGATTTTCTTGAGTGAAAAAAAAAGAAGAGGAAAAAAAGCGCTTGTTCATGCCAGAGATCAACTAACTGTGAGACCAGTCGAGAAAAGGATTAGCAAAATTTCCTCTAGTCGCCGACTACATTCGAACACAAGTTCTTTCGCCGTACAGTTAAGAGGCATAGATGGCAAACTCCACTTCTACTGATCTACATAGTCTTCCTGAGCTACACCCTGAAGAAAAAAAAAACATTTGACAGAAAATTAATTCAAGATGCAATAGAAATATTGCAGAGAAGAAAAGTATCAGGAACCATATCATACAAATAATTAAAGAAATATATGATAATAATAGCTGTATCATAAAAACACAAGGAAAAATAAGTAAAGAGATTCAAATTAGCGATGGCATTAGACAAGGAGACTCTTTAAGTCCAATAATATTCCATATAATAATGGATGAAATAATACAAAAAAACAAGCCTGTGTAGCTCAGTGGATGTGGCGTTTGCACACCACGGCTGTTGACTGCATGAAGGAAGATTTCTTGGTTTCGAATCTAGTCGGCGACTAGAAGGAATTTTTTTAAATCTTTATTTGACCGGTTCCCGAGTTAGTCGATATCAGGCAAGTGGGTTTTTTCTCCCGGAAACTCGGGTTTTTCGTCCGGTAAACTCAAAAAATCGACCGTAGAACCCACATTATTTCAGAGATTAAATACGAGTGTTAGGGTTAGGGACCACAAGATGATGGCACTTGTTGAACCGTGTCTCTTCACTGCGTGCCGCTTAATTAGTGGCACCCAATCAGAGATAGCTGGTCTTGATGTACCCAGTCGGCTATCTCTGATTGAACTGCAGTGGAGATGGAACTGCCCACTCAGTCTTCAAAAGTTAGATAGGGCTAAAACGGTCTCGCCTACTTCCTATATAAGGAAATAAAAAGGCGTTAGCTGATTTTTTTTAAGCAGCAAAATTGTACAATATGAAGATACCAAAAACTAGAACAAAATTTATGACAATATCAAAAGAACCACAAAGATGCCAATTAGAATTATTGAACAAATAACGAATTACAACTGAACTGGGAAGGAAGGCCACATCTAGAAGTCGGAGAACAAGTTGCAAAAGCTGCAAGAATATCACGATGTTTGAATGAAACAATATAGAAAAATAAACATCTTAGAGCAGAGACAAAAACCAAAATTTATGAAGCAGTCATCAGGCCTATTATGACATCTAATGCAGAAACAAAACCTTACAACACTAGAAAAACGGGACAGATGTTAAACGCAAGGTGAAATGAATATATTAAGAAAATTGGTAAATAAAACTCAACTAGATAAAATAAAAAATACAGATATAAGAAAACAATGGGAAATACAAACAATAAACAATTGGGTAGCAATCCGAAGAATAAAATGGATTGAACACGTGGAAAGAAGAAGTGAAGATAGAATAATAAAACAAGTCCGCAGTTGGAAATCAATGAATAACAGAAGAGCACGAAGACCTAGAAAAATATTAAAAGATACCATTAAAGAAGATGAAGTCCTGGTCGCAACGGATATCACATCTAATGCGTGAAGAATAAGAAGACATTGGTTAAGTTTTAACATTAATCAATTTAATTATTATTATTAATAACAATATACTAAAACTAAGGATGATGATACACAAAAAAGATTTAGTGAGAAATATTTGAACACACACATATTAGTGCTGCTAAAATTTGAAGTTGTTCCACGGACGGCAATCAGCCAAATACGAAACGGCGAATGCACAGCGTTAGCTGAATACTGATTGCCTTTTTTTAATTTCATTTAAAGCGTCTTATTTAAAAGCCTCTTACGCCGCTTTTCATGTAATTTGCCAAAGCAAAATGATTCGGTACTAATTAATTCCGAATTCTGATTTGGTCGACAAAAGAATAGTCTCTTTCGCAATGAATAGATAAATATGACTGAACCGAATCCTGAGATTCAATGAAAGGCTGGAATGACTAACGAGCACTAAGATGCATAACAAAACTTTGCTTGCTAAAGGACAGGATAACACTTACACTACTGTAACATGCTTTGTTGAAGTAAAACACGGATATTAAAAAATCCCGCGTTAACTATGCGTTATTATTTCACTCACTAATGCGACACAAAATTCTAATTCTAAAACTGTTCAATCGGGTTGGGAAGGGGAAATAATCGAAACTGTTGTGTGGTGCCATCTAGTGACTAAGATAGACATCATCAGATTATCATTTTGTCTGTAAAAATGATGCATACCAACAAGATTAATAGAACGAGTGGCCCTCTGACCGCCTTACTAGCTCTCTTTGGCGCAAACCACAATACACTTTGGTCAACATTGCAGATAAATATTGCTTTATGGAAATGATCATTTACAGATACGAATGTTGTTATATTTTGTTGTTGTTGTTCAGCCTGCATAGTCGTTTAGAAATGGCATTGGCATCCATAGAGCTCGCCCACAATAAAAGTAATTCTTATTTTGAATCTACTCACCGACTAAAGGAACTTTTTCTAACCCTTTCTTTGAACTGTTCCCGAGTTTGCCAATCTCAAGCATAGATAAGCGTTTTTTCCTCTTCCTGGAAACTGGGATTTTTGTCACATAAACTAAAGAAAATCGACTATAAACCCCGCACCATTTCAGACAATAAATATATTGTGGTAGGGTAGGGAACACGAGATGGCAGTACCTGCCTGCTGTCTCTTCATCGGATGCCTTTGATAAATAGTGATAGTCTGTGGCCAGCTATCTGTTTGGTTACCATTGGAGATTAAACTTCCGTCTCAGTCCCCAACAGTTAGGTAGGGCTAAAATGGACTTAACCTTGGGTGGAAATAAAAGGCATTAGAAAATTTTATGTTATATTTTATTTTATGAAAATGCAATTGCTGGAATGCTGGGCATTCAGCATCGTTTTAAGAAACCAATACATTGATTTTGGCAGTAATGTCTTTCTCTCCATAAATTGTACGTTCTAATGGCCAGTTTGCCTTGGTTACAAGATGAAAATCTCTTGTTTCTGGGAAGAATCTCTCCATCCTATATGAGACATGATAACTCACCTTCAGTTGTAAAGCTCTGATAAACGCTCTTCCCTTCCTTAGATGTGATTCGAACGAGGTCTTTCCAATCGAAGCTTTGCTCGCACTGACGAGGCCATGGAAACCCAAATATAAACAGCCTTTTGGTGACTAATGCATTTTCGAGACCACAGTAAATCGGGATTAGCCCTACCTAACCTTTGGAAATTGAGAGGATGATAATCTTCTATAACCATGATCTTTGCTATTACAGCTAGCAGAGATCATGGTTATAGATCATTTTCCAGTCACTGGTTAACCGGCTGGGGAAAGAGCTTAGAAGAATGTTTTCTAGTCAGCAACTAGAAGTATCGGGCTTTTAGTGGTCTCTCTACTAGCTATTTAGTCTTATGATACTAGACATCTTAGGATAAATGGCACTTCATTCTTGTAGAGTAAGAAGCAAGAATAGCAATGGGAAGAGATGCCTTTAATAGAAAATGGAATTTATTCAGAAGTGGAATGAACAGAAACCTAAAGAAAAGACTAATAAATTGTTATGTGTGGAGTGTTGCCCTCTATGCAGCTGAAACCTGGACATTGAAGAAAGAAGAAATTAAGATTGTGGAAAGCTTTGAGATGTGGATTTAGAGAAGGATGGAAAAAATCAAATCGACAGATAAAATAACTAAAGAAGAGGTCTTAAAAAGAGTAGAAGAAGAAAGAAGTTTGTTAAGGAGAATAAAAAGAAGAAAGGGAAACTAGATTAGACATATTCTGAGAGGGAATGGAATCATCAGAGATGCCATTGAAGGAAAAATAGATGGAAAAAGACCCAGAGGAAGAGTAAGGAAAACAATGCTAGATGAAATGCTGAATGGAAAGAAGTACACAACCTTGAAAGAGAAGGCTCAGAACAGAAGAGAGTAAAAGGAAAGTTTCTGCTACTAAAAGAAGAACCTGCTCAATTGCAGAATACGTAAGAAGAAGAAAAAGAAGAATACATATTTAAAATTTAAAATTTTTAAATTTTTAATATGTATTATTTATTATTATGTAAAATCAAAATTTTAAAGAATATTTAAAATTTTGATTTTAGTATATTTTAGCGCTTTACGTACAGCACTTAAATGTGATATATGGATTTGGATTTTTTCCCTTTTTTATTTTTTTTATTGATCTTGGATAAGATGTAATTTCTCAACTTTCATCCTCGAAGCTTATTTGTTAAGCTTATCTGAGGATGACACAAGTTAGTTATTATGTATTCGTTTGTTTGCTGTGTTGGGAAGTACGCTGATGTTCAATAGGTTGGATTTCCACCACAGCCGTTGATTGAGAAATTCGCGCGCGCGCACGCACACACACACAAACTTGGAATGTATTGATGCATTGCAGAACTTGAAGTCTGAACGAATATATTGTTTTTCATTAAGTTTGTGGAATTTTGGGTTTCCTATCATGTAATTCCCATCATATCTGGGATGTAGAAGTTTCATGTGGCCTTTTGTACTGATTATTGTATTTATATTTGATATAATTAGTTGTCTGAGGTCTTGTTATATGGTATTATTTCTGACTGTCCTGTAGTTGGCATCAAAATAATGTTTTAGCAAAGCTGCATAGTGACATAAATGTTTTGCTGTCAGTATTTTGTGTTCTGACATTGCAGTGTATATAAAGCCAGTGTTGTCTCTTTGTTCCCAAAAGATCAGTTTTACCATTTTGTACTGTAACAACATTAATCTATTTAATTTGTAGGGTGCACAGAAAGCAATCGTTGTTATAACGTATCTTAGTATATTTGGCATAGTGCTTTGTATATTAGTGTTTTTAGGCGTGTCGGAACTATGTCTTTTAACCTATAGAGTTTGCCACTTATTGTTCGGAGTTTGTTGTGTAGATGGTTTATCTGGCTATTCCAGTTCATATCTGCATCGAAGTAAATTCCAACGTATCGTATTGTGTCACCCTGAGTGATTGTAGTGGTTTTACTGTTCTGTGTGTTTTTATGTTGGAAAGTGGATGTTGGATGGTTATATATTTGTTATCAACTGGTCGATTCAGTGGATTTCTGAGTATCATTAATTTTGTCTTATCCGAGTTTAGGTGTATGGAGTTTTTCGTGAGTCAGTCTATGAGCAGGTTTATAATAATAATAATAATAATTTTTTATAAAGTTTGAGAAAGAGTGATTATACATACAAATTTCTGCGTTGGCTTATAAGGATTACTTGTAGATGAATGAGGCAAGTTAATCCCACCTACTTCGAAGCTGGGGTTAGCTTTTATGAAGTGAGTGGGATTTAGCCTTCACTATTTGTGTTGTTGCTACTGTTTATGTATGGGATGTAGACATTGGATGCTAGTGATTTCTGATGTGTATATTAGTGTTAATGGTTTCTTAACTTTGTTGGTATATTTTCCAGAGTTCGTTTTTTAATGTTCTGTAGTTATCTACGTGTTTTAACTTTCTTGGTAGGTTGTTGAGTTGCGTGGATATCTGATGTGATCTCACAAAAGAACCGTATGAGTTGTGGAAGGGTGTGGGGATGTATAGAGTTGTGGTAGGTCGTTTTATACGATATGTGTCTCTGTTGTTTCGATAGAGGATGTTGAAGTAATTCCTTGTTAATGTCATGTAGTGTTTCAGGTTTCTAATGCTCAGAATTCTGTGTATCGCCATGTGCTTGTCTGATATTGGTTGTTGCGTGTAAGGTGTCCAGATCAATGTTGACTCGATTTTCCTGTGTAGTTTTTCTAATTTTGTTAGGTGGCTGTTTGATGTATTTGCATAGACTGTTATTCCGTATCTCAGTATGGATTCGCAGATACCGTGATATAGGAGTTTTTTTATGTTGGGTGGAATAATGTCTTATTAAGTCTTATAATGTCTTAATAAGGTGGGAATCTATATAGGGACCGAGGTATTTTGCGTGGGTTACAGGTTTGATTTCGGAATATTGGCAGGTATTTTTGTTGCTAATGCAGCGGTATGTGTGACAATGTATCGATAGTGATGCAGGGCATATGATTCTTGGTTTGTATTATCAATATCTGTGTTTTGGTACCGTTGATTAGAATTGCGTTTTGGTGGAAGTATGTTGTGATTTCGTTTAGGTCTTGTTGTGCTTTGCAAAGAGCTGTGTTAATGTCTGTGTGGATTGCTAGTAGTGCAGTGTCATCTGCGTATTGAAATATTTGACTTCTTATGGATATGTTATGAACATCGTTAATGTATATGTTGAATAGAGTGAGTGATAATATGGCACCTTGAGGTACACCGTGTTTTACTTGTATACTCCGACTGTGACATGTACCTATTTTTTGTTACTTGTGTTCTGTTTGAGAGGTAGTTCTTGAACCATGTATGCAGTATTCCTCTTATACCTATTGAGAATAGTTTGGTGAGTAGCATGTCATGTTCAAGTGTGTCAAATGCTTTGGTCAGGTCCAGCAGTATAAGGACGGCGTACTTGTTTTTGTCGAGAGCTTTGTTTATTGTGTCGGCAATGTCTTCTAATAAATTAATGGTGCTTTTTGTTTTCTGAAAGCCGTATTGGTTTTGTGAGATGATGTTGTACTTCTGTAAATAGTTATGTAGTCTTATGTGTGTTATTTTTTCTAGAATTTTTGAGATGACTGGTAGTGTAGCTATTGGTCTGTAGTTCTGAGTATCGTTTCTTTTGCCGTGTTTGTATATTGGCGTAATTACTGCAGTTTTTAGTTGTTGTGGAATAATGCCTGTGTCGAATATTATGTTCACGAGTTTCATAAGTATTGGATTTATTTGTTCAAAGTATGTTATAAAGTCTGTGAGTCTTATTTTATCTATTCCTGGAGTGGTCTTTGGTTTTAGTTGTATGATCTGTTTTGTTACCGGTGGAAAATACATCGTTTGTTGTTGACTTCGTGTCGGTAGTTTTTTGTTGATCGTTGATAGTTTGTCTTTTTTAAGGTGTGTGATGTTGTTTGTGAAAGCATGGTTGAATGCGTCTGCTAGTTCCTCTTAGTTTATGTCCTGACCGAAGCTTTTTGCAATAAAATCTTGTGCTGAAGTTTTCTTTTTTTCGGGTTACTAATTCGTTGAGTGTAGCCCATGTTTGCTTAATGTTGTCGTTATATTCCATGAATTTTTGGAAGTAGTAGCGTCTTTTTGCCCTACGAATTTTTGTTGTTAGTTTATTTCTTGTGTTTTTGTATAAGGTTTGTAAACGTGAGTTATTGGGTGACTTTTTATGTTTTTTCCATAGATTTTCTTTTATAGTAATAGTATTTAGTATGTCGTCATTTATCCATGGAATGTTGTCTGTTTGTCGCCTCGTTTGTTTACGTTTTGTTGTTTTTTTTTGTATATTTCCTGTTTTGTTATGGGTGGAAAATACATCGTTTGATGTTGATTTTGTGTCGGTAGTTTTTTGTTGATCGTTGGTTTTTTTTGTTGATCGTAAAAATTACTTATGAGTAATTTTTACGTTAATTACTCATGATGTATATGAGTAATTAACGTAAATATATGAGCCCGTATGTTGATATGATCAATGTATATGAGCAAAGTATATGAACCCGTATGTTGATATGATCAATGCATGATTGTGTTAGTGAGTTAATGAGTATTTCTTCTCTTGTTGGGAAGTTAATGGTAGGGTTTATGTTGTACTGACTTAGTATATCAAGATATGTGTTAGTGGTTGAAGAAGCGTGGTCAAGAGTGTTTATGTTAATGTCCCCTATTAGGATGAGCCTGTGTGTTGTACGCCGTTCGATGCCGCTTAGCCATGTTTCTAACTCGTGAAGAAAACTGAGTGGATTATTATCTGGGGGTCTGTATATTGTGTTTATTGTATATTTGATACTATTGTGACTATTTGTGAGTTCCAAAATTAGTGTTTTCGCATGTTCGAAGTGAGTTTGTTTTTCTGTCACATTGTATTTTTCTTTGATAAATGCCACAATGCCTCCTCCTCTTTTGTTTGGTCTACATAAGTTGTAGGTTTGATAATTATTTATGTTGCATGCGTAAATTTCTGTGTCGTTTATTGCAACTTCGGTCAGTATTAGCGCATCTATGTTTATCATGGTATAATTGAGCTGTGTTATCAATGTAAGCCAGTGTTTTTTTATACTTCTTATGTTTGTGTGTATGATAGTGAAGTTGGTGTTGGTGGAAATGTTGTCTGACCATTTCTTCAAAGAGTCAAAGACCTTGAAGTTTATGTTATCTGACTTTATATGATCGCCTATGTTTGAGATCTCCATTATATAGTTTTTAAATGAGTTCTAATCTTATTCTTAAGGATGTGAAAAGTTAGTGTTTTATATTGGTAGGCTATGTAAGTCGGATTCACTTGTAATTATGTATACTCGAGTATTTTCATTCTTTCTCAAAAATATCTGGGAATTCTTTGTCCACAGGAACTTGTAGTTTTTCTTTGTTTTTGTGTTCCTTGCTTGGTATAGAATATATTTTTTAGTATGGAGTCCAGTGTTCCGTTATATAGATTGGTGATGGGAGTTTCTTATCGGTTAGGATCGTTGCTGTCGGCCTTGTTTTCTTGCTTGCTGTAAGAATGGAGTCTCTCACATTTCTGTTGGTAAAACGAGCGATGATTGGTGGCGGTCTCTAATTCCAATTTTGCTGCCGATCAGTTGCATTATGTTGCTTAAGTCTTCTGTATTTTCTTTCGTTATTCCCTCAATTTGAAGTCCTTTTTTCTTTCTTTTTGTAGCATGTGTTCCATTTGACACTTGAGTGTGTTTACTTCTTTCCGCAATTCTTGATTTTCGCTTTGGAGTGTTTCTTACGTTTCTATCGCTACCGTTAATTTCGTCTTTATTTCTCGCATGGTTCCTAACATTTCTTCAGAGGTCTCGTTATTGAACTGTATGTAATGATCATACTCCTCGAATTTTTTGTTAATTTGTTCCATATGTGCATTTAATAAGTCTTTCACCATGAGTTTAAATGAATCAAAGTTACCTGTAATTTTAGGATCCAGAAGCTGCTTACCTTGTTGTGCGTCGTTACTTTTCTTTGGTATCTGGTCTTTGTTCCTCGTTTTCTCACGGTACTGTTGACATCGCCATTCGGTCCGTTTCGCAGCTCCTTTTGCTTTCCAAGTGCTTTCTGCGATCCCTGAACAGTGGAAGTGTTGTTTTTTGTTACATCCGGAACAATGCGGCCCGTCCCCTTCATCGCTTAATGGCTTATTGCATTTGTTACAATTCATTTTGCTTGAACTTCGCTGTCTCGGTGACCTTTAGCCTTTCTTGCCGTTTGCGACTATAGCGCGACTTTTAAAATGGCGACGTCCTTTGTTCTTCGTTGGCTGGTGACTGCAGTACACTCTATGAACTTCCAACACTGAAAATTTGAATCTTACTTATCCGATTTTGGTAATTTGAACGTCCCTGTCTTCAGATTGACTAGTAGGATTAAATAGTAGCACTATCAAGTTAGAAACATGTGTTAATTAACACTTTAAACCTACAAAAAGAAAAGCAGGAGCAGCAGTACAGCGTACGTGCATCCGTCTGCCTACATAGCGCCCTCTGTCATAATAATAATAATAATAATAATAATAATAATAATAATAATAATAATAATAATAATAATAATAATAATAATAATAATAATAATAATAATAATTATAATTATAACCTCCTCCACCGATCACTACCATGTCACGGTGGAAGGGATTGCATGTTCTGTTAGTGTATCTATTACTCAAACCAGACTTAGCAGAAAAGTCAAACTAATTGTGCATTATCCTACTTCAAAATGGCGAACACTTGCATATGAACTTGTGAATTGTGTGAATTTATTTATCAGGTGATCAATGAATTACGTGTTTCGATGGGTGACGAGGCCAAGACACTGTAAAGCGACTTCAAAGACAATCGAAAAGAAGAAAAATTGAAATTTCCCAGATAACATGATCATTTGGCAAACTTATTATATTTCGCCCACCGTTTGTAGGTCTCTGCTTGGCGTCTTGCCAAGAATAGTTGATTCATGCTGAAGGAGAGAAAGAAATGAAGGACGTACGAATTGGTCGCCAACGTGCGAAATCACGTGTTTTATAGGTAAAATTTTCCAACTGTTATACAAGCAACATAGTTAACTACAATAATCATAAAATAGAAGTTAATTTTCCGACCGGTAATAATAAACAACTCACCCCACAATACGGACTGATTACTCTATTATCGGAATGGATTCTCCTTTTTTGTGACATGCACAGAAGTGTCGAAGGATCTCTAATCGGTGGGCGAACTATATGAATCGAATCCAGTATAAGAGAAAGATAACTAATTTTTGAGACAAAAATGTCTTGATAAAGCAATCCTGAGCAACAAGTGATGGATAGATGAAGATTTAATATAAAAAGTAAAATTTGTGGTCATGTTAAATTTGAACAATGTCAAAGAGAATTTGCCACTGACAAAACAGCAAGAATTCTAACAACTAAAAGAGCAATAGATTTGTTCTTGGTTTGCTGAATATGGATGATTTAGATGAGAATCTTGTTGGTTCTCATCTAAATCATCCATATTCAGCAAACCAAGAACAAATCTATTGCTCTTTTAGTGGTTAGAATTCTTGCTGTTTTGTCAGTGGCAAACTCTTTGACATTGTTCAAATTTAACAGGACCACAAATTCTACACAAACCAAGATGTGTGGTTATAGAATAAATGCCACAACAGAAAGACAAAGTCTACATTCAGCCAATATGTTTAGCAATTCAGACTTAAAAGAAGTTGGAGAAATAAATCATATGATGTATGCTGATGAGTTATAGTCAAAAAGATCTTCAATAAAATGTAAATCAACAAAAAAGATAGACATTATTAATTTTATGGCTATTTAGCCTATTTGTGTTTAGGAATGTCCCTTTTTTATAATATCATTGGGTTTTTACTCGGTTTTAAGGCATTACTAAAGTTTACATAGATAAATATATGAATGATATCAGAGGGAAAATTCGGACATACCTTTGTAGGCTGTCTTCTTATACAGAGGCATCCTGACGTGTTTAACGGGAGCATGATTGAAAGGAAGGGTTTTTTTGGAAAAGATGGGGTAGATAAATGTGGGAGAATTATTGGTGAGGCAAGGGGTATGTGAATCTTTTTGAAAAAACCGAATTTTTTTAAATATATTATTATTAAGGGTGGACAGAGAATACTATTGAAGGAGGTAAAAATATAAACAATTTTTGGGAGAAGGGGAAGAATAAGATCGGATAAGTTCAGGGGTGGGAGTAACACGGTGTGATTTCGTCTTCGGAGCTCGTGGGGGAAGTGGAGGCTATGTCTTGTCGGCTTCGAGTCTCTGTCTTTAGTGTAACTGTGTTATTTCCTGTCGGTCGGAGTCGTGACCTAATTTTTATGTTATGGAGCTTCCAACACTCGGAGATTATGTAGAGATTATGTATGTAAAAAGATGGACGCCCAGAAGTGGAAAATGCTTTCGGAATGAACAGTGATCAACCTTCCACCAGAAGGAAGCAAAACGTTTTCTAAAAAAGAAGACTTTAGAAGAGATATCAATAGCGGCCTAGGAAAGCTGCAAAATATTCTAACAAAACCGACTGCCAAAGTACGAGAAGTAATTCTTCCAATTTTAAATAAACAAAGAACTGTTATTCTATTTCTTTTATAATAAGTAAATCCTCAAAATGATTACATCGAACATACCAGCACCAGTTTTATTACATACTGATGACATTTGTTGACTATCCAAAGCAGAAGAAACAATCAAATTCTGAAACCAACTGCAGGGTAACCGAAACGACATACCTAAATGCCGCGTTAATAAAAGACGTCCAAGCATTCAACGAACCTTATGTGTAAAATAACCTTGTTATAACAATTGTTCATAGGGCAAGCAAGGGAAGTAAAGAACGTGCATGGCAATTGGCTCAAATGCCTGGCCAGCAATCACTCTCGAGAAATTTAACAATTCAACATTTCCACAGGCCACTCACCAAGATGGTGAGTGGCCTGTGGAATGCTCCCTATGAGGATAGATTGAAGGTGTGTGGATTGCAGAAGTAGGATGATAGGAGAAAAGGAGGGAAACATTTAAGTTGCTTAAAGGGTTTTATAGGATAGATGCAGGGGAATTGTTTCATCACTTGGCTAGAGGAACCACAACAAAGGGTAATCCCTAGAAGTTGAATAAAGGTGTGGTCAGTAGGGGTGTGAGGACTAGATTTTTTGCCTGGAGATTGGTGATTGAGTGGAATGCGTTGCCAGAGCCACCTGTGAGTGCTTTGTCTGTTAATTGGTTCAAAGAGTGGTATGATAGATATTGTGTTGATACTTTGGGTCTCCCGCACTGAGTCTTTGGATACCATGGAGGTGCCCTATTATAATAATAACATCCAACTGCAAACTGGCTCAACTGAAAATTGAATGACAACCAGAAGAATCAGAAAAAAGTTTTTTGAAAGATCAAGACAAATGAGCTGTTCCAAGAAATTACTGTAGTTATCTTGTCTGCTGCATTCCGTGTACGCCTAGCAAGTTTGATTATTCAGCATTTATTATGACATCTGCTTCTGCCTATTGAAACAAAAGTATGTGTGACAATTCCTGAGGAATAAAGCATTTCTCAAAGTACAAATCAACAAAACGATTTTGAAAGAAAAACACAATATACAGAATTACATGTAACAATGATGGCTTACAAAAGCAATTAACTCTTTGCTACAAAACACAAGTTAGATAAGAAAGGTCCAGAACTTTTTGTAGCCATTAAAAACATTAAACATGTTAACAGTAGATCGAAAAAACGCGACTAACAACTAAAGGAAAAATCTAGGCAAGTGAATATGGCAATTTCTCATGTTATTCATCCTCATTTCTTTTGTTAATTTTGGCATTGATTCACATTGATCAGTTATAATGAAAATTGGCTTACTATATGAAATATCAAACCACGCAGGGAAAGAATCACATTTGTTGTACATGGAGAATGTGAAACTACTTGGAAAATTATGAAGATAATTGAATCATTGCTTAATAATACACTTCGAATCTTTAGTGAAGACATTTATGAGGACTTTGAATTTCACGAACATGCAAAGAATGAGACCTTGCCATTTAACGGATCTGCAAATATCTAGGGATTCGTTCAGTTTGTACGCAAACGTAGCAGAAAGGAATCGGGCTCCAAATATCTGACAATAATCATAAACTTAAAGGCAGTGCTCTATAAGATCAACAGTGTACATCAACAAGCTAAGGGCTATCCCTCTAATCAGATATAGAGAAGAAATAGTTGTGTATAAGCCGATTAAGACGTGTTTGATTGGAACACAATGAAATTGATGATGATGAATCGTTGAGTTCACAGTGATATAAATCGATTATAACTCTCCAGAAAGAGTGGTGGATGTGGAGTTTTACAAATTAGGCAAAGAGTGCAAAAAGAAAGTGTTGAATGATTACTTCGTTACAGAAAAGATGTCAATTGTGACCCATAAAAAATTTGATGACTTCGCTAGAGCCAAAGGAGTAGTAGAAAGAATGAGAAATGGTAAAAAAAAGTTCAGAATGAAAAAAACAAAGCACTCTGTAGTCAATATACAAGGGAGGTTGATAGTCACTGGAACTGGCAATGGTACAGAAGAAATGTTAACAGTTCAAAGCAAATGAAACTCCGACTTGATTAGCAAATGTTAGCTGTTCAGAGCAAAAGAAGTGCTGAACCATCAAATAGGTCCTTGCAGAAATATTGCTTAAACGGACAAGAAACAAAGTCATGCTTGGGTTGCAAAAGTTGTATGCTATTAGAGAAAAATCTGCAAACCGCTAAGGAATATAAAATAGAAAAAGTTATTGAAACAAAATAATAGGAATTAAATGATATTCTGAACCTTGGGTTCATTTTGATTCTTAAATTTAAAATATATTTTAAAAAAAACAGATTTTTATACATTACTTTTTATATCTTGGATTCTACTCAACTTTTATATCTTGGCTTTTACCCCATTGCTTGTTTATGTGTTGAGTTTTCAGTCAATATTTCTCATACCTTCGAATTCCCTCATTATCCTTTTATATCTTTGGTTTTACTCATTACTTTTATATCTCGGGTTTTATTCATTACGGTTTCACCTTATCCTCATAATATCCGGGAATTTTATTACTTCTTTATTTCTCAAGTCTAACTTATTACTTTTTAAATTGTCTATTTATTTTTACTTTTGATGGTAATTAATATTAAACGGTTAGTTCAGTTTTTATACTGATTTCGTATGCTTAGAAGTTGTTCAAGATAGCAACGAAGGTTTTTGATATCTCCTCTTTATTTTTTTATTATCCCATGTATTATTATACCAGATCATAGAGGTCGAATTCCTGTATTTTGTACAGGAATGTTTATACAGGAATTCATACAGTACCTTTTCTGGTTTGTTATAGAGTTCGCATTTGGAAATATTCATACAGTTTAGCAAATGCATTGGTGGTGCTTCCTCGATGTTACAGATTTTGCAGGTGGGGAAGACTTTTATGCCATTGCTAAATTTGATTGGTCTTGTGTGGCCAGTCCGAAGGCGAGAGATCATGGTAGTGGCACAGTGATTAAACTTGGAGTTGATGGTAGATCCCGGTTTTTCTGTTGAAAACCAGTCGTGAGTCATGTCCTGGAGAATCATTCGTTGTACCTCTTCTTGGTGCTCACTGGGTAATCTAACGACAGCAATATTTCGTTTTTCCCATTATGGAGACAAATTTCAGTGATCGCTTCTTCATTACTGATTGAAATAGTTGCGTTCTTTTCGCCAATGCTGTTTCAATTACACTTCATGTTGTAATCAGAAATCAACTGTAAACAAAAATAACAGACTGAAGTAGGGTGCTCCATGGAATCAAAATCTTGCCTATGCAATGCTTTCAATAAATTAGGAAACAAGGTAAAAAATCATGATAACTTAAAACTATATGATGAATTTTTATGGAATTCATCGAAAAGCAGTACGATACGAAATGGGAAAGCAACACCCACAAATTTTGTAAATCAATTTTTATTCAGTAACAAATGGATACATGAAGACGATGGTCAAAACAAAAGGTCCAAAGGGAAGTGTAAAAGTATCTCAAAAAGGAATGTAGGCACTAGGATAAGCACTCGCGAAGATGTTTCGCAGCGCTTATAATGGTGTCCTGGAGTCAGTTGGTAATGAATTGCTTCTGCAAAGTTTTCCTAAGTCTCTGAATGCTTTGCAAGGAGATGAGAGCAAAACGATCCCTACCTAAAGCATCTCAGACATGCTCAATGCGAATAAGATTAGGAGACCTGGCTGGTTTGTCCATAAATACGATAATCTCTTCTTAAAGATATTGTTGAGAAGAGCATTATCGTCTTGTAGTTAAAGGTTTCCCCTATAGCACCCCCATACTCTGAATATAGTGTATATAGCTGCATTGCAGCTTTCAATCCTCTATCTTCACCATAAGTGTCCCTTTCACTGATATTAAAGGGTTAATAACTAAAGATATTGGTCTACGACTTTACTCGATCAAGATGAGCACTATCGTCTTGTAGATAAATACATCCCCTATCGCACTCACATTCGGAAGAATATACGATTCTTCCGAATGCGAATGCGGGTCTAGGACCTAATCTCTATAAGTTACAGCTTTCATGGTTCCGCTAGGAACGTGATGCCTCCCTAAACTATTCCACTACCTCCACCACAAGTGAACCTCTTCACAGATATTAGAGGGATTACAACGTGTGGTTGGTTCTCTCCAGATCAGATCACAGCACGTCTGGTATCGCATTTTGTAGAACAAATCCAGACTCGTCTGAAAAGAGCACCGATCCTCATTGATCTGGGGGTCGAGTTCACGTGGAGCCTGGCCCATTTCAAACATCCTTTCCTGTGGTACAGGGATAGAGGCAAGCAGGGTCCCCTAACACACAGATCACATTCGTGGAGACTTCTGTGCACAGTGGAAGCAGATGGCAACAATCCTATGCTGACTTTACTGTGTCTCAGGGATACAGCGAAGAAAGTTTATAACTCTTTGAAATGGTTCCACAGTTTTTGAACCACTAAACTACTCACATACAACCATCTGACTACCTCTGCCTGCCTTTGACTGGCCTATAGTCTTATGATGGGTTGCCATCTGAATTCTTCGATTAAATATTTTGCAGCCATATCGAAGAATTTTGCTATCACGAAATGTCTTGTTCTCAGTCCAGACACAAAATGGGAAACCACTCCAAAACGCTTCGCTTTTCATTCTGTGGCTCATTTGCATATACCGCCGACAGCGCAACTCATTTGTGTACGATTAATGAACTTGACTTTCATATGTTTTTTCCCTTTCCTTCCCGAGTTATGGCGATTTGCTCTTTGTTTCTTAATTTATTCCAAAACTCCCTTTGGAGAATGCAGGGGTTAGGGAATTTACATAATTTTTTACTTAAACTTATATTTTTTGCTTATTAAATTTATTAAAAATATTAATTAGTCATTGCAGAAATTAAATTTCCTTTTAATTTCTTGCTTTAATTTTTTAAATAGATAAAAAAATAAATAAATACTGACACGTAATTTTTTGTAGTTATCAACATTTGAAAACTTAAAAAAAATTACTGGAGAAGAACTATTATTGGAGAAGAACAATGTGGCATTAGGAAAGAAAGATCCTACACAGATCCCAAATCTACACTCAAACAATAGAAGAACACAAAAACAAAAGCAGGAGCAATTTAAGATCGAACTGTTACAGCAATATATTATCAGAGAACTGTATCGAAGAGGAATAAATAATACAAAGAAATTAAATGAAGATACACATATAGAAAATGAATGGCAAAAAAACATTAAAAGAAATAGTAAAACAAGCAGCATATGAAGCCATACGAACAAAACTGCCAAGAGAAAGGAAAGGACTAAGAACCTGGAACCCAGAAATAGAATCTTTAATAAGAAAGAAAAGAGATACCTTAAATGGTTAAACGACAAAACCATAGGAAATGAAATAGAATATAAAAGAATCAGAGCAATAACAAGAAAAGAAACCAAGAAAATCAGAAGACGGGACTGGGAAAAATTTGTATCAAGATTAGAGCATGACATAAATGGACATCAATTAAATAGTTATAAAATCATTAAAAAATGACTCAAGAAACAAAGGACAATCTACAATTAGAAGGTTCCGCCACAAAAGAATGGTCCAATCACTACACCCAGCTTCTAAACAATAATAATCAAATTGAAATAAAACAAGTAATAAGTCAAGAAACAAATGAAGAATGATTTAAAGAAAATATTGGAAAAACTAAAAATAGAAAAGCTACAGGAGAAGATGGAATAAATTCAGAACTATACAAATACAGCTCTGAACAGATACATTTCTGAGCAAAATACGGGAAGAAGCAAACATCCCACAAGAATGGAAGACAACAATAGTCATAAGCATATTCAGAAAAGGAAACAGAAAGGATTGCAGAAACTACAGAGGAATATCCTTATTAAATACTATCTAGATGTAATTAAAAGTAAATTAACACCATGGGCTGAGGAAATTATTGGAGAAAAACAATGCGGCTTTGGGAAAGGAAGATCCTGCACAGATCCCACATTTACACTCAAACAATTTATAGAAAAAAGGATAGAATTTAACTTGTCAACAAATATGGCTTCCTATATTATGAGAAAGCATATGATTAAATCAACAGAACAAAATTAATCAACTTACTCTATGAGATTGAAAGCTTCACTTCAAACCACAAAAGCAATAGCAAATATAATGGAAGAAAGCTATATTAAAATTAAAATTAATAATGAAACAACTAAAACATCGAAACCAATAGAGATCTCATTCAAGGAAGTGGATTATCACCAACAGTGGCGCACTCAGAATTTAATCATGGAGGGGGCCGAGCACTCAAGATTTAATCTGGGGGGGGGGGGGTGAGGCGAGCACTCAAGATTTAATCTTGGGGGGGGGACGAGTTGAGTAGACGATTTGAGAATACACACTATGCATTGCATACGAGTTATGACTGAATATCTGCACTGATTGCCAATACATGATACCCATGATCTCCTCTGGCCCGGCTCGGACGAACGAAGTAGCACCCGAGCACTACTTCATTCGCTTTGCATGCACAGCGGCCAAGATTCTAGAGTGCTATAGGGTATTCCCCCCCCCCCCCCCCTTATGTGATCGCTAATTCATAAGTAGCATAGAAATAGAAAATACAACATAAATTTAAAAAATATTAATAATTTTAATTAGGAAAATATATTTGGCAATTTTTCTAGTGTTTTTTCCTTTTTTCTTTTTTTTTGGGGGGGGGGGACAGGGCTCCTTGGCTCCCTCCCTGGGTGCGCCAATGTTCAAGACTATGAATCACTGCATCATAAAATTCCACCATGGTCATGATGGCTTCATGGCGTTCCACCCACCTAGTCGGGCAAACTTGTCGTAGTTTCTGTCTCTTAGTATCCGGTGTATATTTATCAATGTTGTCAACAAGGACGTCCTGTCTCTTAGGGGTGTTGAAGAAATTGTGTACCTTTTCAATTATGCCAAAGTAATTTCTTATTTCAGTCACAGATACAGCATTTCCAATTGCCAAATTCAAAATTGTGATGCACAATGAACATATAAAGCTTGTGGATACATAGCTGATATGTGAGATTGAACACCATTAAACTTTTCGCTATTTGATGCGGCACCGTCGTAACCTTGCCCACATAAATATGACAAATCGATGCCATAATTATTTAAACTTTCTAATATTTTGTTGGATAAGTTTTTTTCTGTAGTGCTTGTTACAGGAACAAATTGTAAAAATTGTTCACAAACTTTGTTGTCGTTTTCTTCGTTCTATATGCCTGGCACACAAGGAAAGATGTTCAGTGGTAGAAATGTCACACGTTTCATCGGCAAGAATTGAAAAACATTTCGCCGAATTAATTTTTTTGACCAAAGTTCCAAATGATTTCGCTACATGCATTTATAATATGATTTTGTATGTTCCAGCTTTTGGCAGAATGTTTAAATGTTCAGCCAAGTTTTTGTCGCCGGCATCGATTCTCGTTCTCAACAAAGCTCGAAAATTGCCTTCATTGGCGATTGGCTCCTATTCAAATGAAAATTCTCCATAATCACGATGTCCTCTCAAGGGTATATTTTGCCGACCACATAAAATTACTGTTTTTATAATCGGCTCTAATCGTTTCCGATTAACTGCAGCTTGCGATGCATTATCTACATCAATTTGTCGATTGATTGGAATACATTTTCCATCTCGAATATTGTTTAGCCTTTCGTAAGTCATAACAGCCGTGATATGATATTAAGTTTTTTGATGATTATTAAAGTTTTCGATGGCTTTGTTCCAATTATTATAACCTTGCGTAACTAACTGCCCAGGTACTTCAGGTGTAGATTTCCCAACATTAGCAGGTGCAAAAAACACACAATATTCACAGTACGCACTATTTTCAACTTGAGAGTACACAAGTCATGTAAATTTTTCAAACCATGTGTATTGAAAACTTCGGTTGTGAACTGCAGCCCAGGTTGCAGGAAAATTAAAATTTAGTTCTGGTTTCCACAACGTTTTCACAATATCTAAATTATCGTCAGAATTAAATGTTTATTCTTTCAAAAATGCGATGTCGTGAGAATTATTAATAACTAAGGAAGTACTTTCTTCTGGATAATTCGATGGTTTTATCATACCTACACCTGGGGAAACCGAATCCATATCGATATTGACAATATTAATAGCTCCAACATTGCTACTAACATTTGAATCATCCATTGTTGTTTTTTTTTTAAATAGTTCAATAAAATAGTCTGCGTACATTTTTCGGCCATAATTTGAAGCACAAAATCCAAACAACAAAATAAAGTCTTTTACAAATTTAACTTTAATTTTTTAACTTTAATTTGGCAACTGATAAATTATATTGTCAATTTACGTACGGTAAGGTTACTCTTCAGAGACGGAAAGAAGTTTCAAGTTCAAGACATGCTTTTCAACAAACTCAATGCAAAATAGCACAGAATACGAGCGTATCGCACACAACCTATGACTGTGCCTCTGCAATGATTCGCCAATACATGATACCCGTGATCCTCTCTGGCCGGGCTCGGACAGCTATATGACAGCGTTTCTCACAATTTCTAAGCCCAAGGACAAGTAAAATGCCTAAAACAATTCTATGGACAACTAAGTTATGTAATTTTTTTAAAAACGTAGGTGGGGATTACCAGCATTTGGGAAAAACTGTGCCATTTATAATATAATAAATTAAAAGCATGTTTTGAATATATATGGAAACATAATTAACTTGGAAGTAAACGAGTGGAAGTGTATCATCATCGAACAAAGTTTTAATTTTTATTAAACAAATAAATAATATGATATAATTATTTACTATTTACTTTTAATGAGATGGATGAGTTTCTCGGCATTGCAGAGTTGCTGGATATCTGGCTCAATATTGGTCAACCTCAGTCGAAGATCGGCACACATACTAAGACTAATTCTGTATTTTGTTTTTATTTGAAGGATCGATGAAAATCCTTTCTCGCAAAGATAGGTTGCAGAAAACTGCATGATGATTTTCAATGCTTCTTCAGATAATTTCGGAAAGTCACTTCTCAGTGAAGGAAAGATCCAGAATAGAGCCAAACCACGATCACAGAATTGCATTTTACTGTTACTTGAAAATACAAGAGCCTGTGTAGCTCAGTGGATGTGGCGTTTGCACACCACCGCGCTTGGCCGCACGAAGGAAGTCTTGGTTTCGAGTCTAGTCGGCGACTAGAGGAAATTTTTCTAAGCCTTTTTTTGACCGGTTCCCGAGTTAATCGATCTCTGGCACGGGCAAGCAGGTTTTTCCTCCCGGAAACTCGGGTTTTTCGTCCTGTAAACTCAAGAAAATCGACCGTAGAACCCACATTATTTCAGATTTGGGAAAAATATATTTGTGTTAGGGTTAGGGACCACGAGATGGCGGCACATTTGAGCCGTCTCTCTCTTCACTGCGTACCGCTTAATTAGTGATAGCCTTGGGCCATCTGTCTCTGATTGGTAGCAGTGGAGATTGAACTGCCCACTCAGTCTCCAAAAGTTAGATAGGGCTAAATGGCCTCGCCTACTCCCGTATATACGGGAATAAAAAAAAAAAAAGAAGGCGTTAGCTGATTTTTTTTTTGTTACTTGAAAGCTCAATTAGCTGTTCTTTTTTTCAATGATGACTGCAAGCCTGAAATGGATCATGAACCCACAAAAATTTCTTATAAAAGTTATTCGGAAAATATGTTTCCAAATTCTGTTTCAGAGTTTTGAGGTGGACACAAACACTTTCCCAGTGGTTAAATTCTAAACTAATAAGTTTCGGGGCCCTATACAAAATAACCAATTGTATTTACCTTTTTGAATACTATATGGGGAAGCTCCAAATTTCCCCGTCCTTTTCATCACGCGTTCGTAATCAGGCCACTGTTGATATTGATTTATATACACATTCCAAACTGTAAACAATTGTTGAATAATAACACAATAATGTAGGCATAATTACTGTAAAGGGAGAAAAGTCACAAAACAGAAAAATGTTCCTACTATTTTGTAGGAACATTTTTCTGTTTTGTGACTTTTGGTTTTTTACATAATAAATTGTATTTGTAATAATAATTTTTTTTTAATAAATTTGTAATAATAATAAATTTATTTACAATTTAAATAATAAATTGTAATAAATACAATTTATTATTTAAACATAATAAATTGTATTTGGTAAAATAACCAAATACAATTGGTTATTTTACCAATTGTATTTACATTTGAATGCGATCCACTGGTCGAGTGTCCAGCAAGTCAGCAAATCTTTCCTTTCGTTCAGCCTATTAATATTATCGCATAGCAACTGATGGGAATTCTGTGTTTCTGAGGATTCGTTACAGACTTCTTTCTCTTCAGAAACTACACACAAACTCATTACAAACTCGTTTTGTACTATCACTGTCATCTGAGCTATTTTTCTATTTAAAGAAGATACCAATGTACTTATCCATAATTGAAATACCGTAATTACGCGAATATAACTCGCCCTCGCACATAACTCGTACCCCTGATTTTACTTTTCGAAAAAAGAAATGAAAAAGTTTCGCCAATGAAAAAAAGCTGAAACACGTTCAAAGCGGGGAATAGTAATTTGCTCCCGCGGTAAACAACATGCTCTCCCCAGTAGCCACTATATTGCAGAGGCAAGAAACACAAGTACTTTTATTATGTTAGTGAATAAGGTACCAGCAGTATGTGTAATATATTTCTCAACAAATAATGCAATTAGAGACAACTGGGACAAAAACGACACTAATTAATGAATCACAGATCCTTTCATCAGAAACTATGCTATTTAGACTCAAGCAAAATCATATGTTGCACTGGCAAACACAGTCTCTAACTAAACGATTGTCATTAATTAGATGTGTGTGAGTTCCCCTGCCCCAAAGCAGCAATAAAGTTCAACCGAAGGTGTTAAAATTCGTAAACATGTTAAACCTTATATATATATATAGTGAATGTTGTTATGGCAGTTTCATGTATGGAATTTGGTTGAAGAGAGTTAGCATTTCAACTCAACTGGCAGCTTGCTTTTATCTTTCAGTCGCGCAATTTCCTAAAAATATATAAATACTGGGGTTAACTCCCAACACACTTTGTCCAAGTATTACTTAGCACTTTTGAAGATATATTGAGCTTTGGTTGAAGGAGGAAACCCTTCAACAACAAAAATCAATAAATAACAAGCAGTTGGTTGAAATATGGTCATCTGGATGACACATGTTCACTTCAAATCTGACAAAACAGCAAGAGAAAGTGGAAGCAATAAAACCACATTGTTGTTCTCTTAATTCCTCTTTTATTACTCGTCATTCTGCTGCTACAAATTAAAATAGTGGCAGAATGTTCATGGAATGAACATTCTGCCGATATTTTTATTTTATTTTTTAAGTATCCATTTTATTTCAATAATTTTTACTTATTCAATTTTAATTTGTTTTGTTTGGATAATTAAAATATATAGATTTATTTGGATAATTTAAAGTGTGCCTGTGGACCACCTGTCCCATCGTCGCAAACCACAGGTTGAGAAACACTGCTATAGGATACTTTCACCTTATGTGACCACTAATTGATAAGTCTTATAGAAATAGAAGACACGACACAACATAAATAAAAAAAATGAATTTTAATTAGGAAAAGTATTTTGGAAAATTTTTTAGGGTATTTTAACTTTTTCTTTTGGGGGGGACATGTCCCCTTGGTCCCCTCCCTGGGTGCGCCACTGATCACCAATAATATTCAATATATATATATGGAAAAAATTCAACAGAATGTAGGAAAAACAAAATAATAGGAATTAAGATAGGAAAGAAAGAATTAACAAGCCTTTTGTATGCTGAGTTTATGGGAGTCCTGTAAACTCAAGAAAATCAACCGTAGAACTCACATTATTTTAGACATTAAATATATTATATTAGGGTTAGGGACCAAGAGATGGCGGCACTTGTTGAGCCATCTCTCTTCACTGCGTACCGATTAATTAGTGATAGCTTTAGGCCAGCTATCTCTGATTGGCTACCAGTGGAGATTGAACTGCCTACTCAGTCTCTAAAAGTTAGATAGGGCTAAACGGCCTCACCTACTCCCTATATATAGGAACAAAAAGGCGTTAGCTGATTTTGTTTGGTAATAATAATATTTCGCGGTTATTGTTTTACCCTTTTCAAGATAATTAATAAACCAAATGCCGTTAGCATCCGAAAACACCGATGCCATGACCTTTCCTGCTGATGGAACCAACTTTGGCACTGAACAACTGGCTTCTGTCCACTGTTATGACTGCTGTTTGGATTCTGGTGTGATGGTGAATCCAAGTCTCATTCATAGTAATAAATCGACGCACAAAATCAGTTTTATTCTTATTAAAACGTCTAAGCAATGTTCAGAGATTTTCATGCAAGTGCGTTTTTGACCTGCTGTGAGCAAGCAATGCACGAATCTTGCGCCAAACTTTTTCATTTGCAATTCTTCAAGCAAAATATATCCTACACGTTCTTTTGAAATGCTATAGTCTCAGCAATTTCACACTTTGACTCGCTGGTCATTCAATACCATAGTATCGTGCACTTGATCATTGATTTCTAGTGTTGTTAAACTTTTTGGACGTCCTTCACGTGAATATCATCTTCAAGACTGGTAAGATCAACTTGAAACTCAGTAGCCCATTTCTTAATTTGCGGAAACGAAGGAAAAGAGTGCCCATAAACTTTTATGAACTTCGAATGAATTTCGTTTGGCGTTAAACCTTCTTTTACAAAGAATTTTATAACCGCACGATACTCAATTTTATCCATTTCAAGGGATACAGACAACACTTTTCCTTCAGACCGCTGTATAAAACAAACTACTTGATTGAATGACTTGAAATTTCACATGGATGCTTATGATAGATGTACCAATGTAGAAACAAAATCTTGCTGATAGTGTTACCATCTATGGTCGAGGCCGAGAACGTTTCAGACCATCATGGTATATACCCGTATATCTATACTTTGTCTCAGCATGATTTCCTCCCTTTTTTATTGTTTTTCTATCCACAGGTATAGTTGCTTTAAGTGAACTATTCCATTATTAAATGTTGTGTGTTTCTGGATACAGCAACGTAGTTCAAAGAACATTTTTATGATTCTGCCCATAAATGCAGGTGTCCTAACATTTTTATCGGCACAGCTTCTCCCTCGACCTTAACCGTTTGTAGCCACCTGGGCTGTCTATGCCTGGCAAAACACTGCAAATGATTTGCATCACCATGTTACCCGTATAGCTCCCTACTATAACAGAAGACAAAAAACCCTACCACTTTCTTGAAATCATGAAACCCATCCACGTAATAGTAAACAACCATGTCTTTTGTAGCTGGTCCTTCTCACACAGGATCAAACAAGGGTGTCCTCTGTCGGGATATTTTATATATTAGCCATCTGACCCTATCTGGTAAAATTACACAGCTGTCTACTGCCTAGAAAAAACTTAAGTTCTGTATCTCTCCCAAATGGAACATCACACTATCAGCGTAACTTGATGACGTCACAATCACAATAAGAAACGAGGACGAAATGAAAGTCATTCATTAAACAGACCAATGCACGTGAGATGCACTGAGAAACAAAATAAAATACAAGAAAAAGCAATAGCCTATGGATAGGGAACAGGAAATAACAATCGAATGCTCCTATTAAATGCCACGAAAGAGGCAAAAACACCTAAGGTTTACCTAGGCAACCACCTAAACCTATAAATACTGAACTAGACAGAACTACACATACTCCATAAAATATCCTGCGAGAATGATACAATACTCAAGTAGCCTCTTCTAGCAGAGGAACAGTGATCATCATAAACCAGATGGCAGCCAGCACTCTCAAAATGTTTACACCACCTGAAGACTTCCTCCACAATATTAAATCATTAACAACGTATTTCCCATGGAAAAACACAACTATAAATCCTAATAAGAAGTGGGACGGTTATATTTTTCCGAAAAATATAACAAACATTTCAAAAGTTGCTAGAATCTTGAAAACTTATTTCAATAATGCATCGTGGTCAGAGACATTACTAGAAAAAGAAGTAAACCTTGTTGCATGTCAGGTGAATGTCTAACCAGTCGAGCTTGCATTCACGAAACAAATATTTTCCAATGTTCCACCAGAAACAAGCCACCAAATGGTTTGAGAATTACCGTCAAAAAAAAACGCAGTGGCACTAAAAATCTGAATGCTGCGAGTTTCTGGTACTAAGCCTGAATTCGCACACATCAAATTACTTAGAAGACAGGCTTTAATGCACTTTACCGACAACACAATCGTCCCAATAGCAAAAAGAAAAAATACAGAAATCGATGGAGTACCTTGCATCTTTTGCATTGCTATGGCTGCTCCGTGCTTTTACTGCCTTTCTGCCACGAAGTAAAGCATGCCCATATATACCCAAGAACGAGATACCAGGTAACAATACATCAATCCTAACGAATTAGAAAACCAGAACCACAAAATTATATATATATATATATATATATATATATGTGTGTGTGTGTGTGTGTGTGTTATATATGTGTGTGTGTGTGTGTGTGTGTGTTACCGCGGTGCTCCGCGAGACGGAGCACCCCGACTGCGATGCAGTCGAAACTCTGAGAAGCGAACCCGGCGACGCCGCGTTCGTTGCATTCGGCGATCGAACAGGAGCCTGTGTAGCTCAGTTGATGTGGCATTTGCACACCACGGTGCTTGGCCGCACGAAGGAAGACTTGGCTTCGAGTCTAGTCGGCGACTAGAGGAAATTTTTCTAAGCCTTTTTTCGACCGGTTCCCGAGGTAATCGATCTCTGGCACATGGGCAAGCGGGTTTTTCCTCCCGGAAACTCGGGTTTTTCATCCCGTAAACTCAAGAAAATCGACCGTAGAACCCACATTATTTCAGACATTAAATATATTGTGTTAGGGACCACGAGATGGCGGCACATTTGAGCCGTCTCTCGTCACTGTGTACCGCTTAATTAGTGATAGCCTTGGGTCATCTATCTCTGATTGGTGCCAGTGGAGATTGAACTGCCCACTCAGTCTCCAAAAGTTAGATAGGGATAAATGGCCTCGCCTACTCCCCATATACGGGAATGAAAAGGCGTTAGCTGATTTTATATATATATATATATATTATACAAAACAAAAAAATTGAACATACTCAGGAAACAGCAACCATCTCAAGTACAAAACTTTCAGATAAATATTGAGGATATTTAGCCCCGGCAGAATTTCCGCCTACATCATCTAAAAACATGGGACAGGCCTACAACATCTTAATACAACGCATCTTTCACACCTTCCATATCAGATATGCGGTCCTTCCAAACTAATATTACTTTGCTATCGCTGCTAGTATAAGGGAAGAAATTCATATTTCTGGGAATTATTAAGAAGTGCACTAATTCCTTTCATTCCCCAAAGAAAGCGTAAGAAAACTTTAATACTCAAACAATCTTTTTTGGAAAATGGTTGCAGCCGTCTCTACACTGAGTCATTGACATTACTTATTTTTTGAACTTTCCACGATTTCAAGACTTCGGGATGAAAGTATAGCTGACAATTTCTATTTCTATTATTCCTATATCATATCATAATTGGCATATTATTGTCGAAAATAGTGTTAATTCTACGGGCGATTTTTCTGGATTGTTAGGCTAAACACACGAGTTGCAGGAAGTTTGGAAAAAAAAATAAAATAACTAATTGCTTTCTCCAGTGATGGGCTAATTGGCTGCGTTCTTATTTAATTTTACTTGTATGTTTTAATTTTTGAAACGGACACTAGGGTGTATTTGTGTTTGTAAACACATGTGTCGTTTGGCGATATAGTGTAGATATTTCAACATGTGGAGATTAACTAGCAGAGTGTTCAGTATTCGTGTAAGTTTCGAACATAAAGTTTAGTGTTCAGTTATTATTATTACTACGGGCGACTCCAAGGAGTCCTTAGACTCATCGAGGGAAGCCCTAAACATCATGTCCAAACAATAATTCGACATTCTCACAGTATCTATCATACCTTGCCTTGAACTCATTCACTGTCATAGCACCCACAACAGACTCTGGCAGCTTATTCCACTCATTTACCACTCTAAAAGTAAAGAACCCAGCTCTAATACCCTTACTAACCACACCCTTGTTTAGCTTCCATAGATGCTGTGGTAGTTCAGTGGATTGACGTTTCTTTTCAGCCTCGTGAAATAAAGGGATATTTTCGGTTAGATACATTACTGTGGTTAAATTTCATTGTTGAGAACGTACCCCCCCCCCTCTTATTTTATTTTATATTTTAAACATTACACGTGTGGGAAATAAATTTTACTTTACGAATTTTAACGAATTAACAAAGTCGAGAACTACCTGTATTTTGTGCTTTGGCGATAACATGGATAGCTAATGTTTTTCTTCCAGCCGAATACCTATACAAACGAGGGACAATATTTCGAGTACTGCACTGTTATTATTGTTATTATAACAGTGTCTCCATGGAGTCAGAAGACTCATTGCTGAGTATGACTTGCAGAAACATTCTATTTGTTTATTTATCTTTTATTATTTTAAGTTGGTTAGGATCATAATGGTAAACAGCAGAAGGTCTAGAATTTGTTCTGAACCGGAAATTATATTGCTCTCATCCGTCTTTGTACCACAAGCTACGTATAGGCAGTTCTTCCTGGTTGTACGATTTTTTTTTCCCCAAGTATTAACTAAGTCGAATATAATTGCAATACATAGATACTAAACCATAAATACAACATTTCAAACCATGCGCTTAGCTGTATAATAATACTGTTGTGTTCAGTTTATTGTGTAGCTGTGCTTGATGTAGCTATACAATAAATACAAAAAAAGAAGAAGTAGATACTGTGCCTAGTTTACTATATAGCTATACAATAAATACAAGATACAGATACAAAAAGCTATACATGAACTGCTAGTTCTTGGAGGATTTCAAGAACTAGATCATACAAAATGATACAGAAGCAGTCAATATTGCTAATCTGTTATTATTATTATTAAAACCTTGATGTAATTATCTCTGGAGGTCCCAGTATTGTGCACGTGCACACACCCACAGAGTTTCTCATACTATGCCTTAAATATGTTCACTGTCTCTGCACTCACCACTATCCATGCAAAAAAACGCTGCTGCTCAACCTCTTGCTGACACTCTCCTGGGATGACTTCCAGGGATGACTTCTTGTTTTCTCTCTATCTTCTCCCATTCTATGCAAAACCTCCCCAATATTAATCTAGTCATAATATCTTATATGTCTTGATCATATCCCCTCTCTTCCTCATATTCACCAATTTCTACAAATTACAGCTTGATGGTTCTACAAATACATCAGTGATCTGCTCGAAGCACACGAGAGTTCAGAAATGAAGATCTTGAAATGGCAAAATGTAAAGAACTTGAGGAAGAAGATTTAACATCTGAAATTCCTGTTTCTTCCTTCACTCTCAAGGAGCTTGATGAAGCTTTTCAACAGAAAGTGCAACTGAGATTTTCAAGTCATAAGATACAAATTTTGTACTAGAAAAGTTGCTGCAGATTTTAAAAATGCTTATGCATACTATCATGAAATTTATAAAGAAAAGAGAAGACTTCTTAGAAACAAATGAGTTATCATTTGCTTAATTTAAAAACTGCTTTCATGCCAGCAAAGGTTGGTTGATTGGTAGAGCCTCTGCTACTAATGGCTCACGCAAAAAGTTAAGCAAGTTTGAGTGTGGGTAGTAGTTGGAAGGGGAAAACAGCAAAACAGCCAAAGACAAAGCATTTGACGTCTTGGCTCCCTAGGAAACCCATGTGCCTGATACAGCCCTCAATAGACTAAAGATCACAGGCCTAATTCTTGTGTCTTATAACTGCCATCCCAAGCATGGCCTGGCAACCTACATCCAGCCTGGCCTCAAGGACATAACCATCTTGTACCTGATGCAGAATACTCTATAGGTATTAAAGTTTAAAATACCACCATCTATAATGTCTGCAAACCACCATTGCAATCCTGGCCTAATCAGATGGACCAGCCACCACCTCACCCTGCTATTCAACTCTCATCACACCATGTGAGGCTATTCCTCTAACAACCGGGATGGTAATAATCTAGTTAACTGGATGAATACATATAACCTGTATTGATTTATGATGCCAAGCAGGAAGGCACTCTCCACTCAGCCAGATGGAAGAAAACCTACACACAAGATCTGTGCATAGTCTCTGAAGACCACCATCTGCCAACAACCAGAACCATCCTTAAAAGATTCCCTAATAGTCAGCATTGTCCTACACTAATAGTGACAGGCATATCAATCGCAGTCATCAGCGGAACACCAATCGCTAGATGATACCTTCGCAGGTCTAACTGGAATGCATTTCAGAAAGAAATCGAGCAAACCATTAGAGCAATTCCACCCATTCCTAATTGCTATCCGAGATTTTGTTAAACTAATCAAAACTGCAGCCAATGCCTCTATTCTTAGAGGCTACAGAAAACAATACATCCCATGCTGGAGTAGAGAAACTGAGGAACTTTTAGCCAAGTATGAAAAAACTGAAGACCCAACTGTTGCTAAAGAGCTCATAGCAATTATGGATAAAAACAGAAAGGAAAAATGGATCTCAACCATCCACGAACTCGATTTCACCTCATCTAGCCGGAAAAGCTGGTCACTTTTGAGAAAATTAGGTGGAGCAGAACCAACGACACACAAAACAACAGAGATAACTCCTGATCAAATGGCTAATCATTTATTAAAAACTTCCAAAATACGTCCCAGCTCTATCAGGAAAATTACTGTGCAATCTTCCATCAGATAAATCCTGAAGACAGGACCCAAGCTTCCTGAACTTGTACACTCAGTATCTAAGGAAGAGGTAAAGGTAGCCTTAAAACTCACCAAGAATGGCAAGGCTGCAGGAGTGGATGGTATCCTCCCCGAGTTTCTGAAACATTTCGGTCAGCAAGGCCAAACATGGCTGGTCACCCTTTTCTCAAAAATTATAATGACTGGTAAACTGCCAGATCTGTGGTGGGAAGCCAAAATAATTGCCGTGCCCAAACCAGAGAAAGATCCAAATGATGTGAAAAATCTACAACCTGTCTCCTTGCTTTCCTCCCCATTTAAGCTCTTTGAAAGAAATCTCTTTAAAAGAATTTCACCACTCATTGAAAGAGCACTCCCAATTGAACAAGCTGGTTTTAGGCCAGGAAGAAGTTTGCTGTGACCAGGTCCTGGCCCTGACAACGCAGATTGAAGCAGGCTTCCAAAAGAAATTTAAATCTGGAGCCACTTTCATTGATCTAACATCAGCTTATGATGCAGCCTGGATCAGGGGCCTCCTCCTAAAGCTAGGAAATATTATAAGGTGCAAAAAAACTTTCCAGCTTTTTGAATCCATTCTCTCCAACAGAAAGATCCGGGTCCATATTGGCAGAAAAAAGAGGAGGCTCAGATTCCTTCACAATGGTCTCCCTCAGGGCTCTGTATTATCCCCTTTACTTTTTAACATCTGTGTGTACGACTTACCACATACCAGCTCAAACAAGTATATGTCTGCTGATAACCTAGTGATCCTACATCAATCTACCTCCTTTGCCAACCTGGAATCAACCTTGAACATAGACGTGGACATCCTCAAAGAGTACTTCAAGCAGTGGTACTTGAAGCCAAAACCAACAAAAACTGTGTTCACAGTATTTCACCTGAACAATGCAGAGGCGAATCGACACCTCAACCTTTTTTTCTGTGGAAAAATGGTAGAACACGAGCCTTACCTGAAATACCTTGGAGTGAGCCTGGACAGAAGTCTAACCTATAAAAGGCACATCACCAACCTGTCCAACAAAATTAAAACAAGAAACAATATCATTTCAAGGCTTGCTGGAACAACCTGGGGGTTATGGTGCAGAAGTCCTAAGGTCGTCTGCACTAGCCCTTGCATTCCCTGCAGGCAGAATATTGTGTGGGACAGTGAGAAGGACCCTCTCTCCTGGCTGCCTGTCCTATCTAATGTTGCTCCACCAAACATATGTAGAAGACAAGCCTCGATTGAAGAATTTAATATAGCAATGAGCAACCCAATTCTGCCCCTGCACCAAACTCTCATAAATCCACCTAGTCTTTGCCTAAAATCTAGAAAGCCTTTCTGGTCCATGGATGAACTCTCTTCAGCTGCCCTGCCATCAAGACCTGACATATGGAAAGGATACTGGTCCAACAATCTTCCAACAAATGGTTTCCTGGTAGAAGATTCCTGTGCTCTGCTGGTTTTGCTCTTCCTAGGAAGATTTGGTCATCAGTTAACAGAATCAGAACTAACCAGGGCAGATGTGACTACCTACCACATAATTGGGGACTGTTAGACCACCCTTATTGCGATTGTTCTCCTGTGGCTCAGATGATTACTCATATTGTGAACGATTGCCCAAGACGCCAATTTCACGGTGGTGGTCATCCACAAGGTGATGACCAACAGTTGAGGCCTTGGATTGGCTTTCCAGACTGGACATTGGCCTGTAGTTGTTCTGTATTCGTTTTGCCATAAGAATAAATAAACTGGATAGCTAGTGTGTTTCTTCCAGGCAAATGCCTATACAAACCACAGAATGACAGTATTTCGAGTATAGCCTATACAGACATATTTTATTTGTTTATTTATCCTTTATTTCATTTTATTGATTTTTTTTAAGTTGGTTAGGATCTTAATGGTAAACTGTTGAAGATTTGGATACCCAATCCCATCAAACTTATTATTTTTTGGGCACAAATCCAACTTATCTCAAGAGTTGATAGATCACATCTTTTGTGGTATTCCTGAAATGAGTTTTCAAATTATTTGTTGTTCTTGCAAAAAATTATTCACAGTTTATTCTCAATTTACTGTTTGTTTATGTATTTCGCTATGTAGCTTATTCAGTAATGACAGTGCCCTTTGGAAATATTTGCATGTGAATCCTCTCTGGATACAAAGAAATTTTATAAGGGTTTTTCATCACACATAATCAGCCAACATAACACATGCAACTAACAGCCATAAAATGCTGGTCTTATAGCCTTAGTTGCTTCAACTGTAATTCAGAACTTCTTATCAAGAATTAAGTATTTGCCTGTTCCAGCTTCTGTGTTTTGTTTTTTTTTCCCTTTTCTCTATATTTATCCACTTTCTGTTTGCCAATATCTTTCCATTCTACATAAATGCTCTTTCCATTTCTCTATATTTCTTGATATTTTCATTTAAATTATGAATATCCAGCTCTCTTCCTATTGTTTTCATTTTTTACATGGTATGATTTTTTTGAGTATCCGTTAACTGTTCTTAACTGGCTTAAACCCATTCATAAAATTTATTTCTACCTAACTGTATCTGCTTTAATCATTTTTACAGTCTATTTCTGTATTATATAATATATACTATTAGTGGGTGTTATTTTATAAGATTTAAGTTTTTTTTTTGTCTTGTTTTCTTATTCAGTCCTTTTAATTTTTCACAGATTTTCTGAGATATATAGGAAGACTTCATTTTATGTTTCCTCAATTTATGAAGAATTCAAATTAATGAAACATTTCAAAATCAATAACAAAAAATGAAATACTTAAACAAAAGCATAATGCAACATGTTGGCATTATTCATGATTGTTTTTTGTTTTATATTCTACAGCATTGTGGATAGAAATTACAAAACGTTTGCTTTAGGTTTTGGTCCACAGTGAACCACATAAAGACTGCTAAAACAGTGAAAGTGTAACTAATATTAGTGTTTAAATAATAGATTGAAAATGTCATCTAAACATAGAACTGATTCAATATCTATCTTCAAAAAAAAAAAAAGTTATCATTGAGGCAAAAATACAAGTCATTTGGCACATAAAATCAGGTGAGCATCATTCTGATTGGTATACAGCATTAAAGTTAACACCTTGTACAGTTTCAGCAATAGTATATTGTTGAAATTCATATAAAATAAAGCATTCATATGCAGGAATTGTTAATGCAAAAGTGTCAAGAACATCAGGTGAGAGTGAGAGCGGTCAATGTGTTTAAGGAGTCGTATGATAGACTGTGTTTCCTAGGAGGGACCTCCCTCGATGAGTCTTGATAGACTTGTGTTTCTTAGAAAAGACCTCCCACGATGAGTCTTTTGACTCCATGGTAATGATAATAATAATATTCAAAAGAGAAGTAATGGAAAAATTATTAGCACTGTGGATTGACAATATGAATCAAAACAATATTCCTGTAACTCAAGCAGTAATCATTAATATCTGACCTCCATGCAGTCAAAGAACTCATCATGAGAGGTCTATACTCTCTCATGCAGAAAGATCATCGAAGCGTGGCTTAAACCCATTCATAGTTTCCACACTTGCAACATTTTCAGGTAATGCATTCCACTCAGCCAATCACTCTCCATGCAAAGAACCTTCTCACAAAACCTATTATCAACAATAATATCAACAGTCAATATCCTTATGCAGCTTCCAGGGATGGCCTATAGTTCTACCCTTGCCTCCTTCTGCTCTATGAAATATCTTCTCCAGATTAATCTGGTAACAACCCCTCACCAACTTATGTCTCATTCATATCCCTTCTTCTGTCCAGAAGGATCGGCAAGTTGCATTCTCTCAATTTCCTTGTATCTGACATTCCATAGACCTGACACCAACTTAGTAAACCTTCTCTGGACTCTCTCCAATATATTCTCTTCCCCTCCCCTGGAAAACAGGTGATCAAATCTGTGCACAGCAGTGGCCCGATCAAAGCCTTATACAAGGAAACCACAGCTTCTGCATGTCAGTGTCTCATTATTGTCATAATCTGTTGGGATATATTTACAATTTTAGCAGTATGGCCCCTAAACTTCAAGTCTCTCTCCACCATCACTTCCAGATTTCTCATCTCCTCCACCTCCTTCAAAATTTCTCTATTAGTTGTATACTCTGCATCTTAACTTTGTCTACCAAATTTCAAAACCTGGTGAGTGGACAAATGATTAAAGTTATCAGTTTAATGTTGCAAATTACAAGGTTTTGAAATTTGGTAGACAAAGTTAAGATGCAGAGTATACAACTAATAGAGAAATTTTGAAGGAGGTGGAGGAGATGAGAAATCTGGAAGTGATGGTGGAGAGAGACTTGAAGTTTAGGGGCCATACTGCTAAAATTGTAAATATATCCCAACAGATTATGACAATAATGAGGACACTGACATGCAGAAGCTGTGGTTTCCTTGTATAAGGCTTTGATCGGGCCACTGCTGTGCACAGATTTGATCACCTGTACATTAATGACATTGAGACTTGTCATTAATGTTTAACTTGTACATTAATGACATTGAGACTGGCTTAAATGGAGATGCACAGCTGTTTGCCAATGATGCAAAGTTGGGAAGGGCTATGTCTGCTCTGCTCTACTTCTCATAGTTCTTCCCAACTTTGCATCATTGGCAAACAGCTGTGCATCTCCATTTAAGCCAGTCTCAATGTCATTAATGTACAAGTTAAACAATAATCCCAAAAGAGATCCCTGTGCCACTCCACTCTACTAGTGACTTTTGTTGTTTGGGATACCACTTCTCCATACACATCTTTTAGCATAGCACTACTGCTGATACCTGTCCAACAGTCAATCAGCTATCCAGTTGTTCTGTTATCTAATCACATCTGTTTCAATTTAACCACTAGCATGTCATGTGGCAGTCTATCAAAGGCATTTTGAAAAATCCAAATACATCACTGTATATGCATCTCCTTTATCAAGTGAATTTTTCACCTTGTTGTAATATGTAAGAAGATTACTGAAACCTGACCTCTCCCTAACAAACCCATGCTGACCATCATAAAGAATACTGCCCACTTCTGATTCCTACTCCTCATTAACTTTTCTAGCATCTTAACAACTCCAGATACACAGATTGGACCATAATTTATACCCTTAATCTTATCCCCCTTCTTTGTGAAGTGGAACACTTTCCCCACCCTCCATTCCTTTGGGTCTTGCCCTGTTTCAAGATTCATGTTAAATAGTTGTACCAAAGGTGCCATTAATTCCATAGAGCATTACCTCAAGATGCATAGCAATACACTGTCAATTCCAATTGCCTTACTAATATGAAGCTTACTTAATTTCTCATATACTTCCTGCTCACTCTCCATCAGTCCCTCCATACCATACTTTCTACACTCCAGTTTCTTCTGATGTTTCATGAGGATGGAATATACTGAAGAACTGATTCATTGAATACTTCAACTATGTCCTCCCCATTAGTTCCCATCCTGCATGTATCATCATTTGGCATCATTCTCCCATAGTCATTTTTTCTTCTGCTTGCCACAGATTGAAAGAACTGACTAGGATTTTTCTTAGCTTGTTTGGCTAATTTCTTCTTATCGCACTTTTGCTGCCCTGATCATTACCGACATTCATTTGTGTTGGAAGATTTGTGGAAGAAGGAAGATTTCATGCTTAATCTCTTCATCCATTTTAGCTCCACCTTGTTTAGTTTATCACCTTCAGAATACGCTCAGACATTGCTGCTGTTAAATAGCTTTTGATCAATGTCTATGCAGTGTCTGTATCCTTCCCACTCAATTCCTCTTTCTACATTTAGCTTCCAGTTTTCTCCTAAGTTTTCCATAATCACTGGCCTCGTAGTTCCATATATATATCCCTTCTTTATAGAAGTGGTGACTGATGCAATCCAGGTGATCACTTCATGGTCACTCTCACCAGCTTGGAGAAGATCAGACTCCATTCACAGTTACATCCTCGGATTATATCATCCTCGGATTATATCATCAGTTCTAAAACTCTTAATCCTCGTGTGTCCGCTGTTATATACTACTTAAGATTGTTGTTCCTTAAGAACTCAAGAAATTTATTCTCTTTATTCTCTGATGCTATCTCTTCATTCCAATCAGTATTACTGTAATTGAAATCACAATGATCACCCTTCACTTGCTCACTAAGCCAAGTTGCCTAGATATTTTTTTATCACCCCTTTCCATATTCCCTGGCCTGTAGTAACACCTGCACCAAATATCTCATTCTATCAACCTCCACTTCCCACCATACTGCTTCAAAACCACTGCCACTTTTTTCTCCTTGTATCTCAACTTTACATAGACGTAATTCCCCTGCTATCATCAGAAGCACTCTCACTCCCTTCTTGCCCTTCCTATCTTCACAGAAAACATCATATCCTTCCATTTCTATTCCAGTTAAGTCATTTCATTCAACCATGTTCCACTTATTCCAACTATTTTCAGGCAGGTAAACTCAATTGATACCACCATTTCTTCTCCCTTATTTTTGATACTCCTAGCATTTGTAAATAAGCATAACAATTCATATCTTGGTCTATAACCAGTCTTATCGATGCTGCCTTCCCATCTCTGACCTATCTTTACCTGATCCTGTCTGCTTAACTTCTGCCCCATATATTCCTGGCTGTTCTATTCCTTTGCTGATCATCCACATATATGTATTCATTACTACTTTCAGAATCCAATCTCAAAGTAGTAATGAATACATATATGTGGATGATCAGCAAAGGAATAGAACAGCCAGGAATATATAAAGAGAAAAGGTGACCAGTAAACTCATGAGCAGTGTTGCCAAATGAAAATTATTAAAAACAGCTAAATCTTAAAAAAAAAGAGCTAAAAAGGAGTTAAAAATAAAAATTTGAAGCTAAAATTTTAAAAGTAGTAGCTGATACTTTTAAGTTACTTACTTTATTCAAGTTGAAGTGATGCTTGCATATAAGTGGCTAAATACATCTTCCATGTGGTCTTCTGCGTTTAATTCACCTACATTTTCACTTAGATTTTTAACTTTATTATATGCGGCATCGTTCCAATAATACTCAGTGTAGATGCCGGTAATTGATAGTCTGTACTAGTCTGCACTTGTTGTTATGCCTAAGGCCATACTTGCCTGACAAAATAGCTGTCAGCATTGGCAATTCCATCTTATTTCTTAATTTAGTTTTAACTACATTCATGGAACTAAAAATTTGTTCAATTTCCCCATTAGAATTTGGCAGTATTAATAAATTTATTGCACACTGAGCAATTTCTTTAAATGGATTCATTTCAAATGCATCTTTATATTCTCGTACTTCAGTCCAGAATAGCTCAGTGTTTTCTATATTTGTCCATTTATTTAAGTGGATAGTATAGTACTGTATTCAGTAGCAGCAGCAATATCTTTTCTGTTTTCAGCATTATTCCTAATATGGGTGTAACAGGTTCTTTTATATGTTTTAGGGTATTGTCAACAGAAAAAGAAGACATTATTCTTAAAATATTCAAGTTTTCAGGCAACCTTTGCTTAAGCTGTTTGAAGAGACCAAGAAGAAACTGTCTTGCTCTACTTCTAAGATTTTGCTAAGATGTACTTCAGTCCATTTTATTTTTATTTAGTTTATTTTCTTTTGTATCATTAACTCTGAAATTTTTCTTTCAAATCTGTACCCAAGATTTGGATTGGGATCCAAATAGTCATCAATCTCTGATTCTAGAGGGTTGACTGTGGATGATGGTAGCACTAACATATTAGCAATAGAGCGAATCAAACGAGAAAGGTCTTTAAATAATCTCATCTTATCCACACTGTTAGATTCGAAAATTTTGTTAACTTGCCAAACTTGAACTGGATGCAAAAATAAAAGGTATAACAGATTCCTTTTATCTTTGTACATATCCCACAAAATTTGAGCTTTGTAACATTTCTCAGTCACACTCACGACTTCGAAGTGAGTTTTTAATTCCAACCACTGGCAGAGAATTCTGTCTACTGCAGGTTCAATGGAGAGCCACCTTGTTGCACAATTGCTTACAATTTTCAGATGAGCATCATTTTCATTGATAGTTTGATACAGCTCTTTGTATGCTGCTTGTCTTGAAGAAGAATGTGAAAACCACGTATACATTTCACAACTAAAAATTCTAATTTTCTTGGGAGAGATTCTGCACAAGTGTGAGACATTGCCAGTTGTAATGAATGGCATACACATCTAATTAAAATTAAGGAAGGATTATATGCCTTGTTGTTCATAAATGCCATTATTGACACCAACCATAACACTGGCATTGTCTGTACCAACTGCAATGAAATTTTTCATGTCCTGTTTCTCGGTCAAGAGCTCTTTTTTCAGTGCAGCCACAATACCACTAGCGTCACACTTTTCTAGAACCACCATGCTCAGAAATGTATGCATAATTTTGTTAAATTTCTTGCTATAATAAATGATGGCCATTCCTAAAATCTTATTCACTGTGATATCATTGAATTCAACTATTAGCAAGCTGAAATTTTCATCTCCAATGTCCCCAATTAGATCTTCAAATTGCTTACTTAGAATATTCTTTGCAATTGCAGAGCACTTAGTTCGGTGCATTTTTACCTTTGGCATAATTTGACTGTCTGAGATGATCTTTTTGCAAAGATCTACTAGATAATTGCAACTGTCGAATGATGAGTGACAACAAAGAAATAATGCTAACCTACCTTCAAAGTTTGCAGTCTCATCAGACTTTTCACAAGCATATTTATAATAGGAACAGCCTTATATGGAACTGCAGCAAGATGTTTCTTAGTTTCGCTATGCTTTACAAGCTGATAATATTTGGCAGCTATATCACATCTACAAAACACAGTGGCCTTTTGTAGCATCACCAGGAACTTCGCACAACCATTTACTAAACATTCCCATTTGCAAACACTCCCTACTAAATTTTTGTTTGTAAGCTTTATTTTTTTCTTTGCCTCATTTTTGAAGAAGGGTATACAACTCTTTACTGCAACGAATTATGATCAGTCTTTGAAAACTTCCCACTCGCTATCGTAATTACCAACCAAAACACTGTACAAAGACTAACTTGTAGCGGTGCTATCAACTTTAAGGCGACAAAATGGCAGACTGTTGGGTCGCGTGACTGACTGACTGACGTCATCATGCGTTTGAAATGTGTACAATGCTCGCACCAGACGTAAGATACAATTCCTTATCAAATGCGAACATCTGGAAAACTTTTAAAATAATTTCTTTAACAGTAAGTTATAAAAACAACTAAAAAGAGCTGAAACTAGTTCTGAAGGAGCTAGATTTGGAGCTAGGTGCTAGATTAAAATTTTTGGAGCTAGGGAAGAAAAAAAGCTAGATCTAGCTCCAAAAGAGCTAAATTGGCAATACTGCTCATGAGCAGTACAAGCTCAGGCAAGATTGGATTATGAGAAGAATCTAGATGAGCAGGCTATAGGAAATCCCAAAGAGTTCTTTCATTATGTGGCAAGTAAGAAGAAGAATAACTATGGAAGATTAACCTTAATGAGTGATGATGATCATGAGGAGACAGAAACAGATAAAATAGCCGAGTTACTGACTGATCACTTTGCAAGGGTATATCATCCTAGTGAGGTTATTGCTTTAAGCTATTTGACAGACATTAACTTGGAAACAGAGGTGGATGAATTGAAGTTCTAAGGATATTGCAGAATCTCAATGTAAATACAGCTGTAAGATTAGATGACATATCAGCTAGGGTTTTGAGAGAATGTGCAAAGGAACTGGCAGTGCCTTTCACTAAGCTGTTTAATTTAAGTCTCAGCTCTGGTAAAGTTTCAAGGGAGTGGTAAGAGGGCAAAATTCTTTGCAATTGCAGATTAACTTCTGTTATATAAGCATTCTCTTACATAACAGAGGTTCTAAGATTGCAGTAGCAAATTATAGACCAATCAGTATCTCAGCCATAGATGGTAAAAGTACTAGAAAAATTGGTAAAAAAAGAGAACTCAAGAATGGGTAGATAAAATATGATACTGTATAAATATGATACAGCATAGCTTTGTGAAGGGTTGGTCATGCCTTAGTAATTTACTAACTTTTTATAATAGAGTAACAGCTGAGTTGAATAAAAGAAATAGCTGCATGATGATTTTGCTGGATTTTACAAAAGCATTTTACAGAATACCACATGGAACTCTGTTATGCAAATTAGAACAAACGGAAATGGATATGACACTGGTTAAGTGGATAGGAAGGTGACTGCTGGACAGATATCACAAAGTGGTATATGTAGGGGCAGAATTGAGTCGAAAACATGTACTAATGGTGTGCTGCAAGGTTTAATCCTGGGACCATTGTTGTTTAATTTGTACATAAAAGATATGGGAAATAACCTGAAACGAAATATTAAGTTGTTTGCTGATGATGCAAAATTAGATAGAGTAATAGTTAATCAAGACGAGAGAGCTTGCAAGAAGATTTAAATAGGCTGTCAGTATGGGCAAAAGTTCATGGGTGTCAGTTTAATGTCGAGAAATGTAAAGTTATGCATTTTGGGATAAATAGATTACAAGCTGTGTAGCACATTGATGGAAGTGTACCCCAGTAAATAGATGAAGCTAGAAATTTAGGGGTGGTGGTAGACAGAGAGTTAAAGTTTAGAAGACATATTGCTAAAGTAGCCTATAAGATTACTTGGCTATTGAAGAACACATTAACAAGTAGAGATAAGGAAGTTGAGTCACAATACTCATCTTAGGCAACACAAAGGGTTACTGTACTATATCATTCCTTAAAGTCACTCACTGTCTGTACTCTCATGTCAAATATCATCTACTCCTGCTGCCTTTCCACATTTCAAGCCTTTGATGGCTTTTTCTACTTCAAGTATGGATATGTATTCCTGACTGCATGCCTAGTCAGTGTTTTTTTACCACTGTGCTGTCATCACTGCTTGTTTCATTTAGCAGTTTTTCAAAGTAATTACTCCACACTTCAATGATATCTTTTCTCCCATTTTCATGTCACCTTTATCATCTCTAACTCCTTTTACAGCACTCTTTCCTCCATTCCTAAGCTTCTTCAACAACCTCCAGAATATTTTGCCACCTTCTTGATATTTATTTTCTGTATTCTTGCCAAAGTCCTCCCATGACTTTTGTTTAACTAGTTTTACACAGTGTTTAGCATTTGTCTCTGTATTCTCTAAGACCACAATCCACCTGACTTGCATGTTTTTTCTTATTCTCCCAGAGTTATTGCAATTTTTCTCTTTTTTCCTTAATTTATTGAACTAGTGCATCTAGTAAACTGTTGCCTGTTTCCATTATGGATGTGTTTTAAAATTTATTTATTTTTTCTTTTTAGATCTCAAAGAATTTTTTAAATGACTTACGATTCTACAGCATTCCTCTGCATCAAGAATGGGCTGCAATGGCTAAAAAAGCTTTGAAAGGGAAAGATCCAGAGGATGCGTTAATATGGAACACCCCGGAGGTAAAAAGATATTTTTTAGTTTTATAACTACTCAGAATAACCTCAGTAGTGTCCCTAAGATTAGAAACTTTTCAGGATCAAATTTTCTTGATTTGAAATAATTAATTACTTCGAGATTATGGGAGTTTCTCTCTCTCTTTTTTTTTTTTTTTTTTTCAAAAATTTTTAGTAATTCAGTTTGACATAAGACTTAGTATTATCAGCATTCTATGTCATAATATGTCATTGTGACATATTTCATTATGTCATTCTCAGAAATACTCTGATTCTAATATTCCATTTTGTATTTTATAATCTTCCAAATATGTGTATGCTGCTCAAGTAATTACTAGGAACAAGCTGTTGGTAAAGCATTCCTATATGTTAAGGCTCAGATTCTATTATTTCCAATACTTTTCAGATGATGGCATGACTGAAACAGCAACTTGGGGAGAATTAACTGTGTTCTCTTACCAGGATCTTGGCTGACTAGCCATCAGTCATACTTGTAGCATGTTGAGCACAGTTAAGCCTGGGAAGGATTTGCAGGGTGCTTAAGGGTCAAAGCTGTATAACTGAGAGCTGTATAACTCCACATAGCCTTTAAAGGAATACAGAAAACCGACCAGGGTTTTCTGCAAAACTGACCTAATGTCCAATCCTCACCTTCTCGTGGTGCACCCTGTTGGGAATCTACTTGGATACTGAACGAACGAGGATGGGCTGGCAATTTGGGATTTAGCCGACCAAATTGTATTCTTATTGGCTTAAACCAATATTCAAAATGATGGTACAACATGACAAAATTTCATGCCGGTTGGGGCATCGCCTGGTTAAACGAGGCTCCCATTGTTTTGGCCAGGGAACCAGGGTGAACAGCGAAAAGTCAGTTACTGGAACAAATCTGAAAACACACCCCAACTCAACATCACCAGAGTTAAAGATCGGTACTATCAACATAAGAAGCCTGAATGGTAAAGAAATGGAGCTGGCTGAGGAATTAGGTAAATACCAGATTGACATAATAGGGGTGACTGAAACAAAAAAGACAAAAACTGGTGGCATATTTTCGAGCAATAAATACAAAATGTTATATTCAGGCAATGACAATCAAGAAAAAGAAGGAGTAGCCATAGTATTCAACACTAAATATGAGGCTAATCTTCTTGAATGGCAGGCAGTCTCAAGTAGAGTGATCTGGGCAAATATCAGAATGGGAAACTTGACAATGAGACTTATTTGTGCCTATGGTCCCACAGAAGGTTCTACTAAGGTAGAAGTGGAGGAATTTTTTGAGTCTTTAGAGAAAGCAACTGACACAATGAAAAAGGAAAAGTTGGTCCTTGTTGGGGATCTAAACAGCAGAGTAGGAAATGATTGTCAGACATACAAAGATATTTTGGGAAAATTTGGAGAAAAGAGCAAAGCTAATAATAATGGCAAATACCTGTTGGATTTCTGCTCAAGACATGGGCTGGTTATTACTAACACAATGCTCCAACATAAAAATGTGCACAAATTCACATGGAAAGAAGAGGCAAGGAATAAGAAAAGTTTCATTTACTATGTTATTGTTGTTAGTGATATTTTCTCCCTGGTGCAGGACACCAGAGTGTACAGATGATTTGAAATTGGAAGTGATCACTATTTAGTTTTGAGCAGGATAAAATTAATTTCATATTGAAAAGAATGACATGTAAGAAAGTTTTAAAGCAAATAAACGTTGAGTAGCTCTCAGATGTGAACTGCAGACTAAAATACACAAAGATTATTGAAGAAAAAATGAAAGAGTTTGAGAAACAGGAACCAAACCTTGGAGATTCAGTGGCAAGCCTTGAAGAAAACCCTGATTGATTTAACAAGAGAGGCATGTGGTGAGGTTGTCTGCAAGGATAGAAAAATCAGAACTCCATGGTTGACACAAGCAGTTAAAGAGGCAGTGAAGGAAAAGAAGAAAACATATCAAAAGTTCTTGGCAAATAAATCATCTTGTGCTCTTAGAGAATACAGAGACAAATGTAAGAAAGCTAAACACTTTGTAAAACTAGCTAAACAAAAGTCATGGGAGGACTTTGGCAAGAACATAGAAAATAAATATCAAGAACATGGCAAAATATTCTGGAGATTGTTGAAGAAGCCTTAGAAATGGAGGAAAGAGTGCTGTAAAAGGAATTAGAGATGATAAAGGTGACTTGAAAACGGGAGAAAAAGATATCCTTGAAGTATGGAGTAATTACTTCGAAAAATTGCTAAATGAAACAAGCAGTGATAGTACAGTGGTAAAAAACACTTAACAGGCATACAGTCAGGAATACATACTTGAAGTAGAAAAAGCCATGAAAGGCTTGAAATGTGGAAAGGCAGCAGGAGTAGATGATAATTGACCAGAAATGCTGAAGTATGGTGGTATAAAAGTCTTACAGTGGCTGCACTACATAGTTCAGAAGGCCTGGACAGAGGGGAAAATTCTTGACGATTGGAGTAGAGCTCTCATAGTACCCATATATAAAAAGGGAAATAAAACTGAATGTGAGAATTACAGAGGTATTTCCCTACTGAGTGTTCCTGGCAAGATCTATTCTCAACCGTTTCTCAAGTATACTTGAGAAACGGTTGAGAAGAATTGTGGAAGAAAAGCTGGGTGAAGAACAAGCTGGATTCAGGCCAAATAGAGGCTGTCAGGATCAGATCTTCACTTTACGACAAATAGTGGAGAAATCATGGGAATATAACAAAGATCTGTATTTAAGTTTTGTCCATCTGGAAAAGGCATATCACAAGGTGCCAAGAGAGAAGCTATTCAATACAGTTATATCGTGTCAATGGGGCATTATAATCAAGCAATACTTAGTCTGTATTTGAGTTGTAAGTCAGCAGTTAGAATTGAAAGAAGTACAGGAAGATGGTTTAATGTTAAATGTGGAGTGAGATAAGGATGTACATTATTCCCTCTGTTATTCATTATCTATATGGATCACATTATGAAGGAAAGTGGTATTAAACATGATATCAAAATTGGAGATGTTAATATCAGCTCTTTGCTTTATGCAGACGATATTATACTGCTAAATAAATCTGCTACAAGTCTGCAAGATTCCCTGCCTAAATTGAATAACTGTTGTAATAGATATAGTATGAAGGTCAGCAATAAAAAGACAAAGACAATGAAAATAGGCAGAATCGTTGAAAATGTCAACTGCGTTGTGAACGGAGAACCTGTGGAACAAGTAAAACATTTCAGCTACTTGCGCACGATTTTTAGTGAAAATGGTAAATTAAATATGGAAATAGACAATAGAATCAACAAGGCTGGTATGGTAGGAAGTCAATTGAATAAATTCATATGGAATAAGAGAGAAATTAGTCGGAACACTACATTAGCTGTATACAAGAGAGTATTCAAGCCCATTTTAACTTATGGATCTGAGAGCTGGGTCAGAAGTAAAACATTTGGCAAAAGACTGGAGACCGCAGATATGAGAGTCCTTAGAAAGATTAGAGGCGTGAACAGATGGCATCAATGGCAATATCATATTAAAAATGATGATATTAGGAAAGAACTTGATATTGTCAGCATCCAGGAATGCGTTAGCAGAGCTAATCTCAGGTGGTATTGTCACTTAAACAGAATACGCAAGGAAAGATTAGCAAAACAAGTGTTCTCTGCCAGGTTGGCAGGAAAACCACCCAGAGGAAGACCAAGATATAGGTGGATTGATACGGTACAATGTACCTTAGACGATAGAAATATAAGATCTGATAATGTTGGAGTCTTGACAAGTAACAGACTGATTTGGAGGAAAATTGTAGATAGGAAGTTAGTAATGATGTAAATTTTTTATGTAGTACTATCATATCCTGTACACCCCTTGAGGGTACATGGCAGGAAGTTGATGATGATGATGGATTTCCATGGTGGGCTGGCAACCTACAACACAGTCAAAAACCCAAATGGAACTGATATAGATGACAGTGCCAGTATTTCAATGAAGTCTTAGTGTCACACCTCCATGTGGACCACCCCCCTCCCTGGGAAACGTGGTGTTATAATAAGTCATGGCAAAGTTGATGCTGAGTAAAGGGCTGGCAAAAAGCTATAAAATGCATTTTCCGAGACGTTATGTGGCCAGCATGGGAGATTAGGCCATAACCCCTCCACTGCAATGCCAAGAAAAAGAAGAAGAAAGAAATCCAGTGTTTGCCCATTATGGACATGGGCCATAAAGCCCATGTCCATAATGGGCAAACACTGGATGTGACTAAATTTCCCCAACTATATGACTACTCTGATCGAAACCATTTATGGAGATCAGAGCATGATGCAGTCAGGAAACTTTCCCAAATAATAAGCAACGCTGGAATAGCTTAAAGAACTCATAAATATAATAGTAATCAATGCAATCCTCTTTTCTTCTATATTGGGACATTTAATTGTAGAACACTTAAAGATAAGGAAGACCTGACCATCTTACAGCAAGAACTAAAACATATTAAATGGAACATTATAGGCTTAAGTGAAGTATGCAGGCAGGATAAACATTTAATAAAACTAAAAAATGGAGATTATTTATACTGTTATGGGAAAAGAAAAGGACAATATGGAGTAGGATTTCTAATTAAGAAAACAACTGCACACCTTATAGAAGAATTTAATTATACAGATGAAAGAATAATAGAAATCACACTTAAAATAAACTCGAAACTTAAAATCATCATCATCATCATCAAATTCCTGCCAGGTACCCTCAAGGGGTGTACAGGATATGACAGTACTACATGAAAAAATTACATCATTACTAACTTCCTATCTACAATTTTCCTCCAAATCAGTCTGTTACTTGTCAAGACTCCAACATTATCAGATCTTATATTTCTATCGTCTAAGGCACTTTGTACCGTATCAATCCAAGACCAAGATATCACTATATCTTGGTATTCCTCTGGGTCGTTTTCCTGCCAACCTGGCAGAGAACACTTGTTTTGCTAATCTTTCCTCTCCCATTCTATTTAAGTGACCATACCATCTGAGATTAGCTCTGCTAACGCATTCCTGGATGCTGACAATGTCAAGTTCTTTCCTAATATCTTCATTTTTAATATGATATTGCCATTGATGCCATCTGTTCACGCCTCTAATCTTTCTCAGGACCCTCATATCTGCGGTCTCTAGTCTTTGGTCAAGTGTTTTACTTCTGACCCAGCTCTCAGATCCATAAGTTAAAATTGGTTTGAACACTGTCTTGTATACAGCTAATTTAGTGTTCCGACTAATCTCCTTCTTATTCCATATGAATTTATTAAATTGACTTCCCACGACACCAGCTTTGCTGATTCTGCTGTCTATTTCTATATTTAGTTTACCATCTTCACTAAAAATTGTGCCTAAGTAGCTGAAATGTTTTACTTGTTCCACAGGTTCTCCATTCACAACACAGTTGACATTTTCAATGATTCTGCCTATTTTCATTGTCTTTGTCTTTTTATTGCTGACCTTCATACCATATCTATTACAACAGCTATTCAATTTAGTCAGAGAATCTTGCAGACTTGTAGCGGATTTATTTAGAAGTATAACATCATCCGCATAAAGCAAAGAGCTGACATTAACATCTCCAATTTTGATATCAGGTTTAATACCACATTCCTTCATAATGTGATCCATATAGATAATGAATAACAGAGGGGATAATGTACATCCTTGTCTCACACCAGATTTAACATTAAACCATCTTCCTGTACTTCCTTCAATTCTAACTGCTGACTCACAACTCAAATAAAGACAAAGTATTGCTTGATATAATGCCCCATTGACACCATATAACTGCAGCGTATTGAATAGCTTCTCTCTTGGCACCTTGTCATATGCCTTTTCCAAATCGACAAAACTTAAATACAGATCTTTGTTATATTCCCATGCTTTCTCGACTATTTGTCGTAAAGTGAAGATCTGATCCTGACAGCCTCTATTTGGCCTGAATCCAGCTTGTTCTTCACCAAGCTTTTCTTCCACAATTCTTCTCAACCGTTTCTCAAGTATACTTGCATAGATCTTGCCAGGAACACTCAGTAGGGAAATACCTCTGTAATTCTCACATTCAGTTTTATTTCCCTTTTTATATATGGGTACTATGAGAACTCTACTCCAATCATCGGGAATTCGTCCCTCTGTCCAGGCTTTCTAAACTATGCAGTGCAGCCACTGTAAGACTTTTATACCACCATACTTCAGCATTTCTGGTCGAATATCATCTACTCCTGCAGCCTTTCCACATTTCAAGCCTTTGATGGCTTTTTCTACTTCAAGTATGGATATGTATTCCTGACTGCATGCCTGGTCAGTGTTTTTTATCACTGTGCTGTCATCACTGTTTGTTTCAATTAGCAGTTTTTCAAAGTAATTACTCCATACTTCAAGGATATCTTTTTCTCCTGTTTTCATGTCACCTTTATCATCTCTAATTCCTTTTACAGCACTCTTTCCTCCATTCCTAAGCTTCTTCAACAACCTCCAGAATATTTTGCCACCTTCTTGATATTTATTTTCTATATTCTTGCCAAAGTCCTCCCATGACTTTTGTTTAGCTAGTTTTACACACTGTTTAGCTTTCTTACATTTGTCTCTGTATTCTGTAAGAGTAAAAGCTGACTTATTTGCCAGGAACTTTTGATATGCTTTCTTCTTTTCCTTCACTGGCTCTTTAACTTCCTGTGTCCACCAGGGAGTTCTGATTTTTTATCTTTGCACACAACCTCACCACATGCCTCTCTGGCAGAATCAATCAATGTTTCCTTCAGAGTTTGCCACTGAATCTCCAAGGTTTGATTCCTGTTCTCAAACTCTTTCATTTTCCTTTCAATAATATTTCTGTATTTTAGTCTACAGTTTACATCTGAGAGCTGCTCAACTTTTATTCGCTTTAAAACTTTCTTACATGTTATTCTTTTCAATATGAAATTCAATTTTATCCTGCTCAAGACTAAATAGTGATCACTTCCAATTTCAAATCCTCTGTACACTCTGGTGTCTTGCACCAGGGAGAAAACATCACTATCAACAATAACATAGTCAATGAGACTTTTCTTATTCTTAGCCTCTTCTCTCCATGTGAATTTGTGCACATTTTTATGTTGGAACATGGTGTTAGTAATAACCAGTCCATGTCCTGAGCAGAAATCCAACAGATATTTGCCATTATTATTAGCTTTGCTCTTTTCTCCAAATTTTCCCAAAATATCTTTGTATGTCTGACAATCATTTCCTACTCTGCTGTTTAGATCCCCAACAAGGACCAACTTTTCCTTTTTCATTGTGGCAGTTGCTTTCTCTAAAGACTCAAAAAATTCCTCCACTTCTACCTTAGTAGAACCTTCTGTGGGACCATAGGCACAAATAAGTCTCATTGTCCAGTTCCCCATTCTCATATTTGCCCACATTACTCTACTTGAGACTGACTGCCATTCAAGAAGATTAACCTCGTATTTTGTGTTGAATACTATGGCTACTCCTTCTTTTCCTTGATTGTTATTGCCTGAATATAACATTTTGTATTTATTGCTCAGAAAGATCTCACCAGTTTTGGTCTTTTTTGTTTCAGTCACCCCTATTATGTCGATCTGGTACTTATCTAATTCCTCAGCTAGCTCCGTTTCTTTGCCATTCAGGCTTCTTACGTTGATAGTACCGATCTTTAACTCTGGTGATGTTGAGTTGGGGTTTGTTTTCAGATTTGTTCCAGTAGCTGACTTTTCGCTGTTCGCCCTGGTTCCCTGGCGAAAACAACGGGGGCCTTGTTTAACCGGGCGACGCCCCAGCCGGCATGAAATTTTGTCATATTGTACCATCATTTTTTATTTTGGTTTAACCAATAAGAATACAATTTGGTCGGCTAAATCCCAAATTGCCAGCCCATCCTCGTTCGTTCAGTATCAAAGTAGATACCCAACAGGGTGCACCACGAGAAGGTGAGGATTGGACATTAGGTCAGAAGCCCTGGTCGGTTCTCCGCATTCCTTTAAAGGCTATGTGGAGGTCTCCTCTCAGTTATACAGCTTTGACCCTTAAGCACCATGGGAGATCAGGATCATCCAAATATATGCTCCCACCTCATCCCATACTAATGAAGAGATAGAAGCATTTTATGATTCACTGCAGCACACTCTACACAAAAAAAGAAATAGCAATCAGAACTTTATTATAGTAATGGACAATTTTATGGACAATATATGCTCCCACCTCATCCCATACTATTGAAGAGATAGAAGCATTTTATGATTCACTGCAGCACACTCTACACAAAAAAAGAAATAGCAATCAGAACTTTATTATAGTAATGGACAATTTTAATGCCAAAATGCCAAGCATTCCTCTCACCAAATAGACACAATAGGACCATATGTTTACAGTACAAGCAGCAACTCAGGAATGGCTCTTACAGAATTCTCTGTCAGTAACAAGCTTTACATTATGAATACATTTTTTAAGAAAGCCCCCAAAAGAAAATGAACATGGAGAAGTCCAAATGGAAAAATAAAAAATGAAATAGATTATATACTGTGTAATAATAAAGAAATAGTCCAAGATACATCAGTACTAAATCAAGTAAAAACAGGAAGTGACCACCAACTTGTGAGAGCAAAAATTAAAATAAAACCCAAATTAGAAAGAATAAAATGGCTAAACAACAAAATATCAAGAAGTTTTCACTTAAAACCTATTGAAAACAAAAAGAAGAATTACAAAGAAAAACTCAATCAAAAACTTGACTTAATAAACATATTTGAAAAAGACATAAATAAAATAAGCAAAAACCTAATGGAAGGAATAATCTCAGCAGCCAATGAATTCAAAAGCAAGAAACAACAAAAATACCATAAACTTTCATAGGAATCCTTACAACTACTAAAAAAAGAGATGTAATATGAAACAAGACAAAAACTTAACTTCTAAAATAGAATGTGCAGAACTATGCAAAACAATAAGAAAAAAGATGAGAAATTAAATAAGATCTTATAACACTACAAAAATAAAAGAAACAATTGAAAACAATAAAAATATGAAAATGCTAAGAAAACATTTGTCAGTTGTTAAAAGTCGAATAACTGCAATAAAAGATAAGAATGGAACTACAATAAGGAACAAAGAACAAATCCTAAGCAGACTAGAAGAATTTTATAAAGAACTCTATAGTGATTCTTCAATAGATAAAGCAAATATAAATAAATCTTCATATATGGAATTCATACCCCATTCACCTCAGATAAAATAAAACAAGCATTAAAACAAATGAAAAATGGAAAATGTCCTGGTGAAGACCAGATTCACATAGAATTGATTAAATGGGGAGGAAACAACATAATTCACCATGTCACAAACTTACTAAATCTATACTTAAAAGAGGGAAAGATACCAGAAAACTGGAAAAATGCTATCTGATACTGTTATTTAAAAAGGGGACAAAGAAGAAGTAAAGAACTATAGACCAATTAGCATTCTCTCCAGTCTGTACAAAATTCTCACAAAAGTAATAACAAACAGGTTAACCCCTCTTCTAGACTCAAATCAACCTGCAGAACAAGCAGGATTGTGTAAAGGCTTTAACACAAATCATTGTATTCATGCAGTAAAACAAATAATAGAGAAAGCAGAAGAAAACCAATTGCCTCTCTGTTTAGCCTTTATTGATTATGAAAAAACATTTGATTCCATCAAAACTATGCAATAATCAAAGCACTTCAGAATCAGGGAGTTCCTGGAGAATATATGGATCTCCTCCAGGAAATATACCACACTGCAACAGTCCAACTTCACATGAATAGCAATAAAATATCAATTGAAAAAGGTGTCCAACAAGGAGACTCTATCGCCAAAAAATTTTTTACAGCAGTCCTTCAAGAAATATTTAACAATATAAACTGGACAAACTTTGGCATGAAAATTAATAACAGAAACTTAACACACCTAAAATATGCAGATGATATCATAATTTTTGCAAACACTCCAGAAGCCCTTAATATAATGATAGAAGATCTATATCATGAAAGCAGAAAAGTCAGTCTAAAAATAAACAGAGAAAAAACTAAAATCATGTTTAATAATTTTGTAACACCAAAAAAGATAATAATAGAAAACAGTTTCTTGGAAAGAGTCTCTTCATATACATATTTAGGTCATCTCATTGATCTAAACTGTAGACTCCAAAAGGAAATAAATACAAGAATTCAACTTGCCTGGAGTGCATTCAGAAAATTGAAAAGCATTTTTCAAAACAATGATGTCCCACTTTGTGTAAAAAGGAAGACATTTAACCAGTGTATATTTTCACTCATCATATATGGTTGAGAAACTTGGTCTCTAACAAAAGCACTGACAAATAAACACAAAGAGAAATGGAGAGGCTGATGCTAGGCATCAGATTAAAAGATAAGAAGCAAAACACCTGGATAAGTAGCCAGACTCATATCACTGACATCATTCTTCACCACAAGTGATTAAAATGGAAATGGGTAGTTGAAATAGAATTGGACATTTATCCAGAAGAGAAAATGAGCGATGGAACACACTAACACCATACTAACAAACTGGATTCCAAAATAAGGGAATTGAGGGCAAGGACATCCTTAAAGAAGGTGGAGTGATGAATTGTCAAATTTTGTTGGGAAAAATTGGTCAACCATTGCCTAGAACAAAGAAAGGTGGAAGGATCTGGAGGAGGCCTTCATCCAGCAGTGGACAGAAAATGTCTAAAAATAAGAATAAGAAGAAGCACTCCTTTGTTCTAATGGCATTTTTAAGAATGGATGGCACATTACTATTCATTGTTATTTTTAGCTCCCATACCTAGTCTTCCTTTTTGTTTTTAAATCGTGTCCACAAAACAAGAGGTCTCAATACCCATAACATGACAATGCTGTGCATGGGCACTGTCTTCTGATAAAAGATTTTCTTTATTTTCTTTAATAATGCTAATTGCCACCCAATAGGTGCCATATCTCTTGATATGGTTAAGTAGTTGGTTTATATGTTAGTCTCCAGGGGCGAATGCTGGTCTTGAAATTCATGAGGGAGTGAGAGGTGTGATTGAAGTCTGATTTGCGGAATAATGAATTACTGACCATTCAAAACTATATATTTAGAAATTTATGTACATTTAATCATAGAAATACAACATTTATTTTACAAATGATATTCTATCTTTTTCAATTTAGCTACTTGAATACAAATTTTACCCTACAGTTCTTCTTTATGAACTGGTCAATAACATCATCATAAAAAGATGGTTGTAACTTAATTTTCCCAAGCAACACGCTCACTTGTAAAGGCTGGCTGAAGCTCAATGGCTAAAGCTACGTTGGCTACGTATAGCCTACGTTTAAGCAACAGAATGAGACGATGTGAAATGGCTATGCGTGCGCATGAAATCACAGTGCTGCTGTGAGGACGTGGAAGCTCCTACAACTGAGCAAGCATTGGCCTTTGATACACAATGCAAAGCTCAATTATTGCCGCCCAAGGTTAAGACTTCTTCTGTCTACAAAAATAAAAGCCTAAATGGAATGCTTATAAACGCATGCATTTATTAACAAATAAATATACTTCTTTCTCAATTAATGAGCTTGTGCAGCAAGCATAGCAAGCATGGAGAATTTTCCCCTGTTAGTCTCTTTCTGATCAAATATAAATTGAGGAAGGATTAATACATTAGCCTTAACAAACTAGAATGCTCTACCAACTTATGGTTAATTTTCTTACTAAACATGTTCCAGCCTATAATTTTTAAGCCTTATTTTTTAAAACCTATAGCTGCATTTATATCGACCAATTAGTATCTCAGGAGTGGTGGTGAAGATTTTGGAAAAATTGGTTAGAACCCGCATTCGGAAATGGGTTGGCATTGGATCTCTACTTTGCAATGAACAACATGGATTTAATAAGTGAAAGTCATGTTTTAGCAAATTGCTCACATTCTATAACAATGTTGCCATTGAACTAGACAAGGGGAATGGATACACCATGATACTTTTGGATTTTGCTAAGACTTTTGACAGAATACAGCATGGCAGACTGCTGCATAAATTGGAGAAAATGGGTTTGGGTTATATAATATTAGTATGGATAAGAGGATGGCTGACCGACAGATATCAAAAAGTGATATGGGGGATCTGAGTCTGAAAGGTTTAAGGTAACAAGTGGTGTACCACAAGGATCAGTCCACTTGGTCCACTGTTATTCAATCTGTACATTAATGATATTGGGAAGGATTTGACAAGCGACATACAGTTATTTGCTGATGATGCAAAGATAGGTAGGGTAATCAGAAATGTTGCTGATATGCAGTCTTTGAAGAATGATTTAAATAGGCTGTAATTGTGGGCATGGGAAAATGGGTGTCAGTTCAATGTCAGTAAATGTAAAGTCATTCCCTTCGGCATGATTAGATATCCAATGTCGTATTATATTGGTGGGATTAGGCTAGAAGAAACTGATGAGGCTAGGGATCTTGGAGTGTTAATAGATAGGAAGTTGAAGTTTAGGGGCCATGTGTCAAAGATTGCAAATACAACTTAAAAGATAATTGCAATTCAGAAACGAACGTTCACATGTAAAGATAAGGATGTTATTTTGCCTCTTTACAAGGCCGATAAGACCTCACTTGGACTATTGTGTGCAGGTCTGGTCTCCTGGTTTCCGTTGTGATTCTGATATATTGGAGAGAGTACAAAGGAGAATGTTAAAAATGATATCAGGATTGTGGAATACTGATTATGAAGACAGATTAGAATTTGTAGGCTGCAGACACCACAAACAGGAGAAAGAGGTGTGATATGATTGAGACTTACAAACTTCTGAAAGGGTCATACAGGATTTCGATTGATGGAATTTTTCAATTTACGGTGGGTGGGGAAATGATGAGAGGACATCCTTGGAAGCTGAGAATGAAGGCCGCCAAGAAGGGTGTGAGGGCTGGATTTTTCTCTCAGAGGGTGGTGCGTGATTGGAATGGATTGCCATTGGATGTTGTGAGTGCAAGCAGTGTGAATGAATTCAAGAATAAGTATGATAGCTAGTGTGTGTGTAGTATGTGGCCTCCATCGATAAGTCTCTGACTCCCTGGAGATCTCGCTTAATAATAATAATAATATACAGCAATGAAATTGAAATACCTTAATATTGATAAATCAAACAGTATGCACACACACACACTTGCACATGCAAATTTTTGATGATAATTTTGTAAATTTTAATTCATTTGTTTTGACTGTGCTATTACATTTCAAATTCATTTATACAACAGTTTTCATCTTATACAGTGACATTGTTGTTATCTAATGTGGTATTCTTACAAATGAAGATCCTCTGAAAAATGTGGCCTGTACTTCCTATATATAGTAAGATGTGCTGAAAGTGGAAAAGTATCTAAGATCATTATATCATGCATCCTATAATATTTGGTCTGTCAATGTTATATGTACAACTCTTTTACATAATTAATATGAACAGGTGACCATACTGAAAGACCTTCAATTGGTAGTTGAAATAGAATTGAACTCTGTTAGAGTAATTAACAATTACAGATTTCTGCTTCTGAAAATGGCATCCATAAAGAAGTACATGTCAATGGCAAGGAAAGCTTCGTATGAAGATCAAGTTCTGCCTTGGATTTTTCATAGTGGATGCATTATGAAAATTGCTGTATGTATGCACTGAAAAATGTGAAAGATTAGTGGACTGTTTGGGTAAACAAAAAGAAGGAAAGCATTAACATATGTGAAAAGTGTCTTGATAGATTAGAACGATTAGAAAAGGGAGCAAGAGTTGGGACTGTAGTAGCTTAGGCAAGAGTTAGTGAAAATGAAAAGTGAAATGAAACATCTGGAAGAGGATATCAAACATCTAAAGAAGAGATTGGTTGATGAGAAGGAGAAAGTTAGTATTACAAAGAAAGAGCCAAAGGATATTGTTGGAGGTTTTTGGAAGTTTTTGCACTTTGTTATACTATAAATTAAAGATACCAAGAAATTATATACTTGTTTTAATCCTTTATCCAAGTGTAAGCAAACAAAGTTTGCACCTGAAGTATTTTCAGGACTGGGGCAACTCGTGGTAAAGGTGGTATGACTTAATTTATAATTTATAAGCCAAAGGATAGTTGTATATCATTGTATGGGGACTCGATCATTAGAGGTATGATGCCTAATAAAGTGCGCAAAACATGCTTTCAGGTGGAACTGTGAAATAATAGCTAAAATGAAGTGTTGCAGAAAAGAAAAGAACAGGCGTCAAATTTAGTGGTAGTCATGAGCACAAATGACAGTTGGGGGAAAAAAGAATGTTGATAGAGACTTGAGGAAGTTGTTGTGGCAGGTAAAGGATAATAAAGTTGTTGGAAAAGTCATTAGCTTGTTGCCCACATATGACAATATTGAATTGAAAAGGAGAGCAGAGATAATAAATAGTAATATGGTTGAGTTTGTATGAGGCAAAGGTGATTCAGTTTGTAAATCTATAGAATGAATTTGAAGGAAAGTTGGAATGATTTAAAGTTGATGGATTGCATTTGAACGGATTTGGTGTTGGACATTTAGAAGCTGTTGTTTTCTAAGAACACAAAGTTAAGAAGTTAATGCAGTAAATGATCAGCTGGTGAAGCAGGATAACATAACTAAATGGATTGTACGACAGGACAAAGACAAAGATGTGAAAAGAGGAGGGAAGGGGAGGGAGTACTGTTAATGATTGCAGAGGAATTGTGTCCACAAATTGTAGAAGTTGATAGTTCACACACAGATGAATCTGTGTGGTGTGAAGTTGAAATTAACAGGCTAGTATATCTGATATACTAGGATGCTGTTATAGGCCAGGGAATGTAGAGAATACTGACTGTGAAATGTTTAGACAAATTGGTTGGGTATATAAAAAGAAGGTGATCCTGATGGGAGACTTTAATTACAGGAATATAGAATAGAAGGAGGAGATAGTGTATGGGAACAAGGAGAGTGAGTTTGTTGAAATTCTAAGAGCTAAATATCTTAAGCAGCATGTGACTGAAGCAATTAGAGGGTTTAATGTTTTGGAGTTGGTGATAACTTCACAAGATGTAGTTGTTAATGAGGTATTGACACTGCTACTGGTTGGTGAGAGTGATCATGAGGTACTTGATTGGGAAGTGGTGAAACAAAAAAAAAAAGTTATTGCCAAAAATGGATATATGTGGAAGCCGTGTAGTCATTTAACATCATTATGTTGGGTAGATGAGCTGAGCAGAAAAGATGTTGACAGTGCATGGAAATTCACAAGGCAGTATCTGACACAAGCAATGTAATAACTGCATACCAAGGTTTTTGTGAATAATTAGAGTAGGAGTGAAATGGATGAGTAGTGAAATCAAACATGCTGTGTTTGAAAAGAAAATGTTATGGAGGAGGTGCAAGACAGTTGGTGGTGATCGGATCCATGAAAAAGTATAAAGTACAGGCTAGTAAGGTGACAAACATGATAAAGAAAGAAAAGGTGTAGCGTGAGGGGAGATTGTTGGTCAGGCCAAGGTTAACTCAAGGGAATTTTTATGGCAAGCAAGAGAAAGAATAATTATGGCAGGTTGACACCGGTAGTTAGTCACAGCAGCAGAATAATAGTTACAAAGTATATAATGGAATTATTGAACGAACGCTTTATTAGTGTATATCATACTGGTGTAAATGATGTGGTGAAATATATAGAAGAGAGGCAAGTATTAGGAGACTTGGAAGTGAAAGAATCAGAGGTGTATCAGTTGTTGATTGGATTAGATGTTAATAAGGCTGTGGGATTGGATTACATATCACCATGTATCCTTAAGGAATGTGCTCAACAGTTAGCTATGCCCTTGACCTGATTATTTAATGAAAGTGTTGCAGTGGTAGGTTTCCTAAGTAGTGGAAAGAAGGCAAAATAGTACCACTCCACAAGCATGGTTCTGAGACAGAAGTCTCCAACTATAGGCCAGTCTATATAACTCCAGTTGTGTAACCAATCTCTCCAAGGTATTGGAGAGATTGGTTAGGAATAGAATAAAGGATTGGGTTGATGGACATAGCATTCTTTATGATGGTCAGCGTGGATTTGTAAAGGGTAGGTCCTGTTTTAGCAATTTACTTGCATTTTATGATAAGGTGACAAGTGTGTTAGATAAGGGAGAATCGTATACAGTGATATTCTTGGACTTTGCAAAAGCGTTTGATAGATTACCACATGATAAGTTAGCGTACAAGCTGCATATTATAGGAATAGATGGTATGTTGGATGGATTAGAGATTGGCTCTCTGAATGATACCAGCAAGTTGTGTATGATGGAGCAGTGTCTCAAAAAAAAAAGGAGGGGTAACCAGTGGTGTGCCCCAGGGTTCTGTTCTTTGGCACCTGCTGTTTAACGTGTTTGTAAATGATACATCTTGTGGACTGACTGGGAATCTTCAGTTGTATGATGCAAAGTTGGGAAGAATTATAAGTAGAACTGCTGATGTTAATTTCCTTCAGGAAGATTTGAATAGACTTTTGACTTGGACAGAGGAGTGGGGTTGCAGTTTTAATATTAGTATATGCAAGGTGTTGCATTTTGGAGCACAGAAATATAAGACTGTGTACTGTATTGTAGGAAGCAGAAGATATTCAAGATTTGGGAATGATGGTTGGCAGTAGACTAAAGTTTAGAGAGCATATGGCAAGTGTTGCAAAGGCTACACATAGTAGTGCTGCTATAATAAGAAGTACTTCCTTATCCCTACATGTTAAAGTACTTCTTATCATGGTAGCACTACTATATGTAGCCTTTGCAACACTGATTGTGCCACTGTATAAAGCACTGGTCAGACCACACTTGGAATATTGCACTCAAATTTGATCACCTGGTTTTCAGTGTGATGTGGAAACATTGGAGAGGGTCCAGGGACAAGTGACTAAGACAACATAAGAACTTTGGAATGCTAGCTATGGAGAGAGGCAAAAAAATGTGGATTGCACAGTTTGGTGGATAGGAGGAAAAGAGGTGATATGATAGAGACATTTAAGTTAGTTAGAGGATGTTATCAGATTTATCCAGATGGGATTATAAAAAGAGTAGAAGGTGGGGGGAAAAACCAGTGGCCATTTCTGGCATTTATGTAAAAGTGTGGTGAAGAGGGTGTCAGGAGTATGTTTTTTACATGGAGAATTGTCAGTGAATGGAACGCATTACCAGAATGTGTTGTTAATACAAGAGCGTTAAGGATTTTAAGATTTGGAATGATAAATATGCTGTCAGTTGAATGACCTCCTATGATGAATCTTCTGACTCTATTGAGGGTGTAATAATAATAATGTTTTTCAATGAACTGTCTGCATATGGAATTGATATTAGACTTAAAAAGCTGATGTGGTGGAGGGGGGAAAGAGCATGGATTTTAAAGGACCGTCTAAAGGCTATTAAAGGCAGAAATAAAATAATGATTGAAAATAAAATTTTTAAACAAATTAACTGCTTGAAATACTTTGGATACATTATTTCATATACATATAGCTGATATGTAAGATATAATGTTATTTATTATTATTATTATTATTATTATTATTATTATTATTATTATTACAAAATAAGTGGAAAAAGAAGAATCGGAAGACCAAGAAAGAGATGGCATGAGACCGGAACAGGCCACATGGCCTATATTCCATGTTAGGAAGAAGAAGAAGAAGAAGAAGATTATTATTATTCAGGCCTCCATGGAGTCAAAAGACTCATAATGGGAGGTCCTTCCAAACACAAAGTCTATCAAGACTCATCGAGGGGAGGTCCCCCCCCCCCCCAAGAAACACAAAGTCTATCATACCACTCCTTAAACGCATTGACCATTCTCGCTCTCACCACCCCATCAGGCAATGCATTCCATGGTTCAACCACTTTCCATGCAACGAAACCACTCCTCATCCTCTTGCTCACAGTTTCCTTTCGTAACTTCCAGGGATGGCCTCTTGTCATCACTCCTTCCCACTGTTCAACCAAGCGAGAGAACTCCAAAAGTGTCAACCCTGTAACCACCTCTCAACAGTTTAAAAGTCTCAATCATATCACCTCTCCTTCTTCCATCCACCAAACTCTGCAGTCCACATTCTCCCAGCCGATCCTCATAACTATCATTGTACAGTCCTGAAACCATCTTTGTTATCTGCCTTTGTACCCTTTCCACATTTAATTTATCCCCTTCAAATCCTGGGGACCAAATCTGAGAACAATAGTCCAAGTGTGGTCTGATCAGTGTCTTATACAACAGAATGATAACTGTTTTATCACTGCAGGTCAGCATCCTTCTCATTATTGAAGCAATCCTCTGTGTCACCTTCACCACTTTTGCAATATGTCCCCTAAATTTCAGGTTTCTATCAATCATCAACCCCAGATCTCTTGTCTCCCCTACTTCCTCCAGTATAACTCCTTCCATAGAGTATGCAGTGTACCATCTATGTTTCCCAAACCTCAAGACCTTACATTTTCCTGCATTAAACTGAAACCCCCATTCATTTGCCCATCTATCTAGCTTATTCAAATCCTCTTGCAGGGCTGCTGCATCTGACTATTACTAATAATCCTTCCCAGCTTCGCATCATCTGCAAACAATTGAATATCCCCTTGCAATCCACTGACAATGTCATTGATATAAAGATTAAACAATATAGGTCCCGGTACTGAGCCTAGTGGGACCCACTTGTAAACCTCTGCTTCCTTGAAACTGCCACACCATACACAACTCTCTAATACCTATCGGACAGCCAATCCTGAATCCAGTTGACCAATCTGACATCCAGACTTTTGTGCTGCAACTTGAATATCAGCTTATCATGTGGCACCCTGTCAAATGCCTTCGCTAAGTCTAAGAAAATGGCAGTATATGCCTTTCCCTCATCTAATGTTCTTGTAACTTTATCATAAAAATTTCATATAGCTGATCTTTGATACCAAAATATCATGCTTCCTAAAAATAATTTGGTATTGATATCAGCTTCTTTTGTATATGATATGGTGTATCCAAGGTATTTGAAGCAGTTTATTTGTTCTTTTTTTTTTTTTTTTTTTTTTGTAAGAGTTTACCATGTAGATGTGTTATTACAATACCAGATGTGATATTGACTGATGGAAAAAATAGGTTGAAGAATTGGAGATGCTTAGAATATTGCAGACAACGTGAACATAGCCATGGAATTAGATGGTATATTGGCCCATGTATTATGAGAATGTGTAAGAGAATTGTCAGCTCCTCTGACCAGAGGAACTGACAATTCTGCACTGTCTCAACTGACTACTACTTAATTATCCTCTTTGTGCTCTTGGCACATAAGGCAAAGATCCTTATCTTCCAGATACCTCTATCGTGGGCCAGTTTAGCTTCTCTCTAGATCTTTCAGCCAGCCATTCTTCTATCCTTTTCTGTCATACTCAGCCAAGTTAGTTTAGGCCTTCCTCTTTTCTGTTTTCCTTCTGGGAATATCATAACTACTCTAGGAATCTCTCTGCTGTTCATTCTTAGTATGTGTACAATCTATTTTCATCTGTTTTTTTTATTTTATTTTTATTTCATCAGTAATGCTTTTTTATGCACTCAGCTTATATACGTGGGTGGTCTGAAAAGTTCTCAGCCTTAACCATAAATGGCAACCCTATCAGCAAGATTTTTTTTTTCTAAGTTGGTACATCTGTCATAAGCATCCATGTAAAATGGCAAGCCATTCTATCAAGAAGTTTGTTTTATACAGCTGTTGGAAGCCAAAGTGTTGTCTGTATCCCTTGAAATGGATAAAATCGAGTATCGTGCGGTTATAAAATTCTTTGTAAAAGAAGGTTTAACGCCTAAAGAAATTCATTCTAAGTTCATAAAAGTTTCTGGGCACTCTTCCTCTTCGTTTTCGACAATTAAGAAATGGGCTGCTGAGTTTAAATGCCACCATACCAGTCTTGTAGATGATCCATGTGAAGGACATCCTAAAAGTGTAACAACACCAGAAATCATTGATCAGTGCATGCACGATATGTTATTGGATGACTGGTGAATCGAAGTGAGTGAAATTTCTGAGACTATACGCATTTCAAAAGAACATGTTGGATATATTTTGCATGAAGAATTGCAAATGAAAAAGATTATTTAAATTAAGGGGATATTAAATCCCACATTGTTTTAAATCGAATAAGAAACTCAAAGATCGGAATCAAAGAGTTTCATGCTGAATATAGTAACTATAAAAGTATCAGTGATGACTAGCATAAGCTAAAGCACGTAGTTCAAGTACGTGGTACAAACTAGGGCAACTCGTAGCAAAGGTGGGTAAAGCTCTGATCGTTACTCTTAGTATTTCCCATAATGTAAAACACATCTCCTAGGAGATAATACATCTCCTAGGAGATATATGATGTTATACATTATGGTGGGAGGTCACTACCCAGACCGGTTTCGATCTTTATTGAGATCTCATCAGTGAGTAGCTAGACCAAGTATAATACTAAGAGTATAGTGAAAAGAACTTATATACTCTGCTATACGAATTGTCAAAAAGGTGCATCCATAAATCATTTAAAATAAAGAGCTAATAGGCTTCATTTCGGCGATGCAAACATTATTTAAATTAAGGGATAGTAAATCCCACATTGTTTTAAAACCGAATAAGAAACTCAAAGATAGGAATCAAAAAAATTATTTTAAATAATTTATGGATGCACCTTTTTGACAATTCATATAGCAGAGTATATAAGTTCTTTTCGCTATACCCTTAGTATTATACTTGGTCTAGCTACTCACTGATGAGATCTCAATAAAGATCGAAACCGGTCTGGGTAGTGTGTACTGCAGACACCTTTGTGTCTGCAGTACACACCAGAATCCAAACAGCAGTCAAAACAGTGGACAGAAGCCGGTTGTTCGGCATCAAAGAAGACGAGGTCATGGCATCGGTGTTTTGGGATGCTAAAGGCATTTTGTTTATTAATTATCTTGAAAAGGGTAAAACAATGACTGGGGAATATTATTCTGATCTTTTAACCAGACTAGACGAAAAAATTTGTGACTAAAGACCCAGTGTGCAGGAAAAAAAAAATCATCTCTTATCAGGACAATGCACCTGCCCACAAAGGTGTTTTGGCAATGAGGAAAATTAAGGGATCTGCACTATGAATTGTTGGAACATCTACCCTATACCCCAGATTTGGTTCTCTCTGACTTCTATCTCTTCCCAAAACTAAAAATCTTCATAGCTGGTCGGCGTTTTTCTTCGAATCAAGAGGTGATTGTAGCTGTAGAGGAGGAGGAGGATTTTTCAGATCTTACTGAGAACCACTACAGGGATGGGATAATGGTACTGGAGCATTGCTGGAATAAATGTATTAGTCTTAAGGGAGATTATGTTGAAAAATAAAAATAATTATTAAATTATGAATTCGTTTTTTCATTGTTAGGTTGAGAACTTTTCAGACCATCCTTGTACTTGCAGCTTCTTCAAGCACTAACTTGAGTTTTTCCCCATTGCATTCTCTTTCGCTTTTTTTTGTCTCAAAGATGGAATTTGTGCATGTGTTCACTCTGATATGCCATGTCAAAAGTTTACAAATTAGAATCTCTTGAATCTTTGATCTGCTTTGACTAAAATTCTCTCTGCTCCATTTTATCAAATTCATTTGTTGTCTCTGTTCCAACTGATTTTCTCATTAGGTTCAGTTCTGTTGCAGCCTGGTGTCTTCCTTGCTTTCTTAATACCTCTATCCATTCAGACCTCCCACGTAAGTCATTGTTTGTTATAAGTTGGAGCAAAAATTATTTTAATATTTTACACAGAACATTTTCTTTGAAAACTATTTACTATTTACTTTCTGTTTTTTGGTCAGCTTCCATATGTCTGATCCATATAATAATATGGCCTTAATATTGCTATTAAAGATCTTTATTTTAGTTTTGTTATGATACTTGGAAGATTTCCTTTATACTAAATGAAAAGACATCAAAATTTTCACTAGATGTTAGAGTTCACAGAGGATATGAAATAAGCAGTGACCACTTCCTTGTTAAAATAAAATTAAGATTACCACCTAAATGGCTACAAGTAACAAGAACAGAAAGAAAAATTGAAACATTTGTTTATAAAACTAGACTAATGAATGACACAAATGTACAATGGCTATATGAACAGAGAATTAACCATTATCTAGACAAAATAAAACAAAATGAAGAAATAGAAATAGAATGGCTTAATATAAAAATGATATACTAAATGCAGCAGCAAATGAAAGCTTAGAAAAGACCAAAAAATTTAAAACGAAAAAACTGAAGATCTGGGATGATACAATCAAAGAAATAATCAAAAAGAAAAAAGAAGCCTATCACAAATGGTTAAGCAGTAAAAGATTAGAAGATGAAATAGAATATAAAAGAATACGAGCCATAGCTAAAAGAGAAGTCAGAAAAAGACATAGAGAATAATGGAATAAATTTGTTTCTAATTTAGAACATGATTTATATAAAATAAGACCCAATGTATATAAGATTTTGAAACACTTAAATGCAGATACCAAAGAAAACATAAAATTAAACACTGAACTGAAATTAGAAGAATTTCTAAATTACTACACAGAATTGTGGACAGACAAATATTTTAAAAAAGACAACTGGCAAACAATTAATGAAAATGAAAAGGAAATAACTAAAGAAGAATTAGAAATCAACCTGAAAGAAACAAGAAACGGAAAATCACCTGTAGAAGATAAGCTAGATTCAGAACTATATAAATATGCAGGAACTAGATTCAAAGAAAGACTCTTATTATTTTTAAATAAAATTTACTCAACTGGTATCCACCCAATAGAATGGAAAAAAGCAATTGTAATTCCTATCTTTAAAAAAGGTAATAGAGATGACCCTAAAAACTATAGAGGTATCAGTATAGTAAATTCCTGTTACAAAATATATAGCAGAATCTTAAATAGCAAACTAATGAAATATTCCGAAAACTTTATTTTAGAAGTACAGAATGGATTTAGAAAAGGACGATCATGTATAGACCCGGCCTTTTGCCTAAAATTAATAATAGAGAAAAGAAGAATATAATTTAGACACACATATTGCATTTATTGACTTTGAAAAAGCATTTGACAAAGTTAAAAGAAATATATTATTTAACATATTAAAAGAAAGACAAATACCAAATAATATCCTAAAAGCTATCACAAGTATATATGAAAATAATCAAATACAAATAAGCGTTTGACAGGATACCACATGGAATTCTAATCCGTAAACTACAACATATGGGAATGGATATAGGGTTGCTGAGATGGATAGGTGGGTGGTTGATGGAGAGATATCAAAGAGTAGTTTATTCAGGAGTAGAGTCCAAAAGACGGCCTGTGACTAGTGGTGTGCCGCAGGCTTCTGTTCTTGAACCACTGCTGTTTAATCTGTTCATTAACGATATAGGGAAGGATCTAAGTGGAACAGTTCATTTGTTCGCTGATGATGCAAAGTTGGGTAGGGCGATAGTGAATGCAGAAGATGTCAAAGTTTTGTAGGGTGACTTAGATAGATTGGAGTTCTGGGCTAAGAAGAATGGATGTCAATTTAATGTGACAAAATGTAAGGTTATGCATTTTGGGGTGAAACGATTAGCAGCAGTATACCACATTGGTGGAACTGTACTCCAAGAGATTGATGAGGCCAGGGACTTGGGAGTGTTGGTGGATAGGGAGATGAAGTTTAGGGGGACACATTGCAAAAGTAGCTAAATCAGCTCATCAACTCACTTGGTTGTTGAAAAATACCTTCACGAGCAGAGACAAGCAAGTTATTGTACCTCTGTACCGAGCCCTGATAAGACCTCATCTCGACCAAATCTGTGCCCAGATTTGGTCACCTCGGTTCCTTCTTGATGGGGAGGAGGTGGAGAGGATCCAGAGGCGAGTGACTAAGATGATAGCAGGTCTATGGAATGAACCATATGAGAACAGGTTGAAGATTTGTGGGTTGCAGAAACTAGTTGATAGGCGGAAAAGGGGAGATATGATTGAGACATTCAAATTGCTAAAAGGATTCTATAGGATTAATTCAAAGGATATTTTTGAGATCAGGACTGGTAGTGGGAGAACTAGGTGACACCTATGGAAGCTGGGCAAGAGTGTGGTTAGCAGGGGTGTTAGAGCTGGGTTCTTTACTTTTAGAGTGGTAAATGAGTGGAATAAGCTGCCAGAGTCTGTTGTGGGTGCTATGACAGTGAATGAGTTCAAGGCAAGGTATGATAGATACTGTGAGAATGTCGAATAGTTGTGTGGACATGATGTTTAGGGCCTCCCTCGATGAGTCTAAGGACTCCCTGGAGTAGCCCGAAAATAATAATAATAATAATAAGATTAAATCACGAGCTATCATATACGAGAGAGATAAACCAAGGTGTCTGACAGGGATGTCCCCTCTCAGCAACTCTTTTTAATATCTACTTAAATGAAATAATAATAAAATGGAATAAAAATTTACATCAAGGAATTAAACTTTCTCCTACAGTAAACACTCTCCTCTTTGCCGACGACCAAATAATAATTACAAATTCTGAAGATAAACTACTGAAAGCTATTTTTGATCTAAATGAGATATCCAAAGATTGTGGTATGATAATATCAACAGAAAAATCAAAAACTATGGCCTTTAAAGGACACGATCCAGCAAGAACTAAAATAGTAATAGATAACAAGATCTTAGAACAGGTGAATTCATTTAGCTAACTAGGATGTACAATCACATATGAAAATGAAAAAGATATAAACGTAAAAATTGCAAAATATTTAAAAATAACAGGTGTAATTAACTCTATATTTAAACCATACCTAGTTCAATAACAAACCAGGCTAAAAGTATGCAATACATTAGCCCTACTGGTCTTAATGTATGGAAGCGAAATCTGGACAATAAAACAAAAAGACAAACAAAGATTGACAACGAAATGAAGTTTATGAGAAAAACTACAAAGTATACCCTATTTGATCACAAAAGAAATGAAGAAATTATGAAAGAATTAAACCAAGAACCAGTAATAGAAAAAATTAAAAAATATAAACATAAATGGATGGAACACGTTCAAAGAATGAAAACAGAAAGATTTCCAAAGCAAGCCTTAAAATACAAGCCATTAGGAAAAAGAAAACCAGGACGTCCTCTTAAACGATTCAACGATGACTTCTAAGGCTGGAACAGGCCATGCTAGGCCTAAATCCTTGATATGCATGATGATGCTGATGATGATTTCCATATATTATTTAATTTTCTGAAAACAGTATTAGCTTTTGTCAGTCTTAGCATAATATCCCTGTCACTTTTATCTTCAGTAACTATATTTGCTCCCAAGTAGGTAAAATTCTTAACTTCTGTAGCATGCTGATTGATTTTATCTCTTTGTGGCATTTGCTGTTTAATTTAAGCAAAGCACATTTGTTTTTGCTATATTTATTTTAAGACCAACCATTTCAGCTGTTTTATACAAGTCTTTTGTTTGTATATTATTGTATCTTGATGCTATCAAAACTATGTCATCAGCATAATCTAGACTTTGTGACATAGCATTCCATTTAATTCCTCTTCTTGTGTCTGTAACTTTTCTCATAATCCAATCAATGACTATATTAAAAAGTAAACCTTGCCTTACACTAGAGCTTATCTCAAACCATTTGGATGCTGTTTCCTGTGCAATAACACAACTTTTACTTCCCTTATACATTTCTTTGATTATTCTCACATATTTCTCAGGAATTCCTAATCTTTTAATAATTAACCATAATGTGTCTCTGTCAAAACTGTCAAATGCTTTAGCAAAATCTATAAAATTTAGGTATAATTGGCTTGTAAATTCTGTGTTTTGTTCAGTGATGGCCCTTAAGGTGAAAATGTGATGCATAGTACTCCGACCTGTTCTAAAACCATCTTGTTCATGTTTTAATAGCTTCTCTACTTCATTTTTAATCCTTTTTAACAATATTTTACAGCAACTTTTTCAGGTACTGACAGTAGCCTAATTCTCCTCCAGTTCTCACATATGGTGAGATCACCTTTCTAATGGATTATAATAATAATTATAATTATTATTATTATTATCATTATCTGAGATCTCCAGGGAGTCGAGGAGTCATTGAGGGAGGCTATAAATCACCCAAACCAGTTGTCATACCTTCCCTTGAATTCATTCACACTACATGCACTCACTACCCTTAAAGACAAACTATTCCACTCACTCACTGCTCTCTGGGAGAAAAAACCTGGATCTTACTCCTTTCTTGACTGCAAATAAATTTAACTTCCATGGATGCCCTGTATTCTTTTCCCACCTTCCATATAAAATTTCATCAGGTGATAGCCTATAACATCCATTCAAAGATTTTTAGACATCTATCATATCAACCCTCTTTCTCCTGTTAACCAGAATCTGCAATCCACATACTTGCAATCTGTCCTAATAATCTGATTCACTTCAACATCACAATTATCCTCTGAATTGTATTTGCAACTTTTGCTATGTGACCTTTGAACTTCAAATTCCTATCCACCAATATGCCAAGATCCCTTGCCTCCTTAGTTTCTTATAGCATAACCGTGCTACTATAATATGCTGCTGGAACTCTAATCATGCCAAAGTGCATAACTTTATACTTACTAACATTGAAATGATAGCCATTTTTGTTTGCCCAAATTTACAGCCTATTCAAATCATTTTGTAAGTGCTGAATATCAGTAGCATCCCTGATTGCCCTGTCTATCTTTGTATCATCGGCAAACAAATTGCACGTCTCATTTTAGACCCTGCCTGATGTCATTAATGTATAGATTGAACAATAATGGCCCAAGGACTGAACACTGAGATACACCACTGGCCACCTTAAACCTGGCAGATTCACACCCAACTGTATATCACTTTTCGATATCTGTCTGTCAACCATCCCCTGATCCAAGTCAAGAGTTTATATTCCAATCTGATATTCTCCAGTTTATGCAACAGCCTTTTGTGTGGTATCCTATCAGATGCCTTAGAAAAATCCAACATTATCATAGTGTATCTATTCCCTTTATCCAACTTGGCTGTAACATTGTTATAAAATACGATCATTTTCTGTTTAGTTAAAAGTGGCAACCTCACCTGTTTTAAAGACTCAAGTAGGTTCTCCCATGGAAACTTCATCAATGCATTACCCTCTTGCCAACTGGAATAGTGGTCATCAGGAATCCTGCAGGCCAACACAACACCTTTTTCATAAATATTATTATTATTATTATTACGGGAGAAGAAGGTGCCGGAGAAATATGTCAGGTTGGTGCAGGAAATGTACAGAATTGTGAAGACAAGTGTTCGGACCTGTTTGGGACAGACAGAAAGTTTTCAAGTAACAGTTGGCTTGCATCAAGGGTCAGCATTAAGTCCGTTTCTGTTTAATATTGTGATGGAGGTGGTAACAGAGGAGGTGAGAGAAGATGCGCCTTGGACAATGTTGTATGCAGATGACATCTTATTGTGTGTAGATTCAAGAGAAGAAGCGGGAACTAAACTGGAAAGATGGAGAAAAGTACTGGAAGAGAGAGGTATGAGACTGAGCAGAAGTAAGACAGAGTATATGTGTTGCGCAGGTGGGCGTCGGCCAGGAGACAGATCTGGAGCTGGAAGGAAATGCCATCAGGAAGGTGAGAGACTTTAGATACTTAGATTCAACAATGGAAGAAGATGGAGGAGCTGAGAAGGAAGTGGGATGCAGGATACAAGCGGGTTGGAGGAGCTGGAGGGAGATGGCTGGAGCGTTATGCGATAAGAGGGTGCCGATCAATCTGAAAGGCAAAATTTATAGGACAGTAGTGAGGCCAGCTATGACATATGCTATAGAAACTGTGGCCCTGAGGAAAAATAATATCAGCAGGATGGAAGTAGCAGAGATGAGAATGCTTAGGTGGATGTGCGGTGTGACCAGAAAGGATCGTCTGAGAAATGACTATGTCAGGGGAAGAGTGAAAGTTACGAACTTAGGAGCGAAAATACAGGAGGCAAGGTTGAGATGGAGGGAGCTGGTAGAAGAGGACTTGAAGATGAAGAACTTGGATGTGGTGACAGCCGAAGACAGGAAGGTGTGGAAGAGACTCATTACAAACAGTGACCCCACTTAAGTGGGAGAAGCTGCAGAAGAAGAAGAAGATTATTATTATTACGGGCGACTCCAGGGAGTCCTTAGACTCATCGAGGGAGGCCCTAAACATCCACCTAAGCATTCTCATCTCTGTCCTCACAACTATACAACATTCTCAAAGTATCTATCATAGCTTGCCTTGAACTCACTCACTGTCCTAGAACCCACAACAGACTCTGGCAGCTTATTCCACTCATTTACCACTCTAAAAGTAAAGAAACCAGCTCTAAAACCCCTGCTAACCACACTCTTGCCCAGCTTCCATAGGTGTCCCCTAGTTTTCCCACCACCAGTCCTGATCTCAAAAATATCCTTTAGCAATTTGAATGTCTCAATCATATCCCCCCTTTTCCGCCTATCAACTAATTTCTGCAACCCACAAATCTTCAACCTGTTCTCATATGGTTCATTCTATAGACTTGCTATCATCTTAGTCACTCGCCTCTGGATCCTCTCCACCTCCTCCCCATCAAGAAGGAACTTAGGTACCAAATCTGAGCACAGTAGTTGAGATGAGGTCTTATTAAGGCTCGGTACAGAGGTACAATAACTTGCTTGTCTCTGCTCGTCAAGGTTTTTTCAACAACCAAGTGAGTTGATGAGCTGATTTAGCTACTTTTGCAATGTTCCCCCTAAACTTCATCTCCCTATCCACCAACACTCCCAAGTCCCTGGCCTCATCAATCTCCTGGAGTACAGTTCCACCAATGTGATATACTGCTGCTAATCGTTTCACCCCAAAATGCATAACCTTACATTTTGTCACATTAAATTGATATCCATTCTCCTTAGCCCAGAACTCCAATCTATCCAAGTCGTCCTGCAAGATTTTGACATCTTCTGCATTCACTATCGCCCTGCCCAACTTTGCATCATCAGCGAACAAATGAACTGTTCCACTTAGAGCCTTCCCTATACCGTTAGTGAACAGATTAAACAGCAGTGGTCCAAGAACAGAACCCTGCTGCACACCACTAGTCACAGGCCATCTTTTGGACTCTACTCCTGAATAAACTACTCTCTGATATCTCTCCATCAACCACCCACCTATCCATCTCACCAATCCTATATTCATTCCCATATGTTGTAGTTTACGGATTAGAAATCCATGTGGTATCCTGTCAAATGCCTTTGCCAGGTCCAGCAGTATCACTGTAAACCCATTACCCTTATCCAGTTCAGCTGTCACCGCGTTATAAAAATTGAGCAAGTTACTGAGGCATGATCTACCCTTCACAAAGCCATGCTGTCCCCATACAGTATCTCATTTTCATCAATCCATTCCTGTATTTTTCCCTTGACTACTTTCTCCAAGACCTTGACAACGACTCCTGATATGCTGATCGGTCGGTAATTTGCAACCATAGTCTTGGATCCTCCTTTATGCAGTGGAACTATTTTCCCCTCTTTCCACACCTTCGGGACTAAACCAGACCCGAGACTCAGATTAAACAACATGGTCAAGGGTACTGATAATTCTTTAGCCGCTTCATGCAAGACCCATGCCGGTATGCCATCCAATCCCACAGAAGTATTCACATTAAGGTTCTGTAATAGATTATTCGCCTCCTCTTCATTCATCACAATTCCCGTATAAACTAATTTTCCTTCATTTTTTCAATGTCACCACCTGGATGATATACTTTTGCAAAGCACTCACTCAGTAACTCCACTATATCGACTGATTCAGTAACCTCCTTACCATTGTCATTCCTTAAAATCATTTTGCCATGTACAGTTTTTTTCTTGCTTGCAGCATATTGAAAGATTTCTCTTTCAATATGCTGCAAGCAAGAAAAAAACTGTATACCTTCGGACAAGAAAAAAACTGTATACCTTCGGACAAAACTGTATATGCTTCGGATTCTCTTTAGCTTGCATAGCTAGTTTCCTTTCATAATCCGCTTTTGCTTTTTTTATGACACTTGTTACCCTTCTGGCCTGCACTTTATGCTGTTCGTGTGCCCGCAGGTCACCTCTTTCTTTAATTTCTCTCCACAGTTGTTTCTTTTTTTGCAGCTCAGGCTTAATGGTGTTATTCATTCATTTAACCCCTACTTGTTTTACTATTCGGACCCTAGGTATACAATCAGCCATAACCACCTGCAAATGCTCCTTGACCACTTCCCATGCTCTGTTGACATCCATCCCTTGCAGTTGTGCATGCCATGGCACTGATCCAAGCTATCTCCTAAGCTTGTCATACTTGCCAGCACGGTAATTCCACATATACCTGTGTTAATCGAAAATTCCACACCTTTAGCCACCTCCCAGGTCAAGACCTTATGATCACTCTCACCAATAGGTAGCAATATGGTCATATTCATTACAGTCAAATCTCAGATGCCATTACCAGGTCAAGCACTCTCACACCCCTAGTATTTTCAGTTACATTCTGTCTCAGATAGTTATCCCTTAATAATTGAATAAAATCCATTTCCTTCCTCACATGTGTCCTCTCCTCCTTCCAATCAATGTTACCATAGTTGAAATCCCCCATAATAATTACCCTCCTTCCACTCATTTCATCAATTTGTTTATGCATACTATCTCCATCTATTCCATCACCTGGTCTACAGCACCCAACCGTATATTTTATACTGCCAATCTCAATCTCACACCAAATAGCCTCAAATGAGCTCTTTTCACTATCTTATGATACAACTTCAATTCTCCTTGGCTGCAGTTCATCATCTATCTTCAATAATATCTCTCCCCACATTTTATTCTCTCTGTCCCTCCTAAACACACTGTAACCTACACATTCTATCCCACTAACTATATCATCTTTCATCAGCCATGTTTCACATGAAATACAGTGATCCCTTTGTCCCAGCCCTATCGTGATCCGTTATTCTAACTATCCCATTCTGGTTTTTTGTCCTTAGTACTGGCTCGGGTACTTCATATACATTCTTACACTCAACTGTCTCACTGATGTCCGCATATCCACTCCCCCCCCCCCCCCCCCTTGATAGTTTTAGTTTCTCTGGCCAATAACCTGTGGCCAGGAAGAGCCAATCAAGGCCAAAAATTCTGGCCTTGATTCATGTTCCTAATACTCCTGACAGTAGTATACATGAAATGCAATGATCCCTTTGTCCCACCCCTACCTTGATGCGTTATTCTAACTATTCCATTCTGTTTTTTGCCCTTAGTACCGGCTCAGGTACATCATATACATTCTTACACTCAACTGTCTCACTGATGTCCGCATATCCACTTCCCCCCCTCCTTGGTAGTTCTAGTTTCCCTGGTTCTGCACATCTATTTTCACTTCATTCAGCAACACTTTTTCCAGTCTCCGCACACCAAATCCATTCAAATGCAGGCCATTCATCTTGTATAAATCCTTTCGCCCATCAAACTCATTCCACACATACACGAATTCCACACCACACCGTCTGCATAACCTGTGCTTAATGTCATTTGCGTTTATGGCCTTCCTTCTAACTCCTCTCTGTCATACCGTGGCAACAGACTCACCATTCTAACTCTGTCACTCTTTTTCTTTTGCTACCTTTAACAATACTTTCGAGTCCTCTCTCATAAAAAATTTATCTCCTTTGACAACTATGACGTACCTGTGACAACTATCAATTCTTTCACCTTCTGTTTTTGCGCTCTAATAATCTTACATCCTTAAATTCCGCACCTGGTTGGTACAATTTAGTTAAACTCCCATCTATCACTCCTTTTAATAATGAGTCACCATACAACACTCTTTCCTTCATTTCAGAAACTCTCCTACTCTTATGCTTATTTTTCCTTTCAAACACTTGTTTATTTACATTAGCCGAATTACTCTGGAGAGAGTTTTGCAGGTGCTCTAATTGCTGCTGTGCATTTTGTATCACTGGGCACAACCTAGCCATCTCACTTCCTACAAATAATTCCTCATTTTTTTTTATCATTTAAACCATTTTCTCTCTCTATATAGTTGCTTTCACTATTTCTTTGATCACCGCTCTCATTGCCATCTTGTATATCACAATTCCCTATCAAGCCACTATTTTCACTCACATTCTGGCTTTCTTCAACCATAATTGCCTCACAACCTGACACATACTTCAACTCCTCACTTTGCTTACACTTTCTGCACATTCTCCCACCACTATCACTTTCATTTCAAACTCCAGCCTCATGCGAGAATGCATACAACCCCCACACATCACATTAGACAAACTCTCTCACATTATAGTTTTTGGACGAAGGCGTTGTATTTTTGGATGCCATTATCTTATGTCGCATTGGCGCCACATGCTAATCTATGAAATGTATCGTTAAATACTAAATTAAATAATACGGAATTCACACCAAAATCACACAGACACAACAAGCTAAAATTATACAATATTACGTTATGATTTAAACCTCTATTCTAATTTTCACTCAAAATTACACTTAGCTTTTGGGAGCTCTCTGAAAACTCTACAGACTGTGCAGCCCTCATAATCAAGGAGTTTTTACTGGAAAGAGTGATTAGCCCCCCCCCCCCACTTTTTTTTACTGTACTGGAAAGGTGCCACTAGAGTGCAGTAGTAGGGAAAATAGACTCAGTGCATACTTGGAGCATCCTAAAGGACGTTCCAAGACAGAAGTAGCAAATTATAGGCCAATCAATATCTAAGGAGTTCATCGTCATCATGCCTATCAAGGATTTAGGCCTAGAGTGGCCTGTTCGGGCCTTAATAGTCATCGTTGAATCTTTTAAGAGGACGTCCTGTTATCTTTTTCCTAATGGCTTGTACTTTAAGGCTTGTTTTGGTAATCTTTCTGTTTTCATTCTTTGAATGTGTTCCATCCATTTATGTTTATGTTTTTTAATCCATCAGCAGGAAAGGTCATGGCATCAGTATTTTGGGATGCTAAAGGCATTTTGTTTATTAATTATCTTGAAAAGGATAAAACCATAACTAGGGAATATTATTCCGATCTTTTAACCAGACTAGACGAAAAAATTCGTGAGAAAAGCCCTGGTTTGCAGAAGGAAAAAAATCATCTTTAATGAGGACAATGCACCTGCCCACAAAGGTGTTTTGGCAATGGGAAAATTAAGGGATCTGCACTCTGAATTGTTGGAACATCCACCCTATTCCCCAGATTTGGCTCCCTCTCACTTCTATCTCTTCCCCAAACTAAAATTCTTCCTCACTTTTTTTTCTTCAAATAAAGAGGTGACTGTAGCTGTAGAGGGATATTTTGCAGATCTTACTGAGAACCACTACAGAGACAGGATAATGGTGCTGGAGCATTGCTGGAATAAATGTATTAGTCTTAAGGGAGATTATGTTGAAAAATAAAAATAAAATTGAAATTATAAATTCGTTTTTTCATTGTTAGACCGAGTACTTTTCAGACCATCCACGTATGTCTCAATCATATTTGCCCCCCTTCCTCCTATTCACAAGGCTTTGCAATTTACATTTTCTCAATTTGTCCTCGTATTCCACATTCCAAAGGCCTCTGACAACCTTTGTGAATCTTCTCTGGACCCTTTCCAACATATCCTCGTCGCCATGAAAACCTGGCAACCAGATCTGTGCACAATAATCCATATGAGGCCTGATCAAGGCCTTATACATCATCACAACTATTATCATATTCAGTTTCAACGATTTTGCTTGAAGCCTGGTTCCATTTCAAAGATTTGGGAGGGAGGGATGAAGATTTTGGAGCAACATATTAGGAACACTTATTTCCAATTTAATTTCATGACCAGGCAATCCAAGTGGATTAAGCAAATTTAAAAATTCCATGGCAAAATAAACCTAATCATCTACACCACAGGAGTATCTATTGATTTGAAACACTAAGAGATCCACTAACCCTATTAAGAAGCACCTCGTTCATTATTGACATGGCATCATTTTGAGGTACTAGTATAGCTCTCTCTCTCCCTGAATCAAGAAGTTGACTTTTCTGTTATGTTTTCAATAGATGGGTAGACACTGCACAACAGTTCCTCTGCAGTTTGGACAGTTTTCCCAATATTTAGGTGTGTTAATATAATTTTAACCTCTCTTTGCTGTACTTCACCATTGCCTATTTTTAACATTTTTGAAGAGAAGGAATGTGCATTAGAGTCTCCATGTAGGTGAAAATGCATATTGGTTTTGAGAGAAAACTTCTCTATATCATGCCATAGTGACGATTTCTTAAGGCAGGCATTCACTTCATTCGCCCTGTTCCGCAGGATTCAATGGGTAGTGTATGTTGAAAATCACTGGAAAATAAAACAGTTATTCCACCCATTCTTTAATCTTCTGATCTGATATCCCTCTTTTGGTTTTATAGTTGTTTCAACAGATAAAACATCTGTTGAAACAACTGCTTCAACAGATGTTTTATGGGACATTGTACATTTATCTCAAACAATCAAAGAAACCTTTTGTAATAATTTTGACAAATTACTTTGTTTTGATATATTGCATATAGATGTATCATTAGTCACATTTGTAAGTGGTACTTTGAAAGTAGAATGAGCAGTTCAACCACCTTTCACTAGATTAGCTGCTATATTGTATGCCCACACTTCGTAGAGCTGACCTTGGCTTTGTGCCAAGAATAGTCAATTCATGTTGAAGGGGAGAAAGAAGTAAAGGATGTACGAATTGGTCACCAACATGCGAAATCACATGCTTTTATACGTAAATTTTCCAACTGCTGTACAAGCAAAATAGTTACCACTTTAAGAACTAGAATTTTCATTAAAAAAAAAGCTGATTTTCCAACATATGATAATAAACAATCATCCCACGAAACGCATTGATTACCCTAATATTGGAATATATTGTTCTTCTTTTGACATGCACAGAAGTGTTGAAGGTTCTTAAATCTGTGAGCGTACAGTAACTGAGGATGCCACAGCCAGAGTGATTTTACCTTGGCTTCTGAACTTAGCTAATAACAAATTTAGTAAAAATGTTTTCCCAGGAGCATCCAAAAAAAAACAGTTCCCTGATTGATTTTCACAGCTTGTTAAAATATTGTGAAAAACTTCAGCTTTATCTGAAGTTAGTGATTGTTCATGCTGACTTAATAAATCCAAAGTTCATTGAAATTTTATGAGTTTTTGTGTCTAGAGGCAAAGGATTGTTCGGTATCAAAGACCAAAATCTTTAACACTTATTGACTTAACAATCGATTCACGTCTTAGTAATGTCTCATTATATATTGCTTCATTAAACTGAGCCTGAGAATGAGTAGAATGCTCTTGGTGTAAGATATCTTCCGAAAAATTATTTTTGTGAGTTGACCATAGCGATAGAGGATCAGTTGTGAACCAACATTATATTGGTGAACAAAAGGCACAAAGATGATGGTGAGTGTAAAATTATTGCATAGGCGAGGCAATCGGACCAGTGAGAATCATCTTCTATCAGATTCAAAGCTTTACGTGCATTCCAGCATGTCGGATGTACTACACCATTTTCTGTTCTTAGGTCGCTGAATGATTTTGGTCCTTTCACATGCATCAAGAGCATTTGTAAATAAAAGCAGTCAGCATTATGGGGAATAATGCTGAATGCTAGAGCATTGCTCTTTTTTCACACCATAATAACCATCCAGATTGGCACCCTGTTTTCTTTGAAATATGTTTTGATACCAGGTGTGTAGTATGTAGGTACCTCGTTATAGGTCAGTGTTTGGACAAAATTATCTTCGATGCATAGCTTAAAGAAGGCTGTTAATGTTGTGTCCCTTGGTGACTCCACTATGCTGAGTGCGTTACTTTCTCTGAAGTATACTCTTTGACCATTTTCAAGATGAACTACAGTTGGATGGTGCTCATGAATATCAAAAAATTAAATCTTCCAAATGTCCTCAAAGATACTGATGTATTATCTGGTTTGGTATAGATCTACTTCGCTACGTTCGTTTTGCAAACAAAACATAGCTTGGTCTATGCCCTTCTTGATATACTTGCATACATATTTGATAGATTTCACAGAACTGGAAATTTCAAAAGTTCCTTGGCTATTATATGTGGTAGCAATTTGGCTACCATCTGAAGGAGCATATCGACAATATCGTGGATATCCATCCTTACCTGTTTGAGTTTTATTGATCATTATTAACTGTTAATAAGTTTTTTTTTATCAACACAACACTTTACAATTATTCCTTGGAACTCTAATAGTGTAATCTCATGTCTTGGTTGCAGCTGAAGCATGTGATTACACTATTAGAGTTCATAATATACGCATGAATTATGACTCATTATTGCGATTCTTGTTTTAAATGTAGTTACTGGTCTATCTCCCTGATGAAGTTCATGTAATATTGGATGAATATATTGGAGTTTTTAAATAAATTTCTATATAATTTTAATTTCTATATAATTTCTATATAATATAATTCACATTCACATAAATGAATGTGAGTTTTTGGATGTGTGGGGCAAGTTTGATGGTAGAAATGACATATAAGTAATTTCTGCACTTGAATGGATTTGGCGTTAGAAGCCTAGAAAAATTATTTATTGGGTTGATGCAGAGAGAGAGTCAGGTAAAGTAGATCATCATGGGAGGAACGGTGAGAATGTGTATGTAAGTTTAGATGTGGTATGCAAACTTAGTGATATGAATTTCATTGAGCATGGTTATACATTTGGTGAGAAGGTGGAAATATACACTTTGGATTTGGACTTTTGAGTGTATCTTGGGGAGGGAAAAACAGAAAGTTGCTTAAGATGCAAGTATAAGAAAAAATCCAGGTGGTAACTTATATCTGTACACAAATGCCAGGAGCATTAGGAACAAAAGAGATGGTGCGGTAGACCTGGATGTTTATTTGCTAGAGACAATGAAATGCATGCCAAATTACCCTGATGGGTACTCAATGAATAATCATTATGGTGACTTTATAATATGAACATTGATTTGTTAGCAGAGAAAACTCATAAGAATGGATGAGGATAATTTATTGAGTTATAGTTAGACAACTTTCTAGGTCAAAGTGTTAGATTTGATAATAGCATCAGGAGTCTTTGATTAGAAATGGAACAGGTATCAGCAATGCATGGAAAGCTTTGAAAAGGTGCTTAAATGAGTCAGTATCTGAATGTTGAGGGCAGGTAATTATTATGGGGAGCTTACTATGAGAATATAGATTTCAAGGATGAAAGGACACATCGGAAGGAGGAAGGAAATGGAATTTATGCAGTTTCTAAGGAATAATTATCTGAGGCAACATATGAAGGAATGTACTAGGGATTTAAGGATGCTAGATCTAGTAATTGCATCAGAGAAACTGTCTGTAACCAAGACAACAACCAATGTGGTTGTTGGGGAGAGTGATCATGTGGTCTTGACCTGGGAGGTTGTGAAATTAGTTAAAAGGGGTATAAATGGAATTACAGGGCTTATAAGTATGGCAAACTTAAGATATTGCTTGGAGCAATGGCATTGCATGAGAAACCAAGGACTGGATGTTAATAGTGCATGGATGATGATAAAGGAACATTTGAAGGAAGTAATAGCAGATTGCATACTTAGAGTAAGGAGGATAAATCAAAAGGGAGTTAAATGGATGAATAGCATCATCAAATAGGAACTACAAAACAAACAAAAAAAATTATGGAGGGAATTCAAAGAGAAAAGTGACCATCAGACACATACAAAGCATAAGCTAGGAGGGTGACCAGTATTTGTAAGAAACAAAAAATCAGAGTATGAGAGGAAATTAGCAGTACTGTCAAAGATAAACCCAAAGACTGATTTTGGTGTGCTGCACGTAAAAGAAAATATGGGAATAATTTTAATGATTGATGGTAGGGAGGTAACTGAAGCAGACGAAATAGTTGAATTACTAATGAACACTTTGCAAGAGTATATCATCCAGGTGGAGATATTGCAGCAACGAGGAGGCAAAGCGTATATGGAAATAGGGGTAGATAAACTAGAGGTAAATCGGTTTTTACAGAACGTGATGTGAATGCAGCTGTGAAATCAGATGATATACCAGCTCGTGTTTTGTGAGAAGGTGCTAGGGAATTGGCAGCACCTTTGACCACATTGTTTAATTTAAGTCTCAGCTATGGTTTGGTCCTAAGGGGGGGGGGTAGAAAGAAGGAGAAATTAGTTTCATTGCATAAAGGAGACTCCAAGACTGATGTAATTACTGACCAATCAGCATCTCAGGAGTTGTGATCAAGGTATTGGAGAAACTGGTTAAGAGAAAAATACAGGAATTGATGAATGGACAGGAACAGAGTACTATGGAGGAATGGTATTGATTGGAGAAAATGGTATAAAGACAGCTGCTGAGTTGAGCAAACTAGATGTTAATAAGGCTGTGGGACTTGATAATATATCACCACGTATTCTGAAGGAATGTGCCAGGGAGTTGACACCTGCCTTGACATATTTTTTAATAAGAGTCTTGCACTCTGTCAAGTTCCTAAGGAGTGGAAGGAGGGCAAGATTGTGCCACTTCATAAAGGAGGTGATTGAACTCAAGCATCAAACTATAGGCTTATCTGTGTGTCAGGTGTTGTGGTTAAGTTGTTGGAGAAGCGTGTGAGAACTTGGATCCAGAATTGGGTTGACAACAATGGTATTATCTTGGATGGGCCGTATGGATTTGCTAAAGGGAGGTCATGTTTTAGTAATCTACCTACATATTACAATAAAGTGACTGCTTCCTTGGACAGAGGAGAAGGATACACAGTAATATACTTGGATTTCACAAAGGCTTTTGATAGATTACCTCATGATACGTTGACAGTCAAACTAGAGCAGATGGGGTTGGATATTAGATTAGTGCATTGGATTGGAGACTGGCTATCTGATAGGTATCAACAAGTTGTGTAGGGGGAGCGATATCCAGGAAAAGGAAAGTCACTAGTGGAGGGCCTCAGGGGTCTGTTTTAAGGCCATTACTGTTTAACTTGTATATTAATGATATTGGTGAAGATTTGGATGGAGATATTCAGTTTTTTGTGGATGATGCAGAGTTGGGATGAACCATGAAGAGTAGAGAAGATGTTGTGGCCCTACAAGAAGACTTAAATAAATTGAGCGATTGGGCACGGAAATGGGGATGTGAGTTCAATGTTGCAAAATGTAAGGTTTTAAAATTTGGAAACAAAATTGTGAAGACAACACAAAGGCTTCTGGGAATGATGTGGAGGACACTGACTTGTAGAAGTAGGGAGATTCTTGTTCCATTGTATAAGGCTTTGATTAGGCCACACATGGACTATTGTGCCCAGATTTGGTCACCTGGTTTTCAGAAGGACGAAGAGATGTTGGAAAGGGTCCAAAGGTGACTGATTAAGGTAGTTTCTAACCTCTGGAATGTCGAGTATGAGGAAAGATTGAGAAGATGTAATTTGCAGAGAGTGGTGGATAGGAGGAAGAGGGGAGATATGATAGAGACCTACAAGTCAATGCTGGAGACGTTCTAGAGAAAATAGTGGGAGATCAGGGGAGAACCAGAGGTCATCCCTGGAAACTGTATAAAGAGGGTTTGAGAAGCAGGTTTTTTCTTGCAGAATCGTAAATGATTGGAATGCCTTGCCTGAGAATGTGGTGTCTACAAGGAGTTTGAGTGTGTTTAAGACACAGTGTGATGAGCTGTGTGTGGGATAAAAAGACCTTTGACTCCATGAGGTCTTGGGAGGTAATAATAATAATAATAATATGAGGGATATAATGGTTTTGTGAAGGATAGATTATGGCTCAGTAACGTACCTTTAATAATACAGTTACTGCTAAGTCGATGAAGATAATGGGTTTACAGTGATACTTCTTGGTTTTGCAAAAGCTTTTGACAGGATACCGTATGGAATTCTAATAAACAAATTGCAGCACATGGGGATGAATATAAAGTTGGTGAAGTAGATAAGAGGGTGGTTGGAGAGATACTAGAAAGTAGTTTCTTCAGGAGTAAAGTCCAGTAGAAAGCCTATGACTATTGGAGTGCTGCAGAGCTCTGTTCTTGGATTATTTCTTATATTGTCAATGTACTTTGTACATTGACAGTATAGGAAATGATCTGAGAGGAGCTATTCAGTTGTTTGCCAATGATGCAAAATTGGGTAAAGCATCAGTCAGTAAAGATGGTGTTAAAATTTTACAGGATGATTTAAAGACACAATCTTGGTAGAGCCTCTGCTACTAATGACTCACGCAAAAAGTTAAGCGAGTTTGAGCATGGTTAGTAGTTGGAAGGGGTTAATTGTTTGATGCTGTTGGCACACAACAACAGCTTGTTAGGAAACAACAGCTTGTGAGGCTGTTGTTTCCTAACACAGTGTGGTCGACCTTTATAGTAATAATAATAATAATGCTCGTATAATAATAATAATGTCAGAGGAGGCCCTAAGCATGATGTTTAGTGCCTCCTCTGATGAGTCTCAGACTCCATGGAGTTGCTCGTATAATAATATTTTTTCTGATGTATCCTTAATATGTGGGAATATTGGGTGTGATCCTGTGTGTTTGTTGTGGAGAGATGGGGGAGGGGTGCATGCAGTATTTTATCTATTTTATAGGGTGTAGCTGTTGGCTGAAATGGTGTTGTGAAGGTCCATTAGCTCAGTTTCAAGGGCTGTGTTATTTGAACAAAACAGCCCTGGGTCAATGAGTAAGTGTTTTGAGGATGCCATATTGTTGGGAAGGGTGGTGGTTTGATTGCTTATGTAAATACCATCCTGTTTGATTAGGTGTTCTATAAATGTAAAAGGATAATGAGCCATTAGAAAATCATGTCACTAGTGTATTTAGAAAGGGGGATACAATTGTACTTTCTTTTTCTATGGTCAAGTTTATTTTAGAGTGCTGGCTGTTAACATAGTGCATCCAAACTATTGGTTTAAGTGTGACTCTGTTGAGTGCTTGGTTTCAAGATGTTTCATATAGAAGTTTGCTGGGGATGGGGGGGGGGAAGAGGTGAACTCATTACACTTCACTATGGAAAAAGAAAAGAATTGTCTTCTCTTTCTAGGTACACTAGTGACATGACTTCCTAATGGGTCATCATTCTTTTTCATTTACAGAAGATAACCTACTCGTACAGGAAGGTATTTTCATAAGCAATCACATCACACTTTCCAACAGCATAGTGTCCTCAAAACACTCACCAAGCCTGGGCTGTTTTGTTCAAATGACACATTCCTTGAAACTGAGCTCAGGAACCTTCACAACACATTTTTAGTCAATGACTACAGCCCATATAAAATAGATAAAATACTGCATGCATCTCCCTATTCCTTACTTGTTCAGAAAAGTGATCATGTGTATTGCAAAATTATGTCATCACTGATATAATTTTTGTAATAACATCTGCCTTGAGAAGTTAACTGATCTGCCAGTCTTTCCAAAGTAAGCTAAACTGTGGGCACAAGTCACTTTATACACTCCAGGATGTGCAGGAGGATGAAATTGATCTTCAGAAAAACTTCAGATAATCCAAAAAAAAATTGCCAAAGTTCTCTGCACATATGATCTCTGTGCAACTTATATCGGTCTTTTTCTAAAGATCAACTTCATCCACATGTCCTGGAGCATATAAAGCTACTTGTGCCTGCAGTTTAGCTTAATTTGGACAAACAAGTAGATCAGTTAACTTCCTCAAGGCAGATGTTCTTACAAAAATTATATCAGTGATCATATGTGTGTGGCAAGTTGGGATTCGTAGATCATGCTCTGGACACGGCTTCACATAGGATTAGATGGAGGAAAATGTTGATATTACATAGAAATTGTTATAGGTCTGAGAGATTGCTTTTAGAATCAGCATCAGCTATGAAGCACTCTCCTAACTTTAACAAGTATGCTTGCATTAACTTGCCAAAGATTCTTGGAGACTGTCAATTTGAGACCTGATAGCTTGACTTCTCCAAATTAACTTTATGATTATCTTCCCCATAGAAGGCACCATATAAGGACATTAGATCTGTTTCAGTTAATTTGAATTGTTTTCCATAATTATTTAATTCATTGCCATGCTCTGAAGACGCTGGGTAGAAAACTGGTGAAATAGTAACTTGGATAAATATATTTTTTCCTCTCTTGGTGTTGTTTATACCATGAAGCACTATTATGAATAAGCAACATCTAACCCTTTCCATACATAAATAATATACCACTTTGGAAGGAACTTGATTGTAAACTAGTCTTGAAATCTTAATTATGTTAACTGTCTTAATATCTTTTGCTGTTCTTGAGGGTGTATATTTGAAAATGCCGAATATATTTGAACCATCCCTGTATATCCTGTCAGCTTGAAGAAATTTGTCTTTATTTAAAGAAATCTGTTTATGTCAGTATTTTACTTTTATCTTTACAAGCTGTGTGCTAATTTTGTATTTAATGCCATTATTTTGTGTTTTTATATTACATTAATGTAATATATTACATTAAGCATATAATCCATAAAGAAGCCTTTCAAGTACAGTGATACCTTCAGATACGAGTTTTTTGAGATACGAGCCATCACTAGGTCAATTGCCAAGATTGACAAGGTCAATTTGACAAGGTCAATTGTCAAGAGCCAGAATTTGAGATACGAGCATTCTTCGGTGACGTCACAACCACCACTCTGCTCAGATTCCCGAGTCTTGTGCGTCATTCAGTTCACTCATTCGTTCATTTTGTCATGTTGAGTTTTAATTTTGTGTTTTTTTTTGTATGTACAGTTATTTAGCTAATTTTTTTCGTATAACCATGAGTCCAAAGAAGGTGAGTGTAAAGAACAGTGGTGAGAAAAGGAAAAAGGTGATATCCATGAAATTAAAGCGTGAGATAATAGACAAACATGAGCAAGGCGTAAGAGTAATAGACTTGGCAACGCAGTACGATCGCACTACTTCTACGATATGTACTATTCTGAAGCAGAAGGACTCGATAAAGGCTATAACTCCAGCTAAGGGCATTAAAATTATTTCAAAGCTACGCAACTCTGTCCATGAAAAGATGGAGAACCTGCTGATTTTTTGGTTGACAGGGAAGCAGCTCGCAGGAGACACTGTGACAGAGACTATAATTTGCGAGAAGGCGCGAGCCATTTACTCAGATTTGCTACAGCAGACCCCCAGATACTTCAGCACAGGAGGCTTTTTGCCAAACGCATGTTCTAATGCTGCTTTGAGGTTGTGGAGAGCACAAACCTCACCCTTCGAGAGTTCTGGAAGGACCACTACAACATTGTAATATGCCTCAAAATTATTGATATGGCCTGGCAGGGTGTTACAGAAAGGACCTTGACCTCTGCATGGAAAAAGCAGTGGCCTGAGGCTGTGGCTGAAAGGGACTTTGAAGGATTTAGACCTGAACAGGAAGTGCTGGAGGAGATTGGAAAGTCCATGGGCCTGGAGGTGGATGAGGGAGACATCGAAGACTTTGTCGTCGCAGATTCTGAGGAACTGACGATGGAGGTGTTGACGGAACTACACATGCAGCAACATATGGAGGTTCTGCAGGAGGCTCTTCAAGTGAGATAAACAAAGTGTTGGCAATTGGGAAAAAGTTTCAAACTTTATTGAAAAGAAACACCCTGAAAAAGTTGCAACTGGTCGTGCAGCAGTGCTATTTAATGACACTTGCCTAACTCATTTCAGAAACATTCTAAAAGGGAGGAAGAAACAAACCTCCTTGGACAGGTTTCTATTGAAATGCCCTGTGGATGAAAGTGACGAAAGCATGGCAAAAAAGAAAAAACCTAGTGAAGAAGAAACTTAAGTTAAGCAAAAGTGAAGTGAAAGAAAAAATTAATACCATATGCTAATCGGCTCTGCCAACATCTGTTTATTTCTTTAGATTCTCTTTTACATGTATGTATGTATGTATTTGGTTTTATTTTGTTTGTATACAATATTTGTTCATTATAAATACATTATTATAAAAAAATTGGAGTGGTTATTTGGGGGCTGGTACGAATTAATCTCATTTTAATTAATTTCAATAGGGAAAATTGATTTGAGATATGAGCATTTTGACTTACGAGCTTGGTCATGGAATGAATTAAACTCATATCTCAAGGTACCACTGTACTTGGTAAGAAAAATAAAATATTATAAAGAAAAACATTAAAAATGAACAGAGATATAAAAAATGCAATAAAAGAAAAAAAAACAAATTGCATACAAATTACTCCTTGGAAAACATACTAAGGAAACAGAAGAAATATACAAAAAAAGGGAAAAAGAAAAAAAAAAAGAAAAGAAATAGCTGAAACCATAGTACATACAGAAAGCTCACCAAGATTCTTGGGACAGATTTATTAATAAAATAGAAGGCATACACATGGAAGACAAGACATAGCCTACAAAAATATTAAGGAAATTAAACAACGAAGAAAGAGATACAGCACAAATCAACATAATACAAGAGAATCAATGAATAGAACATTATAAGAATTTATGGTACTACCCAAATATAATAACAGAAAATAATAATGAAGAAATCATCACTGATATAGAACCAATAAAATTGGAAGAAGTAAAAGAAGCAATAAAGCTATCAAAAAATAGAAATCAACTTCTATTTTCACAAAAAATAGAAATCAACTGGATTAGATGGCATACAGAGCTTTGGAAATATGATGGAAAATATTTACATCACAGATTCTTAAAATTAATAAGCGTTGGAAGAAATGTGAGGTTCCATCTGATTAGTTAAAAGCTAAGGTTATATCTATATTTAAGAAAGGATACAGAGATGATTGTGGAAATTACAGAGGAATAAGTTTATTAAATACAAGTTATAAAGTTTACAGTAAAATCCTGAATGAAAGACTTAGATATTGCAAACAATCTACTCTTAGAAGAACATAATGGTTTCAGACATAGAATATCATGTATAGACAATATTTATGTGCTAAAACAAATTATTGAAAAAAAGACTAGAAATTAAGTTAGAGACTCATATGGCCTTTATAGATTACGAGAAAGCTTTTGATAAAATACACAGGAAAAAACTATGGAATATAATGAAATCCAAGGTTGTATCTTTATCCATTACATTTGGTATAGAGATACAAAAATACAGTTAGGTAATAAATTAACAGAAGAGATTGAAATAAATCAGGGTGTCACACAGGGATGTAGCTTATCTCCAACTCTATTTAATATATACAGGGTGATTCAGAACTCTTGGGACAAACTTGAAGGGGTGATAGAACACACCTAAGCAAGCACTTTTCGTCATACAATGCATGGTCGAACTCAAGCGGTGAAGCGCTAGAGGGCATTTTCCAGTGAATACTTATAAGTGCTGGTTTTTGCACTCGTCGTTATTTCTACCGTGGAGTGCAAAAAGGATGGATTCTTTCACAAATAAGGAGAAGGCTGACGTACATTTCATTTATGGAGCCGTGAACGGGAATGTGAGGGAAGCCCAAAGACTGCACCGAGAGCTCTCTCCGACCAGACGCATGCCTGATCGTAAAGCATTTCAGCGATTGCACAGTATCTGTGTGAAATGGGCTCCTTTGTCAGCGGCACACAGGATACAGGGCGTGCAAGGAGTGTGAGGATGCCACGTGTTACAGAGGAAATTTTACGTAGGGTTGCAGATCGTCCCGAATGTAGCATGAGAGCAGTTTCCCATGCCGTACATGTGTCCCAATCGACAGTGTGGCGAGTTCTACGAGATGAACGATTACACCCCTACCATGCAGAGAGGGTGCATGCCTTGACACCTGTAGATTACCAGCCTCATGTGAATTTTGCACAGTGGTTCCTGCAGCAGACTGCAGCTGGATTTTGATATACATGTCTTATTCACTGACGAATGCACCTTTACACGTGAGGAATACCCACAATTATCATGTGTGGGTGAGCAGAAATCCGCACACCACATGTCCACATTCGTACCAGTGGCGTTTCTCCATAAATGTTTGGGCTGTAATTCTACATGACCATTTGATTGGCCCATACCTTCTGTCAGCATGACTGAATGGGAGAACATACCTCGTATTTTTACAAGAGGTCTTGCCAGAATTACTGAACCCTATTCCAGCAAACATTCACACACATGTGGTTCCAACAAGATGGAGCGCCACCCTTTTTCAGTGTGGATGTGCGGAACATCTTGGATGCAACATTTCCAGGACGATGGATTTGTCAGGGTGGTCCCATCGCTTGGCTGCCATGATCGCCCGATCTCTCATGTCTGGCGTTTTTCCTATGGGCCATATGAAAAGCCTGATCTACGATAGCCCCATCGATTCCAATGAGGACCTTATTGCCTGGATTTCTATTGGCGCTGCCGCTGTACAGAAATGCCTTGTTTTCGCCAGTGTATGCCAATCACTACGTTGAAGGTGTGAAGCCTGCATTAATGTTGGCGGTCGCTCTTTTGAGCAATTTCTGTAATTTGTTCAAGAAAATTCTTTAATTTATGTTCTGTATTTATGTAATTTATGTAATTTCTGCAATTGTTTCAAATCTCCTCTGTCATTCTTGTGTTTCTTCATTTCCTGACACAGTAGTTGCTAACCCCTAGCGCTTCACCGCTTGAGTTTGGACCATGCATTGTATGATGAAAAGTGCTTGTTTATGTGTGTTCTATCACCCCTTAAAGTTTGGCCCAAGAGTTCTGAATCACCCTGTATATATTGATCAGATTATTAAAATATGGAAAGCAACAATAAAACAAGGTTTCCAGTTAACAAGAACTGTTATCCATACAATGCTATGTGCAGATGATCAGGTTATATTACAAAACAATGAAGATGACCTTCAAAAATCAATTTATGAAATAAACAAAATAAGCTAACAACACAATTTAAAAATTTCACAAAAGAAAATAAAAGGCATGGCATTTAGAGGTCGGAATTATGTTAGATCAAAAATAGTTACAGAAAATAAAATAATAGAACAGATGACATAGTTTAATTATTTAGGCTGCATAATAACATATCTAAAAGATAAAGATATAGATGAAAAAATAGAGAAATCTGTGGAACAGTTATAAGGACACCGAATAAAAATCAAGATGAGAAACTCAACTAAAATTTTACAAATGGCCACTTCCTCTCTGTTATATGGTTCAGAAACATGGGCAGTTAAAAAGAAAGAAAAAAGTAAAATGCAAGCTGCAAAGATGAGATTTTTAAGAACAATTAAAGGATGCATAAAATTGGATCATATAAGAAATGAAGACAACAGAACTAGATATTTATAACATAAATGAAAAGATTAAGGAATAGAGAGAGAGAGAAATGGAAAGAACATCTAAAGAGGTGGATAGATATAGACCAAAGGGAAAGAGAGAGAGGAAGACCCACGACAAGATGGAAAGACCAATGAAGGTGGAACAGGCAGATACCTAATCCTTGAAGAGAATAATAATAATATTACATTAGGATTGTCTGAAATAACATTCACTAGAAACAGAAATTTAGAGTACATTAAATTTTTGGAAAGTTGGCTCATACTTGATATTTGAGGGAAGTCTAGTTAGGTAAATCCTAAAATTGTAAAGCAAGTGAACTTTATTCTGAGTATCATTCATTGTTAATGCAGAGAATTTGTTATCCTTAGGAAAATACTGAAATCCAGTAAATATTTTGATTCAAAATATTTACTGGAATTTATCCAAGTCAGAAACAACAAAAAAGCATAAAAAAAAATATGAAGACAGAGCAAAACTTGTGTAAAAAACTTTTTAATGTAGAATTTTTGCCAGAATGTCATAGGTATTGTCTGTACAGAATCATAGAATGACAATTAAACAATAGCAGACAATTCTTAGGCAAAAATATACATTAAAAAGTATTTTGTGAGAGTTTTCGTCCATTTTTATATTTCTCTTGATTGTGCCAACTCACGGTATTATTGAAATAGACATAAAAGCATCTTATATTCTCTAATGCCTGTTATTTCATGGGGGGATGAAATTAATAGGAGCTGATCTCAACCCTTCATCACTAGGCTGTACTGATACTATAGTAAATTTTGAAGAATATGGTACAAGTACCTCAGACATGTAAGACTAGTATACAATAATACTAGTTAGCATTATTTGTTTGAATTAGTGTGTGTGTGTTTTACAGCAATTTTCATAAGTTAATCATTAAAAACATTATTTCTTTTACTAAAGATCAACTTGCAAACTTCGGAACGAGGTTAGTCCTTGGCTAAAAAAAAAAAGAGACATCTAGAAGGTCATAGGATTACTCAACAAATAAGCACGATGTCTATAAATCATAATTTCTATAATTAATGTAGTATAGAAATTGCTTGTTTTGTAGATTTTTTCTTTAAGTTCAGAGTGTAAACGTGTTTGTTTGTTTATTTATTTATTTTTACACAGAACATTGCAATCAAGCCATTGTATGCACAGAATGATGTCAAAGATGTGTTAGATGAAATACCTGGAAAGTATCCATTTACTCGTGGACCATATCCAACAATGTATACTCAGAGACCTTGGACAATCAGACAAGTAGATCAGTTTATTTTTATTTTTTAGCACTTTAGATAATATGATATTAATTGTAATGGCTATTTCAAAAGTCACACTTTCTGCTTAAGCAACCATTGTACTTGAAAAGGATATTTAAAGATAAAACTTGTTATGCAGATTTCTTGCTTAGATTCCAGATTATATTAATCCTTTGTATTATAACATAGAGATGAACTTCTGCTCATAGTAGTAAGGTATAATATGTGTATACTGATAGAAGCTGTAGCTGCAGCACATTTCACACTGCCAGTTTGTTCATAATGCAAAGTGATATTACTCAACCTGTCCATTATAAGTTGAGTAATATCGCTTGATTATAGTTTTCTACAATTTTCTCATATCTCAGGTAGAAATATTTATTGGGATTAAATTTTAAAACAGACTGGCCATTCTTATTATTATTGTTGCAAGAGACCTCCAGAGAGTCAGAAAAAACTCATTGAGAGCTGGCACAAATCACTCACACCACATGTCATACTGTCTCTTGAATTCATAAATACTACCTGCACTCGCCACCTCCAAATACAGGCTATTGCAATCATGCACTATTCTATGAAAGAAAAATCTAGTTCTCATCCCTTTTTTTTTGACTGCATGTGCTCTCACCTTCCCCCCCCCCCCACCCTCCATAAAATAAATTCCATCTACTGATATCCTGTATAACACTTTCAGAAGTTTGTCTCTATCGTATCATCCTTTTTCTCTTGTTTGCTAGCATTTGTAGTCCACAAATTCTCAATTTCTTCTCATAATTTACATTCCATAGTCCCAATTTCATCTTTAACACTCTGCTTAGCACTCTTTCCACAATATCTGCATTATCTCAGAAACTAGGAGACCATATCTGCACAAATAAGTCCAGATGATGTCATATCAGTCTTGTAAAGAGGCAAAATGACTTATTTATTATTATTATTATTATTCGTGACACCTCCAAGGAGTCCGTAGACTCATCATGGGAGGACACCTACTGCACAGCTCTCCGTCTTCACCACTACACTGAACCTCTACTACCAATCATCTACATTGGTCTCATCAACGTTTCCCAGATTTTTCCTATGATGGAACACTTCACAAATCCTGAAATTTTCACAGAACACCTTGGTTATTTTGTAATGTATTAATAATTAATTATGGCATAATCATAAAGAGTATTAGTACACTTATGTATACAGTGTGACATGTTGACAAATATAAAATTACATTTAAATCAGTTATCAATCACTGGACTAATGAAATCTTGTAGCATGTGGTGGTTTCCTCAGGCCAACATCATTAAATTAATTTGTGCTGATTTTCATTGACATATCTCATTCTGATCACCAAAAATTTATAATATTATTATTAGTACTTACGAGTGAATGCAGACTTTTTCTCCTGTGTGTTGGTAGTTTTCCCCTCCTTTTGTACATCCTGGAGATTGCTTTGTAGGCTGGAGGTGGATGAATCACTATCTGTTGCGTCACAAACACCTTCAATAAGAGATTTCTTAACACCAAAATCAAACAAAGTCCCTCGTCTCTTATTCATATTAAAATTTAAATCTGTAGGCCTATTACTTTTAAAAAATCACGGCACCACAGTTTCGAAACAACCACTTTTGATACACCCAGATAACTTAAGAATGTGAAAATTTCAGTTATCATGATGTAACAAGAGAAGAAATAAAAACCCTGTATAGATAACTAAGTAAGCAAGCTTGTTCCTTAGCAGATGTCGTTAAGAGCCTTTGAAAGTAACAAATACAAAAAAATTAAAAGAAAGAAAAATATACTTGCATCCAGGTGAAAATTATAGCTGAAATTGTTTGGTTGTAAATAAATAAAAGTAAATAAAAAAAAGGAAGGGAATTTTAATACAGTTGTGATATGATAAAATAAGGTTAAGTAAAACAAAGAAGATTAGTCATAGGATCTTGTATGTGAGAGGCTAGTTTTACACTTGAACTAAGTGATTAAAGATTTGAGTTAATTCTTAGAAAATTTTGGAAAGGGGATTAGTTTAGTATAGATGACATAGAGGTTAGCTTAAACTAAAGCTCAAGGTCATAATTCCCAAATTGAGACTTTGTCACGTGTCAGTCGCGTGCACACGGACCGCATGATGTTTTAGCAGAAAAGCGCCACTCTAATTGGTCAGTGAAATCGACTCCAGTAAGGGGGGAAGAAAAGAAATTGAAGAAGGTGTTGGTAGGGGTCTTCGTATAAAAGGGTTAGGAACCCCCACACGAGGCTTTTTCCTCAGAGTTTAGTTTTCTTCACGAGTCTTCGTATAGGTCTCACGCGGTTTTCGTGAGTGATGGGTTAGGAGTTTTCTCCATCCGACACAATAAGGAAACAAAGTGTGCGGGATTTCGATTCCGTGTTCATATTGTAAGAAATGAGGGATGCCATTTAGTTAAAAAAGAAAGAAGATAATGTCAGCGTGTTTCATCGTCCAGTGATCGTAACGAGAGAAAGAAAATTCTGTAAAGAAGTCAGTGCCCACGTGGTGAATTTCATAGCCATACAATAGATGATCCTATGTATGTCCTTGATTGAAGAATAAGGTAAAGATTGTGAAAGCCCATCTTAGTGCCAAAAGAACTTAGGAGTGATAAGTTATAGAAGAGTTCGATCTAGGAGGGTACAATCAGAAAAAGGTAGAGACCAGTGTAGAAGACCCAAGTCAAGAAGTACTGTAAAATCTCATATCAATTCATATCATATGTAACTGTAATCATTGTTCAATTACTGAACAGTTGAAGGGATTAATGAGAATTATACTAGGACTTTAGTACATGTCAGACTAGAATGAAAATGAGCTTGTTACTATTAATTAATAAGTATTCATGTGCCTAGAGATTTATGCATGTACATTGTATTTTATTTAAGAGAATTTTAAAGGTCAAGAGTGTGTATTAGCTCAGTGAAAGGATAAATTTAATCCATATTGTCTTAGTAAAAAAATTAGAGTAACTGAATATATATGTCCTAGAAAATACAGAATTATAGCGTGATCACATCAGTAAGGGGTTAGACAAAAAAGGTCAACTAGTTCTAGAATTATACATGTTTGTATGTATAGAATCTGTTATGGCGATATAATCACAATTCTTATATAGGATCTTAACCTAATACTTATGTTTAGCTATTGTTAATTTGTATTATATATTCTTAGTATTGAATTGAGTTTTATTTGATAAAGAATGAATTGTATCATGTTTAAGAGTTCAATAAACTTTTGTTCCTTGAAAATACACTTGTCTGAGATTGCTGCTCAATGCACCACTTGTAACAACGTATGAATCTAATCATGCCGGGGGGGGGAGGATTTTGTTAAGTTATGATATAAAGGTCATGACTGCATATTAGTTTCACACTCAGACACATTTTGGTAATTTCTCCTTGTTTTTTGAATTTTATATCTTAAACTAAATGTCCTGAAAGGCGCAGCATAAATAAATATTTAGGGACACTAAGGGGAGAAGAAGCTTGAATATTTGTATTTGGCTGATATCTCATGTATAGATAAGATTTGGATAAAGACAAGTAGAGTTTCACATGTAAGGATAGTTGAAAGCCTAATAATCGTAAATTGGGACACAACACTTTCACCCTACAATATGACATTGCGAAGAAACTATTCAGTATTACTCTATTTGAGAACCGGATACAGATTACCTTGATCTTCAACTTCAGTGGAAAAATTTTCTTTACACTTTCTTGCTGATTGGGCACTAACATTTGCAACACAGATGTTATTTCGTTCAGTTTTGAGAAGAGAGGATACTCCACCCATTGCTGTAATCGGCTTGCAGGCAATTTTTATGAACAGCGGTATTCCCTTTCCCAAATTACTTCCATGTTTAAAAATACATGGCTTGGTGACTGATATCACAGCACTTATTCACTTTCCTCAGAACAAAATTTGGGAAACCTTGATCTACATCAATGCCATCTATCGCCCACCACACAACTAATATTTTTTGTCTGTAAATTGCGTGTTTTGAAGGGCCGATTTGTCTGTATGTGGGATGAAAAACCCGAGTTTCTGGGAGAAAAAAACCCTGCTACCTCCGTATATGAGATTGGCTAACTCACCTTCGATTGAAAAAGTCCATATAAAGATTCCTTCTGTCACGACAAAAATCGACTTAGGCCTTTTCTAATCGAAGGGTGCAACGTACAATTGTTCTTCTTTTTCCTTCTTTTTTTCTAAGAAAAAAAAAATCCTTTTTTTTTTCCCTTAAATATTAATGTTTGTTTCAGCATTGCAGTTATCTTCTGAGTTGTATTTGTAATCTTTGCTATATGGCCCCTGAACTTCAACTTCTTATCTACTAAAACTCCAAAATCCCTATTCTGGTTAGTTTCTTTTAACATAATCCTGCCAATATAATACACCATTGGATTTTGCATTACCAAAGTGCATAACTTTATGTTTGCTAACACTGAATTGGCAGCCATTTTCTTGTGACTGTAATTCCAGCATATTCAAATCTTTCAGCAAGTACTACATGTCAGTTGTATTCCTGATTACCCTGCCTATGCTTGCATCATGTAAATAGTTGTATGTCTCCTATTAAATCCTTCCCATTGTCATTCATTTGGAAGGATTTAACAAGATTCATTCCCCACATGGGGAATATTACATGAAATAACATGTTCTCCAAAATTGTGAATTTGTTTTCTTTTGCCTTAAAGTTTCAAGATGAACAAACTGCTTTAGCAAACTACTCAGTTTAGTAAGTTGAGATTCTTCAGTGGTGGATATATTGTTCATTTATTTTGATTATTGACTCACATATGAAATTTGCATAATCAAAGTAGTCTTATGCTAATTTTCATACATCCATTTGTGAATTTGAAAGGAGGAAAAAAAAGTGACTATTGAAAGCCTTAATGATTATTTTCTGCATCATTGTTTTTTATTATTATTATTATTATGGGCGACTCCAGGGCGTCCTTAGACTCATCGAGGGAGGCCCTAAACATCATGTCCACACAACTATACTACATTCTCACAGTATCTATCATACCTTGCCTTGAACTCACTCACCGTCATAGCACCCACAACAGACTCTGGCAGCTTATTCCACTCATTTACCACTATAAAAGTAAAGAACCCAGCTCTAACACCCTTGCTAGCCACACTCTTTCCCAGCAACCATGGGTGTTCCCTAGTTCTCCCACCACCAGTCCTGATCTGAAAAATATCCTCTGAATTAATCCTATAGAAACCCTTTAGCAATTTGTATGTCTCAATCATATCTCCCCTTTTCTGCCTATCAACTAATTTCTGGAACCCACAAATCTTCAACCTGTTCTCATAAGGTTCATTCCATAGACCTGCTATCATCTTGGTCACACAGTAATTCCAAATATACCCTGTCTTAATTGAAAATTCCACACCTTTAGCCACCTCCCAGGTCAAGACCTTATGATCACGCTCACCAATAGGTGGCAACATGGTCATATTCATTACAGTCAAATCTCAGATGCTATTACCAGGTCAAGCACTCTCACACCCCTAGTATTTTCAATTACATGCTGTCTCAGATAGTTATCCCTTAATAATTGAATAAATTCCATTTCCTTCCTCACATGTGTCCTCTCCTCCTTCCAACCAATGTTACCATAGTTGAAATCCCCATAATAATTCCCCTCCTTCCACTCATTTCATCAATTTGTTTATGCATACTATCTCCACCATCTATTCCATCACCTGGTCTATAGCAACATCGAACTGTATATTTTGTTCTGCCGGTCTCAATCTCATACCAAATATCCTCAAATGAGCTCTTTTCACTATCCTGCAATACAACTTCAATTCTCCTTGGTTGCAGTTCATCAGCTATCATCAATAATACCTCCTCCCCCCATTTTATTCTCTCTGTCCCTCCTAAACACACTTTAACCTACACATTTTATTCCACTAACTATATCATCTTCCATCAGCCATGTTTCACAAATGCCGATAACCTGTGGCCAGGAAGAGCCAATCAAGGCCAAAAATTCTGGCCTTGATTCATGTTCCTAATATTCCTGGCATTAGTATACATGAAATGCAGAGGTCCCTTTGTCCCACCCCTATCTTGATGCGTTATTCTAACTATCCCATTCCGATTTCTTGTCCTTACTACTGACTCGGGTACATTATATACATTCTTACACTCAACTGTCTCACTGATGTCCGCATATCCACCACTCTCCCCCCCTCCTTGGTAGTTCTAGTTTCCCTGGTTCTGCACGTTCATTTTCACTTCATTCGGCAACACTTTTTCCAGTCTCCGCACACCAAATCCATTCAAATGCAGGCCATCCATCTTGTATAAATCCTTTCGCCCATCAAACTCATTCCACACGTCCATGAATTCCACACTACACCATCTGCATAACCTGTGCATAAAGTCATTTGCGATTATGGCCCTCCTTCTGAACTCCTCTCTGTCATACCACGGCAACAGACTCACCATCCTAACTCTGTCACTCTTTTCTTTCGCTACCTTTAACAATACTTTCAAGCCCTCTCTCATAAAAAATTTATCTCCTTTCAATTCATTCGTACCTGCCACAACTGTCAATTCTTTCACCCTTTGTTTTTGTGCTCTAATATTCTCACTTACATCCTTAAACTTCGCACCCGGTAAGTACGATTTGGTTAAACTCCCATCTATCACTCCTCTTAATAACGAGTCACCATATAACACTCTTTCTTTCATTTCAGAAACTCCTCCACTCTTACGCTCATTTTTCCTTTCAAACACTTGTTTATTTACGTTATAAAATATGACTTCTGCATTACTTCAACCTTGGTATCACCTCTGGGCCTGGCTCCCACTGATGAGACCTCAATAAAAGTTGAAACCATTCTGGGCAGTTACCCTTTCCATAATGCATAGATTATACATGTCTGCAAGGAGATGTGCTTTGCATTATGGGATACTAAGGCAAGTGATGTGAAGTCACACCACCTTTACCACGAGTTGCCCCAGTCCTGAAAATACTTCAGGCGCAAACTTTGTTTGCTTACACTTGGATAAAGGATTAAACTAAGTATATAATTTCTTGGTATTTATACCAAGCAGGTATAAATACCAAGTTTGGAAAAATTTGGAGAAAAGTGCAAAACTAATAATAATGGTACATACCTGCTAGATTTCATGTTCCAAAATAAAAATGTGCACAAATTCTCATGGAGAAAGAATGCAAGAAATAAGAAAAGTCTCATTGACTATGTTATAGTTGATAGCAATGTTTTTCCATTTGTTCAGGACACAAGAGTATACAGAGGATTTGAAATTGGAAGTGATCACCATTTAGTTCCGAGTAGAATAAAATTGAATTTTATATCAAAAAGAAGAGTGCATAGAAAAGGTTTAAAATGAATCAAAGTTGATCATCTTTTAGATGTGAACTGTAGACTGAAATATGAAAACATTATTCAAGGAAAAATAAAAGAGTTTGAAAATGTGAACCAAACCTTGGAGATTTGGTGGCAAACCTTGAAGAAAACATTGATTGAGTCAACCAGAGAAGTATGTTGTGAGTTTTTCTGAATTTTCTGATTGAGGAAGTTAAAGAAGCAGTGAATGAAAAGAAGAAAACATATTGAAAGTTCCTGGGAAGTAAATCAGCTTGTGCTCTTAGAGCATACAGAGAAAAATGTAAGAAAGTGAAGCACCATGTAAAACTCGCTAAAAACAAAAAAGAGTATGGAAGACTTTGGTAAGAACGTAGAAAATAAATATCAGGAAGGCAGCAAAATATTTTGGAGGCTGTTGAAAAAGCTTAACGCCCTCTATCCAAGTAGAAGACTTGGATACCGAACCGAAACCGAACTTTTTGAAAATAGAAGAAACTACTGGTGCCACCTGTTGTATCTTTTTGTGGTCGAAAGCGTCAACATTCATTAGTGTTCTGTCAACTGTCTATAACATGTGTTTCGTTAGAAGCTGAGTTATAGTGCCAAGAGTGACAGTGTGTTTTGACAAATGGTCGCAAAATGAGTTTCAAACAGAGAACTCTGATTGACTTTTGTGTTAAGCTTGATAAAAGTTTTACTGAAATGCATCAAATGCTTCAAAAACTTTTACGAGTAGTTTAAGCGATTTCAAACTGGTCATGAGACGCTTGAAGACGACGAAAAGCAGGGCCGTCCAAAAACTGGACTGAGCGAAGTTAACATCCAAAAAGTGAATGATTTTATCAAAGAAACCCATAATGAGATTGATTGAAATTGAATTGAGAATTCCAAAATCAACTGTGCACAACATTTTGACTGAGAGTTTGTGCCTTTGTAAATTTAATTCACGATTTGTTCCCCACAAGTTGACCGACGACCAAAAAATGTGTCGATTTGAACACTGCAAGGACCTCATTAAAACCGCTTATAAGGACTCAAACTGCCTCAAAACGATTACTTTTCACGAAACATGGTGTTTTGAGTATGAGCCCGAAACAAAGTGCCAGAGTGCTGAGTGGAGACCACCAGAAGAGAGGCATCCGAAAAAAAGTCGCTTGGAGAAGTCAAAATTAAAGACAATGCTTATTTGTTTCTGTGATTCCAAGGGCATTATCCACAAAGAATTTGTTCGGCCTGCCCAAACGGTCAGTGGTAAGTTTTATCTCGAAGTTTTGAAGTGACTGATAGCGAGAATTCGTCGTGTACGGCTTGAATATCATGATGCAGGCAGCTGGTCACTTTTGCACGATAATGCACCATCTCATCATTTAAACATTGTGAGACAGTTTTTCAGCATAAACTAAGTTTGTGTGTTGGATCACTTGCTGTATTCACCTGATTTAGCACCCTGTGACTTCTTTCGCTTCTCCCCGACTTCATTTCCCGACGAAAGGAAAGTGATACAACACCATTGAAAATGTTCAAGCGGCAGTAACCACGACCATCAACAATATCCCAGAAACTGATATAAAAACTCTCTTTGCAGGCATAGACTTCTCTGGCTAATTTGTTCAAAAGGCATTTTGGTGTGAATAATAAAAAACCACATTTTTTTATTATTCAGTTATACAACATACGGAAATAATAGTTCCCGACAAGTTTCGTAAATCATAGGATTTACATCTTCAGGGGTAAATAGTATAACTTAAAGTTTAAACAAAACTTAAAGAAAAATTAATAACTACAAACCATAACCGTCTGGCTATTCATAAACTCAAATAGCAGAATGCATTCTGCTATTTGAGTTTATGAATAGTAATAATAATTTATTATTATTATTACGGGCAACTCCAAGGAGTCCTCAGAAACTCATCGAGGGAGGCCTTAAACATCATGTCAAGAACAACTATTCAACATCCACACAGAGTCTATCATACTTTGCCTTGAACTCATTCACAGTCATGGCACCCACAACAGACTCTGGCAGCTTATTCCACTCATTCACCACTCTCCAAGTAAAAAACCTAGTTCTAACACTCTTGCTAACCACACTCTTGCCCAGTTTCCATGTAAACTGGGCAAGAGTGTGGCCCCTAGTCCTCCCACCACCAGTCCTGTTCTCAAAAATCTCGTCTGAATTAATCTTATAGAAACCCCTCAGTAATTTGGATGTCTCAATCATATCTCTCCTTTTCTGCCTATCAACCAATTTCTGCAACCCACAAATCTTCAACCTGTTCTCATAAATTTCATTCTATAGACCTGCCATCATCTTGGTCACTCGCCTCTGGATCCTCTCCTTTCCTCCCCCATCAAGAAGAAACCTCGATGAACAAACCTGGGCACAGTAGTCGAGATGAGGTCTTATCAAGGCTTGGTACAGAGGTACAATAACTTGCTCGTCTCTCCTCGTCAAAGTATTTTTCAACAACCAAGTGAGTCGATGAGCTGATTTAGCCACTTTTGCAATGTTCCCCCTGAACTTCATCTCCCTATCCTCCAACGCTCTCAAGTACCTGGCCTCATCAATCTCCTGGAGTACAGTACCACCAATGTGGTATACTATAATAAATTTAGTTTAATCCTTTATCCAAGTGTGAGCAAACAAAGTTTGCACCTGAAAGTATCTTCAGGACTGAATTAAGGGAAGGGCCACTACCCAACTGGGTAGTGGCCCTTCCCTTAATGCATAACATTAGACATATCCGCAAGGAGATGTGTTTTGCATTATAGGAGATACTGAGATAGGAGTGTTGGTATCTTGTTCCACCTTTGCAATGAGTTGCCCTGGTGTTGTACCACCTTACCCCAGTCCTGAAGATACTTTCAGGCGCAAACTTTGTTTGCTCACACTTGGATAAAGGATTAAACTAAATTTATTATACTCTAACCAAGTGAAAAATAAACTTTCAACAATGTGGTATACTGTTGCTTATCTTTTCACCCCAAAATGCATAACCTTACATTTTGTCACATTAAATTGACATCTCCATTCTCCTTAGCCAAGAACTCCAATCTATCCAAGTCATCCTGCATGATTTTGACATCTTCTGCATTCACCATTGCCCTACCCAACTTTGCATCATCCACAAATAAATGAACTGTTCCTCTTAGATCCTTCCCTATATCATTAATGAACAAATTAAACAGCAGTGGTCCCAGAACAGAAAACTGTGGCACACTACTAGTCACAGGCCATCTTTTGGACTCTACTCCTGAATAAACTACTCTTTGATATCTCTCCATCAACCACCCACCTATCCATCTCACCAACCCTATATCCATTCCCATATGTTGTAGTTTACAGATTAGAATTCCATGTGGTATCCTTTTCAAATGCCTTAGCCAAGTCCAGCAGTATCACTGTAAACCCATTACCCTTATCCAGTTCAGCCATCACTGTGTTATAAAACTTGAGCAAGTTACTGGGGCATGATCTACCCTTCACAAAGCCATGCTGTCCCCCATACAGTATCTCATTTTCATCAATCCGTTCCTGTATTTTTCCCTTGACTACTTTCTCCAAGACCTTGACAACGACTCCTGATATGCTGATCGGTCGGTAATTTGCAACAGTAGTCTTGGATACTCCTTTATGCAGTGGAACTATTTTCCCCTCTTTCCACACCTTCGGCACTAAACCAGACCCGAGACTCAGATTAAACAACATGGTCAAGGGCACTGATAATTCTTTAGTCGCTTCACGTAAGACCCATGCCGGTATACCATCCAATCTCACAGATGTATTTACATTAAGGTTCTGTAATAGACTATTCATCTCCACTTCATTCATCCTAGTTCCCATATAAACTAATGGTTCCTTCATTTTTTCATTGTCTCCACCTGGATGATATACTCTTGCAAAGTGCTCGCTCAGTAATTCCACTATATCGATTGATTCAATGACCTCCTTACCATCGTCATTCTTTAAAATCGTTTTGCTATGTACAGTTTTTTTTTTTTTTTGCTTGCAGCATATTGAAAGAACTGTTTGGGATTCTCTTTAGTTTGCATAGCTAGTTTCCTTTCATAATCTGCTTTTGCTTTTTTTTACCACACTCGTTACCCTTCTGGCCTGCACTTTATACCGTTCGTGTGCCTGCAGGTCACCTCTTTCTTTAAATTCCCTCCACAGTGGTTTCTTTTTTTTGCAGCTCCAGCTTAATAGTGTTATTCATCCATTTAATCCCTACTTGTTTTCCTATTCGGACCCTAGGTATACAGTCAGTCAGTACCTCCTTCAAACGCTCCTTTACTGCTCTCCATGCATTTGATTTGAATGATTTGAATAATTATAATTGTCCTGTGTTTTATTTTCTATCAAAAGTTTGGTTTCTTTTTTGGACAGGGTGTGTATAAAAGGAGTCAGAAACGATCAGGGTAACATGAAATATGAAATTGCTAAATGAAACAAGCAGTGGCAGCACAGCTGTAGAAAACCTCTAAACAGGAATGCAACCACGAATATTATTATTATTATGATCATCATCATCTAAGATCCCCTTGTAGTTAAAAACTCATCTAGGAGGTACCTTTGTCACACACACACACTCCTCTTGCCTTAAACACATTCCAATTCTTTGCAGACACCACACTCTCAGACAAGGCATTGTAATCATTCACGACTCTGCAAAAACCTGCTTCTCACTCCCTTGCTCACACCCTCATTATATTCCAGGGATCTCAATACATATCGATGCTTGGAGTTGAGAAAGCCATCAAAACCCCTGAAAGTTTGAAAGGCAGCTGAGGTAGATGATATTTGACTTGAAATGCTCAAAATGGAGGTTTAAAATTTTTACAGTGACTGTACTGCTTAATTCAAAATGTTTGATGCTCAAATTCTAGATGATTGGAGTAGAGCTTTCATAGTACCCATCTGTAAAAAAGGGAAATAAAACTGAATGTGAGAATTACAGAGGTAGTTCCCTACTGAGTGTTCTTGGTAAGATTTATGCAAGTATACTTGGGAAATGGCTAAGAAAAATATTATGGAAGGTGAAGCAGGGGAAGAATAAACTGAATTCAGGCCAGATAGGGGTTGTTAGGATCAGATTTTCACTTTAACACAAATAATTAAAAAATCATGGGAATATAACAAGGAACTGTATTTGAGTTTTGTAGATTTCGAAAAGGCATATGACAAGGTACCAATTGGAAAGTTGTTTGAAACACTAGGCATATGGTGTAAATGGGACATTATGTCACACAATACTTAATCTATATTTCAGTTGTACGTCAGCTATTAGAATTGAAGGAGTTACAGGCAGATGGTTTGATGTTAGATCAGGTGGGAGACAAGAATGTACATTATCTCCACTGATGTTCATCATCTATATGAATCACATTATAAAGAAAAGTGCCATTATTAATTAATTAAACCTGATATTAGAATCAGAGATGTCAAACTTAGCATCTTTGCGTTACACATCCGGTGCAAGATTCCAGGATTCTCTAATTAAATTGAATAACAGCTATCACAAATTTGATCTGAAATTATCAATTAAGGACCAAAACTTTGGGATTAAGATCAAAAGAGCATAGAAAACTTCATCTACATTCTCAATCTAGAACCTGTGAAATATTTCAGCTATTTAGGCATAGTGTTAATGGCAAATTAAATTTGATGTTGACACCAGAATTAGCAAAGTTGCTATATGCAGAGCCAGTTGAATAAAATGTATGTGGAATAAGAGGGAAATTAGCTGAAATACTATACTTGCAGTATATAAGAGAGGGTTCAAATTATTTTTAAGTTATGAGAGATGGATTAGAAATAAAGCACTCGATGAAAGATTAGAGACCACAGATGCGAGAAGATATGAGAATTCTGAGGAAAAATTTGGGGCCTAAACTGATGGCATCAATGGCAGAATCATATTAAAATTGAAGATGTTAAGGCAAAACTTGACATTTTTTAGCATTCAAGAATGTGTGAGCAGGACTAATCTAAGTTGGTATGGTCACTTAAACAGAATGGGAGAGGAAAGACTAGCAAAGCAGGTGTTTGATTCCAAACCGAAGTTCATAGTGGATTGATTCAGTAAGTGTCTTAGAAGTTTGAAAAAATTAGGTAATATTAGAGTGTTGAAAATTAATAGACTTATTTGGGGAAAATTGTTAATGGGAGATTACTAATAAGGTAAACTTAATCATGTAGTATCATAGTAGCCTGTACCCCCTTTGAGGCTACATATATCTGGAAAGAAACTGAAGATGATGATGAACCCTCTGCAAAGGATAAATAGGCCAGGTGTTAACCAGGTTCAGTGATTATGTTCATTCTTTGGAAAAATGCATTCACTCTGGTTTACTACCTTCTTATTAAATTGGTATCATTTTACTTTTCAGCGATTGCTTAAAGAATGTAAAAGCTCTTCTACATTCTTTAAGTAATCGCTGAAAAGTAAAATGATACCAATTGCCTAAACTTAAATTAGAATGACTGTCTATCCATAGCAAAAAGTTTGGTGAGTCATATCCTGATACATGGGAAGCAGTTGCACTTGCAAAGTGGTCACTCAGTAAATCAACAATTTTATCTCTTTTTATCACCTCTTCACCATCAGCGCTCATTAAGATTTTTCCATACTTGTTGTTCTTTTTATTTGCCATGTAATGAAAGAACTCTTTGAGATTTCCTTTGGCTTGCTCAGCTAGTTTCTTCTCATAATTTGATTTTGCCTACCTTACCATGCTAGCCACCTTTCTTGCCTGAGCCTTGTACTGTTCATGAGTTTGCCGATCACGTTTCTCCTTATATAAGCTCCACAACAATTTCTTTTTTTGCAGCTTAACGATACTACTCATCCATCTATAATTCCTATGAGATTTACCCCTCCTCACCTTAGGTGTGCAATTTAATACTGCTTCCTCTAGATGCCCCATAACTATCTCCCATGCATTACTAACATCTTGCCCTTACAGGGCTTTGTGCCATGGCACATCTCCAAGCTTCCTTCTAAGCTTGTCATAATCACCTGCGTTGTAGTTCCACTGTACTAGGAAATTAGAGAGAAAACTTTAAATAAAAATTTACAAAGAATTTTATTCGACCTTCATCTTCTTTAATATGTTAGACGTGAAGGACTGTCACAGTTAAGTAACTATTGCCTTCATAGAACTAAATTAATGTTATGACATGATTGGTGCAATCCTACCTGTTATGTTTGTGTTGCATATATTCCACTGTCAAGTTGTCTGTTTTGTAAGATAAAAAAAAAAGGGTTTCAGGAAGCAAACCTTACTGCCTCCAGTAGAAAAGTCCCTTGTTGAGTTGCTTAGATAAGGTTTGAATCAAAGATCTAACCCAAACCATCCTTGTTACCAACCGAGCTGCAGAAGCTCTAGAATTTTATTTTAAAGGAATTTGCTGACTTAAAGGGCTGAAAATTCTGAAACATTCTGAAAATTCCTCTAAATTAGATATAATACTCAAATGGATAAAATGCGCTGCCAGCCTGGTTGGCCGAGTCGTTAGCATACCTGCTCTTCAACCAACCAACCAATTAATTGGTTATGAGTTTGAATCGTACCATGGGTATGGAAGTTTGTGATTGTCTTTAGATGGGAGATGAATTTCATTGCCTGGTGTGAGACCACTACCCTACTTATTGGAAGCCTAAAGTGGTTTGAAAAAGTTCCCTGTTTGGTCTCTAGAGCAGGGTTTCCAGACTATGTAAAAATAAATAAAAAATTACAAAAAATATATAAAATTTATAAATATGAAAATAAAAAAAAAATCCTTAGCCCACACATGGTACAAACATACTATAGGTTTGCTAATAACCTTTCATGGGTGGGAACCATATAAAAGCAGTAACTCCTGGTCAAATAAAGTTGATAACCCCACCACCACCACCACCACCACAATCCATTTTTAAATTTTATTATTTTTTTTACTTTTTTTATATTTTATTTTATTTATTTAATTACCATCTATCATATAGTGTCTCTCTTGCACATGGCTTCTATAGTTAGATGAGAATAACAATCCACTATAGTTGCTTCACCTTTTGGATTACTTCTGTACTGATGATCATCTGTTAGATTCAGATCAAAATACCTACATTATTAAATTATTAGTATAAATTCTCATTTTTACACGTTTCTATTAATCATGAAGCACGTTAGCTTTATCAAGTGAATTCAGCAACTTGAATTCACTCTTGAACATTCACTCACCTTTCATCAGCGAGTTTGTAAGCATAGCAAAATTTCTTCACCATGAAATGAATGAGGACAAAGAACCAGTACCAATTTCTGGTACCAGAAATTGATGAAAACATGCCGTGACACTGAAACCATGTGCTAGAGCAGTGTTTCTCAAAGTGTGGTATTCATATCCCCCGGGGTACGCGAAAGGTCTTCAGGGGGGTACGTGGCAATTTTCAGCTATGCATCATTAACGCATGGAATCATTATTAAGAAAAATAATAATTATTTTAAACGTATGCAGCAGTATACGTGAAAACTTTTGTTTCTGAAAATCCCCACATATATCTTGCACCACGATTTTTTAGCTTTAATTTTGGGAAAAAGTGCAAGTTATATTCGAGTAAATACGGGAATTTTTTTAGCTTTCAAATTCTTAAGTATGGATCATTGGTTAAAGACTGGATTTATAAAATGCACAAAAGAGAGCAATATAGCAAATACAAGTAGATGCAAGCAACAAGAAAACATTGATATTGCATCTGGATCAAATGAAATCGATAAGGGTGTGTCGTCTGATATCTCTATAAGAGAACTTCTTCCTAGTTGGTTCTATAAGAGAACCAACTAGGAAGAAGATGAAAAATCTTCGTAAGTATGATATGAATTACTTGAAATGTGTTTTTCATGGAGGGGAAATGAAGAAGAACCTATTCCAAATTTTGTTCTATTAAAAATATCACGTGGGGGAGACCACACTCCTACCAGGCGCGTCCCCTAGGTGGCGGATGGGGGAAACCCAAATGGGTTGCTCTGAATAAAGAATAAAGAGCCATGGACCAAAGGATGTAGCAGAGGTATGGCAAGCTGGCTACATTATTATGCCAGTAACTTTCATGAGCAGGAGAAAGTCTACAAACTGAGATAGTGCTACTGCGTACGGGACAACCGACGCGCCTACTCAAAGACCACATAGAGTAGGTGAGAAATCAGCAATGTGGTCAGCCAAGGATGTGAAACATGTAGCCACCCCCAACATAAGATCACTATACCGACCTGGAAAATTACAATTAGTCCAGGAAAATTTAAAAAGAAAAAGTATGTAGCAATACCGGAGAACTCGCAGCAACAATGACCAAACTGTATTCTGTATTGGCCTTAACCCACAGGCATGATAGCACAATATGATAAAATGTGTTGAGAGCCAGAATGTTGCATGATTAAACAAGGCTCTGCTATTTTTGTCAAGGATAGCCAGAGTTGAAAGTCAGCTACTGGAAAACAAACTTGCAATCAGCAAAACTGAAGAAAAGCATCATCATGTGAAGTATCTTTAGAAAAGAAGTTGCATTTGTTGATGAATTAGAAAAGTATTATGTCAACATAGTTGTTACTGAAACTAGAAAGACTTAAAACAGGTGAGTATACTGCTAAACAGTAAGTATAAAATGCTTTACTAGAGCAATAATGATCAGGAAAAAGAGGGTATACACTAAACTGGAGATAAACTTCTTGAATGGCAAGCAATTTCAAGCAGTAATGTGGACAAATTTTAAAATGAAAAATTGGATAATGAGGCTCATCTGTGCCTATGATCCCACAGAAGGTTCTAATAAGAAAGAAGTAGAGAGGTTTGCAAGTCAGTTGAGGTAGGGGGGGGGGAGAGAGAGAGGGTAGATGACAAAGAAATAGAAAAAGCTGGTTCTTGTTGGAGAACTACACAGCAGAGTAGGAAATCAGAGTAGGAAATACAGGACTTTTGGACTAAATTTCTGCTGGATTTCTGTTCTAGTTTGGAAGGAGACCACCACCCATGATGATGATACAACATGGTGGAATTTCATACTGGCTGGGAGAGTAGCATTAAACAAGCCTACTCCATTATTTTTGTCAGGGAATCAGGGTGAACACTGAAAAGTTATCTACTTGATCAACATCATCAGAATTCAAGACAGGTACCATCAATGTGAGAAGTATCACTGGGAAAAGTGCAGCTGCTGAAAACTTAGAAAACTATTAGGATGACATGATTCATGTTACTGAAACAAAAAAGAGAGAAAAACAGGGGAGATGTTTCTAAATAACAAATATAAGATGTTATATCTAGGCAACAACAATCAGGGAAAGCAAGAAGTAGCTATAGAATTCAACAGTAAACATGAGGATAATATATACTATATATCTTGAAGTTGGGGAAATGACTCTGGAAAAGATAAGCACTATTTTGTGTGGTAAGTGGTGATATTGATTGCATTTTAGTAGAACCTTGTTCATCTTTAATAGTTTGGTATAATTGCATATGATGGGACTTTGTGGGTTAATAACTTATATATATATATATATATACATACACACACTGAATTTTGAATCTTCTGTTCAACAAAAGAAATTGGTGGTATGAATGAGATCAGCACATTGTGCAGCATGAAGATGAAACAATGCAATTAATGGTATAGATTTTTTGAGAATGATTAGTTGTAGAAAGTGTGATATTTTAATGCACTACGGATTATCAGTGAATGCGAAAGAAAGTGACTGAACAAAAGCTGGTGTATAGGTGCACATATGAATAATGGGATGAAAGGGAGCAAGATTATAAAAAGGAAAGAATGCACAAATGAAACTAAAGCAAGTGAGCTACAGAAGTAAAATAAAGTAGAAATGAGGAAACAAAAGTGAGAGAAAGGAATCTAGAACAACAGGGAGCAAGACTGCAGGAATGGCAGAGAGCAGTAAGGAATATGTGCACTAAGGTTAGACTTTAGTGCAAAAGGAGAGTGTAAATGATTAGATAGAATGAAAGAAAGTAGAAGAAAATAGGTGTTGAATGACTCAAGAATAGCAGTATATGGAGATTTCATTATTAAAAGTGAGGTGAATGAGAGAGAGTTTACAAGGTCTGTTTCTATGAGGGTGAATGAGCAAGATAATTGAAGCTTTGGATATAAGAAATAAACAAGAGAATTAGTAGTGGTGGCAGGAACAAATGGTTTGACTGGTCATAAGAGAATATGAGGACGGATATCTTGAGATTATTGAGCAGAGTGAAAGAGAACAATGTAGTGGGAAAGGTTGTCAGTGTGTTACTATGGTATGACAATGATGAGTTGTGATAGAGAACAAGAATCATGAATTGTATGTTGGCATACTGTCCAACCACAGATGTGAGAACCATGGCTGGCACAGTGCCAAGAAGAGTAGATTCATGTTGAAGGGGAGAAAGGAATAAGGCAATGTATGAATTTATCACCAACGCAAAATCATGTACTTTATACATAAAATTTTCCAACTGTTGTACAAGCAAAATAGTTTACCTTAATTACCTTGGTGGACCTGTGATTTCAGTCAGGATTTCTCCATGACTGCAGGCCGTAAAGTCCAGCTATTCCTGTCTTGGGTCTTTCTTCTCCACTTTCTTCTCCACTTTCTTCCAACTTTCTTAATCATTGGGTCTTCCCACCTTAAGACTGGTCTTCCAGGTTTCTCTCAGATACCAATTTGTTACTCTGACTGTCCATCTTGTCTCTCATTCTGGCGAGATATCCTATCCATCTACTTTTGCTGTTGTAGATTACTTTTATTACATCCTTGAGTCCAGACTTCCTCCTGATTTCTGTTTGTCTTACGTGGTCTATTTTATTTATATTGCATGTTGAGTTGTTATTAAGTTTTGTTCTTCTTTTAAAGTTGTGTTCCATGTTTCACTGCCATAAGTTAATGCTGGTAGGATGTGACTATTGAAAAGGTGGACTCTTATTTCTATATCTATGTTTTGGTTGGTGATTATATTTTGTTGAAGGCTATTCAAGCAGCTCTTTTTCTCCTTGCTATTTCATTTGATATGTCGTTATTTTTTATGGATTGTCCGAGGTAGATGTAATCTTCAACTTTTTCGATGGTGTGGGATTATAGAGTGAATGTGTGATCTTTACGGTATTTGTTTTTCTTCCATCTTGTTTTGTCTGGATGTATTTCCAATCCAATTTTTGGCAGTTTTGGGTTATGTCATTCAGCATTCTTTCTAATATTTCGGGGGAATAAGATATTAATACTGCAACATCGGCGAATAATAGGATATTTAACATTTCGCCATCGATGTTTATCCACTATTCATGTCAGTTTTTCGAATGATGCTATCCTGAGTAGATGTGAAGAGATTAGGTGATAAGATATCATCCTGATATACTCCTCTACTTAAGTTAATTTTAATCTACTACTATTATTTCCACTAAAGTAGTTCAGATTGAAGTCATATGGCATAAATAGTGATAAAGGTGACTGGGCATGGGAATGATTGGTTACAGACCTAAAAATGAACTGCCATGCTTATTATCAAATACCAGGTGCATCAGAAATAAGGGAAATGAAATTGTTTCACTGACAGTTTATTTGTCCAAATTGTTCAAATAAGTGAAACCTGAAATAAATAACCTGATGATAACCTGAAAGAAATAGAAATGAAAGGTATGATGTTTTTCTTGAAGATAGAAAGCACAAAACAAGAGGATGAGTGCTGCTGATGATAGCAGTATTTAATAATTATGCCCACATAAAGTGGAAATGCAATAGAGGAAATAGTGGCAATAGCTTCTGGGCAGTATGGTGTGAGATGGAAATTCACAGTAAGAAATATTTAGTCTGATGTTGGTATAGACCAGGGAATATGGAGGATAGTGATGAAGTGTATAAGCAATAATTGTTCAGAGAGAGAGAGTGCAGACACACTTTTACATTGATAAACTTAAATAGGATTGACTGTCTATACATAGTAAAAGTCTGGGAGAGTCTTATCCTGATAAATGGCAAGCAGTGACTTCCTCCCTCCTTTTTTATTTTATTTTTATTTTATTTTACTTTTATTGTATTCTATTTTTACTTTTTATATTTTTTTTTTGTTTATTTATTTATGGTCTGTCTTTTTGGTGTCTCTCTAGCACATGGCTTGTATTATCAGAAAGGAATAACAATCCATGGTTATTGCTTTACCTTTTGATTTGCTTGTTCACTGATAATGATGATTTGTTAGATTTAGATCGAAATATCACCATTATTAAATTATATTATAAATTCTTGTCTACATGTTTCTGTTTATCTTTTACTATGTTACAAGTGCCATTAAAAACTCGTAATATGTTTCATGAGTTGTTTTATTGGCACATCTATAATAAAAGTTCATGCTCTCCTAGAATTAATTGAACTCAGCATGTTCAATAAATGTGAACTCACCTTCCACTGCAAGACACAATTATGTGACCTCAAAACACTGAAACAAATAGCAACTGCCACTTGCTGAGGGCAGCTGCTATTCAATCTAATCTGTTAGACCGAATTCAACTTCAGGTATGTCTTGTTTGTGATTCATGAAGTTACATCTATCTGCTTTGCATATTTCTGGTATTGCAACTACAGAGCTTCATCTCTGAAATGCAAGTTTTCTGGACTCATATTTATTGGGATTTTTTCATTTCAATAATCATAAGGTGTGAAATACACCTTAAATATATCTTTCAAGTTTATGACAGCGCCGGCAAAGGTTGGTCGATTGGTAGAGCCTCTGCTACTAATGGCTCAGTTAAGTAAGTTTGAGCGCGGTTAGTAGTTGGAAGGGGGCCAATCGTTCGATGCTGTTGGCACACTCTCCCTCGATGAGTCTTTGGACTCCCTGGAGGTGTCAAATAATAATAATAATAATAATAATAATAATAATAAAAGATGAAATCACCCTGTATATGCACATATATATATTTTTTCTTTTCTACTAAAGACTTTTGTATATGAAAAAGTGACTTGACTTTAATACCCAAGTCATCACAGCTGACTATAATTATGATATAATTTTGCAGTGCATATATATATATATATATATATATATATATATATGTATATATATATATGTATATATATATATATAGTGCTGAAATATATATGTATATATATATATGTATATATATATATAGTGCTGAAATATATATATATATAGAAATTTAAGCTAATAGAGGGAAGAAGAGGACACAATTTGGTGTAAAGTGGATGACAAACAGGAACTGCAGGTGAAAATGAGGTTATGGAAGAGATATAAGGAGAGGGGTGGAGAGCAGATGCATGAAGAATATAAGACTCAGGACAGTAGAGGGACTAATATGGTAAGAAAGGCTTAACTAGAATATGAGAAGAGAATGGCACTAAGATCCAAAGATAATCCTAGATAATTTTTTAGCTATGTAGCCAGTATGGGAAGAAATAATTGTGGAAGAATGATATTGTGAGATAAAAATGGGAATAGAGTGACTAATGCAGAGGACATTGTGGAGTTGTTCAATAAACACTTTGTTGGAGTATTTCATCCTGGAAGTAAGTTTTAATGCTAGAGGGGTAGGGCAGGTTAGAGGTACAAGAGGAGAATGTGTTCCAAATACTGAGTACCTTGGATTTCAGTAAAGCTGTGGGACTGGATGGTATTTCACCACAGGTTTTGAGAGAATATGCTAAAGAACCAATAGCTCCATTGACCTGGCTTTTCAATGAAAGTTTGGCTATGGGAAAGGTACCCAAGGAGTGGAAGGAAGGTGAAATAGTGCCATTGCATAAGGGCAGTAGCAGACTGGATGAGGGATAGGCCAATTTGTGTTTCATGAGTGGTTGTTAAGATCTTGGAGAAATTAGTGAGAGACCATATACAGCGTTGGGCAGATGAGGGTAATGTTATCTGTGAGAGTCAAGATGGATTTGTTAAGGGGCACTCTTGCTTTAGTAATATGATTGCCTTTTATAATCAAGTGACAAGAGCAGTTGATGAGGGAAAGGCATATACTGTCCTTTTTTTTTGATTTTGCAAAGGCATTTGACTGGGTGGCACATGATAAGCTGATATTTAAGTTATAGCACATGGGTTTAGATGTCGGATTAGTCAACTGGATTCAGGATTGGCTTTCTGATAGATATCAGAGAGTTGTGCATGGTGGGCAGTATCAAGGAAGCAGAAGGTTACAAATGGGGGTTCCACGGGGCTCAGTACTGGGATCTGTATTGTTTAACCTTTATATCAATGACATTGTCAATGGATTGCAGGAGGATATTCAGTTGTTTGCAGATGAGGTGAAGCTGGGAAAGGTTATCACTAATGGTGCAGATGTGGCAGCCTTGCAAAGAGGATTTCAATAAACTAGACAGATGGGTGAATGAATGGGGGATATATCGGTTTAATGCATCAAAATATAAAATTTTGAAGTTTGGGATACATCAATGGGAGGCTGCCTATTCAATTGGAGGAGCTGTACTGGAGGAAGTAGGGGGGGGGAACAAGAGATCTGGGTGTGATGATTGATAGAAAACTGAAATTCAAGGAACATATTGCTAAGGTGGTGAGTGGCGGTAACCCAGAGGATTGCTGCAATACTGAGAAAGACGCCGACCTGCAGAGATAAAAGAGTTATCGTTCCATTGTATAAGACTCTGATCAGATCACACTTGAGACTATTGTTCTCAATTTGGTCCCCAGGATTTGAAGGGGATAAATTAACTGTGGAGAGGGTACAGAGGCAGATAACAAAGATGGTTTCAGGACTGTACACTGTTAGTTATGAGAATCAGCTGAGGGAATGTGGACTGCAGAGTTTGGTAGACAGAAGAAGGAGAGGTGATATGATTGAGATTTTTAAACTGTTGAGAAGTAGATACTGGGGAATTTTTTCGCTTGGTGGAACAGTGGGAAGGAGCGATGACAAAGGACCATCCCTGAAAGTTGCAAAAGGAAGCTGTGAGCAGGAAGGTAAGGAGTGGTTTCTTTGCATGCAGGGTAATTGAACCGTGGAATGCATTGCCTTGGAGAGTGATGAGAGCAAGAACGGTCAGTGAGTTCATGGAGTGGTATGATAGACTTTGCATTTCCTAGAAAGGACCTCCCACGATGAGTGTTTTGACTCCATGGAGGCCTGAATAATAATAATAATAATATTTGTAAAGAGCATACAAAAATTTCTTTGACTTAATATGCTTCTGAACTTTGATGTTGAAACAGCTATATCTCATATGATTGTCATATCTGTTTCTGAACCCTTCATTCAAAAATGACCTTTATGCACATACATACATATACAGTAGATGTTCGTTAATTGGGACACATCACCACTAGAACATTTTGGCCTAATTAAGTGGCTGCCCCAGTTTTGTGAAGTTCGTGTTAATAATTAAAAAGATGTAAAAAGACAAATTAATATTTCACTGAGCAACAAATCATTTATTCAAATTAATTATTATAGCAAAATATGTACATATTTAAATTTCCCTAATCGTCGATATCAACAGAGCTATTATCTTATTAACCTTAAGGTTCTTCAGTGTAATCCTATTTAAAATTATCATGACCCAGCTGAGAAGCTAGGTCATGATAAATGAAGATGCCACATAATGATTTGTCACTAGTTGAAAAAATTACCTTACTAGACCAAATTAAAGGCCATTTGTCGAATACCATTCATCATCATGTGGTGGCAATTGAAATACCGAAATCTATAATTGCAGATAATACAAAAGCAAGATAAACTGCAAGGAGAATGGGTATGCCATGGAAATACTCCTCTGACTTCTTTTTTAACATTGGATCACTAACTCACTCTTTGTCCAGTGGGGAAACTAGGGTTTGTCGGTTTTTAAAATTCGAAAACTGGCTTTTAAATTAAAAAAAACCAGAAACCAGTTTTAGATACTAGAATTAATATGTAAAAAATTCATTATTTAATTAAAAACATTAACATTTTGACTTGAAACCGACGTATATGTTACAAGTGAGGAATCAGAAGATGACTATGGCGAGAATTTTTTAAATTCACTTGATCTAGATAATGACTGTGGATTCCTGGGTTGTCTGACAATTACAAACAATAAATTTTCCAAATTAGAAACATTTGCACATTTTTTATAAAATCTCCCATAAGAGATAGCATCATTCAAAATTATGTAAAACAAGAAAAAGGATAGGAATTAAGTGTGATTCTTGACTGTCAAATGAGATGGAATAGTTTAGAGGCCATGATTGAAAGATTTATAACATTAAAATAACCTGTTGTTTTAGCTTTGAATGATATTGGTGTGGAATGAAGCTCAATATCCTAAAATCATGGAACTTCATAAAGTGCTGGGACCAGTACGTCTAGCAGCTGAGGTCTTAGGGCAGCGAGATGCCAATTTATTAATAAGTGAAGGCATATTTTTATTTCTGTTAAATGAACTAAAAAATTTAAAGACTGAAATTAGTTCCAAATTATTAAATGCTTTAGAAGTACGAATTCAAGAAAGAAGACAAGTTGGATTGGTAACCCTTTTGCTATATTGTAAAATCCACAAAACATTTCAACAAAGAAATCCAGTGTATTTCTACTAGCTTCAAAACGCAATATGTCTAGAATGTATCTAAATTGTTGTATATAAACAGATTCTGATGATGAATATATTGGAGACGGAGAAACTATTAATCAGGGCAATGCTCTAAAAGAAGCCATGGAAAAATCTATTCATAGGTTTCTTGAGGAACCTGAAGAAATAATATCAAATCTGAAGACACATGAAGGCTGAATTTTCAGTATTTGAGGCAACCGATAAAAGAACAAAGAATTTAGATTTATTATTTGATGCCATGAAAACGATAAAACCAAGTTCAGTAGCCAGTGAGGGAGTGTTTTCTGTTTCAGGCAATCTTGTATCTAGAATAAGAACAAGATTAAGTAATCGTTCAGTGGACATTTTGTTTTTTGAAATCATATTTCCTTAAGAAAAATACTAAATGAAATAAAAATTTATTATTTATATTTTGTGGGGAATTTAGTTAGTTTAGTTTTTTTTTTTTATTTATTTATTTGATTTTTTATAGAGTATATTTTATTTGTTATATTTTTGTAGTTCCACAAATGTTAAATAAACTGAAATATTTTAAAATAAGTATAAATATTTTTTACTGTTTTAATTATATATATATATATATTTTTTTTTTTTTTTAATTTTTTTTTATTATTTTTTTTTTTTTTGTAAAAATTCAAAAACTGGTTTAACTAGTTTTTTGGAAATACTGGAATTCGAAAACCGTTTTTTTCAAAAGTCGGTTTTTGTATAAACCCTAGGGAAAACCTCTGATTTAGGGTGTCCTCAACATCAGGATCCTTACCTTCACACATTTTGTTTTTGGAATTCTCCATGTTTTCCAGACATGTCCATTTTTCTTGCAGTTTACCTTGCTGTTGTATCAAGTGTGCAGTTGTAGATTTGGGTACTCCAGTTGTCTTCACCACATGATGATGATGACTGGTATTGGACGAATGGCCTATGGCTTTTGATTTGATCTATAAGGCAATTTTTTTCAACTAGTGACAGATCTTTACATGGCAGCTTGGTAAGGGTAAACAATTTTATAAAATTAAAATTGAAAACAAATTTATTCAAAAACAGAGCACTGAAAAATGTCTACACTTTTCAGATTAGGTGTTGGCTCAGCATGAAAGACAACAAGTGCATGCAGCTGAGGCAAGTTAGAATCTGTTCCCCCCCCCTTAGAAGGTAATATGCTATATAACCTGAGTCTATGAGAGAAATGAGTCATTTACATGTATTACCTAAAATACATGGAAGAATACTGATGAGTCATTTATAAGCTGTAGTTTAGCACAGTATGACGTTTGCTCCCCTTGTGCCAGTAATCCTTAAACCACCAACCATTTACAGTTGATTACCTCAGAGGGATAATCTTGAGTGCTGTAGTTGCCTCTCCCAAATAAATGGCTTGCTATCCTAAATAAGCAAAGAAAACTCTGGCAATGTTCTCGATTTGGTTTTGTTCTTTAAAATTTGTCCCAAATAAACGGCTGCTCCAGTTAACTGATGGCCCAATTAACTGGATTCTCTCTCTCTCTATGTGTGTGTATTTTTTTTCTCTCTCCAATATCAGAGATTTTGATAAATATATAAACTAGTGCATGAATCATTTATAATTACATGTGAGTTGCTGAAAGCTCACTTACTTCTGTATGAAACAAGTTTGTACTGAACAAACAAACATGTGTTGTCCACATGAGATGTCCTACCATTGAAAATGTACAATGATGTGTCCATCCACCTCTCTGTATCCCTCTTGCTTTTCTTGTTATTTTCTCTGTTGTATCTTCAGTTTGTTGATAACTTGTGCCAATGAACCAGCTTTGATCTTATGATATTGTTCATGTGACTTGATTTTTAATGGGCCTTAGTGTCTATAATAATACAGAACGTGGACAGACTGGAGAAATTAAAATAACCAATGGAACTAGACAAAGTGAATTATTGAGTTCCACCTTATTTAATTTAGTGATGGATGAATAATAAAAGAAGTAGATGTTGAAAATTTATTTATCACTAGGTTAGACTATAATAGATTTAGTTTAATCCTTTATCCCAGTGAGAGCAAACAAAGTTTGCGCCTGAAAATATCTTCAGGACTAAATATAGTGTTGTACTATCTTATCCAGTAAGTAGTGCAACACCAAGGCAACTCGTGGCAAAGGTGGAGCAAGCTACCAGGCACTTCTAACCCAGTATCTCCCATAATGCAAAACACATTTCCTATGTGGATATGTATACTGTTATGCATTAAAGGGATTGGCCATCTACCCAGACTAGTTTCGACCTTTATTGAGGTCTCTTCAGTGGGAGCCAGGCCCAGAGCTGGAGATACCAGGCAGAAGCAGTAGCAAGTCATCTGTGCCTATGGGAGTTGCCAAAAGGTTTATCACCTTTTTTTTAAAAATTACTCTGGATTTAGAAAAAAAAAAAAAAAGGTGATAAACCTTTTGGCAACTCCCATAGGCACAGATGACTTGCTACTGCTTCTGCCTGGTATCTCCAGCTCTGGGCCTGGCTCCCACTGAAGAGACCTCAATAAAGGTCGAAACTAGTCTGGGTAGATGGCCAATCCCTTTAATGCATAACAGTATACATATCCACATAGGAAATGTGTTTTGCATTATGGGAGATACTGGGTTAGAAGTGCCTGGTAGCTTGCTCCACCTTTGCCACGAGTTGCCTTGGTGTTGCACTACTTACTGGATAAGATAGTACAACACTATATTTAGTCCTGAAGATATTTTCAGGCGCAAACTTTGTTTGCTCTCACTGGGATAAAGGATTAAACTAAATCTATTATAATAAAAGAAGTAAGCAAAATGGAAAAATAGGGAATTTAAATTAAAAATTAAGAATAATTGGATATACTAATGATATAATCTTATTAGCAAAAATGAAGAGGATCTATAAAGATTACTAAATATATTCAGTAATGTAGCAGCAAAGAAAAATATGAACACATCAACAGAAAACTAAAATGGTGACAGTTTACTAGAGAACTCATAAAGTGTAAAGAAGAATAGAGAATCATATAGAAAGCATGCTGCAATTAGTGTTAAGAGAAGGAAGCCTGGGCCTCTAGAAAAGTTGCGTAAAGTTGGAGTGATGGTGGATAAGAATCTAAAATTTAGAGGACTCATTTTCAAAATTGTGAGGACAACACAATGAATTCTAGGAATGATGTGGAGTACAGTAACTTTTAGAAGTAAGGAGATTCTTGTTCTGTTGTATTTGGCTCTGATTAGGCCACATATGGACTACTGCACACAGATTTGGTCACCTGGTTTTCAAAAGGATGAAGAGATGTTGGAAAGGGTCCAGAGGAGACTGACTAAGGTAGTTTCTGATCTCTGAAATGCCGAATATGAGGAAAGGTTGAGAAAATGCAATCTACAGTCTAGTGAATTGGAGGAAGAGTGGGTGATATGATAGAGACCTACAAGTTAGTAAGGAGTTGTTATAGGGTCAGTGTTGAAGAGGTTTTACAGAAAACGGTGGGAGATCAGGAGGGAACAAGAGGTCATCCCTGGAAGTTGTATAAGGAGAGAGTAAGAAGTAGATTTTTTGCATGTAGAGTTGTGAATAATTGTAATGCCTTGCTTGAGAGTGCAGTGTCTGCAGAGAATTTGAGTGTTTGAGGCATGGTATGATGAACCGTATGTATGACAAAAGGATCTCCTAGATGAGTCTTTAACTCCATGGAGTCATAGGGTAATAATAATAAGTGAATAACATCACTAAAGATGATGTTAGGCACCACTGGAATGACCAAAAACAAAGGGTAGTATGCAGTTAATCCTCAAAGTGGACAGTGACACCATAATGGTAGTGAGGAAGGTTTTGGCCATTCCTGAATCATGAAATCCATTTGTCAGGACACTTCTAACACTGCGGAATTAGAAACAGAGCTGTTTGTTCCAGTTTAAGACAGTCACAGAAGCAGCAGACCAAATAATAAAGCCCCATCTCAGATGTTAGGGTTTTTTCCTCTGACAACATTTTTTTTCCTGCATAAAGGCAAATTGACCAAGAAAGAACACACTTACAGACAAAAAATACTGTTAGTGGGTAGTAAATAGCATTGGATGTTGCTGGTGATAGTTGGAGAATTAAGAGTAGTTGGGATGGTAAGTTGTGTGTAGTGGAGTCCCCCCCCCCCACACACACACGAGTCTTTAGAAGTGTCCCATAATAATAACTTGAATAACTGATAATTAACACTCTTTTTTTGAATACTTGTAAGCATAAACTAATTTGATGAAGTAAGAATACGACCATTTTGTTTCATATTCCAATCTTCAGATGTTTTCAGTGCTTCCAGATAAGTAGTACTAGAGACAGAACTATTACCTTGAATTTCACATCCAGTCAACCATCACCATTTTATCTGACTGAAGCATTGCAACAGTTGTGTGATTTAATGTGCATTCTGCTTTAAGGCCATTTCAAATCTTAATTGACTTGTACATAAAGATTGGCTTCTACATCTGTCTATAGGAAGTATAGGCTTTAATAAGGATTATATGACTGAGCTTATTAACCACAGACTGAAGCTCAGTAATTCAAGATAACTTCAAAGATATTTAAATATATGTTTGTCATTATGACAAACATCATGTTTAATGCTCTTGATAGTTCCCATTTTATTTTATACTAATCAGCCATATTCCATCTATTACTCTTGCATCAGCTGTAAAAACTTGCATTCCTCATGCCTGATCATTCTGCCTGCTTAGGGCATTTATATATATATGTGTGTGTGTGTGTGTGTGTGTGTGTGTATGTATATGTAGAAAGTATTTTTAACTTGGGTATAGTTATGTTAAAGATACCAAGCAATTTTAAAAATTGGGAAAAATGGAGTAAAACCAGGTTTAAAATTGCTTGGTATCTTTAATATATATATATATATATATATATATATATATATATTATGATGTTAAGAACATTTCAGAACATGGAGATGAATTCTTAAAATATGTTTCAAACTTCCTAGTTTGTTGAAATGGTTTTCATTGTCCCATGAATTTATTAATGATTGTCATAGAAAGTAACTGGCTATGCATGAAGCCATTGGTGAACAGCTAATTTTACTTCATTATCACTTGTAAATTTCATTGTCTAGTAATATGAAAGTTGTTAGAGTTAAATCATGACTATAAGATTATTATTATTATTATTCAGGCCTCCATGCAGTCAAAAGACTCATTGTGGGAGGTCCTTCCTAAGAAACACAAAGTCTATCATACCACTCCTTAAACACATTGACCGTTCTCGCTCTCACCACTCTATCAGGGAATGCATTCCATGGTTCAACCACCCTCCATGCAAAGAAACCACTCCTCACCCTCTTGCTCACAGTTTCCTTTCATAACGTCCGGGGATGGCCCCTTGTCATGACTTCTTCCCGCTGTTCAACCAAGTGAAAGAACTCCCCAGTGTCAACCCTATAACCACCTCTCAACAGCTTAAAAGTCTCAATCATATCACCTCTCCTTCTTCTATCCACCAAACTCTGCAGTCCACACTCCCTCAGCTGATCCTCATAACTAACATTGTACAGTCCCGTCACCATCTTTGTTATCCGCCTTTGTACCCTTTCCACAGTTAATTTATCCCCTTCAAATTCTGGGGACCAGATCTGAGAACAATAGTCTTAAGTGTGGTCTGATCAGAGTCTTATACAACGGAATGATAACCATTTTATCTCTGCAGGTCAGTGTCCTTCTCATTATTGCAGCAATCCTCCGTGTTACCTTCACTACCTTTGCAATGTGTCTCCTAAATTTCAGGTTTCTATCAGTCATCAACCCCAGATCTCTTGTCTCCCATACTTCCATACATAGTGATATGATAGGTTTGAGACACAGCGTCTCATCAATGTGCCCCAAACCTCAAGACCTTACATTTTGCTGCATTAAACGGAAACCCCCATTCATTTTCCCATCTATCTAGCTTATTCAAATCCTCTTGCAGGGCTACCACATCTGCACTATTACAAATAACCCTTCCCAGCTTTGCATCATCCGCAAAACCGAATATCCCCTTGCAATCCACGGACAATGTCAGTGATATAAAGGTTAAACAATATAGGTCCCAGTACTGAGCCCTGTGGAACCCCACTTGTAACCCTCTGCCTCTTCGATATTGCTCAACCATACACAACTCTCTGATACCTATCGGTCAGGCAATCCTGAATCTAGTTGACCAATCTGACATCCAGACTCGTGCTGCAACTTGAATATCAGCTTATCACGTGGCACCCTGTCAAATGCCTTTGCTAAGTCTAGGAAAATGGCAGTATATGCCTTTCCCTCATCTAATTCTCTTGTAACTTTATCATAAAAGGCTAGCATATTGCTAAAACAAAAGCGCCCCTTCACAAATCCATGTTGACTCTCTCAGATAACATTACCCTCATCTGGCCAATGCTGTATACGGTCTCTCACTGCTTTCTCTAAGATCTTACTAACTACTGATGACACACAAATTGGCCTATAATTAGACACTTCCAGTCTGCTACCGCTCTTATGCAATGGCACTGTATTACCTTCCTATCATTCCATGGGCACCTTTCCCACAGCCAGACTTGCATTGAAAAGCCAGGTCAAAGGCACTGTCAGTTCCTTAGCACCTTCTCTCAAAACGCGTGGTGAAATACCATCCAGTCCCACAGCTTTACTAACATCCACTATGTCCTCTGCATCAGTGACTCTATTCCCATTTTTATCCCAAAATTCATTCTTCCACAGTCATTTCTCCTCCTACTGGCCACATAGCTAAAAAATTCCCTAGGATTTTCTTTGGATCTAAGGGTCAATCTTTTCTCATATTCCAGTTTCGCCTTCCTTACCATACTACTCACTCTCCTGGCCTGTGTCTTATATTCTTCATACATCTTCTCTTCACCTGTCTCCTTATATCTCTCTTCCATAGCCTCTTTTTCGCATGCAGTTCCTGTTTAATATTGTTTGTCATCCACTTTACTCCAAATTGTGTCCTCTTCTTCACTCGTGGAATACAGCTTATCATTGTTGCTAACAAATATTCCTTCACAATTTCCCAAACACTAATGATATCCCGGCCTTCTAATTCCTCCCTCCACGAAACTTCCCCAAGTTGATTTCTAAGACTATTATAATAACTTGCTTTATAATTCCACATACGTTTCCGTCTCTTTGATACTCCTGCATGTCTATTCATTTTCCAAGTCAAAACATATGGTCACTCTCTCCAACTGGTGGGAGTGATGTCATCTCAGTTATTATCAACTTTTCTGATGCTATAACCAAATCCAAAACTCTCGAGCCTCTTGTTCCCTCTGTTACATGTTGCCTAAGACATTTGTCCCTCAAGATTTCTAGAAATTCCATTCCCTTATTGCTACATGCATCTTCCTCTCCCCAATTTATACTGCTGTAGTTAAAATCTCCCATAACAATCGTTCTTCTTGCACTTTCCATGCTCAACTGTCTCAACATCTCCTGGTCCCAACCCTCTGTGCTCCTTGGTCTGTAGCAACACTCCACTTAATATCCTTTCTTGCCCACCTCCACCTCACATTATATGCTTTCAAAATCATTAGTGTCAGCCTTCCAAAGCCTCTAAGAGGACATAAATCATCACTTATCATAAGCAATACTCCACCCCCATGCTTTCCCTTCCTATCCTGCCGAAAAATGCTGTATCCAGCAACTTCTATTCTTGTTATTATATCCTCTTCTGTCAACCACGTCTTGGTGATCCCAATAATCTTTGGCCAGGCTGATGCTATTAGTGCCACCAATTCCTCTCCCTTATTCCGAATACTCTTGGCATTACTATAAAGCATAAAAATGCCATTGTTTCTATACCCAGCATTATCCCCTCTAGACTCCACTGGGCTAAGCGTAACCTGATGTCGTCCCCCTTCTCCCAAGTACCTTCCCACAAGAGGCCACCCCTGCTACCATCCACACTGGGACACACTGACTCGTTCAGAACAGCAATCTCTCCAGATGCCTACATCCTTATTCAAATGCAAGTGGTCTCTCGCATACAATTCCTATCTGCTCTGAAACATTCCAAGCATCACATATTCGAATCCTATCTTCTGACACATTCTCTCTATTATGCCATTCAATATCACTGCTCTTCTGCTCAGCTCGACATTATCATACCTAGGCAAAACACACACTATATTTCCTCTCTGTCTTCTTTCATACAGCCTCAAGCAAGAATCTCATATCTCTCACTGCCCAATTTACATTACCTGTCAGGTTATTTGTTCCTACCATCACAATCATCTCATCCGCCCTTTCACCCCCTCTTAATTGCCATAGCCACACTTTATATCGTTCCTCCTGGCAAACACTCCTCAAGCATCCTATCTTGAACACCACAGGTCATTGAGTCCCCATACATTACACCTCTTACCACCCTATTCCTCGATTGCTCACATGCATAAGATCAACTAATGACCTCTTATTCTCAGCTAAAAAGGCTGCTCCATATTTGGCATTAGCTTATCACTTTTGCAATGTTTGTGTCAATTTATCATTCAGGGTAACAGACATTTCTTCCCAAAGGCAGAGACTATTTGCTGATAAATGTTACTGGGTATAACATTTTTGAACCAAAAGAAAAAATCACAGAGAACTTCATTATTTCCTTTGTCATGGAGACATAAACACAAAAAAACATATTCAGGATGCCATAAGCTAGTTCCATGGAATGCCTGCTCAGAAAAAAAAAAAAAAATGTCTATAATATGTCAGATAAAAAAAAATATGGCCAAAAATTTGTATGATTTATCTTCATATTTATTTCCCTCTCCTTCAGCAAATGATACTACTGTTTCATTTGCTGAAGCAGTAGCATCATTTTTAACCTTTAAATGAATGTGGAGAATGGACCAGGGCTTCTGACCTAATGTCCGATCCTCACCTTCTCGTGGCACGCCCTGTTGGGTATCTACCTGGATACTGAACAAACCAGGATGGGCTGGCAATTTGGGATTTAGCCGACCAAATTGTATTCTTATTGGCTTAAACCAATATACAAAATGATGGTACAACATGACAAAATTTCATGCCGGCTGGTGCATTGCCTGGTTAAACAAGGCCCACATTGTTTTTGCTGGGAATAGACGAACAGCGAAAAGTCAGCTACTGGAACAAATCTGAAAGCATACCCCAACTCAACATCACCAGAGTTAAAGATCGGTACTATCAACATAAGAAGCCTGAATGGCAAAGAAATGGAGCTAGCTGAGGAATTAGATAAGTACCATATCGACATAATAGGGGTGACTGAAACAGAAAAGACAAAAATTGGTGAGATCTTTCTGAGCAATAAATACAAAATGTTATATTCAGGAAATGACAATCAAGGAAAGGAGTAGCAGCTATAGTATTCAACATAAAATACGAGGCTAATCTTCTTAAATGGCAGGCAGTCTCAAGTAGAGTGATGTGGGCTAATATCAGAATGGGGAATTGGACAATGAGACTTATTTGTGCCTATGGTCCCACAGAAGGTTCTACTAAAGTAGAAGTGGAGGAATTTTTTGATGCTTTAGAAAAAGCAACTGACAGTGAAAAAGGAAAAGATGGTCCTTGTTAGGGATCGAAATAGCAGAATAGGAAATGATTGTCAGACATACAAAAATATTTTGGGAAAATTTGGAGAAAAGAGCATAGCTAATAATAATGGCAAATACCGGTTGTATTTCTGCTCAGGACATGGAATGGTTAATACTAACACCATGTTCCAACATAAAAATGTGCACAAATTCACATGGAGAGAAGAAGCAAGGAATAAGAAAAGTCTCATTGACTATGTTATTGTTGATAGTGATGTTTTTTCTCCCTGGTCCAAGACAGCAGAGTGTACAGAGGATTTGAAATTGGAAGTGATCACTATTTAGTCTTGAGCAGGATAAAATTGAATTTCATATTGAAAAGAATAACATGTAAGAAAGTTTTAAAGCGAATAAAAGTTGAGCAGCTCTCAGATGTGAACTGTAGACTAAAATACTCAAAGATTATTGAAGATAAAATGAAAGAGTTTGAGAACAGGAACCAAACCTTGGAGATTCAGTGGCAAGCCTTGAAGAAAACTCTGATTGATTCAGCCAGAGAGGAATGTGGTGAGGTTGTCTGCAAGAATAGAAAAGTCAGAACCCCATGGTGGACACAGGAAGTTAAAGAGGAAGTGAAGGAAAAGAAGAAAGCATATCAAAAGTTCCTGACAAATAAGTCAGCTTTTGCTCTTTGAGAATACAGAGACAAATGTAAGAAAGCAAAACACTGTGTAAAACTAGCTAAACAAAAGTCATGGGAGGACTTTGGCAAGAACATAGAAAATAAATATCAAAAAGGTGGTAAGATATTCTGGAAGGTGTTGAAGAAGCTTAGAAATGGTTTTACAGGAAAGAATGCTGTAAAATGAGTTAGAGATGATAAAGATGACATGAAAACGGGAGAAAAAGATATCCTTGAAGTATGGAGTAATTACTAAAATTGCTAAATGAAACAAGCAGTGATAGCACGGTGGTAAAAAGCACTCAACAGGCATACAGTCAGGAATACATATCCATACTTGAAGTAGAAAAAGCAATCAATGGCTTGAAATGTGGAAAGATAGCAGGTGTAGATGATGCTCGACCAGAAATGCTAAAGTATGGTGGTATAAAAGTCTTACAGTGGCTGCACTGCATAGTTCAGAAAGCCTGGACAGAGGGACGAATTCCCGATGATTGGGATAGAGCTCTCATAGTACCCATATATAAAAATGGAAATAAAACTGAATGTGAGAATTACAGAGGTATTTCCCTATTGAGTGTTCTTGGCAAGATCTATGCAAGTATACTTGAAAAATGGTTGAGAAGAATTGTGGAAGAAAAGCTTGGTGAAGAACAAGCTGGATTCAGGCCAAATAGAGGCTGTCTGGATCAGATCTTCACTTTACGACAATTAGTTGAGAAAGCATGGGAATATAACAAGGATCTGTATTTAAGTTTTCTCGATCTAGAAAAGGCATATGACAAGGTGCCAAGAGAGAAGCTATTCAATACACCACAGTTATATTTGAGACAAGGATGTACATTATCCCCTCTGTTATTCATTATCTCTATGGATCACATTATGAAGGAAAGTAGTATTAAACATGATATCAGAATTGGAGATGTTAATGTCAACTCTTTGCTTTATACGGACGATGTTATACTTCTAAATAAATCCACTACAAGTTTGCAAGATTCCCTGACTAGATTGAATAACTGTTGTAATAGATTTGGTATGAAGGTCAGCAATAAAAAGACAACGACAATGAAAATAGGCAGAATCATTGAAAATGTTTACTGTGTTGTGAATGGAGAACCGGTGGAACAAGTAAAACATTTCAGCTACTTACGCACGATTTTTAGTGAAGATGGTAAATTAAATATGGAAATAGACAACAGAATCCACAAAGCTGGTATGGTAGGAAGTCAATTGAATAAATTCATATGGAATAAGAGAGAAATTAGTCGGAACACTAAATTAGCTGTATATATAAGACAGTATTCATGCCAATTTTAACTTATGGATCTGAGAGCTGGGTCAGAAGTAAAACATTTGACCAAAGACTAGAGACCGCAGATATGAGAGTCCTGAGAAAGATTAGAGGCGTGAACAGATGGCATCAATGACAGTATCATATTAAAAACGAGGATATTAGGAAAAAACTTGATATTGTCAGCATCCAGGAATGCGTTAGCAGAGCTAATCTCAGGTGGTATGGTCACTTATACAGAATGCGCAAGGAAAGATTAGCAAAACAAGTGTTCTTTTCCAGGTTGGCAGGAAAACCACCCAGAGGAAGACCAAGATATAGGTGGATTGATACGATATAAAGTGCCTTAGACGATAGAAATATAAGATCTGATAATGTTGGAGTCTTGACAAGTAACAGACTGATTTGGAGGAAAATTGTAGATAGGAAGTTAGTAATGATGTAAATTTTTCATGTAGAACTGTCATATCCTGTACACCTCTTGAGGGTACATGTCACGAATTTGATGATGATGATAATTAATCTTTTATGGTAAATATTTTTACTAACATTCTCGGTTGAAATCATTTTAATAACATAAGTTTAAAGTTCTAAGGAATTATTATTATTATTGCACAGGCACCTCCATGGAATCCTAAGACTTATCATGGGAAAACCAAACTATCAACGCAATATCTATCATTTCACTCCTTGCAACTGTTAACAGACAAAGCACTTACAACTGACTCAAGTAGCCCATTCCATTCCTTTGCTAACCACACTGTTATCCAACTTCCAAGGTTGACTTATTGTTCTGATCTCGCTGAAACATTATCCCTGTATTAATCCTATAAAATCCTTTAGGTAACTTAAATGTTTCTGCCTTATTCACTGTTTTTGTGTATGATCGAACTTTTGCAATCCACAAACCCCCAATCCATCCTCATAAAAGGACCCCTCAACATCTTGGTCACTTCCCTCTGGAATCTCACCACCACTTCCTTATCCCAAATCCTAGGTGACCAGACATGAACTCAGTAATCCAGATGTAGTCATAATGAGATTTTATAAAGAGGAATAATAACACCCTCATCTCTGCTTGTTAGTGTGTTCTTCAATAACTAAGTAATCCTATGAGCTACTCTGGCTGCTTTAATGTGCCCTCTAAACTTTAGTTCTCTATTTACTATTACTGCCCCCAAATCCTGGCTTCATCAGTTCCTGGAGTACAGTTCCCTCAATGTGGTACACAGCTTTTAATCTTTGTATCCCAAAATGCATAACTTTATACTTTTCCGTATTAAATTGACATCCATTATGTTTTGCCCATATTAACAGCCTATTTAAATCATTCTGCAAAGCTCTTTACATCACGTTGATTAACTGTTACCCAACCCAACTTTGCATCATCAGCAAACAACTGAATATCTTCCTTCAAATTATTTCTTGTGTCATTTATGTGCAAAATAAACAGCAGTGTTCCAAGCACAGGGCCCTGTGGTACAGCACTAGTCACCTGTCTTCTCCTAGATTCTGCTCCTCCATATGCTACTTTTTGGTGCCTGTCCATCAACCACTCTTTTATCCATATCACCAATTTCATATCCATCCCCATTTTCTGCAGTTTATGTAATAGAGTTCCATGTGGTATTCTGTCAGATGACTTTGCAAAATCCAGCAGTATCATCGTGTAACCATTTCCTTTATCCAACTTAGCCATCACTCTGTTATTAAAAGTTAGTGGTTTATAACCATTTCTTCACAAAGCCATTCTGTCCCTTCATAGAGTATCTTATTATTATCTGCCCATTTCTGAATTCTCTTTTTAACTTCTCTAGTACTTTTACCACCACTCCCGAGATACTGATTGGTCTATAATTTGCTACCACAGACTTAGATCCTCCTTTATGCAAAGGAATTATTTTGCCTTCCTTCCACTCTCTTTGGACTTGACCAGAGCTGAGATTTAAATTAAACAGCCTAGTCAAAGGCATCACCAGTTCCCCTGCACATTCTCTTAAAATGTGAGCTAATATCCCATCTGATCCCACAGCTGTATTTGCATTCAGATTCTGCAATGTCCTAAGTACCTCCAGTTCATCAACCTCTGTTCTCACATCAGTCCCTGTCACCTCTACCATAACAATATCTTCACTTGGGTATGCCCTTGCAAAATAGTCACTTATTAGCTTAGTAGTGTCTGTCTTTCTTACCTCTTTATCGTCTGCACTTATTAAAATTATTCTTTCATAGTCATTCTTCCTCCTACATGCCACATAACAAAAAAAAAAAAAAAAAAAACCTTTTCGGGATTTCCTTTCACCCATTCAGCTGATTTCTTTTCATAATCCAAATCCAAATTTTCCTTTCTTACTATGCTCACCTTTCTTGCCTGATCCTTGTACTGTTCATGAATTAACTGGTCACCTTTCTCCTTATATATCCTCCACAATGTTTTTTTTTTTTTTTTTTTTTTTTTTTTTAACAGCTCATGCTTAATTAATGATACTACTCATCCATCTAACTCTTAACCAATTTACCTTCGTGATCTTGGATATATAGTGTGATATTGCTTCCTCCCGATACTCCTTGACTATCTTTCTAAAACTGTGAACATCTTTCCCTTGCAAATCTTTATGCCATGGTATTGCTTCAAGCTGCTTCCTCAGTGTATCATAATTACCTTCCTTGCGCCTCCTTAGCGCAATTGGAAGAATAATGGTACGTTGCGCCCTTCGATTGGAATAGGCCTAAGGTTGATTCTCGTCGTGACGGGAGGAATCTTTATGTGGACTTTTTCAATCGAAGTTGAGTTAGCCGATCTCATACGGAGGTAGCAGGGTTTTTTCACCCGGAAACTCGGGTTTTTCATCCTGCATACAGACAAATCGACCCTTCAGAACACATGCAATTTACAGACAAAACATACTAGCTGTGGTGGTGGTGATGAGCAGTAGATAGTGCTGATGTTGATGATTGCTAGTGATGGAGATGGAGAGTTGTACAATAGGCGTTCTCCCACAGTGAGTCTTCGGACTCCTTGGAGGTGTCACGAATAATAATAATAATAGTTTCACATGCAAAAAATTTTCACATTTTTTGCTACCTCCAAGTCAAGACCACAGGATCACGTTCCCCAATTGGAGGCAATATGGTTATCTCAGTTATGGACAGATCTTCTGACCCTATAACAAGATCCAGCACTCTCATACCCTGAGTCCCCCTCCATCACATTCTGCTTCATGTAATTATCTCTCAGTAAGTGTATAAATTTCATTTCCAATTGTTATAGTGTGAATTTCTGAAATTTTTATTTCATGTAGCTTCTATTTAAAAGAGCAGAGTTTAGAAATGGAGCCATTCCCATATAATCAACTGGTGAGGCTAAAAGTTTAAAGGCTTTAAAGAATCTGATTACAGTTTTAGTTTTGAGAGAATATTTATCACAAAACATGCCTGAATATTCTTGCAAAGGTGACCACCATGTTTGTAAAACTTACAAATTTGATTACTGAAAGGATTTTTTATGTCATATTTCTGTTTACATTAATTCTTCACTTTCTGCTTTTTCAACCTTATGCTATTTTCATCCCCATTATTAAGCTTAGTCATTAATAAATTTTAAGCAATTAATAAAATTTTCACCAATCATCATTTTTATGCATTTGAATTTTTCACCTTTATTAGTTGGTTATATAGGGATCAGCTCCATTTCCACTATCCACTGAGCAGTGCAAGATCTAGATTTTTAGGCATTATATATACATATAAGTATTTATGCATGTGTGTGTGTATGTGTGTGTGCATGATATTCTGATAATATATTTTGTATTATTTTTAGTATTCAGGATTTAGTACTGTAGAAGAAAGCAACTCATTTTATAAAGAAAATATTAGGATGGGGCAGCAAGGTCTTTCTGTAGCATTTGATCTAGCTACACATTGTGGATACGATTCAGACAATATAAGAGTTCAGGGTGATGTTGGTATGGCTGGAGTAGCTGTGGATATAGTGGAAGACATGAAAGCTCTGTTTGATGGCATTCCCTTAGATAAAATTTCTGTATCCATGACAATGAATGGTGCAGTTATTCCAGTGTTGGCTATGTTCATTGTTGCTGGTATGGAGCAGGTAAGCTGAAAGAATTTATTATTCCGGTTTATTATTATTTCATAACTGCAGTATATTATAACTAGATATTTGCATACAATTTTACATTTATTTATTTATTATTTATTTTTTACTTATTAAGAATTCTTTAGTACAAAGTAAACAGTATATAGGAGGGCCATGTCTCATTTTCTGAGTATAGCTATTTGAGCATCATTAGTGATTTTTTGGAGGGAGGACAGGGAGATGCATACTAAGATTTATATATAAAATTAAAGTTTCCAAGAAATTATATTGTTTAACTTTATCCAAATGTAAGCAGACAAATTTTGCATATGAAGTATCTTCATGACTAGGCTAATGGTTTCACATTAATTGCCTTATTATCCCATAATGCTTTAAATAAGGTTACATGTGTTGCATCTCCTGAATTTTTTAAAATTTCATAATTTTTTAAAATTTGCTCTTTTAATTTCTCCATCCAGTATCTCTGGTCCAAGGGCATTTTTCAACTTCATATTTTGAAGTTGAAAAATGATAATTTCACTGTGCATGGTATCAGTGAATAACTCTTCAAGATATTCCTTCTGTCTCTTTGTTATCAGTAGGTAATTTTCATTTTTTGTCTCATACTTTACTTTTTTTTTTAGGAATACTGGTGTGTACAGCAATTATTCAGTATGCCTTGTCAGCTTCTCTTGTTTTTAATTTATGTTCAATTTCTTTGCATATTTCTTCTATCCAGTTTTTTTTTTTTTTTTTTACAAACTTCCTTAATCTTATTTTCTACTCTTCAATATTGTTCTTTATCTTCTATATGTTCTTCTATTAAATTATCTCATTGGTAATTCAGGACTTCTATTGTTGTAACTTTGTAAATCCTAACACATGGTCTTGCTGATCTTTTAATTATTTCCTTGATGACAGTGCAGTCTTTCTTACTATTCATTTCAGGTGTGCAACATTTTTTTTTGTTTGTTTTTTTTAATTTTATATCTGAAAATATAACATACTGAAAATAAAATTTCAATAGTTCAGTATTCTATTTTATCTTCCTTATTCTGCTTCATTTCATATTTCGCAATAATAAGTGATTGGGCACACTCTCCATTTCAGCTGCTGGGTCAGTCAGTGTAACATGACTTTAGTTGGTTTCTTTATCTCTTCTTGACTAGTATATAGCCAGTCTGGTATTGTTCAACATCTTCTGGTGATTTCCATGTATAGTATCTTGTTTGGTACTTCAAAAGGCATGCTACCAACTATAAATCCATGTTAATTTTAGAAATCTAACACACTTTCTCCTCATGCATTCTCCCTATCTAATCCAGATTGTCCAGTTTCTTCACACTTGCTGTCCTTGCCAACTACTGCAGTAGAATTGCTCTTTATCTTTAGTTGATGTTATAAGTTCCTCATATGTTTATTCTATGACATAATTTTCAGAATTAGTTGTCAGCATGTACATTTGAATTATGGAAGTATCTGCTGGGGTTGCTGTTAAGATTGTCATCAGTATTCTGTCATTGAGTTGCTACATATTTTTTATGTTATTTTCTTAATCTTTTCTTGGTAAAAAAATCTACACCATTTTGTCATTTCTCATCACTGCCATAGATTCTGCAGTTTCTATTCCAGTAATTGCTACTACCCTTGTATCTGATTTCACTGACTCCTAGAATTCCAACATCTTTTTTCCTTGCTTGTTCTTTTAGTTCTTCTGATTATCCTAATTTCAGCACTGATTTTGCATTCCAAGTTCCATACTGCATTGGTATTTCTTTACGCTTCTGATATACATTTCCTTTTTCTAGATAATTTTCTGTATTTCTTCTCATTTCTTCATTATGTGGAAGAATTGTATTTTGCCCAGGAATTTTTAGTACTATTGTCCCATTAAAAGGATGCTGGGAACTTGGGAGCTATAGTTTGGCTCCCAAGTTTCATCTCCATAGTAATATGCTTGAGAACGATAGTTTTCCTTTTCTTTCTGCATCACAGTTTTGCAACCATTGACTACAACTGCAGCTATGCCTGGTGCTGCCAAGCTGGTCAACTTAGATTTCCAGTATTGACTTAGAACAAGACTGCTGCGTCTTGCTATTTTTCATCTTTTAGCATATAGCTAAGCATAGTAGAATGACCACACCTGTGATTACCCTACCAGGAGTATATACTCCTCATGTGCTTTGCCCATTATAGCCAAAGCCATTCCACTCCCCATCACAATGAGGTAGCTAACAGGACTTGGAGGAAATAACATGTATGAGGGTGGTCTGAAAAGTTCTCGGCCTAACAATGAAAAAACGAATTTATAATTGCAAAATTATTTTTATTTTGCAACATAATCTCCCTTAAGACTAATACATTTATTCCAGCGATGCTCCAATGCCATTATCCCGTCCCTGTAGTGGTTCTCAATAAGATCTGAAAAACACCCCTCTACAGCTGCAATCATCTCTTGATTCGAAGAAAAATGCTAACCAGCGAGGAAGAGTTTTAGTTTTGGGAAGAGATAGAAGTTGGAGGGAGCCAAATCTGGGGAATAGGGTGAATGTTCAAACAATTCATAGTGCATATCTCTTAATTTTCCCATTGCCAAAACACCTTTGTAGGCATGTTGATGAAAGATGATTTTTTTCTTCTGCAATCCAGGTCTTTTCTCATGAATTTTTTCTAGTCTGGTTAAAAGATTCAGAATAATATTACCCGGTTATTGTTTTACCCTTTTCAAGATAATTAATAAGCAAAATGCCTTTAGCATCCCAAGCCACTGATGCCATGACCTTTCCTGCTGATTGAATCGATTTTGTCTTCTTTGGTGCTGAACAACTGGCTTCTGTCCACTGTTTTAACTGCTGTTTGGATTCTGGTGTGTAATGGTGAATCCAAGTCTCATCCATAATAATAAATGGGTGCACAAAATCATTTTTATTCTTGTTAAAATGCTCCAAGCACTGTTCAGAGATTTTCATGCGAGTGCGTTTTTGATCTGACGTGAGCAAGCGTGGCACCCATCTTGTGCAAAGCTTTTTTCATTTGCAATTCTTCATTCAAAATATAACTTACACGTTCTTTTGAAATGCCTATAGTCTCAGCAATTTCATGCACTTTGACTCGTCACTCATCCAATATTATATCGTGCACTTGATCAATGATTTCTGGTGTTGTTACACTTTTTGGACGTCCTTCATATGGATCATTTTCAAGGCTGGTATGGCCACGTTTAAACTTGGCAGCCCATTTCTTAATTGTCAAAAACGAAGGAGAAGAGTGCCCATAAACTTTTATGAACTTCAAATGAATTTCTTTTGGAGTTAAACCTTCTTTTACAAAGAATTTCATAACTGCACGACACTCAATTTTATTGATTTCAATGGATACAGACAACACTTTTGCTTCATACAGCTGTATAAAACAAACTCCTTGATAGAATGACTTGCAATTTCACATGGATGCTTATGATAGATGTAACAACTTAGAAAAAAAAATCTTGCTGATAGTGTTGCCATCTATGGTCGAGGCCTAGAACGTTTCAGACCACCCTCATATACCATCTTATAAATTGAAATTTTAAAATTGAACTGTGACATTTTTAGTTCCATGCACTTCAGTTTTTTTTAAACTCAAAATGATTTATTACATTTATTTATATTATTGTCACGCTTTTATTAAGCAGACTTTATATCAATGTTATATCAGTAAATACTGACACAACATAGTGAATAATATTGTGCTTATGAACCTAACTACATTATATATATATATTTTTTTTTACATTTCAGGGACTAACGACAAATCAATTGTCAGGGACTATTCAGAATGATATTCTAAAAGAATTTATGGTACGCAATACTTATATATATCCTCCTGAACATTCTATGAGAATTATTGGTGATATTTTTGCATACATCTCAAAAGTAAGTTACATACTTGAAGTTTTTTTTTACTTTTAGTGTTTGTTAAAATGTATACTTAACTTGATTATTAAATACTTAAGGAATTGACAGCGTATACTAGAAATATAAATTAAATCAAACTTTAATATATACTTTCCAATATTTCAGCAACGTCACATTGCCATCTTCATGGGAATTTAAGATAAAGACATGTACACGCAAGTACTATACAACAGCAAATGAGTAATGAAGCGAAGAAGCTACAGTTTGCCTAAAGTCCTGATGGTGCCCCCTAGTGGGCTATATTAGGCGTTCTTGGCCTTTGGGCTAAAGTTCTCCTGATGTATGTTTCCCAAATTTGGGGCAGTCTCATGCATCCAAATTTGTTGAGGATTGGCTTGTTCCTAAGGGCTGAGGCTAAGTCAATGAATAGTCTTTCATATTTGAACTTGCTGCAGTGTATTACTGTGGCTTTCTTCCACCTTATTCTGTGGCGAGTATCTAAAGCATGGTCTGCAAGTCCAGAGTGGCTGTACTTCTGAAATTGGATGAAGTCCTTGTGTTCTGAGATTCTGATATTTGCTGTCCTGAATGTTTGGCCAAAATAGGACAATTTACAGCTGCAAGGGACCTGGTATACACCAGGTAGGTCTAGGGTAGTGTTTCTCAACATGGGGCAATTTGAATATTTTGGGGGCAATTAGAAAATGTACATGTACATATTTATACATATTTATATTATACTTTTTCAGAACTTGGCTGACTATTATGCTAGAGGAGGGAGCATCAAGATCTTTGAGATGTTGAGGTGGGGCATGATCCAAAAAAAGTTGAGAAACACTGGTCTAGGGGAAGTGGTTGGTCTTTAGTGGAGCGGATAAAGGATGCCAATTTTCTATATGGTCTGTAACAAGAGGTCAGGTCATGTTTTTTTAGGATTTTGATGATTTTTTTTCCGAGGTGCCTCGGATGTACAGAATGGTGATGGATTTAGAGTAATCTTTTTTGTGAAGAGGGAGGTGGGTGGTGGATAACTTGGTTTAGTATTTTTTGGATTTTTTTGGGGGGGTAGCCATTTGCTGAGAAAGTGTTAAGGATGTGATTTAGTTCAGTGGTTAGGGCTTTGTCATTTGAACAGATTAGTTTAGCCCTGTTGAATAGTGTCTTAATAACTCCATATTGTTGTGAGGGGAGTGGTGGGATTGTTGGTGAATGTATCTGCCTGTATGGATGGTGGTTTTCTATAAACTGAGAAAACCAAGGTTCCATCAGGTTGGCAGGTGACTAGTGTGTCTAGGAAGGGAAAGCTATTGTTTTCCTCTTTTTCCAGGGTGAACTTGATTCTGGGGCGTTGGTTGTTTAAGTGTGTTAAGAAGGAGAGGAGTGTATCCGAGCCATGTGGCCAAATAGCGAACACATCATCAACATAGCAAAGCCACATGGTAAGTTTTTGTGGGGCAGAGTTTAAGGCTTTCTCTTCAGAAGTCTCCATAATGAAGTTGGCCAAGGGTGGAGAAAGTGGTGAACCCATGGCTGTCCTCTCTATATGTTTGTAGAATTTTTCCTGCCAAATGAAATAGCCTGAGTTCATTGTGAACTGAAATAGGGCTGAGATATCGGGAGGAAATTTAGTTTGCATTAGCTCTAAGGTTTCTTTGAGGGGAACATTTGTGAATAAGGAGGAGACGTGAAAACTGACCATTATGTCATTATGTTGGAGTGTAAGGTTTTTTACACTGGCTTTGAAGTGGGCTGAGTTTTTTATGTGGTGGTGGTGTGTGTTGCCAGTATAGTGTGTGAGAGCGCTTTGGCTGAATATTTAGCTAGTTTGTACATGGGAGAATCAATGCCATCCGCTATGGGATGTAATGGCACATTTTCTTTATGTATTTTTGGGAGCCCATATATACGGGCGGGGGGTCTAGAGTTATATGATTTTAGTTTGTTAGTAATCTCCACAGGGCAAGACGTGATCTTCTTAAGGAGCCTATGGAGTTTACTAATTTGTGAGTTGGTGTGATTGTATTCAACGGGGAGGTAAGTAGCCTGGTCTACTGGTAAAGTAGTTAGCTTACCTGTGTAGTCAGTATGATTGAGTACCACAGTGGCGTTCCCCTTATCAGCTTTGGTGATAACTATTTCTTTGTTTTTCTTCATTTCCTGTAGAGACTTGTATTCACTATTGGTTATGTTGGTTTTTGGTGGCCTTGCTTTTGTGAGAACGCAGGCTACATACAATCTAATATTGTTGGCAATGTGGTTTGGAAGGTGGCGAATCCTGCATTCAATCTGGATCATTAATTCCTTGGCCGGTATTTTCCTAGGAGCAATGGCGAAGTTGTGACCATGTGACAGAGTACTGAGTGCTTCAGGCTTCAAAATAACTGAAGAAAGGTTAACTACAGTGTTGGTTTGTAGTTTTGGTTTGGACATCGAGTTCTTTTTGAATTTATCAAACTTGTTGATATGTCTACTCCGTATTTTTTCAAATTCTTTATTTGCCGCAGTGCACGAGACGTCATGTAGAATTGACCAAAGTTCGTGATTTAGCATATCAGAAAACTCTTCCTCTAGCGTTAAAATAGCTTGGTTTGCCTCAGCTAGGGAACTGCGTGTAGCGTTAATTTGTTTCTGTAGTAAAGCATGGCTCGCGCAGTTATAGATTCGAAGAGCTTTCTGTGAAAAGAAATGGTGTTTAAATTAACCAGCCTATAAGCCTTTCTACAAGAATTACTATCATCCACAGAGATTCCATCGCACGCAAGGCCCGCCATTACGGCAAAATGAAGCTGAAGTTATCGAGACAACTGAATCGTCTGACATTCCTAAAATGCTGCTGGGATAATCAGGTAATCCCAAATTGTGTAAAATTTAAGCACCGTTTCTTTTCACAGAAAGTTCTTCGAATATCAATGATTAAATTTTGAATAAAGATAAGCTGAAATTCACTGAAAGGATAAAAGAAAGTTTGATAATCGTAGGTAGGGACACAACAATGTGCCCTTTGAGACCAATTCAGAAACTTTTTTGGTGGTAGTATGTACATATTTCTATAAAAGTAGTATTTTAAATTTATTAGAATGAATAAAAATAAGCAATGAGAAAACTAACACTTATTGCAGTTTTTTTAATATAATTTTTAGACCAATATTTTTATTTTCAGAATATGCCAAAATTCAACTCAATTTCAATCTCTGGTTATCATATACAAGAAGCTGGAGCTACTGCTACTTTAGAATTAGCTTTTACTGTGGCTGATGGTTTGGAATATTGCCGAACAGGTAATATTTTTCATTTCATCTATAATTTTCTCCACAGATTTTACTTCTGTCATTAATTGTTTATTTAATGTTCCTTCCCTTTATGAAAGGTTGTAAACCTATAGTATATCTCTACCATGGACAGGATAAGGAATTTTTTAAATCATTTTTTATTATTTTATTGACATTTTTTGTAGTTCTTTTTTTTTTTTTTAATTTATTTTTACATAGTCTGGAAACCTTACTCTATACCACACATGAACATTTTTTGTGCTACTTCAAGCCTTTTGTAAGTGAGGATGAACAGGTGACGAAGCATATAGAGTTTATATTTTATGGTTTAATTGAATGATGTTACATTACTAGCTTTCTACTCATCTTTCTGTGCTCTCCTCAATGCATTTATCAAACTTTTAAGATGAGACACATTCCCAAAGCCAGTTTTCATATGCACAATTCCATGGGCTATTTATCATTTATCATGCTTACTTTACTGCTCAATCTTTTCAAATGTTCCCCTCATCTCCTTGAACCCAGTTGACCATATCTGCATTAGTAATCTAGATATGCTCGTAACAAAGCCTTGTAAAGTGGGAAAATGACTTCCTTATTTCTACAACTTTAATGTCTTCTCTTTAAAAGTGCTTTTTATCCAATGCAGTGAATGACAAAACTTACTTATAAATATGATTCCTAAACTTCAACTTTCTGTCTACGATAACCTTCAAGTCTAGTTCTTCCAACCATTTAGATAATTTTACTGGGACCAAAGATGAATCTTGATTGCTTGCTCACAGTGATTTGTTTGGTCCCATTTGATCACAGTTAATCAGGAGATGTGTATAAATAATATTTTTTACCATTTTCTTACTGTAATTTTCACCACTAGTGGTATAAATTGTTATTATCAGTACTTTTTTTTTTGGAAAATGTTTCTGCTAATTTCATAATATTGGTCTTTTTATTGCTGATTTTCATACCATTCAGTTTAGTTATAAATGCCTGAAGACTTGCACTGGATTTTATTAAGAATTTGACATTTGTTTAGTAACAGACTTAGTTTGATATCTCCGGTTTTGAATTTAAAGCAAGTTTAATGATACTTTCCTTCACAGAGTGATCCATATAAATGATGAATAAGAGTGAAAATAGTGGGCACCCTTGTCTTTCACCTGATTTTACATGAAACTATTTTAAACTGGCCCTTTCCATTATGCATAGCATTATACGCACCTGAAAGGATGTGTGCTTTGCATTATAGGATACTAAGGCAATTAAAGTCATTAGTTTCTATATACAAGTAGCTTAGTCATGAAGAAACTTCACACATGGGCTTTCTTTGTTTACACTTGAATAAAGGATTAAATAAGAATAGAATTTCTTGGCATGTCTAATTTATTTCTGTACTGCTTATCTACTAATTTCTGACTACTTACAACTTAAATATAGACTATGTATTACTCTGTGTAAATCGACTCCAGCTGCCTTTCTGTATTTCAGGTTTAGGATGTGTTTTTTTTTTACCTTAAAGATTGATCCTCCTGATTATATTCTTCTTCAATATGTCCTGTCACAGTTCTGCTTATTTCATTTAATAATTTTTGAAAGTAATTACTCAAATATTCAGAATATCTTTTTCTTGAGCTTTTATATCACCTAAATTTCATCATCATCATCATCATCATCAAATTCCTGCCATGTACCCTCAAGGGGTGTACAGGATATGACAGTACTACATGAAAAAATTACATCATTACTAACTTCCTATCTACAATTTTCCTCCAAATCAGTCTGTTACTTGTCAAGACTCCAACATTATCAGATCTTATATTTCTATCGTCTAAGGCACTTTGTACCGTATCAATCCACCTATATCTTGGTCTTCCTCTGGGTCGTTTTCCTGCCAACCTGGCAGAGAACACTTGTTTTGCTAATCTTTCCTCTCCCATTCTATTTAAGTGACCATACCATCTGAGATTAGCTCTGCTAACGCATTCCTGGATGCTGACAATGTCAAGTTCTTTCCTAATATCCTCATTTTTAATATGATATTGCCATTGATGCCATCTGTTCACGCCTCTAATCTTTCTCAGGACTCTCATATCTGCGGTCTCTAGTCTTTGGTCAAGTGTTTTACTTCTGACCCAGCTCTCAGATCCATAAGTTAAAATTGGTTTGAACACAGTCTTGTATACAGCTAATTTAGTGTTCCGACTAATTTCTTTCTTATTCCATATGAATTTATTCAATTGACTTCCCACGATACCAGCTTTGCTGATTCTGTTGTCTATTTCTATATTTAGTTTACCATCTTCAGTAAAAATTGTGCCTAAGTAGCTGAAATGTTTTACTTGTTCCACAGGTTCTCCATTCACAACACAGTTGACATTTTCAATGATTCTGCCTATTTTCATTGTCTTTGTCTTTTTATTGCTGACCTTCATACCATATGTATTACAACAGCTATTCAATTTAGTCAGAGAATCTTGCAGACTTGTAGCTGATTTATTTAGAAGTATAACATCATCCGCATAAAGCAAAGAGCTGACATTAACATCTCCAATTTTGATGTCAGGTTTAATACCACATTCCTTCATAATGTGATCCATATAGATAATGAATAACAGGGGGGATAATGTACATCCTTGTCTCACACCAGATTTAACATTAAACCATCTTCCTGTACTTCCTTCAATTCTAACTGCTGAATCACAACTCAAATAAAGACTAAGTATTGCTTGATATAATGCCCCATTGACACCATATAACTGCAGCGTATTGAATAGCTTCTCTCTTGGCACCTTGTCATATGCCTTTTCCAAATCGACAAAACTTAAATACAGATCTTTGTTATATTCCCATGCTTTCTCGACTATTTGTCGTAAAGTGAAGATCTGATCCTGACAGCCTCTATTTGGCCTGAATCCAGCTTGTTCTTCACCAAGCTTTTCTTCCACAATTCTTCTCAACCGTTTCTCAAGTATACTTGCATAGATCTTGCCAGGAACACTCAGTAGGGAAATACCTCTGTAATTCTCACATTCAGTTTTATTTCCCTTTTTATATATGGGTACTATGAGAGCTCTACTCCAATCATTGGGAATTCGTCCCTCTGTCCAGGCTTTCTGAACTATGCAGTGCAGCCACTGTAAGACTCTTATACCACCATACTTCAGCATTTCTGGTCGAATATCATCTACTCCTGCTGCCTTTCCACATTTCAAGCCTTTGATGGCTTTTTCTACTTCAAGTATGGATATGTATTCCTGACTGCATGCCTGGTCAGTGTTTTTTATCACTGTGCTGTCATCACTGCTTGTTTCATTTAGCAGTTTTTCAAAGTAATTACTCCATACTTCAAGGATATCTTTTTCTCCTGTTTTCATTTCACCTTTATCATCTCTAATTCCTTTTACAGCACTCTTTCCTCCATTCCTAAGCTTCTTCAACAACCTCCAGAATATTTTGCCACCTTCTCGATATTTATTTTCTATATTCTTGCCAAAGTCCTCCCATGACTTTTGTTTAGCTAGTTTTACACACTGTTTAGCTTTCTTACATTTGTCTCTGTATTCTGTAAGAGTAACAGCTGCCTTATTTGCCAGGAACTTTTGATATGCTTTCTTCTTTTCCTTCACTGCCTCTTTAACTTCCTGTGTCCACCAGGGAGTTCTGATTTTTTTATCCTTGCACACAACCTCACCACATGCCTCTCTGGCAGAATCAATCAATGTTTCCTTCAGAGTTTGCCACTGAATCTCCAAGGTTTGATTCCTGTTCTCAAACTCTTTCATTTTCTTTTCAATAATATTTCTGTATTTTAGTCTACAGTTCACATCTGAGAGCTGCTCAACTTTTATTCGCTTTAAAACTTTCTTACATGTTATTCTTTTCAATATGAAATTCAATTTTATCCTGCTCAAGACTAAATAGTGATCACTTCCAATTTCAAATCCTCTGTACACTCTGGTGTCCTGCACCAGGGAGAAAACATCACTATCAACAATAACATAGTCAATGAGACTTTTCTTATTCCTAGCCTCTTCTCTCCATGTGAATTTGTGCAGATTTTTATGTTGAAACATGGTGTTAGTAATAACCAGTCCATGTCCTGAGCAGAAATCCAACAGATATTTGCCATTATTATTAGCTTTGCTCTTTTCTCCAAATTTTCCCAAAATATTTTTGTATGTCTCACAATCATTTCCTACTCTACTATTTAGATCCCCAACAAGGACCAACTTTTCCTTTTCATTGTGTCAGTTGCTTTTTCTAAAGCATCAAAAAATTCCTCCACTTCTACCTTAGTAGAACCTTCTGTGGGACCATAGGCACAAATAAGTCTCATTGTCCAGTTCCCCATTCTCATATTTGCCCACATTACTCTACTTGAGACTGACTGCCATTCAAGAAGATTAGCCTCGTATTTTGTGTTGAATACTATGGCTACTCCTTCTTTTCCTTGATTGTCATTGCCTGAATATAACATTTTGTATTTATTGCTCAGAAAGATCTCACCAGTTTTGGTCTTTTTTGTTTCAGTCACCCCTATTATGTCGATCTGGTACTTATCTAATTCCTCAGCTAGCTCCATTTCTTTGCCATTCAGGTTTCTTACATTGATAGTACTGATCTTTAACTCTGGTGATGTTGAGTTGGGGTTTGTTTTCAGATTTGTTCCAGTAGCTGACTTTTCGCTGTTCGCCCTGGTTCCCTGGCGAAAACAACGGGGGCCTTGTTTAACCGGGCGACGCCCCAGCCGGCATGAAATTTTGTCATGTTGTACCATCATTTTTTATTTTGGTTTAACCAATAAGAATACAATTTGGTCGGCTAAATCCCAAATTGCCAGCCCATCCTCGTTCGTTCAGTATCAAAGTAGATACCCAACAGGGTGCACCACGAGAAGGTGAGGATTGGACATTAGGTCAGAAGCCCTGGTCGGTTCTCCGCATTCCTTTAAAGGCTATGTGGAGGTCTCCTCTCAGTTATACAGCTTTGACCCTTAAGCACCCCATAACCTAAATTTTGCATCATCAATTACTTTTGTATTGCTCTTTACTCCATTTTGAAGATTTATCAACAGCATCCAGACATTTTTCCACAGTCACAGCATTTCCCCCCCCCCCCATATTCTTATGAAAGTCATTATAAGGTTTAATGGAATGAATAAAGCACATATAAATAATTAAACACAAGTTTAATCAATCCTGTATTTATCAGTCACTGAGACATCAACAAGGAAACTGTGGAAGAATGACATTGCGGAATAAAAATGGGAATAGAGTGACTGATGCAGAGGACATAGTGGAGTTGTTCAATGAGCACTTCATTGGAGTATTTCATCCTGGAGAAGAAGGTTTTAATACTAGAGGGATAGGGCAGGTTCAGGGTTTAAAGGTGCAAGAGGAGAGAGTGTTCCAAATAATGAGTTTGGAATATCAGTAAAGCTGTAGTACTGGATGGTATTTCACCATGGATTTTGAAAGAATGTGCTAAAGAACTGACAGCTCTGTTGACCTGGCTCTTCAATAAAAGTCTGGCTGTGGGAAAGGTACCCAAGGAATGGAAAGAAGGTAAGATAGTGCTGTTGCATAAGGGCGGTAGCAGACTGAAAGTTTCTAATTATAGGCCAGTTTGTGTGTCATCAGTAGTTGTTAAGGTCTTGGAGAAATTAGTGAGGGACTATAGACAGCGTTGTGCAAGTGAGGGTAATGTTATCTGTGAGAATCAACATGGATTTGTTAAGGGGGCACTCTTGCTTTAGTAATATGATTGCCTTTTATAATAAAGTGACGAGCATTAGATGATGGAAAGGCACATACCGCCATTTTTTGGATTTTGTGTAGGCATTTGACAGGGTGCCACATGATAAGCTGATATTTATGTTGCAGCACATGGGTTTAAATGTCGGGTTAGTCAACTGGATTCAGGATTGGCTATCTGATAGGTATCAGAGAATTGTGTATGGTGAGGCAATATCAAGGAAGCAGAGGGTGACAAGTGGGGTTCCACAGGGCTCAGTATTGGGACCTGTATTGTTCAACCTTTATATTAATGACATTGTCGATGGATTGCAAGGGGATATTCAGTTGTTTATAGTGCAGGTGTGGCAGCCCTGCAAGAGGATTTGAATAAACTAGACAGATGGGCAAATTAATGGGGATGTCGGTTTAATGCAGCAAAATGTAAGTTCTTGAAGTTTTGGATCCATCAATGAGAGGCTGCATACTTGATTGGAGGAGCTGTACTGGAGGAAGTAGGGGAGACAAGAGATCTGGGAGTGATGATTGATAGAAAACTGAAATTCAGGGAGTATATTGCAAAGGTGGTGAAGGTAACCCTGAGGATTGCTGCAATACTGAGAAGGACACTGACCTGCAGAGATAAAAGAGTTATCATTCCGTTGTTTAAGACCCTGATCAGACCACACTTGGACTATTGTTCTCAAATTTGGTCCCCAGAATTTGAAGGGGATAAATTAACTGTGGAAAGGGTACAGAAGCGGATAACAGAGATGGTTTCAGGGCTGTACAATATCAGTTGTACAGTCCTGAATAGAATATAATGAATAGAATGAATAGAAGCAGAATACCTAAACAAATTCTAAATTACCACCCAAAAGGTACTCTATGCAGAGGAAGACCATTAAAAAGATGGAATTGAGTCCAGAACAGGCCACTTGGCCTATAAGCCTGGAAAGGAAGAAGAACAATATCAGTTGTGAGGATTGGCTAAGGGAATGTGGACTGCAGAGTTTGGTGAATAGAAGAAGGAAAGGTGATATGATCGAGACGTTTAAACTGTTGAGAGGCACTTACAAGGAGAGGTCTTTATTGGAGAGTTCTTTCGCTTGGTGGTACAGCGAGAAGGAGCAATGACAAGGGGCCCTCCCTGGAAGTTATGAAAGGAAGCTGTGAGCTAGAGGATAAGGAGTGGTTTCTTTGCTTGGAGGGTGGTTGAGCCATGGAATGCATTGCCTGAGAGAGTGGTGAGAGCAAGAACAGTCAATGAGTTCAAGGAGTGGTATGATAGACTTTGTGTTTCCTAAGAAGGACCTCCCACGATGAATCTCTTGACTCCATCGAGGCCTGAATAATAATAATAATATTAAAATTGCTAAAAAATATGGTGTTATCAATACCCTTGTCAATAGAGCTTCCAATCTCTGTTCTTCCCAGGCTGAACTTACAGCTGAACTCTCCTTTATTCGCCAGATCTACTTGTCCATTTGTTACAATGCCAAAGAGATCAATAAATTAATTTTTCCTCCCATTCCTCTCAACATGCAGACTATGGTAATGTAAAATTTCTTTATTTTATAATTATATATTGCATAACTCTCTTGTTAATTTCTCTATTCCCTTTTCCCTTATACTCCTTGCTAAATAAGATCTTTTGCAGCACCTTTTTATATAATCCTCAGTGGCCCTATTTTTAATAAAGATCGTGTGCAGAACCTTCAAACAAAGAGAATGCTTCAAGCTAGAGCCAATTTCTCCCTGATTGAAAATCTGGTATCAAATCCTTTTCGGAACTAAGAGAATTTGTTTGTTTAGCTGCGCCATCTTAGTTCCTATACAAGATAGAATTTCTTATCAGAGATATGATTCACAGATTATCACGATTTCCAAAACTATCAGAATTACTCAAGCCATTACTAATTTTCTTAACTGCAGTTGTAACCGTTTCCTATCTTGAACTCCCGCGCTTCTTACATATACAGGTTCTATAATTAAAGAAGGTGGTGCATTGACTTAAATGATCAGACATGTATTTTGGGTTAAAAGACAAATTTATTCATACTAAATACGATACATGTTAAACAAAACTTAAACTAGTTGAAAGGTTCTCAAAATTAAATAAGCTAAACTAACACACAAGATAAGGTTCACAATGGGTATTTTTCATCAGATGATATATAACAAAATCTGATATATATAACAAAATCTGATATATATAACAAAGATCTTAAAGGAATAGGTGCTAAAGTCCTGAATTCTGCTTTAACGAGTCCGATTACAAATTTTATACACAATTGCTCGCCCTGGCTTCAAGATATTATACAATAAGACATAAACTCTACTTTACCAGCCTGACAAATTCAATTAGACGATATTTCTCATTTTGTTCCTTTAGACTTTCTTCCGATCGTTTCCTTGTCTTTCAATTCCTTGTTCCTTGTCTTGACCAGTCGATAATTCTTTGGACACGTGCTTCTTTCTAACCTTATGCTCAGGAACCCATCAGACACAAATGTGCGCTTGGTGCTACTCAAAACCTTGGCATTTGCTGTTCGTCTCATTGCATTGGATACTATGCTTGGACAAGCCCGCTACTTAGCCACATCACTTAACTTAGGAAAGTTAAGTGATGTGGCTAAGTAGCTTACTCATTCCCGTCACATCGAAGCAACTACCCATGGAAAACTGCAGGGGACAGCCAACACTCAAAACTTGAACGAGTTGAAAAATAACCACCAAAAAAAAGCCTTGAACTAGCGTCGCTAAAACTTTTATAGGCTCTGCATCTGTTCTCCCCATTACGTCATTGATTTTGCAGGCACCACCCAAATTTTGCACATCGCACCTTCTCTTCTCATTGCGTCTTTGCGAGGTTAGTTTACACGTGCCTTTGATTCGTATCGCAGTCTGCCCACAGTCATGTTATTAATCGGATTATGATTGTTTACGCTAAACTTTGACCTTCTTGTTACAAAGTCACCTTTACAATACCTTATTTTCTTGTCGTTATTTAAGGACCATTTACAATCTTACATAAAATTTTTACATGAAAAGACTATTAATACTATATGTACAAAGATTCAACTATCATCTATATTACAAGGCATTTTTTTTTTCAGGAAGATTTTGCATCTCAGCTAAATCCCAAATGAAATACTGAAAGACAATTTAAGTGTTCATTCCAGATTTAACAGTAATACTGTTAATTAAATCATTGTTAATTAAATCTGGGTCACTTCAGAAAAAATAGCCAGAACTCTAAAAAATACAATCGTTGCTGCATTCAAACCTTAGCTGAAGCTAGCTTCCTTCATTCACTCTCCCAAGAATTCTCTACATTCTCTCTCTCCCTCTAGATGTTGAGAAAGTTCCTTATTCTTGCAGCTTAACATATTATTGTCAGACTGAGAGATCTGCTAACATCCACCTAGAAAAACATAAGAAATATATCTGCTGAAATAAGTATGTTCAGTCTGGTCTCTAGCTGACCATGGCGCAGAATGAAATGTACTTTATTTCACCACAACAAATACAAACTTGAGAGTTTTTTTTTTTTAAATCGGCAGAAGATTTAAAAAAATATATATAAAAAAATTAATAAATATAGTTGTATTAAACTTACCAAGATTTAAGAAACTTTAATTCTTAGTCTCCAACCCAAGTAAAGTAAAGTTAGCCAACAGTGCCCATAGAGGATGTTCTTCATAGGACTTTAGGCATTCAGCCTAATTTTACACTTATTGTTTTGTGCATTTTTGTGTGTTTTTGCAATTTTATTATTGTTTCCCTGATGTCTATATTTTCTGTCAGTGATATCTCACTGACAGAAAATATAGGATTGATTAAAACTTGTACTTAATTATTTATATGTGCTGTATTCATTCCATTAAACCTTATGAGTTCAGACCAGGACATAATAGTTGATTCTTACCAGTCTCTTCATAATTTTTGTTTATCATTCAGTCAGTGTTGCAGAGCGTGAGGTCTTGTGTACTGGACTTAAAATGGGCTGAGTGTTTGATATGTGACAAGGTATTGCTACTAGTAAAAGAAAGCACTTTTGCTAACTGTTTAGCTAGTTTGTAGGTGGGTGAGTCTATACCATCTACAATTGGGCATGGAGGTACATCCTCATTATTGATTTTTCGAAGTCCATAAATATGGGGGGTTGGGGTCTGGAATTGTAGGATTTAGTTTGTTGGTCACATCTGCTGGCTAGGAAGTGACATTTTATAGTGGTTTATGGATGGTTGTGATCTGTATGTGGGTGGGGTCATAATTTAGTTGGCGATAGGTGAATCAATCTTTAAGAAGGTCATTTTTTTATTATTATCTGTATAATTTAAAATAACAGTAGCATTACCCTTGACTGCTTTCAGGACTATATTATTTTTTGTTTTTATTTCTGAGATGTAGAAAGGCTTTGTATTCTCTGTTGGGCAGGTTACTTGCAGGAGGTTTCAACTGTGATAGCATGTTGGCTACATCAAACCTAATACATCAAGCCTAATATTGTTGGCCTCACAGGCAGGAAGGTTGTAGATTCCATGCCTGATCTGGATCATGAAATCTTCAGTTAGTATGTGTCTGGGCATGATGAAGTTTTTGCTGCAACTGAGTGCATTTATGATATCTGCTTTGAGGATAGTGGTGGATAGGTTAACAACATTGTTTTCGGGCAGTCTTGGAGGCATTGGTAATTTTTGTTTTTGAATTTCCAGACGTTTTGATGTGCTGACTTTTTTACTTTAGTGAATTCCTTGGCAGCTGATGCATTTGAGACATCTAAGAGGATCATCCAAAGGCTTGACATAGCCGACATGCTATCACAGGACACTCTACACCACTATACGCAACCATCATCTCCCCAATTTAATCCTTCAACCACCACTACCAAAATGATACTAACACCACCAGCAACACACAATGCCATCTACTGCCTACTACCAACATTGTATATTTTACCTGTATGCTGGATAAAAAAATCGGAGTTTCTGGGAGAAAAAGCCCTCCTATCCCCCATATCATATCATCTAACTCGCCTTCAAATGAAGAAAACCCCGATATTCTTCCAGTTGCACTATAGAGGTGATTAGTACTTTGCCATACGAAACTCATTTGCTAATTCTAGAGGCTATAATTATGTCTTTGTTATCATTATTGATGAATCCCTTTATTGTTATTTTTCTGGGGAATTAGAATGAATTTTTACATGGTGGGTTATTTAATCTGCAGTAACTCGATACACAGACAATTTATTTCCATTTCATATTTTGTCTGCCCGTCTTCTCATTTCACTTCATCTCTTCCCTCATTTTGACTATACCTTTGAAAATATATCAGAAAAAATTCTAAAAAATATTGTCGTCTAGTCTTCTGATACAGTTGTTTTCTCCTTCAAGGATTGAAAGCTGGTCTTAGTATTGATGACTTTGCACCCCGATTGTCATTTTTCTGGGGAATTGGAATGAATTTTTATATGGTAAGTTATTTAATCTGCAGTATATTCTCTACAGAGACAATTTATTTCCATTTCATATATTTTGTGCTTGTTAAATTTTAAGTAACAAATTAACTCCAAATTCCTTTCATCCTGTCTTTATTATTTATATGTCAGTTGAATATAAATTATATCATTTGGATTCTGTAAATAAAGTATCACATGTAGTAAACAACTTGTTTTAATAAATTTCATAATGAAACTTTTGTTTATATGCATCCCATAGAGTTCTAGGTTTAAACAACAACAACAAAAAAAAAAAAAAAAAAAAAAAAAAACGAGATATAAATGAATAATAAAGTAAATTATTATACTTGACATACAGGAAAACCTCACTTAACGCAATTAATTAATCTGTCAATTAATGTGCTCTTAAATGAAATCGCATTAGGCGAATGCAATAAACAATAGGAATAATTATAATTCATCCATCAATTAGCATAAATTTGCAAAAAAAAAAAATATATAAGCTATATTAGAGGATAAAATCATCAAAGCTAATAAAAATCAATTTCTTAAATTTTTATTTAGCATCTAAGCATTTTATCGAACTACTTAAAAAAAAAAAATCAAGTAAAGATGTTCAATACTCGATTTTTCATCTTGTCATGCAATTTGTGATAGCTAGTGACCGCTTTATCAAGATTTTGGTGGGGTTCGAAGCTTCGTTTCATAATAGGATCAGCATTAAACAAAATTTTTCTAGCATGCTCAATGTGATTGAAAACTAGCTCAAGTTTTTTTGCAGTTAGCTTCTTAGTCATAACATTCTCTTCTTGTTCGCACTCCTTATTTTCTTCATATGCATGCCATTCTTCTAGTTAAAGGAGATCATTCTCAATTATAAATTAAAGATGCCAAGAAATTATATTCTTGGTTTAATCCTTTATCCAAGTGTAAGCAAACAAAGTTTGTGCCTGAAGTATTTTCAGTACAGGGCAACTCGTATATAGAAACTAATGACTTCACGTCACTTGCCTTAGTATCCCATAATGCAAAGCATATATCCTTATAGACATGCATAATGCTATTCATTATACAGTATTTTAATAATAAGGTGGAACACCTTTTGGCTACTCTTATATGAAAATATGACTTCTGCATTATTTCAACCATGGTATCACCTCTGGGTCTTGCTCCCAGTGATGAGACCTTAATAAAGTTTAAAACTGGTCTGGGTAGTGACCCTTTCCATTATACATGTCCATAAGGACATGTACTTTCTTTTAGGAAGTACAGTATTTTTATGGGCACAAAGAAATGCCACTTAGCATGTGCATGCAGGTACACTAGCAGGAAGGCAAGCATAGAGTATGAAAGATAGACTCCTACAGTCCTAACCTGCAGCCTCTTTGGGGCAGTTATGGAAACTCACTGAAGGTCTCAAAATAATGGTTTCTTATATTTTGGATAAAGTGAGGCAGCCAAATTTGTTCAGATTATTGAATGCTATGTGCAGATTCTAGAAATAATCTCCAATTTGTATCCATTCCTCTATAAAAGAAAAGTTTTCCTTCCCATCTGATCTAGTGCTTCATGTCTGTGGCACGGTCTGTGACTTCAGATTCATATCAATGGCATGGATATGAATCATCAGATTCAAAATTTCCTCCCTTTTATGCAGGAACAGATACAAATCAAAGAGATTATTTCTAGAATCTGCTTGCTAGAATTGGCTGCCTCATTTTATCTGAAATATGGGAGGCCACTATTTTGAGACATCTTGTGAGTTTCTATTGCTGCATCGCTAGAGGATGCATTTGAGACTGTAGGATCCTGCCTACAGTTTTTGTGTTTCTTTATGCCCATGAAGATGCCTTGGTGACCAAGGTGAAATATTGGCATAGTAATTTATTAGCTAAATAAATTTAGTTACTAATTATTATCTGTGTACAGTGTTTTCTCCAATAAAATTCAGCACAAGTGATAATCATCATTTAAGTATCTATACCAGTTAAGGACAAACACCGAAATGTCACTTAGTTGAATAACCTCAGCTGAATTGTTAGGCGCCATCAGCATAAGAAGCACAAATGGAAAACAGGTGGAGCTAGTAGGAAAAAAGCTACATAAATGTGATTTCAACATATTTGATCTTAATGTGGCAAAAAAGACAAAAAGTTGCAATACTTCTAAATTAATGATGCTGTTATATTCAGACAGTACTTACTAACTTATCCTCTTCATGGCTACATGGGACAAAAGTCTGAGACATGTTTCTTCCAGATAACTCTGTCCTGAGCCACCAGTTTGGCTTCACTTTGTCTCTTCTAGCCAGCCAGTCATCTTTCCTTTTCTGTCATCCTTTCCCTTTTCCATTCCTCTTCTGGGATCCATGTCAAAGCCGCCTTTAAGAATCACTACTGTCGCATTCTCAATATGTGTCCAATCTATTTCCATCTCTATTTTTTATTTCATCAGATGCTTTTTTGCACAGTGAGCTTATATAAGTCATCATTTGTTATATATTGGGCAGAATGTTTTGAATATTTTACACCGACATAAACTATTTGAAACGGTTTGAAAACTATTTAATATAGCTTCCTCTCTTTTGGTCAGCTTCCATGTCTGACCATTGTTTTTTTAAGGTATTTTAAAGATTTCCAATTACTTTATTTTCTGAAAGTAGTACTTGCTTTTCTCAGTCTTTGCATTATATCCCTGTCAGTTCTGCCTTCGATATCTGCATTTGTCCCAATTATGTAAAATTGCAAACTTCTTTTATAGCATGCTAATTTATTTTGATCTTTTTTGTGGCATTTGCTGTTTCATTTAAACACTTTTGTTTTAGTTATATCTATTTTAAGACGAACCATTTCAGCTATTTTATACAAGTCTTCCGAGTTTGTTTGTATATCATTGTATTTTGATGATATCAACAATATATCATCAGCATAATCTAGATCTTCTAACTGTGACGTAGGATTCCATTTAATTCCTCTTCTTGCACCTGCAACTTTTCTCATAATCCAAATGATGACTATATTGAACAATAACCCAGACATTACGCCATCCTGCCTTACACCGGAGCGTATCTTAAACCATTCAGATGTTGCTTGCTATGCAATAACACAACTTTTACTTCCCTTATACATTTCATTAATTATTCTCACATATTTCTCAGGAATTCCATAACTTTTATTAATTAACTATAAAACTTTTCTGTTAGTATTGTCAAATGCTTTAGTAAGATCTATAAAATTTAGGTATAATGGGCTTCTAATTTCTATGCTTTGTTTAATGATGTCCCTTAAAGTCAAAATGTGATGCACAGTACTCCCATCTGTTCTCAAACCAAGTTGTTCATGCCTTAATATATATCTTCTATACTTCATTTTTAATCCTGTTTATCAATTCTACAGAAAAATTTTGTAGGTAATGGGAGAAGGCTAATTCTCCTTCGGTTCTCCTTCAGGATTATAATTATCATTACTTCTTTCCATTGTTTAGGTATCTTTTCAGTCTCTAGCACATTGTTAAAGATCAGTTGCAGTTTATCGGCAGCAGCATTTCTCTCTTACATTCATTATTTCATTTTTAGATATAGGTTCTGATGTTATATCTAAAGTTATGCTTACAGGAGATTCTTCCATTAATGAACTTCTGATTATGTCTGTTATATGTTTTCTATATTTAAAATCTTATCAAAGTGTTCTTTACATCTTCTAACAATCTTATCCTCTTCAGTTAGCAGCAAACCAGATTTTTATCTCTTATACCATTTACTTGCTTTTTTTCTTCAGAGCATATTTTCCTTGTCATCTCGTAGAGTCTTCCAACAAACTCTAATGTTACAGCTTTTTGTGCTTCTGCCAAACTGTCCATATAATTCCTTTTATTCATTCTTGCAAACATTTTAACTAACTTGTCTTTCTCTCTATAAGTACTGAAATTAATCTCTTTAACTCTTTGGGATTTAGCACTTTTAAACATCATTTTAACTTTATGCCTCTCTTCTATGAGTCTCCAGGTCTTGTCTTATAACCAGTCCTTGTTCTTTTTCCAAAAATAATCTCTTGCAACCTCATTATATACCATTTTAAAATTTTTCCATGACTTTTCAATCATGTTTTCTGAACTGCCTACTGTCTCACCTAGTTTCTCATTTTTCAAAATATGAAATAAATTTTTTATCAGAATAGAAAATGTTTTCTTAATTTCATTCATTTTTAATTTAGACATGTCATATTTATCCTCCCATTCTGATTTCTTTTTTTTTTTTTAATCCCATGCAGTTTTAATTTAATTTTGGCTGTTGCTAAGTAGTGGTCAGCTCCTCATCTTATTTTAACATCTAAGAGTGAACTCCTAAAATTATCCTTGACCGCAGTGTAATCAGTTTGGGTTTTGGTTTTACTGCAATAATGAAATCTAAAACGGGTGACATTTTAATAAATAATCATTCTGATAAATATTAAATAAAAATGTATTTATAGTTTTCCATTCAAAACCTGAAGATAAATTTTATAAATGGCAGAAAATTTTAAGAAAAGTGATGTGGGCAGATTTCAAAATGAGAGAGTTGGACACTAACTTATTTGTGCCTATGGTCCCATACTAAAGAAAGGGAGAAATGAAAACTTCATCTTTGTTGGAGATCTAAACAACAGTGTAGGAAATGAATGCCAAGCATATAGAGATGTTTTGGGAAAGTTTGAAGAAAAGAGCAAAGATAATAATAATGGTAAGACCCTGCTGAATTTTTGTTCAAAACATGGACTAGTCAATATCCCCACCACCTTGTTCCATCATAAAAATGCATGAAGAAAAGACAATAAACAAGAAAGGTTTTATTGATTATGTAATTGTTAATAGTGATCTCTTCAGACAGATTCAGAATACATGAGTGCACAAGAGATTTGAAATATTAAATGATCACCATTTAGTTTTTTGAACATTTAGATATAAAAGTAGTCACTAAACTGTATTTCTTCAGAATTGTGGAAATCGGTTCTGAAATGCTTGAAATGTTGGGATTGGAACTCAATGTACTATTTCCTTGTTAATTAGGTTAGGTTTAGTTTGTAGAAGTCAAACAGATGTTGTGTAGTTCTTTCTGAGAAGCTACTTAATTTCATATATCGTTTGATATTTAAAAGTTTTTCCTGTAATTGATGAGGAGTTGAACAAATAGAGTTAGCACATTGAATTAAAGATTTTATAATTCCTGTCTTTTGAGAAGGATGGCGTGCAGATTCCTGAAGTATGTAGTGTCTAGTTAAAGTGGGCTTTCAATACACTGATGTTAATTCACCTGATGGTGAGCGGATGAGAAGAATGTTTAGAAAGGATAATTTGCCGTCTCATTCAACTTCCATCCATCCATCAGTGGTCTTAACAGGCACTTAAGTGCCCATGACTTTCCAACTATTCTCGGACTTTGCAACTGTATCTCGAGGATAAGGTGGTTAGCCCTATGCTTCTCAGAGTGTCCTATGTCTGTAGATGCTTGTGTTCACAGGGCTGGTTTGCCTGTTCTGGAGGATGAAAAAGCCGAATTTCTGGGTAAAAAAAAACCCTACCTCTGTATGAGACCAGATAACTTTTGTTGAAAGAGACTAGATAAAGGTTCCTCACATCACTGACAGGAATCGAACCCAGGTCTTTCCGACCAAAGGGCTTTGTCTATATTGACTGAGCTATGGAGGTGCTTTCAAATTCCATAGTGAATTTAAATTTAATACATGAATGCAAAGTATTTATAGTATCCAGAAACGGTGGTAAAGTTTCTTTATTGTGTGGCAACACTGCAAAAATGTTGTCAGTATACCGAAACCAAAACGAAGGTTGAGGGTGTATGGATGAGAAAAGGATGTCTTCAAGATGCTCTAAATAAAAGTTGGTAAGAGCAGGGGAGAGTGGACTTCCCAAGTCAGTTCCTTCCATTTGATTATAGAATTTGTTTTGATTAACCAAATCTGGAATGTATTCAGAATGTATTATGAAGTCAAACAGTTTTACTATATCTTGTGAGAATGTTTCAGAAAGTAGCTGCAATATCTCCTTAAGAGGTATATTGGTATATAGGGATTCTGTATCAAAGCTCTCTACAGTTATATGGTATCATTGGGGCATTATATCAAGCACTACTTAGTCTTTATTTGAGTTGTAAGTCAGCAGTTAGAATTGAAGGAAGTACAGGAAGATGGTTTAATGTTAAATCTGGTGTGAGACAAGGATGTACATTATCTCCTCTGTTATTCATTATCTATATGGATCACATTATGAAGTAAAGTGGTATTAAACATGATATCAAAATTGGAGATGTTAATGTCAGCTCTTTGCTTTATTGAGATGATGTTATACTTCTAAATAAATCTACTACAAGTCTGCAAGATTCTCTGACTAAATTGAATAGCTGTTGTAACAGATATGGTATGAAGGTCAGCAATAAAAAGACAAAGACAATGAAAATAGGCAGAATCATTGAAAATGTCAACTGTGTTGTGAATGGAGAACCTGTGGAACAAGTAAAACATTTCAGCTATTTAGGCACAATTTTTACTGAAGATGGTAAATTAAATATAGAAATAGACAACAGAATCAGCAAAGCTGGTATGGTGGGAAGTCAACTGAATAAATTCATATGGAATAAGAGAGAAATTAGTCGGAACACTAAATTAGCTGTATACAAGACAGTGTTCAAACCAGTTTTAACTTATGGATCTGAGAGCTGGGTCAGAAGTAAAACACTTGACCAAAGACTAGAGACCACAGATATGAGAGTCCTGAGAAAGATTATAGGCGTGAACAGATGGCATCAATGGCAATATCATATTAAAAACGAGGATATTAGGAAAGAACTTGACATTGTCAGCATCCAGGAATGCATTAGCAGAGCTAATCTCAGGTGGTATGGTCACTTATACAGAATGGGCGAGGAAAGATTAGCAAAACAAGTGTTCTCTGCCAGGTTGGCAGGAAAAAATAACCCAGAGGAAGACCAAGATATAGATGGATTGATACAATACAAAATGCCTTAGATAATAGAAATATAAGATCTGATAATGTTGGAGTCTTGACAAGTAACAGACTAATTTGGAGGAAAATTGTAGATGGTAAGTTAGTAATGATGTAAATTTTTCATGTAGTAATATCATATCCTGTACACCCCTTGAGGGTACTTGTCAGGAATTTGATGATGATGATGAATCAGAGCTCACCATAAGATCAGTTGGTTGTATGGAAACATTTTTTAAGTTTATCTAGGAAATCCAAGGAATTCTTTATGTATTCTTGTGGATAAGTAATACAACTTATGGCACAAGTTTCTCTAAGAGAATGAACTTCTGATATCTTAGATCTCTTTTCCTTTGCCATCAGTTCTTGATATATTTCAGAAGAACAAAATTTACAAACAAATACAGGGAACTGCTATGGGTTTCCCCCCTCAACCTTCTTGCCAATTTTTATATGTCCAAGAATCCAATTTACAATGGAAAAGGAAACTAACAATAGTTTATCCTTCCTAAACACATTAGTGACACGCCTTCCTCTCCTTCACTGTTTACAGAAAACATACTCACACAGTCATGTGAGTGGGCTTTCCCACTACCACCATCTCTCTCAACAATATGGCAACCTTAAAAAAAATATACTTGGAAAATATTCAGGAGAAATTTACCTTTAGCCATTCCACTAAAGATCAGATTCCTCCTCTCTCTCATTGCCTGGAGTATATAAAAGTGTCCTGTTCTGTAAGTTGGCATGCTTTGTATAGACAGGCAGATCAGTCACCATCCACTTAGATGAACACAAAACATGCATCTGCAATCATCATCATGGTCAATCTGATCTTGTGGACCATATTGGATATCCTTCACTGGATCTGGAAAAAAAACACCATTTTTATCACAGTAAATTTAAAAAAAAAAAGACTTTTTTTTTTAAAAATTTACAGGTTAAATCTGGATACCACCCACCTAGGGTCAGATCTACGTGTTTCATTTATTACCATGTTGCCCTGTGTGTTATAAGTGTTCATTTGTATATTCCTCTGAAGATTTCTCAGTGTCTGAGACAAAATGTTGGAAGAAGTAAAATAGTTGTTAGTCCTTTCTTAGTGCTTAATACTCCATTAAACCTCTAACGTGATATTTTCCAAGTACTTAAGCCTTAACATGGATATCTTGATCATTATTTATATATATTGATTAGCTTTCATACATTTTTCTCTGTCTCTTTCAGGCTTTCTATTAGCTGTTTCTGATAGGTGCTTTCAGTGTGCTTTGTTCTTTTCCATGACTGCATCTTTAACTTCTTGAGTGTTATTAGGCTCAGGTTTCTTTTATCTGTGCAGACAACTCTCACCATATGCTTCCCTAGCTGAATCAGTCAGTGTTTTTTTCAGTGCTTTTGAATGATGATCCAAGATTTGGTTCTTGTTTTCAAACTCTTTCATTTTTTTCTCTAATAATATTTGTATATATGGGTCTACAGCTCACTTCCGAAAGCTGCACAACTTTTTAAAATTTTCTAACATTTTTGCTTTCCATTGTCATGTTCACCTTTATCCTGCTCAAAACCAAAATCTGGCTTTGTTATCATATGTCAAGTGGTTATCATATTTGCTCCCCAACCAACAGGCTTTGGATTAATCCTGCCATAGGTGTGGATGTTTGTGATTGTCCTTAGGTGGGAGTTGAATTTCATCACCCCTGCTTATTGGAGACCTTAAGCAGCTTGAACATTTTCTATGTTTGTTCTCTAGAGCACGGTTTCCAGATTATGTAAAAAAAAAAAAAAAAGTTAAAAATACAAAAAATGCTATAGGTTTACCATTTCATGGGTAGGAGTCCTATAAAAATTTAAAAAAAAAAAAGGATCACTTCCTATTTCAAATTCCATTCATAATCATGTGTCCTGAACCAGTGTGAAGATATCACTATCAACAATAACAGTTAGTATGACTCTTATTTTTTATTTTCGTAGCAGTTAAAGGGTTAAATACTTACTATTAACCCCATCAAAATGCGTTGCAGTGTGTTGCATAATTTGTGTGTCTAAAGCGGCATATTGCCGAAATTTAAAAATACAATATAAAATAGTGGACTTTTATATCTATTTATTTATTTTTATTTTTTACGTTTTGCGCCCCAAACCTAGTTGCACCTGTGGCAGGCACCTCTTTTGTCACACCCTTGTTACGGCACTGTTATGCACACATCTTTTTATTGGAACATAGTTAGTGATGACTAGTCCATGTCCTGAAAAGAAATCTAGCATGCACTTACCATTATTATTATCTTTGCTCTCTTCTCCAAGTTTTCCCAAAACAATGTTATATGTCTGATATTCATTTTCTACTCTGCTATTTAAATCTTCAATAAGGACCAGTTATTTGTATTTTTCTTTATGTCAGCTGCCTTCCTTGTTATCTTGAAAAATTCCTCCACTTTTTCCTGTAGTATAACCTGTGGGATGGGCTGTATGTTCAGATGAGTTTCATCATCTGATTCTCAATTTTGAAATGCACTGATATTACTCTACTTGAAACTGCCTGCCAATTGAGAAGTTTATCTTCATGTGTTGAATGATATAGCTGTTCTTCCCCTTTTCTGATCAGTATTGCCCAAATATAAAATATTTAGTTTGCCCTTTGTCTTAGTAACACCAGTTATATCATCATGATACTTTTGGGTTCTTCTTTTTCCATTGATACAAAGAGGTGCTTATCTACCATTCTGCTGGCATTGAGCTGGAGTCTGTTTCCAGTAGCTGACTTTTCACTCTTTGCCATGGCTCCTGAAAGCTGCCAGATCTTTGTTTAATCAGGCAGTGCACTAGCTGGCTTGAAATTTCATCATGTTGTAGCATTATTTTGTTTTGGTTTAAGCCAATAAAGAATACAATTTAGTCAGCTACATTCCAGATTTCTAGCCCATCCATGTTTGCTCAGTATCCATCCATGTTGTAGATGCTTAATAGTAGCCACACCATATGAAGGTTTAAATTGGGCAGGGTCAGAAACCCATTCAGGATTTCTGACCTTATAATGCCCAATGCTGTATATGGTCCCTCACTACTTTCTCCAAGATCTTACTAACTACTGATGACACACAAACTGGCCTATAATTAGACACTTCCAGTCTGCTACTGCCCTTATGCAATGGCACCATCTTATCTTCCTTAGCTATACAACTTTTCTTAGAAGAAGCATTCATTTGTCTCTGACATATTTGGCATCCAAATAATTTTTATACAGCCATACTAAAAATAAGTGTTGATATGGTAATTTTAGAATAAGGAAAATAATAAAATCCTTGCTGATTTCTTCTTTCTTCTTGTAAAGAATCTGTATTATAATTGTCTTTAAATTATTCAGAAATTATCCTGTTTCAGTATTAATATTAAAAATTAATGCTGTTGTATTTTTTATTACTTTGAAAATGAACAAGTTTTATCCCTCAGTTTCACTGCTTCCATAGCACAATTGTGGATTCAATTCTACATTTACTTCACTTAAAAAAAGACCTGTGTTTGAACCCAACTGGAACATGAGAAACCTTTATAAGGGCTTTTTGTTACAAATGTATTTGCTAAATACTAAGGTGGCAGTGTTTTCCTGCAAAAAAATAGTCTTTACCTCACAAAATAGATAAATAGATAAATCATCTGAAGATCATGCAGTTAGCAGACATGTTATACTGACTTTGTGGCCTTAGTTGTCTTCACCTATAATTCCAATCAAACCAAATCCTGCTGCTAATTTTTCGTTTGAAGTATTATTGTTGATAGCTTTTTGTTACTTTAGCAGTCTCACTATATATGCAGTATGATAAATTATTAAAGTATGAATTAAAATAAATATATATTTTCTAATATGTATGTTTCAATCTTGTGTATTATAGGAAATTGCAAAAATGAGAGCAGCTCGTAGGCTCTGGGCTCATCTTATCAAGGAACACTTTAATCCAAAAAATCCGAAATCTATGATGCTTAGAACTCACTCACAGACATCTGGGTGGTCACTCACAGAACAGGTATTTCCATGCATGTTAAATTATATTAAATCCAGTTAAATATGAAAATTATCTCGGATATTAATAATAAAAGTGCATTCCATGCATCTCCGATCCATTGGCTATCAAACATTTGGTCTATTAAAGCAAGCAGTAACGTTGTTTCCCATCATCATTGATGACATCATTGATTATCACAATAGTTGTACACACTTTGCTACATTTAAGTGTTCTGATATGTCAGCATACATTTTTGTTTCGTTTCATGTCCTTTAAATTTCAGGTTGTCCAATTCAAATGCACATTGAACTGTTAAGAAATATTAAAATAAAAATTGAGAATAAAAGCTAACATAAAATGCAATGATTGGATACTCTGCTATGAAATCGTTAAATAGAAATAATAGAAAAATTATAAATGCATAGTAAATAAAAAATTTGGAAAACAACATTTGAAAATCTGATTCAGCAGTTTTCAGTGTGAATTTATGAATTCTGTATTTCAGAATTATTTATTTCATGATTTTAAAATTCACATAGAATTGGATCTCACTAGTTATACGAGGGTGGTTTCATAAGTTTCCGGCCTGACTAACTTTTAGAGGTGATAGAAAGAAAATAACTGTGTCACTTTTCGACATAATCTCCCTTTACTTTAACCAACTTTTCACATTTTTGAATTAATATTTCTATGCCCTTGAAAAAAATAGTTTGTACTTTTGTCTGCAAAGTGGCCTAAAACTACATCTTTCACTTCATTGTCATCTGCAAATTTTTTTCCTTGAAGGTCTTTCTTCAGTTCCAAGAAGAGGTAGTAATCACTGGGTTCTGGGCTTTATGGTGGGTGTTCAATCTCCTGGAAGCCACAGTCCTTCACTGCAGCCTTTGACAATAGCTGTATGTACTGGGGTATTGTCGTGAAGTAGGCGCACACCATGACTCAGCATTCCTCATCTCTTCTCCTTTATGGCATCATGCAGTTTGTGCAGGAGTGAAGCATAATATATTGCATTCACGGTGGTATTTCTTTTCTCGAAGTTAATCAAGAGAATTCCACAGCAATCCCAAATGAGGATCATAATAAAGGACCATGATTTAATCCCCAGTAACAATGGATTCCAGCACTTCTCTCTGATTCCTTTGACAAAGCTCTAAAAACTTGCCAGAAGGTCACATGATGCTCTTTCTGAATTGAAGAGAGAAGTTGGGGCACCCACCTTACACTGACCTTCATCATTTGAACCTTCTTTTGAATGATGCAAAAGACAGTTGTTATAGAAAGCCCTAACCTTGTTGAGATTTCTTTGGGGCTTCAGCTATCTGTCATTGAGCAGTTCCTCCTCAACAAAGAGACATTTTTCTCAGTCATCACTTCCACAGGCCGACCATCACGAGAATCATCTCTTCGATGCTCTCACTCTTCCTAAGTGAAACTGTTTAGCCCATTCCTTCACAGGGAAGGAGATATGAAGGAGAAGTTTCCCCATAAATGCAATCCAATCGCTGTTTGATAACACTTGTTTCATAGCCTGCCACATGTTAGTCAAATGAGTGCCTCCAACTGAATGATGCAGTTCATTCAACTACTAAACTCTCCATAGATGGTGCTATCTTCACGCATGGTGTTTTAAAATTGACACGAATTTTGTATGTCAGGCCAGAAACTTTTGGAACCTACCCTTAATTAGAGAAAATATGTTGCATTGTATATAGCATTACAAAAGATTATTACTATTATTACGGGCGACTCCAGGGAGTCCTTAGCCTCATCGAGGGAGGCCCTAAACATCATGTCCACACAACTATACGACATTCTCAGAGTATCTATCATACCTTGCCTTGAACTCACTCACCATCCTAGCACCCACAACAGACTCTGGCAACTTATTCCACTCATTTACCACTCTAAAAGTAAAGAACCCAGCTCTAACACCCCTGCTAACCACACTCTTGCCCAGCTTCCATAGGTGTCCCCTAGTTCTCCCACCACCAGTCCTGATCTCAAAAATATCCTCTAAGTTAATATAGAAATCCTTTAGCAATTTGAATGTCTAAATCATATCTCTCGTTTTCTGCCTATCAACTAATTTCTACAACCCACAAATCTTCAACCTGTTCTCATATGGTTCATTCCATAGACCTGCTATCATCGTAGTCACTCACCTGTGGATCCTCTCCACCTCCTCTCCATCAAGAAGGAAACTAGGTGACCAAATCTGGGCACAGTAGTCGAGATGAGGTCTTATCAAGGCTTGGTACAGAGGTACAATACCTTGCTTGTCTCTGCTCATCAAGGTATTTTTTGACAACCAAGTGAGTTGATGAGCTGATTTAGCTACTTTTGCAATGTGTCCCCTAAACTTCATCTCCCTATCCACCAACATTCCCAATTCCCTGGCCTCATCAATCTCCCGGAGTACAGTTCCGCCAATGTGGTATACTGCTGCTAATCGTTTCACCCCAAAATGCATAACCTTACATTTTGTCACATTAAATTGACATCCATTCTTCTTAGCCCAGAACTCCAATCTATCTAAGTCACCCTACAAAACTTTGACATCTTCTGCATTCACTATCGCCCTACCCAACTTTGCATCATCAGCGAACAAATGAACTGTTCCACTTAGATCCTTCCCTATATCGTTAATGAACAAATTAAACAGCAGTGGTCCAAGAACAGAACCCTGCGGCACACCACTAGTCACAGGCCATCTTTTGGACTCAACTCCTGAATAAACTACTCTTTGATATCTCTCCATCAACCACCCACCTATCCATCTCACCAACCCTATATCCATTCCCATATGTTGTAGTTTACGGATTAGAATTCCATGTAGTATCCTGTCAAATGTCTTTGCCAGGTTCAACAGTATCACTGTAAACCCATTACCCTTATCCAGTTCAGCTGTCACTGTGTTATAAAACTTGAGCAAGTTACTGAAGCATGATCTACCCTTCGCAGAGCCATGCTGTCCTCCATACAGTATCTCATTTTCATCAATCCATTCCTGTATTTTTCCATTGATTACTTTCTCCAAGACTTTGACAACGACTCCTGATATGCTGATCGGTCGGTAATTTGCAACTGTAGTCTTGTTTGTATTCTCCTTTATGCAGTGGAACTATTTTCCCCTCTTTCCACACCTTCGGGACTAAACCAGACCCAAGACTCAGATTAAACGACATGGTTAAGGGCACTGATAATTCTTTAGCTGCTTCACGCAAGACCCGTGCCGGTATACCATCCAATCCCACAGATGTATTCACATCAAGGTTGTGTAATAGACTATTCACCTCCACTTCATTCATCACAATTCCTGTATAAATTAATGGTTCCTTCATTTTTTCAGTGTCACCACCTGGATGATATACTTTTGCAAAGTGCTCGCTCAGTAACTCCACTATATCGACTGATTCAGTGACCTCCTTATATTACCTTGCAGTAGGATGACAAAAGATCCATAGACATGATTTATAGCATCTCCTATTGCTGTGTGGAAGTTAGCATCTTTATAGAGTAAATAAAACCATTAATTTAATACTGTTTAAACACTATTGTGTTATTCAACTTCGTTCATTTCTTTCTTGAAGATGAATCCAAAATGTGTTATTTAATTAGTATTTAACTTGTAGTAAACTGACTGTTTTATTTTTGGTGCTGTATAGACCTGCTGCTTTAAAATACAGATACACCACTGATTTTTCAGCAACAGATGGTCCAGAACTTCTTTACAGATAAAATTATGGGAGTGCACTTGAAATTCCTGTAACCCTGATGCAGTTAAGCACATGCCAACAACACAGTGTGACTGTAGTGAAGGATGGATTTAAAGTTTTAAGAAGTGTCGTGGAAATTCTATTCATAATTTATGATGGAAAATGGTCAGCAGACCACAAAGGAGTGTATGTGGACAAATTTGGCAAACTTATACTGCACGATTGCTGCAGTTTCGAGCAAGTGTAAACTGCAGTTGAAACAGCATTATATTTGCGATGCACACTCCAGAGAGCATTAATGGTGGTGGTCCTAAACATAATAAACTTGCAATTATACCAACTTAAAATGGCTATATGGCACGACAGTGGGTCTCGCCTCTAGCCAAATTTTGTATGGAATATTTTGAAAATCAAGCACTCAGTACAGCTACACATAAATTAGTGGTCTCACTATGATATATAGATGAAATTAAAGATGCCAGGAAATTACACTGCTTGGGAAGAGGTCAACAGACATCCCCATGTGCAAGGTGCATATCATGCCATGTAATGAGTCACATGTTTGTAGCCAGTATAAATTGGAGGAATATGATGCTCCCAAGTCAATGCAATTGTCCAGGCGAAATGGCTGCGAGAAGGGAACTAACGGAGTTTGAAAGAGGCATTGTGATAGGATGACATGTTGTAGTCCAATTATTCGGCAAATTGTTCACAAATTGAGCCATCCCAGGTCAACAATCAGCGATAGCATACTGAGATGGAAACACAGGGAGTTTTTTCATCTAAAAATGCAAGTGCTACCTGCAGTGAATCCCCCACCACACTCATCGAATGTGAACATAGGATGCTACAAAGGATAATATGTAAGAAATGCCATTTGTCAACCGATACATTGAATGCAGAGTTCTGGGCATTGACCAGAACACAAATCTGCACAAAAACATTCTGAAACAAACTAACAGATAAGCTTAGGTGTTGATGGTTATTCATGACTTATTTCTTATTTTTCACGGTATTAACAACACCACAAACACTTTTATCAACAAAGATGTTTTATTAACGCTAATATTTTGCTGATTTTCAACTCAGCATCATCAGAGCACAACACACTTGTAAACGCAGCAGTGAGTGAGTGAAACAATATAATTGCAAAAGACAAAAGATCTAAGGTCCTATTTCTTGGCGCCCCTCTAGTGAAAAAAAAAAAAGCAGTTATCCAGGAGTTTAGGATAACCGTCTCCCAAATTTTTGGCAAATTAATGCAACCATATTTGTTAAGGTTGGGAGAATTCTTCAAAGCCATTGCTGACTCAAAAAATAATCTTTCAGATCTATAACGACTCCTAAATAGCACATTCGTTTTCCTCCATCTAATCCTGTGTGAAGGAGTGTCCAAAGTGTGGTCTGCCAGTCCCGACTTGCCGTAGTAATAGTAGCGAATGTATCTTTCATGTTCTTCCAGGCGGATGTTCACTGATCTTCCTGTTTGCCCATAATAGGCCAAGTCACAGTCGCATGGAACTTCATACACTCCTGGGTATGCTAAAGGGTGAAGTTTATCCTTAGGCGAGCGGATCAGAGTTGCCAGCTTGACATGTGGTTTGAAAGTGGTGCGAAGGCCATGTTTCAACAATACTTTGGCTATCTTTTCCGATGTACCTCTGATATAGGGAATAGAAATGGTCATGTTGTATTTTTGTGTATTAGGGGAGGGCAGAGTAATGGGCCTATGTAGTATTTTATCTATTTTGTAGGGATTGTAGCCGTTGGCTAAGAACGTATGGCGCAGGTATTGGAGTTCAGTGGTCAGAGCTGTATCGTTAGAACAAATGGCTCTGGCTCTGTGTGTAAGTGTTTTTAAAATGCCGTACTGTTGGACTGGATGATGATGTGATTGTTTATGTAGGTATCTTCCTGTGTGTGTGTAGGCTTTCTGTAAATAGAAAAAGATAGTGATCCATCTGAAAGGCGGGTGACTAATGTGTCAAGAAATGGTAAACAGTTATTTGATTCTTTTTCTACTGTGAAGTGAATTTTGGGGTGTTGGCTGTTTTAGGTAGGTGACAAAAGCATCCAAAGTGTCTTGTCCATGGGGCCAGATGGCAAACACATCATCTACATAGCGTAACCACACTTGTGGCTTGTATGTATCTGTGGTAAGTACTTTGTTTTCAAAGTGTTCCATGTAAAAATTTGCTAACGGGGAAGAGAGGGGGGAACCCATAGCAGTACCATTAATCTGTTTGTAGAATCCCCCCCCCCCCATGTAAAGTAACCTGCATTCATGATAAATTGAAATAATTCAAAAATTTCTGGGGGAAATTTAGACTTGATTAAATCAAGAGTGTTTATAAGTGGTACATTGGTAAATAAGGAGGTGACATCGAAACTAACCATTATGTCTGAATCTTTTAGGATTAGATTTTTAACCAGTGTTTTGAAATGGATTGAATTTTTTACAAAAGTAGAGGAGTTGCCAGTAAGGGGGACAAGCGACTTGGCTAAATGCCGGGCCAGTTTATATGTGGGACTATCTATGCTATCAACTATGGGGCGTAGGGGAATATTAGTTTTGTGGATTTTTGGTAATCCATAAATACGGGGTAGTTTAACATGAATTGGTTTTATTTTCCTGATGATTTCTTTGGGCCATGATGTCACTTTTTTCAGTAATTTTCGGACTTTTTTCTTTTGAGACATCGTAGGGTCTCGATGTATAATTTGATATGTGGAACTGTCACATATGAGATCTTGCATTTTTCTGTTATACTCTTCTTTATTCATGATGTATTTCCTTTATCGGCTTTTGTAATAATAATATTTTTATTATTATATAACTTTTTAGGGCAGTTATTTGCTTACGTGGCATATTGCTTTTTGGAGGCTTAGCCTTGTTTATAATACTTGCTATATCTAGTCGCACGTTATTGGCCATTGCTGGCGGAAGATCGTGGATACCCCGTTCTACTTTCATCATAATTTCTAGTTTAGGAATTTGTTTGGGCGTGACGACAAAGTTATGTCCTAGACTGAGAGCGTTCTTGGCTTCTTCAGTGAGTGTTTCCGACGATAGGTTTACGACCACGTGGTCTCATCGAAGTTGCGGTCGGGACTTCGTATGTTGGCACTGTTGTAGGAGTTCAAATTTCTTTATGGGCCTATTATGGGCAAACAGGAAGATCAGTGAACATCTGCCTGGAAGAACATGAAAGATACATTCGCTACTATTACTATGGCAAGTCGGGACTGGCAGACCATGCTTTGGACACTCCTTCACACAGGATTAGATGGAGGAAAACGAATGTGCTATTTAGGAGTCGTTATAGATCTGAAAGATTATTTTTTGAGTCAGCAATGGCTTTGAAGAATTCTCCCAACCTTAACAAATATGGTTGCATTAATTTGCCAAAAATTTGGGAGACGGTTATCCTAAGAAAAGCTCCTGGATAACTGCTGTTTGGTTTTTTTTTGGTGTGTGTTTTGTTTTTTTCTCGCTACAGGGCGCCAAGAAATAGGACTTTAGATCTTTTGTCTTTTGCAATTATATTGTCTCACTCACTCACTGCCGCGTTTACAAGTGTGTTGTGCTCTAATGATGCTGAGTTGAAAATCAGCGAAATATTAGCGTTAATAAAACATCTTTGTTGATAAAAGTGTTTGTGGTGTTGTTAATACCGTGAAAAATAAGAAATAAGTCATGAATTCTGAAACAAACTTCACAACATGGATTTCTTCCATGGTAGGACCACATTATCCAAACCAACATGCAGCATCATCTTTAGTGGTGCAAAGACCATATACAATGAGACATAGAATCTTGGAGAGCTGTATTATGGAGCAATGAATCATGCTACACCCTCTACCTACAGATGGACTGGTGTGAGTGTGGTGGATGCTTGGTGAACGTCTCTTGATATGGCCCTGTTTTTCCTGGTTTGGCCTTCAACCTCTGTTTGTGATGCAACGAGCAGTGCTTCCTACTTTGTGAAAATGGTCAGTTTCTACAAACTGACCATTGTCATAAGACTACTGCTTAACTTCATGGTTTGCAGACAGGAATGTCACCACACTTGACTCTCTTCCACAGAGCCCTGATCTCAACCCTATTGAACATCTGTGGGATGACCTTGAGCATTGGATGAGGTCAATGGACATCTGCCCCACAACAGTTCAGTACCTCATTACATGTCTGCAGGAAGAATGGTGCAAATTCCCATTAATATCTATTGCACACTTGTGGGAAGTATGCCACATACGATTGCTGCATTTATTGCAATGAAAGCAGGTTTTGCATCTCATTAGGGTAGGTGCCATGGCTGTTTGTTCCTCATGCTAAGGTTCTGTTGACTTCTTTCAAGCGGTGTATATTCTTGTTTTCTCCTTTATCCAAGTGTAAGCAAAGTTTTTATGTGTGTTTAAAAGAATGTGTTTAATATTCGTTGCCAAGAGTGAATAGTTTGTGATACAAGAGTGAGACCGGAGAAGTATTTGTTGGAAATGTTTTGTAAGTGAATATAAGAAATCCGACATGTGAAAGAATGAAGTGACTGATAATAAGGATATAAGGCAGGATTGGCGAGGTGGAGAATGTAACAGAAGCATTGAGTGGTAGTGCACAAAATATGAATGAGAGTTTGAAGGAAGTGGTTGAAAGTAATATGGATAATGAAAGAAACTGCATGGACTTCTTCACAGGACAAAACATGAGCTTGAGAAATTAGAGAAATGATTGGTGTGTGGTATGGAAGGACAGAGCATGAAAGAATGAGTAAATGGGAAAAGCATAACAGTGTGAGAGACTGGAAGAAAAGAGATAGTATTGTATGGGGATTTAATGATAAAGTGTACTTAACAAGAAAGTGATGAAAGCATGTTTTCAAGGTGCGAATATAAAAGATGTTAGTGACACTGTAAGTATGCAGAAGAATGGAGTGAACAGTTAATTGTATTGGCTGGCACAAATGATTTGAAAGGTGAGAAATGTGCAATGAGAGAAGCTATGAAAGTTGTTATGGAAGCAAAAATGAAGAGCAAGAGAGTAAAGATGGCGAGTCTGTTGCCTCGCTATGATAGCATAGAACTGAGAAGAAGGGCCATGATTGTCAATGAGAAGATTGTGCAGGAGGAATGGTGTGCAGTTTATTTATGTATGGAGTGAAGTTGATGGATGAAAAGACTTTTATATGCCTGAAGGACTACATTTAAATAGTTTTGGAATTAGATGTTTGGAGAAAGTGTTGTTTAGTGATAGTGTGATAGTACAAAACCAGGGAAACTAGAGATATTAGGGAGAATAAAATCAAGCATGTGTCTGGCTGCCCCTGTGATAAATGAGCATGGGTATAGTAATGACTATGCAATCCTGAACAGGATTTCACAAAATCTCCAGTTTAAATGAGTTGGTAATGACATTACACAAGGGTAACTATGGGTACAAAGGGACATTGAAATACATGTACACGAATGCAAGAAGTATCAGGAATAAGGATGAAGAGTTTTTGGCAATGGTAAGCTTAACTTGGACAAAAATTATTAGCATCACTGAGATCTGGTTCACTGAAATTGATATAGTTACAGGGATAGAATGTAAAGGGTAGTGTATTTTCAGGGAGAATAGAAGGAACAGGACAGGAGGTGGAGTATTACTAATGATAGTTGCAGAATTACAACCAACAAAATTAGCAGTTAAAGAGGATATTAGGTCTGAGGAAGATGTTTCATTTGAGGCTGTGTGATGTGAGATTGAGGCAAATAGGACAAAATACATTGTTGAGTGCTGCTTATAGACCAGAGGATCCACAGGAAGACATAGATGCTATGTCAGCAAATCAGCACAATGAGTGCAGACTGAACAATTATTATAGGAAACTTTAACTATTGGGGACATCATTTGGAGGGAGGAAAGGGGCATGTGTTCTTGGAAGCCGTGAAACGTGGAATTCTCTGTTAAAAAGGGGTTTATGTTCAGCTATAAGGCTGGTGATTATTAGAGAGACTCGGGAGTCATCTTGGAACAGTGCCAGGGCTTAAGAAGCTACAAGTAATAAATGTGACTACTGCATGGCAGGTGGTCAGAGATTGCTTGATGGTAGCACTATCAGACTGCGTATCCAAGGTCAGGAGGATATATGAAGTTGGAATTAAGTGGGTGAGTAGAGATATGAAGCAAGAGTTGCAAAAAAGGAAATATCATTGAATAAATATAAAGAAAAAATGATCAGCATGCTCATGAGCAGTACAAAGTGCAAGCAAGAAGGGTGATTAGTATGGGAGGAAGGCCAAATCAGACTATGAGAGAGAATTAGCCAAAACAGGCCAAAGTAAACCCAAAGGTTTTTTTTTTGTTATGTAGCAAGTAAGAGGAAAAATGACTATGGTAGAATGACTTTAAACAGTGCCCATGGTAGGAAAGTGACTGAACCAGAAGAAATAGTAGAGTTGCTGAGTGATTATTTTGCAAAGGTGTATCATCCAGGTAATAGTTTTATAGTTGCTGATGTTACAGAGATTTATATCAATATTGAGGTAGATGAATCGGATGTGTGCAGCATATTAAAAAATATGAATGTGAACACAGCAATGGGACTGGATGGCATATTAGCCCATGTACTACATGAATGTACAAGAGAATTGGCATTGCCTCTGACAAAGTTGTTCAGTCTAAGTGTCAGCTCTGGCAGGGTTCCAAGGGAGTGGAAAGAAGGTAAGATAACATAAAGGTGGCTCCAAAGCAGATGTAGCAAATTACTGACCAAATAATATAGTAGGAGTGGTTGTTAAAGTATTAAAAAATTGGTGAAAGGCAAAATGCAACAGTGAATGGATAGAGATGTGATACTCTATAGTAGGCAGCATGGTTTTGTAAAGGTAGGTCTTGTCTAAGTAACTTATTCACATTTTATAATAAAGTAACATCAGAATTGGATAATGGTAATGTCTACATTACGATACTGCTTGACTTTTCCAAGGCATTTGACAGAATACCACATGGAAAACTACTACAAAAACTGGAGAGAATAGGAATGGATATGAGGCTAATAGCATGGCTAGGAGGATGTCTGATGGACAGACACCAGAAAGTAGTATATGGTGAAGTGCAGTTTAGGTGAATGATGATGACCAGTGTTCGGTACTAGGGCTACTACTCTTTAATTTGTATGTCAATGACACAGAAAGATTTAAGAGGGGATATTCAGTTGTTTGCTGATGATGCAAAACTGGTGAGAGCACCAGTTTTGCATAAAAGTGATGTATATATGGATATTTGCATGTAGTATATCATATTGATGGTATTGGTTTGCAGGAAATCGATGCCATAGTTTTATGAATTATTTATACATAAACACAAGGTAAAGATAATAATTTATTATAAGGCCATATATTTCAGTTTGAAAATTACATCTTTCAAACTGAAATATGTAATTCTTCAGTGGCAAGAAAAAGCTGACACAAGGTAGAATGCAAACAATGGCTTTATTTGAAATAATTTTTTTTTATATACTGTTATGATTAAACTTTTCCTCAGTTAGAACATGACATTACTGGAAATATAACATCATGCAGCTCACTAAATAAATCCATTGTTTGCATTCTACCTTGTATCAACTGTTTTTTTGCCACTGAAGATGATCTGTAATTTTCAGACTGAAATATATGGCCATATATGGTAATAAATTATTACCTTCATCTTGTGTTTAGTAAATAATTGATAGCAAAGCAAGAGTTTGATATCAAGATGGCAGGAAAAAAAGTTCCAGAGGAAGACTAAGGTCTAGGTGGATTGATTGTCAAAAGTTCCATTAGAATGAAATGTTAGATACAACAATATTAGAGTGCCAACAAGTAATAGACTCATTTTAAGGAAAATTTTTGATAAGAAATTATTAATAATGTAATGCTGTCATTGTAGTCTGAGCATCCCTTGAGAGTACATATCACAAAATTGAAGATGATGATGGAAAAAAAATTTTAGCAAAAAAATCTAGTTGAATGCTATGTGCTTGCTACAGTTGTAATTTGTGCTTATGACAATGATGGGTAGCAAATCAGAAAAATACAGGCAGTCCCCAACTTACACAAATTATTGAAAAAGGGCTAGAAAATGGTAAATTATAAAACATTTTGCTTACCCCCCACCCTTACATTATTCACAACCATCTAATGGCAGTCTTCAGTAAGACAGTCAGTCCATGTGGTGGCAAGGACTTTCCTCGGTCTTTCTTTTATCATGAATTTACTGTATTTTTCATGGTTTGGTGTTGAATATTTTTTAGTGTTTGTGTGGATCCTGATACCTCATGATTCTAAAAAGTTCAAAGAGAAATAGAAGATGCATTAGCCTGTTATGGAGAGATTTGTGAAGAGAATAAACAAACCATATTCAGTCTTCTCTTAGTAATTTCTTAAGAAATGCCTGACAAACAAATTAAACATTTATTATTATTTTTATTATTTATTTTTCTGTTTTCTCAGATACTGTTTATACTGTATTATATTACTTTACATTAATAATTACATATTGAAATCCAGCTTGTGAGTGAACTCTGTGACTGAAACTAACAGAAATAATCTTTAAAACATGTTAATACACTATTGCATACACATACTGTAAACATGTAATTAATTGTGATTAATAGGTGAAGGGATTGAATTTGACTTATGTAAAATTCAAGTTACATAAAGTTTTGAGGAATGCACTTCTTACATAAGTCAAGGACTGCTTGTTGTAAGTTGTATTATATAATACAATATTATTATTACTACTACTATTATTACACCCTCATGGAGTTGGCAGACACATCATGTGAGGTTCATTCAACTGACAGCATATCTGTCATACTGAATCTTAAAATTCTTAATACTCCCTGCATTAACAGCATATTCCAGTAAATCATTCCATTCACTGACAGTTTTCTATGTAAAAAACATCCTCCTAACACACCTCTTCACCACACTCTTACATAACTTCCAGGGATGGACTTTGGTTCTTCTCCCTCTTGCCTTCGACTCTTTTTATAAACTCTCTGGATTAATCTGATAAAATCTCTCTTTAGAATTGTCTTTTTTTTTTTTTTTTTAAGTAATATGTTTTTTATTGATTCCACACATGAGAGGTATGAAGAACCTATAAGTACATCAGTGCTGTGTATAGAGTGCATGTAAGGGCTGGGAGAGAAGTTTATTGATAATTTTCTTGAAAAGCTTCAGATTGTAGCTGTTAGGGAATACTTCATGAGGAAGTCTGTTTCAGAGGACAGAGGTAGATGAAATAATGAGAAGCAGATTCAATATGGTTTCACTTGTACTGGAAAGGGATGCTAAAAGTAGAGGAATGAAGTTTGCAGGTTCAGTGAAGCAGTGACCATGGAGGTACGTGCAGAACATATGCAGAGAAGTAAGAACCTATAAGTACATCAGTGACATTCACCTCCAGAAGAGACTGGAGGTGAATATCAGTCCAAAGAGAGAGAGAGAGAGAGATCTAATCCTGTCTCATGATTTGTATATTATTGAGAGTAAGAGAATGTAAGCTGAAGTCCCTTTTGCAAGAGAAAAAGTGAGACTGCATCTTGGTGGCATTGAAAGTGACTAGGTTCTCCTTGCTTCATTGAAGGATGGTATGGAGATTAGTGTTTTATGCACTGAGTGAAGATGATCTTGAAGCTTGGGATGTCTACAGCATGATTTGTCAAATGGATGGAGTGTACTGTCATCAGGAAAGCTATGAATTGGATTAGTGGTAATGCAGAGTAGGTCATTTATGTATAGTAGAAAGAGGGTAGGTAATAGAACAGAGCCCTGAGGCACTTGTGCATTCCTGGTGAAGTTCAAAGAGAGGCACAGCGAGAAAGTTGTCTACCTAGTTACAGAGAATTACAGAGGATGTCAGGTATACCAAAGGATGACAGTTTGTATAGCATGTCATAATTCTAGATGAGATCAAATGCTCTGGAAATATTAAGAGTGACAGCACATTTCTCTGAGCCTTTCCATGACACATGTCCAGTAGTGGGTGATGTAGGCTAACCATATTCAGCTACCTTTTAGTATCTGCAACCAGGGTTGTCCAATATATAAGCACAAGACTGTTATAGCCAATAAAAATTGCAATAGGAATGTTGAGAATGCAGATGATTAGAACACAAAAATTATTAGAAATATGTAGTAAAATAATGAAATATGGACTGCTTTGTACGTGACACAGCCAATGGGCATGCGTTACGATATACTAATATAAATTTGCCTTTTTATTTATAAAATTAACCATCCTCATGGATAATGAAGCTGAAGGTTCAAATTTAACTACAGTACAGTGTGATAATGAATTTCAAGCATATATTATTATTTTCAGAATTTTTAATTTAGCGATGTAAATGTACATCAATGGGATTCTGGGTTCACACGCAACCAATGTATATTTACATCGATAGGACTCAAAGTGTTAATACACTCACTCTCAAACCAAGGTACTGTGAGTTCCAGTCCCATCATTGTCATGGGTGTTAGTGGTTGGAGGATGAATTCCATTGGCCATCATGAGACCACCACTCCACTTATTGAAAACCTGAAGCGGCTTGAAAGTTCCATGTTGGGTTTCTAGATTTTTTAAAATTTATTACCAAAAAAGAAATAATAAAAAATGAAAAAAATGTCCTTAGTCCTACTAATTACCATAGGTTTATAACAACCTTTCAATGGGAAAGGGAAGAAGGAACCAAAGCCACTGAAATTTGCTTATAAATAAATTCATTCTTAGTACTAACCTTCACAATGTTTATTTCCCCCACTAGTCTACAAAACCACATCTTAGATGTGGTTTTGTAGACTAGTGATGGCCTCGACCATAGATGGCAACACAAATGACAAGATTATTTTTTTCTAAGTTGGTACATCTGTCATAAGCATCCATGTGAAATTACAAGTCATTCTATCGAGTAGTTTGTTTTATACAGTTGTCAGAAGCAAAAGTGTTGTCTATATCCCTTGAAATGGATAAAATCGAGTATCGTGTGGTTATAAAATTCTTTATAAAAGAAGGTTTAATGCCAAAAGAAATTCATTCGAAGTTCATAAAAGTTTATGGGCACTCTTCTCCTTCATTTTTGACAATTAATAAATGGGCTGCCAAGTTTAAACATGGCTGTACCAGCCTTGAAGATGATCCATGTAAAGGACGTCCAAAAAGTGTAACAACACCAGAAATAATTGATCAAGTGCACGGTAATGTATTGAATGACTGGCGAATCAAAGTGTGTGAAATTGCTGAGACTATAGGCATTTCAAAAGAACATGTAGGATATATTTTGCATGAAGAATTACAAATGAAAAAGCTTTGTGCAAGATGGGTGCAAGATTGCTCACAGCAGATCAAAAACACACTTGTATGAAAATTTCTGAACAGTGCTTGGTGCATTTTAACAAGAATAAAACTGATTTTGTGTGTCGATTTATTACTATCGATGAGACTTGGATTCAGACACCAGAATCCAAACAGCAGTCAAAACAGTAGACAGAAGCCGGTTGTTCAGCACCAAAGAAGACAAAGTCAATTCCAATAGTAGGAAAGGTCATGGCATCAGTGTTTTGGGATGCTAAAGGCATTTTGTTTATTAGTTATCTTGAAAAGGGTAAAACAATGACCAGGGAATATTATTCCGATCTTTTAACCAGACTAGATGAAAAAATTTGTGAGAAAAGACCCAGTTTGCAGGAGGAAAAAAAAAATCATCTCTTATCAGGACAATGCACCTGCCCACAAAGGTGTTTTGGCAATGGGGAAAATTAAGGGATCTGCACTATGAATTGTTGGAACATCTACCCTATACCCCAGATTTGGCTCTCTCTGACTTCTGTCTCTTCCCAAAACTAAAAATCTTCCTCGCTGGTCGGCGTTTTTCTTCCAATCAAGAGATGATTGCAGCTGTAGAGGGGTATTTTGCAGATCTTACTGAGAACCACTACAGGGATGGGATAATGGTACTGGAGCATTGCCGGAATAAATGTATTAGTCTTAAGGGAGATTATGTTGAAAAATAAAAATAATTTTGAAATTATAAATTCGTTTTTTCATTGTTAGGATGAGAACTTTTCAGACCACCCTCTTACTTGCAGCTTCTTCGAGCACTAACTTGAGTTTTTCCCCATTGCATTCTCTTTTGCTTTTTTTGTCTCAAAGATGGAATTTGTGCATGTGTTCACTCTGATATACCATGTCAAAAGTTTACAAATTAGAATCTCTTCTTTTTGATCTGCTTTGATTAAAATTCTCTCTGCTTCATTTTATCAAATTCATTTGTTGTCTCTGTCCCAACTGATTTTCTCATTACGTTCAGTTCTGTTGCAGCCTGGGGTCTTCCTTGCTTTCTTAATGCCTCTATCCATTCTGAATTTTTGATTTCCTTTCTTTAAATGTTGATTTTTTCCCCATTCCAACTAGCCTAATAATGAGGGCATCTTCTCTCAAGATTTTAATGTTTGCAATATCATTTGATTATCCTTTTCTAACTGTATAAATCAAGCATGTGCTGAAACATTACTATCAGCAGTGATCTTATACAAATTTTTCTCATGCATACCAGAATTACCTAATAACACAAACCACTCTACATCTCTTCCTCACTAGTAACCCTTCAAAGAGATTATTTTTCTCTGGGCTATTCACACTACAACCTAGTAATGATGTCTTTATTGAGTATCCTCTGGCATGATAAGAATTCCTTCTGTAACAGTCTTTGTGATTTTGATGTCTCATTTCCTTGGATGAATTATTTTATTCACATTTCTGATCCTGACCTTTCCACTAAACACATCACCAGTGCAATTCTTACTGGAATGGAAATGGTTATTCCATATTTCACTTTTTATAATTCTTCTTTATCTAAGCCTTGGTTCTCCAAGACATCTATGGAGGCTATATAATTAAAATCTATGTGTATTAGAGTTTTGCTTTTAACAAAATCTCCAGTTTCCATTTCTGTTTATACCAAATCTTAAAATAGTTAACAGTAAACTATCAGTGAACTCAAATTAATTTTGAAAGAACTAAAATCAGGAAACTTACATCATGCATATTTGGCAAGAAACCAAATATGCACAACTTCTGTTTGTATATGATGTAAGTTTCCTGATTTTAGCTCTTTCAAAATTAATTTGAGGGCACTGATTGTTTACTATTTGCTATTTTAAGATTTGTATTAAATAGAAATGGAAGATGGAGATTTTGTTGATTTTGTGCTCCAAAGCTGTTGTCATAACTAGGGCTCAAAAGATAATACAAAATTCTACTCACCATGAAAAAAATATCCTTGTCAAAAATCTCGCTCCCCCATTTTTTTTATATGCCCTAATAAGACAATAGAAGTTCCATAAAGTAATTTAGTAGTGCTGTATCAGTGTTTGTGAGAACCATTCCAGGAAGTCAATAAATAATAAGAAAAGGAAGAACAGTATAAAAGGAACATTGATTTTTGGGAAAATATAATTTGTTATATTAATTTTTGTTACTAGAATGGTCCTTTATATTATATACATTCTTCTGAAACCGAATAAGAAACTTAAAGATTGGAATCAGAGAGTTTCTTGCTGAATATAGTAAACTATAAAGTATCGGCGACCACTAGTGTGAGCTAATGCAAGTAACCCTAGTACGTAGTACAATACCGGAGAACTCGCAGCAAAGACGGTAAAGTTCTGATCGCTATTCTTAGGTATTTTCCATAATGTAAAAACACATTTCCTAGGAAATGTGTTTTTACATTTTTTTATATTTTACATTATGTAAAATACCTAAGAATAGCAATCAGAACTTTACCGTCTTTGCTGCGAGTTCTCCAGTATTGTACTACGTACTAGGGTCACTTGCATTAGCTCACGCTAGTGGTTGCCGATACTTTATAGTTTACTATATTCCGCAAGAAACTCTCTGATTCCAATCTTTGAGTTTCTTATTCGGTTTTAAAACAATGTGGGATTTAATATCCCCTTAATTTAAATAATGTTTATATCGCCGAAATGAAGCTTATTAGCTCTTTATATTTAAGTAACTTAATTGTTGCACCTGTTTGGAAACTCGTATAGCAGAGTATATAAGTTTTTTTCGCTATACACTTTGGTATTATTTTGGTCTAGCTACTCACTGATGAAGCCTCAAAAAAGGCTGAAACCGGTCTGGGTAGTGACCTCCCACCATAATGTAATAACAGCATACATTTCTTAGGAAATGTGTTTTTACATTATGGAAAATACCTAAGAATAGCGATCAGAAATTTACCGTCTTTGCTGCGAGTTCTCCGGTATTGCTACATACTAGGGTCACTTGCATTAGCTCACGCTAGTGGTCGCCGATACTTTATAGTTTACTATATTCCACAAGAAACTCTCTGATTCCAATCTTTGAGTTTCTTATTCGGTTTTAAAACAATGTGGGATTTAATATCCCCTTAATTTAAAGAATGTTTACATCGCCGAAATGAAGCTTATTAGCTCTTTATATTTAAGTACATTCTTCTGTTTTCTTCAAGTTAAGAAAGGGTTTGTTTAGGAGGTTATTTTTTATTAGATGAAAAATATTTTTTTTATCTAGTCTGGAGCTGCTCATCAGCTGACAAAATGTACTCGCCATAAGCTAATATATTTGTCAAGCCCTGGTTATAACTTTTTTTTAACACTGCTTCCACCTCCTTTGCATTTGAATAGTTCTCTTTTATCATTCTACACACACACACACACACACAAAAAGCCATTCTTTTGGCTTCTTACTTGTCCTTCAATTCTTAGATAGACAGTTCTTGGTAGATGTCCTACAGTTTTAAATACAACATTCAAAGCCCCCCCCAATTTCATATTTCATCAGAGCAAGAGAAAAAGAACTTTGTCCAAACTAGATACCAAAAAATTCTTTTGGTTCTTATGGCATTTCTCTGATTACTGAAGGTTTGTTCTCCATTGTTGACCTGCTCTGTGTCAACTTTTCATTCTCTCTGGTTCCACTGGTATCTATCCTGCAGCCTAAAAATTAGCCCATATTCAACTGATTCCTAAGCAGAGTTACAAATCCTCACTTCATTTCTTTCTGAAGTAATGTGAGAAGATATGAAAGAATTGCTAGTACCCGCAAAAAAGAAGAGTGAGAAAGTTAAAGTCACGAGTCTGTTGGCATGTATGATAGAGGCAAGCTGAAACAGAGAGTTATGATCATCAATGAGTCAGTGCACAAATTGTGCAGGAGGAATGGTGTGGAGTTCGTAGATGTGTGGGGTGAGTTTGATGAAGGGTGGGATTTATATAAAGTGGTTAGCTTGCATTTCAGTGGATTTGATCAGGAATCTTAAGAAAGTGTTGTTCAGTGAGATTTTAGAAGTGCAGAGTGAGGGAAACTAGAATGTTTAGGAGGGGTGCAGATGAGCATGGGGTCCAGACTTCCTAGAGGTTAGTAAGTGGGAGAGTAGTCACATGATGCTGAATGTAGCTCTCTAGGTTCTTAACTTTAGTGGACTAATCAACACATGAAATGAAGTGGGTAATGCAGTTTATCTATACTAATGTCAGAAGTATTTGGAATAAGAGCAAGGAGTTTTGGGCATTGATTAGCTCAACTTGGCCAAAAGTTATAGGCATTAGTGAGAGGTTGACAGTCTCATTAATGTCAACCTTAGTTGACATTAATGAGACTGTCAACCAATAGTAGGAAATTCATTTGAGGCTGTCCAGTGTGAAATAGAGGCTAACATGAGAAATATACACTATCTACCAATAATTGTTCGGAAACTTTAGCAATTTACAGTTGATACCAGCAGGCAAACCCTAATATCGGGTATGTCCATCTTTGGCTTCGATCACCTCCTGCACCCTTTGAGGGAGGCTTTCCACCAATGTGCAGCAGACATCAGGTGGAATTTGTCTCCATTCCTCCATCAAAGCATCACTGAGTTCAGCAACATATTGAGGACATGCTACTCTGAACCTCAATCGCTGCTCCAAGTCTCATCCCACTGGTTTTGATGGGGGTTGAGTTCAGGACTCTGCACAGCCCAGGGCAGTCATTTAACACCCATCTCTTCATACCATTCCATAACAGCTGCAGCTTTGTGACATGGGGCATTGTCATCTTGAAAACTCCACAGTGTAGGCAGGACCTGATTATCCAGAATATCAAGGTACTGAGCTGCCTTCATGGAACCACGGACAACTACCAGTGATCCCACTCCAAACCAACTGAATATGCCCCACACCATTACTCCACACCACCAAACTTTACTGTGGGTACAACACACTGTGGTAACAAGCGTTCACTAGGCTGCCTGCACACCCACACCCTGCCATCAGACTGGAAACAGGTGAACCTTGATTCATCACTCCAGAATACCATTTTCCACTCGTCAGTTCACATGCTCTTTGCACCAGGCCAGATGACTGACTGCCTTGTTCGTTGTTGTGATGTTCAGCTTGTGTGCCGCTGCTTGTGGAAACCCAGTAAATGAAGTTCTTTTCATGCAGTATTAGTGCTCACTGGGGGTTACTGATGCAGTGGAATTCGTGATGGATGGTTTGTGCTGATTGTAGCTAGTTTTCATATGTCACCCAGTTTAACACCTTCTTGTCCCTGTCAGTCACTTTCAGCAGCCACCCTGGGTGTTTTCCTGCTCTAGTGATGCGAGAACATCTCCATTTGTTGAATCACATCATCAACTGTTCATTTTGGATGCTCCAGTTGAGCAGCAATGGCATGTATGCCACCGATGTGACAGTCTACGATGACGCTTCTCAAAGTCATCGAGTCACATCATGTTGTCATATTACCTGTATTCAACTGCTACAATGAAATACTGCTTCCTACTATCTGTACACTACACTGGTTTTTTTAAATGTATTAACAAACCTGGAATGTTCCATAACTTCAAATAATAGGGGTGTTTCGATAATTATTGGCCGATAGTGTATAATTGATTGCATCTATAATCCAAGGGGTATAAGAAAATATAGATGACCTGCATTGGAAAATTAGCACAATGAATGCATTTTGAGTAATTATTATTGGGGATTTCGACTATGTGAACATAGATTGGAAGAAGGAATGATCATAGGGAGAGAAAGAAATGGAATTTATACAGCTGCTGAGAGATAATTTCCTGAGATAGCATGTAATAGAGGGGACATGAGGTTCTAGAGTGCTGGAAGTCATAGCATCAGAGAACGTAATAGCAACCAATCTAGCTAAGCTGCCAATGCTTGGGGAAAGTGATCATGTAGTCTTGACCTGGAAGATTTCCTGACATGCAGAATTTTAATATTAGAAGAGATATATGTGAAATTACAAAGCAAGTGTTTATGACAAGCTGAGGAATCAGCTTTTAGTAGTGTCATGGCATAAGAATTTCAAGAGGAGAGACAGTGGTGATGCATGGAAGACGGTCAAGGGATGTTTCAAGAAAGCAGTATCTGACTGTATACCCAGAGTCAGAATGATAAAGCAGGTAGGAGTTAAATGAATAAATACCATCATTAAGCAGGTGTTGCAAACAAAGAAAACATTGTGAATCAGATGTAAAGAAAAAGGTGATCAGCATGCCATTATAAGGTACAGGCAAGAGTGACATGCATGGTAAAGGAATGCCATTTACCAGAGAAAGCTAGATGATAAGGCAAAAAAAAAAAAAAAATCCTAAAGCATTTGTTTGCTATATGGTAAGTAAAAGGAGGAAGAACTATGGAAGGATGACTTTAAAAAGTGCTGATGGTGGGAGAGGTAACAGACCCAAACCAAATAGTTGAATTACTGAGTGATCATTTTGCAAGGGTCTACCATCTAGGTGGTGATGTTGCCGTGCCAGATGTGGCATTGACTGGAGGATATAGATTGAAGAAATGAAGGTGCATAGAATATTGCAGAACTTTAATGCAAAAAAAGCATGGGATTTAGATGGCATATCAGCCTGTGTTATGAGAATGTACAAGTGAATTATTAGCTCTTCTGACCAAGCTGTTTAATTTAAGCCCCAGTACTGGGAAGGTGTTGAATAAGGGAAATGCAACTCAGTGATATTGCTAGATTTTGCAAGGACATCATTTGACAGGATTCCGCCAATGCAGTGGAGAAAAATTGTCTCGCTGTATAAAAGAGGTTCCAAGACAAAAGTAGCAAATTATAGGCCAATCAGCATCTCAGGAGTGATGATTAAGGTATTGGAGAAGTTGGTAAAAGACAGAATTCAAGACTGGGCAGATAGGAATATGATACTTTGTAAGGTCAACATGGCTTTGTGAAGGATAGGTCTTGCCTTAGTAATTCTCTTACTTTTTATGATAAAGTGACAATGGCATTCAATAACGGAAATGGCTACTCAGTGATATTGCTGGAATTTGCAGAAGCATTTGACATGATTCCACATAGAATCCTGTTGCATAAATTGGAGCAAATGGGGATGGATATAAATTTAGTGATTTGGATTAGGGAACAGCTGATGGACAGATATCAAAGAGTGGTTTATGGAGGAGTTGAGTCCAGAAGAAAGGCAAGTGACTAGTGCTGTACCACAGGACTCAGTACTTGGTCATCTGTTGTTTAATTTGTACGTATAGGAAATGTGATATAGGTAATAATTTGATGGAAAAACTGGAAAGAGTGATAGTAAATGAATTTAGTCCTGTAGGATGACTTAAATAGACTAGCCATATGGGCAAAGGTACATGACTGCCACTTTAATGTGGCCCAGTGTAAGGTGAACTGTGGGAAACTAATGAGGCCAAGGACTTTGAGGGAAGGGGTGATTGTGGACAGGGTGTTAAAGTTTAGAGGGCATATTGCAAAGGTAGCCAAAACAGCACATCAGATTACTTGGTGGTTAAAGAATATGCCAACAAGCAAGGATAGAGAAGTTAATGTTCCCCTTGATTATGCTCTAATAAGGCCACATCTGGACTACTGCATGCAGATCTGATCAACCAGATTCTTAGGGTATGAAGAAGTATTGAAGAGGATCCAGAGACAAGTGACAAAGATTGTGGCAGATCTATGGAATGTTCCCTGTGAGAATCGATTGAAGGTCTGTGGTCTTCAAAAATTAGCTGATAGGTGCAAAAGAGGAGACTAGAAGCATATAAATTATTAAAGAGTCTATTATAGGATTGACAGTGAAGAATTTTTTTCAGGACATGGCAGGAAGGGAGAGAGCTAGGGGTCACCTGTGGAAATTTTGTAAGAGTATAATTTAGCAAGGTTGTTAGGACTAAATTTTTTGCATGGGTGGTGAATGGGTTATCAGAGGTGGTGGTTATGAGTGCTTCATCAGTGAATGAGTTTAAGAAGAGGTATGATAGGTTTTATGTGAATAATGGATCTCCTACAATGAGTCCTCTGACTCCATGGAGATACCTGTATGATAATAATAAAATTATTATTATTATTATTTTATTATCATATAGGTATGATAATAATAAAATTATTGACACTTTTGTGCATTTTCCTAAAGTGACTCAACTAATAAATGATTGTGGTATGGATTTTGAAATTGTCTGTAAATAGCAGATCTTATTATGTTATATACTTTTCAACAAATGTCATGGAAAAGTTTGGGAAATCTCAAGTATTTGCTATTGATATCTCTAAGCCTTTGTGCCAAACCCAAGCAGTTGTCCTTCAAGATGACCAGTGTCTAATCATATTAAAACACTACAGATATCATCTGCTTATCATCTAAAAAATTAGGTTTTCTCTTTTTCTCAAGGTGTACTTTACCTCTGAGTTATTAACTCTACACAAATTGCAAATCCATCTGACCATTGAATTACCATTTTTATATTGATACTAAGAGCTTCCTAAAAATACTTGCATTTTCTACAAATATTTTCATGGACACCTTCAACATATTACATTTAAATATGTTAAAACATCTGCTGCAGCTATCCAACACCACTTCACAGTTCATCTCCAAACTTAAAGAACAAATTTTTCTTCCTCCTCATATACATTCCTTTCTACTGCCCTTCATTCTCCTTGCTATTCTGCACATCCATAGGACTAATGTACTATAGGATGAACAAACCTTGGATGGGATTAAACAAACAAAAAACAGAAAAAAAGCAAATAAAAAAACAACTTAAATATGGCATTTTCTACATTGAAATTTACAGCTGCTATTTAGTCAATTAATCTATTATTGTTATTACATGGGCATCTCCACGGCATCCAAGTATTCATCAAGGATGTGCTGCACTAACTACAGTGCCTCTCCTTAAACTGTTTCACCAACAAAGCACTCATGACTGCCTCTGGCAACTGCTTTTCCACTCATTCACTACTCAGTACACAAAAAATCTTATCTTCCTGTTTTCTTGCTAGTTACATCCTTATACAACCACCAGGATGTTGAACACCCCTCCCCAGCTGTTCTCTCTCATGCAGTCATATATTGAAAAAAAAAATGTTTGCATCTTCTGAATACAACTTAGTAACTTTTAATAACTTATATGAGGCATTGAATGCAAAAGTGGACTAGTCCCAAACACCTCTCAAATGTGGAACAACATGCTTCAGACACTATTGCACAAAGAAACATTTAACAGAAGTGATTTGGTGTTGCTATTGACTTTTGACTTAAGATCGTTGAATTATTGCATTTTATTAACATTGCATTTTGGCACAATTTAATGTTATAAACTCAGAATTAGAAAGAAAAAAAACATAAGTTAGTCCACTCTTGCACTCAATACCTCATATATTTCTATCATATTCCATATTTGTCTGTTATCAGCTTAAACTTTATAACCCACATACCTCATAGTCTGTACTCCCAGGAGGAACTTTTTTTGTTCACTTTCTCCTGAATCCTTTTAACTACTTGCACATACTCCTATAAATCTAGGTGACCAAACCTGTGCACAGTGGTCATATCAAATCCTTATGACAGGTAATAAAAATTTTTTTCTCTGATTGCTTTCTCTTAATATTCAAGTGATGGTTTTAATTTTTCTGACTATTTTTCTGACTTTTGCAATATGTCCTTCTAAGGTTTACTTCAAAATGGATGGAATTCACAGTTTTTTTTTTTTTTTTAAAAAAGTAAACAAAAATGTTATTAGCATCAACAAAAAGAACTTATTTGTTTAAATTGCTTAATATGAAATGTTTCTTTTTAGTTATGAAAATATAAGTTCTTATTAGAAACAATGCTAATGCCTATTAATTTAGTCTGTGTTCTTTTTTTTAATTTTTCTTTTCTTTTTTTTTTTTAATCTTACTGTGAGTTGTGCAATGCAGTTTTTGTTCAAATTACAAATAATTCACTGCATTTTAAAAGAAATATTAAGTGGACTAGGAATGGGCTAAGATATCAATATTTACCCTAGTTTTCATTTGATTTCATTAGAATTACTGTGTCTTAACTTCCACCTTCTTAGGAAGCTCATAGCCAATAATTTATTTTCCAGGATCCATATAATAACATTATTCGAACAACAGTTGAAGCAATGGCAGCTGTGTTTGGGGGAACTCAGTCACTTCATACCAATTCCTTTGATGAAGCACTAGCATTACCATCAAAATTTAGTTCACGGATTGCTCGTAACACACAAATTATTTTACAAGAAGAGACAGGAATTCCTCATGTGAGTGTACATCTTTTCCTATGTAATGAAAAGTATGAAAATGCACTTAACTTTAATAAAAATTTTAAATTTAATTTATTGAATAACTTAACATTTGATTGAATTTTCTTCTAATGTCACTAAACTGGATATTGTAGAATTTTATTTCTCTCCTTTTTTTACCTTAGCACTGCATTGGCATGGTTGACTGAGTTGGTAGTATACTTGTTCTTCAACCAAAAGGCTGCTAGTTAAAATTTTACCATATGCATGGGTGGGTATTTGTGAATGTTTTTAGGTGGTAGATAAATTTTATCACCAAGCATGAGACTATTGTTCTGTTTATTTTATAGACCTTGTTTAGAGCAGAATTTTCAGATTAACCCTTAGCTCATCCATGATATTAAATGAATGATAAATTTTGGTATTTACTTTAAAAGTTGCTTACCATGTGCTATCATCCAAGGCAAAACCTGAGTAGCAGCAAGCATATTTTATTGAGGTTGGTTGAAAAGATTCTTAGATCTCTGCAAAATTTCTTTCTGGGTTTGTTTGATTTTGGTTGATAATAAGTTGATGCACTTAAGAGAAGTTTGTCTTCTTAGGTAACATATATACTGTGAGTAAAAAGGGAGCACCTCTGCATGCCAGTCCTTTGTAGCTAAGTATTCTCTCTATCCTAAGTAGGATAGAGAGAATCAGTAAAATATTTGGTTAAATAGCTGCTTAGATGGACTGGAAATAAGGATTTTCTTTGATTCTTATAGAGTTAGCAGATTTTAATATGCATAAATCAATTCCTCCTCCTGTTGCAAGCTGAAAAGGTTCACACATTGCAGCTCAACTACCTACTTCTGATCACAGAGTAAGGAATTGTGAAAAGATTTTTTTGCTTTGTTATAAAGTTCTTGTACTTGACAATAAATTACATTCTTATTTAATCCTTTATCCAAATGTAAACACCCCCCAAATGTAAACAAACAAATTTCTTTTATCAGTGTTCTTACATCACTCAGTGCCATGTGTGACACTGCATTATTTTTGATGGTACTCCCTTGCAAAATTATCACTGAATAATTCTTTCTCTGCTTCTCTTACCTCTCTACCATCATCACTTGTTATAATTATCCTTAGTCATTTTTTCTTTTACTTGCCATGTAGTGAAAGAACTAGGATTTTCTTTCTCCTTTTGAGCTAGTTTCCTCCCATATCTGCTTTTGTCTTTACCATATTTGTGCTTTGTTCTCATGTGTTTGCAGATTACCTTTCTCTTTATTTATACTCTCTATAACATTTTTGCAGTTCCTGCTTAATGATGCCTCATCCATCTAACTTATACCTGATTTATTCAGATATAAGTTATACAATCTGATACTGCTTTTTATTCAAACACCCTTGAATGTCTCCTATACTGTGGCTATCTTTCCCCTGCATATTCTTATTCCATGATACTGTTCCAAGTTAGCTCTTTATCTCATAATTATCTGTTCTGTGATTTTACATATACTTCTTTTTAACTGAAAATTGTGCATTTCTTGCAGTCTCACAGATCAGCACTGTCCCATTGCTCTCCTCCATTTGGAAACAGTGTGGCAAACTTGGTCACTGAAAAGTTCTCTGATGCTGTCACCAGATTCAACACTCTCAAACTTCAGTCTTCTCCATTACATTCTGTTTCAGATAATTATCTCTTAGCAGCTTTCTACAATTCTTCCCTTGCTGTGGCCATTCCATTGTATGTCCCTGTCATTGAAGTCTCACATAATAATTACTCACTTTGCTCTCATTGTGCTAATTTGTTAATGCATGCCATTCATATTCTCTTGTGTCCGTCTGGCTTATAGCAGTATCTGCTATAAGCCAGGGGCACTCGTATTATAGTTAGAGTGCCCCAAAATTCAGTCTGTTGCAATGCACATTTTAGTGGAATAGAGTAAATTTCAAACAAATGTCTTAATGATATGATTATCTATATTTTTTTTACAAAACACAAGTATTTAAATTGTGAATAAATTAAAAAAAATGGGATTTGTGTGTAGACTTCCAAGGAAGCATGAGAAAGCATTGGATCTCTTCATCCTGCCTTTGAAGAGGATCAAAAATTATCAGTGGGGAATGCATCCTGCAGATTGAACACATCCAAAACAACAGTTTACAGATCTTATTGTAGCATTTGAATATGGTTATTCGTTTTTCAGAGTTGAACACAAGATTCAAAGAATCTTGTGTTCAACTTATTATTGTTTGGGTATGTTCAGAAATGCAAAAAGCATTTCTAACTGATAATTTTTGATCTCCTTCCAAAACTTGGTGAAAAGATTCACTGTTTTCTTATATTGCCTTTGGGCATTGAGATCTCTCTTCCTCATGCACAGATCCAATTCGTTTAAATTTATTCACAATTTAGATCCTTGTATTTGGTATTAAAATATATATACCATATTTCGTCATGTTTCTCTCTCTCTCTCTCTCACACACTTAGATAGCTGTAAATTCACTGTCCTCTGCATCCTCTCCTTCTGTTGAACTCTTGCTCTACTTGACTTCAGCTCTGCTATGATTAGTAAAAAACCCTGCCCATTTGTCCCAATTTTGTTCTGAAAATACTGTAACTATTTAGACATCTTGTTGTTTTAGGAAAAATTGCAACATTGAAGATATAAGATATAAAACTAAAAAAAAGATATAAACCTAAAAATTGCAAAATATTTAAAAATAACAGGTGTAATTAACTCTATATTTAAACTAACCCTAGTACAAAAACAAACCAGACTAAAAGTATACAATACATACCAGTTTTATTTTATTGTCTAGATACATACATATCTGGACAATAAAACAAAAAGACAAACAAAGATTAATAATAGCTGAAATAAAGTTTATGAGTAAAACTTCAAAATATACTCTATTTGATCACAAAAGAAAAGAAGAAATTATGAGAGAATTAAACCAGGAATCAGTAATAGAAAAAATTAAAAAAATATAAACATAAATGGATGGAACACATTGAAAGAATGAAACAGAAAGATTACCAAAACAAGCCTTAACTTACAAACCATTAGGAAAAAGAAAACCAGGATGCCCCTCTTAGGAGATTCAACGATGACTTCTAAGGCCACTCTAGGCCTAAATCCTTGACAAGCTTGGTGATGACGATGACGATATAATAACTGTATAGATTTAATCATTACTTTCAGTATTTCACCAAAGTTAAATTGGCATAATCAGGAGAACAGTACCTAGTGTGCATACATGCAAGCAGAGGCACTCCCTAAAAAAGTGAGTGAGAAAAAAAAAAAGGAGTGAGATTGAAAAGGAGAAACAGGCCTATAGTCCTAAATTGCGCCACTTAGTGGGCTTGATTAAATGTTCTTAGCTGTTTGATTTTCTGTGGATGAAGGGTCCTCAGATAAAAGACAGTGTAATGTAGCTATATTTGTTGAGGTTAAGATGATTTGTGAGGGCTGATTCATGGAATAATCCTGAAATGTTTATACTTGCTTCAGTGAAGAAAGGAGACTTTTCCCAATGGATTCTGTGACAGCTATCAGAGGCATAGTGGTATTGGATGCTATTTAAGTTCTATAAGATCCTGATGTTGGCTGTCCTGCCATAGTAGGAGAGGTTGTATCTTTGTATCCTGAAACTGCAACCTTTCTTACTATGGCCAAACATGCAGATCCAAGGATTGTTAATTAGTCTTTGGGAGGAATGATAAGAGATGTTAATTTCTTGTGTGGTTTAAAAGATGGTCACAAGATTGTATTTTTTTCAGATCTCACTTTCACCTTTTCAAAGGTACCATGAATATACAGGATTGTGATAAATTTTTTGATTCTGTGGATGTTGTAGCTATTGGCTGAAAAGATATGTATTTGAGTTCAGAAGTGAGTGCATTGCCATAAGAGAAAATCAATTTTGTCCTATTCCAAGAGTTTTAAAATAATGCCCTGCTATTGACAAGGGGTTGATGCATCTGTCTGTTGATTTTTTATAGATAGTGAAAGCCAGCGGTCTGTTGGGCTTCATGTAATCAGGGTATTTAGAAGGGCAGACTGTTGTTACTTCCCCCCCCCCCCCCATAGTGATGTTGGCTGTTCAAATGGTAAAGAAACAGGAAGGAGTAAAGAGAGAAAGAAATAAAATGAGACAAAGGAGCATGATTTGAATAGCAGATATCAAGAAATTAAAGACTTAAACAACTTTCCCAGTTTTACAGAATCCAGTAAGACAAAGAAATTCACAAGAAAGAAAACAAATAACTCAGATGTATAAAAATTGAAAGACAGATGCATTGTTTAAAGAGAAAGGTATCCTAGAACACTGAGAGAAATATATTATGAACTTACGTTCAAACTATAGAGAGGACCTGACGCAAATAATGAAAATGATATAGATGAATTTTGAGCTTTAAATGAAGAAATTAGAAAAGCAGTAAAAAAAGAAAAAGAAAAGTCTATATTTATTATTATTATTATTATTCAGACCTCCATGGAGTCAAAAGACTCATCGTGGGAGGTCCTTCCTAAGAAACAAAGTCTATCAAGACTCATCAAGGGGAGGTTCCCCCCTAAGAAACACAAAGTCTATCATACTACTCTTTAAGCTCATTGACCGTTCTCGCTCTCAACAGTTTAAAAGTCTCAATCATATCACCTCTCCTTCTATTCACCAAACTCTGCAGTCCACATTCCCTCAGTCGATCCTCGTAACTGACATTGTACAGTGCTGAAACCATCTTTGTTATCTGCCTCTGTACCCTTTCCACAGTTAATTTATCCCCTTCAAATCCTGGGGACCAAACCTGAGAACAATAGTCTAAGTGTGGTCTGATCAGGGTCTTATACAATGGAATAATAACTCTTTTATCTCTGCAAGTCAGCATCCTTCTCAGTATTGCAGCAATCATTCTGGGTTACCTTCACCACCTTGCAATATGCTCTCTGAATTTCAATTTTCTATCAATCATCAACCCCAGATCTCTTGTTTCCCCTACTTCCTCCAGTATAACTCCTTCCATAGAGTATGCAGCATCCCATCGATGTTTCCCAAACCTCAAGACTTTACATTTTGCTGCATTAAACTGACACCCCCCATTCATTTGCCCATCTATCTAGCTTATTCAAATCCTCTTGCAGGGCTGCTGCATCTGACTATTACTAATAATCCTTCCCAGCTTTGCATCATCTGCAAACAACTGAATATCCCCTTGCAATCCACTGACAATGTCATTGATATAAAGGTTAAACAATATAGGTCCCAGTACTGAGCCCTGTGGGACCCCACTTGTAACCCTCTGCTTCCTTGAAACTGCCCCACCATACACAACTCTGATACCTATCGGACAGCCAATCCTGAATCTAGTTGACCACTCTGACATACAGACCCATGTGGTGCAACTTAAATATCAGCTTATCATGTGGCACCCTGTCAAATGCCTTTGCTAACTCTAAGAAAATGGCAGTATATGCCTTTCCCTCATTTAATGCTTTATCATAAAAGGCTAGCATATTGCTAAAACAAGAGCGCCCCTTCACAAATTAAGTTACAAAAAATATTCAAAAATTTAGGAGATAAAGGTGTCATCTGATTAACAAATATTTTTAACAAGTAGCCCAGTCATGATTTGACTTCACACACAAACTTTGTTTGCTTACACTTGGATAAAGGATGAAACCAAAAATATAACTTCAAGGCATCTGTAATTTACAGTACAACCAAGTGGAAATGCTTCCGAGATCTGTCTCTAATCCAGAGTATTTTAGTAATAAGGTGTGACACCTTTTAACTACTTATATATGGAAACATGAATGCTGCATTACCTTGGTATCTCTAAATACTTGAGTATTTAGTGCAGGTGCTTTCGTCATGTTGTGGAATTGTGAGCATTATAACACTTGCTTTCGTCATGTTGTAGAATTGTGAGCATTATAACACTTGTTTGTAAACAACATTAGAAGTTTCATCATCCTTGAGAAAAATAATTAAATTCTCACAACTGCTAACTTGAGAATATGCTTCATACAACTGGCATTGTCCGAAACATTCACTAAGGGTCTGTCCTTGGGCTTTATTAATCATCATTGAAAAGCAAACTCTTATTGGAAATTTTAACTGTTTGAATGCAAATGGATAGTCTGAAGGAATGAGGGATATCTGAGCAATGAAGACAATTTCTCTGATAATACCAGGACTGGTAAACATCATAGCTTCTATCATATTTGGTTTCAACAATTTTACTTGAAGCATAGTTCCATTGCAAAGATTTGGGAGATGCAGATTTTGGAGTAACATAATATAACCAAGCAATCCAGGTACATTAAGCAAATTTAAAAATTCCATGAGAAAATGAACTGCATCATCTACATCCACAGGAGTATCTACTGATTTGTAAACACTAATAGATCCACTAACACTATTAAGACCAACTTGTTCATTATTAACATGCCATCATTTCGATGTGCCAGGATAGTTCTCTCCCTGAACCAAGATGGGGACTTTTGTGTTGTTTTTTTTTGTTGTTGTTTTTTCAATAGATGAGTAGACACTGTGCAATATTTCATTTGCAGTTCAGATAATTTTCCCAATATTTAGGTGTGTTAATATAATTTTTCCATCTCTTTGCTGTACTTCACTATTACCAATTTTTAACATGTTTGAGGAGAAGGAATGTGCATTAGAGTCTCCATATAGGTATGCATATGCATATTGATTTTGAGAGAAAACTTCTCTATCATGCCATAGTGATGATTTCTTAAGGCAGACATTCACTTCATCTGCCCTGGTTCCACATGATACGACATGCAGTGTTTGTTGAAAATCATTGGCAAATAAAACATTTATTCCATCCATTCTTAAATTATCTGCTCTGATATCTCTCAGTGTTCTGTTGACTGCTTCAACAGATGTTTTATGGGACATTGTACATTCATCCCAAACAATCAAAGTAACCTTTTGTAATAATTTCAACAAATTCCTTTGTTTAGATATATTACACATAGGTGTATCAATAGAGTAGCTGCTATACCTGAGGATGCCACAGCCAGAACGATTTTGCATCTCAACTTAGCTAATAACAAATTTATTAAAAATGTTTTTTACAGTACCACCTGGAGCATCCAATTAAAACAGTTCTCCTGATTGATTTTCACAGCTCATTAAAACATTGTGAAAAACTTCAGCCTTGAACTGAAGTTAGTGATTGTTCATGCCAGCTTAATAAATCCCAAAGATCATCGAAATTGTATGAGGTTTTACGGCTTAAATCTGTATTTGGCAAAGGATTGTTTGGTATTGGAAGACTAAAATCTTTAACACTTTTGTCACTTATTGACTTAAAAATTGATTCAAGTCTTTCTACCTGAGGTTTACTTTGGTTTAAACACATGTATGTGAAGCTCTCGGACTCAGTTTTAACATACATGTTAGTATTGATTGATTGATGAGTTGACCATATCTATGTAGTGGATTTAAATTTTCTATTCATACCATCATGCGATACGCGTAAAAATTCATTGCTGAAATGGTTTTTCTACTTGTACATTTTCCACTTCCTGGATTCATTTGTGGTAAATCAATGCAATATCCATTCTCCCCCTCTGCAAAATAAATGGTCTATGTCTTACATATCCGTTTTAGTCTGTCATTGCGACCATGTAAGATTATGTCTCTGTGGTTAACTTCTTGTCTAGTAATGACAGTCACTACTTCATTAGCTGTGGGCACATTGAATCTGTCTGCATGATATTCTGTTGGTACTCGGTTTGCATGTATGGTCAGTCTTTGTTCTTGCACATTGATAGTATTTTCTCTAGCTGAATTAAAAGTTGTATACACATGTTATGCTGATGTAAAATTCTTGTAAATCAAATACAGTTTTTGAGTTCAACCCTGTGATCTGTCTACAATGGAAAGCTGCTTGTTCACATAAGTTTGAAATGAAATAAATTTTTAAAAAATTTATGATCATTTGGTTCGACTGGCAACAAACTTCCAGCCAAATGGTACACTTGATCTTGCACTTGATATTAGGCATGCAGCCCCCTTTCAGCTATTTGCTTCATACTAAATGATGTCATTCGAAATGACATCATTTAGTATTTAAACTGCTGACATACCACAGTCATAGTACCAATCACAACTTTTGAATCAGTGGAACATCTTATATTACAATTGTAACAGAAAGCAGACCGTTCCTTATTTTTCCAAGAAACTTCAATAATTTCACTCTGTCTATTTAGTCTCATATGCCTTGTCACAGGATTCAAGTGACTTATAGAACTTGCTAAGCTACTAAAAAAGCACTAATAAAATAATAATGGTTATATCAAAAGAACTTAACAATAGAATTTACCAATATCTAAAAAAATTAACAATGTCTGGCCACAAAATAGTGGCCAGATATTGTTAAACTGTAGTTATGGCTGTGGAGGGAGATTAAAAAAAAAAAAAAAATCGCTGCTCTGGAGGTGTACATCGATGAAAATGCACATAAATGATCTTTGAAACATCCTCTATCTATCGATGAAGACGTCATCAAAATTGGTCAATTCGTTCTTGAATTATAAGCGAACATCTTAAATGGACATTGCTTTATATTTATATAGATGTTATAAGTTCAGTTAGGGTAGGAATTCATGAAGGTAGTAATAGTAATAATATTTCATATAGCAGTGAAATGTAGGCTAACAGGACAAAATATATGGCAAGATGTTACATGAGACTACATAGTAGTTCATTTGCCTGTTAGTTCATTTACCTGGGATATTGAATTACATTGCCAATTTAACCTGAATCCTACTAAACGTGTAATAATTATGGATGACTTAAGTTATCCGAACAGTCATTGAGTAGCAGAGAAAACTCATGAAAAGTATGAAGGATAAATTATTGAGCTGTTTAAAAACAACTTTCTCAAGAGGCATGTAATGTGAAAGGAGCTCAAGATCAAAGAGCATTAGATTTGATAATAGCATCAGAAGAAGAAGGGGGGGGTCTCAGTTATGGATGTGACTGTTTTTGCCACCAGTTGGTAACTGTGCTCATGCCATATTGATATGGGAGGTAGCAAATTATATGGACGTTCAAAATTGAAAAGGTTACATGCTTAACATTATGACAAACTCAGAAGAATGCTATGTTTGATCCCATAATATCAGTTATTAAATTGGGAAGATTATCAACAGTGCATGTGTGGGAAGCATTGAAACTGTTTAAATGCGGCAGTATCTGAATATGACCTTAGAGTTCGAAGAACAAATTGGGTGGGAATGAAATGTACGTATGTGCAACCCTATTAAGCAAGAGATCCAATAAATGTGCAAAGAATATCATGTGATAATAAGATTGACAGGAGTTATGAAATATATGAAGTGTAGGGCAGAATTGGAGTATGACTGGTGTAAAGTTATTCTTTCTTTTGCTTGCAGTAAAAGAATTTTATCATAATTATGCTGCAAGCAAAAGAAGGAATAATTTGACTGAATGCAGATGGTACACGTTTTTGCTGAGGTATATCAATTGGTGTATGTAACATGGTGCACAGTGCTACCACTACATTGGATGAAGAGATAGAGGTGCATGAAAAGAAAGTTGTAGAACTCTTGCATGACCTCAATAAGAATTCTATAATATGAACAGATGGTATATGAGCATGCATGGTAAAGGAATGTTCAGCTGAACTGGTCAGAGCCTTGGCCTGGTTGTATAATTTGTCTCAGCTTAGGAAAGATCATACCAGAATTGAAAGAACTCATTATACTTCTGCTATAACATGGATGCTGCTGCTAAAATTGATGTCTCTAACACCACCACCAGCATATCAGGTTAGGGAGGTCATGTTTTAAACAATTTGCTCATATTTTATAATAATGTTATGGTTCAGTTGGATAAAGAGAATGGATACACTATGATACTGTTGGACTTTGCAAAGGCATTTGATTAATACCACATGAAAGACTGATAAATAAATTGGAATATATGGGATTAAAATATAAACTGTTGACTTAGATGAGCGGGTGGCTGATGGACAGGTATCAGAGAGAGGTATTTGAGAGGTTGCATATCTGCCAGATTTAAGGTATCCCAGGAATCACTCCTTGAGCCATTGTTGTTCAGTCTATACATTATCATATTGAGAGGGTCCTGATAGGAGATGGTTGATTTTATGCTAACATTGCAAAGATAGGTAATAAGAAATGCTTCTTATATACAGCAATTAATCCAAGGTTGATTGGTGGATTAGAGATTTGTTGACAAATGGACAGCTAAGACCATACAGCACCAAGTCATAGGTTATAGCTGTATGCAAGATAATAATAAACAGCAATAAAGAGATAAATTAGTATATGTTATTTACAAAAAGCAAGTTTTTTAAAAATTAATTTAATCAAACCCGAATGTATAAAACACATTTGATTATTCAGATGTAGTCATATAAATTTATTCTTTTTATAAAGTTAAAAAATTCATGCAGTTTATCTAAGTCTTATAAGATCTACTTGAGGGTATATGGCTAAGAAAGATTATTAAAAAGTTCATTCCTAGTAAAGTTCATCTAGTAAAGTGCTCATACTCCACCAAAATATGACAAATGGTGAGATACCTGTGCCACTATTCACACATAGAAGGATCATCAGTCCTCATTAAATACAAATGTGCAACTCAGCCTGGCAAGAACAACTTCCTCTCTTCTGTGTTCACTAGATTGCCAGTGCCTTATTTCAGGCTTAATATCATGCAATTTTGTCAGTGTTTCCAACCATGATGACTGCCACTGGGTTATTAGATTTGATGTTATAAACTGTCTGTAGTCTCTATGCTGGACTGACAAACTGTGTAGAGAAAACTTATTAGCTGATCTAGCATCTGTAATCTCATTTCCTTCAATTCCAATGTGGCTGGGAATCCAGCACACACACACACATCAAACATCTGAATATCAAAATTAAGGATCCCCATTTGAAACACAGTTGCAGAACCTTACAAAGCACTGGGTGTGTATTGTACACAAAAGACAAGATAGCATGTAAAGAACTCTGTCTATTTAAATCATACGCCTTTGATAGTAGTTTTCTTTTTTACATTAGCTAAATTGCAACTTTACTGTATAATTATTGTGATAAAGTGGGATCTGATTAGATATGACAAAGTCAGGAAATACAGCAGCACAACCAACACAGGTCTCAGATCTTGAGCCACCAGTATAGATGGGAAGAAAATCAGTGTTCAGCTTTCTATGCGTTAAATAACTGCATGTTGTCTCACATGGAGTGTGAGACTACACATACTGATAGTTTGCATAATGTTTTTAACACACATACCAAAAGGACACATCATGGCAGTTCTGCTGTGTGTGTGTGATATTGAGCCTCTAAGCAAGAGAAATGCTATTTGTCCACATAGGATGTTCTGGAAAGGTTTATTTTTAAGAGACTTTGAGTGGGTAATGTGAAGTAAGGCCAGTAGTCACTTGTATACCCTGATCATGGATGGGATCCAACAATCACAAGGTACTGTACCTTGCAGACCCATAGACTTTGAGACCCATAATATTTAATTTTGAACGTGCAAGTGAAGATTGATTTGCAACCCAATCAGTAGAAGATAGAGTGCAAAGGAGATTGAATGCTCTTGCACTTTTCTATTAGTTGACAAGTATGTACAAGGAATTAAGTTTTCTGTTAAAGATGAGTCCTAAGAACTTATCTTCTGTTGCTACTGGAATAATACTTTGTCACATCCTTGACACTCAAGATTTGTATAGACACTTTTTTTTTTGCTGAAATAACTAAATCCATTACTTAGAATCCATGGAGAGCGAGAGATGATCAATTGCTTGCTGAAGTTATCTTTTAATTACCCTCATTTGGTAGCAAATTGATAGTGATAGTAAATTGTGAAGTCATCAGCATATAGAGCATTGCCTATAGTAGAAGGAAGCCATTCAGTGAATGTTAACTCAATCACTGAGTTAACTTTTGAAAGAAAAAAGTGTCACACTTAAGACAGAGCCTTGGGGAAAATATCCTGTTCTTGATGATATGGCCAAGTTATCGTACTTCTCACTCTGACTTCGAAAACTTGGCTAGAAAGAAAGTTATTAAAAAATAAGGAAGGTATCCTCTGAGACCTAGGTTATAGTGGTCTTTTAATATGCTGCCAAATCTCCAGTCTGTGTCATAAGCTTTTTCCATGTTAAAGGACACTGAAACCAGATATTATTGTTTCAGAAATGCATTCCTTATACATGTTTCTAAATGGATCAAATGGTTCAATGTAGGACAATGTCTACAAAAGCTACATTGCATATTGGAGAGAAGATTATGGCTTTCTAAATATCAGAGAAGTCTGGCATTAACCATTTTCTCCAATCTCTTTCAAAGACTACTGGCAGAGTGATGAGTCAATAATTGTTTGCTTAAGTTGGATCCTTTCCTAGTTTTGAGATGGCATTGATAAATGACTAATGCCAAGAACAGAATACTTACCTCAGTAAGTATTCTGTTGTAAATTAAGAGAAGGAGATCTGTAGAAGATGATGGAAGATGTTTTAACATCTCATATTGGATGTCATCAAGACCTACTGCACTCATGTTAGACAGTAAAAGAGCTCTTTTTAGCTCCATAAAAAATTGCTGATTGTATATGGCTCCGTTCTCTTATTGTTCTTTCAATATTAAAAATTCAGGAAGGTATGAAGCTGTTGCTGAGATACAAGCAAAATTTTCTCTCAAAGTGTCTGCATTGCTTTGGGATCAGCAACAACATACATAATGTTTCAAGGCAGACAGGTGGTGTGTTTTATATCTACCTTTCATATTCTAGATTTTATCCTATACAATTTTTGCACTGGTTGTTTGATTAATTGATAATGTAAATTAGAATTAAGATTGTTTTTGACTCTGACATCTCACATGACATGCATGGGCCCAAGCATGTTTAAAAGCTATTAACCACCTAACTGGGCATTATGGTTCAAATACGCATCCTCATATGCTTCGTATCCATCATATATTTCAATGTAATAGCAATGGTATTACAATTTTAATATGCACTTCACATCCATGATAACCTTGACGTCTGTAGACGTCTTGGCTGGTGGCATGGTTAAATTTGATGTTGTAGGGTATATAAGAAAAATACAAAACTGGGGAGAGCAATGCAGAGTCAAGCAGATGTTATTGCCTTAAAAGAAGATTTGAATAGATTGCATGAATGGGCAGGTAAGTGGAACTCTCAGCTCAATGTTACAAAGTGTAAGGTTTTGAGATTTGGTAAGCAAAGATGGGATGCAAAGTATACACTTGGTGGGGAAACTTTAACGGAAGTAGAGGAGATGAGAAATCTTGGAGTGATCAAGGACCTGAAATTCATGGGCCACATTGCACAAGTTGTGAAGACATCACATCAGATAATAGCAATGATGCAGAGAACCCTGACATGCAGAAATAGAGATATTATGATTCCATTGTATAAGGCCTTGATCAGGCCTCATATGGATTATTGTGCACAGATTTGGTCGCCACGTTTTCATGGTGACGAGGATATGTTGGAAAGGGACCAGAGAAGATTTACAAAGGTCTTTGGGATGTGGAGTACGAGGACAGATTGAAGGAATGTAGGTTGCAGAGCTTCGTGAATAGGAGGAAGAGGTGGGATATGATTGAGACATATAAGCTAGTCAGGGGTTGTCGGATTGACATGGAAGAGATTTTTCATAGAATGGGAGAGGGGAGTTGAACAAGAGGCCATTACTGGAAGCTGTATAAGGAGGGTGTGAACAGAGGAGTGAGGAGTAGGTTCTTTGCATGGAGAGTGGTTGTGAGTGGAATGCATTGCCTTAGTGTGTTGTGGGTGTAGGGTGTAGACACATTGAATCAGTTTTAAAGCAGGTTGGATGAGCATTGTGTGCAATAGTGTGTACCTCCCGCAATGAGTCTCTGACTCCATGGAGGTCAAATGTTAATAATATTTTTTGGCTGCTTAAGGTTTTAGCAAGGTTTTAGATGCATAAATTGAGATAATGTTTTGGAATTGTGGCTGTTACTGCTGGATAATACAATCTGTTATATGTTTCATGGACTTATTGATACGTGGCTGACTGACTGCTTGAGCATTAAATTTTGCAAGATAGGAAAAAGTACGACTGCCCATGAGCAGTGGAAAAATGGCACAGCAGCAGATTGTAGCATCAATTGCATAATACAAGCAGATAGACATGTGGAAGAAGGTATTTACTCCATTATTAAGAAGAAAGAGACCATGATTGTCAAGCATTTGCTCAATGATATAACCTATGACATTCGTGTTGGCAGTACCCCAAAGAATCTTGTATCCATTAAAGCTACCCATGAGAAGTATGGGCTCAGGCAGTTGCAGTATAAGATTATCAATTTCCATCTCATTTAACTCATAACCTGCTGGTAAATATATTGAGCCATTCTGATAAGAACTCCTGCAGATAGTGAATTGCTACCACTTCTAGAGCAGTATTAAAATTTGAACATGATGGAAGAGAGTATGACTTCCAACTAGGATTACTACTCCACTGTGAGCAGGGCCATCCCTAGTTCTCTCCTTATGAACAACAATTAAAATTTTTTCTAAGTTTGGGGACAAGTGACTTATCTAACTGTTGAGCAAGTGTGTCGGACTGTGTCCAATTTAGCAACTATAGGATGTAGGGGAATATTGGATTTATGGATTTTAAGTAGCCCATGAATACAGGGTGATTTAAATGAGCAGGTTTTAATTTGTTAATGATTTTTTGGGGGGGGCCAGGAAGTAACTTTTTTTCAATTATTTATGAACTTTTTCTTTTGAAACAAAGTGGAACTGTCATCTAGGAGATTCTGCATTTTTTTTTATTGTAGCCTTCTTGTAGCTTACTTTTAATAATGTGATTACTAATATGATTGCTTTAGTAATCACAATATTTTTATTCTTATATAACTTTTTTAAAGCAGTTATTTGTTTCAGTGGTATGAAGGGTTTAGATTTGGTTAGGATGCTTACAATTCCTAAATGAACGTTATTGGCTGTCGAAGATGGAAGATTATGGATACACTGTTCTATGTTTGTCATAATTTCTAGTTTAGGAACAATAGCAAAGTTATGATCTCAACTAAGGGCATTTGTAGCTTCTGTAAACACCTGTGAGGATAAATTTATCACCATGTGATCTCGACAAAGTTGCAGTCGTCCAACACACAAGAATGTCAACAAGGCTAACCTTTAGCTGTATAAAAAACACATTGATAGATTTCTTTCTTCTTATTCTCTTATCCATGTAAGGCAATGATATATGCTATTGGATTGATAATCTTTTGGGTGTGATATAAAAAAAATTAAATGTCATCATTAATTGTGTGATCTATGCAGTTGTTTAAGATACAATACTATATAAAATGTATACAAAACTTGTATATAATTATACAAAACTATGTTTACAAAATCTATATAAAAGCAGATATACCATGGGCTCACCACTTTCTCCCCAATAGCTAACTTTTACATGGAAGACTTCAAGCAACAAGCTCTAGATTTGGCCAGTCTAAAACCCAAAGTCTGGCTCAGATATGTCGATGATATTTTCGCCATTTGGCCCCATGACCACACCTGAACAAACAACACAAACATATCAAAATCAACAACAACTCTCTTTTTAATTATTGTCTTCCCTCAAGCTGCTTCTCCTTCACTGTCTATTGTAAACCTACACATATAGGCCAATACATACATAAAAATTCATACCACCATCCAACACAAAAACTAGGAGTCATCAGCACCCTCTAACATAGAGTCCTAACAATTTGCTCCAACGAACAAGCTCTGAACCAAGAATTTGAAATCATTAACTAAACATTTGTAAAAAATGACTACAATAAAAAAAACAGTTCACAAGATGCTCCATAAAAATGCCATTAAAAGCAAAAAAGATTACAAGAATGCCATAGCCTTACCCTACATTAGGTTAAGGCTATTCAGAAAAAATAGATACAACACTACTTAAATACAACATCAAGACAACCTTCAAACCCCTGGCAAAACTAAGAAATTTACTTAGCTCCTCCAAAGATCCTCTTCCATACCTTGTGCCCACCCAGGGGTGTACAAAATTCAATGTACCTGTAACCAATCTTACATAGGGGAAACAGGACACACCATCCCAATCAGAAAAGATTAACACAAATGCCACATTAAATACCTCCACTATGGTAAAACAGGCCTATCAGACCACTCACTCCAAACATGCCACAGAATTGACTGGAAAAAGGCACAATGTTTCTACACTGCACCAAAACCTGGTATGAAAGAAAATTCAAAGAAGCTTATGAAATGCTAAAACATCATCCAAATCTGAACAAAAATGATGGATTAATTATTCCAAGAATGTGGAGGACCCATCTTCAACCCATATAGCAACCAGAACAACCCCAGACAGAAGAAAATCTCAAAACGAAAGGACTGAAGAAGTTGTTTAATGTAGTTCTGTTTTTTTTTTTTTTTTTCTCAACAGAGGTCAGTCTAGGATAAATTATTAACAAACATTTAGATTCATTTTACTTTTGTGTAGTGCAACAGCATGTAGATTGTATATTGTATTGTACATGTGTATGTTTTCCTGATGATGACCTCAGTACAGAAATCAAAACGTCGATTGTTATTTGCTTAATGTTGAGTAAAATAATTATTCTAGCATGTGTGTTGTCTCCATAAATTCTTCACTATAAATGCTGACCACCGTGTAACCTTGAAAGAATATACAAAGCAGAGAACCATGGATTAACAACTTGTTCTTTTCTGGATAATATTAAGAACTTTTATTAAGGTGGGTTTGGCTCTACACCAGAACAGATGTGGTATCAGAGCAAAAAAGCATATCAAGTTTTTGTAGGTTGAAAAAAATATTTATTCTTCATATTTATTCCATATGAGCTCAAAACCACTACCACTATTTTTCCTCCTTGTTTCTCTAACTTGTACGGACATAACTCTTTTTCTATCATCAGTAGCACTCTATCTCCCTTTTTACCCTTTATGTTTTCAGAAAATACATCATACCCATCCATCTCTGTTCCTGTTAGGATGTTATCCTCATCCAACCATGTCTCACTTATCCCAACAATTTCTGGGTGAACAAATTCAATCAATGCAACCATTTCATTTCTCTTGTTTCTGGTACTTCTAGCATTTATATACAAACATAACATCTTATTCCTGGATCTATAACAAGTTTCACTGATACCACTTATTAGATGTGACTTCTCCATACTTTCCTCGTGCCATTTCTTTTCTCCTTACTCATCCCAAAACCTTCCTGAAATCCAACTGTTTCCCTTACATCCCAGGTCATCTCCATCCCTTTTTGTCTACACACTCATTCACATCTTCTTGGAGCATCAACCTTTCTCATGCTATGTTCCCTTGTCCACCCTGAGTCTCCCCCTTTTCCATGTTTGTCTTGTAAACTTCTCTTATTCTCTACACTCATGCTACTCACTTCTTCATTCGTAAGCACCACTTTAAACTCTCCTTCCTTACTTGCCCACTCTTTCACAATGCTTCTTATTTGCTCAGATTCATTTCTGCACTCATTACTCTCCCTTCCAGCAGCAATCTCTCCAAATGACTTGCACCAAAACCATTCAAATGCAGTCCGTCACTCTTATATAGTTCAGTTCTTCCTTCAAACTCATTCCACACATAATATCAAACTGCACTCCTTTATCTTCACACATTTCCACTAACATATTCATAATTTTTTCTCTCTGCATCATCTCATCACTGTCATACTTGGCAACACACTGACTACCTTTCCTATCACACTGTCATCTTTTATCCTTTTCAACAACCTATTATTTTAATGGCTAATATAGCCTACTTTTGTTTAGGAGTGCCCCTTTTTTTACAATGCCATTGGCTCTTTACCCAAAATTCTAGGGCATTACTGAAGTGTTATAAAACTAATATATGAAGAATAAAAAATAGGAGAAATTTTGGACATACCTTTTTGGATGTTGTTGTCTGTCTCCTTATTCCAGCGATGTGCCTTCATTTGCTGTTAAGCTGTTAAAGGAAGGGGATTTTTTTGGGGAAGTGGGGGTTGAAAGAGATATTTATTCTTAATGTTTATTCCATATGAGCTCAACTTGTATGGACATAACTCTTTTTCTATCATCAATAGAACTTCACCTCCCTTTTTACCCTTTCTGTTTTCAAAAAATACATCATACCCTTCCATCTCTGTTCCTGTCAGTCTTTGATTTGATCATGGGAATTTTCCCAGAAATAATACCTATATTTTCAACAACCTCCTGATATCTAATTTTATTGTAAGTGGAGGTTTCTGTGGTTTAGAAGTTCATAAGGCATATTGGGCCAACTTTTTTTTAAATTTTTTTATTAAGCTAAAAGCAGAATAAAGAAATAAAACCCGACAAGTTTCGTAAGTCATTTGACTTACATCTTCAGGGGTAAAAGGTAACTGAAAGTTAAAACAACAAAAAAGAGAAATTAATAGTTCATACTATACAGTTGTAGCCGTCTGACTGTTTATAAAATTAAAAAATCAGAATGCAATTTCAAAGCAGTGCTAAGTTTAAACAATGCTGGATGATGACACGTTCTATAGTTCACGATCATAATGTCCGAGGTCTGACTGAGGTATATTTTTTTATCAAAGCTGACCAAACTTGGTGTAGAATTAAGCCTTGGTTTTTATTGCATTGTGTTGGAATTCTAAGCATGTTTGCAACTTCTTTAAATTTCCTTATGTACCGGTTTTTTTTCTATATAAGACGTTTGTTTTCTGCCAGAGTACATTGTGGAAAGTTAGACCTGATTTGTTTTCTCTTCTGTTTTGCTACATAGGACAAACAGGAAGATCTAGAGAAATATGCATGAACAAACACCAAAAGGATGTACAAAACAGAAGAGAACACAAATCAGGTAAAAGGTTTTCCATACAACTTCCATTGGCCACAATGTACTCTGACAGAAAACAAACATGTCTTATATAGAAAAAAACTGGTACATAAGGAAATTTAAAGAAGCTGCAAACATGCTTAGAATTCCAACACAATGCAATAAAAACCACGGCTTAATTCTACACCAAGTTTGGTCAGCTTTGATAAAAAAAAATATACCTCAGTCAGACCTCGGACATTATGATCGTGAACTACAGAATGTGTCATCATCCAGCATTGTTTAAACTTAGCACTGCTTTGAAACTACATTCTGATTTTTTAATTTTATAAACAGTCAGATGGCTACAACTGTATAGTATGAACTATTAATTCCTCTTTTTTGTTGTTTTAACTTTCAGTTACCTTTTACCCCTTAAGATGTAAGTCAAACGACTTACGAAACTTGTTGGGTTTTATTTCTTTATTGTGCTTTTAGCTTAATAAAAAAAATTTTTAAAAAGTTGGTCCAATTACTGGAATATGCCTTATGATCTAATTTTATGTTCTCCTAATTCCCAGTCAAATCATTTGTTCCTACTACCACTACCAACTCCTTTTCTCACTTACTCCTCATATCAAATGCCTTTAATCACTTTATTTATTTTACCTCAGATATTGTATATAACTTATATAGTTTCATTTGCCTTCATATTTTACTTATTATTCCCTGTATAATTTAGATTGTCTCATTTGTAATGTATCCTAATTTATTGTAAATAATGTTGTACCAATTATTACTGCTGTACCACTTGTGTTTGGATACAAAATAAATAAATGTCTGAAGGTATTCCGAAGGTTAAATAAGGTCGGTGGGAAATGGATGAATGAAGAGATTAAGCATGCAATACAGAGAAAAAAAAAAGACATTATGGAGGCAACATAAAAGTAGTGGTAAAAATCAGTTCCATTAGGAATACAAAGAATAGTCAAGGAGGCTTAGTTGGTAAGGATAGCAAAAATTCAGTATGAACAGCAGTTAGTTAATGAAGCAAAAAAAAAAAAAAAAAATCCTAGAGAATTTTTTTGATATGTAGCCAGCAGAAATAAGAATGATTATGGTAGGATAGCATTGATTGGAGAAAATGGTATCAATAACTGCTGTTGAGGATATATTTGAGATATTTAATGAGCAATTCATAAAGGTCTTTCATCCTTATGAATAAGACATCATGGAAAGTTTCAGAGCACTGGATGATGAGGAGGAGAGACTGACTGTGAGTGCAGAAGAGGGATATAGAGAATTAAGCAAACTTGATATTAATAAGGCTGTGGGACTTGATGATATATTACCACATATTTTGAAGGAATCTGCCAGGGAGTTGATCTGCCTTGACATATTTGTTTAATATGAGTCTTACATTGGGTCAAGTTCCAAAGGAGTGGAAGAAAAGCAAGAATGTACCGCTTCATAAATGAGGTGACAGAATTCAGACATCAAATTATAGGCAAATCTGAGTGTCAGGTGTTGTGGTTAAAGTGTTGGAAAGGCTAATGAGAAGCAGGATCCAGAATTGGATTGACAACAGTGGCATTATCATTGATAGACAGCACAGATTTGCTAAATGACTGTCATGTTTTTGTAATCTACTTACTTATTACAATAAGGTGACAGCAGCATTGGACAAGGGAGATGGATACACAGTAGTGTACTTAGATTTTGCAAAGGCTTTTGACTGTTGTCTATCATCATTCAAGTTTCATCATGTCTTGAAATAAAGACAGACACGAAGTTCTTAACGAATTTATAACACTGCAATGATTTTTCCAGATTTAATGCATTACCACATGATAAGTTGATAATCAAACTAGAGTGGATGAGGTTGGATATTAGATTAGTGCATTGGATTGGAGCTTGGCTGTCTGATAGGTTGTGTATGTGGGAGCAATATCCCAGAAGAGGAAAGTCACTAGTGGTGTGCATCAGCAGTCTGTTTTAGGGCTACTCCTGTTTAACCTGTATACTAAATATTGGGGAAGATTTGAATGGAGATATACATCTGTTTGCAGATGACAAACTATGAGGAGTAGAGCAAATGTTCTGGCCTTACAATGAAAATTGAATAGACTAAGTAAACGGGCATGGCAGTGGGGATGTCAGTTCAGTGTTGTGAAATATAAGGCTTTACAATTTGGAAAACAAAGATGGGGCGAAGAATATATTCTTGGTGGGGATATATTTCTGGAGGTGGAAGAAATAGATCTTGGGGTGATGGTTAATAATGATCTAAAATTTAGAGGACATATTGCCAAAATTGTGAGGACAACACAATGAATTCTGGCAGTGATGCAGAGGACACTGATTTATAGATGTAAGTGGATTCTTGTTCCATTTTATAAGGCTCTGATTAGGCCACATATACTATACATAGATTTGGTCACCTGGTTTTCAAAACGATGAAGAGATGTTGGAGAGGGTCCAGACATGATTGACCAAAATAGTTTCTGATCTCTGGAATGTTGAATATGAAGAATGGTTGAGACAATGCAGTTTGGAGAGTCTAATGGATAGGAGGAAGAGGAAATATAATAGAGACGTACAGGTTGTTAAGGGATTATTATAGGATTAACATTGAAAAGGTTTTTATAATATGTTGGGAGATAGGGGAAAACAAGAGGTCATCCCTGGAAGCGGTATAAGGAGGTTGTCAGTGAAGGAGTGAGAAGCAGATTTTTTGCATGTGGAGTTGTGAATGATTGCCTGAGAGTGTGGTGTCTGCAGAGAATTTGAATGTGTTTATGGCACGGTATGATGAGCCATGTGTATGACAAAAGGGGCCTCCTAGATTAGTTTTTGACTCCTTGGGGTCTTAGGATAATAGTAACAATGTTTAAAATAGGATTTTTTTTTTAAATGTTGACTCCATACACAAGAGGTTGGTAGATCAACCTATATTACATTAGTACCGTGCATGGGTTGGGAAAGAAGGTACTTGTTCACATTGGATTTGAATGACTGTATATTGTATTCCTTAGGGAAGGGGAAGATTGTTCCATATTATAGCAGTTGCAGGGATGAAGGAGGAGGAGGAGAAGAAACTTGTTTTGTGGATTTCAAGGTACACTGTGTAGGGATGTTGAGCAGCAGCTGCATGTGTTCCAATGAGCTTAGTACTGAGTGGGGGAATTATTGATGCTATTTCGAATGAACATTTTGCATGTGTTTATGGCACGGAAATATTTGTAGAAAACACATGGTGCAGAGACCAATCGTCTGTGCAAAAGTGAAGGGAGTGAGTTGGTGAGAGATGGGTTATTAATAAGTCTGATTGCTCTCCTCTGTACTGAGTTGAACATTTTGAGGGAGCTTTTGGGGGCCCCACCCCATATGTGGGAGCAGTATTCGATGGTTGAGCAGATTTATTATTTGTGTAAGGTTAACAGCTGTTCAGGGGTGAAGTAACATCTTGAGCGAAAGAGAAATCCTAGTTTTTTAGAAGCTGAGGATGCAATCAAACCTCTCCTGGATTATATGTATAATCCAGGAGAGGCTTGATGTCAGGGTAATTCCAAGAAGAGAAATCTCAGATTGTCTGGAAATTTGGGTATTGTCAAAAATAATACTCGGGAAAATGGTTCTTTTTTATGAGAAATGAGACAGTACTGGGTTTTATTTGCAATGAAATTGACTAGGTTATCTGAATCCCATTGGAGGATGGCTTGGAGATCAGAATTGAGGGCAGTGGTGGTTGATGTTCTGTTGGTTGAGGAGAGTTGTGTAGAGTAAGGTTTATCAAAAGAAAGGGAGGAGTGCAATGTGCTGTCGTCTGCAAACTGTGTAATACGTTGGAGGTAAGCTGAAGTAGGTCATTGATATATAGTAAGAAGATGGTTGGTGAGAGGACAGAACCTTGAGGAACCCCAGTGTTAGTTGAATGGTGAGAGGATAAGGAGCCATCCACCACCACACATAGTGTGCATCCAGACAGAAAGCTGGCAATTCAACTAAAGTGGTCTTGAGATAGACCAAATGACAGATGTTTGCTTAGTAAGCCCTTGGAGTTATCAAGTCCAACTGCTTGAGATTTGCCAAACTTCTCCATGCCATTTGTCCAGAGATGGCTGGCATATGAGAGCAGATCTCCTCTTGATTGGCAGCGACGGAATCCATACTCGCGGTCGTTTATTAGATGGATAGATTCAAGGTAGTGTAGAAGTTGGGAATTGATGATTTCTTCCATTACTTTAGACAAGACTGAGGTGAGCGAGATGGGGCATTAGTTGGATGACAGTGACTTGTCTCCCTTCTTCGGAATGGGTTGAATATAGGCCAGTTTCCAGGCTGTGGTAAGTACCAGTGGAGTAAGACAGTATATAAGCGACATAGAACAGGAGACGGTTCTGTTGCACAAACTTTCAGGACAATTAGAGGAATGCTATCAAGGCCAGGAGACTTTTTTATGTCTAATTTGGACAGTATTTTGATGATCTCTTTCTGGCAAAAGGATATATAGTGGGCATTGTATGTTGGGCATCTGGAATGGTTGAGGGACATTTGCCATTGTCAATTATGTGTGCATTGGAAGCAAAGTGTGAAGCCATAAGATTGGCTTTTTCTGTGAATGCTGATGCAATAGAGCCATCTGGGTATGATAGGGGTGGGAATAGTATTGGTCAGAAATTACAGCCAATTGCTTGGCATGAGATGAAAAGGTTGAACAGGTTTGAACAGGTTGCTAGTTTCCTGCTTTTTGCTCTTTCGAAGTCTGTTTTGGAATCGCTGATTGCTTTTTTGCATCTATTTTAGGCATCAGTATCAGTTCTAAAGAAGGATGGAGTTCTTGATTTGAGCAGTTATGGTATGTTTGGTTTTTCATTTGTACAGCCTTTGCACATCTTTTGGAGAACCAGAGTTTAGTTAGGGAATGACAGTTGAGAGTAGTGTGGGGAATGTATATTTCCATGCCGGTGAGGATTACTTTGGTGATAAGTTTGGTACATATGTTTGGGTTGGAAGGCCGGAAGCAATAGTCCAACCATGGGAATGTGGCATGGAAGTCACAGAGGCTGTCCCACTTGGCACTGTTATAATGCCAAATTACTCTTGTATTGGTGTGTTAACATTGTTGTATGGGGGAGGAGATGAGCACTAAATTGTGGTCAGAATTATATAGGGGGGGGGGCACTACTTTCACTGTGTATTTGGAAGTGTCATTGGTGAGGATGTTCTAGGATGTTTGAGGAGTGGTTCAGGTTATCTGGTATTCTGGTTGGCATTTGAACAAGTTGTGTAAGATCGTTAGCGAAAGCAAATGTTTCAGCATCTCTGCCTGCAAGATCAGTACAACTGAAGGAGGAAAGCTAGTTAGTGTTGTGGACATTAAAATCTTAGGAGGTTGATTTTGCTGGTGGGAAAGTGGGACGGAGAAAATCAAGGAGAGGAAATTAAAGAGCTCAGTGTGGTTGATTGCATTGAGGGAGCAATAGAGACAGCAAATGAATATGACTGAGTGGGGAAGGAATATTTCCCAAAGAAGGTCAAAGTTGGGTGATTCTAGATTGGGTGCTCTCTGGTAAGGTATGTCAGAGCAGATGTATGCACAGACGCCACCCTTGGGTTGAAACGAGTTAAAGAGTGTGTCGTTTGGAAGGTTGAGATGAATAGTGCTGTAGTGAGGTAAGATTTGAGTTTCTGCCAAAAAGAGTAGTGGGGTTTGGTAGATTGAAGGTGGTAGTGGACACTATTAAGGTTGGAGTTTAGGCCACAGATGTTGATGAAGTGGATATGCAAGGTTCTGTGAGGCATATATTTAACCATAAGGGTCTTGCGGTATTTTTTTCTATGCAGTGCCTGCATAATGGCTTCCATGGTGGCTACTAGTCACTTGATTTTTGCACTAATTTAACTTGTTTGTGGTGTCTGGTGTCTCCATTTTGGAGTTTTTCTTCAAGTTCTCTTTGAAGATAGCATCATTGTTCCCTGTTCAAGCACATATGCATGATTTTGGGCAAGTGTCTTTGAACTTGTTGATTGCTGTTATTAATTTAGATGTTCCTGTCGGTGTGTTATAAGTCACTTGCAAGGCTTGGAAAGTTCGTTCTGTCCTTGGTTTTATTTATGGGCCCGAAACGATGGCACCTGATGATATTTGTAGACTCAGTGTTGCATTCTTCAGCTAATTTGTTGATGTCTTCTTTTAATGATTTCCCATTTTAAACATTTTCAAAAAGTTTAAAATAACAGCATTGATTTTTTTGTTTTTAGCCTCTATCAAGTCATATACTGTTAATGTGATTAAGTCATGGAGTTCATTTGCAGGAAAGGGTGAACTTACGTTGTTGCGCTGGTTCGAGCTTAGCTTCCACTGCTTGTATTTTGGAGGAAAGAGTTTCGTTTATAGCATCGATGTGCTGTTCAAGATTTTGACTCGTTTACCAATGTTCAGGTGTTGTTTTACAAAAGAGAGGCATAGTAAGCAGAAAAAAGGCTGGTTGAGGTTAATAAATAGTTTGTGTGCCGATTCATCTATTTTTGCAGAAATAGATGAATTGGCAATCTGCAATCTATTTTATTTTATTTATTTATTTATTTTGCAGTGCCACATATAAGTATTACAAAAGACTATCCTTTAATTAATTTGAAAATAATGTTACCTGGAACATTTTGATGCTTAAGTAACAGTACCTTAAACATGGGGAAACTTTTTTTTTGTACTATTTGAAACAGAAGTTCGTTATGTTGGTTTTCATATTATCAAGGGACCTACTTTCATTATAGCAAAAGGATTCTCTCAACTTAGCATTTGGAGATTTATTTACTTATTTAATTTTAAATTCATATTTCAGAATTCTGAGATATGAAAGTATTCTGAGAATGTGTGTACAGACTTATGTGTTCATCGAACATGTTGTTTATTATTTTAATGGTATAATAGAACACAGAAACTAAGTAAATAATTAATTTATTAACTTGATGCTGATATTTCGCTGGTATTATAACCAGCATCTTCAGAGCACAAAAACACTGTTTGTCACAATACGCGAGACTAAAACAACATGGTGTATTTCAACAAAATTGTAGCAGCAACACAAAGACTAGAGTCCTGATTTTGGCGCCCTCTATCTGAAAAAAAAAAAAAAAAAAAAAAACGCTATCATATATTACTAGAGTCCTAGAAAAGTGCTAGTTTTTTCTTAATATGACTGTCTCCCAGATCTTCGGCAAGTTAATACAGCCATATTTGTTGAGATTTGGAGTGTGTTTTAGGGCTTCTGTCGCCTCTAAGAACAATCTCTCTGATTTATATGGGTTTCTGTGTAGTACTTTTGTGTTTTTCCAGTTGATCCTGTGTGTAGGGGTATCCAGAGCATGGTCTGCTAGGCCCGACTTCCCATAATGATATTTCCGGACGTATCGTTTATGTTCGCTGATGCAGATATTCACAGTTCTTCCTGTTTGACCGTAGTAGGCTTGATTGCATGAGCAGGGTACTTGGTAGACTCCTGGATGTGATAAAGGAGGAATGCTGTCCTTGGGTGAGCGGATGAGGGTGGCTAATTTGCTACATGGTCTGAATGTAGTGCGTAGTTTATGTTTATTGAGAATTCTTGAGATCTTTTCGGATGTACCTTTAATGTAAGGGATGGTGACTGTTTTGTTGTAGTTCTCTGTGGTGGATGGTGGGAGGGGTTTCTTAGGAGTGTTTAGTATTTTGTTTATTTTTTGTGGATTGTAGCTGTTGGCCAAGAAGGTGTGGCATAAGTGAGTCAGTTCAGCAGTGAGAGCCTTGTCATTTGAACAGATTGCTCTCGCTCTATGGGTTAGCGTTTTTAATATGCCATATTGTTGAGAAGGATGATGGTGTGATTGTTTGTGTAAGTATCTGCCTGTATGTGTGGGTTTTCTGAAAACTGAAAATGATAAGGAACCATCTGGGAGACGTGTGATGAGTGTATCCAGGAAGGGCAGACAGTTGTTGGCTTCCAGTTCCATAGTAAAGTGGATTTTTGGATGTTGGCTATTTAAATGTGCTAAGAATGTTTTCAATGTCTCAGGGCCATGTGGCCAAATAGCAAGCACATCATCAACATAGCGTAGCCAAAGTGTTGGTTTGAGAGTGGCTGTATTGATTGCTTGTTTTTCCAGGTGTTCTATGTAAAAGTTGGCTGGGGGGGGGGAGAAAGGGGGGGGGCATGGCTGTCCCATCAATTTGTTTGTATATTTTCCCTTTCCATGTGAAATATCCTGCATGTATTGTGAATTTGAATAGTTCAAATATATCAGGGGGGAAGTGTGACTTCAGTAGATTGAGGGTTTCTATTAGTGACACATTTGTGAATAGTGAAGTGATGTCAAAGCTTACTATTAAGTCTGAGCTTTTCTAGGACTCTAGTAATATATGATAGCGTTTTTTTTTTTTTTTTTTTCTTCAGATAGAGGGCGCCAAAATCAGGACTCTAGTCTTTGTGTTGCTGCTACAATTTTGTTGAAATACACCATGTTGTTTTAGTCTCGCGTATTGTGACAAACAGTGTTTTTGTGCTCTGAAGATGCTGGTTATAATACCAGCGAAATATCAGCATCAAGTTAATAAATTAATTATTTACTTAGTTTCTGTGTTCTATTATACCGTTAAAATAATAAACAACGTATTCTGAGAATATTTGTCAACAGGTAATGAACTCTGAAATAGATTTTCTATGTGACACAACCCTCTTAATGTAAATGAAAGGCAAAATTCATACATTCTAATTATCCAGAAAATATTGGGGAGGAAGGGAACACATACACACATTTAGTATTTTTGTTGGTAAATTCTATATATAAAGGAATGAAGATGAAATTATTATTTTTTTTTTAAACAAACAACACATATACCAAGTTGAAAACTTATAGTACATCAATGCCATGTGTCTTTCCCTGCTTATCTTTCCTTTGCCATTCTGTTTAGATCATAGGATCCCAGACTTTTTCGGGCCACCACCTACTTTGCAAGACATCAATTTTGTAACGCCCCCCCCCCCCCCCCATTATAACAGTTTTCCGCATTCAAGCCGTTTGATATTTTTGACATAAATAGCAACTAATGATACATTACTGCTTATGCCATTAAATTTTTAAAACGAAGTGGCCAATATGTGCTTCGTCTTGAACACAGTTCAAGACACAGTTATTGCTATACTGATTTTGGTGAAACGTAGCCCATATGTAAAGATTGTAAAATGTTTGCTCGAATAACATTGAGGAGGGCGCTAGTGGGTCAAGCGCTACGGACGTGTTTTGAAGAGCTCCTGATTCAGATAAGTTTTACTAGGAATAATTAAGTATATATGCGTAATTGTTTAAATAAGAGCGGCTGTAAACGTTGTACGCTTCCGATATTATTAGTGTGGGTTTTTTTTTCTTGCTTAAACTAAATACGAAATCGTTAATATTAGACCTAGTAACCTGCAGAGAAAAAAAAAAAAAATTGCGGCGGCATTGTCATTCCATGATTTTAATTTGGATTTCAGTCGTTTCGTTAAGTGTGAGGTCTGTTATATGTATTCCTTCGATTACATAAATGATTTTTGGATGTTTAGTGCGGATGGAAGAAGGGTGTGTGCGAAATGTGACCTGAACGAGGAATTGATGAATGCGAATATGAAGTTAATGACAGAAAGTGCTAGTACCGATTGTCTCGCGAGTGCACGTTTGAAAGAGAAGGATGGTGAATAGGACAGGCGAAAAAATGTTAAAAAATCAGGAAAAAAGAAAAAGAGCGATTTGACAACCGTAACGGATGTTAAAAGGGACGAAAGTGAGGCAGAAAGAAACGAAATTGAGAGAACGAATGAAAGTAGAAAAGGCGTGATGCAGAAATCGCAAGTAAAAAAAATCGAAAGAATGAATGATAGCGAAAAAAGAATGACTGATGACGAAAGTTGGACGCATGTTGGAACGAAAATACTGAACCAAAGAAAGATGAATGACAGTAAAAGTGAGAAGAATGATAGCGAAAGTTGGATGCATGTTAGTCTGAAAGTACAGGAACAAAGAAAGATATGTGAGAGTGAAAGTGAGAAGAATGATAGTGAAAGTTGGACGTATGTTGGACCGAAAGTACGGAAACAAAGAAGGATGAATGAGAGGGAAAGTGAGAAGAGGGGGTTGAGAGTTAGAAAGTTAGAAAGATTTAATGATACGGAGAATGTGTCGTGAGGTTCGGAAGGTGAATTGGATTGGATGAAGCAAGAAATGAAATGGATGCGGAATGAAATTAAGAGAATTCAGGTCAAAACTATTAAAATAAATCATGATGGCATGAAAGAGTTAACAAAAGATGAGCGAGTGGCATTGTATGGCGACTCCATTATTAAAGGTGTGCTAGAGGATAAAATGCACAAGGTATGTTTTCCAGGCGGTAAAATGAGTAGAGTGATTGAGGCATTGAATATGAGGCGGGAACGAGCAAAAGAGTTAATTGTATTAATTGGTACAAATGATTTGAGAGAGAACAAAGAGCATGTCAAAATGAATGTCAGGAGACTGCTTGGAAAGATAAAAGAGAACAGTGTGACAGGAAGGGTAGTCAGTGTGTTGCCTAGGTATGATTGTGGTGAAATGACGCGGAGAGCAAGGATTATGAATGATATTCTGGCTGAAATGTGTGAGGGGATGGGAGTACAGTTTGTTAATGTGTGGAATGAGTTTGAGGGACGAAGTGAGCTGTATGGGAGCGATGGACTGCATTTGAGTGGTTATGGTGTGAGTCGCTTGGAGAGTCTGCTGCTGGAAAGTGGAGAAGTGAATAGAGAGAATTTATCAGATCGAGAGGGGAGTGATGTGGAAGAGCAGGAGAGTAAGACAGGAGAGATTGAAGAAGTGGAAATGAATAGGGAAGTGAGTGGTATGAGTATAGAAAATGAGAGAATGGGTGTGCAAGAGGAGCAGGGAAATGGGGAGGCTCAGGGTGGACAGGGATACACAGCGTGAGAAAGGTGGATGCTCCAAGAGGAGGTGAGAGCATGTGTAGGCAGGAAAGTAATGGGATGATCAGGGATCAAAAGGAAACATGGAATTGCAAAGGGTTCTAAAATGAAGAAGCAGAAAGGGAAATGGCCCCAGTCCAACATGGAGAGATCATATCGAGTGAGTGGTATCAGTGGAACTAGCTGTAGATCCAGAAATGAGCTGTCGTGTTTGTATACCAATGCTAGAAGTATAAGAAACAAGGCGGATGAAATGGTTGCACTAATTGCGTCTGTTCACCCAAAGATTGTCGGAATAAGTGAGACATGGTTAGATGTGGACGACATCCTGACAGGAATAGAGATGGAAGGGTATGATATGTTTTGTGAGGATAGAAGGGGTAAAAAGGGAGGGGGGGAGTGCTATTGATGATAGAGAAAGAGTTATGTCCATACAAGGTAGAGATGCAAGAGAGAAATAGCGCCAGTGGTTTTGAGGCAGTATGATAGAGGTGAATAGAATCAAATACTTGGTGGGATGTTGTTATAGACCTGGTAATGTGGATGGTGGTAATAGTGAAATGTATAGTCAAATAAGCCAAGCAAATAAGAAAAGGATGATCATTATGGGTGATTTTAATTATGGCAATATGGACTGGAATGAAGAGATAGCAACTGGAAGTAAAGAAAATGAGTTTCTTGAGTTTTTGAGGGATAACTACCTCAGACAGTATGTAACAGAGGACACAAGAGCATTAAGGGTCTTGGATTTGGTCATCTCATCGGAGGATGTAATTATCAATGAGGTATCAAATCATCCACCAATTGGTGAAAGTGACCATGAGGTGATTACTTGGGTGGTTGCCAGCAGTGCAAGGACCCCTGTGAAAAAAGGGTATATGTGGAACTACAAGGGGGGGGTGATTATGATGAGCTCAGGAGACAGCTTGCAGGTGTAGCATGGAATGAGGAGTTAGCTGGAAAAGAGATCAATGCAGCTTGGGGGATTTTCAAAAAATATTTAGTAGATGCAATGTCTAAATGTATACCATGGGTGAGAAGGTTAAATAAGGTTGGTGTGAGATGGATGAATAAAGAGATTAATCATGCAATACAGAGAAAAAGGGCATTGTGGAGGCAGCATAAGAGAAGTGGAAGTAACCAATTTCATGAGGTCTACAAAGACCAGGCAAGGAGTGTGACTTGGTTGGTGAGAGTAGCTAAAGAGAGGTATGAACAGCAGTTAGCTAATGAAGCTAAAAAGAATCCTAGGGAGTTCTTTCAATATGTAGCCAGCAAAAAAAAGAATGATTATGGAAGGATGACATTGATTGGAGGAAATAGTATAAAGACAGCTGTTGCAGAATGTGTGGTGGAGATACTTAATGAGCAGTCATAAAGATCTTTCAATCTTGTGAATGTGACTTCATGGAGAGATTAAGAGCAGTTGATGATGGGGAGGAGAGACTGGCTGTAAGTGAGCAAGAGGTGTTTGGGGAATTGAGTAAACTAGATATAAATAAGGCTGTGGGACTTGATAATATATCACCATGTATTCTGAAAGAATGTGCCAGGGAGTTGACACCTGCCTTGACATATTTTTTTAATATGAGTCTTGCACTCGGTCAAGTTCCTAAGGAATGGAAGGAGGACAAGATTGTGCCACTTCATAAAGGAGGTGATCGAACTCAAGCATCAAACTATAGGCCTATCTGTGTGTCAGGTGTTGTGGTTAAGTTGTTGGAGAAGCTTGTGAGAACTAGGATCCAGAGTTGGGTTGACAACAATGGTATAATTTTTGATGGATAGCATGGATTTGCTAAAGGGAGGTCGTGTTTTAGTAATCTACTTACTTATTACAATAAAGTGACTGCTTCCTTGGACAGAGGAGAAGGATACACAGTAATATACTTGGATTTTGTAAAAGCTTTTGATAGAGTACCTCATGATAAGTTGACAGTCAAACTAAAGCAGATGGGGTTGGATATTAGATTAGTGCATTGGATTGGAGACTGGCTATCTGATAGGTATCAACAAGTTGTGTATGGGGGGTGCAATATCCAGGAAAAGGAAAGTCACTAGTGGAGTGCCTCAGGGATCTGTTTTAAGGCCATTACTATTTAACTTGTATATTAATGATATTGGCGAAGATTTGGATGGAGATATTCAGTTGTTTGCAGATGATGCAAAGTTGGGACGAACCATAAAGAGTAGTGAAGATGTTGTGGCCTTGCAAGAAGACTCGAATAAATTGAGTGATTGGGCAAGTAAATGGGGATGTGAGTTCAATGTTGCAAAATGTAAGGTTTTAAAATTTGGAAAACAAAGATGGGATGCAGAATTTATGCTTGGTGAGAATATATTGTTGGAAGTAGAGGAAATAAGAGATCTGGGGGTGATAGTGGATAAGGATCTAAAATTTAGGGGACACATCGTCAAAATTGTGAAGACAACACAAAGACTTCTGGGAATGATGCGGAGGACACTGACATGTAGAAGTAGGGAGATTCTTGTTCCATTGTATTAGGCTTTGATTAGGCCACACATGGACTATTGTGCTCAGATTTGGTCACCTGGTTTTCAGAAGGATGAAGAGATGTTGGAAAGGGTCCAAAGGCGACTGACTAAGGTAGTTTCTGACCTCTGGAATGTCGAGTATGAAGAAAGATTGAAAAGATGTAATTTGCAGAGTCTAGCGGAGAGAAGGAAGAAGGGAGATATGATAGAGACCTACAAATTGGTAACGGGTTGTTATAGGATCAATGGTGGAGAAGTTCTACAGAGAATAGTGGGATATCAGGGGAGAACCAGAGGTCATCCCTGGAAACTGTATAAAGAGGATGTGAGTAGGGGAGTGAGAGGCAGGCTTTTTTCGTGCAGAGTTGTGAGTGATTGGAATGCCTTGCCTAAGAGTGTGGTGTCTGCAAGGAGTTTGAATGTGTTTAAGACGCGGTATGATGAGATGTGTGTGAGATAAAAGGACCTCCTAGATGAGTCTTTGACTCCATGAGGTTTAAATATGAAAATTCGGAATACATATTAAGAGATTGCATTACATTAGTAAGAATCTTATCGTAATAATTAAAACACCGTTAAATGTATTAGATGGTTTATTTCGAACTTACAAAGTAAAAATACAAAGTAAAAATACAAAGAAAAAATAATAAATTAATGTGAAGGATTAGCCAGGTGCATTTTTAAAAGATTGTTAATATCGGGTTCAACTTTCGTTAAAAACAGTCGTAAATCGCCACGCTCAGTTATATGCAATTGGTTCCTTTTCTTAGATAGTAAATTCACTACAGCACTAAACCCACACTCAGCCAAATAAGAAGATGGAAATGCAATGAAAAATTTCTGCACTATTTCCCATAATCCAGGGTACAGTGTCGGTATTGTATGAAGCCTTGGTATCCAGTTTTGAATTTTATTTTTAGTTCTTCATTTGTTGTGAGTTCTGTGAGTTCCATTTCTAAATTTGATCATCCTGCTCTGCTTACATGTGAGAAAGGACCTGCAACCCAATTTGGTATATTCATGTTTAGAATATCCTTGAATTGCTCAATGAAATCAGCATGGAGAACCTCCAAGTGTTGGCACTTCCTTTTTGAGAGACACTGCTGATAAATTTGAAAAGTAGCTATATTCCCCTCGGCCCATATTCCGCTTGAACAGAAGAAGTTTCCCTACAAAAGCGGCAATAACGTTTTTTGTTTTAATTCAATTCAATTCATCACCTTGTAGTTGTAGATTGACTTCATTAAATATTTTACAGATGTCAAATAAGCGATGTCATTTTTGGATGTAATCAGGTTGGTCCGCAATCCGTCGTCTCTGTTTTCTAGGAACTCTAGTACTGAATCAAACAAATGGTAAAATCGATTCAGACAAATACCTTTTGAAAGCCAGCGAACTTCTGTGATAAGAGTAGTGGTTCTATTTTCTCATTGACATAGAAAATTGACATCTATTTCTATCTGACATGGTAAATTTTCAAATGATTAAATAATTGAAATAGAAAATTGATAAAAAAAATTGATCGTGTGAGATGGGCATAAGATGAATTAAATTGCAATATTTAAATTTTAAATGATTATCTAATCGCAAAATCACGAAAATAATTAATTTTTAAATATATATTATTAATTTCTTCTATAAAGAGCCACTGACCCCTAGACCACCTGAATGACCCCCAAATGCTTCTGATCCCACTATGCCCCCCCACCCCCAGAAGGCTTCAGCGCCCACTTTGGGAACCTATGGTTTAGATGAACAGACCACCTTAGATTATATGGTTTGTTTCACTTAAACAGAATAGTAAAGAAAAAATTAGCAAAATAAATGTTTAAGGCGAAAATGGCAAGAAAAGACGTATGGAGTGATGTGCTACATGTTTTCTGCTTGACATGTAGAGTTGGTCTATATTATCTCTGTACTTTTAAATAAAATTTTCCAACAAAAATATCCAATGTATTAATATGAAAGCTCTGCTTTCATATTGAAAGCTAACAATGACAAGTTCCTTTCAATATAATACTTACACTGATACCAACCTTTCACTCTCTAATTCTTCTCAGAATTCTCATAGCCATCATTCCCAGTGTTCATTCGACTAGTATTTTTTTAAATTCAACTTTCAGACTGAACAGTCAAAAGTATTTAATATGATATGCTGTTTGCATGATTTGCATTTATACTTAGATTGCCTTTTCTCATGCACCTTATCTATCTTTTCCACACTTAAAATATGAACACATTATGTTTAAGGGAGATGGTAAATACCGTATTATTGTACAAATATTGTACAAATCCCATATTATGTCGCCAGTAAAATAGCCTTTTGGCTTGTTATGGTATGAACACATTATATTTTAAATTGTGAACTAGTTATGTTTGACTAGTTAGACTTTTTTTTCGGATGCCCCTCTTCTGGTGGCCTCCAGTCAGACCAATGCTCCCCCCCCCCCCAATGCAACCAACCACACTGAGCTCTTTAATTTCCTCTCCTTGATTTTCTCCATCCCACTTTCCCACCAGCAAAATCAACCTCCTAGGAGATTTTAATGTCCACAACACTAACTGGCTTTCCTCCTCCAGTTGTACTGGTCTTGCAGGCAGAGATGCTGAAACATTTGCTTTCGCTAACGATCTTACACAACTTGTTCAAATGCCAACCAGAATACCAGATAACCTGAACCACTCCTCAAACATCCTAGAACATCCTCACCAATGACACTTCCAAATACACAGCGAAAGTAGTGCCCACCCCCCTAGATAATTCTGACCACAATTTAGTGCTCATCTCCTCCCCCATACAACAATGTTAACACACCCATACAAGAGTAATTTGGCATTATAACAGTGCCAAGTGGGACAGCCTCTGTGACTTCCATGCCACATTCCCATGGTTGGACTATTGCTTCTGGCCTTCCAACCCAAACATATGTACCGAACTTATCACCAAAGTAATCCTCACCGGCATGGAAATATACATTCCCCACACTACTCTCAACTGCCATTCCCTAACTAAACTCTGGTTCTCCAAAAGATGTGCCAAGGCTATACAAATGAAAAACCAAACACCGTAACTGCTCAAATCAAGAACTCCATCCTCCTTTAGAACTGATACTGAAGCCTGAAATAGATGCACAAAAAAGCAATCAGTGATTCCAAAACAGACTTAAAAGAGCAAAAAGCAGGAAACTAGCAGCCTGTTCAGTTGGCAGGCTGCTAGTTTCTCTTGCCAAGCAATTGGCCTTAACTTCTAACCAACACTATTCCCATCCCTATCATACCCAGATAGCTCTATTGCATCATCACTCACAGAAAGCCAATCTTATGGCTTCACACTTTGCTTCCAGTGCATACATAACTGACAATCGTAAATGTCCCCCAACCATTCCAGATGTCCAACATACAATGCCCCTATATCCTTTTGAAAAATACTTTCAAAATTAGACACAAAAAAGCCTCCTGGCCCTGATGACATTTCTGCAATTGTCTTGAAAGTTTGTGCACCAGAACTGACTCGTATCCTATGCTGCATATATATACTCTCTTACTCCACTGGAATCTATCCCACAAACTGAAAATCAGCCTATATTCAACCCATTCCTAAGAAGGATGACAAGTCACTGCCATCCAACCTACCTCAATCCTGTCTAATGTAATGGAAAAAATCATCAATTCCCAACTCCTACACTATCTTGAAGGAACCCACCTAATAAATGACCGTCAGTATGGATTCCATCGCTGCCGATCAACAAGAAATCTGCTCACATATGTCACCCATCTCTGGACAAATGCCATGGAAAAGTTTGATGAATCTGAAGTGGTTGCACTTGATATCTCCAAAGCTTTTGACCGAGTCTGGCACAAAGGCTTACTAAGCAAACTACCATCATTTGGTTTGTCTCAGAACTTCTGTATTTGGATCTTTCTGTCTGGATTCACGCTGTGTGTGTGTGTGTGTGTGTGTGTGTGTGTGTGTGTGTGTGTGTGTGTGTGTGTGTGTGTGTGTGTGTGTGTGTGTGTGTGGATAGCTCCTTATCCTCTCATCATTCAACTATTCCTGGGTTCCACATGATTCTGTCCTCTCACCAACTCTCTTTTCCTGCTATATATATCAATGATCTACTTCAGTTGCCCTCCAACCCAATACACAGTTTTGCAGATGACAGCACATTGCATTCCTCCCTTTCATTTGATAAACATTACTCTACACAACTCACCACTGCCCTCGATTCAGACCTCCAAGCCATCCTCCAATGGGATTCAGATAACCTCATCAATTTCAATGCTAATAAAACCCAGTTCTGTCTTATTTTTCATAAAAATAGAATAATTTTTTCCCAGTACTATTTTTGATGTTACCCAAATTTCCAGACAAAATGAGATTTCTCTTCTTGGAATTACCCTGATATCAAGTCTCTCCTGGCATAAACATTGTGCAGCTGCTCAACATCCCTTCACAGTGCACCTTGAAACAAACAGAACAAGTTTCTTTTCTTCTTCCTTCATTCCTGCAGCTACTGTATTGTGGAACAATCTTCCACCCCCCCCCCTGTTGTGTTTCCCAATGAATACAATTTACAGTCTTTTAAATCAAATGTAAAAAAGTTCCTCCTCTCCCAACCCACTACCCATATACGGTACTGATGTACTATAGGTTGATCAACCAACCTCTCATGTATGGGCTCGATATAAAAAAAAAAAATATATGTATTTATATAGAGGCTAATGACTTCACATCACTTGCCTGGCCAATGTGGGTATTGGCCCTTCCCATTATGCATAGCATTATGCATGTCCAAATGGATGTGTGCTTTGCATTATGGGATATATGCTAAGGCAAGTGATGTGAAGTCATTAGCCTCTATATACAAGTAGCTCAGACATGAATATATTTCATGCACAAAACATTGTTTTGCTTCCTTGGGTAAAGGATTAAAACGAAGAATATATTTTCTTCTCAGGTTCTAAATATTGCTATATATCAGAGGTGTTCAACCCGTCGATCTCAGAGCGATTTTTGGTCGATCTCTTGTGCATTCCTCCTTACTTACAAATTTAATTAAAACTGAAAACATAATATTTTATTTATCATTATTTTGTATTATTTTTAATTTGCTTTAAGTGTATTGCTATTGTTTATTTATTTTTCATTAAAATTGTCAAATCAGTAATTTTCTTATAAGTCCGGGTAAATGAATTAATTTGGATCAGTGGAAGTCAAACAGTGAGCTGAATGAATACGATTATAAGCAAAGTGTAAAAACTCGATTGTAGCTTAAATATTAAATATTCCAAAGCACATTACATCGATTTTTTACTGAGGTTAAGTCCCATGTGAATATTGTAAAAAAATAAACTTTGTGTCTTGGTATAGTTTGTATTAGATGTTTTTGTAAATAACTCTTTTGAAGCTAACTATATATACTGCTTTAATAAGAATATGTTAGAGTGTTAAAAACAAAGGCAATGTTTTTGTCGCTGAAGCTGTACATGGGCATTAGAAAGATTGTTATTGAAACTTGTATGTATGAGAAAGGTTTGCAGGCTCTAAGTGTAAACATCTCCAAAGTCAGTCAGAAAGAGTCCAAACAACTTTCCGATAGTCGGCAACTTACAATCAAAAGAAAGCAGAGGAGAACAAAAGGCATGCTGAACTTGAAACTTAAGATGAAAGACTCATACCGATTCTTTCGGGATTGCCAAACTTCATGTGAGGTCTCAGAGGCAGCCTAATAAAAAGGGACTGAAGCAAGCAGAATGGGTCCTGGTTCCAGAATTGCTGTCAGAGAGGAGGCCACCCGGTCCAGAGTCGCCATCAGAGAGACTGCCTGGATCCACGTTGCTTGAGAGGGGAGTTTCCCACTTCCAGAAAGGAGCTTCTCTGTTCGAGACATCGCTAGAGAGAGAGACTACTTCTAGGCCGCAGACAAGGTTTCAAATTGCCGAAAGGAAGAGTTCCAATTGCCAGAGAAAAGTTTCCAGGCCAAGTTAATGTCAGACATTCACCAGTGTGTTACGTTTTCATTACAGTTTGATGAATCAAATGACGTTACTGATATTGCTCATTTAATGGTATTTATTCGCATGGTATTTCAAGATTATTCAGGTAAAGAAGAACTTTTGAAAATTATACCAATATTAGGAAGGACTAGGGGAGAAGACTTCCGAAAGGAAGAGTTCCAGTTGCCGGAGAAAAGTTTCCAGGCCAGGTTAATGTCAGACATTCACCAGTGTGTTACGTTTTCATTACAGTTTGATGAATCAAATGACATTACTGATATTGCTCATTTAATGGTATTTATTCGCATGGTATTTCAAGATTATTCAGGTAAAGAAGAATTTTTGAAAATTATACCAATATTAGAAAGGACTAGGGGAGAAGATAATTTTTCGGCATTTGATGAATTTGTGAAACAACACAAACTTCCGCTTTTTAAACTTGTGTCTATTACTACTGATGGTGCTCCTGCAATGATAGGTAATAAATCAGGCTTCATTTCATTATGTAAAAACGATGACAAATATCCAGATTTTTTAACATACCACTGTATTATTCATCAACAAGTACTGTGTAGTAAAAGATTAAACACAAAAGATGTTTTGGATATCATCATCATCATCATCAAATTCCTGCCATGTACCCTCAAGAGATGTACAGGATATGATAGTGCTACATGAAAAAAATTACATCATTATTAATTTCCTATCTACAATTTTCCTCCAAATCAGTCTGTTACTTGTCAAGACTCCAACATTATCGGATCTTATATTTCTATCGTCTAAAGCACTTTGTACCGTATCAATCCACCTATATCTTGGTCTTCCTCTGGGTCGTTTTGCTGCCAACCTGGCAGAGAACACTTGTTTTGCTAATCTTTCCTCGCCCATTCTGTATAAGTGACCATACCACCTGAGATTAGCTCTGCTAATGCATTCCTGGATGCTGACAATGTCAAGTTCTTTCCTAATATCCTCGTTAATATGATATTGCCATTGATGCCATCTGTTCACGCCTATAATCTTTCTCAGGACTCTCATATCTGTGGTCTCTAGTCTTTGGTCAAGTGTTTTACTTCTGACCCAGCTCTCAGATCCATAAGTTAAAACTGGTTTGAACACTGTCTTGTATACAGCTAATTTAGTGTTCCGACTAATTTCTCTCTTATTCCATATGAATTTATTCAGTTGACTTCCCACCATACCAGCTTTGCTGATTCTGTTGTCTATTTCTATATTTAATTTACCATCTTCAGTAAAAATTGTGCCTAAATAGCTGAAATATTTTACTTGTTCCACAGGTTCTCCATTCACAACACAGTTGACATTTTCAATGATTCTACCTATTTTCATTGTCTTTGTCTTTTTATTGCTGACCTTCATACCATATCTGTTACAACAGCTATTCAATTTAGTCAGAGAATCTTGCAGACTTGTAGCAGATTTATTTAGAAGTATAACATCATCTGCATAAAGCAAAGAGCTGACATTAACATTTCCAATTTTGATATCATGTTTAATACCACTTTCCTTCATAATGTGATCCATATAGATAATGAATAACAGAGGAGATAATGTACATCCTTGTCTCACACCAGATTTAACATTAAACCATCTTCCTGTACTTCCTTCAATTCTAACTGCTGACTTACAACCCAAATAAAGACTAAGTATTGCTTGATATAATGCCCCATTGACACCATATAACTGCAGCGTATTGAATAGCTTCTCTCTTGGCACCTTGTCATATGCCTTTTCCAAATCGACAAAACTTAAATACAGATCTTTGTTATATTCCCATGCTTTCTCGACTATTTGTCGTAAAGTGAAGATTTGATCCTGACAGCCTCTATTTGGCCTGAATCCAGCTTGCTCTTCACCAAGCTTTTCTTCCACAATTCTTCTCAACCGTTTCTCAAGCATACTTGCATAGATCTTGCCAGAAACACTCAGTAGGAAAATACCTCTGTAATTCTCACATGCAGTTTTATTTCCCTTTTTATATATGGGTACTATGAGAGCTCTACTCCAATCATCGGGAATTCGTCCCTCTGTCCAGGCTTTCTGAACTATGCAGTGCAGCCACTGTAAGACTCTTATACCACCATACTTCAGCATTTCTGGTCGAATATCATCTACTCCTGCTGCCTTTCCACATTTCAAGCCTTTGATGGCTTTTTCTACTTCAAGTATGGATATGTATTCCTGACTGCATGCCTGGTCAGTGTTTTTTACCACTGTGCTGTCATCACTGCTTGTTTCATTTAGCAGTTTTTCAAAGTAATTACTCCATACTTCAAGGATATCTTTTTCTCCTGTTTTCATGTCACCTTTATCATTCCTAACTCCTTTTACAGCACTCTTTCCTCCATTCCTAAGCTTCTTCAACAACCTCCAGAATATTTTGCCACCTTCTTGATATTTATTTTCTATATTCTTGCCAAAGTCGTCCCCTGACTTTTGTTTAGCTAGTTTTACGCAGTGTTTAGCATTCTTGCATTTGTCTCTATATTCTCTAAGAGCACAAGCTGACTTATTTGACAGGAACTTTTGATATGCTATGGATATTACATTTAAAATTGTAAATTTTGTTTGATGGCTCAGCAGAAGTCAATTTTTAGAAAGATTTCTTGTATTAATTAACGATATAAAAATTTTTTTTCATGAAAAAGGAGATATTTATCCACAATTGAGTGATAAAAGATGGTTGTTACACTTATAATTTTTAGTAGGTTTCTGTACGAAATTAATCTATTTAAATTTAGAGTTACGAGGTAGAGATAAAAATTTATTTGACATGTTAAGTTCAATAAAAACTCAAACAATACTTACTTTTATTAAAGAAAAATATAAATGACCGCAAATTTAGACATCTCCCACATTTATTAAAATTTTTTGAACAAAATCAAGAAATGCTTTGCTATGATTTAAAAGAATTTATTCATGAAATAGAATTAGCTGAGGAAGAAATAAATTCAAGATTTAAAGATTTTAATAAAACTGAAATGATTGTATCTTTTATCAATAATCCATTTCAAGAAAACTTGCAGATCACAGAAATTTCAAATAAAATTAGTGGGCTGTTTGATATAAACCAAGCTGAAGTAGAACTTGAGATAATAAACATTAAGAATAGTTTCCATTTAAAATCAGTAAACAATGAAGTCATTTGGAAGTATGCACATGAAAAATTCTCAATATTAACTGATATTGCATGAAAAATTCTATCGTTTTTTGGATCGACATACTTGTCACTGCTTTTTCAAATATGACCGTCATAAAAAATCAATTAAGAAACCAAATTACAAATGATCATTTGGATGATTCTCTGCAATTGGCTACTTCTTCATATCAACTTGACTATGACAATATTGCGAGATCCAAACAATGCCAAATTTCACATTAACTTTTTTTTTTTTAATCAACCAACATTTCCTGTAACTTGTGAGTTTGTAATCAATCTGTTGTTTTTTCTAACTTTGGTTTTCCAAAATAGAGAAATAAATATTTTATTCCGATATACTTGTTGTTGTTTTTGTTGTATTAAAATAATTAAAAATGATAAATAAATTTTTAAATACACAAATAAAGTTTTTAGTTCTGTAATTTTTTTTAGTCGTTTATTTGTGCGTAATCAGATATCGGGTTGGGGGGACGTGATCTATATAAGAGAGTAGATCACCGAATAACTTTTTATAGAAAAGTAGCTCTCATAATAAAAAAGGTTGAACACCACTGCTATATATCATCTTAGGAGCTTCCCTCCTATGGAAATAATTGATAGTGTTTGTTTATTTTTTTAATAATTTGTGCCAATAGAAATTATTAAAGATCATATTTTTGTTGTGTTTTTGAGTATTTTGTAAATTTTAGAATACAGCATGTGTAGATAGCATTAGTACATTATGAATTTTACTTTCAATATCTGCTTTTGAAAGCAATATTTTCAGCCTTTTTCTTTATTCCAAAAAAGGCTGAAACTTGTAAAAATTTTGTAATATTAGTTGATATTTTCATACTTTATACAACAGGTGATTGATCCATGGGGAGGATCCTACATGATGGAAGCTCTTACTGATCAAATATATGAAGAAGCAAGAAAAGTAATAGACGAGGTAATAATCATTACTTTATATTAAGTAGACAAATGTTTAGCCTTCACTTTGAAACTATACAAAGTTTAATGTGAACATGAGTTCAAAAATAAAACTTGGGTTGTTCTTTTGTATTGCAACCAGAAATAAGGCTGTTCAGCCAGTTTATTTTGCCTCTTAATTGCATGTATTCTTCTAGCCATTTTATCTGTGTTTGTAGGATGAAAACCTCAGTTTTCAGAATCCTGCCACCTTCATATGTGACTATCTGACTTCTCACCTTCATTTGAAAAGCTCTATAAAGATTCTTTGCAGCCTAATAGGTGAACTTAGGCTTTTCTAACCAAATGGCACTTTCAGTACTGAGACAACCTTTGGTATGAGTTTCCTCATACCAAAGGTTGAATATGAATATCTCTCCTATTTCCCACCGTTTTAAGTCAGAAACTGATGACAACTTATTCGGGTGCAATCATTTCCCTGTGATATCCACATTTTTGCATGTGCAACAATGTCATATATTGCAGATATCATGATGGAACATAGAGCAAGCTGACTGGTTCACCTTCTCTTCCTTATCAGAATTTGATTCTTCAGCAGTCAGCTCATATCCTATCAGTGATGTGGTGAATCATGTGACAGAGTGTATTACACAAGCTGTCACAAATGCAATTCCTAACCTGTCTAGTCAGTTTCCACTTTTCCCTAAACGTGTGAATGCTGTTTGTGCAGAAGCCTATGAAGCTCAGAAGAAAGTCAGAGTATCTTCTTCAGATATCCCATAACAAACCTTATTGCTTTAAAATGTACCCATGCCTGAGTAAGTCACAGCCATTGTCATAGCCAGAAGGAATTTGGGATCTAATACACATCTTCTATAACAAAATCAATGAACAGCACAGACTTCTGGGATAAAATCTGGAAAATGAAGGGCAGATATTCCCACCTACTTTCCTTGAACATAATGGATATACATTTGCTGACACTCTTGGAGAGATTTTTGCCAAAACATCACCAGTATCTTCTTATTCCCCAGAGTCTGTTCTCTTTGAGCAGTAGGAAAGATTTCAACATGCTGTAAACAAAACAAAAAATGAAAGCCTTTCTTAAATGTCACACAGCTGTTGTTGGACTAGATAACATCCATTATAAGAAGGTCAAACATCTGTTCCCTTCTACATTGGAATAATTGTATCTATTGAACAGAAGTTTTTTGTGACCATATGTTTCTGGATACTTGGTAAAAGGGGCCAAGTATCCAAAAGCATTATTATTGCTTTCCTAAGCTAGGGAAAGATCCATTATCCCAATAAGCTATCTACCAATTGCTCTGACTATCTGCTTGTGTAAGATTCTGGAAAAAATTGTTAACTCTTGTCTTTTATGGTTTCTGAAGAGAAACAACTTTTTTCAGAACATAATCTGGCTTCTGCAGACTCGACAACAATCATCGCTCACTCACAAATCATCACATCACAACACAACAACAATCACTCAATAACTGATCATCTTGTCTTACTAGAAGCATCTATTGGAGATGGTTTCCTAAAACACAAGCACTTAGGATAAGTTTTCTTTATTATTATTATTATCAACAGACCTCCATGGAGTCAAGAGACTCATCTTAGTAGGTCCCATTCTCGCATGCACACAGCTCATCATACCTCAACTTAAATGCATTCACTGTCACTTCACTCACCACACTCTCTCTCAAGCAGTGAATTCAAATGACCACCACTCTCGATGCAAAAAATCTGCTCCTCACCCCTTGCTCACACCCACCTTATACAGCTTTGAGAGATGGTTTCTTGTTCTTCCCATGTCTCCAGATATTCTATGAAAACTCTCATCCATGCTAATCTGGTAATTTCTCCTTATCATCATCTTGATCATGTTTCCCCTCTTCTTTCTATCCACTGTGAGCTGTAATTTGCATTCTCTTAATCTGTCCTCATATTCCACATTCCAGAGACCAGAAACCAACTAAGTCAATCATCTCTGGACCCTCTCCAACATCTCATCATCCTTTTTAAAACCTGGTAATCAAATCTGTGTGCAGTGATCCATATGTGGCCTGATCAAAGTCTTGTAAGATGGAATTAAAACATCCTTACTTCTACATGTTAGTTTTCTTCACATCATTCCCATAATCCACTGTGTTGTCCTCACAATTTTAGTAAAATGTCCACGAAATTTCAAGTCCCTGTCCACCACAATCCCCAAATTCTTCATCTCCTCCAAAATATCCCCACCAATCCTATACTCTGCATCCCATCCTTGCTTTAGAATTTTAAAACCTTACACCTTGCAACATTAAAACGGGCATCCCCCACACACACTCACCCATTCAGACAGTGTATTTAGGTCCTTTTGCAAAGCTACATCTGCTTGACTTCTCATAACTGATTTTTGCATCATCTACAAAAACTGTATACCACCATTAGGCTCTTTCCAATGTCATTTGCATACAACTTAAACAACAATGGCCCTAAATCATATCCCTTGGGGGCATGCCACTAGTGGAATTCCTCTTCTGGGATATCACTCCCCCATACACAACTTGTTGATACTTATCAGACAGCCAATCTCCAATCCAACCCAGTCTGTTCCAATTTAATTACTACTTTGTCATGTGGTAATCTATCAAAAAGTTTTGCAAAATCTAAATATGCTACTGTATATGCATCCCCCTTGTCCAATGTATTCATCACCTTGTTATAATAAGTAAACAGATTGCTAAAACACAATCTTCCTTGAGCAAACCCATGCTGTCCATTAAAGAGAATTCTGGTACTGTCCTCCCAGTTCTGAATCCTTGTCCACACTATCTTCACCAACACTTTGCCCACAACTCCAGACAAGCAGATTGGAGATATTTTCCATTCCTTTTTGGACCTGGGTTAATCTAAGACTCATGTGAAAAATGTACATTAAAGCTGTTGTTAACTCCCTGGAACATTCCTTTAAGACATGCAGTGATATACCATAAAGTCCCATGGCCTTGTTGACATCAAGTTTACTCAATTCCTCATATACCTCCTGCTTACTCAACATTAGAGGTTTCTCCACCATCCCCACTGCTTGCAAGTTCTGCATTATGTTATAATCACAAAATAGAATACTTTAAATTAACTGCTCATTTAACACCTCTATTATATCCTCCTCAGTGTTTATCATTCTCCTATAATCACTGTTCCTTCTACTGGCCACATATCGAAAAAATTCCCTAGGATTTCTTTTAGCATCATTTGCTGACTGCTGCTCATTCCACAGTTTTGCTACCCTTACTAAGTGAGTCACCTTCCTTGCTTGCTCTTTGTACTCTTCATGTAACTGATTATCCCCACTCATCTTGTGCTGCCTCCACAATGCCTTTTTTTCTTCCACATTACATGCTTAGCCTCTTCAGTCATCCATTTTACATCTGCCTTATTTAATCTCCTGATCTTTGGAATACTCGGTCATTGCCTCTGCCAGATAATTCCTGAGTAGAGACTAAGCAGCACTGATTTCCTTCCCATGATATTGCTGTAAGCTGCTTCCTGAGTTTGCCATAATCACCTGCCTTATATAATTTAAAGATGCAAAAAAAATGTATATTAATGGTTTAATCCTTAATCCAAACATAAGCAAACAAAGTTTGCAAGTGAAGTAACTTCATGACTGGGCAGTTTGTATATAGAGACTAATGACTTAGCATCACTTGTCTTGGTATCCCATAATACAAATCATATATCCTTATTGACATGTATAATGCTATGCATTATGGGAAGGGTCACTACCCAGACTGATTTTGACATTTATTGAGGTCTCATCAGTATTAGCCAGACCCAGGAGTGATACCAAGATTGAAGTAATGCAAAAGTCAAATTTCCATATATAAGTAACCAAATGGTGTAACACTTTATGACTGAAATACTCTGGATTAGAGATAAATGTTGAAAGTTTTTTTTACTTTGATATAATAAAATGGGAAAAACCTTCAACACTTGTCATATAGTTCCATGTATACTCTTTTTTCACAAAAGTCCTGATATGGCTGGCTGCCTCCCAAGTGATCATTTCATGTTCACTTTCATCAACTGGAGGAAGATATCTCACTTCATTTACAACAGTATCTTCTGATTATATAATCAAATTCAAGACCTTTTGATCCATGTGTGGCCTCTGTTATATACTGCTTAAGGTAGTTATCCCTTAAAAACTCAAGATATTCATTCTCGTTGGTTTCTGATGCCGTCTCTTCATTCCAGTCTATATTACCATAATCGAAATCGCCCATAATGATCACCCTTTTCTTATTAGCCAAACCAATTTATCTAAACATTTCCTTCTCACTGCCTTCCACATTATCAGGTCTAATAGCAACACCTTACTAAACATTTCATCCTGTCCACAGTAATCCATGTGCACACTTCACGCCATACTGTTTCAAAACCACTGTCAGTATTTGCTCCTTGCATCTCCACCCTAAATGTACACAACTCCTCTGCCATCATTAATAGCATCTCTCCTCCCTTTCTGCTTTGTCTGTCTTCATGAAAGACTACATATTTGTTCCTGTCAATATATCATCCTCATTCAACCATGTTTCACTTAAACCAACAATTTCTTGGGCAATGAACTCTATCAATGCTACAATTTTATTCCCCTTGTTTCTAATACTTCTAGCATTTGTAAACATACACACTAGCTCATTTCTGTTTCTATGACAAGTCCCACAAACCCCGCTTCGTGGACATGACTTCTCTACACTCTCCTTTGTCCATTCCTGTCTATCATCACTGATATTGCACCCTTCCCCAGACCTAAATGTCACCCTCACATCCTTGACTGTGTTAATCCTTTCTTGTGCATTCACACATCTACTCTTGAAACTGTCATCTTTCATGCAGTGTCCCCTGTCCTTTCTGTGTTCCTTCTCTCTTATTCTCTTCACTCACCTCTCCATTCACAAACTTAGTCTCCTGCTCTTGCAGCAAAAGTTTCTCCAACTGACTCACACCAGATCCATTCAGATGTAGTCTGTACAGCTCTGTCTGCCCCTCAGACTCATCTCACACATTCACAAAATGAACTCCTTTTTCCTCACACAATTCTGCTAGCATACCATTCATAATCTTCGCTCGCCTTCTCAATTCATCAATATTATTCCTGGGCAACATGTTGACTACCTTACCTATTATGCTGTTATCTTTTCCCCTCCTTAACAGCCTTATGGCATTCCTCCTTACATTCTTCTTGTGACCAGTCAAATCATACCTACAACTACCACTTACCAACTCTTTTGCCCACATACTCCACTTGTCCAATGCTTCAACCACTCTGCTTGTTCTACCTCCAGGAAAACAGACCTCATGTACTTTTTCATTCATCATACCTCTTATCATCGAATCTCCATACAGTGCCACTCTCAAATTATTCGATATTTCTTTCAAATCTTTTGTCTCATTCTTCCTCACGTTCCCATGTAAATCTGTAATTCTCCTCAGCTCATTACTCATATGTTTAAGCTCTTGCCTCATCTATACCAACTCTGCTTTTATATCTTGAATTAGTTTTTGCATGTTTGCATGTTTGCTTTCTTACCATTCGTTACCAGCTCTCTTACTGCTTACTGCCACTAACTTGCAGTTATCTATGCACACTATCTTAACAATCAACATCACTCACTCATCACCACTTTTGCCCACTGTCTTTCTGTTACTTCTCAAGCATAAGAAGTAGATTCTTTACATGGAGTGTGGTTAGTCAGTGGAATACATTGCCTGACATTGGTCAATGTTGATACATTGAATGAGTTTAAAGCACAGATTGATGGGCTTTGTGAATAACAGCGTTTGACTCCACAGTGTTACTCACAAAGCCCATCAATCTGTGAGTAAAGAGATCATAGAGTAAAGAGACTATGGAGGGCTGGTCTTAATAATAATTATAATAAAAGTTAAATTCTCTTCTTTTCAGGTGATGAGGATATGTTGGAAAGGGTTCAGAGAAGACTTACTAAGGTCGTAACTGGTCTTTGGGATGTGGGATATAAGGACAGATTGAGGGAATGCAGTTTGCAAAACCTTGTGAATAGGAGGAAGAGAGGGTATGTGATTTAGACATTTAAGTTGGTAAAGGGTTGTTACTAGGTTAATGTGGAAGAAATGTTTCATAGGAGGGGAAGGCAATAGAACAAGGGGACATAAGTCATATAAAGAGAGTATGAACAGTGTTGCCTGACATTGTGGTGAATGTGGATACATTGAATGGGTTTAAAGCACAGCTTGATGGGCTTTGTGAGTAAAAGTGTTTCCCTCCCACAATGAGTCTTTTTGACTCCATGGGGGTCTGGTGTTAATAATAATAATGAATCTGGCATCTCTGAAGCTTTCAGCAGAATTCTGAAGACATTTGATGATGTCTAATTTTCCTGCCAACTATGAAGTTTAAACTTTCATTTCTATCATATGGTGTTCATCAGACTCCTTGTGACTGTGATTTATCATATTTTGGACAGTCTGCTTATGCAGCGCATATGCATTTTTTGGGGGGTGAGGAAGGATTAGTGAATGCCAATAACTGCATTCTAGTCCATAAATTTATCAAGTTTGGTGTCTGGTCTCACATAATGTGGTGGTGGTGTTCATCCATGGAATACTTTGAATGATACTCACCTTATTAAATGAAGATGTCTTAAATATAAAAGTCTCATCAGACTTTTTTTTTTTCACCATTTTAATTTAAATTGAAATAATTTCTTCTCAACCCTGAAAGTATTGGAGATTTCCTTCTTGGAAAATATTTAAAAAAATAAATAATTATTTGATATTATCTTTTTAGCTTGTGCCAGTCACTTTTATAAGTTAACCCATCATTCTATATATTTACATGAATTCTGCCTCATTTTGTCCATTCCATACTAATAATATATTGTTATTTTCAGTATAAAATATCTGTTGCTAATTTTCAATAAATCTGTACTATGTTTATATGTTTTCATATGTTCTTGTTCTGTTACTTATCAGCTGACCTCTTCCATAGTTTTAGTCTTTCTAATTGCTCTTCCTGAGTCAATCTTGAAGCATTCCTCTTCATCATTCTCACACTATCCATCATCAAATCTATATCCTCTTCTAATGTGTTCTCATTTTCCTCATTTTGTGCATACTGGTTCTCATTTGCATTCACATCTCTCGTCAGACTGAGCTTTAATGTACTGTACTTATTCTTGCTTCATGTAGAAAAGAATTGTGCTTGAATCTCTTAGCACTTTTCATTTCCTATATTTCAGATACATAAACACACATATATATTACTCATCTGCCATATAGCACTTTCCATTTCCTATATTTCAGATACACACATACACATATATTACTCATCTGCCATACATGTCACATGTTGAACATGCTATAAAAAGTGTTAGTATGTCATCAACTTGTATTCTTTAAACTGCAGTGGGCTAGTGCTAGTATGCACTTCAATCATGGTGGACACTAGTACCATGATTGAGAGTTTGAGGGTGGTTTAGAGTCAGTGAAGAGGAAGAGTGTGAAAATAAAAAATTGTGTGTTGCCAAGTATAATAGCATAGAACTCAGTGGAAGGACAATGATTATAAATGATATGGTATGACAGGAGATACCATATTAATGTTTTTACAAAAGCGTTTGATAAAATTCCACATGACACGCTGTTGTTGAAATTGATAGGTTGGGGATGTATATTACATCAGCAGCATAACTAGATAGATGGTCAGTTCCTCAGCATCTCAAAAGGTAAAGATGACAAGTGGGATATCACAGGGTTCTGTTCCGGGGCTGCTGTTATTTAATCTATATATGGATGATAAAATTCAAGTTTGGTAGGAAAAATTCATCTCTTTTTTGATGATAATAAATTGGAAAGAATAGTTTCAGAAATCTCTAATGTGATGTTATTACAAGTGGATTTGAATAGATTGGTTCTTTATGCATGCAAATGAGATTGTCATTTCAGTGTTGCTGAGTGTGAAGTTGTGCCCTTTGGCCAGAAAAGATGGAACAAGATCTATTTTACTGGATGAATTTTGCTCAAGGAGGTGGAAGAAGTGAATGATCTTGGCAGTATTGGTAAATATAGAGCTGATGTTCAGGGACACATTGGAACATTGTAAAGGTCATGCAGAAATTGTTGACATAATGTGAAGGACACTGACAGTTATGGATAAGGAAGTAATAGTCCCTCAGTATAAAGCACCAAACCAAATCTAGATTTCTTTGTACAGATCTGGCCACTTGGATATCTGTGTGATAAGAAAACATTAAAGCATGTGGAGAGCCATGCGATTGCCTCATGATTCTGGAATGCTAAGTATAAGGACAAATTAAGAGAATGTGTTCTTGCAGAGCTTGCCAGATGGAAGAAGAGTATGTGATTGAGATATACTAGTTGGTGAGAGAATTCTTTCAGGTAAATATGCAGGAGATATTGCATATCTTAATAGGTGGTGGTAGAATGAGAAGTCATCACTGAATTGTATAAGAGTAGTGTGAGTATGGAAGCAATAACGAAGGGTATTTTTTGCATAGTAAGTGATGAATGAATGAAACATAATGCCAGACTCGTTGTCAAGTGCTATAATTTCCATTGTTTCAAGGCAAGACACGATATATATTGTGTGTGTGAGAGAGAGAGAGGTCTCCTGCAATGGGTTTTCTAACTCCATGGACTAAAAATGATACTAATAATGAACCAGACAGTCTGGCAATATTTACATAATAACTTATGAAAAAAGTCCAAATTCACCTACATAAAACATCATCAAACATTATACTTATAAGCAGTCACAGTTTTCTTAAAAATAAACAATTGCACAAATATATGGAATATACATATATAATAAAAATAAATGGAAAACTAGTCCAAATAAAAGAAAAATTATGATATAGTTTAAAAAATGGAATAATTTTAAAAAATATATTAATTGGAACAAAAAAATAAATTGAAGAGGAGAAAGGAAATAAGAAACTGAGATAAAAAAATTTAAAAAAATTGAAGCAATAATGAAACACAAGAAAGAAGCATATAAACAATGGATAAACATAAAATTGCTAGAAGCAAAAATTAATTATAAATACAAAAGAGCAATAGCAATAAAAGCATGCTGGAAAAAGAATAGAGAAACATGGGATAACTTCTTAGAGAAATTGGAAAGAGATCTTACAGTGAAGAGACGAAATACATACAAAATCTAAGAAATATGAATAAGGAGGTAAAAGAAAAAGTACTTGAAATAATCAAAGAGAAAACCTGGCTGGACTTCTTCCAAAACTTATTACAAGGCAGTAATGAATCTAAAACTGATATAATGCTAACTACTAACTATGCAGTGAAGAAATAGTATTACAAGAAATCCAATAAGCAACACAGCAAAGCAAATCAAGAAAATCCCCTGGAGAAGATGGAATAAATATAGAACTTATTAAATATGCAGACATCCTGTTTGTCAAATGACTTATAAAATTATTTCACAATATCTGGCAACAAGGAAAAATCCCAGAAAGTTGGAATAAGGCACTTATCATTCCAATATATTAAAAAAAGCGATAAGTGCAGCTGTAAAAACTACAAAGGAATAAGTCTCCTAAATGTTGATAATAAGTTATATGCATGAATATTAACTTAAAAACTTAAATCATTTGTAGAAGATAAACAAAATAGCTCGTGAAAAGGACAATCGTGTATTGACCCAGCTTTTACGTTAAAAATCTGAAAAACATTAAGAATTCAACATAAAAACACACATAGCATTTGTAGATTACCAGAAAGCCTTTGACAGAGTCTTATGGAACAAACTGTGGACTATACTCAAGAATCTAAACATCCCAAATCACCTGCTGGCAGCAGTAACTAACATGTATGAAAACAACCAAATAGCTGTAAGAGAATCAATGAAAAAGTAACAGAATAGAAATCAATAAACAGAGGGATCCATCAAGGATGCAAATGTCATCACTCTTATTTAATATCTGTATAGATGAAATAGCAAAGAAATAGAGAAATACAAAACCAGTATTTAACCAGGATCTTGGAGCTATACTTAATACCCTTTTGTTTGCAGATAACCTGATAATCATAGCAAAAAGTGAAGATGAACTGTGTGTTAAGGCTTAAGTGCTGGGAGAAACTCATGTTAGAAGCTTAATGTGTTAGGAGCTTAATGTGAAACAGCACAAACCTAATCAGATTTTTTTTTGATACTGTAGCTACAGTTCCCACAGTATCAAAAAAAATAATCAGTCCTTCCCCCCAATCCTCAATCTTCTCTTCATAAAGATTTTAGTAATGCTGTCATCATCCCCTATGTCTGAGGCATTTTAGAAAAAATAGCCAGAGTTTTATGGAAATAAAATGTCTACATGGCTTTCAATCCCCACCAAAAGCTTGCTAACTTTATATGTTCCACTAAAGATCACCCCCCCCCCCTCTCTCTCTCTCTCTCTCTCTCTCTCTCTCTCTGCCTGGAGTGTATGTACAAAGTGCCCTACTTCCTGCAAGATGGCCTGCTATGGACAGACAGGAAGATCAGTCAACATCCATATGGAAGAACACAAAAAAAAATATCTGCAGTCATGACTATGGTCAGTCTGGCAAAAAAATACTCTGATGCCACCCAGTTGGATAATATAGAAGTCAGGGACAAACAAGGAAAAGATGGAATGAGACTGGAACAGTCCATTGGACCTAAATCCCCGAAAGGATAATGATGACATATACATAATTATACAAAATATCTTTCTGGAGCTATAAAGTGGTATGCTCTAGTCCATTCATTATAGAATCAGTTGGATAAAGACCACCATGGTCCATCACAGTAAATTTAGAAGTGAGACATTTTTTGGAATCTGCAGCACTTCTCAGAAATCAATCTAATTTAAATAAATATGGTTGCATAAAATTTCACAAAATATGGGGAAACATTAATACTTTGAAATTCCAGTTTACAATCTAGGCTACCAACAGGTGCCCATAGAGGATGATCCACCAGGTTAGAACTCTTGTCTTTCATTCACATGTTTCACTTAATTTTGTGTTTCCTTTGTGTGTGTGTTACAAGTCTCATATTGCACTTCCTCGTGATGTCTCAGTGATTGAGATGAAATATTGGAAGAATTAAATAACATTTTAATCCTTTCTCAGTGCTATTGCACTCCATTAAGCTTCTAACACGAGAAGTGAAGGTGAATTCGAAAGATCAATATACTCCTTAAACATAACTTCTAAAAATTTGGAATGCAAATATCAAGAGACAAAACAAAAATCATGGCTTTTAAATGACCATCTCCAGTCCAAAGTAAATCATGATTAAAATAAAATTTTAGGACAGATTAATTGCTTCAAATACCTTGGGTGTGCTGGATCATATACAAAAGAAGCTGACATTGATATCAAATTTTCAAACTTTCCAAAGATACCAGGAATGATTAATAATATTTTCAAACCTAACCAAGTTCAAATGCATACAAGAATAACAGAATAACTTCTAAGCTCTTCTCTATTGCATAGAAGTGAATTATGGACCATAAAAACTGCAAAAGAAAAAAAGAAAGAAACTGGAGAAATGAAATTCTACAAAGGAGAGTGGAGACTATATTCTCTAAGACAAAAAAAAAAAAAAAAAAAAAAAAGCGCAGAAATACATATAGCACTAAAAATAGACTCAGTATTGAACAAACTATACAAATACTGAAAAAAGTGGATTGAACATATCAAATGAATGGAAAGTTCATGACTGTCCAAAAAAATACTCTAATACCACCCAGTTGGATGATATAGAAGTCAGGTACAACCAAGGAAAAGATGGAATGAGACTGGAATAGTCCATTGGATCTAAATCCCTGAAAGGATGATGATGACATATACATAATTATACAAAATATCTTTCTGGAGCTCTAAAGTGGTATGCTCCACTCCATTCATTATCAGTAACGTGTTTTTTATGCTTTTCATATGTAGTTTGTCTGAAAGAAAGTGTGATTCCAAATTCATAAGAACTGGATCAGAACTACAATATCAGGTTAAAAGAAGGAGCTTGTACACACGTTTGTTTTTTTATTAAGCAATTATTTTTTCCTGAGAACTGCAAATGTGATTTTGAGAGTGATTATAACCCCTCTTTTGCCATCCTTAAATTTTTTAATTTGTTTTTCTTAAATTAGAAAACAAAACAAAATAATTTTTAGATGCATTTTTTGCTGCAGATTGAGAGTATGGGTGGAATGGCTAAAGCTGTAGTTAGTGGACTGCCCAAACTTAAAATTGAAGAATGTGCAGCAAAGAGACAAGCTCGAATTGATAGTGGCCAAGGTAAGTAAGCAAATTGGCACCTCACTTTAAGTTATTATCCATAATGATTATAGTATATTATAATTAAAAGAAACACACGTATTAACCACAGTGAAAATTATTAATTGTAAATATTTCATCCTAAGTATCTTAGGACATCATCAGTACAGTAGTTTAAAATAATAATAATAATACAGTTAGGACACATGGTTACAATAGAATCTCATTGAACGTGCGTAACATGTTACAGAAGTAAAAAAAAATAAAAATAAATAAAAATTATTTAACACAATTTTGTATGACAATTTCCCATACTATTCCTAAAAAAGAACATCATCGCGGTTTAAGTTTGGTCTGTGTAGTTGGGCTTCAGAACTTTCTTTGTATAAACGTTCATGCTTATATAAAGATCTATATAAAAGTTTAGACTTTTCCCTATGGTTTGGATTTTCAATTCCGTGTTGAGAGAGGCCAGATTTCTGCGGTTTAAAAAGATGAATGTGGTCTTGATGTTCCGAGATGCGTTTCTGAACAGACCTACCTGTCTGTCCAAAGTAAGACAATTTGCATGAACATGGAATCTCATAAATGCCAGGCAACATCAAAGGTGAAAGTGTGTCCTTAGGAGAAGGTAACAATTGTAAATTTGGTTGATAGGTTTGTAAGTAATGGCAAAATTGTATTTCTTCATAATTTTAGAAAGACGTTCGGAGATGCCTTTGACGTACGGTGTGGGAATCCTATGGACTTCTTCCTGTCTGGTTTGATGTGTGAAGAAGTGACTGATGATTTTTTGAGTTGTTTTAGGATTATATCCATTTAGGATGGCTGTATTTTTGATTACTTCTAATTCCTGGTTTAAAGATTCTTCAGAGGAGCAGAATTTGTGTGCTCTGGAAACTAGTGATTTCACAAATTCTGCTCCTCTGAAGAATCTTTGAACCAGGAATTAGAAGTAATCAAAAATACAGCCATCCTAGTGGGAGAAAGTATTGCTGATGATAGCAAGGGAATTAAATCCTTCTAAGATAGAAATCATAGATAGCAAAGTCCTTTAGGTTGTGAGTTTGAAGCTGGTGTGAGGTAGAGATACTGGGTTAAATACATAGTGAGATATTGTTATAGATGGAAATCTCAAAAGATGAATTACTCAAGACAGCTTAGTTTGATGGACAGAAAATGTCTGGTCATTATGGGTGATTTTAACTATAGGGAAATAGACTGGGATTGGGTACATATAAATGAGATAATTACTTTGTCCAGCATGTAATGGGACTTGCTAGAACAAAGTGTAAGTGTCATTTGGTATCAGCATCTAAGCATAGTAGAATGTAAATTGAAAATAATATGATCAGTTGAAGTATGAAGATGACTAAGGATATACTTCTGGGATCTGTCCCTGGACTGGTATACTGTTCAGCTTCTATAGTGATATTGGAGATTGTTTGCCAGTGATCCAAGGAGGATCACTGGCAAACAATCCAGAGAAACTTAGAGAAAAACAAGCTGGGTTCAGCAATTTCAGAATCTGTTTTTCACTTTAAGACAGTTCAAAAATCATGAGAATGTAACAATCATCTCTATTTAAATTTTGTAGTTCTGGAAAAGGCATGTGACAAGGTGCAAAGAGAAAAGCTGTTCAATACAGAAGATGTTTAAATGAGACATTGTGCCAAGTAATATGCAGTCTATGTTTAAGTTGCAAGTCAGCCAATTGAATTTAAGGAAGTACTGGAAGATAGTTTAATATAAAATGTAATGAAACAAGGGTGCACACTATTATCATTCTTATTCATCTGTATCAATCACATTTTCAAGGAAACTTGCAATAAACCAACCTAATAACAAAATTGAAGATATTAATCTATGCTCTTTACTTTATGTAGATGATGTTATGCTCCTAGATGAATTCAGTACAAGTTCGCAGGATTGCTTAACTACTGTAACAAAGTTATTATGAAAATCAGCAATAAACAGACACTTTGTGAAAATGGGCAGGAATATTGAAAACGTCAGCTGCATCCTGGATGTGAAATCTGTAGAACAAACAAACAGTTCAGCTGTAGCCCCAATTTTTAGTGAAGATGGCCAATTAAATATGGAAAGAGCTAATAGAATAAGGAAAATTGGTACTGTGGAGAGTCAACTGAATAAATTTATATTAAATATGAGAGAAATTAGACACTAAAACACTAAACTAGTTATATGCCAGAGATATTAGAGTTCTGAGAAAAAATTAGGGGATTGAACAGGTGGCATCAGTGACATAATCATATTAAAAATGAAGATATTTAGGAAAGAACTGAACATTGTTTGCATTTAGGAATGTGTGAGCAGAGTTAATCTCTCGTGGTATAGTCACTTAAATAGAATGGGAGAAGAAAGATTAGCAAAGCAGGTGTTTGATGCAAAGATAGCAGGAAAAAAAACACCCAGAGAAAGACCAGGATACAGGTGGATTGATGCAGTTAGAAGTGCCTTAGTAGGCTGAAATATAAGATCTGACAATGTTGGAGTCCTAGCAGATAACAGACTAATTTGGAGGAAAATTGTCAATATGAAGTTAGTAACAATGTAAACCTTTCATATCATAGTATCCTGTACATTCCTTGAAAGGTACATATCAGGAGCTCGATAACGATAATGGTGAAAGTTGAATGAAAAAGAGTAATCAAGTGTACTGTCATCAGCAAAATTGTGGATGGTTCAAGGTTAGGTGATTGATGTGTAGAAGAAATTGTGTGGAAGAAAGCACTGATCCTACCTAGGAATCTGTGATTGATACAGAAGTGTGATGAAACCATCCCCATGGTATGCAATAAACAAGCAAAGAGGAACCTGGTAACTGATCATGAGGACAGGAGAAGACTATGAATTGGTTTCCTCCTGCTGTCCCTCATGATCAGTTAGAAGCCTCAATGCCAGACTTAATCAAATGCCACAGAAAAATCAAGATTGTGTGGGGTGGGGGGAGTATATGAGACTACCATCCTTCTTATTGGAGACCTGAAGTGACTTGAAAAAGTTCAATATATGTGGTCTCTAGAGCAGGATTTCTGGACTATCTATAAATAAATAAAAAATTACAAAAAAAAAAAAAATCCTTAGCCCATCCACGGTACAAAAATGTCCTCTAGGTTTATAGTAACCTTTTGTGGTGGGAACCACACAAGAACGATCACAGGACTTATAACACACTATGTGTGTGTGTAAGAGTAGAAGAAGAAGAAAAAAAGAATCTGCTTAATATGTTGGTTGAACAAATGACAGATATAGTCTTTAGGAAAAATATTGTGAGGAAAGGTGTTCCATAAACAGAAATGTAATGAAAGAGATGGAAAAGAAGTGGGCTCACTAAGTTTTGATGAGCTGAGCAGTAAATTGATGTGGACTGATGACTGCATTTGTTATTACATTCTTGAAAGAAAGAGGAGGAATGAGGACAGCTTTATAGCAGCTGCACAGTGCCATAAAGAGGGCTATCCCATTAATTAATGATCTTCATGCACCATTTCAAATGTGTAAGAAGAATTCCACAAATGAATGGATTTGTGCTTTATACAGTATTCAGTAGGACACCTAAGTAGCACTTTTTTTTTTTTTTTTTTTTGAGGCTGCAAAAGCTATGGCTGAGATGTATCAAAAGTATGGAGAAGTAATGTGAGATCTTTCTTGTGAGATGGTACCAAAACACAGGACTATTATATTTTGGTAGCATTAAAGTTCCAAGGTTATTCTCACTCATCTGAAGAAATAGCATGGGGATCAGAGTTTAGGGGCATGATTATGGATGATCTTGAGGCTTGAATATGATTTGAAGTCAGTGAGAGAAGTATATATATATATATATATATATATATATATATATATATGTTAAAGATACCAAGCTATTTTAAACCTGGTTTTACTCCATTTCCCAAGTAAGCAAACAGACAAACAAGTCAAGTTTGCGCCTGTAAGTGTTGCAAGTCTAGCTGACCCTACACATAGTGCAAGACCAAGGCAACTCATGGTAAAAATAGAATAAGCTCTGATCACTAATCTTAATATTTACCCTTAATGCAAAGCGCATCTCCTGGAGGAGATGTATGATGCTTTGTATTAAAGGCAAGGGGCCACTACTGAGACTGGTTTCAATCTTTATTGAGGTCTCATCAGTGAGAGCCAGGCTAGAAATACCAAGATTTTAGTAATACAGAGCTTATAAGTATTTTTCCAAAACAAGTTACCATAAGGTGTTTTAACCTTATTAAATAAAAATCTCAGGAGGAGATATAAATGTAGAAAGTATTTTACCTTGGGTATAATAAATGTTAAAGATACCAAGCTAGTTTAAACCTTGTTTTACTCCATTTCCCAAGTAAGCAAACAGACAAACAAGTCAAGTTTGCATCTGCAAGTGTTGCAAGTCTAACTGACCCTGCCTTGGTCTTGCACTATGTGTAGGGTCAGCTAGACTTGCGACACTTGCAGGCACAAACTTGTTTGTCTGTTTGCTTACTTGGGAAATGGAGTGTATATATATATATATGCAGGGGGGGGGAAGTAGTTTATAGTATAGATCCTTAGGATACTTCTGCACTGGCAGGAAATTCAAGGAGAGGAACTATTTATCTTGACATGCAGGGAGGACCAGAGAGGAACTAGTGAGCCAATTGTGTAAATAGCAAACGACATGCCACAAGGTGGTAGTTTGCTGAGCAAGTCTCTCTGTGCATTCAGAAAGTCCAGAAATGTCAAGAGCAACCATGAGTTTCTCCATACCTTCCACACGTTGTTTCCAGAGGTGTATGGTGAAGGCTAGAAGTAGATCTCCTGTAGATCAAGAGTGGCAGAATCCTTATTGCTAGTCATTAATGATCCTCCACATAGCAAAGAAGTTGGCTGTTGATGACCTTCTCCATGGTTTATGAGAGGGGTGAAGAGCACTTGGACAGTAGTTTGTTGGCTGACTTTTATCCCCTTTCCCTTATTGAAATGGGGATAAATGTAGGCTTGTCTTTATGCAGGGAAGATTGGATACAGGATTGGTGTTCATTCTGGAGTGCAAGTTTTTAGCCCAGCAGGATGGGAAATTCCATTAAGACAAGATGACTTTTTTGATGTTTTTGGGTTGGGAGCTTTTCCTGTGTCATTTCTGTGAGAGTTGGAGGAGAAGTGTAATACCAGTAAGCAAGTTGGCCCTGTCTTTGGGTCATGTTACAGTGTGACCATCTGAATGTGAGAGCAGTGGAAATGGATAGCAAAAGTTATGCACAGTGACCTTGGCAAAGGATCAGAAGGCTCAACTATCATTTGCATAGTAGTAAATTAATGATGCCAAGAAATTATATTCTTGGTTTAATCCTTTATCCAAGTGTAAGCAAATAAAGTTTGTACCTGAAGTAATTTCAGGGCTGGGCAACTCATATATAGAGACTAATGACTTCACATCATTTGCCTTATTATCCCATAATGCAAAGCACATATCCTTACAGACATTTATAATGTTCTGCATTATGGGAAGGATCACTACCCAGACTGGTTTCAACCTTTATTGAGGTCTCATCAGTGGGAGCCAGATCCAGAGGTGATACCAAGGTTGAAGTAATGCAGAAGTCATATTTTCATATACACTTAGCCAAAAGGTGTCACACCTTATTACTAAAATGCTAAAATGCTCTGGATTAGAGAGAGAGAGATGTTGGAACTTGGTATTACCTTTGGGTCTGGCTGCCACTGATAAGACCTCAATAAAGATCGAAACTAGTCTGGGTAGTCACTCTTTCCATAATGCATAGCATTATACATGACCATAAGGATATGTGCTTTGCATTATGGGATACTAAGGAAAATGATGTGAAGTCATTAGCCTCTATATATGAGTTGCCTAGTCCTGAAATTATTAACGTGCAAACTTTGTTTGCTTACACTTGGATAAAGGATTAAACCTAGAATATAATTTCTTAGCATCTTTAATTTATAGTATAACCAAGTGGAAAAACTTTCAACATTTGCATAGCAGGTTTGCAGCAGTTGATCTTTTCCAAATTGGATTTTGATTTGTTGATAGTTTTTTGCAGTTGTTGCAAATTGTAGTACAGGCCGAATGCAATTCTGGGTTTTGCTTTCCAGCCACTTATGATCACCATCATTCTAAGGGACAGTCTCTATTGCTATGGAGAATTCACTCTTCCAAGTCATCCTGTTTCTGGCTTTCCTCTTTAGTAATTTATAACCTCTTCCAATTAATCTAAACACCTTCTCTAAGAATGTATATATTGCATGGCCTCTTCTTCTTCTTTTCCCTGGTATCTTCCCTTCTAATATGTTTATAATCCATTCATTATATCTCCATATGTGTCCCAGAAATTTCATCTTCCCTTCTATGATTTTCTTGGTGGTTGTCCACTTGAGATATGCTAAAATTATTTTTCTTGGACTGCCTAAGTTCATTTGTTTAATTATGGCTTGTATTGTGGATGGGATATGGAACCAAGACCATCATTCTATGAAGAATTATTTCTTTTACTCAGTCTGAACAAGTACTTGGTTCTTGATGAACAGAAAGAAGTAGTTATACCATATAAAGTAGTACATGTCATGGAGGTCATTCTCTATTCCAGCCTTGTAATGCCAGAAGATACTAGATTGGGAATCTCTAGGTCAGGGTTTCTCAAAGTGTGGTACGCGTACCCCCGGAGGTACGCGAAATTTCTTCAGGGGGGTACATGGCAATTTTCAGCTATGCATCATTAACGCATGGAATCATTATTAAGAAAACAAAGAATTATTTTAAACGTATATATTTCTCAATAAATTATATATTATGTATGAATTCTCCTACTCAAATTGTGAGTTACTATTGCCACGACCCAACAGCATCACTATACTGAAGACGCACAACAACTAGTTTTATTGTATCACTGAATAAGGTACAAAGACTAGTTTTATTGTATCACTGAATAAGGTACAAAGACATTTGCAGTCTATATCTCAAGTCTTGTAAATTACTGGTAATTTTGCTTGAAATAATGGGAAAGAAATTCATCTATGCTATTTGGGTAGATGACTTTGACAATGCACACAAGGAAACCACTCTCGAGGCCTGAAGTAGTAATGGCGAATAGGAACTTTTTGGTTAGTCACACCATTTTCAGTTTTTTTCTGAAAACTTTAGTTTCCGAAAATCCCTGCATATGTCTCGCACCACATTTTTTTAGCTTTAATTTTGGGAATAAAGTGCAAGTTATATTCGAGTAAATACGGTAATTTTTTTAGCTTTCAAATTCTTAAGTATGGATCATTGGTTAAAGACTGGATTTATAAAATGCATAAACGAGAGCAATATAGCAAACACAAGTAGCTATAAGCAACAAGAAAACATTGATATTGTATCTGGATCAAATGAAATTGATAAGGGTGTGTCGTCTGACATCTCTAGAGAACCAACTAGGAAGAAGATGAAAAATCTTCGTAAGTATGATATGAATTACTTGAAATGTGGATTTTCATGGATGGGAAATAAAGAGGAACCTATTCCAAACTTTGTTCTATTAAAAATAAATCATATTTTTGTTTACATGAACATATAAATTCAAATAAAATATACATTTACAATGAAATATAGTTTATTTCATTGTAAATGTATAAATACTTGGTAATAATGAAAATTTAAGAAGGGGTACACGGATATCTGAAGTTTGAGAAACACTGCTCTAGGTGAGCATTATTTTGTAGTGAAGGGAACTTTGACATTATTGTGGTCTGAGTTATCCAGAGCAGACCTTATATCCAGGAAGTAATTTGGAAGAGTGTTTTGTTTAGAAGGAGGTCTAGAGGATTAGCAAGATAATGAAAGTTGTCTTGTATTATTATTGGTAGATAGACTATCTCTTTTAAATTGTCACTGACAGCAAAAATCTCAGCATCCCTAAGATGTTAAAGTCCATAAGAAGCAAAGAGCAGAGTGATTACCAGAGTTTGGTGAATTATAGAGAAAGCACATCCAACAAAGTTTGATGAGGAAATTTTGAGTCAGTGTAGATAAACTCAGGAATTCAAAGTTTTGCATTTGCTAACATGTGATGTCAGTTCTGATGAATTCACTAGCATTGCTCTTGTGGTAGAAGGAATTGTACAAAGTGCAGGTTGGGCTCTTGCGATGAATAGGAGTTGTTGGTGCCAGCTGAGGTTCTGTTAAAAGTAGGAAATAATTACTCTTGTCTTGTGAATGTTGGTAGATATGGAAAGTGTTTTTTGTAAAAATTATTGGAGAAATTAATAAACAAGTAAAGGTAAGTCAAAAATAGAAGATAAAAAAAACTTCTATTTTACTAACATGGCAGACCCAAGAAAATGCAACTAGATAGAATAAACACAAAGCACTATATGAATTTGTAGTGGGAGGGGGAGAGAGAGAGAGAGAGAGAGAGAGTGTGTGTAGAATGAAATCATTAAAAAAAGAACACAGTTAAAGGACAAGATGGCATTGTAGCAATGTGAGAGCAGAGCATTTCGATAATCTTTTATTAAACAGTATTCAATCTTGCGACCCAGTTGTTTTAGTAAACAGACTAGTTTTGCTTCCTAGTTTGGTCTCAGCATCATCATCTCAGGTTAAACTGACTATAAATAAGAACTTCATCAGGATGTTATTACTGCAGAAATGCTAAACAGAGGTGAGAGGATTATAGTGACTTGGCTGTTTGTGATCCTGACCATTTCCTATCATAGTGATAAAGTCCTTCCCAGCGATTTCCCCAGAAGTATCATCATGCTTATTAAGAAAGGAGCGTGCATGGTGTGTGTGTGTGTGTGTGTGTGTGTGTGTGTGTGTGTGTGTGTGTGTGTGTGTGTGTGTGTGTGTGTGTGTTTGAGAATTTAGGAGGAATTCATTTGTTATCTATTTCAGGTGAGGTCTACTGCATTATTAAACTGAATAAAGTATATGGTTGACAACTGAATCAAACTCTTAGAAGATGAGCAAGTTGGACTGGGAAGAGAGACAAAGTTGCATCATTGACCAGTTATTCTCACTGAGGCAGATGCTTTAGAAATGCTTAGAATTTCAGAAACCTATGTTCACGTGATTTAACTTCAAAGAGGTTTTTGATTTTTTTTGATAGACAAAATTTATGGAAGATTGTAAGAGTTCATGGAATTCTTGACAATCTAATTGATGTTATAACTGCCTTTCAAATAACAGGGCTTGTGCTTAAGTTAATAAAGCATATCTTGATAAAATAACTGGACTAAGACATGTATTTTGTCACCTTTTCTGTTTAGTCTTGTAATTGATTTTGAAATTAACAGCACAGGGAAAAATGAGCTCATTTATTGCTGCAATTTGATGCTGCCAGAAGTTAACTAGTTGCTTGAGAAAGATGAGTATTCTGTATCTGTATTTCTTAAAGGATTTGCTATAGAGCAGGTCTCTGTATTTATCTAGTGGCTGTGTAACTGATATTGGTGAGGTGAGGAAAAAAGTGGGCTGAAGATTAGGAATGCTTCAGAAGTGTTCAGAAATTCATTGAAAGCTTGGAAAGACAGCAGAATAGCACCAAAGAAACCCTTAAAACTTTGCAAGTAGTCTATATTAAAAATCAAGTTTTCAGAGGTTAACTGTGGACATAAGTATCCAAATATTATTGCAAATAAAATGAAGGAGTTTGAAAACAATAATCAAATGAAATCAGTGGCATATTCTGAAAGAAGCAAAGCAGTGTGGAAAAGTAGTTAAATAAAAGTCATGGGAAGATTGATAAAGAATGTAAAAAAATATATATATCGGATAGGTTGCAAAATGTTCTGAAGGCTATTGAAAAACCTTAGAAATGGAGGAAAGAGTACTCTAAAAGGAATTGGAGATGATAAAATTGACATGAAAACTTGAGATAAAGATATCCTAGATGTTTGGAGTAATTATTTTGAAACACTGTTAAATGAACAGGTGACAGAACAGTGTTACAGAATTCAAAAAGAAGTACGCAATAAAGAGAACATATCACAATTTGAGCAGGAAATACAATCAGTACTGAGTATCCTAGATAAGATTTATAGAGGAGTACTTGAGAAGAGAGCCAGAAAAATTATTTGAAGATAAAAACAAACACACACATGCACGAAAAGGACTCCTTGGAGGTCTCAAATAATAGTAGTAAACATAGAGAATAACAAGATAGGTTTAGGCTTAACAGGGTTGTCAGAATCACCAATTTTATTTTTAAACAAACAGTCGAAAAGTAATGAAAATATAACAAGATCTGGTAAGTTATATATATCTGGAAAAGGTATATAAGGAGCCAAGAGGAAAACAATTGGTACTAAAAGCTAGTTATATGGTGCATTATACAGAGCAATATGTAGCTTATACTTAAGTTGTAAGCCAGCAGTTGGAATTGAAGGATGTACAGAAAAATGATTTGATATAATACTAAGTATATGACAAGCTTTACACAATCGTCATTGTCATTCATCATCCGTGTGGATGTATGAAGGAATGCAACATTAAATCTCATATCAAAATTTGGAACTCTTGAGCTCAGCTCTTCATGCAGATGATGTTGCTGTTCTTAAATAAATCTGCTACAAGTCTTCACAACTTTTTAACTGAAATGAATAACTCCTATAATAAATATGCCATGAAAATCAGTAAGTGCAAAACCATAAAAATAGGCAGAAAATGGAAAATATCAACTGCATCTTGAATGGGCTACATGTAAATCATTTCAGTTATTAAGGCACAGTGTTTAGTGAAGATGTCAATTAAATGTGGAAATAGATAATTGAATCTGTAAAGTTTATAGTTGTGGGGAATAGAAGATCAAGAGAGTAAAGTTTATAAATCTGCTACCATGCTATGGTAGAGGTAAACTGAGGAAGAGGGCGATGATAACTAATGAATCAATATACAGGTTGTGAAGAAGGAATGATTTAGAGTTTGTGGACCTATGGCCTAAGTTTGATGGACAGACTGCACTGAAATTGATTCATCGTTAGGTGTTTAGAGAGGGCTTTGTTCACTGAGAGCGTGGAAGAGCAAAGTCAGGAAAACTAAAGAAATCATGGTGGATGCCCGTGGGGGGGGCATCCATGAAGTGAATGAACAAAAAATGAAGAATCTAATATCTCAGGCAATGATATTGAATGGGGTAGTCAATTCAGGATGCAAAGGTGGTTGGGACCTAAGGGAATGCTATAGTTTCTACAGGGTGTCCCAAAATTCACGCAAGATTTAAATTTAGCGCCATTTGTGCAGTAAAGTGTTGCCAATGAAAAAAAAAAGACAGCGTGACACAGGGTTATTAAAAATGGAGCGCTACACGAAAGAACAACACATTTTCATTGTTGAGCAATATTTTAAAAATAATGAAGGTCTGGCAGCTACAGTTCACAATTTTCTTACAAAATATGGTCGGAATAGTGATTTAACTTCATCAACTGTGAAAAGATTAATTAAAAAATTCAAGGAAACTGAATCAATTAGTGATCTTATACACTCTGGCCATCCTTCAACAAGTCGTTCAACAGAAAACATCGAAGCAGTTCGTGAGAGTGTTGCTGAGAGTCCAGGAACATCACTTCGGCACCGTGGTCTCGAATTGGGCATTTCGAGAAGCTCTCTACAGAGTATTCTCACAAAAGATTTGCATCTTTATGCTTACAAAGTTCAATTGACTCAAGAACTGAAGCCTACTGACCACACACAGCGAAGAGAGTTCGTTGAATGGATTATGGAACAACAACAAGTGGATGCTTATTTTTCGAACAAAATCATCTTCAGCGATGAGGCTCATTTTCATCTTGATGGCTTCGTTAATCGACAAAATTGTCGCATTTGGGGGTTCAGAAAATCCACGAGTGATTGTTGAGAAACAAATGCATCCACAACATGTCACTGTTTGGTGGCAGATTTTGGGCTGGAGGCATCATCGGTCCATTCTTCTTCGAAAATGTGGCTGGTAAGGCAATAACAGTTAATGGTGCTCGCTATCGCGACATGATAATCTAGTTTTTTGTGCCTAAATTGCAAGATATGGATGTGGACAACGTGGTTTCAACAAGACGGTGAAACAATTACTGCATGAGTCATTTCCTGGTCGTGTAATTTCCTGTTTTGGCGATCAGAATTGGCCGCCCAGATCATTGGACTTTTTTCTTTGGGGTTTTTTGAAGTCTAAGGGCCAACAAGCCCACGACCACCCACCCACCCACGCCTTGAAGGAGGAAATTGAGTGCTGTATGAACGAAATTCAGCCACATTTACGGTCATGGAAATTTCGGCAAAAGAGTGCGTATGTGCCAGCAAAGCCGTGGAGGCCATTTACCCGATATGCTATTCCATGCATAACCCTATACTGTATACTTCATGAATCAATAAGAAATTACAATTTTTAATTAAAAACCTGTGTTTTCTATCAAAATTACTTCTTGTGTGAATTTTGGGACACCCTGTATATACTGATGCTAGAAGTATCAGGAATAAGAGGGGAGGAGTCTTTGGCATTGGTTAGTGCAACCTTGCTAAAATTATAGGTATTATAGGTGACACTTGGCTAACAGCAGATGAAGAAGTTACAGGGATAGAATGTGATGAGTTTAGTTTTTACAGGAGGGTAGAATAGACAGGGGTGGGGACACTACTGATGATAGCAGATGAATTACTGATGATGCAAAAGTTGGATAGTGTAATAGTTAATCAAGGTGATGTAGAGAGCTTGCAGAATGATTTAAAGAAGCTTACAGTATGGGAAAAACGTAATCGATGTTGATTTAATACAAAAAAGTGTTAAGTTATCCATTTTGGGATACAAAAATTACAATCTGTGTATATACCACATTGAGGGAACTATACTTCAGGAAATTGATGAAGCCAGGGAGTTGGGATAGAATAGCTCACAGGATTACTTGATTATCGAAGAACATACTAACAAACAGATATAAGGGAGTTAACATTCTTCTTTATAAAGCCTCGATAAGAACACATCTGGATTACTGTGATCTCAGGGTCTGGTCACCTGGATTTCTTGGGGATGAGGGAGTAGTGGCTAGGATCCAGAGGTGAATGGTGTGTGGAATGCCCCCTGTAAAGACAGACTGAGGATTTACGAGTAGCAAAAGTTGGTTGATAGGCAAAAAATGATGGATATGATAGAAACATTCAAGTTCTTATTTTATAGGATTAATACAAAGGAAATATTTCAGCACTTGGCTAGAGGAAGCAGAAGAACAAAAGCTGTCATCCCTGGAAATTGGGTAAGAGTGTGAGTGTACTAGATTTTTCACTTTGGAGAGCGGTGAATGAATGGAATAGGTTGCTTGAGTCATTTGTGAATGCTGTATGTTAATTGTTTTCAGGAGAAGTACAATAGATGTTGTGTTGATAGCACTCCATGGAGATGCTTGTACAGTAATAATAATAATAATAATAAAATTCATATGTAATATGAGAGAATTAGCCATAAGTAACTAGCAGTAATACTAGACAGTGTTTGAACCAGTTTTAACTTATGGATCCAAAAGGGGATCTAGAAATAAAATAAAAGAGACCACAGATATGACAGGGATTAAAAAAATGGTATGAATGGCAGAATCATAATTAAAATGAAGATTTAGAAAGATATATGACATTCTTAGTTTTGAAGAATGTGTGAGCAGAGCTAACACCAAGGTGGTGTTGGAGAAGAATAGCAAAACAGAGGTTTGATGCCAAGATGACAGGAGAAAGATCCAAAGGAAGACCAAGATTAGATGAATGAATGGATTTGGTTAGTATGCTTTAGAAGACTGAAATATAAATATACGATCTCACAATATTGGTGATCTAAATTAACAGTTCAGATTGAATTAAATTGTTCATAAGAAGTAATTGTTGAGGTTATCAGGAATTGATAATGATGAAGTATTCTTTACAACATCAAGTCAGATAATATTCAGTAGGCTTCAGAACTAAGAATCGAGTCAATTGAACTTTGTAAGCATAAAGATGCAAATCTTTCGTGAGAATACGCTGTAGAGAGCTTCTCGAAATGCCCAATTCAAGACCACGGTGCCGAATTGATGTTCCTGGACTCTCAGCAACACTCTCACGAACTGTTTTCTGTTGAACGACTTGTTGAAGGACGGCCAGAGTGTATAAGATCACTAATTCATCCAGTTTCCTTGAATTTTTTAATTAACCTTTTCACAGTTGATGAAGTTAAATCACTATTCCGACCATATTTTGTAAGAAAATTGCAAACTGTAGCTGCCAAACCTTCATTATTTTTAAAATATTGCTGAACAATGAAAATGCGTTGTTCTTTCGTGTAGTGCTCCATTTTTAATAACCCTGAACTGTCAGCTGTCACGATGTCTTTTTTTTTCTCATTGGCAACACTTTACCGCAGAAATGGCGTGAATTTTGGGACACCCTATATAAGCTGTAAGAGATGGAGGTAGATTATAGAAGTGCTGTCTTTATGATATCAGCAAGTTGTATAATGGGAAGAGGTGGAGGGCATTTTTCCAGAAAATGAAGGTTCTAACCTAACCTAAAGTGGAATTATTCAGTAAGTTGTAGCGTATCTCATGATGGTATTAGGGTTTCTTTAAGGTTTCTTCAGTTTTTGCTCTTGAGCATCTGCTGGTAGCTTATTTATTAATGGTATTTTTGATGGTGGTGGGAAGCATTTAGCTCTGTAATGTGTAAGATGTAGCACTTTGGAATACAGAGGTGTAGGTCTCTGTATTGGTGGATCTGTCTTCCAGGATGTGGATGAGATGTGGAATCTGGATGCAGTAGTCAACTGATTCTGGAAGTTCAGAGGATATATTGCAAGTCTTTGCAAAGATCACAATGCATTGCTACTATGATAAGGGACACATTGAAATTTAACTACTATCCTGTACTACTGTACAAGGCATTAGTCAAACACACATGCACTATTGTGTGTACATTTGAACCTAGTTTCCATTGCAATGAGCAACCTGTGGAGAGGGTTCTGAGACAAATAACTTTAGACAATATCAAAACTGGAATGTTTGTTATGGGAAGATATTAAAGAAATGCAAATTGCGTTCCATTTAATGGATAGGTAGAATTATTTTATATGATACAGTCATTTAAGCTGTCAAGAAGATTTTACAGGCGTAATATGGAACAATGAGAATGAAAATATGCCTTTCCCTCATCAACTGCTCTTGTCACTTTATTATAGAAGGCAATCATATTACTAAAGAAGAGTGCCCCTTAACAAATCCATGTTGATTCTCACAGATAACATTACCCTTGTCTGTCCAATGCTGTATATAGTCCCTCACTAATTCCTTCAAGACCTTAACAACTACTAATGACACACGAACAGACCTATAATTAGACACTTCCAGTCTGCTACTGCACTTATGCAGCGGCACTATCTTACCTTCCTTCCATTCCCTGGGTACCTTTTCCGCAGCCAGACTTTTATTGAAAAGCCATGTCAACAGAGCTGTCAGTTCTTTAGCACATTCTCTCAAAACCCATGGTGAAATACCATCCAGTCCAACAGCTTTATTGGTATCCAGAGTACTCAGTATTTGGAACACATTCTCCTCTAAACCCTGAACCTGCCCTATCTCTCTACTATTAAAACCTACTCAGGATGAAATACTCCAATAAAGTGCTCATTGAACAACTCCACTATGTCCTCTGCATCAGTCACTCTGTTCCCATTTTTATCCCGCAATGTCATTCTTCCACAATCGTTTCACCGCCTACTGGCTACATAGCTAAATAATTCGTAGGATTTTCTTTGAATCTTACTGCCACTCTCTTCTCATATTCCAGTTTTGCCTTCCTCACCATTCTGGTCACTCTCCTGACCTGCATCTTATATTCTTTGTGTATCTGTCCTCCACCCCTCTCCTTATATATCTTCCATAATCTCTTTTTTAACTGCAGTTCCTGTTTGATATCGTTTGTCATCCACTTTACACCAAATTGTGTTCGCTTCTTCACCTGTGGAATACAGCTTACTATTGCAGCTAACAAATATTCTTTCACAATTTCCCAAACACTAATGATATCCTGGCCTTCCAATTCTGTCCTCCATGGAACTACCCCTATTTGATACCTAAGACTATTATAATCACCTGCCTTATAATTCCACATGCGCTCCCTTTTCTTTGATATACCTGCATGTCTGTTCATCTTCGAAGTCAAACATGGTCACTCTCTCCAACTGGTGGGAGAGATGTCATCTCACTTATCAGCTCTTCTGATGCCATGACCAAATCTAAACCTCTTGAACCTCTTGTTCCCTCTATTATATGCTGTCGAAGGCATTTGTCCATCAAGAATTCCAGAAATTCTATCCCCTTCTTACTACCTGCATTTTCCACTTCCCAGCTGTAGTTAAAATCTCCCATAACAATCACTGTTCTTGCACTTGCCAAGCTCAACTGCCTAAACATCTCCTTGTCCCCACCCTCTGTGCTCCCTGGTTTATAGCAATACCCCACTAATTATCCTGTCTTGGCCACTTCTACCTCACACCATATACTTTCAAAACCATTTGTGTCACTTCCTTCCAAAGCCTCCACTCTTAGAGGACATAAGTCATCACTTATCATAAGCAGTATTCCACCACCACCATTTTTTTCCTTTCCTATCCTGCCGAAAAATGCTGTACCCTGCCACTTCAATTCCGGTTATTATTATTATTATTATTATTATTGTTCCGGGAAACTCCAAGGAGTCGACAATCTCATTGAGGGAGGCCCTAACATCATGTCTGGAACAACTATTCAACATTCACACAGTATCTATCATATCTTGCCTTGAACTCATTCACGGTCGTAGCACCCACAACAGACTCTGGAAGCTTATTCCACTCATTCACCACTCTCCAAGTAAAAAACCTAGCTCTAACACCCTTGTCAACCACGCTCTTGCCCAGCTTCCATGCATGGCCCCTAGTCCTCCCACCACCAGTCATATTTTCAAAAATATCTTCTGGATCAATCTTATAAAAACCCTTCAGTAATTTGAATGTCTCAATCATATCACCCCTCCTTCGCCTATCATCCAATTTCTGCAACCCACAAATCTTCAACCTATTCTCATAAGGTTCATTCCGCAGACCTGCTATCATCTTGGTCACTCATCTCTGGACCCTCTCCACTTAAATCTCTCCACTTAAATTATATCATCCTCCATCAACCACATCTCAGAGATCCCAATAATCTTTTGCCAGGTTGATGCTATCAGTGCTACCAATTCATCTCCTTTATTTTGGATACCCCTGGCATTAGTATAGAGCATAAAAATACCACTGCTTCTATACCTATCATTGTCCCCTCTTGACCCCCCCCCGGGCTCAATGTTACCTGATGTCGTCCCCCTTCCCTTAAGCACCCATTCCCACACGAGGCCATCCCTGCTACCATCCACCCTGGGATTCTAGTTTCCCTGCATTGACACACTGACTCATTCAGAAAACAGCAATCTTTCCAGATGCCTTCGTTCTTCCTCATTCAAATGCAAGCAGTCTCTAGCATACAGTTCCCTTCTGTCCTCAAACGCCCTCCAAACATCCAAGTATTCCAATCCTCTCTTCTCACACATTCTGGCTATTATGCGATTCAGTATTGCTGCTCTTCTGCTCAGCTCATCACTATCATACCTGGGCAACACACACACACCCAATTTTCCCTCTCTGTGTTTTCTTTTGCACAACTTCAGTCAAGAAGAAACTTCTTGCACAAACTTTGTTTGCTTACACTTGGATTAAGGATTATACCAAGAATATATTCTTGTGATGCCAAGAATATAATTTCTTGGCATCTTTAACTTAAATAACTATCTTTTCTAAAATTATAGAACATTTCTGTATTGCAGCATCAATTCTCACTTGATTACTGCAAAAGGATTTTCTCTTCTGCCTAAAGAAAAATACCCTAAGTTGGTAGTGTTCACCTAAAAAAGGTGAACACTACCAACATCATCCACAAATGAAGAGAGAGAAGGGATGTTTTACTGCAGAAAACCATGAAATTATTTTCTTATCTTGAAAATAACCTCTTTTTTTGGTCTCTGGGAAATACTATGCTACATGAAATAGTGAATTGCATATGTGTTAGATGTATCACATGCATAATTTGCTTCAGCCTGAATTGCTGCTGCATTTGAAGGATAGATGTTTTCAGTTAGTCTTGGCAGATTTTTGCAACTGTCGTTTCTAGTTATTATATATACTTACCCTGAGAATGCTGTTTAAAAAATGGATGCAGATATGCTGGTTTTCTAGTTTAAAATAATTCAAATAAGATTATTCTCAGTATCTCAGTATATAATCTGTCCTTGATAAATTACTTAAAAATAGTGGGAAAAAAATCTGCACGTGTTATCAAAACAAAACTCATTTTCAGACAAAAATTGCCCCACTTGTTATAGATTATCCGAAAAATTCCTATCCATTCAAAAAAGGACAACTGATAAATATCATGCACAGCAGTATTCTTTCACAAATGTGAAATTTCAATAAAATTAACTTTAATCTTATTTTTAAAACTGCAATAAATAATCATTCCTCTTCTATTGCCACTTCAGTTCTCACTCTATGTGATCTCTCTCACCAATAACAAAAACTTCAAAGAACATAACCAAGACCCCTTTCATTTTTAATTTCATCCATAGTGTGATGTAATTGCACAGTGAAAAAGAATATTGTTCATTTTACTGTTCCTCATGAGTCTCTTTAGTTTCAGTATCGATAATGCACTTTTCTTATAGAGGTTCTTTGATAAGATTTGAACCAGGTTTTACATCTGAAAGTGAGTTAGCTTTTTTTTTCTTTTTTTGCTATACATTCAAATCAGCCAGAAGAACTGCAGTTTACAGACATAACACACTGGCCTCATAGCCTGAACTATTCATGCATAATTGCAAAACTATCAGTCATACTCTCACACTCCTTTTCCAGTAAGTTCTTTTAAATGTACAGTTCTATCCCGAATCCTTCCAGCCTCTCTCCTTTCCATTGTCACCCAATTTCTCTACTTCCCACCCTCTAAAAATTCCCCATCTCTTTATACTCTCTGTGTTCCCAATCGTGGCAGCTAACACTTGTAGCTCTGTCTTTCCATTCTCTTTTGAAAAGGTTATAGCTTGTTTGGGCAGGAATTTATTTGTGTTCTCATGAACACAAATAACATTGTGTTCTTGAGAACACATTGCTACATTTTCAGTAGGTCCATGTTTTCATGCTTCCACTAGTTTTTTTGCAAGTATAAGTGCAGAACATAAATCTGGAACTTCTTTGAAAAGTAATTGATGATCACCTCTGAAAGAGCTAGCAGAACTAAGATTCAAGATCCCCCCCCCCTTCCCGAAGTGGTGACTTTTTTGTTTTATAGTTATGTTACTGGAATTGTTGTGAAGAAAACATGTTCCTAGTGAATGGGATTTATTGTCTACAGATGCTTTAAAATTTTGCTTGTAGTTCATACTCCTACACACTGGAAACAAATATCCCTTTATTCGAGTAGCATTTGTACAAGTTTGTACACTATGAAGGACAATTCTTTCAATAATACCATAAGTGATACTTGGATTTGGAGGTGGGGGGGGGGATTGATTGGTCATTTTTAGAGTCTGCCAAAAGTGAAAATATGAGACCTTGTAGGAGAATAAGACATCTTGTACAAGCCTTCGAACCTGCACACAATATGATATTTATCCATTTTATGCATCCCATTTGGATTCCTTTCCTCCTATTATGTAAAATAAAAATCATGTCCATCATGATTTTTATAGTGTAAAATAGTATTACTTAAACAAATGGAACTCCATTATACTCCCTGATTTTGCTAGCTCTTAATGAAATAAACCTTGTGGCTATAAGCAAAATACTTTAAAGAACACATTTTAAACTGCAGTTAAATTTTGATATACATATTCTATAGATTCATAGTGAAATGCATTTAGGCCAACATAATTTTGATTCTTAGCAAGCCATAAATAGAATAATAAGCCAATTTTAAACCATATTTGAATTTAGCACATGAAAATTAATCAGTATTCATATTTACGAATTTACAAAACACATGTGCTGAAATTATTATTTTACTTATTATTAATAAAAATAACACTTGACGTTTTGACCCCTTATTGAGGTCATCATCAGAAAGATACCTGTGTATAGGAAATCAAGCTACATGCTCTTGTACTCTATAAAGGTAAATTAAATCTACGCTGTTAATTAATCTTTTTCTTTGTTAGCCTGACCTCTAGTGATAAAAAAAAATTAAATAAATAAAAAATAATAAAAATTAAAAATTAATAAATAAAAAACTACAATAAACTCTGCTAAAGTCCTCCTGTACTAACCTGGATTCCTACAGTTCAGATTGTTATGCTATGATTTTCTTCTGGAGGATTGAACAGTTCAAGTTGCTATTGAATTTTAAGGGGAAAAAACACTTCACCAAGTCTTCTTGTATTGATGTTAGAAGTTTATTTTCTACTTGGTTAGACTATAGTAAATTTAGTATAATCCTTTATCCAAGTGTATGCAAATAAAGTTTGTGCCTGAAGTAACTTCAGGACTGAGGCAACTCATAGTGAAGGTGGACCAAGCTCTCATCACTCCTTGTCTCAGTATCTCCCATAATGCAAAGCACATCTCCTTGCGGACAACATATATAATGCTATGCATTAAGGGAAGGGCCACTACCCAGATGGTTTCGACCTTTATTGAGGTCTCGTCAGTGGGAGCCAGACTCAGAAGTGGTGATACTAAGGCAGAAGCAATGGAGAGGTCATATTTACTTATACAAGTTGCCAGAAGGTGTACCACCTTATTATTAAAATACTCTGGATTTAGAGAAATATGTTGGAAGTTTATTTTCCACTTGGTTAGACTATAATAAATTTAGTTTAATCCTTTATCCTTCAGGCACAAACTTTGTTTGCATACACTTGGATAAAGGATTAAACTAAATTTATTATATTCTTGTATTGAGATTTTTCTTTGGCTTGTTCTGGTTGCTTATAAAGGTTGCAAATGGGTCCTCCACATTCTTGGAATGGTTAGGCTATCATTTTTGTTCAAATTTGGATTATTTTTGAGCATTTCACATGCTTCTTGAAATTTCCTCTTGAACCTGAACCAGGTTTTGGTGCAGTGTAGGGACTGGGTACCTTTCCAATCAATTCTGTGGTATGTTTGGAGTGTGTGGTCAGAAAGGTCGATTTTTCCAAAATGGAGGTATTTAATTACTAAATCACTTAAGGAATTGAACAACGTAGATACAAATATAAATTAAATTATACTTTAATAAATATTTCCGATATTTTGGCAACGTCACGTTGCCATCTTCAAAAGGAACTTACAAAAAAGGCACTTGCAGTAGTGTAGTGCACGTCGGCACTACAAAACAGTAACTGAGAATGAAGTGATGAAGCTATTGTTCTCCTAAAAGTCCTGATGGAGCCCGCTAGTGGGCTAAGTAGGTGTTCTTAGCCATTGGGCTGAAGGTCTGCGATGTAAGCTTCCCAAATTTGGGGCAGTCTCATACAACCAAATTTGTTGAGGTTTGGAGAGTTTCTTAGGGATGAGGTTGATTCCATAAATTGTATGAATATAAATTAAATTATACTTTAATAAACATTTCCGTTATTTCGGCAATGTCACGTTGCCATCTTGAATTCTTGAATTGACCTTCAACCCAATGGCCAAGAACACCTACTTAGCCCACTAAGTAGGTGGATAATTTCCAATATTTCGGCAACTTCTGAAGTATTCGGTATAATTTAATTTATATTCGTATCTATGTTGTTCAATTCCTTAAGTAATTTAGTAACGCATAACCAACATATAAGCCTGTCTACGGGAGGTATTTAGTGTGTTGTTTGTGTTCGTCCTTCCTAATTGGGATGGTTCGCCCTGTTTCCCCTATGTATGGTAGGTTACATGTACATTGTATTTTGTAAACCCCTGGGTGGGCTAGGTGTGGAAGAGGATCTTGGGAAGAACTGATTAGATGTCTTAATTTTGTTGGCGGTTTAAAGGTGGTTTTGATGTTGTATTTGTGTAGTGTTCTGTCTATTTTTTCGGAAATGCCTCTAACATAAGGCATTTCCGAAATTCGCATTTCCAATAGCATTCTTGAAATCTATTTTTTTTTGTTTTTACTGGTATCTCTGTGGAGGAACTTGTGAATAGTTTTTTTACTGTATCCATTTTTTGTAAATGTATGGTTGATGATATTGTATTCCTAGTTTAGAGCTTGTTCATTTGAACATATATTTTGAGCTCCTAGTTTTTGTGTTGGATGGTAAGAATTTTTGTGTATGTATTAGCCTGTGTGTGTAAGTTTGCGGTAGACTGAGAAGGAGAGACAGCCTGAGGGAAGACGTATGACAAGTGTGTCTAGGAACAGAAGAGAGCTGTTTTTTCCCTATTTCAATGGTGAATTGGATACGTTTGTGTTGTTTGTTCAGGTGGCTAAGGAATGTATTTAGTGCTTCGTGGTCGTTGGGCCAAATGACAAAAATATCATCGACGTATCTGAGCCAAATTTTGGGCTTTAGGTATGCTGACTCTAGAGCTCGTTGTTCAAAGTCTTTTATATAAAAGTTAGCTATTGGGGGGGGGGGGGAGAGTGGTGAGCCCATGGCTGTACCCTCTTTTTGAAGATAAAAATTGTTTTGCCACAGAAATTATTCACAGCAGAGTACATGGGCAAAGAGGACCATGATGTCGTGTGGAAATATGTTCTGTAGGAGCAAGATAGTATCATTGATTGGGACATTGGTGAAAAGGGAAGTTATGTCACAGCTGACTAATAAATCTTGGTCATTGAGTGTAATATGTTTAATTTTGTTTATGAAATGTGTATTTTTTATGTAGGAAGGGGACTGACCTACCAATTCCTTGAGGGTGGAATCTAATTTTTTGGTTAAGTGGTAATTTGGGCTGTCGATTCCTTCAACAATCGGATGTAGTGGTGTGTGTGTTTTGTGTATTTTTGGTAGATCATAAATTCTGGGTGCATGGGCATGATGAGGTATTAGTTTTTTAGTTATTTCTTCTGGCCATGTGCTGATGGATTTAATTAATTCAGTTGTTTTCTCTTTGATGCATTTCATGGGGTTGTAGTTTACCATTTGGTAGGTGTTGTGGTCCGATACCAAATGGTTCATTTTTTCTATGTAAGTTGTCCGATCTAAAACAGCAGTCGCATTCCCTTTATCTGCTTTTGTGATTATAATGTCCTGGTTATTTTTAGGGATTCGAGGGCCAGTTTTTCCATTTTGTTTAGGTTGCTGCTTAGTTTTTTGTTTGAATTTAGTATTCATGATGTTTCCATACGTATTTTGTCAGCTAGATTGGCGGGGAGTGTTCTTGAACCTCTCTCTCGATATGATAAATGATATCAAGTTCGTTTACTGACCTCGGCACAATGCCGTAGTTTAGACCTTTCTCCAGCAGTGAGAGTTCACCTTGGGTGAGATTGTAGTTTGATTGGTTGATAACCAGGCCATGGTTCGATGGTGGTTGGTTGCTCCTAACTTTGTTTGTGGGTGATTGGCTGCTCCTTGTGATGTCAGTTTGTGATTGGCTGCAGATAAAGGGAATGCCACTGTTGTTTTAGATTGGACAACTTATATAGAAAAAATTAACCATTTGGTATCGGACCACAACACCTACTAGGTGATGTGGTCCGAATCTTTCCAGGTGAATAACCCTCCACCTCTGTATGAAACTGGCTAACTCACCATTTGATTTTAAGCACCTGATAAAGGTTCCTCATGTCATCGGAATTTCAATCCAGTTCTTTCCATCCAAAGGGCTCATCTAAACCAATTGAGTTACAGAAGCTCTGACTCAGAAAAAGTACCAAAATACAAATACAGCATCTCTAATTATAATGAAAGCAATATAACTTTCTGCTTTTGTGTACAGTATTTATGAAGTGAAATTGCACACATTCATGTGAATAATAAATGCAAAGTATTTTAAAAAACACTTAATATGTACTCTCTCTCCAGCTTTAATTTCCTTCCACATATTCTTTAATTTTCTTGACACATACATTTCTCATACACTGCACTGAATAATATCCTGCAATTTAAATCACCAGACAGTGCGATCTTTGCCACCATTGTTTGTCGTATTGGTGCCATGCCGACAATATCATTATAAATGCTAATACTCTAAAAACATGAAATTCTACACTAATACACTATAATACTCTAATTTTCTGATGAAAAAACACAACAAAACAGATAAAAATCGCTTTTTATCTGTTTTGTTTAACCTCACCTTTCACCTTAATGACCTCAGAGGTAATTATTGGTCTATAATTAGTTATATCTATCCTAATCATGCTTGTGAACAGTACAGTAACAAGGTATGAAGCGCCTGTGGCAAGTGTCAAACTTGCGCTGCCCCCAACCCAAAAACGACAAAAATTTTGAAAGATTTAACTGTAACAAGTTAAATTTTACTAAATGCAATATGTTAAATACTTACTATTAACCCCATCAAAATGAGTTGCAGTGTTGCAGAATTTGTGTGTCTAAAGCGGCATATTGCCAAAATTTAAAAATACAATATAAAATAGTGGAATTTTATATTTGTTTATTTATTTTTATTTTTTTATATTTTTTACATTTTGTGACCCAAACCTAGTTGCTCCCATGACGGGCACTTCTTTCGCCACGCACTCGTTACGGCACTGCTTGTGAAACTACCTTGCCTCTTTCCATCCCTTTGAACTTTAGTAGACACCTAAATTACACATAGCGAAATGAAATTTTCATATAAAAACACTCATATTGGGTTGTGAATATCTGATCTTTGTTGCGCGGACTCATCATTACGTGATGCAAGAATGGGAAAATGTAAAGAAACTGTACAAAGTGCATTCTTTCTACCACTCTCAAGCCAGCAATGTAATGTTATTAGGAACATGTAGTAGTATATAAACACTGGAAGTGAAGTACAATGACTCATTACATAAAAGTGTATGCAAAAAAAAATAATAAATAAAAAATAATAATCATAAAATAAATGTTATACATGAAAATACTTATATATTAAAAACAAACTTGTGCAAAATCTTCACTTTACGACAAATAGTCGAGAAAGCATGGGAATATAGCAAAGATCTGTATTTAAGTTTTGTCGATTTGGAAAAGACATATAACAAGGTGCCAAGAGAGAAGCTATTCAATACGCTGCAGTTATATGGTGTCAATGGGGCAATATATCAAGCAATACTTAGTCTTTATTTGAGTTGTAAGTCAGCAGTTAGAATTGAAGGAAGTACAGGAAGATGGTTTAATGTTAAATCTGGTGTGAGACAAGGATGTACATTATCCCCTCTGTTATTCATTATCTATATGGATCACATTATGAAGGAAAGTGGTATTAAACCTAATATCAAAATTGGAGATGTTAATGTCAGCTCTTTGCTTTATGCGGATGATGTTATACTTCTAAATAAATCCGCTACAAGTCTGCAAGATTCTCTGACTAAATTCAGTTGCTGTTGTAATAGATATGGTATGAAGGTCAGCAATAAAAAGACAAAGACAATGAAAATAGGCAGAATCATTGAAAATGTCAACTGTGTTGTGAATGGAGAACCTGTGGAACAAGTAAAACATTTCAGCTACTTAGGCACGATTTTTACTGTAGATGGTAAATTAAATATAGAAATAGACAACAGAATCAGCAAAGCTGGTATGGTGGGAAGTCAACTGAATAAATTCATATGGAATAAGAGAGAAATTAGTCGGAACACTAAATTAGCTGTATACATGACAGTGTTCAAACCAGTTTTAACTTATGGATCTGAGAGCTGGGTCAGAAGTAAAACACTTGACCAAAGACTAGAGACCGCAGATATGAGAGGCCTGAGAAAGATTAGAGCCGTGAACAGATGGCATCAATGGCAATATCATATTAAAAATCAGGATATTAGGAAAGAACTTGACATTGTCAGCATCCAGGAATGCGTTAGCAGAGCTAATCTCAGGTGGTATGGTCACTTAAATAGAATGGGAGAGGAAAGATTAGCAAAACAAGTGTTCTCTGCCAGGTTGCCAGGAAAACGACCCAGAGGAAGACCAAGATATAGGTGGATTGATACGGTACAAAGTGCCTTAGACGATAGAAATATAAGATCTGATAATGTTGGAGTCTTGACAAGTAACAGACTGATTTGGAGGAAAATTGTAGATAGGAAGTTAGTAATGATGTAATTTTTTCATGTAGTACTGTCATATCCTGTACACTCCTTGAGGGTACATGGCAGGAATTTGATGATGATGATGATTAACCCCCCCCCCCATCAAATTAGTAGCAACACTTCAAGGTCACCATTTCCCAAAATTTCAAAATATTTAAACCATCATGCTATTCAAATTAGGTTGCTTGCAAAAGACTTAATAACATTCTTCGAAAAGTCTCTCAGATTTAAAAAATTTGCATGAAAAATTTTTGTATTGTTCCAGAATATCCTGTAACCAGTAGAAACTCCATGTTTTTATTGTTGGATGTCTACAGTATGGCACATATGGCCGAAATTCCTTGGTGATCTAAGAGAGCAAGTTTATTTTCATTGGAAGACAGGATAGAAGAAATCTTGTTTACTGTCTTATATGTCATTCTGGAAATCAAATTTTTAAAAGCCTTGAGATTCATTCAGAGATGCCGTTGATCTAGGGAATGGATATTCTCTAGATGTTTGATATTGTACTATTAGTAAGCCAGTAATTATCCAAGATGTGTTTTTGATTTGGATAGGAAGTAACTAATATCATTGTTAACTTTAGACAGTTGTTATACTTGTCTGAGAGAATCCTGTGGCCAAGTCTTCACATCCCTATCCACAGGGCTGAAGATTCTCTTAGACAAGAATCACAATGTATTAAATATAGTATGTTATTTAATGGTCATGTTTCATCCAAATTTTTGGATAATTACTCTCCTACTAATAGCATCATCAAATATCAAGAGAATTTCCACTGTGTATATCAGAGAGATTTCTGAACACATCTGAAGAATTCTAAAAATTTGTATTCTAGAAGTCTTACATGGTAGTATACAAGATTTCTTCTGTCCTGCCTTCCAGTAAAGATAAACTTTCTCTCTTTGCTTACCTAGGAGTTTACGTGATTCCTTATTCCTGCAATCTCATTTTGGTTGTATGGACTATATTTGAACTATTGTTTTCTCCAACATGATAAATGTGGTCTTTCAGAATATGGAGTTTCTACTAGCCACCAGATATATTTTTCAACAATACAAAATTCTTCATAATGCACGTTATTTCGAATTTGAGAGAAACTTCAAAGAATCCTATGCAATCAATCTAATTTAAATACAGTAATGGTTTCATTTTTTTAAATTTTTATTTTGGGAAATGGTGACCTCAAACTGTCACCACTAATCTGATTATTTTAATATGTATATGTAATTCTTATGCGATGATCTCTCTCTCTCTCTCTCTCTCTCTCACACACACGGTATATAAGCGCCTCCGTAGTGCAATTGGAAGAAAAACGGTACATTGCGCCCTTCGATTGGAATAGGCCTAAGTTCGATTCTCGTCGTGACGGGAGGAATCTTTATCTGGACGATTTCAATCGAAGGTGAGTTAGCCGATCTCATACGGAAGTAGCAGGGTTTTTTCTCCCGGAAACTCGGGTTTTTCATCCCGCATACAGACAAATTGGCCCTTCAGAACACACGCAATTTACAGACAAAAAATACTGGTTGTGGTAGTGGTGGAGGTGGGCGGTTGATGGCGTTGATTCGTAGTAGAGGTGCTGTGTAGTGGTTGAGACAGTTGTAGATGTCCTCCCACAATGAGTCTTTGGACTCCTTGGAGGTTTCACGAATAATAATAATAATAATAATATATATATATATATATATATATATATATATATTTTTTTTTTTTTTTTATAAACATTTTTATGTGATGAAGTTTTTATTTACGCTTCATTGCTTGTAGACTGTGTTTATATATTATACAGTAATTTTAATAACATTCTTCGAAAAGTCTCTCAGATTTAAAAGAACTCGCATGTAAAATTTTTGTATTGTTCCAGAATATCCTGTATCCAGTAGAAACTCCATGTTTTTATTGTTGGATGTCTACAGTATAGATGAAGTTTTTATTTACACTTCATTGCTTGTAGGCTGTGTTTATATATTTGCCCATGTGCTCCTAATAGCATCTTTCAACTCTTGCTTCATCTAATAGTTCATTTATTGTGTGTTTACTTGGAGAATTGTAGGTGAATATGAAACTCTTTGCATTAACAACAGATGTTAATACAGAGAGTATTAAAGATTTTAAGATTCAGTATGATAACTGTATTGTCAGTTGAATGAACCTCCCACAATGAGTCTGCTGACTCCAAGGAGGATATAACGATAATAACAATGTGACATCCCATTCACATAATGTATTTTTATGTTGAATATTTCTGATAAAATCAGAAGTATTCAACAAGCAGTATGAATACTTTTATACTGAGTATTCCTACTGGTATACACATAAAGCTTTACATGCATTTTGAGTATACAATTTGATTCTGTCTGTTAATTATTTTAGCAGTAATAACAAATTCTAACCCTTTGGGACTCTGCACCTGTTTAAACTCTTATTAAGCAATCAGGTCAGGAGCATTTTAATTCTCATGCACATTCCCTCTTCACTTAGGATGATATTGCATCTAATCCCACTACTGTATTTGCATTAAATGCTTCTCGTAAAAAGGCTTATACGTTGGTTGCACATGATTACTAAATTCCATGAATAGTCTTTTTTTGAAAATTTGAAAGACTATTCATGGAATCAGCCTCAGCCCTAAGAAACATGCCAAACCTCAGCAAATTTGGATGAATGAGACAGCCCCAAATTTGGGAGACATACATCTTGAGAACTTCAGCCCAAAGGGCAAGAATACCTAATTTAGCCCACTAGGGTGCACTATCAGGACTTTAGGAAAAACAGTAGTTTCCTCGCTTCTACCTCATTTGCTGTTTTTAGTGCCTGCGTGCATGTGTCTTAATCTTATGTTCCCATGAAGATGGCAACGTGACGTTGCCAAAATATAGGAAGTATATATTAAAGTTTATTTTAATTTATATTCCAGTATACGTTGTGAATTCCTTAAGTTATTTAGTAAGCATTAAATGCTTGTAACATATTCAATACCTTTAGCTCATCTGCCTCTGTTCAGTCCTTCCACAACATCTTGAAACTTAATGTTTCTGTTTGGAAAGCATAGCTTAAGAATGTTTACCCTAACATTTTATGGCCTTTCAAGGAAAGCATCCAGTTTGTAGTAAAATATGCATTGAAAATACAGTACCTGAACAAGTAATCTGCTTCAATTCTTGGTTGTAGTCTGACTTACAAAGAAGAAATTAAATTAATAATAAAATTCCAAATTACAGAAGAGAACTTAGAATAGTTAATCAGATTTTTAATTCAGTAAAAGTAGAGGAATATCAGAATTTAAAGCATACAAGACATTAGCAAGACCAATAATTCCTATGGACGTGAAGCCTGGACCATCAGAAAACAAGACAAACAACAGCTTATATCAGTTGAAATGAAATTTATGAGAACTGCAGAATATGCATTACTAGGCTGGACCAAAAATAAAGATATAATGAAAAAAATAAATATAATGCCTATGATACAGTATATCCAGCAATAAAGGGTTACAGCATGGTGAACAGGATGTTCAAAATGAACACAACCAGGATATCTAGACATGTTCTTCGATACATCCCTAGATGAAGAAGACTAGCCAACCAGCCAAAGAATGGCTTGAGACCACAGCATGCAACTAGGCCTACTACTGGACAGGATTATGATGATGTATACTCTAAACAGAATAGTCACTCACTAATTTCACAATTTCTATTTATCTGTCACTTTCTTACCATATGTCTTTGCTGTGGTTATTCTCTAATTATCACCCCCCCCCACCCCATTTGCTTACTACATATCAAAGGAACGTGATTTCCTTGCTTACTCTTTTAACTTAACGTATTTACTATAGCTCACTCTCCTGGCTTGTATACACCTTCATTAAACTTCTCCCAGTATGCCCTCAGTAAAGTGATTTGTGTAGCTTGCTATTATTTTACTCACTTATTTTAACTCCTGTATTATACAGCTTATCTTTCTGACTGAGATTTTGGTATGTTAACCATATTGTTCCAATTCATCTGTTTTATGTTGTTTTGTGTGTCCTGTTGCTACCACAACTGTAGCTTCTCATACTTAGAGAAGCTGCAGTTGGTTAATGCTTTCATGACTCCAAGTTGTCGCCTAAGTTAATCATCATCATCATGCATATCAAGGATTTAGGCCTTGCATGGCCTGTTCCGGCCTTAGAAGTCATCGTTTTAAGAGCACATCCTGGTTTTCTTTTTCCTAATGGCTTGTACTTTAAGGCTTGTTTTGGTAATCTTTTTATTTTCATTCTTTGAATGTGTTCCATCTATTTATGTTTATATTTTTTAATTTTTTCTATTACTGGTTCTTGGTTTAATTCTTTCATAATTTCTTCTTTTCTTTTGTGATCAAATAGAGTATGCTTTGCAGTTTTTCTCATAAACTTAATTTCTGCTGTTATTAATCTTTGTTTGTCTTTTGGTTTTATTATCCAGATTTCACTTCCATACAATAGGACTGATAGGACTATTGCATTGTATACTTTTAGTCTGTTTTGTTTTTGAACTAGGTTTGGTTTAAATATAGAGTTAATTACACCTGTTATTTTTAAATATTTTGCAATTTTTACTTTTATATCCTTTTCATTTTCATGTGTGATCATACATCGTAGGTAGTTAAATGAATTCACCTGTTCTAAGATCTTATTATCTATTACTATCTTGTCCTTTAAAGGCCATAGTTTTTAATTTTTCTGTTGATATTATCATACCATAATCTTTGTCTATCTCATTTAGATCTAAAATATCTTTCTGTAAGTTATCTTCAGAATTTGTAATTATTATCTAGTCGTCGGCAAAAAGGAGAGTGTTTAAGTTCACAATAGGAGAAAGTTTAATACCTTGATGGAAATTTTTATTCCATTTTATTATTATTTCATTTAGGTAAATATTAAGAAGAGTTGCTGAGAGTGGACATCCCTGTCGGACCCCTTGGTTTACCTCTCTCGTATATGATAGCTCATGATTTAATCTTATTTGCATTTGATTATTTTCATATATACTTATGATAGCTTTTAGGATATTATTTGGTATTTGTCTTTCTTTTAATATGTTAAATAAAATGCTTCTTTTAACTTTGTCGAAGACTTTTTCAAAGTCAATAAATGCAATATGTGTTTCTAAATTGTATTCTCTTCTTTTCTCTATTATTAATTTTAGGAAAAAGGCCAGGTCTATACATGATCATCCTTTTCTAAATCCATTCTGTACTTCTAAGATAAAGTTTTTGGAATATTTCATTAGTTTTGTTATTTAAAATTCTGCTATATATTTTGTAACGGGAATTTAGTATGCTTATACCTCTATAGTTTTTAGGGTCATCTCTACTACCTTTTTTAAACATAGGAATCACAATTAATTTTTTCCATTCTATTGGGGGGTTACCAGTTGAATAAATTTTATTTAAAAATAATAGGAGTCTTTCTTTGAATCTTGTTCCTGCATATTTATATAGTTCTGAACCTAGCTTATCTTCTCCAGGTGATTTTCCATTTCTCGTTTCTTTCAGGCTGATTTCTAATTCTTCTTTAGTTATTTCCTTTTCATTTTCATTAAATGTTTGCCAGTTGTCTTTTTTAAAATATTTATCTGTCCACAATTCTGTGTAGAAATTTAGAAATTCTTCTAATTTCAATTCAGTGTTTAATTTTATGTTTTCTTTATTATGTGCATTTAAGTGTTTCAAAATCTTATATACATTGGGTCTTATTTTATATAAATCATGTTCTAAATTAGAAACAAATTTGTTCCATGATTCTCTATGTCTTTTTCTGACTTCTCTTTTAGCTATATCTCTTATTCTTTTATAATCTATTTCATCTTCTAATCTTTTACTGCTTAACCATTTATGATCGGCTTCATTTTTCATTTTTATTATTTCTTTGATTGTATCATCCCATATCTTCAGTTTTTTCCTTTTATTGAATTGTTTGGTCTTTCCTGAGCTTTCATTTGCTGCTGCATTTAATATCATTTTTATATTAAGCCATTCTATTTCTTCATTTTGTTTTATTTTATCTAGATGTTGGTTAATTCTTTGTTCATATAGCCATTGTATATTTGTTAAAATTACAGCCCCCCCCCCCCTCCCCCGAGAGAAGTTAATCATAGTTTAAATATAATTATAATTTCACTTTTTTTTTTAATTAAATTAAATTAAATTTTTTTTTCTAGTTAACTTTCCCCATAATATGTCACAAGCCTACTGAGAACTACATAATGATCTTCTCCAACTGGAGCAAGTTATAAACACCTGTATGTACACATTCTCAGATGCCATCACTAAATTCAACAACATATCGCATGTCCCTCCCGTGAATTGCATTCTCAGATAATTATCCTTCAATAACCTTCTAATATTTAAAGGTACCTGTGGCATAACGACAAAGTACATGATAACCACAGTAATTAACAAAATTACAGATGTTTCATACTGAAAATAACAGTTCATCATCAGTGTGTAGAAACAAGCAAATTAAAGAAAAATAATACAAGGTACATACAACAATCAGTTTACCAATTAAAAATGGTTGCTGTGAGCTGAAATTAATATATTAATATTAATTTCAGAAGATGATATAGATTCCATAGAAGACAATTTTTTATTATTTTAAATAAAATATCATCTTCTATGGAATAGACAAGCTTCATCCCACCAGATACTATATTTAGTGTTAAAACTATGCTGTGCCAGGCCAGATTTTTGAGGTTTCACATATTCAGTATAATATTGATGTTCATTAATTTTTTTTTTCTACAGAACAACCTGTCTGCCCATATGTCAAATTACATTTACAAGGAACCAGCTAACAATAGGAGGTAGATGGTAACAGATGAGAAATTTTGTTGATAGGAAAATATGTGAGAATAAAGTGATACGTCTTCAAAATTCTCCAATAGTTTCTTTATTACATTGTTGATGTTTTTACTGTTTGGCCTCATTCTGAAAATGAACTTAGCACTTTCCTACAACAGATCAATAGCCTTCATCCATGCATTAAATTTACCTGGAAAAAGAAAATACTAATATAGCATTTTTGGACATCCTTCTTACTCGCATAGCCTCCAGTACTTTGCCAACCAGTGGTTATCTAAAACCTATCTTTATTGGCAGATACATTCATCAAACGTCTGCTCATCACACTTCTCAAAATTTGGGTATTATTAAGTCTTTAATTAATAGAGCCCATAATGTATGCTTTCCTTCCTTAAACTTACAACGAAAACTTTTCACTATCAAAACTTTAATGGAATTGAATGGTTACTTTTTCTTCTTCTTTTCAACCATTTTCAAAAAGCACTGACAGATAATATCTGTCCACTGCTGGATGAAGGCCTCCTCCAGTTCCTTCCACTTTTCTCTGTTCTTGGCAATGGTTGACCAATTTTTCCCAACAAAATTTGACAATTTATCAGTCCTCGGCCTCATTTCCCTTCTTTTGGAATCCAGTTCATCTTCTCTTCTGGATAGATGTCCAGCCTATTTCCATTTTATTCACTTGTGGTGAAGAATGATGTCAGTGAGTCTGGCTTCTTATCCAGGTATTTTGCTTATCTTTTAATGTGATACCTAGCATCAGCATCTCCATTTTGTTTTGAGTTGTTGCTAGTTTATCTGTCAGTGCTTTTGTTAGATAGAGACCAGGGCCAGCTCTACCAACGGTGCAAGACGTGCATTTGCACGGGGTGGCAAAGTTGGTATACACTATACAATAAATAAGGGAGAACGGGCCGGTAAAATATGCTACTGCATGGGGCGACTATACGAAAAATAAGGGAGAAGGGGCAGCAAAATATGCTACTACACGGGGCAGCAAAATTCCTAGGGGCGGCCCTGATAGAGACTAAGTTTCACAACCATATGTTTACGATCTGAATTGTTACATCCCTCATCAGATCCAGCATATTATTGACTCCTGTGTTCCAATACTTAAGGATTCTTCAGCAGACTGCAGAGTTCCAATCCCTTATATTTCTGGTATCTCTGAACCTATTGGTAGAATTCTGAAGAAGTATCACCTTATTTCTGTATGTCTTATTTTATGTAAACATCAAAAATAGTTTTAATATTAATTATTAATTTATTAATTTCTAGCTCATAGTAACCATTTTTAATTGGTAAACTGATTGTTGTATGTAGAGTTGACCCTTGAACAACGCAGGGGATTAGGGGCACTGATTCCCCCCCCCCCTCTCCTGCGCACAGGTGAAAAACCATGTATAACTTTTGACTCCCCAGAAACTTAACTACTAATAGCCTACTATTGACCAGAAGCCTTATTGATAACATAAATCGATTAACACATATTTTGTATGTTATATATATATATATTATATACTGTATTCTTACAATAAAGTAAGTAGAGAAAAGAAAATGTTGTTAAGAAAATCATAAGGAAGAGAAAATACATTTACAGTACTGTACTGTATTTATCAATACTGTAAGTTTACGTCGTCTGTTTACAAGATGAATTGTCTGTCAATACCTACATCAGTGTTGTCTTATATAATACAAAAACACTGTAGATGTTATGTATATTACTAACACTAGACATCAAACATTAAAAAATAAATTAAATTAATAAAAAATAATAAATTAATATTAATAATAAATTAAATTATTTATATATTAATAATTTAAATTATTAAATTATTAAATTAAATAATATTAAATAATAAGACTAATAATAAATTAAATTAATAAAAAAATAAATAATGTGAAAAAAGAAATTAATTTTTATTTACAGGTATAACGATTCATGCATTGTTGATAACGAAGAAGCAGCAATATGATTGCTTCACAGTAACCTCGCCTATACACTAATGAATGAATCATTATAAAATTTTTATTTTATGCTAATTAATTAATTAATAACAGTTAATTTTATGAAGTTATGATTTAATACTGCATCTGTACATTTGTTTACATTTCTCTCGACTGCAAATGCCACCTTATACTGTTTGTAAGTTTTGATAAATTTTAACTTTTTATAATAGATTTGTGTATATTTTATGCATTCATGACATACCTAACTTTTTGTTAATTTTTTTGATATTTCTAAGCTCATCAGTTCATCTTTGAGTTTTTTTCAAATTGTTGCAAATCTCCAAAAGATGTTCCAATATATTTCTTTTCTTTTATTGTTTCACAGTGATCAGCATTCATTTTTGAAATTATGGATTCTACAACCATGTTAAAATAACTCTTTTTATTATCCCAATGTTTCAGTCTTCATATCAAGATCATCATCTGGAGCATACATAAATATACAAGCCAAGCTGCATTACATTTCAAACTGTAAGCTAGAGAAACAATGATTTGATCACATGCTACTCACTGGCATGACCTCTAGTGGAAAAAAAAATTACATCAAGCTAGATTTAATTTATGATTACATGAATTAACATTCTTGCTTACAGATGGTTTTCCTTCCAGTAACAGCTATGTCCTATTTCTATTATTACAATTGTTATTTTTGATTTAAAAAAATATATATTTATTAATTAAAGTTATTACTGTGGACTTGCATGTTGTTTTTAATTTTAAAAAAATTATTTATAAATTACAACATGAATAAACATTCTTTCTTATAGATTTTTTATTTAACAGTGATGTCCTATTTTTTTAGTATTAAAGTTGTTATTTTAGATTTAGGATCCTGGATTTTCTACAATCCTGTTTATAGCTGTTCTTAGAGAGGAAGGATTCATGGGACAAATATATGCCTTCCATATGTATGGGATTTTTAGACCATCATTATTGTTTAGATTGGGGGTGGTTGATAATGATCTCACAAGCTTCCTTAAATAAAACAAAGACAAACCAGATTACAGTAAAACTATAACCATTCCCTACATTAAAGGAACATCTGACAAAATAAACAGACTACTACAAAAATACAACCTCAAAGCCACCATTAAACCTCCTGCAAAATTAAAAAGCTTACTCAACTCATCCAAAGACCCACTCCCTCCGCTGGCCCACCTGGAGTATACCATATTTAGTGTACCTGCAACATACCATACATAGGAGAAACAAGATGCACAATTCCGATTAGACAAAAAGAACATAAATGACACATCAAATATAATAATTATGGTGAAGCTGGCCTTTCTGATCATGCCCTTGAACACCTTACATAGAATTGACTGGAAAAGCACTAGCTGTTTACATCACACCAAAACATGCTATGAACGCAAATTTAAGGAAGCTTGTGAGATCGTTATCAACCACCCCAATCTAAACAATAATGATGGTCTAAAAATCCCATACATATGGAAGGCATATATTTGTCCCACGAATCCTTCCTCTCTTAGAACAACTATAAACAGGACTGTAGAAAATCCAGGATCCTAAATCTAAAATAACAACTTTAATACTAAAAAATAGGACACTGTTAAAGAAAAAATCTATAAGAAAGAATGTTTATTCATGTTGTAATTTATAAATAATATATATATATATATATACACACACACACACACACACACACAGTAAACCTTTTTTACACTTTTCAGGAGACTGATGGAGAAAAGTGTAAATAGCAGGAAATGTAAAAAAACGTTTAAATAAGACTAAAAGATGACTTTCTGCTAGTATGTGAGTCTACATACCAGATTACAAAATTTAATAACTGAAAATAAATGAATTTACAATTACTTACATTTATCTATTTAAAATAATCTTTATTTGTTGATTGTTTTTGCTTTTCGTTTTTTTTTTTTTTTTTTTACATCGTGCCAGATTGCTTTGCATTGAGTTCAGTGCTTGACCTGTTTTTTTAATATCATGTTCAAAGTGGACATGGAGAGTCCAAGATCTTTTGCTAAATGCACACGTGTTCCGGAATGCCAATCTACACATCGCAGAATTGCCATCTTTTCTTCTACGGAAATACATTTTCTGTCTTTTTTTCTCCATGTTACCAACATGGATAATCCACCACCGCAACTGGAAAGCAACTTTCACACACTAAATTACGTAGCAGAAATTCTGCAATATCAATTCGTACTGTGATTGAAAAATGACGGTATCGCTCATCACTACATTACTGCAGCAAGCGTGCAGGTCACCGTGATTGCGGAAACGAAACTGCAGCCGAAAGTAAGTAATGCCATCTGGGAACAGAAATGCGCAGATTTCCGCAGAAATCAATTCAAAAATCAGTATTGCCACCCGAGGAAAAAACGCAAATCACGGGAAATAACGTCCACATCAAGTTGTTAATAGTGGGAAAACAATATATTGTAAGAATAGGCCTTAAGACGGAACCAACGGAAAATGACGTAATTGGCAGGAAAACATAAATTGCGGGAACGTAAAAACGGGGTTTTACTGTATATATATATATATACAGTAAAAAAAAATATATATATATATATATTTTTTTTTTTTTTTTTTTTTTTTTTAATCAAAAATAACAATTGTAATAAGAGAAATAGGACATAACTGTTACTGGAAGGAAAACCATCTGTAAGCAAGAATGTTTATTCATGTAATCATAAATTGATGTAATGTTTTTTTTTTTTTTTTCACTACATGCCAGTGAGTAGCATGTGATCAAATCATTGTTTCTCTAGCTTACAGTTTGAAATGTAATGCAGCTTGTCTTGTATATTTATGTATGCTTCAGATGATGATCTTGATATGAAGATCGAAATGTTGGGATAATATAAAGAGTTATTTTAACACGGTTGTAGAATCCATAATTTAAAAAAAAAAAAATGAATTCCAATATATTTATTGAAAAAAATCATCGTATAAGTGGACCCCTGAAGTTCAAACCCATGTTGTTCAAGGTTCAACTGTACTTGTGAATTCCTGTTCTTTGATTTGCTTGTTTCTACACACTGATGATGTACTGTTATTTTCAGTACTAAATATCTGTACTTTCATTAAAGTTAATTACTCTGAATATTGTGTAATTGTTGTTCTAATTTCTCTTCTCTTCTTTCATGTGCTTATTCCTCCTTTCGCTCTTTCTCCCCATAGTTCAAATCAATGACGATGATTATTGATCTTAAGCCAAGTTATCTATGTTGTTCGTTATAATCCTCCTTTGTAATCCCTGGCCTATTATAACAACACTCAACTCTATACTTTGTCCCATTAACATTTATCTCAAATTGAATTGTCTGTCAGTAACCTTTCTTCACCATCCCTTTGTTCTCTTTGTCTTTGTTGAATATATTATACTTATATTCTGTTTCTACAAGGGTTCCCCTCCTCTCCATCATCCTAGCTTCATTGAATATAGTTTCTGACTGATTTATACTAACCATACAGACTGTTCCTCCTTGTTCCTGATGCTTCTGCAATTAGACTTAAAACATAGTATTTGTATAATTAGCTAGAGTTAATTTAAATATATTTCCACTGTGTTTACTTGTATTTATATTTCCTTATGGATTCACAATTATTTCTGAATTGAGGCTTCTTCCATTAGTAAACGTGGGCGATTTTAACTACAGCAGTATAAGCTGGGAAGTGGAAAATGCAAGTAGTAAGAAGGGTATAGAATTTCTAGAATCTTGAGGGACAAATGTCTTTGGCAACATGTAATGGAGGGAACAAGAGGTTCAAGAGTTTTGGATTTGGTCATAGCATCAGAAGAGCTGATAATAAGTGAGATGACATCTCTCCCACCAGTTGGAGAGAGTGACCATGTTTGACTTGGAAGATGAACAGACATGTAGGTGTATCAAAGAAAAGGGAACGTATGTGGAATTATAAGGCGGGTAATTATAATAGTCTTAGGTATCAACTAGGGACAGTTCCATGGAGGGCAGAATTGGAAGGCCAGGATATCATTAGTGTTTGGAAAATTGTGAAAGAATATTTATTAGCAGCAGTAGTAAGCTGTATTCCATGGGTGAAGAAGTGGACAGAATTTGGTGTAAAGTGGATGACAAAAGATATCAAACAGGAATTGCAGTTAAAAAAAGAGATTATGGAAGATATATAAGGAGAGGGGTGGAGGACAGCTACACGAAGAATATAAGACGCAGGCCAGGAGAGTGACCAGAATGGTGAGGAAGGCAAAACTGAAATATGAGAAGGGATTGTAAGATCCAAAGAAAATCTTAGGGAATTTTTTAGCTATGTGGCCAGTAGGCGGAGAAACGATTGTAGAAGAATGACATTGCGGGATAAAAATGGGAACAGAGTGACTGATGCAGAGGACATAGTGGAGTTGTTCAGTGAGCACTTTATTGGAGTATTTCATCCTGGAGGAGGTTTTAATACTAGAGAGATAGGGCAGGTTCGAGGTTTAGAGGTGCAAGAGGAGTGTGTTCCAAATACTGAGTACTCTGGATACCAGTAAAGCTGTTGGGCTGGATGGTATTTCACCATGGGTTTCGAGAGAATGTGCTAAAGAACTGACAGCTCCATTGACCTGGCTTTTCAATAAAAGTCTGGCTGTGGGAAAGGTACCCAGGGAATGTAAGGAAGGTAAGATAGTGCCGCTGCATAAAGGCTGTAGCAGACTGGAAGTGTCTAATTATAGGCCTGTTTGTGTGTCATCAGTAGTTGTTAAGGTCTTGGATAAATTAGTGAGGGAATATATACAGCATTGGACAGATGGGGATAATGTTATCTGTGAGAATCAACATGGATTTGTTAAGGGTCGCTCTTGCTTTAGTAATATGATTGCCTTTTATAATAAAGTGACAAAAGCAGTTTATCAGGGAAAGGCACATACTGCCATTTTTTTGAATTTTGCAAAGCTGTTTGACAGGGTGTCACATGATAAGCTGATATTTAAGAATTGCAGCACATTGGTTTAAATGTCAGATTAGTCAAATGGATTCAGGATTGGCTGATTGATAGGTATCAGAGAGTTGTGTATGGTGGTTGGGCAATATCAAGGAAGCAGAAGGTTACAAGTGGGGTTCCACAGGGATCAGTACTGGGAGCTGTATTGTTCAACCTTTATATCAATGATATTGTCAATGGATTGCAAGGGGATATTCAGTTGTTTGCAGATGATGTGAAGCTGGGAAGGATTATCAATAATAGTGCAGATGTGGCAGCCCTGCAAAAGGATTTGAATAAACTACAGATGGGCAAATGAATGGGGATATCGGTTCAATGCAGCAAAATGCAAAGTCTTGAGTTTTGGGATCCATCGATGGGAGGATGCATACTCGATTGGAGGAGGCAGTGAAGACAAGATATCGGGGGGGGGGGGGGTGATGATTGATAGAAGACTGAAATTCAGGGAGCATATTGTAAAGGTGGTGAGGGTAACTCAGAGGATTGCTGCAATGCTGAGAAGGACGCTGACTTGCAGAGATAAAAGAGTTATAGTTATCATTCCGTTGTATAAGGCCCTTATCAGACCACACTTTGACTATTGTTCTCAGATTTGGTCCCTAGGATTTGAAGGAGATAAATTGACTGTAGAAATGGTTCAGAGGCGGATAACAAAGATGGTTTTAGGACTGTCAGGCCATCCCTGGAAGTTACTAAAGGAGGCTGTGTGCAAGAGGGTGAGGAGTGGTTTCTTTGCTTGGAGGGTGGTTGAACCGTGGACTGCATTGCCTGAGAGAGAGTGGTTGGAGTGGGAACGGTCAGTGGGTTCAAGGAGTGGTATGATAAGCTTTGTTTCCTATAAACGACCTCTCAAATGACGCTTTTGACTCCATGGAGGCCTGGATAATAATAATAATAAACACAAATTACAACTGACCATCGAATTGCAGGTACTTGTTCATCCCTTATTATGCACTCACTGCAAATGATTGATTATGCAGTGAATGCATTATCTATCATTCATGAGTGATTATGCACTCACAATGCACTCATCACTGTGAGTGTATAATCAATCACTCATCATTATGCACATACAAGCTTTTATATCTTCACCTTAACTTTCCTGCTCTCTCTCCCCCTCCCCTTCTTCTTGTGCACACACACACACACATATTTTTCTAATGTATCTTCTCTTCTTGTTGTATCATAACCTATCGTATCTTCTAACACTGAATTCATTTGAATGCACTTCATTCATCACAAATTTGCATTTCAATCTTTCATAAAGAAATATCTATGTATAATTAAATTAAAGAGGAATTTGTAAAAAAAAATTACATTTGAATTTGAATGCTCTGCAGAGTATACTTTTTTCATTTATCCATTGCTCCTTAAGATTATATGTTACGATGATGATGTAGCTTAAAAGCTATCTTCATTGCATCTCTGATCTTGCTAAAAGATACTATCCTATGGGATATATATAGCTTGCTTTAACTTGACTTTAAATTTTTCAGGAAATGACAATGCATACTAAAATATTAATCAAAAAATTTTAATCAATACCTTCCAATATATCGGCATTGTTGCATTGCCATCTTCTGGGAACATAAAACTATGATATATGTATGCAGGCACTAACAACAAGCAAATGAGGCTGAAGAGGCAACTGGCGTTGGTCCTAGAGTCCTAAAGATGCCCCCTAGCAGGGCTAAATTGGGTTGTCTTGGCTGATGGGCTGATGTTCTTAGGATGCAAGCTCCCCAATTTGGGGCAGTCTCTTGCACCCAAATTTGTTGAGGTTTAGGAAGTTTTTTAGAGCTAAGGCTAATTGAATGAATAATATTTCATATTTATATTTGCTGTGGTGTAGCAAAGTGGCTTTCTTTCAACGTATTCTGTGGTGGTTATTTAATGCATGGTCCGCAAGTCCTGAGTGGACCATGCATTAAACCATGTATTGGTGAAACCGGATGTAGTTTTTGTGTTCAGGTATCCTGATATTAGCTGTCCTGCCTGTTTGGCCATAGTAGGACATCTTACAGCTGCAAGGGACCTGGTATACTCCAGGTTGGTATAGGGGAAGTAGCTGGTCTTTGGTGGAGCAGATAAGGGATGCCAATTTCTTATATGGTTTGTAACAGGTAGTCAGGTCATATTTTTTTAAGATTTTGGTAGCTTTTCAGACATGCCCCCGATATAAAGAATGGTGATAGATTTAGATAGATTTAGTGATAGATGAAAGGTGGGGGATAGATGAAAGGTGGTTTTAATGTTTTGGGGAGGAGTTGTAGCCATTGGCTAAGGAGGTGTTAAGGATATGGTTAAGTTCAGTAGTGAGGGCATTGTTATCTGGACAGATTAATTTAGCTCTGTTATATAGGGTTTTTATAATCCCATATTGTTGTGAGGGGGTGGGTGGGTGATTGCTGGTGAATGTATCTACCTGTATGGGTTGGTTTTCTGTAAACAGAGAAAGCCAGGGTTCCATCAGGCTGGCATGTAATCAGAGTGTCTAGGAAAGGAAGACTGTTGTTGTTTTAAACAATGTGTTAAGAAGTTTTCACCTTGGTAAAGTGTGTTGAGAAGTTGTGGAGTGTATCTAAGCCATGTGACCAAATAGCAAGCACGTCATCCACATAGTGTAGCCAGACAGTGGGTTTTTGTGGAGCTGAATTTAAGGCTTTCTCTTTAAAAGTCTCGATAAAGAAGTTTGCGAGGGGTGGGGAAAGTGGAGAACCCATGGCTGTCCATCCACTCTATCTGTTTGTAGAATTTTCCTTGCCATGAAATAGCATGAGTTCATGGTGAACTGAAATAGGGCTGAGATATCAGGAGGAAATTTGGCTTGGATGAGATCTCAGGTGTCTTTGAGTAGGACATTTGTGAATAAAGAGGAGACATCAAAACTCACCATTATGTCAGTGTGTTGGAGTGAGAAGTTTTCTATACTGGCTTTAGAGTGGGCTGAGTTTTTTTATATGTGATGGGGTGTTGCCAGTATAGTGTGAGAGTGCACATAAATGGTGTTGATGGGGTATAATGTGTGAGCACTTTGGCTAAATGTTTGGCTAATTTGTATGTGGGAGGAATCGCTGCCATCCACAATGGGACATAATGGCACATTCTGTTTATGGATTTTTGGTAGTCCATATATTCAGGAGAGGGGGGGGGTCTAGAGTTGAAAGGTTTTAGTCTGCTAATCACTTCCACAGGTCAAGAAGACTTTCTTAAGGAGCCTTTGGAGTGTTCTGATTTCGGAGTTGATGGGATCATATTCAGTGGGGAGGCAGGTAGACTGATCTAACAGTAAAGAAGAAAGCTTACTTCTGTAGTCAATTTGGTTAAGAACTACAGTGGCATTTCCTTTATCTGCTTTGGTGATTATTATTTTGCTGTTGTTCTTCATTTCTTGTAGAGTTTTTAATTCTTCTTTAGATAGGTTGGTTTTGGTGGTTTAGCTTTGGTAAGCACCTTGGCTACATCCAGTCTGATATTGTTTGCAGTATGGATGGGAAGGTTGCAGATATCACGTTCTACCTGTACCATTATTTCTTCAGAAGGTATTTTTTTTCGGTGCTAAGATGAAGTTGTGGCCACGTGCGAGTGCGCTGAGTGCTTCAGGCTTCAGGGTAAGGGAAGACAGATTAATTACCATGTTGGGCAGTATTTGAGGTTCAGAGGCAGAGTTCTTTTTTAGACTTTCAGATTTTTTTTTTTTTTATGTGCCGACATCATATTTTAATAAATTCTTTCTCTACTGAAGCGCTACAGATGTCTGAGAGGATTGTCCAAAGGTCGTCATTCAGCGTAGCTTGCCGCTATGCTGAATGACGATATTCATGTGTCAGATAATAATAATAATAATAATTATTATTATTATCTGACACATGAATAGCCTCGTTGGTGTCAGCCAAGAGGGTATACTAGGTCCCTTGCATTCTTGTGTAGAGGCTTAAGTGCTGTGAGGACATTATGTTGGAGGTTTAATGGACTTTTTACAGCACTCATAAAGAATTAAAATAGAATTTAATACTTCCTATATTTCGTCCTAGTCACTAGGACATCTACGGGGATTACAAAGACAATTAATGTAACATGCACACAAAAACTTACAATACTAAGCCCAACCACGTGGGTGACAATAAAGTCCTATCTAGGTGGAGCGCCCTCTAAGGGCAGTTGTAGGTGGCCTGGAATGTAAGGTGGGACCTCTGGCGATGACTGTTTCCCAAATCTTCGGAAGCTTAATGCAACCGTATTTGTTAAGATTTGGTTGGTTTTTGAGAGCTGCTGCTGCTTCTAAGAAAAGTCTCTCTTTCTTGAATTTGCTGTGGTGGAGCATGGTGGTTTTTTTCCATGATACTCTGTGGGTGGTGTCCAAAACATGGTCAGCCAAGCCTGAATGGCCATAGTTGTGTTTAACGATGTACGACTTGTGTTCCTCTAGGCGGATGGATGCTGATCTGCCTGTCTGTCCAAAGTACGCAAGCTTACAGGAACAGGGTACTTTGTAAACTCCAGGCAGAGAGAGAGGAGGGAGCTGATCTTTCGTAGAACGGATAAGGGTAGCCAGTTTGCGGTAGGGCTTATATGCTGTGTGTAGGTTATACTTTTTTAGTATCTTAGCTATTTTTTCCGAAGTGCCACGGATGTAGGGTATGGTGATGGCATTTTTAAATTCTTGTTGATGAGAGGGACGGGGAATGGGGGAGGAATTGATTATTTTTTTGATACTGTGTTCGCTGTAGCCATTGGAGAGGAAAGTTCTGTGTATGTGGTTAAGCTCAGTAGTGAGGGCGGTTCCACTGGAACAAAGATTGTGGGCTCTCTTGGTAAGGGTTTTAATGATGCCATATTGTTGTGAGGGGTGGTGGTGGGAGAGTTTGTGAATGTATCTGCCTGTGTGTGTGGGTTTTCTGTATACAGTGAAGGCAAGTGTATCATTAGGCAGGCGCGTGACTAAGGTGTCTAGGAAGGGTAAACAATTGTTCTTTTCCTTTTCCATAGTAAACTGGATTCTTGGATGTAGGCTATTGAGATGACCAAGGAAGGAATCTAACGTGTCTGGGCCATGAGGCCAAATAGAGAACACATCATCTACATATCTTAGCCAGATAGAAGGTTTGAGTGGGGCTGAGTCTATGGCTCGTTTTTCGAAATCTTCCATATAGAAATTGGCAAGGGGGGGTGAGAGGGGGGAGCCCATGGCGGTTCCCTCTATCTGCTTGTAGATTTTGTTATTCCAAGCGAAATACCCAGAGTTGATGGCAAAGGATCCTTTGCCATCAACTCTGGGTATTTCGCTTGGAATAACAAAATCTACAAGCAGATAGAGGGAACCGCCATGGGCTCCCCCCTCTCACCCCCCCTTACCAATTTCTATATGGAAGATTTCGAAAAACGAGCCATAGACTCAGCCCCACTCAAACCTTCTATCTGGCTAAGATATGTAGATGATGTGTTCTCTATTTGGCCTCATGGCCCAGACACGTTAGATTCCTTCCTTGGTCATCTCAATAGCCTACATCCAAGAATCCAGTTTACTATGGAAAAGGAAAAGAACAATTGTTTACCCTTCCTAGACACCTTAGTCACGCGCCTGCCTAATGATACACTTGCCTTCACTGTATACAGAAAACCCACACACACAGGCAGATACATTCACAAACTCTCCCACCACCACCCCTCACAACAATATGGCATCATTAAAACCCTTACCAAGAGAGCCCACAATCTTTGTTCCAGTGGAACCGCCCTCACTACTGAGCTTAACCACATACACAGAACTTTCCTCTCCAATGGCTACAGCGAACACAGTATCAAAAAAATAATCAATTCCTCCCCCATTCCCCGTCCCTCTCATCAACAAGAATTTAAAAATGCCATCACCATACCCTACATCCGTGGCACTTCGGAAAAAATAGCTAAGATACTAAAAAAGTATAACCTACACACAGCATATAAGCCCTACCGCAAACTGGCTACCCTTATCCGTTCTACGAAAGATCAGCTCCCTCCTCTCTCTCTGCCTGGAGTTTACAAAGTACCCTGTTCCTGTAAGCTTGCGTACTTTGGACAGACAGGCAGATCAGCATCCATCCGCCTAGAGGAACACAAGTCGTACATCGTTAAACACAACTATGGCCATTCAGGCTTGGCTGACCATGTTTTGGACACCACCCACAGAGTATCATGGAAAAAAACCACCATGCTCCACCACAGCAAATTCAAGAAAGAGAGACTTTTCTTAGAAGCAGCAGCAGCTCTCAAAAACCAACCAAATCTTAACAAATACGGTTGCATTAAGCTTCCGAAGATTTGGGAAACAGTCATCGCCAGAGGTCCCACCTTACATTCCAGGCCACCTACAACTGCCCTTAGAGGGCGCTCCACCTAGATAGGACTTTATTGTCACCCACGTGGTTGGGCTTAGTATTGTAAGTTTTTGTGTGCATGTTACATTAATTGTCTTTGTAATCCCCGTAGATGTCCTAGTGACTAGGACGAAATATAGGAAGTATTAAATTCTATTTTAATTCTTTATGAGTGCTGTAAAAAGTCCATTAAACCTCCAACATAATTAGGTCCCTTGCAGCTGTAAACTGTCCTACTATGGCTAAACAGGAAGAACAGCTAATATCAGGATATCTGAACACAAAGACTACATCTGGTTTCACCAATACAGCAACTCAGGATTTGCAGACCATGCACTAGATACCCACCACAGAATAAGTTAGAAGAAAGCTACTTTACTGAAAGATTATTCATTCAATTAGCCTCAGCTCTAAAAAAACTTCCCAAACCTCAACAAATTTGGGTTCATGAGACTGCCCCAAATTTGGGAAGCTTGCATCCTAAGAACATCAGTCCAACAGCCAAGACAACCCAATTTAGCCCTGCTAGGGGACACTTTTAGGATTCTAGGACCAATGCCAGTTGCCTTCTTCAGCCTCATTTGCTTGTTGTTAGTGCCTGTGTGCACATATTATAGTTTTATGTTCCCAGAAGATGGCAATGTAACATTGCCAAAATATTAGAAGGTACTGATTATAGTTTTTTGATTAATATTTTAGTATACACTGTCATTTCCTGAAAAATTTAGTCATGTATAACCAACGTATAAGTTTATCTACAAGAATTATTATTATTATCTGACACCTCTAGGAAGTCCAGGGACTCATTGAGGGAGGGCACCTGCTCTACAACTCTGTCTCCACCACTCAATCCACCAACTGACCACAACTACATCAATGCCATCTACTATCGACCGCCACCACTGGTATTTCCACAGACAATCACAAACATCTATGCCCATGGCACGATTTGAACCCGCAGCCTTTTGGCTGGAGAACGGATACGCTAACCACTCGGCCAGCCGGCTGGTCATATAGCTTGCTTTGTTACTGGCCAGTGAACATCAGAGCATTCTGATGATTATAATTCCTGATTCTGCCAACAAAGATGCCTCATTAAATAAATTATACTTGACAAAAAATTTTATTCTTGTTTAATCCTTTATCCTGTGTAAACAAACAAAGTTTGCACATGTAGTATCTACAAGACTAGGCTACTTGTATATAGAGCAGTGGCGTCCCCATGAAGTGTTAAGTGGGGGTGCTGCCTACACAAAATTTTTAAAAAATATCATTCTTTTTTTCCTAATTAGTAACCAATTTATTAATAAATAAATCTACAGATTTACTACAGATTTATTTATTAATAAATTGGTTACTAATTAGGAAAAAAAGAATGATTTTTTTTTAAAATTTTGTGTAGGCAGCACCCTCACTTAAAACTTCACGGGCCACCACTGATATAGAGGCTGTTGCTTTAGTATCCCATAATGCATAGCACACTTAATCATTATATAGACATATATATTGCTATGCATTATGGGAAGGGTCACTACCTAGACCATTATTGAGGTCTTACCAGGAAGATACTGAGGTTGAAGCAATACAAATGTCACATATCTTCCATATACATATAGCAAAATGGTGTATCACTATGTTATCAAAGTACTCTGAGATAGTTGTAGAGTTTTTCCACTTGGTTACAAACCTCCTTACTCCCTTCCACATGCAAGAAAACTTTACAATACACAGCATTTTGCAATTGACAAAAGCTCAGTTGCTCATCTCACAGTATGTCCATTTGTTTTCCTATCTTACCTTTCCCTATGATGTTTATAGCTAAGGATTATCAGAGGAGCATTAATATATTGCCTGTACTTATCTTGAGCATAATATACTTTATGAAAACTACCATTTCTTCTGCACTAATTCTACTATTGATTGCATTTATATGGATGAAGAATATTGTGGGGAAGAGTGACAGTTATATCTAATACTTTGTGTTGATTGTATTGCAGGTGGCAGTAGATCCCGCTTTTTTTTCCTTGTGATAAAATTCCTTTATGTATATTATCTTTTCTGTATGTTTTGAAATATCTGCATTGTTTAATTGCTTCGTCTTATACTTAATTATGAGAACCTGATATACTGAGTATTGCCAAAACATGTCTAAAGATTTTTTTTTTTTAATCATTTAGAAACCATAGTAGGAGTTAATAAATATCAGCCTGAAAATCAGGAAACAGTAGATGTTCTGGTAGTTGATAATGCCAGAGTTCGTCAGTTGCAAATAAATAAACTGAGCACAATTAAACAAAAAAGAGATGAGAATAAGGTATTTTTAATTTTCTTGCATTTTAAATATGGTTTAGATTATTTTTTTGGTTGCTTTTTTATAATCACCTTCTGGTAATCATCATTTACTCAATTGTTTACTTCTGTTTGCTCTCATACTAGAAAAGACAGGAGTAAACAAGCATGTTATTTAAATACTAGATTTTGTGCATAAAGTTGCAATCATGATCCTGCTTTCATATTTAGAACAATAAAAGGAACATTAGTTGTTATTATTATTATTATTATTATTATTAAAAAAAAAAAAGAAACTATTACAGCAACAAATTAACAACAGCTCAGAATGACATAAAGGAAACCTGGCACCTGATTAATGAAATGCTGGACAATATACACAGAACCACTGCCTCAGAAACATAAAACACAGCTTTGCCTGCGACCCCAAATCCCTCAAACAGTTGGCATACAACTTTAATCAGCACTTCGTGAATTCTGTCCAAAAGCTACAAGAAACAACCTTTCCTCACACAAACGAACATTCTCCACTAGGTCCACGAGCAACCCAGTCGATGTGGTTCCCCACAGTAACAAAAGAAGAACTATCACTGGCAATTCAACAAATTAATCCTAACAAAGGACCGGGGATAGACGGAATCAGACCAAAAGACATCAAGAAACATTCAACCGACCTACTTCCAGTTATACAAAAACTGTTAAATAAAATCTTCAAAACGGGACACATACCTGAAACACTGAAGACTGCATTAATCACACCCATACACAAACAGGGAAAAAGAAACATAATAAGTAATTACAGACCTATCGCCACGCTGCCTGTAATCAACTAAATCATGGAGCGCATTGTACATCAGAAACTCTCCACATACGTTGAAAAATTTCAAATCATACCCAAAACACAATATGGCTTTCAAAAAAATAAAGGAACAGCAACACTCCTGGAAGATTTCACAGATCTAATAAACGCTGCATTGGATAAAAACAGAATAACATTAGTGGTATTCATTGACCTAAGCATTTGACACACTAACACATAAAACCTTGTTAACGAAACTTACCCATATCGGAATTGGAGGTCGTCTACTCCAGTGGTTTAAAGCATACACAAAAAACAGAAAGCACATCACACGTATAGGATCAGCATACAGCAAAGAGGTACATGTAACCTGTGAGTACCGCAAGGAGCTGTCCTATCTCCCATTCTATTTAACATATACACACACGACATAAGCCAACTCCCCCTAAAAAGTAAAATCTTCCAGTATGCAGACGACACGGCCATAGTATCCATTCACAACAATGCAAATATCGCTTACAAAAATATGCAACATGACATCAATCAAATTACTAACTGGTTAACCGAAAACGGCATATATATAAACCCTGGAAAAACAAAGCTAATGATATTCATAAACCCCCAAACCCTTCCCATAGAAACTAAATATCTCACTATCAAACATTCATCCTCCTATACACAAAGTGCAGAACCTAAAATCACAACCATCACACAGATGAAAACAACACGCTATCTTGGACTTCACTTCGATGCTGATCAAAGTTGGAATAGCCATAAAAACCACCTACATACCAAGCTTAGGATAATAGCAAGCAAACTATACAGATTAAAAGACATTGCCCCAACCCACATAAAAATACTAATCTATAAAGTATTATGTGAAAACATTTTAAGATATGCAATCACATCATACACATTCTGTGCAGACTACAGACTTAACAGGCTACAATGGTTGCAAGATAAAATGATAAAACTGATATTCTGGGAACAACCCACTCTTATGCAGGAAGCATGGACAAAACACAAAATATTTAAGGTGAAACACTTATGCCACTACACAGTCATGTTAAAACACTACTACAGCCCAACCTATAGAGTAACCAGAACAACATATCAAATAACAAGACCACAGTCAACAAACTACATAACATATAAGTACAACAATCACGACGGCAAAGCCACCCGAAACTTCTACGTACCTGACATGATAAACAAACTGCCGTTCGACAACAGAAACCTAGGAACATACAGAGAGCTGAAACAGGCACTATATAAATATTATAGCGAGAATGAAAATTAGAGCAATTCCTGTTTCTCTCTCCCCACCACACACACACATGCACACACACACACACACACACACACACAACTCTATGACAACCCCCCCCTTCTTCTCAAAAACTATCACTACAAGAACACAAAGAAACAAACACACCATGTCTAAATCCAACCCTATTTGCACAAAAAAAAAAAAAAAAAAGAAAAAAAAAAGTTAAACTGTAATAGCAGTCGAAGTCTTCCAAGCATGTGCCAACAAACAGTAAAATCAACACCTGGCTTGTGACCAGTATAGGAACACAACCATGAAACCACCACCCTCTGTCATCTATTATCTTCCTCCTCAGATAAGCTCAGCTAAGCTTCGAGGAAGAAAATTACTAACTTGAAAGTATCTGTTATACACACTTGTAATGCATTATAATATTATATATATATATAATTACTACAGCAACTACAGGGTGTTCGGGATAAATTTGACATATTTATAATTAATTATATTTTTCCGTAAGTTACATGTATTAACACACACTTCTCTTCATTTAAAAGTTTGGACCCTTCTTCATTCATATACAAGATGTCAGAAAGGATGGATAGCTGGAACCCACCTGAATCATGGAAGAGAATAACTTGTATCATGATGATTCGTGCCCGCCATCAAAATAAGGATATTACGACTGCTGCCCAATGCTCCCTGAATACAGTAAAAACAATCAGGCATGAACTAGAGACTTGCAATGGTGACTACGAGGATGTAGCAAGAAGAAAGATCCCTAGCAGACGATCTGATTGCGTTCGTACAGCAGAATTCCTCGCAAATCTGCAGGAACAGGTGTTGAAGAACCCTGGCATTGGAATTCGGGCTTTGTTCGTGGAGTTGCTAACTGTAGTCAAGCCCTGGATAACAAGGGTAGCCAATGGTAGGCCGTATGTATGGCAGCAGGATTCGGCCCCTTGCCACACCTCTGGGAAAAGTCAAAAATGGTTGTCTGAAAATTTCTACGACTTCACCAGTCCAAATGTTTGGCCTCCAAACTCCCCAGACCTTAACCCCATGGATTATTTTGTATGGGGCGCAGTTGAAAAAGACACCAATTGCACTTCCAGTAATACAAAAGCCCAGTTAATGGATAAAATTAAAACGGTTTTTGCGGCCCTTCCCAGGGAGACTGTAGCATCAGCTTGTTCGAGGTTCCGAAGCAGAATTGAAGCTGTGATCGATGCTAATGGTGGTTATTTTGAGTAAATCTTGTTGATAGTATTGTAATTAACTCTGCCTGTAATGTTTTTTTGTCAATTCATTAAATTTAATAGATACAAAGAAGATTTTCTTTTTCCTTACGAAACTGTCAAATTTATCCCGAACACCCTGTATGTATGCAATGCATCTGAGACATAAAAAAAAAATAATAATAAATAAATAAATAAAATAAATAAATTATTATTATTATTATTATTATAATTATGTATATTCTAAATTCAAAAATTCTGTATAATCCTTATTGTAAATATTGTAAATATTATTATAGTATGTAATTTATACTGAGACATAATAAAATGTTTTTAAAAAAAAAAAAAAAATATTATTACTCTTATTATTATTATTATTACATAACACCTCCAGGGAGTCCAAAGACTCATCGGGGGGGGGCACCTACTCTACAGCTCTTCGTCTTCACCAACCGCAACTGCCTTCATCACCTACTACACCAACGGCATCTACTGCCGACCACCAGTATCACAGACAATCACGAACCCGTGGCCGGTAACACATCTCCTTGCGGATATGTATAATGTTATGCATTAAGGGAAGGACCACTACCCAGACTAGTTTCGACCTTTATTGAGGTCTCTTCAGTGGGAGATGTGTTTTGCATTATGGGAGATACTGAGATAGGAGTGATGTTAGCTTGGTCCACCTTTTCTACGAGTTGCCCGGTGTTGTACTACCTTACCCCAGTCCTGAAGATATTTTCAGGTGCAAACTTTGTTTGCTCACACTTGGATAAAGGATTAAACCAAATTTATTATAGTCTAACCAAGTGTAAAATAAACTTTCAACATCTTTCTCTAAATCCAGAGTAATTTAATAAAAAGGTGGCACACCTTTTGACAACTCCTATAGGTAAAGATGATCTCGCCATTGCTTCTGCCTGGTATCTCCACTTGGACCTGGCTCCCACTGAAGAGACCTCCATAAAGGTCGAAACTAGTCTGGGTAGTGGCCCTTTCCTTAATGCATAACATTATACATATCCGCAAGGAGACGTGTTTTGCATTATGGGAGATACTGAGATAGGAGTGATGTTAGCTTGGTCCACCTTTACTACGAGTTGCCCGGTGTTGTACTACCTTGCCTCAGTCCTGAAGATATTTTCAGGTGCAAACTTTGTTTGCTCACACTTGGATAAAGAATTAAACTAAATTTATTATATACATTAATGCTTATGTTTTGTATTTCACAATCTTTTTTGTGAATGGGATCAACGTTAAAAAAAAAAAAATGTGTATTTGTTCTTTGGAGCATTAAATGTCATTAAATGAGCATCACTTACTTAATATGTGCTACCTTTCTTTTTTATTATTATTATTATTTGACACCTCCAGGGAGTCCAAAGACTCATCGAGGGAGAGTGTGCCAACAGCATCGAACGATTGGCCCCCTTCCAACTACTAACCGCGCTCAAACTTACTTAACTGAGCCATTAGTAGCAGAGGCTCTACCAATCGACCAACCTTTGCCTTTTAAAAGCCTTCAGCTGTTATTCAGGACCATCATGGAATCATGAGGCTCATCATGGAGGTTTGCTTTCAACACCACAAAATTTGTTATACCATTCCTCAATTTAATTTACTATCTGCACTCTTACCATTCTCCCAGCCAGTGCATTTTTCCTATACATACATACATACATACACCTCTTCATAGGAAGGTGGGGAAGACTTATTCACTCTGTTATAGAACTTCCTGGGAAGGTTCCTTGTCCCTTCTCCTTGTTCTACCATGCAAAAAATCTCTCTGGTGATCATCCAGTAAATATCTCTCAACATTAATTGTCCCAGTCATATCACATTCATGTTCTGTTTACCAAATACTTCAGATTACATTGTCCTCATCTGTCATTGTGCCCAGCATTCCCACAATCCTGATATCATTTTGTTACCTGCCTTTGTACTCCTTCTGAAGTTTTCTCATCTGCATTGAATTCTTGTGACCAGCTCCACCAGCAAAGGAAACACATGTTTGAGTGACACATAAGTATAGCATTCCATCAATATATTAAAAAAAAAAAAAATCAACAGAAGTCAACAAAAAAAGGGAGAAGTGCACAGATAAACTTTTTTTCTTCTTAGGATGGTTATAAACCTATAGTTGGTTCTGGATCTGAGCACAATAGTTCACCTTGATTATGACCTTATACAATGGAAATACCACATCTTTATATTTGTCCTCATTCAGTATCACTGATGCCCGTTGGGTGGAAAGACTACATTCAAATCCTCTCTGTAAAATCAAGAGTCTTCATAAAACTTTTCTGTTGATGTTGAGTTAGCCAACCTAATGCAGCTATTGCAGGGTTTTTTCTCTCCGAGTCTCAGTTTTCATCCTATAAAACACATGTAGAGAATACATAGTTTAAATTACTCTCAGACTCAGTAGCAAATTGATGCAGGGTGTGGGCAAGGATTAAGAGAGAGAGAGTGTGAGAGAAGGGAATAGGTTGTTCTTTTTGAATAGCCTTCATGGGAAAGACTGTTTCAGAAGACAGAGATAGATGGAATGAAAGCAAATGGGTGAAACAAACCTAGATATTTCAAGACCTGTTTGGCATCCCAGATGGGATTCCAACTGGGTTGGAATTCTTACAGGTTTTTTTAACCATAGGGCATCTTCATTAATAACTAAGTTACAAAAGCTGTTAAACATTAAATTTATAACTGTAAACTTTACATTTATAATTCTTTATCAGCACTTTTCAAGTATCTTCATTGTTTCTTTATGATAGTTAAGGGATATTTGTGAGTTGGATAGAAGTGATGAGAGGAAAGGAACACATTTCTAAAGTGGAAATAGGTTACAGAATCATAGCAAATTATTGGATAAGAACTTGTGATAGAAAAACATATTTTCAGGAAAATTGTTATGAAAGTGGTTGGATAATTTTTTTTTTTTGAATTTATTCTTAGTAAGTTAGTCTACTAAATCTTTTCAATCAAAATATATACAAGTAATTATGTTTTCATGTTATTGACCATGACTCACTCTTTTCTGGCAGAAAGGAGGATGATGACTTTTTTTATATTCTTTGATACATGAGGAATTAAGTAAATTTGATGTTAATATTCTACAAAGTTCAGTCATGATCTTCAATAATAAAGATCATGACTGAACTTTGTGTGTGTTCTCCATTATTGCTGCCTAAGGTAGTTATCTTCTTCAAACTTGAAAATTTATTTTCTTTGTCCCAAGATGTCATCTATTTATTCCAGTTTGTATTACTATAATTTAAATCATCCATAATGATCATTCTTTATTTATTTACTAGGCCAGTTTTCCTATATACTGTATTTGCCGGCGTATAAGACGCACTTTTTTCTTTGAAAATAGGTCTGAAAAACAGGGTGTGTCTTATACGCCGATATTCAGTTTTTTATTACTTTCATTTCTGGAAATTTTCTCTGTTCCGAGTTACGCGATTTCTTTCTTGCTTCGTTGCGGTGTGTGAGAGCATTCCAGTTACGTAGAGTTCAGTGGATTCCCATGTGCTGTCATAGAAGATCACAGCTGTGTTCCTGTTTGTTTAAACTTTCCAATTGTTGTCGCAGTTATTGTGAACGGTGATAAATTTCTGCTGTTAAATTTTCTCTAAATTTCTTTGCAAGTTATGGCTGAAAAACGTTGGCATTGCTACAATACAGTGGTATCTCACTAATCCAAACCTCTTTAGTCCGAACCCTCCAGTAATCCGAACTGCGGTTTGAAAGAAAAAAAAAGTTTTATTTATTACGTATTATTTTGTGCACTATTATTTTTATTTAATAATTATTATTTTGTGCACTATTATTTTTATTTAATAATTATTATTTTGTGCACTATTATTTTTATTTAATAATTATTATTTTAACTATTATTATTACAGTACAATATTTTTTTTTCATACTGTCGATTGTACGGTTATAGTGTAAGCCTGTTTTGATTTATTGTGTGTTTACGTTTGCTTGGGAAGCCGTAGAACCTGAAGCAATTCGAGCATCATGGAAAAAACTGTGGCCTTCTAGAATTTACCAAGATAACTACGGTGATACACAAAAAGAAGAAATTCAAAACGTACATAATTTGGTTAAAAATATAAATCCAGATGTAGAATTTCACAAAAAGATGTTAAAGAATGGATTACAGGTAGAACCGAAAGTGAATTCGAAATCGAATCAGATGCTGAAATTATAAATATGGCGCTACAGAATGAATTAGAAGATGATGATGACGATAAAGAACTCGAAGAAAAAAAAGTAAAACATGAAGAGGCAGTTTACAGTTTTAATATCTGTATAGAATGGGCTAAACAGAATGATATGCCATTCCACAAAATTTTACTGCTAATGCAGCTTTGAGAAGAAGCATTCGAAACAAGTTTAGCTTCCAAGAAACAAAAGAAAATCAGTGACTTTTTTACAAAGAAATTTTTTTAAAAAAACTTTTTTTTTGTGTTATTTTGTGAAACTTTTTTTGTGTTGTGTAAAAGAAAGTGATATTTTTTATTAAGTTATGTTATGTACTAAATTGTGCAATTTTATTAAATCAGAATCCTCAACAATACAGTACATATAAACTAAATTTTTTACTAAAATGCACTTGTATTGTTTTTTAAGTTTTACGTTACAGTACAGTATCTTTTTTTCCATCAGTTACTTCATTTATTTACAGAATTAAATTGATATACCATTAGAATCTGATTATTTTTGTCTTAAACACTAGTTATTGTCTCTTGGGGGGAAATTCGCTAATCCGAATGAGCATGGTTTTTATTCATTTGGATTAGCGAGATATCACTGTATTGCATACAAGCTACGTGTGATTGCGTATGCTAACGAACATGGAAACATGACTGAAGAGAGGCATTTTGGGCTACCCCCAACTGAGAAAATGATAAGAACTTGACAGAATCAGGAAGAGGATCTAAAAAAAGCAACTCACAATAAACATAATCTACGAAGTGGAACTGCAAAATGGCCAGAACTTGAGGCAGAACTGAATATGTGGATTTTAGACCACAGAAAAGCAGGACTTTCAGTGGAATTCAATCTACAAATTGAATTTCATCGATTTGTCATTAACTCAAGGAAACGAGAAAATTTTGAACTTGCACAAATAGGAAACATGGACGAGGTTCCGCTGACTTTTGATGTGCCCTCAAACAAAACTGTAGATTCCAAGGGCACAAAAAGTGTTACTGTTAAAACTTCTGGGCACGAAAAAACTCACTACACGGTTGTTTTATCCTCCTGTGCTGATGGGATAAAATTGCCACCACTATTGATTTTTAAAAGGAAGATGCTACCCGAAGAAAAAACTACTTAAAGGAGTGTTTGTACATGTTCACGCAAAAGGCTGGATGGATGGAGGAGGAATAAAGTTATGGATAGATAAAATTTGGTCTAGGCCCCCTGTAGGACTGTTGAAGAAACCTGCTCTGTTAGTATGGGATCAGTTTCGTTCTCACAGAACAGAAGATGTTAAAAACTCAGTTAGTTGTAATTCCAGGAGGTCTAACTAGTTAGCTTCAACCTTTAGATGTCTGTATTAAGGGATGTATGAAGGGGAAGTAGCTGGATGCAGTCTTCAGATTTTGAGGTCATGCCATCAGGAAGAAGGAGGAGGCCCAGCATTTTGCTAGTTTGTGAGTGGGTCAAAGCTTCATGGGATGCTGCAAAAACTGAGACAGTGGTTAAATCATTTAAGAAGTGTGGCATTAGTAATGCACTGGATGGTACAGAGGACAATTTGTTGTATGAGGACTCAGATTCTGATTTAGAAGAGATTTCAAGTGTCTCTTCATTTAGCTCTGGAGATGAATTTCTGGGTTTTGACGAAGAAGATTAAAAGATTGGACTCTTTCCTGGTTAGATTAGGTATTTGTTGAAAGTAGACCTACTTATTACTTTATATTTGAAATACTGTAAATTCATTATAATATTCAGTGATAAAGTTTTTTTCCTAAAAAATGTCTACAAAAAAGCGGGTGCGTCTTATACGCCAGCAAATACGGTATTTACTTGTTGACACATTCTCAGGTCTGTAGCATCTAGTTACATATTTCATTATGCCCACCTTAGCCTTTCTCCTTACTGCTTCATTAAAATTTTTCATCCAGAGGCTATCCCATGAAATATGTATATGGAGGATGTGAGCAGGAAGAGAGGAGCAGTTTTTTTTTTTTTTTTGCTTGGGGAACAGAATTCATTGCCTGAGTGGCTATTGAGTGCAGAAACAGTAAACAAGTTTAAGGAGCTCTTCACAATGCAGCAGGTCTTCATAGTGCAGTTTGAGCATTGTGAAACTTCCTGTGATGAGTAGGATTTGATAACAAGGATCTCCTATTTAATCTTTTTTACTCTGTCGAGAATTTTTCAGTGCCAAAATGAAGCCTTTTAGGCTTCTTTTCTTGGTATTCATGATTCACCTACTAGCTGATGATTCATTTAGGAAAAATACAACTTTCAAACATGTGATCATGGTGTTTGAGAACAGAAGCTTTCTTCCTAGTCTCTGATTAAACAGTTTGAAACTTCTCTTAGGGTAAGTGAAACCTTTAATTAGAAGTAGTTATATGAGACAGTTTCTCAATATCCAAATAGTGCAGTGCTGAGCACTCTCATGCTGAAGGTTGTGTTTGCATTACTTCCAAAATTAAGAGTTATCAGTGGCAGACAATTTTACATTGTTTTGTCATCCACTTGACTATAAAACGGTATCAGTGGCTGAAGTCTTGGTTTTCTTCAGGTATAGAGTATGGAACAAGTCCTCTAGTGGACAATCTGTTCAGGGTAAAATCAGATCAAAGAATCATATACCTACTTACTTTTCTTTACCCTTATTCTGTGAATGCCTTGATTTCCTGTAAAATCACTGGAGTACAATGAAAATTCTACATCAGCAGTTTTTTGAAAAGATCACATGACCCATAATTTATCTAAAAATTCTTCCTGAAAGGCAAGGTGGGGGGGAATAGTTTATATATTTCCATAATCAATGGGCTGGTAGCATCACCTGTCTTCCCCTCTCTCACTCATATGTCAGTAAATTTCCTGAGATATGTTGTTTGTGGGTGGTCATTGTGGACTGACTCCCAAAGCTGAGACTGTAAATGCTATCAGACAGTATCCATTGATGTTGGAAATATTATTGTTATAAGAATGATTCCATGAAGTCCTTAGACTCATTAAGAGAGGCACTAAATATTATGCCAAGTACTATCAAAACATTTGCAAAATAGCTATCATACTTTGCTTTGAACTCATTCACAGTCATGTCACCAACAACAGGCCTTGGCAACCTGTTCCACTCATTCACCTTGCTCCATGCAAAAAATCTAGTTCTCACACCCCTGCTAACTCCACTCTTGTTCAATTTCCAAGGATTCCCCCTAGTTCTCCCACCACCAGACCTGTTCTGAAAAATTTCCTCTGTATTAGTCTTGTAAATATTAGTCTTGATATGCACACATCAGTGAGACAGATGAGTGTAAGAATGTATATAATGTACCCGAGCTAGCACTAAGGACAAAAAATGGGAATGGGTCATTTAGAATAACGCATCAATATTGGGGGTGGGACTAAGGGATCACTGTATTTCATGTATACTAATGCCAGGAGTATTAGGAACAAGAAGGAAGAATTTTTGGCCTTGATTGGCTCTTCCTGGCCACAGGCTATTGGCATTAGTGAAACATGGCTGACGGAAGAAGATATAGTTAGTGGGATAGTGCGATACAACTTCAATTCTCCTTGGCTGCAGTTCATAGCTGATGAACTGCAGCCAAGGAGAATTGAAGTTGTATTGCAGGATAGTGAAAGGAGCTCATTTGAGGCTATTTGGTGTGAGAATGAGACTGGCAGAATAAAATATACAGTTGGGTGCTGCTATAGACCAGGTGATGGAATAGATGGTGGAGATAGTATGCATAGGGAAATTGATGAAATGAGTGGAAGGAGGGTAATTATTATGGGGGATTTCAACTATGGTAACATTGATTGGAAGTGAGGAAGGAAAAGGATTTTATTCAATTATTAAGGGATAACTATCTCAGACAGCATGTAATTGAAAATACTAGGGGTGTGAGAGTGCTTGACCTGGTAATAGCATCTCACAATTTGACTGTAATGAATATGACCATGTTGCCACCTATTGGTGAGAGTAATCATAAGGTCTTGACTTGGGAGGTGGCTAAAGGTGTGGAATTTTCGATTAAGACAGGGTATATGTGGAATTACCGTGCTGGCAAGTATGACAAGCTTAGGAGATTGCTTGGATCGGTGCCATGGCATGTACAACTGCAAGGGCTGGATGTCGATAGAGCATGGGAAGTGGTCAAGGAGCATTTACAGGAGGTGATGGCTGATTGTATACCTAGGGTCCAAATAGTAAAACAAGTAGGGGTTAAATGGATGAATAACACCATTAAGCTTGAGCTGCAAAAAAAGAAACAACTGTGGAGGGAATTTAAAGAAAGGGGTGACCTGCAGGCACACGAACGGTATAAAGTGCAGGCCAGAAAGGTAACGAGTGTGGTAAAAAAAGCAAAAGCGGATTATGAAAGGAAACTAGCTATACAAGCAAAAGAGAATCCCAAACAGTTCTTTCACTATGCTGCAAGCAAGAAAAAAACTGTACACGGCAAAATGATTTTAAGGAATGACAATGGTAAGGAGGTCACTGAATCAGTTGATATAGTGAAGTTACTGAGCGCCCACTTTGCAAAAGCATATCATCCAGGTGGTGACATTGAAAAAATGAAGGAACCATTAGTTTATACGGGAATAGTGATGAATGAAGTGGAGGTGGCTAGTCTGTTACAGAACCTTAATGTGAACACATCTGTGGGATTGGATGGTATACCAGCACGGACCTTGTGTGAAGCGGCTAAGGAATTATCAGTGCCCTTGACTATGTTGTTTAATCTGAGTCTCAGGTCTGGTTTAGTCCCGAAGGTGTGGAAAGAAGGGAAAATAGTTTCACTGCATAAAGGAGGATCCAAGACTACGGTTGCAAATTACCGACCGATCAGCATATCAGGAGTCGTTGTCAAGGTCTTAGAGAAAGTAGTCAAGGAAAAAATACAGGAATGGATTGATGAAAATGAGATACTGTACAGGGGACAGCATGGCTTTGTGAAGGGTAGATCATGCTTCAGTAACTTGCTCTAGTTTTATAACAAGGTGACGGCTGAACTGGATAAGGGAAATGGGTTTACAGTGATACTGCTGGACCTGGCAAAGGCGTTTGACAGGATGCCACATGGAATTCTAATCCGTAAACTACAACATATGGGAATGGATATAGGGTTGGTTAGATGGATAGGTGTGTGGTTGATGGAGAGATATCAAAGAGTAGTTTATTCAGGAGTAGAGTCCAAAAGATGGCCTGTGACTAGTGGTGTGCCGCAGGGTTCTGTTCTTGGACCACTGCTCTTTAATCTGTTCATTAACAATATAGGGAAGGATCTAAGTGGAACAGTTCATTTGTTCGCTGATGATGCAAAGTTGGGTAGGGCATAGCGAATGCAGAAGATGTCAAAGTCTTGCAGGATGACTTAGATAGATTGGAGTTCTGGGCTAAGGAGAATGGATGTCAATTTAATGTAACGAAATGTAAGGTTATGCATTTTGGGGTGAAAAGATTAGCAGCAGTATACCACATTGGTGGAACTGTACTCCAAGAGATTGATGAAGTTTAGGGGGCACATTGCAAAAGTAGCTAAATCAGCTCATCAACTCACTTGGTTGTTGAAAAATACCTTGACGAGCAGAGACAAGCAAGTTATTGTACCTCTGTACCGAGCCTTGATAAGACCTCATCTCGACTACTGTGCCCAGATTTGGTCACCTCGGTTCCTTCTTGATGGGGAGGAGGTGGAGAGGATCCAGAGGCGAGTAACTAAGATGATAACAGGTCTATGGAATGAACCATATGAGAACAGGTTGAAAATTTGTGGGTTGCAGAAACTAGTTGATAGGCAGAAAAGGGGAGATATGATTGAGACATTCAAATTGCTAAAGGGATTCTATAGGATTAATTCAGAGGATATTTTTGAGATCAGACTGGTGGTGGGAGAACTAGGGGACACCTATGGAAGCTGGGCAAGAGTGTGGTTAGCAGGGGTGTTAGAGCTGGGTCCTTTACTTTTAGAGTGGTAAATGAGTGGAATGAGCTGCCAGAGTCTGTTGTGGGTGCTATGACGGTGAACGAGTTCAAGGCAAGGTATGATAGATACTGTGAGAATGTAATCGCATAGTTGTGTGGACATGATGTTTAGGGCCTCCCTCGATGAGTCTAAGGGCTCCTGGAGTCGCCTGAAATAATAATAATAATAATTATAATAAAACCCTTCAGTAATTTGTGTGTCTCAATCATATCACTTCTTTTTTGATTGTCAACCAATTTTTGTAACCCACAGATCTTCAACCTGCTCTCATAAGGTTCATTTCCTAGACCTGCTACCATCTTGGTCACTTATCTCTGGATCCTCTCCTTCTCATCCACAAGAACCCCAGGTGACCAAGTCTGTGCACAGTACTCAAGATAGGAGTCTTACCAAGACCCTATAAAAGATACAATAACCTGCTTGTCTCTGCTTATGGGTGTTTTTCAGTAACCAAGTAATCCACTGAGCTGTTTTAGCCACTTTTGCAGTATGCTCTCTAAACGTTTAACTCCCTATCCACTAACACCCCCAAATCCCTGGCTTTATCAATTTCCTAAAGTGTACCAGTCTATCAATCATCCTGTCAAATTTTAATATCCTCTTTATTAACTATCGCTGTGCTACAATTTAGCATCACTGGCAAACAATTGAATAGTTACTCTCAGATCCTTTCCTATATTGTTACTGTACAAATTAAACAGTAGTTGGCCAAGAACAGAACCCTGTGGTATGCCATCAGTCTCAGGCCTTCTGCTTGACTCTATTTCTGAATAAACTACTGTCTGGCATTTCTCCATCAACCATCCTCTTATCTACTTCACCAACTTTATATCCATTCCCATGTACTGCAATTAGAATACCATGTGGTGTCCTGTCAAAAGCCTTTTTCTAAATCCAGCAATATCACTTTAAATCCATTACCTTTATCCAACTCAGCTGTCACTGTATTATAAAAGGTGAGCAAGTTACAGAAGCACAACCTATCCTTCAAAAACCATTTTGTCTCTCATATGGTATTCCATTTCTGTATTTTGCTGTTGACTAACTTCTCCAGTACCTCGAATACGACTCCTGATAATCAGTTGGTAATTTCTTACCTCATTCCTGAAGGAATAAGGTAGCAAATAAGGCCTCCCTTATGCAATGGAACTGTATTCCCCATCACCCATTAGGAGTAACCTGGAGCCGAGACTTAAATTAAACAACATGATGAAAGGCACTGCCAATTCCCTAGCACCTTGGCATAAAATCTGATCTGATATACTATCTTATCCCATAGATGTATTCACGTCAAGGTACTGTAAAATGCTATGTACTTCTAGTTCATTTACCTCTGTTTCCATATAAGCCCTTGCCTCTCTCTTGTTACTGCAATATCTCCATCTTTATGATTGATTACCTTTGACCTGTACAGCTAATTTTTTCATACTTTGATTTTGTCTTTCTTACTATACTGGTTACACTTCTAGCCTGTGCTCTGTACTGTTCGTGTGCCTGCTGTTCACCTTCTCCTTGAATTCCCTCCACAAATATTTCTTTTCCTATTTGTTTGGTTATTTTTCATATACATTTCATGGTCAGTATCCTACACATTACCAGGTGTAGCAATATATCCGACTAAGTATTTTATTCAGCTCTATCTCTCACCATACTGCCTCAAAACCACAATATTGATACAATCCTTGTGGTCCATCAGAATATTGCAATTTATATTACATACCCACACTTGCTCTTTTCTCTTATTTAGCCTCTACATAAATGTCTATGACATCTTCCCACACGTATGTACCACATTCACAGCACTACCATTTTTGCAAAATCCATTCCATTTACTTTACTTGACTTCCATTTCGCCCTACACAACGATTTGCCTTTCACTACCATTTTATATCAGTATACTAACAAGAACAATAAATTATAGTAATAATGCCTAAGAAATTTATTCAAACATGGTTTTTTCACATTTAAATATCTCACATTAACACCCAATCTACAAATTAACAATATTGACACATTAAATATAAAATTCACTTATCTTGTTGCAGCCCACATGACACCCGATTTATGTTGTCTTCTTTTCTAAACATGTTTTATGGGTTCAGACATGCGGATCTCCCCTCATCCTCCTGTTTAGCCTACATAACAAATGCTGCAAGAACAATGAATCGCTAAACACCTGGGATGATGTAGTGATAAGCATCTGGAGATTTTATGCAATGATTAAAAAGCCATTTTGATGTTGTGCTCAAGTAGCAACATAGCCACTTTGTCTGTAACATTCGTGATGCATGGTAGCATCATTGCAGTCTTAACTTCTTGCTTAAGTAAAGGAGCTGTGGGAAGGTATACAAAGAATTTTGTTGATCATCTTGGGTTCATAACCATCGAGTACAAGTTTCTATCTCGGGTAGTGCTGTTCTTCATTCCTTTTAATTGATGTACTGGATATATTATATGTTCTATCTCATAATTTTTAATCATGCCTATCTTTTGTAATAGATACTGGTGTGAAGCGGCATGTAAAAATGTTCCCCTTGTAGCAGGTATACTGAAAAGGATATTTTTTCTTCGTTTATTTCAATAAGGATATCAAAGAATGGTAATTTTTTGTAATCTTCTGGTTCAAAAGTGAAATTTATATTGGAATGCAAGATGTTCTGATAATCTTTGAAATTAAATAAGTTTTCCATTGTTCCTCACCAAATAAGAGTAGAGTATCATCAATGTAACATAACTAAATTGCTGGTTTCTTATGATAGTTTTTAATTGCATGCATTTCAAAATTTTCCATAAAGAGGATAGCTAAGGCTGGAAATGTGGGGGGGGGGGGACCCAATGCAAGTCCTACTTCTTGTTCTCAATATTTGTCCTCAAATATGAAAAAAGTTTTTCCATACAGTGTTTGAATAGTCTTCTTGTGTCTGGTGGGAAAAGGTTTACAAGCAGATCCACCGTGGTGATAAGACTGGCTACATCTAAACTTGCTAAGATATCTGAAGGCTCTATATTTAAATCTTTTACCTTTTCAATAAAATGTAATCTATTCACATATGATTCTGTCTTTTCTATGTGTGGAGATACCAGGTTCAACAGATAATTAGTTTAAGTTCAGGGAACCTCTCCCATCTACAATTGGCCATAACAGAATATATTTTTTGTGTATTTTTGGTGCTACATGAATTCTTGGGACTAATGGATGTTTCAATGATAAAGATTTTTTAAATTCTTCTGGCTAATTAGTTAATGTTTTGATCATGTCATTATTTTTATTATGTATATGCCATGTGAGATCCTGGTCTAAAGATAAATAGGTGTTGGAATCTTCTAATAGGCTGTTCATTTTCTCACATATTCATCTGTGTTCATAACCACTGTTGCATTTCCTTTGTCTGTCTGCAGGACATGACAGCAACAACTAGCAGTGTTCTGACATACATACATAAATTTCATACATATTGTTAATGTCTATAACCAACTAATATCTGTAACCAACTAAGAACAGATGCTGAAATCATTTCTTATTCTTTTGTTGCAAATTGTGGAATAATTATCCATACTCAGTGTAGATAAATTTATTATTCATACACATCATGCATGAGTAGAAATAATTAATTATTCTACCTTCACATCCACAATCAGTCTGGATATTGCATAACTTATTATATCTGTTTCAAACCTATGTTCATTAATTTTACAGCAATAACAACAACAAAAAAAAATCTTAAATTTTGATTAGTCTTTTACTATTTCAGGTAAACTCAACACTTGATGCTATAACAGAGTCTGCTTCAAATGAACAAGGAAATTTACTTGCCCTAGCTATTGAGGCAGCTAAAGCCAGAGCTACAGTTGGTGAAATTACTGAAGCAATGGAAAAGGTAAAGATAAGTAAAAACATCTTGTACTCAAAACACATCTATAGTGTGTGTGTGTGTGTGTGTTTACATATTTGAATAATTGGCCGCTAGAGGGCCAGACGGTCGGTCGTATTTTCAGGGAGCTCCTGAAAGCTAAGTATAATTTTGAATGAAAATTAGAATATAGGCTAAAATCATAATGTAATATTGTCAAATTTTGGTAGCTTGTTGTGTCTGAGTGATTTTGGCATGAATTCCATTATTTAATTCAGTATTTAATGATACGTTTCATAGATTTGAATATGGCACCAATGCAATGGAAGATAATGGCATCCAAAAATACGACGCCGTTGTTCAAAAACTATAATGTGAGAGAATTTGTCCAATGTGATGTGTGTGGAATGTATGCATTCCCGAATGAGGCTGGAGTTTGGATTGAAAGTGATAGTGGTGGGAGAATGCGCAGAAAGTGTAAGCAAAGTGAGGAGTTGAAGTATGCGTCAGGTTGTGAGACAGTTATGGTTGAAGAAAGCCAGAATGAGAGTGAAAATAGTGGCTTGATAGGGAATTGCGATGTACAAGATGACATTGAGAGCGGTGATCTAAGAAAGAGTGAGAGCAACTAGACAGAAAGAAAAAAAAAATGGTTTGAATGATAAAAAAAATGAGGAATTATTTGTAGGAATTGAGATCGCTAGGTTGCACGCAGTGATACAAAATGCGCAGCAGCAATTAGAGCACCTGCAAAACTCTTTCCAGAGGGATTCGGCTAATGTGGATAAAGAGAGTAAGAGTGGGAGAGTTTCTGAAATGAAGGAAAGAGTGTTGTATGGTGACTCGTTATTAAGAAGAGTGATAGATGGGAGTGTAACTAAATCGTACTCACCGGGCACGAAATTTAAGGATGTAAGTGAGAGTATTAGAGTGCAAAAACAGAGGGTGAAAGAATTAATAATTGTGGTGGGTACGAATGAATTGAAAGGTGATAAATTTTTTATGAGAGAGGACTTGAAAGTATTGTTAAAGGTAGCGAAAGAAAAGAGTGACAGAATTAAAATGGTGAGTCTGTTGCCGCGGTATGACAGAGAGGAGTTTAGGAGGGCCATAATTGCAAATGACATTATACAGGTTATGCAGACAGTGTGGTGTGGAATGAGTTTGATGGGCGAAAGGACTTATACAAGATGGATGACCTGCATTTGAATGGACTTGGTGTGCGGAGACTGGAAAAAGTGTTGCTGAATGAAGTGAAAATGGATGTGCAGAACCAGGGAAACTAGAACTACCAAGGAGGGGGGGGGGGTGCATATGCAAACTTCAGTGAGACAGTTGAGTGTATAAATGTATATAATGTACCCGAGCCAGCACTAAGAATAAAAAATGGGAATGGGACATTTAGAATAATGCATCAAGATAGGGGTGAGACAAAGGGATCACTGCATTTCATGTATACTAATGCCGGGAGTATAAGGAACAAGAAGGAAGAATTTTTGGCCTTGATTGGCTCTTTCTGGCCACAGGTTATTGGCATTGGTGAAACATGGCTGACGGAAGATGATATAGTTAGTGGGATAGAATGCGTAGGTTATAGTGTGTTTAGGAGGGACAGAGAGAATAAAATGGGGAGAGGGGTGTTATTGATGATAGCTGATGAACTGCAGCCAAGGAGAATTGAAGTTGTATCATAGGATAGTGAAAAGAGCTCATTTGAGGCTATTTGGTGTGAGATTGAGACTGGCAGAATAAAATATACAGTTGGGTGCTGCTATAGACCAGGTGATGGAATAGATGGTGGAGATAGTATGCATAGACATGTTGATGAAATGAGTGGAAGGAGGGTAATTATTATGAGGGATTTCAACTATGGTAACATTCATTGGAAGGAGGAGAGTACACATGTGAGGAAGGAAATGGATTTTATTCAATTATTAAGGGATAACTATCTCAGACAGCATGTAATTGAAAATACTAGGGGTGTGAGAGTGCTTGACCTGGTAATAGCATCTCACAATTTGACTGTAATGAATATGACCATGTTGCCACCTATTGGTGAGAGTGATCATAAGGATCACCTGGAAGGTGGCTAAAGGTGTGGAATTTTTGATTAAGGCAGGGTATATATGGAATTACCATGCTGGCAAGTTTAACAAGCTTAGGAGAGTGCTTGGATCAGTGCCATGGCATGTACAACTGCAAGGGCTGGACGTCGATAGAGCATGGGAAGTGGTCAAGGAGCATTTGCAGGAGGTTATGACTGATTGTATACCTAGGGTCTCAATAGTAAAACAAGTAGGGGTTAAATGGATGAATAACACATTAAGCTTGAGCTTTATGTGTTATTCACCGACCGATCAGCATATCAGGAGTCGTTGTCAAGGTCTTAGAGAAAGTAGTAAAGGGAAAAATACAGGAATGGATTGATGAAAATGAGATACTGTACAGGGGACAGCATGGCTTTGTGAAGGGTAGATCATGCTTCAGTAACTTGCTCAAGTTTTATAACAAGGTGACGGCTGAACTGGATAAGGGAAATGGGTTTACAGTGATACTGCTGGACCTGGCAAAGGCGTTTGACAGGATACCACATGGAATTCTAATCCGTAAACTACAACATATGGGAATGGATATAGGGTTGGTTAGATGGATAGGTGTGTGGTTGATGGAGAGATATCAAAGAGTAGTTTATTCAGGAGTAGAGTCCAGAAGACGGCCTGTGACTAGTGGTGTGCCGCAGGGTTCTGTTCTTGAACCGCTGCGGTTTAATCTGTTCATTAACGATACAGGGAAGGATCTAAGTGGAACAGTTCATTTGTTCGCTGATGATGCAAAGTTGGGTAGGGCATAGCGAATGCAGAAGATGTCAAAGTCTTGCAGGATGACTTAGATAGATTGGAGTTCTGGGCTAATGAGATTGGATGTCATTTTAATGTGGCAAAATGTAAGGTTATGCATTTTGGGGTGAAAAGATTAGCAGCAGTGTACCACATTGGTGGAACTGTACTCCAAGAGATTGATGAGGCCAGGGACTTGGGAGTGTTGGTAGATAGGGAGATGAAGTTTAGGGGGCACATTGCAAAGGTAGCTAAATCAGCTCATCAACTCACTTGGTTGTTAAATAATACCTTGACGAGCAGAGATAAGCAAGTTATTGTACCTCTGTACCGAGCCCTGATAAGACCTCATCTCGACTACTGTGCCCAGATTTGGTCACCTCGGTTCCTTCTTGATGGGGAGGAGGTGGAGAGGATCCAGAGGCAAGTGACTGAGATGATAGCAGGTCTATGGAATGAACCATATGAGAACAGTTTGAAGATTTGTGGGTTGCAGAAACTAGTTGATAGGCGGAAAAGGGGAGATGTGATTGAGACATTCAAATTGCTAAAAGGATTTTATAGGATTAATTCAGAGGATATTTTTGAGATCAGGACTGGTGGTGGGAGAACTAGGGGACACCTATGGAAGCTGGGCAAGAGTGTGGTTAGCAGGGGTGTTAGAGCTGGGTTCTTTACTTTTAGAGTGGTAAATGAGTGGAATAAGCTGCCAGAGTCTGTTGTGGGTGCTATGACAGTGAGCGAGTTCAAGGCAAGGTATGATAGATACTGTGAGAATGTCGAATAGTTGTGTGGACATGATGTTTAGAGCCTCCCTCGATGAGTCTAAGGACTCACTGGAGTAGCCCAAAATAATAATAATAATAATAATGTTTACATACACTGCTTGGAAAGAAGTCAACAGACACCCCCATGAGAAAGGTGCATTGTGCCATGTAATGAGTCACATGTTTGTAGCCAGTATAAATAGGAGGAATATGATGCTCCCAAGTTAGTGTATCTAGGTTCATGTGAAATGGTTGAGAGAAGGGGACTTATGGAGTTTGAAAGAAGCCTTGTGATAGGATGGCATGTTACAGGCTTATCTGTATGGCAAATTGTTGACAAATTGATATATCCCAGGCCAACAATTAGTGATACCATACTGAGATGGAATCACATGCAGTCAACTGCGAGTGCTACCCACAGTGGTCGACCCACCACACTCACTGAATGTAACCATAGAGTGCTATGAAGGATAATACGTAAAAACAACAATTCATCACCTATGTGGAATTCAGGTCATTGACTGGAACTGAACATGAATCCGGCCCAAAACATTCAGAAGACTCTATAGGGGTTCAGAAGAATCAAACCCAAGGCTCACAATATGGGTTTCCATTGTAGGACTGCAATATGCAAGCTCCACATTACCTGAACCAACATGTGGCATTATCTTCAGTGGTGCAAAGAGAGTGTGTACAGTGGGACATGGTAAGCTTGGAGTTATGAAGCTCTGTTAGAGCAATGAATTGCACACCAAGCAGATAGATGGGTGTGGGTGTAGGAGATGTCTGGTGAATGTCTCATACCAGAGTGCGTAACCTCAGCAATGAAATTCAGAGGTATTGGTATGATGGTATGTTCCTGTTTTTCCTGGTTTGGCCTCACAATTGCCATTCATCAACACATTGAATACAGAGTTTCGGGCATTGACTGGAACATAAATCTGAACAAAAAAATTCAGAACCAAACCTCGCAACATGTGTTTCCATGGTAGGACTGCAATATGCAAGCCCCATTGCTCAAGCCAACATGCAACGTCACCTTCAGTAGTGCAAAGAGTGTGTACAGTGAGATGTGTGAAGCTTGGAAAGCTGTGTTGTGGTGCGACAAATCATGCTACATCCTCTACTGAACAGATGGATGGGTGTGAGGGTGGTGGTGAGCATCTCTACCAGAGTGCATAATCCCAACTATGAAATTTGGATGTGGTGGTGATGATAAGATCCTGTCAGGAACATTGAACTCTGAGCGATATCTGAACATTCTGGTCAATGCAATGCTTCCTATTTTGTGGCATTTCTACAGAACTGACCATTGTCTCTTTCACCAAGACACTGTACCATGTCATAAAGCTGCTCCTGTAACTGCATGGTTTGCTGACATGAATGTCACCACTCTTGACCAGCCTCCACAAAGCCGTGATCTCGGCCCTATCGAACATCTGTGGGATGAACCAGAGCATTGCATGAGGTCAAGGGTTGTCCACCCGACAACAGTTCATGACCTCATTACATGCCTACAGGAAGAAGGGTCCAAAATTCCCATTGAACAGTATCATATGCTGGAGGAAAGTGTGACCCACAGGATTGCTGTAGTCATCAGCACAAGGAGATTCTACATCTTATTAAGGTGGGTGTCATGACTGTATGTTCCTCACACTATGGTGTCCATTGACTTCTTTCCAAGCAGTGTGTATAGCCAGTTCTCTAGAAGATACTGTTATGGCAAAGTCACTAACTCATAACAGATAACCAAAAAGTGAACTGCACAATTATTATTCAAGAGAATATACCATTGAACAACATGGTCTGCAATTTCTGAACATTTGACTATGTGTTTTTACATTCATCTGTGCTAATTTAACCACCCTGAGATGTGCAGTGTCCATTGAAATAACATAGATATAAAGAATGTTGATTTATTTCATCCAGTATAGGCAGATAGATGGGCGTTTAAAAGCAAAGGATTTGCTAATAGATAAGCATTTGGTACTTAGGTTTTAATGTGTTTGTGTGTATGAAGAGATATTTTTGTAAAGGTTGTGTATGTATACTGTGACATATGTTTACTTCCATATGCCTGAAGATAGTGGTTATTTTTTCCCCATGTCTGCCTTTTGATTTTTGTTGTTTTGTGAAATGTGTTATATCTATTCATTAGAATTCAGATGGTTGAAGAGATGCAAAACAGTTTTAATGCTAAGTTAATCAGTGGTGGCGTGATACCAGTGACTGGGAATGAAGACAGGGTGAATGCATCCGAGTGATTGAGAACATACTGAGGACAAGTGCTTGTTACCAAAGTAAGAAACTTAATGCAAAAGAGCAGCATAGAAGCACTAAAAAAAAAAAAAAAAAAAAAAGGGTGGGTGACCAAGTGATATCTTGATGAAAGAAGTCAGGAAGAATTAGTCTGTGATATCATAAATGAGATGCATAGAACAAAAGTGAAACATAATGAATATGGCATGAAAATGCTGGAGAGTAATAGGGAATAGGAAAAAGTGGAATGCTAGAAAGATATCTTGGTAATGTATAGTGGTAAGACATATGATGGTAACAGGTTAGTATTAAAGATGTGAAAATGAGTGAGGATATTTGCAAAAAAATATTAGGAATGTATTGATATTGAAGAAGTTGAGAAATGAATTAAAGTGGGTGTAGTGATGAGATGAGACAATTAGAGTGGAGATTTACTGTTGAAAGTGTTAGAAGGAAGGTGTTAGTGAAAGAGGACTTGAAGGTGAATGATAGCAGTAGAAAATAGGATAGGAAAGTAATATAGTGTTTGTGTTATGTGTGTAAGAGAGTGTAGTAAGTATGGGGATGGTCTGAAAAGTTCTCGGCGTAACACTGAAAAAACGAATTTATAATTTCAAAATTATTTTTATTTTTCAACATAATCTCCCTTAATACTAATACTTTTATTCCAGCGATGCTCCAGTGCCATTATCCCATCCCTGTAGTGGTTCTCAATAAGATCTGCAAAATATCCCTCGACAGCTGCAATCACCTCTTGATTTGAAAAAAAACGCTGACCAGCGAGGAAGAGTTTTAGTTTTGGGAAGAGATAGAAGTCAGAGAGAGCCAAATCTGGGGAATAAGATAGATGTTCCAACAATTCATAGTGCAGATCCCTTAATTTTCCCATTGTCAAAACACCTTTGTTGGCAAGTGATTGTCCTGATGAAAGATGAGTTTTGTCTTCTGAAAACAGTGTTTTCCTCAGGAATTTTTTTGTCTAGTCTGGTTAAAAGATCGGAATAATATTCTCTGGTTATTGTTTTACCTTTTTCAAGATAATTAATAAACAAAATGCCTTTAGCATCTCAAAACACCGATGCCATGACCTGCTGATGAAAAGTTCTGCTGTTTGGATTCTGGTGTGTAATGGTTAATCCAAGTCATGCAAGACAGACGACACTTTTTCTTCAGACAGCTATAAAACAAACTACTTGATACAATGACTTGCAATTTCACATAGATGCTTATGACAGATGTACCAACTTAGAAAAAAAAACTTGCTGATAGTGTTGCCATCTGTGGTTGAGGTCAAGAACTTTTCAGACCACCCTCGTATAGTATTGTGTGGGAAGTGTATTGTGAAGGTTGTTCAAACAGACCAGATGGTAAAGGTGATATATTTGAGAGGAAGAAATGATAGGACAAGTAAATGACATTGTGGAGAGGAAAGGAGGTGTATAAGAATTGACTTTGATCGATGGAACAAATGATTTGCAAGGAGGTGTGAATGAGACAGCATGGGATTTGAGAACATTTTTAGAGATGAAGTGGAAAAGTGCATGTGAGTGTGCTGCTGAGGTATTTAAGAAGAGAGTCTTTAAGTATGTAGATGTATGGAATAAATGTGAAGAAAGCTGTGAACCTGCACGAATAACTGTTGTGTTAAGGATAGGTGCGAGAGTAATAAATGGTGCTTTGAGAGATAACTTCAGGGATGGTGCCAGTGGGAACAGCAAAGTCAGATGTTTAATGGAACATCTGACTTTGACATAGAGTCAAGAATTGTGAGAAGAAAGGGGAATGAGAGCAAACTAACAAGTTTATATAACAAGGTGATATTGTCAATAAAAGAGATAGTTTTATGGCTATGATAGAATTAGTGAGCTGCAACTCATTGCGTGTCAGTTAGGTATAGTTGACAGAAGATGGGAATCTTCTGTCAACTACACCTCCATTGGAACTGATGGGAATCAAATATGATAGAAATATCACATTTTGACAAGGCAGAAGAGGTAAAGAGGATACTAGGTATTAATTATAATCTCAGAAGATTTTGACCCATCCAAGAGAGAGAGAGAGAGAGATTAAGCAGGCAGTATTGATAGTGACTTTGAGGCTCTTTGGTGTGAGATTGATGATAGTAGGAATTTTGGGTGTTTAGCGAGGCATTGCTGTAGGCCAGGAAATATAGGAGAGATGATTCCTGAATGTTTGGGCAGGCATCTCCTTTTGTTGGCAAGAATTCACTTAAAAAATTAATGAGTGGGAAGCAGGTGATAACATGACTTGAGTGTGCAAACAATTATTGGAAGTAGAACACTTTTTTGACATGATTGGCCAAGTTGAATACCCAAAATAGAGGTGCTGCTAATTCTACATTTCTTCAGCACCCTTGCTAATATTCCTTCAAATCTTACTGCTGTGTTGAAATCAAGCACATTCAGAAGATTTAATAGCTTACCTCTTCTACCTCTATCCCTTCATCTAGTTTCAATATTGATATATAGAATACTATGGTAGATTAATGAGACCTAGCTAATAGCTAGGTCTCACTGATGCCAATAATTTTTGGTCCCATATCATTTGCCAAGCTAACAGTTCATTGCCTTTATTCCTGATGCTTGTGGCATTAATGAAAATCTGATAACTAATCAACAGGCCAGTGCATATTCAAATAGCTTTTGAAATGTGATTTACATAACAGCCAGATGGTTAGGAAAAAAGAAAGTGTTAACAAATTCTTTCTCTATAACCATCTGGCGGTTATGTAAATCAGCTTTTAAGAGCATTAATGAACATCTGATAACAACCAAACAGACCAATGCATATTCAAATAGCTCTTAAAACCTGATTTACATAACATCCAGATGGTTAGAAAGAAAGAAAGTATTAACAAATTCTTTCTTTCTCTCATCAGTGAGACCTAGCTAATAGATGGAATATCAGCAAGGGTGCTGAAGAAATGTAGAATTAGCAGTGCCTCTTGGAACAGCCTACCCCTCAATGAAAGGCTAGAGATTGTTTTCATTGAGGGGAAAGCTGTTCCAAAGAACAGAGATAGACCAAATGAAGAAAGAAGATGGCAGGTTGGTTGAATAAGTTTGGACATTAACTGTATACAGATGTTAATCAGTTGCTGCTCGTGTCTTTACATTATTAGAGGAAAGCAAAAAGGAATGGTTGGTTTGTTGGTGTACTGCCCATAAAAGTACTCATAAAAAACACAATTCCAAAACAGAACATCAATGAGAAAGTGATTGAAGGGAGGGTTCAGTGAGATAGAAAGAAGGTTCATCTATTAAGCAAATTTCTCTCTTCTGAATACAATCAAAAATTCTTAGGGAGGTTTAGGTGCATCACTTGAAATGTGAAAAAAGTATTTTAAAATCAGCAGATTTGGAATTTATAAAGTTGAGCAGCAGATCAGTAGTGTTTTGAAGAAAAAAGAATACTAATTTTTTTGTGTGATATGTTGGTGTCAGCATAATCTAGATGTGAAAGTCAACCCAAGAAGAGGAACTGATCTGAAGTAAATTATAATAGAAATGAAATTGTATTCAGTTTTAATTCTGTTCTACCCAAGCATAAACAAAGTTTGCATATGAAGCATCTTTACACCTAGACTACTTGTCTGTGGAAGCTGTTGAACTTCACATCAGTTGCTTTAGTATCCTACAGTGTGCAACACACTCCATTTCAGGTGTATACATTGCTATGCATTATGGGAAGAGTCGCTACCCAGAACAGTTTTGACTAATAAGGACTGCAATCTGCGGTACTCAAATAGCACATACAAGAGGTTTCAGCATACGGCAAATTCTCCTCTAGATCCTACTTCGGGAACTTCTGCTTCTAATTGCCACTACTTCTGCTACTAATCGCCGATGAATGCAACTGCCCTCAACTGGCTCTGGCTCTTCTCGGTAACACCACTTCACCTTTGCTCTTTAGGTACTTGGATCTTGGCTCTCCTCTTTGTAACTGGGGCCTTGCCTCTTCTCGTTCTTTGCCACCACTGCTCTGGTTCAGACTCTGCTTATAGTCTCAACTTGCTTCCGCTCTGGTTCCAACTGCCTCTAGTTTCAACTTCTGATGACTCTCTCTTGACATCTGGAAGCGGGGAGCTCCGTCTGCGGCCTCTGGAAACCCTCTCTCTGGTCTAGAAGTCGTCTCTCTCTCTCTCTCTCTCTCTAGCGATGCCTCGAACCAGGAAGCTCCTGATGCTTGGCTCAGTCCCTTTTTATTATCCTTCTCTGAGACCTTACAGGAACTTTGTAACCCTCGAAGAATGATATATTATCAAGTCCCACAGCCTTATTTACATCTAGTTTACTCAACTCCCCAAACATCTCTTGCTCACTTACAGTCAGTCTCTCCTCCCCATCATCAACTGCTCTCAATCTTTCCATGAAGTCACATTCACAAGATTGAAAGATCTTTATGAACTGCTCATTAAGTATCTCCACCACACATTCTGCAACAGCTGTCTTTATACCATTTCCTCCAATCATTGTCATCCTTCCATAATCATTCTTTCTTTTGCTGGCTACATATCGAAAGAACTCCCTAGGATTCTTTTTGGCTTCATTAGCTAATTGCTGTTCATACCTCTCTTTAGCTACTCTCATCAACCAAGTCACCCTCCTTGCCTGGTCTTTGTAGACCTCATGAAATTGGTTACTTCCACTTCTCTTATGCTGCCTCCACAATGCCCTTTTTCTCTGTATCGCATGCTTAATCTCTTTATTCATCCATCTCACCCCTACCTTATTTAACCTTCTCACCCTTGGAATACATTTAGACATTGCATCTACTAAATAGTTTTTGAAAATCCCCCAAGCTGCATTGATCTCTTTTCCAGCTGACTCCTCATTCCATGTTACACCCACAAGCTGTCTCCTGTGCTCATCATAATCACCCTCCTTATAGTTCCGCATATACCCTTTTTTCACAGGGGTCCTTGCACTGCTGGCAACCACCCAGGTAATCACTTCATGGTTACTTTCACCAATTGGTGGATGATTTGACACCTAATTTATAATTACATCCTCTGATGAGATGACCAAATCCAAGACCCTTAATCCTCGTGTGCCCTCTGTTATATACTGTCTGAGGTAGTTATCCCTCAAAAACTCAAGAAACTCATTTTCTTTACTTCCAGTTGCTATCTCTTCATTCCAGTCTATATTGCCATAATTAAAATCACCCATAATGATCACCCTTTTCTTATTTGCTTGGCTTATTTGACTATACATTTCACTATCACCACCATCCACATTACCAGGTCTATAACAACATCCCACCAAGTATTTGATTCTATTCACCTCTATCTCACACCATACTGCCTCAAAACCACTGGCCCTATTTCTCTCTTGCTTCTCTACCTTGTATGGACATAACTCTTTCTCTATCATCAGTAGCACTCCCCCTCCCTTTTTACCCCTTCTATCCTCACAAAATATATCATACCCTTCCATCTCTATTCCTGTCGGGATGTCGTCCTCATCTAACCATGTCTCACTTATTCCGACAATCTTTGAGTTAACAGACGCAATTAGTGCAACCATTTTATCCGCCTTGTTTCTTATACTTCTAGCATTGGTATATAAACACGACAGCTCATTTCTGGATCTACAGCTAGTTCCACTGATACCACTCACTCGATGTGATCTCTCCATGTTGGACTGGGGCCATTTCCCTTTCTGCTGCTTCATTTTAGAACCCTTTCCAATTTCATCTGTTTCCTGTTGATCCCTGGTCATCCCTTTTCTTTCCTGCCTACACATACTCTCACCTCCTCTTGGAGCATCCACCTTTCTCACGCTGTGTACCCCTGTCCACCCTGAGCCTCCCCGTTTCCCTGCTCCTCTTACACACCCATTCTCTCATTTTCTATACTCATACCACTTACTTCCCCATTCATTTCCACTTCTTCAATCTCTTCTGTCTTACTCTCCTGCTCTTCCACATCATTCCCCTCTCGATCTGATTCATTCTCTCTATTCACTTCTCTACCTTCCAGCAGCAGTCTCTCCAAGCGACTCACACCATAACCACTCAAATGCAGTCCATCGCTCCCATACAGCTCACTTCATCCCTCAAACTCATTCCACACATTAACAAACTGTACTCCCATCCCCTCACACATTTCAGCCAGAATATCATTCATAATCCTTGCTCTCCGCCTCATTTCACCACAAACATACCTAGGCAACACACTGACTACCCTTCCTGTCACACTGTTCTCTTTTATCTTTCCAAGCAGCCTCCTGACATTCATTCTGACATGCTCTTTGTTCTCTCTCAAATCATTTGTACCAATTAATACAATTAACTCTTTTGCTCGCTCCCGCCTCATATCCAATGCAAGTTACAGTGAAGATTTAGACATTTCTTACAAAATTAACAAATTCTCTGATGTAAATGGAGTAATAAACAATACATTAAGGTCAGCAATAGCTACCAAAAAAAGCAGACCAAGAATGTATAATGTTTTATCAAAACTAATGGAATTGAAGCATGGACAAAAGAGAAAAAATAGGAAAAGAATCATTCTAGCAGAAATTAAATACATAAGAAGAATTGCATGTGATACAAGACAAGATAAAAATAGAAATGAAGACATCCTGAAAGAGCTAAACTAAACACCAATAATGGAAACCATAGAAAAATATAGAACCAAATGAAAAGAGCATCTAGTATACATGCCATGTGATAGAATACTCAGGAATATGATGAACTATAAACAAAAAAAAAGGTCATAGAAACAAAGGCAAACCAATGAAATGCTAAGTCGAGACCAAAACAGGCCACTAGCCTAGAATTGTCATAGGAAGAAGAAGAAGAGGACAAACCCCTTATACTGTTGTGAACTGGTGGCATTCCACACTTTAATATCTGGAAATAAAGGATTTATATATAGTAATCTGTGGTCGCTTAATGGTCAAAGCCAAATAACCAGGAGGAGACCTCCACATCATCTTTAAAGAATGTGGAGAGCTGACTGGGGCTTCTGACCTAATGTTTATCCATTCCTCATCTTCACGTGGTGTACCAGAGTGGATATCCTCTGGATATGAACAAACGAGGATGTGCTGGAAATTTGAGACTCAGCCAACCAAATTGTACTCTTTATTGGCTAAACCACGAATAATACAATTGTGCAACATGATCAGATTTCACGCCAGCTGGGGCCTCGCTCGGTTAAATAATGCCCACAGTGTTTTTTTCAGGCAACCAGGGTGAGCAGTAAGCTACTGGAACAGATTCATGCTCAACATCTAGAAGATGAACAAACCTAATAACAGACAGATGAACTGAAGATAGCAACCATCAGTATGATGAGTATTTATGGAGAGGATATTGAACTTACAGAAGAACTAGAAAAGTACCATGTTGATATAATTAGCATCACTGAAACAAAGATGACAAAAAACAGGTGAGATTTTATTAAATAATAAGTACAGGATGTTATATTACTGGTAATAATGATGCAAACTTTCAAACTAGGGAAATGGACGATGAAACTTATTTGTGCCTTTGATACCACAGAATGATCCCCAAATGAAGAAGCAGAGGAATTTTTCGGGTCACTAGAGCAGGCAGCTGACATAAAGAAAATGGGAAAAATTGGTGCTTGTTGGAGATCTAAATAGCAGAGTAGGAAGTAAATCCACCAGGCATATAGAAATGTTGGGAAAATTTGAAGAAAATTACAAGACCTATAATAATGGTAAGTATCACATGGAGAGAATATACTAATATATAATAAGAAAAGTCCCACTGACTATGTTATTGTTGATAGTGATATCTTTCTGCTTGTTCAGGAAGCAAGAGTGTACGAAGGATTTGAAATTGGAAGTGACCATCACTTTGTTCTAAGTAGGATAAAACTGAATATCAAACACAAACATTATTCAAGAAAGAATGAAACAGTTCAAAAACAAGAACCAAATTTTGGAGGCATTTGGTGAAGTTCTCTGCAAAGATAGAAAAATAAGAACACCATGGTGGATAAAAGAAGTTAAAGAAGCATTCCTGGAAAATAATAATATTCCTAGCAAATAAGTTGGCAGATGCTCATAAAAAATATAGAAAAAATGTGTGCAAGTAGCTAAACAAAAGTCATTGGAAGCCTTTGGTAAAAATTCAGGGTAAGAGCTAGGTTTTTCTCTCCTGTTATAGTTTAATGGAATATTTATAGCACTTGGAAAGGATTAAAAACTAATTTTAATGCTTCCAATATTTTTGTGTCAGTAACTGAGACATCTTCAGGGATTACAAATAACTCTTGTAACACACACACAAGGACAACACAGTACTAAATGTGGGTGACTCTAAAGTCCTATCTAGGTGGTGCATCCTCTGTGGGCATTTGTAAAGTGGATGTAAAGTGGGACCTCTTACAATTATTGTTTCCCAAATTTTCAGAATTTTGATGCATCCATATTTATTTAAGTTAGGTTGATTTCTGAGTGCCACTGCAGATTCTAAAAACAGTTGAGCATAGTGGTTTTCTTCAAGGAGATCCTGTGGATTATATCCTATACATGGTTGGCAAGGCCAAATTGACCATAGTCATGATTGTAGATGTAGAATTTATGTTCTTCTAAATAGGTAATCACTGATCTGCCTGTCTGAAGAAAACCAGCTTGCTGGAACAGGATACTTTATAAACTCCAGAGTTTATAAAGTATCCTGTTCTATCCATTATATCAGAGAACTAATCTTTGATAGAATGGATGAGAGTAGCTAGTTTCAGATGGAGCTTAAAAGCTGTGTAGAGGTTGTCCTTTTTTAAAGAACTGATGATTTTTTATAATGTGCCAAGTATGCGATGGCATTTCTGAAATCCTTCTGAAGCAATGGCCAAGGAATGGAAGAGGAACTGATTATTTTTTTAATTCTGTAATTACTGTAGCCATTGGAAAGAAAGGTGTTGTGTATGTGGTTGAGTTCGGTTGAAAGGGATGTTCCACCGGAACAAAGATTATAGGTTCTATTGGTTAGAGTTTTAATAATGCCATATTGTTGAGAGGGATGGTGGTGGGAAAGTTTGTGAATGTATCTACTTGTGTGAGTAGGTTTTCTATATACAGTAAAGGAAAGGTTATCATTAGGAAGGCCTGTTACTAAGGTGTCTAAAGGTAAACTATTGTTATTTTCCTTTTCCTTCGTATTTGGTATGCCCATGAGGGGCATACCAAACATGAGGCCAAATAGAGAAAACATCATGAGCTACATATCTTAGCTAGATAGAAGGCTGGAGAGGGACTGAATCTATTGCTCGTTTATCAAAATTTTCCAAGTACAAATTGACAAGAAGTAGGTGAAAAGTGGGGGGGGGGGGGGGGCTTACTGGTTCCCTCTATTTGTTTTTAAATTTTGTTCTTCCAAGAAAAATAATCAGAATTGATGGCAAAGGAAAAAAGATTTACAATATCAGAAGGAAATCTTTTTTTAAGAGTGTTAAGGTTATGTAAGGAAATATTATTTTTATTATTATTATTATTCAAGTCTCCATGCAGTTAAGAGATTCATTGTAGGAGGACCTTCCTAGGAAACACAAAGTCTATCGTACCACTCTGAACTCATTGACCGTTCTTGCTCTTACGACTCTATCAGGCAATGCATTCCACAGTTCCCCCACCCTCCACTCAAAGAAACTACTCCTCACCCTCTTGCTCACAAGTTCTTTTCGTACTTTCCAGGGATGACTCCCTTGTCATTTCTTCTTCCTGATTCTCCACCAAGTGAAAGAACTCCCCAGTGTCCACCCTATAACTGCCTCTCAACAGTTTAAAAGTCTCGATCATATCACCTCTCCTTCTATCTACCAAACTCTGCAGTCCACATTCCCTCAGCTGATCCTCATAATTAACATTGTGTAGTTCTGAAACCATCTTTGTTATCTGTCTCTGTACCCTTTCCACAGTTAAGTTATCCCCTTCAAATCCTGGAGATCAAATTTCAGAATAGTAGTCTTGGCATCAACATGCAAAATCATGTGCTTTATATGTAATTTTTTCAACTGTTGTACAAGCAAAAATAGTTACTACTTTAAGAACTAGAATTTTCATAAAAGAAAGGTAATTTTCCGACGTTTAATAATAAACACTCATCCCACAAAACGAATTGATTACCCTAACATCAGAATGGATTCTTCTTCTTCTTCTGACATGTGCAGAAGTGTCGAAGGGTCTTGCATCTGGGTGCGTACAGTACCTTCCTTCCAGTCTTTGGATACCTTTCCCATAGCCAGGCTTTCATTGAAAAGCCAGGTCAAAGGAGCTGTCAGTTCTTTTGTTACCTGATATTAAAATTGGAGATATCAAACTTTGCTCTTTGCTCTATGCAGATGATGTATTCTTAAAAACATCTGGTGCAAGTCGCTAGGATTCTCTGACTAAATTGAATAACAGCTGTAACAAATTTAGCATGAAAATCATGCTAAATTTGTTTTTATTGCTAAATTTTTCTGAAAATTAAAAAAACCAAAACTCTGAAAATAGGCAGGAAAAGAGTTCCTGCCTATTTTTCAGAGTTTATTAAAATTTTATTAATGTAGCATTTTTGCTTAAGTATCACAGGCATTGTCGGTACAAAATTGCACGATGGGAATTAACCAATAGCAGACAATTCTAAAAAAAGCAACACCTAAGTAGCTAATGTAAGATAAATAAAAAGGCCAATAATTTCCTAACTTGTTAAAAATATATATATATACAATAATAGGGTTACAGATGCAGAAGAGGTTGTTCAACTAATGAGTGCCCATTTTGTTAAAAGCGATCAACCTGGTGTATGCAACATTGAGCTCACTCGATGAAGAAACTCAGGTGTATGAAGACGAGGTATTAGAGCTGTTGCACAAACTGAATAAGAATTCAGCAGTAGGGACTGATGGAATATCAGCACATGTGTCTTAAAAGAGTATTGCTGAACTGGCTATTCCTTTGACCAAGCTGTTTAATATGAGTCTCAGAACAGGGATAATTCTGCAGGAATGGAAAGAATGTATGGTAATTCCATTGCACAAGGGTAGTGCAAAGACTGATGTATCCAACTATCGACCAATCAGTGAATCTCTAATTTGCAATGAGCAACATGGGTTTACTAAGGGGAGGTAATGTTTTAGCATGTGGACAGACTTATGTGTTCGTCGAACATGTTGTTTATTATTTTAACGGTATAATAGAACACAGAAACTAAGTAAATAATTAATTTATTAACTTGATGCTGATATTTCGCTGGTATTATAACCAGCATCTTCAGAGCACAAAAACACTGTTTGTCACAATACGCGAGACTAAAACAACATGGTGTATTTCAACAAAATTGTAGCAGCAACACAAAGACTAGAGTCCTGATTTTGGCACCCTCTATCTGAAAAAAAAAAAAAAAAAAAAAAAAAAAAAAAAAGCGCTATCATATATTACTAGAGTCCTAGAAAAGTGCTAGTTTTTTCTTAATATGACTGTCTCCCAGATCTTCGGCAAGTTAATACAGCCATATTTGTAGAGATTTGGAGTGTGTTTTAGGGCTTCTGTCGCCTCTAAGAACAATCTCTCTGATTTATATGGGTTTCTGTGTAGTACTTTTGTGTTTTTCCAGTTGATCCTGTGTGCAGGGGTATCCAGAGCATGGTCTGCTAGGCCCGACTTCCCATAATGATATTTCCGGACGTATCGTTTATGTTCGCTGATGCGGATATTCACAGTTCTTCCTGTTTGACCGTAGTAGGCTTGATTGCATGAGCAGGGTACTTGGTAGACTCCTGGATGTGATAAAGGAGGAATGCTGTCCTTGGGTGAGCGGATGAGGGTGGCTAATTTGCTACATGGTCTGAATGTAGTGCGTAGTTTATGTTTAATGAGAATTCTTGAGATCTTTTCGGATGTGCCTTTAATGTAAGGGATGGTGACTGTTTTGTTGTAGTTCTCTGTGGTGGATGGTGGGAGGGGTTTCTTAGGAGTGTTTAGTATTTTGTTTATTTTTTGTGGATTGTAGCCGTTGGCCAAGAAGGTGTGGCGTAAGTGAGTCAGTTCAGCAGTGAGAGCCTTGTCATTTGAACAGATTGCTCTCGCTCTATGGGTTAGCGTTTTTAATATGCCATATTGTTGAGAAGGATGATGGTGTGATTGTTTGTGTAAGTATCTGCCTGTATGTGTGGGTTTTCTGAAAACTGAAAATGATAAGGAACCATCTGGGAGACGTGTTATGAGTGTATCCAGGAAGGGCAGACAGTTGTTGGCTTCCAGTTCCATAGTAAAGTGGATTTTTGGATGTTGGCTATTTAAATGTGCTAAGAATGTTTTCAATTTCTCAGGGCCATGTGGCCAAATAGCAAGCACATCATCAACATAGCGTAGCCAAAGTGTTGGTTTGAGAGTGGCTGTATTGATTGCTTGTTTTTCCAGGTGTTCTATGTAAAAGTTGGCTAGGAGGGGAGAAAGGGGGGAGCCCATGGCTGTCCCATCAATTTGTTTGTATATTTTCCCTTTCCATGTGAAATATCCTGCATGTATTGTGAATTTGAATAGTTCAAATATATCAGGGGGAAAGTGTAACTTCAGTAGATTGAGGGTTTCTGTTAGTGGTACATTTGTGAATAGTGAAGTGATGTCAAAGCTTACTATTAAGTTTGAGCTTTTTAGGGTGAGGTGTTGTAAGATGCTTTTTAGGTGTGCTGAATTTTTGATAAAGGAGGGAGAATTGTTAGTGAGAGTGGCTAGTAGCTTCGCTAAATGTCTAGCCAGTTTGTATGTGGGACTATTTATACTGTCTACAATTGGGCGTAGGGGTGTGCCTGGTTTGTGAATTTTTGGTGATCCATAGATCCTCGGTGTTTTAACATGGAAGGGTTTGAGTTTGTTAACTGTGTCTTTGAGCCAGGAAGTGACTTTTTTTAATAATTTTCGTGCCTTATTCTTTTGTGTGTTGATGGGATTGCGATCTATAATTTTGTATGTTGACTGATCTTGTAATAAACGTGTGGACAGACTTCTCAACAATATGGCATATTAAAAATGCTAACCCATAGAGCGAGAGCAATCTGTTCAAATGACAAGGCTCTTACTGCTGAACTGACTCACTTACGCCACACCTTCTTGGCCAACGGCTACAATCCACAAAAAATAAACAAAATACTAAACACTCCTATGAAACCCCTCCCACCATCCACCACAGAGAACTACAACAAAACAGTCACCATCCCTTACATTAAAGGCACATCCGAAAAGATCTCAAGAATTCTCATTAAACATAAACTACGCACTACATTCAGACCATGTAGCAAATTAGCCACCCTCATCCGCTCACCCAAGGACAGCATTCCTCCTTTATCACATCCAGGAGTCTACCAAGTACCCTGCTCATGCAATCAAGCCTACTACGGTCAAACAGGAAGAACTGTGAATATCCGCATCAGCGAACATAAACGATACGTCCGGAAATATCATTATGGGAAGTCGGGCCTAGCAGACCATGCTCTGGATACCCCTGCACACAGGATCAACTGGAAAAACACAAAAGTACTACACAGAAACCCATATAAATCAGAGAGATTGTTCTTAGAGGCGACAGAAGCCCTAAAACACACTCCAAATCTCAACAAATATGGCTGTATTAACTTGCCGAAGATCTGGGAGACAGTCATATTAAGGAAAAACTAGCACTTTTCTAGGACTCTAGCAATATATGATAGTGTTTTTTTTTTTTTTTTTTTTTTTTTTTTTTTTTTTTTCAGATAGAGGGCGCCAAAATCAGGACTCTAGTCTTTGTGTTGCTGCTACAATTTTGTTAATGTACACCATGTTGTTTTAGTCTCGCGTATTGTGACAAACAGTGTTTTTGTGCTCTGAAGATGCTGGTTATAATACCAGCGAAATATCAGCATCAAGTTAATAAATCAATTATTTACTTAGTTTCTGTGTTCTATTATACCGTTAAAATAATAAACAACATGATCTTGTAATAGTGTGTGCATTTTGTTTTCATATTCAGTTGTGTCCATCACCACGGTTGCATTTCCTTTGTCTGCTTTTGTTATGGTAATCTGGCTGTTGTTGTGTAGCTCTTTTATAGCAATGAATTCCTTATGTGGGATATTATTTTTTGGAGGCTTGGACTTGATTAGGATGTTGGCCACATCTAAACGTATGTTGTTAGCTAGTGTTGGAGGCAGGTCGTAAATTCCTCGTTCGATGGACGCCATTATTTCGGCTTTTGGAACTTGCTTGGGAGTTAAGGCAAAGTTGTGCCCAAGACTTAAAGCAGTCGTGGCTTCTTTGCTTAAGGTGAGTGACGATAGATTCACGACGACGAGGTCTTGTTGTAATTGCGGTCGTTGTATGGTGTTCCGTTGTTGTAGATTTTCGAACTTCTTTTGGTGCCGGTTTTTGACTCTGTCGAATTCTTTTTTTGCTGTTGCGTCGGTGATGTTCTCTAAGATCTGCCAAAGTTCTGTATTTAGAATATTATGCAGTGATTCTCGTAATGCGCTGATGGTTGTATTTGCTTGTGCTAATTCCTGGCGAGTGGTGTTAATTTGTTCGCGTAAAAGCGCTACACTCGCTCGTTTATAGATGCGTTGGGCTTTGGCCGAGTGGAACTTGTTTTTGATTTTAAAACAGTTCGGTATTAATTTGGTGTCTCGGCACCTCTTTAAGAAGGCTAACCTGTTTAGTTGCCGTGCCAATTTCAACTTCCACTTACCATATCGTCGTGTCTTGCATACGATATCGTCTCCGTGAAGAATCCTTAAACGTGTGGACAGACTTATGTGTTCGTCGAACATGTTGTTTATTATTTTAACGGTATAATAGAACACAGAAACTAAGTAAATAATTAATTTATTAACTTGATGCTGATATTTCGCTGGTATTATAACCAGCATCTTCAGAAGTGTTGCTGCTACAATTTTGTTGAAATACACCATGTTGTTTTAGTCTCACGTATTGTGACAAACAGTGTTTTTGTGCTCTGAAGATGCTGGTTATAATACCAGCGAAATATCAGCATCAAGTTAATAAATTAATTATTTACTTAGTTTCTGTGTTCTATTATACCGTTAAAATAATAAACATCATGTTTTAGCAATTTGCTCACATTCTATACCAATATTACCATTTAACTAGACAATGGGAATGAATGCACCATGATACTTTTGGATTTTGCTAAAGCTTTTAACAGAATGCAGCATAGTAGACTGTTGCATAAATTGGAGAATATGGGTTTGGGTTATAGAATATTATCATGGACAAGAGGATGGCTGACACTGACAGATATCAAAAAGTGGTATATGGAGGATGTGAGTTTGCAAAATTTAAGGTAACCAGTGGTGTACCACAAGAATCATTGCTTGGTCCACTGTTGTTCAATCTATACATTAAATGATATTGGGAAGGATTTGATGAGTGACATACAGCTATTTGCTGATGATGCAAAGAAAGGTAGGGTAATCAGGAATGCTGCTGATATGCAGTACTTGCAGAATGGATAAGAGTGTTGTTTGAATAGGGTATTTGAATAGGCTGAAATTGTGGGCATGGGAAAATGGATGTCTGTTCAATGTCAGTAAATGTAAAGTCATTCACTTCGGCATGATTAGATATCCAATGTCGTAATTATTGGCAGGATTATACTTGAAGAAACTGATGAGACCAGGGATCTTGGAATGTTAATAGGTAGAAGTTGAAGTTTAAGGGCCATGTAGCAAAGATTGTAAATACAACTCGAAAGATAATTGCAATGCTGAAACAAATGTTCACATGTGAAGATAAGGATGTGTTGTTTTGCCTCTTTAGATGAGTTGATAAGACCTCACTCAGACTATTGTGCACAGGTCTGGTCTCCTAGTTTCTGTTATGATTCTGATATATTGGAGAGAGCAAAGGACAGTGTTAAAAATGATATCAGGATTATGGAATATGATTATGAAGACAGACTGAGAATTTATAGACTACAGACACTAGCATACAGGAGAAAAGGGGGGATATGATTGAGACTTACAGACTTCCGAAGGGGTCATACAGGATTTCAATTGATGGAATTTTTCAGTTTATAGAGGGGTGGGGAAAGGACAAGGGGGCATCCTTGGAAGCTGAGAATGAAGGCTGCTAAAAAGGGGGTAAAGCTAGATTTTTCTCTCAGAGGGTGTTGTGTGATTGGAATGGATTGCCACTGGATGTTGTGAGTGCACGCAGTGTGAATGAATTCAAGAATGAGTATGATAGCTGTTGCGTGTAGTATGTGGAGTTCGTCGATGAGTCCCTGACTCCCTGGAGGTCTCTCTTAATAATAATAAATATATACATAGACACAAATAAAGTTAGGAAAGATTAGTATGCTTAAAAAGTACCATCTCCCACAATATGGATAGACATTGACCATTAGATCTGTTTAAGTTAGCACAATGAAGTAAAGTTTCAGACGTTTCTTTATAAAGACATCCTATGAGGAATCAACTTTTATAAAGGACTCTTGTCCTGTTCCAGTGAACTCCATGCTTGGGGTGGATAGCATACTTCACAAGTCCAGACTGTTCATGCTCAGTGTATTTAATATAAAATTTGTGTTCTTCTAGACAAATAAAAGCAGTTTTTCCTGTTTGTCCAAAATAAGATAATTCACAAAAACAAAGAATCTGATAGATGACTGGATAACTGACAGGTGGAAGCTTATTCTTAGGAGAAGTGAGAAGGATGGAGTGAAAGGTAACAAAAATATTCAGTGGTTTTAAAACTTTTGCTGTGCATTCAGTAATACAATGCACATAAGGGATAGGAATATGAGTTATTTCTTCTGTATCAAAAGAGGTAGAGATACAATAACTGTTAAAAAAACTTTTTTTTTTTGATGAAAAACTCCTTGAAACCATTAGTAAGGAATTAGAATGAATATGTTGTAATTCTTTCTGTAAAAGTTCACCTGAAGAACATAAAGAATGAGCATGATGTACTAAAGTCTTAATAGTTCCAATCTTTTGACTTGGATGGTGATAAGATTCAGTGTGGATATTACAACCTATATGAGTTTTCTTCTGAAAAACTGAAAAATGAAGGTACAATCTGGTTGACAAAGAATTAGAAGATCTCAAAAGGCCAATTGGTTATTTACTACTTCTAAGGTGAATTGGATTCTGGAATGAAATGCATTTAATTTAGAAAGAAACTGCCAAATTGCAAAAATATTATACACATATCTGTACTACTGTGTAGGTCTAAGTGAAATGTTATGAAAAATTGTTATTCAATGGTCTACATCTACCCCCTTTTGGGAGATAGTACTTTTTAAATCTGCTAATCTTTCCTTACTTCATTTTGTCTGCATATATATTTACATGGGGCGCTTAAGGGTCAAAGCTATATAACTGAGAGGAGACCTCCATATAGACTTCAAAGGAATGCCGAAAACCGACCAGGGCATCTGACTTAATGTCCAATCCTCACCTTCTCATGGTGCACCCTGTTAGGTATCTACCTAGATACTGAACGGACGAGAATGGGCTGGCATTTTGGGATTTAGCCAACCAAATTGTATTCTTATTGGCTTAAACCAAAATTTCAAATGATGGTACAACATGACAGAATTTCATGCCAGCTGGGGCGTTGCCCGGTTAAGCAAGGGGCCCCATTGTTTTCACCAGGGGACCAGGGCAAACAGTGAAAAGTCAGCTACTGGAACAAATCCTAAAACTTACCCCAACTCAACATCACGAGGAGTTCAAGATCGGTACTATCAACATAAGAAGCCTGAATGGCAAAGAAATGGAGCTAGCTGAGAAATTGGATAAGTACCAGATCGACATAATAGGGGTGGCTGAAACGAAGAAGGCAAAAACTGGTGAGATCTTTCTGAGCAATAAATACAAAATGTTATATTCAGGCAATGGCAATCAAGAAAAAGGAGTAGCAGCCATAGTATTCAACACTAAATACAAGGCTAATCTTCTTGATTGGCAGGCAGTCTCAAGTAGAGTGATGTGAGCAAATATTAGAATGAGGAACTGGACAATGAGACTTATTTGTACCTATAATACCACAGAAGGTTCTACTAAGGTAGAAGTGGAAGAATTTTTTGAGGCTTTAGACAAAACAATTAATACAGTGAAAAAGGAAAAGTTGGTTCTTGTTGGGGATCTAAAAGCAGAGTAGGAGATGATTGTCAGACATACAAAAATATTTTGGGAAAATTTGGATAAAAGAGCAAATCTAATAATAATGGCAAATACCTGTTGGATGTCTACTCAGGACATGGACTGGTTATTACTAACACAATGTTCCAGCATAAAAATGTGCACAAATTCACATGGAAAGAAGAGGCAAGGAATAAGAAAAGTTTCATTTACTATGTTATTGTTGATAGTGAGGTGTTTCCCACTGGTGCAGGACACCAGAGTGTATACAGAGGATTTGAAATTGGAAGTAACCACCATTTAGTCTTGAGCAGGATAAAATTGAATTTCATATTGAAAAGAAGAACATGTAAGAAAGTTTTAAAACGAATATAAGTTGAGCAGCTCTCAGATGTGAACTATAGACTAAAATACACAAATATTATTCAAGAAAAAATGAAAGAGCTTGAGAACAGGTACCAAACCTTGGAGATTCAGTGGCAAGCCCTGAAGAAAACAATGATTGATTCAGTCAGAGAGACATGTGATGAGGTTGTCTGCAAGGATAGAAAAATCAGAACTCCACTGTGGACACTAGAAGTTAAAGAGGCAATGAAGGAAAAGAAGAAAGCATATCAAAAGTTTTGGCAAACAAGTCAGTTTGTGCTCTTAGAGAATACAGAGACAAATGTAAAAAAGCTAAACGCTGTGTAAAACTGGCTAAACAAAAGTCATGAGAGGACTTTGGCAAGAACATAGAAAATAAATATCAAGAATGTGGCATGATATTCTGGAGGCTGTTGAAAAAGCTCAGAAATGGAGGAAAGAGTGCTGTAAAATGAATTAGAGATATTAAAGGTGGCATGAAAACAGGAGAAAAAGATATCCTTGAAGTATGGAGTAATTACTTTGAAAAATTGCTAAATGAAACAAACAGTGATGACAGCACGCTGGTAAAATAACACTAACTAGCCATGCAGTCAGGAATACATATCCATACTTGAAGTAGAAAAAGCCATCAAAAGCCTGAAATGTGGAAAGGCAGCTGGAATAGATGATATTCGACCAGAAATCCTCAAGTATGGAGGTATAACAGTCGTACAGTGGCTGCACTGCATAGTTCAGTAGGCCTGGACAGAGGGATGAATTCCAGATGATTGGAATTCGTTCCTCTGTTTATATATGAGTACTATGAGATTCCAATTGGAATTGGAATCTCATAGTACTCATATATAAAAAGGGAAATAAAACTGAATGTGAGAATTACAGAGGCATATCATTACTGAGTGTTCCTGTTAAGATATATGCAAGTATACTTGAGAAACGGTTGAGAAGAATTGTGGAAGAAAATCTTGGTGAAGAACAAGCTGGATTCAGGCCAAATAGAGGCTGTCAGGATCAGATCTTCACTTTACGACAATTAGTTGAGAAAGCATGCGAATATAACAAAGATCTGTATTTAAGTTTTGTCGATCTGGAAAAGGCATATGACAGGGTGCCACTAGAGAAGCTATTCAAAATGCTATAGTTATATGGTGTTAATGGGGAATTATATCAAGCAATACTTAGTCTTTATTTGAGTTGTAAGTCAGCAGTTAGAATTGAAGGAAGTACAGGAAGGTGGTTTAATGTTAAATCTGGTGTCAGACAAGGATGTACGTTATCCTCGCTGTTATTCATTATCTATATGGATCACATTATTGAAGGAAAGTGGTATTAAATCTGATATCAAAATTGGAGATGTTAATGTCAGCTCTTTGCTTTATGCAGATGATATTATACTTCTAAATAAATCTGCTACAAGTTTCCCTGACTAAATTGAAAAAATGTTGTAATAGATATGGTATGAAGGTCAGCATTGAAAAGACAAAGACAATGTAAATAGGCAGAAACATTGAAAATATCAACTACATTGTGAATTTAGAACTTATAGAATAAGTAAAACATTTCAGCTACTAAGGTATGAATTTTAGTGGAGATGGTAAATTAAATATGGAAATAGACAACATAATCAACAATAGCTAGTATGGTAGGAAGTGAACTGAGTAAATTTATATGGAATAAGAGAAAAATTAGCCAAAACACTAAATTAGCTATATACAAGGCAGTGTTCAAAACCAATTTTAACTGAGAGCTGGGTTAGAAGTAAAACACTTAACTAAAGACTAGAGACCGCACATATGAGAGTTCTGAGAAAGATTAGGGACATGAACAGATAGCATCAATGATAATATCATATTGAAAATGAGGATATTAGGAAAGAACTTGATATCGTCAGCATCCAGGAATGCATTAGCAGAGCTAATCTCAGGTGGTACGGTCACTTAAGCAGAATGGGAGAGGAAAGATTAGCAAAACAAGTGTTCTCTGCGAGGTTGGCAGGAAAACGACCCAGAGGAAGACCAAGATATAGGTGGATTGATACAATAAATGGTGCCTTAGAAGACAGAAATATAAGATCTGATAATATTGGAGTCTTGACAGGTAGCAGACTGATTTCATAGAAAATTGTAGATCGGAAGTTAGTAATGATGTAAATTTTTCATATACTACTATCATATCCTGTACTCCCCTTGAGGGTATATATCATAAATTTGATGGTGATGATATATTTACATAACTTTTTTTTAATAAGTTAGGAAATTATTGACATTTTTAGGTGAGGTGTTTCCCACTGGTGCAGGACACCAGAGTGTATACAGAGGATTTGAAATTGGAAGTAACCACCATTTAGTCTTGAGCAGGATAAAATTGAATTTCATATTGAAAAGAAGAACATGTAAGAAAGTTTTAAAACGAATATAAGTTGAGCAGCTCTCAGATGTGAACTATAGACTAAAATACACAAATATTATTCAAGAAAAAATGAAAGAGCTTGAGAACAGGTACCAAACCTTGGAGATTCAGTGGCAAGCCCTGAAGAAAACAATGATTGATTCAGTCAGAGAGACATGTGATGAGGTTGTCTGCAAGGATAGAAAAATCAGAACTCCACTGTGGACACTAGAAGTTAAAGAGGCAATGAAGGAAAAGAAGAAAGCATATCAAAAGTTTTGGCAAACAAGTCAGTTTGTGCTCTTAGAGAATACAGAGACAAATGTAAAAAAGCTAAACGCTGTGTAAAACTGGCTAAACAAAAGTCATGAGAGGACTTTGGCAAGAACATAGAAAATAAATATCAAGAATGTGGCATGATATTCTGGAGGCTGTTGAAAAAGCTCAGAAATGGAGGAAAGAGTGCTGTAAAATGAATTAGAGATATTAAAGGTGGCATGAAAACAGGAGAAAAAGATATCCTTGAAGTATGGAGTAATTACTTTGAAAAATTGCTAAATGAAACAAACAGTGATGACAGCACGCTGGTAAAATAACACTAACTAGCCATGCAGTCAGGAATACATATCCATACTTGAAGTAGAAAAAGCCATCAAAAGCCTGAAATGTGGAAAGGCAGCTGGAATAGATGATATTCGACCAGAAATCCTCAAGTATGGAGGTATAACAGTCGTACAGTGGCTGCACTGCATAGTTCAGTAGGCCTGGACAGAGGGATGAATTCCAGATGATTGGAATTCGTTCCTCTGTTTATATATGAGTACTATGAGATTCCAATTGGAATTGGAATCTCATAGTACTCATATATAAAAAGGGAAATAAAACTGAATGTGAGAATTACAGAGGCATATCATTACTGAGTGTTCCTGTTAAGATATATGCAAGTATACTTGAGAAACGGTTGAGAAGAATTGTGGAAGAAAATCTTGGTGAAGAACAAGCTGGATTCAGGCCAAATAGAGGCTGTCAGGATCAGATCTTCACTTTACGACAATTAGTTGAGAAAGCATGCGAATATAACAAAGATCTGTATTTAAGTTTTGTCGATCTGGAAAAGGCATATGACAGGGTGCCACTAGAGAAGCTATTCAAAATGCTATAGTTATATGGTGTTAATGGGGAATTATATCAAGCAATACTTAGTCTTTATTTGAGTTGTAAGTCAGCAGTTAGAATTGAAGGAAGTACAGGAAGGTGGTTTAATGTTAAATCTGGTGTCAGACAAGGATGTACGTTATCCTCGCTGTTATTCATTATCTATATGGATCACATTATTGAAGGAAAGTGGTATTAAATCTGATATCAAAATTGGAGATGTTAATGTCAGCTCTTTGCTTTATGCAGATGATATTATACTTCTAAATAAATCTGCTACAAGTTTCCCTGACTAAATTGAAAAAATGTTGTAATAGATATGGTATGAAGGTCAGCATTGAAAAGACAAAGACAATGTAAATAGGCAGAAACATTGAAAATATCAACTACATTGTGAATTTAGAACTTATAGAATAAGTAAAACATTTCAGCTACTAAGGTATGAATTTTAGTGGAGATGGTAAATTAAATATGGAAATAGACAACATAATCAACAATAGCTAGTATGGTAGGAAGTGAACTGAGTAAATTTATATGGAATAAGAGAAAAATTAGCCAAAACACTAAATTAGCTATATACAAGGCAGTGTTCAAAACCAATTTTAACTGAGAGCTGGGTTAGAAGTAAAACACTTAACTAAAGACTAGAGACCGCACATATGAGAGTTCTGAGAAAGATTAGGGACATGAACAGATAGCATCAATGATAATATCATATTGAAAATGAGGATATTAGGAAAGAACTTGATATCGTCAGCATCCAGGAATGCATTAGCAGAGCTAATCTCAGGTGGTACGGTCACTTAAGCAGAATGGGAGAGGAAAGATTAGCAAAACAAGTGTTCTCTGCGAGGTTGGCAGGAAAACGACCCAGAGGAAGACCAAGATATAGGTGGATTGATACAATAAATGGTGCCTTAGAAGACAGAAATATAAGATCTGATAATATTGGAGTCTTGACAGGTAGCAGACTGATTTCATAGAAAATTGTAGATCGGAAGTTAGTAATGATGTAAATTTTTCATATACTACTATCATATCCTGTACTCCCCTTGAGGGTATATATCATAAATTTGATGGTGATGATATATTTACATAACTTTTTTTTAATAAGTTAGGAAATTATTGACATTTTTAGTTATCTTACATTAGCTACTTAGGTGGTGCTTTTTTCAGAATTGTCTTTTTTTTTAGAATTTGTTGTTAATTGCCATTCTGTGATTTGTACTGACAATGCCTGTGATACTTAACCAAAATTTCTACGTTAAAGTTGTTATTTGAGTTTTCCTCTGTTTTTATAATTCTTTTAATCTTCTTCTTCTTCTTCTGCAGCTTCTCCCACTTAAGTGGGGTCACTGTTTGTTATGAGTCTCCTCCACACCTTCCTGTCTTGGACTGTCACCACATCCAAGTTCTTCATCTTCAAGTCCTCTTCTACCAGCTCCCTCCATCTCTTCTTTGGCCGCCCACGCTTCCGCCTTCCTTGCACATCCATCTGCATGACCCTTCTTCCCACATATTCATCCTCCCTCCTCATCACATGACCAAACCATCTCAACCTTGCCTCCTGTATTTTCGCTCCTAAGTTCGTAACTTTCACTGTTCCCCTGACATAGTCATTTCTCAGATGATCCTTTCTGGTCACACCGCACATCCACCTAAGCATTCTCATCTCTGCTACTTCCATCCTGCTGATGTTATTTTTCCTCAGGGCCACAGTTTCTATAACATATGTCATAGCTGGCCTCACTACTGTCCAAAGTTGTTATTTGAGTTTTCCTCTGTTTTTATAATTCTTTTAATCTTCTTCTTCTTCTTCTGCAGCTTCTCCCACTTAAGTGGGGTCACTGTTTGTTATGAGTCTCCTCCACACCTTCCTGTCTTGGACTGTCACCACATCCAAGTTCTTCATCTTCAAGTCCTCTTCTACCAGCTCCCTCCATCTCTTCTTTGGCCGCCCACGCTTCCGCCTTCCTTGCACATCCATCTGCATGACCCTTCTTCCCACATATTCATCCTCCCTCCTCATCACATGACCAAACCATCTCAACCTTGCCTCCTGTATTTTCGCTCCTAAGTTCGTAACTTTCACTGTTCCCCTGACATAGTCATTTCTCAGATGATCCTTTCTGGTCACACCGCACATCCACCTAAGCATTCTCATCTCTGCTACTTCCATCCTGCTGATGTTATTTTTCCTCAGGGCCACAGTTTCTATAACATATGTCATAGCTGGCCTCACTACTGTCCTATAAATTTTGCCTTTCAGATTGATCGGCACCCTCTTATCACATAACACTCCAGCCATCTCCCTCCAGTTCCTCCAACCTGCTTGTATCCTGCATCCCACTTCCTTCTCACCTCCTCCATCTTCTTCCACTGTCGAACCTAAGTATCTAAAGTCTCTCACCTTCCTGATGACATTTCCTTCCAGCTCTAGGTCTGTCTCCTGGCCACCGCCCACTGCGCAACACATATACTCTGTCTTACTTCTGCTCAGTCTCATACCTCTCTCTTCCAGTACTTTTCTCCATCTTTCCAGTTTAGTTTCCGCTTCTTCTCTTGAATCTACACACAGCAAGATGTCATCTGCATACAACATTGTCCAAGGTGCATCTTCTCTCACCTCCTCTGTTACCACCTCCATCACAATATTAAACAGAAACGGACTTAATGCTGACCCTTGATGCAAGCCAACTGTTACTTGAAAACTTTCTGTCTGTCCCAAACAGGTCCGAACACTTGTCTTCACATTTCTGTACATTTCCTGCACCAACCTGACATATTTCTCCGGCACCTTCTTCTCCCTCAGACACCTCCAGACTTCTTGCCTTGGCACTCTATCGTATGCTTTCTCCAGATCAATAAATACCAGATATAGCTCCCTTTGTTTCTCTCGATATTTTTCCATCATCTGTCGTAACCCAAAGATAGCATCTGTTGTTGATCTACCAGGCATGAAGCCAAATTGTTCCTTTGCAATCTCCACCTCCTCCCTCAATCTACCATCAAGAACCCTTTCTAGGATCTTCATTGTGTGGGACATCAACTTTATTCCTCTGTAATTTTTACAGTCTTGTGCATCCCCTTTACCCTTGTAGATGGGAACAAGAGTACTCTCCCTCCATTCCTCGGGTATATTTTCCTGTTGGCAAACTTTCATGAACAGGTCCCACAGCAGGTCAATTCCCTCTTCCCCCAGTGCCTTCCATGCCTCCACTGGAATTCTGTCGGGGCCCACCGCTTTTCCATTCCTCATCCTCTTCATGGCCTCCGTCACTTCCATTCTACTGATGTTCTGCACCATCCCCTCAGAAGGCTGCCCATCTCCTCTGTGAGTCCTTGCATTTTCCTCATTCAGAAGTCCCTCAAAGTATATTTTCCATCTGTTTCTTATGTCCACATCCCTCCATAATACTCTTCCTTCAGCATCTTTGATCTGCCTCACATGTAAGATGTCCTTAGCTGCTTTATTTCTACATTTCGCTAGTTGGTAAATTTTTCTCTGTCCTTCCTTTGTTTCTAATTGATCATACAGATCTTGATATGCCATGGCCTTCGCCTGTGCCCCAACTCTCTTGGCTTCTTGCTTTCTCTCTTTGTACACCTCTCTGTCCTCTTCCACTCTTGACTCATCCCACTTCTGCTTTGCCTTCCTCTTAGCTGTCACTGCCACTTGTACATCATTATTCCACCACCAACCCTCCTTCTGCTCTCTAATCTTTCCAGATGTCTCACCAAGCACCTCGATTGCACAGCTCAGGATTACTTTTGAATTATGTTTCCACCAATCTTGTACACTTTCCTGCCCATCCGAAATCCTCTCTAACACTCTCTCCCTAAAACGATTCCTCACACTCTCTTCTTTTAAGCAAAACCACTTAATTGTCTTCATCCCAGAAGTTCTTATCTTCGATCTTAATTTAAAGTCTGCTCACAGCAGTCGGTGTTGTTGTGCTACTTGATCTGTTGGAATTACCTTACAATTTGTCACAACCTTAAGATGTTTTCTTCTAGTCAAAATGTAGTCAATTTGTGAGCTGTTGTTACCACTTCTAAATGTTATCAAATGTTCTTCCCTCTTGAAGAAAAACGAGTTCACAATTGGCAGATCAAACACTACTGCAAAGTCCACAACCCTCTCTCCTTCCTGGTTCATCATTCCCACTCCATGGCCACCATGCACCCTTTCACAGTCTCTATTCTGTCTTCTTTTATAATTCTTTTAATAAATTTATTATTATTATGGTAGACCCAAAGATACGAGACCCTTAGACACTTCTGCGCATGGAGAATCCATCCCAATAATAGGATAATCATGTTGGAGGTTTAATGGATTTTTTACAACACTCAAAAAGAATTAAAATAGAATTTAATAATTCCTATATTTCGTCCTAGTCACTAGGACATCTACGGGATTACAAAGACAATTAATGTAACATGCACACAAAAACTTACAATACTAAGCCCAGCCACGTGGGTGACAATAAAGTCCTATCTAGGTGGAGCGCCCTCTAAGGGCAGTTGTAGGTGGCCTGGAATGTAAGGTGGGACCTCTGGTGATGACTGTTTCCCAAATCTTCGGAAGCTTAATGCAACCGTATTTGTTAAGATTTGGTTGGTTTTTGAGAGCTGCTGCTGCTGCTTCTAAGAAAAGTCTCTCTTTCTTGAATTTGCTGTGGTGGAGCATGGTGGTTTTCTTCCATGATACTCTGTGGGTGGTGTCCAAAACATGGTCAGCCAAGCCTGAATGGCCATAGTTGTGTTTAACGATGTACGACTTGTGTTCCTCTAGGCGGATGGATGCTGATCTGCCTGTCTGTCCAAAGTACGCAAGCTTACAGGAACAGGGTACTTTGTAAACTCCAGGCAGAGAGAGAGGAGGGAGCTGATCTTTCGTAGAACGGATAAGGGTAGCCAGTTTGCGGTAGGGCTTATATGCTGTGTGTAGGTTATACTTTTTTAGTATCTTGGCTATTTTTTCCGAAGTGCCACGGATGTAGGGTATGGTGATGGCATTTTTAAATTCTTGTTGATGAGAGGGACGGGGAATGGGGGAGGAATTGATTATTTTTTTGATGCCGTGTTCGCTGTAGCCATTGGAGAGGAAAGTTCTGTGTATGTGGTTAAGCTCAGTAGTGAGGGCGGTTCCACTGGAACAAAGATTGTGGGCTCTCTTGGTAAGGGTTTTAATGATGCCATATTGTTGTGAGGGGTGGTGGTGGGAGAGTTTGTGAATGTATCTGCCTGTGTGTGTGGGTTTTCGGTATACAGTGAAGGCAAGTGTATCATTAGGCAGGCGCGTGACTAAGGTGTCTAGGAAGGGTAAACAATTGTTCTTTTCCTTTTCCATAGTAAACTGGATTCTTGGATGTAGGCTATTGAGATGACCAAGGAAGGAATCTAACGTGTCTGGGCCATGAGGCCAAATAGAGAACACATCATCTACATATCTTAGCCAGATAGAAGGTTTGAGTCTATAGCTCGTTTTTTCGAAATCTTCCATATAGAAATTGGCAAGGGGGGAGCCCATGCCGGTTCCCTCTATCTGCTTGTAGATTTTGTTATTCCAAGCGAAATAACAAAATCTACAAGAGTTGGCCAGCTGTTTAGACAGGATTAATTCCCCACTCAGGCCTATAGTAGATGCCACCAATGCACCTTGTTACAGACTGTCTAAACAGCTGGCCAACTCTCTGTTCCCCCTCACCGGAAATTCAGCTTCCTATATAAAAATCTCGACCCACTTTAAAGCCCTCACAGAAAATTTAACCTTGAATAATACTGACATATTAGTAAGCTTTGATATCTCCTCCTTGTTTACCAATATTCCCTTAACTGACACTTTATCTCTCTTAGAAAACGTTTTTCCCTCTGACATCTTAGATCTCTTTTCCTTTGCCATCAACTCTGGGTATTTCGCTTGGAATAACAAAATCTACAAGCAGATAGAGGGAACCGCCATGGGCTCCCACCTCTCACCCCCCCTTGCCAATTTCTATATGGAAGATTTCGAAAAACGAGCCATAGACTCAGCCCCACTCAAACCTTCTATCTGGCTAAGATATGTAGATGATGTGTTCTCTATTTGGCCTCATGGCCCAGACACGTTAGATTCCTTCCTTGGTCATCTCAATAGCCTACATCCAAGAATCCAGTTTACTATGGAAAAGGAAAAGAACAATTGTTTACCCTTCCTAGACACCTTAGTCACGCGCCTGCCTAATGATACACTTGCCTTCACTGTATACCGAAAACCCACACACACACAGGCAGATACATTCACAAACTCTCCCACCACCACCCCTCACAACAATATGGCATCATTAAAACCCTTACTAAGAGAGCCCACAATCTTTGTTCCAGTGGAACCGCCCTCACTACTGAGCTTAACCACATACACAGAACTTTCCTCTCCAATGGCTACAGCGAACACGGCATCAAAAAAATAATCAATTCCTCCCCCATTCCCCGTCCCTCTCGTCAACAAGAATTTAAAAATGCCATCACCATACCCTACATCCTTGGCACTTCGGAAAAAATAGCCAAGATACTAAAAAAGTATAACCTACACACAGCATATAAGCCCTACCGCAAACTGGCTACCCTTATCCGTTCTACGAAAGATCAGCTCCCTCCTCTCTCTCTGCCTGGAGTTTACAAAGTACCCTGTTCCTGTAAGCTTGCGTACTTTGGACAGACAGGCAGATCAGCATCCATCCGCCTAGAGGAACACAAGTCGTACATCGTTAAACACAACTATGGCCATTCAGGCTTGGCTGACCATGTTTTGGACACCACCCACAGAGTATCATGGAAGAAAACCACCATGCTCCACCACAGCAAATTCAAGAAAGAGAGACTTTTCTTAGAAGCAGCAGCAGCAGCTCTCAAAAACCAACCAAATCTTAACAAATACGGTTGCATTAAGCTTCCGAAGATTTGGGAAACAGTCATCACCAGAGGTCCCACCTTACATTCCAGGCCACCTACAACTGCCCTTAGAGGGCGCTCCACCTAGATAGGACTTTATTGTCACCCACGTGGCTGGGCTTAGTATTGTAAGTTTTTGTGTGCATGTTACATTAATTGTCTTTGTAATCCCCGTAGATGTCCTAGTGACTAGGACGAAATATAGGAAGTATTAAATTCTATTTTAATTCTTTTTGAGTGTTGTAAAAAATCCATTAAACCTCCAACATAATGTCCTCACAGCACTTAAGCCTCTACACAAGAATAGGATAATCAATCCATATTATGGAATGAGTATTTATTATTACACATTGGAAAATTAACTTCTCTTTTATGATCATTCTAGTTTTTAAAGTGGTAACCATTTTGCTTGTATAACAGTTGGAAAATTTTATGTATAAAGCACGTTATTTCGCGTGTTGGTGACCAGTTCGTACATCACTTTTTTTCTTTCTCCCCTTCAACATGAATTAACTCTTCTTGTCACCAACCCAACGACAGCTCTCTAAAATGTGGGTGTATTATATTATTATTATTATTACATAACACCTCCAGGGAGTCCAGTGACTCATCAAGGGAGGGTACCTACTCTACAACTCTCAGTCTCCACCAACCACAAATACCTTCATCGTCTACACCAACACCATCTACCGCTGACCACCACCACTAGTATTTTCATAGACAAGCAACCATGCCCACAGCGGGATTCAAACCTCCAGCCTTTTGGTTGGAGAGTGGATGTGCTAAAAACTCGGCCAACCAGGCTGGCCAAAATGCTAAATTAGCCAAAACACTAAACTAGCAGTATACATGAAGACAGTGTTCAAACCAGTTTTAAGCTATTGCTCTTGGAGGTATCACTTAATAATAATAATAATAATAATAATAATAATAATCTGAGAGAAAGCACTTGATCAAAGATTTGATACGACTGTATATGACTCTTAATAAAATTAGTAAAATGCGAATGATATGGCTCTTAATAAAATTAGTGGCCTGAACAGATGGCATCAATGTCAGAATCATATTAAAAATGAAGATATTAGAAAGGATCTTGACATTGTTAGCATTTAAGAATGTATAAGCAGAGCTAATCTACGGTGGTATATAGCCACTTAAAAGATTTGATGCCATCTTGGCACCAAACAGATGTTGTTTGATGCCAAGATGGTAGGAAAAAGACCCAGAGGAGGATATGACAATATTGAAGTGTTGACAAGTAATAGACTAATTTGGAGGAAAACTAATGTAAACCTAATCATATAGTGCTGTAATGCTGTAATAGTAGCCTGAACACCCCTTGAGTGTTCGTATCAGAAAATTAATGATGATACAGAAATTTTGTAGGTGTGCCATGGCTAGAAGACAGAAAAACATACGTGGGTGGATGTATGTGGTTCATTATCATTGTTTCCCCTCCAAATATAGGTGTTCTGTATTTGGTGAGAAATCAGTGATGTGGTCAGCAAAAGATGTGAAGTATGTAGCCATCTTCAACATAAGATCATTATACCAACCTGGAAAATTGTAGTTATTACAGGAAAATTTAAAAAGACTGAAATGGAATATTTTTGGTCTATCAGAGACACGTTGGTGTGTACAAGGATTTATGGATTTACCAGAAGGAAGACTATACTTCTCAGGAAGAAAAGATAACATACACAGAGAAGGAGTCGCATTATTAGAGAAGAAACTTTTATGCTCAGTAATTGAAATAAATCCAGTGTCTCCCAAAATAATCACAGCCAAATTTCAAGCAAAAGAAAGAGGTCAAATAATTAAAATAACCAATATATGCACCAGACAGTAACCATCTAGAGGAAGAAATAAAAATTTTCTATGAGGAACTACAACAGGAAATAGATAGATAAAAAAACAGAGAACTCATGATGGGATTGGAGATTTTAGTGATGGGAGAAATAGATAGATAAAAAAACAGAGAACTCATGATGGGATTGGAGATTTTAGTGATGGGAGAATTTAATGCTAAAATAGGACAGTTCATAGTAGACAAAAAAGATGTGATGAGACAATTTGGCTACCGAGAGCTTAATGACAGTGGAGAACAATTACTACACTTCTGTAAAGCAAATGACCTAATGATTTCAAACACATTGTTTTATCAACGTTCTAATAATAAATATACATGGACATCCCCAGGTGGTATTATAAAGAACTGCATAGATTATATCATCATAGACAAACAATGGAAAAGATCAATAAATAATGTTCGAACATTAAGAAGTTTCGATTTTGACACTGACCATGAAATATTAACTGCCAAAGTGAAAATAAAATTCAACAAGAAAAATTATATCAGTAAAGAAGAAAGATTCAATCTATGAAAACTTAAAGACAGTTCAATCAGTACTCAATTTTTAGAACAGTTTTAATCTCAGATGCACCTGAGATTAAAATCCCCCATCTCACAGAAAACAGTGGAAAATAAAATACTTGGAAGAAGGAAAAGAAACAGTGTTATCAATTGCAAAATATACCCTAGGAAACTAACCCAAAATAAACAATCAGTGGATAATGTAGAAATCCTAACCACAATAGAAGAAAAAAGAGAGGGCAAGATACTTATAAACCAACAAAACAACAAAGAGAATAAAGAAAAACACAGAGCACTAAAAAATAAAGTTGATAACTTGTGCAAAAAAGCCAAAGAAAAATGGCTAGAAGAAAAAGCTAAAAAATGCCAAGAAGCATACCAACAAAACAGCCTAAAAGTTTTCCATGACACTACAAGAGAAATCATAAAGGAATTCTCAGCAAAAGCAGTAACAATGATAAACAACAAGATGATTGAAACCAGGGACATTGAAGAGATAAGGAAAATCTGGTCGAACCTTTTTAAGATTATATTCTTTCATCAAGGAAATAAAACTACAATGCCAACAAATGAAGAAAATAACGATCACCCAAAAATTTTAAAAGAAGTTAGATAACACAATAAAACAAATGAAAAACAATAAAGCACCAGGTATTGATACTATCCCTACTGAACTGTGGTCATATGGAGACAGCAAATCAATAGAATATTTAACAATCCTATTCAACAAAATACTAGAAAAAGGCGAGATTCCAAATGACTGGAAAAACTGGAAAAATCATCCCAATATTCAAGAAAGGAGACAAAAGAGATTGCAGAAACTACAGACCAATTGTTGTAACGTTTCTTTGTCTTTTATTGTACAACAGTTGTATTTTTTTTATTCAATCTTTTCTACCTAAACCTCCTTCTATATTAACCTTATCGGCTGCGCTATTTATGTTGTAACTTTTTCTTCCTTATTATAACTATCCTACCGCTGCGCCATTTATGTTGTGTCGCTTCTTCTTATTCACATTTATTTTAAACCTTTGTTGCTTTATCTCTGTAATACACTATCGGGTAGCATGTGGTACCTCTGAGTGACAATGGAATTTCCTCGAGATAGAGGCTGTACCAGAGTATCAGAGTGTCTAAGATTTACCTCTCGTAAAACGCCAAGAAATTTATTTGTTTCGCTGCGCCACTTAGCGCTATTAGATTATTAAACATTAACAACCAAGAGGTAATCTCTGGACAGTACTTAATGATACCTATCAACTCTGCAGACGTGGCCAAAATATACCCTTTTCAAATATCCCTTTTAATATCTTGCATAGGTTCGCATTAATATTTTATCAGCGGTGCATCGGATTCCAGAAATTACAGAAACTCTTTGTTAGAATCAAAAGCAAGGTTTATTATACTCAAAAGTTGATACACATAATAACACTAAATCAAATCCCATCTTAAGGGAGTTTCAGACAAGGTATATAAAATTCAAACACTACTGTTACACTTATAAAATATTATACAGTAGCTTCCTAAAGTAAGAATTATATTAACCTTCGCTAATGCATTAATCATGTGCTATTATCACAATCTAAGACTCCGTAGCTCTGTCAGACTACACAAGATAACATTCATATCTTTCACAATCTCTTAATATTATGCCAATTCTTTACTCTAAACATATCCTTGATTTCATTCAATATAATGGCGAACTTTAACACAACGACAGATATAAACATAAATTCAATATCCTTCTAAAGTCCTAGCAATACAACCTTATCCTATATCATTAATGTTTCCTTTTATAACATGTTAACGTGGCACAAATCTTTCATTCATATTGAGTGAAACACAAACAAAGTCTACTTATCTTCTTTTATGGCTCTTTATGGCATCACAAGTTCACAGGAAACTGGCCTTCTGTGGACAGCCGGACTTTTCCGTGGAGATACTGTCGCCGAAACCCGCGACTGCCGGTACCGGGCACTGGCACCCTTCCTCGCCACGAGAGGGGAACCACAGCAGAGATCCAGGAAAAAAAATCCTTGCTACAGGGTCGCATGACCCTTATATTACCCTCCCTTTTCTCGGCGTTTCTTGCCCCTTTCGATGTCCAGCAAACTACTACGTCACGGCATCCATCGTCTCCGCCGCTAATCGCATGTACTCTGACGTCACATTGTTTACTTGGGCGAGCCGCTTTCTCACGTTACAACTCCTTAACCTTTGGACTTGACTCACTCCCCAACCGTTGAATTTGTGCTTACATTTTATAATTCTTTTATACATATTTTATAATGCTCTGCTAATGTTTTATACCTTCAATATCAATTTAATCACATTCATGATTGGCACAAAATACCCTTCCATTAAAGAACTCACTTGATTTATATATACACATTATTTATTTTACACTTAGAGGCAATTTACTGTATTTATCTCATTCTTTTGTTTGGAAAAGCATGTTAGACGGTGATAAGATAGGAATACATAATTTTCCACTATATCACAATCTAACACAATCAATTTACTCTCCCACAGCTATAAAATATTTGTAAGAATTTTACAAAATAGATTAAAAAGCACCTGTAAAGAACTGATATGGGCACCGAATAAGCTGGTTTTCGAAGAAACTATTCAACAATAGACTAGTTCTTCACATTGCACCAACTAGTAGAACTCAGCTGGGAAGACCATAAAGACCTGTATTGCTGTTTTGTGGACTTTAAACAAGCTTTCGATAGCATCAATGGAGAAATTTTTCTTAAAGTTCTACTAGAAAAAGCAATAGATAAATATATAATACACTTTCTGATAAAATATTACTCTAAGACAAATGCAATAATTAAGAACCCATAGAGATCCAAAAAGGAGTAATACAAGGATGTCCACTATTCTGTTTAACATATACCTAAGAAGTAATGTAAAGAATGCAATAGATAATGAGCCTGGAATCAATATCAAAGGTTTAAATATAAATAATATCAAATATGCAGATGATCTTGATTCTAGTGGTAAGACTTATACGTTGGTTAGACATAACTGGTAATTAATTTACGGAATTAACAACGCATATAAAGTAAATTAATTAAAGATAACTTTAATGAATCACTTCTATATTTCGACAATGTCACATTGTCATCTTCAGGAACATAAAGATATGGTATGTGCACTACAGGAACTAACAAAGCAAATGAGGCAGAAATTAAGACACTAATTTTGTTCCTAAAGTCCTAATGGTGCCCTCTTGCGGGCTAATTTGGTAGTCTTGGCCGTTGGGCTGAAGTTCTCATAATGAAAGTCTCCCAAATTTGGGGCAGTTTCATGCACCCAAATTTGTTGAGGTTAGGAACGTTTTTTAGAGCTGCGTTTTTTAAGAAAGAATCTTCAGCAGCTCTAAAAAACGTTCCTAACCTCAACAAATTTGGGTGCATGAAACTGCCCCAAATTTGGGAGACTTTCATTATGAGAACTTCAGCCCAACGGCCAAGACTACCAAATTAGCCCGCAAGAGGGCACCATTAGGACTTTAGGAACAAAATTAGTGTCTTAATTTCTGCCTCATTTGCTTTGTTAGTTCCTGTAGTGCACATACCATATCTTTATGTTCCTGAAGATGACAATGTGACATTGTCGAAATATAGAAGTGATTCATTAAAGTTATCTTTAATTAATTTACTTTATATGCGTTGTTAATTCCGTAAATTAATTACCAGTTATGCAGATGATCTTGTTCTTATTGCAAGAACCCCAAATGAACTACAAAGATTGATAAACAAACTAAACAAAATCTTTAAAATATATGACATGGTAATAAATATACAAAAGTGATGAAAATATGGAGGAACAAAACTAACATCTCAGTGACCCTAAATGGAGAACAAATAGAACAAGTAGATAATTTCATATGTCTTGGATCAAAACTAACAGAAACAATAGATGCACTCAAAACAATCAAACAGAATAGTAATACGATGGACCACCATGGGAAAATTACAGATAATCTGGAAAACAAACAAGATATCTAAACAAGCCAAATCAAATTATATGAATCAATAATTATACCAACAGTTATCTATGGAGCAGAAGTATGGATAATTAAGAAAAGAGAGGAGAAAAAACTGTTGGCATTTGAAATGAAATGCTTAAGAAAAATAAATAAAACAAGTTGGATAGAAAAGAAAAAAATTAGAAAACAACAACTGAGATGGTTCAGCCAAGCTGCACACATGGATGCAGACAGACTACCTAACATCCTAATAAATACTTTTACAACCGAAAAAAGAAGACCTGGGAGACCAAGTATCACCTGGCTGAAATCAGTAAAGAACATTTCAGGATATAGAACTTATAAAGAACTTTTTCGAAAAGCAAGGAATAGATAAGACTGGAAGATCCAGCTCAATGGAAGACTCAACCCATCTTAGAATGAAGAGAAGAAGAAGAAGAAGAGTATTTGGTAGGGGAACAGTGATGCTGGTAGCCATTCCACAGAATGGAACTGGTGACATGAAAGATGAGGATCACGTGTGTGTAGTTCAAAGTTGGTCTGCAAATTGGTAGTGACTGTGTGCAAGCACTGTTATTCACAACTTTTGTGGAGAGAGTAGGCGTAGATAAAAGTTTGAATAAGCATTTGCACTCTGTTTAACTTTATATAGAAATTTTAAGGAATTTTTTTGGGACCACCTTTCCAAACATAAGAGAAATAGTCCATTACTAGGAGAAATAGTCCATTACTAGTCCATTACTAGGTTGACTTGAGAATTAGGAAAGAAGGAATATGTCTACTTTTATGGATGATGTTTGGGTATCAATGGATGCTAGATTTTATATCTGGAGGAATTTTTTGTAGCTGTTGTTCAGGTCACATTCTTTGAGGACTAGATGGAATTAAACATAAAATTAGCTGCAGTTGCTCACAGGATGCAGATTTTAATCTCATTGTTGGCATGGATAGTTTCATTGCCTAGTGCAGTGGTGGCGAACCTTTTTATGTCCGTGTGCCAAAAGTTTACAAATCGAGTTGCTGACGTGTCCACGCATGCCAAAAATTTACAAATCAAGTTGCTGACGTACCCGGCACGTCAGCAACTAATTAATACAACACTAATTAATTGATTAACATTAATTAATACAAAATTAATTGCAGAATTTTATTGAGACAAGTTTAAAAATTAATATACAATTTCATAATAATGAACACATAATTTGACATACACATTGGCGTATACAAATCAATATTAACCTATTATCAATTTATTAATGAGATTTTTGCTGAAAGAGAAATTTAATAGAACTACATTAGATGCCAAATGCTTTATATCAGGTTCATATTTTGTCACTTTTAGTAATACACACGCGGAACTAGATTCATCAGTCATTCTATTTCTTAAACTGTCTTTTATAAAATTCATTTAAAATTTTCAAATTTTTTAAATTTCAATTTAAAAAAATAATGACTTGATAATATAGCCATTGCTAGTTTTTTTAAACAACAAAAGGTTTCAGGAATGGCATTCCAAGCTCTCAATATTTCCTCTTCTGCATTCTTTTTAATTGCCCCCAATAATCGATCATTTTCCATTATTTCCAAGTCATTTCTCAAATCAACAAACTTTTGTTTCTATATTGAACTAGATTGAAAATCGATTAGTTGCATTTCTATATCTTCCAAATTCAGCCACTCGAAAATCTCCAAATTGAGTTTATCTGTTGATGTTGTGTCCGGATGCAAAATAAATTTTGATGTCTCTGCAGATCGCCTGAACTGCATAAATCTTGAAAAAAATTTGTTGATTATCGACTGAATAACTGTGGAAAACTCTTTTGCCAATATAACTTGATCTGTTTTTTCATGGGATTCTAGATCTGCAAAGACTTTTTTTGTATTTGGAAAATATCGGAAGGTATTTAGAAATGATGTCACGATTAAAAATTGGTAATTTAGCTTCAAATGCTTTGATTAAATCAAACATGACAATAATTGTCTTGTTAAGACCTTGCAGTTTAACATTTAATTCATTTAAATGTAAACACAAATTAGTAAAAAACATAATTTTGAAAGCCATTCGACATTCATTAATTGATTGTATTTTTCAATGATTTTCTCATTATGTAAAAAAAGTCTGACTTCATCTAAACACTCAACAAATCTTTGAAGAACTTTCCCATGACTTAGCCATCGGACATTATTGTACATAAGTAAACCATTGTACACCGAGTTTACCTCACTTAATAATTCTATAAATTTTCATTTATTTAAAGCGCGTGCCAATATAAAATTGACCAATTTTGTTACAATGCTCATAATATCTTCCAGCGGCTTGAAACTAGCCTTTGCACATAAAACCTGATGATGTATAATACAATGAAAACCCAGAACTGAATGTTCAATATATTTGGTAAATAAATTGACGAACCCATTTTCCTCTCCAGTCATACTGCGAGCACCATCAGTAGTTACTGATACATTTTTGGAGGGATCTATATCTCTTTCAGCAAGTGCATTTACAACTGCGTTGCAAATATCTATTCCTTTTGTTGTTGTTGTTAATGATGTTAAACTTATCAATTCTTCTTTGATGCTTATTTTATTCCCAACACAATCACGAATAAAAATTGCTAAACAAGCTGATCCACTTATGTCAGTACTCTCATCAAGACAAAGAGAAATTAAACCAGAAGATTTTATATCTGTTTTTTGCTGATGAGTTATATTTTTAGCCATTTCTATGATTCTATCTTTCACCGTGTTTCTAGCCAAAGGCCTATCTTTTATTCTTTGAATAAATTTTTCCTTGTTTTCAAAATCTTCAAAGAGAACTAGTGTGCATTTTAACCATGCTTCTTTTATGTATTCCCCATCACTAAAAGGTTTCCTGTGTTTTTAGCAATTACATTTGAGGCAAAAAAACTAGCAGCAGTTATATTTGAATGACTGCCGATAAATTTCATTAGGGTTGTTGACTGGATATTCCTATTTTTAATTGCCCGAGCAATAAATTCTTTCTGTTCGTCCTTGCTTTTCTCAAGGAGTGATTTATGGTTTGTCTCATAATGCCGTTTTACTGATGACGTTCTGTACACAACTGTCCCGGAACATAGAGCATACTCTTCAGTCCACCAACTTTGGAACTCTCTACTGCTTGACTGTGATAATTTTCGTTTTTTATTTTCGCCAGCCATGTTCGGTAGAACTGTAACAAAATAATTCACAACTTAAATCAAATGCATTTTTTATAGTTTCAAAAAAATCAACATTTTATTATATGTCTAAATTAAATTATAATTCCCATTTACAATAGCAAAATCAAAACAGTACACATACGCAACAATAATGCACTTGCCACTGCTTATTTCTGCCTACTGGCGCGGTGCGAAATCCATAATGAATGCATGTGTGATTAGAAAAGGGAAAAGCCAGAGAATCCTAAGGATCAGTCGTTTTCAATTCTTTTTCTATAGACTGTATTTTTATTTATTCTTACTGTATTAGAGGGCTCAGTCCCAACAAACTTACTCGTAAATACCGTTCCCATGTTTTTAAAGTTCACACATTAAATTAACATAAGCATTAATATTATATAAATTAAGTGCATATTAAATTCAACATTATTTCAAATCCAACTACAGCAATTATAGAATTTTCGTGGGGAATTTGGCGAGTGTATTCTTGTAAGATCTCTGGTCAAATTTCGCAAGAAACATCTATAGTTTCTGTAGTCGGCTTTGTTGGATTTAATATCCACTTAATTTATGTAATTTTGTATCGCCTATGTGAAGCCTTCTGGCTCTTTATTTTAGTAAATAAGTATTAATAACTAATTATGGCATAATCATAAAGAGTATTAATACACTTAATGTATACGGTGTAGCATGTCAACAAATATAAAAGTATGCATTTTAATTAGTTATCAATCACAGAACTCATGCTACAATATTGTAGTTTCCTCAGGCCAACATCATTAAATTAACTTCTGGTAATAGTGATTTTCTTCCTTGACTACTTGTATAATAACTAAAACACTTTTTTTGAATGTTAGTCAAGTGGGTTTTAATTTATTGTCCTATATGTTTTGCCGATTTTTGCTACTGGCATCTTCAGGGAATACAATTGGTAAGCTATATGAAGGTGACAGACTAGGTTTTAACTGACAGTTCTGAAGTATATCATCTTTCAATAAAATGTTGTGAGTTATACCATTAAAGGTATACCATTACATCCAATAGTTGATGGAATCTATTCTCCTACTTACCAACTGTCTAAATATCTAGCCAAGATTTTACAACACATCCACAACTCAGATACTTATATTAAAAACTCACAACATTTTATTGAAAAATTAAAAAATATCCCTATATCTGAAGATGATATACTAGCAAGCCTTGATGTCACATCTCTGTTTACAAACATTCCAGTTGTGGAAGTCATCAATATCTTAGACAACTTGTTCTCAAGAAACATCACTACTTTGTTCAATCATTGTTTAACTTCGAACTATTTCATTGCAAAAAACAGTCTACAAACAACTTACCGGATTAGCCATGGGTAGCCCCCTCTCTCCTTCTTGTGCTGACTTATTCGTGGAAGACCTAGAGGATAAAATCTTATTGCAAATTACTCCAAAACCGAAAACTTGGTACAGATGTGTTGATGACATCTTTATCATTTGGAATCATACAAAAGAAGAACTAATGGATTATCTCAACCAAATCAATAGTTTCCACCATACCATCAAATTCACATTAGAAATTGAAAAAGATGAAAAACTTCCATTTCTAGACATCCTAATAAAAAAAAAAAAACCAATAACAGTATCAACCTGTCTGTGTATAGAAAACCTGCAAATACTGGACATTACCTCCATTTCAACTCGTCTCATCATATATCCCAGAAACTTAGCATTATCCATATGCTTAAGAAAAGAGCTATACATTACACACAGACCAAGATGACTTACAAAAAGAATGAACTACAATATCCAGAGAGCTATCCTTAAATGGTTATCCTAAAAGACTCTGCAACAATATCCTCTTTTCGGATGTACTACAAAGACAACGTGATGACACCCAATACATCAGTACTATAACTATTCCATTTGTCAGCAGTATTTCCAAAAAATTGGCTATCCTTCTAAAACCACACAATATTAGAGTAGCATTCAAGCCAGTCAATACTATTCAGAAATTTTTAAGACCACCGAAAGACCCTCATCCATTCTACAAGTACTCTGGAGTATATAATATACCTTGCTCCTGTGGTGTTAGTTACATTGGTCAGACCTCTAGAAGCTTTGAAACGAGACAGAAGGAGCACATAGGATATGTCAGAAACAACAGACAAGATATTTCAGGCCTTTCTTGCCACTTTGCCTCTACCAACCATCTCATTGAGTGGGATAAGAGCCATATGCCCTATATAGAAGAGAACTGCCATTCCAGAACCTTCAAGGAGGCTGCTACAATCGCCTGTTCAACAGGAAACCTAAATAAGAATCAAGGTCTAAGCCTACCGGAAATTTGGAAAGCTTTAATCAGATCACTAAACATCAAAGAAATGAACTTTCACGCCAATTACATTATGTCTTGTAACAAATAAATCATGTTCCCGAGACACGCGTATTGTCTCGCACAATACTGATTTTGTATGAATTAGAACTGTCAGTTAAAACCAGTGTCTGTTACCTTCATATAGCTTACCAATTGTATTCCCTGAAGATGCCGATAGCAAAAATTGGCGAAACATGTAGGACAATAAATTAAAACCCACTTGACTAACATTCAAAAAAAGTGTTTTAGTTATTAACTTCTGGTAAGTTTCATTGACATATCCCATTCTGATCACCAAAAATTTATAATATTATTAGTATTAAAATTGATTATTGCATTATTAAATTGATTTTAATGATGTTGGTTTGAAAAAAAAAAAAAAAAAAACGGTAGTAAGAAAAATATTTATGCATTGTAACTCACCATAGAAGTCAGCAGAGCAGGGGAAGCAGCAGAAGGATGTCGACTTGGCGAACTTACTGTCAAATATAACTTGCCCTCGCATATAACTGGCACCCCTGATTTCACTTTACGAAAAAAGACATTAAAAGGTTTTGCATATATACCTCCCACACAAAGAACAACATGCCCTCCCCAACAGCCATTATATACTGTAGATGCAAGAAAAAAAAAAAAAAGTTTTATTGTATCCCTGAAGAAGGTACAGAGGCTTCTGCAGTATGTGTAATATATTTCTCAACGAATAGTGCAATTAGAGACAGCTGGAATAAATATGGTGCCTAACTAATGAATCACATGTACCCCTCTCACAGAAACTATGCTGCATAGGCAAGCAAAACCATATGTTGCAGCAGAAACACAGTATCTAACTAAAACTATTGTCCAATTTTTCAATTACATGAAATAAGTGTTTGTTTGATTGCATTTGAAATTCTCGATGTCATTATGGCAGATCACAGAGGCTAACTTCAAATAAAATTCTACCACGAATTGAAACATGCCATATAATGCTTGGGTGAGTTCCCCTTCCAGCTCAAATGCAAACAAGGCAATAAAAGCCAATCATCGGTCGAAACTTTGTGTGAGTTGAGCCCGCCGGTAATGAGAAGTTCTGTCGGAACGATAAACGACACCCCGTTGTGAATGTCTTAAAACCAAGAAATATATAGTGAGTGTTGTTATGGAATTCAGTTGAAGAGAATTAGCATTTCAACTCAAAAATTGTCGGTTCCATTTGTCTTTGGGTTGCGTGATCTTTTGTTAATACCGCACCAATGAAATTCTTGTCTTCGTAGCTGCTCTCTCCTGTAAAACAAAATTTAACTTGTACGTATTGTAACAATTTAAAAAAAAAAGCTTAATAATTTATAAGCGTATAAAAGGATATCACATGTAAATCGTTGACGTGCCAGCAAAATTCTCGGGCGTCGTGCCATAGGTTCGCCACCACCGGCCTGGTGTGATGCCATTGCTCTAGTGGCTTGAAAAATTGTTTTGAGTTTGATTTCTAGAGCAGGGTTTCTAGATTACGTCAAAAATAAATTAAATATTTTAAAAAATCATCTTAGTCACCCATGGTACTAATGTGCTATAGTTTTGCAATCTTTTGTATGTATAGGCACCACATACAATTCATGCTACTGAAAATTTGGGATTAATCAAGGACAAATGATGTGCAATGTATAACCTGTTTCTACAAAGAAGGCGTTTGCAAATCTAGTGAGGATTACTGTTAAAAAGGTATATCTTCCCTTGTTGGAGGGAAGATATACCTTTGACTTGACTTTATGTGGTAGATGACTTCATCTCCTGGTGAAATACCACCAGTCTTGCTTATTGAAAGCCTGAAGCAGCCTGTTGCCATGTTGGCTTCCAGAATAAGGACTGGTTTCTGTTCTCCTGTTCCCCTTCTTTCTCATGTGCAGTGCAGCTTGACACCCTTCATGTCCTTCCAAATACACTGTAGGGATGCATACTTTCTTGTACTCAAGGATACATCAGTAAAACAGTTCTTTGGGCCAACCACTAGATACTACATGTGACAAAATGTGTTAGTAATGAATCTGGAGACTTCCTGGCCAGCTAACTAATAATCCTATTGCCACTTATTCTGCCAGATTGTTGTGAGAGTCAAAGTATGGTAATACACAGTATGCCCATTAAGTAATGAGACTATAATTATTATATCAAAACAAAAAAATGATATTTGAAATTGTTAATTACACAGATTCAAAATAATCTCCCTCCATCTCCACACAACATTTACCTCTGTTTATACAGGTGTTCAAAAGCCCAGTGGAAGTCCTGAATGGAAAGTTCTTTCAGGGTCTGGCTCACACTGCATTAGATGTCCTCAGTGTTCCTGAAACACTCCCCTTTCACGATGCTCTTCATTTTTGCCCTAAACTCATTTACTCTCCCCATTGACCATATGCTTAGGCAATGCATTCTCCTCACTAACCACTCTCCATGCAAAGAAGCTACTTCTCACTCATCTGCTCACACCCTCTTTATACAGTTTCCATGGATGGCCTCTTGTTCTACTCGCATATTCTCCCATGCTCTGACAAATTTCCTTTTCATTAACATGATAACAACCCCTGACCAATTTATATGTCTCAGTCATATCCACTCTTCTCCTCCTATTCAGGAGTCTTTGCATATTGCATTTCTTCAATGTGTCTTCATATCCCATATTCCAAAAACCGCTTACCACATTAGTCAATCTTCTCTGGACACCTTATAATATATGCTCATCACCACCATAAAAATTAGATAACCAAATCTGTGCACTGTAATCCATATGAGGCCTGATCAAAGCCTTATACATCTTTATTTTTGCACATGAAGGTCCTCAGCATTACCATAATTTGATGTTACAACTTGTACAATGTGATCCCTGAACTTCAGATCCTTGTCCACCACTGCTCCCAGATCTCTCATCGCCTCCATTTCCTTCAAAACTTCTCCAAATATATATTTTGCACCCATTATTGCTTTCCAAATTTCAGAGCCTTACACTTGGCAACACTGAACTGATAGTTTCACTCACTTGCCCATTCATAGTTTCACTCACTTGCCCATTGATCTATTCAAGTCTTCTTGTTAGGCCACAAAAATTATAGAGGAGTCACATGGATGTTTTACAGAAGGACTTTGTTGTTCAATTTGTATATTTATATATTAGGACAGGTTTAACTAGAGATATGTAACTGTAACAACAGTGCCCTAAAAAAGACCCCTGTGGCACACCATTCATGACTTTCCTCTTTCAGGATACTGCATTCCCATATACAACTTGATGATACCTATCTGACAGCCAGTCACCTATCGAGGTCTAAGTCACTTATCAGTCCTTTCCATTTCAATTTAATTACCGGTTGTTGTGTGGCAATCATCCAAAAGTCTTCTTTGCAAAATCTATGACTGCTGTATGTACATCTCCCCTGTCCAAATTCACTCATCAACCAGTTATAGTAAATAAGTAGATTTATAAATTATATCTTCCCTTTAACAAACCCAATCTGCCAATCACAGAGAATATTGCTTTTATCAATCCATTTCTGTATCATTGCTCTCACTAATCTCTCCAGTACCTTAACCGCAACTGCAAATATATAGATTGGCCTATAATATGTAGCCACAGCCTTATCACCACTTTGTGAAGTGGAATAATTTTACCTTCTTTCCACTTCCTTGGAACCTCTGCTGTTGCAATACCACCAACCCCATGGAACCTTCCCTTAAAATGTGGTGATACGTCATCAAGTCCTATTTCCTTATTGACATCAAGCTTATTTATTTCCTCATATACATCATGCTCACTCACAATTAAGCCATCCTCTCCCATTTCCTCTACCAGTGTAGAAGACATAGTTAAGGTATTCACCGAACAATTCAGAATGTTTCATCTGCATCAGTATGAAATCATGAGAGGCTCAAACATTCTGAATTGTTCAGTGAATACCTTAACTATGTCTTCTACACTGGTTTTCTATCTATCATTCTTTCTTCATCCTAACATTGTCTTTTCCTTTCTTTTAGGCTTACATGGTGATCAGAATATATTTTGGAAAATTATGGAGACAACTACCGTGTTTGAGTAAAACTTGAGTTTAATATAAACCAAAATCAACACTCGACGTTTAGACCTTCATATCAAGGTCATCTTCTGGAGCATATTCACTATATATACAGAGAAACAAGCTGCATTACAATCTACATGGTTTGCCAAAGTTACTGACCAACCATTACAACAGTTGTTGGCCTGACCTCTGGTGTAAAAAAAAAAAAAAAAGACCTTTACTACATCAATGCTAGAGTCTTATTATTATTATTATTATTATTATCTGTTCATTACAAAATTACATTGGGCTGGAGAGCAACATGTTTATATATATACACAAGGGTGTTACGTTTATCGAAACATCAGTACCAGGAGATAGTCGGATTGACAACAAAGAAAATGAAAAAAATTACAAAATATCGCGATTTGCAAATCGAAGTTGAATGAATCTGGCAAAAGAAAACAACAGTTGCTCCCATAATAATAGGTGCTTTAGGCGCCATCCCTAAAACATTGAAAAAACATCTAGAAGCACTCGAGTTAGATGGATTAAAAATTGGGCAGCTGCAAAAGGCCGCTTTGTTCGGAACAGCTTTCATTTTCAGAAAGTATTTCCACAACTCATAGGCCCTTGGGTAGGACCCGAATTAGTGGAATATAACCAGCCTTTTCTTAAAACTGAGGAAGTAAATCAAGCTTTGATGAATATTATATATATATATATATGTATCTATTAAAAACATGACTGTACTAAATTTCCACCAGTTGGTATGGAATAGTTTCCAATACTAGCTGAAGGTTGCTTAAAGTCTTAAAGTATGCTAGATACTAAATATTAAGTAGGCTGAATATGTGCCATGCAGATTCTTGGAATTTTCATGCCACAATTATTGTTGATATTCGGGTGGTTAATCAGAATTTCGCAGGCTTCTTTAAATTTTCTTTCATTCCAGGTTTTTGTATGGTCTAAAGAGCAGGTACTTTTCTAATCAATTCGGTGTAAGGTGTTGAGAGTGTGATCTGAGAGGCCTGCATCACCAAAATTGTTATATTTAATGTGTCTTTTGTGTTCTTTTTTATGTATAGGGATTGTACGTCCAGTTTCACCAATATAAGCTAAGTTACAGGTGCAGTAGATGCAATAAACTCCAGGATGTGCCAATGGGAGGAGAGGATCCTTGGAGGAATTGAATATGTTTTTAAGTTTTGTAGGTGGTTTAAAGGTGGCATTGAGATTATAATGGTGTAGGATTCTTTGAATTTTTTCTGATAACCCTATAATGTATGGGATGGCTATGGTTTACTATAATCTAGATTCTTTTTTTGATGAAGTTTTATGAAGAACTTTATTAATAGTATTTTGGTTATAGTCATTTATAAATGTGTTGCTAATAATTTTAAATTCTTGTTTAAGAGCTTGCTGATTAGAGCAATTGTTATAGCTCTATTTTTAAGGGTGTTAATGACTCCATATTTTTGTGATGGGTGGTGGTATGAATTAGCATGTATGTATTGACCAGTATGTGTTGGTTTGCAGTAGACTGTGAAGGATAGACTGCCTGAAGGAAGATGTGTGACCAGTGTATCCAGGAACAGGAGCGAGTTCTTATTTTCGATTTCGATTGTAAATTGTATGCATTCATGTTGTATGTTCAGGTGGCTAAGGAATGTGTTTAATGTTTGTTGCCCATGTGGCCAGATTATGAAAACATCATCAACGTATCTAAGCCACACTGTAGGTTTTAGAGTGAAGGAATCAAGAGTACTTTGCTCAAAAGCTTCCATATAAAAGTTAGCAATTGGGGTGGATAGTGGTGAGTATATGGCTGTACCTTCTTTTTGTAGGTAAAATTTATTTTGCCACACGAAGTAACTGGAATATAGTATGTGGACAAAGAGGGGTCATAATGGCAGTGGAAATTTGTCCCGTAGGAGAAGAATTGTGTCATTGATTGGGACCTTGATGAGTCTTTGAACTCCCTGGAGGTGTTACGTAATAATTATAATAATAATAATCATTCTTTTTTTCTACTTGCCATATATCAGAAAAAAACTCTCTAGGATTTTTCTTGGTCTGATTTGCTAAGTTCTGCTCATATCACACTGTTGCTATCCTTACCAATTGTGAGTCGCCTTACTGACTTGCTCTTTATACTCCTCATGCGACTGATTGTTACCATCGTTCATTTTGTGTTTCCTCACACAGGACTTCTTATTCTTCTTCCAGATTTCATGCTTAATCCTTTCATTCATCCATTTGACATCTGCAATTGAGTCACCTTATTGGTCTACTCTTTACACTCCTCATGCAACTGATTTTTACCATCATTCATCTTATGCTTCTTCACATAGTAACTTCATCTTCTTCTTCAGATTTCATGCTTAATTCATTCATTCATCCATTTGACATCTACCTTATTAAACTTTACCTCTTTCCTGCTTAACTCCTCATTCCATGCTATAGCTCCAAGCTATATCCTGAGCTTCTCATATTCACTAACCTTGTAGTTCCACATATATCCTTTATTCACAGAAGTCTTCATATGGCTGGCCACCACCACCCGAGGTGATCACCTCATGGTTACTCTCACCAACTAGGAAAATGTGACAACCCCCCCCCACACACACACACACTCACAATCTGACAGAATGATTAGATCTAAGACTCAGTCCTTACATATCTCCCTTACATGCTGTCTAAGATAGTTGTCTCTCAAGAAATTAATTTTCCTTATACCCAAAAGCTATCTCTTCATTTCAGTCTGTGTGTTACTATAATTAAAATCACCCATAATATCACCCTTTTCTTGTTCACTAATCCAAACTGCTTATACATTTGTTCATCACCACCCTACACATTCCATGGTCTATAGCAGTGGTGGCAAACCTTTTTATGTGCGCGTGCCAAAATTTACAAATCAAGTTGCTGACATGCCGGCATGGGCCAAAAATTTACCAATAGTGTTGCTGACATGCTGGGCAGGTTTTAATAGGGAAAAAATTAATAGAAAATTAATCTAACTTTATTTATTTATAAATTTATAATATATATTTATTTATATATAAATTTATAATATTATTCAGTGTAAAATTGATTTTAACGATTTTGATTTGATAAAAAAGGTAGTGAGAAAAATATTTATGCATTGTAACTCACCATAGAAGTCAGCTGAGCAGGCAGAAGGACTTGCGAACCTATGGCACACATGCCATAGGTTCGCAAGTCTCACCTCATACCGTACTGTAAGTCTTGTAAGTCTCGCCTTATACCATTGAATGTAGAGTTCTGGGTATCAGCTGGAATACGAACCTGCACAAAAAACATTTATAACTTAGGTGCACAGTATGGGTTTCCTTGGTAGGACTGCAACATCTAAGTCTCAAATTACCCAAACGAACATGCAGCATCGTCTTCAGTGGTGCAAAGAACATGGAAGCTTGGAAGTGTGTTATGAAGCAACAAATCACACTACATCCTCTATCGAGCAGATGGGCAGGTGTGGTTAATGCCCAGCGAATGTCTCTTACCAGAGTGCATAACCCCAACTATGAAATTTGGAGGTGGTTGTGTTTTTCCTTGTTTGTCCTCGGACCTCTGTTTGTGGTGTGTCATGAACATTGAACTCCAAGAGGTATCTGAACATTCTGAACAATGCAGCGCTTCCTACTTTGTGGCGTTTCTACAGAACTGACCATTGTCTCAGCAGAACTGTGCATCGTGTCATAAGGCTGATGCTGTAACTGCATGGTTTGTAAACATGAACATCACCACACTTGACTGGCCTCCACAGAGTCTTGATCTCAACCCCATTGAACATCTGTGAATGAGCCAGAGTGTTTGGTGAAGCAAGGGACATCCACGCTATATCAGTCGCTAATCCTATTACATGCCTACAGGAAGAAGGATCCAAAATTATTTGATCACTATCGTATGCTTGTATGCTCCATAGGATTGCTGCAATGATCACAACAAATGGAGTTCCTGCATCTTATTAAGGTAGATGCCATGGCTGTTTGTGTTTGTTCTTCACATTATGATGTCCATTGATTTCTTTCCAAGCAGCGTATGGTATCTGTTGATGCTAACAGTGAAAAAATTCATTAACTCATTGTCTGCAAGCTAACTGGTACCATTATATTATATTTTCTTCTTCCTATCATAAATTTTAAGCCAAGTTGCCTGTTCCGGTCTCATGCCATCACTTTCTTGGTCTTCCAGTTCTTTGTTCCATTTATTTAATATCCATATAGTATTTTTGACAGTTTGCTATTCTCTATTCAATTTAGATATTCTAACCATTTTTGTTTATATTTACTTATTTAATAGTTAATTGTTTTATGTTCAGGGATCATAAAATTTCTTTATTTGTTTTATGGTCCCACTTGGTATATTCAGCTGTTTTTCTGAGAAATTTCATTTCTGCTGTTTGAATTTGTTTTTCATATTTCCTTTTTATGGTCCATGTTTCACTTCCGTATAGTAAAGGTGGTTTAGATAGGACATTATATATTCTGATTCCAATGTGTTTTTGTACCAGAGATGGCTTAAATATATTGTTTATTATGCCATTTACTTTAACAAAATTTGATATTTTAATGTCTATATCTTTTTCATCTTCATAGGATAAGTCACATCCCAGGTATTTTAAAGCATTTAGTTGTTCTAATATTTTATTATCTATCACTATTTTACTTCTTATTGGGTTTTCTCTTTTGAAAGCCATTATTTTTGTCTTTGCTTTTGATATTCTCATATTATATTGTTCTGAAATTTCATTTAATGATTTCACTGATCATTTATATTATATTATTATATCAATATAATTATTATTTTATTATTCATTTTATAATATTTATTTTATAATAATTATTTTTATTAATTAATAAAATTAAGGATTATTGAAAATGTTTTGCCTTTAATACTTCCAGATCTATATGAAAATTTTGTTTTTAATACAGGTGTTTGGAAGGCATGTGGCTTCTGACAGAATTGTATCTGGAGCATATAAATCTGAATTTGGCAATACTGCTGAACTTGAAATGGTTTGCAAGAAAGTATTGGTAGGTACTGATATATTAATAATGGTTTAAGTAAACATTAACATAGCAAGACTATTTAATATAAATAAGAGGTAGTTTTCATTTTGTCCATTGTACATACTGATGAGATTATCCAATTTCTTTCTGGCATTATATGGAAATGGGTTTCTGAATTGCCTGTATGATTTTATCACATATATAGTTGAGCTGCTGTTGAAGACAATTTGTTGATGTATATCTAAACCTGAAAGTTTATATCAGAAGAAGATAAGTGGTGGTTGAAAATTATCTGTACTGCTAATTATCACTACAAACCTTCAAAGAGGAAGTTGCTTAATTTTCAACACATCATCACTCATATGCATGTGCGCGCGCGCGCACACACACACACACACAATGAGATAAATCAGCTGTCTTCGATTTAAGAATGCTGATGACAGTTTATGTAACTGTGCAGAAGAAGAAGAAGAAGCTGAGTTCTCACTCAACTACTGCCAAAAAAAAAAAGGGGGGGAGATATATATACTAATAGATATCATGTTACCAATGAGTTAGACAAGGGGAATGGATACACCATGATACTTTTGGATTTTGCTAAGGCTTTTGACAGAATACAGCATAGTAGACTGTTGCATAAATTGGAGAATATGGGTTTGGATTATAGAATATTAGCATTGATAAGAGGATGGCTGACTGATAGATATCAAAAAGTGGTTTACTGGGATGTGAGTCTGCAAGATTCAAGGTAACCAGTGATGTACGACAAGGATCAGTGCTTGGTCCACTGTTATTCAATCTACACATTAATGATATTGGGAAGGATTTGATAAGCGACATACAGCTATTTGCTGATGATGCAAAGATAGGCAGGGTAATCATGAATGCTGCTGATATGCAATCCTTGCAGAATGATTTGAATAGGTTGAATTTGTGGGCATGGGAAAATAGATGTCAGTAAATGGAAAGTCATTCACTTTGGCATAATTAGATATCCAGTGTCGTATTATATTGATGGGTTTATGCTAGAAGAAACTGATGAGGCTAGGGATCTTTGAGTGTTAGTACATAGTTCAGGGTCCATGTAGCAAAGATTGTAAATAGAACTCAAAAGGTAATTGCAATGATGAAATGAACATTCACATGCAGAGATGATGATGTCATTTTTTCTCTTTACAAGGCCTTGATAAGACCTCACTTGAACTATTGTGCACAGGTCTGGTCTCCTGGTTTCTGTGGTGATTCTCATATAGTGGAGAGAGTGTTAAAAATGATATTCAGGATTATGGAATACTGATTATGAAGACAGATTGAGAATTGCAGACTGCAGACACTAGCAAACAGGAGAAAGAAGGGTGATATGATTGAGACTTACAAACTTCTGAAAGGGTCATAGAGGATTTCAGTTAATTGAATTTTTCATTTTATGGAGGGTGGGGAAAAGACAAGAGGGCATCCTTGAAAGCTGATAATGAATGAAGAAGTGGGTGAGGGCTAGATTTTTCTCTTATAGGGTGGTGCTTAATTGGAATGGATTGCCATTAGATGTTGTGAGTGCAAGCAGTGTGAATGAATTCAAGAATAAGTATGACAACTGATACGTGTAGTATGTGTCCTCCCTCAATGAGTCCTTGACTCCCTGGAGGTCTCTCTCTCTCTTAATACTACTACTAATAATAATAATAATACACACACACGCACACACACATAGCTTTATTTGCTTGTGAAAATTTGCTTTACATAGATTGTTTGTTTCTAAAATACTGACTGCATTATAAACAGCTGTTACATGTAATTTCTGCAACTGAAAATTTGAAAGAGGATATTAGGACAAATGTGTTTAGCTAGATACTATGATGCTACAGTAAATACAGAATATATTTTGCTTACGTACATGCAGCATAGTGTCTGTGGGGAAGGGATCATGTTTTTTTTTTTTATGAAGAGGAAATTAAATCTTCTCTAAGTACATTAATTGCTGCTAAATATAGTACATAGACTGTAAATGTCTCTGCACTGTATTTAGTGATACAATAAAATTACTTGTTTTTCATGCTTTGCAGTATAGTGTCTAGAGGATGGAATGTTTTTTTATACTGTAGGAACATTTTCATTCCAGTCGTCATAAAGAACAGATATAAATTAAAATTTATCTATTCCAAAATAAAAATGATTTCTTCTGTGTATTATAAGAAGTGAACTACATTTATTAATTTCTAACAGTGTAACTAGAATATGTAAGATATCTATTTTTGATAAGACAGAAGAGCTACTGACAAAAAGGTAAGAAAAGAAAAATTATGCAAAGAGCATAGGATTCATGAAAGGGTGAATAATTCCAACTGATGATTGAATGGAATAATCAATAATAAACAGCCACTGTTTATTATTGGTTACTTATATGTATATATTTATATTTTTTTAATAATTTTGAAATTTATTAAGACTGAAGAAGTATAAATGATAACTCAACACAGTAGTGATGCAACACAAGTGTTACATCAATTCAAGCGATAATAGAATATAGTAGAACGTAATACTACATATATTATTATTAGTATTATTATTTTGGTAACCTCCATGGAGTCAACAGACTCATCGTAGCAGGCCCACTCAACCAGCAGCATATCTATTATACTGAGTGATGCAACACAAGTGTTACATCAATTCAAGCGATAATAGAATATAGTAGAAAGTAATACTACATATATTATTATTAGTATTATTATTTTGGTAACCTCCATGGAGTCAACAGACTCATCGTAGCAGGCCCACTCAACCAGCAGCATATCTATTATACTGAGCTTTGAAGTTATTTACACTAACTGCATTCACACACTAACAACTCTCCATGTAAAGAATCTACTCCTCACACTCTTCTTCACCACATCTTTATGCAACATCAAGGGATTGCCTCTCGTTCTATATCAACTTAATATCAACTTAATATTAAAATCCCATCTTAATATCAACTTTTTTTTTATAATTCCTTCTGTATGAATCTGATAGAATCCCTTAACTAATTTGAAGGTCTCTATCATATCTTCTCTTTCAATTCTATCCACGAACCTCCATAATTCATATTCTCTCAAATGCTCTTCATAATCAACACCCCAGAGTTCTGATATCACTTTGATTATTCATCTTTGGACCCTCTCTATTGTCTCCATGTCACAATGAAACCTAGGTGACCAAATATGAGTACATAATCCATATGTGGTCTGACCAATGCCTTATATTGAAACACCACCACTTCCTTATAAATAAAAAGTACATGTCGATGTACTTTTTATCATACCAGCATTACAGTCTTTTCAAAACTTGCAATATGCAAGTGTTGAAAACACTGTAATACGCAGCCTTATCTCTCTCTCTTTATCTCAAAGTGTAACATCTTGTTGTTGTTGATTTCTTTCTGTGACTCTTCATTGGAAAATTGAATGCCGTTGTCACATTAGTCACCTTGAAATCAGACCATAAGAAATTTGGTCAAAAGCTTCAAGGGTCTGGGGGAGGCACTAGGAGGTGTAGTCGGACTCCCCCCCAATACCTTGAAACACCTTGTATTTATTAAGATTAAAGCTGCAACCCCACTCATTTGTCCAAGCTAAAAGCCTATTCAAATCGTCCTGTAGAGAATTAACATTAGCACTACTCCTGATAATTCTATCTAACTTTGCATCATTGACAAATTTGAATTATAAATATAATATAATTATAAACATGTTATAAATATATAATATAATACAATTATTGTTCAAGTGGTAATATAGAGACTGATCTGTTAAGGAAAAGACAAGAAATGAAAATAGAAGGAACTTTACGATATGTGTAACCAAGATCCGCGGCAATTCTGATTACTAGAAAAATATAAATGTAGGCAAGACAGTCACTGCAAAATAAAATGACTGTATATCTCTGAGCGCTCACATAACATATAGTATATACTTAGTTATAATCTGTTAGAATCATAATTAGCCATTTAATAATTATAGTGATTTCTTATAATAAAAGTCAACATTGTTTAGTCCCATGAAGTAGTTTCTCAATCTTTTTCTAAAAACATTTTCTGAGGTTATTGACTTTATTTCATTAGATAGTGTATTGTAACTGCTTGTTGCTAAGCGTACATAAGTTCCTGTCACAGCATAAACCATAGTCTACATTTATATACAGAAATATTTATGGTGTTATTTCTTGCATATAATATACAACTATAAAGATAGAGTTCCTGTAATGGCAAAATTTTATTTTGTATTCATATCAAGGGAAGCAGTTTGATTTTACAAACAAATCTCTTTCCCTATCCTCATAAGTTTTTACTATGCCATCATAAATGCACATATGTGTGTCTATAGTTTATAGCACAGATGGTGGAGTTACCAAGGCTCAAGAGCCTCATAGGATGTTTTTCAGATGTTTATGAGCCACAAAATATTTTCAAAAAAAATTAATTCTTAAATTTTTTTCATTGTTTATATTTGTGTGTATTATATGAAAAATATTATATGTATTTATGTGTATTGTATTTCATATATATTATTTTTATATCAATATGTCTGTGAAAAAAATATACATATCATGAATTTTTGTCTTCTTCTATAATAAACACAATTCACTTCTATCTAATGAAATTAGAGTCTGCAGATTGAGATGGCTTGGATAATGGGAAAGATGGTGAGGAGAGAGTAGCTAAACAAGCATTCAGAATGAGGTCTGATGAAAAGCATTGAGGGTCTTGGATTTGATCATCACATCAGAGGATGTAATTATAAATGAGGTATCAAATCACGCTCCAGTTGGTGAGAGTGACCATGAAGTGATTACCTGGGTGGTTGCCAGCAGTGTGAGGACCTCTGTGAGAAAAGGATATGTGTGTGTGAAACTACAAGGCTGATTATGAATAGCTCAGGAGACAGCTTGTAGGTGTAGCATGGAATGAGGAGTTAGATCAATGCAGCTTGGGGGATATTCAAGAACTATCTAGTAGAAGCAATGTCGAAATGTATTCCAAGGATCTGAAGGTTAAATAATGTAGATGTCAAATGGATGAATGAAGAGATTAAGCATGCAATACAGAGAAAAAAAAAAGGCATTATGGAGGCAGCATAAGAGAAGTGGTAATAATCAATTCCATGAGGATTACAAAAACCAGGTAAGGAGGGTGACTTGGTTGGTAAGGGTAGCAAAAGTGAAGTATGAACAGCAGTTAGCTAATGAAGCCAAAGGGAGTTCTTTTGATATGTAGCCAGAAAAAAAAGAATGATTATGGAAAGATGACATTGATTGGAGAAAATGGTATAAAGACAACTACTACAGAAGATATAGTGGAGATACTTAATTAGCAGTTCATAAAGGTCTTTCATTCTTGTGAATGTGACATCTTGGAGAGATTGAGAGCAGTTGATGATAGGGAGGAGAGAGAGTGACTGTAAGTGAGCAAGAGGTGTATGGGGAATTGAGCAAACTTGATGTTAATAAGGCTGTTGGACTTGATAATATATCACCACGTATTTGGAAGGAACATGCCAGGGAGTTGACACCGGCCTTGACATTTTTTTAATACAAATCTTGCACTCGGTCGAGTTCCTAAGGAGTGGAAGGAGGGCAAGATTGTGCCACTTCATAAAGGAGGTGACAGAACAAGCATCAAACTATAGGCCCATCTGTGTGTGTCAGGTGTTGTAGTTAAGCTTGTAAGAACTAGGATCCAGAGTTGGGTTGACAACAATGGTATTATCTTTGATGAATAGCATGGATTTACTAAAGGGAGGTAATGTTTTTAGTAATCTACTTACTTATTACAATAAGGTGACAGCTTCCATGGACAGAGTAGAGGGATACACAGTAGTATACTTAGATTTCGCAAAGGCTTTTGATAGCTTACCACATGATAAGTTGATAGTCAAACTAGAGCGGATAGGGTTGGATATTAGATTAGTGTATGGGATTGGAGACTGGCTATCTGATAGGTATCAGCAAGTTGTGTATGGGGGAGCAATATCCAGGAAGAGTAAAGTCATTAGTGGTGTGCCTCAGGGGTATGTTTTAGGGTTGTTGCTGTTTAACCTGTATTAATGAAATTGGCAAAGATTTGCATGGGGATATTCAGTTGTTTGCAGATGATGCAAAGTTGGGGCAAACCATAAAGAGTAGAGAAGATGTTGTGGCCTTACAAGAAGACTTGAATAAATTGAGTGAATGGGCACAGAAATGGGGATGTGAGTTCAATATTGTAAAATGTAAGGTTTTAAAATTTGGGTAACAAAGATGGGATGTAGAATTTATGCTTGGTGGGGATATATTGTTTGGGATAGAGAAGATAAAAGATCTTGGGGTGATAGTGGATAAAGGTCTGAAATTTAGGGGACACATTTCCAAAATTGTGAGGACAACACAAAGAATTCTGGGAATGATGTGGAGGACACTGACTTGTAGAAGTAGGGAGATTCTTGTTCCATTGTATAAGGCTTTGATTAGGCCACACATGAACTTCTGTGCACAGATTTGGTCACCTGGTTTTCAAAAGGACAAAGAGATGTTGGAAAGGGTACAGAGACGACTTACTAAGGTAGTTGCTGATCTCTGGAATGTTGAATATGAGGAAAGGTTGAGAAGATGCAATATACAGAGTCTGGTGAATAGGAGGAAAGGGGTGATATGATATAGACCTATAAGTTAGTAAGGGATTGTTATATGATCAATGTTGGAGAGGTTTTACAGCAAATGGTGGGAGATTAGAGGAGAACCAGATGACATCCCTGTAAGCTGTATAAGGAGGGTGTAAGCAGGTCAGTGAGAAGCAGGTTTTTTGTATGCAGAGTTTGGAATGATAGGAATGCCTTGCCTGAGAGTGTGGTGTCTGCAGATAATTTGAGCGTGTTTAAGGTGTGGTATGATGAGTTTTGTGTATGAAAAAAGGACTTTCTAGATGAGTCTTTGACTCCATGGGGTCTTGGGATAATAATAATAAACCAACCTAGAGGAATGCAGCAGTGCTGTGAGGATAACATTCAAAAAGACTTAGCTTAGATGGGAATTCTGTACTGGAATGAAAAAACTCTATACAGGAATTAATGGAAGAAGTTGGTACTTAGAAGAGAATGTTAGAAGTTGGCAGTGTGAAGAAGAAGAAAAAGAAACAAAATAAAAACAAAAATTGCCTCGAGAGCCACAGCAAACAATCTTGCAAGCTGGGATTTAACCACTGCTGGTTTATAATATCATTTTGCCCCAACAAATAATAGGATACACACACACACACATATCATAACAAATGTAAATTATTGAGAATTCATTTGTCAGTAATGAAAGTATTCTATTCACATCTGTTCTTTCCTTTATATTTGTTATTCTCACATGACTCATTAATTATGGTTCACATGTTTGCACCTTTTAGTAATTCAAATATATTAACCAAATATAGAATTCTCCTTTATTGTTTTCTAATACATCCTAAAACAAACACATTCATCCCCCCCCCACCTCAATGAAAATTTGGTTACAATTGAAGAACACCTGTTGCAGTATGTGGTACATCCACTGAAACATGAAATTGCAGTGGAGATGCAGTGTCTTCTCTCACCCCACAGAGAACCATGGTGAGAGAGTTCCAGTTGCCCCAATATGAACATGTTGACAAACGTACCAACCACAAAAAGTAGTAAACCTGTAGTGCCTTAGTTTCCATTCCTTTCCTTCATTTTCTTCTGTAGTAAATTAGCACCATAGATGGGCTAAGGGTTTGACAATCCAGAATTTTTTTTTTTTTTTTTTCAAATTGCTTCTTGCCTGTGATAAGCAGCATGATAGTGTTCCTATATGCCATATGATCATTTACAAAAGAACTTGCATATTATTGCATTACTCCATGTTCTGTTATGAAAGAAAGCTTATACTGTATAATGCCAACATCAGTTATCTCAACCTCAACAGGAATGACCTCGGAATATATGGAATTTGGTCTGCTTACATTTGAACTAAAAGAGGGCTAAATAGATTCTTCTCAACATGACATGGTGTGTATAGTTTTCAGAGAGCTCCCGAAAGCTAAGTATAATTTTGAGTGAAAATTGGAATATTGGTTTAAATCTTAATGTAGTATTGTTTATTTTTGGTAGCTTGTTGTGTCTGTGTGATTTCGGTGTGAATTCCGTTTTATTTAACTTAGTATTTTAACGATTCATTTCATACACATGGCGCCAATGCGATGAAAGATAATGGCATCCAAAAATACGATACCTTTGTTCAAAAACTGTAATGTGAGGGAGTTTGTCCAGTGTGATATGTATGGGATGTATGCTTTCCCGAAAAAGGCTGGAGTTTGGATGGAAAATGATAGTGCTGGGAGAATGTGCAGAAAGCGTAAACAAAGTGAGGAATTGAAGTATGTGTCAGGTCATGAGATTGTTGTGGTTGAAGAAAGCCGGAATGTGAGTGAAAATAGTGCCTTGATAGGGAATTGCGATGTTGTACAAGATGGCAATGAGAGCAGTAATCAAAGAGAGAGAGAGAGAGAGAAAATGGTTTAAATGATAAAAAAATGAGGAATTATTTGTAACGAGTGAGATCACTAGGTTACATGGAGTAATACACAGTGCACAGCGGCAGTTGGAGCACCTGCAAAACTCTTGCCAGAGTGCCTCGACTAATGGAAATAAACAAGTGTTTGAAAGGAAAAATAAGCGTAAGAGTGGGAGAGTTTCAGAAATGAAGGAAAGAGTGTTGTGTGGTGACTAGTTATTAAGAGGTGGGATAGATGGGAGTTTAACTAAATCGTACTTACCAGGTGTGAAATTTAAAGATGTAAGTGAGAGTATTAGAGTGCAAAAACAGAGGGTGAAAGAATTGATAGTTGTGGCCGGTATGAATGAATTCAAAGGAGATAAATTTTTTATGAGAGAGGACTTTAAAGTATTGTTAAAGGTAGCGAAAGAAAAGAGTGACAGAGTTAGGATGGTGAGTCTGTTGCTGCTGTATGACAGACAGGAGTTTAGAAGGAGGGCCATAATCGCAAATGACTTTATGCGCAGGTTATGTAGGTGGAATGAGTTTGATGGGCAAAAGGATTTATACAAGATGGATGGCCTGCATTTGAATGGATTTGGTGTGTGGAGACTGGAAAAAGTGTTGCTGAATGAAGTGAAAATGGATGTGCAGACCAGGGAAACTAGAACTACCAAGGAGGGAGGGGGGGGGGGGATATGCAGACATAAGTGAGATAATTGAGTATGTAAGAATGTATATAATGTACCCGAGCCAGTACTAAGGACAAGTAATTGGAATTGGATAGTTAGAATAACGCATCAAGATAGGGGGTGGGACAAAGGGACCTCTGCATTTCATGTATACTAATGCCAGGAGTATTAGAAACAAGAAGGAAGAATTTTGGGCATTGGTTGACTCTTCCTGGCCACATGTTATTGGCATTAGTGAACCTTAGATCTAAGGGGAACAGTTCATTTGTTCACTGATGATGCAAAGTTGGGTAGGGCAATAGTGAATGCAGAAGATCTGGAAATTTTGCAGGATGATTTGGAGGTATGGGCTAAGGAGAATGGGTGTCAATTTAATGTGTCAAAATGTAAGGTTATGCATTTTGGGGTGAAAAGATTAGCAGCAGTATACCACATTGGTGGAACTGTACTCCAGGAGATCGATGATGCCAGGGACTTGGGAGTGTTGATGAATAGGGAGGTGAAGTTGGGGGCAAATTGCAAAAGTGGCTAAATCAGCTTATCAACTCACTTGGTTGTTGAAAAATACTTTGACGAGCAGAGACAAGTAAGTTATTGTTCCTCTGTACCGAGCCTTGATATGACCTCATCTCGACTACTATGCCCAGATTTGCTCACCTAGGTTTCTTCTTGATGGGGAGGAGGTAGAGATGATCCAGAGGCGAGTGACCAAGATGATAGCAGGTCTATGGAATGAACCTTATGAGAACAGGTTGAAGATTTGTGGGTTGCAGAAATTGGTTGATATGCGGAAAAGGGAGATATGATTGAGACATTCAAATTGCTAAAGGGTTTCTATAAGATAAATTCAGAGGATATTTTTGAGATCAGGACTGGTGGTGGGAGAACTAGGGGACATCTATGTAGGCTGGGAAAGTGTGTGGTTAGCAAGGGTGTTAGAACTGGGTTCTTTACTTTTAGAGTGGTGAATGAGTGGAATAAGCTGCCAGAGTCTGTTGTGGGTGCTATGACAGTGAGTGAGTTCAAGGCAAGGTATGATAGATACTGTGAGAACTGTGAGAATGTTGTATAGTTGTGTGGACATGATGTTTAGAGCCTCCCTCGATGAGTCTAAGGACTCCCTGAAGTTGCCCGTAATAATAATAATAACATAGCCAAGGTAGATTGTCTGACTGCAGCATCTAGCGCTAAACCTCAGAAGTCTTCAATGCTTATGGAGCTGATGCTTTAACTACCACATTGTAGGGAAGGCTGAATTTCAATTAAGTTCTGTTGACTTATAAAAACCAAATCCTCTGCTTACATTTTCATGTTAGTATGCCAATTAATATCTCTTAATACAACCCCCAGTCAACATATATTAAAACCATCAGACTGGTAACATCTATTTAAGAGTGAACTAAAGTAAGAAGTGGTTGAGTTGTAATATTCACATCTTTCTGACAAAAGTTCAAACTACTGTGGTGATGAATGAATACCATTGTCCAATTACTACCACTACTTTGTTTTTACTATTTTTTTATATCAACTCTACACACAAGAGGTTTCAAAGCTATAACACAACAGCGATGGCAAGTGGTAGAGAGAAGAACCTGCTGATGTGTTTCTTGAAGAGAGCTGGAGGTTGTATTTATTGTGGAAAACTGCTTTAGAGAATAGAGGTGAGAAGGATGAGAAGTTGGTTCAATAAGTTTGAAGCCTAAACCATATGTGGATGGTGACCAGCAGCTGTCTTGTTCATACATGATTATAGGAAATTGGAAGGATGATGATGGCCAGTTCATCAGAGCAGTATCCTTAAATTATCTACATAAAAGGACTTACTGCAAAAACAGAACATCTAGAGGAAAGCAATTGGAGAGAGTTAATGAGAGAGAGGAGAGAGTAATCTTTTAAACAAATAACTCTTGAAATTGGATAAAATCAAACATTTCGAGGGAGGTTTCTTGGTATGCTACCCCAAATATACGAGAACTGTAAGGGTTGAGCAGAATATTGTTTAGAACAAAAAAGAATAATACTAATCTTTTTTTGAAAGTTGAAGAGGTGATGTATGTGATATCTTTGTGCCGAGATATGTTAGATGTGCAAATCAACCCAAGAAGATACAATTTTGCTCAGTGAGTGTAATCTTATCAAAATAGTATAGTCTTTCTGCCAGGGAATAAGACAGGATTGTGTTTTGACAGCATTAAAATTCACTAGATTATCTTCACCCTATTCACGAATGGCAAGGACATCAGTGTTAAAAGCATTTTTTATAGATTCTTTTCAAGTGAATGGAAGCTGCAATCTACTCAAATGGTGGGGGGGGGGGGATAGAGAGAGAGAGAGGGTTCATAAATTGGTAGATCGGTAAGAAAGCCACAGCACCAGACTTGATTAGTGTCTGCTGTGGCTTTCTTGAGTTCCTCGAGACTTTTCATGACTTGTATTCAGTTATGGTTAAGATTAGCTAGGAGACCTGCTGTGAATGAAGAGGCAGAATCCATATTAGTGATCATTAATTAACTGGTGGATCTTCAAATAGTACAGTAGGCCATGAATGAGTTTTCCATCATTTTCAAGAGTATTGATGTGAGACCAGTAGGGTGATAGTTAGATGGTTGCATTTTATCATCTGTTCTGGAAAGAGGCTGGATAAAAGCTTGCTTCCATGCTATTGGATAGACACAGATGAGTATAACAGCTTTAAATTAAAAATACCAAGAAATTATATACCTGGTTTAATCATTTATCCAAGTGTAAGCAAACAAAGCTTGCACCTGAAGTATTTTCAAGACTGGGACAACTCGTGGTAAAGGTGGTATGACTTCACATCACTTGCGTTAGTATCCCATAATGCAAATCACATCTTCTTGCAGACATATATAATGCTATGCATTGTGGGAAGGTCACTACCCAAACTGGTTTCGACCTTTATTAAGGCCTCTTCAGTGGGAGCCAGACCCAGAGGTGATACTACGGTTGAACTAATGCCACCTTTACCATGAGTTGCTCCAGTTTCGAAAATACTTCAGGCGCAAACTTTGTTTGCTTACACTTGGATAAAGGATTAAACTAAGTATATAATTTCTTGGTATCTTTAATTTATAGTATAATCAAGTGAAAAAACTTCCAACAACCTTTCTCTAATCCAGAGTAATTTAATAGTAAGGAGTGACACCTTTTGGCAACTCTTTTATGAAAATATAACTTTTGCATTCTTCAACCTTAGTATCACCTCTGAGTCTGGCTCCCAGGACCTGATGGTCTAGGAATAGAACTTTATCACGAGGCTTGGGATTTTATTTTTTCCATTCTAGTTACACTCTTTAATTTCTTTCTCTCATCAGGACACATACCAAGTGAATTTGTAGCAAGCCATACCTAATAGAGATCACACCTTAATCAGCCGTTGGAGACCAATTTCTCTATCTAATACTGACTACAAGATATTTTTCCACATTATCAATAACAGGCTTAAAGTGGGAATGAGGTACATAATTAAAAGCACACAGGTGTATGGAGTACCAGGTCGAGCAGTGGAATTTAATCGACTTCTGCTACCTGATCAAATCCGCTTAGTTAACACGAAAAAGCAGTCGATAGACCTTACTTAAGCATTTGATAATGTCCAGCATTCCTTTCTATTCCACATACTCCAGCAAATCATTGTAGGTAAAAAGCTGCTATCAAAGGAGCCTATGCCAATTCAACTACCTGCCTTCTAGTTAATGGGTTCCTGTAAGACTCTGTCAAAATTCAAAAAGGAGTCAAGCAAGGTTGCCCTCTCAGTTCACTGCTCTTTGCATTGGTTCTTGAACCTTTCTTACAGGAAGTCAACAATACACATGCTGTGTGAGGAATAAGAGTTCCTTCAACTATAAAGGAAAATAAGATATTAGAATATGCCAATGATGTAGTGGGAAGTTTGAAGGATAATAATTCCATATATGACCATGTTGCCACCAATTGGTGAGAGTGACCATAAAGTCATGACTTGGGAGGTGGCTAAAAGAGTCGAATTTACAATTAAGACAGGGTACATGTGGAATTACCGGGCTGGTAAGTATGACAAGCTTAGGTGTGTGCTTGGCTCAATGCCATGGCATGTAAAACTGCAAGGGCTGGATGTTGATAGTGCATGGGAGGTGGTTAAGAACTGTTTGCAGGAGGCAATGGTTGACTGTATACCAAGAGTCCGAATAATAAATCAATTAGGGGTTAAATGGATGAATAACACTATTAAGCTTGAGCTGCAAAAAAAGAAACAATTGTGGAGGAATTTTAAGGAGAAGGGTGACCATCAGGCGCAGGAACAGTATAAAGCTCAGGCCAGGATGGTAACAAGGGTGGTAAGAAAAGCAAAAGTAGATTACGAAAGGAAATTGGCCACGCAGGCTAAAGAGAATCCCAAACAGTTTTTTCAATATGTTGCAAGTAAAAGGAAAAATGCTCATGGTAGAATGATCTTAAAAAATGCTGAGGGTAGGGAGGTAACTGAATCAGTTGATATTGTGGAATTACTGAGCGAGCACTTTGCAAGAGTATATCACCCAGATGGTGACTTTGCAGGAATGGAAGAACCAACAGCTTATACTGGAATTGTGATGAATGAAGTAGAGGTAACTAGTCTATTACAGAACCTCAATGTCAATACATCTGTGGGATTGGATGGTATACCAGCTCGTGTCGTACGTGGAGCGGCCAAAGAATTGTCAGTGCCCTTGACCATTTTGTTTAATTTGAGCCTGAGGACTGGGTCAGTCCCAAGGGGGTGGAAAGAGGGGAAAATAGTTCCACTGCACAAAGGTGGTTCCAAGGCTGCTGTTGAAAATTACCGGCCAATCAGCATAACAGGAATCATTATCAAGGTCTTAGAGAAAATAGTCAAGAGGAAAATACAAGATTGGATAGAAGAAAATGGGATACTGTATCGGGGACATCATGGTTTTGTGAAGGGTAGGTCATGCCTCAGTAACTTGCTCACATATTATAACACAGTGACGGCTGAACTGGATAAGGGTAATGGGTTTACGGTGATTCTACTGGACCTTGCCAAGGCCTTTGACAGGATACCACATGGAATTCTAATCAGTAAATTGGGGCATATGGGGATGGACATAGGGTTGGTGAGATGGATAGGAGGGTGGTTGACGGAGAGATATCAGAGAGTGGTTTACTCAGGAGTAGAGTCCACAAGACGGCCTGTGACTAGTGGTGTGCCACAAGGATCTGTTCTTGGACCACTGCTGTTTAATTTGTTCATAAATGATATAGGAAATGATCTGAGAGGAACAGTTCATTTGTTTGCGGATGATGCGAAGTTGGGTAGGGCAATAGTGAATGCAGATGACGTCAAATTTTTGCAGGATGATTTGGATAGATTGGAGGTCTGGGCTAAGGAGAATGGATGTCAGTTTAATGTGGCAAAATGTAAGGTTATGCATTTTGGGGTGAAAAGATTGGAGGCAGTTTACTGCATTGGTGGAACCGTGCTCCAGGAAATTGATGAGGCACGAGATTTAGGAGTGTTGGTAGATAAGGAATTGAAATTTAGGGGACACATTGCAAAAGTGGCCAAATCAGCTCATCAAATCACTTGGTTGCTGAAGAATACGTTGACAAGCAGGTTATTGTTCCTCTGTATCGAGCCTTGATAAGACCCCATCTAGACTACTGTGCTCAGATTTGGTCACCTAGGTTTCTTCTTGATGGGGAGGAGGTGGAGAGGATCCAGAGGCGAGTGACCAAGATGATAGCAGGTCTGTGGAATGAACCGTATGAGAACAGGTTGAGGATTTGTGGGTTGCAAAAATTGGTTGATAGGCAGAGGAGGGGAGATATGATTGAGACATTCAAATTACTGAAGGGTTTCTATAAAATTAATTCAGAAGATATTTTTGAGAACAGGGCTGGTTGTGGGAGGACTAGGGGACATCCATGGAAACTGGGCAAAAGTGTGGTTAGTAAAGGTGTTAGAGCTGGGTTCTTTACTTTTAGAGTAGTGAATGAGTGGAATGTGCTCCCTGAGTCTGTGGTGGATGCTGTGACAGTGAATGAGTTTAAGGCGAGGTATGATAGGTACTGTATGAATGTCAAATAGTTGTGATGAATATGATTTGGGGCCTCCCTCGATGAGTCTAATGACTCCCTGGAGTTGCCCGTAATAATAGTAATAGTAATAATAGTAATAATATATGTATTTTTTGGTATTTTGGAAAAATTCAGCAAAAGCAGTAAATTAATTATTAATGCAGACAAGACAAAATTAAAAGTTTATGGAATTTTGGACTAACCCCTAAGAGAGAACCCTTCACTATACTTGGAATTCCGTTCTCCACTTACCCAGTATTACCAGTCCAAGAATTTATATACAAAAACCTTGAAATGTTAGAAGACTGGAAAATAGGGCCACTCTCCTTTTCTTCTAAAGCCATAGTACTCAAAACCATAATCTTTCCTGCTCAGTTGTACATAATGAATATTACAGACATCACAGAAGCTGAAGAAAAGCAATTATATAGTAAGCCTCTGCAATTTTTTTTTGGTCCTGCTGATTCCAAGAAGTTAAAAAGGAATTTCTTCAACTATCAAAGAAGCATGGAGGATTTGGACTTCCAGTCTTAAAATTCTGCTATCTAAGCAATACAGCTTCTAAAATCTATAAAATATTGCAGACTGATCACACATGTGCAGACCTTCTTTACTACTTGGGTTTTCATCTTCCCCTCTTTGGAATTAATGATTACACAGGTCCAAAAGCTGAGATTGTTCCTGAATACTACAACACTTTGTGCTTAGCTCTAAGGCTGCTAAAACACTCTGGGATTTGCATTCTTTCCATTAAAATAAGTAAAATTTGGTACAAAGAAATCTTTAATCTTTTGCCTTGAAGTTCCACAGTTGGGTACAGACAACAATATTTTGTTTCATAACTTGAGGAAGTTCCAAGGATACCCTAACAGGAGAGATCTTGCTTGGAGAATTGCATATGGCCACCTTCCAGTCAATACCATCAAATGGAAGTACTTTAACACTGCCGATCCAATCTGTGACATCTCTTACCGAATGGAAACAGTGGAACATGCATTCTACAGCTTCCCTCTTGCTCTGCGTATTTGGAACAGATTAAGTAATGTGTTGGGCATTCCACTATTTACAACAGAACAGGTTATTTTTTTTACAATACCCACTACCTCTCAGCAATGAGAAGAAATATTTTGATTTTTATAATTAATGAATTAAAATACCATTTATGGAAGGTTAGAAAGAAACATGGATTTGAAAACCAGCAATATGACATCCAAATGCTTTATAATATTGTATTGTGGAAATTTTATTGTTCAGTCAGACGATTTTTGTATTTAGAAAGAAGCATTCTAGGAGATATCAAATTTATGACTAGTTGGTGTAGACCACCCACATTATGCAATATTCACCAGGGAGAGATAAAATTCTGTCTATTCTTGCTATGAGAGGTTTTTTAAATAGTTCCATTCTCCTAATTCAATGTGGTCTTATAGTCAATTGCAGAAGATGACTGGAGAGCAACCCCAGACAGAGAAGGCCAACTCAAGACAGTTAACCCAGATGGGGCTAACCACCTGGATATTAGTCATCTTTGCACTTTAGTTTCGATTGGTCTTTTGGTTGTTCATTTATATGAGAATGGTGAAAAAGGAAAACTGATCACTATATGATGATATAAAACAGCCCAATCCTTTTCTCTCTCTCATGCTATCTATCTGTCTTTCTTTCTCCTAATACTATCAGGCTCTCTTGCACCCCCATACTAACTACTGTAGGCCTATGATAAGCAACCCTTTACGTTTTCATCTCAATAAAGGCCTAAACATGCATATCATAATGCATGTCTGCAAGGAGATGTACTTTGCATTATGGGATACTAAGGCAAGTGATGTGAAGTCATACTATCTTTACCACGAGTTGTCCCAGTCCTGAAAATACTTCAGGCGCAAACTACTTTGTTTGCTTAGACTTGGATAAAGGATTAAATCAAGTATATAATTTCTTGATATCTTTAATTTATAGTATACATGAAAAAACTTGATTTATAATATACATGAAAAAACCAAGTGAAAAATCTTCCAACAGTATACAGCTTGTAAAGAACTAAAACCATGATGGTTTTAGTTCTGGAGCACAAGATTTCTGTACAACTCAGAATTGGCATTTGGACAATGGAAACTATTGGAATCAAGACTATTGAGTATTTTTCTGATGTCCTTCTGACAAAAAATTATAGAAAGCATATTGTACATAGTTTGTGAAATAGTGGAAGAGGATGTCTTAATTGTTAAACAAAAGTTGAGGAAAAGTCTAATAACAAGAACTGAAAACATGGAAGAACAGAAGTAATTTCTGTATATCTAGTAATTATTTCTTACCCCACTGTTTGGATTGCCAACAAAGACAAGTTTTCTTTGTATCAACTGCCCTCTTCAATACAATTCCTCCAATTCTTCTTTGGTAGAATCTTCTGGAGTCAAGCAAGGAGAATTGTGCCTATGTAGGAACATAGGCACAATTCTCCATTCTGATGTTTGCTCACATTACTATTCCTTGATATTCAAGAAGTATGCCCTTGTGTTTTAGTATCAAATACTATGCCTACTCCTTCATTTCCCTTATCATTATTGCCTGAATTTTGTCATTATTTAGAAGAATCTCACCTGTTTTTCATCTTTGTTTCAGTAACATATTATATCACTCTGGTAGGTCTCTAATTCTTCTGCTAGTTCTACTTCTTTTCTATTGATGCTTTTATGTTAACCATGCCAATCTGATATTCTACTCATGTTGAGTTGGAGTTTTTGCTAGTAGCTGACATTTCACTGTTTGTTCTGATTCCCTAATGAAAACAGCCAGAACCTTGTTTAACCCAGCAACACCCCATCCAGCATTCAATCATCATGCACCAGTAATACTATATTTCACAGAAATTATTATAAAATCATTACTCTTAAAAGCCTATATAGTCTGTTCAGCAGCATCTTTTCAACAGTAATTCTCCACTATCAAGAAAACCTCTTCTCTGTATGGCTACAACTGAAAAATTATAAACAACGTCAACAACCATTTTTCTCTCAATTCTACAAAAAAAGAGATGACTCTCACAGGATATATATTCTTATATTCAGGAGACACCTATATGTGTTATTGATATCCTAAAGAAATTTCATCCTTCAATCACATACAAACTCATGAACCAAATCAAGTTCCTTTTAACTATTCATAAAGGTAAAGTACAACTGCTGTTGTTAGCAGCTATCAAATTCTCTATAGCTGCAACAAATCCTATTTTGGGAAAATTGGTTTTTCCATCACAAAACATATTTCTGAATACCAACCCTATATATTGAACTGAATGGTGTCATAATTTTGGCCTTGTAAAACATTAGCCTGCATTAACTGAGAACTAACCTGTATGATTATTTAGGATAAGCTAAGCTAAGTTTCTACATACACCGGTGTTCAAAACCTAAGAATGAACACACCAAAAATTCAGACAAATCAGCTTGTGGCAATTTGTATAAATGACAAGAAGAAAGCAGGTACACATTCAAGTTTTTGAATCATATGTAAAAGGGGTCACATGGTAGCACTCAACAGGATAAGCAGCAAAAGACTGCAGTAAGAGCTGTGTTTGAAGGAAGCTGTTTTCGTGAAGAAATAAAGTTGCAAACTTATGTCTTGTAATGTCTTAAAGACATCATCAAAATGATTTCACGTGGGGAAGAATTATTGAAAAGCTTGAGGAATGCCACACAGTTACTGTTGTTGCTAGAGAACTTGGAATCTCAATATTGTATCCAGGTTCTGGGCAGCATTTCAAACATCTGGAATGTGTTCCAGATGTTTGCTAAGAGGTTGCCTTTGTTCTACCGCAAAGCATGAAGACAGATTTTTGGTTATAACAGCAAAAAATAATCGATGCACCATGGCAGGTCAGTTTGCTAGTCGGCTCTATTCAAGCAGGTATGTGGATATCTCAACAAACTGTGGCAAGACGTCTGCGACAAGTAGGCGTATACACCTGAAGGCCTGTGGTCTGCGTTCCTTTATCCACAGCTCATCATAGGGCACGTTTTTAGTGGTGGTGTATCCATAAAAATTGGCCATTGGGCTAATGTACTGTTTACAGATGTGTCATTTAGTCTTTCCTCTGATTCTAGACAAAATCTTAATCTGGTGTGAAAGTAGTACTGCTTACCTCACAAGAATGTTCTTGTAAGGGATAGATATGGCAGTGTGGGATCATGGTGTGGGGAGGCATTATGCTAAATTAATGCACTGAGCTACAAGTGCTGAAAAAAAGGACTATGACTGGTGAATGATATTGCACTGAAGTTCTTCAACATGTTGAATTGTTCCATGATGCTATAAGCAAAGAATTCATTTTTGCCTACAGTACCGATCGAATTAACTGGCCAGCATGCTCCCCGGTTCTCAACCCTATAGAATACATTTAGGATACAATAGAGAGAACCATTGCTGCTTGAAATTCCCCTCCAGAATACAAACAAGTTCTTCTCCTTGCTCTGAAGAAGGAGTGCACCAGTTAGCCTCAAAAACTCCTGAATCACTTTTCCAAAAATGTGTTTCAATTTAATTTGTACAAAATTTATAACACATTTTTTGTGTAATATAAGTTATTAGTATGCTGGCAATAAATTTATATCCACATTTGGCTGTAGTCACGAAAATTTTTTCATATACAGGTAAAAATGTAGCTTATCCTTAGCTTTCGAATGGAATGTGTTCCAGATGCGACACTGGTGTAGATGCACCTACAAATTTCAATGTCTTTTTTTTTTTTTTTTTCAAAAGCAAAAAATTAAAAAATGCTGAAGTTCATCCAAATCTCATTATTGCTGATGGACTTTCTATGCCAAAAATATGGAATATTTTCATTATTAACTGTTTTTTTTTTTTAATGTTTGTTTAGGATGCTAATAGTGTAATAATTTTAACCTACTTCTCTTGCTGCTACACAGAAAAAGATACCATTTTGCATGCACTGGTTGTTTTTTTATTTTAATTTATTAATATGCTAACTTCTTCTTAGAGTGCCATCTCCTATCGGCAACCACCTTGGCAACTTTTTGAGTAATCCTCAGCTGCTCTGAACAGTTCCTCAGGGCTCAGGCTAGTTCACTGTCTGATGTCTGCCAGCAAAAATTTTCTCCATCTTCCATGTCCTCTTCTTCCATTTATCTTCCTTTTTATAATCAACTGAAGTATGTTATATTTTTTATTATGAAGTAGGTGACCAAGATAGGCAGTTTTTCTTCTTTTTATGATATCTAAAAGTTCATGTGATTTTCCCATTTGTTCCAGTACTTCTTGATTGGACATTTTTGCTTTCCATGGGATTTTTAACATTCATCTGTATAACCATATCTCAAAAACTTCAAGGTTTTTTTATCGATGTTGTCTTCAAGGTCCAAGTTTCTGCACCTTACAGCAGTACAGACCATATAACGATGCATGCATTTAACCATGCATACTCAAGCTCTGAATTCAAATTGCAGTTACTCAGTGTTGATTTCATCAGGAGAAAAATTTTTTTTTTCTTGCCAGTTCAATTCTAACTTTTATTTCCAATTCTGGATTGCATTCTTCATTTAACATCCGAGATATTGAAATTTTGTCACTCTTTCTATTTGCTTCCCATTTAAATAAAGTGCTGAATTAAGAATTGTTTTCTTGCTTATTACTATGAATTTATTTCGATGATATTTATTTTTAACCCCATTTTTTCACTCTCTTCATTCACTAGTTCAAGAAGATTTTGAAGATCCTTAATATTGTCAGTCAGGAGAGCTGTGTCATCAGCATATCAGATGTTATTGATGATTTCACCATTTACATTAATCTCTTCCTCTTCTCTTCCTTTTAAGATTTTTTGAATATGGCTTCTCAGTATATGTTAAAAAGGAGAGGCAATAGGATACATCCTTGCCTTACTCCTCGTTTGATGTTAATGGGTTCTGTAATAATGTTATCAACTTGAAGAGATACCTTTTGGTACAGTGATGGTAATTTATGAGACATAAATCAAAATATACATATCTAATTTTTTTTTCTTTTAATTAAATTTCTGTACTGTGAGTATGCATGCTTATTCTGACGGACTTATTGGAAGTTTGCATTGAGCAAAAAACCATGTTTTACTGCAGAGAAAAAAACTGAATTTACTTTGTCTTCATTTTTTTGGCATAAAATGTAAGTAACATTTTAGAGTTACATCAAACATGATTGATAGACCATGATGTTGTGGGAATGTCTGGCCTGATTGGCCAAGTTTTTAGCACATCCACTCTCCAACCAAATGGATACAGGCTAAAATCCTGCTGTCAGCAAGAATTTTGGTGATTATCTTTATTTTTATTATTATTATACGGGTGCGTGTATCCATGGATTCCAGAGATTAATTGTGGAAGATCTACTAAAATTTATACACAGACACAAAAACCTATCATATACCTCTCTTTAAATTCATTCACTGTCAGGGCACTCACAGCTAATTCTTGCAATCCATTCCACACAGTCAATTTGTCTGTGTGGAAAGTTTCCTATTTGTCATGCAGTGAAAAATTTTCTTTGCATCAATTTTATAAAACTGCTTTAATAACTAATATGTTTCTATCATCTCCCCTCTTTTTTCTGTCTGTCAATTAATTGCAACCAACACATAGGTAACATTCCACATGTTCCCTATGTGTTGGTTCCACAGATGTCACCTGCTTCGTCACTCATCTCTGAATCCTGTTTACAACTTTCTGATCCCCAAGAAACCCAGGTGACCAAAAATGTGCACAGTAGTCAAGAGGCAGCTGAATCATAGTCTTATAAAAAAGGATAATAACTTCCCTATCTTTACTTTTTAGCATATTTTTCAACATACAAGTCTTTTGAACTATTTTACCAGCTTTTGCAATATGCCTTCTGAACTTCAACTCCCTACTACTAATATCTGCAAGTCTGTAGCCTCATCAATTTCCTGCAATTCAGTACCATCAATGTGATATGCAGTTGTACCATTTTCAACCCAAAGTGTAAAACCTTATATTCTGCAACAGTAATTAACAGTCATTAGCACAATGCCAGTTTATTTAAATCATCCTGCAGGATATCTACTTCATCTTGTGAGTGTAAGTGAGAGTATTAGTGCGCAAAAGCTGAGGGTGAAAGAAATGATAGTCGTAGCGGGAACGAATGATTTGAAAGGAGATAAATTTGATATGAGAGAGGATGTGAAGGAATTATTAGAGGTAGCAAAAGAAAAGAGTGACAGAGTTAGGATAGTGAACCTGTTGCTGCAGTATGACAGAGAAGAGTTTAGAAGGAGGGCCATGATCGCAAAAGACTTTATGCGCAGGTTATGCTGATGGTGTGGTGTGTAGTTTGTGGATGTGTGGAGTGAGTTTGATGGGTGAAAGGATTTGTACAAGATGGATGGCTTACATTTGAATGGATTTGATGTGCGAAGACTGGAAAAAGTGTTGCTGAGTGAAGTGAGAGTGGATGTGCAAAATCAGGGAAACTAGAACTATTAAGGAGGGTAGGAAGTGGATATGCAGACATCAGTGAGGCATTTGAGTGTAAGAATGTTTATAATGTGCCTGAGCCAGTACGAAGGACAAAATATCACAATGGGATAGATAGTATAACGCATCAAGATAGGGGTGGGACAAGCTTTATACTGTTCCTGCACCAGCAGGTCACCTTTCTCCTTAAATTCCCTCCACAATTGTTGTTTCTTTTTTTTTTTGCAGCTCATGCTTAATGGTGTTTTTCATCCATTTAGCCGCTACTTGATTTATTATTCGGACTCTTGGTATACAGTCAACCATTGCCTCCTGCAAACACTTCTTAACTACCTCCCATGCTCTATCAACATCCAGCCCTTGCAGTTTTACATGCCATGGCACTGAGCCAAGCACACTCCTAAGCTTGTCATACTTACCACCCAGGTAATTCCACATGTACCCTGTCTTTACTGTAAATTCCACTCCTTTAGCCACCTCCCAAGTCATGACCTTATGATCACTCTCACCAATTAGTGGCAACATGGTCATGTTCGTTACAACCACATTCTCAGATGCGATTACTAGGTCAAGCACTCTCTGCCCCCTGGTATTTTCCATTACATGCTGTCACAGATAGTTGCCCCTTAATAACTGCATAAAATCCAATTCCTTCCTCCCATGTGCCCTCTCCTCCTTCCACTCATTTCTTCTATTTGCCTGTGCATACTATCCCCACCATCTATTCCATCACCTGGTCTATAGCAGCACCCAATTGTATATATTGTTCTACTAGCCTCTATCTCGCACCAAATAGCTTCAAATGTGCTCTTTTCTCTATCCTGCAGTTCAACTTCTATACTCCTTGGCTGCAACTCATCAGCTATCATCGATAACACTCCCCCCCATTTTTATTTCCCCTGTCACTCCTAAACATGCTATACCCGTTACATTCAATCCCACTAGCTTTATCATCTTCTGTCAGCCATGTTTCACTAATACCAACAACCTGTGGCCTGGAAGTGCCAACCAAGGCCAAAAACTCCTCCTTCTTGTTCCTGATACTCCTGGCATTAGTGTACATGAACTGCAGAAGCCCGTTAGTCCCATCCCTACTTTGATGCCTTATACTAAGTATCCAAATTCTGATTTGTTGTTCTTCATTCTCGCTCAGGCATATTATACTCATTCATACACTAAACTGCCTCCCTAAAGTCTGCATATCTAGTTTCCCTGAGTCTGTACATCCACTTCATTCATCAACATTTTTTCAAGCCTCCATACACCAAATCCATTCAAATGTAAACCATCCATCTTATATAAATCCTTTCACCCATCAAACTCATTCCACACATCCACAAATTCCACACCACTCTCCATGCATAACCCGTGCATAAAGTCATTGGCAATTATGGCCTTCCTTCTAAACACTTCACTGTCAAACAGCAGCAAAATACTCACCATCCTAACTCTCTCACTCTTCTCTTTTGCTACCTCTAGTAATTCTCTCACATCCTCTATCATTTTCATTTTGTCTTCTTTCAAATCATTTGTTCCTGCCACGACTATCATTTCTTTCACCCTCTGTTTTTGCACTCTAATAGACTCGCTGATGTCCTTAATGTTCGCACCCAGTTGGTATTTCGTCAAACTCTCAACTATCACACCTCTTAATAACGAATCTCCATACAGCACTCACTCCTTCGTTTTGTTTACGTTTATGAACATTCTCTTATTTTTCGTATCAGACTTTCGCCGTTTATCGGTACGTTCGGTACACATTTTTACATACGCTCCAGTTGCTGCTTTGCTCTATGTATTGCTCTGCTCAGCCGTGCGATTTGACTACTTGCATCTATCTCACCATTTTCATTATCATTTAAATCATCCATTCGTTCTGTATTTTTACCTTCAATTACACTTTCAATGTCGCTCTCACACCTATCTGGTTCTACCTCGCAATTTCTTATCACATCACTATTTTCTATATTCTGACTTTCTTTAACGATATCGCTCTTGCCACCCGAAACACACTTTAGATCCTCATTCTCCTTATACTTTCTGCACATATTCACTTCACTATCAACATCTAACCAGACTCCAACCGCTCTCTGCAAAGCATACATCTCACAGACAGCGCATTGCATAAACTCCATGGTGACCTGGCTGCCATTTTTTTTTAATTGGTGCCATGTGGATGCTATCGTATCTTAAAAATAATAATTGAAATAACACAGAAAACACACAAAAATCGCACAGATACACTACTATACGAAAAGCAAACAATACTACGTATAATTCTAGTAAAATTGCCAATGATAACATAAAATACTACTGATCTTTTCAGGTGCACTCGCAAACCAACAATCATATCAGTGCGACACCTACCAAAAATGACCATGTTGCCACCTACTGGTGAGAGTGATCATAGGGTCTTGACCTGGGAAGTGGCTAAATGTGTGAAATTTTTGGTTAAAATAGGGTACATGTGGAAGTACCATGCTGGCAATTATGACAAGCTTAGGGGATCACTTGGTTCAGTGTCATGGCATGTAAAACTGCAAGGGCTGGATGTTGACAGGGCATGGGAAGTTGTCAAGGAGCATTTGCAGGAGGTTATGGCAGACTGTATACCTAGAGTCTGAATAGTAAATCAAGTAGGGGTTAAATGGATGAATAACACCATTAAACTTGAGTTGCAAAAAAAGAAACAACTGTGGAAGGAATTTAAGGAGAAAGGTGACCTGCAGGCACATGAATGGTATAAAGCGCAGGCCAGAAGGGTAACGAGTGTGGTGAGAAAAGCAAAAACGGATTATGAAAGGAAATTAGCCATGCAAGCTAAAGAGAATCCCAAACAATTCTTTCAATATGCTGCTAGTAAAAGAAAAACTGTACATGGCAGAATGATTTTAAGGAATGCTGATGGTAGGAAGGTCACTGAATCAGTCAATATAGTGGAATTACTGAGTGAGCACTTTGCAAGAGTATATCATCCAGGTGATGACGCTGAACGAATGAAGGAACCATTCGTTTATATGGGAATTGTGGTGAATGAAGTGGAGGTGAATAGTCTATTACAGAATCTTAATGTGAATACATCTGTGGGATTGGATGGTATATCAGCATGGGTCTTACGTGAAGCGGCTAAAGAATTGTCACTGCCCTTGACCTTATTGTTTAATCTGAGTCTCGGGTCTGGTTTAATCCCGAAGGGTGGAAAGAGAAGGAAAATAGTTCCACTGCATAAAGGAGGATCCAAGACTACTGTTGCAAATTACCGACCAATCAGCATATCAGGAGTTGTTGTCAAGGTCTTGGAGAAAGTAGTCAATGGTAAAATACAGGAATGGATTGATGAAAATGAGATACTGTATGGGGGGACAGCATGGTTTTGTGAAGAGGTGATCATGCCTCAGTAACTTGCTCCGGTTTTATAACACAGTGACAGCTGAACTGGATAAGGGTAATGGGTTTACAGTGATACTGCTGGACCTGGCTAAGGCCTTTGACAGGATACCACATGGAAGTCTAATCCGTAAACTGCAACATATGGGAATGAATATAGGGTTGCTGAGATGGATAGGAGGGTGGTTGATGGAGAGATACCAGAGAGTAGTTTACTCAGGAGTAGCATCCAAAAGACGGCCTGTGAGAAGTGGTGTGCCGCAGGGTTCTGTTCTTGGACCACTGCTGTTTAATTTGTTCATTAACGATATAGGGAAGGATCTGAGAGGAACGGTTCATTTGTTTGCTGATGATGCTAAGTTGGGTAGGGCAATAGTGAATGCAGAAGATCTGGAAATTTTGCAGGATGATTTGGATAGATTGGAGGTATGGGCTAAGAAGAATGGATGTCAATTTAATGTGTCAAAATGTAAGGTTATGCATTTTGGGGCGAAAAGATTAGCAGCAATATATCACATTGGTGGAACTGTACTCTAGGAGATTGATGAGGCCAGAGACTTGGGAGTGTTGGTGGATAGGGAGTTGAAGTTTAGGGGCACATTGCAAAAGTAGCTAAATCAGCTCATCAAATCACTTGGATACTGAAGAATTCTTTGACGAGCAGAGATAAGCAAGTTATTGTTCCTCTGTATCGAGCCTTGATAAGTCCCCATCTTGATTACTGTGCCCAGGTATGGTCACCTAGTTTTCTTCTTGATGGGGAGGGGGTTGAGAGGATCCAGAGGCAAGTGACCAAGATAATAGCAGGTCTATGGAATGAACCTTATGAAAACAGGTTAAAGATTTGTGGGTTGCGGAAATTGGTTGATAGGCAGAAAAGGAGAGGTATGATTGAGACATTCAAATTACTGAAGGGTTTCTATAGGATTAATTCAGAGGATATTTTTTAGAACAGGACTGGTGGTGGGAGGACTAGGGGCCATCCATGGAAGCTGGGCAAGAGTGTGGTTAGTAAGGGTGTTAGAGCTGGGTTTTTTACTTTTAGAGTGGTGAATGAGTGGAATAAGCTGCCAGAGTCTGTTGTGGGTGATATGACAGTGAATAAGTTCAAGGCAAAGTATGATAGATACTGTGTGAATGTCAAATAGTTGTGATGGACATGATGTTTAGAGCCTCTTTCGATGTGTCTAAGGATTCCTTGGAGTTGCCCGTAATAATAATAATAATAATCTTTGTCAGCAATGGAATACCCTTTCCCTTTAAATCTTTCCATATTTTCATTAATATACAAAATCAAAGAGTTGTGTCCCTAGTACAGAATCCTGAGGTACTCCATTAGTTACCCTTATTCTCCTAGTTTCCACTCCACCATGTTCTCCTCTCTTGTGTCTGTCAGTTATCCCCCCCCCTGCTATCTATGCTACCAGTTTCGTATCCATTCCCATTTCTCCAACTTTTGTACTAACTTTTCACGTGGTAATCTGTCAGATGCCTTTGCAAAGTTCAGTATTTACATAGTAGCCATTTACTTTATCTGCTGTTAATCTGTTATAAAATGTGAGTAAATTACTAAGATCAGCCCTACCTTTTACAAAACTGAGCTGCCCACTATAAAGTATCACATACATATCCATTCACTGTTGGATTTTACCTTTAATCAACTTTTCCAATACTTTAACAATCACTCCCAAAATATTAATTGGTCTGTACTTAGCAACTTCTGTTTTAGTGCCATCTTTATGTAATAGAACTATCTTATCCTCTTTCCACTTTCTCGGAACCTTTCCTGAGCAGAGACTTGGATTGAATAACTTCATCAAAGGCAATGCCAGTTCTCTTGCATATTCATGTGGTATATGGGCTGATATGCCGTCCAGTCCCAGTGTTGTATCTGCATTGATATTTTTAATATGCTGACTATCTCATATTAATCTAAATCAATTTTGAAATGAGCCACTCTCACATCGGCAAATGCAAAATCTCCACATGTATGATACACCTTGGCAAAGTGATCGCTCAGCATCTCAACTATTTTGTTTGCCTCTGTGATCTTCCTACCATCAGCATGCATTATCCTTTGGTTATCCAGTCATTCTTCCTCTTACTTGTTACATAATGAAAAAACTCTTTTGGATGTACTTTGGCCTCTTTGGCTAATTTTTTCTCATAATGTGATTTGGCCTCTATTACCATACTAGTCACCCTTTTGCTTGCATTTTATACTGCTCATGCATATCCTGATCACCTTTTCTTTATATTCCCTGTACAATGTTTTTTTTTTTTTTTTTTTTAGTAACTCTTGTTTTATATCTACTAATCCACCTAACCTTCACTTGGTTTATCCTCCTGACTGTGAGAACACAGTCTGATACTTCTCTCAAATAATCCCCAACCACTTCCCAAGTACTGCTGACATCCCTTCCTTATAGTTTCTCAAGCCATGGAACTTCTCCAAGATGCTTCCAAGTCTGTCAAAATTACCAATTTTATATTTCAGCATAAATCCTTTCTTGACAGAGTATTCCACATGTTTGTCAATTCCCAGAACAAGACTGCATTGCCACGCTCCCTAGTGTGAGGGAGATAAATTTCATTTCTTTTTTATGAGACCACCACCATTCTGCTTATTAGAGGGCTAAAGTGATGATAAAATGTGTGATCTCTAGATCATGGTTTCTGGTTAATTTTGCAGTTAGTTTTTGAAGTTAGTTTTGCATTAAGCACACCCACCTAATAACGTGTTGTTCGACCTATCTGTGCAATTGCAGCTCGCAGACTCCTAAGAACAGATTTCACAAAGCGTTGAACATACTCCATGCATAATTTGACCAATGTCCATTGCAGCAACTCCACCAATTCACTCATTTCATGGAGAAGGATCAGCAGTTCTCACACCCCTGTTCTAGTATATCCCACACATGCTCAGTTGGGTTACTGTCAGGGGAGTTTGGGGACCAAGGCAATGTGGCAAATTCGTTGTTGTGTTCCTCCAACCACTCAGTAGTTTTTTGAGCCAGATGACAAAGTGCATTGTCATGTTGAAAGATGGCACTGTGGTCAGGGTAGACCTCCTCCTGCAGATATATTATTATTAATACTCCAAGACCTCATGGAGTGAAAGACTCATCTGGGAGATGGAGATGATTGGCTAACAGGTCCCGGTAGCATTCACCATTCAGTGTTTGTGTGATAAATACCAACAAACCTAGGGCATGCCAGGAAAAAGCTCCCAAGATCAATACCACCTCCACCAGCCTGTTGAATCCCAACGGTGCAACCAGGGGATAGAGCTTTATTCTGTTTATGCCAGATGCAAACGTGGCCATCGGCATGGTGCAGCAGTAAATAGGACTGATCTCTCCAGACAACCTTCTTCCATCTGTCGAGGGGTCCATTGCTGATGTTCCTTGGCCCATGTAAGCCATTTTTTTGCGCCGTTGGGATAAGTTAAATATGTTTTTCTTATCATTCTGTGTTGTAATCAATACCATGAAAATAAATAACATCTACTATGAACACATAAGCCTATCTATGCATAAGTCAATATCTTGCCTTCTTACTTTTCCTTTGTTTCTAGCATTGATGATTTTTCAAACACACAACATTCAGTATTGTTTATTTTTCGCCAGAAAGAGAGAGAGAGGAGAAGAGAACCTTGTCCTGATGGTATCTCTTCAGTTGTTGTGAGCTTTGTGCTGCATTGTTTACTCATCTTTTGATATCTACTTTCAACTTAAAATAGCCCATATTCAGTTCATTCTTAAGAATGGTGACATATCATAACCATAAAATTACTGTTGATTTTCTCATTTCAGTTCTTTCCAGTGTAATGGAGAAAGGATTCTGTCACTTTTCTAAATGTGGCAACATTTGGGGAAATCTTAAGTGGCTACACTGGTTATTTCTAATGCATTTGATTGGGCTTTATGCAAAGGTTTATTAAGTAAGCTACCATTATATGGTGTAACTATCGCAACTGGGTTGCCTACTTTTTTCTGGTTAAATATTGCATGTGATAATGGACAGATCATTGCATTGAAACTTTTAAACTAATGCTGGACTTTCAGGCTCTGTTTTTCACCTAATCTCTTCCTTCTGTATATTAGTAACCCACTCCCATTTATTGCAAAATGAATCCACAGTTCTTCTGATGACAGCTCTGCTCTTCTCTTTCTCATTTGTAAAGCCTTGTACCACAAAGATTGCTGAAATTTTCAATATACCAACACCTACAACCCTAAATTCTGATCTCAAAGATACTTTTCATTGATTTCTGATAACTTTATTAATTTCACATTTTCAGTAAAACTAAAGTATGTTTTTATTTCTTGCAAAAAAATTTTAAAAAAATAATAATAATAACCCTTTGCTTTCAGTTCTTAATTTTAAAATTTCCAAATCTCTGGACAAGATAAGATTTCTCTTCAGATAAATCTAATTCCAGTCTCTCATTTATCACAGGGATGGCCAGACACATACTTGATGGTATTCGATCCCCCACCCCCAATATCTCTTGTTTCCAATGTTTTCAATATGCTGGTCTGGTTGGCTGTGTGGTTACATATACGTTCTCCATTAACAGGCTATGAATTCAAATCCTGTCATGAACATAGATATCTTTAGGTGGGAGATGAATTTCATTGCCCAGTGAAACAAAAAAACAAATAAAGTTCTGGAGCAGAACTTTTTTTGTTTTCTGGAGCAGAGTTTCCAGACCAGTTAAAAAACAAAATATATTTAATATTATTAATAATTATATAATTAATTAATTATAAAAATGAAAAAAAAATCCTTAGACCTATTCACAGTATGGATGTACTGAAGTATTCATGGGTGGGAGCCACATAAAAATGTGTATATATGAGGGTGGTCTGAAACGTTCTCGGCCTCGACCATAGATGGCAACACTATTGGCAAGATTTTTTTTTTCTAAGTTGGTACATCTGGCATATGCATCCATGTGAAATTGCAAGTCATTTTATCAAGTAGTTTGTTTTATACAGTTGTCTGAAGCAAAAGTGTTGTCTATATCCCTTGAAATGGATAAAATTGAGTATCGTGCAGTTATAATTCTTTGTAAAAGAAGGTTTAAAGCCCAAAGAAATTCATTCCAAGTTCATAAAAGTTTATGGGCACTCTTTTCCTTTGTTTTCGACAATTAAGAAATCGGCTGCCGAGTTTAAACATGGCCGTACCAGCCTTGAAGATGATCCACATGAAGGACATCCAAAAAGTGTAACCACACCAGAAATCATTGATCAAGTGCATGATATGTTATTGGATGACCGGCTCGTCAAAGTGCGTGAAATTGCTGAGACTGAGACTATAAACATTTCAAAAGAACATGTAGGATATATTTTGCAAGAAGAATTGCAAATGAAAAAGCTTTGTGCAAGAAGGGTGCCATGCTTGCTCACAGCAGATCAAAAATGCACTCGCATGAAAAGCTATGAACAGTGCTTGGAGCATTTTAACAAGAATAAAACTGATTTTGTGTGTCAATTTATTGCTATGGATGAGACTTGGATTCACCATTACAAAAACAGATTCCAAACAGCAGTCAAAACAGTGGACAGAAGCCGGTTGTTCAGCGCCAAAGAAGACAAAGTTGGTTCCATCAGCAGGAAAAGTCATGGTATTGGTGTTTTGGGATGCTAAAGGCATTTGATTTATTAATTATCTTGAAAAGGGTAAAACAATAACCAGGGAATATTATTCCGATCTTTTAACCAGACTTGACAAAAAAATTTGTGAGAAAAGACCCAGTTTGCAGAATAATAAAATCATCTTTCATCAGGACAATGCACCTGCCCACAAAGGTGTTTTGGCAATGGGAAAATTAAGGGATCGGCACTATGAATTGTTGGAACATCCACCCTATTCCCCAGATTTGGCTCCCTCTGACTTCTGTCTCTTTCCAAAACTAAAACTTTTCCTTGCTGGTCAGCATTTTTCTTCAAATCAAGAGGTGATTGCAGCTGTAGAGGAGCATTTTGCCTGGAGTATCGCTGGAATAAATGTATTAGTGTTAAGGGAGATTATATTGAAAAATAAAAATAATTTTGAAATTATAAATTCATTTTTTCATTGTTAGGCCAAGAACTTTTCAGACCACCCTCGTGTGTGTGTGTGTGTGTGTGTGTTCTTTTTTTGCCCCCATTTTTTTATCTGAATTTTATAACTAACATTAATGGCAATACCATTATGGCCTTCAGATAAAGATTAAGAAATCCACTTGGAATTCTTATAAAAATCATTCTACTATTAATGTATCTATCCCTTAGCAGAATTCATGCCTCTTATAAACATAAGTATGGGGCAGCTCATGATGACCATTGGTCGTTTTCTCAGCTACTGCCAAAAATTTGAAATTCTTGGCAGTTCTAACATACTCAAAGTTAACATCATAAAGATCAAAGATGAGAAGTATCAATGGAAAATAAGTAGAGAAGCAGTCTGTCAACATAATTTACGTTATTGAGATGAAAAAAAAAAATAAAGCAGGTGTGATTTTGCTAAAGAATAACCATATGATGGGCAGTATTGATCACAGTAAGGAAGAAGTAGTCGTGACATTTAAGACAAACATTTTGAATAGCAGCAATTCCACAGAGTAATGTGGCCATTTTTCAAATTAGGGAATTGTAGATCTCACTGAAAGTTCTGTGAAGTGAAGGAATTTTTTGAGTCATTGGAGAGAGTTGCAGATAAAGAAAAAGGAAAAAAAAAAGCAGTCCTTGATGGAGATCTTAACAGCATGGTAGGAAAGAAATACCAGATATATAGAATTATTTTAAGAAAATTTGGAGAAAGAAGCAAAGCTAGTATAATCAACTCTCACTATAGAAAACTTTTAGGGACCACAGGAATAGTGTATAATTTGCTGTAGTGAATTTTGTTTAGAATAGCATTATGCCTGTTAGTTTTTTTTTTTTGCTAGAATGTTTTTAAGAGTTTTATGACAAATGAATTTATTATAATGGTGTTTGCTATAGTGAAAGGCATGTGTAATAATGGCATGTACCTGCTCAATTACTGTTCCAGACATATACAGGTCATTGCTCATCAACAGCTTTTTTTACTCCACTGCTGGATGAATGCCTCTCCATGTTTCTTCCATTCTGGCTGATCTTTTGCATCTCTCTTCTCCATATATGTCCATAACACCTTGTTATCTCATTATCCTATCTTACAGCTGGTCTACCTCGTTTCCGATAACCTGTTCTTGGTGTCCATTCTCTTGCTCTCTATTTCCATCTGTTGTCAGACATTCTTAACACATGTCATGCCAGTTTCATTTGTTGCCTTTTATTACTAATACAATGTCCATTACTTTTGTTTGCCACCTTATCCCAGTATTATTCTTTTTTTATGTGTGTTATTCACAAAATGGCTCTTTCCATGTTTCATTGTACTGTTTTCAGTTTCTCTAGGTAATTTTAGGCTTCAGGTTTCACTATCATAGATCATTGTTGGGTATACACACTGGTTATAGATCTTTCTTTTTAGGCAATTTAGTAAATTGCTTTTAAATTATTATTATTATTTCGTGACACAAAATAATAATAGCATAGTTTGCATATGTGAAGTCACTTCACAACTGGGATACTTGTATATAGGGGCTATTGACTTCACATCAGATATGTGCATTGCATTATAAGATATTAAAGCAACTGATGTGAAGTCAGTAGCCTCTATATACAAGTAGCCTAGTCATGAAGTGACTTCACATGCAAACTTTGCTTATTATTATTATTATTATTACCACCCCAAGACCTCATGGAGTCAAAGACTCATCTGGGAGGTCCTTTTATCACACATACAGCTCATTATACCGTGTTTTAAACACATTCAAACTTTGCAGACACCACATTCTCAGGCAAGGCATTCCAATCATTCACAACTCTGACCAAAAACAAACCTGTCTCTCACTCCCCTACTCACACCCACTTTATACAGTTTTCAGGGATGACCTCTTGTTCTCCCCTGATCTCCCACTATACTCTGTAATCATGTTCTCCAACATTGATACTATAACAACCCCTTACCAACTTGTAGGTTTCTATCATATCACCCCTCTTCCTCCTGTCCACCAGACTCTGCAAATTGCATCTTCTCAATCTTTCCTCATACTCGACATTCCAGAGGTCAGAAACTACCTTAGTCAGTCTCCTTTGGAATCTTTCCAACATCTCTTCATCCTTATGAAAACCCAGTGACCAAATCTGGGCACAATAGTCCATGTGTGGCCTAATCAAAGCCTTATACAGTGGAACAAGAATCTACCTACTTCTGCACATCAGTGTCCTCCGCATCATTCCCAGAAGCCTTTGTGTTGTCTTCACAATTTTGGCGATGTGTCCCCTAAATTTTAGATCATTATCCACTATCACCCGCAGATCTCTTATTTCCTCTACCTTCAACAATATATTCTCACCAAGCATAAATTCTGCATCCCATCCTTGTTTTCCAAATTTTAAAACCTTACATTTTGCAACATTGAACTCGCATCCCCATTCTGTGCCCAATCACTCAATCTATTCAAGACTTCCTGTAAGGCCACAACATCTTCACTACACTTCGTGGTTCATCCCAATTTTGCATCATCTGCAAACAACTGAATAATCTCCATCCAAATCTTCACCTATATCATTAATATACAAGTTAAACAGTAATGGACCTAAAACAGATCCCTGAAGCACTCCACTAGTGACTTTCCTTTTCCTGGATATCGCTCCCCCATACACAACTTGTTGATACCTATCAGATAGCCAGTCTCCAATCCAATGCACCAATCTAATATCCAACACCATCTGCTCTAGTTTGACTGTCAACCTATCATGTGGTACTCTATCAAAAGCCTTTGTGAAATCCAAGTATATTACTGTGTATCCTTTTCCTCTGTCCAAGGAAGCAGTCACTTTATTGTAATAAGTAGGTAGATTACTAAAACATGACCTCCCTTTAGCAAATCCATGCTGTCCATCAAAGATAATACCATTGTTATCAACCCAACTCTGGATCCTAGTTCTCACAAGCTTCTCCAACAACTTAACCACAACACCTGACACACAGATAGGCCTGTAGTTTGATGCTTGAGTTCGATCACCACCTTTATGAAGTGGCACAATCTTGCCCTCCTTCCACTCCTTAGGAACTTGACAGAGTGCAAGACTCATATTAAAAAAATATGTCAAGGCAGGTGTCAACTCCCTGGCACATTCTTTCAGAATACATGGTGATATATTATCAAGTCCCACAGCCTTATTAACATCTAGTTTACTCAACTCCCCATACACCTCTTGCTCGCCTACAGTCAGTCTCTCCTCCCCATCATCAACTGCTCTCAATCCCTCCATGAAGTCACATTCACACGATTGAAAGATCTTTATGAACTGCTCATTAAGTATCTCCACCACACATTCTGTAACAGCTGTCTTTATACAATTTTCTCCAATCAATGTCATCCTTCCATAATTATCCTTTCTTTTGATAAACTTTATACTTGGATAAAGGATGAAACCTAGAAAATAGCTTCTTAGCATCTTTAATTTATAGTATAACCAAATGGAATAACTTTTAACCTCTGTCTCTAATCCAGAATATTGTAGTAATAAGATGTGACACCTTTTGACTACTTGTATGTTGAAATATAACTACTGCATTAGTTTAACCTTGGTATCACTTCTGGGTCTGGCTCCCACTGATGAAACCTCAATAAATGTTGAAAAGACCTGGGTAGTGACCCTTCACATAATGCATAACATTATATAACCATAAGGATATGTGCATTGCATTATGGGATACTAAGGCAATTGTGTGAAGTCATTAGCCTCTATATACAAGTAGCCCAGTCAGAGAATGGCTTCACGCACAAACTTTGCTTACACTTGGATAGAAGATGAAACCAAGAACATAACTTCTTGGCATCTTTAATTTAAATCACTTTAGTTCCCAAAATGTAAAGATTCTATAAATTTCTTTCAGCAATTTAGAGAAGCTGAAGGTAGAGCACCTCGTATATTGGTAGCCAAAATGGGACAAGATGGACATGATAGAGGAGCAAAAGTAATTGCTACAGGATTTGCTGATATGGGATTTGATGTAGATGTTGGACCTTTATTTCAGGTAAGTTTAAAAATGATCTTTTTATCGATATCATTAGAACTGTAGTTATGTTATTATAAAATGTTATTATTATTATTAGGTTATTATGTTATATAATATATATAATTTAATATTATTATGGCGTAAAAATCTAAATAATATAATTATATATTGTTTTCATTGATAGTATATCTTTATACTTATTCAGGATGAGTATACAAAGAATTTGAAAATGGAAGTGATAATATTTAATTTTGAATAGCATGAAATTGAATATCATAGTGAAAACAAAGAAATTTATTAAAGAAAATTTTAAAAAGAGATTAAATTTAGCAACTTTAAGATGTCAACTGAAGACTCAAGTATACTAACATAATATATACATGAAGACACAAATATTTCAGTATGAAATTAACAGACTGTCAGTGGCTTAAAAACAATTTTTACAAGGTAGAATGCAAACAATTGATTTATGTGAAATAGAACAAGCCATGTGATGTTAAATTGTCACTAGCATTATGCTTTCACTGAAGAAAAGGTTAGTCATAAAAGTGTACAATGAATTGCATATATATATATACTGTTACCGAGAGATAAAAAAAATGACAAGATATATTTAAAAAAGATACTACTAGTTTACTAGTTTCGTTACATGAACATCCTCAGGTATCACAATCAAAGAAGTATATAAAAAATTACAGACTTAAAATTGTAATAACAGAACAAGTATAAAAAGACAGTAGCGTGTTTGAAAAAAATGCAAGTATGAGTTCCAAACAAACGAATACTACGCGCTGTCGCGAGTGCGCCAGTACTGAACAGAAGCAACGTGTGCGTCAGAGAGATTGTAACTCGGGCTGTTGTTGATATGAGAGGAATCTAGAGAAATTTCCCTAGATTCAACAATCTTTCTTTCGAGTTCATCATAGCACACATGGATGTTAGAAGTTTGAGTCCAGTTTACAATGTGCTGGCAGCCTTCGTCTGAGTTAGCTGAAAAGAGAACGTGGCTAGAGAGAGCGCTAGCTCTAGTCCTGTTATGTTCAACCAAACATAGAAGGATGGATTTAGCAGTCTGTCCATAGTATGGCTTTCCACAATCACACAAAATCTTGTACACTCCTGGAAACTGAGTAGGAAGATGTTTCTGTTTATGTTTGCTGAGTAATGAACGAAGTTTTGGAAGCATAGTGAAGCACGTTTTGAAGTTAAATTTCTTGAGAATCTTGGCCAGTTTTGGTGAAAGAGAGCTGATGTAGCAAGGAGATGAAGGCTCTTGGGGAAGAGGGATCTTCAGAAGTAGTTGAGTGCCTGGGGGAAAGAAATTTGTCAATTTTCTTTGGAGAGAAACCATTGTTAATAAACGTTTTTTTAAGAAAACGGAGTTCATTTTCAATTTCTGTTTCTTCTGTAAGTAATGATTTGGCTCGATGAGCTAAAGTGGAAATAATACCACATTTTTGTGGGGGATAGTGATGGGAGGAAGCATGAAGGTATCACTACGCTTCCAAAACTTCGTTTATTACTCAGCAAACATAAACAGAAACATCTTCCTACTCAGTTTCCAGGAGTGTACAAGATTTTGTGTGATTGTGGAAAGCCATACTATGGACAGACTGCTAAATCCATCCTTCTACGTTTGGATGAACACCGTAGAGATATCTCCTATAACAGGACTAGAGCTAGCGCTCTCTCTAGCCACGTTCTCTTTTCAGCTAACTCAGACGAAGGCCGCCAGCACATTGTAAACTGGACTCAAACTTCTAACATCCATGTGTGCTACGATGAACTCGAAAGAAAGATTGTTGAATCTAGGGAAATTTCTCTAGATTCCTCTCATATCAACAACAGCCTGAGTTACAATCTCTCTGACGCACACGTTGCTTCTGTTCAGTACTGGCGCACTCGCGACAGCGCGTAGTATTCGTTTGTTTGGAACTCATACTCGCATTTTTTTCAAACACGCTACTGTCTTTTTATACTTGTTCTGTTATTACAATTTTAAGTCTGTAATTTTTTATATACTTCTTTGATTGTGATACCTGAGGATGTTCATGTAACGAAACTAGTAAACTAGTAGTATCTTTTTTAAATATATCTTGTCATCTTTTTTATCTCTCGGTAACAGTCATTAAAGCTTTTTTATAATATTCCAACCGAGTAAAAATGAATTTTGAAAATATATATATATATACATACACAGTCGGGTCTCTTTTTATGCAGTAGATACGTTCCACAGAAAACTGCATATAAAAAATCGCACAAAAAAAGGCCTAAACTTACTTTGAAAAATTAAAAATTAGGGATGCGTTCCATAATTTTCTAAAACCACATAAAACCAAAGCAATGAATTAAAATAAACCTAAAATCGTATAAAAAAAGTTTATGAAAATTCAGGAAAATAAGAATGCCTGAGTTTGTTTTAAAGCTTTATTCATTTAATTTTATTGAAAAGTAACATTTTTTTTTTTACATTTTGTCATCAGAATTATCATCGCTATTAGATGATATTCGGCAACGTTTACGAACTGGTGCAAAATCACTTTCATCACCAGAAGAGATAGTCAGCACATCAGATCTGTATGGCAAAGGCAATGGTTCTTCACAAACAGAATTAGCTTCACCCTCGTTCTGTGCTGAGTTTTTTCTTCTGACAATGTAATCAGTGATTAAACTTTGTGATGATGATTTCACTAATTTTTTTATACAGCTCGCAATATCCAGACATACAGTTCTTCAGTTCACGTTGGAATTTAAAGGCTCGTTCAGAATTTGTGTCATTAACAAGAAAATGATTTTCCAATTTGTCGTATAGTTCAAGACCCTCTCAAATTATATTTGCAGTTAGGGGGACAGGTTTTTCTTCCCCTTCACTATCCTTTTCTGGATCTTCAACGACATCTAAAGTTGTTGAAAATTTATTTTTATTAAATTAATTTATTATTAAATTAGATATCTAAAGTTAATCAATATCCAATAATATCATCATCACTTAAGGCATTATCCACAAGCAATTCAACTACATCGTTCTGGCTAAATGTATCAAAACCTCCACCAATTTCACATGCCAAAGTAATGATTTCAGCTGATAATGTAGATCAGGGGTTCCCAACCTTTTTGTTTCCTAGAGCACATTCTAAAATACCAGTAGGGCAACGGGCACCATCTACTTTTTCAAGCAAATCTTTTGAATTCATTTGTTAAATGAGTACATACAAAGTTTACATTATAATCAAATGTTTTATTACTTAAAAGTTTACATTATATAAAAATTTAAATATATATATGTAAGTTAGTGTGATCTTTGGCATTGCATTTCATTGGCTAGTGCTTCATAATTAGGAGAATATGATGATATTCCAGTTCTTAAACTGGAATGAACAACTTCAAATGCGTGTCTACTTTACATTGTATGCATTTAATACTCGTCATGTGTCATTAACGCATGCATCATATAGCATGCCATGAATTGTTGCGTGATTATTTCAAACTATACGGCACATGGTTGAACAGCGGCTTGCACACATAAATTGGTCGACGGGCGCCATGGTGCTCACGGGCACAGGGTTGGGAACCCCTGATGTAGATGTTTGCATGGTTGCACTGTTTGCAACACATCCAGGCCAAGCTGCTTTCCAGCAGGCATTTAAAGTTTGTGGTCTTATTTCAGCAATAGCAGATGCAACATGATTTAAGCACTCCAAAATAGAAAATTTTTTCAAAACATCAGTTACTGTTAATGATTCATTTTCTAGTTTATCCAATATAAATTGAAAAGTGTGCTTAATGTAATATTTTTTAAAAGTAGCAATTATGCCTTGATCTAATGGCTGAATAATGCTTGTTGTATTGGGTGGAAAAAACACTACCTGCACATTTGGATGTTCTAAATACGAATGACTTGATGCATTGTCAACAATTAATAAAACTTTAAAATTTAGAGCTTTTTGCTTCATATATGTTTCCACTTCTGGTACAAAGCAATTATTGAACCATTTAGTAAATACAGCAGTTGTTACCCAGGCCTTTGTATTATCCATCCAATGTACCGGCAGCTGTTTTAGATCTTTGCCTTTTAGAGTACGTGGTCTTAGAAATCGATTTACTAGGAGGGGGTTTCAACATTCAATCTCTTGATGCATTGCTACAAAGTAGCAACGTTACTCTACCTTTGCTTTCTTTAACTAAGTGGGTTTAAACCCACTTGCTTTTTTCTCAAACTTTGCAATGCAAGTTTGACTAGGCATTTTCTTCCAAAACAATCCTGTTTCGTCAGCGTTAGACACTTGACCCGATATTCAATTCAGACACCATATTCAATAATATTTTGGCTAACTTCTCTTGAAAATTTTTGGCTGCTGCTTCATCTGCTGCTACAACCTCGCCTGTAATCTTCACATTACGAAGTGCATTCCTTTTTAAAAACGCGGTTAACCATCCTTTGCAAGCCAAAAATTATTTATTAGCCTGGGAAGCGGAAGTAGACGGCTCCAATTGCTTCATCTGTTCATAAAACCAAAGAGCTTTTTGTTTAATTAAATAACCACTTATAGGAATTCTTCTTTGAGTTAATTCTTCAATCCAATTTACAAGCTCTCATTCCTGTTTTCTAATAAAGCATCTCTTGGGTACAATGATAATTTGGCACTTAGTTTTGTGCCAGAAATGACAGATTTTCTTATTGCGACTTCATTCTTTTTAGTTGCTCATATAATAGATTTGCCTAAATTAAAATGTTTACCAATCGCTGTAGATCCCTCTCCTTTTGCTAAGCAATCTAAAATTGCAATTTTCATTTCCAAAGAAATTGCTTTTCTTTGGTGCTTTTTTTTTTCTCCAGTGGGCCTAATTAAATCTTTAAAATAACAATTAGCAAAATTTATACTTTCGATAATAAAAAGACAAACAATGTTTGTCTTTGCAAAATTAAACTTCACGAACACTCACCGCTTACATGTTATTACGTTACGCCAGAATGTGCTGCAACACGCTGTTCATTATGTACAACGGTGATGAACGAATTGGTCAACAACATGCGAAATCACGTGCTTTATAGATAAAATTTTCCAACTGTTATACAAGCAAAATAGTTACCACTTTAAAAACTACAATGATAATAAAAGAGAAGTTAATTTTCCACCGTGTAATAATAAACAACTCATCTCACAATACAGATTGATTACCCAGGATTTCCCAAACTGTGTTCCGCGAGAAGTATCCTGGAATTTGTCATTTTAGTATTCTAAGCATTTTTCATGAATAAATATGTTATAGCGGAAATATTCTGAGGAGAATAACATTCGTGAATATGTCGAAAAACTCAGACCCAGAACGTCTAAATAACATCTGTGTAGCAAATGTTAATGACCAAACTCTCTATTTTTAAATGTGGAAGTATTCATGAATTATCGTTAATTTTCACACATTGAAACCTTTCAACATTCGGGAAAGTGAATACCTCTGTTTATGAGTACCGATCATAAAAAATTGCCTGCAAGCCGATTACAACAATGTGCGCCGTATCCTCTGTTCTCAAAACTGAACGAAATAACATCTGTGTTGCAAATGTTAGTGACCAATCAGCAAGGAAATGAAGAAAATTTTTCCACTGAAATTGAAGATCAAGGTAGTCTGTATCCGGTTCTAAGATCTAGTAATACTGAATACTTTCTTTACAAGTTCGTGCTGTAGGGTGAAAGCTCTTGTTTCGAAACTTTAGTGCCGTGATTTTTTAAAAGTAATAGGCCTGCAGATTTAAATTTTAATATGAATAAGAGAAAGGGGACTTTGGCAACGTGACGTTATCGTTGGAATTTTTAAGTTCCTGTGAAAATGGCAACGTGACGTTGCCAAAATATTGGAAGTGTATTAAAATTTATTTTAATGTATATTCTATTGTATGTTATAATTTCCTTAAGCTATTTAGTAAGAACATAGTCCAAGACGCATCTTCTCTCACCTCCGTCACCACCCCCATCACAATATTAAACAGGAATTGACTTAATGCTGATCCTTGATGCAAGCCAACTGTCACTGGAAAACTTTCTGTCTCTCCCAGGCAAGTCTGAACTCTTGTCTTCACATTTCTGAACATCTCCTGCACCAGCTTGACATATTTCTCCGGTACCTTCTTCTCCCTCAGACACTTCCAGACTTCTTGCCTTGGCACTCTATCATTCTTTCTCCTGATCAATAAATACCAAATGTCGCTCCCGTTGCTTCTCTCAAAACTTTTCCATCATCTGCCGTAACCGGAAGATAACATCTGTCATCGATCAACCAGGCATGAAGCCAAATCTCTCCTTTGCAATCTCCACTTCTTTCATCAGTCTTCCCATCAAGAACCCTCTCTAGGATTTTCATTCTGTTGAACATCAACTTTATTCCTCTGTAATTCCTACAGTCTTGTGCATCCCCTTTTCTCTTGTAGATGGGGACAAGAGTACTTTCCCTCCATTCCTCAGGTATATTTTCCTGTTGACAAACTTTTATTAACAGGTTCCACAGCAGGTCAATTCCCTCTTCCCCCAGTGCCTTCCATGCCTCCACTGGGATCCTTTCAGGGCCCACCAATTTTCCATTCTTCATCCTCTTTATGACCTCCTTCACTTACACTCTACTAATGTTCTGCACCATCTCCCTCATAAAGCCCCCCATCTTCTCTGTGAGTCCTTGCATTTTTTTTCGTTCAAAAGCCCTTCAAAGTATATTCTCCATCTGTTTCTTATATCCACATTCCTCCTTAATACCCTTCCTCCAGAGTCTTTGATCTGCCTCACATGTACGATGTCCTTTGATGCCTTATTTCTATATTTTTCCAATCGATAAATCGTTCTCTGTCCTTCCTTTGTTTCTAATTGATCATAAAGGTCTCGATATGCCATGGCCTTTGGCTGTGCAACAATTCTCTTGGCTTGTCGCTTTTTCTCTCTTTCCTCTTCCATTCTTGACTCGTCCCACTTCTGCTTTGCCTTCCTCTTAGCCATCACTGTTTCTTGTACATTATTATTTCACCACCAACCCTCCTTCTGCTCTCTAATCTTTCCAGATGATTCACCAAGCACCTCAATTGCACAGCTTAGAATTGCTTTTGAATTATGTCTCCACCAATCTTGTACACTTTCTAGTCCATCCGAAATCCTCTCTAACACCTTCTCCCTAAAACGGTTCCTCACATTCTCTTCTTTTAAGCGAAACCACTTAATTGTCTTCCTCCCATGGCTTCCAAAGGTTCTTATCTTCGACCTTATTTTAAAGTCTATGCACAGCAGCCAGTGTTGCTGCGCCACTTGATCTGTTGGGATTACCTTACAATTTCTTACTACCTTAAGATGTTTTCTTCTAGTCAAAATAAAGTCAATCTCTGAACTGTTGTTGACACTTCTAAATGTTATCAAATGCTCTTACAGAAAAAGGAGTTCACAATTGGCAGATCAAAAGCTACTCGAAGTCCAAAATCCTCTCTCCTTTCTGGTTCATCCTTCCCACTCCATAGCCATCATGCACCCTTTCACAGTCCCCTATTCTGTCTCTCTTTTGTGTCCGTTCAAGTCTCCTCCGATAATCACCATCTTGTTTTCTTCCAGTTCCCTCATTTCTTCATCTAGCAAGTTGCAGAATTGATCTTTCTCTTCTGCAGTACAGCCAACATGTGGGGCATATACACATAAGATGACTAGTTGCTCTTCTAAAAGACCCAGTTTCATTCGCATTTCATTAAATTATCTTTTTTCAAGTATTGATTGTATTTACTTATCATGAACCCGACTCCTACATACCCTTAAAGCTGAGTAAGTTTATTTTTATAGGATTCTTACAATTCTAAATACTGCAATATAGCTTAATGGCCAGTGGGCTTCATTGAAATTTTTAATGCAGCCTGCACTGTCTGGAAGGTTGAAGACCCCTGATCTAAACTGTGGACTCCAAAAGGAAATAAACAGGAGAGATCAACTTGCCTGGAGTGCACTCAGAAAATTGAAAACACCAACACCCCAGAATCAAGTTCACCCTGGAAGAGGGAAAAAAACAACTGCCTTCCTTTCTTAGACACACTAGTTGCCAGCCTGATGGAACCTTGGTTTTCTCAGTTTATAGAAAACCCACCCATGCAGGCAGATAAATTCACCAACAATTCCCCCCACACACACACACAACAATATGGAGTTATTAAGACACTACACAACAGGGCTAAACTTATCTGTTCAAATGACAATGCCCTAACCACAGAACTAAACCACTTTCTCAGCCAATGGCTATCCCCCCAAAAAAAAATCCAAAAAATTTTGAAACCAATAAACCACAACCCCACCTTTACAACAAGGATTACTCTAAATCCATCACCATTCCTTATAGCCGAGACACCTCGGAAAAAATTACAAAAATCCTAAAAAACATGACTTAATTTCTTGTTACAAACCATATAAAAAATTGGTATCCCTTATCTGCTCCACTAAAGACCAACCCCCCCCCCCCCAGACCTACCTGGTGTTTACTAGGTCCCTTGCAACTGTAAGCTGTCCCACTTTGGCCACACAGCAGGACAGCTAATATTAGAATTTCAGAACACAAGGACTACATCCGCTTTCACCGATACAACCACTCTGGTCTTGCATACCATGATGATACTCACTGGATATCTGCCGTAGAATATGGTAGAAGAAAGCCACGATAATACACCGTCATAAATTCAAATACAAAAGGCTATTCATGGAATCAGCCTCAGCCTTAAGAAACAATCCAAACCTCAACAGATTTGGTTGCATGAGACTGCCCCAAATTTGGGAAACCTACATCAGAAGACCTTAAGCCCAATCGGCCAAGAATGCCAACATTGCCGCTAGGGGACACCATCAGGACTTTTAGGAGAAAGAATATCTTCCTGTGGTTGCATGCACGTGTCTTGTTTTTAAGTGCCTGTGAAAATGGCGACGTGTCATTGTCGAAATATTGGAAGTGTGTTAAAATTTATTTTAATGTATATTCTATTATACGTTGTAATTTCCTTAAACTATTTAGTAAGAATGTATAACCAATGTCTAAGCCTTCCCATGAGAATAACTTGGACTATGTTGTATGTAGATGACATCATGCTTTGTGCAGAATCAAGAGAAGAAGTGGTAGCTAAACTGGAAAGTTGGAGGAAAGTACTGGAAGAGAGAGGTATGAGACTGAGCAGAAGTAAGACAGAGTAAATGTGTTGCAAAGTGGATGGCAGCCAGGAGACAGATCTGGAGCTGAAAGGAAATGTCATTGGGAAGGTTAGTGACTTTAGATACTTAGGTTCAACAATGAAAGAGGAATGGTGAGGCTGAGAAGGAAGTGGGATGCAGGATACAAGCAGGATGGAGGAACTGGAGAGAGATGGCTGGAGTGCTATGCGATAAGAGGGTGCCGTTCAATCTAAAAGGCAAAATCTACAGGACAGTAGTGAAACCGGCTATGTCATATGCTATGGAACTGTGGCCCTGAGGAAAAATAGCATCAGCAGGATGGAGGTAGCAGAGATGAGAATGCTTAGGTGGATGTGCAGTGTGACCAGAAAGGATCATCTGAGAAATGACTATGTAAGGGAAACGGTGAGAGTCATGAACTCAGGAGCAAAGATACAGGAGGCAAGGTTGAGATGGTTTGGTCATGTGATGAGGAGGGAGGAACAGTGTGTGAAGAAAAGTCATGCAGATGGATGTGCAGAGGGAGGAAGCACGGGCGGCCAAAGAAGAGATGGAGAGAGAGAGATGGTGGACGAGGACTTGAGGATGAAGAACTTGGATGTAGCTACAGCCTAAAACAGGAGGTTGTTGAGGAGACTGACTACAAACAGCAACCATACTTAAGTGGGAAAAGTTGCAGAAGAAGAAGAAGAGAATGAAGAAAACATTCATTTTTTACATTTTTACATTTTTAGAATGTCAAAGGGCTACTTGGCAATGTTTTTCCTTGACCAACTGATGTTGGCATGAATGTTGGAGGTAGCTATCTGCAGAGTATTCTCGAGATATTGGTCCGTAATCTGAGTTTTTTGTCTTGGACTTCACATGCTTCATTCTGGAGAAGAACTGCTCACATAAGTATGTGCTTCCTAATAAAGCGCACATCTTCAAAGCATTCCCCCCCCCCCCCCCCCGAAGATTAGGGAATGCGTCCTCAGAAATGAAGTCTTTGTAAAATGTAAGCAAGGGCACATGAAAAATTTTTCTCTCAAAGACAAGTTGTTTTGGAGTTCAAGCAACTCCATTTGTACTCAGCCTGGCATTTCGGCTGCACTGACACTGAATGGCATTGAAAATCAATGTAAAGAAGACTGTTGGTTAAGAAAACCACTAAATCTCTCTTCGAACTCACTTCACAACATGGCAAATTTTGTAGCGTATTTATCAAGAGACGAACAGTTGGAATCAGCAAGAAGCTGAAAATGAGTTAAGTCTTTTTGTTGCGAATTATGCCTTCCAAAGTTTGAGCTTGGCCACAAAAGCTTTGATGTGATCAAACAGAGTGTGCACCACTTGACCTTTGGATTGCATATTTAAGTCATTCATATGCAACGAGATGTCGGTCACAAAGGCAAAGTCTGTCATCCACTTCGGATCAATAAATTCTGCAATCGGATTCCCCTTGGTTTGCATGAATTGCTGTGTTTTTCTCCTTAACTCAAAGACTCTTTTAAGAACCTTCCCTCTGCTCAACCAATGCACATCACTATAATAAACCACATCGCCATGATCCACTTCACACTCTTTGGTCAGAAATTCTTGGAATTGACGATGATTCAATCCTCTTGCCCGAATAATGTTGACGACAGTCACAATAACTTTCATGACATTCTCAAATCCAATAGTTTTCGGGCATAAATTCTCCTGGTGGATTAAACAGTGGTAATGGACGAATCTTTTCCTTCTAGTTCCGGTTCTTTCTATAGCAGTGCAACAAACCCCTTGTTCTTTCCCTACCTTAGCAGGGGAACCATCAGTTATCACACCCTCGAGGTAGGTTAAGCTTAGGTTGAAACGCTGGAGCGTTTTCTTGGCGGCTTCAAGAATATCAGTCCCTTTCATCGTTCTCTTCATAGGCACTAGCAGTTCTTCTGTCACATTGAATTGTTGATCAATGCCAATGACAAAGATAGCCAGTTATGCTCTATCATTCAAACCTGTGCTCTCATCTAAAGCAAGTGAATATGACATAAAGTTCCTTCAATGCCATTGGCAAGTTCTTCGACACATCATGCTACAGTTACCCCAGACAAACTCGGTTTTTTAAACACTTCCTTATTATTTGGGCACAGAATATCCCAGCAGTGAAGAGACACTCTTTCACAAACTCGCTGTCCAAGAAAGCTTTTGATTTTTTAGCAATTTTTTCAGCTATTACATAACTTACTTTGATGCACTGTTTGCTCTCTTCCCTGTGCCTTTTAAATGTACCCTGCTGGCATTTTAAATCAATTTGGAGATGGTTCACTTTGTCCGCATGAAGCTGCCCTTGAAGGTGATTGAAATTTGATGCATGCTTTGTTTCATAGTGTTGTTTTTCATTGTATTCTTTTGATACTGACACTGACTCACGACAAATTAAACACACTTGCTTATCATTGATTGGCACAAAAAAGTACAAATTGGTCCACTTTTCATTAAATACCCGACAAAAATCACTTGATTTATGCTTTTTACTCGTAGATGCCATAGTGATGGAAGGTGAACCCAAAAAATGATCCAAAATGGCTGTGTAACTCTTATTATTCACGGAATATGTCTCACACTAATGAAAAAAGTCTGGCAATATAAAACCACAATGGGCTATGGCTGACACGGCGAACCTGCGTGTGCTTATACTGTTATAGTGTACTAAATATTATATTGTATATATATATATATATATAATATATATGTTACCGGCAAAGTGTGAAAAGCAGGCATTCTATAGAATGCCTAGGTGTTTTTTGGCAAAGTATGAAATGTGTTTCTTTTTAATATTTTACATACTTTCCCTAGGCATTGTATAGAATACCTAGGCATTATATAGAATGACAAATACTATTTCAGCTATATTTTCATTTTGCAATTTTAAATTTTGCCGCCATGGGGAGGTTAGGTTAGGTGCTGGCGGTTGTTATGAGTGTGACAGACGATGGTTTTTACCCACTTAGAACTGCTGAAAGAATTTTAAATCAACTCTGTGCCAGATCCAAAGTATGAAATGTCTGTTTTTTTTTTTATATTTTACATACTATTTCGGCTATATTTTCATTTTGAAGTTTCAAATTTTGCTGCCATGGGGAGATTAGGTTAGGTGCTGGCCGTTGTTATGAGTGTGACAGACGATGGTTTTTACCGATTTGGAACTGCTGAAGGAATTTTAAACCAACTCTATGCCAGATCACAATTCACTTTATGTCCCAAGGACTTACTGAGAGTTGGAGATGATCCTGACCATGAAATAGCTCTCCGGTCAGCCTCTTCCGCTCAGTCCACAGGTAGTGGCCAAGGGTTTGTGAGGTATACTTGCAAGACCAAGTGCCGAAATTTGAAGTGCTTTTGTATGAAAAAGACTCTTAAGTGTAATTCAGAATGCCATTCCAGAATGTCTCCAACTCTCAGTAAATCCTTGAGACATAAAGTGAATTGTGATCTGACATAGAGTTGGTTTAAAATTCCTTCAGCAGTTCCAAGTTGATAAAAACCATCGTCTATCACACTCATAACAATCGCTGGCACCTAACCTAACCTCCCCATGGTGGCAAAACTTGAAAATGAAAATGTAGCTGAAATAGTATTTGTTATTCTATATAATGCCTAGGGAAAGTATGTAAAATATTAAAAAAAAAAAAAACAGACATTTCATACTTTGCCAAAAAACGCGTAGGCATTCTATAGAATGCCTGCTTTTCACACTTTGCCAGTAACATATATATATTATATTATACTTATATTGTACTAAAGTGTTTTATAACATAATTTCAGAAAAATTATTAGTTTTTATTACTCTTAAAAATGGCGCGAAAAACTCATCGTGACAAGGCAGTGACTAAAGCTAAAATTGCTACTGAGGAGAGCATCAATGATGATGATAATAATTTATCTGAGGATACGTTGACATTAGAAATAGCTCAGTTAAAAGAAATTATTAGGAAATCGACCAGGGAATTGGAAAAGGTGGAAAAACATTTGTTTAAACTTTGACAGGATGAGAACAAGAACAGGCAGGAAAATACTGAACTTGGTAATCAAAATATTAATAACAACAAGGTAAGTCAGTTAATATCTAAGAAAAAAGACGTAATATGGTATGGTGACTCAATTTTCAAATTTGCGCTTGCCGAGAGAGTCACCACTTCTAGTTTCCCGTGAGCAAAAATTAAAAATATGACATATGTAATTGAAAATCAAAAAAGAAATGGTAGTGCTGGTAGGTACAAATAATTTAAGTGGTGACAAACATAATATGAGAGAAGATATGAAAGGTCTGTTGGAAGAAACGAGAAAGAAAAGTGAAAGAATAAAAATTGTAGGATTACTTCCTAGATTAAAATAAATTTAGTTTAATCCTTTATCCATGTGTGAGCAAACAAAGTTTGCACCTGAAAATATCTTAAGGACTGAGGCAAGGTAGTGCATCTGTTGGCAACTCATAGCAAAGGTGGACCAAGCTCTCATCACTCCTTGTCTCAGTATCTCCCACCATGCAAAGCACATCTCCTTGCAGACATGTATATGCTATGCATTAAGGGAAGGGCCACTAACTTGACTGGTTTCGACCTTTATTGAGGTCTCGTCAGTGGGAAGCAGACCCAGAAGTGGTGACACTAAGGCAGAAGCAATGGAGAGGTCATACAGGTCAATGACCTCTCCATTGCTTCTGCCTTTTAGGTTTAGTTTAGGTTAGGTACCAGGAAAGAACATTTTATGTTAAAGATACCAAGTAATTTTATAACCTTGGTTTTAATCATTTTCCCCAAGTAAGCAAACAGATAAGTTTACGCCCGAACGTTTTTCAAGTCTCATGGTAGTGCAACTCGTGGTAAAGGTGGAGCAAGCTCCGATCACTATCCTTGATATTTCCCATAATGTAAAACACATCTACTAGGAGATGTATGATGTTATACATTATGGGTGGGGGTCACTACCCAGATCGGTTTCAACCTTTTTTGAGGTCTCATCAGTGAGTAGGCAGACCCTGAAATGCCAAGGTTTTAGTATAAGAACATTGTCGAACGTGTGTTGAAAACATATGGAATGACTATTGTAGGTAGAGAAATATAGGGTAGACTATTGTAGGTAGAGAAACATACGTTTCCTGTAATTTTGTTTATACAGTGCCATTTATTTGATATTGTCTCCAATTTTTCTTTTTCAGTTCCACGTTTTTTCTGGTATTATATGCAAAGATTGGTTTAAACTTATTATAGAGGTCAATGACCTCTCCATTGCTTCTGCCTTAGTGTCACCACTTCTGGGTCTGCCTCCCACTGACGAGACCTCAATAAAGGTCGAAACCAGTCTGGGTAGTGGCCCTTCCCTTAATGCATAGCATTATACATGTCTGCAAGGAGATGTGCTTTGCATGGTGGGAGATAGTGAGACAAGGAGTGACGAGAGCTTGGTAGACCTTTGCTATGAGTTGCCAACAGATGCACCACCTTACCTCAGTCCTGAAGATATTTTCAGGTGCAAACTTTGTTTGCTCACATTTGGATAAAGGATTAAACTAAATTTATTATAGTCTAACCAAGTGCAAAATAAACTTCCAATTACTTCCTAGATATGATAGCACTGAGTTAAGAAGGAGGGCGCGATGATAGCAAATGATTTCACGCGCAGGCTATGTAGAAGATATGGATGTGAGTTTTTAGACATGTGGGGGTGTGTTTGATGGCAGAAAAGATTTGTATAAGAAATTACTTCTTGGTATGAGACTTAATGGAGAGAGTCAGGGAAACTAGATTATCAAGGGAGGAATGGGAAAAATATGTGTGAAAGTTCAGCTGTGGTATACAAACGTGATAAAGATATAAATGCCTTTGAACATGGTTGTGTATAGCAAAGGAATGGAAAAATATGCTTTGGGTTCGGACCTTTTAAGTATGTCTGGGGAGGGAAAAGAGAAAATTCTAGAACAAGAAGAAATACTTTGCATATCTAATTATAAGAATAGGCTAGGTTGTAATTTATTATGTCTATACACAAATGTCAGGAGCATGAAACAAAGAGATTGAGTTTGCTGCTTTATTGAATACGATGTGGCCTAAGATTGTTTGCATTAGTGAAACCTGGCTATCAGAATCAGATATGGTAAGTGGGATCGAGTGTAATGGATATGCTATTTTTAGGAATGACAGAAGAGATAGGAGGAGTGCTATAATGATATCAGATGACTTAAGTCCAATTAGGGTAGAAGTACAAGAAAACAATGATGGTAACAATGTCCCATGTAGTGATGAGTTTGAGTCTATTTGGTGTGAAGTGAAGATTAACCGAATGAAATATATGGCGGGGTGTTGCCACAGACCTGGCAGCTCAGTTGTAGGGGATGAAGAAATGCATCGCCAATTTAGCCTTATGGGTACCAAGCAAATTATCATTATAGGTGACTTTAATTTTACAAACATTGGTTGGGTAGAAGAGAAATCTCATGATCAGAAAGAACAGGAATTTATTGAATTGTTGTGGGATTACTTTCTCAAGCAGCATGTGAAAGAAGGAACTTGAGGTCAAAGAGTGTTGGATTTGCTCATAGCATCAGAAGGGATCTCTGATGCTATGAGCATCATAGCATCAGAGATCCACAAATTAGTGACAGTGATCATGCTGTTCTTTGTTGGGAAGTATCTACTTGTGTTGAAGCTCCGATTAAATCAGGCTACATGCTGAATTACAAAACTGGAAATTATGATCAACTTACAAGAATACTATCTTTGGTCCCATGGTATCAGTTACTGAATGGAAAAAATGTCAGCAATGCATGGGAATCTTTGAAAAAGTGCTTGAATGAGGCGGTATCTGAATGTATCCTCAGTGTTCGAAGAATAAATAGGTTGAAAGTGAAATGGATGTGCAGCCTTATTAAGTTAGAGATCCACAAGAAGAAGATGATGTGGAAAGAATATCGTGAGAATAAGAGTGAGAGGAGTTATGAAATATATAAATCTCAGGCCAGAAAAGTAACGAGTATTGTGAGAAAAGCTAAAACGGAGTATGAAAAGAAATTGGCCATGCAAGCTAAAGGTAATCCAAAAGAATTTTATCGTTATGCTGCAAGCAAAAGAAAGAATGAATGTGGAAGAATAACTTTATTGAATGCAGATGGTACATGAGTGTCGGAAGCTAAGCAGATTGTTCAATTAATGAATGCTCACTTTGCTAAGATATATCAACCAGTTGTATGTAGCATAGTGCATAGTCCTACGTTGGATGAAGAGTTAGAGGTTCATGAAAATGAGGTTAGAGAGCTCTTGCATAATCTGGATAAGAATTTGTCAATAGCGACAGATGGAATATCTGCCCATTTGTTAAAGGAATATTTAACTGAATTAGCTAAGCCATTCACACATTTGTATAACTTGAGTCTCAGCTCAGGAACGTATGATAGTTCCATTGCACAAGGGTGGTGCAAAAACTGATGTTTCTAATTACCGACCTATTAGTAGTGAAGGTAGTGAAGATTTTAGAGAAGTTGGTAAGAACTCGTATACAGAAATGGGTAGATAAGCATTCTATACTCTGCAAGGAATAGCATGGGTTTACTAAAGGAAGGTCATGTTTTAGCAATTTGCTCATATTTTATAACAATGTTACGGCCGAGTTGGATAAAGGGAATGGATACACTATGATAATGTTGGATTTTTCTAACATTTGATGGGACACCACACGATAGGCTGTTGTGTAAACTGGAGAATATAGGTTTGGAACATAATCTATTGACTTGGATCAGGGGATGGTTGACAGACAGATATCAAAAAGTGGTATACAGTGGGTGTGATTCAGTCAGATTTAAGGTAACCAGTGGTGTACCTCAGGGTTCAGTCCTTGGGCCATTATTGTTCAATCTATACATTAACGACATCAAACAGGGTCTATCATCAGATTTGCAATTGTTTGCTGATGATGCAAAGATAGGCAGGGCAAATAGGAATGCTACCGATATTCAGCAATTACAAAATGATTTGAACAGACTGGAAATCTGGGCAAACGAAAATGGCTGTCAGTTTAATGTTAGTAAGTGTAAAGTTATGCACTTTGGCATGATTAGAGTTCCAGCTGCATATTATATTAGCGGGGTTATGCTACAAAAAAAAAAAAAATGAAGCGGCAAGGGATCTTGGTGTATTGGTGGATAAGAATTTAAAGTTCCAAGGTCACATAGCAAAAGTTGCAAATACAACTCAGAGGATAATTGCTATGGTTAAGCGAACCTTGACATGTAAGGATAAGAAAGTAATTTTGCCTCTTTATAAGGCTTTGATAAGACCACACTTGGATTACTGTGCACAGATTTGGTTTCCCGGGTTCCAAAGGGATAAAGAAGCTATTAAAAGGTGCAAAGAAGAGTTACAAAGATTATATCCAGATTATGGGATTTAGATTATGAGGACAGATTGCGAGTATGTGGATTACAGAGTCTGGTTAACAGGAGAAAGAGGGATGATATGATAGAGTTCTATAAACTTTTGAATGGGTGTTATAGCATTTCAAATGATGAAATTTTTTATTATATGGAAGGTAGGGAGAGAACACAGGGGCATCCATGGAAGTTAAGGTTGTTCTCAGTCAAGAAAGGATTAAGAGCTAGGTTTTTCTCTCAGAGAGCAGTGAGTGAATGAGTGTTTTTTCTATTATAGTTTTTTCTCTATTTATTTTTAGACTGACTTTTCTGCTTTCATGATATAGGTCTTCTATCATTATATTAAGGTCTTCTGGAGTGTTTGCAAAAATTATGATGTCATCTGCATATCTTAGGTGTGTTAAGTTTCTGTTATTAATTTTTATACCAAGGTTTGTCCAGTTTATATTATTAAATATTTCTTGAAGGACTGCTGTAAAGATTTTGGGTGATAGAGAGTCTCCTTGTCAGACATCTTTTTCAATTGATATTTTATTGCTACCTGTGTGAAGTTGGAATTATTGCTGTTGCACTGTGTTATGTTTCTTGGTGGAGGTCCATATATTCTCCAAGTACTCCCTGATTCTGGAGTGCTTTGATTATTGCATTAGTTTTGATGGAATCAAATGCTTTTTCATAATCAATAAAGGCTAAACAGAGAGACAATTGTTTTTTTTTTTCCTGCTTTTTCTATTATTTGTTTTACTGCATGAATATGATGAATTGTGTTCATGCCTTTATGGAACCTTGCCTGTTCAACTGGTTGATTTGAGTCTTGAAAAAGGTTAACCTGTTTGTTATTATTTTTGAGAATTTTGTACAGATTGGAGAGAATACCAATTGGTCTGCAGTTCTTTACTTCTTCTTTGTCCCCATTTTTAAATAACAGTATCAGAGTAGCATTTTTCTAGTTTTCTGGCATCTTCCCCTCTTCTACGCATAGATTTAGTAAGTGTTTGTGACATGGTGAATTATATTGTTTCCTCCCCATTTAGTTAATTCTATGTAAGGACATTTTCGATGAGGGGGGGGGTTCTTCTGGAGAGCTTCCCCGAACAGTATTGCAGGGGATGGTGGAGGGAAAGAGAGGAAGACCCCGACTTCAATGGAAAGACAACATCAAAGATTGGACTGGCAAGAATCTTTCAGAAGCAAGAGATAGCGAGGCATGAAAGCGGACTGTTCATCAGCTGCAACCCTCTTAAAGAGGAAGCCATGGGATTAGATTAGATTGTGATTACATATGAGGGTGGTCTGAAAAATTCTAGGCCTAACAATGAAAAAACGAATTTATAATTTCAAAATTATTTTTATTTTTCAACATAATCTCCCTTAAGACTAATACATTTATTCCAGCGATTCCCCAGTGCCATTATCCCATCCCTATAGTGGTTCTCAGCAATATTTGCAAAATACCCTTCTACAGCTGCAGTCACCTCTTGCTTTGAAGAAGTGAGGAAAAAATTTTAGTTTTGGGAAGAGATAGAAGGCAGAGAGAGTCAAATCTAGGGAATAGGGTTGATGTTCCAACAATTCATAGTGCAGTTCCCTTAATTTTCCCATTGTCAAAACACCTTTGTGAGCAGGTCCATTGTCCTGATGAAAGATGAACTTTTTCTTCTGCAAACCAGGTCTTTTATCACGAATTTTTTCATCTAGTCTGGTTAAAAGATAGGAATAATATTCCCCAGTTATTGGTTTACCCTTTTCAAGATAATTAATAAACAAAATGTCTTTAGCATCTCAAAACACCAATGGCATGACCTTTCCTGCTGACAGACTCGACTTCGTCTTCTTTGGCGCCGAACAACCAGCTTCTGTCTACTGTTTAGACTGCTGTTTGGATTCTGATGTGTAATGGTGAATCCAAGTCTCATCCATAGTAATAAATCGATGCACAAAATCAGTTTTATTCTTGTTAAAACGCTCCAATCACTGTTCAGAGATTTTCATGTAAGTGCGTTTTTGATCTGCTGTGAGCAAACGCAGCATCCATCTTGGGCAAAGCTTTCCATTTGCAATTCTTCATGCAAAATACATCCTACATATTCTTTTGAAATGCCTGTAGTCTCAGCAATTTCACTCACTTTGACTTGCCGGTCATCCAATAACATATCGTGCTGATCAGTGATTTCTGATGTTGTTACACTTTTTGGACATCCTTCATCTTCAAGGATGGTATGGCCACGATTAAACTCAGCAGTCCATTTCTTAATTGTCTAAAATGAAGGTGAAGAGTGCCCATAAACTTTTATGAACTTTGAATGAATTTCTTTTGGTGTTAAACCTTCTTTTACAAAGAATTTATAACCTCATGATACTCAATTTTATCCATTTCAAGGGATACAGACAACTGTCTGAAGCAAAAAATACTTATGCTTCAGACAGTTGTATAAAACAAACTACTTGATAGAATGACATCAATTTCACATGGATGCTTATGACAGATTTGCTAACTTAGAAAAAAAAATCTTGCCAATAGTGTTGCCGTCTACGTTTGAGGCCAAGAACTTTTCAGACCATCTTTGTATTTAGATTACATATGATACATACATTGATTACATATTTTTTAATTCAGGCCTTTTTTATTATTAAATTTATGATTATGTATTTACAACACATATAGTTCTGGGTGTTTTTTTTTTTTTTTTTTTTTTTTGTAACAATGAAATTCTTATAAATTTTTCCTTTTTTTTTTTTCTTCTTCTGTATAATATGTTAATTATAGTTTCTGTAGTTGGTAATTTATAGTTGCAGTTGAATAACATTGTATTATTACAGCATTTATACAATAACAATGAGTTATATATATATATTAACAATTTTTGATTTAATGTATTTAAGCACTGTAACTACAGCACTTAAATTCAGATAAGTTTTACTAGGAATAATTAAGTATATATGCGTAATTGTTTGAGTAAGAGCGGCTGTAAACATTGTACGCTACCGGTATTATTAGTGTGGGGGATTTTTCTTGCCTAAACTAAATTATGAAATCATTATTATTAGACCTAGTAACCTGCAGAGAGGAAAAAAATGGCAGCAGCATTGTCATTCCATGATTTTAATTTAGATTTCAGTTGTTTCGTTAAGTGTGAGGTCTGTTATATGTATTCCTTCGATTACATAAATGATTTGTGGCTGTTTAGTGCAGATGGAAGAAGGGTGTGTGCGAAGTGTGACCTGAACGAGGAACTGATGAATGCAAATATGAAATTGATGACAGAAAGTGTTAGTACCGATTGTGTCGCGAGTACACGTTTGAAAGAGAAGGATGGTGAGAAATAGAGGAGAAAAAATGTTAAAAAATCAGGAAAAAAGGAAAATAACGATTTGAAAACTGTAACGGATGTTAAAAGGGACGAAAGTGAGGCGGAAAGAAACGAAATCGAGAGAACAAATGAAAGTAGAAATGCCGTGATGCAGAAATCGCAAGTGAAAAAAATCGAAAGAATAAATGATAGCGAAAAAAGAATGAATGATGGCGAAAGTTGGACGCATGTTGGACCGAAAGTACTGAAACAAAGAAAGATGAATAACAGTAAAAGTGAGAAGAATGATAGGGAAAGTTGGATGCATGTTAGTCCGAAAGTACGGAAACAAAGAAAGATAAATAAGAGTGAAAAATGAGAAGAGTGAAAGTTGGACGTATGTTGGACCGAAAGTACGGAAACAAAGAAGGATGAATGAGAGGAAAAGTGAGAAGAGTGGGTCAAGAGTTAGAAAGTTAGAAAGATTTAATGATAGAGAGAATGTGTCGTGAGATTCAGAAGGTGAATTGGATTGGATGAGGCAAGAAATGAAATGGATGCAGAATGAAATTAAGAGAATTCAGGTCAAAACTATTAAAAAAAATCATGATGGCATGAAAGAGTTAACGAAAGATGAGCAAGTGGCGTTCTTTGGCAACTCCATTATTAAAGATGTGCTAGAGGATAAAATGCACAAGGTATGTTTTCTAGGCAGTAAAATGAGTAGAGTGATTGAGGCATTGGATATGTGGCAGGAGCGAGCAAAAGAGTTAATTGTATTAATTGGTACAAATGATTTGAAAGAGAACAAAGAGCATGTCAAAATGAATGTCAGGAGACTGCTTGGAAAGATAAAAGAGAATATTGTGACAGGAAGGGTAGTCAGTGTGTTGCCTAGGTATGATTGTGGTGAAATGAGGCGGAGAACAAGGATTATGAATGATAATCTGGCTGAAATGTGTGAGGAGATGGGAGTACAGTTTGTTAATGTGTGGAATGAGTTTGAGGGACGAAGTGAGCTGTATGGGAGCGATGGACTGCATTTGAGTGGTTATGGTGTGAGTCGCTTGGAGAGACTGCTGCTGGAAGGTAGAGAAGTGAATAGAGAGAATGAATCAGATCGAGAGGGGAGTGATGTGGAAGAGCAGGAGAGTAAGACAGGAGAGATTGAAGAAGTGGAAATGAATGGGGAAGTGAGTGGTATGAGTATAGAAAATGAGAGAATGGGTGTGTGTAAGAGGAGCAGGGAAATGGGGAGGCTCAGGGTGGACAGGGGTACACAGCGTGAGAAAGGTGAATGCTCCAAGAGGAGGTGAGCATGTGTAAGCAGGAAAGGAATAGGATGACCAGGGATCAACAGGAAACAGATGAAATTGAAAAGGGTTCTAAAATGAAGAAGCAGAAAGGGAAATGGCCCCAGTCCAACATGGAGAGATCATATCGAGTGAGTGGTATCAGTGGAACTAGCTGTAGATCCAGAAATGAGCTGTCGTGTTTGTATACCAATGCTAGAAGTATAAGAAACAAGGCGGATGAAACAAGGGGTATGATATGTTTTGTGAGGATAGAAGGGGTAAAAAGGGAGGGGGGAGTGCTATTGATGATAGAGAAAGAGTTATGTCCATACAAGGTAGAGATGCAAGAGAGAAATAGGGCCAGTGGTTTTGAGGCAGTATGATAGAGGTGAATAGAATCAAATACTTGGTGGGATGTTGTTATAGACCTGGTAATATGGATGGTGGTGATAGTGAAATGTATAGTCAAATAAGCAAAGCAAATAAGAAAAGGATGATCATTATGGGTGATTTTAATTATGGCAATATAGACTGGAATGAAGAGATAGCAACTGGAAGTAAAGAAAATGAGTTTCTTGAGTTTTTGAGGGATAACTACCTCAGACAGTATGTAACAGAGGGCACACGAGGATTAAGGGTCTTGGATTTGGTCATCTCATCAGAGGATGTAATTATAAATGAAGTGTCAAATCATCCACCAATTGGTGAAAGTGACCATGAGGTGATTACCTGGGTGGTTGCCAGCAGTGCAAGGACCCCTGTGAAAAAAAGGTTATATTGGGTGTAGCATGGAATGAGGAGTCAGCTGGAAAAGAGATCAATGCAGCTTGGGGATTTTCAAAAACCATCTAGTAGATGCAATATCTAAATGTCTTCCAAGCATGAGAAGGTTAAATAAGGTAGGTGTGAGATGGATGAATAAAGAGATTAAGCATGCGATACAGAGAAAAAGGGCATTGTGGAGGCAGCATAAGAGAAGTAGAAGTAACCAATTTCATGAGGTCTACAAAGACCAAGCAAGGAGGGTGACTTGATTGGTGAGAGTAGGAGAGAGAGGTATGAAGAAGGCTAAAGAGAGGTATGAACAGCAATTAGCTAATGAAGCCAAAAAGAATCCTAGGGAGTTCTTTTGATATGTAGCCAGCAAAAGAAAGAATGATTATGGAAGGATGACATTGATTGGAGGAAATGGTATAAAGACAGCTGTTACAGAATGTGTGGTGGAGATACTTAATGAGCAGTTCATAACGATCTTTCAATCGTGTGAATGTGACTTCATGGAGAGATTGAGAGCAGTTGATGATGGGGAGGAGAGACTGACTGTAAGTGAGCAAGAGGTGTTTGGGGAGTTGAGTAAACTAGATATAAATAAGGCTGTGGGATGATAAGTTGACAGTCAAACTAGAGCAGATGGGGTTAGATATTAGATTAGTGCATTGGATTGGAGACTGGCTATCTGATACGTATCAACAAGTTGTGTTAGGGGGTGCGATATCCAGGAAAAGGATAGTCACTAGTGGAATGCCTCAGGGGTCTGTTTTAGGGGCCATTACTATTTAACTTGTATATTAATGATATTGGTGAAGATTTGGATGGAGATATTCAGTTGTTTGCAGATGATGCAAAGTTGGGACGAACCATAAAGAGTAGTGACGATGTTGTGGCCTTGCAAGTAGACTTGAATAAATTGAGTGATTGGGCACGGAAATGGGGATGTGAGTTCAATGTTGCAAAATGTAAGGTTTTAAAATTTGGAAAACAAAGATGGGATGCGGAATTTATGCTTGGTGAGAATATATTGTTGGAAGTAGAGGAAATAAGAGATCTGGGGGTGATAGTGGATAAAATTGTGAAAACATCACAAAGACTTCTGGGAATGATTGAGAGGACACTGACTTATAGAAGTAGGGAGATTCTTGTTCCATTGTATAAGGCTTTGATTAGGCCACACATGGACTAATGTGCCCAGATTTGGTCACCGGGTTTTCAGAAGGATGAAGAGATGTTGGAAGTTTCTGACCTCTGGGATGTTGAGTATGAGTAAAGATTGAGAAGATGTAATTTGCAGAGTCTAGTGGAGAGAAGGAAGAGGGGAGATATGATAGAGACCTGCAAGTTGGTAAGGGGTTGTTATAAGGTCAATGGTGGAGAAGTTCTACAGAGAATAGTGGGAGATCAGGGGAGAACCAGAGGTCATCCCTGGAAACTGTATAAAGAGGGTGTGAGTAGGGGAGTGAGAGGCAGGTTTTTTTCATGCAGAGTTGTGAATGATTGGAATGCCTTGCCTGAGAGTGTGGTGTCTGCAAGGAGTTTGAGTGTGTTTAACACGTTCATTGCCAATCACGTGATATCGCGTGTTGCGAGTTCTCACCGGGTGGCCGATCACGCGTTATCGCGTAGACGTCGCTAACTAAATAAAAAAATTTAAAAAATTTGGCCACCACACGAAATTCCAATTTTCAGCTTGACATGAACGTTCATTGTCAATCACGCGATATCGCGTGTTGCGAGTTCTCACCGCGTGGCCGATCACGCGTTATCGCGTCGACGTCGCTAACTAAATTAAAAAATTTTAAAAATTTGGCCACCACACGAAATTCCAATTTTCAGCTTGACAATGAACGTTCATTGCCATTCACGCGATGCAAGTTCTCACCAAACGGCTTATCACGCGTGGACGTCGCTAACTAAATAAAAAAATTTTAAAAATTTGGCCACCACACGAAATTCCAATTTTCAGCTTGGCAATGAACGTGTTAAGACACGGTATGATGAGATGTGTGTGTGTGATAAAAGGACCTCCCAGATGAGTCTTTGACTCCATGAGGTCTTGTTTAATAATAATAATAATATATAATAATAAATACATATGATATGTTTTCTATTTTGAAGATAGTTAATAAACCACCTGTGCAGAGGCCCATCTATTCCAACATGTCTCAGCTTTTCTAATAATGTTTGATGGTGAGTGTGTCAAACGCTTTAGTCAAATCGATAAAGACTACCATGGTAATTTTGTTTTTATCTAAGGCTGTAATCATTACGTTCCGTGAAGTCTTCCAATAGAGATGCGTTCCCTTATTTTGCTGAAAACCATATGTGTTTTGGGGATAATATGAAAGTTCTCTGTATATGTTGCAAGTTTCTTTAGTGTGATCTGCTCCATAATTTGATTGATAATTGGTAGTCTATGGATCTGTAATTACTGATTAAATTTCTTTTCCATGTTTGTATATGGGTGTGATTATGGCAGTCTTTAATATACTTGATATTTGTCTAGTTTTAAATATTTTATTTATTAATTTTAGTAGGATAGGCCCTAGGCTAGTTGCATGTTGCTTGATATCCTTAAGTCTTATACCATCAATTCCTGGGCCTTTGTTTGGTTTGATTTGGTGTATTACAGAGAGAAGTTCTGCTTCTTTTATGTTTGGGAACTATAATATCTGTTTTGATTGTGGCCCAAGTGGGCTGGGGGGACACGTTTTGTGATTGAAGGGATATTTCTGTGTATTTCTTGAATGGAGTCTACAAAGTATTGGTTAAAGTCATTTGCTAGTTGTTAGACAGATTTTGTGTCTTTCACGAAGCTGTATTTTATGGTTTCAGAGAGAATAATAATAATATAAGGATGTATTTATGAAAACTAGAAATATTTTCAGACTCCTGAAGAAGTAGCCCAACAAGCAGTGGATTCAGATGTTCATATAGTTGGAGTGAGTAGTCAGGCAGCAGCTCATAAAACACTTGTGCCAATGTTAGTTGAGGCACTCAGAAATCTCAATAGGCAGTAAGTAAAAAGTAATATTTTTTTGCATTTGAATTTAATCCATGTATTATTTTTTAAATTTTATTCAAGTTTTTAAATAATGATTGTCTTAATTAGAGAAAGTAATTTTACTTTCTTTTTAATATGTTACATCAGTTCTTTACAAAATAAAGTTAAAAATCTATAGAATGCATCAATATTATGTGTAGGGATATGACAGGTAAGAAACTCACTGAATAACTTTTGATGATCTTCTAGCCTGCAGCTAGATTTTGTATAGCTCTTTTTTTTCTATTTTCCTATTGCTCTTGTTTTTAGGTATGTTTCACAAAATGCATATACATCTATTTGATTGGTTTGATCTATCCATTTGTTACTATACATTATTTTATAACATCTATACATATGTTATATAATAATTTTTTTCCAGTTGAATAAATTTTAATAAAATTTTGTGTTTGGAATCCATACAAAAATGTGTTGACGTTAATTTTGATTAAAATTAGACCACAATTAGGGAAAAAATCAATCAGATTATGTCAAATTATTATTATTTAGTATTATTGTTATTTACGGCATTTCCATGGAGTCCGGAGACTCATCATGGGAGACCGAAATCAGCCATCATACATACAAATCCTATCATACCTCTTTTTGAATCCATTCACCATCAGGGAACTCACAACCAGTTCTGGCAATCCATTCCATTCACTCACCATTCTCCATGCAAAAAATCTGGTCCACACACCCCTACTAACCACATGCTTACACAACTTCTACATATGGCCCCTAGTTCTCTGACTATTCGTCATATATTGAAAATTTTCATTTGCATCAATTTTATAAAATCCCTTTAATATGATAAGTTTCTATCATATCCCCTTTTTTTTGCCTATCAACTAAACTTTGTAACCCACAAACCTTCAACCTGTTTTCATAGTTAGTATTTTACAGACCTGTTCCCATCTTGGTTACTTGTCTCTGAATTTTTTCAACCACCTTCTGGCCCCAAGAAACCCAGATGTGCACAGTAGTCAAGATGTGACCGAATCATAGCCTTATAATGAGGGATAATAACTTCCTTATCTTTACTAGTTAGCGAGTTTTTCAACATTCAAGTAATTTGTTGATCTATTTTACCAGCTTTTGCAATATGCTCTCTGAACTTTAACTCTTTGTCCACCATTATTCCCAAATCCCTAGCTTCATCAATTTCCTGCAATCCAATACCATCAATATGATACACCATATGCAACCTTTTCAACAAGAAGTGCATAACCTTACATTTTGCAACAGTAAACTGGTAATCCTTTGCCCACAATGCCAATTTATTTAAATCATCTTGCAAGATATCTACATCATCTTTACCAACTATTGTTCTCCCCAGTTTTGCATCATCAGCAAACAACTGAATATCCCCTCTTAAATCTTTCCCTGTGTCATTGATATACAATTAAAGAGTAGTGGTCCTAATACCAAACCCTGAGGTAATCCACTAGTCACCATCATTCTCCTACTCTCCACTCCACCATATACTACTCTCTGGGTCTGTCTGTCAGCCTTCTCCCTATCAATGCTACTAGAATCATATACATTCCCATCCTCTCCAGGAATATTTTATGTGACAAAATACCACATAATAATTTTCTATGTGGTATTCTGTCAAATGCCTTGGCAAAGTCAGCATTATCATGGTATAGCCATTATCTTTATCTAATTCTGCTGTCACTTTATTATAAAATGTGAATAAATTACTAAGACAGTACCTATCCTTCACAAAGCCATACTGCCCACTATAGAAAATCACATCCCTATCCACCCACTGTTGTATTTTGCCTTTCACCAACTTTTCAATACTTTAACAAACACTCCCAATATATTAATTGTCTGTAGTTTGCTACCTCTGTCTTGGAACCACCTTTATCTTACCTCCTTCTTCTTTCCACTCCCGTGGAACCCTGCCGGAGATGGGACTTGTAAACAACTTCATCAGAGGCAATGCCAATTCTCTTGCACATTCATGTAGTACATGGGCTGATTTGCCATCCAGTCCCACTGCTTTGTTCACATTCATATTTTTTAATATGCTGAATACTTCCTGTTCATCTACCTCAATGTTGATATGCATCTCTGTAACATCAGCAACTATAAAATCACTACCTGGATGATACACCTTTGCCAAATGATCACTCAGCAACTCAACTCTTTCTTTTGGTTCAGTCACCTTCCTACCATGAGCATTGGTTAAAGTCATTCTACCATACTCATTTTCCCTCTTACTTGCTACTTAACAATAAAAACTCTTTTGAGTTTACTTTAACCTGTTTGGCTAATTCTCTCTCTCTCTCTCATAGTCTGATTTGGCCTTCCTTACCATACTAGTCACCTTTCTTGCATGCACTTTGTACTGCTCATGAGTATGCTAATCACTTTTTTCTTTATATTTACTCTACAATGTTTTCCTTATTTGCAGCTCTTGCTTTATATCCCTACTCATCCACTTAATTCCAACTTGGTTGGTTTATCCTCCTGACCCTGGTTATGCAGTCTGATACTGCTATCCTCAATCAATTTCTGACTATTTGCCATGCACTTCTGACATTTATTGCTTGTAGCTTCTTAAGCCATGGCACTGTTCCAAGATGATTCCTATGATTCTCTTATAATCACCATTCTTATAATTGAACATAAGCCACTTCTTGACAGAGAACTCCATGTTTGTAAACTTTCCAGAATATTTGGGAGGCGGAGTGTCTACCTTGGTTATGGATACCTCTTCTGATGCTATTATCAGATTCAACACCCATTTCCATCTTGCTATGTCCCCTCTACTCTTCTCCTCCAGTCGATGTCCCCTATAATTAAAGTCTCCCATAATAATTGCTCTATGCTCATTCTGCTGATTTCCCAATACATGGCTTCTACATCTTCTTGTGACCCCCCCCCCCCCCGGTCAATAGCAGCATTGTCCTATTTGCCTCTATCTCACTCCAGACAGCCTCGAATGAACCATCTCCCTCAGACTTAATATCCTCTTTAACTTCTAATTTTGTTGGTTGTAATTCTGCAACTATCATCAGCAATACCCCACTTCCTGTCCTGTCCCTTCTATCCTCCCTGAAAATACAATATCCTCTCCCTGTAACTATATAATTTTCAGTTAACCAAGTCAGTGATGCCTTTAATTTTTTGCCAAGTTGAGCTTACCAATGCCAAAACTCCTCTCCCTTATTCCTGATACTTCTTGCATTCCTGTACAACATCTCTTTGTTACCATAGCTACCCTTGTGTAATGTCATTTAAATTGGAGACCGTGAAATCCCATTTGCATCGCATAATCATCACTGGAGCCATATTCATTTATCTCAGGGGTGGCTAGACACATGCTACCTCCCAAATATCTCTAGTTTCCTTTTGCACTATCACACTCTCAGTAAACAACAGTTTCTCTAAACCTCCTCCAATATTGTTCAAATGCAATCCATCATGCATATTCACTCCATACATCAATAAACTGCACACCATTCCTCCTGCACACATCTTCTCATTGACTCATTGGCAATCATGGCCCTTCTTCAGTTCTGTTCTATCATACCGAGACAACAGACCCACAATCTTTACTTTCTTTATTTTTATTTCCATAACAACTCTTTCATATCTTCTCTCATTGCATATTTCTCACTTTTGTCAGCCAATACAATCAACTTGTTCGTTCCAAAATAGCTGTCCTAGTTGTCAAAGTGGATGACATTGCTACCATCCATCTAAATAGGCTTCAAGTTTAAATATATTTGTTGACATGAATGTTTAGTGAATATCATTAGATGAGATGGATATCATCTTCTGGTGTAAGACAACTAATTACCTTGTGTATTCGAGACCTGAAGTGGCTTGAAAAAGATTTTCACGTTTAATTTTAGAATTTTGTTATTACTAGATTATCTAATCTTTGGCCTGCCTATAGTATTACCAATATTCATTTCGTTTACAACCTTTTATAGGTGAAATTCATATGAAGGAGGTGATAAACCATATAAACAATTAATATTGCCACTCTGTGTGGATTATGTTAATTAAAATTTGTTATTTAGGATTTCAACTTAATTCTGTTGTGTGATTTTTGTTTTCGTTTAAATCAGATGATTTGCAAGGACCAAGGAAATTATACAAAATAATTTCTGGCTTTTATATTTTACCCAGCCAGATTTTATTTAAAATAAAATCTGGCTGGGTAAAATGAATTTAATTTAATTTAGTATTTAGAATCTTTATCAAAATTTGTGATGTCATCTCAATTTTGGTTTGAAATATGACATTTGAGATAGCAAAACATTTTGGAAAAGTTATGTTAGGAATGAAAATAGATAAACTATCTTTTCAGTACATAAACCAGAAACACGGCTTCAAGTTTTGTTGCTTTTCATTGCTTTTTTTGTTTGTTTGTTTCCATTGAACAGCTGGCCTAGTTGGCTAAGTGGTTAGCATATGTGCTTCCAACTGACAGGTCATGAGTGTCAATCCTGGCATGGGCATGGATGTTTATGATTAACTTTAGGTGGGAGATAAACTTCATTGCCTGGTGTGAGGCCACCACCACCATCCCTACTTATTGGAGGCCTGAAGTTGCTTGAAAAAAGTTCCACATTTGGTCAGTAGAGTAAGATTTCAAGACTATGTGACAAATAAATAAAGAAAAATGCAAAAAAAAAATAATAAAATTAGCAAAAAATAGAATAAAAAATCCTTATTTCACTTACAGTAGGAATGTGTTATATGTTTACAAAAACATATAATGGAAACTGTCCTTTATACCAGCCACCTAACTAAAAAAAAAAAACCTTCTCTTATGTCAGTCTTCATACTTCATTCTGTTTCATTACTGCCGTTATATCTCTATGCATAACTAAAAGCTTCATTTTAATCTCAACTAATGTTGCAGAGTGACACTTGAGGCATCACCATTTGTTATATCTTGATTGTTTGTTTAGTTAGGGATTGGTCAGTTATTAGCATGGTTAGACTAACGTAGTGGATCATTCACATCACCTTTGTATGCGACTACAAATCAGTCACTGGTGAATAATGATATCAGTACATTAAGAAATTGCTTGAAAAAGTTCTATGTTTGGTCTCAAGAGCAGGGTTTCCAGACTATGCAAAAACTAAGAAAAACTAAAACTATAAAAAATAAATAAAGTTAGTAAAAATAGGAGAGAAAAAAAAAGAAGGAAGAACATTCATGCTGGTTTCATGGGGAGGGACACAAACAAAAATTTTCAAAAACATAAATAGGTTGAAAATATAACTAAAATTTAAATACAGATTGTTGGAATTATGAGTGATATTGTAAAGTGACAAAATAAAGTTAATGTCTTAGTAACACGTCTTTCAAGTTGTGCTTATATCAGGCAAGGAAAACAAATATTGTGGGAACATAGCCCCTAATACTGAAATCTGATAAACACCGTGGAATGTTTCCACTATCTTTGTTGCCCAGCCTCTTCCCATCTCCAGCACAGTCATTCCTTCATATTCACTTTTTGTTCTCCTAGCCACAAGACTAAATAATTGCCCGGAATTATGTTTCGCTTAGTATGATACAAGATCTGATAGTAATAATATAAAAGAAGGTTTTTTTTTTTTTTATGTGTCTTAAACCCACAAAAGGTTGTAAACCAATAGTACAGCAGTACTATGAGCAGGCTATGGAATTTTTTTTATCATTTTATATTTTTTTATTTATTCTTTTATATTTTTTTATTTATTTTTACATAGTCTGGAAATCCTTCTCTGGAGACCAAACATGAAACTTTTCAAGCCACTTCATGTTACCAATAAATAGGACAGCAGTCTCACAATGATGATGAAATTCATACATTAACCAGTTGGCCAACCAAGATGGTAATTATGATGAAAAGTGCAAACAGGAAAACAACATTTAAATTTTTATTATAATTTTTGGTGATGTCACATGACCATGGCAGTATAACTGACTGCTTTAAAAGAATAACTGATAATTTCAAAATAAAAGCTCATGTTACAATCATGAGAACAGCTTAATTGTTATACCATTTCAGTCCAAAGTGAAAGAGCAATTAAAAAAAAATAATAATAACTATAGTCATTAGGTAGGTGTATTTAGTAAAATCACTTCCCAAAACCAGAAAAGTTTGAAGCAGTGATTCTTATTTAGATAGGTTATTATTATTATTCAGGCCTCCATGGAGTCAAAAGACTCATCGTGGGAGGTCCTTCCTAAGAACATAAAGTCTGTCAAGACTCATCGAGGGGAGGTCCCCCCCCCCAAGAAACACGAAGTCTATCATACCACTCCTTAAATTCATTGACCGTTCTCGCTCTCACCACTCCATCAGGCAATGAATTCCACGGTTCAACCACCCTCCACGCAAAGAAACCACTCCTCACCCTCTTGCTCACAGTTTCCTTTCGTAACTTCCAGGGATGGCCTCTTGTCATCACTCCTTCCTGCTGTTCAACCAAGTGAAAGAACTCCCAGTGTCAACCCTGTAACCACCTCTCAACAGTTTAAAAGTCTCAATCATATCACCTCTCCTTCTTCTATCCACCAAACTCTGCAGTCCACATTCCCTCAATGAGGCAAAGGAAGGTTAATTAAGTAAAGTGTCCCACTTGGCATTTGGATGATATAAGATGATATTGTCAGACTTATATAAAACCTGATTGGTCAGACTTACATATAGAAATGTAATCCTGGTTTTCCTATAAATGCATCGCTGCAGAATTTCCAGTCTGCCCATAATATGGAAGATCACAAGATGTTCTCTGCTCTTATATACTCACATATACCAATATACTAATGGATGGGATGAAGCTCTCCTCATAGTTGTAGCATGTGTATTTAATTTTTAGCTGTTATTCTGTTCTTTGAAACCATTCAGTTACATTGAAAATATTTATGTGAATTTCAGATTTCTGTGTTATTAATTTGCTTAATAATAAAAATTATCAGAATCTAATAATAAACATGCCCATTGAATACCAGATTATGGGAGTGTTGTTTAATCTTACATTTAAGGAAAAAAATCTAACATTTATGCTAATTTTTACATATATACAGTCACTTCTCACTTAACAAACTTATAGTGACCTTAGGAATAACATTGTGCTTTGGGGATTTGGTCAGGGCTTTTAATTTATAGTAAATTTGTTATAGTGAGAGTGAACTGTATTAAATAAATATTTGGCCCTGGACTTTAAATATCTTGAGTCTAGTGACAAATTTCTTCATCTGGCTTACTTATTATTAATAAATTAACTGATTTAAAAAATAAATGAAAAAAAAATGAATGATGATTTTTTATTTAAATTAAAAAAGTATGTTTAAATTTGAGAAATGTAAATGGTCTTGAGAAATGAACAAGATCAAGAAGTGCTTTATATTTGCATATTTTTTATTTATTTCTAGAGACATCCTGATAATTGTTGGGGGTGTTATTCCACCACAAGATTATGACTTTCTCTATAGTACTGGTGTGGCTGCTATCTTTGGTCCAGGTAAAATATTTAGTATTATTATCTTGAGAAAACAGTATCATTTACATATGTTTTACTGAGCAGCCACAGAAAGTCACATCTTACCACATTCTTATTCAAAAACTTATTATCAGAATGTTCAGACACTAGAAGATATTCTATTTCAAAGGAATACCAATAAAGATAAACAAAACTTGGGTACATATTCAAAGAGTACTCAGATGAGCAACATTTTTACTAATTATATGAGAATGTTGCAAAAATCAGGTAACGGGCGTTGATGTTGAACGATTTTATTCTGACATAGATGTATGTATGACACACAAGCCAACTGTGGTATAAATGACTCTTCTGACTAGACAGAAAAGTGATGTAAAAGATAGTGAGAGTTTTATCCCACTGTGGCACTAAGACATCATCCCAACATTAAAAAGAAATCAGGCTTAAGAATTTTTAACTTGAAATCAATATCATGGTGTGCATTGCCATCAGTTGCAAATTGCTGATATCCTTGCCATTTTCAAGTGGGATAAGGATAACCTAGTGAACTTCACCTAGGATAAGCTGGTTTAGCAGGATGAAAAATCTGAGTTTCTAGGCTCTTCATGTCCAAGACATGATTCAAACCAAGTTCTTCCAGCCAAAGGACATTGCCACCAAAACACAGTCCTATCTTATTTCCAGGAAGAAACACCATGCCTCACTCTCTCTCTCTCCCTCACTTTCGACAATATTCTACTTCCCAATTAGGACCAGTTTTCTTTTCTTGATTCTAACCTATACTGGCATAAGCACATCAGATCAATAGCTTCTTTAGCCTCCAAAAAGCGTGATATTCTTTTATGACCCAAATATTACTTCTCTCCTGCTCAACTCCTGATGCTTTACAAAACTCAGATCTGCCCAACCTTAGAATACTTTCTCACATTAGGAGTTGTGCAACTAAGAGCTCCCTCAGAATATTCAAATATTGTACTCAGAATCAAGCAATTTCCTCAATAGGTGACCCTTCTCTCATTGACTCCCTCACTTGCATTCGTATAGACTCGTCTCTTTTTCTGCAGTATGTCTTTTCTGTAGGCATTTCCATGAGTGCTGCTCCATTGAACTGGCTGCAACTATCCCTCTGCTTTATTCTACTCATGTATAAACAGAGCACCTGCTGGTCAACACCCTTATACAGTTCAGTTCCAGACTCTTGAAAAGACATCCTCAGACATTCAGTCTTTAAGGGCATCAACAAATTCCTTTCTTCTTTTTAGCCCCTTTCCCCACACATGGCACTGTCTTGCCATAGGTCTTGGGGCCATTCATGTGTGGAGCTAATATATATATATAAACATATGGGCTCCTGAGCATAACTCATGTCTTTTAAGTAGTACATATGAAGGAACTTCAGTGCCAAAGGTTATACTTTCATAAGCTCTCTGATAAACTTTTGAAACTTTTAAGTTTCTTTCTATATTTGACTATAAATATCACATCCTTAATATACTCTATTTTAGCATCTTACTTTATGTGCCAAATTAAAGCCTTTTGGCTTTATAATTCAGTAACTTGACTTGTTTTTTTAAACCTAATTAATGTTCTGATAGAGTGGTTAATCATGTCTGCATTATATGGGGTATAATTATTAGTATATTATACAGGGGGTGGTCTGAAAAGTTCTTGGCCTCGACCATAGATGGGGACACTATTGGCATGATTTTTTTTTTCTAAGTTGGTACATCTGTCATATGCATCCATGTGAAATTTCAAGTCATTCTATGAAGTAGTTTGTTTTATATAGTTGTCTGAAGCAAAAGTGTTGTCTCTATCCCTTGCAATGGATAAAATTGAGTATTCTGCAGTTATAAAATTCTTTGTAAAAGAAAGTTTAAAGCCAAAAGAAATTCCTTCAAAGTTCATAAAAGTTTATGGGCACTCTTCTCCTTCATTTTTGACAATTAAGATATGGACTGCTGAGTTTAAACGTGGCCATACCAGCCTTGTAGATGATCCATGTGAAGGACATCCAAAAAGTGTAACAACAGCAGAAATCATTGATCAAGTGCACGATATAGTATTGTATGATCGGCAAGTCAAAGTGAGTGAAATTGCTGAGACTATAGGCATTTCAAAAGAACGTGTAGGATATATTTTGCATGAAGAATTGCAAATGAAAAAGCTTTGCACAAGATGGGTGCCACGCTTGCTCACAGTAGATCAAAAACGCACTCGAATGAAACTCTCTGAACAGTTCTTGGAATGTTTTAACAAGAAAAGCATCGATTTATTACTATGGATGAGACTTTATTACTCACCAGAATCCAAACAGCAGTCAAAACAGTGGAAAGAGCTGGTTGTTCGACACCAAAGAAGACAAAGTTGGTTCCATCAGTAGGAAAGGTCATGGCATCGGTGTTTTGAGATGATAAAGGCATTTTGTTTATTAATTATCTTGGAAAGGGTAAAACAATAACCAGGGAATATTATTCTGATCTTTTAACCAGATTAGACAAAACAATTTGTGAGAAAAGACCCGGTTTGCAGAAGAAAAAAATCATCTTTTATCAGGACATTGCACCTTTCCACAAAGGCGTTTTGGCAATGGGAAAATTAAGGGATCTGCACTATGAATTGTTGGAACATCCACCCTATTCCCCAGATTTGACTCTCTCTCTGACTTCTGTCTCTTCCCAAAACTAAAATTCTTCCTCACTTCTTCGAATCAAGAGGTGACTGCAGCTGTAGAGGGATATTTTGCAAATCTTACTGAGAACCACTATAGGGACGGGGTAATGGTGCTGGGGAATTGCTGAAATAAATGTATTAGTCTTAAGGGAGATTATGTTGAAAAATAAAAATAATTTTGAAATTATAAATTCGTTTTTTCATTGTTAGGCCGAAAACTTTTCAGGCCATCCTCTTAGCTATCAACTGTGTACAGTCTCCTGGATGGTTTGCCTGTTTATTAATATGAAAAATCTGAGTTTCCAGGAGAAAAATTTCTGACATCTCTGTATGAGACTGGTTAATTCACCTTCAGATTATAAGCCCTGATAAAGGCTCTTCATGTCCTATACACAGTTCAAACCCAGGTCTTTTCTGCCAGAGGACATTGTCAAAACCATCTGGGCTGCATAGGTTCTTTGTATGTATGTATGTATGTATGTGTTGTTGTTTGTAATTTTGATTTCTTTTTTTTTTTTTAGCCATTTTAGCTTAATTTTGAATAAAAACAAAATATTCAGCATATTCAACATTCATTGTCTTGCTTTATTCAGAATTAAGGTAGCATACAAGAGATTTCTTTGCTTTCCTTAGTATGTTTAAGTAAATATTTTTAACCAAGTTGTTGAGAAGAAATCTTACCTTTCACTTCATGACCAAAAGGCTTTTGGTGCCATTACAAAAACTGACTTTTATTTTAGATAGTAATATATCTTATTTGTGAAATAAGATAGAAATATTGATACTGTTGGTGATTATTGATGAGAAATTGCTTTCTTTTCAAAGTGATTTTAAAGTCTACTACATTTGATTCCATAGCTTTTATTTCATATTAGATATATACCTCGATCTACTTGTAATTCATATTAAGATATCTTCCAGTATTGGAATTTTCAGTTAAGAAGAGTTATATGTGAAATTATATGTAAGGCAGATGATTATGCCAACCTTAGAAGTCACCTTGATGCAGCACCATGGCATAAGAATCAGTAAAGGAAGGATGTTAAAGGTGTATAGAAAATGATCAAAGGTGTTTAGGGAAGCAGCAACAGACAGTACCCAGGGTTAGGAAGATAAATCAGGAGTTAGATGAGCCATGCATTTTTCAGGAGATAGAGAACAAGAAAATGTTGTGGAGGGTATATAAGAAGAAAAGTAATCAGCAAATTCATGATCAATACAGATTACTTGCAAGTGTGACCTGAATAGCAAAGAAAGCAAAATCAGGTTGTGATAGGAAATTAGGTAGGCCAAAGAAAATCCAACAGTTCTTTCATTATATGGTGAGTAAAAAGAAGGATAAATAGGAAATGATAACTTAATGATTGCTAATAGTAAGGAAGTGACATGCAGATGAAATAATTGAGTTACTGAGTGAACACTTTCCAAGGATGTATCATCCAGGTGGAAATATTTTAGTGGCAGATGTGACAGGGACTGGTGTGAGAATAGAGGTAGATGAATTGGAGATATTAAAATATTTCAGAATCACAATCTCAACCTCAACAACAACTTAAACAATGTATACCATCACTTACACACGTCAAACCACAATTATTACTCCTAAGGGAACCTCAGCAACTGCTGTCCACCTTAACTACACTTTGTACAATTCCTTCAGCCACAAGGGTTCTGCTTATAGCTGAAGAAATTTGTACTCAACAGACTCACAACAATTGCAAAAAAGTAAAAATATTAATAAATACAAATCCAATTCCAAAAGGGTCAAATGCCTTAAACTTGCCTCCTGTTCTAATGGTAGTTGAGCATTCTGATCCCTAGCCAAGTCCATCAATTGCAACTTCAACCTAACAATGCTTCCACTGCTCTCACATCTAGATGGTACTACTATTGTAACATCACCCAAAAACAAAGCTGATCTATTGGCATCATTCTTACCTTCCAATTCCTGTATCACATATCAGAACTGACATTCCGTGTCTTAGAATGTAAAACCTTGAATCCAACCCCCTCTCCTCCCCATTTGATTTGGCTTAAAATTTTTATATCAACTCATATTGCATTCATATGCCATGCTTACCATTTCCCAAATTCAAATAACCACTCTGGCCTCTTCAGCCTATCTCTAAAGCTTGATTTTCTGCAGTCATAACACTCAAATAGTGAGATCGTCTTCCTTGGCAACTTCAATGTCCACAACTCTTCCCTGGCTTTCCTTCTCCATTTCCACCAATGAAGCAGGCAGGGATGCCAAGGTGTTTGCTATTAGCAAGGACCTAACGTAGATAGTTCATCTTCTTATTATCAGAATACCAGACAATTCCCATGATTTTGTCAACACTCTTGACCTCTTTCTAACAAGCTCCTCTTTGAAATACATCATGGATGTCAATTCTTCTCTTGGTAACTCAGAACCACAATCTGATCCAAGTTTCATGAACAACCTACAGTTAGCCATTCTCAGTCTTGTGTCCTCTGGCATTATAAGGATGCCAAATGGAACAACCTTAGTGACTTCTTCTCCTTCAGTTCTTCCAATCCAAACACCTGCTCAGACCAAATAGCATAAATAATTATAACTGAAATGAAGACAGTGGGAGTGCTTAAGGATCAAAACTGTATAACTGGGAGGAGACCTCCATGTATCCTTTTAAGGAATGTGGAGAACCAACTAGGTCTTCTGACCTAATGTCCAATCTTCACCTTCTCATGGTGCACCCTGTTAGGTATCTACATGTATACTGAACCAACAAGGATGGGCTGGAAATTTGGGATTTAACCAACTAAACTGTATTCTTATTGGTTTAAACCATAGTAAAAAAAAAAATGATGGTACAACATGACAGAATTTCGTGTCAGCTGGAGCATAACCTGATTAAACAAAGCTGTTGTTGTTTTATCAGGGTGAACAGTGAAAAGTACTTAAACACATTCCAACTCAATATCAACAGAGTTCAAATTGGTACTACAACATAAGAAGCCTCAATGAGAAAGAAATGGAACTTACAGAAGAATTGGATGAGTACCAGATTGACATAATAGGTATGACTGAAACTAAGTAGACAAACAAAAAAAAACAATCGAGATATTTTTAAACAATAAATGCAAAATGTTATATTCAGACAATAATTAACAATCAGGGAAAAGAAGGAGTAGCTATAGTATTCAACACGTTAAATACAAGGATAATCTTCTTGAATGGCAAGCAATATCAAGTAGAATGATGTCGGCAGATGTCAAAATGGAGAACTGGACAATAACACTTATTTGTGTCTATCGTCCCACAGAGGTTCTACTAGTGGAGGAATTAATTTTTTGATGCATTAGAGAAAGCAACTGACACAATGAAGACGGAAAAATTTGTCCTTGTTGGAGAACTAAACAGCAAAGTAGGGAAAAAATGATTACCAAAACATACAGAAATGTTTGAGAAAATTGGGAGAAAAGAGCAAAGCTAATAGTAATGGTAAGTACCTGCTTGGTTTCTGTTCAGGACATGGATTAGTTATTACTAACACCATGTTCCAGTTTAAAAATGTGCACAAATTCACACGGAAGGAAGATGCAAGAAATAGGAAAAGTCACATTGACTATGTTATAGTTCAGGGTTTTCCAAAGTGGGTTCAGCAGAGTCCTGAGGCTCCAAAACTAAAATTCTAGGGCTCCACAGATTTTGTTTACATTCACTTATTTTTTTTAATGCCTCGATGAGATGATGAAATGATATATGATGCTACAAGTTATGTCCATCATACCAGAACTTTGAAAAACTCTGCAGTTCAAAACAACAACTGCACTGTAGTCATTAAAATGAACTTATGTGTTTTTTAATTTATAGAGCACTAAATTTTAAAATGGTGAGCCTTTATGGATTTCTTCATTTTTGTCATGTTTATTTTAAAGATTGAGTTGTTAGAGCTCCACAAAAAAATTTTGCTTGCTTTAGGGCTCCACTTTAGCAAGAAGTTTGGGAAACCCTGTTATAGTTAATAGTGATGTTTTCTACCTGGTTCAGGACACAAGAGTATACAGATGATTTGAAATAGGAAGTCAGCACTATTTAGTTTTGAGCAAGATAAAATTGAATCTCATATTAAAAAGAAGAGTAATAAGTAAGTTTTGAAATAAATCAAAGTTGAGCAGCTTTCAGATGTGAACTGTAGACTAAACTACATAAAGATTATTTAAGAATTAATGAAAGAGTTTGAAAACTGGAACCAAACCTTGGAGATTCATTGATAAACCCTGAAGAAAACATTGATTGATTCAGAGGCATGTGATGAGGTTGTCTGCAAAGATAGAAAAATCAGAGCTCCATGATAGAATCAGGAAGTTAGAGGCAGTGAAGGAAAAGAAGAAAGCATATCAAAAGTTACTGGAAAATAAGTCAGCTTGTTTTCTTAGAGAATAAGAATACAAATGTAAGAAAGCGAAACAGTGTGTAAAACTAGTGAAATAAAAGTCATGGGAGACTTTTGTAAGAAAGAACATAGAAAATAATTATCAAGAAGATGCCAAAATATTCTGGAGGCTATTGAAAAAGCTTATGCCTGTAGTTAATACTTCAAAAGATTGCTAAATGAAACAAGCATTAACAGCATGGTGGTAGAAAACACTCAGCAGACTTTTTCTTCTTCAAGTATATCCATACTTGAAGTAGAAAAAGCCATCAAAAACCTGAATTGTAGAAAGGCCACTGGAGTAGATGATATTCAACCAGAAATGCTCAAGTATGGAAGAATAAAAGTTTTACAGTGGCTGCACTGCATAATTCAGAAGGCTTTGTTAGAGGATCGAATTCCAGATGATTGGAGCAAAGCTCTCATAGTACCCATCTATAAAAAGGGAAATAAAACTAAATGTGAGAATTACCAAGGCATTTAAATGTTCCTGGTAAGATTTATGCAAATATACTTGAGAAACAGCTAAGAAAAATTGTGGAAGGGAAGCTTGGTGAAGAACAAGCTGAATTCATGCCAAATAGATGTTGTCAACATCAGATTTTCATTGTAAGACGAATAGTTGAGAAATCTTGGGAATATAACAATGATATGTAAGTTTTGTTGATGTGGAAAAGGCATATGACAAAGTGCCAAGAGGAAAGCTGTTCAAAACGCTCCAGTTATATGGTGTAAATTGAACATTATATCGAACAATACATAGTCTGTATTTGAGCTGTAAGTCAGCAGTTAGAACTGATGGAGGTATGGGATGAATCACATGAAAGAAAGTGATATTCAACCTAATGTTAATCTGAGATCTTTACTTCATGCAGCTGATGTCATACTTCTGAATAAATCCAGTGCAAGTCTATGAGATTCTCTGATTAAATTAAATCGAATAACTGTTATAATAAATTTGGTGTGAAAATCAGTAATAAAAAGACAAAAATGATGAAAATAGGCAGAAACATTGAAAACATCAACTGTATCTCCTAAATGGTGAACCTATAGAACAAGTGAAACATTTCAGCTATCTAGGCATAATATTTAGTGAGGATGGCAAAAATTAAATCTGGAAACAGACCACAGAATTAACAAAGCTGGCATGATACGAAGTCAAGTAAATAAATTTATATGGAATAAGAGAGAAATTAGTCAAAACACTAAATTAGCTATATATAAGACAGTGTTCAAACTAATTTTAGCTTATGGATCTGAGAGCTGGGTTAGAAATAAAATACTTGACTGAAGACTGTAGACCACAGATATGAAAGTATCCAGAAAGATAAGTGGAGTAAACAGATGACTCAATGGCTGTTTCATATTAAAAATGAGGATATTAGGAAAGAACTTGACATTGTTAGCATTCAGTAACATGTTAGCAGGGTTGATCTCAGGTGATACAGAACAGAATGGGAGAGGAAAGATTAGCAAAGCAAGTGTTCTTTTCCATGTTGGCAGGAAAAAGACCAAGATTTGGTGAATTGATACAGTAAAAAGTACTTAGAGGACAGGAATATAAGATATGATAATATTGTAGTCTTGACAGATAACAGATTAATTTGGAGGAAAATTGTTGATAGGAAGTTAGTAATGGTGTAACTTTTCATGTAATATTTATGTTATTATATTATATTATTATTATCATGCAGGCATCTCCATAGATTCCAAAAACTCATTGCAGAAGATCCAAACTATCCACACAATCTATCATACCTCTCCTTGAACCCATTAACAGACAAAGAACTCACAACTGACTCTTACAACCCATTACACTCATTCACAACTCTCCATGCAAAAAATCTAGTCCTCATGCCCCTACTAACCACACCTTTATTCAACTTCCAAGGATGACCCCCTTGTTCTAGTCGTTCTAGCCAAGTATTGAAACATTTCCCTTGCATCAATCCTATAAAACCTTTTAAGCAACTTAAATGTTCTTGTATCTCCTCTTTTTCTCCTATCAACTAACTTCTGCAGTCTACACACCCTCAATCTATCCTCATAGGGAACATTCTGCAGACCACTCATCTTGGTTGCTTGCCTCTGAATCTTCTCCACCACTTCCTCACCCCAAGAAATCCAGTAGACCAGACTTAAGCACAATAATTCAGATGTGGTATAAAGAGGAATAACAACTTCCTCATCTCTCCTTGTTAATGTGTTCTTCAGTAGCCAAATGATCTTATGGATTACCTTAGCAATATGTCCTCTAAACTTTAACCCTATCTACAACCACCCCTAAAACTCTAGCTTCATCTGTTTCCTGGAGTACAGTAATCCAGATGTGTGATAGCTGATGTACATTGAGATTCTTCAATATCCTTAAAACCTCCAATTCATCTACCTCTGTTCCCACATTAGTGTCTGTCACATAGATTAAAGCAGTATCCTCACTAAGATGATATACCCTTGCAAAGTGACCACTCAGTAACTCAACTATTTTATCTGCTTCTGTCACCTTGTAACTGCCATCACTTATTAAGGTTAATCTTCAATAGTCATTCTTCCTCTTACTTGTCACGTAACCAAAGAACTCTTTTGGATTTCCTTTCACCTGCTCAGCTAGCTTCTTCTCATAATCTGATTTTGCTTGTCACCTTTCTTGCCTGAGCCTTATACTTTTCATGAGTTTGCTGATCACCTTTCTCTTTATACCCTCCAGAGCATTTTCTTCTTCTGCAGCTCATGCTTAATGATATTACTTATCCATCTAACTCCTACCTGATTAACTCTCCTTACTTTAGGTATACAATTTAATATTGTTTCCTGTAGATTATCCTTAACTATCTCCTATGCATTACTAACATCCTTACCCTGCAGTATTTTATGCCATGGCACAGACTTAAGCTCCCACCTAAGCTTGTCATAATCACCTACCTTGTAGTTCCACATATACCCTTCTTTACAGAATATTCCTCAAGTTTTACAATCTCCCAAGTCAAGACCACACGGTCACTTTCACCAATCGGAGGCAATGTTGTCACCTTGGTTATGGATAGCTCTTCTGATCCTATGACCAGGTCCAATACTCTCACACCCCCTTGTCCCCTCCATCACATGTTGCCTCAAGTAATTATCTCTTAGTAGGTGTATAAATTCCATTTCCTTCCTGCCATGTGATCTTTCTTCCTTACTTCCAGTATGTATCTCCATAGTTGAAGTCCCCCATAATAATCGCTTGACCTGTATTCATTGTACTAATTTGGTGATGCATGTCTTCCAGATCTGTGGAACTCCCTGGCCTATAGCAACAAGCAACTGTATATTTTGTCTTACTGGCCTTGATCTCATACCAGACTGCTTCAAATTAATAGCTATCTTCCCTGAAAATACTAAACCCTTCACATTACCAAAAACTCCTCCCTTTTATTCCTGATACTTCTGGCATTAGTATATAGAAACTAATCCACAAATCCTACATCATTCCTTCTGCACAACTTACATATAGGTTTATTAGCTACCAATGCCCGCCTCCTCGGTTTGTCTCTAATATAGCATTTCAGGAGATTTACAATCTTCACCTTCTTGGTCTTTAGTTTTGCCTCTTCTAACAACTCCTTTACATCCTCCCTCATAGAATACTTCGTGCCTCTCAAATCATTTGTGCCTACCAAGACAATCAGTTCTTTCACCTTACATTTTTGAATCCAGGTGGCATGACTAATACATGAATTTTTGCATCAGGGAAACATAATTTTGTCACACTTTCATTGAGTATCCCCCCCCCCCAGATCATTGAGTCTCTGTACATAATTCTCTCCTTAACCTGTTTTTCTTATTTGTTCACTCGGTCTTTATTATTACTTTGGTCCACCTGCTTTTTTTTCTTTTTAGTCCTGCTCTAATCCCTTGCTGCTTCTGCAATTTTTCAATATCACGCTTTGTACCCTGTGAAGGATAACATTCAAGTGTGCTATTTCTTTATTAATGTCCATGATGATGATGAAGGCAGTGCATTAAAAAAATTCAGCATATCACAAATGACTTGAGACCAAAACTTCAGCATCACACTCAGCCGAGTTGATGTTTTTTTTTTGTTCTTGCAGCAATCAAAAATAAACTATCAATAAATGTAAATCCAGTTTCAAAATCACCAAATGCCTCAAATGCAATTATCTCCTTGCCTCCAGTTCTAATAGCAGATTGAGCCATCTGGTCCCAAGCCAAAGTTATGAGTTACAACTTCTGCCTACCATCACTTCCTCTTCTCTCACATCCATCTGGATTCCTGCATCAGTGACTATTGCAAAGCCCTCCACCACACACACACACACACATGCACACTACCAAGAACCACTTACTCCATGCTACCTCTAGTTCTCTGCAAGCAAGAAATCAGAAAAATCCTGAATAGCTCAGACAAAACTGGTACTGACAACATGCCACCTATTGTGCTAAAATCTTGTGCTCTGGAATTAATACCTATCTTATATCACCCCTTCTATCTTTCCTGCTCAATTGATATCTGCTCTAAGTTTGGAAACAAACCTACATTCAGCCCATTCCAAAGAACAGTGATTAAAATCAATCAACAAAATTACCCTTCAATTGCTTTAACTAGCATTCTCTCAGAACTGTGGAGAATGTTATGAATAGCCAAATTTTACCACCTGGATGCCTACCAGTAGTTAGCAACCACAAACATGGATCTACCATGCTCAGTCAACAGTTGATCTTCTAGCCTTCACCTGCTTTGAATCCAAGCCATGAAAAGATTTAAAGAAACTCACAGCATTTCGAAGACATTTGAGTTGATTTGGCATAGAGATCCTCTCAGCAAACTACTATCCTGTAGTCTGCTTTCAACATTTTGCAGTTGGGTCACCTCTGGTTGCACGCTACGTCATGATAGGTGGTTTCCTCTCCTCAGATTTCCCCACCAAGGCAGAAGTATTCCATGGCTTGGAACTCTCATCTGATCTCTCTTCCTTCTGCACATAAATCACTCGCTCTCACTGTCTTCAAATCTTATTCTTATCTATGCTGATGATACACCTCTCATTTAACATACCTTGTACTATAAGTGTTAAGATCCTCCATAGCAAATGCCTTAAACATAATCTTGGACTGACCTTCTCTTCCAGCCTTTCTTGGCATAAACACATGCAGATGCCAAAACACTGTATAAATCCTAAATCTGCCAAACTATGGAATACTGCTTACATTTTTAAGGTTGGTGCATCCAAAGCCTCTCTAGTATTGATTAATGATACTGTTGAAATATGCAAAGGCATTTGACAGGATACCATAGTGCACTCTGTTACATAAACTTTCTTGAGAAAACAAAAGTGCTTATAAAGCTAGTGATAATGAATATGGATAAATACCAAAAAGAAGTGTGTGGAGAATTATAATCCAGAAGAAGGCAGGTACTGGCAGTATACTATAGGACTCTGTACTTGGACTGCTCCTATTTAATTTTTATATTATTGGTAAAGGAAATATTCAGTTATTTGCTAGTGATACAAAATTGGGTAGAATAGTAGTTAATCAAGGACAATGTGGATAATTTTCAGGATGATTGAATTAGACTGACAGTTTGGCAGAGGAAATAATTGCCATTTAATATTGAAAAATATAAAGTTATGCACAGTGTAATGAAAATAGCACAATCTGTATGCTGTATTGACAGAACTGAACTGCAGGAAATTTGAGGCTAGAAGTTTATAAGTAATAGTGAATAAGCCTTGGAAATCATCTCACTTCTTATTTTTGATAACACTCAGATATCAAAACATAATTTTGGACTGACCTCTTCATTTTCTCATGGAGAAATGATGCAGAGGATCCAAAGGTGAGTGACCAAGATGGCGAATTGTTTGTGGGATGCAAAAATTGGTTGATAGATGTGAAACAGAGGATATAATAGAAACATACTAAAAGAGTTTTATAGGATTTATAGATACAGACCAAAGGGAAAGAGAGAGAGAGAATGGAAGACCAGCTGCAAGGTGGAAAGACCAGTGAAGCCAGAACAGGTAAGTACCTAATCTGTGAAGAGAAGTATTGATGTAGATGAAATTTTGATTAATTGACCTGATCTTAATAATAATAATGGTGCCGTAAAAATATTAAAGAAGCCTGTGAAATTTTGATGAATCGACCTAATCTTAATAATAATGGTGGCTTAAAAATTCCAAGAATTTGGATTGCACACATTCAGCCCACTTAGTTAAAGTTTTCGAGCAAATCCTGACTCTAAGCAATTTTTCAGCTTTTATTGGCCACCATCCATATTGGTTTGTTTTAATTTATATGTATAGTTATATAAATAAAAAAAAAATTTTTGTGTGAATATGTTGCTCTCTAGCTTCATTTAATTTAATTTTGTAACCAATTAGATAATAACATAATAATAGGACTCTAACTTTGATGTAGTAAGGTTTTTTTTAGTCTTTATTTGAGTTGTAAGTCAGCAGTTAGAATTGAAGGAAGTACAGGAAGATGGTTTAATGTTAAATCTGGTGCGAGACAAGGATGTACATTATCCCCTCTGTTATTCATTATCTATATGGATCACATTATGAAGGAAAGTGGTATTAAACCTGATATCAAAATTGGAGATGTTAATGTCAACTCTTTGCTTTATGCGGATGATGTTATACTTCTAAATAAATCCGCTACAAGTCTGCAAGATTCTCTGACTAAATTGAATAGCTGTTGTAATAGATATGGTATGAAGGTCAGCAATAAAAAGACAAAGACAATGAAAATAGGTAGAATCATTGAAAATGTCAACTGTGTTGTGAATGGAGAACCTGTGGAACAAGTGAAACATTTCAGCTACTTAGGCACGATTTTTACTGAAGATGGTAAATTAAATATAGAAATAGACAACAGAATCAGCAAAGCTGGTATGGTGGGAAGTCAATTGAATAAATTCATATGGAATAAGAGAGAAATTAGTCAGAACACTAAATTAGCTGTATACAAGACAGTGTTCAAACCAGTTTTAACTTATGGATCTGAGAGCTGGGTCAGAAGTAAAACACTTGACCAAAGACTAGAGACTGCAGATATGAGAGTCCTGAGAAAGATTAGAGGCGTGAACAGATGGCATCAATGGCTATATCATATTAAAAATGAGGATATTAGGAAAGAACTTGACATTGTTAGCATCCAAGAATGTGTTAGCAGAGCTAATCTCAGGTGGTATGGTCACTTAAATAGAATGGGAGAAGAAAGATTAGCAAAACAAGTGTTCTCTGCCAGGTTGGCAGGAAAATGACCCAGAGGAAGACCAAGATATAGGTGGATTGATACGGTACAAAGTGCCTTAGATGATAGAAATATAAGATCTGATAATGTTGGAGTCTTGACAAGTAACAGACTGATTTGGAGGAAAATTGTAGATAGGAAGTTAGTAATGATGTAAATTTTTCATGTAGTACTGTCTTATCCTGTACACCCCTTGAGGGTACATGGCAGGAATTTGATGATGATGATGATGATGTTTTTTTTTTTTTTAACCAAAGGTCATGCCAGTAGTTTTAATGGTTGACTAAATCAATGTAACTTCAGAAGTAGATTGTAGTGCAGCTTGTTTCGTTGTATATGTGTATATTCCAGATGATGACTTTAATGTGAAGGTCAAAACAATGAGTGATTATTTTGATTTATATTAAACTGAAGTTTTACTCTAACACAGTAGTTGTTTCCATAATTTTTGAAGATGCATTCTGATCACCATGTAAGCATGAAGGAAAGCATTTATTTGAAATTAGTATTCTATTACTGTAAAACTTAAAAAAATAGCAAGCAAAATATACTATAACAGACGAAATTTGTCTGTTATAGTCGCTGTAGCACATGAGAGTCACTGTAGCACGTGGCGGGGAATTTGAGCTGTGCTGAAGAAAGTGCTTTTTAATTAGTGAATAGTCCATTTTTCTACGTTTTTGTAGTGCTAAATTGTTTCTGGAATATGAGTGTCCTTCAGTAGTTTTTTTTTTTTTTTTTTTTTTTTTTTTTTTTTTTTTTTTTTTTTTTGAAGTTAGTTGTTGTCGCGATATTGTGTATTTTGGTTACCGAGAAGATGGGGTCACAATCGAATGCATAACGATGGAAGACAAGATGAAGGATAAATTTTCATTATTTAGTTATTTCATTTTATTTATTTATATCTAGTGTACTTAAATGTTCTGTTTGTAATTGTTTGTACTTTTTCTTATAGTCATACTCCCTAATACTTATTAGCATTTATTTTTTGACAATAATTAACGACACTATTTTGAATAATGGCGATAGCGGCAGTTCAAATTGCAAATGGCGTATCTCCAAATCCCCTCCCCTCCATTTAAGGATTCCATTTAGCACAATATCATACAGGATTTTGTAGCATGCGGTTGCGGAATGTATGCATCCCAACGATTGTATATGTGGCATGTGAGAGAAGGGGGAAAACGTATGTGCGCAAAATGCAGGCAATGGAAGGAACTTGGTGATTTAGAAATGACCATAACTGACCTCGTTGAGACTATAACTGACCTCGTTGAGTCAGAGATGGGAGATTCCCCATGTAGAGAGAGATGACTGGTATGATAGAGAGTGAGAGAGAAGTATGAATAAAATAATAAGAGTGGGGAGCATGGAAAGGTTGAATGATTCTGAAGTTTTAGGAGATAGTCTCAATTGGGAGAATGAATGGCAAACAAGAGTGGCTGACTTACAGAGAGAGATAGATGAGCTGAAAGAGCAGGTGGAAGGTCTGGGGAATGAGATGAGAAGTCTGAAAGATGAGATTAGGCGAATGGAAGAGATGAATGCAAGGCGAATCAGAGGAGGAGTGAGAGAGGATTATGGGAATGAGAAAGTTATGGGAATGGTAGAAGAAGAAAGAATAGGAACAGTATAAGAGAGGGAATGAGAGAGAGTTATGGTAGTGATACAAGAGGAGAGAATGGGAACAGTAGAAGAGAGGGAATGAGAGAGAATCATGTGAATGATAGAAGAGGTGAGAATAGGATTAGTGCAAGAGAGGGAATGAGTGTCAGATATAGGAATGATAGAAAAGGAAAGAATGGAAACAGCAGGAGAGAGGGAATGAGAGGAATGCAAGGGAGCACAGGGACTAGGGATAGTGATGCCAGGAAGGCAGGTAAGTAGGGGAGCACAGAGAAAAACTGTTACAGGAGAGAGAGTGAGCGATGCATGTGAGCAATCGAGGAATAGGGTGGTATGAGGTGTAATGTATGGGGACTCAATGATCCATGGTGTCCAAGATAGGACGCGTGAGGAGCGTTTGCCAGGAGGAACGATAGAAAGATTGGCTATGGCAGTTAAGAGAGGTGAAAAGATGGATGAGATGATTGTGATAGTGGGTACAAATGACTTAAGTGGTGGTGGTGTAAATAGGGCAGCGAGAGATATGAGATTCTTGCTTGAGGTGGTACGAAAGAAGACACAGAGAAGAAAGATAGTGTGTGTGCATTGCCTAGGTATGATAGTGACAAGCTGAGCAGAAGAGCGGTGATATTGAATGACATAATAGCAAGAATATGTCAGAAGAGAGGATTGGAATATGTGGATGCTTGGAGTGCGTTTGAGAGCAGAGAGGAATTGTATGCGAGAGACCGCTTGCATTTGAATGAGGAAGGACATAGGCATCTGGAGAGATTACTGTTCTGAGCGAGTCAGTGTGTCCCATTGTGGATGGTAGCAGGGGTGGCCTCTTGTGGGAATGGGTACATGGGAGAAGTGTGACGACAGCCCAGTGAAGTCTAGAGGGGATAATACTGGGTATAGAAACAATGGCATTTTTATGCTTTATGCTAATGCCAGGAGTATTCGGAATAAGGGAGAGGAATTGGCGGCACTGATAGCATCAGCCTGGGCAAAGATTATTGGAATCACCGCGATGTAGTTGATGGAGGAGGATATAATAACAGGAATAGAAGTTGCAGGGTACAGCATTTTTCGGCAGGATAGGAAGGAAAGTGTGGTGGTGGAGTACTGCTTATGATAAGTGACGACCTATGTCCTCTAAGAGTGGAGGCTTTGGAAGGCTGTGACACTAATGATTTTGATTTTGAAAACATATGGTGTGAAGTGAAGGTGGGCAAGACAGGATATTTAGTGGGGTGTTGCTACAGACCAAGGAGCACAGAGGGTGGGGACCAGGAGATGTTGAGACAGTAGAACGTGGCAAGTGCAAGAAGAATGATTGTTATGGGAGATTTTAACTACAGCAGTATAAATTAGGGAGAGGAAGATGCATGTAGCAATAAGGGAATGGAATTTCTAGAATTCTTGTGGGACAAATGTCTTAGGCAACATGTAACAGAGGGAACAAGAGGTTCAACAGTTTTGGATTTGGTTATAAGATCAGAAGAGTTGATAATAACTGAGATGATATCTCTCCCACCAGTTGGAGAGAGTGACCATATGGTTTTGACTTGGAAAATGCATGCAGGATTATCAAAGAGACGGGAACGTATGTGGAATTATAAGGCAGGTGATTATAATAGTCTTAGACGTCAACTTGGGGAAGTTTCGTGGAGGGAGGAATTGGAAGGCCGGGATATCATTAGTGCTTGGGAAATTGTGAAGGAATATTTGTTAGTAGCAATGGTAAGCTATATTCCACAAGTGAAGAAGAGGACACAATTTGGAGTAAAGTGGATGACAAACAATATTAAACAGGAACTGCATGCGAAAAAGAGGCTATGGAAGAGATATAAGGAGACAGGTGAAGAGAAGATGCATGAAGAATATAAGATACAGGCCAGGAGAGTAACTAGTATGGTAAGGAAGGCGAAACTGGAATATGAAAAAAGATTGGCCCTTAGATCCAAGGAAAATCCTAGGGAATTTTTTAGCAATGTGGCCAGTAGGTGGAGAAATGACTGTGGAAGAATGACATTGTGGGATAAAAATGGGAATAGAGTGACTGATGCAGAAGACATAGTGGAATTGTTCAATGACCACTTTATTGGAGTATTTCATCCTGAAGGAGTCAATTTGAATACTAGAGGGATAGGGCAGGTTCGAGGATTAGAGGTGCAGGAGGAGAGTATCTTCCACATACTGAGTACTCAGGATGTTGGTAAAGCTGTGGGACTGGAAGGTATTTCACCACGAGTTTTGAGAGAATGCGCTAAAGAACTGACAGTGCCTTTGACTTGGCTTTTCAATGAAAGTCTGGCTGCAGGAAAGGTGCCCATGGAATGGAAGGAAGGTAAGATAGTGTCATTGCATAAGGGCAGTAGCAGACTTGAAGTGTCTGATTATAGGCCAGTTTGTGTGTCATCAGTAGTTAGTAAGATCTTGGAGAAAGTAGTGAGGGACCATATACAACATTGCGCAGATGAGGGTAATGTTATCTGTGGCAGTCAACATGGATTTGTTGAAGGGTGCTCTTGTTTTAGCAATATGCTAGCTGTTTATAATAAAGTTACAAGAACATTAGATGAGGGAAAGGCATATACTGCAATTTTCTTAGACTTAGCAAAGGCATTTGACAGGGTGCCACATGATAAGCTGATATGTAAGTTGCAGTACATGGGTATGGATATCAGATTGGTCAACTGGATTCAGGATTGGCTGTCCGATAGGTATCAGAGAGTTGTGTATGGTGGAGCAATATCAAAGAGGCAGAAGGTTACAAGTTGGGCTCCATGGGGCTCAGTACTGGGACCTATATTGTTTGACCTTTATATCAATGACATTATCCGTGGATTGCAAAGGGATATTCAGTTGTTTACGGATGATGCGAAGCTGGGAAGGGTTATTAGTAATAGTGCAGATGTGGTAGCCCCTGTAAGAGGATTTGAAGAAACTAGATAGATGGGCAAATGAATGGGGATATCAATTTAATGCAGCAAAATCTAAGGTCTTGAGGGTTGGGAAACATCGATGAGATGCTGCATACTCTATGCGAGGAGTTAAACTGGAAGAAGTAGGGGGAGACAAGAGATCTGTGGCTGATGATTGATAGAAACCTGAAATTTAGGGGACATATTGCAAAGGTAGTGAAGGTAACACAGAGGATTGCTGCAATAATGAGAAGGACACTGACCTGCAGAGATAAAATGGTTATCATTCCGTTGTATATGACTCTGATCAGACCACACTTAAACTATTGTTCTCAGATCTGGTCCCCAGGATTTGAAGGGGATAAATTAACTGTGGAAAGGGTACAAAGGCAGATAACAAAGATGGTGTCAGGACTGTACAATGTTAGTTATGAGGATCGATTGAGGGCGTGTGGACTGCAGAGTTTGGTGGATAGAAGAAGTAGAGGTGATATGATTCAGACTTTTAAACTGTTGAGAGGTGGTTACAGGGTTGACACTGGGGAGTTCTTTTGCTTGGTTGAACAGCGGGAAGGAGTGATGACAAAAGCCATCCCTAGAAGTTACGAAAGAAATCTGTGAGAAAGAGGGTGAGGAGTGGTTTCTTTGCATGGAGGGTGGTTGAACCATGGAATTCATTGCCTGATGGAGTGGTGAGAGCGAGAACGGTCAATGCGTTTAAGGAGTGGTATGATAAACTTTGGAAAGTCTGTCATGCCACTCCTTAGGAGGTGATAGACTTTCATACCTCCTAACTAGGAAACTAGGAGGGACCTTCCTCTATGAGTCTTGATAGACTTGTGTTTGTTAGAAAGGACCTCCCGCGAAGAGTCTTTTGACTCCATGGAAACCTGAATAATAATAAGAAGAAAAAACAGAAGTTTCTAGAGAATGACAGCTACCTTTTCATGAGGAAATGATAGTTTTCTGCTCACGTTATGTACTATTATCATTACGTATGATCCCAGATGAGGATTATATCATATTTTAGAAAGATAACAATGTTGATAACTAAAATCATTTATTTGCTGTTTCCTAGATTTTATCAAACTGGCATCCTTAGGGAATAGCAAAGAATGATGTATGCAGGCACTACTGCATGCATAAATAAGACTTTAGTCATAAGATCTAAAATCTCATCCAGATTCCTAAATCGGTTTATTTATTTATTTTGGTATTTTATTCTGTAGGATTGCAATGTTGATTCTTTTGAATGAATTTCTTTGTATTATAATAATAAAATAGCAAAACAGAAATTCTTCTAAACTTTATTTCACTATACTATGCAGATGAAATCTAAAATCTCATTCTGATTCCTAATTGGTTTGCTTAATTATTTATTGTATGTTGCAGGATGTCTGTATTAAAATTCAGATGTCCTAGATTAAAAATTGAATTTACAAAAGAATAAAAAGTGAACAAAATTAAAATATGTAGATTTATTTCATTTATTGAGGAGCCATAACATTTTACGATAATTTAAACTTCATGAGAAATTATCACGAACCTTCATAGCTCAGTTGGTACAGACAAAGCCCTTTGGCTAAAAAGACCAAGGTTTGAATCTCATCTAGGAGGCAAAGAAACTTTATTAGGGGTTTTCAACTAAAGGTGAGTTAGTCAGTCTCATGCTGACTAACTCACCAAGGTAGCAGGGATTTTTGCCCAGAAACTTGGATTTTCATCCAACTAACTGGCCCCACGAACACACACAAATACTTGACTGTTGGGCAAGGAAGACAAGGAACCTTGTTCTTAATTATTATTCCCTAGTAAAGCAGCATTCCTACCCACCAACCATTAGGTTGAGGAGAGAAGAAGAGAAATTCTCACGAAATTGAAGTAAAGAAAAAAAAAGGTTATTCATTTACATCTTAAAGTCTAAACCTTTTTTTTCATGCTTTAAGTTTAATTATATATGAAAACTTAGCAATATTAGTTGTGTAATTAAATGAAATGATCTAATTTTAGTTTGAAAAAAATGCAGTTCATCAATATTGGACAGTATCATTAACGGAATAGGTAACATTAAATATATGAGTTCTTGGCAGTTTTATTCCTATCAACCTAGTATTACTGTCAGATAAACAGGTATATATATATATATATATATTAAAAATCAAATTCATTGGTTATGCCAAAAATGTTAGAGCTGAAGTTATATCAGGCATAATATTTTCAGTTCATGCATTTAAAATAAAAAAAAACTGCTATATACTGATTTATGTAGTGCTTATGATTGCTATTAATAATATATTCAATACTTCATTGAATTAATCTGTTGCATTAAACATGATTTTTTATTTATCTCTTTCACAGGAACTAAGATAACTGATGCTGCAATGAAAACTTTAGATCTTATTACCAGTGCTTTTCCTGAATATGCTAAGCAGAAGAAATAAAATAATTACATAAAAACTGTTTCTTTAACAGGTTAATTGTTTAAAAAAAATGACACTGTATTATGTTATATACAGTGTGTGTGTTATGCTGCATTTATTCAAGTCAAAGATCTCAAATTGAAGTTTATTTACAGTTGGTAATTAAGTAAATATACAGTTCCTAATTTAGCTTCAAATTGTTTTATAAGGATTGCAAAGATGTAAACAAAAGTGGCTATATTTCATATCTGCCATAATACAAAAGTATTTACCATGGGTACATCCTTTACTGAAGCACCCTCTGACACTGTAATCAAATCTAACACTCTTTGACCTCAAGTTCCTTCTGTCACATGCTGCTTGAGGAAGTTATCTTGCAAGAGCTCAATAAATTCAGTTTCATTCTTCTCATGAGATTTTACTGCTACCCAATCAATGTTTGTTTGGATAATTAGTCCCCCATTATGATTACTCTTTTCACATCCATCATCTTCATTTGGTTATGCATTTCTTTGTCACTAGTAACTGATCCACCAGCTCTGTAACAAACACCCAACTACGTATTTGATCTTGTTAGATTGCACCTCATTCCAGATGGCTTCAAACTCACTGCCACATGAAAACTGTCACTACTATTACAATCTAGATTACTTTGAGTCCCATCAGCGTAGTGCAGCCGATCGTGAACAAACTGAATGACAATATGAAGTGCCACAGCTGCGAATCCGAAGTTACCAAAAGAAAAAAGGTATATTGTGCGATTTCTGTTGCCACTGGCTACATACTTCTTTCCTAAAATAGATGCAACACACAAGCTTTTTATCGATCTTTAACCAGCCTTTCTTCTGTTTGATGTGCCTTCCTTCCGTTAAACAGCTACTGAACCTAGGCAAACGAGTTGAAAATCTCGAACAACATCTTAATACTACGATCAATACTTTCTCTTCCAAAATCCAAAAGTTGGAAACTAAGCTCGAGATACTCGACGACCAGCTGCTGATCGCAAGTGCACCCATGCCTGCTAATGAACTCCACAAACTAATCGCATCAACGGTACCCGAGTTGCTCGAGGCCAAAACAGGAGACTCAATTCTGAACTTTTCAGCAGAAAACGGTAAATCATTAAAAGAAGATGTCAGCAAATTAACAGGTGAATGCAACTTCAATCCCAGAAATATCGTCACATACCATCGTTTTGGACCCATAAACAAAAGAAAGGACAGGTGACTTGTGACACACCGACAAACACATCCAAATTAATAACACCGATAAATTGCAAGGACAGTTGTCCCCAATCGTGTGTATGTGCTCTACCTGATTTAACTTTTACCCACAGGGAACAAAGGCACCAACTCCAAAGACAGCTAGAAGAAAAATGTCAAAATGGAGACAACAGTTGCACCTTAGAATACAAACAAACCAAACTAGTGCAGAAATCGAGTGATGCCACCAAGGAGACAAGTATGCAGTCACTGCATAGGAAACGCAAGACCCTTGCAGTCAAACCCATGCCTCACAGAACCTTGCATATTCACTGCACCGATATCCGTGGTCTCAATTTCAACCTTAATAGTGTCCACTACCATCTGCAGTCCACCAAACCCCACCTTTTTAACAGAAACTCAAATCTCACCTTCCCCCACCACTATCTATCTCAATCTTCCAAACTATACACTATTTAACTAATTTCTACTCAAGGATAGCATCTGCGCATGTATCTGCTCTGACATACCATGCCAGAGAGCAACTAACCTAGAATCACCGAACTTTGACCTTCTTTGGTTAAAAATATCCCTCCCCCACTCAGTCAAATTCATCTGCTGTCTCTATCACTCTCCTAATACCACTAATCACTCCAAGCTCTTTAATTTCCTCTCCTTTAAACTGGATTTTCTCCAGTCCCACTCTCCTAACAGTGAAATCATCCTCCTAGGTGATTTTAATGTCCATAACACCAACTGGCTTTCCTCTTCCAGTTGTACAGATCCTGCAGGCAGAGAGATGCTGAAACATTTGCCATCACTAACGACCGTACACAAATTGTTCACAAGCCGACTGAAATACCAGCTAACCCGAATCACTCCCCAAATATCCTAGATCTCCTTACCAATGACCCTTCCAAATATGCAGTGAATGTAGTGAGCCCCCCCCCCCCCCCAGGGTAATTCTGACCACAACCTACTGCTCATCTCCTCCTCTATGCAACAGCACTTACACAGTCACATCCACAGAACAGTAGTTTGGCAGTATAACAGTGCCAAATGGGACAGCTTCCAAGACTACTATGCTTCATTCCCATGGTTGGACTATTTTTCTGGTCTTCCAATCCAAACATATGCACCAAACGTATCACGAAAGTAATCCTCACTGGCATGAAAACATACATTCCTCCACACTTCTCTGAACTGCCATCCCCTATCTAAACCCTGGTTCTCCAAAGATGTGCCAAGGCTGTACAAATGAAAAATCAGGCATACCACAATGGGCAAAAAGCAGGAAACTTTCAGCCTGTCCAAATGGCAGCCAAGCCTTTTAGTCTCTTGCCAAAGTAATTGGTCGTAACTTTTGCCCTACACTATTCCCACTCCTGTCATTCCCAGATGACTCAATTGAAACATCACCTACAGAAAAAGCTAATCTCCTGGCTTCACACTTTACGTCCAGTGCATGCATAACTGACAATGGCCATTCCAACTGCCCAACATACAATGCCCTCTGTATCCATCAGAGGTTTACAAAAAAGAAATTCTGTGCGAGTTGTATTGTCACCATCGTATCTCACAAAACATTAAATTGGCATTTTCCGATATGTCTGTACTTTCATCAACTTGCAAGGGAAAAAAATTGCACTCTTTTAAGTGACCTACTACAGTTTCTTCGATATTATCTGCCATCTCCATGATTCTACACTTCACTGTGTTATTTAGCGTCAGCATATTTACTTGGCACTCCTGTTTTTTATCACATATTCAAGATGCTAACATTTTCGTTGCTGGAACTATTAATTTCTTGACAACCGTGTGAGGTTAACCAGTTTCAACAGTTAATTTTGATATTTCATAAGAAGCCATTACAAGGTATTCAGACTGAGCTCCCTGAGAAAAATTCAAAGACATATTGTTACGTCTTCGCCTTCTCTCGCTTTGGTTTTCCTTTGTTTTCTTTAATTGTTTCTTTCTTTTCTTTACTTCTATTTTTAGTTTTATATCTTAAGGTTACTTGTATCAGAAGTTAGCTTCCGACAAATTCATTTATTTTAGATCGACTGCGCCAGCCAGTAACTAGTTCCTGATACTTAAGCTTACTCTACTAATTATCTCGACAGTATTATTTAGCATTGGGAACACGTGGTGTGCAGTCACGGCTCCTCTTTTTATCTTACATCAAATGTCTCCCCCACCCACCCACCCACTTGCACAGGTTCGAACTTTTATAAGTAGCAAGTCAGTCTCAAACAACAGAACGTACAAACTTTGATTTAAAATAATGCATTTTAATACAAATAAAAATCATATACAGGAAATCATGTAATAATAATATAAAAGAAATAAGTTCATGCACAAATGCTCACGCAACTGCAATAAGCTCACTCAATCCCTCTCACATACTTCTTAATATGCAGGCTCATACAATTATATTCCAGAAGCATCAGTTAATCATTCTAATTTCCGTAGTTTGCATTAAGATTAAATGATACTCCAGTGGTTATGCAAGCTTTGGCTATACAAAGTTAATTAGATTACACATGATATGTTCACTCAATTTTATCAATTACTATTTTTGTAAAAAAAACTCCTTACTATAAATCTTATAATCAAGTCACAGGCTTAATGTACAGAGCAGTGCCTTTACTCATTGTATCTCATATAATAAATCATCTCTTAACTGTCCCACTATAGTTTCACTCGAACACAAAATTACAAATTACAACAGGAAGTCCTATCAAGATGATCAGTCCAAAACGGATCTTCTAGTTGGGTCGAGCAGGGCTATGCTTAAAGTTTTCCTCTTTTTTTTTTGCTTTCTCTTTTACAGTACTTGATATATATATATATATATATATGGGTACTCTCTTGTCCATTTTTTATTTGCAAAGTGAGGAAATTTGGTGTAAAGAATGATATAATTGTGGTCATTGAAAAGTTCTGAAAGCAGATGTCCATTGTGATTTGTTGTGATGATATGTATATTGTCCTATATTTCTAGTGGTTCCTGCTAAGTCTGCACCAATTTGTTCATTAAAATCTCCACCTATTATGTGGCAGTTATGCATTGGGAGGTTTGAAAGGTAAGTAGTAAGTTCTTCATAAAATTTAGATTTGTTGTATTCTTCAGTGACTTCTGTGGACACGTACACTGAGGTAATGGTTGCCTTGGGGTTTGAGTCCAATGTTATGGAAAACATTCTATTCGAACCTTCTCTATTGTGGAGATCTTATTATATAATTTTTTACTGACTAGGATCACTGTTGCCATGTTTTTCTGCTGAAGAGTAAATGAAAGTCCATTTTTTTTGTCCGCTGGTGCATTTTCATTCCAGTCCATGTCAGTTTACTAGTTGTGTTCGTGGATACAAATTATGTTGATATTATTCAGTTCAGCTCCTCTACATAGTCCAAAGAATTTTCCACATTTTAAAAGTGTGTGTACATTATAACTGGAAACAATTAAAATTAACCCAGTGCTGATGAGGTGGGAAAATGTAACAAAAGTGGTAAGGTGGGGGTACCACAGACCCAGTACAGTAACGAGGGTATGAAGTGCCTGTGGCAAGTGTCTGACTTTTTCTCCCCCAACCCAAAAATGACAAAAAGCTTGAAAAATTTAAATGTAACAAGTTAAATTTTACTAAATGCAATATGTTAAATACTTACTATTAACCCCATCAAAATGAGTTGCAGTGTATTACAGAATTTGTGTGTCTAAAGCGGCATATTGCCGAAATTTAAAAATACAATATAAAATAGCAGACTTTTATATCTATTTATTTATTTTTTATGTTTTGCACCCCAAACCTAATTGCGCACCGTGGTGGGCGCCTCTTTTGCCACACCCTTGTTATGGCACTGCACAAACCCACCCAAATAATGTAGTATATTATAGAAATCCTTATCTTTTTAATCAATATTAGTGGATTCTCTGTGTATTCTTTCTCTGAAGATTCTTCCTCACAGTCTTGTTCTGTATCAGACTCATGGTTAATGACTAATTCTAAATCAATTTCACTATCATCATCTCTGCTAAATGGCTCCTCGTCTGTCAAAGTGTCATCTATAAGTTGACGTAACCTCTGTTCTTCCTGCTTGTAACTCATCTGATAAAAAAAAATATTATTCTCAAAATACCCTCTAAATATTTACTAAAACGTATTTGCTTATAGTTGGTATGTAAAAATATAGAAGACACAGCAGTAACAATAATATTTTAGTAGAATATACATGAAAACAACTACGTTTCGGAAGTAAATATAGTCACACTTTTGGTAAGGTGGGGTCTGGTGGACCCCCAGCACACTTTACACCTCTGCATCTGCACACTAAACTTGCTTGCGTCAACAGCGTGTTGTCTATAGCATCGAGTAGCGGTTACGGGAGGGGAAGCTTTACTGAGACATGACTCACTACCACGCGTTGTTAAAAAGTTATAGTCAATTTAAAATCTTTAGGGTCTGTGACACCCCACCTTACTAACGCTGGGTTAAAGAAATTTTCCAGAGTTGGTATTTAGAGGACTTGCTCTTTTCCTTATTGGTCAGCTGGCTTCCGGGAATGCTTTTGCCAGTCACTATCTGCGGTTTCAGGTATCCACAGGGGACAAGAGTCCCCTATGGATACCTGATGCTCTTGTCCCCTGTGGATACCTGAAATCTGTGCCGTGTATCCAGAGCATAGTCTGCAAGACCAGAGTGGCTGTACTGGTGAAATCAGATGTAGTCCTTGTGTTCTGAAATTCTGATATTCACTGTCCTGCCTGTTTGGCCAAAGTAGGACAGCTTACAGCTGCAAGGGACCTGGTATACACCAGGTCAGTCTAGGGGAAGTGGTTGGTCTTTAGTGGAGCAGATAAGGGATGCCAATTTTCTATATGGTCTGTAACAAGAAGTTGTCATGTTTTTTTAAGATTTTGGTAATATTTTCTTAGGTGCCTCGGATGTAGGGAATGGTGATGGATTTAGATAATCCTTGTTGTGAAGTGGGGGGGTTTACTGGGTTCAATATTTTTTTGGGGGGTAGCCATTGTCTGAGAAAGTGTTGAGGAAGTGATTAAGTTCAGTGGTTAGGGCATTGTCATTTGAACAGATTAGTTTTGCCCTGTTGTGTATAGTGTCTTAACTCCATATTGTTGTTGGGGGGGGGGGGGGGGGGAATTGTTGGTGAATGTATCTGCCTGTATGGGTGGGTTTTCTATAAACTGAGAAAATCGTTTCTCTATAAACTGGAAATATATATTAAAGTTTAATTTAATTTATATTCTAGTGTATGTTGTGTATTCCTTAAGTTATTTAATAATCATGTATAACCAACGTATAAGCCTTTCTATGAGAATGCCTTTTATTGAATAAGTTTCTTTAGTAAGTTTCACTAGCTTGAAACATCATGCTGCAAGTTGGACAAGTTCAAAAAAAAGAAAATTACAAGTAGAAGTGAAGACAAAAGCTCATTCGATCTTATAACTCAGCCATATCAGAAAGTTAAATTCATCATAAGTGATCTCTAGGTGGGTGCATAATAAAACATGAAATTATATTGCTAAGAAGCTCATATTTGTCTTATATAGATACTATAATATAATATACAATATTACAGATTTATCTATATTTTATAATAAAATGTGGAAACAGACGAAAGTAAAAAATTTAGAAAAACTTTCTTATTTTCGAAAAATTAGTAGAAAGCTTGTGAGAAGGTTATGTTCTTACAAACTTTCTGCTAATTTTTAAATTTTAAGTTTTTTCTACATTTGGCTATAAAATAGAGATCAATAATATCCTCTACCATATCTCACTTATTTCATATTAAAGCATCTTGGCTCTATACTTAAAAATTTGACAGTTATTATATTTTGGTAAGCAAAATTTTATTTTTCCTTTTTATCAAAGAAGATTCTGAAACTCTTCAAAACCTTCCAAATTTCTTAGGTAGTCTATGAAGTATAGATTTGTTTATTTTAGTAATAAACAATTTATAAGTTTTAAATTGCACACTGTCCTTTATGTTATTTTACAATGCCGAAATAAATACATTTAGGTTCTTTGATAATTACTCTTAAGCACCAACTGCTGTTCACTTGCGAAAAGTACAATTCTCTGAAAAAGAATCACTTTGGTTTGGTATTGAATGAGGATTTTTGTTATTATAATGTTTCTTCCTGATCTCTCATGAAAACTGGCAGTTTGAAACAGTTGTCAGGCCAGCAAAACCTTAATCAGAACAACTAATAAAAGGTGACTATGCAGACACTTTGACAGTGCACTTGTCTTTTTTATAGTGAATTCTAAGACAACTCCAATGACGAAAATTGTATTCTCATAAGCTCTCCAGTTAGTTTTTGAAACTTTCAAAGTTTGTATGTATATATATTTATTTATTTATTTTCATGCGGTCACATGATTAGGTAAAGTATTATTAAACCTTTTTTAATCTTTCCCAATAAATATTTGTATCAATTTTTGATGTGTGTGTATGTGTATATTTTTATTATTTTATTTTATTTTATTTTATTTTATTTTTTTTGAAAACATTTGTTCATAAAATTTAATTCAGTATACTTCAGCCGAGCATTCAGTGTTTCTGCAGAAACACTGAATGCTTCCCCACTCATAGTTACATCCACTGATGAAAAATAATCAGATCTATAACTCTCGAGCTTCTCATGCCTTCCTTTACATACTTCCTGAGATAGTTGTCTCTCAAGAACTGGAGAAATTCATTTTCCTCATTCCCAAATGCCATCTCTTCATTCCAATCTATACTGTACTGTCATAATTAAAATCACCCTTCCTTTGCTTATACCTATTTATATATTATTTTTACATATACTGTACACCCATGGATGCGTGACCCTTCGACACTTTTGCATATGTCAGAAGAAGGAGAATCCATTCTGATATTAGGGTAACGATGTGTTTTGTGGGATGAGTATTTATCATTATACATCGGAAAATTAGCTATTCTTTTATGAAAATTCTAGTTCTTAAAGTGGTAACTATTTTGCTTGTACAACAGTTGAAAAATTTACGTATAAACCACTTTCTTTCTCCCCTTCAGCATGAATCAACCATTCTTGGCACATTGCCAAGCACAGTTCTATGAAGTGTGGGTGTACAATAAAAACATATACAATAAAATCGTAGTAGAGGTTCGGTATAGTAGTTGAGACAGTTGTAGGGTCCTCCCGCGACGAGTCTTTGGACTCCTCGGAGGTGTCACGAATAATAGTAATAATAACATAATTTATTTTTTGAAAAAATAAATTCTTTTTTGACCCTGAGTCTTTAAGAATACTCTCATTTATTTTACTGTCTTTTTGGCATTAACATGAATAGTTCAAGATGGGACTGTCAAAGGCAATTTCTCAATGTTTAGAATGCATCTTTAGTTTTGAGAAACACTTCTCAGAGGATGCCTCGGATGAAGATAAGGTTAATATATTATTTTTTGAGGGGGGGGTAAATGCACATTGTATGCCATTGTACAAATTAAATTTAATTAAAACCTGATTATAGAACGACATTCGGTTTTTGCAGATTTTAGAATTTTCACTGGCAGTAATAAGCTTCATTGACATTATCATCATTGTGAATGACAATATTTCCATAAAGTGCAGCCTCAATAAGAGTTGCAGTCAATTTTCTCCATTTTCTTGAAAAATAAATCAGATTTGCTTCTAATATTTCTTTTGTAATAATAATTATTATTATTATTCAGGCCTCCATGGAGTCAAAAGACTCATCGTGGGAGGTCCTTCCTAAGAACATAAAGTCTGTCGAAACTCATCGAGGGAAGGTCCCACCCCCCACCCCTAAGAAACACAAAGTCTATCATACCACTCCTTAAACTCATTGATCATTCTCGCTCTCACCACTCCATCAGGCAATGCATTCCACAGTTCAACCACCCTCCATGCAAAGAAACCACTCCTCACCCTCTTGCTCACAGTTTCCTTTCGTAACTTCCAGGGATGGCCTTTTGTCATCACTCCTTCCCGCTGTTCAACCAAGCAAAAGAACTCCCCAGTGTCAACCCTGTAACCACCTCTCAACAGTTTAAAAGTCTGAATCATATCACCTCTCCTTCTTCTATCCACCAAACTCTGCAGTCCACATTCCCTCAGCTGATCATCATAACTATCCTTGTACAGTCCTGAAACCATCTTTGTCATCCGTCTTTGTATCCTTTCCACAGTTAATTTATCCCCTTTAAATCCTGGGGACCAGATTTAAAGGGGATAAATTTAAAGATCTGAGAACAATAGTTTAAGTGTGGTCTGATCAGAGTCATATACAGTGGAATGATAACCCTCTTATCTCTGCAGGTCAGTGTCCTTTTCATAATTGCGGCAATCCTCTGTATTACCTTCACCACCTTTGCAATATGTCCCCTAAACTTCAGGTTTCTATCAATCATCAACCCCAGATCTCTTGTCTCCCCTACTTCCTCCAGTATAACTCCTCCCATAGAGTATGCAGCATCCCATCGATGTTTCCCAAACCTCAAGACCTTACATTTTGCTGCATTAAACCGAAACCCCTATTCATTTGCCCATCCATCTAGCTTATTCAAATCCTCTTGCAGGACTACCACATCTGCACTATTACTAATAACCCTTCCCAGCTTCGCATCATCCGTAATCAACTGAATATCCCGTTGCAATCCAACGAAAATGTCATTGATATAAAGGTCAAACAATATAGGTCCCAGTACTGATCCCCATGGAACCCAACTTGTAACCTTCTGCCTCTTTGATATTGCTCCACCATACACAACTCTCTGATACCTATCGGACAGCCAATCCTGAATCCAGTTGACCAATCTGATATCCATACCCATGTACTGCAACTTACATATCAGCTTATCATGTGGCACCCTGTCAAATGCCTTTGCTAAGTCTAAGAAAATTGCAGTATATGCCTTTCCCTCATCTAATGTTCTTGTAACTTTATTATAAAAGGTTAGCATATTGCTAAAACAATAGCGTCCTTTCACAAATCCATGTTGACTGCCACAGATAACATTACCCTCATCTGCGCAATGTTGTATACGGTCCCTCACTACTTTCTCCAAGATCTTAACAACTACTGATGACACACAGACTGGCCTATAATTAGACACTTCCAGTCTGTTACCACACTTATGCAATGGCACTATCTTACCTTCTTTCCATTCCCTGGGCGCCTTTGCCAAAGCCAGACTTTCATTGAAAAGCCAGGTTAAAGGCACTGTCAGTTCCCTAGCACATTCTCTCAAAACTCGTGGTGAAATACCATCCAGCCCCAAAGCTTTACTGACATCCCGAGTACTCAGTATGTGGAAGACACTCTCCTCCTGTACCTCTAAACCTCAAACCAGCCCTATCCCTCTAGGATGAAATACTCCAATAAAGTGTTCATTGAACAATTCCACTATGTCCTCTGCATCAGTCACTCTATTCCCATTTTTATCCCACAATATCATTCTTCCACAGTCATTTCTCCACCTACTGGCCACATAGCTAAAAAATTCCCTAGGATTTTCTTTGGATCTTAGGGCCAATCTCCTCTCATATTCCAGTTTTGCTTTCCTTACCACACTAGTCACTCTTCTGGCCTGTGTCTTATATTCTTCATGCATCTTCTCTTCACCTGTCTCCTTATATCTCTTCCATAGCCTCTTTTTCGCATGCAGTTCCTGTTTAATATTGTTTGTTATCCACTTTACTCCAAATTGTGTCCTCTTCTTCTTCATTTGTGGAATACAGCTTCCCATTGCTGCTAACAAATATTCTTTCACAATTTCCCATGCACTAATAATATCCCGGCCTTCCAATTCCTCCCTCCATGAAACTTCCCAAAGTTGACGTCTAAGACTATTATAATCACCTGCATTATAATTCCACATAAGTTCCCATCTCTTTGATACTTCTGCATGTCTATTCATTTTCCAAGTCAAAACCATATGGTCACTCTCTCCAACTGGTGGGAGAGATGTCATCTCAGTTATTATCAACTAATCCAAAACTCTTGAACCTCTTGTTCCCTCTGTTACATGTTGCCTAAGACATTTGTCCCTCAAGATTGTTATGGGAGATTTTAACTACAGTAGTAGTTAAAATCTCCCATAACAATCATTCTTCTTGCACTTGCCAAACTTAGCTGTCTAAACATCTCCTGGTCCCCATCCTCTGTGCTCCTGGGTCTGTAGCAACACCCCACTAAATATCGTGTCTTGCCTACCTCTACTTCACACCATATGCTCTCAAAATCGTTTGTCTCACTTCCTTCCAAAGCCTCCACTCTTAGAAGACATAGGTCATCACTAATCATAAGCAGTACCCTACCACCACTCTTTCCCCTCCTATCCTGACAAAAAATGCTATACCCAGTGACTTCTATTCCTGTTATTATATCCCCTTCTGTCAGCCACGTCTCAGTGATCCCAATAATTTTTGGCCAAGCTGATGCTATCTGTGCCACCCTCTCTTATTCCAGACCCTGCATTAGTATAAAGCATATAAAGACCATTGTTTCTATTCCCAGCATTATCCCTTCTAGACTCCACTGGGTTCAGTGTTACCTGACATCGTCTCCCTTCTCCCAAGTATCCATTCCCACAAGAGGCCACCCCCTGCTATCATCCTCTCTGGGACACACTGACTCGTTCAGAACAGCAATCTCTCCAGATGCCTACGTCCTTCCTCATTCAAATGTAAGTGGTCTCTCGCATACAATTCCTCTCTTTCCTCAAACCACTCCAAGCATCCACATATACCAGTCCTCTCTTGTCACACATTCTCGCTATTATGCTATTCAATATCACCGCTCTTCTGCTCAGCTCATTATCATACCTAGGCAACACGCACACTATTTTTCCTCTCTCTGTCTTCTTCCGTACAGCCTCAAGCAAAAATCTCATATTTCTCGCTGCCCGACTTACATTACCACTCAAGTCATTTGTTCCTACGATCACCATCATCTCATCCAGCCTTTCACCTCTCTTAATTGCCATAGCCACCCTTTCTATTGTTCCTCCCGGCAAACACTCATCACGCATCCTATCTTGAACACCACGGATCATTATGTCACCATACATTATTCCTCTTACCATTCTCTCTCTCTCCTGTTGTTTCCATTCTCCCCTCTTCTAGCACTCCCGTACATCTCTCTCATTCCCTCTCTCCTACTGTTTTCATTTTCTCCACTTCTAGCACTTCCATATCCCTCTCTCATTTCGTTTCTCCTACTGTTTCCATCCTTTCTCTCCTCTTCTAGCACCTCCATATCTCTCTCTCATTCCATCTCTCCTACTGTTTCCATCCTCTCATCTGCTAGCATTCTCATACCTCTCTCTCTCATTCCCTCTCTTCTACTGTTTCCATTCTCTCCTCTTCTGGCACCCACATACCTCTCACTCATTTCCTCTCTTATGTTTCCTTTCTCTCCTCTTCTAACACTCCCAAAATTCTCTCTTTCCCCTACTCTGATTGGGCTTGCATTTATCTCTTCCATTCTCCTAATCTTATCTTTCATACTTCTGCTCTCATTCACAAGACATTCCACCTCCTCTTTCAGCTCATCAATCTCCCTCTGCAGGTCAGTCACTCTTAATCTAAATTCACTCTCCCAAATAAAACCATCTCCTAAACTTTCACAATCACTCACACCTTCCACACTATCAACTATTATTTTCTCATTCATATATATATATATTTTTTCATTCTCTCCTATCACACTACTTGTCTTCCTACATTCATTCCCCATTCCTGGAGCAACAAGGTCGGATATTGATATTTCAAATGCACTTATTTCCTCCCACTGCCTGCATTTTGCGCACATACGCTCTCCGCTCTCTTTCACAAGCCACATATCTAATTCCTGAGACGCATATATGCCACAAGTACTGCGTGCCACAAAGTCCCTTATGTTGCTATTTTTAATAACTTTCTTAGTTTTAAAAGTGCATTTTCTTTAATTTTAAATATTTCAAAATTCTTGTAATCCAATATGAAAATTCTTCATTAAAATTACAGTATTTTAAATACTTTTTCTAAAAACAGTGAAATAATCTATCAATATTACACACATGTATGTCATGAGCTTCTTTTGGATTTTACTATACATTATTGAACCAGTTTCTCCAGGATTTTTTTAAATTCTCATCCATTGATCTTTAAAATCTTTTTCTACAAACATTTCTGATTTCTAAAGGTTCATTTGCCATTGTTACATTTGAAGCTAAAAGGATAAACTTCTTCAAAACGTTCTTAAAATTTCTGGTAATTCAGACATTATCCATTAAATTGCGTTATTCCTGATGAAACTTGAAAAAATAATCTAGATTATCTGTTTCTGTTTTGGGCATAAAAATAATCACTTTTATATTCATGATCTTCACGTTCATCTGAGAATGAAGATAGCAACTTGACAGAAGCAAAATCATTATTAGGGGTGGGGATACTTATAGAAAGGCTCATAATAGCACTTCACAGTATAAATAACACCAAAATAGAGAAAAAAATATGAATTTATTGAACTTATTAATATTTTGCCGTGTTTCTACGAAGCATCTTCAGAACACAAATTACAACTGTGGCAATCACACAGCAGTCAACTAAATCACTGTAGAAACAATTCAAATTTTAACTGAAAACGAACTGATGTCTTGCCACAGTGTCCTCTAGGAGCTGGATACCATGAAATTAATTTGCAGAGGTCAGACTATCTGTTCTCAAAATGACCATTCCCCCCCCCCCCCTCCTCCTTAGATCTTTGGCAAATTAATGCAGCCATACTTGTTTAGATTGTAGGAGTGCTTCATAGCTGATTCTAATTCAAAATTGCTCTTCTTATCTTATTTTTATTTTTCACTCTCTTTAATTCCTTCTGTATTAATCTGGTAAAATCCCTTAATCATCTTGAAAGTCTCTATCATATATCTTCTCTTTTCCACCTATCCACCAAACTCTGTAATCTACATTCCCTCAGTCACCCTTGTATAACCAACACTCTGCAGTTCTGATATTATTTCGGTCATTAGTATTTGGATCCTTTTTAGATCCACATAAATAGTGATTATTTAATATTATTCTCGAGAGATCCATTAAGTACCAGAGATGTCGCATTTTACAATAATATAAACTTCTTGGAAAGAAGTCAGAGGACACAGTAGAGTGAGGAACAAACAGCCGTTGTGTCCACCTTAAGATAAAGGACCTCCTTTTGTTGCTATGACTACAGCAATTCTTCAGATCATGCTTTTCAAAAGCTGCGAGTGATAAATGGGAATTTTAGACCATTCTGCCGATGCTCCAGTTCATCCCACAGATATTTGATGGGGGTTGAGGTCAGGGAAGTCAGGTTTGGTGACGTTTATGTCCACTGTACACTCTGCACCACTCGAACACGATGCTGCATGTTGTTTCGTTAAATGTGGGGCTTGCATATTGCTGTCCTACCATGGAAACCCATGTTATGAGCCTCGGTTCTGGATGTTTTTGCGCAGATTCATGTTCCAATCGATGCCCGGAACTCTGCATTCAACGTGTCGGCCGACGAATGATGGTTTTTACATATTATCCTTCACAGTACCCTACGATCACATTTGATGAGTGCGGTGAGCCTTCCACTTCAGGTAGCACTTGCAGTTGACTCCCTGCACAGCCATCTCACTGTGGTATCACTGATTTGGGATGGCCCGAATTCTCAACAGTTTGCTGAACAGATGGGTCTGCAACGTGACATTCTATCACAATGCCTCTCAAACTCTGTTAGTTACCTTCTCGCAGCCATTCCACCCGAACACATGCACTGACTTAAGAGCATCATATTCTTCCAAGTTATACCGAATACAAACACGTTCTTCGTTACGTGACTCGATGCAACTTGGCCATGGGGTGCCCTTGGATTTTTTCCCAAGCAGTGTATTATGATACTGCTCATACATGACCGTATTCTATTCCTCTTTCTAAAACCAATCACCCACTATTTGCTTCATTTTTGCCGATTTTCTTTGTACTCAAAGAGTAATAGAAATGTACGAAGGCAATCTGTCAAATATCATTGATTAACATTAAGAATTGTTTGAGGCGAATGTAATAAAAGAAAGGAAAAGCACAAGGAAGCTTGCAATTTTTGATGCTGTATCCGCTAAATAAGTTTTGTTTACGGTCTTAAAAGAACCCGAAGTAATGGTGGCGAGTCGGCACCTACCTATAGAAAAGGTAGAAACTGAGACACTAACACAGTGTTTCTCAACCTTCTTTCGTGTGTGCCCCATTTTTCAATATTAGTTTCTGTGGTGCTCCCCCCCCCCTTCAAATTCTTGTGTTGAGACACTGACAACACCCATAAAAGTCAACAAAACAACAAATAAAACTGAATTAATTTAAATATTTAAATATTCATACAAATTTAAATACATCATCAAATCTTTCGAAAATCGTATGGATCTGGCATCATTGCACAGACCGCTGAATCGTATCGGCCTTTCGGAAACATTGGCGATTTCATCGATGGAAGTCTCCAATGTTCTGGAAATGTTTCTAGGAGTATAAATAAGACTTGAAATGGCAAAACGGATTGAAGTAGTGATTGAGGAGATCATTGTAGACCGAGCGAGAGGTAGTGATTGTGTAGAGATGAATAGTGATTGACTGATAGAGTGAGCGTATGTTCTTTTCAGTAACTGTTCAGTGCAAGGTAGGATTTTGACTTTTATTGCAACTTTGCCATGGAAAGTTGCAATAAAAGAAGACTACTGACTGCCTCTAAAAGAAGATTTTGACTGCCAGTCTACAGTTGGTAGGAAGGGACAAGGCAGGTTTTTAACCATTCAAAATCCCCATTAAACCACAGGTCAGGCCTAGGACTTTCCTTTCTAAGACCTAGACTTTAAACAACTTCCGAAAAGTCTGAATATTGCTACATACCAAATGGCCGGCCAGAGTAGAGCTCCATAAGATCCCGGCAGTTGAATTAGAGGAATATCACCCCTCTGACCCTCTCCTCAGCACTTCTCAAGACAACAGCAGAGATAATGCCTCAACAGTTGATGCACAGTCCTTGGAAGACCCTGACGCACCGATGGACACAGCAGTATAGATCAAAGAGCGAGTCCCACCGGTGATTGTAAGAACTAAAGAGCAATGGTCGACAGTTGCGGAGGTCATGAAGAACTCTGAAATTAAGTTCACTTCAGCTAAAAACTCCGATGAAGGAGTCCGTATTCAACCTGAAGGAATACCGTCAGCTTACTAAACTCATGGACAAACTGGAAATTCCATACCATACATTTCAGTTAAAGAACGAGAAAAACTTAAAGGTTGTTTTCAGAGGTCTAGTGAAAACGATAACATCAGAAGAGATAGCCATTGACCTAAAATCACAAGGCCTTGAGCCGATAAAAGTCTCGCGAATGCATTGGGCAGACAAACGTCCCATGCTTCTGGTTCTAGTGGAAATCAGCAACGATCAGAGAGATCAATCATAAGACTGTTTATAATCTAGTGATAAAGACTGAACCACTCAGAAGGAAAACAACTGCAGGACAATGCCACCGCTGTCAGAAATACGGGCACGCGCAGATCTGTGGAGCAGAGGACAGATGCGTAAAATGCGGAGACAAACACTCCTCTCATACATGTTCCAAACCACGCAGTACTCGTGGTAAGTGCGCAAATTGTGGCAGTCCGCATCTGGCGAACTACAGGGGTTGCACACTCCACCCAGCTAACCTGTTGAAAGCTGGAGAATCAGGAGCTCTAACATCATAACAGAAGCGTACAACACCTGCAGCAGAAAGTCCTCTGCAGATTATTACAACTCACAGGTCGTACGCCAGAGTGGTTGCCTTGTACACAAAACCGGCAGAGCCTGCTCCAAGCAATCAAAACTCTGCTGTTGTTCTAGCTGCTACCCTGGGGGGGGGCTAACTGCTTTCAGCAAAACCGACTCCAACCAGAGTGATACAAACAAATTCCTGAACAATACCCAAGTCATATTCTCAATGCTTAATGGATAATCTGTGCTTTCTCAATTAATTCCATACAGATTGCATTCTTGAATACTAATGGTCTCTGTAACAAACTACTGGAGCTACAAGATTTTGCAGACCACGTCAGAATTGATATTCTCTTAATTAGTGAGATGCATCTTCGGCCCTGCGGAAACCCTAAACTTAGATATTATTTACTATTCAGAAATGAAAGGCTCAATGCCAGAGGTGGTGGTACAGCTATTTTTTCAATAAAAACATCCATTATAACGAAATCTGGAAGGAACTGGTATTGAAATCCACACCAATAACGCAGGCAGCCTAAAGCATTCTCAATTTATAATCCCCCTGGCAAACCTCTCTCCTACCCTCCGATCTCTCTCTCAACTGCTCGATACTAATGAAGCAACAATCGTAGCGGGAGATTTCAACTCAAACTATCCCTTATGGAACAGTAAAAGTTTCACAACTTTACTATGCTAAGAAACATCGCCATTGCTGGTCCTGTTGAACCAACATTACGGACCGCATTGTAGACCTGATGTGCTTGATATAGCCATTTTCAAGAACACCTCATCAATTCCAGTTACAGGTGATTAACGATCTTACTTCTGATCACAAACCCAGTACTACTAAGCCTAGGAGAGGACCCTGAACTCATCCCCAATCAGACCTGCACAAACTTCACTAAACTTAATCGCGCTCATATAAGGTCTGTACCAACTATCGTTTCCTGTGAAGAAGTAGATGCATCGGTCAGCGATCTAGAAACTACAGTTCATGCTGGCTTGGCAGCAGCCTCCACCCCAGCTCAAGCCAACCTGCTTCCAAAAGAAATTCTAAATCTAATCCGCATTAAAAACAGAATCAGAGATGCTGTTATCACAAAGCATTATCTCCCCAGGACCATCAAGAGCTAAATAGGACAACCAATTTAGTTTGCTATGCACTCATAGATCACAGGAACCAACAGTGGGAAAGGAAGCTGTGTTCCCTAAAAGCCGAGGATAACTTGCTGTGGAAATTGGCTAAAGCTCTCCGCCCTGATCGTTCCAACATATGCCCATTCAGGAGAAAGAGGCATAACTTACAGAGATGATGAACAGGAAGAGGATTTCGCGGACGCCCTGGAGCTACAATGTAGTCTTAACTATACACATGCAGATTTGCTTTTCATCGAAAAAATCCACCGACATGTTCGCTGCGCGCTCTGCTCAGCCCTGCAGCTGTGAAGATATTTGTCATACTTCGCCTAGGGAAGTTTATTCTGTCATCAAAAAACTCAACAATAAAAAGGCCCCAAGACTTGACGAGATTACCAACAAAACTATAAAGGCGCTTCCATATAAAGCAGTTATGTATCTGGTAGCCATTATAAACGCAATGCTCAGATTTAATTATTTTCCCACTCGCTGGAAACAAGCAGGTATAATACTCTTTCACAAGCCAGGGAAAGTACTTCAGTTCCCTCAGAATTATAGGCCCATCAGCCTCTTTTCGTGCCTGGGGAAAATTGCAGAAAAGATTATTCTCAACCATTTGCAAGATGTGGTGAACAAAATCAGCCTTATCCCGAAAGAGCAGTTTGGTTTTCGTACTAGTCACAATACAACTTGGCAAGTCCACAGATTAATAGAGTTTATAACAATTGGTTTTCATTGGAAGCAACATACAGGAGCTATCTTTCTTGATATTGCAAAAGCTTTTGATAAGGTTTGGCACAAAGACCTTATTTACAAATTAATAACAGCCAACATTCCACTATGCCTTGCTAAACTCATCGACTCTTATCTGAAAAACAGAAAATTCCAAGTTAACTCTGACTCAGATCCTCTGCTAAAAGAATAACTGCAAGTGTTCCCCAAGGCTCGCTGCTTTTCAACATCTACATTGCGGACGTCCCAAGCACGGTATCAGCCACCATGGCTTGCTACTCGGACGATATGGCAATTTTGACCAGAACTCTAAGGCCGCACTTAGCTACACAGCGATTACAAAACGCAGCAACAAACCGGGAAAAATGGTTTAAGAAATGGAGGATTGATCTCAATGCTGACAAAAGCACCGCCATGCTTTTTACAAGAAGAAGAGCATCTCACTGCGAAGAAATTAAACTGTTCAATGCTTCACATTTCCCCAGCTACATCAAAAAAAAACTACAAGTGATTCAAAACAAGTGTCTCCCTATGATTTTTGATGCTCCATGGTTTGTCAAAAAATGTTCTTCTCCATCGTGATGCTAACATACCGGATATCCCCACATTGCTTCGCCGGCCTGTCTCTACATACTTCGTTCAGGCGGCTCTACACACCAAGTCATCCAACTACGATGAGAACGACAGATGGAAACATAAGCGCCCGAAGACAGCTCTGCTCACCGGTACAAGCGCTCTCACACGGCCCTAAATAGGGCGAGCCAGGTGCGCTATAATTTTTTCTTCATTTATTCAACTCCATAGTGATGAAGGGATAAAAATCCTAGGGATTGTGATCCATATTGCCATTAAAATTAACAGTGAACAAAACAGCAGTAACACTGCAACAGTGAGAAGTCGATGGTCGGCATTATTTTACTCCTATTCGCAGCGACTGTGATACACGGTATAAAAAGTCTTCTGGTGTAGAAAAATGGATACATTTTAATTGGACATGAGCGGGCATGGACGCTCCACAGTCCGTGTCAACAAATTCAGGTTCACAAGACCAGTGTGCATTATTTGTTCGAAAATTTTGGCAGCTGATAGCATGAAACCGAATAAACGTTTGGAAACACTTCATCAGGAGTATGTTAACAAACCTCGACAGGTCTCTGCTGCCATACTGAAATGTTTTGACAAGCAAAAATCTAGCAATGAAAAAGCTTAGTCTGTAAATGAAAAAAAGCCTTACTAGCGTCTCACAAAGTTGCATAAAAAACAGCTTGGTGCAAAAAGCCCCATACTTTTGGAGAAAAACTTTTCTCTGCAACACAGGCTCAAGGAAGCCATTAGTTTTTAGATTCATTGTTATTGTTTAGTTTTAATTAGTTGTTCGGTGTGTTTTGCAATATTGATGTTCCCGTAAGCGTAACAAGTTTATTCCCCACAGTGGATTTTTTATGCATTTTATTATTTTATTTTCAGAGTATATTTTATGTTTTTGTTTTTATATTGTTTTTGAGTCAATAGTTTCATTAATGTTTTATTTGAGGGACAGAAAAAAACCCACCCCGTGTGAGACTAGCTAACTCACCATTTGAGTGAAAACTAAAAAGGCCCATTCGTAATCGACGAGAATCGAACTAGGGTTTTTTCTACTAAAGAGCTCGTCTATTCCAATTGAGAAACGAGCAGTTTTCACCGACTTTTGATCACATCTATTTGCGAAATAGATAGTAAGATATCGGGACTTGTTTTGCATATAATCTTTAAAATTAAGCAGATGTTTACTTTTATTACATTTAAAGTTAATGGAATGAAGAATGGCGTGCTATGTATTCTAATAGATTGTTTAGTGACAGCTCTTCGCCATAGAGAGAGAGAGAGAGAAAGAATTTCAATAATTCTGCAAATTGTGGATTCTGCTACTAATGGCTCAGTTAAGTAAGTTTGAGCGCCGTTAGTAGTTGGAAGGGGCCAATCGTTCGATGCTGTTGGCACACTCTCCCTTGATGAGTCTTTGGACTTCCTGGAGGTGTCTAATAATAATATGCGATCCAATGATGGATTTCTAACATCAATGTTTTCTAACTTTTTTATTTGGAATATCTTCCCTTGTTGGAAGATATTCAGAATAATAAAAAAAAACAATGAATAAGTATCGAATTACTTTTATATACTTTTCTTGTGCTAACGTGTTGATAACTCTCAGTTATTGAGGATTGTTTTTCAGAAGTTTAGCTTTAATTTTCAATAGCCAAAGACAAAATTTGATACTTCTAAAAATATATATATATATATATATATATATTTGTCATGAACTGACCACGCATTGTCTAAGTTTAACAAGTTATTCTAGTTTGCCAAGAAGGTATTTTCAGGATATTATAAGGTATTATATGTGTTTGTATACGCACACGCACATACACTGCTTCTAAAGAAGTCAGCGGATGACAGCCCCGTGGAAAAGGTGCCATGCAAAGAATCACGTGTTTGTAATATAAATTGGAATATAACAAGTCAATGCGACTGTGTCTATGTTAAATGGCTGCGAGAAGGGAACTGAAGGAATTTGAGAGAGGTGTTGTGATGGAATGCCATGTGGCAGGCCTATCTGGTTGGCAAATTGTTGAGAAATTGGGCCTTCCCAGGTAACAATCAATGATGCCATACTGAGATGGAAGTGCAGCGCGTCAAATGAAAGAGGTATCTACAGTGGACGACCCCAACAGTCACCGAACGTGACCGTAGGGTGCTATGAAGGATAATATGTTAAACCACCATTCGTCGACTAACACATTGAGTGCGGAGTTCAAGCATCGAGCGCAACAAGAATCAAAACAAAAAACATTAACAAGCGAAGCTTGCAACATTCGGTTTCCAGGGTAGGACCGCAATATCCAAGCCCCACATGATCCGAACTAACATATACGACGTCGTGTTCAGTAGTGCAAAGAGCTAGTCAGTGGACCGTGGAAGTTTCGAGAGCTGTGTTATTGAGCGATGAATCATGGTGTGCCCTCTACCGAGCAGACAGCGAATGTGGCGGATTCCTGACAAATGTCTCTTACCAGAATGCGTAACTCCAGCTATGAAATTCGGAGGTGGCGGTGCGATGTTATGGTCCTGGTTTGGCATAAGACTTTTGTATGTGGTGCCATGAACATTTAATCCGGGAAGTATCCAAACAACGCAATGTTCCGTACTTTGTGGCGTTTCTCATCTTTGTCTGTTTCAGTAAGACACTGCTGAATGGACTCTGCTGTAACTGTTGGTTTGTGGACTTGAACGTCACCAATTTTGGTGGGAAGCAGGATTCCACGAAAAAAAAAAAAAAGAACTTAGTTCGAAAAGTCGTCGATAGTGCAATATTTCCCTGTACAGTGTTTAAAATGGAGAGAGAAATGAATAACAAAGACTAAACTGAAATGAAAGATTACATCTATGTCTTACGCTTATAATACAGCAATACAACACCAATCAAAAAAGTGTTGTCACAAATTTATTGCACAGCTCGAGCACATTTAATTCACCTATGAGTAAAATTACCTGGTTCGATGTGGCAACCGTTTTTGTGGATTAGAAATTGCATCCTGTACGCAGCATTTGCAATAGCAGAACGTAACGTGTCTGAAGGAATGTTAATGTTCGTCAAAGACGATGATGCATTGCCCTTTGAGGCTGCTAAGTTGGAGATCCCACCGCGACAAATGGTCTTCAGTTAACTTCAATAACCAAAAATCGCATCCAGTAATTTCATGGGAATGAATAGCCATATAACTGAAAAGAAGTGACTAATCACTCTTTTCTGTAAAGTGATCCCTTAGAAGTTTCTGTACCAGTCGTCCGGTGTGGGAAGACACTCTATCATGCATAAAAATAGTCTCGTCCCGACATCGTCTTTGTTGAAATTGCGGAATGATGGAACTGTTTAGCATATTGGGATATTTCCTTGTGGTAGTGAAACAAGTTACTACCCCTGTCAGAGAAATGTCCTCAAAAACAGTGCTGTGAAGCAACACCAAAAGGAAATTTTCGGTGTATGTAATGTGATTTCCTCGCATGGGGTGATTGGAAGCCCCAATTCGACAATTTAGGGGTGCTTACTGTCCCGTTCAGATAAACGTGCGTCTCATCTTCTCTCAGAATTTTCCAAGGCCAACCATCGTCGGCTTTCAATCTGACCGCAAAGGCCCGTCGCCTGTTATAATCATCGTGCATCAGTGTCGAATTACTCGCCTGGCGATGTTCCTAACACCAACATTTTCGCGTGATCTGCCAAAAAGTCGCAACTGCTTCAAGTACCCGTTGTGGGACTGGCATCTTTCGTTTGCAGAGTCGAACTTCCAAACATCCTATTTATTCAAACCTCCGAATCATCGATTTGACTTCATTAGCTGACAGATGACCTTTATGCGAGTTCTGGTGAGTTATAGACTCACGAAGAGCGGCCGATGCATTGAACTCGTTAAGATAAAATAACTTGGCAAATAATGTCCGATAAGGTAAAGCGTGATGCATGTTGAACACGACTATCAATAGGAATGACTTTGTGTTGTCGTCCCTTTATCGCTCATTATGCTAGCGAAACAAGTGTCAAACTTCGTTTTATGCAACTTTTCTGCTTCCTTGACTACAACAACGCATGTTCCCGACATCTGAACTTTTTTTGTGTGTGTGGAATGCATCGCATGCGTTGATTAGTCTTCCTGCTGAATTTGGTGAGATTCCTCTTGTTAGACGAGCTAAAAAGGCTGTAACTATGAATTATTTACACGAAAGCACAAGGATGAGTAATACTATTTATTTAGTTAAAGTGAAATATTGCGACATGAAAATTACAGGCCATCTTCTATGGCAATGATTGATTACAAGGTGGAACGCAAACAATGGATGATTAGAAACAGAAAGAGCCGCGTGATGTTACGCTTACAACAGCGTACAAATGAGGAAAAATAGGTTGATCATAACTGTCAAAAAAAAAAAAAAAAAAATCTTGTATTTACTATAGGAAATCTGGCTTGGCTCAACGTGGAATACACACAGACCACAACAAGCCTTGGTCTGAAACTCACCTACTTGATCTCTGTCGGTACAAATTTCAGCGTTTGTTTAAAATGAGTGCTGAGGCCTTGCCTCACTGCTCTTACTTAAATCGGAACGGCTGCCTGTCTTTATCCAAAGTATAAGAAAGCCTTCTCAGATTTACACATCATTAAAGTTTTTCGATACCATTACGCTGTTGTAACTATAACGTCAAGCAGCTCTTTCTCTTTCAAATCAATCCATTGTTTAGGTTCTAACTTGTAATCAACTGTCATTGCCACCGACGACGGCCTGCAATTTTCACACTGAAATATTTCGCTTGAACTAAATAGTATTGCTCCTCCTGTTTTCGTGTTAATTAACAGTAACTGTAAGGCCCAAGTTTCTCTAAAAGTGCAAATTCATAAGGCTGTCAATAGTGGAAGTTTAATTATGGCAACCCTGTATATCAAATTAATAATAATCAGCTAATTCCTTTTATTAACTTATGAGTAGGCGAAACTTTTCAACCCTATCTAACTTTTGGAAACTGAGTCGGCAGTTTAATCTCCACCGGTAGGCTATCTTTGATTGGCTAACACGGGCAAACAAGTACTGCCATCCTAGTTAGGAGCTACAGAACGCTATTCTTTTATGATGAACCCATACACGAGAGGTTGGTTAATCTACCTGTAGTATACTACTAGTATGTGTAATTGTATGTGTAGTGGGCTGGGAAAGGAGAAACTTGTTTACATTTGATTTAAAAACATATATATTACTCTTAGAGAAACACATACGGTAAAAGTCTGTTCCACAGTACAGCAGTAGCAGGGAAGAAAAGGAACTTGTTCTGCGAGTTTCAAGATGTACTATGAAGGAATGTTGGGCGGCAGCTGCACGTTCCATCGGGCTTCCTACTAAGTGGGGGAATTTTATCTATTTCATATGAACATTTGCCATGGAAATATTTATAGAATACACATATTGCAGAAACCAAACATCTGTGCGAAAGTGAGATGAGTGAGTTGGTAAGAGATTGGTTATTAATCAATCTAATTGCTTTCCTTTGTATTGAGTCAACCATTTCGAGGGAGCCCTTAGGAGGTCACATCCCAAGTATGAGAACAGTATTCAATAGTTGGGTGGATTTCTGATTTGTATAAGGTTAACAGCTGCTCAGAGGTGAAGTAACATCTTGCACGAAAGAGAAATCCTGGTTTTTCAGTAGCTGAGCAGGCAATGATTTTGAGCTGTTTATGCCAGGAGAGGCTTCATTTCAAGATGATTCCAAGAAGAGAAATCTTATCTTGTCAGGAAATTTGAGTATTGCCAAAAATAACCTGCCGTCCTGGTTGGCTGAGTGGTTAGCATAACCCGACTCCAGCCAAAAGGCTGCGGGTTCGATTCCCGCCGTGGGCATGGATGTTTGTGATTGTCTGTGAAAATACTAGTGGTCGTGGAGGCCAGTAGATGGTATTGTGAAGATGATGTGGTTCGCTGTAATTAGTACACTATGGTGGACACGGAAATTTCTAGAGTAGGTGCCCTCCCTCCCTCAGTGAGTATTTGGACTCCTTGGAGGTGACACGTAATAAAAAAAAAAAAAATCAGCTAACGCCTATGTTGTTCCCGTATAGGGAGTAGGGGGGGGCCGTTTACCCTATCTAACTTAATAATAATAATAATAAAAATACTGGAAGAAAATTATTCCTTTTGTGAGAAATAAGACAGAACTGGGTTTTAGTAGAATTGATTTCGACGAGGTTATTTAAACCCCTTTGGAGGATGGCTTGGAGATCAGAATTGAGGACAGTGGTAGCTGATGTTTAGTAGGTTGAGGTGATGAATGTAAAGTAAAGTTTATCAAATGTAAGGGAGTACAATGTGCTGTCATCTGTAAAACTATTGTGTTGGAGGTAAACTGAAGTAGGTCATTGCCTTATAGAAGAAAGAGGGTTAATGAGAGCACAGAACCTTCTGGAACCCCAGAATTTGTTGTATCGTGAAAGAAAGAACTATCCAACACCACCCAGAGTTTGCATTCAGAGAGAAAGCTGGAAATTTATAGGTCTATGCTGGTTAATTGAGAGAAGCCCTCTATTTAACTTATTATAAAATTAAGCTATTAAGGCCAACAGCAGAAAGTTTGGTTACTACTCAAATGGAAGCATGCTTTCTGCTCCCTTGCTAATGCTGATGGATGCAACTTCTGATCTGCTGCACTACACCCCTCACTGCTATTACTTCACCCAAAGAGAAAGCTGAACTCGTGGCATCACCCTTCTCAAGTGCCTGAATAGATGACCAAAGGCAATCACCTCTTTCCCTATCGGAATCCAACCACCTTATGCCTCTTGTAATTTCCGACAAAAAGTAATCAGAAAAGTACTGATAACGTATAATAAAAAGTTTTCTTGTCTTGATGGAATCTCTCCAACATTGTGCTCCAGAGCTAACACCTGTCCTGCATCATCTCTCTAAATTTTATACGTATCTGGTACTTATCGCAATGCTTGGAAGAAATCTCATATCCATCCTATTCCAAAACAGGGCACTAGAAGTCTACTATTAAACTACTGACCAACTGTCATCACCTCTGTCCTCTCCAAAATAATGGAGAACTACTAATAACCAAATCGTCTACTACTTAGTGGTCCATCAATTAACAGCAACACTAGCATCTATTCCACCATTAAAGATTCACAGCTGACCTTGCACCTTACACACCCACCTCTAAATACATACCACGGATATGTTTGGAGAAACTTGTGTTTTCGCCCCTGATATTTCCAGTGCTTTCGACTGTGGTGACATCTGGGCCTACTAAACAAATTGTAATCCTTCGTCCACCTACCATTCTCTGTAATTAGGTAGCCAGCTTTATTTCTGTAGTTCTCTGTGGGTCATAGTAGATGGCCTCCCTCTCTTCGAACGCTACCACCAATGCTGGAGTGCCTCAACGCTCTACCATACGACCTACTGTCTTTTTCTCGTACATAAATGACACACAGTAATCCCTAATCCTGTCTATCGCTTTGCAGTCAATGGTACTCTCCATACATCATATTCATTTGACAAATCACTGTCATCGCAGGCTACAATATCATCATCTACTACTGCCTTAAACTCTGATCTATATGCTGTCCTTAAATGAATCGAGGGCAAACTTGTAATGTTCAGTGCCACCTAAACACTTTCTCGCTCAAGCAAGATCCCAGCTCACACCCTCAGTAATACACAAATCACCAGACAAGATCAGATATACTTCGCATCGTCTTTCGTTCAAGTCTATTTTACACCCAGCCAACTCTTAACTATATGCAAATCCCAAATGCTGTCATACTTAGAATAGTGCTTAAATGTTTGGTGTGGTGTACCAAAACCTCCCTCAAAACCTTTGTTGCTGCCCAAAGGTGAGTTAGGCTCACAGATGATCTCTCTCTCTCTCTCTTAAAGATTCTCTTCAACCTCTATCTCACAGGCACAATGTTTTATCACTATTTCTATTCTACAGACACTTCAATGGTTATAGATCTAGTGAATTGCTAGCCATCATTCCTCCACTCTCCGTTTCACCTGTTAACACAAGAGAGCTGCCCAGCATAACTTTACTGTGCAGCTGCAAGCACATCGAAACTGCTTCTATTTGTCCTCTTTCATGATGTCTGTCTCTCTCTCCTTGGGAACAGTCTTCCTTCTGAAGTATTCTCCAACAACTACAAACTAGAACTCTTTAAAAAAAATCATTAAATTTCTGTCTTATTCCTCGTCTTCCATTCTCATACACAGCGTTGATGTGCTTATCCGTCCCTCGAACTTTCCTATATGGGATCAATACTACTACTATTAATAATAATAAAGTGGCATTGATATTCTCTGGGACGTTAGAATGCACACTGATCAGCATTTGGAACACACAAATCTAACATAATTCTTTTACATAGACAAGTTCGAATTATTAACGTAACAGTACCCACCAATAAGGACAACAAAGAATTGGAAAAAATTACTAAATATCGAGATCTGGTAATCGACTTTGGAAGGCTGTGGTGTTATTAGCAATCATACTAAACACATCGACGTCCTCCCACTTGTTATTGGTACACTTGCTATTTTCAGCTATTTACAAGAAATAAATCAGCTAAGTTGGCGACATCTGATCTACGAAAAACGGCGTTAATCGGAGCAGTCTATATTTTATGACACTACCTGACAGAATACTTTTAGATTCTTGGTAGAATCTGAATTGCTCTCTATCATTAGTCAAGTTGTTTGAGTAATATCTTGTTTTGACTGTTTCAATTGTGTGAATAAAGTATAATAATGTAAAAAAATGCTGAGAATCGCTGCGTGCTTCTGACCTAATGTCCAATCTTCACTTTCTCCTGGAGCACCCCATTGTCACCAATTTTTGTTTCAGGCCGTATCCTTCCTTCAATTACTCTTTCCCATATCTTCAACGTGTGTGACATTAGTTCGATCCCTCTATAGTTGCCACAATCTTGAACATCTCCTTTTCCTTGTAGATTGGGACGAGAATGCTTTTCCTCCATTCCTCTGGTATCTTTTCCTGTTGGGCTATTTTCCTCATCAGATCCCATAACATGTCTCTGTCCTTGCTGCCCAAGCCTCTCTATTATATGATCGACATTATATGTATAACAGGAAATAGAGTCAAAAACATGAGATCTTTCTCATCTAGTATTACAAAATGTTATACTCCAAAATAAAAATTACGGACACGATGAAGTAGCTAGGGTATACAAACTAAATTGGAAGATAATCTACTTGAATAGTAGACAATATTAAGTAGTGGTGAGGGCAAATAACAGAATGAAGAATAACAGAATCTCTGAACAATGAGATTTATTTCTTCACTATGGTTTGACACACGTTTCTAAGGAAGAAGTAGAGGAATTTTACTAGGCATTACAGAAGGCAGGTGACATACACAAAAAAAGAGGAAACGTTAGTCCTGTTGGAGATCCAAACAGCAGAGTAGAAATTTATTTCCATAAGATAATAAATTCCCTAACATCTTTTTATTCCTCTGTAGGAAGTTATGTAGCTGAATGAGAGAATGCTTTGAATCCTCTGGCTAAGCCGCCCGAAGGTAGACTTAAGTTCAAGTCTAGTAGCCGACTGCAGGAACTTTTTCAAAGCCTATCTTCGACCGGTTCCAGTTACTCGATCTCTGCCATGGTCAAACGGGTATATTTCTCCTGGAAACTGGGGATTTTCATCTTGTAAACTCAAGAAAATCGACCGAAGAACCCACATTATTTCATAAAGTGATTATACGGACTCGTGTGCCCGTCTCTTCATCGATGCCATCTATAATTACTGATAGAAATGGGCCAGCTATCTCTGACTAGCTACCGGTGGAGTTTGGACTACTCACTCAGTCTCCAAAAGCTAGATAGGGGTTAAAGGCCGTGCCTTTACTCTCTATAACGGAATAAAAAGCATTAGCTGATTTTTTATATTTTTTGAGGAAGTAGGCAAGGCGAGGCCTATCTAGCTTTTCGAGACTTCATTGTCCACCGGTAGCTAATCAGAGATAGCTGGCTGCTGCATCCGGTGAAGAGAGGTGGATGAAAAGTGCTATATTATTATTATTATTATTATTATTATTATTATTACTTAACACCTCCAGGGAGTCCAAAGACTTATCGAGGGAGGGTACCTACTTTACAACTCTCTGTCTCCACCGCTCCATCAACCGCAACTTCCTTTATCATCTACACCAACGCCATCTACTGCCGACCACCACCACTAGTATTTTGACATAAAATCACAAATATCCATTCCCAGGGAGGGATTCGAACCCGCAGCCTTTTTGCTGGAGAGCAGATACTCTAATTAATAATGGCAATAACTCAATTTCTATTCATAATATGGACTAGTTTTGACTCCCACCATCCATCATAAGATGTGCACAAATTCCTATGGAGTGCAAATGGCAAAAATAAGAAAAGTCTCATTTATTACGTTATTATTGATAACGATCTTTACTCACTGTTTCAGGACATAACATTATACAGAGGATTTGAAATCGGAAGTGATCACCATTTAGTCTGGAGCAGAAAAAAAATTAAATTTCATATTGAAGGTGGAGATTGAACTCCAAAAGCTAGACAGGGTATAAAGGCCTGCCTACTCCCTATAAGGGAATAAAATGCATTAGCTGATTTCTTTATTTATTTTTATTGAAGGGAATGGGTAAGAAAATTCTGATACGCTTAACGTTCAGTAGATTTCAGATGTGAACTTCAGAGGAGATCAGTTCAATAAGTTCTAGATACCGAAGAACGCATTGTCTGATTTAGACAGCTAGTCATGCAGTTGGGTTGTCTGCAAGGAGAGAAAATCAGAAATCCTTGGTGAATTCAGGAAGTGCACTAAGCACTCATGGAACAGAAAACAACATATTGAAAGTTCTTGGCAATTAAGTTAACAAGCCTCTAGTGCAGTGTGCTTCGCAACCTTTTTCACGTCACGGCACACCTCATAAGCATAAATAATTTCACGACACACTATGAAGGAACATTTTTCTATTAACATGATTAATTTCTTCTATTTCATACAGGGATTCAATTAATAAGATCTTTCTTTCAAATATTTTGCATTATAATACATTCCAGCTAGACATTCGTTAGTCTAGCTGGAATGTATCATAATGCAAGAAATGGAATGTATTATAGCATAAGAAGACAGATAAGTCTTCTTATGCAGTCATAAGCACGAAATAAACGAAACAAATGGAATGAAAATGCCTAATCCACATATCCTCAGTGATTGATATTTAACCTAGTTTTTATATCGCATCTGGGAACTAAATTGTCAGATTTGACTGCGTGAAACTGTGATTACATTTTTAGAACACTCATTTTATAAAATTATGATGTGAAAATACAAAAGTAAAATTAATTATACACAAACGAATTACTAACTATGTATAGATATGCTAATAATAATAATAATAATTTAATGACAAAATAAACATTTTAAGTGTTAATATAAATATCTACAATATTCTTTTGGCACAGTTAATACATATATTTCCTTCTTATTTCAGGAGATACTTGGCTTGTTTCTGTGAACACAACGTTTTTATATCTGGGTGTATGGTCGAAAGAGCTACACGCAATTCATGATCAAGACTCTTCAATGATGATCTCTTTAAATTCTTGATAGCGAGCATAGAAGAGAAACTTTGTTCAGACATGTATGTTGTAGGAAATGGTAAAAGAATGTTTATAGCTTTTTCGCCGATGGATGGAAACTCCTTTTTTTCGCGGCACACCAGTGTGCTGCGGCACGTCGGTTGGGAAGCACTGCTCTAAAAGAATACAGAGGATAATGTAAAAAAAGCAAAACATCCTGTAAAACGAGATAAACAAAAATAATGAAAAGTCTCTGGAAAGGAAATAGAAAATGTCAGAAAGGTGCAATAGTTAGAAATGCAGAAAACGGCATTGTACAATGACTCGATGATGATAAGATGTTTAAATATAAAGATATTATAGATGTCTCCAGTAATTATTTTAAAAGACTGCTAAAATAAACAAGCAGTGAAAGAACTGTAGTATAAAATATTAAAGAGAAACACAAAAAGAAGAACATATCAATAATTGACAGCAGAAACGCTATCAAAACCCTGAAATCTGGAAAGGCAGCTGAATGAAATGATATTCGACCAGAAATGCCATTATGGAGATATAAAAGTTTTGCAATAACTACACTGCATAATTCGGTAAAAGCGGACAATAGCCATAAAAAGAGAAGTTAAATGGAATGTGAGAATGACAGAGGAATTTCCCTATTAATGTTTCCAGTAAGATTTATGAAAGTACACTGGGGTAAAATTATAGACATTATTTCTGGAAAATTTTCCAAGTTACTCCTTTAAATTAATATTAATTTTTATGGTTATGGTGCCTATTTTGGGTGCTCCTAAAGAAAAATCGACAAAGTAGCCATAAAAATGAATAATGCTAAGAAATATAGTGGAAGTGTAAATGAGATCAAGCCATAGGTTGCCAGGATTCAAAATTTCAATTTAAGATTAACAGGAATATTATGAAAAAACTTGGATACAATGGGACGGTGATTGCGCAATGCACAGCCAGCCTCTACTCGCCAAGTTTGGCTTGTTTCTACTAAAGGGCCTCTGGTGACAGCGAGTTTTCCTGCGCTAAAGGGATATCTTCCCAGTTGAAGTAAATGTCAACTCGTTCTAGGTAGTGTTTCAATGGGCAACTTTCATATATATACAGTATATATAATCTCGCTGAATGCTACACGATTAGATCGCGCCTGGAGAAAGTCCGTATGTTAGTATGCGGGACACCATTGAAGCCACGTTGTAGTTTTGACATACGGTATATTTTGTATAGGGGACATGCTCTAGAGTCTATTTTCTCCCACTTCATGTTTCCGTTCTTTTTTTTTCTCTATCAATTTTGTAACCTTAAACATAAAACTACGTCAAAATAGTTATATCGTCTCTGCTGTGCAACAACAAATGAACAAACCTCCCTTTAAGATTCAAAAAAAAAAAAAAAAAAAAAACTGAAAAATAACACGAAAATCTTTCATATTACCAGCATCCGTTGCATCAACTCTAACTTCACCACCTTGCCGACCATTATGGATGAAATACGCATACTCATACGCTTCATATCCATCATATATTTCAGTGTAATATCAATGGTATTACTATATTAATATGCACTTCACATCCATGGTAACCTGGACGTATATATACGTCTTGGCCGGTTTAAAAGATGAACGTGCAACTATCATCAGTTATCCAAACTTGATATTGTGGTTATGACTGAACCTGAATTTAATTCAGGTTCAGGCATTGTAGATAATTCAGTGAATTATCTACCATATCAACCACAGCTCATCCTAAATGCCCAAATTACACACTCGTGGTTTCCTTCAACAACAATGGAGATAATTTTGCTTTTGTAAGTTCTGATATTCCTTACCAAAGGATTCCTAACCTAGAATCTCACATTTTCTACCTCCTGTGGCTTAAAATTTCTTTGTCACATTTTGTTTCATTCATCTGCCGCCTCTACCATTCTTCCAATTCTGAATATCATTGTGACCTACATCCATTTCCTATCTTTAAAAGCTCGATTTCACACAATTAAAATTTACAAACAGTGAAGTCTACCTTCTTGGTGATTTCAATTCCATAATTATAATTTGATCCTTTTTAAAAATTTCACTGACGATGCTGTAAAAAAGGCAAAGAATTTTGCTATAAGCAATTACTTAATACATATCATTCACCTCCCTACCCGAATTCCTGACAATCCTTTGCAATTATCCAACACAAGATGTATTATTAATGAGTTCTCCTTCAATGTATTCTATTCAGGTTACTACTCCTCTTGGCAATTGGACCACAATTTTACCAGTTTTGTCTCTGATGCAATATCCTTCCTTCAGCCATTCACAACCTCACATGCTTTGGCATTACAACAAAGCAGACACCTTCTTCATGCTCTTGAGAGCTGCCATTTAATCAGTGGCCACTATTATGGATTTAGCTAGTCTATATCCACAGATCTTCTGATCTACATCCAACATCTCTGGTCCTATTCCATGAAAGGTTTGGAGAAACCTGTACCATTTCTATTGATATCGCCAAAGTTATTGATATGACCGGCATTGCGAGCATCTTAACAAGTGACCAGATTTCTCTCTTATCCATCTGTATGTGTAATGGCAGATGGTGGTCTACTCTCTCTCTCTCTCTTTTCAGACGCCCCTGTCAATGCTGGTGTCATACAGGGCTCTGTCATTTCATACCCCCTGTTCTTCATTTATATAAACAACTTATTCTCATTGACTCAATCCCTGTTCATAGTAATGATGGACACTCCACTTGTCATCTGACAAGCCATGCTCTGCTAAAACATTTTTAAGATCATCTGTGATAAGTGCCCTAAACATTGAAATGTAGGGTACACTTCATTGGAGTGAAAGCAACCTCGTCAACTTCATTGCTTCCAAAACAAAGGTTTATTAGTTTTCTAGCAAAAAAAAGCCCTCCTTAGATCTTCTCCATTTATTTTTAATCATGCTTAGCTCAACAATCAAGACCAAATCTCTCTTCTTGGACTGACCTCTACTGTCAACCTTTCCTGGCATAATCACAACACTACTATAGCATTAACAGGTTCCAAAAAACTTGGAATCCTTTACTGGTTAAGACGATACTTCTATGCCAAACAGTTACTTACTCTGTATAAAAACCAAAATTCGACCAATGTATGTCTGTTTCACCTAAATCGGCCCTAAAATTCTTGATGCAAGGACACTCTACATGATAAATGACACTCTTCCTACATACTCTCTTCTGTGACTTTTCCATAGAAGATCGGTTTCCGAACTGTGTCTATTCTACAGATATTTCTATAGTTTTTGTTCAGTAGAACTAGCATCAATTGTTCATCCCATTTCTGGATCTGAAGGAAATCTAGCAACAGTCACTTAACATCCCTTTACAGTCGAACATGTTGACCGATCCTGCTATTCCCAGTCATCTTTCATTCCTTCCACCTTAGTTTTGTGATACAGCCCTCTTCAGCGAAGCATATACAACGTCCACCAGTTTTAGAAGAATATGAATGGATTATGGTACCTGATAATCCCCCCTGCTCTCACATGATATTTGGTTACTATAGGCTCTTCTACCTTTCGTGTGTGAAAATAATCTAAAAAATGTGCAATGGAGGAACCACAGAGATCACAAGGAAACTCATTGCCTTATTTAAAGATACAATGAGAAATAATCGATATCAGAATAAAATTCAGAAGATGTCTGATCCAATACATATATAATGGATCATTATATATGTATTGGATCAGTTAGCTTTCTTATGGGTTAATATGAAATGGTTTTCAGAGATGATGGTATTTAATACCAGTGTAACAATCTTCTACAAGTCGATACAAATTCTATCATATGTAGATGATCTCGATATTATCGATATAGGAAGGACACATAAAGCAATGAATTAATAAAAATAGTAAATAATATAAAAATAAAGTAAAATAAAATAAAAGCAGGTGAGGCTGTTTTAGTCCTATCTACAATTTAGAAACTGTTGATCCGGTAGCCAATCAAAAATATCTGAATCTAAATTATCATTAATCATAAACGGCATCTAGTGAAGCGATGGCTGAGAGGTATCTTCATCTCGTGGTTATTATTTTAAATAGTAACGGTATTACAGTCGATGTTCTTGAGTATACGGATCAAAGATACCGAGATTACGGAATTAAAAACCGTGACAAAGATTGACTAACTCTGGAACCGATCGAAGAAAGGCTTGGAAATTGTTCCTCTAATCCAGTGGCGGATTACTCATTAATGCAATGATGCACGTGGCTAGGGCCCTCAGGCTTTGGAGAACCCCCAAGGCCCATTCCATTTTCCTAAAATAGATTAATGTTTTCAGTAAACATCATAAAAATCTTGATTATTTTAAGCGAATATTTTTTCCAAACAATTAACACTTTTTAATACATATTTTGAACAGCGTGCACTATCTACACTTTAAATAATGCTGCAATACCAATGTCGGCGTTAGTTGAAAAGCTTCGTATTTTGTATTTCGAACAGCGCCCGCTATCTACGCTTTAAATTAAACCGCATTACCAATGTCGGCGCACGGCGCTGTTGGCAGCGCCGTGACTCCGAGGTCACGAAAACTGATTACATTGCCGAGATAGGAAGTTTCGCCTGGTTTTTCCTTAACTTCATTTGTTATTGAATCGTGTAAGAGTGAGGTGTTAGTTTCAAAAATAACTTTTTAGTCTGACTTTTCGTGTTTTCATTATTCGAGTGTAGTGCAAGTAAAAAAAACTTTGTAAAATTGTAAAAAAAAACTGATAAACAATCAGTTTTTTATCAGTTTATCAGTTATCATCCCTTAACCCTTTAATAGGCAGAAAAATTCAGAAGTTCAAAAAATTCAAAAGTACAAATTTTCATTTATTTGCCACATAACTTTTATTTATTATTATTTTTTGGGGGGGCCCCAAATATAATTTGCCTAGTGGCCCCAACTATACTTAATCCGCCACCACTTACTAGAACACATTTTTCTCAGTTAATCTGCAGACTGGTCTTTTTTCCTGCCTTTTCTAAACTAATACAAATTTATTTCATTGCTTTTGAGCCTGTGTAATCAGCGTTTACAATCCACAGCAATATACCACCCGAAAAATAAAGTAGATTTCATTCTAGTCATCGATTAGAGCAATGGTGGATTAAAGATAGTTGGGGCTCCTAGGCAAATTATATTTAGGGTTCCCCAAAAATAATAACAATAAAAAAAAATAAAAGTTAGGTGGCAAATAAATGAAATCTTGTACTTTTGAATTTTTCTGCCTGTTAAAGGGTTAAAGGATGATAAATAATAAAACTTTTTATTTTTATTTTATTTTATTTTTAATTTTTTTATCAGTTTTTTTTACAATTTTACAAAGTTTTTTTTTTACTTGCACTACACTCAAATAATGAAAACAACAAAAAGTCACACTAAACAGTTATTTTTGAAACAAACACCTCACTCTTACACGATTCAATAACAAATGAAGTTAAGGAGCAACCAGGCGAAACTTCCTATCTCGGCAATGCAATCAGTTTTCGTGACTTCGAAGTTGTCAACCGTGCGCCGACATTGGTAATACGGTTTAATTTAAAGCGTAGATAGCGGGCGCTTTTCAAAATACAAAATACGAAGCTTGTCAACTTAGCGCCAACATTGGTATTGTGGCATTACTTAAAGCGTAGATAGTGTGCACTGTTCAAAATACGTATTAAAACGTAATAATTGTTTTGAAAAAATTTTCGCTTAAAATAATCATGATATTTATGATGGTTACTGAAAACATTGATCTATTTTGGGAAAATGTCTTGACTTGGGGGTTCCCCAAAGCCTGGGGCCCCTAGGCACGTGCATCATTGCCTTAATGGGCAATCTGCCACTGCTAGTAAGTAGACAAATTTGTGATAATGATGCTTCTCAAATTGAAATTGGTTCCTATAAATCTGAAACTTTACATAGCTTTATATACGTAGGTTCTGGGGTTAATAATATCAAAGTTTAGATTCAGAAAAAGATTATTTTCAGCGCATAAATGTCTACATATACTTATTAAACACTTAAATTCAGCTTTGATCTCATGACAAAGAAATAATGCAATGTACAAATTGCTGGTAAAACCAGTATTAACTTATTCCTCTGAAAATTGGACATTATTAATGGATGATGAAAGACTGCTAGGCTATTTGTGCTAGGCCAGAAGAAAGAAGGAAAATTTAAAGACCTAATTCGAGATGGGAAGATTGGAAGAAGTTTCTGAAAAAGACCAGGGCCTACAGAGCGCTGTCGAACAAATGATGATGGTGAACAGCCCTTCCATTAATAATTTTGTGAATTATTTATTATTTTTTTATATCCTTATTGAATGAACCTCCCACGATGAGTATGTCGACTCCATGGAGAGTGTAATAATAATAATAATAATAATAATAATAATAATAATAATAATAATAACTGTTTTTTTTAACATCTAACATTTTATTATTACTATTACTATTATTATTACGGGCAACTCCAGGGAGTCATTAGACTCATCGAGGGAGGCCCCAAATCATATTCATCACAACTATCTGACATTCATACAGTATCTATCATACCTCGCCTTAAACTCATTCACTGTCACAGCATCCACTACAGACTCAGGGAGCGCATTCCACTCATTCACTACTCTAAAAGTAAAGAACCCAGCTCTAACACCTTTACTAACCACACTTTTGCCCAGTTTCCATGGATGTCCCCTAGTCCTCCCACAACCAGCCCTGTTCTCAAAAATATCTTCTGAATTAATTTTATAGAAACCCTTCAGTAATTTGAATGTCTCAATCATATCTCCCCTCTTCCGCCTATCAACCAATTTTTGCAACCCACAAATCCTCAACCTGTTCTCATACGGTTCATTCCACAGACCTGCTATCATCTTGGTCACTCGCCTCTGGATCCTCTCCACCTCCTCCCCATCAAGAAGAAACCTAGGTGACCAAATCTGAGCACAGTAGTCTAGATGGGGTCTTGTCAAGGCTCGATAGAGAGGAACAATAACCTGCTTGTCTCTGCTTGTCAACGTATTCTTCAGCAACCAAGTGATTTGATGAGCTGTTTTGGTCACTTTTGCAATGTGTCCCCTAAATTTCAATTCCTTATCCACCAACACTCCTAAATCTTGTGCCTCATCAATTTCCTGGAGCAGGGTTCCACCAATGCAGTAAACTGCCGCCAATCTTTTCACCCCAAAATGCATAACCTTACATTTTGCCACATTAAACTGACATCCATTCTCCTTAGCCCAGACCTCCAATCTATCCAAATCATCTGCAAAATTTTGACGTCATCTGCATTCACTATTGCCCTACCCAACTTCGCATCATCCGCAAACAAATGAACTGTTCCTCTCAGATCATTTCCTATATCATTTATGAACAAATTAAACAGCAGTGGTCCAAGAACAGATCCTTGTGGCACACCACTAGTCACAGGCCGTCTTGTGGACTCTACTCCCGAGTAAACCACTCTCTGATATCTCTCCGTCAACCACCCTCCTATCCATCTCACCAACCCTATGTCCATTCCCATATGCTGCAATTTACTGATTAGAATTCCATGTAGAATCCTGTCAAAGGCCTTGGCAAGGTCCAGTAGAATCACCGTAAACCCATTACCCTTATCCAGTTCAGCCGTCACTGTGTTATAATACGTGAGCAAGTTACTGAGGCATGACCTACCCTTCACAAAACCATGCTGTCCCCGATACAGTATCCCATTTTCTTCTATCCAATCTTGTATTTTCCTCTTGACTATTTTCTCTAAGACCTTGACAATGATTCCTGATATGCTAATCGGTCGGTAATTTACAACAGCAGTCTTGGAACCACCTTTATGCAGTGGAACTATTTTCCCCTCTTTCCACCCGCTCGGGACTAACCCAGACCCGAGACTCAAATTAAACAAAATGGTCAAGGGTACTGACAATTCTTTAGCTGCTTCTCGTACAACACGAGCTGGTATACCATCCAATCCCACAGATGTATTGACATTGAGGTTATGCAATAGACTACTCACCTCCACTTCATTAACCACAATTCCCGTATAATCTACTGGTTTATTCGTTTCTGCAATGTCACCACCTGGATGATATACTTTTGCAAAGTGCTCACTCAGTAACTCAACTATCTCATCTGATTCAGTTACCTCCTTACCATCGGCATTCTTTAAAATCAATCTGCCATGTACATTTTTCCTTTTACTTGCTACATATCTAAAAAACTGTTTAGGATTCTCTTTAGCCTGCATGGCCAATGTTCTTTCGTAATCCTTTTTTGCTTTTCTTACCACACTCGTCACCCTTCTGGCCTGCGCTTTATACCGTTCATGTGCCTGCCGGTCACCCTTCTCCTTAAATTCCCTCCATAGTTGTTTCTTTTTTTGCAACTCAAGCTTAATGGTGTTATTCATCCATTTAACCCCTACTTGATTTATTATTCGGACTCAAGGTATACAGTCAGCCATGGCTTCATGCAAGCACTTCTTAACTACCTCCCATGCACTATCAACTTCTAGTCCTTGCAGTTGTACATGCCATTGCACTGAACCAATCAAACTCCTAAGCTTGTCATACTTTCCCGCCCGATAATTCCACATGTACCCTGTCTTAATTGAAAATTCTACACCTTTAGCCACCTCCCAAGTCAAGACCCTATGATCACTCTCACCGATTGGTGGCAATGTGGTCATATTTGTTACAGCCAAATCCTCAGATGTAATTACTAGGTCAAGCACTCTCTGACCCCTAGTATTTTCCATTACATGCTGTCGCAGATAGTTATCCCTTAATAACCGCATAAAATCCAGTTCCTTCCTCCCGTGTGTCCTCTCCTCACTCCAATCAATGCGACCATAGTTGAAATCTCCCATAATAATCACCCTCCTTCCACCCATTTCTTCTATTTGCTTGTGCATACTGTCACCACCATCTTTTCCATCACCTGGTCTATAGCAGCACCCAATTGTATATTTAGTTCTGCTAGCCACAATCTCACACCAAATGGCCTCAAATGTGCTCTTTTCTCTATCCTGCAATTCAACTTCTATTCTCCTTGGCTGGAGCTCATCAGCTATCATCAACAATACTCCTCCCCCATTTTATTCTCTCTGTCATTCCTGAACACACTATACCCATCACATTCAATCCCACTAGTTATATCATCTACAGTCAGCCATGTTTCACTAATACCTATAACCTGTGGTCTGGAAGTGCCAACTATGGCCAAACACTCTTCCTTCTTGTTCCTAATACTCCTAGTATTAGTGTACATGAATTTAAGACCCCCATTAGCCCCAACCCTACCTTGATGCCTTATATTAACTATCCCACTCGGATTTGTTGTCCTTATTTGCTCTGGCATATTATATTCATTCTTATATTCAACTGCCTCCATAAGGACTGTATCTCTACCCTCCCACCCTAACAAATCTAGTTTCCCTGAATTTGCACATCCACTACATTCAGCAACACTTTCTCAAGTCTTCTTACACCGTAACCATTCAAATGCAAGCCATCCATCTTATGTAGATCCTTTCGCCCATCAAACTCACTCCACACATCCACAAATTCCACACCACTCGTCATACATAACCCACGCATAAAGTCATTTGCAATTATAGTCCTCCTTTTAAACATTTCACTGTCATACCGTGGCAAAAGACTAATCATTCTAACTCTCTCACTCTTTTCTTTTGCTACCTCAAACAATTCATTCAGGTCTTCTATCATTTCCATTTTATCTCCTTTCAAATCATTCGTACCTGCCACAACAATCATTTCTTTCACCCTTTCCTTTTGCTCTCTAATAGACGCAGTTACGTCCTTTATGGTCGCACCAGGTTGGTACGATTTTGTCAAATCCTCTACTAACACACCTCGTACTAACGAGTCTCCATACAGCACTCTATCCTTCATTTTGTTCATGTTCACATTCATACGTCTATTTTTCCTGTCATACCTTTTATTATTGGTTGGTTCATTCAGTCTACTTTTGTTCATGCACTCTAGCTGCTGTTTTGCTCTTTCTATCGCACTATTCAACAACGCGATCTCACTCAATGCATCTATCTCATCTTTTTTGTTCTCTGAGAAACCATTTATACTATCATTCACACTTTCTACATTCACACTCTCACAATTTTCATGTACAACCTTGCCGTTTCTTGTCATATCCCTATTTCCTTCATTTTGAAGGTTGACAAAAATATCACACTCACGATCCGAAATACACTTCAATTCCGCATTCTCCCTACATTTTCTACACACATTCAATCCTTTATCATCATCTAACCACACTCCGACCGCACTCCGCTAGGCGTACATTTCACAGCTAGTACACTGACTCATTTCTTTTATGCTACCGTTCTTTGATAACGATGGCGAACCTTCATTACTGGCCACCATTTTCCTACGCACAGATGCCATATTTATCTGTAACGTGTTTTGTCAAATTAAACGTTATAACACATCAAAAATAGACGCACTAAAATACGCAAGGCAAACAAAACAAAACTACACAATATTAAGTAATTTGTATCGATAACTGAAAATGATACTTATCTTATCTGGAGCTTGCACGAACACTACTCATTACGAATTCATCTAGCGGCGACTTCCGACATAGATTATGTTATAAAACACTTTAGTACACTAACCACGTTAATAAAGCTCTAATAATATACCAAAATTAAACACTTAAATCCATTAAATTGAATCCAAAACACCAATAAATCAACAAAAAACACAAATCTCTCAGGAGTTCTCCGATAGCACGACCGTTCACCAGCTAGCCTCGACACTCAGATTATGTCCAATCCTCACCTTCTCGTGGTGCACCCTGTTGGGTATCTACTGGATACTGACCGAACGAGGATGGGCTGGCAATTTGGGATTTAGCCGACCAAATTGTATTCTTATTGGTTAAACCAAAATAAAAAATGATGGTACAACATGACAAAATTTCATGCGGGTTGGGACATCGCCCGGTCAAACGAGACCCTCGTTGTTTTCGCCAGGGATCCAGGTCGAACAGCGAAAAGCCAGCTACTGGAACAAATCTGAAAGCACACCCCAACTCAACGTCACCAGAGTTAACGATCGGTACCATCAACATAAGAAGCCTGAAAGGCAAAGATATGGACTTAGCTGAGGGATTAGATAAGTAACAGATCGACATAATAGGGGTGACTGAAACAAAAAAGACAAAAACTGATGAGATCTTTCTGAGCAATAAATACAAAATGCTATATTCAGGCAATGACAATCAAGTAAAGAAGGAGTAGCCATACTATTCAACACAAAATACGAGGCTAATCTTCTTGAATGGCAGGCAGTCTCAAGTAGAGTAATGTGGGCAAATATGAGAATTGGGAACTGCAGAATGAGACATATTTGTGCCTATGGTCCCACAGAAGGTTCTACTGAGGTAGAAGTGGAAAAATTTTTTTTGAGACTTTAGAGAAAGCAACTGACACAATGAAAAAGGAAAAGTTGGTCCTTGTTGGAGATCTAAATAGCAGAGTAGGATATGATTGTCAGACATACAAAAATATTTTGGTAAAATTTGGAGAAAAGAACAAAGCTAATAATAATGGCAAATACCTGTTGGATTTCTGCTCAGTAGGTGATGGACTGATTATTACTAACACCATGTTTCAACATAAAAATGTGCACAAATTCACATGGAGAGAAGAGGCTAGGAATAAGAAAAGTCTCATTGACTATGTTATTGTTGACAGTGATGTTTTTTCCCTGGTGCAGGACAACAGAGTGTACAGAGGATTTTGAAATTGGAAGTGATCACTATTTAGTCTTGAGCAGGATAAAATTGAATTTTATATTGAAAAGAATAAAATGTAAGAAAGTTTTAAAGCGAATATAAGTTGAGCAGCTCTCAGATGTGAACTGTAGACTAACATATACAAATATTATTGAAGAAAAAAGAGAGTTTGGGAATAGGAACCAAACCTTGGAGATTCAGTGGTAACCATTGAAGAAAATCCTGATTAATTCAGCCAGACAGGCATGTGGTAAAGTTGTCAGCAAGGATAGAAAAATAGGAACTCCATGTGGACATAGGAAATTAAGGAGGCAGTGAAGGAAAAGAAGAAAGCATATCAAAAGTTCCTGGCAAATAAGTCAGCTGTTTGCTCGTTCAGAATACAAAGACAAAGGTAAGAAAGTGAAACACTATGTAAAACTAGCTAAATAAACGTCATGGGAGGCCTTTGGCAAGAACATAGAAAATAAATATCAAGAAGGTGGTAAGATATTCTGCAGGTTGTTGAAGAAGCTTAGAAATGGAGGAAAGAGTGTTGTAAAAGAAGTTAGAGATCATAAGGTTGACATGAAAACAGGAGAAAAAGATATCCTTGAAGTATGGAGTAATTACTTCGAAAAACTGCTAATTGAAACAAGCAGTGATAGCACAGTGGTACAAAACACTCAACAGGCATACATTGAGGAATACATATCCATATTCGAAGTAGAAAATGCCATCAAAGGCTTAAAATGTGAAAAGGCAGCAGGAGTAGATGATATTCGACTAGAAATGCTGAAGTATGGTTTTATAAAAGTCTTACAGTGCACTGCATAGTTCAGAAAGCCTGGAAAGAGGGATGAATTCCGGATGATTAGAGTAGAGCTCTCATGGTACCCATATATAAAGAGGGAAATAAAACTGAATGTGAGAATTACAGAGGTATTTCCCTACTGGGTAAGATCTATGCAAGTATACTTGAGAAAAGGTTGTGAAGAATTGTGGAAGAAAAGTTGGGTGAAGAACAAGCTGGATTCAGGCCAAATTGAGGCTGACAGGATCATATCTTCACTTTACGACAAGTAGTGGAGAAATCATGTGAATATAACAAAGATCTCTATTTAAGTTTTGTCGATCTGGAAAAGGCATATGACCAGGTGCCAAGAGAGAGAAGGTATTCAATACGCTACAGTTATATGGTGTCAATGGGGCATTATATCAAGTAATACTTAGTCTGTATTTGAGTTGTAAGTCGGCAGTTAGAATTGAAGGATGTACAGGAAGGTGGTTTAATGTTAAATCTGGTGTGAGACAAGGATGTACATTATCCCCTCTGTTATTCATTATCTATATGGATCACATTATGAAGGAAAGTGGTATTAAACATATCAGAATTGTAGATGTTAATGTCAACTCTTTGCTTTATGTGGACGATGTTATACTTCTGAATAAATCCGCTGCAAGCTTGCAAGATTCCCTGAATAAATTGAATAGCTGTTGTAATAGATATGGTATGAAGGTCAGCATTAAAAAGACAAAGACAATGAAAATGGGTAAAATTGTTGAAAATGTCAACTGTGTTGTGATCGGCGAACCTGTGGAACAAGTAAAACATTTTAGCTACTTAGGCAGGATTTTTAGTGAAGATCGTGAATTAAATATGGAAATAGATAACAGAATGAACAAAGCTGGTATGGTAGGAAGTCAATTGAATAACTTTATTTGGAATAATAGAGAAATTAGTCGGAACACTACATTAGCTGTATACAAGATACAAGTTTGGATACAAGACAGTTTTCAAACCAGTTTTAACTTATGAATCTGAGAGCTGGGTCAGAAGTAAAACACTTGACCAAAGACTAGAGACTGCAGATATGAGAGTCCTGAGAAAGATTGGAAGCGTAAACAGATGGCATCAATGGCAATATCATATTAAAAACTAGAAAAGAATTCTTTTCTAATATCTTTTCTAGATATTAGAAAAGAATCTTAACATTGTCAGCATCTAGGAATGCGTTAAGTGTCCATACCACCTGAGATTGTCTCTGCTAATCTCAGGTGGTATGGTCACTTAAACAGAATAGGCGAGGAAAGATTAGCAAAACAAGTGTTCTCTGCCAGGTTGGCAGGAAAACGACCCAGAGGAAGACCAAGATACAGGTGGATTGATACGGTCCAAAGTGCCTTAGACGATAGAAATATAAGATCTGATAATGTTGGAGTCTTGACAAGTAACAGACTGATTTGGAGGAAAATTGTAGATAGGAAGTTAGTAATGACGTAAATTTTTCATGTAGTACTATCATATCTGTACAATCCTTGAGGGTACATGTCAGGAATTTGAAGATGATGATGATGATGATTATGTCTCAGATAAATTACATACACAGATGTAAAATAATTATATATATATATATATATATATATTTATTTATTTATTTATTTATAATACATTGCAGTTGTGAGTAACAGATACTTGCAAGTTAATAATAATAATAATAATTATTTTTTAATTAAAATTTATGATTACATATTTAAATTACATATGATTCATACATTGATTACATTTTTTATTATTAAAAATCCTTTTTATTATTATTAAAATTATAAAATTATGATTGCTTATTCTGATTGCATATTTACAAGACATTATTACACATTTACAACAGGTTTAGTTCTGTTTTGTTTTTGTTTGTTTGTTTGTTTGTAACAATGAAATTCTTACCGATTTTTTCTTTTTTTTCTTTTTTTCTGTATACATTATATAAATAAATAAATATATATATATATTATATATATATATATAAAATCAGCTAACGCCTTTTTATTCCCGTATACGGGGAGTAGGCGAGGCCATTTAGCCCTATCTAACTTTGGAGACTGAGTGGGCAGTTCAATCTCCACTGCTGCCAATCAGAGATAGATGGCCCAAGGCTATCACAAATTAAGCGGTACACAGTGAAGAGAGACGGGTCAAATGTGCCGCCATCTCGTGGTCCCTAACCCTAACACAATATATTTAATGTCTGAAATAATCTGGGTTTTATGGTCGATTTTCTTGAGTTTACGGGACGAAAAACCGCTTGCCCGTGCCAGAGATCGACTAACTCGGGAACCGGTTGAAAAAAGGCTTAGAAAAATTTCCTCTATTCACCGACTAGACTCGAAACCAATTAATGTTCATTATTTACTCGGTAGAACTGTATATGAAAAAGGAAATTAAATGACTTTATACCGAGAATGACAAATTTATTGTTAAGATACAACTAGTTTCGTTGAAATACAACTTCTTCAGGTATAATGGGCAAAAAATAAAATTAAAAATAACAGACACACGAAAAAATACATTAACAAATCTAGTATAAAACAAGTACATTTAAAAAAGAATGCATGCTAGAGTTCCAACTGAAGTTGACTACGTGCGTGAGCTGGTATTATCGCGCCAGTACTGGACAGTGGCAATGTGGGCATAAGAAATATTATAGCTAAGGGTGTTATTAATATGAGGCGAATCAAGCGATATTTCTTTTGATTCAGTTATTGTTCTTTCCAGTTCATCATAGCACACATGGATATTAGAGGTTTTTTGCGATTCAACGATGTGTTGGCAGCCATCATCTGCGTTGATGGAGAAGAGAACTTGGCTAGAGAGAGCGCTGGCTCTGGTTCTGTTGCACGAAATGTCTCTTTAATGTTCTTCCATGCGTAAAAGGATGGATTTAGCAGTTTGGCTGTAATATGGTTTGCCACAATCACACAAAATCTTATAGACTCCTGGATACTGAGCAGGAAGATGTTTCATTTTAGGTCTACTTAGTATGGAGCGAAGTTTAGGGAACGTAGTGAATTTCTGAAGCATTTTTACCAGTTTCGGGGAGAGAGAGCTGATGTATGCTAACGAAATAAAACCTCTTGATGGAGAAGAATCTTCAAGAGCAGTTGAGTGGTGGACAGAGAGAAATTTATTAATCTTTTTAAGAGAGAATCCATTGTTAACGAAAGACTTTTTAAGAAAATTGAGTTCATATTCAATTTCTGTTTCATCTGTTAATAAAGATCTGGCACGATGTGCCAGGGTTGAAATAATACCAAACTTTTGTGGAGGGTAGTGATGGGAAGAAACATGACGGTATCTGTCTGTGTGAGTGGGTTTTCTAAAATGGAGATTTTGATGTTCTCAGCGCATCTCGTAAGTTTTAAGTCCAGAAAGGGAAGACATTCGTCGAATTCTAGTTCACAGGTGAAGTTGATTTTCTGATGAAACTTGTTGAGGTGTTCCAGAAAAAAAGGTTGAGGTTGTTGATACCCTGTTCCCAGATGAGAAATAGATCGTCAATGTAACGATACCAAACTTTAGGTTTAAGAGGTGAGGAATTAATAGCTTTTTCTTCAAAATCTTTAAGAAATATGTCAGCAAGAATCGGAGAGAGCGGGCTGCCCATAGCTAAACCTGAGTTTTGTTTATAAATCTTGTTATCGTATTTGAAGTATCCTGAGTTCACACAGTGAGAAAGTAAGCAGAAAAATTTCTTGGATAGTTTCCTCTGGAGAAGGTATAGAACTTCTTGAGTAGGGACATTCGTGAAGAGGAAAACAATATCGAAACTTGCCATTAAATCTGATGTGTTGAGTTTGATGTCTTTAATTTTTGAGACAAAATCAGCTGAATTTTTTACATGAGAAAAGAAAGTACCACAAAGGTTTTTTAAAAACGATGCGAGGTATTTTGAGAGGTTGTAAGTAGGGGAGTTTATGCCTTCAACGATAGGTCTAAGAGGAGAGTTTAATTTATGGATCTTAGGGAATCCATATAACCTAGGGATTAGAGGATGAAACGACCTATGGGAAAGACGGATGTTTCTTGGTAAATCTGAAGTGGTTTTCAGTAAATTGTTGGTCCCATTGTAGAGTTCTTTAGTAGGATAACTATTTCGTTCAGAGTAAGTGTCAGTGTTTAGTAGTTCTAAAATTTTGTTATGATAATCTGATCTATTTAAGATCACAGTAGCATTCCCTTTTTCTGCAGGGAGAATAATGATATCATTATTGTATCTCAAACTTTTAATAGCTGATCTCTCAGAATGAGAAATGTTATCAGAAGGTGGTCTTGCATGATTTATGGTGAAAATAGCTTCCATACGAAGAAGGTTTGCCTCTCTTTAATTGGTAATAGGGATGCTGCTTTTTCTATCCTTGTTAAGAATAGTTCTTTAGGTATTGAAGTAGGAGCTATAACAAAATTGAGACCTTTAGCAAGTACACTTTTTTCTGCCGTTGAAAGTGGATGGGAAGAATTATTAATTACAACTTTTTTTAAATAGGCAGAATTAAGATTGGAAGTGTGACGATCCTGCATACATTTTAGAGAATTGAATTTTCTGATGAGAATAATTTTGTTAGAGTTCTGGATATTAGAAGCTTTTAGAGAGCAGAAATCTTTTAAATTGTTCCAAGATGAAGAGTCTAGAGAAGTAGATAAACGGACTTCAAGAGCGTTCTTCTTAGAAAAATAAGCAGCTAGACTACGTTTTGTATCAAAAATCCATTCCGATAAAAGCTCTAGTTTAGCTCTGTGGAGAAATCTTTGAACTCTGGCGGTTGTAATGTATTCTTTAAAATTAAGAAATCGGGGAATAACAGAATGGAACTTACATCTTTTGAGAAATACTAGCCTGTTAATGAATAATCCAATGGACCTGAAATTTTTCTGATAATCTCTGATAAACAGATGTACTTCCTCTTCATAAATAAATTTAACTAACTAGAACCCGAGAAAGTATAACAAAAACCTTTAATACATCACGACTAGTTTCATCGGTGCTCCGACTTCTTCAGGTGAGAAATAAAGAACATAAGATATAAAAATAACAAGGTAAAAAACGTAGCCTTTCCAGCCTAATAAAAAGTAGAATAGTAACAGTCATATTTGAATAGGTGACCACGTGCTACCGTTGGCATGAGTTGAATGTGTGCGATAACTAATTTTAGAGCGCCAGTACTGGATTACTGCGCTATGGGGATCAGGCAAATTGTAGCTTAGATTGTTGTTCAAATGTGAAGGGTCCAGAACTATTTCTTTTGATTCGATAATTCTTCTTTCGAATTCATCCTTGCATATATATAAATTAGTAGTGCGTTCCCAGTCAACTTGATGTGGCTGTTCTTCAAGGATAGAGTTTGCCGAGAAGAGGACATGACTGGAATGGGCGCTTGCTCATGTTCTACTGTAAGAGATGTCACTTCTATGTTCCTCAAGACTAATTGATTCCAACCCTATCACTCATATACAGTTACCATTTATCAGCTCTCTTACCCCAAAACTAGCTAAGATTTTGAAGAAATTCAACAGACCGATTATACTACTCTGCCAAAACTTTGTTCTTTTCTGAGTCGACCAAAACCAAAACACAACCAACTGCATTTTCCTGGTGTTTATAAAGTTTTGTGCGACTGTGGTCGACCTTATTTTGGCCAGACAGATAAATCTGTTTCACTTTGTTTGTTGTTTACTTTGCGTCGGTTGTTTTTTGTTGATCGTTAGTAGTTTGTCTTTTTTGAGTTGTGTGATATTGTTTGTGAAGGTATGGTTGAATGATTTTGCTAGTTCCTCTTGGTTTGTGTCCTGACCGAAGCTTTTGGTAATAAAATCTTGTGCTGAAGTTTTCTTTTTTCGAGTTACTAATTCGTTCAGTGTAGCCCATGTTTGCTTTATGTTGTGTTTGTATTCCATGAATTTTTGGAAGTAGTAGTGTCTTTTTGCTCTACGAATTTTTTATGTTGGTTGATTTCTTGTGTTTTTGTATAAGGTTTGTAAATGTGTGTTACTGGGTGACTTTTTGAGTTTTTTCCATAGATTTTCTTTTACAGTAATACTATTTATTATGTCGTCCTTTATCCATGGATTGTTGTTTGTTTGTCGCCTCGTTTGTGTAGGCTTTGTTGATTTTTTGTATATTTTTGTGAACTTTAGTTGAAAATTCTCGTATAATGTTACAGGATCGTTTATTTTAAGTAGGCAATTCCAGTCTGTATTTTTTACTTGGTTATTGACAACGCTCTTTAGTATGATCGAGTTTTGTCGACTTTTGTGGAGGTGGGAGGGGGGGTAGGTAACGTAAGAAAACGAAGTTGAGACAAAGTAGTGATCGGCAATTTTGACATTAATTACTAATGATGTATATGTATGGATGAGAACCCATATGTTGATATGATCAATGCATGATTGTGTGTTAGTGAGTTATTGAGTATTTCTTCTCTTGTTGGGAAGTTAATGGTAGGGTTTATGTTATACTGACTTAGTATATCAAGATATGTGTTAGTGGTTGAAGAAGCGTGGTCAAGAGTATTTATGTTAATATCTCCTATTAGGATGAACCTGTGTGTTGTACGGGGTTCGATGGCACTTAGTCATGTTTCTAACTCGTGAAGAAAGCTGAGTGGATTATTATCTGGGGGTCTGTATATGGTTCTTATTGTGTATTTGATATTATTGTGGCTATTTGTGATTTCCAAAATTAGTGTTTCAGCACGTTCGAAATCAGTTTGTTTTTCAGTCACATTGTATATTTCTTTGATAATTGCCACAGTGCCACCTCCTCTTTTGTTTGGTCTACATAAGTTATAGGTTTGGTAATTATTTATGTTGTATGCATAAGTTTCTGTGCCTTTTATTGCAACTTCGGTCAGTATTAGCGCATCTATATTTATTATGGTGTAGTTGAGCTGTGTTATCAATGTAAGGCAGTGTTTTTTCTATACTTCTTACATTTGTGTGTTAGTGTGATAGTGACGTTGGTATTGGTGGAAATGTTGTGTGACCATTTCTTCAAAGAATCAAAAACCTTGAAGTTTATATTTTCTGACTGGATATGTTCGCCTGTGTTTGAGATCTGCATCAAATAGTTTTTAAGTGATTTCTAATCTTGTTCTTAAGGATGTGAAGAGTTATTGCATTACTGTGAATCTGTAGTCCACAGAAACTTGTAGTTTTTCTCTGTTTTTGCCTTTCTTGCTTGGTATAAAAGATTTTTGAAGTATGGAGTCCAGTGTTCCGTTGTATAGATTGGTGTTGGGAGTTTCTTTTCAGTTAGGATCGCTGTTGTCGGGCTTGTTTTCTTGCTTGCTGCAAGAATGGAGTCTCTCAGACTTCTGTTGGTAAAACGAGCGATGATCGGTGGCGGTCTCTCTTTCTTTTTTTTTGTGGGCCTCGGTGAATAGAGGTGATGTCTGTGATTGCGATTTGAATCCCGATTTTGCTGCCGATCAGTTGCATTATGTTGCTTAAGTCTTCTGTATTTCCTTTTGTTATTCCCTCAATTTGAAGTTCTTTTTTCCTTTCTTTTTGTAGCATGTGCTCCATTTGACACTTAAGTGTGTTTACCTCTTTCCGTAGTTCTTCATTCTCGCGCTTGAGTGTTTCAATCGCAATCGTTAATTTTGTCTTTATTTCTCGCACGGTTCCTAACATTTCTTCAGAGGTCTCGTTATTGAACTGTATGTAACGTTCATACTCCTCAAATTTTTTGTTGATTTGTTCCATGTGTGTATTTTGCAAGCGTTTCACCATGCGTTTAAATGAATCAAAGTTATGTGTAATTTTAGGATCAGGAAGCGGCTTACCTTGATGTCCGTCGTTGCTTTTCTTTGGTGTCTGTTCTTTGTTCTTCGTTTTCTCACTGCATTGTAGACATCGCCATTCGGTCCATTTTGCGGCTCCTTTTCTTTCTGCGATCGCTGAACAGTGGAAATGTTGTTGTTTGTTACATCCAGAACAACGCGGCCCGTCCCATTCGTCGCTTAATGGCATATTACACTTGTTAAAGCTCATTGTGCTTGACCTGCGCTGTCGCGGTGACCTTTAGACTTCCTTTCCGTTAGCGACTATAGTACGACTTTTAAAATAATAATAATTATTATTATTATTATTATTATTATTGACTGATATTTAAATTGCTTTGAAGTTCTATGATTTTGGCCTCTTTTTGGATTATGTAATGCTTTGTCTGACAACGCATTTAATGTTGTGTAAGTTTGCCACGTTTTATGGGTGACGTTCGCATGACAAGAATGTCTTAATGTTAGGAGAAACAGTTAATCTGCAAACTAGTTACAATTAATTGGTGATATTATAGCGGAAAGTCTATTAATTTTATCAACATGCCGTATTAGCTATGCCTGGACAATCTCCAGAACGTACCAAAAACAGTACGAAACACGATTTTTACGATATGTTAGAGTTTTATTTTGCATAGTGGCGCTGCTTCACAATATTTCCATTTGGGAAAAGAGTTTTATAAATTGCAACTGTGGATTTTGGATTTTGTTATCGCTTGGTGTTCAGCAACGAAAGCAGAGGACTACGTAATTTTATTTTATATTTCGTAAGTCATTTCGTTTTCTTTCATTTTCTAGAAATATTAGAAGATGAAAAGATTTTGTGATGGTTACTGATCAACAAAATAAAATTAGCATCTAACTTTAACTCGCTTTGAATTTGAAGCGTTTTTCTCCTACATAACTACGATTTAATTATTTAGACGTGCTATGATTGAATGGCTTTTATTTATTTATTCATGTTAGCAAATATGCTATTAAGTAAAGAATGTTAACTGGTCCCTTTAATATGACGCTTCTCATGTGTTGTTTGTATTTTGTTTGCGACTATTACAAATATCGCTGTTTTGATATTAGAATTGTGATTACTATCATCAGCGATGATCGTAATCTTGAATTCTCGTTTTTTTAGAAGTTTTGAACCAAAATCATTTCAAGACCAGTTAAGATTATATTGCATTCTGATGGTAAATTAGTCCTCTTGCTAGCACGTATGTGTAGTCTTAACACCCTTCCAAAATGCTGTCTTTTTTTTTTTTTTTGTATTGACTACAGGTAGAAAGAAACCCCATTACTCTTAAAGGGGATTAAATGGCTTCGACTCTCTAATTGTGTACTGTTGCGCACATAAGATCAAATGTGTTTGTGGATTTAGGAGGGGGGGCGAGGGGCGTTGTGTATAACTTCTGTTATATTTGTTCTCCTAGTTCGCAGGTTGTATTGCATCTCTTCTCTCCAGCTGTCATGCAGTAGTTACGGATTTGATTATTGGTCGGATTTTTGTAACCCTAATTTTAGGTAGTAGATAAATTTCCTTCAGTATTTCAGCTTTGATCTCAAGTGGCTTGAAAAAGCACTGAGCAGTATTTCTGTATTGTCTCTACTAATTAGCCCACTCGTGTTACATTTGATAGGTGTGCAGTCTTTCATGAGTGTATGTTTATTGCATATATCCCTGTTAATATATAAGATTTTTGCAACTTGCTGAATCATAATCATATTTCAGAATAACTGAGTAGTCAGCCTTTCAAATGATATGCTGTTTCACTGCTTCTAGTTTATCATCAGCTATATTCTCATGATTTCAAAAAATATAGTGTGGTATTACTACTTTGAAGGCTGTTTATAATGAATACAAAGAAAGAAATCACAATAGCAGGGCAAGGTAATATATTAGTATGACTATTGCTTAATGGTGTGATAGTTTTGATGCAGAAAGGTGATGAAATTAGCATGAAATTGCAATTTTTCACTTTTGTAGTCGGTATGGAAGGGGAAAAAAATTGCTAGAGGAAGTGGGATTAGTTCACACCTCTAAACTACACCCACCTTCTCATTGATATTTGGTTTCCATCTGTCCTTAAATGGATAATGTTCTACCTAAAGGGCCACCATCATTCTTCCTCTACCATCTTTTTAAGAACATAAGAAAACATACAGCTTTTTAAGAACATAGAAACCTTAGGGAAAAAAATTACGCACAGTAGATGTCATCAGAACTTCAAAACTAGTCCAGTTGTTGGGTTTCTGTATGCCAAAAAAAATCTTCCTTCTACTTCCAGAAGGATGTCACAGAACAATAATTTTTCTGTGATCTAGTTCAGGAGTGAATTTTATGTTTGGGTGAATTTTGTTTTATAAAAGCATTACAGGACAGAGCTTACATTTCCAGTATGTCAGAAGAAAGGAGACTCCTGTTACTAGAGGCATAATCCTGCCCTCTATGGGTGTGAATTGAAGATTAATAAAATTCTTGATGTACCCAACAACTATTTGAAATAGAATTTCAACAAATTTTTAATGTATTTTTTATCTCACTCGCACACATCACAAGACCTATAGCAAATCAATGCCATGTGTTGGTGAGAAGATTAAGAAATGAATCTGTTTAATAATATATATTGTCTGACTACAGATGCGAGACTCCAACACTTCTGCATATGGCAGCAGTGTTTGGGTAAATTCTTCACTGCAATATGGGTAAATTGTTCACTGTAGTATGGCATTACCTGTTGGGGCAGAGACTATTATAACAATCTGCTTCCATTAATAAGAATACAAACCAGAATAATTAGAGCCATAATTACTACCAACTTTGCACACTCAACCAATGATCTGTATATCGTTCATAATATTCTACCATTTCAGAAACTCTCTGATTGTCTGTTATGTAAAAAGAAACACCGAAAGTTTCTTGGTATATAATGTAGACTATGGATTGTGCTGTGGTCGAAACACACTGGAAGTGCCTAAGGCTAACAAAGAAATTTTTCATAAATCTTTAGAGTATATTGCAACGAGTAGCTATAATAAACTTCTGAATGAAATTAAATCTATAGCCTCAGAATATGTATTCAGAAAAAGATTGAGAAACTACCTTATGAGATTAAAGAATGTTGACAATTATTTTAAATGTGTAGTATGAGATCATTATAATTCATATATCATAACCAATTAAGATATTGATTTACAAATTGGTTCATTCAATTAGGTATTAAAATATCAACATGCACACTATTATAACTGGTAAGGGAGCCAGCCCTCTTAGAAGTGGTCCCTGGACTCTTTGTCTGTTTTGAGCCAATTACTTTTCTAGTAACCAGTATGGCTATGGCCCTTCATCAATTGCATCATTCTTGGGACTGGTAGCTCAGCAGCAATTTCTTCCATTCTGCTCTGTCATTGGCTTTCTTCTTAACCTCCTGGTAACTCCTCAAACCCTTGCAGTCTTTGACTTGGTCAAGTAAGTTTTTCCTTGGTCTGCCTCTTCTTCTTTTCCCCTCTATTTTGCCTTCAGTTATTCTTTTCACACATCTATCATGTCAAAGTATATGTCCAAACCACCTATCCATTCTAATTTTGATCAGTTTTATTAGTTCTTGTTTTGTTCATCTCTCTCAGGACTTTTTTGTTCATGCGACGCCAGCACCACATTTCAAAAGCCTCTAATCTTCTCTGCTTTGAATCCAGGTTTCACATCCATACAGTGCAATGCTCCATGTCAATGTCTTTACTAATTTTTTTTTTTTTTTTCAATTGTAGGTTGAGGTTTCTTGTTAAAATGCTTTTTATCTTAGAGAATTGGGCTTTTGTGTTTATTCTTGATCTTATGTCTTCTCTTGTTCTGCCATCTTCTGTTATTAGGCTTCCTAAATATTTAAAGCTTTTCACTTGGTTTGTTTGTTTCCTGCTGATGTCTATATGCTCTGTATTGATAGGGATTTTGCCTGTAACAATGATTTTAGTCTTATCTGTGTTGATTTTCATTTTATATTTTTCAAGGTTATTTAGTAATTTTAGCATTGTTTTTAACGTTCTTCTGCTTTCTGCTACAAGAGCTATGTCATCAGCAAATCTATACACATGACTTGCTCACCATTTATCTTTATGCCACTATTTATTTTATCTTTAGTTTCCTGAATGGCCTTTCAATATAAATTAAATGAAAGTTGTGGAAGTATATATCCTTGTCTTACTCCACTCTTGATATTTATTTTCTCCTTATCTTTTGATTTTTGTAAATTTGATAAATTTTTTTTCCTATCCCTCAAATCTATGCTGATATTAGACATTATAGGAGTATTTGCTGGTTTACTTTATCAAATGTTTTCTCTAAATCAAGGAAGCAAATGTAAGTATTTTGACTAAGATCTAATTTTCTTTCTATTGTTCTTAAACAAAGTATTGCCTCTCTTGTTCCTTTACTTTTTCTGAATTCAAATCTGTCTTCATCCAATAGACAATCTATTTTTGAATAAATTCTATTTTGAATTGCTGTTAGCAGAATTTTGCTAACATATGAGATTAAAGCCTATTGTTCTAAATTGGCTGCATTTGTGTGAATTATTCTTTTTTGGTATTATGGTTGATTTCATAAACTCCTTTTTGGTATTTCTCCTCTATCATAGATTTGGGCTATTAATTGATAGAATAAGGTTTTTGTCTCATCACCTAGATTTTGTAGCAGTTCTATAAGAATATTGTCTACACTTGGATTTTTTCCCTTACTCATCTTGGACAGTGCTTTATCAAATTCTTCTTACATTATTGGGGGTCCTAGATTATCTTCATTTTGATTTTCTATGCTGATATCAACATCAGGTTTGTTGCCATTATAGAGATTTTCAAGATAATTCTTCCATTCCATTAATATATCCTCCTCAGATTCTATTAGTAATTTTCCATTTTAATCTGATGGCATTGTTTTTGCTGTTCTTATCAAATTTGAAAGTCAGTTTGTTAATTTCATTATAGGCTTTCTGTTTTCTTTTTTAAATAATTCATCTATGTTATTACACTGTTCTTCTAGGTATTATTTTTTGGCTTGTCTGCATTTTCTTATAATTTGATTTTTAAGATATTTGTATTTGGCCACATCTTCTTTAACAGCATTTTTATATTTTCTTCTTTCATCCATAAGGCCAAGTATTTCACCTGTTATCCAATTTTTTCTTTCTCTGCATTTTTCAATAATTGATTTGATGAATTTGTAATTTACTCTTTAATCATACAGCCCTTGGTTACACATATTTGCATTAACTAACTTGCATTACTCTAAACCAGTTACTTATAACTATGAAACCATTCGAAATATATAATTCTACTTGCATATGAGAACATTTTATTAACCATAATAAAATAATAGCCAAAATAAGTTAGTACCAACAGAATATGATAGTAATACTTGAATTTTATTTTGTAACATTGTACTGTACATCGAATTGTATTGTGAAATATTGTCATAATTATAAAAGTTGTTGAATAGTATAATTTGTATACATGAGGTGAATAATAAAAACTGTTACAATTCTAGTTTTTAAAGTGGTAACTATTTTGCTTGTATAACAGTTGGAAAATTTTATGTATATAAGATTTCATGTGTTGATGACTAATTCATACATCACTTTATTCCTTTCTCCCCTTCAACATGAATTGACTTCTTGGCACTGTGCCAGCCAAGGTTCTTGTATCTGTGGTCTGACTATATATATACCTTTTTTCTGGTGTATAAGACACGCCCAAGAAATTTAATACAATTTTTCTGAAAAAAAACCTAAACTTTATGATTTAAAAAAAAAAATGGATAAAATAATAGGTAATTTTTAATTGTAAACTGACCTTTCTGAAAACCTTTCAGAAACCTGCAAAACCCATGTCACTGTCATCTGACTCTTCTCTATTATCATTAATTTCTTATAATATAGAAATAATTTTGTCTTCATTTTTTTTGGCATTTTTTGACTGGTTTTTGTACACATACAAAGTCCACTGCGTTTCATGAAACGGTAACACCATGATGCACCCCATTCACCTTTAAAATCTTCAATGTTACGCTCATAGGCTACTTTGACTGCGTGTGTACAAATCATTTTTGTTGAAATGGCAATGCCATTTTGCTGATTTTCTTGCACCCATTTCAAAACTTTGGTCTCTAGTTCTGGCCACTTCGCAATTTTTCCACATTCCACGCGCTTTTCTTTACACAAATTGTACAAAATCTCCTGACCACACCAAGTTCTTGGCCAATGACGTGCCAGAAGTCACATGGAGGTCACGCATAGATTTTCATTGCACCATTAACCGCCTACAAAGATCTTGGAACATAAAAGGGAGTGCGTATGACTTTGAAAAGAGGAAACAATCTTTACCTTCATTATATAAGATGCACCCCATTTTTAAGATGAATTTTTAAGGTAAAAAAGTGCGTCTTATACACCAGAAAATACGGTGTGTATATACACATGCACACACCTGAATGTTTTCTTTGGAGAAGGTAGAGTGAGAGACTTCCAAAGAACAGAAGTCGATGGAATGAAAGGAGGTAGTGAAGTTTGTTTTTGAGTTTTGAGGACTGTACAAAGATATTGGCTGTCAGTGGCTCTTGTTCTAATAATTTTAGAGGAAAGTAAAGGTACAATAGTGGGCAGATCACTGTTCATGAAAGTAACTGTAGAAGAGGCACAAGGCAAAAACTGAGTCTCTGTGAGAGAGATCAGTAATCAACCAGGTTGCCCTCTTCTGGATAGAATCAAGTAATCTTAGAATTTTGTTAGTTAAATGCATTTATATTATTTTACATCAAGATTGTTACAAAGTTGCAACATTGCTTCATGATTACAATGTCAAAGTGGCTTTTTGCTGCTGCGAATGTATAAGATATAAAGGTTCTCAATCCACCTAAGCGTCCATATCCTCCTATAACAAAAAAAAAGTATATAAAATTCATTGTATCTTTTGTGGTATTCATTATGTAAGCAAGACAGGATAGTCTGGAGAGATAGCCATAGTCTAAACATATCTCTCTCTCTCTCTCTCTCTTCCCACACACAGACCAAAGTTTGATCCTACACCAAAAGAAATATTAATCAAAAATCTAAACCAAAGAACTGGGATATGACATGTTGCATTCATGTTCTGTGGCCTAACAACTAGTATTGTTCCATCACTTACAAATTAATACATTTTTCTGGTCACTTTGTTTATATTTATATATACTAGTTTATATAAATATAAATAAATAACATATTTATATTTACATATTACAATAAATAACAAGTTTATATAAATAACATCTGCTTTTTGTAATTAATTTTTTGCCTTTTTTATACAAGTCTTGTATGCTTTATGATGCAAGTCTGATTTATGTAACTCGTCAGGTTATGTTTATTTTAATAAACCTGTTTAGAAACATTGAAGTCTCACTTGCTCTCTTCCTTAAGAGAGCATTTATCATTTTGCAATAGTGATCCTTTGGATGGAAAAAAAACTCGAATCAAATCTAGGATTTGATGGCAGGTTAGGAAAAAACTGGTCTTGTTGACTGAGTGGTTAGCATGCCCACTCTGCAACCAACAGGTTGTAGGTTCAAATTCCACTGGGGGCAGATGTTTTTGATTGCCTTTATGTGGAAGATGAATTTCATTGCCTGGTGTGAGACCACTGTTTTGCTTATTGGAGACCAGAAGTGGCTTAAAGTTCCATGATTGGTCTTTAGAACAGGGTGGCTAGACTATATAAAAACAAATAAATTACAAAAGATATGAAATTGATAAAAAATGGCAAAAATCCTTAGGCTACCCACTGTGCAAAATGTACTATAGGTTTCTAATGACCTTTTGTGGATGGGAACCACACACACACACACACACACACACACACACACACAACCACACAACCACACAACCTGTACAAGTGTCAGCCAGCATGTGGTGGTTGGGTTTTTTGAACTTTCTGGAAATTGATTTCTTGTCCAGTTTGCCTTCAAAACAGACACACTGACCTCATACCCTTACCTTACTTGCTTCAGCCATAGCTCCAGTCTACTTTCAAGTTGCTTAGTTGGCAGCTAGGAAGACCAACAACTATTAAGTAGGAAGGTTACTTCCAGATACTAATAGTTTTCCAATATCAAAATCCCTACAGCCATAACAGGTTTCCTTATATCATAAAAGTTGTGTTGTGGCTCTTTGTATGTAACACAATGTTCCTTGTAAGCTTAGTTATTTCTAGTCTACTTCATCACAACCAGTACTACCAAACTGGTAATTAAGTGGCCCTGATAATTAGAAACTATATAGCATATGTCAGTTTGCTCTGCCTTTTGTTGGCCTCTGAAGAACAAATGGTTGATCCTGAGTTAATGATGTTACCATTTTTTGGACAGACAAGCTTACTAATTGGATATATCATGGGAATAACTTTGCATCTACATGGATTGTTGGATACTATACCATGTTATGAGTACATCTTCAGCCTTGTTTAATAGCTTTTCTATAGATCTTTCTTATTGCAAATTTCCAAAGGCTTACTTGACATTCCACACTGTAAGTAATTTCTTCTCTCAAACTTATGTAACTCTTAATTGCTTTGAACTCTTATGTACACTGACTCGGAGTAATCATGGCATGCATATGCATTCATTTGATTATGTGGATAAGTTATGCATTTTTAAATCAGATGGCGCGGATGAAGTCAGACTTCAATGTAGAGTTAATCTTCAGTAAGGTATCAGTGGCATGAGGGTGAAAGTAGTGAGAATGCAATGGAGAAAGAGACATTTTGTGTGGTAAAGAAAGATAATGCAAATGAGCAGATTTCATGCACAGTGTAGATTGGTAAGGAAGTGGAAGAAGACAAATGCAGAATGATATAGAAATGAAGGCTGAGTAATAGCAGTTTGAGATATAAGCACAAGTTAGGATACTAGAAATGAATTTAAGTTTAAATAAATTAAGGTGAGTATAAATAGATTGTCCTTGAAAGCATAAGTAGTGTTGTATGGGGATTCCATGCCAAAAGATCTGAAAACAGAGCAGGTGTTGAAGATGCATTTTAAGGAAGGATGATAGCGACTAAGGGTGTGGAGAGCAAAGGAAGTGCAGAATTCATTGTGCTGGTAGGAACCAAAGATTTGCAATGAAGTGGGAATGAGGTAGCACCTGATTTCAATGTTGTTACTCATTGAAGAGTGAGAATGTTGAGTTACCATAGTATGATAGTAGGAGCTTAAGAAGAGTAATTATGAATGGTTTGTTTTATTGGTACAAAAATTATAATCATACTGCACCAAGACAAAAGTTTGCAGTAGTACACAGCATTTACAGAAAGTTACAAAAAAATTAAGGAAAAAGAGTATTTACACAGACAATGACAAAGGCAGTCAAAAATACATTAGTAAATAAACTAAAGATATATGCTAAATGTACAAAGTTGTTACACTGTCTTCATATAAATAAAATGACAGCAAAAGTTACAGCTGCACATAAGGTCAGAGGCCACAGTGGCACACAAAAATAGTCAAATTACATTAGCACATGAAAAATATGTATAAAAATGTAAAAGTTAAACAAAATTATCTATGCATGAATAAAATTTCAGCAAGGGTTACAACAGTGTCTGGTCAGGTGTCATCTCTTTCCAGGAGATTGACTATCATGAGCTTCCATGTACAGTTTTGTGCTTCTCTCTTTTATTCTTCATAAGATTATAAAAGGTCCAGTCCTTAATATTTTTCACCCAATCTGTTCTTTGTCTTCCTCTTTTTCCTTGTATCATTCCTTTCTAAAAGTGCTTTTTGTATAGATTCGTACCTTTTTTAGAATGTGACCAAGGTAGGTGGTTTTCTTAATGGTTTTCATCAGTCCTGTCATCTCTAATTCTATTTTTTTGGCAGTCCTTTTGGCAGGATTCTTCTGAGCATCCACATTTCAAAGGCTTTCAGTTTATTTTCACAATATTTTGATAGTCTAGGTTTCTGCTCTGTATAGCAATATTGACCCTCCATAGCATTTGGACAGCCTAATTCTTGTTTTTGTGTCAATTTCCTTGAGGTCAATGTTTTTCATGCTAATGAAGGTTGATCTAGTAATTTCTATCCTTCTTAATAATTCTGTATCACACTTCAATTCCCTGTAATTAGTTGACTCGAATCTTCCTTTCCAGGCTTATATGCCAAGTGGCCTGTTCTGGATTCATTCCATCTTTTTAAGGGTCTTCCTTTGCATCGGGTACCTTTTTGGGTGGTAATTAAGAATTTGTTTAGGTATTCTGTTTCTGTTCATTCTCAGTATGTGTTCTTTCCATTTTTCTCTATAGCAAAACTTTCATTTAGGGAGTTTGTAATTCCAACTTTATTTCTGATTTTGCTGCTTTTCATTTTGTCCATTGTTATGATTCCTTAAGTTCTGTGCAGAAATTTCATTTTGGATGATTCAGTTCTTCTTTCATCTGCTTTTTTTACATATCTCACTGCCATAAAGTAAGACAGGTTTAGATACTATTATTGTAGATTCTTATTTGTGTGTTTCTGTACATAATTTGGTTTAAAAATTTTATGCCTGCCTGTCACTTTTCAAGTTTGATAGCTTTGGTTCTATATCAGCTTCATTTTCATATGACATTATGCATCCTAAGTATTTGAATGTATTTATTTGCTTTATTATTTTGTTTATTACTATTGCTTCTTATTGGATTAGCACTTTTGAAGGCCATGAGTTTTTTCTGATATTTCCATACCATATATTTTCATCAGGTTAATTAGATTGCATAATTTATTTTTGTAGTTTATCTTCATTGTTTCCAAGGGTTATTTGGTCATCAGCAAAAAAGTAGAGTAGCTAATCTGTTATGGTTTATCTGGAATCCTTCTACATTTAGTTATCTTCAATTCTTTTATGATTTTATCTATCCTATCCTTATCTGTCTAGGACAGGTTGAGTCCCCTCCTAATGAGGGGTTACTGGCATATTAATGCAGCCAGATCGCTGCCACTCTGCTGCATCCCCTAAGGGCAATATTCATGACTGTATGTGTTCATGGGGCCAGTTTGCCTGCTTGTGGGATAAAAACCCTGCTGTCCACACCCAAACCTACTAACTTGGCTATGGCTGAGGAAGATCATGAAGCTCCTCAAGTTGTCGATGGGAATTGAACGTAGGGCACTCCTGCCCCAGGCATATGGTTGTGAAGCACATGGCCACTAGGCTAACCGTACGGACATTTCTTTCTTTTTTTTAATTAAATAAAACTGAGAGGGCAACCCTGATGCACTCTATTTATTGGTTTCTGCTTGATGTTAAATTATTGTACTTGACAGAGATTTTATCTTGATATATTAAATAAGGCTCTAAAGAGTTGGTTTGGTAATTCATATTCTTCCAGGATTTCCCATAGTGGTGTAATATGAGAGCTGTGCATGTTTCTCTGTTCATTACTGTTTTTCAATTAGTAATTTTAGCATAAATGCAGTCTATGCAAGACCTGCCTTTTCTGAATCCATTTTGTTCTATTAATTTTGGGTCTACTATGTTTAAGTTTATATGCTAAGATTTTTGCATATATTTTATAACAGGTATTAAGTAAGCTGATGCCACAAGAATTGTTACTATCAGATTTTTCTCCTTTTTGAAGAGGATAACTTGCTTTTGTGGGCATTTTTTCTTTTCCAAATCAAAAGTCAAGTAACCTGTGTGAGAATTAAAGTCCTGCATATTTGATAAGTTCCAAGTTTATGTTGTCTTTTCTGGAGCCTTTCCTGTTTTGCTTTGTGTTAATGCTTCTGTTAATTCTTCTAGAGCAATGATTTCCTTGTCAGATGTTTACAAAGGGTGGTTTTCTGTTTTGAACGTTCATCATACCACAGAGCTTGGTAGTAATTTTGTCATGTTTATATTTAATGGTATCTGCTTTTTCTCTAGTTTCATTATTTTGATCTTAAAGGATTTTGTGTTAGGTGTTTTGAGTGTACAGTCTAATTTTGTTACAAAATTGTTCCATTTGTTTATTCTCCTGCATGCTGCTTTTGCTATTGCTTTTTTTCTGCTGTATTTGATTTTAAATTCTATTGACTTCAGGTTGAGCCAATTTTTATGCTTTTTCTTTTCATTCAATAATGAATTTAATTCGGTCATCCCGGTCTAAGGCCTTTTTCTTTGTTCCTAACTTTCTTTTGCAGCTTTTGTCATTATGATTTTTAGGTTTGACCATTCTATGTTCTGATTTTTGTTTATTTATCATCCAGTTCTTTATTCTTTTTTGGTACATCTCTTTTACTATTGTCATCTAGAAGTCTAACTTTTGAAGGATTCCAAATTTCTGTTTTCCTTATACATTTTTGTTTTCCATTTTGATTCCCATTTAATTTTTCCAATTAAAAGGTAATGATCTGATTCTATTTCAGATCCCCTGTATACTCTTGTATCTATTATCATTTTTGACAATTTTGATATTGCTGATTATGTAATCAATGCTTCTCTTGCTTCCTAGATGTATCTATGGATGTCTGTTTGAAGGTGTTTGTTATTTTAAGGTTATTGCTTATAGTAAAATCTTGATCTATTTCCATTCCTGTTACATTTAAGTTCTCCTATAGGTCCTATGTTTGGTTTATTGCCAATTCTTGTTTAAGATTGCCTATTACCAAGATGTGAACCTTTTTAGGATTGGTCTTATTTAAAATTTTTTGCAGTCATGTGCAAAAGTTTTCTGAGGTCTCTTTTCCTTCAAGTGTCTAAGTTCCAATTACTGTCATATAGCCTCTATTTTAATTCTCATTTCTATTATTCTATTGCTCCGAAAGTAATGGATTATATTGTTCCTAAGAGATTTATCTATAAAATCATTACACCAGATTTAACTCTTCTGCTTTTATCCCACTGTATATAATTTTCAGTTTGATCTGTTTCTCTGCTTTTTTTAGATTCTGTAATTACTGCTATTTTTACATTTCTTTCGTCCAATGCTTGGTCTATTTCTATATTGTGGTGGATACTCTTCAAATTCCAGGTAGCTATATTCCAGACAGGGAATATATATCCCTTAAAATATATCTACTTCAAATAAAGTATTTAGTTTTTTCTTGATATTTAAATCGGGTATTTTCTCTTGTTACCAGCATAGTTTTGGTTTAAGTCCATATTTTTCAATTAGTTTCAGCGTCTTGTAGTAGGTTTTGAGGATCTTTATTTTCAGCCAGCAGTACTATCATGTGTATATCTTAAGTTCTTTATATTTCTGCCTCTTATGCAGATTCCTTTGCCAGCAAAGGTTGGTCGATTGGTAGAGCCTCTGCTACTAATGGCTTACACAAAAAGTTAAGCAAGTTTGAGCACAATTAGTAGTTAGACAGGATCAATCATTTGATGCTGTTGGCACACTCTCCCTCGATGAGTTTTTGGACTTCCTGGAGATGTCACATAATAATTGCTGGAAGATATTTTCAGTATAGTGGTTAAACAATACAAGAGAAAGAACATAGCCTTGTTTGACACCCTTCTATACTGGGAATTCCTCAGATTTCTCCTGATATTTTTGAGGCAGTTTGCTCTCAATATAGATTTTAGTGATCTGGTATCTTTATCATCTACTGCTAATTTTTTGATGCATTTTATAAGTTCATGTTCTATATTGTCAAAGGCCTTTGTGTAATCAATGAAACACTTCTTTCTGCTTCTCCAGATATCTTTCTATAGTAGTTCTAAGGGTGTTCTGAAAAGTTCTCTGCCTAACAATGAAAAAACAAAATTATAATTTCAAAATTATTTTTTTCAACATAATCTCCCTTAAGATTAATACATTTATTCCAGAGATGCTCTAGTGCCATTGTCCCTTCCCTGTAGTGGTTCTCAGTGAGATCTGCAAAATATCCTTCTAAGGCTGCAATCACCTCTTGATTCAAAGAAAAATGTTGACCAGCAAGGAAGAGTTTTGGGAAGAGATAGAAGTTGGAGCCAAATCTGGAGAATAGGGTGGATGTTCCAACAATTCATAGTGCAGATACCTTAATTTTCCCATTGCCAAAACACTTTTGTGGGCAGATGCATTGTCCTGATGAAAGATGATTTTTCTTCTGTAAATTGGGTTTTTCTTACAAAGTTTTTCATCTAGTCTGGTTAAAAGATCAGAATAATATTCTCCAGTTGTTGTTTTACCCTTTTCAAGATAATTAATAAACAAAATGCCTTTGGCATCCCAAAACACCAATGCCATGACCTTTCCTGCTAATGGAACCAACTTTGTCTTCTTTGGTGCTGAACAACTGGCTTCTGTCCACTGTTTGGATTCTGGTCTGTAATGGTGAATCCAAGTCTCATAATAAATAGATGCACAAAATCAGTTTCATTCTTGTTAAAACACTTCACTGTTCAGAGATTTTCAGTGAGTGTTTTTGATCTGCTATGAGCAAGCATGGCACCCATCTTGTGCAAAGCTTTTTCATATGCAATTCTTCATCCAAAATTTATCCTATATATTCTTTTGAAATGCCTATAGCCTCAGCAATTTCATGCACTTGGACTTGCCGGTCATCCAATATCATATCATGCACTTGATCATTGATTTCTGTTACATTTTTTGGACGTCATTCATGTGGGTCATCGTCATGGCTGGTATGGCTAAGTTTAAACTCAGCAGCCCATTTCTTAATTGTCAAACAAAGGAAAAGCATGCCCATGAGCTTCGAATGAATGTCTTTTGGAGAACCTTTTACATCGTGCAGTTATGAAATTCTTTTCATAACTGCACAATACTTGCTTTTATCCCTTTCAAGGGATATAGAAAAAACTTTTACTTCAGGCAGCTGTATGAAACAAACTACTTGATAGAATGACTTGCAATTTTACATATATGCTTATGACAGATGTACAAATTTAGAAAAAAATTGCCATCTGTGGTCAAGGCAGTGAACTTTTCAGACCACCCTTGTGTGTGTAAATAGCATAACTTTTGCTATCTGACTGATCAGACTTGTTCTGTACTCTTCACATTTTGATTGTCATAGATTTTTTAGGTATTGGTAGGAATGTTGAATGCTTAAAATCTTTTGGCAGGTGTCCAGTTTAATATTTCATTAGATATGTCAGTCAGTGATATTATATCCTGATCATTTAAAGCCTTCAGATATTCTGCCATAATTTCATTCATTCCTGGAGCTTTTCCTGGCAATTTCCTAATGGCATTTTTTACTTCATAGGTAAAAATAGTAGGCCCCTCTAAATTTTCTTGCAAATGCTTATATCCCTTATTTTGTCTTTTTCCATTTGCATCTTCAATGCAATGAGATCCTACCCATTTCCAAGATTTGCTAGTTAGCACCCAACTTTTTCATGAAGTTCTTTGGTTTTGTGTCCAAAAGCTAAATTTCCTTGCATTTGTTGGGCCATAGTTCTTTTGCAATCCTGCATTCTTTTCTGATCTTTAAGTTTTTGTATTCGACAAGATTTTCGTGTTTCTTTCTTTCCTCCATTTTTCAGTATCTTGTCATTCATCCTGGGCTCATTTTCTCAAATTTGGGAATTGTTTGCTTTACTGCCCTATTTATTGCCTTCTTTAAATTTTGTCATCTGTTCTCACTCTCATCTTTAGGTTAAGGATACTTGGATTGTGGAATCTGGAACGTTGCCAGCAGTGGATTGTGCCATTTCCTTTAAAAATTTATCTTGTATCACTTGATTTATAATCCATTTATTTCTAGTGGTTTCAGTGAGTAACTGTTTTCTATGTTTATAGGTTTCATTGTTTTCTTTAATTTTATTGCTGATTTAATGACCACAGGATTGTGGTCTGATCCAATATCAGCCCCTGGGTATGTTTTGGCTTATAAGATGTTATTCTGGAATCTTAAATCATTATATAGTCAATCTAGTTCTATAGCTATCTCCAAAGGCTTTTCCATGTGTAAAGTCTTCTAGGAGGTTGGCTAAACAAAGTATTTATCACCAGATCGTTTTCTTCACAGAATTGTATTAATCTTTCTCTTCTTGGATTTCTGTGTCCCAGGCCTTGGTTTCCCATGTAGGAAGAGATCTTTTCTGAGCCTACTTTAACATTTAGATCTCCCATAATGATAGTTATTATTATTCGTGACACCTCCAAGGAGTCACTCATCACAGGACACCCACTATACAGCTGTCTCCACCACTACTACCAATCAATGCCATCTACTGCCCACCACCACAACTAGTATTTTTTGTCTGTAAATTGCATTTGTTCTGAACAGTCATTCTTAGTGTTCTACATATTCATCTGGGTAATCAGAAGTAGGTGCATATATTTATATGATAAAAATATTAAAAGATTGAGCTGCAATTTTTAATGCAATTGCTCTGTCACTTATGGGCCAAAATCCAAGTTAGGATTGGACAATCTTATTTTTAGTAAAATTGCTACTCCGTTGCAATGACTGTCTCCACATGAATATATAATTGAATGACACTTTCTGTTTATTTTTCTACTATTAGTCAATTTAACTTCACTGATACCAGCAATTCAAGTTGAGTGTTTTCAAAGGAAGATATGAGACGATCTTCAGTTTTTTGCTGATGATGCAAAGTTGAATTATAAGTAGCACTGCTGATGTTGAATCCCTTCAGGAAGATTTGAATAGACTGTGTATTTATTTGGACAAAAGAGTGGGCTCGTAGTTTTAATATCAATAAGTGCAAGATTTTGCATTTTGGAGGGCAGAAACATAAGGCTGTGTATTATACCGATGGTGCTGTATTGTAGGAGGTGGATAAGATTAGAGATTTGGGAGTGATGTTTGACAGTAGACTAAAGTTTAGAGGGCATGTTGGTAGGGTTGTAAAGATTTCACATCATAGTACTGCTATGATAATTGCTCTAACATGCAGTGATAAGGAAGTGGTTGTGCACATTGTATAATGTGCTAGATAGACCACACTTGAACTATATTGCTCAGATCTGGTCACCTGGTTTTCAATGTGATGTGGAAACATTGGAGAGGATCCAGAGGCAAGTGACTAAGACAATGTCAAGACTTTTGAATGCTGGCTATGGAGAGAGAGATTGAAAAAATGTGGATTGGTGGATAGGAGGAAGAGTTATGTTTAAGTTAGTGAGAGGATTTTATCAGATTAATCTAGAGGGGATTAGAAAAAGTGGAAGGTGAGAGGAAGAATCAGAAGGCATTCCTGAAAGTTATGTAAAAGGATGTGAAGAGTAGATTTTTTACATGGAGTTATGAATGGAATGCATTAACAGAATGTGTTAATGCAAGGACTTTAAGATTCTATATGATAAATGTTGTCAGTTGAATGAAACTCCCACGATGAGTCAACTCCATGGAGGGTATAATATTTTGGTCTGAGGTGACCTGAGATGAGTTTCCAAGCCTCTGACTCCACGGAGGCCTGGAAATGATACCAATATTAATCTTAGACTTGTCACAACTTCTGCAAAAGATCAATTCACTTTTTTGTAACTTTTTTTATCTACCAACTGGTCATTGCAAGCAAAAATCATAATACAAACTTTCACGAAAGAACCATATACAAGGCAGAAACATTGAGTGGTTAAAAAAATGCATTTAAGGAAAACTAAATGGCATACAGAGTTAAAACAACTATTAAAAGTATATTACAAAACTTGTCAGGATAAAAAGTGACAATCAGATTTGTTACCAGCAGTGCATTTGCAGATATGGCAATGAAATGGTTAGTGATGTCTAAAGGCATCCACAAAGTAATAGAACTGATATATGGTCCCATTCACTAGCATGTCTGTCATACTGCAATCAGTATATTTACATCTGACCATCAGTTACATGGAGAATTTAGGGAGGAAAAACCCCAGATAAACTAGGGAGAAAAACCCTGCAGTCCACCTCAAGACTGGCTAACTTGGCTATGTTAGTTTTTTGCTATGTAGCAAATAAGAATTATGATAGGATGACTTCAATCTTCTTCTTCTTCTACGCGTTATTCCCGCTTCATATGCAGGGTCTGCGTGTTACTTAGATGCGACTTCTTGTTAGTACTACTCCCAACCGACCCGTCGCCTGGTCTGCCGCTGGGGGGGGATATATTTTTGACTGTAGAGGCGTATGTTCACGGGGCCGGTTTGCCTGTTTGCGGGATGAAAAACGCCAGATAAACTAGCGGAAAAAACCCTACTGACCGCGCCCAAGACCGGCTAACTTGGCTATGCCTGAGGAAGATCCTCAAATTCCTCACGTCTACAACGGGAATCGAACCTGGGACACTCCTTCCCCAAGCATATGGTTGCGAAGCGCAAAGCCACTAGGCTAACCGCGCGGTTATAGAATGACTTCAATGAATGCTGATAATAGAGAGTTAACAGAATATATTAAAGGCCAAATCAGATTATAAGAGAGAATTAGCTAAACAAGCCTGATAAAGTAAATATGAAAGTTTTTTACTTTCATATTTACTTTTCAAATAAAAGCCAAAAGACTTCAGTTTGGCAATGCAAAATTTTATAGATAAAGTGGATATTAGATCCAGAGCTTATGGGAATACTTGCCTACATTCACAAGTTGCCTTAGCATGGGCTGCTTAGAAAAAAAACTCATGAGTGTTCCTGTAAGCTCTCTGGTCAACTTATTTTTATGAAACTTTCATAATTTCTACATTCAGCTTTGAAGTAATATTGGATCTAATATCCACTTATAAAATCTAAAAGTTTTTACTTTTTTATGTAGCAAGTAAGAACTGTTGTGATAGGATGGAAGTGCTGATAGTAGGAAGTTAACAGATAAAGAAATAATTGTTGCTAAATGATCACTTTGCAAAAGTGTATCATCCAGACAAGTTTTGCATTTGCCAGTTATTATGGGCAACTGTAATGAGTCTTTAGACTCATTGAGGGAGGCCCTAAACATGTCAGGAACTATCCAACATTTGTGCAGTATCTATTATACTTTGCTTTGAACTCATTCACTACTCTCAAAGCACAAAACCTAGTAACACTTTTGTTAACTATATTCCTACTCATTTTCCATGGATGGCCCTTAGTTCTCTCACCAACACACACCTATTCTGAAAACTTTTGTCTGAATTAATCTTGTTAAAACCCCCTCAGTAATTTGTATGTTTCAATCATATCATCTCTTTTTCACCTATCACCAGTTTCTGTAACCCACAAATCTTGAACCTGTTCTTGTAAGGTTCATTCCACACTGTTCCCAGATCTACACACAGTAGTCAACACTGTCTTATCAAGGCTTGATAAAAGAGGAACAATAACCTGCCTGTCAAAGTATTCTTCAGTAACCAAGTGATCTGATAAGCTGCTTCAGCCACTTTTGCTATATGCTCCCTGAACTTTAACTCTATATCCACTAACACACCAGAGTCTGGCTTTGTCAATTTCCTTGAGTACAGTTCCACTAATGTGGTATAGAGCTGGTAATATTTTCACCTCAAAATGCATAACTATGTGTTGCCACATTAAACAGACATCTATTCTCTTTTGCCTAGTCTGTCAATCTATTCAAATCATCCTGCAAAATTTGACATCCATATTAACTGTTGCTCTATTGAATTTTGCATCATTGGCAAATAACTGAATAGTTCCCCTCAGATCCTTTCCTATATTATTAATGAACAAATTAAATAGTAGCAGCCCAAGAAGAGAATCCTACAGCACACTAGTGTCAACTTTCTTTTGGATACTCCTGAGTAAACTACTCTGTTCACTCTCTATTGCTCTCTCCAACATCTTATCCATCTGCTTATGCTGCAGTTTACTGATTAGAATTCCATGTGGTATCCTGTCAAAGGCTTTTACAAAGTCTAGCAGTATCACTGTATAAACCAATTACCTTTATTGAACTTGGCTATCACTGTATAAAAAGTAAGTTACTGAGACATGACCTACCCTTCACAAATAATGCTGTCCCCCATACAGTTTCCCATTTATCCATTCCTGTATTTTTCTCTTGACCAACTTCTCCAGTACTTTGTCAACAACTTCTGATATATACTGATTGGTTGGTGATTTGCTTTTTTTCGGTCTTGGAGCCTCCTTTATGCAATGGAACTATTTTCCCTTGGTTGATGCAACACTGTCAGAATTGAAGTAGATTATTATTTATTGTTGTAGAGGCACTTCTATGCAGTCAGAAGACTTCACAGCAGACCCAAACTATCTGCATAATTATACCTGTCATACCTCTTCTTGAACCCATTAGCAAAGCTCTCACAGCTGACTCTGGCAACCCATTCTACCCATTCATAACTAAGCAAAAAAAAAAAAAAAAATTCGCCTAAACCCTTTCTAACCATACCATTATTCATCTTCCAGGGATAATCTTGTTTTGGTCCTTTCAGTCAAGTTCAAAAATATCCTTGCATCAATTATATAAAACCTTCTGAGCAACTTAAATGTTTTTATCATCTTCTCTTAATGAATTTCTGCAATTTGCAAATCCTCATGAATGATGAGTGGATAAAGGATGAAATAGGTCCATTACATAAAGGTGGTTATAAGACAAGAAATAGCAAATTAGACCAACAAACATCTCAGAAGTGGTTAACATATTGGAAAGTTGGGTAAAGGTAAAATCCAGCATTGGGTGGATAAGAATATGATACTCTAATTGGGTTGCAAGGCTTTATAAAAAAAATTAAGACATGTTTTTGTGATTTATTTATAGTTAATAATGGTAATTTACTTACTATTATAACTTACTATATTACTATCCTTGAAGACTCATCCACAAGATACTTTTCTCTGACCCCCCCCCTCCCACAAAGACAACAAGATGACATGCGTTATATTTCTACCATCGTCATTCCATACTTAGGGAAAGTTTCCAATAAGATTGCAAGTCTCCTTAGACCACATAAAATAAGAGTGGCCTTTAAACCTACAGAAACGATTAGACAATTAAGATCTCCAAAAGATAGCCATCATTTCTTCAAATATGCTGGAGTTTACAGCATACCCTGCTCGTGCAGTTTGAATTATATTGGCCAGACTTCAAGGAGCCTTGAAATTGGGCAAAAAGAACACATTGGTGATCTCAATAACAGAGAAAAAAAGATTGGGGTTAGCTTTTCATTTCTCAAGAACGAACCATATCATAGTGGGATAGAAGCACAATTCTTTATATAAAGGAGGACTTCAGCTCCTAAATGTTTAAAGAAGCCACAGCAGTTGCCTGCTGTATACAAAACCTTAACAGGAACCAAGGACTAATCTTCTTCGTGATCTGGAAGACCCTTATTAGATCTCTTAACTCACCAGAACTGAATTAGTGCCAACTATAGAACGTTCCTAAATAACAAGTGAGATCATGCACACACTATGCATGTATTGTACACGCTTTTTTCTTTGTCTAATATAATTAGAATTGGTTGATTATAGTTTGTAACAGTTTCTTACTTTTTAGTGCCTTACATCAGTTATATACCCTGAAGATGCCAACAGCCTTAGTTGGTAAAACTAGTTGGTATAACATAGTTGTTTATTATATGTACTTGATCAGTATAGTCCCATTAGAAGTCATTCAAGAGCTTATATGGTCAAGAAAATTAAACATTTTTTAACATTAATTTACTTATAATGGTGACAGCAGAATTAGATAAGGGAAATGGCTGTTATATTGCTGGTTTTTGCAATGGCAAACATATTATAAAGTTATGCACTTTGGATTGAAAAGGTTACATACTGTATCTTGTTGATGGTACTATATTGCTGCAAATTGAGACTAGGGATTTGTGAATAATGTGGACATCAAAACAATGATGTCTCACTCTTTTTAAAAAGGAAGACATTTAACCAGTGTATATTTCCAGTCATTGCATATGGTTGTGAAATTTGGTCACTAACAAAAGCACTGGCAAATAAACTAACAACTGAAAGAAAATGGAGAGGTTGATGTTAGGCATCACATTAAAAGATAAGAAGCAAAACACCTGGGTAAGAAACCAGACTCGCATCATTCTTCATCATAAGCGACTAAAATGGAAATGGCTGGACATCTATCCAGAAGAGAAGATGAGCGATGGACTACCATACTAACGAACTGGATTTCAAAAGGGAAACTAGGCAGAGGACGTCCTAAAAGAAGGTGGAGTGATGAACTGTTATATATTTGTTTGGAAAAATGGGTCAACCATTACCAAGAACAGAGAAAGATGAAAAGAACTGGAGGAGGCCTTTGTCCAGCAGTGGACAGAAAATGGATGAAAAAGTGGACAGTTGACATTCAGAGGGCCTATAAAATAGCTTAAGGAACTACTTGACTGTTGAAAGATAGAGGTTATTATCCCTTTTTAATGATACTATGATTCGGCTGCATCTTGACTGCTATGCATGGGTTTTGTCACCTAGGCTTCTTGAAGATCAGACCAGTGACAAAGCTGGTGATGGGTCTGTAGAATGACCTATGAGTATAGAGTGAGCATGTGTGGGTTACAAAGTTCAGTTGATTGGCAGAAAAGAGGAGACATGATAGAAATTTATTAAGTCTATTAGATTGAGGGGTTATAAGATTGACACAAGGAACTACTTCAATACATGAATAGAGATCACCTCTGGAAGTTGTGTAAGAATGTTCAAACTAGGTTTTTTACTTGGAGAGTGAGTTTAATCAGTTGCCAGAATTAGTTGAGTGCCCTGACAGTGAATGCATTTAAGAGAGATGGATTATGTGTATAAAGGTTAGTGAAGGTCTCCCATGATGAGTCTTCTGACTGGAGATATCAATATAGATTTAAGAGTAGTGAAGATGTTGTGGCCTTATATAAGAAGACTTGAATAAATTGAGTAATTGGGCATGGAAATGGGAATGAGTTCAATGTTGCAAAATTTAAGGTTTTAATTTGGAAAACAAAGATGGGATGCAGAATTTATGCTTGGTGAGAATATATTGTTGGTGGTAGAGGAAACGAGATCTGGGAGTGATAGTGGATAAGGATCTAAAATTTAGGGGACAGATCGCCGAAATTTTGAAGACAACACAAAGGCTTCTGGGAATGATGCGGAGGACACTGACGTGTAGAAGTAGGGAGATTCTTGTTCCGTTGTATAAGGCTTATATTAGGCCACACATGGACTATTGTGCCCAGATTTGGTCACTAGGTTTTCAGACGGATGAAGAAATGTTGGATAGGGTCCAAAGGAGACTAAGGTAGTTTCTGACTTCTTGAATGTTTAGTGTGAGGAAAGATTGTAATTTGCAGAGTCTGGTGGACAGGAGGAAGAGGGCAGATATGATAGAGACCTACAAGTTGTTGGTAAGGGGTTGTTATAGGATCAATGGTGGAGAAGTTCTACAGAGAATAGTGGGAGATCACACGGTATGATGTGTGTGTGATAAAAGGACCTCCCAGGTGAGTCTTTGACTCCATGAGGTCTTGGGATAATATAAATTCTTGAATAAGCACTGTATGCATTCTGAATTTTCAATATTAAACTCAATCTCTTGTCTTGTCAGATATCATCTCCTTCCAGGAGGTTGACTACAATGAGCTTATACCATGTATGGTTTTGTGCTTCACTTTTGCATTCTTCATCGGATAAAAAAAAGTCCAGTCCTTAATATTTCTCATCCAATCTGTTCTTTGTCTTCCTCTTTTTCTTTAATCATTCCTTCTAGACATGTTTTGTAGGGATTCATGTCTTAGTATGACCATGGTAGGTGGTTTTCCTTTTCTTAATGGTTTTCAACAGATTCCTATCTTCTCCAATCATCTCTAATATTTCTAAATTAGTTTTTTGGCAGTCAATGGGACTCGAAGAATTCTTCTTGAGGATCCACATCTCAGGCTTCTAGTTTATTTTCACAATATTTTGATACTGTTCAGGTGTCTGCTCCATATAGCAGTGTTGACCATACGTGGCATTTGGACAGCCTAATTCTTGTTTTTGTGTGAATTTCAATGTTTTTCATACTAATGAAGGTTGATCTAGCAATTTCTATTCTTAATGTCCTTATCACTTTCCATTATCTGTAATTATTTGACTCAAATATATAACTCTCTACTTGATCTAAAGTATTTTCTCTGATCTTACTATTTATATCAGGTATTTTCCCTTTTTTCTCTTCTTACCAGCATGGTTTGGTTTTTTGAAGTTGAAATTAAGTATATTTTTCACTTAGCTTCTGTCTCTTCTAGTAGATTTTGAAGATCTTTTTTTTATTTTCAGCTACCAGTATTGTATCATCTGTATATCTTAAGTTGTTTATATTCCTGCCTCCTATGCTGACTCCTTTAAATTCTTCTAATTGCTGGAAGATATTTTCAGCATAGAGGTTAAACAATATAGAAGAAAGAACACAGCCTTGTCTGACACCCTTCATGACTGGGAATTCCTCAGATTTCTCCTGATATTTTTATCAAGGGCAGTTTGCTCCTAAATATTGATATTATCAGTAATATAATATCTTTACCATCTACTCCTAAATTTCTAATGCATTTGATTAGTTGTTCATGTTGTATTTTGTCAAAGGCCTTTGTGTAGTCAATAAAACATAAGTAGACTTCGTTCTGCTTCTCCAGATATCTTTCTAATGTTGAAGAGTCCTTCTCTAGTTCCTTTATTTTCTGGAAACCAGATTGTTTTTCATTAATTTCCATTTTGGTTTTATGTTTATTATCAGAGTGATTGTTCTTTATTCTTCACATTTGTCTTAGATTTTTTTAGGTATTGGTAGGAATGTTGAGTGCATAAAATGTTTTGGCAGGTGTCCAGTTTCGTATATTTTGTTACATATGTCAGTCAGTGATCTTATAGGCCTTATCATCTAAAGGCTTTAGATTCCTGCCATGGCTCCATCCATTCCTGGAGCTTTTCCTGGTTTCAGTTTCTTAATGGCATTTCTTTCTTCCCAGGTAAGAACAGTAGGTCCCTCCAAATCTTCTTGCATTGGCTTATCTATTCTATCATGATTGAGTTCCTTTGAATACTCTACCCATCTGTCTCTTATTTTATCTTTCTCCATTAGGAGTTTCCACTTGTATCTTCAATGCAATGAGGGCCTAACCTTTTGCAAGATTTGTTAGTTAGCTCCCTAACTTTTTCATGAAATTCTCTGGTTTTGTGTTTTTTTTTTGTCCAGAAGTTCAATTTCCTTGCATTTGTTGAGCCATAGTTCTTTTGCAATCCTACATTCTTTCCTGATCTCCTTGTTTAAGTTCTTGTATTCAGGATGATTTTTGTTTCTTTCTTCCATTTTCAGTATCTTGTCATTCATCCAGGATTGACTCATTTTCCTGCCTTTTTATGCCATCTTTAAATTTCTACATCTATCCTCGATCTCATCTTTAGGGTTAGGATACTTTGTGGGATCAAATTAAACTCCATATATATAATATTTATTTAAATTCCATTTAGCTAAATCTGTTTGGTATTGAACTATGGTTTTTAAGAAAGGTTTTTGTTCTATTCTTTGAAAGTTGTGTGCATTCTGATTTGTCTGTAGTCATAGCCCTGGCATTGTGATACTAATATAATTAATATTAAGTGCTTTGCAAGTTAGAAAATGCATCACTTTCATTGAAATTGCTTCAAGTTAACTGCAGACCAACCTGTAAGTTTTACATGTAATGGTGATGTTGTCCTATCTCAAGAACTTAACTCAAATTTGTATGGAATGTCTAAAAAAACGTAAATGTGTATTTAGATTGAAAATAAAAAAAAATGTATGATAATAAACTTTCAGCAATAATTTTGAGAAATCATTTAACTAATGAGAATCTTTTTTGACATTTTAGGGTTAAAATAATTAAAAGATCTGCAGGGACTCAAGGGATGCCACATCACCTGCACTAGCACTCATAAATTATTGAATTCATTCACACTACTTACACTCACAACCTCCAAAGGCAATTTGTTCAAATCGCATCTCACTATGAGAGAAAAATTTAGCTCTCATCCCCTTGACTACATTCATTATCATCTTTCATGGATGCCTATCCTTCATCTGCTCCTCACCCTCTATAAAGTGAAATTTGATCTGCTTATGATCCTTTCAGAAGTTTGTAAGTCAATCATATCTTTCTTTTGTTTGCTAGTATCTGCAGTAATAAATTCCACAATCCCAATATTGTCCTTCTCTCCATATCACTATAGAAACCAGCAAACCAGACTTGTGCAAAATAGCCCAAGTGAGGTCATATCAAGATCTTGGAAAGAAGCAAAATGATTTTTCCTGACATGTTAAGGTTTATTTTAACATTGCAGTTATCCTCTTGAGTTGTATTTGCAATTTCTGATATTATAGCTCTTTATGTACTAAATTCCAAGATCCTTATCCTCATCCATTTGTTATAATGGACTGTGTTATGCTGTCTTTCAGCACTGGCCAGTTGTCAGAATCCCAGTAAACCATGCCTTTGAGAAATCACCAGAGCCAGAAGTCACAGGAGTTCAGATCAGATGAACTTTAAAGCCATGCAGTGGGAAACATAGCTGATACTCTGGTTTCCATGAAATGTTTGAAGAACCTCCTGTATCGATCAACTATGTTGAGGGGCCCAATCCTGCATCAAAATTGACTGAACCCAAGCACTGGTGCTGCTGTAGCTGTGCCACAAAATTGTTTATCATGTTATGAAACATCTCAGCAATAACTGAGCAGGCCACAGGACCAAACTGGCAAATGGCCTCAAAGAAGAATGGCGCAATAATAAACAAAGCTGTACCAGACATTAGCTTTGTGTGAATGTAAAGGAATTTGTGGGTTTTGCATAGTCCATATCCAACAATTGTGGGTATTCACAGATATTTGTTCAGATGAAATTGAGGCTCATGTCCCTACAAAATCATATATGGCCATGTAGCATCCAACTCCATTCAAACAATGTTAAAGCTAATGTCAGTTGACTTCCAAAGTTCTAAGGGTGCAACTTGTCAGGATTATCTTGAATGAATAGAAATTCAGAATCTTCTGTAGAATTTTGAGACAGTTGTTAGGCACATCCATGTCTTGATACATCATATGCACTGTAGGAACCAATGTTGTTCATGGCCTGCTCCACATCAGCAGTAGTAACTTCATTCACTGGTTGTGAATTGATTCAGTTTCCATCTTTTTAAACCTTCCTGGCAACTCAGAGGTTGCCAAGTTGCATGATATTACAATTTCATGCATTTACTGTTTACATTGTTCCCTGGTAGTGAATTTTGGGACTTTTTTTAGATATTGTTTCTGCATGACACAGTATATTCCTGCAAACTTTCCCAGTATTTGGATTCCTGGGTGGTACTTCATAATGCCTTAAACTGGAATACTTTAATTTTGATTACCCTATATATTGGTTATCCCTGTCAAAAATATTTCATGAAATAAGATCTTAAAATGAAGAGGTGAAGTGGTGGCACAGATCAGTGTAATTGGCTTCCTCCACTTTTATGCATTGCTTTAATATTTTGATAACAAAATGCCTACTCTTGCAACTGATACTGTATACAGTTATTCCCTTTTATGGTTTCAAGCTTTAGGCAAAAGTTTGACAACTCATGAAATGCAATGTAAATTCTTTTTTTGACACAAGGTAACAGCTGAATTTATTTCCCATTGTATTTTCATACTGAAGTGTTCTTTTATTACCATGATTAACTAGTTTTTAATTGAACAAAATGACTGTTTCAACAATACAGATGAATTTTCTTAAGAGGACACAGAATAATCTTAATGAACTTTTTTGTGAAACTGATTATATAAAAATTGCCAATGTAGCTTAGCTTAGTTTAAAACCGTGCGGTTAGCCTAGTGGCTTTGCACTTCGCAACCATATGCCTGGGGAAGGAGTGTCCCAGGTTCGATTCCCGTTGTAGACATGAGGAATTTGAGGATCTTCCTCAGGCATAGCCAAGTTAGCCGGTCTTGGGCATGGTCAGTAGGGTTTTTTCTGTCAGTTTATCTGGCGTTTTTTCATCCCGCAAACAGGCAAACCAGCCCTATGAACATGCGCCTCTACAGTCAAAAATATATTCCCCCCCAGCGGCAGACCAGGCGATGGGTCGGTTGGGAGTAGTACTAATAAGAAGTCACATCTAAAGTAACACGTGGACCCTGCATGGAAGCGGGAATAATGCATAGTAGAAGCTTAGTTTAAGCATGACTAAACAAATGCAAAAATCTATTGATACATTGTTTCTTTACTGAAATCTTATTATTTTGTAAAAATAAGCAACAGAATACAATAAAAGAATCTTCTAATCTAAATTTTTTTTTACACTACTTCACTTCCATTAATTAACTAGGTTTTTTTTGATATAGTATATACATAAAGTATTTTGTTATTGAAGTGAATAATTTATTTTCCACGATTCCTTAGACAAAGTACAAGAATAACTTAAACTGGAAGCAGTGTCATATCCTGGCAACTGAAACAGGTAAATGTTTCTTATGAAACATCTTTATTTTTTTTTCCTGTGTATATTTTAATATTATGTAATTATAAGGCAGATGATAATCTTAAATCAATTGGGACTGATTTTTCATAAGAGATCACAAAAGTCCATCCCTAGAAATGAGGATGTGAACAAAGGGATGTGTGGATTTTTGTGGTTGGAATGTATTGCCTATGATGAGTTGACTTCATTATAATAGAATTACCACTGTAATATCCTTCTCCTCTCCCATTAGCACATATCAGAAATTTTATGTTATCTATAAATTATTGCTATATTCCATGTTTATTGTATTGAGAGTTGCTATATTCAGTGATCAGAGGTGAAGATGTAATAGGCTGTAGTATTCAATGCTAAATGGAGAATAAACTTCTTGTAGTGGCCAATTCAAAGTGAAATTGGACAGTGACACCAATGTGTCCTATGGTTGTACAGAAACATTTTCCTCTAGAAAGTGGAGAATAGGTGGATAGCTGACAAAGGAATGGATTCTTTTGTTGGAGACTGTATATATCATTAGGAAATAAATCCCCCTAAATGTTTTGGGAAACTTTTTTTTTAATATATCATCTATGAAAGTTTAAGTATATAGTACCCCAGTATACTGTGAATGGGCTTAAGGGTTTGATAATCCAGAAATTTTGCTTTAGAGGCAAAACATAGAACTTTCAGTCATTTCAGTAAGCAGTGATCTTATACTGCAATGAATGAAATGAAAGCAGGATTATTATTGAATTGCATGCCACAGTTGAGGGAGCAACAAGATGTGCCTGAATAAATGACTTTTAGGTGGAGTATGGAGAATATGGTAAATTGCTTGTGCTGGGCAACAAATTACCTGGTTATGATAATGGCTGTAGTTTCTTTTCAAGAAAAGAGACTTTACATAAACTGGATTATAATTAGATTGCTGATAGATTCAATCAGTTTTGTATGAAATCCTGAAAAGCTTTTGACATGCTATTGCATGGATTGTTATGGGGAAATAAGAAAATCAATTAACCTGAACAAAAAGTTAATATCTTTTGATGGAAAATGTATTATTAGCACAATGCATTGCATTCCTAGTTTTGGTCTGGACATTGTTTTAGTTAAATCAGCACATGCAACTTCCAGTAGTTTCTTTCTACTTTATTTTAAATATTATATATTGGATCTCTATATTACTGTAGTATTTATTTTTCATGTTTATTTTAGTCTTGTACTATAAAATATTTTAATCTGTATGCAGCTTTAAGTGCTTGATTAGTATTTTTTTGTGGCTTCACCCATAAAAAGATTATATGCAAACTTATATAACCTTGAATGGGCTAAGAGTTTAGTTATTTTTATCAATTTTCTGTATTTTTTTAAATTTATTTTTTATATGGTCTGGAAACCAGCCATGAAACTTAGCCACTTCAGGTTTCCATTAAGTGGGGTGGCAGTGGTCTCACACCAGGCAGTGAAATTCACCTCCCATCTAAAGACAATTGCAAACATCTATGCTTGTGACAGGGTTAGAACCTTTTGCCTCTTGTTTTGAGAGCAGATGTGCTAACTGCTCGGTCAACCACTTGCTCATTAGTTATGAAACAGATTTTGTATGAGGTGATTTGCATTGAGATTATTGGGTGAAAAGATCTGAAAATTAAATTGTTTTTTTTTTTGAGGGGGGGTGGATCTTGAGTTTAAGATATTCTTCAATAACAGGTATCCTGCAGCTATTATAAAGCATTAAACACTTCTGCATAAAGTGGACTGCTTCACATACATCTGTGAAAAGTGTTGGTTAGATATAAATATTTCTCAATGATCCATCAAGGCAATGCTGTGATAGTCTCTGAAGTCATTTTTATTAATGTATCAATAGGGTAATATATATATATATATATATATACATCTGTATAATATACAGAGACACACAGAAACATGCATATAGTAACTCATGGAGATAATCTGTTAAGTGAGGCTGTTATGCATCAATTGGTAATGTCGGATTATTCATGGCTCTCATCTTCAAAAAGTTTATTGCCAAATCTGGAGTTTTCCTGTGTCCATTAGTTGGTTAGAGCAATTCTACTAAACCATAGATGAATATGGATGTCTAAGTTGGTGTCTCAGCCACCTCAGCTAACTTGTTGTTGATCTTGCCATGTGTATCTTTATTTCTCTATTAATATTACGGGTATCTCCATGGAGTCAGACTCGTCACAGGAAACCCAAACTATCTATCATACCTCTTGAATTCATTTACACATGAACTTGTGACTGAGTCAGGCAATGCATTCCATTCATTCTCTGCCCTGCAAGCAAAAAATCTGGTTCTCACACCCTTGTTAACCATACTTTATTTCCAGGGATGACCTCTTGTTCCATCATTATCACATAGCTAAAATATTTCCCCTGCATCAATCTTATAAAAACCTTTTTAGTAATTTAAATGTTTCTATTATCCCCTCTTTTCTGCCTCAACCAATCTTGCAGTCCACATGCTCTCGATCTATCAATGTAGGAGCATTTTTTATATCACGTACCAACTTAGTCACTCTCCTATGAACCCTCTTCACAACCTCCATCTCCAAAGAATCCGTGTGACTAGACTTCAGCACAGTAATCCAAGTGTGGAAGTATCAATGCCTTATAAAGGGGAATAATAACTGCTTTATCTCTGGATGTTAGTGTTTTCTTCAATAACCAAGTAATCCTATATGCAATCTTCATCTCCCTATCCACCAACACTCCCTAGCCTCATCAATCTCTTGGTGTACTGTTCCATCAATGTGGTATATAGCTAGTAATCTTTTAATCCCAAAATGCATAACTTTGCACTTTTCCACATTGAACTGACATCCATTACCTTTTTCCCATTTTGCCAGCTTATTTAAATCATCCTGCAAACTCTCAACATCAGCTTGGTTTTTTATTTTTTTTATTGCATTATCAAACTTTGCATCATCAGCAAACAACTGAATATCTCCCTTCAAGCCATTTCCTATATCATTTATGTACAAATTAAACAATGGCCCCAGCACAGCCCTGAGGCACACCACTGGTCACCTGCTTCATCCTGGACTCTGCCCCTTTGTACAACACTTCCTGATATTTCTCCTTGAGCCATTCTCTTATTCATGTCACCAGTTTAGTATCCATTCTCATCTGCTCTAATTTGTGCAACAGTATTCCATGGGTATTCTGTCAAAAGCCTTAGCAAAATCCAGAAGTATCACTGTGTAGCCATTCCCCTTATTTGCCTCAGATGTCATTCTGTTATAAAAAGTTAATAAATTGCTAAGGCAGGATAGACCTTTATTAAAAAAAAAAAAAAAAAAAAAAAAAAATGAGGTCCCTATCATGATCAGATCCACCGTTCTTGAATTCTGTCCTTAACCAACTTTTCCAATATTTTTACCACTACTCCTGAGATAGTGATTGGTCTGTAATTAACTACCACAGTCTTAGAGCCACCTTTATGTAAAGGAACCACTTTGCTTTCCTTCTCCTTAATTCAAAAAAGTTAAATAACCAAGTAAGAAGAATGTACAATTCCTTTATACATTCATGTAACACCCTAGCTCATATTCCATCTAAACCTACAGCAGTATTTGCTTTTAAATTCTGCAATATACTAAGTACATCTGATTTATTAACTTCAATTCTCACATTAGTTATTGCTATAGGTACAGAGATAGTATCACTTGGGTGATACTTTTGAAAAGTGATCACTAAGTAACTCCACTATGACATCTGAATTGGTCACCTCAATACCATCAGCATCCACTTAGGTTATTCTAAAGTTATTCTTCCTTTTTACTTTCCACATAGCAGAACACTTTGGAATTACCCTTGATCTCCATGACTAAGGTCTTATCATAATCTGATTTAGCTTTTCTTACTATTCTGGTAACCTTCCTAGCTTGAGCCTTGTACTGCTCATGGGTGTACTGATTGCCTTTCTCCTTGTAAATTATCCATAACATTTTCTTTTTTTTTTTTTTTGCAGATCAAGCCTAATACTACTACTTGCCCATCTAATGCCTACTTGTTTGACTTCCTGACCATGGGAATACATTCTGATATTGCCTTTCTCAGATACCTGCTGATTATATCCATGCACTGCTAACCTCTTTCCCTTGCAATATGTTTTGCCATGGGATGGCTGTAAGCTAACCCCAAAAAACTTGTTATATGGAACTACAAGTTAGTTATATATATATATATATATATATATATATATATATATATATATATATATACACACACACACACACACACACACACACACACACACCTCCTTAAGAGAGAAATCCACAAATTTTGCAACCTCCCAAGTCAATACAATTTCCTTAAATTAAGGGGATATTAAATCCCACATAGTTTTAAAACAGAATAAGAAACTCAAAGATTGGAATCAGAGTTTCTTGCCGAATATAGTAAACTATAAAGTATCGGCGAACACTTAGCGTGAGCTAATGCAGGTGACCCTAGTACGCAGTACAATACCGGACAACTCGTTGCAAAGGTGGGGAAAGTTCAGATCGCTATTCTTAAGTATTTTCCATAATGTAAAAACACATTCCCTAGGAAATGTATGTTATTACATTATGGAGGGAGGTCACTACCCAGACCAGTTTCAGCCTTTTTTGAGGCTTCATCAGTGACTAGCTAGACCTAATAGGGGTATTATGTATTCCAATCTTTGAGTTTCTTATTCGGTTTTAAAACTATGTGGGATTTAATATCCCCTTAATTTAAGTAATGAAATAAGTTTGTTTTATTGCATTTGAAATTCACGGTCATTATGACATCACAATGGCTAACTTCAAATAAAATTCTAACATGAATTGAAACATGCTATATAATGCATGTGAGTTCACCTGCTAGCTCAAATGCAAGCAGCAATAAAATTCAGCAATTTCAACTGGCACAAAGGGTTGAAACTTTGTGCGAGTTGAGCCTGCTGGGAATGAGAAGTTCCGTTGGAACAAAAGACACCCTGTCATGAATGTGTTAAAACTAAGAAATAAATATATAGTGAATATTGTTATGACAGTTTCAGATGTTATAGAATTTGGTTGAAGAGAATTAGCATTTCAACTCAACAATTGTCAGTTGCCTTTTTGTCTTTGGGTCATGCAATCTTTAGTTAATACTACACCAATCATATGCACATCTTCATAGTTGCTCTATCTCTACTGTCCTAACATTGCTGTCTATTTTGCACTATGCTTTCCCTTTTCATTAGTCATTTGTGAAGATTGTTCATTATATATCTCAAGTCTTGTAAGTTACTGGTAATTTTTGCTTGGAATAATGGGATAGATGATGCTGTTAGGTTTCCAAAAATCCCTGCATATATCTCCCACCACAAATTTTTAGCTTTAATTATGGAGGAAAAGTGAGAATTTTATTCAAATATTATTACATGCCAAATATTTATATATGCAAAGTATGTAATTTAATAAATAAAAATGTATGAATCTCAATTCTAAACACTAATCCCAACACTAATATTTTAAATTTAAAAATGTGGTAATTATAAGTTGAGAAAGTTAAACTTGGTGTCTTTTACTACAACTGTGCTTTAAAAAGTTTTAGTTATTCTAGTGAGACTTGTTATTTTTTTGTCTGTTAGCTTATTAATTCTGGGATGAATTGAAGAGAAATCCAAATGAAGTAAAGTTGCGGGTGGTTCCTCTGTTTTGTTATAAGCACAGTCATGACAGAAAATGCAGTTTTACAAAGATATGTGGTGGAAAAACAAATCTCATTGATATTTGGTGTAAATTTGGATATTTATTTTTCATTCTTATCCAGAATTTTGAATTTCTCAGAATTAAAAGTACTTATCAGTCATTAAGTTGAAGGGTTTCTTCATGGGAAAGGGCTCTCTTTTGTGTTCAACAAAGGGGTTCACATATTTTGCCTCTGTGATCCTCGTGTTCGGGATAAAACTTTTCAAACATCTTCAAGTGGGCTGCAATAATATCTGAAACTGAATTCTGTGAATAGAAATCACCTGCTTCCATAATATAATCTGAGTATGATTAAAACATTCATTATTTCTTTCTGCAATCATATTAAACCAGAGTTTGAGTTTCTTTTTGAATGATTCGATCTTGTTCCATGCATTAAATTTTGTTGTATATGGACCTTGAAGTTTTAAATCTTCAACTTGTTTATGTAAGAGAAATATATCACTGAGATCCTGGAATAATGGAACAGGTCACTTTTCTTATCAGTCAGAATTGATTGAATTTTTTTCGGAGTTCGTATTACTTCTCTTATTTCACCGCAGGACAGCCAATGAACTTCTGAATGTTGAAAAAGATTTTGATGTCTGAAAATTCCCAATCACTCATGAATACTTCAATGTTTAAAAATACACAACTTCATCACTGACATTTCCTACCTAAATGTTATTTAGGCGTTCCGGGTTTGAGCTTTTTTGATACATTCACAAATATTCTCCTTAAAATATTTCTACTACACCATATTTATTCATTAAAAAATGTTTAGAAAACTGAAATGACAAATTTCAGGAGAACCTCTTGTAGCCTGGTATAATTGATGACAAGGCCCTGCTGTTGAGAAACCATCTGCAATTTCAACAAAGAAAAATTGTATTTGTTCACAGCCCACTGTAGGAAGGAGGCCTGGCAGATCAGGGTTTCTCTTTTTATACATCAATTACCTCTTACTAATATTGAATTTTATCCAGAGGTTATTGAACTGACTAGTCTTCATTCTTTATAATTTTACATATTTCCAATACATTTCAGCTTACTAAACCTTTATTGATCATTGCATTAAATGCTTATACTATTCCATTATGCTTTAATAGGAATAGCAAGTAATCAGTTCTACCTAATCAATTTTTCAGTGTAACCAGAATTGCAATCTTGCCACACTAGAAAAGTTTACTTTCATTAATGTTCTATCCTATATACAATGTTTTCAGAAAATGGCTATCTTCAGTATTTCATGGCATACTGAAAAGAAAAATATGCACAAAGGTTTTAAAAGAAATGAAGTAAAGCGGCTTCACAGGTGGATTGTATATTAAAATATACAATTATGCAACTAAAAATTTGAAAACAAGGACCAAAACTTTGCACACTCTGAATACATAAATTCTGCCAGGGAAATAGTTTGCAAATATAGAAAAATCTGAGCTCTTATTGTACTCTAATTTAGTTAGCCAGAAAAGAAAGCATATTGTAAGTTCTTAGCAGGTAAGGCAGTATGTGCTTTGAGAGAATATAGAGGAAAATGTAAGAAAGCACAGCTATAAAAGTATCTAAACAGAAGTCATGGGAAGACTTGGTAAGAGTATAGAAGATATCAAGAAGGTGGAGAAAATACACTGGGGGCTATTAAAAAGCTTTAAAAAATAGAGAAGAGTAATTGAAAAAGGAATCAATGATAAAAATGGCAAAAAAAAACTGAAAAATAAAGATATTTTAGATATCCAGGATAATTTCTTGAATGGCTGTTAATGAAACAAGTTGTATAGAAAATATTTGTCAGGAGTACATATTTAGAAAGTCATTGTAAACATGAAATGTGAAAAGACACCTAGAGTAGATATTCATTCAGAAATGCTTAGAGGTATAATTGTTTTATAGTCTGGCTGCACTGCATAATTCAGAAAGTTGCCTGGATGATTGGAGTAGTGCTCTCATATTACCCATCTGTTTAATAAAAAAAAAAAAAAAAAAAAAAAACAATAAGAATTGGCAATTTCCCTGAGTGTTCCAGGTGAGATTAATGCAAGCATAGTTGAAGCTAAGCATTGTGGAAAAACTTAACAGTCTGGCTTTCAGGACAGTTAGTGATTGTCAAAATCACTCTTCAATTTAAAATCTCTTGTAGAAAACAAGAATTTATAGGTAATGGAGGCAATAAGATACTTCCTCTGTGTGCATGCATGCAGGTGTCCTATCCTGGTTCGTGCTCACACATAGACCCACACTTTTTACCGTGTGGGCATTTCAGAACTGCAAGTCCTACGGAATAAGTTGGTTGCTCCTTATTCCAGGAGTCTGTTATGACAGTAGCCATGTGTGTTCATGGGGCCGGTTTGCCTGTTCTGGGGGACAAAAAACCATGTGTGGGCAAGAGGAATAGAAGGAGTCTGTTCACATTCTGCTTGAACAGCTGAGGAGTGTAATCTTTGAGGAAGGCAGAGTGGGAGAAGACTATTCCAAAGATCAGAAATAGATGAGATGAAAGAGGAGACAGAAGTTGTGTTGGTGAGCTTCAAGATGGACTGTAGAGGGGTGTTGGTTAGCAGTGGCTCTTGTTTCAGTGATTTTGGAGGAGAGTGGAAGAATAATAGTGCCAATTCAGCAGAGCACTGTTCATGAAAGTATCTATAGAAGAGGCACAAGACAAACTGAACATTGAAAGGGATTGAAGTGGATTTGTGAGGGCAAGATCATTAATTATCTTCTGAATAGCATCAAGCAATCTTAGAATTTTAGGGCACCATCCCAAATACGGGAACAGTATTCCATGGCTAGATGGATTTGGACTTTGTATAGGGTTAGCAGTTGTGAATGTGTGAAGCAGTGTCTTATGTAAAAAAAAAAAAAAAAAAAAAAAAAATGGTGGCTATAGAAGTTGAAATATGGTTGTGCCAGGAAAGGTGATTGGAGGTGCAGGTCAGTCCAAGTAGAGAAATCTTATTGTGTCTGGAAATCTCAGTATTGTTACACCTGATGTCTTGAGAATATAATATTCTCAGTTTTCATGGTGTAACATGAAAAATAAATAACATAAATAAAAACCCCTGCATAAAATGAATAATTTAATTAATAAAATATTCTTGCATCCAGTATAAATTGAGTAAAATGTAAAGGTCTATTTAGTTAAGATAACAAAAGAAAAGAATGTATTAAGATGTATTATGACTAAACAAGGAATTTGTATTAAATAAGTAGCTAACTAAGAATTAATATAGTAATGCAATTAAGAATGAAAGAGTTAAGTGCATAAGTATAAAAGAATGAGTCATGAAATACGCTATAAGAGGCTACAGATTAAGCATTAAATAGAATTCTGAGAAAAGGTTTGAAAGGGGGTTAAGATAGAGGCTAACAAGAGAAATAACGGAATATCACTTAGGGCCTATACCCAGATGGCAACTTTGTTACGAGTTGCCAATCAAAATGATGTGTGGCGGCAAAATGCTACCCAATTGGTAGACAGATGGAAAACAAGTAGAAGGTGGGAAAAAGAAGTAAAAAAGGGCGCCGTTAGGGGAGCAGCTATAAAAGGGTTGGTAAACCCCCCCCCAAGAGGCACAGAGTAGGCATTTGGTTTTTGGAGAAGATATTTAGATAGTCAAGGAGGCTTGAGGCCTTTTTGCCTTTTGCCAGAGGAGAAGAAACGTTTGGTTAGTCACGGTGGTTTTAGTTTGGTTTCCTAGTGGATTTCACGGTGTTCCTGAGTGGAGAGATATGGCTTATATATCCTCATGCCACAACAAGGAATCGAAGGAATACGGGAATAGCTTTCCCGCTCACCTATGTAGAAAGCGAAATATACCATAGTCATAGGAAGCTGTGAAAATATCGATGTCCTCATTTTGGATAGTACAGCCAACGGCGCAGATGTTTATATAGCCCTGAATTGCAAGAAGTTATGCAAGCAAGTTCGTTCAGTAGAAGGTAAAGGCCCGTAAGTGAAGCTAAAGAAAAGTATTGTGAATTTTGTCTTATGTTAACTAGAAGTTGTTTGTGATAGGTACCATTGTTATAATACAGAACTGTTAAAGTGATTAGGGAGAAATTATAATAGGACTTTAGAATTTGATAGTGTTAAAAGTAAGCTAGCTAGTGTTGATAATTTGTGAATAATTAATTGTCCTAAGAATCTTGAGTGCCTACTATATTGTAAAAGGAAAGTTAATGACATGTGTTAATGAAGTAAATGGTTTTGTTAATATTGAGTTTGATTAGTGTGAATTGAGTAATCAAGTAGCCTGAGGAATTTGAATGCCTAGTGTGATGTGTAAAGAATCGGAATTGTCATAAATATGTGCTAGAGTAGTTAATGATTTTGTTAGTGTACTTGAAGTTGAATAATCTAATAGTGTGTGGTAATCTAATTTGTCCATGTTAAGTGAATTCATGTTTTGTATGAAATTTTGTGGTGGCATGATCGTAGTAACTTTTGTCGAATCATAGCCCAACTACTTGTATTAAGCTAATTTTAGTGTGTAAGTAATTTAGTTGAGTATTTTGATATGTACCATGTTTAGAGAAATAATAAACCTTTTGTTTAATGATAAACAAAATAAACGACCAACCTTGCCGGCAAAGGTTGGTCGATTGGTAGAGCCTCTGCTACTAATGGCTCAGTTAAGTAAGTTTGAGCGCGGTTAGTAGTTGGAAGGGGCCAATCGTTCGATGCTGTCGGCACACTCTCCCTCGATGAGTCTTTGGACTCCCTGGAGGTGGCAAAATAATAATAATAATAAAAAAGTTGTCTGATATTGCTAATCCAGTGCACCGCTTCGAAACATTCGAGCCTAATCATGTGGGGAATTAATGTTAAGAAACGGGAAGTTTAAGGAATTAATCTTGAGTAACAAGAAAGTGTCATGACTGCAATAGTTACTTTCAGATATTTGAGTTCCTTTTCTCTGTTTATGTATAAAATATCTTAAACTAAATATCCCAAAGGGCGCAGTTAAAATACAAATACTAGTAGGGATACTACGGGAACAATAACTCAAATTGGTAGAAATTTTGGTGATGTCTTGAAAGTAGAAGTTAGAAGAATATAGACGAAGGCAATTTGTAAGACAAACAAAATCGTAAGATAGGGACATAACAGTATTATTGAATGCAAGGGGGAAGTTTGAGTTCTTTCTTGAGAGAGATCAGATAGAACTAAGTTTTGGTAGAATTTAAGTTCACAAGGTTGTCCTTATCCCACTGGGATATAGCTAGGAGATCTGAGTTCAGGTCCCTGGTCATGGTAGATCTTGAGGGTTCTAATACTTGAGCACTACAAGGTTTGTCAAAATGGAATTGGATGAACAATGGTACGTTGTGCCCTTCATTTGAAAAAGGCCTAAGTTCGATCCTCATTGTGAGAAGAGGAATCTATATGGGCAATTTTCAATTAAAGATGAGTTAGCTTGTCTCATGCAGAGGTAGCAGGGGTTCTTCTCTTAGAAATTCAGGTTTTTAATCCTGAATACAAATTGACCTTGAGAACACATGCAGTTTGCAAACAAATGCTAGTGGTTGCTGGCAGTAGATGGTGCTGTATGTAGATAATGGTTATAGCAGTTCTCTATAGCTAGTGAATTAAATGGTGGAGACAGTTTGAAAGTAGAGGTCCTTCACCTCTACTGGGGTGTCATGTAATAATTTGTTTTCTACATCTGTAAAAGCCATGTTTCACTGAGTGTGTTGCACTCTCTACAAAGTGACTGACAAAATGTTGGAAGAATTAAATATTTTTAATCCTTGCTCAATGCCGTTTCACTCCAATTAAGCACCATCACTTAACAGGACATATTGAGCAAGACATAGTCTGTTTAATTTTGTGAGGTCATAATATTTGAACTGAAATACAGGAAGATTGATTTAATGTAAATCAGATAAAAGACAAAAGTGTGCATCATCTCCACTGTTATCTATATGGATCTCCAAGAAGAAAAGTGACATTAGTCCTGATATCAGATGTTAATTTCTGCTCTATTTTATGCAGATCATTTTATACTCTTAAAAGTATCAGTATCAAACTGGATCACATCAGTAACAAATTTGGCCTTCCAGACAATATGAAATAGTTCAGAACATGAAATACAGCTGCTGTATACAAGATGCTGTTCAAACCAGTTTTAATGTATGACTGAGTTAGAAATGAAGCAGTTGATCAAAGAGGAGTGACCACAGTTCTGGGAAAAATTGGGGGGGTGGGACAAACACATGGAATCAGTGGTACTCCTATTAAAAAGGAGTATGTTAGGAAAGAACTTGACATTACCTTTCGGGAATGAGTGAGTAGAAATCTTAACCATGTACACAGAATGTTAGAGAAAAGGTTAGCAAAAACAGGTCTTGAATATCAAGATTAAAAAGACCCAGAGGGACAAGATCTGGATGGATTGATGCAATTTAAAGTGCCTCAACAGCATCACATCAGGTCTGATAGACTAATTTTCAGAAATTTTTTTTAGAAACTTAATTCTATCATTATCTTTATATACTTGAGGTTATATCAGGAATTTGTTTCTTGGCACAAGAAACATCAAATGCAAATATCTTGATCTCTGTGGAGGAAAACTAACTTTAGTGCAGCAGTCTCTGACTTACAAACATTTGACTTATGCAAATTATAGTTAAAGGCTTAAACTAATGAATTATAAAATAAAATAATTAAATTAACCCTCTGTTATTTGCAAGCAATCTAACCGTCTTCTGCAAAGCAGATAACCCATTACAAGTGTTTTTCTTTCCTCAACCTTGCTTTCAATATGGTTATGCCATACTTTTATGGTCATCATGGATCCTTGTCTCATTGTTAAAAGTCCAAAGAGAAATAGATAAGTTAACCTGTTACTGAATTCTCAAGAGGAAAGCAGTCATTTCTTCATACTATTACAAAGGCTGATATATATTTTTTAATTTTTCTATTTTTTTATAAAATGTATATTGTATATTACTTTACATACTAAATAACTTGTTTAGTAATAATTTTTCATGTAGTACTACATTATCCTGTACACCCCTTGAGGGCATTGGCAGGGATTTGAATAATTTGTATGTGCATCCTATGAATAAACTGACAGAAATAACTTCTAAAATGTTAGTACATTACATGTACTGTAAATGCATAATAGGGTGAGATTAATGGGTCAGAGATTAAATCCTAGTTGCATGAAATGACTCTTATTAAAGAACACGCAAGTCCACAGTAATAACTTTTAATCAATAAATAAGGTACAGATATTTCATACTAAAACTAACAGTACATCTTCGGTGTTACAAACAGATAGGAATGGAATAAAAGTAACGAACATTCGGTGGATCACCTATTAAAATAAGTTGTTGTGAGCTAGGGAACGAAAAATTTCTATTTAAGATGATTGTTTTAATGATTACATAAAAACAAGTCTCCCAGATCTTTGAGAGAGCCAATCATTTCGATTTAAATTTGATTGGTGTCAAATAGCTTCAACTTTCTTTAAAGAGGCGTTCATATTTGAACCTGCAATTTATGAAGGAGAATAGCTTTATCTCCCTGGATATTATGGGTACTGGTAATACTATGTTGTGCTAGACCAGGCTTCTGAGGTTTGTTGTAATCAATATAATATTGATGTTCTTTAATTCTTTTTTCCATAGAACGGCCAGTTTGTCCAAAATAAGAAACATTGCATTCACATGGTATTTGGTAAGCACCAGCCACATATAGAGATGCCTTCTTTTGTAGAAGGCAATAAGGAAGAAATTTTGTTGATACATGGGAATCAATTGGTACTTTTTTAAAATTCTACCTATAGGTTCTGAGATTCCTGGAATGTAGGGGATTGGAACTCTGCAGACTGTTGAAGAAACCTTAGGTATTGGAACATAAGATTCTATTATCTGTTGGATTTGATTAGGGTGGTAATTATTAGATTCCTATCTGTTTGTAATGCTGAAGATGTACTATTAGTTTTAGTATGAAATATTTGTACCTTTATTTATTAAGAATTATTACTGTGGACTTTAATAATTATACTATGCCACAGATACCTCTAAAAAATAAGAATCATCCTTCACAGGGAAGACTTTACTAAGCAAACAGGAACACTTGTAAAACTATAGATTTTACAAGGCAAACTTCAAGCATGGATTGCTTTCCTCAAAAAATGTGATACAAAAATTATTCCTACATTTGCTAGGTTTAAAGAAACAATTTGGTCTCCTGGAGCCCATTCTATTTACATTTGTGCAAGTTTCTCCTTAATTCATAACCAACTTCGTACTGCCAAAAAAGAACTAGTTTCTAATATTAAGTCTATTTTGGATCTCGAAGAAATTTCAACTGTTCTTGATGAATTACTAGATATTGTTCTTTATCAAAACAATCTAACCTGTTCTCACAAAAGAAATTTTCAGGCTTATGCAAAAATATAATTCTTTATATTGCAAGCAAAAGAAACTTAACCTCTGACATCACTTCTACTAATAAATGGATTATTAACATTCCCAATCTCCCTTTATCTGATGCCGAAACCAGTGCTTTAGCAAAAGGCCTTGATTTTGCAGTTATTCCTACTCATTCCCTATCTTGTATTTTACATAATATAGAACACAATCTATTTGAACTTTCTAGCAACGATGCTAATAACTTCATTTTGAAGTTGCAACTTTGTTATTTAAAAGCAAATTACCTCCATGCAGTTTATCAAATGCTGAAATCAAAGGGCTAACTTTAAGAAGAAATATCTATTTCTAAGGCCGATAAAGGAAAGTCTCTTATAATCATAAATAAGACTGAGACAAAAGTATCCACTCTTTTAGAAGACAGCTCTACCTACAAAGAGATCACAAATAATCCTTCAAATTAAACAAATTACTTGATGAGATCACCAGTTGGGACCCAAATTTTGTGGATAAATTTCGAACCTACTTTGGAAGAACTCCCTGTCTATATGGTCTCCCAAAAATCCATACAGAAGGCCTATTCAGTACGACCAATCATGAATTGCATTGATTCTCCTACTTATTGAATTGAGAAAGTCTTGTCTCGTTCTTTAAGTACTCACTGGACATTCCAGATCCTACATAAAAAAATAAATAAATAAAAAAAAAAAATAGAGGATCTAAAAATCAAAGTGAGTTGCTAGTCAGTTTCGACATTGTAATTGTATCTCTGTTTACCAATATTCCATTAGCCGACACAATCAAATTATTATATGAAAATTACCCTCCAGATATTGCAAAGATTTTTGAATTTGTTATCTATTCAGGTTATTTTAGTTGGAAAAACAAGTTGAGGGTAATTAAAAATAGTTAGCCAAAGGTGGAGGGAGACAAAGGGCTACCCATGGCAGCCCTTTGTCTCCACATTTGGCTAACTCTTTTTTGAAACAATTCGAAAAGACTATGCTTTCATCCATTCACCCTCAGCCATGTTTTTGCCATTTGGTCTCATACTGAAGATGACCTTTCTACAACAGATAAATAGCCTTCACCATCGTATCTAATTCATCATGGAAAAGGAAAATTCTGGTACTTTTACCATTTCTGGACATCCTGTTTACTCGAACTTGTTCTGGTACCTTATCTACAAGCCTCTTTTGAAAACCCATATTTACTGACAGATATATTCATAAAAAGTCTGCTCACCACACATCTCAAATTTGGCATTCTTGAATCTCTAATTAATAGAGCACATAGTTTGCTCTTCTCCAGAAATCTTACAAGAACTTTCCATTATTAAAAAGTTAATGGAATCTAATAATTACTATCCTAATCAAATCCAACAGATAATTGAATCTTATGTTCCAATACCTAAAGGTTTCTTCAACAGTCTGAGTTCCAATCCCCTACATTCCAGTAATCTCAGAACCTATAGGTAGAACTTTAAAAAAGTACCAATTGATTCCCACATATTCCTATCAACAAAATTTCTTCCTTATTGCCTTCTACAAAAGATAAATTGTCATCTCTATCTTTGGCTGACTTTACCAAATAATGAATGAGATGTTCTTATTTTGGACAAACTGGCCATTCTGTTGAAAAAAGAAAGACCATCAATATTATATTGATTACAACAAACCTCAAGTCTGGTCTAGCACAATACAATATTACCACTACCCATAATATCCAGTGGGATAAAGCTATTCTCCTTCATAGATGCAGGTTCAAATATGAACGCCTCTTTAAAGAAAGTTGTGAAGCTATTTTACACTTACCGAATGTAAATAGAAATTGTTTCTCTCTCTCAAAGATCTGGGAGACTAATTTTATGTAATCATTAAAATAGCCAATTCTGTTATCTTAAATAGAAATTTCTTTCATTTCCTAGCTTGCGACAGTCTATTTTAATAGATGATCCACCGAATGTTCATTACTTGTATTCCATTCCCAGAACTGGTGCTAGGGTCTTTGGCACCTGCATGCAATTTCTCTCTAAGCACCCCTGTAACGATCTGGGCGTGTGGTTCTTTCACAATAATAAAAATTTAAATTATTTGAAATTTCTTAAATTTTGACAGAGCAGCCACACTTTGGTTAGCTAAATGTAACGAACCAGGGGTGTTGACTAGACAGGATAATCGTTAAAAACCCAAATATTCAAAAAATTCTTAAAAGTTGATGCAAATTTTGACAAAGCCAATTCACTTTAATCATTGAATAGAATGATACAGGGATTATATTCAGGCCTTCTCACCAACCCAAATCGCTAACAAAATTAAAATGGATTTTAATTAAAGTTAAAATTTATTTGAACTAAAGTTTAAAAAATTCTTTCATTTTACAAGTTAGTAACTTCTTAGTAACTTGTAAAAATTTTTATAAGTGGAACTATCTTTTAGGAAAATAAAAAAACTCAAGATAGATGGGAAAATAAAGGAATGCAGAAATAATTAGAACATTTATTATAAGTATTCAAAAAATAACATCTTTACAGAATAAGAAATAATTAAATTACATAAATATACTTTTAATTTTTTAAATTAAAATTTCAGGGTTTTTGATTTCATTCACAAAATTAGAAATAATGGTCTTAATGTCTAATTCTGCATGTATATCATTTTCAGTAGCTATTAACTCCAAACTAACAAGCCTTTTATGCGACATACTTGCTCTTAAGTAGGTTTTAATCAATTTCAACTTGGAAAAGGAAAGGAACGTTCACCACGAGCTGATGCTCGTAGTCAAATTGTAGTGTCTTCTTTGGTCGTCTAACTTCCGTACCAGTTTTAAATTCTTATTCTCCATCCACCACTTTTAGAACTTCTTTAAAATTTGTATCTGATCGATACTCTTAAGAATATTTTTAAGTTTTTGACAGATTGTAAAGCAAGTGTAATGTTCATATTTTTGTCTTGAAGCATTTTACTCACAGGTTTATTCTGTTAAGTAAATCATGCCAAGTTGTATGAGAGCAAATAAATTTGCAGTGCTTTATTTTAGCACAATGTTTGTGCTTCATACTGAGTTTCTTAAAATTTTCATTATTTAAAGTTTCAAAAAGTGCATAGTAAATTTCTTCTAACTGATATCATAGAAGGTGGATTGCATTAATTTTACTTTCCCATGTTTTTCATGGCTGTTTCAATTTTAAATTTTTTACAAACTTTAAAAGGATTGCCCAATCCTTTGTAAGAGAATGAAAAGAAATTGTATATATCTTGAATAATTGCAAAGAAACTAATTGTATCTGCATTCACTTTGGCTGCATCGTTAATGATTAAATTTAGAGTATGAGCAGCAAATGGCACGTAGAAAGCTCGGATTTTTGTTCAAAAGGAAATTTTAGTCCATATTTTTTTCTCGTTCATATTTGCTGCATTGTCATACCCTTGACTTTGCATGTCTTCAATAGGGATGTTCCATATTTCCAGTTGTTCCATTATTGTTACACATAAACTATGTCCTGTGGAATCTGATATCTACAAAACCTAAAGTTTTTCCTGATCTTGACAATTCCATTGTCACAGGAAACAAAGCGAATAATGGTCATTTGTTCCATTTTACTTGCATCAAGTGTGCAGTCTAAAATTATGGAATAATTAGATTTTCGAATTGATAATAAAATTGTATCCCTGATTGCGTTACTTAGTTTCCAATATTTCCTTTTGTCTGTCTTTACTCGAATAGTGTTCTCTATTGTTTCATTGTAGGACCTTTTCAACATGATTTTTCCATAACGAATCAAACTTCGCAAACAGTTAGACTGATTTTAAAAAAATTGCTATTAATCCTTTCATATAATTTATCAGATGATCTGCAAAAAACTAAAGTTTGGCTACCAAGAAATTTTATTTCAATCAAGCGTTCTAAAACACTCGTCCAATGTTTCTTTTCCATTTCATACATGCTTTAGTCTGGCAATCAATAGTAGTTTTATTAAATTTTTATCAAGTTCCTTCCATTTTAAGAAATTTTTCATGTGACTTAAACTAGTCTCATGTCTATGTAAAGTTGTACTTACATTTCTCCAATTGTTATAACCTTCTACAAGACCACTTGATTCAGTAGGTGCAAAATGTTTGCAACAAAAGCAAAAAACAGAACTTAAAGTTTCCGAATAAATGAGCCATGTTCTTGGCACGAGCTCCCTGTTTTCAGTTTTTCTATTATAATACGCATATCCAAATTTACAACCTATGTATCTGTGGGATATATTATATTTTTCTTTTGAACAGGCCCCATTTCAATTAAAAGAACTTGTAATTTTTCATCAATATTTCCCCATTCACCTGGATCTTCTAAATTTACAGACTAACAATGTATTAGTTTAGTGGTCAACTACAACTGAATTTCTTCTGTTTTTCACTTAAATCGTGTGTATTATTATCTTGTTCAGTTTCAATAATACTTTCATGAAAACTGGATGATGTGCATGGTTCTTCAACTCTGATTTCTGATGTATAGAGTTGGTTACAATCTGCATCAGAATATTTTAACAAATTTATTAAGAGCCCCAGTTTGTTTCTTAATATCTGCTTCTTTTGCAGCATGACACTTACGATTTTCTGCACCGAATAACTTTTTTTAAATTTTTGATTCCATTTCTATTTTATACCCACAAATTATTACACAACATGACAGATGAAATAATAGTCGCCACTGCACTACTGTCAGTAGCCTACTGAGATGCGTACCTCATGATTGGTTAACTAGCAACAAATGATTTGTACAAAAATTTGTTTCTGCGCATAAACTGTTCATTGTTTCACTTTGGATAGATTGCAGTAGACACAACATTCTGCAGGCAAGCATTTAGCCTGCTCTAGCTGCAAATTTTAAACAGCTGGCTGATCAAAGAGGTGGCAATATACAATTTTTTAATTCTTATTTGGTGTATCTGGCCTTATTTATTTTAATATTGATCATTCTAAGAATTTTTTGTTTCTATGATAAAAATTTTTTTCCTAAAAATAAACTTATTGACCATGCCCTGGCAATGCCCCCCCTTCGTGGCGGTGCTTGCATGCCCGCTTCCACCAGCCCTGTCCATTCCTATCTGTTTAACACTGGAGATGTACTATTAGTTTTAGTATGAAATATCTGTACCTTATTTATTAAAAGTTATTACTGTGGACTTATTAGTTCTTTAATAATTATACTATGCCACAGGTACCTCTAAAAAAATAATAAAGTAACTCTCACATAAGACGGGGACTACTTTTAGTTTCACTTAATTGTGCACTTGAAATTTCAAGGCTCTTAACTAACCTTAGTTCTAACATTTTAAGTCACACAAAAAGCATCCTTAAAATATCATTGTCAACATACCAAAAGCAGTTCGGCTATTGGCATGTTACTAACACTCAGTTTTTGCTTGCTCTTTCATTATCTCAATGGAAGAATAAACCCCTAAGGATTACAGTATACTGCTGCTCAGAAAAAATGCACTTTCTATATTCTTAATTCCATAACCCACATAGATCCATGTGGACATTTTATCTTCATTAGTTTGAGTTAATCAACAGAGAATATTATTGAAATCATTATACCAAGTTGTTACATTAGTCTTAATGAAAAGCTGCAGACAACCTTTTGTTGAATTAACATAATCTTGGTAGTTTTTTGTTGTTGGACACATTTCTGATCAAAAGGAAACATTTTTATGTATTTTTTATTTTCAGTGGCTTTCAGCATTCCCTTCATCAAAAGAAGCTTTGGTAAGGTATTATATACATGCAAATATTTATTTGCTCATGCTTGAATAATGTAAGAAATCAATTAGTCAACTATGATTTGATTGTATAGTATATGCTAGTGAGAGTTGTTACTAGCACAACATTTGCAATTCAGTCAATTGAACATGCTTTTTTAATGTCTTGACTATTTTTGTCAGCAGTAGATAATTTGATCAAACTGCATGCCATTTCATTTGATTAGTGTCACAGCAGACTGAGGCATTCAGACTCGTGATCACTTTTGTGAGGTACATGAAAGAAACCCACAGGTATCATCATACAAATAGCTTTTATCTTATAACACTTGTTCATGCTAGTGAATACTTGCATTGCCAAAATGTTATAATAACACCTAATTTAGATCTATAATTCAAGGAAATACTTCTAAAAATCTAAAACAATGTAGGAATTGATGCACTGATTAGTTTGTTATTGATTGTTCATTATTCAAAACCATTGCTTGATTAAACAGTGATTTTGAAAACTTCTTGACTTCATGAAAGATGGAGAAAAAATTAACTCTGATGCACTAGTATTGCATTCTTCTGCAGAAGAATGCAATGTCTTTCGACATTTACGCCACTTGAAAATATGATCTTAAGCTAGACTTGGGTATGTATTGTTCTTTTTAGTAGTTACAGTGTGCTTACATGTCAAATTCCTGCCATGTACCCTCAAGGGGTGTACAGGATATGAAAGTACTATATGAAAAATTTACATTACTAACTTCCTATCTACAATTTTCCTCCAAATCAGTGTTACTTGTCAAGACTCCAACAATATCAGATCTTATATTTCTATCATTTAAGGCACTTTGTACCATATCAATCCACCTATATCTTGGTCTTCTTCCGGGTCGTTTTCCTACCAACCTGGCAGAGAAAACTTGTTTTGCTGATCTTTCCTTGCCAATTCTGTTTAAGTGACCATACCACCTGAGATTAGCTCTGCTAAGGCATTCCTGGATGCTGACATTGTCGTTCTTTCCTAATATCCTCGTTTTTAATATATTGCCATTGATACCATCTGTTCATGCTTCTAATCTTTCTCAGGACTCTCATATCTGCAGTATCTAGTGGTCAGGTGTTTTACTTCTGATGCAGCTCTCAGATCCATAAGTTAAAACTGGTTTGAACACTGTCTTGTATATAGTGTTCCGACTAATTTCTCTCTTATTCCATATGAATTTATTCAATTGACTTCCTACCATACATTGTTGATTCTGTTGTCTATTTCCATATTTAATTTACCATCTTCACTAAAAATCGTGCCTAAGTAGCTGAAATGTTTTACTTGTTCCACAGGTTCTCCGTTCACAAGGCACTTGACTTTTTCAACGATTCTGCATATTTTCATTGTCTGTCTTTTTATTGATGACCTTCATACCATAACTACCACAACAGTTATTCGATTTAGTCGGGAATCTTGCAGACTTGTGGCGCATTTATTTAGAAGTATAACATCGTCCACATAAAGCAAAAAGCTGAGCTTAACATCTCTAATATACGGTTTAAAACCACATTTCCTTCATAATGTGATTCATATAGATAATGAATAGCACAGGGGATAATGTACATCCCTTGTCTCACATCAGATTTAACATTAAACCATTTTCCTGTACTTCAATTCTAATTGCTGACTTTTAACTCAAATAAAGATTAAGTATTGCTTCATATAATACCCCATTGACACCATATAACTGTAGTGTATTGAATACATTCTCTCTTGGCACCTTGTCATATGCCTTTTCCAGATCGACAAAACTTAAATACAGATCTTTGTTATATTCCCATGATTTCTCAACTATTTGTCATAAAGTGAAGATCTGATCCTGACAGTCTCTATTTACTGAATCCAGCTTGTTCTTCACCAAGCTTTTCTTCCACAATTCTTCTCAACCTTTTCTCAAGTATACTTGCATAAATCTTACCAGGAACACTCAGTAGAGAAATACCTCCTGTAATTCTCACATTCAGTTTTATTTCCTTTTTTATATATGGTACTATGAGAGCTCCAATCATCAGGAATTCATCCCTCTGTCCAGGCCTTCTGAACTATGCAGTGCAGCCACTGTAAGACTTATAAAACCATACTTCAGCATATCTGGTCAAATATCATCTTCTACTGCTGCCTTTCCCCATTTTAAGCCTTTGGCCTTTCTCCTTCAAGTATGTATTCATGACTATATGCCTGAGTATTTTTTATCAATGTGCTATCACTGCTCGTTTCATTTAGCAATTTTTCAAAGTAATTACTTCATACTTCGAGGATATCTTTTTCTCCCGTTTTCATGTTGCCTTTATCAGCTCTAACTCCTTTTTACAGTGCTCTTGCTTCCATTTCTGAGCTTCAACAACCTCCAGAATATTTTTCCACCTTCTTGATATTTATTTTCTGGGTTCTTGTAAAGTCCTCCCATGACTTTTGTTTAGCAAGTTTTACAGTGTTTAGCTTTCTTACATTTGTGTTTGTATTCTCTAAGAGCATAAGCTGACCTATTTGCCAGGAACTTTTGATATGCTTTCTTCTTTGCCTTCACTGCCTCCTTAGCTTCCTGTGTCCACCATGGAGTTCTGATTTTTCTATCCTTGCAGACAACTTTACCACATGCCTCTCTGACTGACTCAATTAGGGTTTTCTTGAAACCTTGATACTGAATCTCAAAGGTTTGGTTCTTGTTCTCTAACTCTTTGATTTTTTTCTTCAATATTCTTTGTGTATTTTAGTCTATAGTTCATATCTTAGAGCTGCTCAACTTTTATTTGCTTTAGAACTTTCTTGCATGTTATTCTTTTCGATATGAAATTCAATTTTATCCTGCTCAAGACTAAATAGTGACCACTTCCAATTTCAAATCCTCTGTACACTCTGGTGTCCTGCACCAGGGAGAAAACATCACTATAAACAATAACATAGTCAATGAGACTTTTCTTATTCCTTGCCTCATTCTCTCCATATGAATTTGTGCACATTTTTATGTTGGAACATAGTGTTAGTAATAACCAGTCCATGTCCTGAGCAGAAATCCAACAGATATTTGTCATTATTATTAGCTTTGCTCTTTTCTCCAAAGTTTCCCAAAATATTTTTGTATATCTGACAATCATTTCCTACTCTGCTATTTAGATCTCCAACAAGGACCAAAGAAGATCTCGCCAGTTTGTCTTTTTTTTTGTTTCGGTCAGCCCTATTATGTCGATCTGGTACTTATCTAATTCCTGAGCTAGCTCCATTTCTTTTTAACCATTCAGGCTTCTTATGTTGATAGTACTGATCTTCAACTCTTGTTATGTTGAGTTAGGATGAGTTTTCAGATTTGTTGCAATAGTCGACTTTTTGCTGTTTGCCCTGCTTTTCTGCAAAAACAATGGGGCCTTATTTAGCCAGGGAAACCTCTAGATGGAATTGTACCATTTTGTATTTTGGTTTAATCCAATAAGAATAAAATTTGGTCAGCTAAATCCCAAATTGCCAGCCCATCCTTGTTCGTTCAGTATCCAGGTAGATACTCAACAAGGTGCACCTGGAGAATGAGGATTTGACATCAGGTCAGAAGACCTGGTTGGTTCTCTGCATTCCTTTAAAGGCTATGTGGAGGTCTCCTCTCAATTATACAGCTTTGACCCTTGAGCACCTCTCTGCTTTCATACATCAGTGAATTCCTACAAAAGAAATTGGTGTTCTTAGCTGAACTGCATACATGCAGTTTATGCTGCAAGTTCTTAAGCTTTTAAGGTTTAAGAACTTGTAGTAATGGAAGGTGAAAATTGTTATTTTTAGGTTTCATTTAAAGGGCTTTATTTTAGTGATGAGACTATACTGACAATTGGATATAAAAAAAATTTTTCTTATAAGGAGGAAAAATTATCCAATTTTCACCATAAGGAACTGACATTAATGCTGTCAGCAGAATTTGCTAATATTTCTTTTGTCATGTTCTAACTTCAAGTTCTTAATTGTTTTTGGTCAGTTTGTTAACAGTCAGTCAACTCTCACCATAATAAGCTTGACAGTTTCTTGGTCAGACTTACAACATAAATGCCATTCTAAAAGAAAATCATTATAAAAAAAAAATTTTCATAAACTATTCCTTTAGTCATTAAGTTTTTCATGTGGTGAAGGAAATGATTATATCAAAATGAAACAAATGCATTAAGTTTAAGGATCTTCAAGTTAATTTAGGTAACATACCCAAATACTATATTTAAAAGTAAGAAAAGTTGGCTGAAATTGGTTGGGATTTTTGATGCATTATATGCATGATCTTATATAAATTAAAATTCCTTAATGTCTTAACATAAAAATTTATCAAATTTATTTTGCTTGCAGACGAAAAACATCTTTGAACTGGCCTTAAATTTCTGAGGGTGATTTTAATTTCCATAGTTTCTTCAAAATGCCTAATATTAAGCTTCAGAGTTCAGATGGAGAAATATTTGAAGTTGATGTTGAAATTGCTAAAGCATCAGTCACTATCAAAACAATGTTGGAAGATCTTGGAATGGATGATGATGAAGAAGAGGTTGTTCCACTGCCTAATGTGAATTCTGCCATTCTCAAGAAAGTAATACAGTGGGCAACCTACCATAAAGATGATCCTCCACCTCCTGAAGATGATGAAAATAAAGAGAAGAGAACAGATGACATAAGCTCATGGGATGCAGATTTTTTAAAAGTAGATCAGGGAACTCTTTTTGAGCTTATCTTGGCTGCCAACTATTTGGATATTAAAGGACTTCTGGATGTTACATGCAAAACTGTTGCAAATATGATTAAAGGAAAGACACCAGAAGAAATACGCAAGACATTTAACATCAAAAATGATTTCACCCCAAGTGAGGAAGAACAGGTGAGAAAGGAAAATGAATGGTGTGAAGAGAAATAGTGTTCTACACAATGGTCACTGTTAATTCATTTGTCTAATTGCTGTTTGCTTTTGCAAATTTCATCTTGTGCAGATGATACTGTATTTAAATTGGTTTTCTCTTAGATTTAGATCCTTTAGATTTAAATGAAGCATTAGCATTACATTACATTGTTATGTGCATTTATTACTTGTGGGATTTCTTAGTAATTACCACATTCCTGTTTTAAAGACAATTCAATTTTGTCCCATTGTTATTTTTCAACTGATTGTCATATCTCATATGAGATGTATACCCTATAAGGTCATGATGTTGCCAGAACACTATGTAGCCAAACTTCTTGGACATCTTGTTTAATATTAGTCTATACCAAAATTAGTTCTTCACTGTTTAAAGGATAGTTCTGATGTCATTTAACTGAAATTATGTACATTAAAAGCAATAGTTTCTACATCAGCAGTTTTTCATTATTAAAATGTGTGCATGTATTGCATTTCTTTTCTCTTTTTTGGCAGCATGGTTTCCCTGAAATATATACAAGTTAAATAAGATATTAAGATAAAATTTTAATGAGAAATATAAATTGGGAAAAATGTAACTTTTAGCAATAGCATGGTGAGTTTCCAAAATGAATTATATAGGAAATACTTTCTGAATTCAGAGAATCTCATTCTAATTCTATTTTTGTCTCTTGTAAAAATACATAAACAATCTGTCAGCAAGCAGATAGCATATTGCCATGCAAACCTTTGTAACATTCTAAGACCATATAAAATTATTGAAACAAAGTTAACAGTGAGATTGAATATTACTTCATTTTGTTTTTGACATAATCTGTAGATGCTGAAGATTAGGCTGTAATAATGAATATAATATTTTTGAAAATAGTATTAAATGCTCAAGGTTTTATTGCTTTTACTCATTGAGAAAGTTGGCCAGAATATAAGTATTTTGATTGTTTTTCTAGAAATGTTTCATGTAATAAGTGATTACATTCAATTTAATATAATAAAACAGTTTTATTTTAATAAAAGTGCATATTCAATGTTTGACACAGCATTCGTAAGACTAAAATGAAACTAAATTTTTTCTCATAATTTATATTATGATAGTCATTTAAGTGATATTAAATGGGTCAATTTTTAAGTTTAATGTAATTATTTAATTTTTTGAATTTAAGTTTAATGTAAATAAACATTTCCAGTTTTAAATCTAAATGTTTTTAATGAGCAGCTGCTACTTTTATTTTTTTTCATAATTGTATATTATACTTTGCATATCTGATTTTAATGTAGAAGAATACCATTCAAGGAATGTTTAACCTATTAGTGTCTTTTTACACAGATGCTTAACCTTTTTATTTTAATGTAAACAATTTTTAAAGCATGTAAATTTAGGAGTTTAACATAATGAGTTCAACTTCACTGTATTTAAATATAAAAAATAAAGTGATTATCATATGTTAGTGTATGAGGTGAATCTACTTTTTTCCCTAGTGAAATTATTCTTTATTGACATGAATAATGGCAATTATACAGCAAGTGTTGAATAAACGACTTTCTACATATCTCTTCTAGTCATTTAAGCATCCATAGTTCAGTGAAGATGCCATTGTCAGAAATATCTGTTACAATCTCGTTTAAGATGGGAAGAACCTTTTATAAGGGCTTTTTGACTGAAGATGTTATCTCTGTACAGAGGTAATGGGGTGTTCTAGTCTAAATAGAATATGATTAAGACTAACTTTACCTGTACCCTTAATGGCTTCAGTTAACTCCAAACTGACCAAGTCAGAACCCATGGCATAAGGCTACTACACTTCTTCCATAAATGTATTATCTGTTAATTGCATTTATTCAAGATCAGTTGCCTTTTGTGGGAATAAAAATATTCCTTACTATGAATCCTTTCCCAAGATATCCAAGGATTCATTAAAGGAGACATCCCTTTAGTCACTCATACTTAAATGCCTCCATCTCTCCTCGAGTGTATTCACTGAAGATGCACTCATTTGCCAGTAGCCCATTTTCCCTTCCCCCCATAAGAATCTTGACCACACACAATCCTTGATCATCTTCTGGGGATGAGCCCTTGAGTTGTATCTTTGCTTGCCATAAGTTGTGAAATCTCATATCTACTGTAATATTCTTGGGGCTTCCACAGGCTCCTGAGCACATCCCCTAGGTGGCAGCTGGGAGAAAACCCTGACTACCATCCGTTGTATATCAGGGCAGCTCTGAATATATTGAATAAAGAGCCATGGACCAATGGTTTTGGGACTGGCGATCCCATATGAAAATATTGCCATTCCCTAACCTGCACTTAGCCAGTGTGGTGAATTTATGGCCTAACCTTCCAAGATGAATCGGACAGAAATAAAATGGCCCTCATTCCACATAGGCCAGATTGTTACTACCTATGGCAGCAGGCAGTTAAACATGAAGGCAGAAGGTGCTAAGAATCCCTGGGTGACCAGATCATGCTGCCATTGGAAACTAGACCTTGAAACATTAAACCATAGGACTGAGCAGTGAAGCACAGCTAACTGAAGAGCTACACCAACTAAAATGGGACACTTTGACTGTGCAAAGCCAGGCGTAATGGTGAAGAAATTCTTAGATTAAAAAATGGAGACATAGAAGCCAAGATAAGGAAAGAATCAGTAGAGTTGGATTCTTGATCAACAAAAAACTAAACATAATAGAATTTGACAGTGTATCTGGTCGAATAGCAAGTATTGTTCAAATCTCAAAGATGCACTCTTAAGATTGTCCAAGTCCATGCACCAACAATAAGTCATACTGGTAAAGAAATTGAAGCCTTCTATCATGATTTATTCCAACTCTACAATAAAGGAAAACATCATTTCAGAATTGTAATGGGAAACTTTAATGCTAGAATTGGTATTCAACATTCAGATAACAGCTCAATGGGAAATTTTGGATATGGCATGAGAGATGAGAGGAGCAAGGTTAATAGAATTTGCAGAAAAAGAACCTGTATATCATGAATCCCTTTTTCAAGAAAAAAAACATAGAAAGTGGACATGGAAAAAACCAGTGAAATTGACTTTATCTGCAGCAATAAGAAAAACATCTTTCAAGACTGCTCTGTTATAAACACCTTCAACATTGGAAGTGACCATCGTATGGGATGCAGTAAAATCCAAATAAACTGCCAAAAAGATGTTTCTGAGATCAAAGCAAAACAGATGTGCACAAACTCTACATTAAAAAAAATATATTCCAACATGAACTAAACAAATTTAAACATCTTGCTATAGATGACGATGCTGATATATCAAAGTGATGACATTATTATCCAAAACCTTTTACAATGCTCACTTAAAATAGCTGGTACCACAGAACAGAAACAAGAGAATCTCTGAAGAAATGAAGCAATCAATTAACCTACAGAATAAAATTGAATGCATGGAATTGTGCAAAACAATCGGAAAACGTATCGCAGAAGAAATAAAATTGAACTGTAAATTCATACAAGCAATTGAAAACAACCATAGTCTCAAAGCCAAACAGATGGTTGCAGTCAAACTACAAGGCAGGACCATCACCAGAGATAGATATGCTATAGCAAAAAGAATTGAAGAATTCTACTCAATAATATATCAGGATGATGAATTAAATGACAACTATGACACAGCTGAAATACTGCAGATTCTGCCACAAGTAATTATGCAAAGCTTTCAAAATGGGAAAGCTGCAGGTGAGGATGGAGTTATAGCTGAACTTCTAAAAACAGGTGAAGAAATAATCTATGAACTCTTAGCAAAACTATTTACTTTATGCCTGAAGAAAAATTATATACCAACAACATTGAAGAAGGCTACCCTAATTCTGATACATAAAAAAAAGTGAGAAGGCTTGATGAACTACTGATTTATCAGTGGTCTACAAAGTGCTTGCAAAAGTCTTAGCTCATAGGCTTTGTGTGACTCTGTACCTAGCACAACCAAAAGAACAGGCAGGCTTTAGTACAATGGACCATATTCAAGTTGTACAGCAGATTATTGAACGGCGTAATGAATATCTATTACCACTCTTGGTTTCATTGACTATGAGAAAGCCTTTGATTCACTTAAAACTTGTGTAATACTTAAAGCATTATGAAACCAATGTGCAGGAGCCCTACATCAAATCAGCATACACCAATGCCACAGCAGGAACTCATTTCAATGGAAACACTCTACTATGGGAATATAGAAAGGTATAACACAGGGTGACACAATATCTCCAAAATTATTCAGTGTGCCTAGAAGAGATATTCAAACTTCACGATTGGGAAGGGAAAGGTCTGAAGATAAATGGGAGATATTTAAGCCATTTACTTCGCAGATGACATAGTTAACTTTACTTCAACTGCACATGAATTGCAGACTTGTATCCATGAGCTCTAAATTGCTAGCAGAACAGCAGGCCTAAAGAAGACCCAAGTTATGTTCAGTACCTATGTCCAACCAGTAATAAAAATCAATAGTGAGGAATTAAACAAGTAGATCATTACATATACTTAGGACAACAGATGAATGGAACAAAATATCATGGATGAAATTAAAAGGCACACAATGCTTGGGTGTTGAAAACGTTTCGAAAATTATATTCAAAAGCCAACTATCATTATGCCTGAAGACAAGTTTTTAACCAGTGTATTCTTCCTATACTGACATATGACTGTAAAACATACACTGAATGCAAAAGAAATTTAAAAATTAAGAACAATGCAATTTAGTATGGAAAGAAATATGCTTGGTATCACAAAAGGAATACATGAATAAGAAATCAAACCAGAGGAAGAGTGAAACATCTGAAGTGGCAATGGGCTGGGCATATTGCTCAAAGACAAGATCAGTGATGGACAAGTACTGGATTGGATTCCATGAGAGGAAAAACAACCATGATACCTATTGATATCATCAGCTTTGCAGGAGTGCCGTGGACAGTTTAGGAGTAATCTTGGAAAGGCCTTCATCCAACAGTGGATTGACAATTGCTGATGATTCCTGTCTATTCCTCAAACTTAGAAGACCACATTCTATCAGTCTAAGTTTTGGTTATCTGACACTAGATCTTTTCAGTTGTCTCCCAAGGACTTGCATAATCATATGTGTTCCATATTCTAGATGTTGTCTTGTTAAAGTTTTATATAAATTGAGAGAATAACTTCTTTCTTATTAGCATTTACTTCAATAGTGTAATTAAATGCACTGTAGCTTTATCAACTGCTTACTGACAGGTTGGGCAGATCAAAGCTCTGTTTCTTTGTGCTCCCATATTCTTTATAAATGCTGTTCCCATTCAAGTTACTTTTTTCTAAATCTTATCTGATCTTGCTACAGTCTTTTCCCATCAAATTTCATTTCAGACATCAGAGGTTGATAATTTTTTTTTGTAGTGAAGAGCCATGTGATTTTAAAAAAAAATATATTCATAGCTTCACCTCAGCTCAAGCTAAGGGGGGGGGGGTTAGAAATGGAATAGTGGGAATATATTAAATATTTTTTGAAATATTTATTAATAGTGAAAAAAGAACAAAAATCCAATTAAGTACAACTTGATTTGCTGCTGAACTTCTTGAGTGGGTCTCAACATCAGGTCAGTATTTTGTAATTTTCATCTTTTAAAGATGCTGGGAGACTCATCAAGACTTCCTTGATTTTTTTTTTTTTTTTTTTTTTTTTAATAGTTCATGTTTAAAAATCTTTATTTGCAGGAAACAATAACTGAAATCTAAACACAAAGGTTTTAAAATTTCTGCATGTCCTGTAAGTTATTCTATGCATCAAACATAGATTTCTTGCATTGAGAACTGATTATTTTGTTCCTGTTTTAAATATTTTTTACTTGTTACCACTGAAACAATTAACCTTTTGACATCTTGCAGTATATGGTTTAAATCAGGGGTTCTCAACCTTTTCCAATGGCATACCCCTATATTTAATTCAAGATAATAGATGTACCAGTAAGGCAGTGAGTGGCATGCGTACCATAGGTTGAGAATCCATGGGTTAAATGAATGCCACATGTTGCTCACCCCAGTCATACATACTTTTTGATAATACCATCTTTCTTAGAATTGTCCTAAGAACTTTAATTTCTATTTACTCATTTTCTACTTTTAAAATCTGTTTCTGCTACGTAAGACAAATTTAGGGAAAAAGTAACGTTTGTTAATTTAAAACTTGCACTTCAGTGGGACTTCACTGTCCCAAAGTGAGCTACCTACAATGTTAAAATGCTTTGACCTGTGTGATATCCTCCAACATGTCCATGTTTAGACATCAATCCAATACTACTGAAATAGTTTTTGTTACTCTGCTTGCTCGTCAACTTTAATACAGTGGTATTTTTTCCCTATAATTTGCTATTAATATATAACAAATAATTGTGTCACATTGCTAAATTTGTAGCTCTTCAATGTATCCAAACTATCAATTTTCAAGTAGTTCTTTTGCCTTTCTGGTTAACTGTCTATGATATTATTTGTCACCATAGCATTGAAAAGCTATGGAAATTTTATTATCAACTTTGGCATATTCCTGATTATAAATTTCTTTTCTGAACTTTCTCAGACTTCCTGTTTAACTCAAAGGGTTTTTACAAATCAAGAAATGCAATAAATGTGTTTTTCCAAATTCTTAGTCTCTTTTCTTTATAGGTTAAGTCAGTTGATCTCCCTTATTCTCATTGCCATTGTCCTTTCATAAATCTTTGCATAGTGATAGTGTTATTCCTTGATAATTACTACACTTTCTTATATACTTTCATTATCCATGTGGATGATGAGGCCGAATGAACTTTTTCCACTTCTGTGTCCCTGGAGAGTCCAAACAATTCTATCCAGTTTGTCGCTTGTTGTGATTTGGTTTTTAAGTCCTCTTTTATTTTGTCTATCGATCTAATTCTCGGCTTTTGGCTCTTTTACCTTCCATTGTTGTATACAGGGCTTTAGTTGGTAATCTTTGTTCCCATTCTGGTCATATGAACAAACCATTGCAGTCTTCTTTCTTGGGTTTTGTCTATTGTTATTTCTTGTTTTAGTTGTTTCCTTAGTATATCCTCTTAGTATATAGTCTTTGTTTCTTAGTATATCCAGCAGTGATACTCCAAGTAATCTTCTTAGCCAACCCATTTCAGTAGTTAATAATTTTTTTCTCTTCAGCTTTTTTGAGACTCCAGCATTCATTTCCATAGAGGAGTATTGGGAGGGCCATTGTCTCATAGATTTACTTTTGTTACTTGTTTTATGTCCCTTGACTTCCATATTTTAAGTCTTCCAAAAGTTTAGGATGCTTGACTGATTCGTCTGTTTATATCTTCTAATTTCACCATTGTACTCAATTACTCCTCCGAGGTAGGTGAAGTTTTCTATCTGCTCTAGATTCTTACTATCAGTTTCAATTTTCAGATTAGTGTTTCTTTTTCCTATTTGCATAATTTTTGTTTTGTCTATATTTAGGTTTAATCCAAATTTTATACATTCTTCCTTTATTTTATCACAAATCCATTGTAGATCTTGCTTGCAAGTAATGTAATATTGTCTACAGATTTTAAATTTGTTATATTTTTCCCATATATTTTGATTCTGGTTCCTTACTGGTTGCATCTTCCAGTGTAAGACTGAACAGGTCCAGTGAAGATTGCATCCCTGTCTTACTCCACTCTCTGTGTGGAACCTGTTGATTAAGGTGTTCTCCATTCGTACCACTTCCAGATTACTTGTATAGATTCTTTGTTATTCTTAGTTTTGTTGGGAATTCCAAATTTTTTTCATAGTTTCCCATAGTTCTCTTCTATGGATTAAATCAAATCCATACAAGAGAACTATGAAAAGAAATTCAATCAAGTCTGATTGAATCCTCTATGTAATGGAACAATAATCACCTTGGTCTAATCAGTAGGTATCATTGGTATCTTGCTCCAGATCATTCTAAAGATGTTAGTCATTTATTTCAGTCCTGAACTGCCAGATGTTCTAATTCAACAGGCAAATCAATTGTCTCAGAGGATTTTTCATTCATCTCTTATGCTTTATCAACTCTGCAAGACCTATTTCTGTTAAAGATGAAAGCCAAAAATTATGGTTTCCATCTTTTGTTTAACAGAGCTTAAATAATGTTGCTTTGAGTTTCATTTCAATCTCTATTAAAAAAAAAAAAAAAAAAAAAAAAAAAAAAAAAAAAACCTCTCATTGCTGCTTCTGTTCTTCATTAATTTATATAAACGCTATTTGTTACCATCAATAACTTCCAGCTAAAGTGTAAATTCAGTTCATATTAACTCCCAATAAAGTTTTTTTTTTCTTCCACTTTTCCTTTTCTAATTATTTCATCTTGAAATTTTTCTCATTCTTCATATGTTATCTATAATTAACTCATTGAGCTTTAAACCTGATCCAACCCAAATTCTTTCTCTGTTTCAGCATCCATCACTTCTGCTTTATTTCTTGCCATAAGCCTGTGATTCCATTTAAGGCACCATAGCAAAATTTTGATGTCTCCATGACAAAGATGAAATCTGCCACAAAATGTTGGAATGTCTCAACTGATTTATATCGCCTTGAGGAAAATAAAATATCAGTGGCATTGTGTGCCCATTTCTGAAATAGAAATCTTCTGAAGTCACTGAAAGGTGGTAAGGTGTCGATTCCAATTGTTGTTCCTATGGTTTGGAGGGAACCAAGCAATTATGCAAATGACTACTACTTCTGCATGGTGCCACCTGTTTCAGGAGGCATGAGGAAAAAGAAGTGGACAATAGCATACCTGAATATACCATCTGCACTCTGACCAGTTCTGCATGGTGAACTTCCTCATCCTGAACGTCTGAAAGAATTTTCCATCGATTCAGAGGATGAGGACAGAGGCAAGCCGATATCAGGTTCTCCTGAGCCGAGCCTTTGGCATCTAATGATGATCCATATGTTGGCCATGGCATCATCTGTGTCGCACATTCTCACACAAGAACTGAACGATCTGGAGCTCTCGAAGGCCAAAATGGTGTTGCAGTGATCAAAACTTCTACAATGGAATCTTCTCAAAGAAAATGTCTGAATGACTTTGTTTCACACTTGTCATGAGTAGATTGTGCCTTACTTCTGAAAGGAAGATTGTGTTATGCTATGATGTAGATCACCTGATGAATGCTCTTAGAATCAAACATGATTCAAATAGTGACATAGACTCGTCGAAATTAAGTCTCGAGGCAGTGGTGTTGCTGCATAATGGAAACCAGCTTCCATCTGTTCCAGTTGGACACGCTGTCTACGTGAAAGAAACCTACGACAACTTAAAACAGCTGTTGGACTGTCTTCAGTATACAGCTAGCATCTTTGTGGTGACTTGAAGGTAGCGTCAATGTTGATGGATCTGCAGCTGGGATATATGAAGTACTGTTTTTTTGCGTGACTGGGACAGCCCAGCAAGGACTTCGCACTATGTGAAGAGAGACTGACCTGCGATGAATCTTCTTTCCCAGAGGAAATTGACCTTTCCCATAGAGAAGACTGTGCAACACTCAGCACTAGCAATAGTGCACAAAATTCTGCTATTACCCCCTACACATCAAACTCGGTTTGGTAATAAACTTTGTAAAAGCCCCATGGATCAGATTGGATCAGCTGACGATCAGTATGCAAAAATTAAGGAGGGAGTTTTTGTGGATTCTCAGATCTGATTCATTGACGAGAAGTTTGACAACCTGCTACAGGGTAATGGGAAAAAAAGCTTGGGATGTATTTCATGTGGTGTCAATTAACTTCCTCAGATTTGTCAAGGCAGAAAAACCACAAGGAACTGGTTAAGGACTTGTCTCTGTATCACAAACTTGGCTGCAGTCCTAATAATCCTGTGGCTTCCTTTCTTTGAGAGGGTTGCAACTGATTACTAGGGAGATATGATGCAAGGTTGTTTCCCATTGCCTTCCTTGCCATAAGTATTTATGACTAGCCATGTGTGTTCACAGGACCGGTTTGCCTGTTTTTAGGGATGAAAAATCCTCTACCTCCATATGAGACTGGTTAATTCACCTTTAGTTGAAAGAGACCAGATAAAGGTTCCTCACTCGTAGATGGAATTGAACCCGGGTCTTTCCGACCCAAGGACTTTGTCTATACTGAACTTGGACTATGAGGACGCTTTTGGCTATAATATGTCCTTAAAAATACTTGCTCCATTCTCACTTGGATTTCTTTTCCAATGACAACTGCAGCATGGTTAGCAATGAGCATGGTGAACATGTCCATCAGGAAATTGCAACAGTACCAGGAAAAGTTGTCTACTTCCATGTTGGCTGACTGCTGTTATATGCTTGCTAGAGATGATCCTGAGCAGCTATACAAGACGACAGGGAAAGTGATGGCAGACATTTACCAGTATATGATGAGTGCATATTACTCTATTATATAAGAAACTTGTGGATCTAACCATAGCCAATTTTGCATTTTTACTGTCATATTTGTGTTCAGCACCTCAAACTCTATAAGAAATGACCAAATTAATATTGGGGAATGACTTTTGTAAAATTTTGTTCAGTGTAATCAAAGGGATCAAATTATCATTCTTTTGTTTGGTATTTCTGATAAATACTAACTTGTATTGCACTTAATGTAGCTGCATAGAAGTTGGGTATGAGATATCAACTTTTCTTGCATCTGTATGCAAGATATACAGATGTGGCTTTCAAGATTTTGAAATCAGATATTAGAAAAATTCATTCTTGGATGTCAGTCAGAAATATGGAGATTGCAATAATGGTATAACTTATACAGCACACTCAAAAATATTTAATGGAAATCGCTCCTCTTAAACTCACTAGTTTCATTTAAAAAAGTGAAAGTTTCTCTTAAGTTTTGTCAACCTATATTCTTTATTGATTACCTATTCCCTCAGCCCATACTGCTTGCGGGGGGGGGGGGGGGTAACTATATGCTACCATACTAGGGAGATGATTATGAGCAAGATGGTTTCCTTTTGCCTTCCTTGCCATAGTATATTTTATGGTTTTAGCCATGTGTTTTCACTGCAACAACCATTAGTCGAGTTCAACACCTTTCAAGCCATTCTTGTATAGACCTTTGTGGACATTTTGGGGAGTATTGTGTTGATATGGGAGAGGACCTTCACCAAACTTACCATGAAGTTGGAAGTACAGAAGTGTGTGGAATATCAGGTTGCAACATTAACTTCACAGCAAGCAACACATATGGGCAGGCAGAATTCTGACATCTGCAAAACCTATCCACTGGATGGCCTGACGAAGTATGATTCATCAGACCAGAGAAAGTTTTCATGTTTTACAGTACATGACTGCAAGCTTTACACCATTCCACGTATGCTTAGCATTGCTCTTGCTAATATTAGGCTTGTGTGACCATGGAAACCCATGTTTTTTTAGCTCCCAGCAAGCAGCTGTAGTTCTGGCTTTACTTGCATAGAAATTTTGGAACTTGGTAGTGAGTTGCAATGAAGGACCATTTTTTCATGCCACAAGCATTATCAGCTCCAGGGCATTTTCACTTCACAGTAACCACCTGTTATTCATTGGAGCAGCTGCAGCAAGGTAAACATTTCCTGAACTGAGTTGTTGCAAAAGTGCTATCCTATGATAGTGGCATTGTGAAAGTTGTTGAGCTCTTCAGTACAGTCTACTTTACTGCTAATGTTTATGAAGAGTGCAAGACTTCCCATTATTCCTGTATCAGCCATGGTTGTGATGTATATGACCATGAAAGGTGTTTGGATGTTTTTGATCAGATAGTGTATAGAGATAATCTTTTGAATGATGATCTTGGAAAAATACCACATTGTGCAAAGAAGCCATTTTCAATAACTTAGTGAATAGCTTTAACTCTAAAATACTTATCAGACTTCCATGAAGTCGAGGACTCATTGAGGGAGACTGAACATTATCCAAACCAGCTATCATACCCTATCCTTAAACCGAATCACATTAGATGCACTCACCCACTGCTTTGTGAGAGAAAAATCTATCTAGCCCCTTTTTTAACCTCAAGCAAACTTAACTTCCATGAATTCCATCATATATTTTTCCCATGTTCCGTATAACAAAAAATTCCATCACACAACATCCTACAGCACCTATTCAGAAGTTTATAGACCTATTGTATCTCTCCTTTTACCCCTGTTGATCAGAGTCGGTAGTCCATGATATAATTTGTCCTCATAATCTAAATTCAATAATCCAGACATAACCTTTGTAACTCTTCTTTGCATTCTTTCCACAACTTCTTTATTGCCTTGGAACTAGGACATCATATCAAGGTACCCTTCAACATTGCAATTGTCCTCTGAGTTGTATTTGCAACTTTTGCTTACATACATTACCTTTGAACTTCAAATTCCTATGCATCATTATGCCAAGATCCTTATCCTCATCAGTTCTTATTGCATAAACCTGCTAATATAATCAGCCGTTGGAAATCTCATCACACCAAAGTGTATAACTTTACACTGTCCTTCGATTTCCATGGAAATCTCTTTAAATAAATGTGGAGTATCAAAATTCCCAATAGTTTGTTTTTTTGACTCACATTCCTTCATCTGTCAAATGGACAAAGGAAAATCAAACAAAAAAACAAACTATTGCGGATTTTGGTACTCCACAAAAGGTACTGACGGTACTAACCTTGAGTAGAGGGCTTCTGACGCCCTCTACCTGTCGCTTGATATTTTGGAATCCACAATTTTTTTTTTTTTTTTTTTTTTTTTAATTGGAAAGTTACTGACGAATGTCTACGATGCCAAAAGCATTGGTACAGCCAAACAGAAAGTGCACACATTCTCTAATAAAGTTCTATGTAATCTGTGTTCGTCTTATACATATATTAACTTAAATACTGGAGATTTTATTTGGTGTGGTTAAATTACTGCCTAAAACTATGAGGCTAATGTGTGTGTATAACTTAACTGTGTTCTGCATGATGAAAAAAAAACCGAGTTTTCTAGAGGGAAAACTCTGCAACAACCATATCAGGCCTGCTAACTTACCTTCAGATGAAATGCTTTTTTTTTTTTTTTTTTTGAAAAGCTCTTATGACATCCTAGACCAGATCAACAGCATCATTTTCTTCAACGATGATTGCTGTATGTGTATTTGAGTCTACAGTTCATCTCTGAATGCTGTTCAACTTTGATTCATTTTAAAATTTTCTTGCACACACTTCTTTCAATATGCATTCAATCCTAATGCCTTTTATTCTCCTCTTGTCCATGAGGGTGTCCGTTGACGTCTAAGTAGTGTATTTAACATGAGCATTATTCCAGTGCAAACGAGACATGAGCAACAACTAAAAACAAGAAGACAAGCTGCACATGGCACAAAGATCTGTAGAGAGAAGAATGTCACATAACAAAAAGGGTTAGAAATGTCTGGAGTAGATAATATTGTGAAGAATTGTAAAGCATGTAAATGAAGATGGATTGGTTGTATTAGAAGATTAACAGGCAAACATAAACTAAATTAAGCACTTAGTGGGAACAGTCAACAGTAACCAATTAAAAAAAAAAAAAAAAAAATCAGCTAACGCCTTTTTATTCCCGTATACGGGGAGTAGGCAAGGCCATTTAGCCTTATCTAACTTTTGGAGACTGAGTGGGCAGTTCAATCTCCACTGGTACCAATCAGAGATAGATGGCCCAAGGCTATCACTAATTAAGCAGTGCACAGTGAAGAGAGACTGCTCAAATGTGCCGCCATCTCGTGGTCCCTAACACAACATATTTAATGTCTGAAATAATGTGGGTTCTATGGTCGATTTTCTTGAGTTTACGGGACGAAAAACCCAAGTTTCCGGGAGGAAAAACCTGCTTGCCCCTGCCAGAGATTGACTAACTCGGGAACTGGTTGAAAAAAAGGCTTAGAAAAATTTCCTCTAGTCGCCGACTAGACTCGAAACCAAGTCTTCCTTCGTGCGGGCAAGCACCACATCTACTGAGCTACACAGGCCCTAATATAGGAGGTAACCAATATAGGAGGATAATCTACAGAAGTTTGACATGGGATGTGGATATTGGGATAAAGAAACTAGAAAATTAAGGAGGAGGCCAGCATTTGCTAGAAAGAAGTTAAAGAATCAAATATACATCAATCACCCTACTCTCAGATTGAATGATAATGTCATTCATAGCAGAGCTTTATGATTTTGAATAAAAATTGGTTGTCAGATGTCAGATATCATTTTGCAAGAATGAGCCTAACACAGATGCAATGTCAAACTTCAGTTTTCCAGTTGTATAAATGATTGTACAAAATTGACAGTGGATTGCTAATGCCAAAATGAAACATTGTCTGTGCCCCTCACAAACCTCATTATGTGTGTTCATGCTCCGAGACCAAGTCGATGAGTCTGCATGACTACCTCAATCGTCAACCTTGATCTTGCAGTAGTCCAGGAAAAGCTTTGAAGAAGATTGTAACTTTCTAACAGTAGAGTGTGGTGGAAGTGGAATGGTATTGGTCTGTTTTTTGTGGTATGAAATCTTACTGCTGGACTTCATAATCACATAACTTATGAAAGTGCATTGAAGGACTGCATCTGTTATGAAGACCCAAAACCCAAGTCACACAGCAATTGGCTATTTAGATGTTATGGGCAAAGCAACCAAGGCTATAAGGTGTTTTACAGCGAATTCAAATTTGACTGTATGTATATTTGTGGAATGAAGGGAAATGTGAGCTGAAATGTCCTAGAAGACAACATCATTAGCACAATATATAATTTCGTAGGTGAATAATACAAGTTAATATCCCACAAAACATATAATTACATGGAAGATTTATAATGTAGATTTAATGCTGAATACAGGCCAAGGATAAGCCTACTCATTAAGCTTAGCTATTATCATATATTTGCAGTAAAATTTAGGAAAGGATCTACATGAAACTTAAGTTTCAGAAATGTAAATATTTGTAATATTTTGTGTATATTTCTCAGCTGTTCTAATTGTAAATAATATTCAGTGCAGTGAAAGATAGTTCATGAATATTGATTCTTTCAATGAACTTCTGCATAACAAGCTTTTCCATTATTTTTTAATACTATTGAGGTCAGAGCAATAAGGCAATTTGATGGTTCATTTTTATTTCCCTTTTATGGGAACAGGCTGGATGAAGGTTTGCTTCCAGGCTGTAACAGTGAGTATGACAAGTTGAAGAGATTGCAGAACATGTGAGTTCTTGAGCACAATCTTTTAGTACAACAGGAGGATTGCTGAGGATTTTTCTGTTATCCTGCTGGTGAAATTTCAGAGAAGGCATACTGTGGATAATTTGTGGAATGGTAGGAGTTATGCATTAGTTTATGTATTGTCAGTATGGCAGTTAGAGGAAAAAATTCATGCTAAGAGGTCTGTCTGCCTTATCTTTGGGAGACGTTACCATTGTACTATTAGGATATGCGGAAACATGGAGGGACAGTATTTGCATACCACAGTCCTGGGTAGAGGCCAGAAGGCACATTTGCCATTAGGACATTGCTTTGGATAAGTTTTGGTATAACAGTTGTGCATTTCTTGTATCATATGCTTTCTAGTCATTTCCCATACAGAGCTCCTCATAATCCCTCACCTTATAATTCTACACATATTCATTGTAGCTCCTCATAATCCCTCACTTTATAATTCTACACCTATTCATTCACCTCCCAAACCAATACTCCATGATCATTCTAACAGGTGAGAGCAGGAAATATGTAAAATGCAAAATTGTGGAATTAGAAATTTTGTATTCTAGAGCAAACAAAATCTAAACTTGTTTTTACTATTTCCAGGACACTAGATCTAAACTGAATGCATACAAAAACCAAAATTGGAAACTTCAAATATTCTATGAAAGTTGAATAAAGTACTGCAGATATTTTAAGCAGTATAAAGCCTTTAGTACACCCTGAAGAAAGTAACAGCATTTAAAATGCAGCATCATAGCTTTATTACTACTGTAGTTAAATTGTTTAACCACATTTATTAGTTTAAGCATCTTTTATATCTTGCTGCATATTAATAAAACTTGTAAATGCAGCAAGATATAAAAAATAGGTTTACTCATAACTTGATAATAATACTGATGTATTCTTATTTGAGGGGAAAAAAATTCATACAAACAGTAAATATTTGTGTGAATATAAACATTAAATATATTATATTAAAGATATTGTAGGTCTTTTCCATCAATATATTTCAAATATAATGGCAATTATAGCCAATATGTGCTTAATCTCAAAAATATAATTTTTTTTGCATAATGACAATACTTTCATTATATATGCAAAAGGAACAGATTTGTGTTTTCTTCATCTTTGATGTGTCTGAATAAAAAGTTTATTCCCAGATGTTCACCTTCACCTCTAGTACCATTTGCTCAATGCAGTATGTTCATTCACATACTATAGAAGCATTTTTGATTGATACATTGTACCAAAATGAAGGCATCCAACATATCTCAGATCCACTTATAACAGAATGATATAAGAAGTAGCATTCCTTGAATATGTCTTTGATATTCCATTAATTGGTTAGGGAATATTTATGAATGTATGGAAAACAACTTTCAGATGAAGTGCATTAGGATGTGCGGTTTATTGATCAACGAACAGAACGGTTTTCCTTTCATATCCATATTTTATGGATAGTTGTCAAGTGTAAGGTTTTGAGATTGGTTAAACAATGATGGTATGCAGAGTATACACTTGGTGGGGTAACTTTAACAAAAGTAGAGGAGATGATAGATCTAGGAGTGATGGTGGACAGGGGCCACATTGTACAAGTTGTGAAGACATCACATCGAATAATAGCAATGATGCAGAGAACCCTGCCATGCAGAAATAGAGAGGTTATGATTCCATTGTATAAGGCCTTGATCAGGCCTATGAATTATTGTGCACAGATTTGGTCGCCGGGTTTTCATGGTGATGAGGATATGTTGGAAAGGGTACAGAGATAATTCACAAAGGTAGTCAGTGGTCTTCGGAATGTGGAGTATGAGGACAGATTGAGGGAATGTAAGTTGCAGAGCCTCGTGAATAAGAGGGAGAGGATATGATTGAAACATAAACTGGTCAGGGGTTATTATCAGGTAGACATGGAAGAGATTTTTTATAGAATGGGAGAGGGGGAGTAGAACAAGAGGCCATTGTTGGAAACTGTATAAGGAGGGTGTGAGCAAAGGAGTGAGAAGCAGGTTCTTTGCATGGAGGGTGGTTGGTGAGTGGATTGCATTGCCTGAGTGTGTTGTGGATGTGGACACTTTGAATCAGTTTAAGACTCTATTAGATGAGCATTGTATGCAATAGTGAGTACCTCCCACAATGAGTCTCTGACTCCATGGAGGTCGGGTGTTGATAATATTTTATCTAATTTCTGGCTGGTAGCAGTTAAACATTGTAAAACTTGGTATTTGCCACTTATCCCAAGTGCAAGTGGCAGAAGTTTCTCTCTCTTCCATCAGCCATATTATAGAGTAAAAGAATTGTTCTCTCTATAGCATTTGCTTCAAGTCTGACAAGGGTCACTTTTATTGCTGATCTCTTTGATTAAAGTCTGAGTTTTTTTTTTTTTATATATATATCATTGTGGACATAATTTGGCACATTTTCTTTCATAAAAGTTTTTCATTCTCCACAGATTTACACTTTTAGGATCAACTAATTCTGTCTTTGCTTGAAATTTGTGATGCTAACTGCTTTGCACTATGTCCTTCATATTGTGTCACTAATGCTATGCTACTGATATCCTTAAGCTGAACAGTTAATAATAACTGATTCTTTGGTAGTTTCATTTTTTTTTTTAAATTTGGGAATTGTTCAGGTTACATCAAACAAATTTCAATTTCTTTTCTTTCTTTTTTTAAATGAAATTTATTTAAGTTTTTTTTTTTTTTTAATGACACTCACATCCCATAAAGTTTAGACATAGCATGTTGGTGCTGTTAGCAGCTTTTTATTTTTAACCTTACTCATAAAAGATTGGAAACCTGTAGTACATGCTAAGGGTTATTTCACATGTGGCATCAGTGCATGCCGTATGGTCACTCCCAAACCTTTTTTTTTTTTTTGCGAGTGAAGCTGCCTGCTAGAAAAAGTAAGGTTGCAGATGTCCTTTTCACAAAGAGTTAAATAGGACAATCATGAACATCTGTGCCCATGGCAGGATCTGAACCTACAGCCTCTTAGCTGGAGAGCAGATATGCTAATCATCATTCAACCAGGCCAGCTTACTAAGGGCTCGGGCCAAAATAAACAAAACATGAATTCAGGTGGTTGAAATAACAGTATGTTTAAGATAAGAGTGCCACAAGTGCAAAGACAACACTATTAAAAGCAGTTAAAAGAAAAGAAAAATAAAAGGGGACAGCATTGATGAATTAGTATTGTCCAAAGAAGGACAAAATATGGATTATCCAAACTGTAAGGTGGTGGTGAAGTATTATAATTTTTTTTTCCCCTTGTGGTATGGAATACCAGCCTGGTTGGCTGAGTGGATATTATACTTGCTTTCTAACTAATAGGTTGTTGATTCAAATCCCACTGTGGGAATGGATGTTTGCAAAAACCTGTTGTGAATGAGCTTGAATAGCTCCTCGACTTTACAAGGCGTGTCTTTTATTAAAAAAATTGTCCATTTTTTCCTTCCCAAACTATCATGAACAGAATGGTGTAATGTACCTCTGTTCTAATAACTCTACACTTATGAAATACTCTAGTGAAGCATTATATCTTTTCTTGCAAGCAAGATAAATATTCTGTGTCATCCAGGGAACATCTCTTGTTGGAACTAAGTCCACTTCATTTGATTTGAGAATAGCAACATACCTCTAAGACACTAGCCAGCTCTGAACATTTGAGTAAACTCAGTTTGGCAGTTGTTGGATGAAGTGCACAAGTGAGAAATTATACTTGGAGACTAACATAATTGTCAAAAACTCAAGATGTGAAGAATGGAGGTTAATTTCACACGAATCATTAAAAGTTTATCATGAAAACTAAATGTGCAATAGAGGACAGAGGTAGATGTAAGCTAGAGTGCTTCTTATTTTTGAAGTTTAGTTTTTTGCATGAGGCACTCTTTCATTATGTTTTATATAAGTAAAAAAACAAACTTATTGAATGTTTATGGATCGTGACGATAGGTTAAAGTTTGCATAATAAGCATAACTACTTCCTCCAACACTGAGTTGATAAATGGAGCCTGAATCCATTTCAAATGAAATATGGACAAAGATCTGTTGTAGTTGCCTTGCCATCACCATATTTCAAAAATTTCTTGGAATCTGTACTGCTGCTCTCATTTGAACCTTCCACAAGCCCAGAAATACTTCTGTTGAAGTGGTTTCAAAAATCGTGGGCAATCTGACCATTCTAGCTTCCAAATAATGTGATGATTGAAAATGCCACAGCAGCTTGGCATTGCTGGTGAGATGATTGAGGAAATTACAGGTAATTCCTTGAGTTGACTAATATTTTCTTGGAGGACATTCCCAGTTAAAGGAATAAGCTTCAATGTGCTGTGTAGATGACAAATGCCATCTATGCTTTGAAAATCTGGATGTTCAGGAGCAGTGGCATCTCGTGGCTTGAAATCGTGGGGGGTGATGCAACTTTCGAAATATACATACACACTAATTACAATGCATACGTGTTTGGATAAAATATCCAAATTATGGTAAAAATTAAACATGAAAAAATATTGTTTATTATCGATAAAATTATACAGTTTAGTATAATTCAAAATTATTTAAAAATAAAATATATTCTTGTTTTGTTTCATAAAAAAATATTGTTTATTATTATTATTATTATTACCACCCCAAGACCTCATGGAGTCAAAGACTCATTTGGGAGATCCTTTTATCACACACATACAGCTCATCATATTATTATTACCACCCCAAGACCTCATGGAGTCAAAGACTCATTTGGGAGATCCTTTTATCACACACACACAGCTCATCATACCGTGTTTTAAACACCTTCAAACCCTTTGCAAACACCACATTCTCAGGCGAGGCATTCCAATCATTCACAACTCTGCATGAAAAAAACCTGTCTCTCACTCCCCTACTCACACCCTCTTTATACAGTTTTCAGGGATGACCTCTGGTTCTCCCCTGATTATCGATAAAATTATACAGTTTAATATAATTCAAAATTACTTAAATATAAAATCCATTCATTTAATTGTAATGGATTTACAAATTTTGAACATTACAATTAAATCCTTTAATTGTAATGTCCAAATATTTAAAAAGGCGGAGTAAACACGATAAGCACTAGGAACACTACTACTGGCGCAAACTGCATAAAAACAGTGGAACTGTGCGACGGACAGTGCCGCATTTATGCTAATACCTTGCATCTCACTATGACGTGCATATGCTTGCGCGCATAGGAAATACTAGCAGTATGACACTGTGGTTCAAGCGTCCTTCACCTTCCTAAGTGTTGCAAGATGGATTTTTATTATTTTTTATACAAAATAAGAGAATTGTTGATAAGATTAATAAACTAATAAATAAATAAATAAATAAATATATATATATATATATATATATATATATATATATATATCGAGAAATTGGGGTTGCTACAGTTCTGCAGTGCTTATGCATGAGCTGCCTCTGTTCAGGAGTCAGTTCAAATTAACAAAGAAGGATTGAGAAGAAATCTTGGACAGCTGTGTATTCATGTTAGGCTCTATGTTAATGCCTGGTTCCAAGCTCTATCTGCTGTGTCTGTTCCTGAAGGACATTTACTCTACAAGGAAATAAAGGAATTGATCACATTGCTACTTTCGATGACGAAGGTGAGATAGTGCCATTGCATAAGGGCGGTAACCGACTGGAAGTGTCTAATTATAGGCCAGTTTCTGTGTCATAAGTAGTTAAGGTGTTGGAGAAATTAGTGAGGGACCATAATACAGTGTTGGGCAGATGAGGGTAATGCTATCTGAAAGAATCAACATGGATTTTTTAAGAGGCACTCTTGCTTTAGTAATATGATTGCATTTTATAATAAAGTGAGAAGAGCATTTTTTTTTGGATTTTGCAAAGGCATTTGACAGGGTACCACATGATAAGCTGATACTTAGTTGCAGTCACATGGGTTTAGATGTTGGGTTAATCAACAAGGTGAGATAGTGCCATTACATAAGGGCGGTAACAGACTGGAAGTGTCTAATTATAGGCCAGTTTCTGTGACATAAGTAGTTAAGGTGTTGGAGAAATTAGTGAGGGACCATAATACAGTGTTGGGCAGATGAGGGTAATGCTATCTGAAAGAATCAACATGGATTTTTTAAGAGGCGCTCTTGCTTTAGTAATATGATTGCATTTTATAATAAAGTGAGAAGAGCATTTTTTTTTGGATTTTGCAAAGGCATTTGACAGGGTGCCACGTGATAAGCTGATACTTAGTTGCAGTCACATGGGTTTAGATGTTGGGTTAATCAACTGGATTCAGGATTGGCTGTTTGATAGGTATCAGAGAGTTGTGTATGGCAGGACAATATCAAGGAAGCAGAAGGTTACAAGTGGGGTTCCTCAGGGCTCAGTACTGAGACATGAATTGTTTAACCTGTATATCAGTGACATTGTCAATGGACTGCAAGGAGATATTCAGTTATTTGCAGATGATGTGAAGCTATGAATGGTTATTAGTAATAGTGCAGATGTGGCAGCCCTAGAAGAGGATTTGAATAAACTATACAGATGGGCAAATTAATGGTTTGATGCAGCAAAATGTAAAGTCTTGAAGCTTGGGATACATTGATGGGAGGATGGATACTGGATTGGAGGAGCTGTACTGGAAGAAGTAGGGAAAATGAGATCTGGGGTGATGCAAATCGAAATTCAGGGAGCATATCGCAAAATTGGTGAAGGTAACCCAGAGGATTGCTGCAATACTGAGAAGGACACTGACCTGCAGAAATAAAAGAGTTATCATTCTCTATAAGACCCCCTGATCAGACCACACTTAGACTATTGTTCTCAGATTTGGTCCCCAGGATTTAAAGGAGATAAATTAACTGTGGAAAGGGTACAGAGGCAGATAACAAAGATGATTTCAGGACTGTACAATGTTAGTTACGAGGATCGGCTGAGGGAATGTGGACTGCAGAGTTTGGTGGATAGGAGAAAGAGAAGTGATATGATTGAGACTTTTAAACTATTGAGAGGCAGTTACAGGGTGGACACTGGGGAGTTCTTTCACTTGGTGGAATAGTGGGAAGGAGCAATGACAAGGGGTCCATCCCTAGAAGTTATGAAAGGAAGCTGTGAGCAAGAGGATGAGGAGTGGTTTCTTTGCATAGAGGGTGGATGAACTGTGGAATACATTGCTTGACAGCAATAACGGTCAATTAGTTCAAGCAGTGGTATGATAGACTTTGTGTTTCCAGGAAGGTCCTCTCACGATGAGTCTCTTGACTTCATGGAGGCCTGAATAATAATAATAATAATAATAATAGTAATAAATTCCTTTTGAGATGAGCAAAAGATTGTTGAAGTTTTAAAGAAGTCCAGAAAAGATAGTCCAATGAAATGAGCTACACTTGCTACAGTAGACCTAGTTGTAATTGATTCTATGCAAATAGAAGAATTCGTGTCATCAAACACTGCGGTTCTTCTCTATCACTGCACTACAATCTGATTTCCTGAACAAGTTAGCTGCTGAATGAAATGAAGATGAGTTTCTCTCATTCTACCAGCAGTTTCTTTTCCTTTTCAACTTACTTTGCCATAGAACTGGTCCAAGAAAGGCTTAGAAAAGGCTCCTTTAGTCAGTGACTAAAATCAAACCTAGATCATTCTTTAGGCGACCTAGTGCTGTGAAATGCAAACACCAGTAGCTCAAGCTCATAATTTATTTATTATTTTATTATATATATATTTTTAATTTTATTTATGTATTTTTTTATTGATCTCAAAATATTTACATATATACATAATCATTTTGAGTGACGTACCAACATGTTATTTTACAAAGTACAGCAACTAAGAGCTGCACATTATGGTTCGTTTTTTCATTAGATATCTATAAAAAATTAATATTTTTTATTATTAAAATTATGATTATATATTATGCATTTAAAACTCGTATGGTTCTGGTTTTAACAATGAAATTCATGCAATTTTTTCTTTCTTTTTTTTTGTATAATGTATAATAATAGTTACTGTAGTTGGTAATTTATAGCTGCGGTTGAATAATATTACATTTTTACAGCATTTATGCAATAACAATAAATTATATATATTTACAATTTTTGCTTTAACGTAGTTAAGTGCAGTTGTAATAAATGTTTTTTTTTGTGTGTGTGTGTGTGTGTGTGTGTGCGTGTGCGTGTTGATCTTGGGTGAGGTGTAATGTCTCAGCTTGCATTCTCGAAGCTGTTTATTATGCTTATCTGAGGATGACACCAATTAGTTATTGTTTATTGGTTTGGTTGCTGTGGTGGAAGAAGGCTGATGTTTGATAGGCGTAATATTCACTACAGGTGTAGGATGAGAAATTCACACACACACACACACACACACACACGCACGCACGCACGCGATAATTTGGAATGTCATGACGCATCACTGAACTGGAAAGCCTGAACTAATATCTTGTGTTTCATTAAGTTTGTAAGGTGTGCAGGATGCATATTTCTCATTCCTAGTATGTCCTTGTAGCTTTTTTTTTTCAGGCTATTATAGTTTTAAAGTTTCTGTATTCAAAATTATTTACAATAGTTCATTTAGCATATCTGGCATGTAAAAGCTTCGTTTTTTTTTAGCTCTATCTAACTTGGGACAGAGAGCAGTTCATTCTCCACTGGTAACCAATCAGGGATAGCTGGCCCAAGAATATCACTAATTAAACATATCAATCAATGAAGAGAGGTGCAGCCACTTCGTGATCCCTAATCCTAACACTATGTTTAAGTTTGCTGGATGAAAAACCAGAGGTTCATGGAGAAAAATCCGCTTGAAGTTGCTGTAGTGGGCGACTAGAATAGAACTTACGATGCTCTTTCTTCGGGCGGTCTAGCATCATGGACAGTAGTAGTAGTTTCTGAAACTGTATTTCAACAAATTAACCTTTTCAAAAGTTTTTTTTTTTCATGAATTTTTCCTGTTTCGTACAGTGAATGCTTACAAATATTCACATGTTCCCCTCTAAGAAAATTGCGATTCAAGAATACGTCAATTATATTTTATTTATTATTTTTTTATGTGTGTTTCCCGCCCACAAAAGTTTATTAGAAACCTATAGGGAAAATTATATATATATATATATAAAAGAGCCTGTGTAGCTCAGTGGATGTGGCGTTTGCATACCACCGCACTTGGCCGCACGAAGGAAGTCTTGATTTCGAGTCTAGTCGGCGACTAGAGGAAATTTTTCTAAGCCTTTTTTCGACCGGTTCCCGAGTTAGTCGATCTCTGGCATGGCAAGCAGGTTTTTCCTCCCGGAAACTCGGGTTTTTTCGTCCTGTAAACTCAAGAAAATCGACCGTAGAACCCACATTATTTCAGACATTAAATATATTGTGTTAGGGTTAGGGACCACGAGATGGCGGCATATTTGAGCCGTCTCTCTTCACTGCGTACCGCTTAAATTAGTGATAGCCTTGGGCCATCTGTCTCTGATTGGGTACCAGTGGAGATTGAACTGCCCACTCAGTCTCCAAAAAGTTAGATAGGGCTAAATGGCCTCGCCTACTCCCGTATATACGGGAATAAAAAGGCGTTAGCTGATATATATATATATATATATATATATATATATATATATAATTTTCCTTTATAAATACCTGAAGAAGGCTGCTATGTGCCGAAACTAGTAGTATTTATCATTAAAATCTTTATATGTTATCTCGGTCTTGTAGTCATTAAATCTATATTTTTTTCAAATGTATAACAACTGAGTAAAAGCTGATCATCACATCTATAGCCTAAATGACGAGGCGTTCCTAATGAACATACAAAGGAATTTTAAAATAACATTGAAGAAAATAGGATTGAAAATAAACAGGTTAGTTTTCCTCAAACGTTGTAAGTTCCACACAGTTTTTCCCAATTTCATCTCTTTCAAAGAAAAGATAACGGAACGCGCTAAAAGAATCTATCGTAAAGCTAAGATGGATCTCCTCAGCGAAAGAATTATAGACACAAAACGTTGTTTAGTTTTTTTGTTCAGCACTAAATGATCTTTAACTCAAAAACTTGAAGAAATTATGGAGAATGTTAACTTACATGATTTTATCATTAACAGTGAAGCACAAGCCACACGAATACAAAACAAGAAAATAAATATACTCTTATCAAGAAATTTAATAATCTAATAAGGACACAAAACAGATCTGGTCATAGTGATGCCCGTATTAATCCTGAAAAGGTTGTAATGAACAAATCTTCTCATATGTTAACGGATGCAGAAACGGATATTCTTAGCAAAGGTCTCAATTTTATTCCCTCACCAAAATTTATCCCTAAAGAATCTCTTCTTACAAAAATAGAAAAAAAGCAAGTTCACTCATTCCTAATCATTTGGCGAAACTTCTTCGTATTGAATCGATTTTCATTATAAATAATGCCAAACCTCCAACAGATAATATTTCAGTGGCTTAAAGAAAAGCCCTAAAAAATCTAAAACAGAACAGTAACATTATTATTTTACCTGCAGATAAAGGCAACTCTACGGTCATCCTCAACTCTGAAGATTACCACAACAAAATGCTTCAATTACTTGAAGATAGTTCAATATATTCAATTCTTCAGGAAGATCCTACAAGAGAATTACAAAACCGTACAAACAACTTGTTAAAGACTGCGAGTGAACTTCCTCATAATATTCGCCTCTCATTACGCTCTCTACATCCTCTTATCCCACGCATCTATGGAGTTCCAAAAATTCATAAAGAAAACATCCCTCTTCGCCCAATTGTGGAAGGAATTGATTCACCTACATATAAACTTTCAAAATATTTAGCAAAGTACCTCAAGTGTTTCTCCAATAAATCTTCATCTTTCATCAAAAACACCACAGATTTTGTTTCTCATATTAAAGATATTCCCATCAATGATAATGATATTCTAGCTAGTTTTGACATTATATCTTTATTTACTAACGTTCCTACGGACGAGGTACTTACATTACTACAGGACAAATTATCCAAAAAAATGTTCACTTTATTAAAGCATTGCATTCATTCTGGTTACTTCAGATATCAGGACTCCATTTACCAACAAAAACAAGGCCTGGCAATGGGCAACCCTTTGTCCCCAGTGCTAGCTAACATCTTCCGTGAAGATTTTGAAAAGAAAGCCATATCTTCCTTCTCATTTAAACCAAAAGTTTGCAAAAGATATGTTGATGATATATTCATTATTTGGAATCACGGGCACACATCGCTCACAGATTTTCTTCGTCATCTAAACATCCAACATCCTAATATAAAATTTACTGCTGATCTAGAAAATAATAACTCCTTACCTTTTTTGGATGTTATGCTTACATGATGCTCTGAAAGATTAAAAATCTGTATGTACAGAAAACCTACGCATACCAATAGATATCTGCATAATCTTTCTCATCATTTTCCACCACAAAAACTTGGAATTATATCTACCTTAGGACACAGAGCACGTTCTCTCTTAAATGAACAAGATGAACTACAAAAAGAAATGAATCGCCTCACTCTTATTTTTAAACAAAATGGATACTCTGAAAAAACAATTAAGAAATTTCTTCTGAATCCTCCTAGGCAGTGCAGAACAGAGACTATTAATTTTAAAGGTAGCATCTCCATTCCATACATTAGCACAGTCTCTAAGAAAATAGCTACAGTCCTTAAAAAATATGATATCAGGACCTTCTTCACCACACTTCCAAAAATCCGTTCTCTAATCAGCCATCCAAAACCTACTCATCACAACCTTAAGTACCCTGGAGTATATAAATTGTGGTGCGATTGCAATATCCCATACTTTGGTCAAACTAACAAATCTATTGAACAACGAATAGAAGAGCATAAGAGAGACATCTCTTACAAAAGATCTCACAACTGCGTTATCCAGCCATGTTCTTTTTTCAAATAATCCTAATGATGACCAACAAAGCCACTCTGTCTGCTGGAATAGATCAGAAAATATCTTTCCAAAATATCTTTCGCTGTGATGATGAGTTTGAAAGGAAAATCGTAGATCAAGGGAAATCCTACTGAACCCGGTCCACTTAAACAACAATTTAAGTTATAACATCCCAGATAGCCATGCTGCAGTTATTCAATATTGGCGTTCATGTGAACCTGCACGCACAAATGCAACAAACAATGGCACGCCAGTTGGAACAACTTGAAAAAATACAACGTTTTTATGTATCGATTATGTGAGGCAATTTGTACCTGTAATTTCCAGTTTTGTTTAAATACTTCAATGTTTATTAGTATTCTTTTCCTTTATAAATACCTGAAGAAGGCTGCTATATGCCGAAACTAGTAGTATTTATCATTAAAATCTTTATATGTTATCTCGGTCTTGTAGTCATTAAATCTATATTTTTTTTCATATATATATATATATATATATTTTTTTTTTAACATATATATATATATATACTTTTTTTTTTAAATTTTTACATTTGTTCTGATTTAACTACCCTATTTCAGAAAATGCTGTGCGAAATTTCTGGATATATTTAAAATCAATCGTTACCATCCAAAACAGATTTCATGACCATCTTTAATGATTTGTCATTTACGATGTCAATGCTCGCTTATTTTATATGATCTAAATCTAATTATTTTTCCTTTCTTTGATTTATTTTTCTTTTTATATTACGCACTGTAATATGTCAGCATAGTGCTGCGAAAATAAACAGTTGTTAATGACTCCAATAAATAGATCGATCTCATTGGATCTGTGAAATTTTTCTAATTTAATTTCACCCATATATATTAGCGACATTTACACAACTGCTGACGAATTATGTAACTAACGCACACTTTAACGGAAATATTAAAAACAAGCAATAAGAACAAAGCAGGCTACGATGAGCGTATCAAATCGATGGTTTTACGTTTTTGTAATAGTGAAATATGTTCCCTAAAGGTAGTTTATATGTCATGTATTTACATCTTCATTATCTGAGCGAATGAAATGGATCTTCAATTTCTCTATCCAAAGCTGGTATGGAATATTTCTTATTTATCGATTTACTTAAGCCTAATGCAATTTGAAAACAAAAAAATGTTCATTTTGCTTTTAGAAAATTTTCGTATAAATTTTACCCCCTCCCCCCGGTCAAATGGTTTAAAACAATAGTGTGGAGATATTTCTCTTGTTTATATGAACGGACATTTTTAAATGACTGTAATATATTTTATAATTTTGATCAGACCAAATTGTATAATCTATCTTTTAGAATTCCAATATGTTCTAATATTTTTTATGGAATAGGAAGTATGGGGGGATTAAGAATGACAAAGTATGAGAATGACAGAAGTGAATATGTGCATGGCATAAATAGTGCAGAAATAGATACACACATATTGCTGAGTGATATACTAAAGAATGTGAGAGAGGTTCAGTAACAAAAACAAGCATCAGTGGGAGTAAACGATGCCAAGTTAAGAAGAAGCAAAAAAGATGTTGTGCTGTATGGGAATTCTATAATTAAGGGTGTGAAGGATGGTAGAGTAATTAAAGCGTGTTATCCAGGGTCAAAGATTAAGGATATAACTAGGGCTGTGAAATTGCAGAAAGATAGAGTGAGTGAGATTATTGCAGTTATAGGGACGAATGATCTACGTAGCGAAAGATTTTCTGTAAGACGGGATTTGAAGAATTTAATGATTGCAATGAATGCAAAGAGTGAGAGTGGAAAGATCATGAGTGTGCTACCACGATTTGATTGTGATGAAATGAACAGAAGAGCAATTATAGTAAATGGAATGGTGTCCAGATTGTGTAAAAGGTTTTGCAAAGAAATGAAACTGAATATTCATTTTATGAATGTCTGGGATGAGTTTGATAAAAGGAAGGAGTATTTTAAGAGAGATGGTTTGCACTTAAATGGATTAGGAGCTTGGCATTTAGAACATTTATTGATAAAGGACAGAGTAAAGGGTCATAAACAGGGAAATGGGATTTGCTAGGGAGGCAGGTGATAGAGTTAGCTGTAAATAGTACTAAGGTCATTAATCGTTGTGAAACTGGGATTAATTGTTCGCAGAATGTTAACAGTAGACAGAGTGGGGTAATTCGCACACAGGGATATTATGGGAGGAAGGGTATATTGCAGTTTATGTATACCAATGCTCGAAGTATTAGGAATAAGTGTGAAGAATTTTTGTCATTACTTAGTACAACATGGCCAAAAATTATAGGAATTAGTGAAACTTGGTTAACCAAGAATGATATAGTTATTGGGATTGAATGTAAGGGGTACAGTATTTTCAGGCAGGACAGAGATGACAGAATGGGGGGAGGGGTTTTATTAATGATATACGAAACATTAAAGCCAAAAAAGATAGAAGTACCTCACTGTGACAGGTATGTAGAGGGCAGTTCATTAGAGGCTGTTTGGTGTGAGATAGAGATTAACAAGGCGAAATATGTAATTGGTTGTTGCTATAATCCAAGGGGAATAAGGGAGAATATAGATAGCATGTATTGGCAAATTAGCACGATGAGTAAAGGTCAAGTAATTATTATGGGGGATTTTAACTTTGGGGACATAGATTGGGGGAAGGAATGGTCACAAGGAACAAAGGAAATGGAGTTTATACAATTGTTAAGAGATAATTACCTGAGACAGCAGGTGATGGAAGGGACAAGAGATTCTAGAGTGTTAGATCTGGTCATAACATCGGAGAACATATCAATAAGTAATTTAGTTACAATGTCTCCACTTGGGGAAAGCGATCATGTGGTCTTGACCTGGGAGATTGAAAGACGTACTGAATATTCTATTAAGAATGGGTATATGTGGAATTACAAGGCTGGTGATTATGGCAAGCTGAGAAGTCAGCTTTCAGCTGTATTATGGGATAAGAAATTCAAGGGGAGAGATGTTGATGGTGCGTGGGAGATTCTCAAGGAGTATTTGAAGAAAGCTGTATCAGACTGTATTCCCAGAGTCAGAAGGAGAAATCAAGTAGGAATAAAATGGATGACTAATACTATTAAACAAGAGTTGCAGATAAAGAAAAGGTTGTGGAAGACATCTAAAGAAAAAGGTGATGAGCGTTCCAATGAGCAATATAAGGTACAGGCAAAGAGAGTAACCTGTATGGTAAGGAAAGCCAAAGCTAATTATGAGAGGAAGCTAGCTGATGAATCCAAAAGAAACCCTAAAGAGTTCTTTCGCTATGTGGCTAGTAAAAGGAAGAATATCCATGGAAAGATTACATTAAAAAGTGTTGATGGTAAGGAAATTACTGAAGCTAATCAAATAGTTGAGTTGCTTAGTGATCATTTCGCAAAAGTGTACCATCTTCGTAGTGATAGTGCAGTGTCAGATGTGCCATTGACTGATGAGAGTATAGAGATAGATGAAATTGAGGTGCTTAATATATTAAAGAACCTTAATGCTAACACTGCCATTGGGTTAGATGGCATATCGGCCCATGTGTTACGAGAATGTGCAAGAGAATTAGCAACTCCTCTAACCAGGATGTTTAATTTAAGCCTCAGTTCTGGTAAAGTGCCAATAGAGTGGAAAGAGGGGAAAATAGTTCCATTGCACAAGGGAGGCTCTAAGACTGATGTTGCAAATTATAGACCAATCAATATATCTGGAGTGGTGGTTAAGATTTTGGAGAAATTAGTTAAAATTAGAATTCAGGACTGGGTGGACAGCAATATGATACTTTATAAGGGGCAACATGGTTTTGTGAAAGGTAGGTCTTGCCTAAGTAATTTACTTACGTTCTATAATAAAGTAACAGTGGAGTTGGATAAAGGAAATCCTTACTCAGTGATACTGCTTGACTTTGCAAAGGCTTTTGACAGGATTCCACATGGAAATCTGTTACATAAATTAGAGCAAATGGGTTTGGATCCGAAGATGGTGATTTGGATTAAAGGATGGCTGGCGGACAGATATCAAAGAGTGGTTTACGGAGGAGCTGAGTCCAGGAAAAGGCAAGTGACTAGTGGTGTACCTCAGGGCTCAGTTCTTGGTCCTCTATTGTTTAATTTGTACATCAATGATATTGGAAATACCTTGAATGGAAATATCCACTTGTTTGCTGATGATGCAAAATTGGGAAGAGCGATAATCAATTCAAATGATGTGGATATTTTACAGGATGACGTAAATAGGCTGACGCTATGGACTGAGGTAAATGGCTGTCAGTTCAACGTGGCTAAGTGTAAGGTGATGCACTTCGGGAGGATGACATCGCATGCTGTTTACTATATTAACGGAACTGAACTGCAGGAAGTTGATGAGACAAGAGACTTGGGAGTTATTGTGGACAGAGAACTTAAGTTTAAAGGGCATATTGCTAAGATTGCCAAAACATCACATCAAATTACATGGTTGTTGAGGAACACACTAACAAGCAGGGATAGGGAAGTTATTATTCCACTCTATAAGGCATTAATAAGGCCGCATTTGGACTATTGTGCACAGATCTGGTCGCCAGGATTTCTTGGTGAGGCGGAAGTGGTAGAGAGGATTCAGAGGCGGGTTACAAAGATTGTTGCAGGTCTGTGGGATGTTCCCTATGAGGATAGATTGATGATCTGTGGGCTCCAAAAACTAGCTGATAGACGTAGGAGAGGAGATATGATAGAGGTATTTAAATTGTTAAAGGGATTTTACAGGATTGATACTGATGATATTCTTAAGACCAATACAGGATCTGAGAGAACGAGGGGCCATCCCTGGAGATTGTGTAAGAGTGTGGTTAACAAGGGTGTTAGGACTAGATTTTTTACTTGGAGGGTTGTGAATGGGTGGAATGCTTTGCCAGAACTGGTTGTGAATGCTTTAACTGTGAATGAATTTAAGAAGAGGTATGACAGGTATTGTGTAAATAATGGTTAGTGTGTCAATGTCGGGTCTCCCGCGATGAGTCTTTTGACTCCATGGAGACACCGTTAAAATAATAATAATAATAATAATATAATGTTACAAGCAAGTCAAAAGTGGTAATGGATATCCGATAATAACAAATTCGTATGCATTTATATTATTGACACACGTAGTTGTTGTTTTTTTACTTGAATCGCCACTAGATGCAACAATATTTAGTTCTGTTTGTAAAATACCTTTTTACAGTGATTCAAATTTCTGTATTTTACAATGAATAAATACACTAATACAATGCAGCATTCTTATTATTTTATAGTAGAGAGTAATAGTAAGAGTGATTTTGAAAGTGTCTGGTGTGAAATAAATATTATTAGAGACAGATATTTTAGGATATTTAGTTGGGGTGTGTTACAGACCTGGGCAGTGGCGCACTCAGGATTTAATATTGGGGGAGTGGGGGTTGAGTAGACGATTTGAGAATACACACTACATTGCATACGACCTATGACTGAGCATCTGCAGTGATCGCCAATACATGACACCCATGATCTCTGGTCCGGTTTGGCCAAACAAAATATCGCCAGAGTACTACTTCGTTCGCTTTGCGTTCACAACGGCCGTGATTCCCGAGAGCCAAAGGGTATTCCCACCTTATGTGACTGCTAATTCATAAGTAGTATAGAAATAGAAGACACGACACGACATAAATAAATAAAATAAAAAAATTAAAAAAAAAAGAATTTTAATTAGGAAAAGATTTTTGGAAAATTTTCTATCCCCCAAAGGGGGGGGGGGGCCCTTGGCCATCTCCCTGGGTGCGCCAATGGACCTGGGAATAATGCACGATATGAGAAAGAAATCTATAGGCAAATTAGTTTAGCTAGTGGAAAAATATTGGGGAATTTCAATTTTCGAAATATAAATTGGAAAGAAGATATAGCATATGGGAGAAAAGAAAGCATTTCTTGAGTTCTTAAAGGATCATTGTCTCATACAGCTGGTGATGGAAGGAACTCGTAGGTAATCCTTATATGTTTTTTTTTTTTTTCCAATTGAATGTGACTTAGCCAATCTCATACAGAGGTAGCAGGGTTTTTTCTCCGGGAAACGGGTTTCTCATCCCGCATACAGACAAATTTGCCATTAGGACACACGCAATTTACAGACTAAAATACTAGTGGTCATGGTGGTGGTGAGCAGTAGATGGCGTTGGTGTAGGTGATGGAGAGTTGCATAGTAGATGCCCTCCTTCGATGAGCTTTTGCACTTCTTGGAGGTGTCACAAAAATAATAAATAACGGATAATGAGGTGCCTCCTTATCGCAATTGGAAGAACAGCGGAACATTGCGCCCTTCGATTGGAAAAAACGTGGGTGCGATTCTCGTCGTGACGAGGATCCTTATATGGGCTTTTGTAATGGAAGGTGATTTAGATTGTGTACAAAAAAATCGGCCTTCAGAATACACGCTATTTACAGATAAAAAATACTGTATATATATATATATATATATATATATATATATACTCGTCATAATTCAGCCTTGTATCTATAATAAATAACTAAATAATTATATGTTCTTTTAACAAAATAAAATAAGATTTACAAATAATAGTTCACCACGCACACTCACCAATAATAATAAACGTTTCACATCTCACAGAAATAACGCGCACAATAATAAGATACACTGCCCAGACCGGCAGTATATCTAATGATGTAACGTGCAATGACAAGCGCAAACGAATATCAGCGTTAGATCGCAGTGCATTTGTTTCGTATCATTAATCTTTGTGGTCAAGAATTAACAATTTCTAATACAAACAAAAGTTATTATTATTATTTGTTTTTTTTTTCATTTTTTCTTTGGGGGGGGGGGGGTTCTGCAGTGTTGCAGTGCTTATGTATGGGCCGCCACTGCTGAAAACTCTCCTGTATACACCTCTGGTGTATACAGGAGAGTTAGCAGCGGAGTCTCAAAAGTTTCTGTTCTAGAACTACGATTTTAATTTGTTAATGATATTGCGAGTGGCTTGCAAACTGATATTTAACCTTACAGATAATGCTAAGTTGAGAAAAGTTATTAGGAATGATGTGGATGCACTGGTGCTTCAGAGCGATTTGAATAAAGTGGCTGTGTTGGCTGACAAGTGTGTGTGTGTGGGGGGGGGGGTTGCCTGTTTAACACCAGTATATGTAAGGTTTTGCACTTTGGATCTCAAAGAAGTAAAGCTGCGTGTCATATTAAAGACGTTGTATTACAGTAGGTGGGGGAAGCGAGGGATCTTGGTATATTGGTGGATAAAGAATTGAAGTTCAGGGGCATATTACAAAAGTGATAACAACAGTACAAAGAAATGCCCGCATACTAAGAAGAGCACTGACAGAGATAATGATGTGGTCATTCTGCTGTACAAGGTTCTGATTAGACCACGTCTAATCAAAGCCTTGTACAGCGAGATATGTTCAAAAGATATGAAAATATCTTTTGTACTCTGATTAGACGTGGTCTAATCAGAGCCTTGTGCAGCAGAATGACTACATATATGATCATTAAGATATGAAAAAATATATTTTTCACGTATATATATTTTATTATTATATTATTTTATTATTATTATTATATATATATATATATTTCAAATATATATTTTTTAAAAATACATATTTTTCACGAGATATGAAAAAGTTCAGAGGAGGATAACAAAAGCCGTATCGGGATTGTGGAATACTGACTATGAACACGGGTTGAGAGAATGTAAATTGCAGACTCTAGTGAATAGGCGGAGAAGGGGCGATATGATTGAGACGTATAAATGGCTAAGGGGTGCTTATCAAATAGATACCCAAGATATTTTTCAAAGAGTTGAAGGCGGGAAGGGAATAGAGACAAACGGTCATTCTTGGAAGTTGTATAAGGGTGAGGTGCATAAGAGAGTACGACATTACTTTTTTGCATGGAGGGTGGTCGGTGAGTGAATGTATTTCCAAATCAGGTGGTGAGTGCACACACATTGAACCAATTCAAGACGAGATATGATAAATATTATCCCTGTTAGAATGAACCTTACTATTGCTTCCTTGATGAGTCTTGAATCCAGGAGATATTTGGATAATAATAATAATAATAATAATAATAATAATAATTTTTGAATAATAATATTTTATTATTATGCAGAGTATTAACATATATATATATATATATATATATTAGGATAACCAAGCAATTTTATATGCTTGGTCATTTTAGCTCCTAATCCCAAGTATGCAAACAATTAAGTTTGCGCCTGAAACAAAGTTCAAGTCTAAAGATGGTACAACACCAGGGCAACTCATTGTAAAGGTGGTTAAAGCTTTGATCACTATTCTTAGTATTTTCCCATAATGTAAAGCACATCTCACTAGAAGATGTATACTGCAATGCATTATGGGTGGGGTCACTACCCAGACCGGTTTCGACCTTTTTTGAGGTCTCCTCAGTGAGTAGCTAGACCCTAAATACCAAGGTTTTAGTAATACAAAGCCTTATCAACTTTACCTATATAAGTTGCAACAAGGTGTATTAAGTTTTAATAAAAATCTCTGGAGGAGATATTGATGGGAATAAATTTTTAACTTGGGTATATTGTATATTAGGATAACCAAGCAATTTTATATGCTTGGTCATTTTAGCTCCTAATCCCAAGTATGCAAACAATTAAGTTTGCGCCTGAAACAAAGTTCAAGTCTAAAGATGGTACAACACCAGGGCAACTCATTGTAAAGGTGGTTAAAGCTTTGATCACTATTCTTAGTATTTTCCCATAATGTAAAGCACATCTCACTAGAAGATGTATACTGCAATGCATTATGCTTTACATTATGGGAAAATACTAAGAATAGTGATCAAAGCTTTAACCACCTTTACAATGAGTTGCCCTGGTGTTGTACCATCTTTAGACTTGAACTTTGTTTCAGGCGCAAACTTAATTGTTTGCATACTTGGGATTAGGAGCTAAAATGACCAAGCATATAAAATTGCTTGGTTATCCTAATATACAATATACCCAAGTTAAAAATTTATTCCCATCAATATCTCCTCCAGAGATTTTTATTAAAACTTAATACACCTTGTTGCAACTTATATAGGTAAAGTTGATAAGGCTTTGTATTACTAAAACCTTGGTATTTAGGGTCTAGCTACTCACTGAGGAGACCTCAAAAAAGGTCGAAACCGGTCTGGGTAGTGACCCCACCCATAATGCATTGCAGTATACATCTTCTAGTGAGATGTGCTTTACATTATGGGAAAATACTAAGAATAGTGATCAAAGCTTTAACCACCTTTACAATGAGTTGCCCTGGTGTTGTACCATCTTTAGACTTGAAGTTTGTTTCAGGCGCAAACTTAATTGTTTGCATACTTGGGATTAGGAGCTAAAATGACCAAGCATATAAAATTGCTTGGTTATCCTAATATACAATATACCCAAGTTAAAAATTTATTCCCATATATATATATATATATATATATATATATATATATATATATATATATATATACAATTAAAACATATTACATTTCTGCTCAGTACAAAATTCTGTATACATGTTAGGGTACCGTAATTTTTAATATTTTTTCTTTGAATATAAATACTATAATTTTTTTCATATCAGTATCATCTTTAATTATTATACACCGTATTTACATATACATTACAATAAAATGGAGACTATGATTATGAGGATTAGTTGATTGAGCTGGGCTAATCCCACCTACTTCGAGGCTAGGGTTAACTTTTATGAAGAGAGTGGGATTAACCTTCACTAATTATGTTTTTGGTACTGTTTATGGATGGCATGTAGGCGTTGGATGCTGGTGATTTGTGAAGTGTATATAAGTGTTAATGCTATATTAACTGTGTTGGTATAGGTTCCACAGTTCGTGTTTTAATGTTCTGCAGTTGTCCGTGAGTTTTAAATTTCTTGGTAGGTTGTTGAGAAGCGTGGGTATCAGGCGTGATCTCACAAAAGAACCGTGCGAGTTGTTGAAGGGTCTAGGGATGTAGGGACTTGTTGTGGGTCGTGTTATGCAATATGTGTCTCTGTTGTTACAGTAGGTGTTGTTGAAGTAATTCCTTAGTAACATTATATAATGTTTTAGATTCTTAATGCTCAATATTCTGTGTATCGTCATAAGCGGTTCTGATATTGGCTGTTGTATATAAGGCCTCCAAATCAGTGTTGAAACAGTTTCCCTATGCATTGTTTCTAATTTTATTAGGTGGCTGTTTGATGTGTTTGCGTAGACTGTTATACCGTACCTGAGTGGAGATTCTCAAATGCCGAGATTTTTTTTCCCTGTTATATGGAATCATGTCTTTTATTTGGAAGAGTTTTGCTGCGATGATGTATAGTTTAGTATGTAGGTATTCTGTATTTTTGTCCATTTGCAGTGACAATCTATGTAAAGGCCAAGGTATTTTGCATGTGTTACGGGTGCGATTTCGGGACATTGGCAGCTGCTTTTGTTGTTAATGCAGCAGCATGTGTGACAGTGGTGCGCGGCTCATGATTTTCGGATTATGTATAATTAATATGTGCGTCTTGGTACCGTTGATTACAATTGGGTTTTGGTAGGAATAAGTTGTGATTTCAATTAGGTCTTGTTGATGTCTGTGTGGACTGCTAATAGCGCGGAGTCATCTGCATACTGATATATTGGACTTCGTGTGGCTAGGATATGAACGTCGTTAACGCATATGTTGAACAGAGTAGGTGATAATATGACTCCTTGTGGCACACCGTGTTTTATTTGGATGTCCCGGCTGTAATATGTGCCTATTTTTGTTACTTGTGTTCTGTTTGAGAGATAGTTCCTGAACCAGGTATGCAGTGTTCCTCTTATTCTGACTGAGTATAGTTTTGTCAGCAGTATGCCATGTTCTAGTGTATCAAAAACTTTGGTTAAGTCAAGAAGTATAAGGACAGCGTACTTGTCTTTATCGAGAGCTTTGTTTATGGCGATGGCAATGTCTTTTCATAAGGCGATGGTGCTTTTTGTTTTCTGAAAGCTGTATTGGTTTTGTAAGCTAATGTTGTACTTCTGTAAACAGTTCTGTAATCTACTGTGTGTTATTTTTTCAAGACTTTTGGCGATGACTGGTAGGTTAACTATTGGTGTGTAGTTCTGTGTATAATTTCTTTTGCCATGTTTGTAAATTGGCGTAATTATCGCAGTTTTTAGTTGTTGTGAAATAATGCCAGTGTCGAATATTATGTTCACGAGTCTCAGAAGTATTGGATTTATTTGTTCGAAGTGTGTTAAAAGGTCTATGAGTCTTATTTTGTCTATTCCTAGAGTGATCTTTGGCTTTAGCTGTAAGAGAGCGAGCTTCCTTCAGTTCCTGTTTTGTTACCAAACAAAATACATATTTTGTTTGGTAACAAAATATGTATTTTGTTACCTGATGGAAAATACATAGTTTGCTGTTGACTTTGTGTTGGTAAGTTTTTGTTGATCGTTGGTAGATTGTCTTTTTTGAGTTGTGTAATATTGTTGGAGAAGGTGTGGTTGAATGAGTCTACTAGTTCCTCTTGGTTCATATTCTGACTGAAATTTTTTTCAATAAAATCTTGTTCTGTAATAATAATAATAATAATAATAATAATAATAATAATAAATATTTTTCTATTATTGACAAAGTTTATTATCTCTTCACATATACAGAACATTTACAAATATACAATTTGGGTATTACTGTTGCATTTTTGTTCACTACAAATATTCATTACAGAATGTTAAGTAGATATCTTATTGAAATATGCATAAATAATAATACTAACAATGTTTATACATTTTTTCACATGCTGAGAGGCCTCTGTAGCTCCGTGGAAGTGGCGCTTGCATTCTCTGTGCTAAGCTGCCTGTAGTCGGCGACTGAAGGAACTTTTTCTAAACCTTTCTTCGACCGGTTCCCGAATAAGTCGATCTCTAGCATGGGCATGCAGGTTTTTTTCTCCCAGAAACTCGGGTTGTTTTGTCTCTCAAGAGACAAAAAACTCAAGAAAATCGACCGTAGAATCTACATTATTTCAGACAGTAACACACCTTGTTAGGATTAATTACCAAGAGATGGCAGCACTTATTTGCTCCTCTCTTCATCAGTGGCCGCTTATAATTAATGATAGTCATGGGCCAGCTATCTATAGGTACAGATTGAACTGTGCACTCAGTCTCCAAAAGCTAAATAGGGTTAACAGGCCTTGCCTACTCCCTATATGGGAATAAAAGGTGTTACCTGATTATTATTTGTTATTATATTTACGAAGATTCATTTAATGTGTTAAGAGAGAGAGAGAGAGAGAGAGAAATTTTTCATATTAACCATATTGGTTTTGGAATAATTTCACACACACACACACACACACACACACACACACACACACACACACACACACACACACACACACACACACACATTATATATATTTTTTTCTGAATTTTATCATTTATATTTATATTTCAGTCTAGAGTTCATTTTAATTCCCAAATTATATTTGCAGTCTCTTTTTTTTTTGTTATTAGTAGGGAATACGAATACTGAATGGATTCATTTCACTTTTTAACATTGCTATTTTCTTGAATCAGTAATATTAATAATATATATATACGCATACATACATGATGTCCCATATTTCTTAGTGCAGTTTTAAACTTTAATAGGTCCAACATTATAAAAGTTCCAGATTTATAGTATATTAGTATAGTATTTAGAGTATGTAATTAAGTTTTATCTACAATTATTTGTTTCTTATTACTGCTGAAAATGACCGCCATGTTGTGCAATGCATGTAACTAGGCGATTTTCGAAGTTCCGGAAAACGTTTAATAGTTGCTGAGCAGTGATTGCATTTGTAATTTTAGTCTTAACTCCTTAACGTACCAATTAAAAATCAGAAAGCGGTCGTTTTTCTGCCAATTTGTTTGGCGAGTTTTGAGCGAGGGTGATTTGCTGAAATGCAAACGAAATAGCCGATACACGCCATTGGCAACGTTTCTCGGCTGAAAGGAAATAGGCACAAGATTGTCTTGCGTCTATATTCGGTTGTATGTGAAACCAAAATTCAAAATCAATTTTGGTGCAATAAACAAAAGACGTGTCACAAACGTCTTTGTATGTTAAGGTCATCGAGAGAAGCAGGTTTTGAAGCATAGACGACTGTTTTGATGTAACCCCATAAGAAAAAGTCTAACGTCAGGTCAGATGACTGAGGTGGCCACGCAAGACCATCTCCTCTACCGATCCGCGTGTCTGTGAACGTGTCATCCAGAAACTTTCGTACGTTTCTCCATCCAACAGAATGGGGGACCCTGCCGCATAGTGACAGGGTCCCTCATCCTGTTGGAAAATGGTTTTATTCATAAGATTTAATCTCTTTAATTCGGGAATAAAAAAAATTCTGAAGCATTGCTAAATAAGATTTACCTCTGACAGTGGGCCCGATAATGCAACACCTCCACGTGCATCACACATTAACTTTTGGTGAGTCTCTTTCAATTTTGCTACATTTCCTGAGGCTTCTCTGTACTCCAAATGAGGCAATTGTGACGGTTAATTTTCCCACTTATATGGAATGTTTCATCTGAAAAAGTGAACATGTCAATAACATCTGTGTCATTTCCATTTGTGTCTTCATCAGTTGACAGAAATCCAACCTGGTATGATAATCCTCTTCTTGTATCATTTGAACAATCGTACTTTTGTACGCATGCTTATGGAGTTATCTGGTTAAAATTTTGTGCACTGTGGTTTTGGAGACATTTAGCTCAGCAGCAGCAGGTAGCACTGATTTCTTAGGACTCTTATCAAATGTCCTTTCGATTTCGACCATATTCGCTTCTCTTGATAAACGCCTTCCTGACATGAGTTTGTCATGAATTGATTCAGTTTCTTTGAATTTTTCCATCCAGTTATTAATTAAATTTCTCTGAGGAGCGTCCTTGTTATAATGGGTAGGGAATTTTCTTCATACTGCTGTTGTGGACTTGAGTTCAGCAAGCGATTGACTTTTTCTTTAACATTTGCCATCTTCAATCACACTAGTCTAAAAAACAATAAGAAAAATGCAATCAAATAATAATATCCATGCATCATAAGAAAAATGGAATCAAATAATAATATCCATGCATCATAAGAAAAATGGAATCAAATAATAATATTCATGCATCAAATGATATTTATTGCAACTCTGTAGCTGTGATACTTTTGAAACAGTTAAAGATGAAAACTGCACTAAGAATTATGGAGCACCCTGCATATATATGCACCTGCTCACCCCCAGTTAAAAATGGTGAAGGCAAATCAGACCTCTATACCGCATCAATCGTAGCGCAGGTTACCAAGGTCCGCACTGGATGTTAGGTTTCCTGGACAGCCAGTGACAAATGGGCTACAGGAGCAAGATCCACAGAACTCGAAAGTAATTACTAGGAAAAAGTGGAGCATGGCTGAAAATCGACAAGTCATGCAGTGCTTCTACAGTTCAAACCCATCAGTTAGGAATTTGAGAAAGGAATGTTCCAACTTTGGCTTGAACGACACCCAAATTCGGAAATTTCATTCAAAAGGCTGATGCAGCAACGCAGCTTCATTATCAAACGCAAGATATTTAGTGAACTTGAGCTGGAAGCACTGAAACCTCAAGCTGTAAAAGGAGACTGTACTGACCCTGAAGTGACCAAGAATATGAATGGAGCAGAACCAGATTCCAACGTGAAGAATGCTGAAAATGTTGAAAATATACAAATAGTTGAAGCTATCAGATAAGGAACAAGATCTCGCAAGAAAAATTATTATCGAGCAAATGAACAGCAACCAGTACCTCAACAAAAGTACCTCAACAGAAACTGAAGGAACTCCTACAAGAGGCCAATAAAGCTGCAAGGGCTAATCCTACTGGAACTATTGGGCAAACGAATCAACTTATATACTAAATAGCCTACGTCGTAACATCTGAATTAGGATATAAGATTAGTGAACCCAAAAGCAGTAAGGTTCAGGAACCGAAATGGAAGCATCGACTGGAGAATAAAATTCTTAAACTGATCAATTTGAAAAACCTTAAGGAAAAGAAGCTGAAAAACACGAAAATCCGAAATAACCTCATAAAGAGATATAATACTGGAACACGACCTATTGATGAAGTATTAGAAGAAGTGAAGCAAAAAAACAGTTGCAGTTGCAGCTAAAATAAGATACAGTGCACGCATTGAACAGTACAAGCAAAATTCGATGTTTCGCGCAAATCAGCACCAGTTTTACAATAAAATTGATTGCTGCAGGAATGATAATCTTAAAGAAAATATAAATATAAATACCAGAGACAAAGAAAATACACTTAGGTTTTGGAAAAACCTATGGGACAAACCTAAGAAGCACAATAACAAGGCAAAGTGGATTGAACAAATTACGAACGAATCTCAAGAACGAAAAAATGGACCAATTGAAAAAAACAACTGAAATGGTTCAAAAGCAAGCTAAAAAGATAAAAGATTGGTCAACACCTGGGAAGGATGAATTACATGGCTACTGGTTGAAATATCTAACAGGCTTATACGAAATACTTGCTAATCAATTTTATGATGTTCTAGAAGGAAAAAGCAAAGAAGCGTGACTCACAGCAGGTAAAACGTTTTTGATCATAAAGGATAAAGAAAAAGGTCCAAACCCAGAAACCTTCCGACCAATAACCTGCCTGCCAACAACTTTTAAGCTACTCACAGGCATACTAGCTGATAAAATATACAGCTATCTTAAAGCAAATTCTCTTTTCCCAATTGAACAAAAAGGTAACAGCAAACTCAAGAGGCACAAAAGACCAATTGTTGATTGATAAAATGGTTCTGAAAAATTGCAAACGTAGAAAAACCAATCTTCATATGGCTTGGATACATTACAAAAAAGCGTTTGATTCGGTGCCTCATAGTTAGATTTTAAAATGCACAGAACTATTCCGTAGCGAAAACGTACAAAAATGTGTGCAATCCATCATGAAAAACTGGAAAACAACGTTGGTTCTGAATAGAGAAGAAATTGGAGAGGTAAACATAAAAAGGGGTATCTTTCAAGGAGCCTCATTAACTCCTCTATTGTTTATATTGTCATTGATCCCATTAACTAAAATTTTAAATAAAATGCTCATGGTTATCAAACTGCACAAAAAAGTGCAAAGATATCTCACCTTTTATACATGGACTATCTGAAGTTGTATGCAAAATCAGAGAATGAACTCGAATCATTGCTTAATACTGTACACGTATTCAGTCAACATATATCAATGGATTTTGGCTTAGACAAATGTGCAATTGCTGGAATAACAAGAGGAAAGTTTGAAGAACTGAACGAAATCGAGCTCTCATTGGTGAAATAATCAAGGCAATAAAATTCGAAGATAGCTACAAATATTTGGGAATTTTAGAAGCATCAGAAATTCTGTACAATAAGATCAAAGAAAGAACTAGAGCAGAATATATAAGACGATTAAGAAAACTCCTTAAGTCAATGCATAATGCTGAAAATTTGATAAAAGCAATTAATACCTGGGTCATACCTGTTCTGAGATATTCAGCAGGCATTGTTGAATGGACCCAGCTAGAGGTGGAAGATTTAGACCGAAAAACTCGAAAATTAATGACAATGCACCATGCCCTCAACCTTCGCAGTGACACTGATAGGCTCTATCTATCACGCAAAAAAGGAGGTAGAGGATTATTACAAGTAAAGCAAGTTACTGAAGAAGAAAAAACGAAATTTGAATGATTACCTGCAGCAAACAACGGAAAAATTTCTAATTGATGTAAGGAAAGAGGGTTTATGGAGACAAAACTGGAATACAAAACCAACCAAATAAAAGTGAGAACTAAAAGATGGAAAAATAAGGCATTGCATGGAAAATACCTTCACAGCATAGACGACAGCAACTTGACCTGTAAATGGTTGAGAAATGGAGCACTAAAGAAAGAAGCAGAATCGGTAATTTTTGCAGCACAAGAACAGGCCATTAAAGCCAACGTTATGAAGGCAAAAATTCAAGAAAACAGTAAATGTAGATTGTGCAAAGAAAAGGAAGAAACGGTAGACCACATGATAAGGGGTGCAGCAAAATTGCACAAATTGAGTACCGCAAAAGGCATGATAGCGTAGCTAAGATAATCCACCGGCATTTATGTGAAAAGTAGGGGATTAAAGTATCTAAAGACTATTGGAAGCATAAAGTTCACCAGAAAGTGGTTGAGAATGAAAACGCTAAACTACTCTGGGATTTGAAAATCCAGACTAACAAAAGCTTGGAATGTAATACACCCGATATAACAGTGGTTGAAAAAACAAAGGTGTTCAATTTATCGAAATATCAGTACCAGGAGATAGTCGGATTGACGACAAAGAAAATGAAAAAATTACAAAGTATCGCGATTTTGAAAATAACCAGCCTTTTACTTAAGACTGAGGAAGCAAATCAAGCTTGGATGAATATTATATATTCATCCATTCATCCAGTTTATATTATATATATATATATATGTATATATATATAATATAAACCCAAGCTGGTTATATTCCACTAATTCGAGCCCTACCCAAGGGCCTATGAATTGCGGAAATACTTTCTGAATATGAATACTGTGCCGAACAAAGCGGTTTTTTTGCAGCGGCCCAATTTTTAATCCATCTAACTCGAGTGCTTCTAGATCTTTTTCCAATGTTTTAGGGATTTGCAAATTGTAAATAAATAAATAAATATATATATATATAATTAAAGGCTTGTGTAGCCCAGTGGAAGTGGCGCTTGCATCCTTGCGCTTGGCCGCTTGAAGTTAGACCTAGGTTCTAGTCGAGTCGCTGACTGGAGGAACTTTTTCTAAGCCTATCTTCGACCGGTTCCCGAGTAAGTCGATCTCTGGCACAGGCAAGTGGGTTTTTTCTCCCCGAAACTCGGGTTTTTCGTCCCGTAAACTCAAGAAAATCGACCGTAGTACTCACATTATTTTTCAGACAGTGACATATCTTGTTAGGGTTAGGTGCCAAGAGATGGGAGCACTGTTTGCCAGCCTCTTCATCGGCAGCTACTATAATTAGTGATAGACATGGGCCAGCTATCTCTGATTGGCTACCGGTGGAGATTGAACTGCCCACTCAGTCTCCAAAAAGCTAGATAGGGTATAAAGGCCTCGCCTACTCCCTATTAGGGAATAAAAGGCGTTAGTTGATTTTTTTTATATATATAATTTGCATTGCCAGTTTCTTTTCTATGAAAGGGTGCAAGGCGGCCATGGAGTGAGAATTATGAACCAGGAAGGAGAAAGGATTGTGGACTTCGCAGTAGCATTTGATCTGGCAATTGTGAACTCGGTTTTCTGCAAGAGGGAAGAACATTTGATAACATTTATAAGTGGTAATAACAGTTCACAGATTGAATACATTTTGATTAGAAGAAAATTTCTTAATGAAGTGACAAATTGTAAAGTAATCCCAACAGATCAAGTGGCGCAGCAACACCAGCTGCTGTGCACAGACTTTAAAATAAGGTCAAATATAAGAACCTTTGGAAGCCATGGGATGAAGATTTGCTTCCTCGGTCTTAAGTGGTTTCGCTCAAAAGAAGAGAGTGTGAGGAACCATTTTAGGAAGACGGTGTTAGAGAGGATTTCGGATGAACTAGAAGTGTACAAGATTGGTGGAGACATAATTCAAAAGCAATTCTGAGCTGTGTAATAGAGGTGCTTGGTGAAACATCTGGAAAGATTAGAGAGCAGAAGGAGGGTGGGTGGTGGAATAATAATGTACAAGAAGCAGTGACCGCTACGAGGAAGGCAAAGCAGAAGTAGGACGAGTCAAGAATGGAAGAGAACAGAGAAATGTATAGAGAGAGAAAGCGAGAAGCCATGAGAGTTGCTGCGTAGGCGAAGGTCACGGCCTCAGTAACTTGCTCAAGTTTTATAACACAGTGACGACTGAACTGGATAAGGGTAATGGTTTACAGTGATACTGCTGGACCTGGCTAAGGCCTTTGACAGGATACCACATGGAATTCTAATCCGTAAACTGCAACATATGGGAATGGATATAGGGTTGGTGAGATGGATAGGAGGGTGGTTGATGGAGAGATATCAAGGAGTGGTTTATTCAGGATTAGAGTCCAAAAGATGGCCTGTGAATACTGTTGTGCCACAGGGTTCTGTTCTTGGACCACTACTTTTCAATTAGTTCATTAACGATATAGGGAAGGATCTAAGAGGAACGGTTCATTTGTTTGCTGATGATGCAAAGTTGGGTAGGGCAATAGTGAATGCAGAAGATGTCAAAATCTTGCAGGATGATTTGGATAGATTGGAGTTCTGGGCTAAGGAGAATGGATGTCAATTTAATGTGACAAAATGTAAGGGTTTGCATTTTGGGGGTGAAAAGATTAGCAGCAGTATACCACATCGGTGGAGCTGTGCTCCAGGAGATTGATGAGGCCAGGGACGTGGGAGTGTTGGTGGATAGGAAGATGAAGTTTAGGGAACACATTGCAAAAGTGGCTAAATCAGCTCATCAAATCACTTGGTTGCTGAAAAATACTTTGACGAGCAGAGACAAGCAAGTTATTGCTCCTTTGTACCGAGCCTTGATAAGACCTCATCTCGACTACTGTGCCCAGATATGAGTGCGCCATTGTTTCTTCTTGATGGGGAGGAGGTGGAGAGGGTCCAGAGGTGAGTGACCAAGATGATAGCAGGTCTATGGAATGAACCTTATGAGAACAGGTTGACGATTTGTGGGTTGCAGAAATTGGTTGATAGGCGGAAAAGGGGAGATATGATTGAGACATTCGAATTGCTGAAGGGTTTCTATAGGATTAATTCAGAGGATATTTTTGAGACCAGGACAGGTGGTGGGAGAACTAGGGGACATCTATGGAAGCTGGGCAAGAGTGTGGTTAGCAAAGGTGTTAGAGCTGGATTCTTTACTTTTAGATTGGTAAATGAGTGGAATAAGCTGCCAGGGTCTGTTGTGGGTGCTATGACAGTGAATGAGTTCAAGTCAATGTATGATGATAGATACTATGAGAATGTCGAATAGTTGTGTGGACATGATGTTTAGGGCCTCCCTTGATGAGTCTATGGACTCCCTGGAGTCTCCCATAATAATAATACTACTAATAATATCAAGATCTTTATGATCAATTAGAAACAAAGGAGGGAGAGAGAAAAATTTATCGATTAGCAAAATATAGAAATAAGTCATCAAAGGACATCTTACATATCAGACAGGTCAACGACGCTGGAGGAATATTATTAAGAAGGGATGGATATAAGAAACAGATGAAGAATATACTTTGAAGGACTTTTGAATGAGGAAAATGCAAGGATCCACAGAGAAGATGGACAGCCTTATGAGAAGATAGTGCAGAACATGAGTAGAGTGGAAGTGAAGGAGACCATAAAGAGGATAAAGAATGGAAAATCGGTGGGCCATGACAGGATCCCAGTGGAGGCATAGAAGGCACTTGGGAAAGAGGGAATTGAAATGCTGTGTGACCTGTTCATGAAAGTTTGCCAGCAGCAAAATATACCCGAGGAGTGGAGGGAAAGTACTCTTGCCCCCATCTACAAGGGTAAAGGAGATACACAAGACTGTAAGAATTATAGTGGAATAAAGTTGATGTCCCACAATGGAAATCCTAGAAAAGGTTTTTGATGGAAGATTGAGGAAGGAGGTGGAGATTGCAAATGAGCAATTTGGCTTCATGCCTGGTCGATCAACGACAGATGCTCTTTAGGCTACGGCATATGAAACAAGTTTCGAGTGAAACGACGGAAGCTACATCTGGTGTTTATCGATATGGAGAAAGCATATGATTGAGTGCCAAGGCAATAAATACCAGAGAAATATGTCAGGTTGGTTCAGATGTACAGAAATGTGAAGACAAGAGTTTGGACCAACCTGGGACAGACAGAAAGCTTTCAAGTGACAGTTGGCTTGCATCAAGAGTCAGCATTAAGTTCCTGTTTAATATTGTGATGGAGGAGGTGAGAGAAGATATGCCTTGGACAATGTTGTATGCGGATCACATCTTGCTGTGTGCATAATCAAGAGAAGAAGTGGCAGCTAAACTGGAAAGATGGAGGAAAGTACTAGAAGAGAGAGGTATGAGACTGAACAGAGGTAAGACAGACTATATATGTTGCAAAGTGGATGGCAGCCAGGAGACAGATCTGGAGCTTGATGGAAATGTCATCATGATGGTTAGGGTTAGGGACTTTCGATACTTAGGTTCAACAGTGGAAGAGGATGGAGAGGGCTGAGAAGGAAGTGGGATGCAGGATACAAGCAGGATGGAGGAACTGGAGAGAGAGAGATGGCTGGAGTGCTATGCTTAAGAGGGTGCCGATCAATCTAAAAGGCAAAATCTATAGGACAGTAGTGAAACCAGCTGCAATGTATGCTATGGAAACAGTGGCCCCTGAGGAAAAATAACATCAGCAAGATGGAGGTAGCAGAGATGAGCATGCTTAGGTGGATGTGCGGTGTGACCAGAAAGGATCATCTGACAAATGACTATGTGAGGGGAACGGTGAAAGTTACGAACTGAGGAGTGAAGATACAGGAGGCAAGGTTGAGATGGTTTGGTCATGTGATGAGGAGGGAGGATGAGTATGTGGGAAGAAGGGTCATGCAGATGGATATGCAGGGGAGGAGGAGGAGGAAGCGTGGGTGGCCAAAGAAGAGATGGAGGGAGCTGGTGGTGGAGAAGGACTTGAGGATGAAGAATTTAGATGTGGTTACAGCTCAAGATAGGAGGTTGTGGAGGAGACTCACCAAAAACAGCGACCCCGCTTAAGTCGGAAAAGCTACAGAAGAAGAATTGTCAGTTTCTTTTCTCTCAACAAGCAATAGGAATGCTGAATGCATTCATTTCACTTTTTCACAATGCTATTTTTAAATCGAAAAATAAAATGAAAAAAATCAGCTAACGCCTTTTATTCCTGTATAGAGAGTAGGCAAGACCGTTTTAGTTCTATCTAATTTTTGGAGACTGAACGTTCAGTTTATTCTCCGTTTGTACCCAATCAGAGATAGATCACCCAAGGCTATCACTAATTTAAGCAGCCTGCAGTTAAGAGATGCTCAACAAGTGCTGCCATCTCGTGTTCCTTCACTCTAACACAATGGTTTTAATGGTTGTAAATAGTGTGGGTTCTACGATCGATTTTCTTGACTTATGGCACGGAACACCCGAGTTTCCGAGAGAAAAAAATCCTTGCCCTTGCTAGAGATCGACTAACTCGGAAACCGGTAGACTAAAGGACTTAGAAAAACTTCGGTGACTAGACTCGAACTTAAGTCTATCGTCGAACATTTTAGGATTGAGGAATAATATATATACTGTATATATATTTTGTTTATAGTAAAATTATACTTTTTAACCTATCAAATAACATACATAAATATACAATACAATTTAGGAAATAACGCTACAATTTCTCACACGTGGTTCAGTTCAGTTCAGATTCCAATTCATATAATACTTTGCAGTGTATGCTATTCGTTTAGTAGAAAAATTCGTGTAATATTATTATAACTATCACCGTAACAGTTTGCAGTTATAGTCCCCATTTTCACAGGGTAGTTAACATGATTACCTTTTTCAGTTTATATATATATATATATACAGCCTCGCACCCAGAGGGGGGGAGGCCAAGGGCCCTTTTCCCCCAAAGAAAAAGGAGAAAACACTTGAAAATTTTCCAAAATTATTTTCCTAATTAATAAAATTCATTTTTCATTTTTTTTATTTATGTTGTGTCGTGTCTTCTTTTTGTATGCTACTAATCAATTAGCGATCATTGCAGATGCTCAGTCATAGGTCGTATACGATGCGTAGTGTGTATTCTCAAATCGTCTCAACTCGCATCCCCGCCCCAAAGATTGAACCCTGAGTGCACTACTGTATATATATATATTTCTTCTCCTACCTTTTTCAGTTTACATATATACGAAGGTGGTGGTCTGAAAAGTTCTCGGCCTAACAATGAAAAAAAATGAATTTATAATTTCAAAATTATTTTTATTTTTCAACTCCACTGGTACCCAATCTGTCTCTGATTGGGTACCAGTGGAGATTGAACTGCCCACTCAGTCTCCAAAACTTAGATAGGGCTAAATGGCCTCGCCTACTCCCGTTTACGGGAATTAAAAGGCGTTAGCTGATTTTTTTTTTTTTTCCAACATAATCTCTCTTAAGACTAATACATTTATTCCAGCGATGCTCGAGCGCAATTATCTCGTCCCTGTAGCGGTTTTCAGTAAGATCTGCAAAATACCCCTCTACAGCTGCAATCATCTCTTGATTCGAAGAAACACGCTGACCAGCGAGGAAGAGTTTTAGTTTTGGAGAGAGATAGAAGACAGAGGGAGCCAAATCTGGGGAATAGGGTGGATGTTCCAACAATTCATAGTACAGATCCCTTAATTTTCCCATTGCCAAACCACCTTTGTGAGCAGGTGCATTGTCCTGATGAAAGATGACTTTTTTTCTTCTGCAAACCAAGGTCTTTTCTCACGAATTTTTCCATCTAATCTGGTTAAAAGATCGGAATAATATTCCCCAGTCATTGTTTTACCCTTTTCAAGATAATTAATAAACGAAATGCCTTTAGCATCTCAAAATCGATGCCATGACCTTTCCTGCTGATGGAACCGACTCTGTCTTCTTTGGCGCTGAACAACCGGCTTCTGTCCACTGTTTTGACTGCTGTTTGGATTCCGGTGTGTAATGGTGAATCGAAGTCTCATCCATTGCAATAGATCGACGCACAAAATCAGTTTTATTCTTGTTAAAACGTTCCAAGCACTGTTCAGAGATTTCATGCGAGCGCATTTTGATTTGCAGTGAGGGCGCAAAGCTTTTTCATTTGCAATTCTTCATGGAAAATATATCCTACACGTTCTTTTGAAATGCCTATAGTCTCGGCAATTTCACGCACTTGGACTCCCCGGTTATCCAATACCATATCGTGCACTTGATCAATGATTTCTTTTTTTGGACGTCCTTCACGTGAATCATCTTCAAGGCCGGTACGGCCAAGTTTAAACTCGGCAGCCCATTTCGTAATGTCGAAAACGAAGGAGAAGAGTGCCCATAAACTTTTATGAATTTTGTATGAATTTCTTTTGGCATTAAACCTTCTTTTACAAACAATTTTATAACCTCACGATACTCAATTTTATCCATTTCAAGGGATAAAGACAACACTCTTGCTTCAGACAGCTGTATAAAACAAACTACTTAATAGAATGACTTGCAATTCCACATGGATACTTATGACTGATGTACCAACTCAGAAAAAAAAAAAAAATCGTGCCGATAGTTTTGCCGTCTATGGATCCAAAATCAATAATAGCCGTTATCACAGACATTAAAAGCGAAGAATTTTATGTACTCGATACTAAACTAAAAGCATGATACACAAGAAACCAGTTTACCTTGTGCAAAGAAAATTTTTTAAGCATCGAAGAAGACGGCATGAAAGAAATAAGAGCACGTAAAGTGGTAAAAAAAGCTTTCTGTAGTTGGTGGACAAGGATTCCAAAAACGCAACTGTTCAAAGAAGTGTACCACGAAGATGTGTTTGTGCAAATCAGCCAATTTACTTTGTAACTTCAAATGTCACAGCAGTCAACATTGCTGTAACAAATAAGTTTAATTATGATTTGATAATGTTGAAGGAAATTATGATTAATAAGTTACTTTTATTTCATGAACATTTTCTTATAATACATTAATTAAATGTAGTAAAATAATAAAGCAGTTATATGTTTAATGTTATTCTAGACATTATGTTTTGAAATTTAAATTGACATTTACCGAAATGGTTTGGTGCCCAACCAGGGCAGCGCCACCCGAAGGTGCAAGGTTGCACCGCACCCGGTTGGCAACATTGATAGGGCGACATTTTATGTAACTAATATCTAATTTGGATTATACAATGCAGTATTAGGGGCGACCGATAAAAGTTTGAACCGGACGGCATATACTCTTGGCGTGCCCCTGTGCCTAACTTAGTACCAATTTCATAAAATTCTTCGCCTTTGTGATAATGGCTATTATTGATTTTGGATCCATCTTCGCTCTACCATTATCTGGTATTTTTATTCTAACATTTCGTCCGAGAGTAGGTTTTTGGAACCTAACCTAAACTGATTCTAGATCGTAGCCGTCTATACTCGCACTGTACTCGGATTTTTACCAATTGGTGTTGGAAAATGCTGGCATTTGCCGAAATGGTTTAGTAAAAGCCCGAAATAGAAGCATTTAAAAGCCTTTTTCGGTCTTTTACCACCTCACTAAAAATTGGTAAATGCTAGGATTTACCAATTTTCGGGCTTTTACAGTGATAACACACACACACACACACACAAAATTCCCCCCCCCCCCCAAGTTTAATAAAGGTTAATATAAATATTATTTAGGATATATACAATTCACTTTCGATTCCATATAATCAATTCTGAAAAAGATACGTCCGCACGTTTAGCCTAGTGGCTTTGCGCTTCGTAACCATATGTCTGGAGAAGTGTCCTAGGTTCGATTCCTGTCGACGACGTGAGGAACTTAAGGATCTACCATAGCCACGTTAGCCAGTCTTGGGCGTGGACAGCAGGTTTTTTCTCCCCAGTTTATCTGGATTTTTCATCCTGCAAGCAGGCAAAACCGGCCCCTTGAACACACACGGATATAGTCATGAATATCGCCTTTAGAGGATGCAGCAGAAGTGTGGCGAACCCGCTGCATTAATACCCCAGTAACCTCTCATTAGGAGGGAACTCCCTCCCTCATAGACGGATGAGAAGGATAGGATATAGGAGGAAAAAGGTACATTTTTTATGGATACATACAGTTTTTTTAATACTATTCATATATTATATTTCGGTTTAAGTACAGGATATTACAGAATAAATTATATGATACAGTGCAACATTCATTTTTAGATAAATTCATTATAAAGAATACTGGTTGATGTGAACTTTGTCAGATATGATATGGCAAAAAGAGAGAGTCAAATATAAATAACAAGGAATGAAACAGATTACTGTAGGAGTAAATATCTTTAATGGTCAAGTAGAGTAGAGGATATAGGTTAAGGTACTGGAAGGTAATTGCAGTGATTGGATAATGAGGATTAGTTCATTAAGCCATGATAAAACCACCTACTTCGAAGCTAGGGTTAGATTTTATGAAAAGAGTGGGGTTAGCATACACTATTTATGTTGTTTGGTGCTATTTATGGATGGCATTGAATGCTGGATTTGTGAAGTGTATATAAGTGGTAATGCTATATTAACTGTATTATATATTGTCGATGCTATATTTTGGTATAGCTTCTACAGTTCGTGTTTTAATGTTCTGCAGGTGTTGTTTTTAAACGAGAACTCTATTGGGTAGATATGATAAGTCCCCAAGAAGTGCTAGTAGACATATATTACTGGAATGCACTTTTAATGGGTTTTTTAATATTCTTCTCCTTCTCCTTATCAAAAATAATTAAATTCATCCCCCCCCCCCCAGACAACCTCAGATTGTGTAGTGTTGCCCAGTTTTGAGTCCGTATGTAGTTGACATGACGATTTTGGAGGTCACCTGGGTAATTCACGTCACGATTTTGTTTCCAAGACACTTTTGATGAGATAGAAGTATTATCCCCTTATCTAAATTAATTTCAACGTACTCTTGCTAAGAAAGCCTTGTATGGTAAGTTGTGGTAGGTTGGCTATGTATTACAGGCTACATGTAGTTGAGGTCACGATTTTGGAGTCACATGGTAGTTCACGTCGTGATTTTGCTGCCAACACACTTCTGATGAGAGGGAGGCACTGTATCTATCTATCTATCTATCTATCATATCTCTGCAACAGATCGGAACCACTTAGTAAAGAAAATCACGCTACATGAACTGAAAACCGCATGCACATCCTTGCCAAAGAATAAATCTCCTGGCCTTGATGGTCTTACGTCAGAGTTTTTCCAAGTCTTCTGGAATCAACTCGGACCACTTCTCCTCGAAACACTGCAAGAAGCCTACATCAATGGCCTCCCACAATCCGTCACGACCTCAGTAGCACTGATACCAAAGAATGGAGACCACACGGATATCCGAAACTGGTGTCCAATCTCCCTAATTAATACCGATTGCAAAATAATTTCCAAAGTTATAGCAAACCGAATAAAGCCAACACTGCCTGAAGTTATTGGCCAACATCAAACGTACTCTGTCCCAGGAAGATCGATACATGATAACCTCCATTTAATAAGAGACCTCATCCACATCGCAAACAGCCAACATGAAGACCTAGCACTCGTCAGCCTTGATCAGGAGAAGGCTTTCGACAGGGTAGAGCACGAATACCTTTATGAAGTTCTAAAGGCATTTGGCTATGGTCCTCTCATCATTGAAACAGTGCAAATGCTTTACAGAGATGCACACGTCTGTTTAAAAATCAACAACAGGCTCACTCGCACTTTGTCATACTCTCGAGGGATCAAGCAAGGATGTCCACTCTCTGGTCAATTATACACACTGGCCATAGAACCCTTCTTAAAAAGAATACACGACACCATCATCTCCAAATGAACCAGAATAATAGAACCACATCAAAAAATTACCCCTTATCAGCATATGCCGATGACGTCACTGTAATAGTACGAAATGAAGAAGAAATGACAGTAACTGAGGAAGCACACACTATATGCACAAGCCTCAGGGGCAAAATTAAATTCTGCCAAAACCACGGGCTTGTGGTCAGGCAGATGGAAGTCTAGAAATGATTCTCCGATCGGATGTACCTGGTCAAGCGAAGGACAAAGATACTTAGGTGTGCACCTTGGCAACACCAAAATATATAACACACTGAACTGGACACAGCTGCACAATCGTTTTAAACAAGTGCTAGGTAAATGGAACAGCGTTCGTTCCATGTCTTCACTTAGAGGAAGAGTAGTACTAATAGTTAACCAGATGGCTGCGAGTGTCTTATGGCATACCCTCAAAGTACTCACACCTCCTGAAGAATTTCTCTACCACATTCAAAAGGAAATCAAACGTTTCCTCTGGAACAAAACTCACTGGACAACATACCCTCAACTCTGCAAGCCACTCAGCAAGGGAGGTCAAGGCCTGATTTCCCTTGAAAACAAGATTCGATCCTTCAGGATAATCCTCCTCCTAAAGACACTTCAATGCAATCACACTTATGTAACCACCTTCGATTACATCACGAAAGCATCCACCAGAGGACTTACACTTTCCACAATCCTCCGAATGGCCAGTCCTGCACCATCTCCACCTAAACTACCTCCTTTTTACAAAGATGCTCTACAGCGATGGAAAAACACAGGACTCCATCACACACTCTCAGGATCAACAGAGTCAGCTGTACTTACAGAACCACTATTTTCAAACAAAAACATCACAAGTCTCACAACTAGCCAGCCTTTTCTTTTCCCTACATGGAACTGGGCAGGAATAAGAGTCATAGGAGACCTCCTAACCCACACCCTAAAGTGGAAAGCATTCACAAGCCTACCAATGAATAACCCAAAAACTGAAAAGCAATATCAACAGCTGCAAGCCTCCATTATAAAAGCCTATCCAGATATCGCTACACCTCAGGAAATCCGTATTCCTTCTAGAAACTGCTCGGGGCCAATATTTCATCTTGTACAATCTGAAGCCTCACTTCCAATTCTTCCCTCCAACTACAAGAAAATATACCACTTCCTCATGTCAGTGTCCCCATCCTCACCATTCTTATATTCAGCCTTAACACTCTCATCTACAAGGCTGCATATACCACACAGTTTTCAGTGGGATCTGCCATATAAATCAAAATGTGCCAAACCAGATTCCGAAATACAGTGGAGACTATGGCATAACATCTTGCCAACTCCTTCAAAGCTCTACAAATTTAAGCTAAGAGAAACGGATCTGTGTCCATTCTGTGACGTTTCAGGCACCTTGGAACACACATATCTGACCTGCCCTGCAAACAAAGTGATAATCATCTATGCCCTGAATACCGCCTCTAGCACCTGTAACTACACACACAGCCAAGAAGACTACTGGAATTTAGTCCACACAGAAGAAAACAACACAGAACATGCAATTTCATCTTCATCTGCGCTAAGGCCGTCATCTACAGCTTTTACCTAAAACAGACAAGAAGTAACCAGCACCCATCCATCACTGAAACTGCACAAACCCTCATGCACATCCTCCGTCGGAAACTAAAAAGCAGGCTTCTATTGGAACTTGAGCACTTCAAAGAAACAAGAACTGTCGCGAAATTCCTAGAGGAGTGGAATCCAACTGGTACCCTCTTCTGGATTGACGACGACAATGTGCTTCATCTGAATGATAACTCAGACTGAAACTGAACTGTTAATTTTGAATATTCATTTATTGCATTCTCTATTGTACACCCAGAAGGAAAATGTTTTCTTTCTCTGTAAATATATACTTATAATATGTAAATAGTCATTGTTGCCTATCGTGTAATGTTTATTTTAACAAATTAAATAAAAAAAAAATATCTATCATATATAGTTCTATCTATCATATATATTTCCCAGTTCATATCCACACTTATGTGGATAAGAACTGGGAAACACTAAACAAGCGTTTCAAGCAAGTTCTAGGAAAGTGGGCAGCAATACGAGCCTCTGCCTCCACAAGAGGGAGAACAATAATCGTTAACCAAATAGCCACCAGTGTCCTTTGGCATACACTAAAGATTCTTACGCCACCAGTGCAATTCATCAAACAAATAAAGTCAACCATATATCGATTCATATGGAATAAAACAAACTGGCTTTCCTACTCCAAGCTATGTACTTCTCTCAAAGATGGAGGACAAAATTTGGTCTCCATTGACAACAGGATAACAACTTTCCGCGCTCGATTTCTCATTAATGCCCTACAACAGGAAATAACACACAAATGCACCACTGAGTATATTTTCACTTCTGCCACTAGAGGTCTCTCTCTCTCCACCACCTTAAGAATGACAACAGCTCAAGTGCCTGTAAATTTAACAAACTTCTACAAAGATGCCCTTCGACGATGGAAGAAGCTAAACCTCCAGCACACAGTGAAGACAGCATCCCTACCTGAAATCCTCATGGAACCCATCTTTCACAACACGATGGTAAGAAGCCCGATCACTCAGAAAGAATTTTTCTTTCCTCCATGGAGCTGGCGAAACGTGAGGATCTTGGGTGACATTCTTTCTCCAAGCCTCACCTGGCGCTTTCCAAATTCGCTCGAAAACCTGGAATATGGGAATGAGTCTGAGCAGATAGACACCGTAAAGGCCGCGTTTCAAGCCGCTATGCCTGATAGCATAACAGAAGTGGGGCTTAGCCCTCCAAACTCAGAAGTTTTGGCGCCTATCTTTCTGATAAAAACCAATAACTCATGGGAGAAACTTACACCCAGCAACATCAACAAGATCTACAGCACTCTAACACAACAGTCGAACCAAAGCACTTTATTGGAAAATCCTGCATCATCTGATCAAACACTATTTCAATGGGATCTACCATATCGCACAAGAGCCATCAAACCTGACGCAGATATTCAGTGGAGAATGTGGCACAATATATTACCCACTCCTACTATATTACGAAAATTTAACTCAAACGTCTCAGATAACTGCCTCTTCTGCTACCAATTAGGAACAGTCCGGCATATCTACTTGGAATGCCCAGTCAACACCCAATGAATCAGTTTGTCTCGGGAAACGGCAGCTCTCACCTGTGGTAGTCTTCATACAGAAGAGGAATATTTTAATCTCGTCCATACGGAGTCAAATAACCATTCATTCTGTAACTACCTTTTCATCACCGCGAAAGCGGTAATATACAACTTCTACCTCAGACATACAAGACCAGACAGCACAGCAACTTCACAGAGAGAGGCAACTGACCAACTCACTGCAGCCTTCCAACAAAAGGTGAGAAGTCGGATCCTACACGAGTATCACCACCACAGGCAATACAACACCTTAGATCTTTTCCACCAAGACTGGAATCCACGGAATCAACTCCTGGCTGAGCAGGGCGACTGCATTATAATTCACTTTCCAGCCCCCCCCCTCCCCCAAAGAAAGGGGAAAAAAGAAGGATTGTTGTGCTTAACAGTGCGAAAATTATTCAGCTGGCACTCTCATGTAAATAGACAATATTGTGCAATAGAAACTCCTATGTTCTTCCATTTTTATGATCTTATACAGTATCATGTTAGAATAACTCTTAATGGCTTTAATCTAAAAAAAAAAAAAAAAAATGTAATTTATCTTTTAAGTGACTTCGATGTAACATACCTCAACAAGAATATGAGCATGTAACCTCTCTGCCTGACTGCAGAGAACCAAAAACCGGTTAATCCTGCAAATAAGATTGTTATGTTCACAATAAAAAAAAAAAAATCTATATATATATATATATATATATATATATATATATAAAAGAGTAATTCTAAGGTAGATTTGATAAAGAAGCCTTGGATGGTACGTGGTAGTCGGTTAGCTATGTATCATGCCACTGTGCAGCGTATGTTTTTAGCAAAGTCTTTAGTTGTTTATTACGTCAGCTATTGGGCTGCCAATGGGGAGAAAGGCACGTGACCGACTGCTTTTAAAAAGAACATCGAGCTACGAGTAGTCATGACTTGACTTTTTCTTGAAATCGTCTCAGTATGTTAAGTAGTTTCTTAAAACATACTTAGAACTATAAACATACTTCTAAGCATATCGAAATATGCTTAGAACCCCGTTCATCTGCAGCAGTTTTTGGCGGTTCTAATATATGCGATGTGTGGAGATTTTAACTTCCAGAAATCAAGCAATGTCTATGAAAACAGAGAATGGGAATATTCTCTTCCCTACTGCACCGTGAAAGTGGATGGGGGTTTTATTCGTTTCATTGAGGGCAATAGAGTGACACAGTGCTATCCAGATGTAATTTTGGCGAAGATTGAACGTGCAAGTAGTATTCCTAGACATCTTAATGTTTTGAAAGCAAATACTAATGTGTTTCACACATCAGAGGTTCTTGCATACAGTTTGAAGGATGTTTTTCCTGTAAAGATGGGTTTGCAATCCTCTTCTCTGACGGATGGGCAATTCTTGGAAGTGTTATCATCATTTATGAAAGATATTCTCCGTTGTCAGTGATACAGGAATACGAATTGTTGTGTGGTAAAGATGGTGTTGAATGTTCTTTGCAGATGTGTAAAGTTTTTATGTAATGATTTCTCAGCACTGCTATTTGCGTTCATTATTGTCTTCCATAAATAATTGTCTTCCATGTAAATATTATTCTAATTATTATTGTTATTACGTGATGCCTCCAGGGAGTCCAAGAACTCATCGCGGGAGGGCAATCTACTTCGCTAAAATATTTGTCTAATAAAATGTATTTAGTCTGAATGAGTGTTTGTCTATGTTTATCTTATGTTGAGATGTATGTGGAGAGAGAGAGAGAGATTTAAGCAAAGTATATTTCTGTTTGTCGAATCCAGTAGGTTTTGGAAGTACATCATCTTTACAAAGAGCTTCTCAGCATAACATGTGCGTGCTATCGGAGATGTAAAACGCCGGTTGCAATGCCAGCCTACTTATACATTTTATAAGCCTGTGAAACGTCGATTTAGACGATTGAAAACAAAAGTAGTTGGAAATTAAGCGGATTAAAATCCTATGTTGTTATATAGCCAGGAAGTGAAACTCAAGATCGAGAACTACGATCTATATGAGTTTCACTTCTTTTCACTAAGCTTTGATATCTTCCAGGTCTACCTACTCACCGATGAGACCTCAAAAAAGGTTGAAACCGGTCTGGGTAGTAACCTCTCCTCATAATGTAATGACAGTATTACATCTCCTAGGAGCTGTGTTTTACATTATGAGAGAATATCAAGAATAGTGAGGGATCTTGCTCCACCTTTGCTTCGAATTGCCTTCGCCGATAGTTTTTCGGCATTGAAACTCATATAGATCGTAGTTCTCGATCTTGAGTTTCACTTACTGGCTATATAACAACATAGGATTTTAATCCGCTTAATTTCTATTAAGTTGCCAGAAAACTAGCCGCTTGGCTTTTCATTTTAATTACAAAGTAGTTGGAGTTGCTCACCAATATCAGTGTGATTTGTTGGATTTAAGTATTATTGTTGGAGTTAATAATGGCTTTAAATATTTATTAACTATGATTGATGTATTTTCCCGTCAAGCATGAGCCCACCCTCTTGAAAACAAAAGGGAGTTTAGAAGTATCGCAGTATACGCAGAAGTTGTTACAGGTCGCAGATGATCCTATACAAATAGAGGTGGGTAGAGGAAAAGAATATTTTTTTGGAAAAAAAAAACGTGCGTGCTTTACACGAGAAACACGTTTTTTTCTTTTCTAAAGGTGACATTAAAGCGTCCCACTACTCCGCGCTTCACGAGGCCGCATTCAGCGCTATTTCATTTATAAAAATACCTACCGATATTCTGATGTGTCACCTGAACTTTTAAGAGGGTATAATTTATCTAAATAGATCTATTGGGATGGCTCCTGAAGAAGTGAATCACGGGAACGAGAGTCAAGTAATCGAACCGTTATATTGGCAGAATGAAGAACCAAGTCCCGTACTGTTTACGAAAGGTGACGTGCGTATTTCCTAAGAAAAAAAAAAAAAACTTTTTCGCAAAGAATCGGAACCTTCGTGGATCGAGGAAATCTTTATTATAAAGAACTTGTTGCTCACCACTTCTGTGACCTATCGGCTCGAAGACACAAGCATAAACGAAATTTCTGGACGATTTTATGCTGATGAACAAAAAGGTAGTCAGACCTGAATTTTATGTTATTAACAAAGTGCTGAAACGAAGAGTTCGAAGGGGTATTCCTGAGTTGTTAGTGAAATAGCCAGGGCCTTATTTACACTCTTCCCGTGGCGCCAGTAGTGTCCGGCGCCTGTGTGCAAAACTTTAGTTAGCTCCCCTATCCCCCCCCCTCCAATAAAAAAATCACTTAAAAAAAACTTTTTTTAAGTATTTTCTCCTCTTTGGCGCCTTTACTATTCTGGCGCCTGTGTGCGTCACACACATTCCACGTATGGCCGGCGCACCCCTGCGTGGCGATAGAGTGCTCTGGGCCCCCTCACATTGGTCCTGATTTTTAGGATCCCCAGGTAGAGCCTCGTGCGCCTGTGCATAAGTACGGCCTTGGAAATGGCGATCTTATCCAGACCAGAGTTGGGTACGTGCAGGCGAAGTACGCCGTTTATAACAACGGTGTGTTCAATCATTATGATCATTTGCGTTTTGTCTCCTGTCCGTATTGTCACGTTCCATCCTTGCTTTTCCAAGCAAGGATGGAGCGTGACAATACGGACAGAGATACCCGACCTCGACGTCCCTGGAGGATTTATTCAAGTGAAAGTTCTGGAAATGAGACCTCAGAATACAGGATTTGGGAAGCCTTATTGTATGTTTTAAGTCATGCTGTTTATCTCCATTTTAAGCGGCACACAGACGGATGCATTCAGTGTGCTGATGGAGATGGGATTATTCATTTAGCTTTTACCCTATATGATCCCAGCTGCCTTGTAGTAATGACATTATTGTCTTGCCTATATATATAGTAGAATATTTCCCCTACGACCCTCTAACGAGCGGTGGTCCCACAAATAGGGAAACGTAATTAACTCCAGGAAAAATGATTATCCAAGTTCATAACAGATATTATTATCCTCCCCAATACTCTAAAGAGGTAGGCTCGGCCCTACAAGATATCTCATATTTCTCTTAAGGAAAAAATCATTCTGAAATATTATTTAAATTAAGGGGATAATAAATCCCACATTGTTTTAAAACCGAATAAGAAACTCAAAGATTCTGAAATATCTTTCCAGTGCCCTATGACCCTAGTTATCGTGAGAGATAACCGTCCAGGGGACAACTCTCCCCGAGCGGTAGTCCCACAAATGTTCAAGCACAGTGATCTCCAGGAAAATATCTGAGTTTCCCCATTAACTTCCAACAGATATTATTGTACACAATACTCTGAAGATTGCGGTCGGCTCCGCCCTACAAGACAGCTCATATTTCTCTTAGCTTAAAGGAAAAAATCATAATGAAATATCTTTCCATTAGCTTGTAATAGTGCCTCCTCATCAGAAGCGTGTGGAAATAAAATTGTACGAAATGGGAGGTTGTTCTGCTCCAATATATATATATATATATATATATATATATATATATATATATATATATATGTAAACATAAATAAGTTATAAATTATCAATGACCTGCTTTTGGAGCTATCTTGATGGTTAGAGCTCGTATCATTTATCAGTAAATAAAAGTGGCTGTATAACGTTCATAAGCATTCATTTTTCGTGAATTCGTAAAGAAAAGACTTCCCATGTCCTTTATTATTGGTTGTACTGCTTTATATGAATTAGCGATTTTGATAAAATACCGTTATTAATATTAGAAATTCTGCATTGCTTAAATCCGTACTTTAAAATACGGAACTGAAAGTCCTGGGATTCCATGGAGGTGTCATGTAATAATATTAATTATAAAATAAAACAAAACTAGACATACTTGTAATTATCTTTGAAACAATGATAATTTATAAGTAATTTATGTTTACACATATACATACATACATACAAGGGGGATCTGTGTAATAGAATAACAGTATTTCCAATACATGTACTGTATGCAAGTTCATAAGATTTTTCTTATATTTCAATATAAACTTTTAAAAAGTAAGCAGAGCAATGATAATTTATAACTTATTTATGTTTACATATATATATATATTTTTTTTTTATTTAACTTGTTAAAATAAACATTACACGATAGGCAACAATGACTATTTACATATATAAGTATATATTTACAGAGAAAGAAAACATTTTCCTTTCGGGTGTACAATAGAGAATGCAATAAATGAATATTCAAAATTAACAGTTCAGTTTCAGTCTGAGTTATCATTCAGATGAAGCACATTGTCGTCGTCAATCCAGAAGAGGGTACCAGTTGGATTCCACTCCTCTAGGAATTTCGCAACAGTTCTTGTTTCTTTGAAGTGCTCAAGTTCCAATAGAAGCCTGCTTTTTAATATATAAAATATATATATATATATATATATATATATATATATATATATATATATATATATATATATATATATATATATATATATATCTATATCTATATCTATATCTATATCTATCTATCTATAGATGTATCTATCTATATCTATATCTATATAGATATAGATATAACACAACAGTCGAACCAAAGCACTTTGTTGGAAAATCCTGCATCATCTGATCAAACACTATTTCAATGGGATCTACCATATCGCACAAGAGCCATCAAACCTGACGCAGATATTCAGTGGAGAATGTGGCATAATATAATACCCACTTCTACTATATTACGAAAATTTAACTCAAACGTCTCAGATAACTGCCTCTTCTGCTACCAATTAGGAACGGTCCGGCATATCTACTTGGAATGCCCAGTCAACACTAAATTAATCAGTTTGACTCGGGAAACGGCAGCTCTTACCTGTGGTAATCTTCATACAGAAGAGGAATATTTCAATCTCGTCCATGTGGAGTCAAATAACCATTCATTCTGCAATTACCTTTTCATCACCGCGAAAGCGGTAATATACAGGGTGTTCGGGATAAATTTGACATATTTATAATTAATTATATTTTTCCGTAAGTTACATGTATTAACACACACTTCTCTTCATTTAAAAGTTTGGACCCTTCTTCATTCACATACAAGATGTCAGAAAGGATGGATAGCTGGAACCCACCTGAATCATGGAAGAGAATAACTTGTATCATGATGATTCGTGCCCGCCATCAAAATAAGGATATTACGACTGCTGCCCAGTGCTCCCTGAATACAGTAAAAACAATCAGGCATGAACTAGAGACTTGCAATGGTGACTACGAGGATGTAGCAAGAAGAAAGATCCCTAGCAGACGATCTGATTGCGTTCGTACAGCAGAATTCCTCGCAAATCTGCAGGAACAGGTGTTGAAGAACCCTGGCATTGGAATTCGGGCTTTGTTCGTGGAGTTGCTAACTGTAGTCAAGCCCTGGATAACAAGGGTAGGCAATGGTAGGCCGTATGTATGGCAGCAGGATTCGGCCCCTTGCCACACCTCTGGGAAAAGTCAAAAATGGTTGTCTGAAAATTTCTACGACTTCACCAGTCCAAATGTTTGGCCTCCAAACTCCCCAGACCTTAACCCCATGGATTATTTTGTATGGGGCGCAGTTGAAAAAGACACCAATCGCACTTCCAGTAATACAAAAGCCCAGTTAATGGATAAAATTAAAACAGTTTTTGCGGCCCTTCCCAGGGAGACTGTAGCATCAGCTTGTTCGAGGTTCCGAAGCAGAATTGAAGCTGTGATCGATGCTAATGGTGGTTATTTTGAGTAAATCTTGTTGATAGTATTGTAATTAACTCTGCCTGTAATGTTTTTTTGTCAATTCATTAAATTTAATAGATACAAAGAAGATTTTCTTTTTCCTTACGAAACTGTCAAATTTATCCCGAACACCCTGTACAACTTCTACCTCAGACATACAAGACCAGACAGCACAGCAACTTCACAGAGAGAGGCAACTGACCAACTCACTGCAGCCTTCCAACAAAAGGTGAGATGTCGGATCCTACACGAGCATCACCACCATAGGCAAAACAACACCTTAAATCTTTTCCACCAAGAATGGAATCCACGGAATCAACTCCTGGCTGAGCAGGGCGACTGCATTATAATCCACTTTCCAGCATAGAAGTGACACCTTTACCCCCCCCCCCCCCAAAAAAAAAGAAAGGGGGAAGAAAGAAGGATTGTTGTGCTTAACAGTGCGAAAGTTAATCAGCTGGCACTCTCATGTTAATAGATAATATTATGCAATAGTAACTTCTATGTTCTTCCACATTTATGTTCTTATGTTAAAATAAGATCTTATGTTATCAAGTTAAAATAATTCTTAATGGCTTTAATTTAAAAAAAAAAAAAAAAATGTAATTAGCCTTATAAGTGACTTCGATGTAACATACCTCAACAAGAGTATGAGCATGTAACCTCTGTCTGACTGCAGAGAACCAAAAACCGGTTAATCCTGTATATAAGATTGTTATGTTTACAATAAAAAAAAAATATGTATATCTATATCTATATATATAGATATATATACATACATACAATTTGGAGCAGAACAACGTCCCATTTCGCTATAGAGTCGAAAAAATTAAGAGCTCGAACGAATGCGACTGTGGGCGACTCTAGATCCAAAATGGCGGCAAGTAAGTGTACCTTCTATTTAGAGCCTTATGCCTCCCCCCTCATCAAAAGTGTCTCGCAGCAAAATCGTAACGACAACTACCATATGACCTCAAACTGTGTATCAGTTGGGTTTAGCGCTCGGCTCGGCCCCCATGAAGATAGCTCATATTTCCCTTAGCTTAAGAAAATATCATTCTGAAATATCTTTCCTATGATATAATGGTAACACCTTTCTTACTATGTAACCTATGACTCCGAACAATGCCTTCCCTTCGCCAAAAGCGTGTGAACAAAATCGCGGTGTCAGCTATCATGTGACTTCAAAACATACACAGCATCGTGAGGTAATTCATAGTTAACCGACGACCTCGTACCATACAAGGCTTCCTTGTCAAACGTACGTTGGAAATTAATTTTTATAAGGGAACAGTACCTCCCTCCTCATCAAAAGTGTTGGCAGCAAAATCGTGACGTGACTACCATGTGACCTCCAAAATCTTAACGTCAACTACATATAATCTATAGTAGATACTAACCGGCTACTATGTGCTTACTTTTAGCCAAGATGCCAAGAAAATCAGGATATATAAACACAAGAAGCATTAAACTAAATTAAATCCGTTGTACACATCCAAAAGAATGAGGAAAGAAAATAATAAAAACAAAAAGCCTGGAATTTATGAATTCACTATTGGATCGTTTCACTGAAAGATATCACTACTATTTTTGGGGTTCCAGCAATTGCTTTCATGGATCCTTTGAAACAGAAAATTTTTGTCGTGTTCTTGAAATTTTCTTCGACATATCACAACTCTTTAATTCCCCCCCGCCCTTTGCATGCAGGGTTTTTTAGTAGGCTACTCCAAAACACATTTATTTCTGTGTTTATTGCCACTTCCTGTGGTCAATCTAATTAAAATTTTAATTTAGTGAATGTGAAAGAAAATTATTGTTTGTAAATTGCAACATTCTCCATCACATGGTATTCTGAAAATGCTCAGGTTCCATAGGTAATCAATTATATACGATTTTTTTCTTATAGACTACGCTGCCCTCTGTGTTTAACTCAAGTTGAATCTGTAAAATAGTCAAGTTAATATACACTTTTTTGCAGACCACTGTCTGCATCAGACAACGTTCCCTCTGTCACGTGCAATGCGGAGGAAATAGGCTCTGAATAGCACAAGAAACTACTTTTCCGCTTCTGCATGCTTTTTATTCTTTCCAATAAATAGATGCTAATAAATGTTAGATAAAAATCTCTTGGTGATCAGTCACGGTTTACCTGCTAATTTGCAATGCTATTAGCTTAGCTATCTCGTTCTTCTCGTCCCTTCTCTACATACCCAGGCCCTCGCAACAACTCGTCAAATACCGTATCTTTATTACTCTGACTTCAGACCCAACCCACTGTCAGCATTGTCTTCCTGGATCAACACTGTAACAGGATACAAGTAGCCTGCAATCATTAAGAACGGACCTGCTTACCATATTTTATTTTTTCTTTCCTTTCTGAAAATGCCTACCGTTCCATATTCTTTTCACATCAACTCACTGTTCTGTCTACCACGTGTCACTAATGTCTACAATCTTGGGTCCACCCGAATCCGTCCATACCACAATCTCGATTCCCGTATTTTTAATACTTCGAGCTTTCCTAAATAAACATAACAGTTTCCGATCGCTTTAGTTAGTTTATCGTTGCTTACGCACATAGTAGTGGTACTAAGTGTGTGTGGGGGGGGGGGGGGGGCGTGCTAGCCTAGAAAGGCTAGCACGAAAGGCTAGAAAGCTCCTAGAAAGGCTCATCCTCAATGGAATAATAAAACAAGTCCCAGCGGAACAGGCCTGATTCAGATATAAACGAAGCTGCTGTGATCAGGTTTTGCCACTCACCACACATATAGAGGCAGGCTACCAAAAATGCCTGAAAACAGCTGTAACTTTTGTAGATCCTTACCACAGCTTATGGTACAGTCTGGAGGCATGGCGCAGTTTGCAAGTTGCTCCGTGCAGTCCCATGCAGAACAATAGCAAAACTAATTGATAACATGCTAAGCAACCGCCTGTTCCAAGTGTATGTGGACGAGAACAAAAGTAAACAAAGAACACTGGATAATGGATTACCACAAGGGTTATTTCTGGCCAGGGCTGGTTATATCATTAGGCGAACCTCGGCAATCGCTTAGTATAAATAAATAAATATATAAATATAAATAAATAAATAAATAAATAAATAAATATTTATTTATTTATTTATTTATTTATAAAAATATTAAAAATACTTATAAGCTCTGTATTACTAAAATCTTGGTATTTCTAGCCTGGCTCCCGCTGATGAGACCTCAATACAGGTCGAAACCGGTCTGGATAGTGGTCCCTTGCCTTTAATACAAAGCATCATACATCGCCTCCAGGAGATGTGCTTTGCATTAAGGGTAAATATTAAGATTAGTGATCAGAGCTTAATCTACTTTTACGATGAGTTGCATTGGTCTTGCACGACGTGCAGGTCAGCTAGACTTGCAACACTTGCAGGTGCAAACTTGACTTGTTTATCTGTTTGCTTACTTGGGAAATGGAGTAAAACCAGGTTTAAAATAGCTTGGTATCTTTAACACACACACACACACACACACACACACACACACACACACACACACACACACACACACACACACAGACAATGTATAGGGGCGCCTAAATTTTCTTTGCTTAGGGACATGAGATACTCTCGGACCTGCCCTGGTTCTGGCACCTCTCCTTTTTAATATGTACATCGCAGATTTACCTGATACAGCCTCCAAGAAGTTTTGCTATGATGATGATATTGCCCTAGATCAGGGGTGGAGAATCCCTAGCCCATTTCGCACGCGAGTCTATTTCAATTCGCCCCTCTGCTAATGTACTCGTATGTAGATCTAAATAAAATTTTATAATAATTTACATTTATTATAATTAAATTTATTTATTTTTTATAAATATACAAAATCAAAAATAACTATATTACATAAAATATGATCGTCATAGGTCTGGCAACCATCAAATCGAGACCAGCCATTAAAATAAAAAGAAATCAGGAGCATTTCTCGCGGGCAAAGTTCAGACTTTCTCTGATTGGTTGCTTCCCAATTACCGCCATGACATTTTCCCGCGTGTCAAAACATATTGACTTTTGAGTTTGTTTTTCTCATGCAGTACTGCGAGTGCCTTGTAATTAACCAATTGACAACTTTATTCAATTTATTTTTTTAAATGTTACAAATAAGACAAGCATTTGTCTTATTTGTAACGATCATGTTGCAGTTTACAAAAAATATAATCTTGAACGATATTATTTAAGTAAGCATAAGAAATATGAAAATTTAAAAGGGTCAGAACGTTTAGACAAGATAGCGACTTTGAAAGAAAATATAATCAAAAGCCAATCTCTTTTTAAAAAGCTTATTCAGGAAAGACCATCTGTAACTCAAGCTAGTTATGCGTTGTGTGAACAAATTGCTAAAAAACTTAAAACCCATAAGGAAGGTGAGTTTGTGAAAGATTGCATCCATACTGCCGTCGAGATTTTATGTCCAGAAAAACTGAGTTTGTTTAAAAATATTAGCCTATCAAGAAGAACTGTTTCTGACCATATTAAAGATATCGCTGATGACATCCAAACTACTTTGAAAGTAGATTCAGCAGAATTTGTGTTTTACTCATTAGCCGTCGATGAGACTGTCAAATACTGCACAAATGGCTATATTTATACGGGGAATAACTACGGATTTGAATATACGAGAAGAATTTCTTGCTTTAAAATCAATGAAGGGGACAACGAAAGGTGAAGATTTATGGTTCAATTCAGCATTAAAGGATTTCAATTTACCGTATGAAAAAACTGAGTGGTCTCGCTACAGATGGTGCTCTATCCATGGTAGGTCGTGAAACGGGTTCGTGGCTCTGATTAAGAATGAATTTAAGAAACGTCAATTGAACCCAAATACTTAATTGTGCCACTTCTTCATTCATATGGAAAATCTATGTACAAAGTCACTCTAGATGAACAGCGTCATGAATATAGTAACAAAGGCCAATAATTTGATAAAAAGTAAAGGGTTGAACAACAGGCAATTCAAAGAATTTTTGCAAGATCTTGAAGCCGAATATGGGGGACTTATTGTACCATTGTGAAGTTAGGTGGCTAAGTAGATCTCAAGCGATTTTATGAACTTAAAGACGAAGCAAAAATTTTCATGGACATTAAAGGTGTCCCCATAGAATTAGAGGATGAAAAGTTTGAAAGTGATTTAGCATTTTTAGTAGACATAACTAATCATTTGAATAATCTAAATTTGAAATTTCAGGGCTCCAATCAGCTAATGACCTCTTTGCTCACTCATATCAAGAGCTTTGAATCGATGCTTCAATTATTTCTTACCCAATTGAAAAAAAACCGCTTTACACATTTTCCAAAATTAAACAAGTGAGTGTGTTGATGAATGTCAAAATCTTTTGAATCAATTTCAAAGGAGATTTGAAGATATAGAAAATCAAAGAATTGAGTTACAAATATTTGAAACACCTTTTGATAATTCTGAGGAAGCTTCCCATTCCTTGCAATTAGAGTTGATTGGTTTACAGTGTGATAACACTTTGAAATCAAAATATAGTAATCTGCCTATATTGGACTTTTACAAATCTATTGATTCTGAGAAATTCCCTTCTTTAAAAAATAACGCCTTGAAAATAGTTTCTCAGTTTTCTACTACTTATCAATGCGAGCAGTTTTTTTCAAAATTAAGTCTGGCAAAAAATCGCCTTCGTACAAGACTCACCGACGAAAATCTCGCCAATGAACTTTGAGTAGCTATCTCATCAAAGGCGGCTAATATTTCTAAGCTTTCACAAAAAAAGCAGTTTCAGCCTTCTCACTAAAAAGTTTAAGGTTGTTATAATTATATGTCTGCACAATTGTAATTAAAAGATACCATATCAGATGAGAATGTTGCACATTTACTTATGAAGATATACAGGGTGTCCCAAAATTCACGCAAGATTTAAATTTAGCGCCATTTGTGCGGTAAAGTGTTGCCAACGAGAAAAAAAAGACAGCGTGACAGCTGACAGTTCAGGGTTATTAAAAATGGAGCGCTACACGAAAGAACAACGCATTTTCATTGTTGAGCAATATTTTAAAAATAATGAAGGTTTGGCAGCTACAGTTCGCAATTTTCGTACAAAATATGGTCGGAATAGTGATTTAACTTCATCAACTGTGAAAAGATTAATTACAAAATTCAAGCAAACTGGATCAATTAGTGATCTTATACACTCTGGCCGTCCTTCAACAAGTCGTTCAACAGAAAACATCGAATCAGTTCGTGAGAGTGTTGCTGAGAGTCCAGGAACATCAATTCGGCACCGTGGTCTTGAATTGGGCATTTCGAAAAGCTCTCTACAGCATATTCTCATGAAAGATTTGCATCTTTATGCTTACAAAGTTCAATTGACTCAAGAACTGAAGCCTACTGACCACACACAGCGAAGAGCGTTCGTTGAATGGATTATGGAACAACAACAAGTGGATGCTTATTTTTCGAACAAAATCATCTTCAGCGATGAGGCTTATTTTCATCTTGATGGCTTCGTTAATCGACAAAATTGTCGCATTTGTGGTTCAGAAAATCCACGAGTGATTGTTGAGAAACAAATGCATCCGCAACGTGTCACTGTTTGGTGCGGATTTTGGGCTGGAGGCATCATCGGTCCATTCTTCTTCGAAAATGCGGCTGGTAAGGCAATAACAGTTAATGGTGCTCGCTATCGCGACCTGATAATCATCCAGTTTTTGTGCCTAAATTGCAAGATATGGATGTGGACGACATGTGGTTTCAACAAGACGGTGCCACATGCCATACAGCCCGAGAAACAATTCAATTACTGCATGAGTCATTTCCTGATCGCGTAATTTCCCGTTTTGGTGATCAGAATTGGCCGCCCAGATCATGTGACTTAACGCCGTTGGACTTTTTTCTTTGGGTTTTTTTGAAGTCTAAGGTTTATGCCAACAAGCCCACGACCACCCACGCCTTGAAGGAGGAAATTGAGCGCTGTATCAACGAAATTCAGCCACATTTATGCAAAACGGTCATGGAAAATTTCGACAAAAGAGTGCGTATGTGCCAGCAAAGCCGTGGAGGCCATTTACCCGATATGCTATTCCATGCATAACCCTATGCTGTATACTTTATGAATCAATAAGAAATTACAATTTTTAATTAAAAACCTGTGTTTTCTATCAAAATTACTTCTTGCGTGAATTTTGAGACACCCTGTATATTGCACACTACATACACTATATATAAGAGTTGAAATTTGCCAGTCACCCGCCGAAGTTTTTAAATTAGCAATTTTCGCCCTTGATACTAAAAAGGTTCCCCACCCCTGCCCTAGATACACCAATTTTACTTCAATGGAAGATACACTAACACACGACCTTGCAGTCCTAGATGAATACTTCAGCAAATGGAGATTACGCCCGAATACTAGCAAAACAGAAGTTTCATGCTTCCACCTGAACAATAACCAGGCTAACAAAGAACTCATGGTCTACTTCAACCACAAGCTGCTACGCTGCAATAGAAATATCTGGCCGTCACTCGGGATAGAACTCTATCTTTTAAACCACATCTCATTAACACAGCATCCCAGCTAAAAACAAGAAACAATACACTTCAAAAACTATGTGGAACAACTTGGGGTGCCTCAGCAACAACGCTTTGCTGCACTGCTCTTGGACTCGTTTAATCTGCAGCTGAATACTGCTCACAGTATGGCTGAACAGCGCCCATGTGTATTTGGTTGATGCTCAGCTTAACACCACTATGCACATTATTTCTGGAACTGTAAAATCAACCCCAACCTACTGGCTCCCACTGCTAAGCAACATCCCACCTCCACGCATCCGCAAATCCAACTTTCTTCTACATGAATACAGCAAAATCATGGAAATCCAAAATCTTCCAATCCACGAAGACATTCCATCTCTAGAAATAAACAGGCTAAAGTCAAGGCACCCTCCAATCTTAACAGCAAAAAATCTGTAGAGACAAGTTTCAACATGAAGGAGAAGTGGAAAGAGTCCTGCTGTAACACTTCAACAGGGGTCTTCCAAGAATTAGTGGACCCAACACAGATGCCTTCGGATTTTGACCTACCTCGGAAAACTTGGTCTGCCCTTAACCGAATCCGCACTAATCAGATGTGCAGACCACCTTTACAAATGAGGCATGATTGCCTCACCCAGGTGCGACTGTGGATCACCCCGCCAGACAATTAATCATATTACAGCAGAATGTGTCCAACGTACATACAGTGGAAACTTGCCAGACTTCATCCATGCTACACCAAATGCAGTCGACTGGATAATCAACCTAGACATTCAGTTGTAGCCTATTCTTGAGTGTCTCTTTTATGACTGTATTATGTCTTATTATTGTACATATGTCTATTACTATGTCCATATATATTAAGAATTAATGTAATGTAACTTTTCATGTGTGAGCCGTACGCTAAATAAATAAGTAATCTGAGATATACCAGAATCCTTTCAAAGTAATTTGTATACGCATGCTCTTGTGTTTGTGCTACATGTTTCTGTTTTCTTTCCAGATTCCTGCAATTAGACCTCCAGTTAAAAAACAAGGCTTATTTAATTTCATTGGTGAGTTACTTTTTTTTTTTTTTTCAAAATGTATTTTATACATTAACTAAAAACAAGAGATGTAATCCTTTTAAATCTTCATTCACCTTATTCTTTTAGTTTTTGAATTCTGAGTTAACTCTTTATCAAATTTAGTGCATTGAGCAATGGAAACGATGTTTTCATTGCTTCTAACTTAGAATGAACAGTTTTTTTTTATAACGTATTCAAAAACGTGAGTGTTCTTCTAGGCGACTCCTGGTTTATTTACAAAATTTAACATGTCCCACAGTATTATTCATTTTGTATCAACGACACTTGAATTAAACCTCCCCCATTTCCATCTCACATCTTCAGAATTAGTCTTCTTGAAATTCCATTCCGATTATTTTTCTCTTTAGTCCTAATTTCCCTTCTGAGCTCAAATGATCATAAAATATCTTAAAGAGGGACTTAAAGTCATCAGTCTGGATCGTAACAGCTTCCTGTGGTGTTATTATGAAATTCAAGATCCTATCACCTCTATTAGGACACGTATATTCTGTTACAAATATTTACTACTGGTTGTATTTTTTACTTCATTTATTCTACCTCTCTGCATCTCTTATATTAACCCCCCACACACATTTTCCTTACCTCTATAAATAACTGGTCCATAATATTATTTCCACTTCCACTACGGACATATTCCACTCTCAGTTGTACACACTGTATGTCTGTCATGCACCATGCTGTCACGAATAGGAATTCATCGATCGGATAGTCATCTTCTCTGGAAAGCAATAACACGTACTTTCTCCTGTTTTCCCTATCCGGTTTCTCTTCTGATATTACAGTTGTCATTATCCATCCACTTCAATATCATGGACTAACGTTATCATTGAACCAAGACAAAATTTCCCCACCTTACGCTGCTTAATCTCTTCAGTTAATCAAGTAAACCACATAATTATAAAATTACGTAAGAATTTGATACCATTCAAAATACATTATCCATTTTGACTAACCGTTAGTGTGAACCCTTCCCCCCCCTCACCTATTATTGTTATCTGGAATAGTTTTAACTCCTACATCTAGTCACTTGCCGTAAATTTTATTTTTAGTTTCCTTATCACCACTTTTCCTTATTTGGTGCCGTTTCTAAATACTTTAAAAAGGTTACGAATTTTTAGGCTTAATTGAACTCGATGGATTGTTCAGTATATTAAGATGGATACCGTTTGCCAACAAACGGTATCTACTTCCAATTTTTTAATATATTAATCCCATGAATTAATAAAAGTCACAGTATGCAGCACAACCTGTTATTAACTAATTAACGGGTTGTGTTATTAACTAAACATAACTCATTAGTTGATAAATCAGCTAATCATAAAAAATAATAACAAGTTATTATTTTTTTAATTAACTTTAGACCCAATTAGCTACAATTGCTCTGTGAGTTAGCCCGGGTAATACGAGGGTGGTCTGAAAAGTTTTCGGTCTCGACCATAGATGGCAACCCTATCGGCACGATTTTTTTTTTTTCTAAGTTGGCACATCTGTCATAAGCATCCATGTGAAATTGCAAGTCATTCTATTAAGGAGTTTGTTTTATACAGCTGTCTGAAGCAAGAGTGTTGTCTGTATCCCTTGAAATGAATTAAACTGAGTATCGTGCTGTTATAAAATTCTTTGTAAAGGAAGGTTTAATGCCAAAAGAAATTCATTCAAAGTTCACTAAAGTTTATGGGCACTCTTCTCCTTCGCTTTCGACAATTAAGAAATGGGCTGCCGATTTTAAACGTGGCCGTACCAGCCTTGAAGTTGATCCACGTGAAGGACGTCCAAAAAGTGTAACAACACCAGAAATCATTGATGAAGTGCACGATATGGATTTGGATGACCAGCGAGTCAAAGTGTGAAATTGCTGAGACTATAGCATTTCAAAAGAACGTGTAAGATATATTTTGCTTGAAGAATTGCAAATGAAAAATCTTTGCGCAAGATGGGTGCCGCGCTTGCTCACAGCAAATCAAAAACGCACTCGCATGAAAATCTCTGAACAGTGCTTGGAACGTTTTAACAAGAATAAAACTGATTTTGTGCGTCGATTTATTACTATGGATGAGACTTGGATTCACCATTACACACCAGAATCCAAACAGCAATCAAAACAGTGGACAGAAGCCAGTTGTTCAGCGCCAAAGAAGACAAAGTCGGTTCCATCAGCAGGAAAGGTCATGGCATCGGTTTTGAGATGTTAAAGGCATTTCGTTTATTAATTATCATGAAAAGGGTAAAACAATCACTGGGGAATATTATTCCGATCTTTTAACCAGATTAGATGGAAAAATTCGTGAGAAAAGACCTTGGTTTGCAGAAGAAAAAAATCATCTTTCCTCAGGACAATGCACCTGCTCACAAAGGTGGTTTGGCAATGGGAAAATTAAGGGATCTGTACTATGATTTGTTGGAACATCCACCCCATTCCCCAGATTTGGCTCCCTCTGTCTTCTATCTCTCCCCAAAACTAAAACTCTTCCTCTCTGATCAGCATTTTTCTTCGAATCAAGAGGTGATTGCAGCTGTAGAGGGGTATTTTGCAGATTTTACTGAGAACAACTACAGGGACGGGATAATTCCTCTGGAGTATCGCTGGAGTAAATGTATTAATCTTAAGGGAGATTATGTTGAAATATAAAAATAATTTTGAAATTATAAATTTGTTTTTTCACTGTTAGTCTAGAACTTTTCAGACTACTCTCGTACGTAGATGGCAGAGTTTTAATTCCCGGTTTTCGTCTATAATATAAGTCAATTGCAAGAACATACGCAATGAACAGATGAATGTTTTCATTGCATATCCATAGTTTCTTCGGCGCCGAAATTCAAGCAATTGTTCTTGACTAGTACCTTGTATCAATATTGCGCAAATCAATGTTTTTCAACTCTTGATATAGCAGTCAGTGTAAGCCCTTCTGTAGTATTTAAAATAATAACCATTTTAAAATCATTCGTTCTCTGTTACATAATTCGAAATCCCCCCCCCCCCCCCCCTTACACATAATTTTATTTAAATTGATTGCTGTAACTGTAGGCAAACATACTCGAATAAAATTATTGTCACCTAACTTACATAAAATTTCCCGGCTCTCTTATCATACGATTGCCATAATTTTTTATATTAGAATGCTATTTCTAATGTCGCTTGTAATTATGGCGATAGCTTTTTCTTTTCTTTTTTTTTTCCTTTTTTTTTTTTTTTTTAAGTGTTCAGACAATTTGGAGTTTTTATGAAGTGCTTCGCGTACTGCAAATGATAAGCCAGCAACATACAGTTTTGCTGACTTGCATACACATACAGTAACAACATGCATATTTCTGGCTCACCATGCGCATATAGCAGGTTTTTATTCCTTTTCTTTATTTTCAGTTTTTTCAAATAAAAAATTTGCGTGATTAATTTTTTGGTTTTATTTTTTCTTCATTTCCGTTTTCCGTTTATCGGAATGTTATTTCTACACACAGTTGTCGGTATCTTGTACATCACTTTTAATTGTATGCTGTCTCGGCTCTGGTCTAGTCTTGTGTCAAGTTTTTTCTATCCTTACCTTCAAAATTTTGTATAGGTATTAATTTTAACTCTTTTTAGCCTAGTTGTTACAAAGGGACTGCTCCATTGCGAAAAATAGCTTAGCTTTTTCTTTCCTACTTGAAGAATACCCCCTCCCTCCCTCCCTTCCCTTTATTAACTCCTATTCTATAAACATATCATTTAATTTATTTATTTTTTTTCAAAAACTCATGTTTATTTGTAAGCTTCCTATAATAGTACAAAATGTTGAACAATCCTCTGTGTAACCTGAGAGCAACAGCTCATCCAGGTTACGATATGCATAAAGTTACAAAAATTTATGTAATGCATTTTCATTCTATACACATATGTACATTCCTATAATATACGTATTATTATAATATAATTACATAATAAAATCGCAGATAAAATAAAATTTCATCATACAGAGAAAGTTGCATAACAATTAATTAGGAACAAAATAAAACAAAGCAGTTAAATAGCATTTAAATTTTACGTTTTACACACGAGACTGGATCTTTGAATGCAAATATGCTAAAAACCAACAATTTATACAATTATTTTGAACAGAGCTTCCTCATTTCTGTGGGAAAATAAATCATCATCATGTATATCAAGAATTTAGGCCTAGCATCCAGGTCCGACTCTACCGACGGTGCAACGCGTGCATTTGTACGGGGCGACAATTTTTTGGGGCACGGCCAAAATGAAAGTGAATAAAATGAAGTTGTGGAATAAATAATAATAATAATAATAATATTGCGTAAGATCGCAGTTTTTATAATAAATTGACCAGTGACTTATTATGCTCATGATGCTGTTTCTATTTCCGACAATCCGTCGACCAATGATACTTGCGTAATGCTCTTCGGTAATCGAAGCTATGTGAGTCATTCTTCGCTTACTCTCTTTCCCTCTTGCCTCTCCTCTCTATTCCTTGCATATGCAACAATGGAGTCTGCAATAAAACTGCATTTAAAACTTCATTGGGCAATATTATATTTCCATGTGCTTGTTAACTTACTATGAATTGAATTTCCCGCTGTTAGCTGGTGTTAAATTCTGAATGAGAAGAATTATAATATAATAGCATCTCATTCAGAGTTAAACAATCTGTCATTCCCAACACCAATTTTGTTCATTAGAATAAATGTTAAAATATTACCTACTGTTGTGTGTCACTATTTTGTATAATATATCGTAATATATTTCTAAAAACTTGTAGTTGTTAGTTGTATTAATCATGCTAATTCTTAGCATTGGGTATGCATACATTGTGAACTAAACACGGGAACTTAATCCGATTATATGAATTACTGCCTAAGGCAAGACACGTGCACTAGAAAACGAGTCATATACGAAGTAACTGAAATTTTCACTAGAGTCCTTCTCTTAGTAATGGCCGTAGATACTGTAATCTCCAGAAAGTTTTACTTGTTTTTGAGCGTGTATTAAGGAAAGTTGATTTTGCTCAGTGTTAGTGACTGTTACAGTGATAAGATTTTTTTTGAGTTTTATGTACATTAGTAGTTAGTACAGTGTTTCAACCTCCATTAATTACTAAATAATACCATACTAATAATAATATTTGATTGTAGGTTTTAAAACAATTTTAATATTCAAATAGATTACAATGTCCGATAAAAGAAAAAAACTATCGGGTGCAGAATATCGCAAACGGAAACTGGAAAAAGAACGTGATATTCAAAAACATAGCGGGACTTTACTTAAATATCTAAAAACTGAATCAGCTGATGTAGGGCAGGAGGAAATAAGTAAATGTACCGAAACCAATGATTCTGAGCTCATGGCAAGTACTTCTAACTCGGATCCCAGTAACATAGACATTGCAAGGAATCTCGAAAATGAGACTAATATGACAATTTCCGAATCTAGAGATTTAAGTGATGAACTTGATAGGTACACTGATCCAGTTAGATGGAATCCTTCTTTAAGCCGAAAGACTGGAAATCGTAAAAACTGGCCCGCCAGAGAAACCAAACAGTGATTTCATTTTTCCGCACAGCTCTAATAGTAGGAAATTTTCATTAAATTTTTACACCAGGGAACTAAGCAATGGAGAACATATTAATCGATCATGGTTAGTGTATTCAAAAGAAAAAAGATTCTGTATTTTGTTTCTGCTGTAAGTTGTTTTCCTGTAATATAATGTCATTCACTACTGATGGGTATAATGATTGGGGTCATTTGTATGTGTATCTTAATGAACACGAGAAATCCAAAAACCATTTGGAGTCCCATAAAAAAGTGGATTGAATTATCGTCCAGGCTTAAATTAGAACAGACAATTGATTCAATGCAGCAAAAGTTATTCAATTCAGAAATTCGGCACTGGAGGAGCATAATAGAACCACTAATTGCTGTTGTCCAGTTCTTGGGTCAACAATGCTTACCATTTCGTGGAACATCTGATAATTTATATGACCCTAATAACGGAAATTTTTTACAGCTTGTTGAACTGATTGCCAGATTTGACAGTGTTATGTCTGAACATTTAATGAGAGTAGCTTGTGGTTCGGCCCAACATTATCTTGGGAAAAATATTCAAAATGAATTGATTGCTCTCCTCTCTGGAACCATAAAAAAACAAATAATTTCTATGGTTGAGAAAGCTAAATATTACAGCATAGTTGCAGACTGTACTCCCGATGTAAGCCACATTGAACAATTAACATTAATTGTAAGATTTGTTAATACGGATCCAACTGATATCAACATTCATGAACATTTTCTTGGTTTCATTCCTCAGGCTCAGCGTTAACCGAATGTATCGTAAGAAAATTATCAGACATGAATATTCCAATCGCAAACATGCGTAGCCAGGGTTATGACAGTGGATCGAACATGAAACGAAAGCATTCAGGAGTTCAACAACGCATTAGGGACTTGAACCCAAGAGCTTTTTATATCCCTTGCTGTTCTCTTTCTCTCAACTTGGTGGTCAATGATGCCGCAATGTCATCTAGAGAAGGGATTTCATTTTTTGAAACGGTTCAGAAATTGTATGTGTTTTTCTCAGCGTCAACGCTGGGTTGGGGAATCCTTAAGACACATATTACAACCCTAACGCCCAAGCCATTAAGTACAACTCGCTGGGAATCTAGAATCGACTCTATTCGACTTTAAGATACTATATTGAGGAGTTTTATTATGCACTGATAGAAATTGCTGATGATGAGTCAGTAGACAAAATGGCGAGACACGAAGCTGAAACCCTTGCTCTAAAACTTAGAGACTTTACATTTTTATGTTGTCTGGTTATATGGCACTATGTTTTAAATGAAATTAATGTTACAAGTAAACTGTTGCAAATCATAAAGATGGAATTGTCTAGCGCCATAACAACATTGGGTAATGTTCTCAAAAGTCTTAAGAATCTCAGAAATGATAAATCATTTCAAAATTTTCTTGTCGATGCTACAACATTACCTGAGAAAGTCGAAGCTGATGGTGATTTGAAACCAACATTCGAAAGTACCAGATTGCGTCAACAGAAAAAGCAGCATGCTTATGAAGCAAGAGATGAACCTATTTTAGATCCCAAAACAAAATTCAAAGTTGAGTTTTTCTTTTTTATTATTGATGTTGCAACTAATTCTATTGAAGAAAGGTTCGAGCAATTGGAACATCACAGTTCACATTATTTATTTTTATATAACATCTCTAAATTAAAATCTGAGACGACAAACGAGCTCTTAGACAATTGTAAAAACCTAGAAGCCGTTTTAACACATGAAGAAAATAGAGACATCGATGCAATTGAGCTATGTGATGAAATGAACGTAGTGTCCAAATTAGTACCAGAAAATACGCCGCCAATTGAGGTTTTTCGTTTTATTGTTGAAAATAACTCTGCTCCGAATGTCGCTGTAAGAATATTACACTGACATTGCCCGTGACGGTTGCAAGTGATGAGCGTAGTTTCTCAAAACTGAATCTTTTTAAAACTTACTTGCGCTCAACAATGGCCGAAACTAGATTGGGATCTTGCCATGATTTCAATTGAACATGAAATCGGCCAGAAATTAGACTATGCAAACCTAATTTCTGATTTTGCAAAAATGAAAGTAAGAAAAATGTATTTTTAATCAGTAAATACTAAAAACAATATAAATTCTAATTAAAATAATGTGAAAATAGTGCTAAAACTATAACGTGTACATTCTATAGTTAAGTGTAACTCAACAGTTCACCATTGTACAAGTGAAGATCATTCTATATATGTAAGTAATAAATTATTACTACATTTCATTTAATTGTCATATGATGAAGTCAATGGTTTATTTTATGAATGTGCAGTATTTTAATCACTTTATCAGTGCATTATTATTAATGGTACTATATTTAAAATTAATGGTCATGAAGCTAATGTTGAACATAATGGTTTTCAAAATTCCAAAAGTTAATTTGCGGTTGGTGCTGGGGCAGCAAGTAATGGATTGCATGGGGCGACAAAAATTCTAGAGTCGGCCCTGCTAGCATGGCCTGTTCCGGCCTTAGAAGTCATCGTTGAATCGTTTAAGAGGACGTCCTGGTTTTTTTTTTTTCCTAATGGCTTGTACTTTAAGGCTTGTTTTGGTAATATTTCTGTTTTCATTCTTTGAACGTGTTCCATCCATCTGTGTTTATATTTATTATTTTTTTCTATTACTGGTTCTTGGTTTAATTCTTTCATAATATCTTCGTTTCTTTTGTGATCAAATAGGATATACTTTGCAGTTTTTCTCATAAACTTCATTTCTGCTGTTGTTAATCTTTGTTTGTCCTTTTGTTTTATTGTTCAGATTTCGCTTTCATACATTAAAACTGGTAGGGCTAATGTATTGTATACTTTTAGCCTGATTTGTTTTTGAACTAGGTTTGGTTTAAATATAGGGTTAATTACACCTGTTATTTTTAAATATTTTGCAATTTTTACGTTTATATCTTTTTCATTTTCATATGTGACCGTACATCCTAGGTAATTAAATGAATTCACCTGTTCTAAGATCTTGTTATCTATTACTATGGGAAAATAAATACTCTTTGATTAGAGTTTTGTATTTGTTTGGGTTCGTTTCATTTCTTATTGTTAAAGGTAGTGTGTTGAATTCTTTTGGCTCTAAATAAGTATAATGTTTGTGTATTGCTTCTTTATTTGCTTTTGGAACTAAATATTTTAGGCCCTTATGTCTACTAAGAAAAGTATGTTGTTTGATATTTAAGTATTCCTTGTCGTTTATTATGAATAATAATACCCTATAGACGTATAAATATCTAAGGGGTAGTATGTTTAGTGTGGTGTATTTATTACACATCGCAGTATCCTTATATTTGTTTCTAGTTAAGATTTTAATTACTTTATTCTGAGTCGAGACTAAAGGTTTAAGAGTAGTGCGATAGATCCCCCCCCCCGACTTAATACACCATATTGGTGTGTGCTTTGAATCCAGGCAGAATATAATATTTTTAGCATATTTAAATTTATGAATCTGTTTATGTAGTCAATTCTGTTTAACATAATCCTTACTTTATTTACGACATCGGTGATATGCGGTTTCCAGCTTAAATTACTATTAATTTTTAATCCCAAGCAAGTTATTACACTGACTTTTTCTCTTTTCTCGCAGTTGCAATTTGAATTCCTCCTGCAATTCCAATCATTCAAAATTAATTGTGCAGTGAAGTTCATTTTGCCAGTTGTATTTCGCAAGTTAAAATTTGCATATTTAGTTTTTGAGACATTCAGACTGAGTTTGTTTGACTGGAACCAATTTGTTACTTTCAAGAGATCAGCATTCACGATGGTTTTCATTTGTTCGGCTGTGTCCATAGAGAAAATTAGTACAATATCATCTGCAAAAGTATTTATTTTACTGTTTAGTTTAAGATTGCAGAAGTCATTTATATAAATATTAAATAAAATTGGTCCCAAGACAGATCCTTGTGGTACGCCGCAGTCTACTATTTTGGAGCTGCTATAGCTGTTGTTTATTTTTACAATTTGTGATCTGGCATTTAAATAATTTTTGAATCAGTTTAGGGCAGTACCTCGTATTCCTATGACTTCTAATTTTTTTTATTAAAATTTCATGTGATACAGTATCAAAAGCTTTGTGTATATCTAGAAATACTGCTAATGTTAGTTTATGTTCCTCAAGGGAGGTGTAAGCTGTGTTTGTGAAGTTCAGTAAAGCATGTTCTGTGCTAAACGTTTGCCTGAACCGTTTAATCCTTTATCCAAGTGTGAGCAAACAAAGTTTGCGCCTGAAAGTATCTTCAGGACTGGGGTAAAGTGGTACAACACCAGGGCACTCCTTGCAAAGGTGGAGCAAGCTACCAACACTCCTATCTCAGTATCTCCCATAATGCAAAACACATCTCCTTGCAGATATGTCTAATGTTATGCATTAAGGGAAGGGCTCCCACTGAAGAGACCTCAATAAAGGTCGAAACTAGTCTGGGTTGTGGCCCTTCCCTTAATGCGTCTGAAAAAAAAGAAATTAAGAGTCGTAAGACTCTGTACAATCCTCTGTACTAACTGCTGGTAGCGCTATAAAAGCGCTACCAGCAGTTAGTATACAAAAACACAAAGAACAAAGTTAATATAACAATACAAATATTAGTAACTAAATATAGAACAAAAGGCACTAGAAAACCAAAGAATATCCTACTGACATCACTTCCGGAAATTGCAAACTGGACTGGGAATCCTTTTTGCATTCCACGATAGAAATTACGACGACTGCAAAAACCAGCGCTTATAAGTGTTCACTGGAAAGCGCCCTCTAGCGCTTCACCGCTTGAGTTCAGACCATGCATTGTATGACGAAAAGTGCTTGTTTAGGTGTGTTCTATCACCCCTTAAAGTTTCGCCCAAGAGTTCTGAATCACCCTGATACTTTGTTTAGTTAAAAACACTCAAAAGAAAGGATAATAACTATTGCTCCATCATCCATAAGCCTCATATAAATTAGTATTTCGATTAAACTTTCTGGTTAATTATTTCTCTTCGTGCTATAATTATTCAATTAAATTGTATTATAAGCGTCATCTACTTGGCTCGAAAAGCTTATTTTGTGGCTAACTAGCAAAGCAATGTTTCTCTGTGAAAATTCATTAGAAATTTTGAAAATACTTCTGCTGAGTATAACCTATTTGTCTTAGTATTGCTTTACTTGAAAGGCGAACTCTGCCTAGGATCACCGCCCTTTATCAGTACTCATTTGTGAAACGTTCCACTGGCTTGATGGATGGTTTGAAGTGTCGGTTCTGGGCAAAATAAATAAATTTCGTGTGATGATACTGCGTTCCCCCTTTTTACAGGAGTTCACATCTAGTCCCCCAAATTTTATCCGGGCTCCAGAAACATAGGCTGACGAATCAGACCTATGGCTGGGTCACTATTCCTGACTCAGACCGGTTTGTCTGCTTGCGGGATAAAAAACACCAGATAAACTGGCGGAAAAAACCCTGCTGTCCACGCCCAAGACCGGCTAACTTGGCTATGGCTGAGGAAGATCCTTAAGCTCCTCACATCGCTGACGGGAATCCAACCTAGGACACTCCTTCCCCGGGCATATGGTTACGAAGCGCAAAGCCACTAGGCTAACCGCGCGGACGGTTCTGGGCAGAAACCTTATGAGTGCAAAACAGCTTCAAGAAAATCGAATCTCGTGAGTCAAAGTTCGTTTATTTTCATAAACGAATTCTTGATCAGTGCATAAATCATAATTATAGGAGAAATCTGATCGAACTTACGATAAAATGCAACTCACACGAAACGCCATCGAGTTGATAGGGTTGAACACTCATAAGGTTTTGCCTTATACAAAAGCACCAATAAAGCGCGGATATCGAGTTCTTGGGCAGAGTTCGTGGTTGAGGCAGGGCACTAACGAGGGAATCTTCACACATAAGGTTTTATTCTCATCGCTCTGGTCACTTCGGAAACTTTTTGTTTTTCGACTGCTCCTGCCCTGTAAGATAACAGATATTGTTATGATTTCTTTTAATAATATAGTCTTCTGTATGAGATTTTCTTGCACAAAGACGTCTTAAATAATGAACTCTATTCTGGATCCCTATATCCGCCTTTTATTAGAGCTCTAATAAAAGGCCTTTTGACGAGATCTAATCTAACAGTTCGAAATCTTAACACGTTCACTATCTAAGCTACGTCATTCATTGGTTGAACATCCGTCTTCTCGTTCGTGGATCACATTAGTCTCATTTTCTTTGGTTGAATACGCTGCATTTATAATTATAAACATCGTTTGTAGGTTATGTGAAATAATAGGGAGAAATTTATCTAAGATTAAGATTTAAGATAAGAAACGATAGAAGATCTAGCAACGAAATCAATAGAAATTGGAATAGACAATAATTCTGAGAAAACCAAAATAATGACAAACTGAAAAGGATACGATGAAAGACACAACATTATTAAGGTAAACAATAAAGAAATTGAAATAGTAGATGAGTATGATACTACTTAGGAAAATTGTTAACAATGAAGAAACAAGGAGTCATGAAAGAAGTAAAAGGAAGAATAGGAATAGGATGGCCAACTTTAGGAAAATTGAACAGATTTTTAAACAGCAAAATTAAACCTGAGAACAGCAAGACTGTTCAAACAATGTGTACTACCTGTTATGGCGAACGGAGTAGAAACCTGGCCAGTCAAGAAGAAAATAATAGATAAAATGCTTAAAACAGAAAGAAGAATGGAAAGATGTCTGCTAAGCATAAGACTCAGAAATAAAATCAAAAATAAAGAAATAAGAGCTAAAACAAAATTTTTCGATATTGGAGAAAACATACCTCGAAAGAAATGGAAATGGGTGGGACACATTACAAGACTTAAGGACAATAGAGGGACAAAGATTATACTGGAGGGGCAGCTATATGACGGTAAAAGATCAGCTGGAAAACCTGAAAGAAGATGGGCAGATGATATAAGAAAAACAATTGGAACTCTTGGGCACTAACAAGCTCAGGATAGAAACAGATGGAGAGAATTAGGAGACACCTATAGCCAGAAGCGGCTATAAGGGTTAAAAGAAGAAGAAGAAGAAGAAGGTAAAGATTGGACAAGCTCTATAGTATATAGTGTAGTGCATACTATTATGGAAAGTGCATACTAATATGTACATGCGTATACAAATATTCAGATATTTGTAACAAAACAATCGTATAAAGACAATGAAAATGACACAAATAGCTTCTTAGCTTAATCTTTTCTTATTCTTTATTTATTCTTTTCTCATTGTGTTCATTTCCCCTGCAGGACCAGAAGACATCGAAAGAGCGCTTTACTCGGAAAATCTTACAGCGGTCTCAGAGACTGGATTATGTTTAGGAAATTATTCCGTTGCAATAAAAAATTTCCACTACGGAAAAGATTTGGTTTTTTTAGTAAATATAACCAGCGATCTCACCTTGGAAGACGGAAAATTCCTTACTTCTACTGTGACTTATTTGAAAGACAATCTTGAAACAATCCAAGTTAAATACCATCAGTTTGTTTCAGTAAGTACCGTTTGTTTTCTGGACTGAAAGCAAAGTTGATTTTAATGAATATATATATATATATACTGTATACTGTATATATATATTAGCTTATCAGAATGTATTACGACGATAGATTTTAATAACATATTAATCTGCAATACGAAGTCAATCTTAAATTAGGAATTAATTGCAGTTTCATAATTTATTTTCGTATTTCATCCACATTGTTATAATTTCCAATCCTTGAATATTTCGAAACTGCCTAAAGTGAAGCTCTCAAATTCACTTTTGACCCTCTCTGGCCCTAATGTCTAACCCGAAAACGAATTAATCGCAGTTAGCTGTTGAAATTATCTGTTTCATCGATGAGTGGTAACCTTGGCTTTTATAAAGCCAAGGTTACCACTGATCGAAGCCAAGTGGTAACCTTGGCTTTTATAAAGCCAAGGTTACCACTCTCTCGTGATCTACCTCGTGATCATTTTAAGTTGTAAAAAATCTGTGGGGGGAATTGTTTCTTTTTCTTATAAATGTAAACGAACAAAAATCTTCTGCAAGATAAGTGGCTGAAGATATAAGCTGGACATAGAGAAACTTTGGGCGATATTTCGAAAAATTAATTATACACGTAGCCGATAATGGTCTCCGGTTTTTTATTTTTAATATATGCAGCATATTTTGATTGCAGCATTAATGTGTGTATGTGTGTGTAAACATTTTCAATATACGGGCAAACGGTTTTTTTCTCCCGGAAACTCGGGTTATTCGTCCCGTAAACTCAAGAAAATCGACCGCAGAACTCACATTATTTCAGACATTAAATATATTGTGTTAAGGGGGTAGGGACCACGAGATGGCGGCACTTGTTGAGCCGTTTCTCTTCACTGCGTGCCGCTTAATTAGTGATAGCCTTGGTCCAGCTCTCTCTAATTGGCTGCTAGTGGAGATTGAACTAACCCACTCAGTCTCCAAAAGTTAAATAGGACTAAAGGGCCTTGCCTACTCCCTATACGGAAATAAAAAGGCGTTAGCTGATTATATATATATATATATATATATATATATATGAAAAACGAATTCAAAGTTTCCAGGGCCATCGAATTCGAACGCATTTTCACGGTATTGATTGCAGATGATTCTCCCACGAGGGGTGTTAGAGGTGGTGGATTTTTTCAACCAAATCGTTGAGGTGGAAAGGCTTCCTCCTCTCGATATCTCTGCGGACATGACATACAGTACCTGCAACTATGAGTGGCCACATCGACGACTGGATAGGATTTATATCAGTTGTTTGGAATTAAGGTCAAAGTAATAAGTGTGATCAGATATATTTTGTATGTTAACTGCGTGCGTTTTTCATTTCGGCTGGGTCGAAATGAAAGGCGTTATCTCTTTCTCGCGATGAATAATCGTCCTTTCTTGTTTCACAGTCTTAGCTCTAATATATCTATATTATATATTAAATTTAACATATAATATTAAAATATTATTTTCGAATAGTATTTTTAATAAAGCAAATTTTTTAATATGTAAATTTACTTATTAATAAATTGGTTACTGCATAGAAAAAAATAAATTATTTTTCTTATTTTTTATATGCAGTACCCCCACTTAAAATATTCACCGGCCACCGCCCCCCCCTACACCCGTTGTATTGAAAATGTTCTTGTGTGTCAATCTTATAGAATCCTCTGCCTGTCAGCTAAACTCTGCAACCCACACACCTCTCAATCTATCCTCATAGGGAACATTCCACAGATCTGTCACCAGTTTGGTCCCTCGTCTCTGACCCTCTCCCCACCACCTCCTGATCCTCAAGAAACGCAGGTGACTAAATCTGCGTACAGTAGTCAATGTGGCCGAATCGTAGCCTTATGAAGAGGGATAATAACTTCCCTGTCTTTATTTATCAGTATGCTCTTCAGCATTCAAGTAATCCTCTGAGCTATTTTGCCAACTCTTGCAATTTTCACATTCTTGAATAAGCATTCAAGTATTTGAATGATGTCGCATGCTAATTCAAGATGTCTCTAACATTTTTAATATGATTCTGGCATTACACGAGCAACTACATGGAGTCAATAGACTCATCATGGGGAGTTCTAAACATTATACCAAGCAGTATCCAATATTTGCACGTCTGCTGTACTTTGTTTCCAAGTCATTCACTATCATGGAACCACAGTGGAATACCTATTCCACTCATTCACTACTCGCCAATCAAAAAATCTAATCACACCCTTCCTAACCAATTGCCCAATTTCCATGGATGACCTCTAGTTCTTCTGCCACCAGACCTATTCTAAAAAATTTCCTCTCTACCAATCTTGTGAAAAAAACAAAACAAAAAACTCAGTAATTTTTATGCCTGAATCTTATCACCGATCCTCTGCCTATCAACTAATTTCTGTTACCGACAAATCTTTATAAGTTATCCTCATAATATTGTACACACCTTTCACCATGTTTGTTACTCACCTCTGGATCCTCTCCACCTCTTCCCTTAGAGATTCAGATGACCAGATGTGTGCTCAGTAGTCAAGACGATTAATTCCGTAACCAAGTAATGCAATGAGCTGTTTTTAGCTAAAGTGGCTAAAACAGTTCATCACACTATAACTCACTATCTATCTCTCCCACCCCAATTCTTGGCTTGAATTTCCTGGAGTACAGTTCCATCAATATGGTAACACAGCTAGCAATCTTTTTCATAATTTTATACTGAGCTGCATTAAACCGACATCTTGTTCCTAACATGGATTTTACGCCAGGTGACCTCTTCCAGTCTCATGCCATCTCTTCCTTGGTCTTCCGATTCTTCTTCTTTTTTTTTTCTTTTTTTTAAATTTTTATGTTGGGCACATGCACAGGAGGTTGATTGGTCAACCTATAGTACATTAGTACCGTGTATGGGTGGTGGTTTGGGAAAGGAGCAATTTGTTTACATTTGATTTGAATGATTTTAAATTGTATTTGTTGGGAAACACAGCAGGTGGGAGACTGTTCCACAGTGCAGCAGTTGCAGGGATGAGGGAAGAGGAAAAGAAATTTGGTCTGTTTGTTTCTAGGTGTACTGTGAAGGAATGTTGTGCAGCAGCTGCACGTGTTCCAATGAGCGGTGGAATTATTGATGTTATTTCGGATGAGCATTTCCCATGGAAATATTTGTAGAATATATATACTGCAGAGACCAAACATCTGTGTGAAAGTGGGGGGAGAGAGTTTGTAAGGGATGGATCAGTGATAAGTGTAATTGCCCTCCTCTGTATTGAGTCGAGCATTTTGAGAGAGCTTTTAGGAATACTGCTCCCACCCCATATGTGGGAGCAGTATTCAATAGTTGGGTGGATTTGTGACTTGTATAATGTTAGTAGCTTTCAGAGGTGAAGTAACGTCTTGAGCGGAAGAGAAATCCTAGTTTTTTTTGAGGCTGAGGATGCAATGTTTGAGATATGTTTGTGCCAGGAGAGGTTTGATGTGAGGGTGATTCCGAGGAGCGAGATCTCAGGCTGTCTGGAAATTTGGGTATCGTCGAAAACGATGCTGGGAAAAAGTTGTTCTTCTTTATGGGAAATAGTACAGAACTGGGTTTTATTGGCGTTGAAATTTATGAGGTTATCCGAACCCCATTGTAGGATGGCTTGGAGATCGGAGTTGAGGGTGGTGGTGGTTGATGTTCTGTAGGATGAGGTGAGTTGTGTAGGGTAAGGCTTGTCAAATGCAAGCGAGGAGTGTAGTATGCTGTCATCTGAAAAACTGTGTATTGGGTTGGAGGTCAATTGTAGTAGGTCGTTGATGTACAGCAGGAACAGAGTTAGTGAGAGGACAGAACGTTGTCGGACCTCAGCATTAATTGAGTGGTGCGAGGATAGGGAGCCATCCACCATCACACACAGTGTGCGTCCAGACAGAAAACTGCAATCCACTTACAGAAGTCCTGGGTCCTACCGAATGATGGTAGTTTGCCTAATAGACCTTTGTGCAAGACCCGGTCAAAGGCTTTGGGGGATATCTAGTGCAACCACTTGAGATTCGCCAAACCTCTCCATAGCATTTGTCCAGAGATGGGTGACGTATGTGAGTAGATCTCCTGTTGATCGGCAGTGGCGGAATCCATACTGGCGGTCATTTATTTGGTGAGTGTCTTCAAGATAGTGTAGCAGGTGGGAATTGATGATCTTTTACCACTTATTTTGTATCTGTATGATATTTTTGGTAGTCTGCTATTGTCCATTCGATTTAAATGTTCTATCCAATTTTGCATATACTGCTTATGTAGTGATTAATTAGTTTTATGTTCAGGGATTGTAAAATTTCTTCATTGTTTTATGATCCCACTTGGTATATCCATCTGTGTTTCTGAGAAATTTCATTTGTGCTGTTTGAATTTTTTTCATCTTTTATTTTTATGGGAGCCTGTGTAGCTCAGTGGATGTGGCGTTTGCACACCACCGCGCTAGGCCGCATGAAGGAAGTCTTGGTTTCGAGTCTAGTCGGCGACTAGAGGAAATTTTTCTAAGCCTTTTTTCGACCGGTTCCCGAGTTAGTCGATCTCTGGCACGGGCAAGCAGGTTTTTCCTCCCGGAAACTCGGGTTTTTCGTCCTGTAAACTCAAGAAAATCGACCGTAGAACCCACATTATTTCAGACATTAAATATATTGTGTTAGGGTTAGAGACCACGAGATGGCGGCACATTTGAGCCGTCTCTCTTCACTGCGTACCGCTTAATTAGTGATAGCCTTGGGCCATCTGTCTCTGATTGGGTACCAGTGGAGATTGAACTGCCCACTCAGTCTCCAAAAGTTAGATAGGGCTAAATGGCCTCGCCTACTCCCGTATATACGGGAATAAAAAGGCGTTAGCTGATTTTTTATTTTATTTTTTATTTTTATGGTCCATGTTTCGCTTCCATATAATACAGTTGAGTTTGACATGACATTATATAGTGTGATTCTAGTGTGTTTTTGTATACTAGAGATGGCTTAAATATGTTATTTATTATGCCATTTACTTTGACAAAGTTTCATATTTTAGCGTCTATGTCTTTTTCTTCTTCATATGATAAATCACATCCCGAGTATCTGAAAGTATTTGCTTGATCTAATATTTTATTATCTATTATTATTTTACTTATTGTATTTTCCCCTTTGATTGCCATTATTTTTGTTTTTTCATTAGATATTGTCATATTATATTGTTTTGACATATCATTTAATGCTTTTAATGATCTCTGTAAATCATCTTCTGATGTAGCTAATACCATTTAATCATCTGCAAATAGTAGTGTATCTATCTTCATTTGTGGGGTCATTTGTATACTAAATGGGTTATACTGTTTCCAGATTGTTAATATTTCATTCATATATATATATTGAAAAGCAGAGGTGAGAGTGTACATCCTTGTCGTACTCCTCTTGATATATCTTTCCATTCTGAGGTGTGTTCTAATTTAACTGCTATTTTATTTCCTGCATTTATTTCTTGAATGGATTGTGAAAGTTGGTTTGGTACGTTTAATTCAGTTAATATTTTGAACAATTTTTGTCTACTAATTTTGTCAACGGCTTTTTCATAATCAATAAAGGCCACGTGTGTTTCTTTTTGAAATTCTCTTTGCTATTAATAATTTTGGAGTAAAAATTGCATCTATGCAGGATCGGCCTTAACGGAAACCGTTTTGCTCTTCTAGTAGTTTGTCCTCTACAATACTGCTTAGCTTCTCTTTTAATATTCCTGCATATATTTTATATCCCGTATTTAAACAGACTAATTCCCCTATAGTTATTGCAATCTTCATTAAACCGACATTATTTTCCTTTTCCCTTACAGCCTGTTTAAATATTGTCTATTTAAATTGTCTTACAAAATGTTAACATCTTTATTGTATCTTTCTCTACCCAATTTTGCATCGTCTACAAACAACTGCATATTTTCCCTCAGATTATTTCCTATATCATTGACGCACGAATTCAATAATAGTGGCTCCAGTACAGAACTCTGCAACATCCCACTAGTTACGGGCCTTCTACTGGACTACTCCCGAATAACGCAATCACTGCATCAACCATCCTCTTATTCACATCAACTTCATCCCCACTTACTGCAATTTATCTATCAGAATTCTTTGCAGTATTCTGTCAAAACCCTTTGCCAAGTTCAGCAGCAGCATCAGAGTGTAGCCATTACCTATATCTGACTCAACTGCCACTATTATAATAGGTGACTCGTGACTTAACCTGCATGAAACCATGTTGCTCCTTATATACTATACTCCTAAATTTTTCTTTTAACCAATACCTTTATCACCACCTCTAAGATGCTGATCAGTTGATAATTTGCTTCCTCAGTCATGGAACCTCCTTTATGAAATTAAAATCCTTTGCACCTCCTTGGGACTAACCCAGAGCTTAGTCAAATTAAACAACGTGGTCAAAAGACATGCACAACCAATTCTATAACGCCCTCTCTTGCTGATGTACGAACTAATCCCATAACTGTATTCCTCAAGATCCTGCAATATCCTATGTATCTGCGTGCATAATACCATACCATAGAATATAATAGTTCTTCGATTGGTATTACAGGGTAGACGGATTATTTTTTTTAAAGGGAATTTGGCATACACAGTAATAAACCACCGACTCAAGAAAGATACCCCCAGATCGGCCTTCAGCAATGAGAGAGCCTCCGTAGCTCAGTCAGTCAGTATAGACAAAGCTGTTTGATCGGAAAGACCTGGGTTCGATTCCCGTCCATGGCGTGAGGAGCCATGGACTTCATCTCATCTTTCGACAAAACTCATCTTTCAACAAAAGGTGAGTTACCTAGTCTCATACTATACTGAGGTAGGGTTTTTTTCATCCGGAAACTTGGTTTTTCGTCCCGTAGAACAGGCAAACCGGCCCCGTGAACACACACTTCTACAGACATAAGATACTCCTTGAATAAGGAGTAACCAACCTATTCCGTAAGATTTTGGTTTCGAATGCCTACACCAGGGGTGTCTAACCCGCGGGCCGCGTGCGACCCTGGACTAGTAGTAATATGGCCCATAAGATCTTAAAATTTTAACATTATTATGGGATGCGAAAAAGATGCTGTCTTTCTTTCCGTTTTGATACAGGAATTTGAGAATAGGATTCAAGATTTCAGAAAAAATTATCAATTTTTTTTGTATATTTGGGAATCCATTTTCAGTCGACATAAATACATTAGCTTCGAATTTTCAAATGGAATGTGTCGAGTTGCAATCATATATTCAACTCAAAGAAAAATTTGATCGTGTCTCTTTGCTAGATTTCTATAAGCCCTGTCTTCCCAGAGAAAAATATCTTTCGCTTCACAATCACGCTTTATTCATGTCATCGTGCTATCAAAAATGATAGTACGCGAACAACTATTTTCAAGAACGAAGCATTCGAAGAGTAAAGTTAGATTAAAAATTTCTGAGGAGAACCTTGAGAACTCACTACAAATCGCAACCACTTCCATCGAACCAGACATTGATGCACTGATGTCACGTAAACAAGGCCAAATATCTCACTAGGTTGGTGTTTATGCTGCTCTGTTTTTAATGTTATGATAAAAATTTTGAAAAATAAAGGAAGTTACTTATGTATATTAATTATTCATTGTAATGTTCTTTTCGACTACTGATTATATGCAAAACACATAAACTGAGTGTAACTAGTCGAAGGGTTTTTTTTATTGTAAAGTAATAGCCTACTAGTTTCGCCCACTTGACTGTTGGCTTCGTCTGGGCATACAAGGTGACAAAATAGCTTAAAAATGATAAAAAAAACAACAACTAAGGATATCAGTTTAAAACATAAACGAATGTTAAATATTATCTAAATTCAAATAAAACGCTACATCAAACGCATGGAGCGTGTATGTTATCAGTCATTGTTATACATGTACGATCTATAATTGGCAGCAAAATTGAACTCCGATGTGTTAAGCGATCTTATGAAACTTTTCCATATCTCACCAAGGAACAACCATCCCTTGGTTTCTGTTCAGGCTACCCCTTGAAACACACGCAGCAAAAGGAATGGAAATTGAAGATCTGTAGTGGGCATCTTGAGTGTTGTTGGGAGGGGTTGGAGAAAAGAATCTTATTTATGCAATTTTTGGATAGCCATTGTTTATTAGAGTTTCGAAGATGAGGTCTAATTCATCTTTTAAAATTTTATTTGAATTTAGATAATATTTAACATTCGTTTATGTTTAAAACTGATATCTTTAGCTTGTTTTTTTTATCTTTTTTTAAGCTGTTTTGTCACCTTGTATGCCCAGTCAAGTCGGCGAAACTATTAGGCTATTACTTTACAATAATAATAAAAAAAAAAACTCCGACCAGTTAAACCCAGTTTACATGTGTTTTTGTATACATTAACTATATTATACATTTTATATGCAGCCCAAGACAATTCTTCTTCATTCTTGTGGCCCAGGCAAGCCAAAAGGTTGGGCACCCTTGGCCTACACGGTGACGTGTGGCTCTACGGGTGAGTGGAAATAAGGATAGGATAAGATTATTATTATTATTATACGTGACACTTCCAAGGAGTCCAAAGACTCATCGTGGGAGGGTACTCTACTCCACACGTCTCCCTTACTGCTTAATTCTCCTACACACAACTACCATCACTGCCTACTCACCTACCATCAACAGTATTTTTTGTCTGTAAATTGCGTATGTTCTGATGGGCGATTGCAAGCACGTCCTTGCGCTGTATTGTTTGGACTTTGCAACTTCATTGATATAGAATTAAATAATTTTTGCTAATGCCTGTTGTGCTGGTGAAAGATTGGTTTTATTTAAATATTTGGCATTTTCTTTCCGAGTGACTAATTTAAATACTAACCCACCACTTTTGGGTGAGTATTTAAATTAGTCACCCAAATGTGAAACTTCTGTTTGTTTAACATCTCTTTCTTTCTTTTTTTTCTGTTGAAGACTGCGTTTGGAACAACTCAGAAAATCGCATCGATTGAAAGAATGCAAGATGGTTACTTTTTTCAAGAATTTGACGTCAGAGACCAGGTAAAATATTCTAATTATATTAAAATCTTCTTTATTTTTCAAGAAGATATGAAAGCCAAATTGCAGATGTTTTTTAAGAGAATAAATATTTATTTATTCTCTTAAAAATGTATTTTTATTCTTTTTTTAAGAGAATAAATAAATATTTATTCTCTTAAAAAACTTCTGAGGTGTGTGTGTGTGTGTGTGTGTGTGTGTGTGTGTGTGTGTGTGTGTGTGTGTGTGTGTGTGTGTGTGTGTGTGTGTGTGTGTGTGTGTGTGTGTGTGTGTGTGTGTGTGTGTGTGTGTGTGTGTGTGTGTGTGTGTGTGTGTGTGCGAGCGTGCACATCAAGATTAATAAAACCCTATTATATAGCCATACACGGTACTAATGTACTATAGGTTGACCAACCAACCTCCTGTGTATGGGCCCAACATAAAAAAATATAGCATACTCTTTTCAGCAAATCATCTGCTGTAAAGAAACATTAAATGTCGATGAAATAATCGATGATAAATGGGTAAGGAGAATTTACAAAAAACCGAGCATCGTCCTTAAGCGGTACTCGACAGTTGGATGCGAAACTAAAACTATGAAGTCCCTCGGAACAGTGAGGATTTAAGTACGCCAACTCTGAACAGCACTGACAAAAATGCCGAAATGGATTCTTCTGGATGGCGCTTCATATGCATCTCTAAGGACCTCGAAATGAAAAACATGCTTGCCATAGTTGGAAATGAGTCTTCTTTCATCTGAAAGAAACATCGGTTGATGAATGGATGGCCAACTATACATTCCGGTCATTACGAGCAAGTATGCGGTTGGCTCTTATGGTGATAAAAAAGTAAGTTATTTTATTTTGTTTTTTCTCGCCCATGAAAGTTGAGACATGTTAGTCCGTGGGCGAAGTAAGGTTTAGATAATATCGGAATTCTGTTGTTGCTCTCGGACTTAAATGACTTTAAAAAGAACTTCGGGCATCCAATAAGCGGAGTAGTGTTTTCACCGGGCAACGAAAATCATCTATCACCTAAAATGAGAAGATTTGGGGGGGGGGGGGGCATAAAACTGTTTTAAACATGTTGTTAAAGTGTAAGTAGATACAATTATATTCAGTAAATTCATCCTGAAATGTTTTTTGAAATATCGATAAATGTCTCCTTTTCGATATTTCATGTGAAGCGTGTATTCGCAGATCGCTGTAAACTCTTCGAGTCCTTTTCCATTTCTTTCAGATTCATTTCATCTTGACTTTTTTTATCATTGACCCTCTTCTTCACAAGAGCACTTAATCAAATAAGTCAGGCAGAGAAACTTTCTGATATGAATTGTTACGACACCCCACATTTATTTATTTTATTTTTTAAGCTAAGCCTCATAAACTACAGTCCAGAGCAGACTTTTACAAACATCCATGCACACGGTGGGATTCGAAACCATCACTTGTTGGTTGAAGGAGTTGTGTTATCCAACCAGGCTATCTTTTAAATCTGAATGTTGATCACCAAAATGTCATTTTGATTAATAAACTTGCTAACATGCTTTTTTTATTTTTTTTATTTTTTGTCGGGAACCAAAGGGTTTTAGAATCCATGAAAAATGCCTTAATATGTTTTGCCATTCTGACTCTTTAAGAAATAAACAGCTCATCTTCATTCTAGGAGGAGAAAAGTCTGGAAAAAACACGAAACAATAATAAATTTTGAATATATGTGGATTTGTATTTTTCAGAACCCGCCGAGTTCCAGAGCACTACAATAAAAAAGGGGTTGGGGGATTTCAATTTCAAGTGACGAACGTTTTACTTAACTGAACGGGCTAATTCTACAAAAGATCATCGTGTCCTATACGATATTTATCGGATCTCTCTTGAAATGCATTCACTATCAATTTCTCCAGCAGCATACTTCACTCACGATTAAGAAAACCTCCTTTGTTGACTAAACTTGTACACTGATGGTTTATTGGGCTGACCCTCCTGTTCCATCTTCTGTGGTGTTATTACTTCTTTTGTCAGATTTTCCATATGCACGTCTCAGTATGTGTAAAGCATGTACATAAATAAGTTGGCACCGGATGGTGTCAGATGTCTTGGTGTGATTATCATAGAAACTACTTCCCTGCCGTAATCATCATGTAAAACATGATGATTCCGTATACCGAGAATGTTAAACAACAAAACATTCAGCTAATGCACGGAGACACCTTTTTTTTTTATGCGAAGCTGACGAAGAACAAGAATTGGTCAATCAAAAGGCATCTCACTGCCTCCTCATCAGCTTCCTAGCTGCGTGTACGGGAACATCGGCATCAGATACATGAGTATGAAAACAGAAGCACGAATCAATTGACCCAACATACTACGTGACCACTGACACAGGTTGGGTGATCTCACAATGCAGACTGTGACTTGACACGATTGCTGCTCGTGTACATCTAGTCACGCTTGCAGTTTATCCGTTCTGCTAAAGGTTCCTTCTCACAGGATAATACGCCATTTTACAAGGCGGAGGTTGAGCAGGAATTCTTTCTGTACCATATCCGGTGTCGGAGTAGGCCAATGAAATATGCCAAACTGATGTGCCTGAAACCAGTCCCTAGTGAAATCTCGCGTCTTGTGACGCTGCTCATTATCCTGCGAGAAGCACTCATTGGAATGAACCATCTGAGCGGAGTGTGATGGAACGAGTCGTTCGCAAGAGAATTCTGCCGCATTTCGATCCAAGGCTAAGAAGTGACGAACACTTTTGGAATTTCGTTGAGTCCACTTCCGAATGAATTCTAAGGACAAAGCAAAAAATATTTCTCCTCTGCGTCGAGGCGAAAATAACTTCTTGTTCATCTGAAAGTGCCAACCGACCACGTTATTTTTGTTTCTTTTTCTGTGTCCCCATCCACGAAAAGTTGTGACCTTACAGTACATTAGCACCGTGGGTGATTTAAAATTTTTTGATCATTGGGTGATATGCTTTTTCCGTGATGAAAGTTTTTCTGTTCGAAATGCACTGTATGAGAAACAGTAAAAATGAAAGTCAATTTAAATTCGTTTATCAGACAGGTAAATGTTTAAAAGTAAAGTGAATAATGTATTCTGGGCGATTCTTTCGACCTCACCGGAAATTTATAATCTACTTATAGTTGTTGCGCGTATTTATCTACAACCATTAGCACATTGTTTTATTATTTTATTTTATTTTTTATTACAAAAAAAATGTGATATCACTGCCCGTGCATCATCTCAGACCACCTTCAGCAAAACTTTAGGAAAATATATTTTCTCTATTCATATCACTAATGCAATAAATTTCCTCGATTTTCGTCTCGAAACTTTTACTTCAAAAGTGGAGCTCTCTGCTATTGAAACTGGGACAGGCCAGTGAACTTTAAGTGTGAGCATCAGTCTTCGAGAGAAATAGCTGATGCAAAGAGGGTTACTAATTATTGTTCGGCTCTGCAAAATCCACCAATAGAGTTGCTACATTTCAGCGCCATTTAGAGGAACGAATCGCTTGCATATTTTTCTCATGAGGAAAACCATCGTTTCATCAACGCTCACCTGAAATTTCTAAATACTAGTATATAAATAAATAAAATAAAACTATTACGCATAGTGTTGCCACATCGAGATTCAGTTCCCATGCATTGCTTTCTGCTCTTCTAAGAGTCAAAGCCCTCAGTACTTATTATTATTATTATTATTATTGTACGGGCACCTCCATGGAGTCTGAAGACTCATCAGGGAATACCCAATCTATCTACACAATCTATCACACATTTCCTTGAACTTATTAGCAGATGAAGCACTCACAACTGACTTTGGCAACCCATTCCACTCATTCACAACTCTCCTAGCAAAAAAATCTAGTCTTCACACCCCTACTAACCACACATTTATTCAACTTCCAGGGATGACCCCTTGTTCTGGTCGTTCTAGCCAAGTATTGAAACATTTTCCCTGCATCAATCCTATAAATCCTTTAAGCAACTTAAATGTTCCTATCTTATCCCCTCTTTTTTTCCTATCAACTAACTTCTGCAGTCCACACACCCTCAATCTATCCTCATAGGGAACATTCCACAGACCACTCACCATCTTGGTTGCTCGCCTCTGAATCTTCTCCAAGAAACACAGGCGACCGGACTTGATCAGACCAAGCTACCTTAGCAATTATGTCCTCTAAACATTAACTCTCTGTCTACCACCGCCCCTAAATCTCTAGCTTCTTCTGTTTCCTGGAGTACAGTGCCATCAATGTGATACGCAGCTTGTAATCTGTTTATCTCAAAATGCATAAGTTTACATTTTTCCACATTAAGCTGATACCCGTTATATTTTTCCATACTGACAGCCTATTTAAATCTTCCACATCGCTTTGATTAACAATCATTCTACCTAATTTTGCATGCATCATCGGCAAACAACTTAAAATTTCCTTTCAGGCTATTTCTTCTATCATTTATGTACGGATTAAAGAGCAATAGTCCTAACACCGAATTTGCGGCACGCCACTTGTCACCTGTTTGTCTTTCCGTATATGACTTTTGATATATCTCCAGCAGCCACTCTCTTATTTACATAACCAGTGCCATATCCATCTCCATTTGTTCTAATTTTATCAAATGCCTTTGTGAAATGCAGCAGAATCATCGTGCAGCCATTTTTTTCCCTTTATTCAACTAATCAATTATAAAAATATTATAAAAAGTTAGTAAATTACTAAGGTATGTCCGACTATTCACAAAGTCATGTTGACCCTCATACAGTATCCTATCTTTATCTACCCATTCTTGAATTCTCTTTTTGACCAAGTTTTCCAGTACTTTTACCAAAATAACTGAGATACTGATTGGTCTATAATTTGCTACTGTGGTCTTAGAACCTCCCTTATGCAAGGAATTTATTTTGCCCTCTTTCCATTCCCTTAGAACTCTACCAGAGCTGAGACTTAAAGAGCTAGTCAGAAGCATTATCAATTCGACAAAATGCAATCTGATACCGCATCTAATCCAACAGATGTAGTTGCATTGAGATTCTGCAATATTCTAAGAATCTCCAATTCATCCACCTCCGTTCCCACATTAGTGTCTCTCAATGAGTTAAATTATTAACCTCAATTGGATGATATTTTCTGTGCTTCTGTCACCTTGTGGCCATCATCACTTATTAAGGTTAATCTTCCATCTCTTACTTGCCACATAACGAAAGAACTCTTTGGGATTTCCTTTGGTCCGCTCGACTAGCTTCTCCTTGTAATCTGATTTTGCCTGAGCCTTGAACTCTTCATGAGTTTTCTGGCCAACTTTCTCTTTATACCTTCCGTAGCATTTTCTTCTTCTGCAGCTCGTGCTTTAATGATATTACTCCTTCATTTAGTTACTAGCTGATTAACCCTCCTTACCTTAGGTATACAATTTAATATTGCTTCTTCTAGATGACCGTTAACTATCTCCCATTCACAGCTAAGATCCTTACCCTGCAAAGTTTTATTCATGGCACAGATTTAAGCTAACTCCTAAGCTTGTCGTTATCACCTGCCATGTAGTTCTACATGTACCCGTCTTTGTAGGATATTCCTCATGTTTTACAATCTTCCAAGTCAAGACTGCATGGTCACTTTCACCCTTCGGAGGCAATACGGCAACCTTGGTTATGGATTGCTCTTCTGATCCTATGACCAGTTCCAATACTCTCTCACCCCTAATCCCCTCCATCATATGCTGCCTCCAAGTAATTATCTCTCAATAGGTGTATAAATTCCATTTCCTTCCTGCCATGTGATCTTTCTTTTTTCCTCTATATCTCCATAGTTGAGTCTCCCATAATAATCACTCAACCTGTGCTCATTGTACTAATTTGCTGATGCGTCTTCCAGATCATCTGTGGAACTCTCTGGCCTATAGCAAAAACCAGCTGTATATTTTGCCTCACTGGCCTTGATCTCACAGCAGACTGCTTGAAATGAACAGCCATCCTCCCGCCTACCTCTTATTCTTTTTGGCTATAGTTGATCTGCTATAATCAGTCTATGTCTTCCCTGAAAATATTAAACCTTTCACATTCAATCCCTGTAACTACCTCATCTGCTGTTAGCGAAGTCTCACTAATGCCTATAATTTTTGGCAAGGTTGCACTAACCAACACCAGAAACTCCTCCTCCTTCTTGTTCCTGATAATTATGGCATCAGTATATAGAAACTGTAGCATCCCTTCAGGCCCCCACCCACCTTTACTTCTTGAATTGACGACTCTATTCATTATTTTGTCGAGAGACTAGATTCTGCACTTGGTCATTCTCACACTAACTCACCTGCTTCCACCCTAATTGCTTAAGTTTCCCTGAATTTGCGCTTCAGCATGCTCGGTGAACAAGGCTCTCTTCTCACCCAACACCAAAATCACATAGATGCAGCCCATCAACATTATACGAATTCTTTCCGTCAAACACAGATTCACAAATCCTACATAATTCCTTCTGCACAGCCTACATATTGATTCATTACTATCAAGGCCCTCCTCCTCAATTCGTATCTATCATAGCGTGGCAGGAGACCAACAATCATCATCGTCTAGGTCTTTAGTTTTGCATCTTCTAACAACTACTTTACATCCTTCCTCATAGAATACTTCTCGCCTCTCAAATCATTTGTGCCAACCAATACAATCAGTTCCTTCGCCTTACCGTTTTCTGCATCAGGATGGCGTGACAAATATCGTGAATTTTTGCATCAGGGAAACACGATTTGTCAGTCATTCACCTGATCATCGATTCTCTATATATGATTTTCCTTGTTTTTCTTGTTTGTTCACTCGGTCTTTATTATTACTTCAAACCACCTGCTTCCTCCTCTTTTTATTCCTGTAATCTCTTGCCGCTTCTGCAATTTTTCAGTTTCGCGCTTTGTCCTATGAAGGATAATATTCAAGCGCACTATTTCTTTTTTTATCCCCATTTCGTTCTCGTCTATTTCCACTGCCGAACGTTCGACAGTAATTCCGATATTTTCCATTCTACCATCGATATTGTCCACTCTACTAACATTTGCTACGTTCTAGTCACCTAATAGGCTCACTTTTGAAACATTTAATACACACTCTTTCTACACTTTCAATTTATTCTTTAATTTTCTCGATGAATACATTTCATACACGCTGCACCGCACGAAATCCCGCAGATTCAAACCTCCCGACAACGTGGGTCGTTGCGCCGTTGTTCTACCACGCATTGGGTCATGCCGACCATAACGTATTTAAACAAAAAAAAGTACAAAAGATTTACTTACAAACTAAATAAAGAGTCAATCACACATCCGTATAAAACAAAAACTACAATAAATTAACCTAATATTATCAGTCCGCGCGGTTAGCCTAGTGGCTATGGGCTTAGCAACCATATGCCTGGGGAAGGAATGTCCTAGGTTCAATTCCCGTCGGCGACGTGAGGAGCTTAAGGATTTTCCTCAGCCATACGCAAGTTAGCTGGTCTTGGGCGTGGACAGTAGGGTTTTTTCCCCAGTTTATTCTGGGGTTTTTCCTCCCGGAAAGCAGGCAAACCGGAATCGTGAACACACGTTTCGACAGACATGGGATACTACCGGGAATAAGGAGCAACCAACCTATTCCGCGTGATTATTGGTTACGGAAGCTTACTCGGTAAAATGTGTAGGCCTGTGCGAAAGCGTAGCATACGATGAATATTATCAACTAAAATAGGAAAAAGTTATCATTCTTCCGGAGTGCTAATAACCTGTCTACACACACACACACACACACACACACACACATTACATCTACTTAGCCAGTCAATTCGTGCCGAGTTTTGGTCATTCTTCGAAGTGCTCCTTACCAACTTCAAATTTCATGGTTACCATAATCCTCCAAGAGAAACATAAAGACATCTGGGGGTTGAATCCCGTCTAGGGCGCGGATATTCTTTATCAGGACTTTTCAACTGAAAGCGAGTTAGGCAGTCTCATCAGTGAGCAGCATCTTTTTTTCCCTCCAGAAACTCGTGTTTTTCCTCCCAGAAGAAAGACAGGGAAACCGCTCAGAAGAACACACGCAATTAAAAGACATAATTCACTGGCCTCATAAACTTAGTTGCTTCGGCCAAAATGCAAAACATCCTAACCCACTCTTCTCAGCAGAAAACTGTCTACCCCGTTTTGCAGCATTTATCGTTCATTGCACACCTATCATACATACGACTATCACGCATGCATGCAATCACTTCAGATGGCTCGTGTTTCACTCTTGACAACGATTCGCACCGCTAACCACACCAAACGTCTAAGCCAGTCGTTATTTTAACTTCGCTTTTTTTTATTAAAATTTATCTCTCTCTTTTTTTTTAATAAAGGTCATTAAAAAGGTTATTAGTAAACCTATAGTACATTTGTGCCGTGGGTGGCGGGCCTAAGGATTTTGTCCCCATTTTTATATAAATTATATATCTATTGTAATTTTTTTACATAGTCCTGAAACCCTGCTCTAGAGACACAACATGAAACTTTTTGAAGCCACTTCAGGCCTTCAATAAGCGGGACGGTGGTTTCCCACGGAGCCAGGAAATTCATCTCCTACCCAAAGAAAATCACAAACATCGTGCCCACGGCAGGATTAACCCGCGACCTCCTGTTGGGAGAGCTTGTATGCTAACCACTCGGCCAACCAGGACGGTTTCCTCATTGCTTTTATTTTCCCCTCACAACGTACATGTTTCATTGATTAAGATGGAGAAATTAATGAACGACGCAAAAAATATGAGCTTTGGCACTCCTACTTCCCGATCACTCTTCGTAAATCTGATTTTCTTAATTCGTCCTAAAGTGACGCGAAACTTACTAAAAGTAGAAACTTATTAAAGTGATGCTTCTCTATGATAGCCGAATATTATCATTTTTGTACAGTTTCTTATAATTTATATTTAAAGTTATGTTTCTTTTTTTTTTGTTGTTGTTATTAGGAATTGCAAAGACACTCGAACTTTATTTCAACTTCCAGTGAGTCCGACTTCTTTTTCGAAGCGGCGGTTTTGATCTTGCACCGAATAATAGGTAGGAAAAGAATAACAAGAACATGGGAATTTTCAACTGTAGATGTAACCGGCGATCCAGCTAAACTGATCATAGTAAGTTCGTTGATTTCTTAAAAAAGTTTCATTTTCTTAGTATGTGCTTCAGAACATATTGTGTTACCAGTTCCAACCAGCATTATGGTTGCTCCGATGTTTCCTTCACTAAAGCAAATTATGGGAAAACATAAAGCGTGCCCATATTATACTCATTCTGCATAAACGTTTTCATCTGCACCATCGCCTCTTTTATTTTTCGCTGGTTTATTACGCTCCATCCTAACATGTGGCATGTCTTTTTTTGGGTGCTCTCTCTCTCTCTCTCTCTCTCTCTCTCTCTCTCTCTCTCTCACTGCAAGTACGAGTTGAATATAATATTCAGCTTCTTTTTTTCTTTTTTTTTTGTAGGAAACGATTAAGGTAATGAAAATGGTAACTGTGCAAGTTATTGTGGCAGAATCTCTTAACTTTACTTACTGAAAGAGAAAGTATTCTTTATTTGCATTGTGAGATGGGCGAATTGAAGGAGCGAGGATGCATCAAGCTCTGAAACACTGGAGCAAAAGGAATTTTCTTCTAAAGTCGCTCCTCGAGTCAGAATATCTACAGAATTAAGAGACTCAACATGGTTCCCTTAGTTCTTGCATCGTTATGCAGTGACACGGCCTCATGAACCGATTTCTGCTCCGGGAAGTGCACATTATCAACGATGCCGAAAAGGTTTTAGCCCGCAGCCAAAGGACTGGTCTTTGCAAAAACTGTTACGTTTCTCCAGTCCTGCTTCCGCCTCTGTTGAATCGTAATAAAAGCAACAAGGTTGCTTAGAGATAAAGATACCTTCCTAGCTTAGTCGGTATCGACAGTGTCCTTTGGTTGGAAAGACAGGCATCTAGAACGCGAAGGGCCTTGAGAAGAATTACTTTATCTGAGGTGGAGTTACTTGGTCTCATACAGTCTAAGCATCTTTTTCCTCTTTCATCCTGCAAAATAGGCAGACAGGCCAGACGAATATTCGCAAGTAGCAGACGTAATCCGCTGGTCTCGTAAGCCGTAATTCCAAACAATAGAAATCGAATTTTCTGTCTTTTTGCTTTGTACTCCAACGTTGCGTTCACAATTTGTACGTTTGCTCGACATTTCTTTTTATTCCCTTTCACATCCCCACCCCTCCCGTTTCTTTCCTGTCTTGCAGTGCATCGTGCTTACGATAGGTCTGGTAACTGACGCAAAGCAGATTCCTTTGTCGAGCTGTATCGCTAAGTATTTGACGACTGGCTGCCAGGGATGTCAAAACACTATTACCTCGCCTTCGAGGTGTGTCCCTTTCCTCGTGAAGAGGACAGCGACAATCCTGTCTGCGTTGACCTCGATTCGATACGCCATCTCCTGAACACAGCTCTGATTCTGAGATAGCGGTCTGCAGCTTTTCTATTGCCAATCTCGACCTTAGGGATCGGGCCAGTTTTGCCGTGTCTCCACGTATAGAGCCATGATTAGAACGGCCATGCTTTGGCTTCTCAGCCATATATAGAAGGCGAAGATTAAAGGTGACAGTAGGGAGCCGTGGGGGAACGCCTGCCGTAATCCTGCGTTCGAATGATCTGATTCCCCGTCGTTTCACACGAAACTTCCGATCCTCAAGATAGGAACTGACACATAACAGAAAAGAAATCTCCCAGAAATATAACCGCTATGGAGGTGTGGAGATTTTCATGTTTCCGGCTGGAACTGTTGTGTTCTAATTCCAAGATTCACGACAACAACAACCGTTAAATATCGCTCTCTTATCTTTTAGTCTCGTGCATGTGCCTAAAACACACATCATTGGGCCGGCCCGGTTGGTCGAGTGGTTAGCATATCCGCTCTCCAGCCAAGAGGCTGCGCGTTCGAATACCGCCAAGGGCATGGAAGTTTGTGATTTTCCTACGAACTGTTTACTATATGTACTGCCGTTACATGTGTCCTGGCGCAGTATGATCTTCGATGTCTTTGTGCCATAAAAAATCAAAGAGAGAGAGAGAGAGAGAGAGAGAGAGTGTGTGTGTGTGTGTGTCACTGAAGTGTGTGTGTATGCGTGTGAGTGTTGGATTTTATTTCTTGTATGATAAGGGTTTTAGAGTTATTAAATTTAAAACATTGGAAAGATGACTGTTATTTATCCCAAAGCGTTGGAGAAAAACAGAAGTGTTCATTCTCACTGGTTCTCGAGTGAGAACCCTGCTAATTCCTGCTGCAGGCACGAATAGCAAACAACATGCGTGTTATCCATCTAGTAACTTCTCGCCATCTTCATCAGACTTTTGCGCTTTCTGCATTCTCAAAGTTATTTGCGTATTTATCCAGTAGAATATCAACAGATTTCGCCGTTCTAATATTGGATCTCCTTATTCATATTTAGGCGGAGAAAATTAACGATCTAAATTTTTTGAAGGTTTCTTTAATACGCTTCGCGAAGGTTTGGTTAACAGATGACTCTGCGTCTGAGATGAACAGCTGATTATAATGGTGGATAGTTGCAGGATCTGGAGATAAATTTCAGGGCTAAATTAGTATTAAGGCTATTCATGTTTTTTTTTAATTTTATTTCGATAATTATTAGATATATGAAGAGCCAAAGGCTTCAATTGAAGCCTTTGGCTCTTCATATATCTAATAATTTATTAGGACACCTCATGGCAAAACTCGTAGAAGGGTTGTAAGTTCTGTTCGCTACAAACCTGATATTAAATAGGTCTGCCTACTCACCGATGAGACCTCAATAAAGGTTGAAACCGGTCTGGGTAGTGACCTTCTCTCATAATGTCGAACAATAATACAGCTCCTAGGAGCTAAGTTCACATTATGGGTAAATATCAAGAATAGTGATCGGAGCTTGCTCCACCTTTGACACGAGTTGCCTCAGCTTGCACTACCTTTAGGGTCAGTTGCTGCAGTATCCAGGTATTTGCTTACGCTTGGAATCTCCGAACTTTATATATAGTTTCTACTATATTCGGCATGAAACTCTTTGAGTTTCTTATTCGGCTAAGAAACTATATGGGATGTAATATCCCTTAACTTAAACAATTTATTTCGATAAGTTTTATATTCTGATTCATAGTGTCATCGTTGTATTTCGCGAATGTACATATAGAAAGCGAAAAGAAAATCAGCAGGTGGAAGTATTACATAAAACAAAAAAAGGCATATCATAGTTTAACAGCTCGATACTGAATTCACGACAAAGCTTTAGGTTTAACACAAGAAAAGTCATAAGTTGCAGTGTGAGAAACAGAGAAGTCGCTAATGCAAACTAGTCGACAGCAATGTTGGCGCTGTGGGCTCACGGCTCTTCCTCATCAAAATAAATAAGTATATAAATAAATAAAACGGACATGATTTGCGTAAGAATATTACAAACACGTTTCAATTAATTTTTTTTTAAATTTAAATGCATTTTATTTTCCTAAATATTAAAAAAAAAAAAAAAACTTTTTCCTTTCAGCGGCCAGTAGTGATAAAGCCATTTCGTCAGAGAACCCCAAGGAAACCGAAGATTTTCGAAATTGAAACTTTGGTCGTCACACCCCGTGGTAAAACGGTAGTTTGGCGCACGTGCCATGCTGAAGATGGGTAAGTAATAAGTTAGTACTGACGTTCTCATACAGGAGCTTTTCTTCCTTCCACTTACTAATTTGCTGCGAAATATTAAATTGACTCGCTTGTCGAGCAATCTCAGCGAACTTTCGGATGTTATTTCATTGGAGTTGTTCATAACTTGCGCTATCTAGCGTTCTCATGAGATCCGAACGCAGGTTGAGATAAGGGCATTCCTCATTTTTATTTGACTTTTGAGTTTGTATATGGTTTCGTTGCAAATGAAATGAAATCGGGAAAAGCGATTAAAGTACTGTATTCCTATTGCAGTAGGTTCTGTTGCTTTAACGGTTAAAAGCATCCATTTTGTCGATAAATATGTTCAGATCGGTCGAGGAATCCCTCGGCTGAGTTATTACCAAATAATAAAAAAAGGAAGCAAAAGAAAATCCCGACATATTTTGGTTTCATTTCATACAACCGATAAATAACAAAAACTCCATCTTGTAACATGTTCGATCATCCCACTCTAAAGATATAGGAAGTGATATTAAAATCCAGCTTTTTTTTTTTTTTTTTCATTTTTCAGCGAAGTAGAGCTAATCTAACTGTCGGTCCACTTTTTTTTTTTGTTTTCTTTTGTTACTTCTGAAGTCATTCCGCAAGGTGTGAAGTTCAAGCATTTGTCTCTGAAATTGCGTAGATGCAATCAAAACGGAATTTAATTATAAGTTGGTGGTCCCTCATCGTCAACTCTTGAATTATGTTCATTTCTCAAGATTCTGTTTGTTCTACGCTACATTACATTCGTTTTTTTTTTTTTTTTTTATAAACCCGCATCGGTCCATCAATAAAAACTTGCGAAGTGGTATTTTGCAAATTGTTACTAAACTTCACACGCAGAATAAGCCATTCGATACTATTTCCACAATCTGTTACATCTGACTATCGATGCGCAGATCTGTTTTGAGCTACAAAATGTTTGCAGTGGCTTTTAGATAATTCTTAACACCTCTTTCAATGATAAAGTCGTATAGCACTGTCTTCTCTCTCTCTCTCTCTCTCTCTGCCTATATGGGATTCGAACTCGGATCATTTCAACGGAAGGCCAATATGGCAATCTGAACAAATGTTTAAAGTGCATGCATATGTTTGTAATATATACCTATATATATATATATATATATATATATATATATATATATATATATTTTTTTTTTTTTTTTTTTTTTTTTTTTTTTGAGGGGGAGGGTACATATATCCCCAATTCTTCGTACATGGAATACTTTTCTCGCTTGGGTATTGCCCCAAGTTCTCTAAAAAAATCTTATTCAAAACATTCACTGCCGCGATGAAATTAGGCAACTCCATAAACGCATTTTTTGGTTATCGAGATCGCTTGCCCTCATCCTGCCCGCTGGGGTTGTGTACCGTACTGAGGTCATTTGACCCGTTTAGGAAAGGAAAGGGAGTAATTTAGGAAAAACCGAATTGTGTTATGTTACATACAGATGCCAGTTACTGCACTAATTAATTTTTTAAATAAAACTTAAAAATCAAGATTTTTTAAAATAGTTTTATACTGAACCATTTTCAGTTGCCATTAAAAAGTAGCATTTTTATTGGGTTTAAATATTTTAGGCAGCTGATTTCGTCTTGCCAGTTGGACTTTCCCATAAAACTGAAAGCTCTTCCTGACGTTCAGATCTCTTTTCAGAACAGTAAGTAGTTTTTTTTTTTTTTTTTTGTTGTTGTTGTTGTTGTTTCATCTAAGCAATTTACTTTAATACTCTCTCTCTCTCTCTCTCTCTCTCTCTCTCTCTCTCTCTCTCTCTCTCTCTCTCTCTCTCTCTCTCTCTCTCTCTCTCTCTCTCCCCTCTACACCTTCACGAAACTCAAACCTTGCATTCTGAATTCTGAATTTCCTTACTTTATTTAGTTATTTAATTTTTACCCTTTTTTGTTGTTGTTATGGGTTATTACAGCAAAGAAAAAAAAATAGCGTTTTTCCTTTATTAGACGGTAAGGCTCAAAGCAAAAAATTCCTAGTAAATCAATAATAACAATAATAAAAGCTTGCTAGGAAAACATTTTATTCAGTAGCTCTTCGTATGACATAATAAGAAACTATTTTTTCCGATTTCTGTATCATGATATAAGTCACAATTGCAGTATATAACACAAGCAGATTACTCAATTTTTCACTTAGTTGCTAATTAAGTTTGATTTATGACTCATGACTCGGCAAAATGAAATATAAAAATAGTTGGCTGATGGACAGTTCAATCATTGTCCAATTGAAACATTTGCATGCGTATGAGTTTTTTTTTTTTTTTTTTTTTTTGTTGTTGTTTTTGGATGTGACATTCGTTTCTAGAATGCGCGCCCGCATGTGTGTGTGTGTGTGTGTGTGTGTGTGTGTGTGTGTGTGTGAACCACCACGCTAGGAACTTTTAATCAGAGCTCAAGTGACCTGTAATGTGAGTTTTTATGATACGCAAGCAAAACAGACAAATGCACCAGAGAATATACATGCAGTGAAGAAAACTAGTAGATTAGCCTGGTGCATTCATTCTTCTGTTGTAATTGCGACCATTTTCAAGCCAGACGCAGAGTGGTGGAGGGCGTGCGAAGATGCGTATTTCATCAGCTGATGCAAGATGATTCATTCTGATTCCCACGTGCAAAAGTTACGGACTTGAGTATATGGCGCCAAAGTGCATTAGCCAGGTCAAGTCATATTAATGTTCGGCGAGAAGAGGCATTCGCTAAAGTGAAGGATTAACACTATTTGTTATAGCTTGTAGTTGAAGAAGAAGTGCATGCATGCACGGAATTTGTGAAGGCTATCAATCTAGAGGGAGAAATTTTTTAGAGTTTTAATTTACAAGTGATCAGTTGTCCACAGGCCACTAACTGAATGATGAAGCGATATACGAAATGTGCTGTCGTCCGACTTTCAGAAATCGGACGCCATTTAAAAATTCAAAATGTCCCGAAACAGCAGTGTACTATCATAGCAAATGCCAGTATCAAGAAGCTATTTCGTCGACTAGCAAGTTTTTATATGGATGGTAACTTAGTTTATCGCATAAATGTTTAATTATTAAGATACTGCGAAAAATACCTCAGCGTTTGGATCTTTTCAATTGTAATTTTCAGGAGAAAGAACGCACGGAAACTGTTTAAAAGCAAACACGCAACATTTACAATCTGTTTCGTCATAAGACTACTATCATTCCTCCTGAAGGCAAACAAACATTATTTTAATAAAGAGTTACGCTAAATGGTTTTATGAAAGTGGACGCTATTACGTCATCTCCTTAATGGACGTTGTCGCGGGAAGCTCGCACCAATCGTTATCATTGTTTTTTTTTTATTATTAAGGATGGTGAGATGGGGTGCAGGTATTTAAAATAGCGTCGAACACAGTTTATTTTGGCTTGTTTTTAACTAACCCGTTAAGGAAGTGAACTGCGTTCAGCTAAATATGTTAATGGTAGTGATACATGTTGCAACCTTCGTAGCCAGACGGTTTCCAGTCTGGGAGGCGAATCAGGAATTTTCAACTCAAGGTAAGTTGGCAGGGCTCATACGGCGGGGGGGGGGGGGGGGTTCATCTCGCAAACCGGCCAGGAGAACACGTAGAATATATATTTCGGCATAACAGTAACCACCTTTTTCTAAAATTTTGGTTCGAAAGGTAACTTAGGTAGCTTGTAAGCGTTCTATTAAACTGTAAATTTATAACACTATATTTTATGTGAAACGGAAATGGAAAAACTAAACTAGATAAAATAAAAGAATCGTCAAATTGACGCTTATTATCATTCTCTCTCTCTCTCTCTCTCTCTCTTTTTAAACTGCGAAATTGATATTTAAAACTTCCGAGTTTTCAATATAAACTTAGTGCACTTTATGCTAAAATAACTCCTGTCTTTAAATTAATGCTGAGGGGGGGGGGGGATTGTAGCAACGATTGCAACATCTCCATTAATGTTCATATTGCAAGAATTTTCGTACTATTACGATTGCAATATTTTAGAACTAGACTGCACCTTCGGAACGGATGTCAAGTACAGTATTTACGAACATTTCATCGTACGTATGTTTTTCTGAATTTAGATGAATATTTAACTGGTTGTTTGATTTATTTCTCTTTTCAGAATTCATTGAAGAAGTTCCATTAGAGATTTTACACCTGATACAGTATGAAAGTGGTAAAGATTTTGCACAGAATATTGGTAAGTTTACGAAATTGCCAGGAGATTTTTACAACCACAGAATTTTAAAGATAAACTGTTCTTTGGCTGTGCCTTCCGTCTCATTATTTGACTTACATATTAAAAATTAAAACACATTTCATATTTTTGGATTAGAATCGTTTTGTGTGTGTGTGTGTGTGTGTGCGCGCGCGCGTGCTGTATATATTAAATTTGACTTCTGTATTATATTTGTTTGAACTTGCAAATTTATATTTGCTAGGAGTACAAATAGGAAGAGGTCTAAATATTCAGATGAATTTTCAAAAATTAATCTTTATTTTATTCTTATAAATTCATTGTAGACATCTCCGATGCAGAATGTGTCCCAGAATGTGTAAATAAACATCGTGCACTAAAAGTAGAACGTCTCGAGTCACATTAGGAAAGTACGTGCAGTTCAAATAGTGTCCGATTGTATACCAAATAATTTTCTTCCAGACATATTAATATCCTACTGTAATAATCCTACTAACTTTATTAGAAAAATGTGAAGGCTAGTTGTTTGTTTTCTAATTTATTCCAAGAACGGCCTGCAAAGCAGTTCTGAATAGTCGCAACTTGTCCTGATTATTCTTACAGACGCCTGGCTCACGCAGCTTTTCTTGTGTGTGTGTGTGTGTGCTGTAGTTAACTATTCTTAGGAAGAGCAAGAACCTCAAAAGAAAAAATGCATCATGACGTCATACCTTCAGCGGAATATTAACGGTGATTTCCTGACTCGAAAATAGTAGGGTAAAAACAATGGAAACGAAAGAAGACAGTCATGAAAACCAGTTTCACGGTAGCATTGTTCTTTAGTGACGTCATTATTCATTTTTGCAGCATTTTTTCGCTTATGTACTGATGTATTACAGACTGTTTATTACCCTTTGATGAATCGCCTGAAAAAAGAAAAAAAAATCGGTATAGATGGCAAATCTACAGTAGGGGGAAAGCATGGTGACGGGTAGTTGTCATTCTTTTCTCTTAGTGGCTTACTATCAGTGAGCAATTAACTTCAAACCCCGAAGCGAAGCATTTTTTCTCTGCCCTCGAAATATGTTTGAACTTAGGTGTAACTCCGTTAAGCGGTTTTTCGATTCGCGTAAACATAGCATCAGCTCAAAGACAAGGTCTATCAGCGAATCGAATAAAAAGAGATTAATCCGCCGTTCCCTGAATGTCTGGATTAACAGAAACTCAGAGAACCCCTAAAACGAATATATGTAGAGTGCAGAAGCACACAAAGATGAATAGGTAGAATACGTAGAGCCACGTGATTCATTTATCGAGGAACCTGCATCTTAGCTAACCCTATAAAATTGTTGCTATCAAATTGCTGGTCGTCCAAGACTTATTTGGATAAAAAGCGACAATCACAGTGCAATTAAGAAGATCCACGCTAGCAGAATACAGACAAATCGGCCCTTCAGAACACACGCAATTTACAGACAAAAAATGCTACTTGTGATGGTGGTGGGCGGTAGATGACGTTGATGGAGATGATTGGTAGTAGAGGTTCGGTATAGTGGTGGAGACAGTTGTATAGTAGGTGTCCTCCCGCGATGAGTCTTCGGACTCCTTGGAGGGGTCACGAATAATAATAATAATAATAATAATAAAAATACACATCCCGGCCACTAATTAGAAACTTTTATCAGATGTACGTCAACGTTACTTACGCAGCTTACACAGTGTTCCCATTAAGTAATGAGATTGATTTTTTTGTAGCACAACATTTTGAATAAAAGTAACAAACGTGTATATATATTTGACCGCTAGAGTATGTTGTAATCGCAGGTGCAACTTTAGAATCGGTTGACGCAGCAGTTTTCGTGTGACAGTTGTTGATGTAAGAGTGTCAGTGGAGCGAGTCGGAAGTTGCGTCATGGAGTAAAGAGCCGTGATCAAGATCGTGATGTGCTGCAAAGAATTATCACCGGTGATGAAAGTTGGTGTTTTCAGAGAACCAGTTTGATCTGGAAACGAAACGCCAGAGAATGGAATGGCGTGGAACGTCTTCTCCCCGGCAGAAGAAAGTCAGGTTGCAGAAATCACGTGTCAAGACAATGGTCATTGTTTTTTTCGACGCTGCTGGAATCATCCACCGCGAATTTGTTCCTGAGGACACCGCAGTGAACACTTAGTATTATCAGGAGGAATGCAACGTCTGTAATTCCGCATGCGATGTGTCAGAAAAGAATTGTTCCGTTGGTTTCTGTTGCACGACAACGCTCTCGCGCACAGTGTGCTGCCTGTGAAGCAGTTTCTCACTTCGAAGTCGATTTGTGTGATCGAACATCCTCCCTATTCACGAGATTTGGCTCTCGCAGACTTTTTCCGCTTCCCAAAGAGGAAGTGTTCCTTGAACGAGGAGCGCTTCAGCAACATTGAGGACATCCAACGCGGTGTGACCCAGAGACTGAAGGAGGTTCCCGTTCAGGACTTCCACCACTTCGAACACCTGTGCGACAGAGGTAAACGTTGTGTGGAGTCGGAGGAAGATTATTTTGAATTTGTGTAATTGACAATTCCAAATATAGTTCTTTGTTTTGATATACTAATTGTTGTCTCATTACTTAACGGGCATACTGCGTATATGCAAAATACTTGGTCATGTGCGTCACCATGTGCTCTAGGTTACTATTTAAGAATGCTGCTGCTAGGCACCAATCGTTGATTATCGTGGGGGATACACGATATTCAGTACATTCTGAATAAAGACCAAGAAGGATAACAGTTTAGAGTATGGTAGTTATATGATGTGCATATATGAGTTGATGCTTTGCTCGTATGGCTGAATGTATGGCTGTAAGATAGCCACCTGTGAAAATAGGAACCTTACATTGGAAAAAACAAAATATCTTTTAGAGTTCAATAAAGGCCATATTGTGGGTGCCCATCTGTCTGGACCTACGATTCTGAAAGCAGCAGAGCTGACTGGTTTCTCAAAAGGTGAGATATCCCGGGTGTTTAATCAGAGGAAAAATAACCCACTGTGGCTGTCTAAGAGGCGTATCTGTGATCCTAAGACAGTCTGTCAGGAACACGAGAAGTTGGTTGATCAACCTATAGTATACGTGTTTGAGAAGAGAATTGGGAGACGAGGAACTTGTTCACCTTGGATTTGAAGGCCTGTGCATTACATTTCTTGGGAAACACATGAAGTCAGTTCTGCAATACATCAACAGTAAGAATGTATTAGGAGGAAAAGTAACTTGTTCTATGAATTTGACGGTAAAAGGATGTTGGGTGGTGGCTGCATGTGTTTCAATGGATTTTGGTAGAGAGGAGAGAAAATATTGATGATAGTTCTGATGAATATTTACCATGGAAATATTTATAGAAGATGCATGCAGTAGATACTAGATGCTGTGCAAGAGTCTTTGGGGTGAGTTGGTAAAAGATGAGTCGTTAATCAGCCTGACCGTTCGCTTCTGTATTGCGTCGAGTATTTTTAGGGAGCTCTTATGGGCACCTCCCCAGATGTGCGAGCAGTACTCGATGGATGGACGGATTTGTGATTTACCCCCGAACAGCTCTTCATGGATAAAGATACCGAAGAGGCAATGGTCGTAATGTGTTTATGACAAGAGAGGCTTGATGTCAAAGTAATCCCAGGAGAGAGATCTCATCTCTCCTAGATATTTGGTTGTTGTCAAAGGTAAGGCTGGAATAATATGTTTTTTTTCTGGGGGGGGGGGGGAATAAGGCAGAATTGTCTTTTGCAGGCGTTGAAATTGACAGGATCATCGGAGTCCCATCGAAGAATGGTTTGGGGATCAGAATTTAGGCTTGCAGACGTTGCTGTTTTGTGAATTGGGTGGTTTGTTCGGTACAAGGTTTATCAAGTGAGAAGGAGGAAGGTAGTGCACTGTCGTTGGGAAAACTGTGTATTGGATTGGTGCAGGAGCAGGTCATTGACGAATAGAAGAAACAGGGTGAATGAGAGGACAGAATCTCGTAGGATCTCAGCATTAGTGGCATAGTTAGAAAATAGGGAAATCAACATCACACGCATTGTGCCCCAGTAAGAAAATTGGCGACCCATTTCAGAAATCACGGGACAGACCGAATGATGGAACTTTGCTTAGGCCAGTGTGCCAGATCCAATCGAAAGACTTGGAGATATCTTGTGCTTGCTTGGCAGTGGTGTAGCTAGAGCTTTTGCGCCTGGGCTGTCCTTGAGTTTGCCGCCCCTCTAAATACACACCAAAAATACAGTACTACAAAAAAAGTCAAAACGACGTATAGGGAAATATTTTTGAAGTAAAACTTTAATTTCAACATTCTAAAATGTTATTTTTCTTGCTTTTCTGTTAGCAAAATCGTCGATGACATTGGCGAAGTCTATTTCATAGTGATGTAGGTAATTCTTAATCGTATTTAGAAAAACTCCTCTGACAACTCACAATACTTACAGCAATTGTGAGGAAAATTCACAGTAGTATTACAATCATTGGAAATGAGTTCTCGAGACTGTATTTTAGAATTAACCACAAGTTCAAAAATGTTCTAAGTGCCGCCCAAAACATCGCACTGTTTTTCTTTAGCTTTTCGTATATTATTCGACATTGTCGGACTCTCCGACGACTTCCTGATCCCATTTTCGGTAAGTTAATCGCGACTATCCTGTGTACATCGGATGTCTACATAGTTGTCGAATTGCTATGAAAAGTGAAATCTGATTTTACTGGCATTAAAATCGATCCTTTATTGGCGTTTCTTTTCTTTTACTAGATGCGGATGACATGTTTGATGTTATGTTTGCGGACAGTTTGCTAGTAGTTGTGGAAAGAGAAGACGTAGGTACTTTTACGTGTAGTGTTGACAATGCTGAGTATAACGGAGCACGATGTTTCTTAGTCAAAATTAGCTGTTCGACGTCAGTTATGTGTGTATCATGTAATTCTGCAATTGCGGCGTATATTACTTTGGATTTAGATACCCTACATCATATGCGATATGACACGGTTCAGGTCTGTATTTCTTTTGATGACTTATTCTATAAATAATGAATTAAGTGATAATAGAATGCTTTTTTAACCTTTTGTTGCATTTCAGTTATGAAAATCAAATAATTTTTATTTCGCTTACTTTTTTAAGCATTTTCTTTTCCCTGTTTTGTAAGTTATCGTTTGATCTGATGCACTTAGGAGAGATAAATAAATTCCTGTGGTGATAATACAGATTAAAAAGCGCCGAGAAGGGAGTTATTTCTCCTTAGTTCATCAAAAGAAAATTTTGCTCTGTATAAATAAGGTCTTTTTTCAAATAATTTCATTGAAAATGCAATTACAGTCCCTCGATTACCGCCTTTGTAATATGAAAAGTAGTAGGTGGTTTACGAAGATGGCTTGCTTAATTTCAGCATAATATGGAGAAAACTATAGGAGTACAAAGCCTCTGCTTAGTTTTCCAGTACTATCAGGTTTCGTCATTATGAGTTGTGACAAGTCAAAACAGCAGTTGCATTCTTAAACGCAGACAATGATTATTAAGTCGTTCATATTGCCTTCTTGGGTGACTAATTACCGAAGACAGGACAGATCAACGAACGTGCACCTAGATTCTTGGATATTTCTTGTTGACGTTGTTATTATTATTACTATTGGAAGAAGAAGATACCGAACAAATGGAAATCACACAGCAGATTAATCAGTTCTCTAATAGTCAACATCTATGAATTGCACTTGAATTTCAAGTCAACCAGCAGCACTCGCTGAACTCCAGTTATCATATAATGGAAAATGGAGTTACTGCATATTAAAAACATTATTGTTATATAAAATAAAAAAAAAGGGTATGGCGCATAAAACTGTTGTTGGTTGATTCGGGTTCACTTTAATGCCGCACTGCTTTTGAGCAAGTGACGCTAATAGTTGACCGAGTTAGAAGTTGTTTTCGACTTCTTATTATTCTGTTTTGAATTCACTAACTGAATAATAAGAAGTCGAAAATGGAACACTCGAGAATTTTCGGTTCTTCCATTTAAAAAATGAAAAGGTCGGTTGCCGTTGAAAACTTATTTAGGGAATCCCACTTCTGACGTTTTGCAATTCGACTAGACATTTGAATCACGTTAATAATGAGGCATGGGTGTTTGTGATTGTCCTGCTAATCGTTTACCATATGTACTGCTGTAACTTGTGTCCTGGCGCAGTATGGCCTTTGATGTCTTTCGCCATAAAACACAAACAGTCATTGTGCACTGCTTCCAAACGTACAATTGATTTTTTTGTCAGATGAACTCCACGTTATTTTCAATGACACTACTGTTAATAAACGGCAAAACAAACCTAAAAGATGGCATCGTTTATTTCACCATACTCACCCTAAAGAAGCTCTTAACCTTCCTTTTTCGTAACGAAGGGTGTGTATGCTGATATGTAAGAACGGTTAGAAACTGTTGGGAATTGTCTGGTCATGATGTAACTTTCAATAGCGGGAAAGTAAACATGAATATAAACAGTAGAGAAGGACGACAATGAATGCAATGATCTATACATTTATAATCTAAAATTATGAAACTTAAACTTTGTAAATACTAAAAGAATATAAGAAACAAAAAAACTAGTAAAGTATATAGAGGATCAGCAGCATGACGGTGTGCTGGCCATTTCGTGGGAAAATCGTCTTCAGGTGAGGAACAGCACAAAACACGCAAATTCCCATAAGCGAGCTTCATTCTCAACATCTTATTCGTTTCGCCTCATCAAGTTCAGCCCCAGAATATCTTGTCATTTATTTAAAATGACATTGCACTGCTATGTATGTTCTTTTAACTATTCTTAATATAATCTGAATTTTATATTAAATGTAAATCTGCCATTGGTTAGTAAGGGGGGGGGCAACCCCATCACCCAGTAAGGTTTGCTATTTCCATAGGAACAACATGAAAGTCTAGTTCCAGAAAATTTCTCGATTAACAGATATCCTTTCCCATTTTGTGTTCATTATATCACCACTGCATCGATTTTTGGATTTCGCACGGAAAAAGTCAATAGTAGTAACGAACCGTTTACATCACTTCTTACTTCTAATCAAATTCCTCTCACTCTATTTTAGATCTTACGGGTGTTTGTAACCAAACATTTGTAGTGTTCTAACACAATGCATTCCGCATATTTTTAAACACTTTTTGCACTGATGTTTGTGTATCGCGCTTATCTACTGACAGTGCGCTTCTATTCATCCATATTGTTCTAGATGGTAATCTTTTCTTATCGACATACATCACACTCGAAACATACTCTCCTCATATTAGCAATCGCTGCGGAGTTTGCAAACAAAGCCAACACCAGCGATTATGCCTTGATCTCGTCGAGATCATCACCTTTTGCAGTGTGCTCGATTCTCCTCCATTCTGACTACGAAGTCATAGCACATCTCCGCATACAGACCCTAATGTGTATGGGAAGTATGATAAAAAAAAAACCTCTTGTGTGTGTATATATATATATATATATATATATATATATATGTATATATATGTATATATGTATATGTATATTGTTGAAATTAGGATTTACTCGGGATGTATACATTTATAAAAATAAATTTAACTGACTAGAACCCGAGAAAGTATAACAAAAACCTTTAATACATCACAACTAGTTTCATCGGTGATCCGACTTCTTCAGGTGAGAAATAAAAACATAAGACATAAAATAACACGGTAAAAAATGAACTTTACAGCTTAATAAAAAGCAGAATAATAACAGTCATATTTGAATAGGTGACCGCGTGCTACCGTTGGCATGAGTAGAATGTGTGCGACAGCTAATTTTTGAGCGCCAGTACTGGATTACTGCGCTATGGGAATCGGGTAAATTGTAGCTAAGATTATTGTTTAAATGTGAAGGGTCCAGAACTATTTCTTTTGATTCGATGATTCTTCTTTCGAATTCATCCTTGCAAATATATAAATTAGTAGTGCGTTCCCAATCAACTTGATGTGGCTGTTCTTCAAGGTTAGAGTTTGCCGAGAAAAGGACATGACTGGAAAGGGCGCTCGCTCGTGCTCTACTGTAGGAGATGTCACGTCTATGTTCCTCAAGACGAAGTGAAACAGATTTGTCTGTCTGGCCAAAATAAGGTCGACCACAGTTGCACAAAACTTTATAAACACCAGGAAAATGCAGATGGTTGTGTTTTGGTTTTGGTCGACTTAGAAAAGAACGAAGTTTTGGCAGCGTAGTATAGTCGGTCTTTATGTTGAATTTTTTCAGAATCTTAGCTAGTTTTGGGGTAAGAGTGCTGATAAAAGGCAACTGTATATGAGTGATTGGGTTGGAGTCATCTTCTTGTCGAGGATGTTGGCGTGGTCTCAAGCGTTTAGTGATGTTACGAGACGAATATCCATTATTTAAGAAGGTGTTTTTCAGGAAGTTAAGCTCTGTTTGAAGGTCTTCTTCTGTGGAAATGAGACATCTTGCTCGATGGGCGAGGGTGGAGATGATGCCCAGTTTCTGAGGTGGGAAGTGATGAGAAGAACCATGTAAATATCTATCAGTGTGGGTGGTTTTTCGAAAAATTGAAAATTTAAGACAGTCAGGAAATCTACTGATCTTTAGATCCAAGAAGGGGAGAACGCCGTTAACCTCTAGTTCAGATGTGAATTTAATGTTTTGATGTTGGTTATTTAAATGGTTTAGGAAGTTTTGCAGTTCCTCTAAACTATGTCCCCAAATAAGGAAGACGTCATCGATGTAACGTAACCACAGTTTAGGTTTCAAAGTAGCTGAGGAAATAGCTTTCTCTTCAAAATCTTCTAGAAAAAAAAAATTAGCTAAGACTGGAGATAGAGGGCTGCCCATAGCTAAACCGCGGTTTAGCTATGGGCAGCCCTCTATCTCCAGTCTTAGCTAATTTTTTTCTAGAAGATTTTGAAGAGAAAGCTATTTCCTCAGCTACTTTGAAACCTAAACTGTGGTTACGTTACATCGATGACGTCTTCCTTATTTGGGGACATAGTTTAGAGGAACTGCAAAACTTCCTAAACCATTTAAATAACCAACATCAAAACATTAAATTCACATCTGAACTAGAGGTTAACGGCGTTCTCCCCTTCTTGGATCTAAAGATCAGTAGATTTCCTGACTGTCTTAAATTTTCAATTTTTCGAAAAACCACCCACACTGATAGATATTTACATGGTTCTTCTCATCACTTCCCACCTCAGAAACTGGGCATCATCTCCACCCTCGCCCATCGAGCAAGATGTCTCATTTCCACAGAAGAAGACCTTCAAACAGAGCTTAACTTCCTGAAAAACACCTTCTTAAATAATGGATATTCGTCTCGTAACATCACTAAACGCTTGAGACCACGCCAACATCCTCGACAAGAAGATGACTCCAACCCAATCACTCATATACAGTTGCCTTTTATCAGCACTCTTACCCCAAAACTAGCTAAGATTCTGAAAAAATTCAACATAAAGACCGACTATACTACGCTGCCAAAACTTCGTTCTTTTCTGAGTCGACCAAAACCAAAACACAACCATCTGCATTTTCCTGGTGTTTATAAAGTTTTGTGCAACTGTGGTCGACCTTATTTTGGCCAGACAGACAAATCTGTTTCACTTCGTCTTGAGGAACATAGACGTGACATCTCCTACAGTAGAGCACGAGCGAGCGCCCTTTCCAGTCATGTCCTTTTCTCGGCAAACTCTAACCTTGAAGAACAGCCACATCAAGTTGATTGGGAACGCACTACTAATTTATATATTTGCAAGGATGAATTCGAAAGAAGAATCATCGAATCAAAAGAAATAGTTCTGGACCCTTCACATTTAAACAATAATCTTAGCTACAATTTACCCGATTCCCATAGCGCAGTAATCCAGTACTGGCGCTCAAAAATTAGCTGTCGCACACATTCTACTCATGCCAACGGTAGCACGCGGTCACCTATTCAAATATGACTGTTATTATTCTGCTTTTTATTAAGCTGTAAAGTTCATTTTTTACCGTGTTATTTTATGTCTTATGTTTTTATTTCTCACCTGAAGAAGTCGGATCACCGATGAAACTAGTTGTGATGTATTAAAGGTTTTTGTTATACTTTCTCGGGTTCTAGTCAGTTAAATTTATTTTTATAAATGTATATGTATATATATATATATATACATATACATATATATATACATATATATATATATATACACACACATATATAGATATATACACACACACACACACATACATATATATATATATATATATATACATATATACCGCGCGGTTAGCCTAGTGGCTATGCGCTTCGCAACCATATGCCTGGGGAAGGAGTGTCCTAGGTTCGATTCCCGTCAGTGACGTGAGGAGCTGAAGGATCTTCCTCAGCCATAGCCAAGTTAGCCAGTCTTGGGCGTGGACAGCAGGGTTTTTCCCCCGGTTTATTCTGGGGTTTTTCATCCCGCAAAGCAGGCAAACTGGCCTTGAGAACTCAACACTACAGGCCATAGGGTACACCGGGGCATAAGGCTGACCACCTTATCCTGTAAATGGAGTGAGGTCCGATGATCAATGGACCCTCGACACCGCAAGGTAAAAGAGGGTATAAGGAAGATGATGATGATGATATATACATATATATATATATACATATATATGTATATATATATATATATATATATATATATATGTATATATATATGTGTTAAAGATACCAAGCAATTTTTAAACCTGGTTTTACTCCATTTCCCAAGTAAGCAAACAGACAAAATGTCAAGTTTGCGCCTGCAAGTGATGCAAGTCTAGCTGATCCTACAGGTAGTGCAAGACCAAAGCAACTCGTGGTAAAGGTGGAACAAGCTCTGATCACTAATCTTAATATTTACTCTTAATGCCAAAACACATCTCCAAGAAGCGGATGTATGATGTTTTGTATTAAAGGCAAGGGGCCACTACCCAGACCGGTTTCGACCTTTATTGAGGTCTCATCAGTGGGAGCCAGGCTAGAAATACCAAGAATTAGTAATACAGAGCTTGTAAGTATTTTACCAAAACAAGTTACCATAAGGTGTTTTAACCTTATTAAATAAAAATAAAAATCTCAGGAGGAGATATAAATGTAGAAAGTATTTTTACCTTCATAAATCCCCTTCTTGGAGATGTGTTTTGGCATTAAGGGTAAATATTAAGATTAGTGATCAGAGCTTGTTCCACCTTAACCATGAGTTGCCTTGGTCTTGCACTACCTGTAGGATCAGCTAGACTTGCATCACTTGCAGGCGCAAACTTGACATTTTGTCTGTTTGCTTACTTGGGAAATGGAGTAAAACCAGGTTTAAAAATTGCTTGGTATCTTTAACATAACTATACCCAAGGTAAAAATACTTTCTACATATATATATATATATATATATATATATATATATACACACCGTGGTACCTGGGTTTGCGAGCATAATTTATTCCGGACACGTGCTTTAATCCAAAGCACTCGTATATCAAAGCGAATTTCTCCATAAGAAATAATGGAAACTGAGATGATTCGTTCCAAAACTCAAAAATATTCATATAAAAATGATTAATACAAAATACATATACACTATTCATAAAGTAATCGAATTTATTAATTACATTTCAATTACATATTACAGTAATTGTATTGGATAGGACGACTTTCATTGTCACTAACGGAATCACTGCTATCTGTTGAATCTTTTTCTTTTTGTGCGACTTTAACAAGGAACCTATCCAATGACACTTGCTTTTGCCTCCTCTTGATTATTTCACGGAAATATGACATTGCATTGTCGTTAAACAGATTCATCGCTCGCACTGCCACAGGTGCACTTAATCGGGTGGTTAACTTTCACCGTAATCATCTTCTTCTTCTTACCGCCTTCCTTTTCAGCCCTTTTCTTCATTGGGGCCATTGTCGTAGTATAGTTAATAAAGAACAGTCACTACATTTGAACACAAAATAAAAAAAATGCTTTACGCACACACGTGGTCACAACGCTAGCACGAATGCTGACTATACGAATGAGGTATGCCGACTGAGACCGAGCATGCGAGACGATTACCTACAATCCCGAGCGGCTTGTGATCACGTGACGCTCGGCAGACAAAGCGTGTAGGTAATACTCGTATTACAAGATCTCGCTCGTTTATCAAGTTAAAATTTATTAAAAATTTTTGCTCGTCTTGCAAAACACTCGCAGACCAAGTTACTCGCAATCCAAGGTACCGCTGTATATGCCAGTGGCGTCGCGTTCCCATTTAGTGTATTGTGGCTTATGCAACCCTCGCTAAGAAAATTCACGTTAACTGGAACCGCATGACTGCATTTTTATAGATGTATTAAAGTTTTAAGAGTGCATAGCGCATCAGCGCTCATCTTAATTAATTGTAGGATAACTTTGGATACTTTAATTTATCAATTAATATAATTTTAAATATGAAGAGCATAAAGGACCACTGAACAATAGCTATGCTTCACGCGGGCTGTTTATGTGAGAAGCACAAAGGGTTTACGCTTCGTGCTCAGATTATATCATTGACAAATACTAGAGCGAGACACGGATAATTTGAAGTTTGATGCGATTTTTAAATACAGCCATATAATGCCCACAGAAAGTTACTTACTTCTTTCTACCAACCTCCCTCGACTATAATCAACCGTACAATCCCGGAAAGCTCTGGTAGAAAACGGGACATTCAGTAGATCGTCAACACTGTTTCCCATTGTAAATATGGGTTTAAAAAATGATAAATTATTTATAGAAAATTACTTGTCTATATCGGCGTCCTAAGCACACCAGTTCACACTTCACGAACGTAAAACAGATGAAACTCAGAAAGCAAAAACAGCAACTCGTGACAAATGATAATATTTAATTGGATTGGTTGACACAATAACCAATCACAGCCACTGATTTCTAGGCGCTATTGTCTCAGCGCTCACCCTGCCTTTAAATCTCCAGTGGCTTTAAACCGCTGGAGATTTAAAGCCACTGGAACGCTAAGAATTTGACCCGCTGCGGCATCTGTACGTCTGATAATAGCTGTTAATAGCCCGGTTGAGCGTTCAAAATACATACAGCTTTGAGCGCGGATATGATGCAATGTTTACGCGTTGAAAAGTGTCCTCTTCTGAAGCATTAGTATATTGTGTTTACTTTTAGGAATCACGCGAAGTCTGGAAATTAGGGGAGTCATTAACAGGAATAAACGCAAAAATATAATATCACTGATCATTGATATTCGGTGGATGTGCACCGCATACCCTGATATATACACAAACACAATTTTTTTTCTGTGTTAACTGTATTTCCTTCTTGTTCCGTGCTATTCCCCTTTGAGGCTTGATACAATAAAGCCCAGTGTTCACATCATTATTGAAAACAAGTTCGGTTTTCTGTTTGAAACTCGCAGATGATTAATGATCATTTGATATCAATGTTTTTTCTTTTCCCACTCGCGCCAAACATTGGAGATTGACGGGTTGCTTCAATGCACTACGTGGTTTTCGAATTGCAACTAACGAGCTAGTCCTCAGATAACAATGTCTATTTTCATCAGTGCCGTAACTAGGCAGGTGCAACTGGTGCGCAGGCATAGGGCCCAGGACGAAGGGGGGCCTAAAGTGGGGTATCAAAAATAATTAGTATTATATTTTCATTTTCAAATTTTTAATTTTGACGCTGTGGAGGCCGATCCTGTAACTTTAACCATAAAGTTAAAAATTAACCGATCTCTTTATATCGTATTTTTTTTTTTTTAAAGAAAGGGCCAAAAATAAAATCTTGCACAGGGCTCATGATAGCACTGATTTTCATAGGTTCGGTTCCTTGACTTGCGCCACATTTTTATCCGTTGTACTCCTCAGATTGAATTTCGTCAACGTTTAGCATTAGTCATAGCCATTATTTTACTTTTGAATTTAGAAAATCAATCATATGTTTATTTATGTGCTCATTATTTTCTGGGAGAGAAAACAAGATTAAAAAAAAAAATAGGTATTTGTATATTGTGGCCGCATTTCTGGTTCTATAATGCTAGAGTGCCGGAAGAAAGACTTATTATAGAGTCGATTGCAGGCTGTTTTTTTTTCGAGAGGAACGAAACTCGGAAAAATCGACGTAGAATTCAACTCTTTCAGAGAATAATGCCATTTACTGTTTGGCATCACAAGATGGCGGCAGTTGTCTATCTAATCTTACCGCGAAGTGTCTCTATCCTGAATCTTGGAGACTTCAAAAAAGTCTCCCTTGAGGAGTTAACAAAGGCATCAGACGACTTTAATTTATTTTAAAACATTTCGAAAGTTTTTATGGCATTTGGCGGCAGAACTTAATGTGTGTGCATTTCTCTGAAGTGAAAATAATTGGAGAATAATTTAACAGACTTTGCCAATACCTAGTTTAGTATTAACTGTATTAGTGCCATCTGGCAATTACTTCGTATTTTTTTTAATCTCATCTCGTTCACGAGAGAGTTATTAAGAAGGGATGCACGTAATTCTGATACGAGCTGTTTTATTTTAATGGGAATTCATTCCCTCAATAGATTTATAGCCTTTCGTGGGCGGGTTGTAAAGTCGTATTAAAAGTTGTTCTAAGTACCTGAGGAGGGCCAAGAATTTCTCATGATCTGGAAACCCTGCTCGAGAACAATCACTTGAGGCCTGTAATAAGCAGCGTAGTCGTCTCCCACAGGGGATGATTCATCCGTCATCTAAATGAGTGGTAGCTGAATATACTTGCTTCTTGCATTCCTTATACTGTATGACTCGAGTTACCGAGTAGGTATTTTTAAGATTTTTTTTAATATTTAGAACTTATACGTGCTTTGTACTGCTTTAGTGAGTTAGAGAAGAGATACTTTAAAGGATTATTTATTTCAACAGGGCAATGGTCTGTGCATGGAAAGCAGAGTTACAATTTCGAAAGGAAATGGTGGTCATTCGATTGAACGGATTACGGTTGTTGAAGTAAGTGAAACAAAAAAACTCAGTTTATTAATGTTTTATTTGTATGAAGAAAGGAAATTTTAAGGCCCCTCGAACCGTTCAGTTGTACGTTATACCAAATCTCATCTGAATTATTTATTAATTCATACTTAATAACAATTATATGTGTATTATTAGGTATTCAGGAAAAGTAATGGTCAAATTTTTTTTCATGTAGCAGCTTTTACTCCTTGAGTAAAACGTCTCCGGCAGACCACAAGCTTTTATATAGAGCACTATGCGAGTTGCGTAAATACGAGTACTTCGCTCATAATTCCAGTCATTGCAATGCTTTTCCGGATTTTAGACTGCCTGAGAAGCAGATGTTATGTATGTTAATTGTTACTTCTCTTGTAAATTTGCCAGCCTTATTTATTTATTGTACGCAACGAGGTGCTGTGTAATGCGGATGTTTGAGGAGCTATAAGCACACCGTCAATACCTTACTGCGATTTGGTCTTATTGCAGACAGAACTTCTGGGAATAAAAGGAACAGTGTTTAGAACAAATTCTGATTAAACGCAATTTATTGATGCAACACTCCGATGAAATTTACAGTAATAGGAATGTGTCAGTTGAAGCTGACATTTCTCATCCCAAAAAAATTATTTACAGTGAAAACTAATACGTTTCAAAAAATATATAAAACAAAAATTCAGATCTCTGTGCTCTGAGATAAATTTAAGAAAATAATAATAAACTTCAAATCGTAGGTAGGTAGGTACCCTGCAAGACAGTGCTTGACCCCACTAATTGGTTAATTACCAAGTTATTTTGAATTACGACCGAAGCATGTTATTGTATTGTGATCTGCGTGTATTCTTCTGCGTGGTTTGACTGTTTTGCATGTTATGAAACCTGCATCTCCATATGGGACCTGCTCACTGAAAAACCCTTATAAAAGCGAGCGACATGGATCGTCCCCTTGAATCATTATTGTAAATGTTCCTCATCTGTCGCATTCTCCAGAAATGCTTCGTGTGACTTTTATTGCTGTGGCCTTAGAAAGAAAGAACGAGAAATGAAGCCATCCATTCAGTTAAGAAGAATGTTGCAGCTGAACACCCCTCCCCTTTTCAAGTAGCGGTAAAACTTCCATCCTAAATTAGTACATTCTCATGCTGAAGGAGACTACTACTTTGTACATGATAATATTAAACAAAAAAATCTTTCAGCCTCTAGTAACTTTTGAATCGCGTTCTTCGATTAAAGAATTTAATACAGCAATGAGCAACCCACTCTTGTCCCTGCACCAGATCTCATAAATCCACCTAGTATTCGCCTAAAATCCCGAAACCCTTTCTGGTCCGTGGACGAACTCTCTTCAGCTGCCCTGACATGCGGAGAGGATCTTCTACCAGGAAGCCTTTTCCTGGTAGAAGAGCCCTGAGCCTAGTTTTGCTCTTCCTAGGAAGATTTGGTCATCAATCAACGGGATCAGAACTAACCAGGGCAGATGTGGCTACCTACTACATAAATGGGGACGATTACTCATATTGTGAACGACTGCCCAAGGCACCAATTTCACGGTGATGGTCTACAGGACATCTACAAGGTGACAGATGAGGCTTTGGATTGGCTTTCCAGACTGGACATTGACCTGTAGCTGTTCTGTATTTCTTTTGCCATAAGAATAAATAAATAAATTTGATTTTTACTGACATGTCACTTGAATTTGATGGATAATAATATTCGGAGTCAGTTAAAATATAATAACAATAAAAAAAATCAGTTAGTATATTTTCTCCTTTCTTCCTTTTAGATATTATTGTGCAACAGCCCGTTCATACTTTTTTTTTTTCATCGAGTTATTTCTTAGAATGTTAGAATTTGTTTTCGTTCTTCAGGATAACTACTACAAATGGGAAACCTTTGTGCCCGAAGACGAGGACCGCGCATTTTTATCGGAGGCAGCCAGTTTTCTTCTCCAGAGACTGATGGTAATAAAAAGAGTGGAGGAAACCCTCGATTTTGTGACTGCCGATAGTCGTGGAAATCCATCCAATGTAAAATATGTAAGTTGCGTAATGTCTTCTTTCTGCGACTACAACAATATTATGACTTTAATATACAAAGAATACCAAGCGTTACATTGTAAAATTTCAGTTATATTATACTTATCACTTCGTATAGAATTCGACTCCATATCCATTCTAGATGCCGATTTAGACATCTATAAAATTTGATATGTGTGGTATCACCCACAAGTGCATCAAATTTTAATACTTTTCCCTCCACCCTACAGCATCGGATTGCAGTTCTTCACCTTTTATATTTATATACAGTATAAAAAAT